>NC_057927.1:10000000-12500000 GCF_017639315.1 Drosophila ananassae | reverse complement strand
GGACTGGGTGGAACAAAAAAAAATAAATAAACAATTTGTTTGTAGCAAAATTTAGACGTTGTATACAACAATAGATACAGATACAGATGCAGATACAAGTAGAGATAGAGATACAGATACTGAAAACAGGGCCAGGCCATCAGCAGACTCTTTTGTTGCATGACATCGCGAATTGGCAAAGATCCCAGACCGACCGACAATAGCCACTAGGTACTGAACTTTTCCATTATTTACTCATCAAAACTAATGATCCGATCTCTCCCGATGTTCTATGTATCTTTCAGATATTGAAACACATCCCGCCTCGCCCGTGTTCCCGCATCTATTGCTGGGCAATGGCCGCGATGCCGACGATCCCAGCAGCGTGGGCGCCAACTGTGTGCTGAACGTTACCTGCCAAAGTCCCAGCGAGAGCCATCTGCAGGGCCTCAAGTATATGCAGATCCCGGCCAGCGACACTCCTCACCAGAACATCAAGCAGTACTTCCAGGAGGCCTATGACTTTATCGGTGAGTTTGGTATCTGCAAGATACTTATTCAAATTCTAGTAAATAGATAATATTATGATTTTTATTCAAAAGTAAATAATAATATTGGTATCCCTAGATAAGAACTCTTCTGGGGAAAAAATAGACTTTAGATTAGACTCCATTATTATATATTAAGTGGAAAATATAGTAAAGTCCAAGATTCCCCGAACTGAGCCTGAGAATCCGAATCCGAATCCAACTAACGCTTAGTCATCAGCTTTGGGCCGATTGGCGATTGCTGAACGTGACTTGTTATTGGATGCCTGGCGGACTTTTGCATAACGGCTTTAGTCTGGCTTCCACTTGCCTTTCTTTTTAAGAAAATTTGCTATTGACTTTTTTGTTTGGCGCATTTTTTATTCAGCTTTGGGGTTGGGGTCTTGTGCTCTTGGTTATAATTTGTGCTGCCTTCAGCGCTTTTTCCCACACACATCAGTCCAAAAAAACACACTATACTTTTGTTAATTTTAAATGAAAATAATATGTACCACGAGATATAGAGTGTATCTTGAGAGCGAAAGAGAAAGGAAATAGCTATAGACGAGCTATAGCCGTGGAATATAATGCTGACGTCAATCGCATTTTTCCATTTCCATTTTCATTTCCATTCCACTGATGTCCAAAGCTGTTCATCAAGTATTTTTGTTTTGCATTTTGTTTTATTTATTTTTTATAAGCAGAGCCAGAGCTAATATGTATCTCGGCACGTGTGCACGAGCTATGTCATTTCATGGATTATATCTGTTTTTTGTTGTTTTTTTTGTAGCTACGCTGACTTACTTAAGTAGTGCAAATATTTCATTTAAAACAAGCGCGCGAAAAACGCGAGTGGGCGACAACTGTCGACCTCCAAACTGGGGGGAGGGTACTTGCTTTTTCAAGAAACTCAAGAACTCTTAATTAGAGATAAAATTATATTATTTTTTAATTATATATTTTTTTCTACGCATTGAAAATAATTATATCTACAAAACACAAAAATTCAGAAAGCCCTACTGCGCAAATTCCAGAAAATATATCTATAAGATACTACAAAATATTATTCTCCAGATACATTCTGGAAATAGGGCTTATTATTGAAAGCGAGGCTCCCAAGTAACGGTAAGTGGGAAAGAGGATAGGAGAAATGTCTCTTCCTCTGCCTCTTCAACTGTTTTTGTTGTTGGGGCAGCAGAAGCTCCCACGCTATCTCCCTTGATTCCTGCCATCCTGCCTTCTCCTTCGCCTTCTCCTTCGTTCGCCGGCACATTGTTTTTGCTGTTGCGTGTTGGCGTTGGCAGACAGCATGGCGGCAGCAATGTCTCTGCTTTAATAGTTGTTGTTGTTGTTGTTACTGTTACTGTGTTGCGACTTCGGCA
This sequence comes from Drosophila ananassae, assembly GCF_017639315.1. Lineage (NCBI taxonomy): Eukaryota > Metazoa > Arthropoda > Insecta > Diptera > Drosophilidae > Drosophila > Drosophila ananassae. The sequence goes on along the minus strand of NC_057927.1, from coordinate 12,498,112 downwards.
GCGGCTTCGGCTGCTATGACGTTGCTGCTCCTGCGCTTGAAATGGCTTTTCTTTTTTTATTTTTCTCCTCTTTCTTTTACTTGCTTTGCTTTGGTTTGCATAATAGACCAAGTTACACTGAAAATAAAACTACATATTAAACCAAACTAATTAAATAATTAAAAAATATAGACAAAAATCATTTTTAAATCGAAATAAAAGTTTACATTTTTGAAATTATTTTTTTAAAATGATATTTTTAAAGTCTGTCTTGGCTTTATTATTTTTTATAGTGCACTTGGGTAATGGAAATTTTATGCATATTACCAATAACAACAACAGCAACAACTTGAGCTACAACGTTAACCAACCGCAAACGTCCTTTCTGATAAGGGTTGTCCTCGGGTTTCCTGAGCGGCTTTCGCTGCCGGTATTGTATTTTCGGCCACCACTGTGTGCCGTTAGTACCGATGACTCATCGTGCAATGTGGAACACAAAGAGCGAGACGGCTAACCCCGACGAGTGGGTGGGTTGGGGGTGGTGGTGGTTGCGGCTCTGGTGAAGAGGCAGTGAGGAGGGATAGCACGCGCTCCTTGTTTGTAGCATTCAGTCAGCCGCATCGATTTTTCTGTTGGCTTCTTATTGTTGCTATTTATTGCGCCGCCAGCAACGCCACTTTTCGCCCCCATCTCCCCGGCAGCTCGGTTTCTTTTGGCATATGTTCTATTTTTGTAAACATTTTCTGTTCCTGTTTATGAGTCATCGTCGTCATCGTTTTGCTTTTTTTGGGTTATCCTTGTGCGTGCGGCCCCGACTGTTGATGTTTATGTTTTGTTGTTTTTGTTGTTGCGGATGTCAGGTGTGAGAGCAGCAACAGCTGCTGCTTCTCTCTCACACTCTGCCTAGATCACTCCATTAACGGTTATTCAGCATCCTACCGATCATTCTTCTTCTTCAACTCACTCTCTTAATGGAGAGTGAGGTAAGCAGGATGTTCTTAAGGGTTAAGCCCATTAAGGATTTTATTTCTTTTATATCCTGAAAATGGCATCCCCTTTCTATTGGCCTATACCCACCACCACCCTGATAAAATAATGCGTACGCCCATGTTCTCAAGTATTATTTTTATAAATGCTCTACCTCTCTGTCTCTTCCTCTGCCTCTCACTCGAAACACATTAGTACTCAGGCACGAAGTAACGGTGATGGGTGAGGAGGTCGAGACCGAAGAGGAAGGAGAAATATTGTACTGAGTGCATGAGTCATGATTTCGTTTCTCTGTTTGTGTTTGTGTGTTTGCGTTTGCTTTTGTGTGTGATTGTGATTGTGATTGTGTTTGCTGTGCTGCTGCCGCCTTTTGCGCATTCAGTTTTTGGTTTGCCGTCGTCACCTTATGCCTATTATAATTGTTTTATTTTGTCCTCTATTTCTTCTAACCATTCCATTATAACAGCACTTGGTGTGCTGCAAAAGCCTTTTCATAAAATGAAGAGGGGGGCCGGCCAGTGGGGGAGGAAGCACCGCTATGCCAAAAGCAAAGCTTAAAAATGAGCTCAACGCCGGCAGAGGTGCCAGCAGAGGCTCATTAGTTGTTGTAGTAGTTGGTGTTGTTGTTGTTGTCGGATAATGCTAATGTCATTATGCTGTCTCATTAACATGAATGATAAACCGAGGCAGCCACTTGGCCTAGAAACACAAGCAATCAAAGCCTCAATTGTGGGAAATTGAACTGTACAACGGTACCTGCAGCCTATCTTTTGTCTCATTCTTAAGGAGATTTCATTAAATTTCCTGTCTCTCTCTCTATATCTCTCGCTATAGAAACTAGAGACCTTGCTCCTTTCTTATCATTCCTCCTCGGCTCTAATCAATTCGCCAAGCTATCGCCACGGTGTCTGTACTGACTGTACCCACATATAAGTTCATATATACATATATTTATATTATTTGTGCGTCAAGTTATCAAGACATCAAGTTTTATCTACCGGAGCGACGGAGCTGGAGGCCTCCTTAGCTTACTTAATCTACGTAAAGTACATAATGTACCTAGTCTATTACGCACACAATCAAAGAAGCAGCTAAGTAAACTGGAGGCCCCTCTAGAACATTTGGTGATAGCGGTACTCTGCTCCATATACCGTACGGTAACAGCTGATAAGATAAAAACTATATATGCATAACTAAGAATATATGTATATAGAGAATATAAACATAGAGAGTATGATGGAGTTGGAAAAGTTAAAAAAGAATTCAAGAATTTTCTTCAATTTCTATACTATGTTTTAGAATCTAGTCTCTAACTAACCCCCAACCCCCAAACAGTCCTGCCACCAATGAGTAATCGAAAAAAAAAAAAAAAAAACCAACAAAAACTGAAAAATTCGAGGTGACATTTTTGTTGGCCCCCGTGCGCATAATTTCAATATTCGTCAGCCGGCTATTTATAAAATGCAAAAACCGACCACGAAAACCAAGCGAAATAAACTGAAAATCTTCGCACAGGAATTTCAAAATAAACGACTTAAGGCTGTTGTGCCGGGCGCATGAGAAATTCAAATTATAAAGTACTTCATCATTTTACAGGGAACCACGCCCACGATCACCGTACTTCCTCTTCTTTTTTATTATTTATTTTTTTTTTTATTTGTTTATTTTCCTTTCTTTGTGACTATTGCGCCCGCGCACTCTCTTATTCGCACATTCGCGCATGCTCTTTATGAATCACTCGAGGAGAGCCCCTCTCAGTGATCAGTGATCACCTTTCCCCCTCACACCTGGCCTGGCCTGGCCTGGCCCCCTTTCACTCTCTTACTACCTCTGCCCCTCTCATTCACACCTACTACTTGGGCCAACTTCAAAGTGCAGGCAGAGTTTCTGAGCTTTGTTGTTGTTTTTGTTTTTGTTTCTGTTTCCGTATGACTCGACTCGTCAAAGTCGAGCTTCGCCAAGTTGAAGGTCAAGCTGATCTCCCCCTCCCCATACCCCTCCCCCTCGTTAACTGCCTTTGTGTCTCGAATGATTCAGCGGCGCCTTATCGCCATTTAAGTGTCCTGGCACCTGCCGCAGCAGCACTCAGACTCGAACTCAGACTGAATCAGAAAATGAGTAAGCGGGCATTCTGAAAGATAAACAGTCGCCGAAAGTAATTAAATATTTTGATAAAAAAAAAAAAGAGAATTACTTGTTGCAGAAAATCTTTTCAAAATTAATTATTTTAGAGTCTTTTGAATAAAATAATTTTATTTAAAAATAAAAATCCGTCATTAATAGTTTCCAGGTAGCGGTGGTTGCTTCTCTTGAAAGTATCTTTTGTTATTATTTTTGTTTTCTGGACATGAGTCAGAACTTGGCGCCCTGGGACAGAGTTGACCCTTGGTTCTGGAAAGCAAGAAGGGAGTCTCCCAGGTCCGGAATCTGAGATCCGGCTCTTAATCATCGAGGGGAAAGTGAAACGGGAGTGATATATTGGCCAATCGGACATTGTTCTGGAGGAATATTAATCTTAATACATCTTAAAAGATATATCTTAAATTTAGCATATTTTTTGCTCAGTGTATGCACCATACAGATTCACTTCGCAGCTGTCAGACAGTTGTCTGCCACTTGGCCCACTTCTGGGCCGAAATCACCAGATGACGCATTCTGGGGACAGACATCTCTCGCTACTGTTGCACTTAATCATAGGAATTCGTATCTGAATCTGAATCCGAATCAGAATCGGTAAAAATAAAAGTGGGAGGCTCGAGGTTGGTTGTCGATTGTCGGTTGTCGGGCGCATTACGCATCGGCCCCTAAAATGGAGTCACGACGACTATTAGGCCCTGTGGAATGGAATGGAAATTGGGAATTGTGGGCACGACTTTTTAGGGATCACACTCAGTCATACTCATCGCCGGACTATGTGACCGCGCCGGTAAACTCAACTTAGTCATAAAAAAAAGGCATTATTGGTTCGCTTACTAATCTTTCCAGCATTCCCATACAATATATGATATTTATTTGTCATGAACAATAAACAATTACCTAAGCTTGGCTTCCCGATAATCTGGAAATCAGACTAAGCTCCGGTCCCGGCCCGGCATAGTTTTGAGTTTCATTTTCTCTAAAACTGAATACTCATACTCATAGTTGTTTATTTTTAGGTTGAAGATGAAGACAAGTGTTGTGACTTAAGATACTGATAAGAAACAAAGGAATTAGTAGGACTAGTATCCTATTAGAACCTATATCCTATATAGTATAGTCCTAACTCGAAAGTGACTCAATCTCATTCATAGTTTTCAGTTACTTCTTGGTAGTTTTGTTCGAACTTCGAAACTCCCCCTTTTTGGCGGCCTCTTCTAGCCACATGAGTCATGGTGTTGTAGCCGCTTTTTATGTCCGATTTTAACTGACTGAACGACTGGGTCATTAACTAAGAGGATTTATGAGCGCCGTGCCAGATAGACAGCCAGGGGCAGGGTGGGTCAGGGGCAGGTATGGAACGGTGGTGCGGTGACCAATTGTCTGCCATTGTACGCTTAATGATCATCTTTCTTTGGCTATTTTTGGCCAGCCTATAACCTGGTCTTTTGATTCATCTTTCTGTACACTGTGAAGAAAAATAAGTAAAGTAAAGTATCTATTTTGGAAGCTCTGACGTTTGGCGTGCAAATGTACGCAGAAACTGGCTATTTTATAGATTATATGTTATCATCGATTATTTATTTATGATGGATTTTCCCCAGGCGCTGGTTATATGGACATAGTTGCCAAATCATCGTAGAGCGAAGTGATATCTGGATGTGGGTGTGGGTGTAGGTGTTGTGTGTTAACTGCAATTCATAGTTGAGTATGTCCAGTGTCCTTATCGGTGTCTACTTTGCACTCATTTCATTGATAAATCAATAAACACTGTGTGTTATCACCTCACCTTGCCTCGCTTGCCACTTGAAATGGGAAATGGGGCAGGGGGGAGGGGGCAGATACTGCTGCAATTCCGAGTGCGTTACACGCGCCTTCCAACTATATCGCTGATATCACCTTGGTGGCGTTATGGAAAGGGCTTAGGGTGGTAGGAGAGGTGGTGGGCGCTTGGTGACTAACCAGGCTTCTTGCGAGTTATCAGCTGTTTGGAAATCAGACAAGTGTCGCCTTGTTTGCATTGTGAGTAAGCATCGATTAGGAAAGGCTCCCTCCACCCCCACCCCCAGTCCCTTTCAGTTTTATTTTATTTCATTGTATTTTTTTTTCAGCCCGTCACCAAAATCACACCACAACTCCTTCTGGCCGATAAGATATCTTTTTCGGTGGTGGCACTGATTACAGGGATACTTCCATAACCCGAAAATACAAAGAGTTATAGGTTTTAGGGGTGTTTTCTAAAAATTATAGTACTATCAAAAAAAAATAATAATGAAGAATAATAATTATTCCAATATTTCCAATATTTAAAAAAAAACACTTAGTGTGTTTCCACTGTAACTTTGAGCCTTGAGGGGGGAAAGAGAAAAAAAAGTGCGCCGTATGCTGCGGATTCTTCTGGGTTCTCTTCCTCTTCCTCCTTCTCTGCTACTCTGCTTCTTCCTGCTGTGCTTATCTTTCCCAAAAATAACAACGTAAATTATGAGTTAATGTGTCCCACGTGTATGTGTGTGTGTGTGTGTGTGTTGGTGCGCGTGTGAGAGTATAAAAATGTTCTGTCAATAAGCTTTGTGCTCAATGATTTTTGTTGTTGCTGTGCCGCTGGCAGCGATGGATGGATGACTCATCCGAAGCAAAAATTCACACAGTTAGCGGGAGAGTGGGGAGAGTGGGCCGAGCGGGCAAGTGGGGCCAGCTGAGGTGGGGAGAGAGAGAGCGCCAGAGGTGGCGAGTAGTGAGAACGGGCACACTCACCAACACCACCAACCGTCCACTATCGACACCAGGCGATGGCAACATCATCGAACTTCGACTCGACAGCCAGCGGCTAAAAAGTTTCTCCCAAAAAAAGTTACAGATGCTGGAATTATAAAGATCTAAGATTAAGTTAACATTAACTTTATAAATTTAGAAAACTAAAATATCTCTTATTTCTATTTTTTTTGCAGAGGATGCTAGGAAAACGGGTTCCCGTGTTCTGCTCCACTGTCACGCGGGCATCTCGAGGAGCGCCACCATCGCCATCGCCTATGTGATGCGGTACAAGTCGCTCTCCCTCCTGGAGGCCTACAAGCTGGTGAAAGTGGCCCGGCCGATCATCTCGCCCAACCTGAACTTCATGGGCCAGCTGCTGGAGCTGGAGCAGAATCTGCGCACGAGCGGTGTCCTGGCGCCAGCCACACCGCTCCTAAATAGTCCCAGTATTCATACTACGGTGGGGGGATCGGTGGCATCATCTAGTCAACTATTGGAGCAGCCGGAGCAGGAGGAAATCGAGGAACAGAGGCAGAATAGGAGGGAGAGGGAGCGGGAAAATAGATCCAAGTCGGACAGCGAGGCCATGGACGAGGATGTCTACGACTACGACGATGTGGACAGTGGAGCCGGCAGCTTGGCTGGGAGCAACTGCTCCTCGCGTTTGACCTCACCCCCGATCACGCCCGACGACGAGGCGCCCAGCACTTCAGCGGCAGCGTCCTCTGTGTCGGAACTGGATTCCCCGGGATCGACCGGAAGTTCCTCCAGCGGAATGTGCTCCCTGATGCAATCGAATAACAGCCCAACTCCTGCATCCTGCGCCGCTGCCACCACAAGCAAGCTATCATCCTCCTCGTCGCTGCTCTCGCCCACCCGGCAGCTGGCGGTGTTCAAGCGCAACTCACCGGCCAAACTGAGGTTGGACCTGGCGTCCAACTACTCACCCGCCTCGCCCATCCCGAAGTCCATGTCCTGCATCGCCATCCCATCCACTCCCACATGCGAGAAGGCGCCGGTGGAGAGGAGCAATCACCTGTCGAGGGACTGAGACAGAAGGAGCCGCCGCCGCCGCCGCCGGAAAGCAGCTGTGAATAGAAAGAAAAGATACGGCCCTAAGGCGGTTTCATTATGATTGTAAATTGTACTTTCTTTTGACCAAAAAAAACTAAAAACTATTTTGAGGAATTGTTTAGTTTTTTAAGGAAAAAAACAAATTACATTTTATCATTACCAAATGTAAGTCGTAAAAATGGCTGATACAACTTCCTATATAAGCAAGGTGACGAGGATAATCCACCTCTGTGTATATTGTACATACAAGCGTACCTAAAAACAAAAACAAGGAATGAGGAATGCTAAGTGCAGCGTCTAACTAAGCGCAGTACTATACTAAGAGCTTTTGTAATGTATTTCTCCCCTAAAACAAATTAATCCAAAACAAGCAAGCAACCCATCAACAAAATTGTTTGCAAAATGAAAGATAACCTCGTATATATTAAAATTAGTTTAAAGTTTAGTCTTAAGTGATTCTTAACTATATCTATACACACATAAACTATATATTAAACTTTAAATAGAACAATGAAAATCCGAAATGCACTGCAAAAATTTCTGCTGACTTGCCACACACAACCACCACCACCACCAAAACTCCCCTATGGTTTCAAAAATAATAAGAAACAAATCCGCCATATACACTGCAAAGATCTTATCAAAACTGTTCTAAGTTTTATCAAACCGCTTTAGCCACCCACACATTTAATTTAGTATCTTTTTGGAAATAAGGAAAAAGAGTTTGTGTTTGTGTTTTCTAGTTTTAGTTATTTATATGAAGAGAGCGCGTGAGTTGGTCATGAATGCTATTTAATTCACATGTATTAGGCTATAAGTAGACTAAGCTACACATCCATAAAGTGTAACCATTGTGTTAAGTAAATGGAAATTTTAAAAAGTAACTAAACCAGATGGTCTTTTTATTTCAAACTTTCAAACAGAACCGCTCAAAACGAAAATAGTGCTGCAAAAGCTTTGGGTTTGTCGCCCTAACAACACTGACCAGGGCTACCAGAGAAATCGATATTTATCGATTGATTGAATTTAAATATTGGCAAATTCAGTAAGTATTATTTTTAAGATGAATGGGTATAAATTGTAGTTGCATTTAAAGCATTACTTCTTTTGTTTACAATTACATTTTTATTATTTTGAATACTATTTTAACGGTATTTTTTGTTTGACAATCGAAAAGCTACGATTAATTTCACAGGACTGACAACCCTGTTATGACGGCGTCCGCCAAAACGTTCTTTTAATTTTTTGTCGAAGCTCTTTTTCATTGATGGAGAATTGGAATTAAAGCTGTGTAAGTTACAATTTGCGACGATTTTGTTTTATTATCTTAATGTTTTTAAGCCAAGTCTATAACTATTTTGAAAAAACATACATAAATGTTCTCAGCAAACATTTTATTTTTACCTCGTCAGCGACTTTTTTTCCTTCTCACTCTTTTTACCGTTTGAAACTCAGAAGAGTGGCGAAGTCAGCATTTCCCACGTGCGTCCCTTTTTTTAAACAAATTCCATCAAAATAAAACGAGGCTTCGAATCCGACATGTCTGACCTCGATTGGGACGATCCAAACTATGTTGAAGGACCCGTGAAGCCCCGGGATTATGCCCAGCTGAATGAAAAGTATGAGCGAAGCGTGCGGCGTGACGCTGAGCCGCGTCGGTATTATGACGGAGGTCGAGGAGACGACCGGAAGAGAGATGACTACGGCAGGGATTGTTCCTACGGGAAGAGCAACCGGGATGATTACGGCGGAGGTGGGGCCGTAAACGACTTCAGTGAAACACTTTCAATTGCCGCCGAAATGGTTGGAAAAGTAATCGGAAAGGCCGGAGGAAACATCAACCGCATCCAGCATGATTTCAATGTCCGTGTCAAGGTGGACAAGGGCGACTTAATGGTTAAGATCTACGGTAGTCTCCAGAGAAATGTCAGCGATGCCATGAATTTTGTTCGCAAACAAATCTCCGATTCCGGAAGGGGCCGTGATCGGGATTATGGCGGGAGTAGCAGCGATTATGGATTCGGAACCGGAAAGCTCTCTGGTGGAAGCAGATATGACTTTGCTCCGCCACCCACCGTGGAACCAATCCACGCGGGTGATCTTACGGGCACCATCGACTGGGCAGCTCTCAACAAAGCTTCGGTAATTGAAAAATCCCCACCGAAGTATTAAAATTTATACGTAATTTTCAGGAAAAAGCTGCTGCAGCCCGGTGGGCGAAGTGCCCTCCTCTAACCAAGAACTTTTACGAAGAGGCACCCGAAGTGGCGAATTTGAGCAAATCCGAGGCGGAACACATACGGGAGGAGAACAATAAGACTACAGTGTCGCATGTTTTTGAGCCAAAAGAGGGTGAAACCTTGCCCCCCATTCCCAATCCGGTTTGGAAGTTTGAGCAGTGCTTCGAGAAGTACCCGGACCTGCTCGCCGAGGTCATGAAACAGGGCTTCTCCAAACCATCGCCCATTCAAGCCCAAGCGTGGCCCATTCTCCTGAAAGGCCACGATATGATCGGGATAGCCCAGACGGGTACTGGCAAGACTTTGGCATTCCTGCTACCAGGAATGATACACACTGAATACCAAAGTGTGCCACGAGGTCAGAGGGGTGGCCCCAATGTCCTGGTCCTGGCGCCTACTCGAGAGCTGGCTCTACAGATCGAAATGGAGGTCAAGAAGTACTCGTTTCGTAACATGAGAGCGTAAGTTACGAGCATGAAGAATTTAAAATAATATAAAATATTATGTATTTCAGAGTGTGCGTTTATGGCGGAGGCGATCGTCGCATGCAGATCTCGGACGTGGAACGTGGTGCAGAGATTATCATCTGCACTCCGGGTCGGCTGAATGATCTGGTCCAGGCGAATGTGATTAATGTGAGCAGCATTACATACTTGGTGCTGGACGAAGCGGATCGTATGCTGGACATGGGCTTTGAGCCGCAGATCCGTAAAGTGCTGTTGGACATCCGTCCTGATCGGCAGACCATCATGACCTCGGCTACATGGCCACCTGGAGTGCGTCGCCTTGCCCAGAGCTACATGAAGAACCCTATCCAGGTGTGTGTCGGTTCTCTGGATCTAGCGGCCACCCATTCGGTGAAGCAAGTTATTGAACTTCTCCAAGACGATGCCGAAAAGTTTCAAACAATCAAGTCCTTCGTGAAGAATATGAGGAAAACGGATAAAATAATCGTTTTCTGCGGGCGGAAGGCTCGTGCTGACGATTTGTCGAGTGATTTGACCTTGGATGGCTTCTGTACCCAGTGCATTCATGGAAATCGGGATCAGAGCGATCGTGAGCAAGCCATTGCTGATATTAAATCGGGTGCCGTGCGTATTCTCGTTGCCACTGATGTGGCTTCGCGAGGCTTGGACATTGAGGACATCTCGTAAGCTAAGATGCGAATAATTTTTAAGTTTTTATTTCACTTTATTTGACTTTTAGGCACGTCATTAATTATGACTTTCCGCGTAATATTGAGGAGTATGTTCACCGTGTGGGTCGAACTGGACGCGCCGGACGCAAAGGCACCTCCATTAGCTTTGTTACCCGCGAAGACTGGGGCATGGCCAAGGAACTCATTGATATCCTGCAGGAGGCAGAGCAAGATGTTCCCCCGGAGCTGTACAACATGGCTACGCGTTTCAAGGCCATGAAAGACCGTCGTGCTGCCGAAGGAAGTGCCTTCGGAGGAGGAAGTGGCGGCGGTCGTTTCGGCGGAGGTCGTTACGGGGGAAGTCGCGGAGGCGGGCGTGACTTTGACCGTTTCCAATTTTAATTAAATACCAAGACATTTTTTCCATTTTTCTAGTTTAAGCGACTTCAGCACATTGGAAGTGCCTTGTAATTTTTAAGAAATCAATGGGTAGGATACCCAAAAACCAATATTTTTCAGCTAACAAATGATTTTTCGATTTTTGAGTTGGAATTGTCGTTTTGAAAACAGTTCTCTATCGTATTTGGATACAAAATACGCTCAGGACACGTGAACTGTTGAAATAAATTATTTTGTTTCATAAAATTTTTTCTTTTGGTTTTCGTGCAAAATCCTCTTTGATCTCTTCTTGCACACCCTTGAAAGCTAGGAACTTGAAAATAAAACACAAAAATAAAATTCAAAACTAAAAAATTGGAAAGTTTATTCAAATTAATTTGCCCCTCCCGCGTATTTTTCAAGCAGTTCTTGCTTTCGTTTGCGGAGCAAAGCTTCCTGGACATCCTGCTGCGTGGGAACAGGCACATGGGCAGTAAATTTGGGAGCCAACAGGCCGTGTGGATCCTCCACTGCTGCTCTGGCTTTGGCATCTTCGGCAGCTTCACGGGCGGGCCCTGACAGTGGGTATATTTCGTCCTCCTCCTCGTCGTCATCAATGATACGTCCATCTCTGGCCATTTTCTCGCGCCACTCTTGCACAGCCTTTTGTATGGCAGCTCGTTCAATTCGTTCTTCAATAGGAATTAGAACGCCGTCTTCATCATCCCGATAGCCATAATACGCAGCATCGAAGTCTTTCATGAGTTCAGCGCGGGATTTTCTAGGTGGTGGAGGCGGATCCTGTTCAAAGAGCTCTCGAACGCCCGGTAAGTCCTTTGCAGCTCCAAAGTACTTGTAGCCCCTATTTCCGGGAACTTCACGTCCCTCCGCATCGAACATCTTGGGACCATACCTTCTGTAATGGGGGCCGCCAAGTGAGGAAATTTGGTTTTCCCAATGGCGCTTCTCTCTAAGCAGCTTGTTGATTTCATCATTGAGATCACGAATGCGGAATTCTCCCAAACCGGCTGAAATAATAAGTGATAGAAATTAGAAATGGTATCACACTTCTACCTTCAGTACATTATAAGTACCATTTTGTATCTGAGCCACTTTCTTGGATATCTCTCTGATAATCTCCAGGCGGAACTTCTCACATCGGGGCAGATCGTGGCACTCCGAGGCCAAATACGGCCGGCGTTCCTTTTCGCCGGATTCGACTTCCTTGGCGGCCCGCCAACGTGCCAAGGTTGTCCTACAGGGAAGAAAGTGGCAGTTTATGAAACATTATGAAGTTTATTTTGATAATGTTTATACTCACATTGCCTTTTCCGCATTTCTCGCCTGAAATGGTACAGATATTATAGATTTTATTCATAATAAATAAAAATATATAGCAACTTACCATGTTTGTTTACCGTCTGCTTCTTCTACCTTGCCTTTATCGGTTATCGATTTACAATTAGTATGACCAAATGCACTAGATAACAAAATTTTATTTTCTAGTATTTTGCTTACCTTATTTATTTGTATAATTTTGAAAAAATTTTACATAGTTTGAATCAATTTAGGGTTTAATTAATTATACGGACTTGTTCTATAATAGATTTTAAATTTATTCCAAAAATATTTTTTTCAAGATCTCATTTATAATTTTTAAATTCGAATTTTGGCATCGCTGAATATCCTAGGACTTCTGAAAAAAGTTAAATTAGGAATAAAGTTTAGCATTTTTCATATATAGAAGTAATTATTAATTTAAAATAATTTAAAACAGCCGCCATAACTATTATTATTTGATTGGCAGCTCCACTCACAATCTCCTATTTATTATCGAAAAAGCGCTCTCTTGGTTATCGGAAAACAGCTGAGAGAGCAACTACAACAACATCAGAACGCTCGGATCTCGTAAATTTATAAGAAATTTAATTATTCAACCCGCCCGAACCGAGTCAATCGAATTAAATTACCCAAAGCGTGCGACAAAGTTCTTAAAGCCAAACACTTGTGAGTGCGGGTGTCACCTTGCATTTGAAGTTTCTAATTTTCCGAAGAAGTGACCATTATACCCAAAAGGAAAAAAAAGGAAAAAGCTCGCGGTGTGTAGTATTTCGGCCTGGTTATAGTTGGGTGTGTGTCTGTGTGTTGTAGTACTATTATTCTGCATACAAGTCCGTAGTGCATCGTTTTGTATGTTGCGGCATTTTGATGACGAAATTATTTTTGGATAAGCGTTTGATGAGAGCGGGGGCATCTTCATCATTGGCACTATTGGCAGAATGGAAAGCGAGCGGTTGCGTATCACGCTGGACAGTGCCGAGTGCGTCTATTTCGCCGGCGACATCATTCGCGGCGAAATCTGGATGAATCTCAGCAAGCGCACCAAAATACGCGGTGAGTAAAGGTTAAGCATTCCTGGGATCCGGGTGCCACCAGTTCCCTGAAACACTATTTCCCCACAAGACCGGCTTGCATCATCTATGACTCAAACTCCCGCACAGTCAGCCAGCCAGTTGTGGTTTCGATGTCGTGTCCATTGTTTGCCCGCTAGCCAGCTGGACCCGTCGCCGTTGCGGCCCCATTCGCATAAACAAAGAACTCCACAAAGCAGAGCAGCCATTTTATGACCCAACCTTCCTCTCCCCCCAACAACCGATGCTGTGATTCTTTCGGCCCTGGCGAATTCCTCCAATTGCCTTTTGCACCCGCCTTTCATTCATCGATAAGAATTCAATTGCATCCACTTTCCTTCAGTTCGGTTCGCATCTTGGGGCTCTGGCATTTGTTTCAGGAAATGGCAAGGCCCCAGAGTGCGAGCGAACGGTTGGTCGGGAGGGGGAGCGTGCGAAGAGAGGCACAAGAGTTTCTGCTCCAATGCCGAAAATGCCGTAATTTGGCCCAAGCGACAAGTCAGGTCTGAGAGAGGTAAGAGAACGCTCTCAGTACACTAATGGCCAAAATAAAAGCTACTTTAAAAGTAAAAAAAAGGTGTTTTTTGCAAAAAGTCTATTTATAAGTAAAGTAGCTTGGAAATAGTTTTATGAAGAATCTTACAAAGCCGATAAAAATACGAAAATTTTCTAAATGTTTCTAAATAATCAATCATTAAAATTTTCAACATAAAATGACTTTTAAAGAAAACAAATATTTGAGAAATTTTTTAATTTACTTAGAAATTATGAATAAGTTTTTATTCTAAGCAACTTTGTATACTTCACATAATATAGACCCTTTACTGTATTCGATGAACCTCTCTGTTGTGATTTGCCCTTGTGCAGGTGTGTGTGAGAGGTTCACAGCTGCTGGTGACCCATGCATGTGTGAGAGCAACGGGAGAAAAGGGAGCGTCACCTTATCCCGCATCTTTCGGGTTCTGATGCGCTACTCCCAAGTGAAAGGGCATTTCTGCCAAGTGTGTCCATCAGGTGAAGCCATAAATGTCAAGCTCCTAGCATATTACTTGCCTTAAGCGATAAAAATAGATGGATGTTTTCCTAAAGCTAAAAGACTGTTGTTACGTTATCAGCGCCATATATAACAAACATTTTATTATCAGAGCACGTACTACAATAAGAAACAAAGGTTCATAATAAAGAAGAGCTGCGGAGCCTAAAATAAGAAAGTATCTGCTGACTAAATGATTCCATTTCACATTGTAAGGCTTCTCGAATTCAATTATTTTGTCTGCCCCCATCCGTATCTTAGACATACATATACAAATATTTATAGAAACAATATGCACTTAATTAAACACATGATGTAATATTTTTAAGGTAGCCATAGCTTCTCATAGAAAATGCAACACTTGAAGATTGACTTTTATTAGGCGTTGCTTTATTGAAAATATTTTCTATGAAATGTCCATGATTATCCTAAAAAGTTGAAAAAATAATTTTTTATTTCTTATAGCTCTATATGCAGTTTGTTTTTGCAATTTTTACTTATCGGTATTTTGTGCCCAATGGGTGGAATTCAATTTCAGTACGGGCATTGGATCACATATTGGATCAAGGGCACTTATGGATCTTTTCTCTAAGGAAGAGTTCTACTCGCGGCCAGATTTCCTTGCTCCTTGAACCCCTAAAAGTGGTGACAATACCTCTATCTTTGTAATATTCTAAAACTGGGAGCATTATTTTATCGTAGAGCTGCAGGCGTTTTTTCACCACCTCTGGCTTATCATCTTCGCGCTGCACCAACGGTTCGCCTGTTTCATCATCTTTTCCAGGTACCCTTGGATCGTTAAAGCCAATGTTGTAGACCCTTCCAGAGGGAGGGTGGATCCATCGGTTCTTGACTCGATCTATGATTACGTCATGTGCAACTACGAGATTGATCACGGCATCAATATGCTCACTGCCGGCCAGAACTTCGGCCTGTTCTTTATTTCGTGGAAATCCATCCAGGATGTAAGACTTGTTTCCCACTTCTGTGATACGACCAAGCATTGTTTTGTTCAGGATTTCATCCGGCACTAGTCTCCCGGAACTGATGTACTGTCGTGCTTTCTTCCCCAAATCGGTGTTGTTCATTATGTTCTGGCGCAGGATGTCTCCAGACGAAATATGGAGAAATCCAAAGGTTTGGACGATAAGTTCGGAAATGGTGCCCTTTCCGGAGCCAGGAGCTCCGATTATCACAGTGCGAAAGATTTTCGAATACATGTTTCTGTTCCTTTCCGTCTATTTTTGAGCTGTAATATAGAAATGTTTGCAGAGAAGGGGTTACAAGATGCGGAAGTGACGATGAGGTTAATAACTGATTGTCTAAAATCACTAAAACCAAAAATAGCACTACATGAAATAAAGCTGTTGACCGTTTTTCACAATCTTTAGGGGGTTTGATTAGATTGCCAGGTGCTTAACAATCATTCAATACTGATGAGTAAAATGAAGGTTATAGAAGAGTTTTTGCCTGTTTTGAAATTGTGGGTCTATAAGGAAGTCGTCATAACTTGGAAGTAACTGCAAGGGTATATAATCTTCGGCTCTGCCCGAAGATAGTTTTTCTTCTTTTTTTGTTTTTATGAATAATCACAAGATTGAATAGCTCAAACACACTATCAATTTTTAATTAAAGCTATTAGGGTAAAACACTTGTCAACTGCTGGGTTATCACAAAAAAATTCGAGATAAAACCGTAAATCATTCGGCGGCAGGCGCTATATGCGTGCCAATAGGCCGCATGGCAACAAGTGTAGCGCACACAACACGAGAGAAGGCAACAACAACAACTGGTAGTAAACATTGGAAGAGAGCCAAGAGGCAAGCGTGGCTTGTTGGTCTTATGTTCTTTGTCTCCGCATTACCAGTTGTTGTCGTGCTTATCGTCCAAAGTCCAAGTGGAAAATTATGGAATAGGTTAAAAGTCGCGCGTGTATAGTTCTTTTCGGTTTGCAAATCAGCATTCTTGCCGCACAACATATCATACTGCACTGCTGGCTGCAATCTGGCTACCGATTGTTTTGTTATGTAAATTAGCAGATGTTAAAAGACATATTTCTTTTTTTTTTGTTTTTCTCACACTTACACGAAACAGTATTCAGTATTGTTCTTGGTCACTTCCGATTACCGAACCGATTTGGGAATAAAATAACGTATCACAGGTGCCTGGTCTGACTTCTCAATTTAAATTCTCACCCGCGTACTAATTGTGCGATAACTGCAGGTTAATAATGCTAAATAGGCGTCACATCTACGCCGGTGGTGTGGCCTGGCCCCCGTAACTCCAGCGTATTTGATTTGGTAGTGCCGCGAATATCAAATGAAACAAGTCTTTATCTGGTGTATGCTCGGCTCTCCATGCTTAGCTCTGCTCTCTCTCCTCTCCAACAAATTTTTCTAAAACTGACAGCCGGTGTTCGTTCGTATTTTGTCTCAGTTTCAGTTTCGTCCTCTCTCTGCCATCTCAAATACTTGGCCAACTGTTGTGGGGTTTTCTCTTCGCTCTCTCATTGCCGTTGGGTGCTCTCCACTGCACCCCAATCGGAAGTGTGCGAGTGTGTGTGTGGGTGCCACACGAACAGGGGGTCTCAACTGCAGCGACTTTGGACTTCGATAATTTCCACGAACTAAAAGATATTTTACATAAATCTTTCATTTTCAACGCGAAATTGCATTTCCTAATTTTTAATTTTATTTTCTTTTTAATGTAGTAGCGTTAATTTATTTATTAAAATACATACTCACACTCATTCATAACTTACCCAGTCATTGGATAGAATTGTTCCTTAATCGAAAAGTGAATAAATTTTTCTAAATAAAGATACTGCAATGCAAACAAGTATTATTTCTAGTTAAAATTATTTTTTTTTAATTTATAGTGTAGAAATTAAAAGTTCAAAGGCTTATCAACTTACCAAATACACATTTTTCAGTTAATTTGCAAATTAAATTGCCATTTTAGTAACAGATACCTAAAGAAAGCACAAGGACCAAAGAATACCGAATAAAATAGATTATTTTTTAGAAGACTATCAGTCCATTAATGGGAAAAGTTAGCTTCGAAAGCTTCTTTATTAGTTATTTCTGAACATCGATATCGGTTATGTTTTCACATATTTCGCAAAAGTCAAAAAATCAAGTATAGGTAATTCTTATTCCTGAAAGGAAACTTAATCGTTAAGTTAGTGGTTATGTTTATGGGCAACTCCTGTGGCCCTACTCCTTGCTGCGCACTTTCTGCGCATCCTCCTTGATCGTTTCAGTCCTCTCCTCGTGATTACCTCCTGCACTTGTGACCCGCCTACCCGAACTCTGCGGCGGGGAGTCTTCTTCCGGTGATGTACTACGTTTCCTGTCCCTGCCATTCGACTCCGTGCCAGAGTCAGGGCGAGAGTCGTGGCTAAACCAACCATATTTGTTGTTGAATCGACCGCGACCACGACCTCGTCCTCCCCGTGACTGGAAGCGTCCTGAAAAGCGATATGGACTGTAGCTGCGCGAACGGTTCCTAGAACGCGATCGGGATCGGGAACGAGACCAGGAACGGGAACGGTGGCGACGATGACGTGACTCGGGTGAGCGGGAGGGTGAACGGCGGGGATCGAAAGGCGAGGGAGTGCGTCGTTTCACAAAAGGCGACCGCATCTTCCGGCGATGCTGGGATCGAGAGCGTGAATGGCGGCTTACAAAACGGCCTCTTCCGTAGCGTCTTGGCGAATGGGAACGCGATCGCGATCGTGAGAAGCTACGCTGCCGTCGAGACCTCGATCTTGTCCGAGATCGGAATCGCGATCGAGACCGAGTTCGGGACCTGGATGGTGACCGATGGCGGCTTCTACGCTTTGGCGTTGAGCTGCGCCGCCGTGAACCTCGACGACGGCGATGATGTCTAGAACGACTCCTGCTACGGCTGTGGCTTCGACTCCGGCTGCGAGAACTGGTGCTGCGACTGGTGGGCATTCCTTCGGGCGGGGCAGCGAGTCGAATCAATCCAAACTTATCCATTTGCAACGGACGCTTTTTGATTTGGAACGACAGCTTGGGTATGGGTTGCGGTGGCGGCTTCCGTTGTTCCTGAAACTTTGGTGCCGGAGGTGGTACATCGTTGCTTGTTGAGGAATTGGCCACCGCATGACGGGAAGTGCTGGGTCCCATGTCGTCAAAATTGGCCCGCTTTTCCAAAGCGGTTGTCCTTTTGATAGTGGGTGGGGCAGGCGGAGGTGAATCACTGCCACCTTGTTGCTGTTGCAAGTAGTTCTTCAGTTTGGCCTTCAGTTCAGCCTCATTTCCGACGCTGCTCATGAGCCTAAAAAGAAGTGAAGCGTAAAAAATATATACTCTAATGTATTAAACTGTGTTTACACCGCAAATGAAATATATAACTTTTTAACACGAAAAGATGGTGTAAACACAGTTTAAAAAATTAAATTAAATTCCTGGTACATACTTGCTTTGTCTATCAAAGTGGTTTAAGCAGAGAAATCGCAATAGAATTTATTTAAATGTTTTAGGAGATGGTTTTCTTTTAATATTTTACCTGTAGGCTTCGTTGAAGTCAAGCTTCTTGAGCATTTCGACGGGATCCTCCTCTTTGGCTTTCGACTTGGGCTTCTTTTCCTTCTTGTCCTTTTTCTTTTTGCCCTTTTTCTTTGCCTTTTTGTGCTTGCTGGCCTCGCGCAGCAGCTTCCGGACACTGGACACCGTTTCGTCATCGTCCAGCCGGAACTCGTTGGCCTTCTGGGCATCGATGACCGCCAGCTTGTCGCCACCAGCCGCCTGAGATTGTGCATAGAAGGGTTGGTGAAAGTTAACCTTTCCTTTGGTTGCTAAAATGAGAAATAGGATAGAGTTTCGAACGCCCGCCACGCCTTTGAACTTACTCTGGTCTTCGGTTTCACTATCACTGGCACTCGAGGAACTGGACTCATCTGAAGAGTGTCCGCCAGACGCGGTACTTAGTCTAGGCTTACCATCCCCACTTACAATTCCGCTTCCGCTCGGCCCGGCGAATGGTGGGCGCTGCAGCACGTCCAGAGACTGACGCGCCTCCTCATGCTGCGGCAGCAAGTTGAGGCAGTCGCTGTAGGCTTTCACCGCTTCGGGGATGCGGTTCTCCTCCTCGTAGCTGCGACCCAGGGCAACCAGCGTCTCGCCCATGTACTTCCGCGCATTCACATGGTATTTGTTAAGGTTCAGCGCCTTCTCGAAGTCCTGCAGCCCCTTGAGGAAGCTGCCGCGGTTGGCGTAAAGAGCACCACGCGCCACTAGACCTTCAACATTGCGCGGATCAATGTTCAGGGCCTTGTTCAGGCACTGAAAGGCCTCGACCTGCTGGCCGTTCTTAAAGTGCTCAATGCCATCAGCAACGGAGCTGATGAGTCGGTCGGGAGAAGGTGGGATCGGTGCAAAGGATGAGTGATTTGTGATGACATGATGTATACACACACAGTGTCTCAACTGTATAACAACTCGAACTAAGTATCTAACATTTTGCTTACCGGAATGCCCATTGGGAGGCCTGTTTCTGTCGCAGTTCCGTAGCGTATTCTGCATCTGGAAAGCCAGCTTTTAGGTGGCTCATTAGGGTCAGGTTCTCGTTCGGCTGCAGGCCGTTCATCTGGAAGAGGGCATCGTAGTTGGGGTTCTGGAACTCCAAGGCGGCGGTAAGTTGGTCCTCGTAGTGCACCGGTGATGGATGCTCCAAGTTGTGAATTTTCCTGCATGATTTGAAAGATATACATAAGTTGAATGGAACACTTTGTTTCCTATCCCCATTATTACTTGTAGTATTTTGGCAAGTCCTCAGGGCTGCAGAGGCCCAACTTCAAATCCGGCGACTTGTTATACATTCCGAGCATATTGAGAGTAACTCGCTCCGTTTCCGCGGATATGTTGCATATTTCGCAGCGTACAATTTCGTTAACAGTGAAAGCACGCGGATTACCCTGCTTGTCCCGTGGCATTGGTCCCCAATAGTCCTGTATAATTAGAGCCTGTAAAAAATATGATAATATAGTTGAAAATTGTTTTGTGATTGATCTTGATACTTACTTTTATGGGTATATCGGCCAAGTAGGAATGAACGGGTTCAGCGGTGCAAAGCGGCTTCACCATTAGCCGAACTGCGGAGGTCACCTTTACCACCGAGGCGTATATGATGTCACCCTGCTTCAGAGATTCCAGGCGCTGCGTCCACGCCTTGCGTTTATCCTTCGCCGACAGAAAGAACTCGTACGGTGGTTGAACCACCAAACTATCCTTGCCTGCAAAAATATTTAAAAAATTATTTTAGTCGTCTGCGGGATGGTACTCGAACCTACCTTGGGCCAGAACTTTATCCTCCATGACATTGGCCACCAGGCTGCGATCATATAGGTCGGTCGCCTTTCTGGCCAGGAACTGGTGCATCTTGAGGCGCTTGGCACGCTCTTGGAAGGTTAAGTACTTCTGGCGCTCCTGGTAGACGCTGTAGTTGACCTGGGTGAGTCCCATCAGCCGCAAGTCGTCCACGCCCCTTTCGTCATCCCAAATCTTTTGCATTGGCTGCCCATGGTAGCCCAAGGCGTGGCCAATATACTCGAAGTTCATTTTGAACTCTTTCCCTTCTTATTCCTACACCATTTGTATTTTTTCCTTTTTTTTTTTAGAACCAATTGCAATTGGACAGACGATGGATATTACAAGAAAACTTCTGATAGTTAGGAAGACTGTTTCACTTGTATTATTGTATTGTGAACATTGAACAATGATAGCTTTGCCTTTTCCTTGTCTTTCAACAATATTGTGAATAGGTATTGTTCTTTTATCGCAGAAAATATTAAATATTTTCGGCTAATTCGTGTTGCCCCGTTAACGTTGCCGGAAAGTCCATTTGCTGCCGGCGTTGCCACACTTTCACGGAGCAAGATGTGACCGTTGTCTTTATTATGTTTTTCCCCCATTTATACATACGTGCCAGAAATAGTCAAGACAAAAACCATTTTATGTAAAATAAGTAAAATATTTAAAGTTTTAAATCTTAGTTGATTTAATATTTAATAAATTGAATTTTAGTTAATAATGTCTAAAACGTAAATATAAATATTATTAAAATTACTATATTAAATAAAATATTTTTTTTTCAGCTATTAAAGTCCAGGTGACCGGCAAAGGAAAGTGCAAGTGGATCGAGATCCTCCGGAAGAACTCGAACAACAATGAGTACTCGCGCAGTCTGTTCTACACCAGCAAAGAGGTGTATGAGCACAGTGAGACGGCCCTGCCGGACTTCGAGCCTAGGGGCCTGGAGCTCTCGCCCGGGGAGCACACTTTCATCTTCGAGGTGGCGCTTGGCAGGCAACTGCCCTCGAGCTTCAAGGGCAGTTACGGCGGGATCAAGTACAAGATGCGGGTTCTGATCCAGCGACCGTGGACCTTCGACGAGCGGCACACTATTCCTTTCACGGTGGTGAAGTTCATGCCATTGCGGCCATCGCACCGCAGCGTTCCCAGTCCCCTGGAGAAGCAGGTGACCAAGACGATCAGCTTGTTCGGCACCCGACCTATAACCCTGCTGGCCCTTTTGCCAGAGGACTTTGCTGTCCGCGGAGAACCCCTGAAAATCTGTGCCACCGTAATAAACAACAGCACGACCGCCGTGGAGAAGTTGCGATTACTGTACTCCAGTATGTCACCTATTACAGTCACGTTCCGCTCCGTGTCCAAAAAGTGGAGTGTATTTCTGTGGCCACGAAGGAAACTGGTTCGGTGCAGAAGAAAAGCGAACGAAGCTTCGCTCACGAACTCCTCCTGCCTGAGGGAACCCAGCCCACGGACGATCAAATGAGTGGAGTGATCACCATCGTGTATGAGCTACGTGTGGAGGCGGTGCTGCGAGGATTCTTTAAGAATCTGGTGCTTAATCTTCCCTTTAAGGTGTACTCGCAGGACACCTCCAATCGAGAGTCAGCCATGCGCCCACCGCCGCCACCACGTCCAAACGATGGGCCTCCCGGTCCTGATGTGGGCACTGGCAATCCATTTGAGCCCGCGCTGCCCGTTTACCCTTCGCTGGACTCATCGATTGGCTCGCCGTCGCATTCTTCGCAGTTTAGTGAGTGCAGCAGCATCAACTCCATCACCTCCGACTCATCGGCGGCCACTTTGAGTCCAGCCGTGGGCGGTGGCGTGGGTGGTGTCGAGGTATCCTACACTTCCGGCTCGCAGTCTTCACAGTACGGCAGCCCTTCGGCCAGGGCCAGTCTGCGCAGCTCCAACGTTCCCTATATGCCGTACTCGTCCAGTCCACTGATGGTGCAGTCTTATCCACCTCCCCACCTGCCCGCCTATCCCCTGCCCGAGTCGCCACAGTACTCTCTACTCGCACTGACCCCCCCACCGAATACGGCTCCATCTCCAGCTACAGGGGGAGCAGGGTCAGGAGTCCCAGCATACAGTCAGCTGCCATCCACCTCAGGATCGTCTTCGCTCCTGCAGTCCCGTCAGCCACCAGGGGCCCATGAGCTTCGTAAGGCTTCACTTTGTTTTATAAAATTATTAATAAATTTAATTAATCTCTCCTTATATTTCATTTCAGCTCCCTCCTATGAGGAATTGTTCGGAATGGCCAATGCTCCTCCACAAACACCCAAATAAACGGGATCGAGAGTCCCTATAAGAAGCCACCCAGTTACGTCCAAGCTTTGCCTAGACATAGAGCTTCAGGTTTACTTTATAGATTTACTGATATAAAAATGTCGAATATTCTAAGACCGTCAACGGTTTTAAAGCAACAAATATGCAAAATGTGCACAAATCAGCAATAATATTGTTTATTAACTAAAGCATTTTTCGTTGAAACTTTAATCAAACGGATTGTTGTGAATCGAATTTGTTCCTTTTTCTAAACTCTTTTTTTTATCTTTTTTTTGATAAGGCAAAGACTTCCTTAAAGTTATATTTTTCTTTTACAAATATTTTGTGCAATCTCTTTTAAAATATAATCTCACTTTTTTCGAAAGTCTGGTTTCCCAAAGGCTGAAATGAAAATTCAATGAGATTCTCAGAATTTTTGTATATTCTTTTTTCACAACTTGCTATATACAATATTACGTATAATATGTTCACTATGACAATAAACTGATCAGACTATTTGCATTGTCCTTTCGTACTAAAAATTGAGCTTAAAACACACATTTAATTTATGTAGAATCTCCAAAGGTCTGTGTTGTAGTTAGCTTGAAGGAGCCAAGACTAAACAAAAACTATACGAATATAAACTATGCATATTATCAGAACAAATTATAAATTAGGTAATTCTTGCGTAACAAATTTAGATAACATAATCACAATTGAACAACTTTCTGCTTTTAAAAGAATTTAAAGCAATCTCAAGTCTGTCTTCTGTTAAAATTAATTTATCAAACTATATCTGAAGAGCCAACCTTTTGCATTTTTAAGAATTAAATCTTGAGCATTACTCACCCCATGACTATTTATCACACTTTCGCACCGAAACCCGCCTATTTATCAAACATTTCTCACTTTTATACGTCCATCTCCAAAGATTCAGATCGAAAGGATTTACACCATTTTATTCTAAACCAAAACAGGTGTAACATTAATATTTATTTCTCCCACTGGAATCTACTTTTAGAAATTAAGTACTTAAGCACAAATTGAATACTCTAAAAGAGAGTCGATTCTTCAAAAGCAGAAGAATCTGATTGACAAGCTTTAGTGCCTCTGTATGATGAATGTATTGATGAATGTATGATGAGAAAATAATTTTATACACCCATCATTCGAGGGCAGTGTAACTTTTTAGTTTTAAGCGCACAATATGCAAATTACGTACGAACAATGGATTTCGTTAAGGTGCTTTACAAATCACTATTTTTGGATACCAATTTTTTGTGTTTTCTTTGAATTTAGTGCAAGTAAGCTAAATTTCAATATGATTTAAATAAGCAAGGAAACAAATAAAATGTTAATATAATTACGAAGACGAAGGCGTTGAAAATTTAGTAAAGGGAAATGGGGATACCTTGGAATTATAAGGTAGAGGTGAGTATATTCTGGATGAACTTTTAGTTAATTTTATCTGTAGAAAATATTATTAAAATTTCTATTTATAATGAAAGACACTGTAAACTATTTTTCATATGAATACTAGTATAAGTAGAATATCATTTAATAGTTTCGCAGGATAACAGTCTTTGCATACGACTTCAAAATGCTTAAACGGGCCACTCTTAACCCCAGAAACTTTTCTTACCAGGAAAAAAATGCCCACTAACGTGCTTATGGTACGTGTTAAATTACAATTTCAAGTGCTTGAAGGAAAGTGCGTCGCAGTCGCAGTCGCCCACGCAGCTATGTTACCTGTCTATGCCGTTTTGGTCAGGTGTGTGGGTGAGTTCGTTGGGGGTTTGGGGCGGGAGGACCTCCTCTGTGTGGACCCCAGTGAACGTGTGCGGCTTTTGTAACAAGCAACGGAAGTGTTAAGTCGGGTGTAATTGTTTTCTTTCATATTTTTTCAGTTGCCGGTGGCGAGGGGCGACAATTTGGCTCGGACGCCGGCCCTGGGGGGAATCAGAGTAACCATAAATTATACTCCGCATAGCGGGCCATACATACATAAACAAAATTGTTAAATAATAGCGACATTTAGCGGAAGTGTAGTGCCTCCCGCATTCTGCAAACTTCAGCACGCGCGACAAACGATCGTAGGTCCTCGGCCAAAGGCCTTCCTTTGTTATTTTCCCCTCCAATTTCCCACCCAGGACACTTGCGACTCACGCCCCCATTTCCATTTCATCAAATTACAGAGGTGCTAGAAGCAAACTCACCTCCTCCAACCACTCGCCCGTTTTCGTGTACTTAAATGTCTTAATCGCGGTTGGGTTTAACTTCTATTTGACTTTCTGGGAGGGTGGCAGCTTAATGATTTGTTGACCATTCGAGGCGGTGTGGGGTGGTGCAATTTGAAGCTTTACTTTTCGGCATCGAAACGTGCTACTAACGGATATTAAGTATGCGCCATGTGTGCCAGTGTCACAGCCCCGAAACAAATACAGATTTATAAACACGTACCTCTTGCTTCTAGGGCAGTAATATGAACATGCAATTATATTTTTATTTTCTCAATAGAGAGTTTGGGAAAAGAAAATGTCTATTCCATCTCTATCTCATGCACATTTTTCACTTAATCGAAATGGATTGGACCAACTTGCGGCGCACATGGCATGTAGACCACAATGATCGAGTTTATATTAAAACTTGAGCACATGTCTCAGAAAAGTTGACCCCTTACCGTATTTTGTTGGCGCCCCTAAAATTGGTCGAAACCAAAAGCCAGCTGCGACATCCAATGGCTAAGAATTAGTTCATCCCATGGGCCAGAGAGACAAAAATAAAGGAAGTCAAAGCCGAAGGAGACCCAAAGAGCATGTTAAAAAAGGCTAGGCACATGGCCTAATGCCAAATAACCAAATCAAAACTAATCAAGCAGAAGTTACTGCAACTGCCGCACAGCAGGTGGCATCCGACTTGTCAGGGATTTGGGGGTGGCCCTGCCCACAGTGAAAATGGTTTTAAATTGCTGCCTGATTGTCTTTCAAGTTGGCCCACACTTGTGGCGCCTTTCCGATGGCTCCCTCTTCCCCTCTGCCGACCACCTTTCTCCACGACTGTGACTGAAATTTAATCAAGCGTAGAAATTTTTGCACGTACGTATTTCTATTTCTATCATATTCAATGGTCGCTCCAATTTCTGGCTTGTGCTGTCCCACAGAAAAAAACTCTTGGACACATGTGTGCCTCTGCCCGTTGTGGTCACAGAGGGTTCCTTTCCTCGCATATTTTTTTCCTTCCTGGAACTCTCCCCCACTTTTGTGAATGGTCCCGCAACGAGCTCGGTGCTCGTTTTTGGGCAACTGTTGCCAAAGACTGCGACCGCCTTGGTCCCCAGTCCCCAAAATACATATTTTTTTTGGTTGCGAACTTGGTCGCTTCATTAAGCTTTTTTTGTTGCTTGGGGGCCAGCTGTGACGGATACGAGGAGTTTGGTTTGTTTTTGAGGGAATTCCCAGAAAGGGAGGTTAGTCAAGCAATAATTAAGGCATTTCGGTCAAGGAAGATACTCCGCTCACTAATCAGATAATTATTGGCAGATATTTAGCCTTTGCGAAAAATTTTTAAAAAGAAATAAATATTGTTCCTGGATTTTGATGGTTGGGGATCCAGGAAAATATATATAAAATTTGTTTAGATTTTGATGGAAATTGGCAGAGAATCGATCCACGAATCGTTTAAGGTACTTCGCTCGAGAATCCGATTATTATTGGCAAAGCTATAGCCTTCACTATGGGTCAAATTCTCCTTCCCATGGACCTACTTCATTTTGAAGGGGATCCCCCAGAAAATTTGACAAAAAATCTAAAAAATATTTTGTTGCTGGATTTTGGTGGAAATTGACGGAGAATCGATCCACAAATCGTTTAAGGTACTCCGCTTAAGAATCCGATTATTATTTGCAAAGATATAGCCTTCACTATGGGTCAAATTCTCCTTCCCATGGACCTACTCCATTTTGATGGGGATCCCCCAGAAAATTTGACAAAAAATCTAAAAAATATTTTGTTCCTGGATTTTGGTAGAAATTGACGGAGAATCGATCCACAAATTGTTTAAGGTACTCCGCTCAAGAATCCGATTATTATTTGCAAAGATATAGCCTTCACTATGGGTCAAATTCTCCTTCCCATGGACCTACTCCATTTTGAAGGGGATCCCCCAGAAAATTTGACAAAAAATCGAAAAAATATTTTGTTCCTGGATTTTGGTGGAAATTGACAGAGAATTGATCCACAAATCGTTTAAGGTACTCCGCTCAAGAATCCGATTATTATTTGCAAAGATATAGCCTTCACTATGGGTCAAATTCTCCTTCCCATGGACCTACTCCATTTTGAAGGGGATCCCCCAGAAAATTTGACAAAAAATCTAAAAAATATTTTGTTCCTGGATTTTGGTGGAAATTGACGGTGAATCGATCCACAAATCGTTTAAGGTACTCCGCTCAAGAATCAATTCAATTTGGAAATTAAATTTT
Organism: Drosophila ananassae; assembly: GCF_017639315.1. Classification (NCBI taxonomy): domain Eukaryota; kingdom Metazoa; phylum Arthropoda; class Insecta; order Diptera; family Drosophilidae; genus Drosophila; species Drosophila ananassae. The sequence goes on along the minus strand of NC_057927.1, from coordinate 12,470,890 downwards.
CTAACCTAAATATAAATGGCGAATAAAGCGAAACTGCAACATCTTGACTTTGGTTTTAATATCAATTTGACACAGTTGTTGGCCTCCACGTACTGTGTGTGTTCATTTTTCTGTGCAATTTGATTGAAGCCATCCACCCAGCAAAAACCTCATCCCCACCCACAACTGTAACCCACCGTGGCACGCACAACACAGAACTCACACACACACACAATATGTTGCAATTTCTGTTAATTTCGTTATTGAGACACGTTCGCACGAACTGCGGGCGGGCACAGCTTGTGAAAGAATTCCCTCTGCGGTGGCGGAGATGAACTGCAGCTGTCCGGCGGATAGTGGTATAGCCGGACTGCCGGGTGGAATGTGCAGTGGGGTTGAGTTTCCAAACTAAACTCGAGAGTCTGCCTGATTGATGCTGAAGGAGGTGGAGGCAGAGATGCTAGCGAAATAAAGCCCGAACCCACTTGGCCCAGCCCGTCCGAGTCCGGGTCGATTGGCAAAAGAAGCCACAGCAAAAGCTTGCGGTGTGTGCATATAATTTGATATGCCAGTGAGCTAAAAATGGCCAAGAAAGAAATCCGTAAGCCACCAGCCAATTTTCCAATGGCCGGAGGCCACAACAAAGAACAAGGCTGTGGAAAAATTATGAGCGTTTAAACAGCAATCGTGCTGTGAAAGCCAACTTTCTCTTTAGCTTTGGCCAATTACCTTTGCCATGTCCATTTGAGTGTAAAATAATATATTTGCCCGGGCAGCAGTGTTTTGGATCGCAATTAAAATATCTCAAAATCACCCACTAAGATAAAGACACTGTCTTAAAGACTTTTAATTAGTTGAGAATTCATAGTTGGCCTACAGTTGACCAATTATATTGAAATTATTTTAATTGACATTTAAAACTTCGGAAATACTAGGAATATAGTTTTCTTTAATAATGTTGCATTAAAACTCCAAAGGACTGCACTTTTTTGTAGCTCACAGTCAATAAATATGCAATTAATGTGCAAAAATCAACATAATCAAATTACGACACTTTGATTGGTTAAATTGAATTTATAATGATGGGCGAACCGTTTTCTCTTTTGGATAATCAGTTTATCATTGTAATGCCGAAAGTATCTGCGGCTCAACTCAAATTGTTCGTTAAACCAGAAACGGGAAAAAAACAGCTAAATAAAAATGTATGCAAATTTATATGCATTAACACTTTAATCTGTGACAGGGCTGATTTTATGCGCTCAATTGAATTAAAGATATTTGCTGAAAACATTTGCCAACAAAAAAACCAATTGCAATATTTACGTAATGAACGTTATTTCTCTTTTTCCGCTCGTCGATTTAAAATTTCGAATTTATTGCAGTTAACTTGTGCAAAATGTTAGCATTTAATCAAATCAAAACAAGCTAACAAAACCCCAACTCATACCAGATTATGTCAAAATGGGAAAAAAGCAACAAATATTTGATTGCTTTTCATGGGAAAAAATAAAGAAAAAAAAAATAACGAATAAAAGTAAATAAAAACATATGCATATAATTAGTAGCGAGCTGAAATTTGATTTGACCAGCAAAATTTATCTCGGAAATGAATACGAAATGAAATTAAAAACAATTTATCAGAAAACAAGGTTCAGCAAAAAAGTGAAACTGGTTAAGGTCGAAAACTACTCCTTTTTAAAAAATATGTAATTATAATAGATGAATATATGTATGAGGTTTAATTGTTAAATCATCAAAGTCAATTCAATTTCTTTGACTAGGCTGGGAAAATAAGTTAAAAATTCCACTCGGAATGCAGTTTTTTTTAGCTTCGCTCGTTTAAAGGTATAACCAGCCTGGTCCTGGAACCGAGTTATTTCCTTAGCTTGTCAGAATGTTTACCAATTCTAATATCTGAGAATTCTCTTTTAACCGCAGGTCGACAAACGAAGCTGAATTCCAGAGACAATTAAATCAAATTAAAGTGGAATGTTCCGGTATGCTGGGCTATGACAAAATCATCGTACCCCTGAAGAAGTCCAAGAGCTTCTGGCCACATTCTTGCGGTGGTTGCCGATCCTTCTCCGGTAAATATCCAAATTAATAAAATACAAATATTCACAGTGCTGGACGTCAGTTAACCAACAGGAGAAGTTGATTAGTCTACCATGACAATGCCAAGGATTTTTCACATTCCATGTGCAAACTGATTCAATTATTGGCATTTAATTAAATGCAAATAGAAGCTGCCCACCTGTCTCGCCTTCGCGGTAACCTCACCGAGTTTCCTCTTTCCCTTGGTCCTTGCCCCATGAGTTTTAAGAACTTCATTAAAATGCCAACAGCCGACGACGCTGAGCTCGAAACCAAAACCAAATATTTCGTTCATTTCATTTTGTCAAATTTAAATGCCCCTTGACAACAGCTTTTACCCAATACGCCTATTAAGAATTTATTCCGATCCGCAGCATAAAAAACCCAGTTACTTTTGAAAAGAAATGAAATATTAAATTGTTTCTTTAAAAGGATTTCTTAAAAAAAATAATAACTTTCAAAGTGCCACACTAAAAAGAAATCACAGAAAGTTTTTAAAAGTTCAAAAGGGTTTAATATATAAAATATTAAAAATGTTTTCCGTTGTGTAACTTTGATCCTTCAGCCCCTATCCGCATGGAAGCCATGTAATTGTTGTCCGTCTGGAGGAGCCCTGCAGTTATTTGCATTCAAATCGCAATTTTTGTCTCATTAGAAAGTATGCGAAGGGTATGGATTGCTGGTGTGGCAGGGAGCAAGGGCTATCACAAGGGCCAGGGTGCGGGGCCATCACATTCCTGAAACTCGAACATTCAGACATTGTCAACGTGGCCAACGACGCTTAAGTGTCCCAAAGTTGTGCCGGCCACAGAGCTAAATGAATGCCAACAAGTCGAGTCTGTTTCGGAGCGTCAGGAGCTGTGGGTGGAGGTTAGGACTTTTGGAGTGGGGAGGGTGCCCCGAAGAGGGTGACAAGCCAGTCGTTATCGCCCCAGGGCTTTAGTTTAATTTCACTTCAATTTTCATTGTACAATTCTCGCATTTTTCGATATGTTTCCAAGGGGTCTGAGATTTTTCGAGGAGGACATTTTGGGGGGTATTGTTGGCTGGGCTAAGGGTTGGTGCTTTGCAAACTGATATTGCCTTTTAAGTAAATCAATATCAAATGCCTGGGATTTAAGTTTGCCAAGTCACAATGCAAAGAAGCGGACAAATTTACTCCTACTGGTGTAGACTGCAAGTTTTATGCTCTTTCTAATAGCTTTATTTTACCGAATACTTGGGAAGAGGTTTGCCAAACCTGAATTACAATATTTCATATTCAATACATAAATTGGGATGCTAATTCTATCCAAAATTTTACAGAAAGAAATCCTCTTAAATGTAATAATCCTTGGAAAGGACATCTGAATAAAGCACCTAAATCGTCTATGGCCGCCGGCTTCATCAAGTAAATTTTGCGATGATGAATGAAAATATATTCTTTCAATTTCTTGGGTTTTTTTTTTTTTGTTTTCGCTCCACTTTACTGTCGTGGGTGTATACTTTATGTGAGCGTTTTTAATTTTGCAAAGTGAAAAGCAAATTTGTCACATTTTCTCTTTTTTCACATTCTGTTATTGGATTGAGCCGCATTTGATGAAGCTGCGGTTGCTGCAGGGAGCATCGGTGGGGGAGTCCGGTGAATGCGACGGAGGCGGATCAAGTCGTAGCGGGGTTAATGTTAATGCTAATAAATTATACGACAGCCTTCAAATTGAAATCCAGCGACGACAACTCAAACGAATTTAATTGAAAAACTGTTTTTCGTCGCTCGTCGCGTTTTGCATATAAATCAGTGAACCTAGGGGCGGGGCGCCCGCTGCATCGGATTTTGGTGCTGGAGGAGGCTGTGCGGGTGGGAGATTGCCAGCCGAGGCTGTTTGCCAGGCATCCAATCCAAAAACCCATTCCAATGTCCAGGGCAAAATCGCGGCGAGTTAGGCGCTGCTAGCTCAGAAGCTCACATGTTCTGCATTTGGGCAAACGAACGCGATTCGCACAGGTCACTGCGTATTCAGAGCAAACTGTGTGCCACACTTGAAGAAATTGATAGTTCATATGCCTAACTATATATTTGTATGGATAACCTAAAGGATTCTCTAGCTTGTAGTAACTGTGGAGTATAAATAAAGGGGATCAAAGAGTTGAAACTTTTTCGCCGAGTGCACTGTTTGTTGGAGTTTTTGTATGCTAGTATGTAGGAGTATGTGTGGCTGCCACGCCTCGTTCATGTAAAGTTGTCGTGCTCTTTCAATTAGCAATTTGTCAGCTGGATTCAGCGTCCAGCCCATGCAAATTATTCTCTAAAAATATATATATATGTGTATATATTTGAATATAAAATGCGCTCTCGTACGCGTCCATACCAATCTGTTGTAATTCAATTATAAACTAGGAAAACGGAAATAAAAATATATAAACATACATACTGACATATAAACATTTCCATAAATGAAATGCATTTCTTTCAACGACTGGAATTTATTTCTATTTTTTTTTAATCTGCATTACAGCTATACGAACAAGTCAAATATGCTGGGATTTAATTAAAAAATCTCTACAAAGCTGCGATTGTTTAATTTAGTGTTGTTTTTTGTCAGGATCCGATGGCATACAAAAATTTACAAGTTTGCGTTGATCAGTATGAGCTTACAGTTGAATTAAGCCAATTTTAGAATAAAGTCACTACAGATTTTTGAAAAAAATACTTAATTACAAAAGGATAATCGGAAACAATGTACCAGAATGTTTTTGCAATCACTGAAAATATTCTAGAGATTATGAAATGTATCTGTATGAAGTATATTAGTCATAGAGAACCAGAGACCATTTCGGATTAAGCCTTAAATTCAAGTTAAATATTAATTGTTCCAGTTAACCACCTCTGAAAATAGTTCTTAGCTAAAGGAATTCTTCATAGTACTTTTATCTAATTTTTGCGCTAATTTTCGGCTCAAAGCCTTCAGACTTGTTTCTAACTTCCAGTTGGCAGTGGCAATAGCTACATTGCCTCCGGGCTGCTAATAATGCATATGCAGCTTCATCATTGAATAGACTGAAGTGGGAGTGGCGGTGAGGTAAGGAGATTGCGGAATGGGGGTGGAGAAGGTGGGAACGATCCCCATCTCTAAACAATATAGAGACGGAAGTAGCAAATAAAATTCAAATTTGTGCCAAAGAGTTTGGAGGAGAGAAGAAAATTCTGGCTCTCCCGCTCCCATGAGTTGATTTTAAAACGCTAATGTGCTTCGTATAGGTATAGGTGTGTAGGTGGGCAACCGTGGGAATGTATGTGAAAAGCACTTTATAGGAGCTCAACGTGTGTTGGCGGTAATAAATTTCATCCCACCCCCAAGGCGCCCGGTATGCTATTTTCGCCTTCCATTTTGAATTTAATTCAGCTTCCATTGTATGGTTTCTTTGCGTGCGTGTGTGTGTGTATGTGCATGCATGTGGGTATGTGTGGGAGTCATGTTGGAGTGGAATATTGTTATGCTAATTATCTTTTTGATATTTCAATTAAAAATACAATGCAAACTATGGTAGGCTTCCGAAAGGAATTCAGAGCCTGTAAATTGTTTAAGATAGGAATCTTTATCATATTAAGATGAAGGCAAACAAATTATGTATAATAAAAATACAGATACATAAAAATACATCTATATATAAATTACTTAAGCACATTTTTTGGAAAACTGAAAAATAATGACGCAATATTATTTGAAACTTTATTTGATTTTTGTTCAACCAAAGGACATTTTCGATTGTAAGCTCGGTGATTGAAATGGATTTCCAATTGGATTCAGCTGGGATTTTAGCGGCTGAAAGGGAGGTTGGCTTTAATGGCAAAACGCAGCTGCTTATTAACTATAATTGCCCCAAATGTGCGGTTACGTTTAAGCCAACAAACGCCAAAAACGCTGGGCAATAATAAAGCTCACGCACTTTTGTATGAATGTATGTCTGTGTGCGTATTTACAATTATTAACGTGTATGTGACACACACACTCACATGTGTGTAGGCATGCTGGGCGGGAAGAACAAACATAAAGTGGCGACCTCGATATAACATGGAACACACATACATATTCATGGGTTGCGAATGTGGCAGCAAGCAGCGGCGACAAATGTGGGGGCGGCGTTGTTGGTAATAAGGGTACGTGTGTCTGCGTGTGCACCGCACATGAATAATGATAAATGGGTGAGTATGCGATTGCGGGTGTTGGATATCTCCTGTTGTTGCTTTGGGCCACATTGTTGCTCCTTTCGGCCTCTTGTTGGGCAATTAAATTAAACTTAACACTGCCCATGGTCCAAATAGTATCCAAAAGTTACAGAGGACACAGCTCGGGATCGGGGAAAGGAGGGCAAGGCATTGGCAATCGGCAGTTACAGCCACTAATTATAGGTATAGACTCGTATAATGACGCTCCAGAGACTGAAAGGCTCCATTACATTTCAATAATATAAAATGCCAGTAAATATAGTTTTTCCAGGGTCTCGCCGAGTGAATTATGAACATAAAATTGTAGTCGCTTAAATTATTAAAAAAAATGCTTAACTATACAAATTATAGAAGCTAAATCCTTATAAGTAGCTTTCCCATATACCCCAAAATTTGAGCCGTAAATCTTTGAAGCAATTATGTGGATCTGAATGAGGAAATACTAAAAATGATATAAACTGAAGTGAAGTGAGCTCAGCTATGGATTGCATTAGTGTTAACTTTTTTCGGGAACGACTGTTGCAGCTTTATGAAGGTAATAAAGGAGCACTCGACCGCTTGGGGGTCTTTTTTATGATCCGCACTAGTGCCTGGGTTGGTTCGAGCCAAAAACCAAGGTATGCTAAACAGCAGATCGTTAAGGAGCCATCGGGAAGTGCACTTTGTTGGAATAGTCCATTGCACATGCACGGGCCAAGGAGAACTTTACGGTTTTTGGCACGAAACTCGGGCCTCATAATAATCATAAGTAATCTAAATTCACAGTTATGTATTGTCTGGCTTCCTCATCTCCCGCCCTTTCCCCACAACTTGTATATTTTCTGCTGGCTCGTTTTGAGTGCAATTGTAAAGTGCACGACTTTATAGCATACTTTTTTGGGCCCGTCTTCGTGACCGGCTTGTTTTGGTTCGTTTGCAATTGTTCCCCCTGCACGGCCCTGGAAAAACACAAAAGTGTAATTTACATTTATGCCGATGATAATGATAATTACAATCGTTAGTTCTTTGACCTCAATTTTTCTCGTTGGGCTCTAGGATGCTTGTTTTTAATTAATTAATTTGTATTTAAACTGCATGTATCTAATTTTGATCACAATTTTTTTTATTGTGAATAAGCGATCATGTCTCCTGTCGTTTTTATGTTTGTATGAATAATTGTTTACTTTTTTGGAATGGTGCTGTTGGTTTTGTTTTTTTTTTTTTCAAATTGAATACCGTAAAATCGGATGTATCGTCAGCATCCAAATTGATTCAATAAGTTTAATTAATTAAGTGCTTGCACAAAAAAAAATAATTTTATGAGAAGCATGCAGTTGATAAATACTTTAAATTCGTTAAGTACTGATTTGCAAAAAAGATTTTTTTTTCTTAATTTTCAGGTGATGCCAACTCAAACACAAAACCTTTCGCCAAAAATAGCAGACTGTAGAAACAGCAGAAAATGTCATAAATTATGAAATTCTTTGGACAGTATTAATGCTACATAAAATAAAGAAAACATTATGAAAGCTCTTTCGGGCCGACCAGTCTACCTCCAAGTGACATTTATTATATGTATTTATTATGGATTTTCCGAGTTATTTAAGCAAAGTGCAGGTTGAAAACAGCTTGCAGGCAAAATAAATTGGCGAACATTAAATTAAGTTGTTCAAAAGAAGTCTAAAATAAATAGTTAGCAATTTATCTGGCTTGGGTATAAATTATGCATTTAGTTGAGACTAGAACGGAGACTCGAGAGCAGCTCAAAGGAGATTTTGCCAGGTTTGCTTTATAATGCAGCCAAACCGAAGTTAAATAAGCAAATTAAAATTTTAAACACACTGCCAAAACGAATCCATGATGCACACAATTCCATGTTCATTTACTGCGGCCGTCGCCTTTGCTCTTCAGCTTTTGTGCTTTGTTTGAGTTTGTTTTGCAACTGCCACTGGAACTCTATCGGCTTCTGTGTTTGTAACTACCACTGCATTTGTATCTGCATCTAAGCCACGTCTGTGTCTGTATCTATTTACCCTTCCTGTCAAAGGGTTGGTTTCAACTCGTTTTGTTAAAGGCAGGCGGCTAAAATATTTGCTTAGTTTTAACGTTAATGGAAATTCAATGCAGTTCTATAAATCTCTTGCTACCAGATAGTGCAGGTCTATAAATTTGCTGAAAACGCACCAATCAGGGAAGCGATTCCACTGTCCTGTATAGCTAATAAGCTGAAAAGGTATTAAAGGACAGCATATTCAACATACAGATGATGGATTACATATACACAAAATATACTAAAAAATGTTTTAGTTGTTGCAATTTTAAGATCTTAACGGGAAAACCATTTGGCGAGCTTAATTTAATATTAAATTTAAAGATTACGTATACGCAGCGTGGTGTCTTAAGACCTGTGTTTTTTCCGGTGCTGCCGTAGCTTGTTTTTACCAACATAATTAAAATTGCGGTTGAATTATATATTGCACCTGTGGCGGTCGACCGCAGCTACGGCCCCCAAGTCTGGGAGAACTCTGCACATTGCACATTGCCCGTGCGATGTCCTGTGGTTTGTCCACAGCACTTAAAGCCCGCTCTCTCCTTTACAAAAAAAGGATCATAACAAAAAAAGTTAAAGTTGTCTGCTTTCTCCTTTTTGGGGCGTATAAATTTTAAGTGCAACACATTAACGGGTTGCAACTTGCAACCCGCAGCGAAAGAGAAAAAGGCAAATGAATCTAGAACACAGCTGCCACAGCTCTTAGTGGCACTTGCAACATATGGATGTCGTGTTATAATTGCCCCAGGCACACGGTTATAGAAGGAATGCAAGGGCAGAGCAGCGGTACCTTTCTGGAAGTGGAAAACTCTACCAAAATGACTTTCCATAAAGCAACTGAGCCTGTTTGTTTCCTTCTTTCCTTTTTTTTAGGTTAAGTTTTGTGTGCTATTGTCGCGTTAAAGTGGCGCCCTCTTTTGGCTGGATTGTACCTGAGCAAGTTCAGGCCACGCCCACAAGCTCCTCGCATTGTGCTTGCGTTTTCCAGGTCCCATGCACGAGGACATTTTGAATGCCAAAAGTTAGTGAGGAAGATGGTATTAGTGATTATTGGAATAACATTTTTTAAAAAAAATATAGTAGAAGTTTATGCTGGAAAGGACATACGACTTCGAAGGATATGGAACTTTTATATTTAAAGATAAAAAATATATATGAAATATTTTTATTATTTAAAAGTGTATCCAATGTTTGGTACATATTCTCTGTCACAATGTCCCTCCCCTGGGCTCTCCTGGGTTCACTTTCTTCTTTTTTTCTAGTTGTAATAACGACAAGCCAGTCTGGACAACATAATCACGGTCTTAATGCATATAATTTTCTGCATGAACAGGCCCAAAACGCTGGAACACCCGCCCACCCAATATCCACGACCAAGCTGCTCATAGTCATTAGTTGCTGGCTCCCTTCTGTTCTGGCTCTATGCTGTTTGCCATGAATAATGACTTGCCACTTGATATTGTTAGCAAATAGCGAAAATTATTAATGTGTCCAGTGGGGGTCAGGGACGGCAGGGGGCGTGGCACTTAAGCCACCACAAAAGGTCAGCCGAAAGAAGTTTCGATTGCTGTTAAGTGACTTATTAGAGACAAATACACCAGATAATAGGAGAAATGTTCCCCAATATCTGAGACGTAAATTTTTAAAATTGGCTATGGGTATATGCAACTCATAAATCAATTGCAGTGTTACGGAAAGCCATAAAGTACTGACGGATTCTTTTATAAATTTTATGGCACAAAGAAAGGAGGTATATTACACGACTCAATGGAGCAAACTGATTGTTTATAAATAAATACGATATACAAAAAGCAGTAAAAACGGCTGGTGGTCCCAAATTGAAATGAATTTTAAAAAGCGATGAAAGAGAAAATCGGAATCAGAGTCGGTGGTAGGTATCTATATTAAAAATGCATTATGAAAAACACGTCTGTTTGTTTCTCCAACTGATGGAAGTAAAATGCCGTAAAAAATTGAGGATTATATGACCATGCACAGCCCAAGCGTACACTGAAGAAAACGATTCAATAAAAATACTTAGTTTTCCTATTATAACAAGCTTTTTCAATCATCTTCTATGATTAAACTGGGGTTTTGTTTATGAACCAGTAGGCTATGGAAAATATATATATTTCTTAAGTGAATTTTGAATATGTACTTGTGTATATGTATGTAATGCTGCATTCAATTGCAGTGGGAAATAAACATGCATCAAGCTGGACGCACGCACCGCCGTAAACATGTCGCCCGTACAACGGTTACGGTTTACGGGTTCTGGGTAACTGGTTACGGGTTACCGTTACGGCAACAGCTCTTTCTTCGGGAGCCATGGCTATGGCACGCTACTCGAATCCAGTACGACATGCCACTCATTGCGAGTGGCCGAAACCATGCCCCACCCATAGCACTCATACACTCCCGCGTCACTGCATTCAACAAGCAATTGAATAACAACATTTCCATTTGGCGCGTCTTTCATACACCGATTAAATTAAAGTTGCATCCCTTGCAGTGAAAAACTGAAATGGTATCGAGAAAATATATATAAAAAGATAAGTTAGTTATGTCTAAATGAAAATACTTTTAGAAAGTATTAATTGTAAATACAGATAAATTCTTAACTTTAGAACGACTTAAAATAGTTATTTTTTATTGTGAGGCTATATTGAATAATCTTTATTTTAAGGCTCTATAAAATGTTTGTAACTCTCAAAAACTATTGTTTTTAAGTCTTGCCACGCTTAAACTCTGGATGTGCAGACTCAGTGGAAATCATACACAAGTCACAAAAATGAAAAAAAAAAAGGGAAATAAATCGCTCTTTGTTTGGTGTAGCCAAATAAATACATAAATATGCAGCTTACGAGTGCAACAAGCAGCGATATGCCACTTTTGCTGCTGGGATATAGGAATGTAAATACAATCTATGCATAAATGTGCATCGAGTCCTTTGATTTACTATACCAAGGAAAAAAAGAATTTTTTTGCCATGCAGCCATTTTTTAGGTGTTTCTGTTTTCAACGGCACTGGCGGATTAACAATTGAATTTGTTCTTTCGAATCATAATTCCACTAGAAGGTTAATGTGTACTATGGGTAATTGTTTTTCAAGTAATATAAAAAATATGTAATCCAAATTCAAATTGGCGGAGCCAGTTTCAAGTGCGTTTAACCACATTAAGTGTCCTTCAAATGAATTCATGCTTAAACATGTAATTTAACATCAAATCAAATTAATTACCGCCCTCAATACAAAAACACAAGTTACATACATCAAACCTAATACCTATTGTACATATGGAGGCATTTAGGGCGAAATAAATTGTTATCTATTGAATTAAAATTGGAAAACATTGCGGGCAGCGTCGAAACATATCCTTTCAATATCCACTTGAGATAACCACCATTGTTCATTCATATAATTAAATTCAATAAGCAGACCTCGCAAATTATCAATAGAATTATAGAGCTCCACCCATAACTGCCTTTACATGCATATATTTAAACTCATATTTGGTAGGATTATTTACAGTTTACATTGCCTACAATTTTTCGGCCCACAAATGATCGGCAAACAAATTTCGCAATGAATTTTTATCGCTTCCGCAGCACAAGTTCAAAAGTTAGATGGGGAGTCTCCAAAAATTAACATTATTCGGCTAGCAATTTGTAAATATAATAAAATTTCATAGAACATTTTTCCCCATTGCCGTGCATTATCTGCTCCTATTTGTGGTTCGGTATTCAGTTCAGGCGATTTGATTTTTCATTCAAAATATTTGGAAAGTAAATGCACTTGCGGCTCTCCACTGAAATACTTTTATTAGTCAGAAAAAATTAGGAACTGATTTAAAGGAAGGTATTTTTTGTAATACAAAAACGAAAATATAATCAAATTTTAGACCTAACTACTAATTTAACTACGAAGAGAAGCTCTGAAATAGTCCTTCATCGAATAACTTTTTGAGCTCTGAATTATTTTATTATGATTTTGTATATTCATTGTCTTTATTGAAATTTTTGCTCTCTGCTGGTTTCCAATTAGTATTTGCTTCGGACGTGCATAATGCATGCATAATTATTGACAGCAAACAATGTTAGTGGGTTCAGTTGAGTCGAGAGCTCGGTTGGTTATTCTAACCCCAACCGCCATTTGAAAACGCATATGCAAATCGAAGTTTGGCCAATTACCCCGGAATGCAGTTCATGTTTTTCAGAGGCCACAACAAATTGACTTGCCAATAATTAATATTATCAATACTCGGCACATTTCTACTAATTTTATTTAATTGTATATTCATTTTGTGCGTCTTCTATTGCCCCAGATACTGGTGGCAAGCTTTTAGTATCCTCCTGATTTTCCCGCCAGCTGCCAGTTTCCACTTTCTGCTTGCCACTTGAGAGCGTCCAGTAAAACACTTTTGCTTTCAGAGCCAGGCAGGCGGAAGTTTCCGGTGCCGGTGATTAATGTGCCACAATAATGTTAGGGCAGCTTTAAACCACAGCGAACGGTGGAAGGAGTAAATGGCTTAAAAGATACAAAAGCACTGGCCAGCTCACACATGCCACAGTCCTCCACTTTTCCAGAGGCAGCACCTCTTGGCTTGGCTTTCTTAGAGCTGGCAAATATTTTTGTCTGCTCGCAAAATATTTAACACAATGGCTGTTAATGGCTGTGGCCAGCATGGGATTTTTCTCTGTTTTTCCTGCTCTTCAATTTCGCGCTCGAATATATATACATTTTTTCTTTTTAGTTTAAACATAACAAGCTATAAATTAACTGAATCCGGACAGCGTGAAGCTCTTTGCCGGCCACACTAATTGCAAGTGCTGGCCACATAAATATAAAATTCCATGGCCGAAGATTTTAAAGTTTTGGTCTTTAAGTAGGCTCCAGATTTTCCATGCCCACTGAATGAGCCTCCTTTTTTCCGCCCACTCTATGCTTCCTTGCACCACATTAATTAATTATGTTATTATGCACGCAAAGTTGTGGAGGAAGCCAGTGGAAGCGAGGTAAAAGTTTGCTGTGTGCAACAAAATATTGAAAATTAAGACCCCGCCACAGTCTGCACCTCCACTCCCGCTACCCTACACCCTTGAAACAAAGGTGTCTATTAGTAGGCGGTACGTATTCATATATCCACCCCAACCTGCAAAGACGGGGATTTTTATATGCCAAAGTTTCGCCGCATGAGTTTGAAGCTTTCTTGTTCACACATTTTAAGCGTTTTTATAGACACTTTATGCTGGCTGCTGCAACGTTGCGTATGCGTAATGTGGCAAGTTTTAATGATTTATGCGCCAGCGTATTATGCGTTCATAAAAAAGGTGCAAAATGGATAATATTATGTGCTATGATGTTCCCCTTTTGAGGACAGATTAAGGTAGGCTCCATTAAGGTGGTATACTTTCCATTACCCATATTTGTGGTATTTTCTATTAATATCCACGGTAATATGTGGTATTGTTAGTAATGAAATTTCAGTTTGCCAGTGTCCAGGCTATTGTTATTTCTATGACTCGATAATGTGTACCTGGTATCGGACCACATGGGTGTGAGGTTTACTAAAGGTAAGCCCAAGCATTGACTTCGGCGACAGGATTCGAGGACTAACAATTGTCGATAAATCATTACAATGGCAAATGTCTGTTTGTTTGTATGCCTAAATAGGTAGTGTTTGCACTGGCACTCTGGCATACATCAGCCCCGAGTACTAACAACAGCGCACCACGACTGACACTTGAATAAACATAAATGCAGGGCGTTTATGTTAAAAGCACCCAACGGGGGCACTTATCGAGCACCGACGTTGTCAGCTCTGGCATCGGTTTCGGATTCAGACTTGGTTCCTGCTAGTGCGGGAGTCCTGTCCCAGGATCCACTCTCTCTCTTACCCACCTCTTTTGTCTGGAGGTCTTAGGGATGAGTGATTGCTGCTGCACATGTGTGAGTGAGTGCGTGGGGTGCTACTGCCTGTCATGCGATACTTGACAGCTTCTTTTTTTCTCACTGAAACACGCCAAAAATTCAGGGCTATTCTTCTATTTCAATTTTTGAAATTCGTCTATTCTAGTTTTATGTTTGTGGTATTTTGTAGTTGATGTTTCCTTGAACTTATAGTAAAAAAATGGATATTTTGCTGTTCATCAATTCCTCTCAGTGTGGGCCGAAAGAGAATGCGAGTTTCTTCAAAATATCCAACATGACAATGCCAGTTTCAGGGGCCCTAGTCACACCGCCACGTCGCTTTGGGCACTATGTAAATTTGCCAAAGTGAATGTGTGCGCACCTTTCTGGGCATATCTTACCATCAACCATCCTGTCCTTGAATCGCAGAGATTTCCTGTCAAACAGGTGGGCGGCACAATTACCCAAAGTTACTGCAGTCAGAACGTTCTGCTTTTAAACAAAATGAATATTTATTAAAGCAATGCAGCTACGCGGGCAACGAACGGCCCCTGAGCGGTGAAACCGTAAAAGATGTGGGCACTGTGGCTCAGCGCGTTTATGCTTCAGTAAGTCCATGATTAATAGCCCGTCTCCCTGGCTTTGTAATGAGCAAAAGGCGAACGAACCAACCATCCAACCAAGTAAGCAGCTAAGGACTCCTTCAACGGAAAAATGGAAAAATGTGATAGAGCGGTGCCCATTCTTTCCTTCCGTTCCTTTTATTTAAAAGTGAAAGATAAAGTTACAAGATGAAATGAATGTGGAATACAATTTCAGGATTTGCGTTGCACTATGAACATTGTGTTATCTTTACTTCATCAATCCGAAACTCAATTGACAGATATAATTTTTATGATTAATGGAACACCCTTTCTTTATCATTGCACTCCGACAAGCGTCTAAGAGACTTTATAGGTCCCGTATATGCTATACTGCTATACTGCCCGTACTGCTATATTATTCACAAATGAGGTACAAGGCATTAGGTACGCCAGAATTGGAGTGCGGTTGGCGCTTTGAGGAACTTATGCAAATATTGAAGGAGTCATCGCCTCGTCAACGTCAACTTCAGGGATCTCATTGGCATCGTCACAATCGTCGCTCCACACACGTTTAGACCAACCGTAGGCAGTTCGACGAAATGTGGGGGCCAAAGTGGCACGGATCGGTGGTGCTGCGTACACTTTAATGCTTTTACCATTACCATATGGAATATGGAATCCGCCCGTCAGACTCCGGTTTGTTTTTGTTTGCCTGTTGAGTTTACGTTTTCGGTTTTCTGGTTTTGTTTGCTTTACTGTGGGTGCGGTTCCCGGTTCCCGATTCCCCGGTCCCGGATCCTGGTGACGGCAGTTAATGTTACGTGTAAATGCGCATTTCCGCTTCCTGTCGCAGGCCAAACCACACCTGCCTCCTAAAATTTCAAGCTCATACCTTCTGGATCTTCAACGTAAACCACTGTGAACCCTACCACCCACCGACACATATGGCATTCTGTGGTTTGTCAAAAAGCCAACAGTTTGGCAGGAAGTGGCACCAAGAAATTCCGCAGTTTGTTTGCCATTCTCTTGAGGCGAAACAACTTTAAAAAGAGTACCGAATACTTTTGAGTCTAAATATGAGCAAAGAAATTAAGTTTACTAATTTATTTTATACATTATGTGATTACAACCGGTTTTAAAATCAATATTTCGTATATTTTGACTTTTGGCCAAGCAAATATAATAATATGTACATATATATTGGGGATCTTCATAAAATTGACATTATAAAACCAAAAGAAAGATATCCCATTGTTTTTTAATTTCTTCACTAGATTTTTATATTTTAAATTTTTTAATAATTTGAACATTTGTGTCACATCAATATGAATTACATAGAAAAGTATTTTCTTGCTTCGAGTAGATAGACTTTGTTTTCATTTAAAATATTCCTCCCTTTTAAGCCCACTTATAATGAATTTAAATTTTGTGTTAACTGCCTTGGAGCGTAGTTTTCTTTTCTTTTCAGTTGCCCCTATGCCTTCCACCCCTCTTAGTTTTTTTCATCCATTTCCTTTAAACCTCGGACATCGTTACTTTCATTAGCAGCTACGACTTTTTTAGCCTGTTTCCTTTAGCTTTTGTTGTTATTGCTTTTGTGCACTTCCTGAGACTGAAATTGAATTACAATGTTGTCACTGCAATGGCTCCATGCTTCTCCTCCTGCTCGACCCTGCCCACACTCCTCATTCAATCCGGTTGTTGCTGAAATTTTTTTTTGTGTTTAATCAAATTGCAGACGAAATTTTTTTTAACTTTTCTTTTTTATCCGTTTTTTGTGGGCTTGGCAAGTCATTTAATTTGCTTTTTATAAAAGTTCTGTTGGCTAAATGATGCACGCCGCCTATATATGTTTTTTTTGGAGAGTCCTTTAAATGGTTGATGCATAAATTGCATTGGCTGACTGTAACCAAAGTTGTATTCAGGATCCAAATGTGTTATTAATTGAATTATTAGTTCGAAATAGCAGTATGCAGTTTTTACGATTAAAATTTAAAAAATAATAGGGAAAGTTGGTGCCGAACGGGGATTTATTTATGGGAATGGGGTTTTATTATAAAATGTTGGAGAAAACTGAACTGACAAAATAGGTCATGGAATTTCTAAGTAATGTAGACTTTTATTGATAAAAATGCTTATTTTTACAAGCATTTTAAAATTATATAAAATAATATAATATTATTAATATAATTATAAATAAAATAACCAAAAATCTATTGCATTTACGAAAAAGAAAGGCAATAAAAGCAAGCTGTAACACTATTTTTATTTTTCAAACATTTGAGTGCAGGAGAATAAAAAAAATGAAGAAAGCTCATAAATGGAAAACTCATCGGATTCTAGTTTGGCAAGCTGTGTTCGCCATCGATAAATCTTCACGCAGCTCAAAGCGGGAGGGGCTGGCAATATTTGGAGGGGGCGTGGTGGAGGGAAAAGCGAACAGAATGCCGCGTGGACTTTTCGTTTGTTATTGGCGCAATATGCGCGTAAATCGCGATTTCAATGGCTAAATATTGATTGAACGAATGAACTCAATATGCATGCCTGCCATGCCCAACTAAATATGCATCCCATCCATCGTTGGCCATCATCTATATCCCGATGGTAGGGCCATCTAGCCGGGGCTCGGCGAGTCCATCAGTCCAATAGTCCGTCCATTTATCCATCTATCTATCTGTGTGTTTCAGTTCCATCTATTTTCAACTGTGCCTGTTAGTTGCCAACTGCAGAGGGCGTGCTGCATATTTGTTCGCTAAAGGGCCAGGCTGACAGACACCCAAGCACCTCTCGCATCCAGCCACACACATAGTCGCACACGCATATATGCACGCACACGCATGTACGTATTACGCATTGACAGAGTTGCATTTTAGGCCAGGTTATTGCAATGAAAATCGCTTTAAGCTGCCAAATGCAAACTGCATTTTCGGACTCGGCTCCAGCAACAAAAGGAGGCTGAGCGACCGGGGCACTGCCTGGGGCTGCATGGGAGTCATTGGATCCTTTATAAGTTCCCTCAGAATCATGTTACCTGCACGTTTTGGCCTTCTATCCGAAAATGGTAAAACCCATTCAAGCCACTTTCATACTGAGAGTATAAAATCATTCCTAAGACTTATGAATTTTTATAATGCTTTCTGGTATAAGATTATTTTTGGAACAATAGTTTAATACAGCTTCTCTCTTAATGAATGTTCGTATTTAAATGAATTCTTATTTTTTATGAAATATTTGATAGTTTCTTGCAGTGCATGAACTATGCTGGTTCCCTACTTTTGGCCGCATGTTTTCATGTTATTGTAGAAGTGAACGATTTATTGAAACGCGCACACAGACGCACTACATTGAAAGGGTGTGCGTGTGCACTTGTGTGGGTCTTTTGTGCAACGTTTGGCAAGCGTTCGACGCTTGAGCTTCAATTGATGCTGCGGTTACGCTTTATTTTCATTGCAATCCCTACGAGATCCCCTGACCCCCAACCTCTGATATCATGATCACCCCTCCGCGGGTCATTCCGTTGGTCCCCACTACAACTGTCGGTTGGGAAAGCCTACGGCGTGCTTTCCACTTTCGTGTATTCGGTTTCCGCTGCGATCCCGGCTCCGATGTGCAGCCTTTATTAGCCTCGCTTCATAAACGCAGCTCAACATCAATTACTTAAGCTTTGTACCGCACCGAAGCGAACTGAAATGAACTGGACCCCATACCCTGCCGTGTCGGAGAGGCGCAGGGTATTCCGGGAATAAACGGGTATCGGCCAAATGCCGATTTTGTTTAGGCCAACAAATGATGCTGTCAACCGAACAATGTGCCATCCATCATGACTGCTTCAGGCATATGCTGCAGCGCATTGAAATGATATCAGCTTTCGTTTCATGATTAAAGCTGGACCAGGAAGTGTATTATTTATATTTCATATCTTTGTGAACGTTTTAATTATTTTAAAAGTTCTGGCAGACTTAAATTTTTTCACTGAAAATGGTTTGCTGAATGTAAAATGAAACAATATATTGGGAGATAAAGTAGTATATAAATGAGCACATATATAAAAAAATATACACTTTTAGTCAACAAAGCAAGCATATGTACACAGGTAAACAAAAACATTTACCTCTACGCGATGTCCCGCATACATACCTATGGATACGGGAATATCCCTAAAAGACAAACAAAGGTTAGCAAAAATCGTTGTCCTTGTGACTTTTTGCTTAGAGTGTGTTTTACGAATAAGTTTGCATATGTGGTTGTATTTATGTATATTTTATGCCCAGCATACACCGCCTCCCAAAATCCCCTACCCCTTCTCATCTCACTCACTTTACATTATTTTCATTTCGTTGGCTTTTCTTCTCTTTTTTTTAAGTTTTCGCTTTCGCTTTATTGGAGGCCAGCTGAAAGAAGGGGAGAAGGCAGCCCGCCAAAGGAAGGGATGGAGAATGAGAGAGTGGGGCATATGTAAAATAAATACAAATATCACGCATCGCTATGTTTTACAACCTGCCATCATACCTACACATTTGTATATATTTTTATCGCTTGCTCTTGATACTTTTTTGTGGTTTTAGAATTTTATAGCAGCCCATCTCACACTTTCTATCCCCCCAACCCCATCGCCAGTCTCCTCGCTCGCTTTATTTGTGTTCGACTCTATCGGAGACATGCAGAACGTTGAAATTTCATATGCAACTTAAATATTTACATTTGACTTAAATATGCGTATTTTCGCATAAATTACAAAACGTTTCGCATGTGAATTCCATTCGTGCACCACGCGATATATTTGTCATATTCTATATGCGAGCTATATGCGAACATACATGTGCAAATCCCAGCTAGAGCCAATTTTATGACATTGTTGTAATAAAATTTATTTGATTTTTCTTGTGGCTTCTGCAGCAAACTCTATTTTCCCATTCACTTCGACCATGCAGTTTGCCTCCCCCCCTCCATAGCTCTCCTCCCCTGGGTAATTCGCTTTTTATATGGGCCAGCTTTTTGGCCATAAACCCTAATAGCAAACGCTCGAGGCTAATCCAATGGGCGGAGAGGAATGCAGTCACAAGTCGGATTAAGCTGGAAACTCTTTGACCAAGTCTAGAGTTACCTTGCGAAGCCCTGCAAATGAAAATGATTTTTGTTTTGCTCAAATCTGGATAAGAAATGAAATGAAAAACCCTTTAAGGCTGCCTCAATTTACAAACAGGCATAACAGAGCATTTACTAATCAATTTTACAATTTAAATAAAAAAGGACTCCGTCTTAGCTCCTATTGAAAAAGTATTATTTATTTTATAAGAATTGAAAAAAGGGAAAGACAATACTGGAAATTTGTTTGATGTTACATAGCCTCACCAAAAATGATATAGTTTTTCAAAACATTTTGGTAAAGGAGTGATAACCATCTCGACTCGAATTTCCTTTTATAGCAATTTGGCTATAAAATAATCCGACTTCACACTCAACCAAAGAGACATTGAGAATTGGAGATGGGGATTCAGAAAATGGCAATAGGGAGAGAGAGTGGGTTGGGCTCTAAGCCGAATAAAGCTTTGGCTAAAAATCAAACGATTCTGAACGAAATGGGATGCGAGTGAAAATTAGGGCGGGTGCCGGGAGAAAAGGAAAATCGAAATTTAAACATCCAACTGCAAGGTGCATTGGGAAGCTGCGCTACTGACATCGGACAACAAAAATGATAAAAGATCTTAAACCTATTATCCTTTTTTACTTAAATCCCAATTTTTCTTTATTCGTATTCTTTTATTCTTTGAGCTTTTATAAATAAATATTAAAAAATATCTTATTCTAACATTTAATACCTGGTCTTTTCAGTGCACTTGAGAACTAACTAGAAATCTGCGCACAACTGCGGTTGCCACAGCCGGTTGCGTGAATGTGGGAAATGCATTGAATTTGGCTTTTATGCCATTCATCTGGCTTGCAGCAATGCAGCATAGCAGCCACCTTTCTTGCAATTAACTTTTCATTGCCTGCAATGGCAAATACAATTAGGAGGCACCTCGAAATAAAACAATAAGAAAAATGGCTGAGGAAAGTTTGACAATTATTTTAGAGGGGCTACGATGGGAGTTGAATGCAAAAAAGGCCAAAGTTAATATTTGGCCAACTGGACAATGGTCTCAGTTTGTTCAGCTTTGCGTTCAACGGGGAACCTCAACGGAGAACCCCCACTATCAACTTCTTTCGCTGACTTTCGGTGCTCAGGGGAGCTGCAGATTCCACATGGCTTCAGAGTGAACTAGAGTAATGTCGTGGGAGCTAAAGATAAATAACACTTAAGGGGCGTGGCCGAGGGATACAGGGGGCGCAGGGGTGGCGGAAGAAACAATTTGCCGTTTGTGCTTTGAAAAATGCATGAGCCAAAGTAAATGGAAAAAGTTCAACGAGCAAGCCAAACACAAAAGCAACACAAAACATCAACTGAACCCGACCGGACCGGACCCAAAGCTTCAGCCCAGGGAGTGCAACAGAGACGGGATCAGAGACTTGAAGAGAGACGGAAAGTGCTAGAGTTCGTCAGGAAATAGTTTTTTCTTCCACATCCACTGCTTTTTGTGCCCACGAAATATTGCGGTCTGCTTTTAGGCGCAATTTGACATTTTTTGTCTAGCGCACAGTGTCCGAAATTGGAAAATTTTAAATACAATTCCTTTTCAAGCGTTTTTTTTCAAGTATTTTAAATTGCCCAAACTTTGAAATAAAATTTCTATATAGGAGTTGTTGCAGAGGTATGTTTAACACTATTTATAAGTCAATATTTTGAAATAATTGCAAAAAAAAAATCAGAAACTGTTTGTTTTCAGTATGGTTTCAGTTTGGTTTTATTTTGGGCAATTCTTTTTAGTTTTTTTTGCCTATTTTTCATTGTCGCCACTTTTTAGCAACTTTATTTATTTGTCGCTTTATTTGCTAACAAGAAATATAGACAATATTATGCCCTCGCACACAAGAACACTCACTCGTGGGGATATAGGGTCAGAGGCCCAGTGCAGACATGACAGGCCCATGTCGCCGCTGACACTTAACATGCCCGTAGACAGTTATTAGGGTCATTGCAGGAGCAGAACCAACACAGGCGCTCCCACACACTCGCACTCACAAACACATGTGCGGGATTGTCCACAAGATAAGTTGTTGTGTGCGTTTTAGAGTTTGGGCCTGCTCGAAAGTATGCTACAATTTATAGAGCTTCCTTGCTTGGAGCCTAAATGTGTATATCGACTTTATAGTACCGACTCTTTTGGGGGTTTTCTGGTCTTGTTGCTCCTTTTTTTTATCCCCTTTTGCTGGGGCAAACGTCGAGAAATAGCGATGGTGCAGTCAAGTGTCTTTGTCAATGGCGTCAGGGGAGAATTTACATATGACACTCTGGCAGCTGGGAGAAAGGATATAGGGCCTGGAATGTGTGTATTTAGTGCTCTTTTGTTCACACACGCGTCCTGCCTTTGTGTTATTTTTAGTAAATTGTATTATAGTTTTAGTGCTCCCAGCTTGACTTTTTTTTTTGCTTGGCTCCTTTCTGTTCGGTTCTGTTTTGATGTTGCAATTTCACGCTTTGCCAACTTTGTCGACTCCGGTGGCAAGTGGCTAAAACTCTGCTTTCGGTTCACCTCGCAAAGGATGCTGCTTTTTCCTCGTCCGGTGGCTTGGGGATAAGCTAAAAAATTAGTTAATTTTGTTGGATTTTATAGTCGGTTTCAGCTAGAATAGTGGGCATTTTTTGAGAAAATCACGTGCCACAAATAGGCTGGTAAATTGTCAGTCGAAATTAATAGCTAAAGATTTTTTTTGAGCATAGAAAATAATAGCTTTGCTAAATAATAAATAAACTAAAAATAAATATAGGTATAAGTATTTATTTGTAGACTATAATGTAGAACAAATTTGTAAATCTCATTAAATAAATCTTTTTGGTATATTTTTTCCGCATACGAACCAATTTTATGCTAGTTCATAAACTATAAAATATTACTCTGGTGCCGCACACATTCTGAATGTTTTATTAGATTTTCGTGGAGCAAAAGTTTATCAGACAACTTCTGCTTCAAAGTGGATATATTTACATACATATATGTTCGGATCCGTATCAGAAGCAACCAAGTTTTGTGGGAACTTTGGCTTATTTGGCAACTTTTGTTACTTCGTCCAGAGATATTGGCTCTAAAATGCTAACCAACACCTACTCTAGAGGGAGTGGGTGGATTTTTCATCAGCCCGCACCTTGGCGCTCTAGAAATTCATTTTCAACGAAAATAAAACTTTTACATTTAACTGTGTAAATTCTTCAACATTTACGTTGATTTTTTTGCCAAAGGTTTCGCTTTCGAGAATGTGAGTGTTGCGGAGTTGGTCTTATTTATTTAGCGTCGTTTTTGTTGCAAGTTTCAACTGTCAAACACAACATCAATTTGTTCAAAAAATAAGCAGCGCCAACTTTCTCGCCCACACCTCCCAATAAACTGTTTTCCCTTTTCCCATTTGCATAAGTGTACCCCAGCGCTTCCGTGCGATTTTGGATGTGCCTTTCAGTGGCTGTGGCCCCCGAACAACAATGCAACATTAAAAAGTCACATTGCTGCTGATTTATTTTGTAATTCAAAACAAACTTTTTCCTCAAGCAGAACGTGCGAGACAATAGGTCTTTATGGCGAGGTCTAGCTAGGCATTCATGGATTAAGAATTTTTTAAATATCCTTTTATTTTCGATTAATAGGGCAATAAACTTTATTGCTAATAATAATCGTATTTGCACAGGATTTTTTAATGGTAAGAGGCCTTCTGTGTGCGCTGATGCCATTTATTATTATGTATTAATAACGATTCAATTAAATTTAATTAAAAGTCTTGCAGCTCTGACCCCTAGTTTAAAACTTGGCGGACACACTCCGAGAAACTATTGCGCAAATTAAGAAAAATACCCAATGCGGTTATAATTTCTTTTTGCTTAGTTTTTCGGCTTTTCCCTGGGCATCGGCTGAGAAAACTTTTTTGCTTCTTTTTTTTTGGCCACAAGTTGCGCGCTTGTTTGGCCAAGTTGAGATCTCGAAGGGAGCGGAGATGGGTGGCAGTGGGTGCATTGCAGAAGTTGCACACAATTTTCTAATTAAATTCATTTGAGACTCTCACGCACTCAATGGGGCCAGAGAGCAGATGCCGCGTGCCTTGCATTCGCGATAAACGAACCCTTTTGGGATTGACTGTACGCTCGGCGCTTAGCGAATGACCGATGTGCATCCTTCTCATCCTGCATCCTCCAGCCTGTATTCCTCCCACTGATGGCCGCATTAGAAATCGGAAAAGAAATGGGAAAATGTGTGACTTGAAACCCTCTGACGGGTATGGATATTTTATCATAGGTACCTTTGGATAAGTTTAAAATATTCAATTTGAATTTTAAATTGATTTCTGGTAAGTCACAATAATCTTTAAAATCGTTGACATCAAACATCTTATTTCGCCGAGTGCATTCAATCAGGCGCCTCTTCCATAGCTCTTTATCTGTGGCTTCCCTACCTCTCTAATCTACCACAAAGTCTGCGTCTGCGGCTGCGGCTGCTGTCTGCTTATGCGGCATCGATGACATTGTGTGTAGCATAAAGTAATTTCCGTCTTGCACAAGCAGCGCTTCCGGTGCGGCAAACGTGCGCCGATTTTATTCCTGACACTTGCTGCATATATGTGACTGTGTGTGCCAATGTGTGCCCCAGTGTGCGTTCGAGTGCCATCTCATTCTGTGTTTTCTTCGGCTGCTTGCCATCATCATTTTTTCCCTTGCCTGCACACACGCTAACATGGAAATAATCAAAATGTCGCATTGAGATTGAAAATCACTGCATTTGCCAACACTTCCGCTCAAGTGATGAGCCAGTTGTTGCCCTTCTACTTGGGTGCGAGCGTATGCGTGGCCTTAACAGAGTGCTTGTAGGTGTGAGTGCGGCAGTGTGTGTGGGCGAGTGTGTGTTATCAGCCAAATTGACAATAAGTTGCTGTTAAAGACAGCCGAAAGAGAAATGTGCCATGTAAGCAATTTTGATGACTGCTTTTTGCTCGTTGACATTGGATTTTGGCTTAGCTTCGATTTTCCTTTGGCTGAGTTTGAGGGCGTGGCGGATGGGCGTGGCCATGTTTTCAGCCCGAGCAAAAGTGATGAGCGAGCTGTGAGCGATGACACGTGGCGATTAGTGAGCCAGTTAAGTAATGAAGAAACATGATGTTTTCTCTGGAATATTAAGCAATTTTCTTAAAACTTTATTAAAGTTGCATTCGCACTGATTTTGGACTAACGCAATATTGACGCAATATGAAAACGCAATATTATCCAATATCTCTTATCTTCTATTTTAAACTAAATCTTAGTCTATAGTGCGTGTCTTATATTTTTAAAAATATTTTATAAGTCCTGTTTTCTTTGGATATTTAAACCAAAAAATTTCCTAAGGATGCATTAAAAAGTGGCATAACAATAATCTAATGATAAAAAAATAGACTTAAAGCTAAAAAAAAAAGTTTTTGGGCGGAAACAGCCAGACCGAATGCTAATGCAAAGTCCATAGTTGGTTGTACAACTGCTTAACATATTACGCATACGCCTAGTTGGCCCGGGGCATTAAGTATACGATCCGGCATCATGGAAAAATAAGCAATGGCGACTAAGGAAGGAAAGAAGGCCGGGGAGCTGGTAAGCAGAAATAATATGACCGACTAAAAGCCCTACACCCGTCAGCAGAATCAGCAACAACTGGCGGGCAGCTACTTACTTAAAAAGCATTGAGCCTAAGTAAACTTTTACGCCAATCTCCCGCCCACACAGACTGCACTTAAAGCGGCTGAAACCGCCGCAAGATGATGATGATGATGATACTGAGGGCGGGGATGCGAATGCGGGTGAATGATGATGATCATGACACAAGGACACGGCTGACTCGGACCAAGGACGCCGCGTTTGGAGAGCTTAATGCAAGCCAAATGATGTACAAACAGTTTCTGGCTTTGGTGGGGCATTAAAGTTGCGGTGACTGCAAGTGCCAGTTACGCAGGAAAACCTTTACGGGCCCTTGTAAAAAAAAAATATTGACAGGCTCCTTGACTTGTGTCGGAGACAGATTCAGCGGGAATCTGGATGGGGGGGAAAGCCGTGGGCTGTCAGAAGCAAGCGGCTTATGAATTAATGCAAAACAGATTGCCAAGCGCTGAGGGCGACACTTTGCACCTTTTTCGCAGGCTTCGTTTTCCGTGTTTTTTAAAACATTTTTTTTCCTTCACTGCTTCAAATATTTACCTAGCTAGGAAAAACTACACAGCAACGGGCGTTTAAATTGCATGTCCCGAAGGTGAGTTTATAGCACCTGAGTGGGCTGGGCGTGACAACTGGGCCTGTCCCCTGATGAGGGTTCGGGGGCCTTGGTCTTTGGTCCTTGCTCCCAAGTCGGTATCTTGAAGGCTTGATCTACTGGCCGCTCGATTCCCGTATTTTCATTTTCAATTTGAATTTTTATGGGGCCGCCTTGTAAAAAGCAAATATCCTGGCCGACTGGCAATGTTTGTCGCTTTATTAGTTTATCACAACTTAAGCATCTCCCGGGAACGGAGAAAGCGATGGAAAAGCGGAAGCAGCAGATGTTCCAGCGTCCATTGTCCTTAATCAAGACTGTTGCTTCTTTTTGCCGATTTTCCCTCCTTTCCTGATCCCATCTTTTCTCTTTCCAGCTCGTTGCACGGCTTTCTCTTACACTTTCCGCTTATTGTTTTGCTGGCTCCTCTTTTTATATTCGCTCACATATTTTTCTTCTCGCGCGACATTCTATAAATTAATCAGACGGAGTGCTTTCCTGCAGTCGAATAACTTGCCGAGATCCTGGCCAGCCTCCATCCTGGTGCTGGCAACTCAATCGCGATAAAGCCCTCCAGGTGAATTATAGTTATTTGATTTTGTTTTGGTGATTTGTTTGTTTGCTGAGAATGCCAGTTCTTTAAAGCTCCGACATCTAATTGAATTGCTCTCGAGTTTAGTGTAAGTTTTCGCCATCGAAAATCCACTCAGTCCCATTCCATTTTCCAGGATAACAAGACGCAGCAGTGGCCAAGGGGGTGGCGAAAACGAATAATAGTGCCCAAATTATGTGGCATGCATAAATTTTGCCGGCCAGGAAGCCGCCGACTCGTGCTGCTTATCGTCACGAAAACGAAAACTTTGCATGTGTTCATTCGGAGAGGAAACTCCATTAGATTTTGAAACAAGAAGGCTACTTTGAAGAAAACAACGTTGGTAACGGGATACACTATCTAAGAGTGTTTAATTATTTCTCAGCATATCTATAAATTATAATGTTTATGTTTGATTTATTAAATGAATTTACTTATATATTAAAGCCTCCAAAAAATATTACAACCAAAAAGACAGAAAAGAAGCTTCAGATGTGTTTCTTAGAAAGGAAAAATATTGGGAATTTCGCGCAGGCACCACAATCCAAGCCCATGAAGGAAGAGAGCAAGAAATCGGTATAGGGAAAGCGCGAACAGTGGATAGGGAAAAGAAGTCCTACTTGGCAGTATGGAAGTCAAATCTGTGCATACAAGTTGGCGGGATTGAAAGTGCATAAAGTTGAGTTTATTGTCGGCTAAAGTATATGCTTTATGCTCCATGCTTTATAGCGGCAATGCCGGCACTCCCTCTCGTTCACTCCGTTTCCGATCCCCTGTTGCCAGAAGGGGGAGAACCCCCAAACCACGCCCCCTCTCGCAACACACATGCACAAATCTTTATCAGCCGGGCCAAGAAATTATGACGGAAATCTAAAAAGTTGTGCATTAAAACTTGTTTGTGGTCGGCACTGGGTTTGACTTTGCTCCTGTCTGGAGCCATAAATATCAAAAACAACAAAGGCAAAGAAAAATGCGAAGTTGTTGCTTAAATGGATAGCAATTATATACGGAGTTTTTGTGCAACCTCCACCTTTGAATTGAATGAGAGTGAGGGGAGGAAAACTTTTGAAATATGTAGGTAAATTCCTTTTCAAGCTCTACTAAATGCCTGCCACAATTTTTCAATTGTTTTTGTATAACTTTGGCTGATAACTATTAAAGCGAAAGCATAAAAATATTTCACAAAACGAATTTACCGAAATTGTTTGCGAAACTTTATATTTGCTTAGATGCATTTATAACTCGTTAAAATTGTCAGTTTCTATTATTTGAAGCATCTCAACCGTCACTCAACCCATAAAGTCGAAGGAAAAACCTTTGCCATTTAGACCTGCTGATTTTGAGCTGTGAGTTGAAGGCCCTGCCAAATCCAATGACCATACAATAGAAATAGAAATGTTCAGCGACAGCTGCAGGATTCAGTATTCAGGATCCAGGATTCAACTGTGTAGTCAGCTTTGGTCCTGGCTTTGGGAATGGATTCTCGGGTTCAACTTCGGCTTCAGCCTCGACCGCAGCACAAAAATATTTTCAATTATGATGCTGGGTGAGTGAGGAACTCTAGAATTTTTCAATTAAGCTTCTTACCGAAGGCACAAGCGGGTGATCCGGGGGAAACTCGGAAAGGAATTTCTTGGCAGCAACAAAAAATAAGTTGGGAAAAAAGATTGTCTGCAATAGTTTTCGCCACTGCTGTTGTTGTTACAGTTGTTGCTGCTTTCTGGTGGGTAGTAAAAGTGCCGGACATAAAGGTAAAGGCATTAAAGTTATATGCGATTTAAACTAACAATTCCTGCCGCTGTCGTCCCGTTGTTGTTGCTTATTCTATAAAGAAAGTGGGCGGCACTGCCTGGGAGAGACTTCTTCTTTTATGTGCCAAGGCAAAAGTTGTCGCAGCTTTAGTGGTGCCTCCCACCACCAGCCAGCCACTATTTTCTACCGCCCACATCGTGTCCGCGCGCCATAAAAATTTGCAACAGCTGCACCACTGCTGCTGGGCTGGTGAGTGGTTTTGGGTTTTTGGCACTTGGGAATGGGGAATTGGACTAAGAATGGGTCTGAGAGTTACCTTGACAGTAGTCAGCCAAAAAGGATTTTTGTTTTTTGTATCCAGCTTTTTATACTCTACTGAAAAAGTTCAATTACTACATAAAGCGTTGATTTGAAAAGCAGGAAATGATAAAATTATGAATAAAGCATTTATTATGTGTCTTATAATGTGGATGATAGGACTAATGAATTAGAAATCTCATCTAAATTACTTATTAAAAAATTCAGGATACTTCGGGATGGTTAAAAGCTTGTTTCAAAATGATGTCATTACTATTATAGGGTATACATTTTTCAACAGAGCTTAAAGGACATAGCCGCTACTTTCAGATTTTAGTCGGCTTTTGTTTTTGCGGTTGCTTTTGTCCAATAATTCGGTCTATCTAATGGCAGCTCCAAATGCATTTTGCAACGTATCTTCGGTTGGCAAATAGCCTTAGACTCTCGGCCCCCAAAAGTCTGTGCATAAAATAACAATATAATGCTATGACCACAGTGGCAACTGGAATCTAAGGTGGAGGAGCAAGTCGGATTGGTAGCTGAGTGCTGGCCAAGAAAGCCGTAGCACTCTACTTTGGACGACTTACTTTCGCCTAGAAAAATGCAGAGTTTTTTGTCCACCCTTTCTCTTTTTTGTGTCACTCGGCATGTTTCGAGTATTTTCATTTTTCTGGAGCTTTGCCACTGCCACTAAGGAAATTTTTGGTCGTGGTCAGCTTTGATGTTAATTTCTGGACAGCTGACTTAGTTTGGCATTTGGAGATTGGCTCGGAGCATATCTAAATGTTGCTGCGGCATCCTTCATAAATTACTGGACCACTTACTTAATTAGTTTCCTTTGGACGGCTCTTTAAACCACATCACTTGTAAGTTATACAGATATATATTAGACTGTAGAAGGGGGCGGCGGTTTGGTTTGAGTTGCCTTTTTTGGCATCCGAAACCTTGTGGCTGCTTCGGACGGGCCAATTACGATAATTGTCGCGTTCATTTTTCATTTGACAACGTGCGACAGTTCCAGTTACAGAAGCAGCCACTGTGCCAGTAACCAGTTTCTGCCCTGACAACTTGCGCATTGCCAACAAATGAATAAAAAAAGACAAAAAAAAGGCTCGACGTTGGCGAGAGATGGAGGGGTCTTTGGGAGTGGGCGTGGCTTTTGTAATAATTCAATGAGAGCTGCTTCATTTGTCACATTGCTCATACGCCATGTGCAACGGAAACGGAAACCTCGGCGATCAAGTGAAAGTATTCATTATACTTACATTACCTCTCTTTCTCTCATCTCTTTCTCCTCTCTCTCTTTCTTTCTTATTCTTGGCTATCCTTTTGGTCTCCGCTCTTTTCAGCTGCCGAGTTTTTCCATTATAATAAATATTTGATTATATATTTTCGGAAGGACCTTAAAAATCGTTAAGGAGCTGTGCGGCACAGTAGCGCGGGATGAGCTGCATGTAAGCCAGAAATTGGCACACCTGCTCAGGGCTACCGGATAGTCAAGATGGCCAGGATGGTCAGGTGGTTCACGAGTACAGTTGACCCAGTTGTCGGCTGGCTCAGAAGCTTAATTCCGTCCGGATGAAGTTGGCCCACTACAAAGAATGAGCAAATTGAATGGCCCTTTTTTGAACTCCACTCGAGTAGTTTAATGCACCCATCTAAAGGGGGTTGCTAACAAAGTTCTAAATTATATATAATAAAAATATGTGAATAAATAAATAATCAAAAATCGATTTATGTTTAAAAAGTTTTAATTTTAAACTTGTAAAAAAATAGATAACAAATAATAGATAACATAGATAACAAACAACTTTCGATATTTTCTAAGAGATTTTTCTTGATTATAGTTGGGTATCCTGTCTCTGAGGTGCTAGAACAATTCCAACTACTCTTTTAATACACAAGCCTGGTCTTCGCTCACACATTCAAAGCTCTTGTCGATGCATTTTTAAGGACAACAAACGTCCGACATTGGCTCGGGTACTTGAACTCTCTGATCGGGAACAGGCAGCTTCGAGAATTTACAAAAGTGCAACGTTATCTGCATGAGGAATTTCAAAGTTTGTGGAATTTCCTGCTGCAGTTGCAGGTGCACTTGCTACTGCCGTTGCTGTTACTCCTGATGTTGTTGTTGCTGCTCTGCCTAATCTCAATGCAATCACTCACGGCAACAAACAGGGGAGGTGGCCACCAGTTGAGGAGTTGGAAGAATTGGGAAGGCCGAGAATTTTGCTGTTCGTAGCCTGCTCAGTTTCACACTTCACTGTGGGCCGAACGCAACAAAGTGGCCGCTTGAGTTGAGTTTAAGTGCAGCATGCTTTTAGTCCGTCCCCTCGGCATCCTGCAGTGGATAGCTCCTGTTCGCTTCTATTGCTTCTAGTCCCGCAACCCTACTGCGATTCCCCAACCATTGCAGTTCCTGTTGGTGTCAATCACTTGGCAATTTACAAAATGCACTTTTAACCTCCAGTCGAAAAAAAATGTGGAAATGAAAACGAATAGAAGTCGGTTTGGAATGTCCTGCGGCTGACGGGGCCTACGTATGATGAATCTCTGCTTGTTTGGGGTTTTGTGTAAGTTTGTTGTCTGTCATCCCCCCAAAAATCCTCTCAAAAAGGGCCAGACACTCCATTTCACTATCACTTGGCCGCTGACAGGGAACGAGTGTCGAGGTGTCGTGTCGTACTTAAGGGTTTTGGCGTGGATTGTCATTAAGAAAAGCACACTGACAAAAGAGCTTAAAACCAAATTTGAATAGCTAATAGTCTTCCAGTAAGTTACAGATTTAGAGATTTAATATTTTATACGGATGTGACAAAATATGAAATATTGAAATATACAAAATTGAATTATACCTTCGAGATCATTAATATCTCTGTGCATTTGGATGATAGCTAGGCGGTAAGGATGTCTAGACTCTAGACGTTGGCTGTTTAGTCAAAGCCCCAAACACCTTTGTATTAGTGAAGTGGATGGGCCGAAGCGGAAATGCTGTCAAAGTGGGCTTAGATGCCAGATTAGCTGGCTATACCTATATGGCTTTTATTCTGCTATATGCGGGGGTGGTAAAAATTAATGTGCCAACTGCTCTCGGCTTCGTGAACATACTTGCACAACAATTCACTCCGGGGGCGTTGGCATGTAGTTTAAAGTTTGGCGCGTCTCCTGACACTTAGACAGCAACAACTCATCAACGTCATGAGCAGCAAAAACACAGTCAGTAAACGAACAACGAAAAAATAACATAGAACTTGAACAAAAACAACTAGCGAGGCATTTGCAAAAACTGTGAAACAATATTAGTGATAGTCTGGATGGGTTACATTTCATTCCACATGTGTGAATTAAACGTCAATCACAGAAAACGCCAGGGAAGCGCAATAAGCACGATACAATAAAATCAGTAAAAGTTGGAAAAATCAGCTTTTAAATTTTAGTATCTATGACAATAGGGTTTGATTTCGGCATGGGGCATAAGTTTTGGTTTTAGTTTGAAATAATTTATCATGTATTTAAATAAAATATTATATATCATATACATTTTTTTTGAATAATTAATTTCTTTATTGCCTGCTTAAATACTATTAAAATAGAACGGAGAAGGAATGTATAATGGAATGAAAGGAATAATTAATGCATAATTTTTAAATTTAGCCTATGACCCATGTTTCTATCTAATGTGTTTCTTAGCTATTTTATTATACACCTTAATAATAATATAAAATTTTTATATATTCTTCCAAAGAAAGAGCTAAATCTTTTAATCAAGATGAGACCAACCGTAAAGAAAGAAATTAATCATGCAATCAAAGCTCTGGTCCAGTTGAAAGTCCCTCTTCTTAGCCAGGTTTGCCTGAACAGCCAGGCCCTGAAGCTATGCCTTTGACAAAGCTAAGGGGCTTTGGCTTTGTTTCCAACTAATTTGACTTTTACTCCTGGTCCGGGAATGCAACCCCTTAGCTATGGCCTCCTTTGCTGGCCCCGGAGCCGGAGTAGAGCTGCCGGCTCCTGGGGAGTTGTTGCCTTAGTATTGGGACCCTAGTGCCGGTTGCCCTTGTCTTCGCTATTGTCTTGATTTCTTTTTGGTTTGCTCGCTCGCCGGCGCACTGTCATTAAGTTTTATTTAATTCCGAGTCCTGTTTGACTGCTCCACCACCGCTGGCTGGGGCGAGGGCTCCTGGTAGTTTTTATTGTTGCGACAGTTTTCGCTAACAAATTGCTTAGCGTCAAGTGTCGTGTAATTACGACTGACGGAGCGAGCGACGGACCCACATGTGCCAAAATGTTGTTATTAGATTGTTGCCGGCAGGCAAGTCGCTGGGGAAAGTTGCATTTAATTTTTCTTCTCTGGGCCGTTGGCCCACAAATTGATGCCATAATAATAGCTGGCCCCCGTTTGTGGCTGCTAATGATGCCGAACTCACTCGCCAACTGTGGCCTCGATGCCAGCTGCTAATTATGCGTGGTCCGCCCTTTGACCGTACCGGACCCATGGGGCCAAATAGAATGGCATAGAGCGGAATGAACTATGATGGACGGTCATGGACGGTCGGAGCGAGACACAACTCGTAGTTCGATTTTATCGCAAATAAATATGTTAACTGTTTTCCAGGCTTTATGGAGTGGATACTACCAAAAATGAGCTCCACATTTTGCAAAGTTACTTTTTATTTTCAATTTTGATTGAAATATATCTTCATGGATAAATAGTTCGATTTACAATAGTTTTAAGTTAGGATACAGAATAGAATGCTAGTATAGAAGACATATTATGTTATGAAAGGGATAAAGTAAACACAAATTATATAAACGCAAATATATTATTTGTGTATAATTATGACAAGATTTCCAAATTATATATATGCAAAGCTAAATAATATTAAACTGATTTTATTGGCCACTTAATTTCTTAAGGATTTTTTCTACTCTTCTTCGACCTGTCCATCGCAAGTCCTGCCTACATCATATCCAATTAACATCATTGGCCGGCCGCATTGGACAACTGGTGCGGTGAGAGCATTTGGCTGGGCCATAATTAAACCCAACTGCAACGGAAAAAATCTGCAGGACAAACCAGAGAGCCTCCTCAAATGCTGCAGTGATGTCCGACGAGGGTCCTGGTTCTGCTTCCCTTGTCCTGGTGGCCTGACTAAATTGTTTGCCCGGCGCTGGCCGCATAATTACGGAGTTTCGGAGCTTTTGGACAGTGGCCGCGTGTCAGGCGCCATGGCGACATTTTAAAATTGGCGCATAAAATGTCAATTTGATGTCATTGGATCAACTTAAATGCGCTACCAGTCTGGCTAGTCCTGCCCATTGCCATGCAGCCTGCCTGCAGGTCCTGGCGGGTTAATTTTGGCATCGTGTAACTCCCTCACACCATTTCGCATAACAGGACACAGCCTCCGCCCTCGCCAACAGCAACGCCTTTGCCTTTGTCGCAGCCTCCGCTTCCGTTCTCGCCCAAAACTCCCTGAATACAAACGATGTCTGTCATTTTGCCGGCAAGGACATGGACGGGGTGGCCGCGGGTAGGATGCTGCTGTCCTGTTGACATTGATGTTGTCATGTTGTGATGGGCGTGGCCTTTCGGCCAGCTAGGCAAATACCTGTTTATGTTATGCCTGGCACATCAGGGTAGCCCCAATGTCCACAGTCCGCAGTCCAAATTTCACTGACTAGTGTCCTGAGCCCAGTTTCCAGCACCAAGCCGTAGCAGATTAGTTTACTTAAATTGATGGCAACTAAGTGATAATAACAATGCACCAGGTCATGCACTGTTACAAGCTAGTACTGTTTTCGGTTCATATTATTTGCAGCTTAAAAAATTATAGTTATTTAATTACAATATTGATGATCTTAAACGAGAGTTAAGTCTCGAAATATCTATGTTACTCTCACACACTCTAGTAAAGCTCTATTTAAAAGAAAAAATCTATAATTTTACGATTTTATTTGCAGTGTGGAAATCCTTGAGGCACAGTTAAGTGGGTCACGAGCGGGCGGCGGTATTTGATGCATTAATGATGAAACGGGGCTGGTGAGTGGTGGAGGTTGTGGCACTTAATTAAATGATGTGACTGATGCATTTATCAATTTTTTCTCTAAACCCTGCGGCAGCAGCTCAGATCCTTTCGTGTTTGGTATTTCCGAGGGAGCAGAGTTTGCTTATTTCCCTGGTGATTTCGCGTTCCACCTTTCCTGCCACATACATTATTTACTGTTCTAACAGCGTCTTTTTTGGTATAACTTCTGCTTACTTTAAATAAATCAAGGCTGGCCACGCCAGACAAGGTGACTCCCACTTTTGGAATAACTTTGCACAAGGGCAAGTGTGTGCCATGTTAGTTTTGATATATGACCCAGATGTTGGAGGCGGAATGGAAGTGGGGATGTAACAGTTGATAGGAAATGAGGACCAAGCACAGAGCTATTGACTTCAAATTTATTCAAATGAATGAATGAGATTAAACCAAGAACCTGAAAAATAAGTTGTTATTTGTGTATGTCTTTTTAATTTCTCTTTTCCAATTAATTAAGCTCATGCCTTTATCATTCCTTATTTTTCCTTTGACACCCGATAAGGTCCGTCGCTCTTAGTGGCCAACACATTCCAACCCTTAAAACCCTGCGTCGTCAATTAAGCGAAATATTTTAATTAATTTCTTAGAGAGATATTTTTAGCTCTTCCTCTCAGGCCAAACAAAAAAAAAATGGAAAATCTGGTGACAGCTAATTTACTCAGACCAAACCCGTTCAGTGATGGCAGTAGCCATTTAATTATTTTCGGAAAATTCAGGCTAAAATTATGCAAGGCCAGGCGAAAATATTCATTAACTGCTTACTGCTCATCAGAAATTTAGAGGGATCTGGCCCGAGCAGAAGCTTGTAAAATTTTGCCAAAAAATAAATGAAGTTGGGTGGCGGCAGAAACTATAGCTATTTTGAGAATGTAATTTAGCTGGCGACGCTGAAACTTTCTTGTCTGACCCAAAAAACGTTGGCCAGAAGGAAAGCAGGAGAAACATCATGGAGGAGGAGCTGGGAGTCTGGCTCTTGGTCGTGTTTATTATAGGTTCGCCTATTTTACCTTGACGAACTCTTGAGAGCTACACTGAAAAGAAATTTAAATACAAACATGAAAGTGTAATGAAAAATATGATATTTTCTACATATTCTTTACAGCTAGTCTAGAACAAAAATGATTGTTCTCTTAATTAATTATTAAATTATTATTATAGACAATTATTGAGAACAAAGGCAACTCAAAGGTGCATTATTATAAAATATAGATCTAGGATATAAGTACCTATGATACTAGGCAGTACATTAAATAAATTTGTTTAATTTAATTAAGGATTTCTCCATCTGCTGGTCCTTTCTCTGTCTCTCACCGTTTCTTTCTCTAGCTGCCTGTATTTTATCTATCTCCATCTCTTTATTTTGGGCTTTTGGGGAGCGGGACAACTTTTCATTTTTGTCCCTGGCACTCAGTTTGACACCCGGTGTCAAATGATGTGTCAAAATGTGCACAATTTACCGTACACTGGACCGGCTAAAAGCAACCTGATGAGCCGGTAGTTCAGGTGGTGCAGGTGGCATCAGGGGTTGGGCGCTTTGATGGTCGAGAGTAAGGGCTGGTGTTGTGGGGTTAAGTGTGTGCGGGATTAATAGCCGGCACACGCTGTCGAGTGTCTCTGGATTTGACTTTTGTACCTGTCACCTTGTCTCTCGCTTCGCCCCTGCCCACCCCCTCGGCGACACTCTCTCGGCCCCTGTCAACATGTTTCTTTGGGGGTCATAAATGTTTTGGCAACTTTAATGGGGCACCCGTTTATCCAGCACGTGTAATTGCCGTACAATTTTTCTTATGTGTGCGATATCTTTTAGCACTCAACCGGATCAGGAGCCGGAGCCGGAGTTGGATCCGGATCCTTTTTGCATCCCCAACCCCCATTGCTTGTGTATTATAAATTATGCTAGCTATTTGGGAAAATTAAAACGCACACGGCACATTTTTAAATGCATACACGTGCATGCTGTCGTAACTGGGCCGGCACCCCCCACTACTCTTTGAAGTTTCTGGTACCTTTGTGTTTTGCGCCAACGTCAATTTTTCACATAAAGTTTGCCAAACGCTTGACTTGCATATAAATGACTTGGCCGGAACCAGAAAGCGGAGCCACTGAGGAAACGAGCGAAGGTGGAGCATGTTTCTGCGTAGAAGGCTAGGAAGCATTCGAGTTGTCAACTCTTTCCACGCGTATTACATCTTGAGCTTGACAACTGGTGATGGGAGAAATAAAAATAATTTCCTTTTCGCGTAATATATGTTGCTTCAGCGTCTTTTTCCCTTCATTTTTCATATTTTTTTTAAACCTTTGTTATATTTCTAGGCCAAAATGCAGGGCGTGAGATTTTTGAATGCAGATAAAAAAAAATTAACATTATGCTAACAAAATATTGTAGTAAAATTTCCCCGAAAGGATAATTATAAACCTTATAAAGAAACCTTTAGTATTTTAAATATTTCAGAGAACTCTTTTGACGATATTTTCATTTCGTATATATGGAAATACCGAGTAGCTCCCCCACATTAAGCCATTGCTTTGGCACGTTAAAAGCTGCGCCCAAAGTGAATAATACTCCCACGACGTGCTGTCATTTTCAACTAAAATAAAAATACAAATACCCCAGCACCTACGTCTTCACCTACACCTACAC
Source organism: Drosophila ananassae (assembly GCF_017639315.1). Classification (NCBI taxonomy): domain Eukaryota; kingdom Metazoa; phylum Arthropoda; class Insecta; order Diptera; family Drosophilidae; genus Drosophila; species Drosophila ananassae. The sequence goes on along the minus strand of NC_057927.1, from coordinate 12,433,370 downwards.
TCCTACATGTACACGCACCTTATTCATAAATAGTACGTATTTTAAAGGCAGTCACTAGCTAAGGGAAATGGAAAGGAGATGGAGCAGAGCTCCACTTCCTGCATTTGTAAGCAATCAAATTTGACGTGCACTTATAAAACAAATTGGCATTCCCCGGGAGCACAGGTAACACTCGTTACGTGCGGATATTTTAGCATAAATACGTTTTTTGAGCTATTAAATTATATTTGCGCATATTACGTATCCGACATGTGAACGCAAGAAACATACCAACACTCTGAGTGTTGAGTTCCGAAATGAAAAATATTTCGGGGAGTGCAGTGCAATCAAGGTTTTAGGATTGCCTATTGGGGGCTGCATTAACAGCCAGATCAAAGCCTGATCCAACAAATTTGTCATCAATCAAAGTTAAATCTCACTGTTTATGATTTGTGTCAGGGAATGCCAAAATGGCAGACGAAACGAAATATAAAACGTCACGAGATAAATAAAAAAAACGCCCACTCTCCTAAAAAAAACCGCAAAAATATCGCTTAAATGTGCGTAAAAATTGTTTGTGGTCCTTACTTTTTCCATGTGGGCTTGACAGAGCTGCAAATTATCAATATAAATAAATAAAATTACGCACGCTTTGGCTTAATGTTTGGATTTCATGTTGATGTCTGGCATTTGATTGGTTTCGCTTCTGCTTTTTCTTCTGCTCTTGCCTCCTTTTGTGGCAAGCACAATGTGATGAACACAAGATGATAAGTGCTGCTGGGGGCAGAGGCGGTTGTAGGGCATGGTATTTGATGCCTGATTTTTGGATTTCGATTGAAATGTAATTGGGTAATTATCAGTGGAAGGCGGGTATGTCAAGCGAAATATGATTATGAAAGGGCCACACAGAGAAAAAAGATTCTGTATTCGAAATACCGAAAGTTTTGTAAAAATTATATTATAACTGCGACTTAGACAACAACGAAGTACTGCCATTTCAGCTGCCTCCAAGGACAACCACGACTGGAGTTCATATTTTTTGTCCTTGCTAAGGCAGCCTGAGTCGCTCGAGCAGGCATATTAATTGCTCATAAAGAACTCCCCATTAGGCTTGAATATTGTCTCCAACCCGACCTTGTTTATTATTCAATGTCATTCCCCACTAAGCAATTACGCGTTCTTGTGCCCCATAAACACCAAAGGCTTAGACTTAGACAACAAAGAGCCACACACCGAGTCCTCACACTCAGTTTGGCAGACTACACCTGTCAGCAAGTTTTAGGGGAAAAGTTTGTTGGTTTTTTACGCCTCTTGTCTGCTGTTGAAACATGTGTGTGTACATTAACTGACTGAGATTTCATGACACCAGAAAGCAGGCTTTTCAATTTATTCGGGCCGGCATGCCGCGGCAGAGTTCGGGCGGAGAGAACAACGTTATCAAAATTTATTGAGCGCTGTCATGAAGCTGTCAAAGTCGATATCAAAAACATTTGATTTTTGACTTTATTTTGGCAGCCAGAAAGCAACAAGCTGGGACCGAGCAGGTCCCAGTCCCGAGGCCAAGGCCCAGCCCAATTCCGAAGTCCCAGGTCTCCGTCCCCAGACCACCTCCGAAAAATCTCCCCGACCGCCACGCACATTATAGCCGCGACCGTATGTGATCCCCCCTTTCGTATTGTTGTCGTTTCTGTAGTTGTTGTTGTTGTGTCTCGGCGAAAAGAAAGAAATAATCATAATAAAAAAGCCCATAAAAGAAGCCGTGAGCCATGCAGCCATCTCAAAAATTTTCATGCTCTCCCAAGGCGCTGGCACATTGATAAATTAATGATTTCCAGTCTGCCAAAGACGTTGAAAGCCGCTGGAAGAAAGGCGAATTGAATGGGGTGCTCGGTGATGGGGTTGAAAAAGGTGAGTTTTCCGGTCGAAGACGGGGCGGAGTAATGGGGATGAGGAGGGGTGAGTTTTATGGGAAATCAATCTAAATGTATGCATAAGTTGTAAGGAATTCCGCTTTTAATAACATTGATGTATGATGAAGAAAATTTACAGGGTTGCTGCTGTTTGCAGTTTAAGAAATTATTTTTGTATGAATATATAGAAAATATAATATTTTAGCCAACTTTCCAACCAAATAGGTTTTTATATATTACTATTTAATAAATATAAAGGATTTATATTTGAACATTTTATTTAAAGGATGCTCCATGACGGTTCTTGACAGAAGATGTACCCACATTAAAAATCAAAATGTGTCTAACCGATTGGTCAGTATTTTCTATTTCCGTAACACATTCTTCCACTGTATTTCCTTGCGACTGGGGGAACCCTATTGCCAAAGAACTTAATGAATATTAATCGTCGCCTGACTGACTGACTGAATGAGTGCCCTGCGCCGGCTGCTCGCACCTGTGTCTATATATCAAAGCTTCAAAGCCACTTGTCTTATCAGCTGGGCAGGCTGTGAGTTCCGATGAGCTGAGTGGGACTATTAACAAAACAAATATAGTTTCTGCATGAGAGGACTACTGGCGTTTATCGGCTTGCGTAACATTTTCATGGTTCTTGTTTTCTATTTTTTTGGGGCTTCGCCACTTGAAACGCTGAACATGGCGGATTAATGTCATTTATCACGCGCTCGGCTTGGGGAAACGGAATTCGGGTGGGGCTATGCTTAGCATTGGCATTAGCAGGCATTTGAAATGTACAAAATAAATAAAGGACTCTCCGAATCACAAGCCTACACACGCGGATACACTGGTTTAAGCTGCCGCTGCAGCAGCTCTTTGTTATTGTTGTTGTCACTGGCTTTGTTCGCTCGGGTTTGCTTTGTTGCCACAAAAAGGATAATGACAAATAATCAAGGATAAACGTTTTTGATTGATCTTTAATGGCAGCTCCCGGCTCACTCCGCTCTAGTTGCCTTTGACATCCGTAGGCCAATGTAAATCATATTAACTTAAATGTACCATAAAACAAACCAACGAGCCCATGTGGATTGGGTTGGTTTGCGCCCAGAGCCGTTGGAGTGCGTGCCCAGGACACTTATCCTTCGGGCCATACGCCCAATCATCCACCCACATGCATCATCCTACACACACATGTACACATTCATTCGCAATTGTACTGTGTGGCGGAAAATTCTTTTCAATATATCAAAGGAAAAGGGAATATAAATAACAAGCTGCTGAAAATTAACTGATCACTAGGTGCACTATGGAATGCTCTTGGACGGAATATGTAGAAAAAAATATAAAATATTTTAATGGATAACATATTTTTAAAGTACACTAAAAACATTATTTTCAACTTTAAACTATTTGATTTCTTAGAAAGTATTCAATGCAAAGTATCGTAATTCTATCCACATGTTCTTAACCGTTTACATTTTGATTTTATTAACTTTTCATTTGTTAGCCATAGGTGCCTTACTACACACTGGTATAAAAATTAGGAACCTTTCTCGAAGTTGTTGCTACTTAGCTAAAATTCAAGGGAAAAGCCAATTTAAGAAACCCTCCGAGGGGAATGTGAAAGTTACAGAAGAGTAGACAGTGGAAGGAGGAAAGCAGAGCGGCATAGAAGAGCCATCTCTGACTGGCGCAATAAAGCAATTAAGCGGCTTACAAATGCCAACCATTGCAGAATGAAACTAAGTATGTGAGTATCTGGATATCCTTCGCCCTCTCAGACACACACTCCCGCACGCACACACCATTGATAATACTCTCACACAGGCACACAGCCAGTTGGTGCAAACAACTCTTACAAGATTGAAACGAAAATGAAAATGAAGAAAACATCCGAAAATTAATTTACATGTGCGATTCATCAATCAGACCCGGCCAGAGTCCGGAGCTTGGAGCCCAGAGCCTCGAATCCGGGCGCCCATCTGAAGATGCGCAGCGCTCTCTTATTTTCTGTTCGCATCCATGTAGCCAAAAGTCATACGAGGACCTACCATATGTGTGAGTGCGTGAGAGCTTGCATCTGTGTATGTGTGCAGCAGGCCGTGCGTTGATTGATGATAAATACTTCAGTCAACGGGCGCAGCGGCGACAGGCAGGACGAGAGAGCTAAGAAACGGACACTGGCCGGGGCCACTTGAGATAAAGCGTTCAAATGCGCCGCATATTAAATGATGCAACACGAAAAGTGAAAGAGAATGCGAATATTTTTGTGGCAGAAGCTGGATGGGGCGAGGAGAGAAATTACTGAAAAAATAATAGACTTTATGAACATTTTCGCATTATAGTCCATTTGATGTTCCATAAATATTTGACTCAAATGCTCGAATATTTTTAAGATTTCTTATGAATAAATTTTATGTATTTACGTTACAAGAAATATTTCTTTCAGTGTAATATTATCTAGGCTCTGTTTATTTTATTATTATGTAATGCCTTGCGCCCTCTTTACAATACCACAACCTTCGGCAATCGTTATAAATGACCATTGGCAAGGGTCCTTCGGTTAGTTCCCATTTTTATTCCCTCTGCTACTCCCCTACTTTCGCCCCATTATTCCCCTTCCTACTCCCTTTGTGGCCCCTTGTCCTTGTCAGGCTTTTGTGTTGTTTGCCGGCGATAACATTTGTGCCATTACATAAATATATAAATAAATCAGTATTAGTTGAACTCCAGTTTGTCGCTATGCACGGCTTAGTACTGGGGTATTTGTGCGCAAGTATCGGAGTGTGTGCAAAAATATTTAATATTTCATGACAATGGGGTGGGATGTAAAAAATATACTGTGGTTCAATTTTTTTTTCTACAGGAATTTCATGATTTGATATTTACTTATTCAGGAACAGTAGGTCAAGTAAGTTTATATTTTATCAGTACAAAAAGAATTTTTATTTTAAAGTACATATGTGGATAACCTTGGCAATATCATCAAACAACCTGTTAATAATGAGCGTTTATTTAATTCATTTTCTCATTTGGGTAATGCGTCTGCAAGGACAAACAGTTTATACTGAAAATACCCAAAGGAGTCGTCTGTTAAGGTGTTGCGCCTTTGATCCTCCCCCGAAGGATCTTACAAGCCCTCCCAAAGGTCACAGACATTTCAAGCGTTTTGTTGTCGCGACATTGGCGGGCTCTTTTGTTTAGTTTTTTTTTTGTAAAGGCGCACCCAATTCAGCAATTTGCATGCTGCGGAAAACTCCAGTTCACCCTTTACGTGCATGCAACGGCTGTTCTACTATATTGTGCTTCTTTTGGCTTGTCAACAGCGGTTGCCAGTGGTTTATTCACATTGGCAACGGTAGAGCAATGGCACAAAGAAGGCTTAAATCAAAAAGGGCCTCCCAAAGGGTTTATACACTGTAGTCGGCTATGTACAATTTAAGGGGGCAGGATGGTTTCAGAGGCTGAAAAATAGCAGATTTTTGCGATTTTTTTTATTTATGTCTGAGTAAATATATCAATTCAATTTTTTTACACGATTAATGGCTATATTTGGAGAGTATTTAGAAATTTTTATTTCTAAGAAATAATTATAATTTATCCCGTGACGGGCAGTCGGCCGGAGTCGCTTCCAAAAATTGGTCTCTTGCGGTGCGTAAAGTCTGGCCTTACAGTGTTCTCGGAAATAAAAAAATTGAATTGATTTACTTAAAATATTAGTTTCTTGTGCGGATGAACGAAACCATTTTGAAAAAAAAGCGATTTTGAATTTTTGGCGCGGTTGTAAAGTCGGAAATACCATTTTTACATAAAAATCCGCCCATTATTGCCCGTAAAAATGGTAAAAAAAAAATTTAAAAAAAAAGCGTTTGTTCATCCGCAAGTATTTATTGTATTAAAGATGTGTGCAAAATTTTATTTAGATCCGAGCATTACTTTTTGAGTTACGTTACGCACCGACTTGAAAAAGTTGTTTTGAGAAAAACGCGTCTAAAGTTTTAAAAGCAATGGAAAGTATATGGAGAGAAAGAAACTAGAAAATTGGCAAGCAAGTTTTCGCAAGTTTTCGCAATCTCAGCAAGTTTTAGTCCGATCGACATGAAACTTTCACAGGATATTCCTAAGATAATGTTCTATTATATAAAAATTTCAGAAAAAAAAAAAATTTTTCAAGTCTCAAACCATCCTGCCCCCTTAAAATAAAAACGCTTTACAAATATAAAAGGAATTTATCCAATATAATCAATAAACATATACATAAAAGGCTTAAACAAATGAAAATAAGAATTAAAGGCACATGAGAAAGGCATTCTTTATTAATGTTATTTTATAGAATTTCTCTGTTAGGAACAATTTTATTTATTTTTTAAATGCGTCTCATTCCCTCAGGCATCGCTTGGGGGTTCCTAATAATAGTCAACCACACCGCAGTGCCACCTGTACTGTCGGCAGCCCCTATGTATGCTACGTACGCTGCTTGCGAGGCGAGTACAACAAGTTAATTACGGAGGCATGCAACTCGCAGTTGCCGCCGTAAATTGTGCGGGCTTTCGGGACAATGTTGGCTGCGTTGATGGGCTGCTTTTAATGAGTGTGCAAATGTTGGAGAGAAATAGGAGCTGCAATTTAGGGATATTTTATACGGAGAGTCTTTAAAGAGAATCCACTGTCAAACTATTCGATTGACAAAGTTCCATAGACTCTTGTACAACTTAATTTGCGGAACTCATCGAGGCATAAACTCTTTCGAGTGAAGCTCTATTCGGCTAAGTTTGGAGCGGTAGCTAGGGAAATTCTTTTTAAAGAATTTTCGCACGGGAATTATTTAAGTATTGTTGAGGCATCGATAGAAAAACTCATTAAGCTCTGGGGGCTTTGCTTTCCTTCTTCAATTTTTTGTTGTTTAATTTTTACATTTTTATAGAGCTGATGCCTTTGGTCCTCTCTCCTTTGGTCTTGTTTTCTACTACAAGGTTTAATTTCATTCTTCAAACTAGACTTTCTGTTTTGTTCAGTCTCTATTTCGGCCATTCTTTCTATATTAATTGCTTATACGCACCGTTAGCCCATCGCCCAGAGAGCTTTTAATCCTGCCACGTGGCAGCAACTGCAGGGCATCCGACTCGAGAGGTGTTCAAATCTAGACAGCAGCCATGGCGTGGGAATTGAATAATTTACCAGGATAGATTATGGCAGGCATTTAGTGCAAAGGAGATGCCGTAGCTTAAGCATAGCCATAAGCTATTGCCTGCCCCTGACTGCTGAATATTCATTAGCTTCTCGAGTAAATTATTGGCCAACATGCAATACAATGCCAGCGAAATAAAAAAGTGCAACAAGGCCGCAAAGAAATTAGCGTTCAACTCGAACGAAACTGAACCGTAAACAAAAACCAAACTCGCAGTTCCCGTACCCGCATTTGGAAGTAAGTATAATAGTATAATCCTGCAATCCGGCGCAAAAAGTTGCGAGTGTTTGTCATGTGCCAACACTTTTCACTGCCTCGGTTTTTGCCTTGGTGTGTGTAAGGGAGCAGACTAATTTGCGCATAATTAAATATAAATTGTATGCGTCATTGTTTGTTTTGCTACAAGCATTGGGCGTAAATATATTAAAGAAATTGCTGCTCCCCGGGCACGTTACGTATACGCCATGTATGTTGCACAGTTGCCTCTACAATCGCTGCAGTTTTCTGGTGTTTGGTTGCCTCTGGCAAGTGACAGGTTGCAGGTTTTTGGGCAAGGGAACAAGTGGGTGGTTTACGGCTCGAGATCGAGTTGAAGGGCCGGCAGCAGGAATTGCAACGTTTTGGCAACGACACAAAGAAAATGTAATTATTTACGCTCTTGAGCAGACGACGGCGACAACTTCCTCCCATTCCCTTTCCCTGGCCATCGCCCAGCCGCTGTTGTCGCGTCAACAGCAATTTATTTGAGTGTGAAAAAGATGAATTAATTTTACAGCATTGTGCAGCACAATTAAAAATTATTTGCCCTCAGCCCGTTCCCACTTCCCTTCGCTCCACTTTTGGGCCCAATGTCAGAGCTCGCCCCGAGCTTAATTGCTGCAAAGTTGTTGTGGCTTAGCCGGTGGGGCGGGGCAGAGGGAGAGGGTGGCAATGTCATTGTTTCCACAGTTAAAATTTTTTAATATTTAATCCCAACTATTGCTAAGAAATTATTATTATATCCTACAAAAATCATCCACTTTGAAACCAAACATAAACGATGAAATAATTTATAAGCTAAACCAAGAATCCTAAACTTATATATTTAAATAAATAAATAATGCTTCTCTTTCAGATTTATTTGCAGTGCAGCCCTCGTTCTCTCGCCCTCCCACTCTGTTGTCCTGCAGAAATTTATGTTTTGGGCCTGGGCCACCGATTCGGGTTTCTGCTTTTTTCGGGCCCACTCCCCATTGCCATGGCCCTCTCTGTTTGTTTCGGGCGCTGTCCCGCTTGCTCTTCTATTGTTTTGGCCTTTGTTTGTGGTTGATGATGAGAAAAGTTTTTGCCTGGCAGGCAGTGGCAGGCAGGCAGGCAGCTGAAGTGTTAGCGACGTTGACGGCGAATGTTGGGCATGTTTTATGCATTTTCTTATGACTTTACTTTTGGCGTAGATTTGTGCGTGGCCACACCTCTCTGTACTTTCTGTCCTGCCCCGGTTCCCGCTGTTGCCACTGTCCCCTCAGCCTCCTGGTAGCTGAAACCACTGTTTTCCTTCCTCAAGAGTGTGAATTATTATGTACATTTCAAATGTGCAACAACAATAACGACGAACAACTAAAAGCAATGCCGTAAATTTGTTCTCCTGGCAAGTGGACAAAGACCTCGGGGACAGAATGGGTCCTGGCAAAAGGACCACCAAATAGAGGGGCGGAGCACTGGCAGAAGGGGATCTGTCAGTCAAAAGATGTATACAAAAAACTATGACCCGCTTCCTGCGGTTGTAAAGTTTTTTTTGGTAGGCGTGCTCCTTGGTACATTTGTCATTTTGGTTGCGGGAGCCCGAAACGAACAAGGGGCGGGCCAAATAACTTAATTAAAGTAAATGTGTTGCGGTGCATAAGAAGTTGTAATTAGTTGGGCGGGGCTTTGAACAATATTTACAATCAAGTTGGTCCATAACTCTCTTGTCGAGCAGAACACTTTTGGTAAGAAGTTCAAGATGTGTGTGTGTGTCTTAATTAAATCACAATAATGTTTTTTTAAATGCAAAAACTTTTATTTTTTGAAGTTTTCATTTTTTTTAGTAGGGATTCTGATAAATGAATTTCATTCATGAAATTCAATATTATTCCTCATTCACAGAGCCCTATTGTGGACAATGGACATCCAATTTTATTATAGATTTCATTTTATGTCAACTAAAGAAGCTGGGAATACGTAAGTTCAGAGGGTAATTGGAAAAAGTGTAGTTGAAGTGATGACGAGTGCCAAGTAATTTATTTCTTTCACTGCCAGTCTGATTCGTCCTGCAAGTCCTGCAGGTTTCCTTCGTTTTGTTTCGCCGCGTTCTTCTTGTTGTCTGCTCGAGTTGACTTCCTTTGCACTTTGGAAAGAAGTTTTGAAAAACAGGATTTAACAACGGAAAATTACATTTAGCACAGGACGCGACATGCTGCCGCTTCCTTCTCTCCTCAGGGGAACAGAAGGTGCGGGAAAAGAAAACGCAACAAATGAGAGGGGCCAGGGAGGGAAATGGAGACAGGAGTTGGAATAAGAAAAGGCTCGGTCAAGGAGGCATGAATAAATGAAATGCGTTAACTTTTCTGGCCTCAAACAAAGGCGAACTAAACGCGGATGTAAACGTGCACTTTCCCTTGCCAACGTTTCCCGAACGAAAAGTTTCGCCGCCGGAAGTGCAGGAATAAAATCTTGAAATTCACTTCCGATTCGGTCTAAGGCTGATTGAGCTCTTTAATAATGCATCCCGGCTCTGTAGCGGAAGAATGTTAATTGGCAAGAAAGGCAGGAGACCGCAGCTTGAAAATCTCAACGTTACTATGAAAAGATTGTTGCTGTTAATAGTTTTGGAAAGTTCTCAAAATTAATGAATCAACCATGACGCACATTCACACATTAACTCGTAAATGACGTCATAAAAACATCGCCTGGGGTAGGATGCCGCTTCGGGGACCCATAGCCAGGCATTACAACATTGTAAAACATGAAAATGTTATCATTATAAAGTAGAAAAACGTCGCGGAGGCGAGCGCAAAATTCTGGCTTCTTTAGAAAGTGTTAAGAGGGTGGGTTGACGTGGAAAATGTTTGGAATTTAGATACTGACATGAATAAGCACAATTCCTTTCTATTTTCTCTCAAGGCAGAAAATTTTCTCATGCGACTACATTAAAATGTCTACGATTTTGGTTTTAACAACATTAAAAAACATTCAACTCGGAGGCAGGGTTGGCCACCAAAAAGAGAAAAGTCATTTGAGGTCAATTACTCATAATGTTATGAGACGCCGCTCTATGAGTCTACTAGAGATTGAGCTTAGAATTCAATTTAATTAAAGTTTTACTAATCATAAATTAAATTATAATAACAGTCACTTTAAATAAAGTTCTGCCGTGCCTCAAGTTGAGAAACAAAAAATTCCTTTCTGAACTTTAGAAGTCAAGAATTCCTCTATTAGATATAGGTTATTTTTAAAAATTATCGTTTTTATAAGCAACGTATATATTTTAAGACTGATAACACATGATCCTGTTGCTCATCAAATATTAACAATTTCCTAGTGGAATTTTTCGCTCCAACCGCAGACGCACCAGTCAACCCATACATGCAAATGGCAAGCTAAACGTTATTTCACACGCCTCTTGTTTTACACAGCAGAGAGTCCCCGGTCCTTTGAAAAGCCCCTTTGAGCTTCCTGCTCCTTCCCAACGTGAGGCTGTTCCTGTTGCTGTGCTAAGCAAAACAAATGAGTTAAAGGGTTTTTACTTGCTAACTGGCAGTCAACCCTCCGCCAACTCATCGTGCACGGTCTGGTGGCCAGTTGGTGCCCCTTCGCCAAGGCTTGCCACAGGATTCGAGGAGCAGAAAGAGGAGAGCGAGTAGCGGGCGGCAGTAGAAGAAGCTGAAGCTAGAGTCCCCGGCATAATGGCCCCAACATAATGTGCACATTAGTGTTCACACATTTATAGATGTGTCTATGTGTGCGCTGCATGTTTATGGATGTCTCTCTGTAGAGGGGGAAAGGGTGGGAAAATGGTGGGGCCGCACAAGGAAGCAGAAGCGAAAAAATCACAGAAAATATGTGGCAGAGAATCACGGCACATGTGCAACAGCAACATAAGCTTCCACAGCATCCGCAGCATTTGTGAGCTAATGACATTATAAACATGAAAACTCCATTAATATTTTTTTGCTGTTGATTATGATGTTGCTGCTACTTTTTATGCTTTCTGTTACTCCTTTTTTCCAGCAGCTGCACTGAAATTTTCCCTCCTTTAGCTAGGTCTTATTTTTCTGTTTATTTTCATTTTCCTTTATTTTTTTTCGGGTAACATCAGCATATGAATAGGCTAGGATTGGGTAAGGAGCGTGGAATCCACAACCATTTCTCACACTTTACTTTCATTTTTCCATAATTTATTTGATTTATTTGCACGCAACGCACGCGGTGGCTGTCAAGAAACTTGCCCGAGAAAGCTGGGATTCTTCTGGCGCTGCTGCATCCCTGCCTCCTGGAGAACAAGCCTTTGGGCCGAGCCAAGCTCTAAAAGTATTTTGATGCTTGACAATTTTTTCAAATTAAAGAGCAACAGAAAGAGGCAGATTCTTACAACTCTGCTTTAGCTGCGTCCGTATGTGTTGCTTACCTCACTTGTTCGCCCAGGTACATATGTATAGAAGGTGGTTAGGTGGTGCAGGTGCGTGGATGCTCCACATGCCCCATCATGCGTGGCAGCAGCGCATATATGCGGTGCATACTTGATGGGTGAGTGTAGGTGTGTGGCCCATTGGCCAGGAAATATGATCAACATCGTAATCGTCAAGCATCGCAGATTATGGAATTATGACGTTCATATTTCATAATTTTGAAAACAATAATTTTAAATTTTGACTAAAACCATACGCTCAATATATGTATTCACTTGGTGTTTTAGTTTCATTAAAAGCTTCGAAATTGCCTTAATTGCTGGTTATTAAATGGAATAGCACTATGATTTTTCAATATCGACATTCTCTTAAGAGCCTCTTATAAAAACCATTTTGTGGACTCTCTTGAGGCCCTGAATATGCATTTCTATTAAATTTTTATGGTCGTTCTCAGCTTTGGTGGTCTTCTTATTTGATTTTCATTGTACTTCCGCACATTGGCTTTCTTTGGCAAGTCTAGGTTCTATCTCCAACCGTTGAGCATGCAATAAGTTTCACTCCATAACGCGGTTTTTAATATAAAAATGCCATCTAGAATACCAGAGTCGTGAAAGATCCTTCGACGGAAAGCAGTTACAATCGAGGGTATTTGGTTAAAAAGGGGAGGGGCCATTTTCTGTTTTCAAAGGCAGCAGAGGCAGTCGTTTGGCTTTAGCCTTTAGTCGATAATGGCAATTGAGTGTTGCATTTGCTTTGATTTGCCTTTGGCTTGGATTGGACTCGGATTTCCAATAGGAGCAAGGTTCGAATTCGGAGTTAGGGGCTTGAGCTGTGGCGGTCTGGAGCTTGGGGGTTCTGGGGCTTTCGCATTTGGCATTTTGTTTTTATGCTCGCTAAGCTTTTGTTTGCCTTCGCCATGCTCCGCTGGGTTTTTCTCTGTTGCAGTTGCATTTACAACTGCAGCTGCTTCTGTTAGCGGCTTACGCCGGTTTCGGTTCCCCGATTGGCTACACTTTTCCCGCCCGGAGCCATATCCCCGCGTTCTCCCGACACATCCCATCGGGCAGCATTTGAGAAATGTTATAGCGGCTTAGGGATTTGCGGTTTTGTGTTATTGCTACTGCCTTCGCAACCGCTGAGTGCCTTTGGCTCTTGCTTTTGTCAATTTACTTGCCGCTTTTGTTGCGATTTGGCGTTGCACTAGCCACGTTGCACATACGCACTGTTGCCAAAGGGCTGCCAAAGCCCCAAATGAATTCGATTTCCGCCATGAGCTGACGCAATAGCTCACTGCCGGCTAAGTTAACATTTTGCCCGCACCAAAATAAATGAAAAAGCATCGAATCCGTTGGAGCTCTCGAAATAATCAACTTGGTTTTATATCAAAACAAACGAAAGAAAAAGTGTGGCAAAACTTTGATTAAACTTTTGGCCACCCAGGAAACTATTCTAGGACATACTACCCTTGATATTTTAACTTATTCGTGGAATTTTCATAAATTATTATTTTTTGCATGGAACGTTTCTGAAAGCTTTCTACCGAATAAACTGAATATGTGCATAGTGTTATATAATTTTAATTATTTTATATTTTGAAGCACCTTCGTGGGAAGCCCTACTGCCCATAATCTCATAAATATCATGGTTGCGCCAAACCGTCAACACAGAAGAAAATCCTATGGCTTAGAATGGTTCCATTGTGAATATGGTGCTGCCGTGGCCCCTGATGGAACCGTAATAACTTCGACGCATTGCGCTAACCGCAATACAGAACGTTAATGGACTCAAGTACTTGGCTGCATTGTGCATGTGGCAAGGGAACATAGCAGCGGCAACTGAAAATGAAACAGCAACACCAGCTATGAAATCAAGAGCAACACCAGAAGGTGCTTAAGCATCGATTGAATCGAAAACACCAGCTGCTCCTGCTTCTCCTTGCTCAATGCGTCTGCGTTGGCATTGATTTTCATGATGCGAGCTCTGCTTGACCTCCAATTTGTTTTCGATACATTGGCTTCCAGCTGCAATGGCATCTTCAATTTGTGAGCAATTTTAGCCGTTTAGTTGAGGGCTAATGCCAGAATGAGAATCAAGGCTTATTTCATCTTAAGGGCTTAGCTGGGCGTATAGTAGTTAATTTATTATTGTTTTTTATATCTTAATAAAGCGCTTAAGGTATATGAGATATATATTAATAGTATAGAATCAATAGATTGGAAGTCGAAGGTAAAAAAATGCAACTAAATAAACTTTTTTAAGGTTTGGAAGATGACAGATGGAAATTCAATCTATCTGCCTGTTGAGCTGCTGAATTGGCAATGCATGGAAAAAAAAGGAAAACCGGGCAGGTCCCCAGAAGCCCACATCATCGAAATTCCTCTAACCCAGTTCGAGCATCCTTGCACTGGTCAGCTGTCCCGCCCAGCAGGACACTTATATTTCAGCATTAAATGCTGCACAACACAATTCATTTTTGTGCAATTTCCCGCTGTGTGCCAAGCTGACACTCACCCACATACCCGCCCGCAAAAACTTCCTCACTTATACTCGTTCAGATTTTTATTTTCGGTATTTCGACTGTGCTTTTTTGCCGTTGACCGCCTTTTTGGCTTTGGCCAGTTTTGAGCTGCTGCAATAGCTGCTTGAGCTGCGGTTAGCTTTGGTTTGGCTGCCGTTTTTTGGTTTTTATGGCGCGCTCCTCTCTTTTTATAGTCCTCTGTATTCATTTCGGTTGTTTTGTTATATATATTTACAGAGCTTATCTTTGACCACACGTATGTTGGCAGAGCAAAATTGTTTTTGAAATTGAAAAATTGCAATACAAGCTGAGCCGTGGGTCCGGTCTCCGGACAGTGCACTCCGCAGTCCTCGCTCCCGCCAACTACTGAATGTGCTGGGGACGTAGCCGCTGCTGTAATACAAAATAATGCGAGCTGAAACCCTCGGCGACCTCCTGTCCCATGACTTCAACCCCAGCCCTCTAAAGCGCGGCATTTTTCTTTTGGCTTTCAGTTTTGCCTTGCGCCCATTTTTTTGTAAAGCTCGGAGCTTGCTTTTATTTTCTTTGTTTAGCATTTTCATTTTTACCAAGTTTTTTTTATAAGTTTTTCTTCTTGTTTTTCTATGAAATATGCAGTCAGAACCGAAGAGTAAAGCATGGAAAAAATGCTTTTGTTGGTTGGCATTTTTTAATATTTTGGGTGTTTCATATTTTTGTACACATATTTTGTTGGATGCTGCAGGTGTAAGGACTGCTGCAGTTGACCAAAAGTATGCACATATTTAAATGATGTATGAATAAAAGGAAATATAATAAATTAAGTTCTTAACCGATAAAGTTAATAAACTTCAAAATGTTTTTTTAAGTTGGAAGGCCGCTTGTAAAATAAGTAATTATATGATGTTCCCGATTATAAGTTTTGGAAAGACTTTTTAATTGTAAATACTCATTATTTTGAGTAAAATCTGAAACCTTTTTCGGTAATCTTCTATCATATGAAATCTGTCTTTATCCAAAGCCTTTTGCGAAATAAAATTACCGAAATTTTTGGACATGCGTGTAAACATGAGCACAAACATTTTGTCAGCCCATGTCGGCTAAAATAGCAAATAAAATCAACAAATAAATGAAAAGCCTGACAATTTGTTGATGGTTTTCGATGCCGGCTCGGCCGCCGAGCTTAGATGAAAATTAATTTTCAATGTTTTCCTCCATCTGCACCGCTATTGTCAGCCATGTGTGCGCAAATGTTTGCGGCAAAATAAAATAATTTTAATTACGTTTTGCTGCATGGAAAATGTGGAAATTTCGCGGCATTACAGTGCCGATGTCGGAGTCGGTCATAATTATGCAATGCGTGGATTTTAAAGCAACGTTATCCCAGAACCAGGATTCTGTATCCTGCCCTAAGCCGCGAAATTTTAGCAAATTGTTACACGGCGGCTGCCAGTTATGGGCTTAAAGGGAATAGCCGGGCGGACAGGGCTGCCAGGCGACCAGGCCGTGTCAAAGGCGGCAAAGCATAACGGAATTAATTGTGCGCATTAAAAGGGATTGCGCAAACATTAAAAAGGGATTTCAGAAAAAGCATTCAAATGCCAGAGACAAACCAAACCAAATGCGATAATGAGCAATTCACTTGCATAATGCCTGATTGCGGTTTGCAGTACCTCATAAAAAATGCAACACAACACCGCAACTGCACCGAGCCACGAACCTTTTCTATTTATCCGCATATATGTATATCTAAATCAATTTAAGGGAAGTGCTATTGATTATCTTTCACTTGCCAGCATATTTGCAATGGTTTAACGTTTGTGGGCATTGAGCCTTAAATAAGTAATGCAACAAAATTAATTTAGACAATGCTGTTAAGCCATTTGAATGTGTCAATTGGAATGCATAGTTCTTTTATAAATAATAAAAGGGATTGGAAAACAATATTTATTTAATTAAATAGCAAAAATTATAATTTTAAAGGCAACTTGTACTGCAGAAATAGATTTAGTCTATTTAGCTATCTCAAAGTCTAACATTCAGTCCCAAAACTAGTTAACTATTATTTTTTCTTTGTTCTTTGAACTAATGTGTGCTTAAAGGACACAACCCTGCCATCAATTATAGCGACCGTCAGCCATGCAGAGAATGCCAAAATTCGAATGAAACTTTGATTTCGCGGCTCTTTCAGACGCAAATCCAGATTCCGGCGTGGCCAATCGAAACAATTGGCGATGGTTAGCCACTCGCAGTATTTGATTAAGTGTCAGTTTAAAATTGAATGATTGTAACCCGATGCACGACTGAATGTGCCATTCAGATGTGCGTGAGCTTCGAGTGCTGGCTGTTGCCCGATGACAACGTCCGTGGCTTCGTATAATTGGTTGTTGGGCCTCTTCCGGCGCCTACGGGTAAGCAACAGTTATCTTGAATCACCGTAAAATGTTACTCTTTGAAAGGATATTTCGATTTCAGACGATTTCAGATAATGGAAAAATGTATATTTTCAACTATTGTTTTAAGAGATCTTTTACAGAAAATTTCAAAAATACTTTTAAGTAAATGTTTGAATATATTTATGAACATAAACCTACTTTGTTTATATAAATTTCGTTATATATAAACTTTTTACAAACCAGACTTTAAAAAATATATATCACATTTGTGAAGTTGAAGAGTTGTACGACCTATTGAAGTATTTTATTTTCATGGCATTTTTGCTTCTTTATGTTGTCCAGACAACGCGACAAGGGGTAAACGATGAATGCGTGGCATTTAAAACAATATAAGCATGGTAGCGACCGAAGGCGGCTTCAACTCGCATGGCAGGATTCCAAAGTGGTAACCTTTCCACGGTTCGAGGCATGACCACCAATTAACGCAAGGCGCAGCCTCCTTTCCGCTGGCATAATGTGCGGATACACGTCTCTCCTTCGCCTTTCCCCGCACTCTCGCACTCCCACTGCTTCAGGCGCTCCATGTCTCTTTCTCTGGCCGTCTGGGCATCTCTTTCTCCAGCGTGGGTACATTGTGGTCGCTCACATATGTGTGTGTAGACGGCGTTGCATTGTGTTTTCACAGGAGAATGCAATTTAAATTGCATTAAAATTGATTGAATTCATGGAACGCAGTTGCCGGCCCGTTTTCCCGTACGATGACTGCCGGCCAGGCATCCTGTCAATGGATCTCAGGATATGTTCCCGACGCTCCGTCGTTTATGTTCCACCCCACAGCCCTGGCTCTTGTTATCGTTTCTGTGTGGGAATTCGGTATTTGGTTTGCGCTGTTAAGTGGGCAGCCTGCTTTAAAAGTTGTTTATACACAGACGCCTTATAATGTCACTTACCTGCCCCAACGACTGGAATTAAGTCTTACAGTAGAGCCTTTAAAAAAAGTCACTTCATTTAGGGGATTTCTTTTGATTCCAAAAGTCTGGGTAACAATTTTCAATAAATAAAATTTAAAAACTATATTAGCTTAGCTTAATACAAGGACTTAAATCTACTACTTAAAACTTCTTTTAGACTTCAAGAATTTTAAATTCAAGAGGAAGATGATTTTATAAATTATTTTCGTTAAGCAGAAATGATTGCAAGTATTCTCGATTGCAGTTTCCGCAATGGACGCTTTTTATTGAATGTGAAATTTTTTGGTGTCACGACTTCACTAGCGGCTGGTTAAATCCACATCGATCACAATTCGTCAATTCGTGTGCGTCACATTAGAGTCTAATGATTAGACAATTATGGTAATCAGCTCACCATGATGACGGCTCCCGCCTACTGTACTATTATATATTTATTTTCCTACGACAAATTGTTGCACTCTTCATGATATTCTGCTTCTGCTGTGAGCTTCTTTTTGTATGGCTTTTAATAAATGCATGTCATGTGTCTGACGAAGGCAACACAATGGTGTGGCAGTTGCAGCAGCAGCAAGTGCGGCAGCTCGTTGACCGCAGCACTCAACAAAGGTAGCAATTTAAATGGCCAAAATGGAGGCGGCAGTATGTGATGCACTTCGGAATAAAAAGGCAATAAATATAAACGAGGCTGGCATAAATGTGCCATTTTAGTCTGATTAAACAAAGGCCGCAATTAATTTTCCAGCAATGGGGCGATTATAGAGACCGTGCGATCGAAGTGGATGCTCCGGCGAGGGTAAGGGATGGGATGGAAACAACGCAGGCGAACAACTTCCATGGTCACCAATAAGCATATGCGTTTATTTTCAATTTTCTGCGGCAGATTCAGTTGCCGATGCAGCGATACAATTAATGCGCATTAATGAATTATTAATTTGTGTACGCGACGCCGCGGCGTCGCCCCCAAAAGTATGCAATTAAATTCTATTTGTTAATTTATGGCCTCGTCCAAATATGCATTGATTATGCAAATGGAATTGGTCTGACCAGCGGCTCTGCGCTGGATTTTACTGACCATTGGAATGGCGACCTTAACCGGGGCCTTAATCGGCTCGGATTTTACTTTTTCCCAGTCCGGCTTCAATTTATCCTCGTATCTTTGTATAATTCATGATATTTTTTTTTTAGCGCAACAAATCGTTAATATTTAATTGCATTTTTGATATTTGCCTTGGTTTGAGTCGGCTCTTCAGCCAAAACGACGTCGCATTTAATTTATTATAATTAGAGTTAAGCTTACGTTTAATTACATTTAATTGCCTTTGCCCAGGCGCCCAAAAGGGGCGGCGTCAGGTGATTTAATGTAATGAATAAACAGGAAGACCGACGGAGAGAGTCAGTGCTGCCTAACTGGGCGACAATTGGACAATTTCATGGAAGGTGATAGCCATGGGTGTGGACAGCCCTAAGGAGATGAGATAGGTGATTGTGGATGTTATCGAGTGCTTCGAGAGGAGGGATAAACAGAGGGTACATTCAGCTGGGTTGACTCAATTAGAAAGCTAATCAGCCGAGAGGCGAGGGAAAATTGGAAAATGTTGGACTAGAGGCCAAGTAAAAGATTATTCCTTGAGGCAATTTTCACTTTCAGAATTTAAATTTCGAAAATTGTAGCGTCAATTGATTGAATTTATTTTCCAGCGTAATAAAGGTATATACGGCATACATTCGTATCCATTTAACAAATCAAAACAAATTGACTTTTTAATTGGCCAATTCATAGCTCAAATTTTGAAATATGGCTTATAAATTAATTAAGTGACTTTTTTAGAAAAGAGAAAATACAAATAATCGATTGGAATGCATTTGTTTATATAGATAATTTCACAAATATATTTCTAATACTGAAAATTAATTGGCAATTTTTGCATACTCATAAATAACTAAATATATTCTTTGTTCAAAAAGAGTTTCATTGTGTATTGAAATGGTTTATTGCTATTTTCGTTCGACAAATATGAAAACGCTTTTTAACTTTTCCGCGAGTGCATTCATCGCCCTGAGTTGGCTTTCAGCTTTTAACGCTATTTTTATAATCTTTCGAGTTGTGAACTTTTTGGGTGGTTCAACGTCTTCTAAGCTTGCACCCTTCCAAGTGCAACATCGATAAGTTTTCGTTGTAGTTCGCTGGGTTTGCTTTCTTCCTTCCGGCTTCTTTGGTGGCCTTTCCTTCGCTGTCACCATGGCGAATGAGGGAGTGCAGTGGGGCAGGATGGGTCCATTAAACTGAGCCATTCTCCTGCCAAGTTTTTTGGCCAGGCAAAGCACTCTGGCAGTGCTAAAACATCTGTTGTACGGTGTTCGCCGTGGCGTGTCCGATGGCCAGGTGAGTTTCAGTTTCCTCCTCCGCCGTAGAGATACATGTGTATCTATGCATCCGTAATTCACATGCTCACAATTTGAAATTGTAAATTTTGTGTCTTGTTAGTGCTACAGCAGTGGGAGGTTGGGTGCTGAGGGGCCGAGGCGGCGAGAGCAAAGTGAAGCGAAATAAAATAACGAACAAAATCAACAAACATAAGGTAAAGTGCTGATTTGTTGCTGTTGTTTTTGCGCTTTCTCTCTCCCACCACTGTGCGATGTTTTCACTGTTTGCCAAGTAAAACTGTTACTTGTTTTTTCAGGCTGCCATTTTTGCTTATTTTAGACCACACACACCCACACCAACATACTTGTGAAAATAAACAAAAACACAACCCAAGCACACATAGATACATTCGAAATGCAGGTAAGAAAAGAATAATGTGGCGTAGATAGCGCCTTGTTGAGCTCAAGACTTTCCCGTTTCCAAACTCTAACTCTAACTTGAACTCCAACTGAATGCCCTAAAATTTATGCCCACTGTATTTGTTTATACAAATTTAATGAATACACACAAACAATGGAAGGATCCTCTCATTGTTAAAACTACATACACAGGACGGTTATATTGCCAAGACTTTGGCCATCGTCTATACTTTATGTGCTCTTTCAGTTCTGCCCATGCCTCTTTGCATGTGGAAAGGATGTCGAATGGAGATGGGTAATATCGCCTGCAAGGCATTCTGTAAAATGTTGATGTAACGTAACAGGAAACGCTGCTGGGCGACTTGAGGAAACATTTACCATTGCTGAACTCAAAGGGCCGATGCTGTTTGCTCGCAAAGAAATAGCGAAATTCTCGCACAGTAACAGAATTATTTCTCCTATTTCAACAGTTTTCCCAAGCGCATATTTAGGTTAAAACAAATTTAATAAAATGTTCTTAACAATTTTTGTTGATGCAAATTAATAAAGACATGATCTTCAAATAAATTACGGTTTACAGTAAAAAATATTGTCATCGATATTCTATTCTAAAGATACTTTCGAGTGGCGCAAATAGTCCCTTCAATGGGTTTCCGACGTTTTGACGGGGACTCCACAGAAAATTTGATTAAAAATTTAACAAATATTTTGTTCCTTGGTTTTGATGCAGAATGATGGAGAATCGATCTACAAATTAAGGTATTAAGCTTAAGAATCGGATGGAATTTGGTCAAGATATAGCCATCGCCGGGGGCCATATTGTCCGTCCATGCTTTTTCTTAATTAATGAAGGGGACCGACCCCCCAGCAAATTTGATGAAAAATATAAAAAATATTTTGTTCCTAGAATTTGATGCAGAATGATGGAGAATCAATCTACAAATCGATTAAGGTATTCCGCTTAAGAATCGGATGGAAATTGGCCAAGATATAGCCATCGCCGGGGCCATATTGTCCTTCCATGCATTTTCTCAATTAATGAAGGGGACCCCCCAGAAAATTTGATGAAAAATAAAAAAAAAAATTTGTTCCTAGATTTTGATGCAGAATGATGTAGAATCGGTATACAAATCGTTTAAGGTATTCCACTCATGAATCAGATGGAAATTGGTCATGAGATAGCCATCGCAGTGGGACATATTGTCCTTCCATGCATTTTCACTATTTATGAAGATGACCCGCAGCAAATTGGATCAAAAGTTCAAAAAATATTTTTCCTAGATTTTAACGCAGAATAATGGAGGATCGATCTACATATCTTTTGAGGTATTCCGCTTAAGAATCGGATGGAAATTGGTCAAGATACAGTCATCACTAGGGGCCAAATTGTCCTTCCATGCATTTTCTCAATGTGTGAAGGGGTCTCCCCAGAAAATTTGATTTAAAATTTATAAAAATTATATTTAATTTATAAAATTTTAAAAATATTATTTTATATGGGTTTGATGCAGAATAATGGAGAATCGATCTACAAGTCGATAAAGGTATCCACAAATATTTCAACGTATTCCGCTCAAGGATCGGATAATTACTGACAAAAATAAAGGCTATGCGGTAGGTCATATTGTTCTTCCTATGCAATTTTCGCAGCCATTGACTGGTCAGGACGAGTTATTTTTAATTTTCCAAACACGTTTCCTTGGTGGAAAATCCTTTAAAAAAGCTAGGAAAACAAATAAAAAGTCGTGTCCAGCTAAGAAAAAAAGAAAATTTGTAACTAGTGTAGTTTGTTTATGTTAAAAGCGCGAAACTCGTATGTGTGAGTGTTGCAACAGTGTTTGCGAACGGGTGGGTGTGACAAAACTTTAGCCTAGCTTAACGCGAGTCCTTGGTGCGCTTGACGCAGTTGTGCCGTTGTAGCTGCTATTTTAAACAAAGACCCTCGGCAAGAGAAATAGAAGGGCAAGGGACCCGACTGATGTGGAGTTTAGTGAAGGGAAACGAAAGAAAAAATAAAAAGTATAGACGACAACAGAGAAAAGAAGAGACAGTTCTCTGACGGACAGCATACTACGAGGCGAAAACTTTCCGTTTTGCCTAAGTGACGACGTGCGACAAGCGGTGGCTGTTGGCGGGAAGAACTTGATACTGGAAAAAATTTTGAATTAAAATTAATTAAATAATGTTAGTAAACTATTTAAATTGTAACATAAAAACATTGCTGCACCTATAAAGAACAATTTCTTGATACCATAATTATTAATTTTATCTGTCAAGCATAAATATTTAGAGATTTTTATTTTTAATTTTTAAGATAAGTTTTAAATAAAAAACTTACTTTTAATTACAATTAATTATTAAAGAGATGAACAATTTTTTTTCGAGGCACTCTCGGTTTTTTCCGTTTGAAACTGGGAGCCTTGAACATCCTGCTTCTGCTTGGACTTTTAATATTTAAGGAAACCTTGCTCTGACCGGGGGATGTCCATCGTCCATCGTGCATCGCCCATCGCCCGTCTGTTGCTGCTTTTGCTTGCCTCACTGGATGCCAACAGCAGCAGTTGCAATAGCAAGGGGAACTGATGCAGTAGCGGCTGCCGCCGCATCAACACACACAGCAACATGTGTGGAAAGTTTTTTGTTGCAAGGACTTGGTTACACCTCTGCGGCTGCCTTAGAATCTGGATTGCACTAGCAAGGAGTTTCCACCGCTAGTGGTGTTTCCTTTTAGTTTAGTTTTTCCACCCACACCCGAAGCCCACTTTGCTAGCTTTTTGTAAGTTTCGGCAAACTTGCCACTTGGCCAAAAAGCAGAACTTGTCCCCGCCAAGTTCCCAATGGAATGTATCTCAATGTGTGGTAAAATAAATTTACGGCTTGACCAAAGGGAAAGGAGATACAATAGGAGTATGGAAGACAGGACGAGAAAAGTAACCGGAATTCAACGAATATGTATTTCCCTGAACTTTCAAAGCTGTACTCAGTAAAATTCGGATACACCTATAGTATATAAAGAACACCTAATTTCAATTAAATAAAATATTCACCAAAAGTGTCGTATATTTTTTAAATATTTAATTAAGAATAATTTAAATTAATTTCATTTGGTGGAAGTGACTGCTATGTTATTCAAAATTTTCATCTTTACTAGCTACGAACTTATTGGAATGGCTCACCTGTTTAATAATTAAGTAATAACTTTTTGCTTAGGTCCAGAGCAAAGCAATGATTCGAGAACCCTTTGGTCAGTTTGATGTGCGCCATGGCTTTGTTCGGCTCTGTTTCTGTGGTTACCATTTCAAGATGTTATTAATTAATAAGTGAAACCCAATATGCGCTAGCCAAAGGTTAAGTTGCCTCTTGATGAGTCAGCAAACAAGGCTTATAATTTTGAGGTGACCCTCATTAGCAATCCATCGCCAATAAACCTATCCGTTCCGAGCACGATCCAAATTCGTTCCGCACTCGGTTTAATTGAGTGTTTGATTTAATTATAGACCATTTAAACGGCGTTGTTCTGCTGCTGCATCATTAAGCATTGATTACGCAAGCTGATTAATTAGTTGACTTGCCCATACACACGCACACTCGCTTTGTATTCGTGACAATGCATCAAAAGTGCGTTGTAATTATGTAATGGTTGCTCACAATTCGCATGCAAATTACGTTAGTTTGTCGAGCTAATTGTGATTGCAGGGTTTTGCATTATCCTTCTGCCTGAGAGGGCGAGAAAACTGGAACAAAAAATGACGAAGGGCTACCGCCAAAAGCTTTCCGATGCACCATTTCAACTTTTAATGACAAAATGTTGAGCAGCGCTTAGCACAAACTTTCCCCCAGCTCATGTCAGTTCGGTTCACTTTGGCTCAGTAGGTTGGTCACTGCACTGAAATAAATCCCTTGCTACAACCTTTGCTTTAATTTGTAGTCTAAAGAAGTCTAAAACACTTGCAGCTAAATATTAAATAATTCTTATAATGTAAAAAATTAGTGTGTTTAGCATAAACTTTTGCTGTAGTAGCTTGTATTATCAGTGTTACTCGCCAGGGAGCGGTGGCCGCAGAAACCGCCGTTTCATGATTTAAATTTAATGCAACTTTTGCTTTATAGCCAAACTGTCGCACATACACACTAGCTTACATACATACATGTAAAAGCCAGCACCAACACACACACTCCCAAACACTAATGTAAAAGCTATAAAGTCATGTGCAACATCATGGCCACTTCCTGGCGGTGGCAGCAGCATCGGGAGCACCACCGGAGCACAGTAGCAGAGCAGAGCAGGATCAGCTGCTGGCTCGGGACTCTCTAGCAGCTATTTGGTCACTGCACTTAGTGCACTTCCTTTGCTCGTATTGCTGGGGTTTTTCGCCGACCAGCCAGGCAGCTATAATGTATGGATGGAGAAAGAGGTCTAGATGGAGGTTCAGAGGGTTAAAGGTTTTAAAACCGGCTTACCCATTAATACAATAATGACGGGAGGATGATGAGAAACAGAATTAAAATACTAGAAATTAAATATTTCTTTTTCTATAAATACTATAAGTAAGAGTCTTCTATAATTCTTCTATAAATTCTCTATGCCTAGACTTTTCTAATCTGTTTGTCTTACTCAAATTAAGGATTTGTAACTGTCTGCCAAATATAAGTAGCCCAATGGGAATTAAAAATGTCGAAACGTTTACTTAAAAAGCCGTTTAGGTTTTGGGCTGCCACTGCAGTGGTAGTCTAGTGGCAGCTGCCTGATGAAATGCCGTGCTTGGCGGTTGGGCGTTGAGATTTTCTAGCAGTTGCAGAAGCAAAAGACCGACAGCTTCCACCTCCCCACATACGAGGATGAATGTGGGTCGTACTGGGCGTGGGTGTATACGATGTGTACGATGGAATTTTGCAGTTTTAGTTAATGTTTAGCCATGGCAATTTTGCCCAAAAAATGCCAGGTCGAGGAGCCAAATACTTTGACAACATCACTTGAAACATTTAATGCTTAAATATCAGTATGCTAGTGAGATAGTATCTGCTAAGAGGGAAAACTGAACGTTAGATTGTGGATTTGTTGACGAAAGTGGTTTAGTGCTAGTTCCATTTTGGCATTGGATTTGCCATTAGAGGCTGGCCAAGCGTGTAAATGAAATTTGATAAGATTAGGCTGTGCAATTGTTGCAGCCACAGTCTTCGTCTCGGCTCGTCCATCCCATCCTCAACCACATGGAAGTTCTTAAGCAACTTTGGGAGCTTTCTTTGAGTGTTATAAGAGTAAAACCGTTGAATTTTTAAAAATCGTTGCAAACTTTTCATGTTCCACAATTTCTCATTCGATTCGCGGCTTGAGGCGCATGTCAGCTGAAACCCTGAGTTCGAAATCGAAAATGAGCACCGAGGAGAAAGTAGGGAAAAGTCTCATCGCCGAGAGAGGAAAACGCTTTTCATAGAGCAACTTGTCGGCTTCGGGTCTCGTGGTCTCTCGTAAAGTTACAAGCTTACACCACATAGTAGTAGGGTTTTTGTGTGTGACTTTATTTTTGTTGGGTTAGAGGTGTAGGGTAAGTGTAAGCATTATTTCCAGCATAAAATCTAAATTTATTTTGAGCTTTAATGTCTTAAAATTAAAAAATGATCTATATCTCTCTTAGGTAAATTAAAAAAAATTTCAATACAATGTTAAATATTTAGAGGGCTAACTTTTTTTCAGGGAACCATTACATTAGATTTTCTCTTGCTTCACATCACTGCAACATACATATAACATAACATATAACATAAACCCTGATCCTTGACTGGCTGCCTTGACCAGCGAAGCTGCAGTAACCGAGAGCTGGCTTGGACGCCGCTTAGTATAACTCTCATCGTTCGTCTTGGAAAAGCCAAATCAAAGGATTTTCGAAATCGCGAGAGAAACGAATCCACATGAAATGCGTGGTGGAACGCGAATAGCAATGGTTGTAAGGGGCAGGAGGGTGTTGAGGTAGGACCATGCTGAATTAAGTGGAACCAAGGCAAGCACAACGTTAAAAGGTCAACATTTCAATTCTTGAATTACTTGATTCTAAGATAATAAAAACCCACTAAAATTATGTATTGAAATTAGCGGACGTCCCAATTATTACATTAAAAAACATAGTTGAAGCCTTTTCCAGGCAGGCCTAGGGGTTTTAGATAAATTGATGATTGAATTGTAAAATAAATAAGAATAATATTGAAAGGTGTTTCAGTCTATTAACTTTAATAAAGTTACCAAGATCTTTAATAGTATGTTTAGTAGAGACTGGGACAAACTCTTGGAAATACATGGAGTACTGGGAGATACTATATCCTCAAAATAATCTTGATCTTATATTCCTCTTCAGTCAACTTAGTAATTCAAGTTCATAGAAAGCTTCCTGGCCTTTCAAGTTCCACATTTGTTCCCTCTCACATCACCCATTCGGACTTCATGTCTCCGATTTGTGAGTTTTCTGGTTAAAACTCTTATATGGGTGGGCATTCGATTTCGAGGTCGAAAGGGGAGCAGGTTACACGCGTTGGCCCACTTACAGGGCTCGTCAGCTGAAAGGACTCGTGGGCTCGGCAATTTCGAAAGTCCACGACCCGAATGCCTTCCCGAAAAGCCCGAATCCCGAATTACGAATTCCGAATCCAGAATCGTGTGGGGGGCGATGTCAAACGCGGCCAAAACCACGAATGAATGGCCAGGCGCTTTAGTACTGAAAAGGTCGTGGATTTGTTTAGTCGTCGTGCTCCGTTGTCATTGTCGTGTTGTTGGTACCGTTGTCGTTGTCTCTTCGCAAAGGCATCGTATCGCAACGCTTCACATCGCGTATCCGCAGTGTAGACCGTCCGCAACCGCTAACTGGCGAACGAAAGAGTGTAATATCCGATAGCCAGAAAAATAAACAAGTGCAACTCCATTATTAGGAATATATGCTTATGTTATAATTGATCAGCAGACTGGCAGTTGTAATTGTTGAATGCAAAACAGCAAGTGATTGGAAAGTGCACGTGTCTGCAAAGAAACATCTTAAACGCCTGCGTTAAGTTTCGGATGTGTTGTTATGCAAATCGCGTCCCCAGGCCGGAGGCAACAATAAAGTGTAAGAGTGAGTGTGAGTGAGTGCCAACAGTTACAGTTCCAGTGTATATGGTGGGGATAGCGAGTATGGTAGCTGGAGTACGCGCCCACAATGCATAAATCAAAATACACATTATTGAGTCATAAATAAAGTTCACATCGGCTGCTACTTTAAATAAGGCCTTGAGGCGGGCGGCGACGGAACTCAAAGACGAGAAACCCAAATACTGAGAACCAAGCACGGCAAAAGCAAAAGCCAAAATCGAAATTTATGCCTCGCACCCGCCAAATACTTTGCCATATTTTTTGCTCAATTGCTTGCCTCCCAGGCCCGGCTCCAACTCCTGCTCCTGCTCCTTCGCTCATTGATATGATGTGTGCGTCTCGCTGGTTGCATAAAACTTACTCAACGCCAGCGCGCCCCCAGCAACAACAATAAGCAAAGCACATCAGCAGGAGCAACTCCTTCATGAGCAGCAGCACTAACCCCTGCGGGCTGCTTTTATTACAAAGGCCGTAAAAAGCGCAAAAAGCGGAGTAAACGCCACACCAAAAGGATACAGTCAGGCCAAAAGCGGTAAGTGCATGTGAGGAACAAATACGGACTAAAACAAGCATGTACGTGTGTCCTAATAACTAAAAGGTAACATAAGAGTCAACATTAAATGTTTAGGATTCTAGTAAGAGAAGCGAGTTGAATGTCTTATAAGTAAAATGTTTCTGTTCTAAATGGTCTTCGACACAATTGAATTAATAATGCTTTCAACCTCAGCATCTCATTTAAAATAAATAAAATGGAATTATTAAAATAAACATATTTTAATTTTTTGAACAGAGTTGAATATACTCTTAAACTTTTTTTTAAAGGAATTAGAAATAATTCTTGTAATCCAAATAAAAGTTATAAATAAAACAAATAATACAAAGAACGATTGTAAAGGCTTAAACAAATTCAAAATAAATTTTAGATGCTCTCAGCAGAAAAAAAATGAGACGAAAAAGTAATATTTGTTGGTATTGATAGCAGATTTTCAATTATAAATATGCACTCAGTTGCTGAATCATCGTGGAAATCAAAGCTTATATGTTTTTAAGCCACTTTTTCTGGCGCCAACAAAGTGGGTCATACAATTTGTCAGCAACTGTGGCACAGATAGTATTTCCCATTGCCTTTGATCATTTTTTGTTGATGTCTCGGTGTCAGTTAGTCAGAAAGTCTGGCTTCTCGAAGTGCGTTAGACTTTCTCCGGAAGAATGGATACGAGCCAGCCATGGAAATCATATTAAAATGCTGTCTGTGCATAACCTACTTTTTATTTCTTTTTTTTTGCCATTTTTGTTTGTTACTCTGCATATATGCGGTATAGTATACAACTCTCACACCCGCTTGGAGCGTGGATGGGCTGGAATTTGTACTCGAACTCATGCTCGTATACTGTTGCCATTTCACTTTTGCTGAGCACGTCTTCACACAAGCACACACTGCGTATGCCACTGTGTATGGTGTGTGTCCGTATTGCATTGCTGCAGGCGCTTTCCAAATGCGCTTTGTTGCCGCCATTGTCAACATGGGGCATGAAGGAGGAGACAGCGCAGAGCTGCTGGGCAAGGGAGGGGGAGTGTGAGGTAGCAGTAGGAAATTTTTGCATTTTTCGGCTCAGTCAGCGCAACGTGGCTTGGCATCCGGCCAGAGGCGGGGTGAAAGAGTAAAGAAAGGGACCTGGAGACGGAGATGGAGCAGGGCGGACGGCCAGCTCGTCTCTGATTTTCTGCAGAGCTTAAATTATTAAAAGACCGGTCCAAAACTGAAGGAGCCGCGCATAAATCAAGCTGGCCAGGGGACAACCTGGCGTATGCGCAACTTTAATAACATGAGCAGCAGCTGCAAAAGTTTTGCCTGTCAGGAGGGAGCAAGTTTAATGCAGCATGTAAATATTGTCATGACACACGAAAACTTTCACTGGTCCTTTGTTGACAGGCTCACGAGGACAGAGGCTCGACAAAGGACCAGTGTGTGTGTGTGTTAAGACAGCCGAGATTTATGGGCGCAAATGGAAGACGAAGCGTGTGACTCACATCAAGCTGGGAGTGAAAAGTTTCACAATTAATTTTAATAGTTAATAGCCGAACTCTCCAGGAATATGTCATGCCCAGCCTCTTATAAGAGACTTTGTTATTTGAAAGTTATAATCTAAGAATGCAACGAATATACATTCAAGGGTTTTATGGATTTTATATTTAATTAGGTATATAATATCCCATTAATGTTAAAATTTGTATTGGATTTATCTCACTTTTTGGCTAGATTAAAATTTGATTTAAATTTCCAATCAGGAAACACTTAATTTTTTGTATCTACCAAGCTTATATACCACATTTATAAATAAAAGACTAAAAGACGTGCGTATGTAGGTACATATCACATTAAAAAGCAAACAAGAACAGAAATCAAAGCTTTGACTGTACAAAGCCAAATAATCCATCAAGTGGTATTAACTTGAAACAATAAATTTCACACACAGCTGCAGAGCAACCAACAAGCAGCGCAGGCACTTGAAGTGCTTGACAACTAATCAGGTTTCAAATACCTAAGCATACACACTCTTGAACTCTTAGCAACAGCTGAAAAAAAACAAAAACAGAAAAAAGGTAACTAAAATCCAGGCAAGGGGTCCGCGTTGGGGAAACAATCCGATGTGAGCGTTGGTAATCAAAGCTGCTTACGGCCTGCCCTTTGATTGTACTTTATGAGAACGCGAGGGACTGGCATTGCGCCATTTGGAATGTAGAATTGCTCGGAGATTTTCATTTTTCATTCATTGCATTCGGTTTCAGTCTAGACGGGGCTAATGTTGTCTTGCGGGAGGGTGGATTAAATTTCTGTATATAAAAATCGGATCTTTCGGGTAAAAAATTTATAAGGCAGAAGAAAGAAATCGTTGAGTTTGGATGCTATTTGGTTAAATTCATTTAAATATTGGCTCATTCTTGAGCATTCTTTCTCTAAAAATAATATAACACTGATCAGAAATATAAAGCCCTTTTTTAAAGGCAGGCGTTTTAAGTCAACTACTCAATAAGCTTTTGATATTTTATTTACATTCTCTTTAGTTCTTCCTTAGTTTATTCTACGTTTTTACGGCCCTGCATCATGGCTGGAAATTAGCACAAATTGTTTTGAAAAGGCAAGCCGAGCGTTAAGTCTGGCTGATGTTAATCCGGAATTTGGCATCCGATTCTGGGTCCTGCCAATCAGAAGAACAAAATCCCTCCAGTGGCTCTGCAAATTAACTGAAAAGGCTAATGCACTTTCAATTTTGAACCGGACCAAAAAATAAAAGAAGCCAGAACGGAGGGAGAACATAAGGGGGACAGGCCAGAAAAATTAAATTCAAACGGGGGAGGGGTGGCAGGTGCGAGAAGAATATGAACCCATTCAGAAGCTCGACCCAAATCTGTAGGGGCAAGAAAATGCAATAGAAAAAAAACTGGAAGAGCAACATGAGCTTAATTCACCGTCAGATCCTACGTCGGGGTATTGCTTTCGCTACGAACTGCTTTACCCTTCAATAATTTTAAAGAGTACCTGAATTTGGGAAAGAGATTAGTAAAAACATGGTAGATTTAATGACTATATATGAAAATGCTTACGTAGAGCCACAGATATTAAATATTAACCGTTAACATAAATATTTTCCACATGTTGTCAAACCCTCTCTGTGCTACTGCATGTACCATCTAAAAATAATTCCATCATATCGTAAAACTATAAAAGCCCAGACAGCTAGTTATGCAAAGTGTATTAAATGCACCGTCTAGCTGGGAAACTTTTCCCACCCGGATGGCGCTTTTCCGCTAGTTTTTCCCGCTTCGAGCTCCTTTCATTTTCCCGCAGTTTCTTTTTGCGTTTACCGTTGGCATTGTGTGCGCATAATAGCCTGAAATTAAATCAGCGAGCGCGTGGGTAACTTAAAATAATAGCCATTGCTTATGTTTAAGTAAAATATGTACTTTGTGTACGGAAGAACTGACCAGAAGAGCCGGGAAGAGGGGAAACGCTGCTGCAGCTGCCGGGCTTTTTTGTGATTTCATAGTCTGAAATTCAGACTGCTTACTTATTTCCGTTTCCGCTTGGCCTGATGGCTGCCTCCTGCATTTTTTATTATCCACTCACCGGTGTGGCAGACTATTGGACCACTACAGCTCCTTTTTTCTGTTCTCATGGCCGCATATCTGCCGCACACTTTGGTAGAGTTGCTTAAGAGCTCTGCTTAATTTTTAGTGGCAGTTTCGTCGAGATTATCTTCGGCTTAGAACCAACAGGAATCGGGCGCATTGTAATTTTTCCCTATTGACACTGTCAAATGGCTATAACTCAAAGTGTTTGCTCAGCTAAAGGCAATGTGATTGCTAGTGTCACTTGGACAGTTTCAAGCTCCAGATATATTTCAATAATAATAATTAATAACGAAACCGAGACCCAAACTGCTTGTCCTTATTGATTTATGGCCCTTGGTAAATTGCGGCACTTAGTGTAATTGTTTATATGTACATAAATATGTATACATATATGCCAAAGGTTCTCAGATCTAGGTTGGGGGTGGCCACTGCCCAGTTGATTAGCCTTCATGCACTTGAACACACCTACATACACAAGCAAGGACAATCGGACACCTATTGTTTCTGAAGTGTACATTTATTATAAACTAAATTTCATTATAAGTGAGCTGATCAATCCCTGGAAAAGCTCATTTTCGATAAAGATATAATATAATTTAGGTGAGTTCATTATGTGCTTTTGCAAGTGTTGCCATTAGAATAAGTATTAAACTATCTCAAACTAGTTCTAACTATTTAAGGACGAAAATAGTTTGCCAAAAAAACATTCTCGTTGTGGTTATTTAATTAAATATTTTGTAAAATGTTTTCACATCTTCATCTCGTTGTATGTGGAGATGCAATCTCGTGTCAGTCAGAGACGACTTAACATTCCTGGGTTCAAGAATATTAAGAGAAGCCGCAGCTAGACAAATATGCAAACAGAGTGTGGGAGGGCAGACGTCCCATGGCATAGGAAATGAGCAAATAAAAGAGACATTCAATTATCTAAAAAGCAAAACAAATATGAAAATTAATTTGACATGTTTGACATTTTGGGCAAACACAAACATGAACATCAAAGGGGGCGGCGGCGTGGGAGAGTGTCGGGCTGAGAGTGACAGAAAATGCCAGAAAAACATTTGATTAACCCAGATAAAAGGGCAGCGAAGGAAGGAAGCAGGACTTCAGGGCGGCAGGGGCGGCCAAGGGAAATGGCGTGACAAACGCTTAACTCTTTAATCAGGGATTCCTTTTGACCCGACCTCAGCTAATTTTCATGGCGAATGTGAGCATTTCCATTTCTGTTTGTTACTTTCTTCTTTCCGAATTATTTTCCTTCCGTTTTTGGTTTTAGCTTTTTTATTTGCCATAATTTCTATGCGCGAGTCACGCAAACTTTTGCGTCTGAAGTGTGTCCATGTGTGTGGCCGAGGGTGTATCCGTATGTGTGTGTGTGTGTTTGTCACGCATAAAGCGCTGACAGCAAAGCAAACAGTAAACAGCAAACACAGGACGAGAGGACTATTAAAAGCAAACACGCTCACACACGCAAAAAAACTAAAAACTGGGCCTAAAACGTGTGCAGAGCAAGGACATTGCGAAAGGATTTTTTGCTAGCACGAACAAAAAAAAAACTAAGCCGCAGAAGCCACAATGTTGCTGTTGATGATGATGATGGTGGCTAAGAAGCAGAAATGCCAGTGGCAGCTACAAAATATTTCCTGTCTGCGCTTAAAGATTTTCCAGAGGCACATACACTCGGCCCGAGTTGGGGAGTCCTCAAATTGTAAGCGCCTTGCATGTCAGCGACCCTCTCTTCGGCAACTCCTCCTCTCATCCACATCCCCGCTATCTTTCCACCCGAGGCCAGCCACGCCCACATCCGTCTGTTTAGGCCTGGCTTGGCTTGCAAAACTTTTGCGACGCATATGAAAACGATGCCCCTGCACGCATGTGTGTGTAGCACATCATTTTGCCTTTGCCTCTGTTTTTTGATATTATTTTTTCTCCTTAACATACCCTTAACATAAGGTTAGATAAGGTTGGTTGGACTTTCTGGACAAAGGTTTTAAGATTTTGAAAATAAAACAAAGTCCGCAGATTTGCTCAAAAGTAAGAGCTTTCAACTGACTCTTATATTCAAAATAATAATTTATTTTAGAGTTTAGAGGCAATAGCCCACCTTGCAGCTTCAGAAAAGACACTCAACGTGTTAGAGCATTTATATTTTCATTTGGTTTTCCTTGACTGGGCCATGTATACATATTTTTCCGCAATTTACCGCGCCATCAAAATAAAGTTGAAGTTGACTGTTGCCTGTTTTTGCCATTGGCAAAAAATAAGCAAGGACCAAGAGCGCGAGTTCCTCCTTCCGCCAGGGCTGTTTGTTTTTTGTCTGCTGTGAGCATCATCAGTATTTGCCTTGCCATTTGACTGTCTGAAAAATTTAAACTTTTCGCATTTAGAGTTTGCCGGGAGTGGAGAGCGGGTTGCACGAATACTTTGCATTTAAATTAATCCAACCCAAGCGAATTGTGTGTGTGCCTCAATCAGGTTAGAGTTTCAGTCACAACTAAGCTCTAATATCGATAGAATCGTACATAACATATTTTACCCCCTTTGGCTTTCACTTCATATTTCCATAATACACATAAATAAAGTCATTTGCCCCACTAATACCCACTCTGCTGGCGCACACAAGCCAAAAGTTGGCCAAAAAAGTGAGGAGAAAAGTTTTGGTAAAAGTTTTTTACCTAGCTTTCGCATCGAAGCGTAATCAAAGCAGCCGAATACAAACAAATGCTAATGCCGGGACTTAGTTTTCGGGTAATGATGTAGACGTATATGGTATATGGTCTATGGGGTATGGTGGATGGGAATGGTGTGGGTGAAGCGCGTGTGCGGCGCTAAAGGAAACGACAGCCAGTTACGTGACTTTTATATTCTCAACGCATTTTTGCCCTGCTCGCACACAAACTTCCTTTTGCCCTGCTCCATTGGTGAAAAGGATTTGGCAGCGGGTTGGGGAATAGAGTGTTTTATCCTGATATGATGCCCGGACCAAAAAGCCAACTTTATATAAGCCGTTTTCCGATGGGGCGCTGTCAAAGGCAAAGGTCAAGTTCGCTGGTTGAGTGCTTTGCTTGCTTATGCTTCGACATGTTTTTCGCTAAAAAAAAAAGTAAATGGTAAAATAGAACGTGACCGGGATAGGGATCAAGGAGTGCTCACTCTGAGATCAGTGGCTGTGCCAGGCAAATCATAGTGAATGGCGCTGGCTAATTAAAAAACTCACCTGCGCGCAACACCTTCTGTCTCAATTAGACCAATTTGCCCAAGTCATTAATGTCAATTGAGAGCACGGCAAGTGTGGCAAATGACAATGAATAGACAGAAACGTCCCGGGCGAGAAAGAAAAAGCTTGGGGAACTTAGAACTTGGACAGAGGAAAATGGTAAAATTAGCGCATGACTTTCAGGCATAAAATTGAAAATCATTGCAGCAACACCTGGGTACTCGCATTACGTGATTTTCGTTTATGATTCGAGCTTACTTTAACTGCGCTTGCCCGCCTTCGCTTCCGCCCGACAAATTTGTCCTTGTCTTTGGCCATAAAAATGAATATTTATGCGCCATGCCACAGACATAAATATGTTGATATTCGTACACATAATATATGCTCTATATGGCCAACACACCCACCGTGCCATTCATCAAATCGCATCGATTATTGTGAATGTGGAGCAGCAGAGGTGGGAGAAATAGTAGAATTTGCCGAACATCTCGCTCCTCGCGCGTCATTTGTCATGGAAAGGAGAAACACCCGAGCTCCGGTGATTTATCATATTTACCTTGGCTATGCACATACAATCGCACAAGCTGCCAGGCTATACAGGCTACACATGCACAGGTGCAAGGGTTCAGGACCCTAATGCAATTTGTTTCGCGCCCTGGCTGTCGAGCATTTTATGGCCCGAACTAGAAACACAACCAGAGAATCCGGCTAAGAGCACTTTGCATCCGCACCTACATACATCCGTACGTCGGTGTGAGCCTTTCTGCAAATGTGTGCATTCATTTAAGTGCTTTGCATAATATTTAGAAGGATCTAGAGTAGTTAATGCAGTCCTTTGGGCTAGGTTTGCTCTCAAAAGCAGTAGATACATTTATTGAAGGGCTTACAATAAAGATGTATGTTTAATGGCAAAGGCCAAGGTCTTCAAGCATTTCAATAAAATATCGAAACTTAGGAAACATTTTGACCAAGAGAAAATATATTCATTACTGTTCGGAAAATATATTTATTAATGAGATTTAGATTTACTTGACTTTTAAGTTGCAAGTTCTATCTTTAAACTTGGTAGGAGTATTTATAAATGTTATTCTACCCATTTTATGGTATATTTTTAATTTTCCAAAATGCCTATGTCTTGACAGATGCCATAATTCCCATTCACTGGATAAAGGGAAGCCCCACATTCTCGTCTTTACTCTTTTCCTTAAACAAGTAAGTGTTCAGGAACGACTTTGTCCAGAACACTGCTGTATTATGGCTCCCCTCAACGGAGATATAAAAAGAGGAAATGCCGCAGAAATAAGAAGAAAAATCATGAATAAGTGAGTGCAATCAATGTCTAAATGGTTTGGGGGGTCGAACGAAATTCGAGAGTATTTTCGAGCTGAGAATGTGCGCTTGGGTCTGTGAGAGGAACTTAAACCGATTTGTAGCCTTTAATGCGGCCCGTGGTCTGACATAAGCGATATACTGTAGCCGATGTAAAAGACACACGTGCCTCAATACCTCCTCGCCCACTCACTCGATTCGGCTTCTTTATGCCGCTTTCCTCCTTACCGGCTTTGTGTTTTATGCGACACGTTGGGTAATTCGATAGGCCTGGAGAACACAACACAATACGTCCCAGAACATTTAAATGGCAAGCTTACACAATTTACCAAAATACTTCCCCAGCTTTCGGATTTGTTTGTTTGCTCTGGCATGGCAATCGATTATTCAATTTCAGGCGTACCCTGGCGATTGATTTTGATTGATTCGCTCACATATCGAGTGACGTTGCTCTGTTAATTTGCATCGATTTCGGACGTCTAATTTGATTTGATTAATGTGATTAATGCGGTCTCGACCCCACTAGCTCAGTCTGACAAAAAGGGTTTGGCGCTCCCAATAAGCTGAAGCCTGGAAAATAAGGGCGGGATGGGTGGTGGTGGGTGGATGGAAGCTGGTCTAAACAGAGTGCCAAATGGGTGATGGTTTGTCAGTTGGCTTCAAAGCGCATTAGCTTGTATGGCGCCCAAATTGGTAAGGCGGCAGGCACTTTGCAAACACACCTCTTTCAAACATATCAGCGTCTAAATCTGCCAGGTGTTCTATTTTTGGCACCCACACTTGTTCGCATTCAAGAAGAAAAAAAAATTGAGAGCGTGTGTAAAAGGCGGGAGCCAAAACAATACAAAAAGAAAGCCAAAAACTGGGCTAACTCTGAGTGCAAAGCTACCAAAAAATAAAAAGACAAAAAAAAAACACAAAAAACAAGGTGAAAAATACTGAAAACTACGGAAAGACGAGCTGGCAAGCTGCAGCCTTTGGGGCTGTTGCAAAGCCTGTCAGCTATGTGATGGCAAAAGAGGAATGGCCGGGAGGGGGCCGACCGACTCCGTGAGGCACTTATGTGATAGCCCCGCTTTGATGGCGGCTCCTTTTGTCTATCCATGTGTTTTTGGGCCCAATCACAGCACAAAAGGGCGGAAGAGAGAGCCAACTTCGTTGGGTTCCAGCTGCACTCAGAAAAAATACATGGCACATCGAAAATGTTTCGAAGCTTTTTTCCATTTCAAGTAGGTTTGGCTAATTAACTATCTAACTACTCAACAACATTTTTAATATTCAATACCTCTGTTCTAAACTCTAAACTCTAATCGATTTGTGTAAAATATTAACTTAACTTTTCTTGGAACAATTCCTATGAATATTTATTAATATTTAAGAAAAAAAATATAAATTCATATTTTTTTAGTGTGTTTCTTTTAGGCAGATTTTATTTTTTTTATTTGCTTGTTGTTTGTCGACTTGTCGCTTGTTTTATCACGCTCTTTTGCCACTGGCGACGGCATCTCAACTTTGACATATGACAGGAAAATTCCGGCGCATGGAAAATTTCAAGTATGGGAATCAGGAAGTCGGATGATCTCTTGGCTCATTAGGCCAGTGCTGCTTAATTATAGCCCCTGAAAAGCTTCAATTTAAAACGTTTCCAAGACATCTGTCAGTGGCCACTTTCCAGGCCTAATTGGAATTTAAGGGCGCTCTCCCGAAATAATTTCAATTTAATCGACGCGCGAAACTTTCACCTAATTGTTAAATCAATGAAACCGAAATTCAAATACAATGCACTAATTACAAAAGTTGAGCCGGGCGCTAATTAGAGGATAAAGAAATCAATACGGAAACTTTCACTGGCCCATTCTACGTCAAAAATTGCCAAGCAACACATGCCCGGGCATTAACTGAACAAATTCCCCGGCACTTTCGAGAGCTTTGCAATCAAGCCGAGTCTCAGACCGGGTCTCAATCGGAGACTCCGTTTGAATTTCAGTTAAATCAAACTGATATCCTCTTTGCAAACAGGCAAGGAGCAAAACAAAAGCCAAACACAAATACAAATAAAAATACAAGTACGAGTGCAAAAAAAATCGATTTTGCCAGCAGCTGAACTAAAAGGCTGGCAACAAATAAAATAAACGACACATGGCAGGGAAACGGAAACTGCGAAATGCGAGCTGGGAAACAAACAGACACAAATAGATAGACAGACTTGGCTGAGACAGACAGGGCCAATAAAAAAATCACCAGCAAAAAATAACCGACAGAGATGGAGGGACACCAGCAAGGACACGTTAAGTTGCTGGATCTTCTGGCCAAGACAAGCGAAAGAGTCAAAGTCACTATTAGATATTGTGCTAAGACGACACCTTACTTTCACACCCGTCATCTCCTTTCCTTTTGTGCGTTTGCTTACTTTCACCTCTCACTTTCCACCATCTCCATTTCCTGTTCCATGTCCTGTTTCAGTCAAATCTGAAAGCAAAATGTCATGTAATTTATTTATTACCGATTGCAGATAAGCTAGCCGAGGCTACTTACAAAATGTATTAACTAATTGCTTCCCGTCAAGGTCGTTTCGTGCCAGCCAGACCCTGAAAAATCAGATTCTCGAGGGCATCGCCTGGCAACTTGCTGCTCTGTCTCTCCAGCTCTGATAAATGAGCATATTTTCCGTCTCGCGTAAAAAAAACCAACTTGGCTAAAACCAGAATGATTCGAAGCTTTTTGTGGCTGATTATCTTTTGGCTGGACAGGACTAATGACTAATGGCAAAAGTGGGGGGTCCTTGAGTGACGAACTTAAATATTAATATTGTTTTTGCGCAGCCCGAAATGATTGTCTGTAGATTAGATTGTGATGCTATTCCACTTTTTTCTTTTCATTGCAGATTGAATAATAAATTAGGAATAAAGAATTAGGACTTTTGGTGGGTTTTAGCATTAAAATACACCAATGGTAGGGTTGTCTATGGTTTTCTTTCCCTTGAATGTTTGCTATTCATTGGCATTGACACCTACACTTCGTGCTCGAAAATATTTCACAGTGGAGAGGAATGCAGAGGTATTAGTACTCACAATCAGCTATCTTGCGGGATTGTTTGGGTTCCTGTCCCCGAGGACTGGTGTCGAACTGCAGCGACATATTGAAATTTGACGGCGGCGGTGCATCGCATGCAATGTCCCCGGCGGAATTAATTT
This sequence comes from Drosophila ananassae, assembly GCF_017639315.1. Taxonomy (NCBI): domain Eukaryota; kingdom Metazoa; phylum Arthropoda; class Insecta; order Diptera; family Drosophilidae; genus Drosophila; species Drosophila ananassae. The sequence goes on along the minus strand of NC_057927.1, from coordinate 12,394,011 downwards.
GATCAAAGTGGCGCTGGCTCTGTGTGCATATGCAGGAGTACAATTTGATCCGCCGCAGCATGGCCAAGTTACAAAGGTTCCAGCTCCTGCTGGTGCTTTGAATACAAAGGTAAACACAGAAGCCTCTGCCAGCGCCTGCAACAGAACTCAGCCTAACTGAACTCAACGGGTATTATAAATCAAAGCCAGGTGTTTGCCTCGCCCCAGGCAACTGACGCGTCGGCATAGGCGTTAGTCGGAAGCATCCTTTTAATTTTGCCTACGTGAAATTAGTTGCGTAAATCCCAACACGAGAACGTACTCGACAGCAACAAATTAGGCAAAAAGCTTATGTGAGAGGGGAATAAAAATAAAGGCAGCTGGTAAACTATGCGCTTAATAGTGAGCAGCGTGTGCAATAAACCAGCCAGGAACGAATAAGCGACAGAGATACCACCAGAGCACCAGAGTGGCAGAAAAGGAGAGGGTTCGACCGAGGGGCAGACCGAGACCCTCCGCCCACACATGTGCGGCGGGGCGCGTCTTTGGGGAAATTAAAGCGTGGCAAAAAGTGCCTGGCTTCATGTTAATTTTCATTAAAATTATATTAACTTGTAACGTGGCTGCTGCTCACCAAAAAGCGAAAGAGATAGCTGGCGTATATGATAATATATGTGGCGCAGTAGGGAGCGAGATGCCATACACACATGGGCGGGTGCGGCGAGGCGACTAATTTTAGTGTCCTTGCAAGTTTTAAAAGGGGGGCCGAGAATGGAATGAAAGCGAGTTGAAGTCCTGCGGGACACTTAAAATATTTAAATGCGCAAAATAATAAATTAGAAAATTTTTGTGTCCTCTGAATAAAAAAATGAAAAACTTTGAAAGCGGACACAATGTGCCGGGGTTTTGCCCCTTTTTTGGTGTTGGGGTTTTTGGAGAGAGGTTGGCCGGATTCTGGAGCCAGGAGATTCTGCGGTTGGAGCGGGGTCCCAAGACCTTGCCCGTGTTCATGTCCATGTCCGGGTTCCGACACTGAACATGACAGCGCAGTGCGAGGTGGGCAAAGGTTTCCGGGCTCAACTAGGTCACTCGGTTTGGATGGTGAAAAGGGACAACGGAACTAAGCGAAGGCAAAAAGTGCCTAAATAATAAAGCAATATGCAAAGTAATGAAAATAATCTGCACCTGGAAACGAGAGTTTTATTATTTATATAATTCAAGCCTTACTAGACTTGCGTTTTATTTAAAACTTTATAATGGTAGATTTAATATATAAAAAAATGAGTTCTATTTTGAAATCTGATAGTTTTATAAATTTAGTTTGCTTTTAAGAGCATTAAATTACCTTTAGCTTTAAGAGGTCAACAGCTAGCCATAATTTATATGACTTCTGTAGCCGCCACACCTAAGGCCTATAACCTTTCCGTTTCTCTTTGTCCGAGACAAACATACGTCTAAACATTTATTTACACTTGAAGGGGACCAAAGTTTTTCCCCAGCACGTCGGACACATCTGTCATTATTGTAATTGTCAAGTGCGCCGACACCTATAGAGAAACCAGCTGAGAAGAACATTCCGTGAGCCTCTATTGACGCCGAGATACATAAACCATTATGAGTTGCTCTCGGTCATAATAATGTCGATGTGAATGTGAATGTGAATGGGAAAGAGGATGTGAGTGCGAATGTCTAGGTGTGTGCTTTACGAGTCGGTTGGCGGCAGTTGGCCATTTATTATGTTGCCACATAAACAATATTTTATTTAACATCATTACCAGGGCGTGTATGTGTGCGCATTCTGGAGGGACTATAAAAATTGTCAGCTTTTGTGGCTGCTGTGTCTCAGTCTTTTGGTTTTGCTTGGAGCAGACCACACATAGCGCTGTGAATTATTTCACGCTTTGCTTTATTATAAAGCACTTTTATGTCTTCATATAACCCAAACGTTTTGAGTGCCGCCCACAAACACACACCCATACACACATACAGGACAGACATCCGTTTCCTTCTGGCATTGTTTCGGCGAGCTTTTCATTGCACATCCCACTTGTGCTGTAAACATAAATTTGACGCCAGCCGCAGAAGAGCGTTGCGAAATATCAAAAGTATTTCGAGACTCTCGCAATCGCGCCTCGCGTGACAATAAAGCGCATCATAATAACAATAAGCGAAGGTTCTTCTTTAAAGATGCTTTTCGCCGCAGGCCTAGAAGTCACACAAACACCATGTCATAATCGCACATGTCAGCTGTAAAAATTCGCTTCAGTTAATTAAAACAAAACATTTTCAATTACAAACGAGTTCACGGATGGGACCGGCGGGTGGGAGGTAGTGAAGGCATGGCTGGCGGCGACTGCAGCTGCTGTTGTTGCATAGATATGTATACACATACGCACCGACAGAGCACACCCAGCATATGTACATGCGATTGTGTGTATCCATAAACTGACTCTGTTGCAAGGCGGCACGAAAAAATTACAGCATACTTATGTGGGCAAATGGCTGAGTGCCTAGGTGTGTGCAAGAAGGGTCCGTATGAGTGTGTGTTGGTGCATGTGCATCGCCAGGAGTTATTGTCATTGCAGCTGTTGCTCTTACTGCTGCATTTTATTGTTATTGTTGCTTCTGCTGCTGCCAGTGTTGTTCTTCTCGTTGTCAGAAGGTGACCAAGCGCCATGAATATATTTAAAAATAAAAATATTGTTCTCGCTGTGCTGCGACACTGATTTTAAAAATTTGTCTTTAAGCTTGTATTATGTTATACTGTCAGTTATTAATGAACGTCAGGTACAGGCTTGCAGCTCCCAATCAAACCGATTAAGAGCTAAGAGAGTTTGCCAAATGCCGTGCCAAGCATGCTATCAATCAATCAATCAATCAGTGGTCACACAATCAACATGATTAGACGCCGTCCTGTTTAATTAGTCCGTGGTCACTGAGAGCCTGAAAAAGTTGTTAACACCGGGGCCAACACGGCAATTGTTGGTGCCGTGTCCAAAATGGTTTAGATTAATGGTTAGGCGGGCTAAAAGCAAGGGAAACGGGGCTAAGTAGGTCATTTACACGTGTGCATGTCGCTTATCACACTCTCAGTAGCATTGCTTTAGTCCCTACACTTACAAAAATGTCTTAATAATCGATATTACATATGGGACTTTAAAAAAAGCCTACTACATTTCTAATAATAGCTGTATAAAAATTAAATATTAAATATTACAAATGCAAAGGTTTGAAGAAATTTAAAATAACTTTAAAGCTTAAGTCCTTGTTGAAAAAGCATAATTCGAATAAAGCTTTAAAGTAGGATTTGAAAATGGTCCGTAAAAATAATTGGGAGTTTTTGCCCCAAGTGTAGCCTTTATTATGTTTTCACAAAATTTCTATATTAAAAATCGACTCAGTTTCATAATTTACATTTCCCCTAGTGGCTTTGGCTGAATTTTCTGTGGGGTGAAAGGAGCCCCAAAGAGGACATAAATAGCTTCCCAGTAGGGCATAGATAAACCCTCAGACGGAGTTTCCACCCCTCTATTTGCTCCCTTTCCCACGCTTTTCCCGCTCGGTCCCTTTCCGCCGTGAAAGACGCAGACAAATTATGGACAAATTATGTCGACCTGCAAATGAGCAGCGGGCAAATGCGAGCCTGGCTTCAGCCTCATTATATAGCTGGTTGCTTCCTCCGACGCTCCGCCACCTGCTCCCTGGCTAACTCCCACGGAGCACCCACTTCCTAGGTCAACCCCTCCCCGTACCTGTCCCACTGTTTGCATGCGTTGTCGTCTGTTTGGCTTTTGGCTTTGGCGCTGCGGCTTGGCCATATTTAAATCGCAGGAAGTCAGCGCCAGGTTAGCTACGGGCTATGCTATACGCTATCCTATATGCCATGTCCCATATATGCGGATATGTGTGTGTAGCTTTGTTGTCGTGTGTGTGCGTTGGTGGCCACTTCCGGTCGTTTGTCGCCATTTTCATAATGTCTGCCTTTGGCCTGAAGGCGTTTGTTGATTTAGTTTTGCCTTTTATTTCTCGCCCTCTGTGCTGAGTTTGTATTTTTCTGTTGTAATTTAACAGCGTAGCAAATATTTAGGTCGTTCTCCCCCCATCACCATAAAAAATGCAAGAAACTGAAATATATAAATGTGTATATAGGTATATATTTTATATAACAAAAATGTTTAAAATTTTTTCTGCGTTGAGTGTACTCGACTATGGGCCCCACTGCACAATTTGTTGTATTATTTAGCAAAGTTCACTTGAGCGTGTAGTCGAAATGAAAGTGGGCATGGTCCAGGCCGGAGGCAACAGAAGTGGGCTGGGGATGGATAAGCCGTGTCGGCAGTTTGCCGGAAATTGAGGCAGGAAAAAAATTCGAAAAAACTCTGAAATCATCCGAAACGAGGGCTTGGAGAAATTGTTGCAGTTGCAGGTGCAAAAGTGAAGCTCGCCACTCAGCCCCAATCCTTTCCCCAGCTCATCCCGAAATTTTCCGCTGCTCACAGAATCCGTCCGATGTAAATATAAACTATAAAATATGCAGCCGACGGTAGCAGGGCTTTTAAAATATTGCTTAAATTTTTATGCCACGGGAGAGAGTGCTGAAGGGCGTATTTAATTGAAGAGCCCACGACGCAGCCGACTTTATATTCCATAGCATATCCGCTATCAGCAGTCTGCTCTCATTAATTTCTATTTAGCCAATCAGTTTCCCTGCTGTCATATAATACCAAATAGCCTGACAAATGCAGACGTATTTAGACGAGCACCCACTATGTGGAGGTGGGTGTAGATCAAGCGAAGGAAATGCAAATCAAATGTTATGCTGTAAAAACAAGTGAAGGAAATCTCGACAGGAGTGGGTAGAAAATGGAAATGGTTTGGCAGTTTGAAAAGCATGTCAGCGACTAAATTACCTTTATACTTTCAGCTTACCCCTTCTTGCTTATCGATTTCCAGGCGCGACAGTTTTTCCCGCACAAGTTTCACAGCGGGGGCTGAGTGTTTTCCTCCTTTCCTTTCTTATTTCATATTCCAGACTTTTGCTTTGTTCGTCGACCGCCGACTCTTCAACCGCAATTCATTTCGTTTCAATTGCCCCACAAAAAATCACTTACATATGTGTATGTGTGGTACGTTTGTGCTGCACTTCCGGTTCCTGCTGTAACTGTCGTTCGCTTGGCTCATTGCCTTCGGTTTCAGCTCGCCCAGGCCAGGCTGCATTATGCATGTTGCTCCCAAATTTAATGTGATTTACAATTTAGACGATGTGCAGACATAAACGATACACAACACCGAACGAGACAGCCACACAAATGCTCGAGGGTCATGAACTAAGTTTATTGTGCACATTTAAATGAAATTGCTGCGCTCAATTTATACGCTAAGCGCCCAGAGGCTTTGCCAGGTAACTTGCAATGAAAAAGGACCCACGTAAAATGCCACGCAACAACGTCGAAGTTGCAATACTCTTCACGAATTTAAAGTACCTTTTTTAATATATTTAAAATTTATTTATTAAAATTTTTAAAAAGCTACTATTTTAATAATGAATGAAAGTAAATACCTTTTAAATAAATCTAACTTTTAAAATTAAATAATTGAAATAATTGGACTTATTCGTCAGCTCCAACTAAAATAATTTCAGAAGCAAAAAGTTGTATAGCTATTGGCAAAAACATTCAACCAACTTCACACTAACTCCATTCTCTACCCCGACTCCACTTTCACCATTCATTTCATTCATTCATTTCATTTTGTTTGGCTTGGTTGGGTTTTGTTCTCCTGTTTTTTTCCCCTCCAGCAGACTCTGCTTATTTTTTTTTATTGTTTAACAGTGCTATAGTTTTATGGAATATCCGTGTTGTCCTTACTGCAGCTGTTGTTTTTGCTGCTTCAGTTTCAGGTTGCTGGCATCGTTTTGAAATGTGTGCATATTGTAGGCATAATTGACTGAGTTTTTGTCAATGGTTTTTGTTTGTTTGCCTGTTTTTTCTGTGGCGGTGTCTAATGTGCCATTTGTTGACTGTTACCATAGGCTTAGCTGAATGGGTTCACTGACTAGCCAAGTGACTTGGAATTTGTCGAGCCAAATAGGAAAAAGCAAGCGGAAGAATTATGATTTGGCTAGATCCATATCAAAGGGGGTCTTATTTAAGGTTAAAAGCCTTATGGCTTTATAGGATTAACTAAATGTATGGATAAATACATTGTATAACTCATTTAAAGGTAATTTCTGTTGCTTATAAAAAAAAGAATCGTTTTATTTTTGCGTTTAGTCTGAGAATTATAATGAAGATGGTATCCTGTCTTCCTTAATCGTTTTAAGCTGCAAAACTTTTATCTCCTGATTCTTTTTGCGGCCTTCTCGGCGTGGAAAAACCAAACTTTTGCCCCTGGCCACATATAGTCGTAAGTAGGGATACTCGCCCCCGACAATCTCTCAATAAACACTTGCACAGCTCTTAATTACCCAATGCAAACTTGCTCAAGTAACACAACTTGGCGCTGTTTCTGGTCTCCTTGGAGGAAGTAGATGTAAGTGCTGGTGTGTGCCTGCTGGTATTAACTGCTCCTCTTCTGACCCCATCACACCTGCACTCACTTCCTGTCGGCTCCTGCCCTTCCCTCCATGTCCTTTGCTGCCTTTTTTCCAGGAAGTTCGCTTGACTAGCTGTCATACAAGTTTGTCAGCTTGTTTGGCTGCGTGTTAAACAAAAACGTGGCAACAACTTTCGAGTCAAAGTTTTCATGACTCTTTTGTCAATTACCGTTAGTTAGCATGTGGGTGGTGGGGGTGCGATGTGATGGTTTAGGGTTTCTTCCTTCCAAGAATGTGGCCATTACATTAGTCCATTGGATCCATTGACAGAAGAACTAGAAATGTCATGGACAGTTGATGCTTCTTCACTTTTTTCACTGGAAAAACTTTACTATTCTTCTTAATAAAAGAGTGTTATACATTTTTCTACAATTTCTTTTTTTTTATTTACATTTTTTGCAGTGTTTTGTTTGTTTTTCGTTTGCAATTAATTCCCTTCTGGGCCAAACTTGGGCTATTCATTTGCTACACCGGAACAGATAGAGGGATGTCCTTCTGTGTGCGTCTCTGGCTAATCCATCATTATTGATTGGCATTAAGTTGTTCCCTGTGTGTGTCCTGGCATTATGTAATGGCCTTCAAATTAATGAGCATTTATTTATGGCAGAGCAGCGGTGATAAATCCACCGAAGGCACAACTGGCTTAGTGGATTAGGGGAAATATGCGAGAATTTTAATTAAAACCCAACTAACCACATGAAACGTTGCTATTATAAATGTACGAGTATTTGCGGACCCTTTCTGACTGTTGAACTGTCTCTATCTGTTTCATTTCAGTTATCACTTGGATGGTAAAGCTTGCTGGCTAAGCTTGCAGAATGAGGAAAAGGATTTGAAATTACATTTTTAATGCAAAGCGGGCAAGAAAAGAGCGCGAAATGAGCAACACGTGCGCGTTTTATTTTAAATATTAATATTAAACAAGAACACACACAGCAAACCGTGCCCCAGACAAATATCCCTACATATACATATAAACATATATATATACGAGTGGTGACCAAAGTCGAGCCGCGTCAAATTCTATTAAAAATTCATCTTAACGGTTATGCGTTTTGTACAAACAACCGTCGCGCAGCCAAGGAGCTTGGCAAAAAATGTTTGTAAATATTAAAATGAATTTATGTGCAGCGGAAAGTTTTTAATTAAGTGAAAAACAGAAACACGAGAGTGAAACGCAAAACGCACCGAAAGGAAAAGCAAAGCGATAAAACGCCAACCAATAAATCATTGAGAAAGCAAATTAGAGCAACGAGCCTGCATATTTGAAGCCATGTTTGAGCAGAGCCCACCCAGTTTATTTGCATATTCAATGGTGGCTTAGTGGGTCCCACTAAGCACGGCCATAGACAACCAATTCAACAGTTATTGCATTGGGATCAGAATCGCTAGCAGAATCAGAACCATGTCCAGGATATTGGCATTAGTTGTATGCCTAATCATGGGAGCAATTCCCAATGGAAATTCGCACGAGCACTCCGATGGTTTTAAGCCAGGTGAGTGTCCTCTTCATTATATTATATACAAGTTTAAATCAATAAAAAATATAATATGAGCAATAATCATTGAATTGTCCTTTTTGAATGTAATTAATAATCATTTATTTAAATGTTACCTGGTTAATTTTTTCATTGGTTTATTTTTATGCGTATTTACTGTCAGTTAATTTATATTTTCAATTATTTGCCTTTCCATTTGAAGTATTTATTCTGTGTCCATTTCATTTTTAATTGCAATTTTTCATGCCCGCCTTGTTTGCTCAAATTTGAAGAAACATTTTGTTGGGCTTAAACGGGGGAATTTTTTGAGTTGCCGTCTTTTTGTCTGAGGTAATGAACAAATAAAATTTAATTATGCATCAGAAGTTATGCATTTTTAATTAGCCATTTGCAACTTTGTCTGAAAAGGCGTTTACACAGCAAAGTCAAGAAAAATTCTGCAGAGAGATAAGGTTTATTTGGCTAATTAGGCAAACGGCACGAATTTTTGGGGAGAGATATTAAAATGGAAATACTCTGATGGGTTGTGTTTTATAAGAAGGTACCATTACAACCGTGGTCAATACTTTTTTGTGAATATAAAACGCAACCAGTTTTACAAGATGATCCTTAAATAAAATTCAAGTCCCTTTACATTTCCATTCATTTCCCCCAACGCTTCCCTTAATTGAACATTTAAATCCATTGTTTGAAGTCGAGTACATATTTTTTCCAACCAAACATTTAAAAATGTGGTCAACCATTTTTTCTGAATGTGTCGTTTGCATAAACGAACAAAACTTTTGCCCAGCGAGAGGTAAAAATGTTTAAATTAATACGGAAAAGAAAGAAATAAAATTATGCAATTTTTACAACTTCATTATGGGCAGTGGCCAGTGGCCAGTTTTTTCCTCAGCGACATGTGCGCATTTCCTGTTTCTCCGCTTCTGTAATAAACGCCAATGTTGGCCACAAATCCACAAAAGCGTCACCTGTGTCACCTCTGCGGCTTCAGGCTCCCACTACCACCGCCTGGCAGGCTGTTCCCTTCGGAGGCTACTTTATTTGGCTGACTGTTCTGGCTCACTGGTCTCAGCCTCGAAAAAAATGAATAAATTCTCATTTTTATGTGTCTGTGTTGGACTTTACATTAGCTCTGCTACTGATGCTCCACTCTCTCCTCCGCTGATTATCCCCAGAGAGCTATAAAAAATATACATACCACTATATACCACTATACTATAACGTATTCAGTAGATGTGTGTAAAAATTTATTTTGCTGTCCACCTTGGGCCAGTGGGATTTCGACGGCATTGGTATGTGAAATTGAGTTAAAACTGGAACATTATCATATCGCTGGAAGTAGGTGGGGTGGAGCTTTCGTTCAGCCAGGTTAACTTTATTTGGTGAGTATAAATTATCGATCATTTATGTTATGCTAGGGTTTAAAGCGTTCCGAAAACAGCTGCCACATAAATTATGAAGGGAAAATTAAGGGGTATGAAGGAGGAAGGAGTCGAGGACGAGCCAGAGAGAATATTTTATGTGGGCGTGGCCCACTTTAGAAGCTCTTTAATTTCATTAACTAACACTTGATGCCGTTGGCCGCTGGAGTGCTTGAAGCATCCAAACGCCGGCGCTTACATAATAATTAGTAAAATAAATTTCACCTAAATACACACAAAGAGAAATGGCAGCGAGGAAAACAAACCAACCCCTCTCAGTCTGCCCCTGAATCTTCGCATCTCTCCCTCTATCTCAGTGAAGGTGCGCCAAATGGCCACGTCAAACGCACGTTCACGACCCACTTACTCAGGGTCCTTCTCGCCGGCAAAGGACAGCATCGTTGGCAAATTATTTTCCATCATTTTTCACGCAAAAAGCGCAAAAATTTTGCGCTGACAAACACCGAGTGAGAAGAGTAGAGTAGAATATGCAGAGTAGACGAAAGGGACGGAACACAGTTGTCAACGGACGTCGATGCCACGGCCACTGTCAGCGGGGAAAAACGGAGGGAGTTGGGGGCTATGACTAGGGACTGGGTTTTTGGGGGAGGACAACGATGCCATGCCTCAAATGAAATCTAATTAAAGCCGAACGTGCACTTTCCCGAGTGCAGTTAACGGCTCTAGCTGAATGGCAAACAATGAACAATGCCGAAAATTTTGGTAACCAGAGCGGTCCATTTTGTCCCTCTAATATGACTATTTGTGGTGAGAATAAAAGGTCAAAAACTGCTTAGACAGATAATAGAAGTTATGTTTTCAATGTTTAGATTTTTGTAGTTTTATATTTTTTGGTTTATTTAAAAAAAGAAGATTTTTTGATGCGATAATTGTTGAATTTTTTCAATAGAACTTTGAATAATCTTTAAGTTTAGCTTGCAAGTATTTTAAAGACCTTAGTTATATAATGTCGTAGTAAATTTACTGAGCTAAGATTCATTTTGACCTCCGGCTTGGCTGCCACCGCAAACGATTTCTAATTCAATTTCGGTGACAGCACATAAATAAAAGAAACATTTTGAGCAGCAGCAGTCAAAAGCAAAGCAAACGAACAGAAAACTGTAAAAGCATTTCCCTGGAAAAAAGAAAAACACAGAAGAAGGGAAAGCAAGGCGCACAAATGTCAGTTTTCCCAGGACTCAAGCTACCGCAACTACGAATACCGCTTCAAAATATGCCAGCGTGATAGTGTTGGTTTCGTGCTGTACAACGTTTCGACGAATCGTTTACCAATTTTTCTGACTGCTGCAAATCAAAAACGAGAAACGACAGAAGCCCAAGCAGGAGCTGCGTTTTTCACAAAAAAAGAAACTTTTTAAATTAACTAAAAAACAGCAAACACAATGAGAGGGAAAAAGGGCATTTGGGGGAGGCCGGGGATGAGTGGGACACGTTGTCGCTGGTGTTGGCATTCGGTTTGAGTATTTTAGAGCAAAGTGGAAAACTTTTAGTGGCATGTTTACAAAATAAACTTCAGCTTGCAAAACGGGCCAGAAATAAAGAAAAATGCTGATTGCTACCAACAACAGTATGGCCGACGAAAAAGCCAAAAAAAAAATTATTATGATGCGTGGGAGGGCGTTGGGAGGCATTGGGATGGCTCTTATGTATCAGCTGACACACATTTTCGGGGCAAGGTAAGAACAACGAAACTCGGTTTTGTTGCCAAACTTTTGTTTGGTTTGTTGTCACTGTCACTGTGTGTAGGCCAGAAAAGTTTTTACACCAGTTTTTTATTCAGCTCGTTTTTTTTAGGAGCTACGCCATGCCGTCCTGTATTGTTGTCGCTGTTGTTGTGCCTGCTTTTTCTGCTGACAGTTGGGCAAACAAAGCATAATTTTTAATCTGGCCAGGCAAACATGGTTACATATGCGACACACACACTCACATACACGCTCACAGCTCATCCCTTCGGTCAAGAGAGGGGAACTCCACCTGAACGTGGCTTTTAGCTTGATTGTTGATGGGCCAGCAGCATCAACACCAGCAGCTGCAACAGCAACGACATTGAAAAAAAGGAGAAAATTATGTTTATTTGGCTTTGGCCCCGATTTGTTGCGCATACGCAGCGTATGACAGTTGAGTACGTGACTATATCATCACATGGAGGTCCGGAAATTTGTTAATATAGCGTTTTTCACATCGTTGCTGCCGCGAAATGATTTACGACCCATTTAATAAACTAATTAACAGGTTGGCTACAAATATTTTAAAATAATATCGAAGAATACGCTTTGAATGGTGTAATAAAATATAATAAAGTTCTTCTGAATTTTTTCTTTCATTTATAAATATTTATTAATTTTATTCGGCGATTCAATTATCGAATAACAGAAGTAGAAGTAACATAAAATGATTTAAAATGCACGGAGGCTTGAAATAATGTACAGAAAATGTCAAATTTGACAGTTATTGTCATAATTTAGCCAAGGAGCAGTCTTGGCATATTAATGCGTTTTATGGTGCCGTGGGATAGGTTGCGTTTGATTTTTTCTTGCCTGTGGCTGACATTTAATGACCACAGACAGCCCATCCCACACACACATGTTGTTTGCGGTTGGAGCATTTAAAATTCAAGTTCAGGGCGGGCTGACAGATGGACGAACAGCTGCCACTGACAGGCTGACTCATGCGAAAGTGCGACCCTTGTCTAGACTGCTCCACTCTTTTTGTAAACCAACGCCCATTCAGGCATGACAAATGGGGTCGGAGAATGAGCTGAATACTGGCTCGGTCCCGGCTGGGTTGTTTGCAAATTTCTTAACACGAAATTAGTCGCCATAAACAAATGGCAAACAAACTGCAGTAGCAGGCAAGACAGCTAGTTGGGTCTAATCGAAAGCAAATAAAATGCATGCCATACCTGCATGCCATAAACTGTCACTTGCATTGTGCCGAAGACACTTACAGCGACTGGCATAAAGGTGGAGTCAGACAGGCACTGAACAAAATTCGAAGTAAGTACACCGCCACATGCATTTTCAAAGGACTATAAAACAGTCAAAATATATATTATCAACATTTTGTAAAACAATAATTAATAAAGTCACTGGACTTTATCTCAAAGTGTGCCAGATAGACAAACGGCATGCCAGGAGTGTCTGATGTTCCCCTGGCCTTTTCACTGACATGGCCTGGCTTGCATGCCAAGTTCTCGTTTCGTGTGCCCCCGCCTGCCGCAACCACGCCCCCTGTATGTTTTACCATAATTTGCCACCGGATTGTGTGCCTCAGGATGGCGAACTAGCCCCCCCCAGGGCTTGTCACCTCATCGAATGCGAATGAGACTGCGACTGCGAATGCCACTGCCACTGCGAATGCAAAAAGACAATGGGGACGGGAATGTGAGTGTAAAGCTTGGAGCAGTTGGAGGGAAATTAAAATTGTTTACGCAAAGAGACATTAATGGCTAGGACCCCATTGAAAATAGTTACAACGAATTGCTTTTAGGCGCTAACAGGCCAGGCACACTCGCCCTGTAATGAGCGAAACAACCAATGCATAGCAATGGAATGGGATTGAGACTGGATCCCTCTAATGTCAACAATGATAATTGCATAGAATGTGGGGCAATTGCCACGGGAATGGCATGAGCTGGATACGTGTGTATTGGGAGATGGATGTATGAATTTATGATGAATTGCTTTTATAATGGCAGATTAGCATAGCTTCTGGGAAGCACTTTAGTTTTCCAAAAACTGAACAAAATATTGATTCAAGCTTTATTTTTAAAAAGTACGGAAGTAATTACTAGGTGTCAGAAAACATATTATGTTTGTTTATATGTTAAATTTTGAAAATATAACTTCATCGGGTATTTAGAAAAAATACTGTTGCATATATTGAATGTAAAATTTAAAAAATTCCAAATATAACGGATTTTAAAAGTTTAGAGTTTGCTTGAGCTAAGCAAATATACCTGGATATGGTTCCGAACCTAAAACCAACAACCAAAACCAAGCAAACTGCAAAGAGAAATAATTGAAAAGGTTTCATGGCGAGTGAGTGAGTGTGGGTGCTGAGTTGTATGTACAATTTTCCCGAGTGGCTGTAGGTGTATGAGTGTGTGTGGTTGAAGGGATCTATGCTCGTTTTTTATGGGGCACACACACATAAATAACCAAAGGATCTGGCGTGCTAATCCAACTTGGCGAGGAGCATAAAGGGTGCTCGGTGCTGGGTGCGAGTGGAATCCTGTCAGAGCCAGAGTCACAGCGTTGGTGTCGTTTACATTGTCAGCGCATGTCGCACTTTAAATGCTTTGATTTCATTTTTCATTCGGCTTGTCAGACACACACGCTTGCACATACACACACCAGGGCACACAAAACACACACGTGGACAACAATTGCCAGGTGGAGCAAGAAAGGAGATTCGGGCTCCTGTGGGGCTGGCTCAATTCAATCACAAGCTACTTACAGACAAAGCCATTATTCGATGTTGCTGCCGTAATGAATTTGTGTTCGTTTGTGCTTGTGTGTCACACACGTGAAAATGTTCAACAGACTTTCTTTCCATGGAGATGAAAGCCCGAATACCCTCAAATGCCTCAAACTGCGGTTGTTGCCATAAATAATCCAATTGAAATTTAGCCTCAGAGCAAGGCAAACAGGAAATGCTTTCTTATAGCTATCCAATGTCATGGTATAAATAATGAGAGCTGAAACTCCTTCATGCAGCCATTTTCTCCTACTTCCGTGGAAATAAGCAGGATTAAGGATGCTTAAAAGCAAGTCTATGAGATTTCCGTACGGGAATGAATGCCCACTGAGAAAATCGTATGGAAAGAGCATAACTTTTAAACAATTGAATTGACATACATTTTTTTTTCATACCTTTTTTTTCGGTGTACTTCGAAGAGTTTATAGGCGACGGTGTCCTCGCCAAGGACTCACGTGTATGATTACAGAAATCAAACGACCCTCAGCGTTTTCCCAAATCTGCAAAAGATTTTTGGCAAGCAGCATTTTAACCTTGACTCGCTGGCAGGCCGGGTCATTATTAAAGTCTAAGTGGTAAGCATTTTTGGTGGGTGGCGAGGGCGTGGCAGCAGTAAGTGCAAAATAAACTAACAAACTGTAAACATGCAAGGCTCTCCAGGTGCTTGTCTATGCTTTAAGCCAGAGCAACACCCACCGTCCACCGCTAACCGGCCATAGGCAAAGCGGCCGGGTGGCGGGTGGAAAATCTTTTATTTAGTTAGGCGGCCAAGTGATTTTCCACGGCCTGCTTACCGCTGTTAATGCGGAGGAGAAACCCCAAAAACGAGGATAGGAAGGGGACCGAAATGGGGAGTGACGATGGAAAAGGACCTGGTTGGAGGAGGGGAATAAACAACAAGCGCAAATTGTCGTTTCGCGCTTCAGTTGAGCAGCTTAAAGCCAGAGTCAACACACACAACGAGTAAGCCCTGGAATTCCTCGAAGCCTTTGTAAGCAACCGAGAAAAAACACATTAAATTGTGTAAATTTTTTCCATGCCTGAGCAGCCAAACAAAAAAAAATTGAAAGAAGAAACCAAAAATACTAAGCATCTTAGGTATTTCTTTGCCGGCCTTTTAAAGATGTTCAGGCTTCCCGTACTTTCTATACTCAGGCCACCTTTTCAAATTGTTTTCGGGTTTTTATTTTATTTATTTACTTTCGCATGAAGCAGGGAAACTGCCAAAAAAAATAAGTCTGAATGGGGAGGAGAAAGCAAGAAAGGTATCCTTGTTTCGTGGTCCACAGGGCTGATTGAATTTTCCGAGCGAGTAATTTTTAAATTGTGCTCTGGTCAAGGCAGATAATTCAATTTTAGTGTTTAGGTTTCTATTACTAAACTCTCGAACCCCCGAAAATAAAAAATTATGATCGAATGCGGTTTCTTTTTTGCAGGCTCCATTTACATACAAGTTTATGATGTGCCAGCAGAATCCCAAAGCAATTACTTTAGAAGGATGTTAGTTGGAAAATAAAATATTTAAAGAAAACGGAGTGTGCTGCGCATACATATCTTTATTACACAAATATACACATAAGGTTATATTCAGAAAGCTGAAAAATACCGAAATATAAATTTTTTTAAATTTGATTAAAAATGTTCCTCTTCCCAGCGAAAGAACTGTGCTTTTCCACACCTGCTCCTTTAAAGTTAAAGATACTCATACACCCAAGAGATGCAGGATTGCAGTTGGCTTCCGAGAAAAGCCACGCCCTTATCAATGGGCAATCGTTAAATGTCATGTTCAATGCCCTCGGAAAATGCCAGAGACCACAGCGGACTCTCGGATGAAGCAGTTGAGCTGGCACAGAAAATACCACAATTTGTATGCATTATGCTTGCTACGAGTAACAGATACTGCCAGAGATATAGCCAAGGCTTCATGGCGCTTGGCGCTGCAGAACTAAGCCAAAAATGCCACAAAACATTTACCATATATCATGCATTTTTACGTACACTTTTAGCCACTTTTGCAAGCGAGTGTGTGCGTCTTTCTATCTCCCTCAGACCGCCCTCCATCCCACCCCCACTCTCAGTCGTAATTTACACATGTAGTTGGCGGGAATCGTACAACTCTTGTGGCTGCTGCAGTCCATGGTCCGTTTATCTGGCAAAAGCTCTGTGGTTAAGCTGGCTTCAGTTCGTCCTATCTCTTTTCAATCCTCGACCCCTCTTTTTCTCTATTCCCATGCCGCTTACGTTGCGTATGCGTAACATTTGATTCTTTAAAGTCTGTCTGTTGAGCGCCGGTTGTGTTTACTTTAGCCTGGTTCCGACCTGGCCTAAACAAAAAGATTTTTTAGATTTATCGATTTATTTTCCTCTTGTTGAATGCCATTGTGTTTGTATACTCGCGTTCCGTGTGGGTTAAGCTGTTTACGGTCTCACTGTTGTTATTCCCGTAAAAATACGCTCTAAACAATTTACTGCCAAATTGATGAAATAAATTTTCCGCCACACTTATTTTGGGGTATTAAATTCCCTGTGCTTTCTCCGAGTCTATTTTTCTTTTGCCCACGGCTTATTTTTATGCCTTTTTTTAGTTCCTTGAAATCACCTCGACATTGCCGTGTCTCTAGATCCTTCTTATGCTACACGTTTAAATAGTATGTATGTTGGTGTTTCTTAATATTTTTCCGCGATTCGAGGCAAAATTTTGCAGTATGATTATGGGGAAGAGCCTTGTCTTTTATTATGATTTGAATGATTTTATTCCAGCTACAAGATGTCATTTTCTGTCTGAGCATTTTGTTTACTGCTGTTGGCTTTTGAGTGAGATTAAGACGTCATCCGCCATTGGAGCGCTGTCTTGTGCTGAAATGGCTACTTGCCTAGACTTTTAGAGTTGTGAGGAAGAAATAAATTATACCTGACTTGCAACTTTTAAGATTAAAAGACAAATTTTTGTTGAGTCTCATGAAAAATGTTTGTGGAATGAGATATAGGTGGATTATTTTTTTAAGTGTCTTTACTATTTCTTACAGACAAATGCTGCATGTCTTTGTGTATTCTTTGACAATTGCCAGCCATTCATCTCCCTCTTGTCTCGTCTCATCCTGCCCACTCAGTCTGTCCCATTTTTGTCCTGGCAGACATATCAATTTGACCTCGACTAAATACTCAGCATGCGATGAAAGTCTAGGGCCAGGTATATTGGCCTCTGGCCCCAACTCAATGTCTCTGCCCTGGGAATTTTTAATGATTTTCTCACAATTTCTTGGGGCCTTTCTTTCCATTCGAATCGTTTTCCTGCCATGGTCCTTTGTTGGCAAACATTTTTCTTGTCCTACACTTTAAGCTGGCCATTATTAAAATGGCTGATAACAGTTTTGGCTGCAAGCCCAAAGTCAAACACACAGGACCCACAAGCACACAGTCCGACTCGCAGGGACACACACATGGATAGGGAGATATGCCTTAGAGCTGTCTGGACTTGTCCTTTTGGTGCGATGAACTTGTCCTTTCTTTGGATCCAGCTTTTTTGCATATAGACCTGACTTTGCTGCGCCGGCAACTTTCAACATGCGAACGTATCCGAATCTGGCAGTCTGAAGGGCCTTTTGCAAGGTCAGCTACATTTTGTTTGGCCTGGCACGCCCAAACACCTCCTCGCCTTTAGTTGGTCGACCACAAAACGTGATAAAGTCAATAACTAAACCAATTTCTCTTTATATTCACATAAAAAATAGCGCAAAAAGTTTTGGCTACTGTCGAAATTGGCGGTCAATTAAAATGGCGGCCTGATTGAAATTTCATTTGTACGGAATGTGGACGGGGCGTATGAGTAATATGCTTATTGCTTTCAGTTTTTTTCCCTTTTTTTTCTTTCTGTGATTTTTTTTACCCGTTTTTGTGTTTTATTTTCTGGCAACCACAACAAAGTGTTAGAGGGACAGGTTAATTGATACGCAGACACCGCAGATTCAACATCTACCCATTCCAGGGCCCTAGCATTTCCATCAACGGTCCCCGGTCGTTTCCCCTTTGACTTGCGTGTGCGTGAAACCTTTTGAAATATTCATGAAATCAATTTTCAGGCGTGCCCGGCCACTCGCTAATCTTGCCTGGATCGGCCGCATATACATATGAGCCTGTAGGTACGTGTGCGCGGGAAACTTCAGTCTTTATGAGTGTGTGTGATAGCGATAATATCAAAATATAGAAGATATTAGGGCTAGACTTTAGATTGTATTCATTAAAGGGAAAACCTCTACAAATTTACCAAAGACCTATCTGAGAAACAGTTTACTTAAATCAGCCATGTTTACTCTGCATATATGCAATAAAATTGAAGAAATGATTAAGACTTTTACAAAATAATTAATCAAGGTCGTGCCCATGTAGCTCATTTCATTCAACACAAAAAACCAGAATTCCCCAACATCTGTTGCCACATTAGCCGCAGCCTGAGAGTGGCTAAGGGCGGGTTTGTTAGCCTCCTTTCGTAATCTCGGCATCCACTCCCCTGTCACTCGCCTCTATCCTTTCGCTTTCAAAGTAGCCTCTGCCAGCTGCTGCGGCTAAGCGCAAAATTAAGCAAATTAAAAGCCGCACCGAGCGCAGCTGCATACCTCTAATACATATAAGCATACATATGCATACATATAGGGATTTTCTATGCCCGGATAAAGTACACGAACAACAAGAACTAAATACAAAAACAAAAAAAAACAAAAAACCGCAGCCGCAACCCTCCGCCCAGCTCAGGGTCACCTACAGAAAAATTTTGGCCGAGCAAACGAAACAAAAAATAAGCGGGAAACAAATTTAGTGGGTTACAAAAATAAAAAAAGAAAAAATGGGAAAAAAAAAGAAAAAGGAGAAAATGCCATTGAAAAATGTTCGCTTTGCCGGCCATTTTCAGATTTTCATCAAGCTCAACTCCCGGCCACAGGGTCGGGCCCCGGCCCCCTTTTATTTCGCCCACAAAATCAGCGCATAAAAGCCGTGCGCCCGTATGTGGGTATTGGTGAGCGGCCAAAAGGCTGCCAAAAACATTTAAATTAAAATTTCTCTATATATACATAGGTTTATATATGTGCGTATATAAAACATATACACACGGTTATGCGCGAGTGTAGGTGGGCGAGCGAGCCACAAAAGTGGGCGAACAAAAAATTTCATGGCCTCCGATGGCATTAACTGTTATGGGACTGGGCTATAAGGCTCGATGGGCGGGGCCGTCGACGTGGGCGTGCCCATGTAAGCCGTTTAGCACTCTTTGATGGAGGCAGCAAAAATTTATAGCATGCTTTTAGGCGAGCCATCAGCGTCCCGAATCGGCTCGGAATCGGAGTCAGACAATTGGGCAATAACCAGAAATGCAGGCTGGAAAACGCAGGGCAAGCACCCAGTCACCCAGTCAGCAAACAAATGACAGTTTAAAGTGTCTCCGCTGTGAACCGCTTACTATTGCCAAAAGCACCCACCCTTCCCGGCGGTAGCTCACAATTGGAGCGGGGGCAGGCGGCACTTTGGGTGCATGTTTAATGGCATTTGTTACTAATCAATGAATAATTTATGTGCCAAGGTTTTGCCACAACGCACAGCACCGCACACTTAAGCGGTTCGCATGGGCACCCGCCCATGCGGCATACATTTGGAAGTCCTTTGAAAGGATACCCCTATTTTGTATGGAATATTGTAATTTTAATGCCCAAGCATAATTTAATGCAGTATTTGTGCATTTTCCATTATCGTTCTTGGTTTTGTATTCCAAAAATGGCGTCAGTATAAATTCTTACTCACGAAATACATAAATTATATATATTTCTTCGAAAGTGTATTCAATAT
The DNA here is from genome assembly GCF_017639315.1 of Drosophila ananassae. Classification (NCBI taxonomy): domain Eukaryota; kingdom Metazoa; phylum Arthropoda; class Insecta; order Diptera; family Drosophilidae; genus Drosophila; species Drosophila ananassae. The sequence goes on along the minus strand of NC_057927.1, from coordinate 12,374,179 downwards.
TTCTGGTTAACCTGTAGAGGATTGTTTTCAACTTAAGTCCCAACCCCAAAATATGCCTGGGCGTCAGCGTTACACATTCTCGCTACTTGTTTGGACATGAATGTTGCACGTAGCACGTTGCCGTTGGCTGGTTGCAAGTTTCTGTAGTCGTGTCGCATTTAATATGCAACTTTTAATAGCGCAATTATTATTTGCATGTTGTAATAGGTTTTTTTTACATACCCATTTGCCAGGGGTCGGTTTAAGAAGTTCTGTCAAATAAAACTCAATGGCAGCTTATAAGTGAAGACTTCTCCCGCTCGACTGACCGGAAAACTTCAACTTCTGCCCTCTGGGGACAGCATAAGCCCAACGTGGTTTTTCATTAGAATAATGTGAAAGGAGCTCTGGAAGGAGCGTGTGTTCATATCGATCGATTCGACCAAACTATTTAGCCGTCAAATATTCAACATGCTGGTAAATATTTAACTAGCACAACAACATCAGGCCGAAAAGAAGAAGAAAAGACATTAGGCCAAAAGTGTCGCTGGGGCATAACAATTTTCCAGCAATTAATCTTGATAAAGGCTTTTCAGCCAGTGCCATAAACACGGCCATAATCATAACTAACACAAGGCTCGCCAAATGTTGGTTGGCTACGAAACTACCAAACACAAATAAATTGGCAGGGAAAAACTTTTAGACAATACTCTGACTCTGAGTCTGTCTATGAGTGTGTGTGTGAGTGTTAGTGTCAGTGTGTGTGCATGTGTGTGTGTCTGGCATTTAACCGTTAGATAAATGTTGACGAGGTCAATGGGCGCCAAGCGGAAGTTATAGTCGGGCACAAGTCGTTCCACGACACGTACAAATAATCTGGAAGCTGTTTTGGGGAAGAGCCCCCCAGACATAAGCCCCGACCGCCAGTCAACTTTGGCCCATTAGCGAAAGGCAAATGGTATTGGCGGAACGCTAGGAGGCCCAAGGAGGCTGGCTTTAGCTGCACTACGTGCCCGCACCAATAATCTCTGTCAACATCAATTTGCCCGGCCGAACAACTGAAACTAATTAAATGGTGTCCCATAAATTGCACATTAAAGCAAATTTATTGCAATCCTGAGCCGGCTCCCGAATCGAACTTATTGCCAAAGTCGCGAGACGTTTAATAAACTTTGTGGCAGCGCGAACGTGTCGCGATCGTTGCCCAAAGCCCGAATGTGATTTATTGGGGAGCTGCTTGAATGGCTACCAGGATTGGCCAGAGGAAACGCGACGTTTGGCAGGCGATTTAGCTGGAGAATCAGAATACTAAACTTAATCAGGAGAGGCTAAGGTAAAATTTTATAAGAGTTCTTTTATAAGGCATTAAATTCAATATCTAAGATACTAGTAAAATAATAACTAAGAAGAAACCTAGAAGATTTTAAAATCGAAACATGTTTTGTGCTATATTCGTATGTGATTTATATATTTTATAGATTAGCAATTATTTTAATCGGTTGGTCTTTTTATCTAAATTTCTGCTGTTTTCTATTCTCTTTCATTTGGCTTGATTTTGGTTACTGCCTTTGATTTGGGACTTCGGAGTTAGATCAGAATTGGCTACCTCCTCCGGGCTCCGCTGCTAAACAACAATTTGTGCTAACGATGTCCGTGAGCAATGAAATAAAAATATTACCAACCAACTCACACCGAAATGCCAGCACGTGTCTGCTGTGATCCATAAGGTTTGGCTTGTTTCTGTTTGGTTTTTTTTGGTTGCAGCTTATATTTTGCTCACATGTCGCTGCGGGCTTTACACTCTTGATTCCTATATTCCAGTTGATGATTTATACATTTTTGTGTTGATTTTTTAACCAACCATAGCTTGTATTTAAATGTATACCTGGAGGCAAAGATGTCTGAACGGGTTCAATTTGACTTTATCTTCGCAATTGCACTCTAAAGTACCAACAGCTTTCTCATCCGAGCGACTGTCAATTACCTTTGGTGACAGTTGTTCCCGATTCTCTTCAGTTTCCATGCAGGGAAAAATGTAACCCATTTTTTTATTTTATTTTTTCATGGTTATACTGTCTAACCATCTCTTTTGATTGTGTGTTATTCTAGTTGCTTCCGCTTTTGTTATTGTGGGCGCCGCCTGTTTGTCTGTCTTGTTATTGGATTTAACGAAGTGCACTGCATAACGCGCATACGCCATGTGTGCCTATTCCCAGACTAAAGTTGTTTTTTTTATCGAGTCCTCGCTTTAGTTAGGCAAGAATATGAGAATAAATTCTTTGAAATTTACTTTAAAATATTTTAAACTGAAACGTAACTTAAAAAATAAATTAAAAAAGGAAAACATAAAGGAAAAAATAGTTTTTCTTGCGTTTTTATCTTTAACAACCACATATCACACATACGCCCAGTTATCCATTATCTCGACGTTCGCCGTCTGCTCTCAGCTGCCTGCTCTTCACAGCTTGATGCATTCCTGTGCGGTTTTCTTTCTGCAACTACCACGCAAGGGTGCTCCTGGCTGCTGGTTAAATTGAAAGACAGCCATCCCACATTTCATGGCCCTGTCGCTGAAATGTCTGTTGCTCAACCGCCCATCGTCATCTTCATTCCGCCGCCAAGCGGGGGGAAAACATTGTCACGTGGTTTTTGTATTTAGTGGTGTCCGCCTGCTGTTTTGCCGGTGCTCTGTATTTTACCTATCGCCACAGAAACTCCTGCAGCTTTTTCCTTGTGGTGACTGCAACCACTCCAGCAACTTCCCATTCTCACCAGTGCAATAAATTCGCCAGCCCGAGTTACGTTTTGTGTGCCATTGTCGTAGGACTCTCTATTGTGCCACACAAATACTCAACTTGCTTCAGTTGCTGTTCGTCCTTCACCCGGGTGGGTGTTGTATAGTTATCCCAATGTGTCCTTCTCTGTTGCCATGCATACACTATACTATTTGTTGTTGTATCAGAGTCGGCATTGTTTGGCTTGTGTTGCCACTGCGACTACTTGGGCTCCTTTTGTTGTGTAGGGAAATTGAAATAGATGTATGTGTAAATGCGTCAAAATTAAGTTTATTCCTTTTTCGCTGGCGTTGCTTTTTAAATGTCTTTGCCAGTGACAAGTGTCAATTAGAAAAAAAGTTCAATTACATTAAGCCAAGTAGGGAGAGGAACAAACAACGGCAACAACAAGTGGTACCATTGTATAGGCATCGCCACGAAGAGATCTAGAGAGTCATTGTCAGTGTCGTTGTTTGTGTTTTCATCCTTTTGTGAGGAAGACAAAGACAAACTACAGACGGAATGAGGAGCCATGCCCGGGAGTAATTGGGATTGGGGTAACTTTGGCATAGTTTGGAGACCATCATCCAAGTACACAAATTGGACGGAGGCTTATACGGGATCATAAAATCATGCATGGGAATGTAAGAAGGTTAACACTAAGTTCCCTAAATAAGGGATTAATTATGTGTTTATCTTAAATTCGCTTTGAGAAGATTGATAAATAACTAAATTGTTATTTTCAACGTTCATCATTTGAACAAAATATTGCGTTTCTATTTTCAAAGCACTACCAGCAGGACGCTGCAAATAATGCTACATTTAAAGTCCAGTAACCATTGACAAGACCAATTAACTAGGGATCTTGAGCCATTTCAAATACTCAACGGTAAAACTAATTTAGTCTCTCCGAGAAGACGCTTTAAACCTTGACAGCTTACTGTGATGACATTCGTCATTTCATGACCAATCTGCTAATGAAATAAAATATTAATTAAGAAGCTTCTGAGGTCAGGCAGCAGACAGAGCCAGAGTGAAGCATAGATGGTGGACCAAAGCTTAGGTTCATCAGTAGACATTTCTGGCTGTCGTTTGGGTAATTGTAATGTTTGGCATGCAATTAAGCAAATGATGAATGAATCATTCAGCGTCGGAAAGATCCCGATGTCCTGGCCACAACCATTCTGTCTGGAGACTCAGCCACTTGTCACTGTGCCTTGGGCAAGCGCGTTAACATGGCGTATACGCAATAATTTAGTGCAGACCAAACAATTTCCTCGCAGGAGCGTCGTGTTTAGTCAGCAGACAGGGGACAGCAGACACTCGCCAGCGTTTATAATTTGATCATTATTTATATTTAAATAGGTTCTGCCCTCCACTACGCACCTAGGACACATCTGTTCGGTGCTCATCGCAGTGCCTCTTGTTTTTTTCCCCCGATTCCGCCTGCTTTGTTGTTTTGCTGGCCTGGCTAACAACAAATTGAAGGGAAATGATTCCATTTCATGCTAGATTAAACATGTGTCCACATAATTTATCGATTATTTATCATGTGGTCTGCTACGGGTGTGCTCTGTGTGGACAAAGCAAAGTGAAGTCGGAGGCCTCAGGCCACCGGCAAATGCAGCGGGGGGACCCTATTGCGTAGGCTTTGGCGACCACATCGGCCGCACAAGTGCAAAATTAGAAACAAAAGCTTGGCCAAAGGCATTTAGCCTTTTGCAGGACCAAGTAAAGTTCGATGTCGACTGCCAATAAGGGCACATGTCGTTTGACTTGTATCAAATACCCTTTGAATATGTCGTGGAGTTTTGTCCAGGACTTAACTGGAGTATTATCCTTTCCTAATATTTCTGTTGAATTCAAAAATTGAGATTTTGAATGATTTTTGGAGTTGCGTTATGAAACGCCTATTGTAAAATAATCATGATTGAATAATTGATTATTTATCTTTGGGTCAAACCCACCGCTTAGACTAGGGTAAATGGCAGTTCGAGCTCTGAAATTGAATCTCATATCCTGCTTTTTTCCCCGGATATTTTTACATGCCGGACGCATTCGCCATTGCACTTTTACCGCATAAACACACGCACACACACACTCAGACTAGTGGGAAGACTAACATGAAAATGGCGGCCATTTTGTAATCCGCATGTGGCTGGGTAATCACCCCAAAGCCTCTCTATGCCACTTTCCCCTCTTGTGCCCCTTTATCTCTGAAACGTGCTACGGCTTTTGCCGGGTTTACTGATATTTCCTTTTTTTCATTGCTTTGTTTTTCAGCATTATGTGGTCGCTTGTCGCTGCATTTTCCGAAATTCCATTTCTATCTCTCCCTGTATCTCCGACTCTGTATGCAGGTTGTGATTTTCGGCTGTTTTTGGCTTTCATTTTTGGGCCCTGAAACAGCCGCAGATCGATCGATATTTTAAAGCTTAGACAAATGGTGCGGAAGTGGAGGGAGCTTTGGTCAGCTTTTGGCTAATTACAATGAGAAGAGATGGGGTCTGCTTGGTTAGCCAAAGAGCAGCCACATTTATCAAAGGAAAATTGAATGACTGCCAACGAATGTGAAATATTTTCTTGCTATCTGGCACAAAATTAGGGCAACTTCATAACAGAATCTCTCGCAACGTTTTTCTTTCGCTTTACGTATGTGCATTTGTTGAACACTTTCTGACAAATTGTCGCCGCAGCTACTTGAAAATTAATTTGCAGCTAAATTGACTTCCATTTTGAGCCAAGAGACTGCCAGCCAAACTTGCGAACTTTCACCAACTCCTTCTCATGATATTTCTCCTTTTGGTCCATTTTCAGATGGCGAAATCCTGCGCGTGCTGGTGAATAGCTCGGCCCAAATAAAATGCGATGTGGGCTCCAGCTTGCCCGATGACAAAGTGTTGCTGGTTGTTTGGTATAAGAATAATTTACCCATTTACAGGTAGGTCAATCCGCGCACCTTGTCGGTGTGTATCTGTACCTATAGAGGGCTGACAATCTACATCTCAATCCTTTCGACAGCTACGACACCCGTGGCGCCCATGCAGGAACCCCGTCGCATTGGAGGGACGAGGAGGTCCTAGAGGATCGGGCCATCTTTCGGACGCACAAGGAACCGGCGGAATTGATTATAAATCCGGTTAAGGTAACCCCGTCGCTCCACTGCACCCTCATCTTGAGCGTAAACATCGTGGCGTTTTATAATTGGAATTTCATTTCAGGAAAAGGATGCGGGTAACTTTCGCTGCCGCGTGGACTTCAAGCTATCGCAGACCCGCAACAGCAACGTCAATTTGGAAGTTGTTGGTGCGTATATCCATAACCGAATGATGTCAAGGGCCAAAGCTATTTTAGGGGCTCTCCCTTAAAAATAATCAAATAAAGAAGCGAAGAATTGATTAAGTTTCGAAACAACATATTCAAATATAAATATGTTCCTACAGAGCGAAATTTGCAAGAAGAAACCTTATTTTTAACGAATCATTAATAGCTCTTGGAGTTTATTTTACAAATGAAAACAGAAAACAATCGTTTGCCCAGAGCAGCAAAAAATCAAATAATTTTCTTTTTGTTAAACTAAATCTCAATTAAAAATTTTCCACTTCAGCCAGTTTAAATTGAAAAATGCAAAAATATGTACATTGTTCGTGGATATAAAGTCAACAATCTCATAAATAAATAAATATGCCAGCCAGAAACGATTATAAAAGCAATTAATATTTGTTTCAAACGTACACAGAGAGCCAAACGGGTTGAACATAAATTAGCTGAAATGATTTTTGGTTAGCCGCAAAACTTACAATTTATTATGCGAGAGCGCATAAATATATCAGACATGCATATATTTATATTTTCCTTTGCATTGTTTTTACATTGGAAAAATGTTTCTGGTCAGTGGCTGTCCAATCTGTTTGTTATTGAACAGGGCAAATAATTATTAAAAGCCACTCACTAAAAAAATAAACATTTGGTTTTCCTTCACAGTGCCGCCTATGCAGCCGAATATCTTCAACGAGCGCCGCCTGAGAATCGATTCCAGGGCGGGACCCTACGAAGAGGGCGGAAGCCTGGAAGTCACCTGTGTTGTCTACGGAGGTAAGTCACGGAAATGCTAATCAAAATGCTGAATTAACGGATGTGGGCCAGTGGAATGCCAGCAGTAGAAATAAAATATTAATTGTGACTGCTATAAAATGCAATCAATAATTAAAATTTACAAGAGACTGTAAAAACATAAAAGTATCTGGCACGAATACAATCAAAAATTAAAATCGCGCCAACAAAAAATAAGCAAAAGCCGGAGGGGCACCTAAGCTTTGTTGTCATGCAAACAATAGCAGGATATAAACAAGAAACAATAAATGAGGTAGAGCTCAGGAAAGTTCAATTGTAAGGAAATGGAGAGAATACAAAGGAAAGCAAGGGAAGAGGGAGTCAAGTTTATTTCTCAAACGTGTCACCTTTGCTAAAGGATTTAAAGCTACAAATAAAAAAACAGAAATAAAACGGTAGCTCTCAAAAATGGGTTTGGTTTAACAAAAGAAATATTTTTTTCCCAAAATTATTAAGCGGTTTGGAAATCGCTTTAAACATATTTTAGTAGTCAGAGACCAGAGGGATGAAACATGTTGCATTCCTTTTCCTTTAAGGACTGATTTAAAACAATCAGGAAATCCGGATTAAATACAGTCTCAAGCCCACAACCCTTAAGTCAATGGCTTTTAATGAAATCCAAAATAAAGATTGCACCGATGAATAAAGTGTGAACTGAAAAGCCAGAGAAATACAAGGCTGGCAACGACTCGAACAGTCATAGAGTCAAGGATCGGGACGGCTACGAGACGATACAGGCGGAAGAGGAGAGAGCGCAGTTTCCGCTCAAAAGCCGTCACAGTGCCTGACATAAGTATGTCAGCTGGGAACAACAATCGCGTGCTTTATCGCTGCGTACTCCCCTTTGTTTCTGGGTCTGGGCGGAAGCGAAACCACTTTGAATGGTTTGACATGTCAACGTTGACATAAAATAAATCACCAAGCAAGCAAACTGCACTTGAAACTGCTCGGGTGACTGTTAACTGGTCAGTAGTTTTCTGGGCGGAGTTGCGGGGAAGCTTGCTGGGGACGATAGGACGAGGGAACTTGCTGTGGCACAGTCGGAGAAAAAAAATCGGAGAGCAGGAAAATTGGGCACTCAAAATGTTGTATGTGCCAATTAAATGGGGGCAAGGAAAATGTTGCCAATGTACAAATGTGAATACATACGAGTGGGGGAATTGTGGGAGAAGGGGTGTGGCAAGTTGGCAAGAGGGTACGCGGGAAAAGCGGACAACCATGTTGTTGACATGGGAAAAGGAAGTCAGTTTATGTTGGCAAATGAGCGAGGTGGAGGAGAAAAGCAATTGGAGTAGTTGAAACTTGTGCCAAACGAGGGCCGAAAGGAAAACAATGTGTGAGTGTGTGCGGTCAGGCTCGTTGACAGTTGAAAGGAACAAATTGATCCGAGTTGTTGCAAAAAGTCCACCCCCTTTTTTGTAAACCAGAAAGAAGTATGTTCAGTATTATATTATATTAATTAATTTTCCTTTATTTGAGTTCAGAAAAGGTTCAACATAATGTAAATTAGTCAATAGTTCTTTCTATTCCCATTTTTTCTTGATGGTGGGACTAGCTAGGACTCATTGATATTAAGCATAGTGTGAAATTGAAAACTCGAAATGCTAGGCTTCAGCTTTGAACCTTAAACAGAAGCCGGAAATAAATTACAGGCAATGCTGACATTAAGCTCAGCCTGGCACCATCTCCATTTCCATTCTTAGGCGTTTCGGGCTCTGGTTCTGGTGTGGTCAGGTCTTTGGCATTCAACATGCAATGTCCATTACAAAAATTGCAATTCTGTGGCCAAAACAAAAAGGCAACGAGGCAAGGGGCATAAAGTGCTGAAAAAGTTGCCACTTAAACAAGTGCAATCAGCAGAAGTAAGTCAAAAGCGGCTGACGATGAGAAAGGAGCGGCACGAGATGGAAATGAAAGTATGAGAATGGGTTGAGTGAGTGGAGGCTATCCAGTTGTGCTTAAGAGTGTGCGAAATCGACAAAGGAGCAGTAAATTTTATTGCAGGCTAGGAGGAGGGCCGCCATTGCAAATGAGCGCGACACGCCAGCCCCGAAAAATGCCGTAGAAACGGGAACCGAAATGAAGTTATAAACCAGCACAGTCTGTGTGGGTAGTAAAAATTACCAATCTACCCCACAGCCTCGTCCCATTTCCCATTTCCCTTGCTCTTTGCTCTAAATCATAAAGAATATACATTGGAACGCGGGGAAAGCCATTGTGAGCCCGAATTGTGGGTAAGTAAAGGGAAGGCCATGGGTTTATGTGGCTACTAATGCATAATATTTCGCGCTGCCTTATTTTGCACGTCATGAATTTTGCACACGGTGGCTCCTTCCCTGACTTCGTCACCCTTCGCAGCTTGCAACTCCCTGGAGTACAGAGTACACACACCTGAAACTGCCACGCCATGTGAGAAAACATCAACTAAAATGAAAGAAATATTTATATTTTAGTCTGAAATTCTATTTTTTGTAGCAAGAATAAGATAATTTATTGTAAAATGGACAAAAAAAAATAAAACCTTTTCTAAGCAAAAAAATTCCGTAGAACTTCCAGCATACCCTACCTAAAAGCCGAAATGGCTTTCATTTTTAGTTCTGTGTGTCAAACGGAAGTGCAGGCGTTTTCCGCTGTTGCCAAAGTGAACGTTGGCCATGTTGCCATTGTTGTTGCTATTGCCGTTGTTGTTCTAGGCAGGTTGCCGACTACAAAATTGTGTGCATTTTTATAAGAATTTCTCCCTTCGCTTTTCTCATGTTGCTATTATTATTATTACGACTACGGGTGTTGTTGGCCACATTTTGGAGCACGGAAGTGCAACAATAAGGGGCCAAGCAACAACGCAAGATATTTTCTGAGGCAAAATAAAAAAATAAAAAATGTAGAAAATACTTTACCGGGGCGAAAGTACTTAAAGACAAGTAGCTGGCGTAATTTTTGGAATTTTAAGTAACCGTTTATGAAGAGAATCTATTCTCTTCTGTCTGTTTTGTCTATAAAGAAAGTAAGCCAATCACCAAGCGAATCGAACTTTGCCTACAAAGTAATTTGGCTCCTTTATTTTGAAGCCAGAAATTTTAAAATTTATTTACCCCACAAGAGGACAAATGAAAAAGAGCAAAATAAAGGAAACAAATAAGAGGAGGGGTACAGGAAAACGAACTAAATAAACAAAAAGTACGGCAAAGATAACAACATAAAATATATTTATGTGGCGTGGCAGAGCTCCTCCCGTCTGGTTTTTTGTTGCCATCAAGAGTCCTAAATTTTGTTGCTGTTTCTTCTGCTTCTTAAGTGCTTTGTTTGCGAGGTCCTTCCCCCACTCCAGATATTTTGTGCAGTGCACCCCTTTCTCTCGAGACAAATCCCAAGCCAAAGCCAAAGCAGATGCACAAGATGCAAAAGATATGCAAAACTAAACAAGCAAATATTTCAGCATTGCATAACTAAGGCGCATAGTGCAACTTTTTGTGTGCACATGTGGGAGGGTCTCCAATTCACTGTGGAGTTTTTCTGGAAAACAAAAAAAATGATACATTTTAGAATATAATAGGTGGGTTATACGATGTATTTTTACAATTCTGAGCAGTGTCAAAAACTTCATATATATAGGCGGCCTTGTGAGGCTCAAACTTAAGTCAAACTCGATGCACTTTAATTTCTCTCTCTGTATTTTTTTGCTATGTGTCCAAATGGAACAATAAGCAACCAGATGAGGGATTTTGCTAACGTATGTGCAGAAGTCCATAAGTTAGTCGGACTTGGCAAGCAGCGGCTTTAAGTTTTCCTCAAAGGAAACGCTAAAAACTGGCACGCATTTGAATGCTGCCGCTCATTAGGACACGGGTGGGCGGATGGGTGGTGCTGGCATGCCAGGTGGACATGGCAAAGAAATGCTAATGTCGCTCAAGCCCCCGTTGCCTGGCACACAAACCCGTTTTTTGCTGCCTTTTCTACAAATGGCAAAGCTCTTTACAAAAAAGAAAGAAATATAAGCATGAGACTAAGATTTTAAAGCGGTTTAAATACCTTCTGAAAACAGTCATGATCATAAAAAATAGACTTAATAATATTAAAGTCCCGAAAAAGATAAAACTTTGCTTCCAATTTTGTGTTCTCTTAAAATTCACTTGATTGACAGTATATACATAAGGGATATACCTTCATGAAGGATATAACCATAGAGGTTGAAAGAGAGAAACTGAAAACAAGAGTTGAAAAAAACTAGTTCAAACATTGAATGTGTTAGTGTGCAAGGTAAACGCGTGCCAGCTATATATATGTGTGTGTTTGTGTGTATAGGGTAAGGCACCTTATGTTGACATTAAAAAACAGGAATCTCCAAAGAAGTCTCGGCAAAAGAAGAACTTGGCAGAGGCTTTAAGGATTGGCTTTAAGCTATTTTAAAGCTGTAAAAAAGGCATTTCTATAGAGAAGATTCCGAGGAATTAATCTTTGGCCATTTTTTTGGTTAAGTTCCTTTTTTGCATTGTTTTGGAGTCGAGGCTAATAAATCACTGGTAACCATTAAGCCGCCCTGCTACATATGCGCTAATCTACTCCAGCACAAACACAAGCACAATGACACATATACAGACAAGGACACTCCCACAACGACACACACGTTGGGAGAATTCTGCGAGTATGTGAAATATTTTCATAAACAACATAAAACTCGACCAAATGGCTGTTATTAATCAAAGTAATGTGCGTTTACCTCTCCGTATATCCGTCCGTCCGTCCGTATGCATGCAAACCCAAATGGAAATCTATATGTGCCTGTGCGACACATTTTTCAAACGTATCAAGTGCAGTTTTTGGCCCATCCGTGGCTTAGTTTTAGTGAATTCCCAGGTGGATTTAATGGCACTTGTTCAGTCGCATTGCTTTTTATGGCCGCCCATCAAGCATTCTGCGTTATAACTTAGTAATAATAGAAAAATATACAACAAACTTGCCGGAGAATTTATTCCTGTCAGCTCCTCACACTGCGCACAATAGTTTCTTTGAATTATTGACAAGAAGTTATTTTTTACTCCCAAAATAATTCAATTGATAATCCATAGATGAAGCTATTTGCTTAGCGGACTAGAATTCTTTCAGTGCATACCCTCTTGCCTTTGAGTGAATGGCCGACCACCCGTTGCTATTAAATTAATGTGCGCTCATATACGCACACAAAAGCTAATTTCAGCGGTTGATTAAGTTGAAGTCGTTAAAACCGACCAAGTGCCGCACGCTGCGTATGAGTAATGTGATTGTGCGACTGTGTGTTGGCTTAAGTGGCCCGCACTCTAAGCAATTGCACCACCAGTGGCGGGAGCTAGCTAACAAGCTCCACCAGGCTTACCAAATTAGGGGTTCCAAGAACAGATTATGGAGGGCTCCTTAATCAGGGCAATTGTTAATTTTTCGTAAAAATGATTGAGAGGAAAGTCTTGTCATCATTGATTTGGGAAAATTTGAAAACGCTCAGAGAAAGGCACTCCTTTCATGATAGTAACCTTGATAAAATAGAACGCTTTTTTCTTAAATATAATTAGAAAAGGTCATTTTAATAAATACTTTTACTTTTTATTTTTTTAGGATCTCCACCACCAACTGTCACCTGGCTGATGAATGGGCAGCTGCAGAACAGCGTTGTTGATTACACCTACGACGGCACCATCAACAGCAAGCTTGTGGTGCGAAACCTGTCCCGAATCCACCAGCATGCTGTCTACACCTGCCAGGCCAGCAATTTCCACAAGAAATATGTGTCCACCAACATAACCATCGAGCTTTACCGTGAGTATACAAATAAAGAAAATAAAAAATTGTTCACATTAAATAATTCGTGGTAATTCTTTGACAATTTGGCAATCGTGTCTAGGACGTTGAATCTGTGCTACTATTTGTTTTAATTTTCCAGTAAATTAAGATATTGAATTGAAGCGAGCTTAAAACGATGCAAATATGGTGCTAAAAATATTTTGCCAAACAGTTTACTTATTTATTGTATTTATTTCACGTTTTTCTGATTCCGGTTGCCCAGTTGTCCTTTTTGTTTTTGATTTATTTATTGTTTTTGTTTTATTTTTGGGTTTAAGCGCTGCGATAAAAGTTTAAACAAATAGCTACGCAGATAAAAACGGTCCGGCTGTAGCACACAAAAAATGTAAAGAATACCAAAAAGGCCGAGCAGAAAAATCTGATAATAAAATGGCTTATGCAAATATAACAAAATGCAAACAACAACAGCAACAACATTGCAGGATATGATACCAAAATAGCGAAAACAAAATTCTAGTGCGTAACTTATCCTGTGAGCTGGTGCATATTGTACGAAACCGGCATCCTATCGAACGGCCTTTTTAAAAATATACATATAGAAATACCTATAGACTCAGGTTAGTGGAGTGTGCATGACCCAAATGGATTTACTATTTTGTGACAATTTTTTAAAAGCCCTCTTTTGATGCTTTCGACCATCAGTGGCAATGCAAATTGTTAAATTGAATTAAATTGTTGCCAATTCCGCGTGTTGGATATAAGGGGTAGTTGTTGAGAGATTTGTGACCCGACAAGCTGTTGTTGAAGGTATTTGCAATGTTTGAGTTTATTCAATTAGTTTAAAATATGCACCTGCTTTAATACTTTTAAAAGAGATTCTATTACCTATCCATGGTATTAGAAATAATTATATGACCGCCTTCAAGTTAGCAAACACTTCACTGTCTTTCCTTATTAACTTTCCATCATCATATAATGTTTGTTGGATGCTCGGTTATTAGGTCCATGGCATTGTGCTAACAGCCAAAGATTGGCCATAGAATTTTATGGCACTTTGGCGCGTCTGTCATGGTCCTCAGAGCGCCAAAGCAATTGGACGCCAATTCCTACTTAGGATCCCAGTATGTACCCGAAAATAATGTAAAATGTTTCGGGGACAGCAGCTGGTGATGCGCATATTTGATATTATTGCTCCGAGTACGAAGTATTCTGAGAGATTGAAACGAGGAGCACGCGAATATGTCGCAGTTGCGGGGCCATAAAAGTTAACACGACTATAATGAAGGCCTTGGCCTTAGATGAGGCAATGGAATGATGCTAACTTGGTCAATTAATGTGGCCAGAGGCGGGGTGTGTGGGGTATGCTTAGCAAACGACCTTGAAAAAATGAGCAGTGGTGGTCCTAACCAGGTTTTTCCACTTTTCCTGTACAGAAATTCTGATGTTTTTCGGCTTTGCGTGTAATGATAAAATGGAAGAAAGAGAAACGGAGCAGTTGAATAATAAGTACGACCTTAATTAGTTAATTTTATGGCCACTAACAATTAGATTACACCCGTCACGACACTCCGTCCCACAAAAACAAACACAGCACATGCTTATAATAATTATGAGCATTCCTCATTAGCACACAATTTAAGCCCCAAAAGGGCCGGTCGAACCCCGAAAGTGCAGCCTTTAATTCAACTAAATGCTTCCCACTGCATCAGGCCCAGATTTTGTCGCAATGATGATCAAATACCATGAAAATCATTATTTGTAAGCCATTTACTGTATAATAAACCAGGTGTAAGGATAAAATAATATTGTCATTGGTCCTTCAGACCATCTTAAACGCGTAGGAAAGTGCTCTTAAAAAAACCCTTTAAATGATTTTTCAATGCAAATGTGCATAATTAATTTAATTAGGAAAAAAGTGCTTCAACTGCAACAACAACAGATACATGCAACCAATGCGAAATAAAAACAAATGTAAAATGTCATTGAAATAAATATAATTTTACATGCTCGTGGCTCCTCTTACGGCTGATTTTTTTGGTATTCCTTTTTTTTATTATTTCATTTGGGTTTAACTGAAATGTCACGCCTTTAAATTAACGCTTAAAATACGCGGCCAACCGCAGAAAATATAACAACTGAAAATAACAATTGCCTTAACTTGGTTGCATCGCAGTAAAAAACACACACATGTATATGTGTGCAAAGCACTGAAATATTAATACCCTGGAATGTTTATATAGCAAACACAAAGTTTACTAAACATATTTACTCATTTAAATTATGGAAAAATGAATGATGATCGAAAAAAATTGTTTGAAATAATCTGTGCTAGTTCCAGCCAAATGGTTTTCCCAACAAAAATCGCTAAATTCATGAATTAAATGGCAATTGAAAGCCAAAGTGAATAATTTGCAATTTTCTGTGAATGCAGCAAATCCGTGGCGAAAAAATAGAACTGGGGAGCGTAAACACAATCACAATGATAGCGATAACGATGGGAAATTGTGTAATGCCG
The DNA here is from genome assembly GCF_017639315.1 of Drosophila ananassae. Classification (NCBI taxonomy): domain Eukaryota; kingdom Metazoa; phylum Arthropoda; class Insecta; order Diptera; family Drosophilidae; genus Drosophila; species Drosophila ananassae. The sequence goes on along the minus strand of NC_057927.1, from coordinate 12,359,026 downwards.
ATAATGAACCTGGACCACGGACCCGGACCCCAAAGTGTTACGTGACCATTTTGGGGTGGAGACTTAAATATGTTATTATTGTTTATTTGTTTGGGCAGTTTTCAATTTTGTGGGTAAACAAATTGCTGTCACCGTGAATATTAACAAATATTCAAATTACATAAATATAATTGCATGAATATTTATTGGTTGAAATTTAACGCATTGTTTGTGATATACAAATCCACCAATACCCGTTGCCAATTGGACATATGCCAATTATTTATTGAAAGGCTATTTATCCGTCTGAATTCTTTCTTCTTTCATTTCGATTATTAAAGAGTTCTGTAAATTTGGACAAACCCATTATTTTTCCATAATTCCAATAACTTTCACGCATTAATATTTTCGCAGGACTGTGCCCTCTTGAATGCGTTTTAATAATGCATTAAAATTTTTAATGAGAAAGAAAATAGCTTATCGTTGGGATCGCCTCCATACGAAAGTGTTCCAGTGGAAAACTTCGTTTCTTTCTGAAATTTATCATGCGAATTATTTTCGCTTTATGGAAAGCAGAAATATTTGCTGCCCTATACGCGATATTGTTGCAATCACTCGTTATTTTTGTTGCATTTGCTGGCGTTGCTACTGGCAATCGTAATTTGTTGCAATTAATTTTAATTGCATTGCCTGTCATTTCCATTTCGATTTCGATTTTTCACACACAATTTGAATAAATCAACAAAAAGCTGCTGTCGCCCCAAATGGAGGAATCGAAATACGTATTATATAAAAACAAAATAAAATAAGCAAAGGGTGGGGAATGAAAGCCAACCTTAAATGGCATTTAAGCAAATAAATTAAGGATGGAAATTAATGTTTGTACGTTCATAAACAAACTGTTTTCATTACAGTGCGACCGCTACTCGTGGAAATCAGTTTCAACAACCAGCCAATGTCCGCGGACCGAAAATACGAGATTGAGTGCCAAGCGATCGGATCAAGACCTCCAGCCAAGATAACCTGGTGGATGGGCAACCTAGAGCTTCTTGGTCACAGTCAAACGGTAATTAAAGGAAAATCATTGTACTTCTGTTCAAGACTAACTTTTATTATTTTATAAAAGGTATCGGAGGATGGCAATGTGAGCACATCTATTCTTTCAATCACTCCAACAAGGGAGGACCATGGCAAGGCTCTGTCCTGCCGCGCAACCAACGAGCTTGTTCGCAATGGCATTCGGGAAACAGCTATGAAGTTAAATGTTTTCTGTAAGTATGAATGATAGAATTTTTAGGCACAACAAATAATCAAATGTTTTTCGAAACTCCTAATTAAATATTATGCCCAGCGAAACCCAAAAGTTCTAAATAATTAGAATTTCCAATACTAGTTAACCTACATTCAGTTCCCTGAAGGACCGAAATCAATCATTTTCCAAAATCATTTTACCCAAATATTTTGTGTACCAGGAACAAGTTCTCCGGCTCCGGTTTAATAACGCTCTGTTTGACATATGCCGCTGCTTTACGAGGGCCACATAAACCATCGATGGGCTGTTCGTACTGGCTGTTCTCGTGCGATCCCATAAACTATGTCAACCGCTTATCGCCCATGTCCTTTTGGGAATCAATACTGTTTTGCATACCAATGCCATAGAGACCGACTGGGCGGGGCGGGATTTTCGCTCTGCTTCAAATATTGGTGGGTTTTACATAATACATTCATTTTTTGGTTGTTTTTCTTTTTGTATTTTAATTTTTGCCTGCGGATGGCTCGTATGTCAAGCGATTGTTTTATGGGGCGCGTCAACAATGTGCTGGGGGTTAAGTTTGTTAATAAAATTTCTATGGAAAAATATTAAAAAAGGGCGCTGGCAAGAAGGCAAGTTAGCAAACACTACACGAGAAACCCAAAAACGCACTTTAAGCCGCACAATCTACCCAAATAGCCCCTACCCCCATACACACATATGGAAGAAGAACCCTTAATGTTTCAATACTGTGCCGGGGGACTGGTGTCCTCATCTTCCTTTGACTGTGACGACAGCGTCTTGGGCAAAGAGTTGCCACGTCTATTATCTAAAAAGCTTGCCGCCTCGTTGTTCCCCAATGCCATTGAAACTTTTACTCCTTTCGCTGGCTGCGATGATGGGGTTGTTGCAGAAACTCCACTGAAAAAAATTTCTATTGAAGATAATTCTTCGTTTATAAGTTACTTGGGAACATAGGATACATTTTTATACGCACGTTTAAACCAAATTCTTTTTAAAATGATTACAACTTATGATTCGTTTTCAAGAAATAGACTTTTCCAAAGGGTTCTTTGCTCAGTGTAGGACTGTCTTGTGGGAAAAAGTCGGGCGCAGCTTCTGCGCGAGCGCTGATATAAAAAATTAGATAACAATTTCAATTTCCATGCTCATTTACATGTTTATAGCGTGCTTAAAATATTTTGGCCCCTCCGTGCTCCTTCTTCTGACACTTCCTGAGATTTCATATTTCCCGTCCTCCAAATTTCCAAGACCCCGAAAAAGATTTTGTGTCTTTTTTAAGCGCGCTCTTTGTTTGCCTTTTGCGTCGGGGGTAAATTGAAAAGTTGATGCAATGTCTGATGCTGCCAGAAGCTGAGCAGGGGCAGGTTGAAGTTGACGCTGCCAATAATTTTCTCATTATATTACATCACATTTAGCCGGGGCCATAAAAAAGTTATCTCTAATATCTTAATCTGGCTACCTCGACGCTGGCAGACCTCTTATTTTCCACACAATCAACTCAGGTTAGGTTGCCGGAATGAAATCAACAGGAAAGCCAGGCCAAACCCAAAAATTAAAGTCATATCCGTAATAAACTTAATGACACGGCAGGTTTTTCGAGAGGACATTGAAGTGGAGTGAGGGAGTGGGGAGAAAAGAGACCCTTATTTAAGGTATTTTTTACGAATACACTTATTTCTTGATTTGGTTTTATAAATTTTCTATCCAATTTTGTACCGAATCGTTAAAAACTATAAACAGGATGTGCATCAAAAAGTTTGTGCTGAAATTGAATAACCCTCAGACAGGCTATAAAAATAGAAAGAGGAAAATAAACTTTGAGCTTAATGTTATTTATATGGCCAAAGAGGCTAGTGGAATCAATTTAAGGGCTGCTAACGAGAACTTGTTCAACTTTGTGCAATAGACAATGACAAGGCCCACACATACAAGCATACACTCATTGGCCAGGACACAGCTAGAGATACACTCTCGGGCAACTGCAGCTGCAACATTATGTGGCAGTGGCACTCAAAAGTCGTTACGTTAAGCTGCAGTTACGACTGGGATGGGCTTGCTTGGGTTTTTCCTCTCGTTTTTCGGAACTTTCAATGGGAGGAGGCAACTGGAAGGGGTCAACGAGATGGAGAACCATAAAATGCATTAGCCAGACGTAGTTGGCCAGCTTGGCCAGTGACAGTTATTACCACTTAAGCCCATCCTAACCGCAACAGGGTGGCCTGCCAGCCACTTGGGGTTTCCTATGGTGAATGTCCCTCTATCATTATGCACTATAAAAAATTCATCAATTGAATATTCAGCCGAATTATTTAGCTTTATCGAAATTCATTGGATACATTTTTAGATTCCCTAAATAAATGAAATGCAGCTTTAATAAATCAACATGTAGGCTCATTTGAAATAAGTTATTTCCGTACAAACGTCATTTTCTTGAGTGCTTATAGCTTTTGGGCTTTTTTAAGTCCTTTTTATTTTTTTTTTGTTAGATTTTTTTTTACTGTTCCGACTTAAAGTCACCGCTAATGAACTTGTTGAGCGGGAAAAAGATAGATGCCAACGAGCGAGACTCTACGATGCTAAGGATCTGGGAAAACTCTTTAAATTATGCGAATGGCTTCACTCGCTCTTCCTGTCTTCATTGTCCTGGTTAGTCCTTTTCGCCCCTTTGCCATTCGGGTGGCTCTCATTCTCTATCTGTGTTCTGTGCTCTGTATGTATGTGTTAAGGCACTTTTCATTTTCATTAACAAGTCTTTGCAAAAGACGAAATCGGCTTAAAGAAACTTGCTTATAGAAGCTGTCCCTCCTACCTCCTTCTCCACCAGTTCTTAGCTAGGAAGGAAAAAAAGAGTAAGCAGCCGGAGACCCAAGACCAAAACTACGACCAAGGAAAAGTTGCCAAAAACAATGTGCAAAATAATAATAAACAACTAGAAGGTGGAAAAGCGGATAGGGTGGCTTGAAGATTGATAGAAGGGAAGGGAAGGGCGAAAACGAAGCGACACTAATCACAGATAAGCCTAGATTAGCCCCCTTTTTTCCACCCACTCGCACTACCTACTGCTCCTCAGGCCTTTCCTGGGCTTGAATTGAAGGATTGTCCAAATTACGTTTGCAGAACGCTGCCAGGATCCAAGCCAGCATCAAAGTCGCAAGCTTCTTTAAATGAAAACCATGCTCATCCAGTGTTTTTTCTGTTCTGTTCTCTACTTTGCAGTCATTCCAACCTTGCAGCTGGACCTGGGCTCTAATCTAAATCCGGAGGATATCGAGGAAGGCGATGACGTCTATTTTGAGTGTAAAGTGCATGCAAATCCGGCTGCTTATAAAGTTGTATGGAAACATAATGTAAGTGAGCAAACAACAATTTTTTTTCACTTGCAATATTTATGAAGAGCTCATCGAAAACTTAGAGGCAACCTAAAATAACATGGAGATGTCAAGAAGAATTAACGTTTTTTATGTTGAGTTTAGATAACTTTTACAATGGACGATGCAAGTGTCTAGAAATAAAAAGATTTTAAATCTATTTTAAGTTAATTTTTATGAAACCTTAATAATTGGTAGTGGGATACTTTATATAACTTTTTGGATACTTTCTATATCGAGCTGACCTTCAAAGGTACTTGAAATGTTGCACTAAAAGCAATTGACCGAATAACTGCCAAACTTCCGGCAATTCCCAAGACATTGGCGTGCCTCACACACGAACCTCCGGCTGGGTAAATTATTATGAAGCCAAAATTAAGTGGTCATTTTTACTGAATTATTGGCCAATTATTTTAAGGCAATTGAGCCAAGAGGCTAGCAGACAAGGCTAAGGATTCGCCAAGGGCGGGAGTTCGGAACAAAAGAAAGTTTAGAGGGAAAATAATTTGTTTATTAGTTACATCACAAAAACAATCGCTGGCGAATAAATGTTATTCCATGGCGAACAAGAAGCGAATCAAGTGTATGAATAATATGAATGTTAATTGAATTCATTCATAAAGAAGTACATGACCAAACAAAGCTAAACAACAGCACCAGCAAGAGCAAAACCAACAACTTAGCCATAACTTTTACCCAAAACAACAATAAGCAAATACAAATACTCGAAGACGACCGAGCACTTTTAAGGAATGGGGCGCCGAAAACAATGTAGTCTTAAGAAACTTCCACAATATATACATAAAGGGTGGGAGACGGCCGAGGTAGATAAAAACTTTATATGAAATAATAATTTGCCAGGGACAATGGAGGTTCGCTTCAAGAGCTGATTCCATTAGGTTGTTCTATCTAACATCGAACAAAACGATAATTTTGGTGGAGAGCAATCAATGAGCTTTAGCAGTCAATGTTAAATGGAAATGAACTGACGACAGTGCTTGCAAAAGTAAATTAATTCAGTATCGAAATAGAGATACCCTAGTGAAAACCATAGAAGAAAATATCATTTGCTCCCAAGTATTAAGCGAAACTCCTAACTCAGTGTATAATGGGTGTTTGAGATCTATGACAACATAACAAGCTAGCTAGTAAGAGAAGCACAGTTGGTTAGTTAGCTGGCAATCCTAACTTGTATTCACCCAGCTCAGCTTGAAATCCCCCGCAACTTCGACCCCTCTCGTATTTCCCCTTTTTTCTCCTTTGCCAAGTGTCATAACAATAAAAGTTCACTGCGGCAGCACAAAAATGGAAATGAAATGGATACGAAACTAAGCCAAACATCCACACACTCTGGAAAAATAGTGAAACGAAAGGGGGAGGGCGAAGGCATTAGACAGACAGCGACACTTGCTCGTGTGCACATGGCGTATGCGTAATGAGTTCAAGGCCAGGCGGAAAATTGCAAATTGCAAATGTCTTTGGCCAAGTCGAGAAGAATAAGGCAGGAAGGCAACAAGGCAAGAAGAAGCCAAGTCGGGCATTCATTAAAAGTCAATTGTTAATTGGCAACAACAGCAGTGAGACCTGCAAATGCAATTAAAAGTCAAATCAAGTTAAATCAACTCGGTTGCACTCAGTTAACAAGTAAATTAATTTTTGTTTTGCCACCACATCGATTCGGTTTGAACAATTCCTTTTTGCAGAAAGTCCCTGGGGGAAAAAGCGGAGCCAAGTTAACTTGTCTTCCTCTGTTATTATTCAATTAGGCAAGCTGACAATTAACGACGAGCTGGCAAATTAAATTAACAATTAGTTTTATTAAACTTGTTCACAAACACACACACATAAATATGAGTGAGTTATAGAAAAGTTCCTTAGTGCTTGTCCGTGTAAGTGCGTGCAAAAGTTATACATGTTCATTAACAACAACAAGGCAGCGAAGAAGGGGGTGCATAACTTTGATAAAATCGTTGCCTGAGCAACCAGCCAGCCTCGTATGAATTCCATTGGCAGTAAAAGTTATTCATCCCACACACACGAATTTATCTAAGTTGTGTCAAGAACCGCAGAAATTGCAAACATAGCCAGAAAATTTGATTAGAGAACAGAGTCAGTGGAAAGGACTTTAAAGTTTTCCAAAAACTTGAAAGCATAAACATTTAGGAATTCATATAACGGATTTGACAGTAGACAGGTAGACAGTTTAAACTGAATCGTGGCTTTGTCGGAATATTTACTTGTTCCCAAGAGTATTGATTCGATACATATTGATTGAATTAATATTATTTGAATTGTTAAACTAAGATTTGATTGGAATTCTAAAGAAAATCCAACTCAATCAAACCGATCCATCAGATAAATAACGGGCACTAATTGGGTATTTATAGTCGGAACAAACATCAATGACAGCCGAACAGACGAACTCAAGTTGGCGCTTGAGGAGTGGCAGGCAAACATGTCGAAAACATGGCCGAGAGACAGACAAACAGAAATGGCAACGCATAAAATGCGCCATTAGCATTGAGGGGCTCTAAAGGGTTGTGCAGACATCATCAAGTCGGGCGGGAACTGGGTGATGGCCGATGGGACGATGGGTGGGTGGGTTAGCTTAGGTGGTAGGTGATGACCTCGCCGAAGAGAAGGGCGGAAATTCTGCAGCGGATGTGCCTCGAACTATTTGAAATAATCCTCAACGCCCACTCAGGCGTAACGATTTTACTGGCCTACCTTCTTTTCTGCTGTCTATTTGCCTTTGTTTACACTTTTCTTTCGTTTTTTTTCTCTTTTCGGCTCAGGCAACCTTGAACTTTATTTACTTTTCGTATATGCTGGCGACATTTTTATTTGTTTTATGACAACAAGGTCGCTGGGGCAAGCCACAGTGCGCTCCCTCTTCCATTTTGGCTATTTAAGTTAACCCTACGGGAATTGAGGCTGCGCGGGAATTGAGAAAAGGTTCTTGGCCAGGACGAGTGCGGTGTACTACGCACTGTGTACTTTATGCCTGTGGGGCTAGTCGGTTCTATAAGCGGATTTAAACATATCAAGGCAAATGCTAATAAGTAGAGAGGTTATTGTTGTAACGTAATGGATACATCTACATGTGCTTATCCTCGCTGGCATCTGCATCGGCAAGAAACTCAAACAATGCCAGCCGTATCAATCACTTGGTCCCCAAACAAATGGAATTGAATAGCCGAAATGTCAGTCGTGGACAAACATTGTTATGTTCTGTCTAACCATCTATATAATTGTTGACATCCCCGCAATAGAAAGTGCACACATCATACGACAAAATGCCAAACAAAAGACGAGGCGCGATATTCCCAGGATTCCGACTGCGGCCTCCCCTGAGAATACAGATATATGAACTGTGTCATGTCCTTTTTGGCTCCTTTCTCCTCACCCTGTCTAAGTTTGAGCCTGGCCTATTTACGGCACTTCAAAATATTATTTTTAGTTACATTTTTTCATTACAAAAATGTCTATTAACTTAACCGTCACTGTCGTTTAAATCATTTTACAAATAAATCTTTACATAAGTAACAGAGAAACATTTTTTTAAATATAAAAATCAGCTTTTTGAAAAGTGTAGTGAGTTCTCTTGTTTTTTCGTCAAAGTGCATTGTTTTTATTTGGTTTCACCCACATCCAGATATAGGCATCACACTATGGATGTGTGCTAAGGTCGTTGAGGCTTTGTTCGCGCTGGCTCTGGCTTTTTGACTTTTGTCGGCCATATTTATATACAGTTTTATTTCTATTTCTATTTATTTCAATGCCTTCATTGTTGCTCCTTTCCTCTCCGCAAGCCGCCTTCCGCCTCCGGTTGTTTGTTTGCTGAGCTCGGGCAAAGTGCGAATTTGTTTTGCTGCTAAATGGCACAAGGCTCTGGGGAAATGCGTCAAAATGCTGTCGAGTGCCGGCCCGATGGGGAAAAGGCTACAAAACCAAAAGGCGGGCATCGAGCTTCGAGCATTATGCCAAAATGAGAGCGAAAGTGCGGGAAAGGCGCGAAGAAGGTCAAGCCTCTGTAAGCATTTGGATTCGAAAGCTTCTGTGTGGGTTATTATTATGCGGGTGTGGGGGCGGGAAAACTTAAAGTAAATATTGGCTGATTTTTCAGTTGCGATGCCAGGCACGTAGGGAGCCATCTGAGGCAAGACTCTAATGAAGCTTCAAGCTCACGGATGCATGTATTTATGGAATAGTGAAGGAGATAGGTGTTGACCTTGAACTGTATTATATTAATGATTGTTTTATTTAGAAAATTATGTAGAAAATTACTTAGGCTTTAGTCTCGTATTAATATGAAGCCCATTCTGAATTATTTAATTTGTTCATGTAACGGTGTAAGCTGCGAAAAGACTAGTAGCTCTTATTAACGCCTTTTATATGTTTTAATTAGTTATCAAAATAAAGCTCATTATATTCAACTGAAATAATATGTCACTCAATCATAACCTTGTCCTGACTATTGCAGCACCAAATCATCCAACACAACCAGCGTGCCGGCGTGATTGTCAGCAGCGGGGATCTGGCACTCCAGGGAGTCACTCGTCACCAGGCCGGGAACTACACCTGCACCGCCTCCAATGTGGAGGGGGATGGCGACTCCAATGTGGTTGAGCTGAAAGTGATGTGTGAGTATTGGGAATGACTATGGGAATGCATGGGGTGCACCGGAAAGACAATTGCGGTATATGTTGATTTGTGGCGCCTCAATAGACCACACTCACACCGCCATTGTGTATTGTGGGCCGCGCAATATTCTGGCCGACCCATAAAAACGCTTTCTGGCCATTAACGAAGGTTTCGCCGAGGGTTTCTATAGAAAATGGAATATGCCCCAACAGTCCTGTGGATTTGGCTCTGCCTGTGGTTCTGCTTTTCGATGTTTGGTCCCTAATGTTTGGTTTCTCAAGTGGACCTTTGACACACAAAAATGAGCATTATTGAGTGTTCGAGTACGGCCCGAGATGGGGCTGAATGGGAAGCTGGCGAGCAGCTGACAAAAAATGGGCTCTGAAGCTGATTTTTCTCGCATTGTGCACTCGTTCGGCCCCGTGCAGTTTTATTGCGTATATGCCCTATTATGCCCTTGTTGCCCTTCTAAGGAGTTCTAACTTTCTAATATAAACCTTCTAAAGAGTTAAATTTTTTTAAAAACCACCAATCCATTGCGATATTTTTCTTAAATTTCGAATACCTCACGGTTTGAAGGCCGGACCGCAAATCTTCTGCTCAATTTGTGCTCGATTCCTGAACTTGGCCTCGGCTTGAGTCAAACTTTGGTTAATTAGTTTGCCTTTTTCGAGCAATTTAGCAGGCCAGAGATCCCTCTATTCATTTTGCCAGCTACCCTTCCTGTTTTTGTGGCCTTATGCTTTGGATTTTCCGGAGCCATTTCCCTTTTGTCACTTCCACTTCAACGTTTTTTTTTTTGTGTCCGCTCTGTTGGGGACTTTTGTTTTAAGCACAGCTTCCGTTGGCCGCAAAACTCGAACACAACTTCCTTTGTAACAGCCACCTTCTCTCTTGTGCTCAGTGTATTCCCACACTTCCCGGTGGTGCTAAAAATTTGTTTACGGCTTGCCCAGCTTGGCCTGCAATATCGACAGTTGTCAAATGGCACAATAAATTCGCCACTTGCAACTTTCAACTTTCACAAGTTTCGTGGCTGTGGCAAGAGACATTGAAAGATTTTACCCGACCAAGGATTATAAAATGGAATTTTCTTGGCCTGCATAACTCTTTGCATTTCTCTTTGCAGTTGCCGAAAGTTGTAGCTGCCCGAAGTTTTTGTTTCGTTAAGTCGCTTCCATCTCTTATTTTCGTAGTTTCATAAAATGTATTACAAGTTTCATGCAAAAAATATTCATGAAAACAAGGGATTTAAAGGAAATCTTTCCTTTTGGATGTCGCGGTGACTTGTAAATATTAAAAATAAATTCAACAAAGAAACAATAAAATGTAGCCTTCTGAGTGGAGTCTTTAATATGCTCTTTAACCACATCTATTTCATTAGTTATTTTTCTTTGGCCCAATGTGAGTTTGGACCTTCTCCTCTCGGTATCTATTCTCTGTTTAGATAGCTGTTTAAATGGCCAATATGAAATATCGATTTTAACTCTTAGGGGAATAACTTTTCTACTTTGGATATCCGTCTGAAGGGTCAGAACAGACCAAAGGTTTTTCGTCCAGAGTTCTATGCGATTATTGGCTCTGGCTGCAGATGCAGTTTGCTTGGATGGAATAAAAAACTTTGCTTGAAGGTACCCACTCTCTGACTCTGGTTTTCTTTGTTTCCACCCCACAGACAAGCCAATTTGCCGGCCCGATCAAAAGAAAATCTATGGGGTAGCTCGAAACGAAGTGGCCGAAATCGTTTGCGAAGTGGATGCCTTTCCGCCGCCAGAAAACTTCAAGTGGTCCTTCAACAATACGGCGGAAACCTTCGACATGCCGCAGAGCGGTTTCCGACCCCACTCCGCCCAAGGATCCACCCTCACCTACACGCCCGTCAAGGTGAGTACCGAATACTTGATCTTGTGCCCAGGAAAACGACTGGGAACCGACAAATGTCGACGGGTAGCGGGTACAATGGGTAGAGATGCGTGACCCATTTGTCGTGTTAAATGCTAAACACGTCAGCCACTCGATTATTTGGAGGGGAGGTATACGCAGTGATGATAAATTTTTCATTTCATATTTAATGTGAAATTGTTATTGACACATTTGACATTTGGGAGGGGTCGCACACTGTAAGAAAAGACTGTGTATTTCAACAAAATGGTGCTTACCATTTAAAGTTTATTTTTCTTAGACATTGTTTTTACCAACCGTTATTTTTCCTTAATATTACAATTTTTCAAAATAATTTCGGCAATAGTTACATGTTTTTATATGACTATAGTTAGTGTGTCTGTGTACCTGTGTTACCATTGAACTCCACGGGGGTTGTCTGTTATTGAATAGCAAAAATTTTAATTAATAGGCGGGCCGGTTTTCTGTTGTTGCTTCCCCATGATGTTGCCATTTATTGGACTGTGTGCGTGTCATATTGCCAGCTAGCAACAGGAAAATCATTGGGGAGGGGTCGTGTAGAGCTCTGTAGAGTCCTTCCATGACAAAGACAACAGCAAGCCATTTGGGGCAGTCAAGCCATTTTAATTAAAAATTCTATTAGCACTGTTTTCTAATTAAAAATCCAATACCACCATCACCATCGACTACACTGCCACCACCATCATCATCGAAAGTAGGAAAAACAAATGTCAAAGGTTACTACTGACAAAAAAACACACACACGAGCGTAAAAAAGAAAGACAAAATTATTGGATGTAAATGCCATTCACTTTAATAGTTATCTTCATTGGCCAGAAATCGAGATGGAGCTAAGCACTTACCACCTTTCTATAATTACTTAAAAAGCCAGCATCAATTGGGATGGTAGCATTTGAAGCTCCTCCTCAGCAATTGGACATCTTGCTACACGCACATCAAAGTCCGAATAGTACGATTTTGTGTTTTTGGATTTGATGTCTCCCATATCAGTAAGTATCAGGATCATTAACAGCTGGTGGCCGTATAGCGATTTGCCGCACAATGTTGCACATATGCAAGAGTGGGCTAAAAACCAAAGTTGAAAACCATAATATATTTCTTTTTGGCTCGGTATAGATTTATTTTAGTTTTCAAACACCTTCTAATCGGTCTGTGCAACATTGAAGTGAATTTTTGTTACTTCAGAAGCGTACAAAGTCCTGCCAGTGATTTTTGGCAAGTTCCATTTTCCCTCAGCCAGTCGCCACCTACATTTCCGCTTGGCTGTCTGACCGCAAACGTGTTAAGTTTTTCGGATTGGGCTGCGGTTGCTTGTAAGCCAACATGGCTGCCATTATGCGATGACAACAGCAACAACTGGATGCTGTAAATGGCATTGGCAAGCGGGTCTACCAAGGGGTAGGATGGAAAGAGGCACTCAACACAGTTGTTCAAGTTGCATGGCACCCAGTTGGTTTGGTTTGACTTGGTTTTGGACTGCCCGAGAGTCGAGGCCCCGGCTCTTCGTATCCTTTGGTTCTTCTAGCTGACCCAGTTTAAAATGTTGCGGCTGTTTCTGCAGTTTTCCGTGCTTTACCATCCTTTTCCCATTTTTTCTTTACATATTCCTCGCCTTTTTATTTTTTGTTTACTGGCATGAAACTAATCAAACTGGCGATGACATCCTTGGCTCACATTTCAGCGATCAAACGAACGAACGAATTTAGAGGCAGTCAAACGGCATTCAAATGAGTTCCGTTTGCAAACACCCCACCAGTGCACTGATTGGACACAATCACACATACACCCACACACAAACCGAAAGGACCATCACACACTCACACATAAATCATTTAGCCCAATTGAATATGAAAAATCCCTTCCGTTCTGTTGTCATATATGCTGTTTCCGGTTTCCGCCAACCGCAGCTCAAACGTCGTTGTCGTCGCATTTAGGTTGGGATTTTTCCCCCAGCTGAAATTTTTCCTTATTTTTTTGGGCCTTTGCGATTTTTTCTCAAAGGCAGCCAACAGCTCATTAATTTTGTTTTGTGCATGGGTATGGGCATGGGCATGGGCATTTCTCCTCTCATTTCTCTCCGACATTTTTTCCCTCTATTCCATTGCTATTTTCTATGTGTGAGCGTAGCAATTTTTGCCAGACTTTCATGTCAAGCAATTTCCGTTGCTGACATATAAATTTCTCAAATATTTCGCAAAAATAAAATTTGGTCTCTTGCTTTTCTGGAGCATGGCACGAGGCTCCTCTCCCTCTTTGCAACCCATGAGCATGAAACTCATTAAAATGTCACTTAAATGTTTAAATTTTTAATTAAAATGCATAAATAATAAAGACAGGCATGACTCGAAATGAAATGCACAGAATGCAATGCCTTGAAGTGCCAAGAATTTCCTTCCCATTATGTCCTCTTTAGAATCCTTAAGCACTCTGTTATACATATACATTTTTGATGGATTTTGTTTTCGTTTCTACGGCTGCTTCCCATGCAAAAATATTTACTCTATTGCAGGCGTACCAATAGAACAATTTCAACAAAATAAAAGATTCATAATAAATAGTCGGGCATAAATTCCGAGGCCCAAGGGAGCAAAAATTATCAAGAATTGTCGGCCTGGGTGATGACACTTGCAAGTTGCAAGCTGCAGCAAGAAAAAGGGAGCCGGAAAATGTTTCTGTGCATCTCGTACATTGATTATTACTTAAAATAGTGTGTGAGTGTGCTTTCTATTTAGAATTTTGCTTTCTATGGCTGGGCTCTGGGTTTATGGCCCTGGCAGCTCTATTATTATATTGCCCTAGCTCTCTGCCACTTTCCCTTTGGCCTGTTGTTGATGGTGTTGATGTGCAGTGTTGGCAGCTGCCAACTCGGCGCTTTTGTGCTAACACTTCTGCCACCCACAACAATAACAACTACTCTAGCTATGAATGTATGCTAACTATAGCTATTAATGCAACTTGATGTACCCATTTGAATTTTCATAAATTTGTTATAAATTTAACTAAATAGGGGCTTTAATTTCAGTTAGCTGCTCATGGACAATAGAATATTTGCAACATTTGTTTGTCTTCTCAAAGGATACAAATTTTCAATAGCTATAGTTAACATTTTTAATAAAGAAGTAATAGAATTATTATTTTAGTTCAATTAAAATCAGATTACTGTTAAAACAATTATGAAGCAAGGTAAAGAGAAATAATTAAAAACAAATCTCACTGCATTAATAGTGATTTGCTTGTGATGTGATGTTAGGAAGTTCAAGGGTACTTACTATCCACTGAACTATGATGCATTATAACCAAAAGCTTAAATCTTTTTTTATTAAACCCTTGTAGTGGGTTTTGTCTACCTATATATCTGTTTCTACGCAAACTTTTATCTGAATTTTAACGCTATTGATTCCCCTTCAACAATGGGTAAAACTCATGAAAGGCCCACACCTTGCCCCACAGCGATACCTATATCTTTGCCAATATTCATCCAATTCTTGAGCGGAATACCTCAAATGATTTGTAGATTGATTCTCGATCAATCTGAATCAAAATCTAGGAACAAAATATTTTTTAGATTTTTTTTCAAGTTTTCCGGGGATTCCCTTGCACAAAACTCTTGAAAGGACAACATGGCCCACAGAGATTTCAGTGCAGAGTACCTTGTTAATTTCTTTTTAGGGGACAATTTTTTGATAATGGAATTTGTAAAAAATATATAATCGAAAGTTGGAATATATTTTTGACAGTGTAAGCTACCACTTAAGTGCAAGGGTATTTCAGCCTTGGCTCCACCCTATCTGTTCATTTTAAATTAGTCAACGCACGCCTAGGCATGGAGGTCGTCACCTCGTGGACTTCCGTCCACAGTGATTGTAAAATAAACAGTCTTACGGCACCAATTTGAAACTGCGTACAAGTAAGGATGACAGTATACATGACACTAACTAATTATTTGTTTCTGTTTCCATATCGCAAAAATTGATCTGCCATGAGGCCAAATAATCAATCAGGGATACCAGTTGTCTCAACTCTTTTTCTGGATGATTAGAGTTTCCTTTTTGCGGCGGTTCGAAAGTGGCTCAAACCTCTCACATTCCCCATTTCCATAAATCTCGACGTTTCCCCAGACCTAATGGCAAAGTTTGCCTCCAGTGCGACTATGTGCGCGGTTTTTTTTGTTTGTTTTGCCGTTCTTGCCCTAATTAAAATGACAGCCACGCCCAGTTGTGACTCGAAAAGATAGCAAAAGTAAAGAGAGGAGGTTGAAACGCGTGCCGACTGATAAATAAGCTGCAATTTGCGTTGACATTTTCCTTTGCACCCGAAAGTGATTTCAATTTTTAATGAGTTCAGGCCGCCTGAAGTTGATTAAGTGCGTTGATTCTGGTTCGCAGTCAACGGAAAAGGACAAAGGTAAACCCGGCACAAACAGGCACACAAGGACACAGAGAAACCGGATATGTTGAGGATTCGAGACCGTCAAAGCGAATCAATTGTTGTGACTGTGTGTGGGAATGCTTTACGTCTGATGATGTTTCCGCCTGTATCGCTAGTTTGGTGGGTGTGTGCACTTGACCGTAAGCGAAGGATTTCATTAGCACAACATTTGACAAAATGCAAACAAATAAACAAGGGGGACAAACAATGGCAACGACCGCAGGCGGCCACTTAGCACTATGCTACAATGGGATAGACAGGCATTAAGGCCATGTTAACATAGCTTTCATTCTCGCCCACAATTCGCATATGTATATGTCTCTATATATATTATGTATGTGGGAGTGTACATACACGGAAATATGTACCGACATACATATATGCTGGCCCAGTGGGGGAATCACAAAATGCTTCATTTGTTTTTACTGCCAGCCATTTTTCCTTTCCGCCTTTCTTTGGCCTTCCTGCATTGACATGACATGAAATTATATTAATGAAAAACTTATTGACAGCTGTGATCAATCAGGGCCAACTCTGACAACACACAATGCCCCGTATCCATATTGATTTAATGAATTAAGTTCACATTGATGTTGTGTGTGACTGCTCGAAAGTCATTTAAATGCGAGGGAAAGACATGAGTTCAAGTAGATATTCTCACGAGGAACTAAAATATATTAAAATAGTATGATATGATGGCAAAAAATCCTTTTCATACATTTTTGACACACATATATAAAAACTCTGTGTTATCTAAACTATTTGCAGGAAATGGACTTTGGCACCATCATGTGCTGGGCCGACAACAATGTGGGTCAGCAGAAGGAGCCTTGTGTGTTCCATTTGATAGCCGCTGGCAAACCGGAAGCGCCCACCAATTGTACGGTGGTCAATCAAACGTCCGACTCGCTGGAGGTTTATTGCATTGAAGGTGAGTTATATGGCAGCACACAAATACATACATATACATCAAATTGCCAGCCAATTTGTTGCCCTTTTCATTCGGGTTTCTCCTTTTTGGATTTTTTTTTGTATTTTACTTCTATAATTGCTGATGAGCCAATCAATGGTCGAAAAAGGCATCGGCAAAGCCGAGGGGAGTGATGCGGAGGGAGAGAAGGGGCGGCAGGAGTGGCCATGTCCTGAGACTTCCTTTGCAGCATGAACATGAATTGTCGGTTGCGATAGTGTGTTGTAGTACTTCGAGTATGTGTTGAGTTTCCTGCAACGCTTTTCAGACTCATTTAAAATACATGAGCAACTTAAGTGCACTTTGCCAGCCATCTACGAGAATGTCTATCCACTCATACAGTGGCAGATATACATATCTGTGTTCCTGTATTCCCGAATACAGATAAAGCACAACCAACTTCCTTTCGTGATGCAGACACAAATAATAAAAATGCAATGAAAGCAGAAAACTGGAAAGGAAACCCATAGTAGAACGTTGAAATAATGTTGCTAAAATTTCAATTCCAGCTTAATATTTGGAGTAATAAATAAGATAAAAGCATCAAGTGATGAACTGCGAGCTAAACCAAACTGAAGTTAGCTGAGAAACTGAAGGGTAGCACGGCAGAAAGTTAAGCTTGAATTGTACATACAAAATGTTTTGGCTTGTTATGCAAGTTGCTGCCAGTTTTCAGTTCCAGTTGCCGGTTGCGAGTTGCCCAAGAAGGAAAGGGAAAACTTTAAATACAAATTCAATTCGCATATTTTATACACAGCGCAAAGACAGAAAAATGCCAGCAAAGCGCAAAATAAGCAGCACAAATTGCAGCCCAAAGTTCAAAGTTCTCTGCGATAGAGTTGCATATTAGCGCAGACAGTGAAATGTCCTCGCAAATTGCAGCAGCTCAGAGCTTATGATGCATTTATGCAGCCCTTGAGTGCCAAAGCGGAGGCGGGCGGATGCAGTGAGCGGTAGAGAGCTGGAGAATGGAAAAGGCAACGCAAATCAAAGCGCTGCATAACGAGGCGGCTGCTGCAAGTGCAACAAAAAGTGCATAATAACTGCATACTTAATGGCGCTCTTTCCCGTTATTGTTTGTTACACGAGCTCTTCCAACATCCCCTGCCTTGTATTTTTTGTTTTGGCAGTAAAAACCCGCTTAAAGTTCTCGAGTCTTTTCCCCCAATTGCTTGCAATCGCAATTGTTTTGCTCACTTAATGTTGTCTCAAGCACTGGCCCACGCTGCGTATGCGTAATGTGTAAGTGCCATACAAATTACTGCAAAATATGCCACTTTAAATACGTGATGGTCATGAAAGCTTTTCGTTAACTCACTTGATATTCGTAAACATTGTAAAATATTCCATATTATCATTTTTTGGAATATACATATATAAATAATTATAAAATTCCACAGTGTTATAAGCTAATTAACAAATTAATTGTAAAAAAAATTCCATACCATTACTGAAATCCTCACTAGTTTTCCCATTCATCCATTTACCGACAAGGAACCCCAATGCGTATACTTGATGACCAAACTTTAGATACCATTACGTATGCACTAAATTGACGGCTTTAAGGTGATGCTCCTTTGAATCCGTCCGCCTTGCTCAGCCATTGTTCGCCTTATTACCGCATTACGCCCACATCCGCCCCTCCGGCTGCTAATTTAGTGGCTGCACATTATTATCATAGTCATCAGCATCATTAAAACTTTAACGCAAGTTGTTTGAGCACAACACAAGAGCGGCGGAGGAGCGCAGTAACTGTAGCAGTAGCAGGATCGGGGCAGTGCGCACAATGCGATACTTTTTATATTGCACTCCACATTAAGGGAAACGACCACATCCCACCTCCCATCTCCCATCACCCAAAACCCTCGCCCTTGGTCGTTTGTTTTTATAATAACTCAACTTTAGCTGCGGTCGACTTAAATAAGCCAGCACGCAACTTGGCCAACTTAACTCGACGTGGCCGTCGCCGCAGCTCAACTCAAAACTAAACTCCTCCGTACCGAACTGAAAGCTGAACCAAACTCAACCCGATGCCTCCAGACGGGAATTGAATTCAATGTGCTGTGCTGAAGACAACTCCACGTCTTTGGGTCGAAACTCGTGCTGCGTCTTTTGCTGCTGCTGCTACTTCTACTGCTACTGCTGCTGCTGGTACTGGTGATTTTTCTTTTATTTTTTTTTGAGCTGGGAAAACAAAAACAAAACAAAATGGCAGGGCAACAGCAACTAACCAAACTCATCAAGCGTCGGTTTAATATAATAAAATTTCAGTTTATAACATTTTGCTTCGCTGCTTACGTAGCGGCTGCACTGAAAAACCATCTTAAAGTGTTGCATGAATTTTTTAAACAAATAAAAAGAAATAAAATATTTGTATACTACAAATTAGTGCTTTTATTAGTAAATATTATATTTATAAGCAAGTATTATTATGATAGGAAATATAAGTACATTTTAATCGAGTAGTAATCAAAAACTAAGTAAATTGGACATTATTTCTAATAGTGTACTTCCATACCATTTCTGCTTTATTATTTCTTTTTCACTGGCCCGTGCCCCATTGTTGCTGTAGCTAAGTAAATAAAATTAACCCATTACAATGAAGTTTTTTTTGCCCTGACAACGGAGCTGCGGCAAATTTCATTAGCTAAACGTTTTAAAGTGCGCACAAAATGGCCGCCAAGGGCTAGGGGTGCCAGGGGGAGATATCCCTTGAAAGGGAACTGAAAATAAGAGCGGTATAAACCCTCCAACCCACAGAATGACTCACCCCACATAGCCCACCAACATAACGAACAATGACGCTTTGAAGCAAAGGCCAAGCACATTCTCTTTACTCTATTTCCGAGCCCTTTTCTTTGTGTAGGCGAGTCCGGGTGCCTGAAAAAAGGCGGCCAACAACAACTAAAATTCATAGCAACATATAAAACATTTTCCACAACAATTTCTCCTGGGGGCTCGGGGCGTGTGCCCGGCTGAAGTAGTTGCTCAGAAGCCGGCCCAAACCTTTTCAGTGACCGCCGTCTTTATTACAAAATATTTTAACATTTTTCGCAAGTGTTTTAAGTCGGCTTTTGTGTCTACAATGAAGTGCCATTTGAGCTGCCAAAGCTAACCAAAAGCGTCCGCCGAAGAAGAGGCAGAGTATTAGCTGCTTATTTTGGCCATCGTCCCAGAAACCATCCTTTCAGAGGACCGAAGACTCGAGTGGGTTTGGCCAGTTCTTTTGTGGTGTTATTAAATGGCATTTAAAATGTAACTCTAGATTACTGCTAATATATTTGGCCGCAGTCGGCAAAGAGTTGAGCAGCACTTCAAGTTCAAGGGAGCTTGTTCCAAAGCTGAACTTGAGGGCTGACCTTTAGATTGAATATTTTGTGCTTCCTAAATACTTTATGGTTTTGGTTTCCTGCATCCCAATTGCTTGTATTTAAATTAAAGCTCCAACAAGTTAAAAGTAAAATCTGCTTTAATCAGCTGAAAAATGAAACAGTAAAGTATTTTCACAATGTAGGAATAAATTTATAATTACTCATATATTTATTTATATATCCATATTGTGTCTTATGTTCAAAATTCGAAGCTTAAAACTCGAAACTTTTTGGCCAACAACAAAACAGATTTGTGTAATGAATTTCCTTTTATCTGATTAAAGAGCCCTCGGAAAATGCCGTAGCAAAAGTCCTGGCTAAGCATTTGAAGTCATAAATAAATCTTTACCTTTGAAAAATCCCCCCCAAACCCTGATCAAAGTACAGGCAATACCGTCAGTCGATTGCCAACTACTTAATATTAATAAGCTAGCCGCCCCACACAAATCCTCGCCAATATGCTAAGTAAGCCGCAGTTCGTGCCAAGTTATGCAAC
This sequence comes from Drosophila ananassae, assembly GCF_017639315.1. Taxonomy (NCBI): domain Eukaryota; kingdom Metazoa; phylum Arthropoda; class Insecta; order Diptera; family Drosophilidae; genus Drosophila; species Drosophila ananassae. The sequence continues at coordinate 12,338,571 of NC_057927.1, read as the reverse complement.
CAGAGTCTTCTTCCCTCATTCGCAGGCTTTGATGGCGGAATGCGTCAATGGTTCCTCATGGAAATCTATGATCAGCATAGTGGCCAGCTACAGGCCAACATCAGTGCCAAGTTTGCGGCCTTGAGCGTCACTGGCTTGGATGCGGGCCGCCTGTTCCGCATCTACGTCTACGCCGTAAATGGACGTGGTCGCAGCGATTCCATAGCCCTCGATGGATACACCCTTAAGGCGGCTGAAAAGCAGACGGGTAAGTGAACATTTTTACGAAAAAAATTATAAATTATCAATTTTAAATGCATTTAAGGGGATACTTATCACTAAAACAAAAAACCTTTTCTTTAATGGATATTTTTGCTAATTTGTATTACAATCACTTGATAAATTGTGAAAAAAACATTGTTTTTAAATCTTTTATATTGATAGTGTTTTCCAAGAAATATTTTTTCAGTGAATGCTTGCCTTTTATGAATTTTTTATGCTAATACTTGGGCTTTTAAACGTCCAACCTCCAACGAAGGAAAGCGAATTGCACAACTTTGCATTCGGCGCTGCGCAAGCACCCCTGTATCAGTTTCACGCCGAAGATTGTTCTGCATTTTATGATTATTATGCCACCTCGGAATTTAATTACGCTAAACTGCTCAATGAATTGTAAATTCTGCGACACAGAACTTTCGCCTTTAGTTTGGGACAGAGAGCGTAAAATTTTATGCAGGCTCCGCCACAAAGTAGCGAAAAAAATCTGAAATGATTAGCATTAATGAATTGGGGTTGGTGGAAAACGGCCGGAAACGGTCCACCATGAATACTAGAGGGTATGGGGTCTAAACGAAAAAGGAAATTGTAATGCTAATTAGCCAAAGCAAGAGCTGACAAGAGTTTTATTTTCATTTTTGTATATTTTCTTTTGTTGGCTGCGCTCCGGAAGTCCGAGACTGGGAAAACGGCCCTCTAAGAGGACAGTCACATTTTGTGTAAACAACTTCAGCCGACATTTCAATTTTTCATAAAGTCAGGCAGAGCAATGGGAGCGGAGAAAAGTGCAAAGCAAACAACAAACTGAGAGGAGCCCAGGGTCAGAGGTGGAAAGATGGAAATCGGAAAAGAAAATTGTCTTGACTCGGGTAAAGTGTAGATGCTCTGAGCAAAGGTTAAGCTGGGTTTGGATCAGCATTCCTTGAAGGATTTTTGGGGATTGTAAGGTTTAAGGAAAATTAAATAATGTGAATCAACAACATTGTACAAAATAAACAAAATGTATTACTTTTAATGAATTGCCAATGATTCTGCAGTAACTAATTAAATTAATTGATAATATCTTCTTTCAGTTGCTTTGACCTCGTATAAGGGCAGTGCCCAGAGCCCGGACAACTTCGAGCTGACTCCAATCCTGTCGATTGGCATCTTTGTAGGCATCCTGGTGGCCATCGTCTGCATTGGGATTGGCACCATTGCCGCTTTGAAGCTGCGCTCGCATAAACACCAGCAGCAGGCGAAATTCGCACATCCGAATGCGAAATTCTCACGTCCAGGCAATTTGCAAATTAAGGACAAAATCTCATTGCCATTGAGTCACTCCGAGGAGATGTACGACGAGAAGAATCCCGACGTTGTGCCCTACAATGAGGGTAAGTCCCACAGCAGTGTCCCCTTGTTTTCTACGACGTATCCTTTTGGAATCCCCTCAAGATAAATGGTGTCTGCCTTGGCTTCTGTTTGCAATTTATGGACGTTGGGCTTGAGGCAGCCCTTTTATGCAAATGCATTTGACAGGCCGTCCGGCTCATGCAGGCAAAACAAACAGGACAACTTGGAGTCCTGAAGAGCTGGCTGCATTTTTGTTCCGGTGCTGAAATATTTAAATGACAGCTAATTGCTGTCAGGTCCACGATGGTTAGCTTGTTTGCTCATGTGTCTGCAGTCGAGTGCCTTCAAGTCCTGCCCGCCGCCTTTTTAGGGCGAAATGCTTAGGGAAAATTGGAAGCTGAAGCAATTTTACTCACTGCACGTGCTTTGTTGATTAATGGCAATCAAGAAATCAAGCGGCAGCCAAAAGCAGAAGGAGCCGAAGCATCAGTAGCAGCACAACAATTTAATCAATTTTCCAAACGTAAAGCAATTTCATGGCCAGGGTAAAAAAAAGCGCAGGAAAAAAGGAAAAGTCAAAGAAGCTGGGAGCGAAGAAAATTGGGCGGCAGGAAGAAAACTTGCTACCGAAAATCACCAAAAGATTTGAGGGCGTCGGCCAGGCCGAAAACTTTTGCCTTGCTACTTAACAACAACAAGCCCAAACTTTTTGAACTAACTAAGCGTTCTCTCTTCTCTTTTCATCCCCTCACGCCCACTCTTCGAATTTCCGCCCAGTTGATGGTGAATATAAACAAAAATCAGCAACACAAACGCCATCGGGACATCTTTCGACAACCAGCGAGGTGGAAATCAGCTGCAAGCCGGGCTCAACATCCGGCACCGGAATCGTCCAGGCCAACTCGGCGGACAGTGGCACCTATCAGAGCAGCAAGGTGAGTCGCAGAGCCAAACTGTCGTCAAAACTTTGGCCACCGAAAAGTTTTAATTACAGTCGAACTACTCTATGATGATCTCCCCACCGCTGAGGCGTACGTCCGCCGTTCCCCTGTGGCGAAAACATTGCCATGACAAATGCTTTGATTTGATGTCGCAAATTTCTTGGGAAAATCTTAATGCTCTTGAAAACAATTTGGCTTAGCTTGGAAAATAAACTTGTGATTATAGCTTGTGCCTCGCTTAAAACAGTTTCCAAAGATTTTTTTCCTTTTCCTTGGGGAAAGGATATTCCCATAGTATGCCCCATATACTTTCTTTTGAATTATTTTCTACGAAATAACAGATAGCTTAATTATTAACGAAAATGTAATTTTTGAATATTTTAATTATTTTTTTTTGATTAACTCTTAAGGATTTATTCGAATTTATATAAGCTTAGAGATAACTCATTTTATTCTTCGAAGTGGCCAGTTAGTTTTTTGATAACATCTTTGAGGTTCATTTAATTTTGTCTGAGCCTTAATTACCATCCGCGAATTCCTTTAACTTTTTTCCACTTATTTTCGCAGGACGATGAACTGCACTACGCGGAACTGACGCTGGGCAGCAGTACCTCAAAGAAGGCGCAGCCAGGTGCCGGAGTCCAGCAGCAGCAGCAGCAGCAACATCCTCTTCAGCACCAACAGCCGGGACAACCAGGACAGCCAGGACAGGCAGGACAGCCGGTGCAACACCCCCACCCCATAATGGGAGGTACTCTTCCGCACGGGTCGAGTATGCGCAAGCTGCTGCCCAGCATCCCTGCGACGGCGACACTGCAGCGCCACAAGCCGAATGCGGGTGGACTGCAGCATCCGCACCAGCACGCTCCACCGCCCACGTACGATTACGATTACTTTGAGGAGCCGACGATATATGCGCAGATCGATGCGTACAAGACGATGCAGGTGGACACAGGTGCCGGGGTCCCAGCCGGCATATCCTCGCCTGGCTCACACGGCACTCCATCGACCGTTTCTCCCGGAACGGTGCAGATGTACACCTTGCCCCCGCATCCCGGTGGCTACCACACCCTGCCCCACAACCACCACGCCCAACATCAGGCGGGTCCGCAGAACTCCGCTTCGATGATGCAAATGATGCAACAGCAGCAGTTGCACCACCATGCATCCCCCATGCCGCCTTCCTACCAGCAACACCAGCAGCAACAGCAACAGCAGCAGCAAATGGGGCATGGCCAAATGCTCGTCTCGAGCAATAGCAGCGGTCTGGCGTCTACCACAGCCGCGGTGGCAAGTCCCAGTAGCTCCCTGTCAGGACTCTCGGGAGTGGGAAAGTCCTATTCCCGCGAAATCGTCACCGTGCGCACCCCGCTTATGTACTCCCAGCAGGAGAGCTGCGTCTAAGCGACAAACACCCAGCAACCTATTTCTCCAATCGGAGCCCCCCGACCCGCACCCCATAAGCCCAGAACCCCACAAAACCCCCAATATCTAGTCACGTAAGTCTTGAGCTCTTTGTGGTTGGTGTCTAGGCTAAGTGTTGCCAAAACGAATTGAATTAATCTACTGCATTGAAGTGAATTGATTGAAATTGAAGTTGAAGCTCGTTGAAGGAACTGAACTAAAAAGTAAACATCAATTTTAATTTGTAATTTCTTTTGCAGACTTTATATTAGACTTCGAATTTAAATACTGTAGTAAATATTTTTCGGAATTCAATTTCAAAAGATAGATTGTGCTTTTAAGCAAAACGATTGGTCAGAGGCGTTAATATAAATGTGACACCCTCGAACCATAAATTCCACAACAACAAACATCGGCTATATTCATAAATCAAAATCGATTAACGAAAATAGTTGAACAGAGATACATATTTTAAAATCGAAATTTATTGCACTTTAGTTCTTTTCAGATACTTGAAACGAGAAGTATTCAAAAGTACCAATACAAAATAGTTTTTTGAGGTTACTTTTGAAAGGACGATGCAGAATGTTCCTTCCTTATAGTATAGTATTTTTCAACGATTCACCAAAAATAAGATTAATAAGAAACGACTTTCCATGGAAATTTTGTAAATGTTTGTAAATGTGAACTGGCAAGAATGGATACAACAATTTGTAGCAACTAGGCTCAAAAACGCATAAATATAGCATATAATTATTAAAGATATATGTATCCTCGATATAATAGACTCAAAGCTCACTCTCACTCAACTAAAGATAGGCGAGCAATGCGATGGCGCAACTTCTTGGCAATTATATTCAAAATAAATTACATTATTCAAATCTACAGTAAACAATATGAATATATCAAACACTCACCCTTCGACACACACGGGCAAATTAGCTGCAATTAACTTAGCATAAATGAATACTAAGTATTAATGTGTAAATAGCAAAATCATAATTCAAATTTATTTTACAAAACCCAAAAGCAAATCAAACAGAAATGCAGCGTACTGCAATATGAAAAGCAAACGTAAATGAATGTAAATTAGTTGCACATTCAATGCGGAAAACTCAAAAAGACTATAAATAACAAAAACAAAACCAACATATAGCAAACGTGTGTGCATAAACTTGGATGAAAACCAAACAAAACTTAAAAATAAAAGAAAAAATGAAAAGAAAAATGTTGTTTGTAAATTGCATTTATATATAAATTTGTATTTTTTCTCTTTAATGTATAAATCAATGTTTCAACTGTGAAAAGGTAATTATAAATAAATCAAATAGACGCACCTTGTAAATTATTGTTACATTTTAATATCTTTGTTTAATGACTAAATGGAGACACATTGACAAAAAAAAGTTACACCTATGAAAAAATGTAAAAAAATTTGTTGGAAAACTGTAATGGCACAAAAAACGGCCAAAAAAATTTCCATTTCCAGCTAGCTAAGAATAAAAGAATGAAAATCGAAATCGAAAAATTTGAAATAGTAAAAGAAAAATGTGAAAATTAAATAAGTGATTTATCTTACATCAAATAGAATGGACTACTAACATCTTACATATATGTATATGTGTGTTTGGCCATACGAATATATTTCTGCATGTATGTATGTAAGCGTTCCAACCCAATATGAATCTGAACTAAGTGTAGCTAATTTAACATTTAAACAACGCCATAAAAGAAAACTGTAAAATATATTAACGATTTAGTTTAAAGCAAGGCATATACTCTATAAATGAATTATAAATGTATGTTACGATTAAGCACTCAAAATGATATGGAAAATGTCCCTACCCTATCCCAATGAATACAAGGAATAAAATGAAAACATGAACAAACTGAACAGCAACAACTGAATGAACTCAAACAAATAAATCCATATAAATTTCAATGAAAAACCAAATGAATTTCTTTTTGGCGAGTGGGGTAACATATTTGCGAAATAAACATCCACTACTTTTGGTTCAAAGCATTATTTTTTTCAGTGTAAAAGCAAAGACACCCATACATATAAAACCCATAAAATTTACAATGCAATGTTGCTTGGGTCTTCTTGCAGCAAAGGCCCCAAGGCCAAAGGCAAGGCAAGTAGCCTTTCAAATTGTGCACTCAAATGGACACAGCGAGGACGAGCAACAACATGGCGTACGAGTAATTTCTGTATATGTGTGTAAGCACGACACACGTACCGAACTTGGCTTTCCTCATTTCGTCCCTCGACGAGTTTTTTTTTGCAAACTTTTGCATGTGCAGTGAACCGTAGATCTAAAAGAAACAGGACGACATCAGGAGACATCACATGGATTTGTGGCTTGGCAATGGCAACGGTCATGTTTGACAAGCTCCCAAACTCCGTACTGACTTCTTTGTGTTCCTGCACTTTTCTACTTCCTTCAAAGTATTTTGCGTTACTTTGTTTTGCTCGGTCCAAAATTAAAAAGCACAGACACACATTTGTGCCACTAGTCCCGGGAAATACGAAAAAGGAAAAGCAGACAAAATAGAGATTTCAGGGCGGACAACAAATGAAGCTGCAGCCCAAATTTAACGAGCCCCGTACAAAGTTACACCTAAAAAAATTTTCCTAACACCTATAAACACATTTGGCAATCAAGTTACTGTCAGATAAGGGCACAATTTTTATTTATGTGGTTCATAAAAAAATTGGTACCATTTTATATTACCCTTCTTTAAGGTTATTATTTTGGGAAGTGTGGAAAGAGACAAATTTAGAGTCTGTGAGTGCCTCGTATGTCACTTTGTAGTCTGACAACCAATGGAATTACCCCTTCCGGAGTAATTTATGTGCCGCCTTTTATCGGACATAACATGACGTTCCTTATTGGCGTCCTAGACAGTTTTGGCAAAATTAAAAGAAAAATTGAAAACTACGGTCAATTACACTCGAGCTTAAAGCTTTTTTTATTGATGCCATATAAAAGATAAGGGAATCTAGCGTAAAAAAAAACTTAAATTGAAATGCAATATTTATTATATATGAATTTTTTTACACACATTTATACACGCCATCGATCCATTCTCAACGGATATGCCAGAGACTTCAATCATGCTCCCCAGGGGACGGGCTGCTGCTTGAAAAGCCCTTCACTGGTTCCTCTTCTGCGCTTTTGTACCCATAATCCATTGTTATCTGCTGGCCATTTGTTATGCGCAAACCAAGCACCGAACACCGTTCAGCCGGGCAACCAGGTCAGTTTATCCTGGCCAAAGAGATCCTGCAGAGAGAACGGATATTTGTTGGACAACCATTCATCAGAATCGGGGCGCATAATGCAGGCATATTTATAACCTTTGACAGAGTATCCTCAAAGCAAGCGAAACGCAGTCAGCCACTGCGCTCTTACTGGCCCGCACGCCCAACCACTGTTAATAATTATTGCACATGGGAGCCAAATGGAACTTTGCACATGTGAGCTGCATCTGAACATTGCAAGGGGTACGCAAAACAATCTCATTACCATTACTTTTTAGATACTTCAAACTTTCAATCAATTTCCCCGGCAATATCCGTCGGAAAACTTAGCAGAGCTTGGGGAGCTCGAGGAGTCTCAAGCACTCGTCACTTCTCCTACATATTGCAGCTATTGTTGTAGCCTTCTTATACTCTCTGTTTTCTGGGTATTCAGAATATACGTTGGCTGACTAACATTCGCTTGTTGACTAAGGAGCACTCAAAGTTGTATTTATAAAACAAAGTGGACTCCGAAGAAATTAAGCTTACCCAGAAATCATTTTGCAACAAAATGCAGTCCTTGTAATAATAATTATTAATAGGTATTTTTAAGACGTGAGAGTGGATAAAAATTCCTGGGTCCTGTTGCTGTGCTGATGGCGCTTTGCGATGGCAGCGTCGCCCAAGTTGACAGCATTGTTTTGCGCCATGACGCAGCTGATGCTACAGGAATTGCTTGCTTTGAAGTAAACAAGCAATTTTGCGAAAGAAAGCAACTCCTTCTGCCGGTTCCTTCTGCTCACCCTCCTGCATTTCCAATCTTGAATACTGCATCTTCCAACCCCCAAAACGTACTCGCATGCATAACTTGGAGCCTGCTCAGCCTCTTTGCTGTCAGCTGTCAATGCACTCGACGCGTCTGCTCCCCATTTTCCCCTGCTTCTCTTCGCAGCATGTTGCATTTTTTATGCTACGCTGCACTTTGACTTGCTGGGTCTTTGTTTGCTCGTTCGATACTCGTAGACCGTCTTATCAGGGGCGAGTGTTGTTTTTAGCATCTACAACCCGCTCCTCCCGATGACGACTCTGTCAGCAACATTATGGTAAAGTTTTGGCCTTCTCTCAGATTTGGTATTAAAATGTCTTTGAAGTTGTTGTCTAGCTGCGACATAATTAACAAATATTTCACATGTATGTGTGGTTGCAGGACGAGAAACAAAACCAAGAACAGTACTGGACGAAAATCCAGCAGCTCACATGATAAATGTTTGCCAATAAATTACAGTTACGCCTGCAATAAATATTCAAATAGCTTGGTCCAGCCGAGAGAAATGCCAGGCAACCCCAAAAATGGTCACAGCAGCACAACTGCTAACTAATGATCTATTAGCCAAGGACTTGTATCCTGCTTGCATTCCCCTCTTTGCCAATGAGTTTGTGTTTGTGTGAGTTTCTCATATCCGGTGCTCGTCTTATTAGTTCCCAAAAGCGACCACGTTTGACTTTTATTACACTCACTGTGTCATTCGTTGCAAAAGTAGTTTTCTGACACAAAAAACATTTATCTTGCTTTGCCCGGTTTGCGTGTATCCTCCGGATGTTGACTAACTTACAAATGAGCTGGGTATTCAATTTGTCTAAACTGATGCAAATATGATTGAACACATTTGTTAGCGTCCAAATGGGAAAAGAATCTCACTGCGGATGGAAGCCAATTTTATAAAAAGGGGAAGATTCAAACACAGATTTTTCATTATTTATCAACAAAGTTTTTTATTGACAAATGTAAGAGGTTACGTAAATTTTAATAAAAATAACTACCCAGATTCAATGTTGGGACATAATTTTTCATTAAACGGTAACTTTTGAGCTAGATGGAATGAACTTTCCCCGGACTATATTTCAACTATATAATGTGAATTCATAGAAAAACCAATCAAGTATTAAAAACTGAGGTTTCACCAAACTTCCACTTTTAAGTGAATCAATTGTGTTTCCCTCATCATCAAAATCTTTCAAAGCGCAATTGCTTTGGCAGCAGCACCAGTTTGCCACCTTTGTCAAACTTCGCAAGCCTGAAAACTTTAACTGCCATCTGGATGCCATTTATCGCAGAGCCAAGGAAAAGTGTCTAATGCGCGTTTTGGCGACACTTTTTATACGGACAATGGCAATAGGATGCGGCGACCAGAGCGAAACAAAACTGCAAATCCAACTAAAAACTCGGCGGCAGAACAAAAGTATTTCCCAAAAAGAGTTTTGGCTTGCAGTCGAAGCTGAAACAAAAGTTTGTGAGCGCAAAACATTTTATTGCGCTCCTAAGAATCTACACTGCAAATTTCGTATACGCCACGTTGTGCCGAGAAGGCGAAGGACAACAAGAGGGACAGGGAGAGTCGGCGAGCGAGTGAGCCAGCTACTCCCAAGGCCCAAGTAAAATATGAAATATATTTCAACTTTTGCACACACCGAAATATGTGCGGCATTGCTGGTTTCAGGGAGGAGCGGTAATGAAGCGGTGTGGTGGTGGAGCAGCTGCAAATATGCGGCCAAGTCGCTGCCTGGCACAAGCCTTAAGCATCTGGGGCATGCTACAAACGAGAAGAAAGAATGCCAGGCGAACAAAAAGAGAAAAAAACTAAAAGAATACAAAAACACCCACGGAAAAAACTCCACTTCGCCCAGCTAACAAAATATGCCATGACACAAATACGGCATGACCCACCGAGGTGGAAACGCAATGCTTGCAATGCCAGTGGAATCCGAAATCCAAGTCCGAGTCCAGGTAAAAGCATGCGGGGTGGCGATTGCATTTCAAGGCCGTTCCGGCCAAATGGAAAATTATTTTCTCCCTGTCATTATTTTTCCTTAGCTTAGCTTTAGCTTTCCCTGAGTGCGTTCCGTGCCGATGACCGAAAACCCGTTTCAAGGTCTGGACTTGTAGTATTATACTTTTATTCAAACCTTTTTTTTATTTCTAATACTTTTTATAAATTTTCAACAATGGGAGTTTTAAGAATTTTGGATAAGCGCCAAAAACAAATGAATTCTAAGCTGAGAGAGCTGCTGAAATTTACTTCTGCTACTTAAGAGATTTATAAACTATTATAAAGCATATGACTGGTTCCAAAAATAACATAATTCTGCACTTTGAATTGTGCCTTCAACTCGGACAGCACTTCACCCACGTCCCATCAGCATAACATTGGCTACGCACATTTTGAATAACTGGCTGGTAAATAATGTTTAACATTTATGAGCTGTCGCGGCCACTTCGTAGTTTATCAAATGAGTGAAAAGAGAAGGCCGTGGGAATGGAAACAGTGCGTATACGCGATATTGTTTGCGCTGGTACCGGGCACAAAATGCACTTTTGGCCCCAGGTCGCGCTATTTTGCGCAATGTTTAATTAATTATCAATTAATGTGTTACAAACCGCAGAGACATTAATATCATACGCCGCGTTGCACATCCGCAATAAACCGAGCAGACGATTGGATTGGAATGGATTGGTTTGGGCCAGAAACCCATCACCATCATCATCGCCAATGGCAGACCACCGCAGAGCTGGCAAGCTTGTAAAGCTGTCATAGCTTTGATTATTATCGATTTCATATTAAGCTTAACTGGCTTCGCTTGTGTGCGGGGATGTGTGTTTTTGTGTGAGCTTGTGTGTGCGGCCTGCGTGTACATAATATTATCGGGTCTGTGTGCGAGCTGCACTTAGACCATCAGCAAATAGGCAAATTCGAGGGTAAGCGCATAAATATTTGGGTCAGGCAGTTCCTCTGTCGGCCCAAAGCAAATATTGCCGGCCATCTAGGCACATTAGCGGAACAAACAATGGGGTTAATTCCTGGCCAGACACTTATGTTTCGGCTAAGCCAAGGTAAATGCTTGCGAAACATTAGCCAAGGCGGACCTCGATAAGGCTGTGTAATCGAAATTAAACATTTAAATTTGCGGTGGAAACCAATTTTAAATTGGTAAGTACTATATAATTCTGTGACAATTAAAAGGCACCTATTAGTTCTATAGTTAATCGCAAGATGGTATTTTGTTCTGACCTAGTGACTTTAAACTCTCCCTTTTTTATAAAATTCTCATTTTTACAATTTACAAATAAAGCTACGTTCCCTTATTACGTATACGCCCAGTGTGCGACCTATCTCAACAATTGCTTACACCGGGCGGATGGCTATCTTCTTCAAAGTCAAAGACCCAACTTTATTTACTGGATCTTGATATTTATGAATGGCCCAAAAGTCCTGGGCCGAGCTCCCAACTTGCTTCCGAGTGACTGCCCTGGCACTTACATCCAAGCCGCTCCTGAGGCTCGTCGTTTTGGCCCAGTTGTTGTTTTCACTCAAAGTCAACTCATTTTTTCTCATCTAATGCACGCTGGGGATCAATTTGCCATGTAAACAATTTATTGACTGTTTTGTTTAGTGCGCTTTTGGGATACTTTCGTTCAAGTTTTGCTTCTGCGCAAGCTGGTAAAGTAAAGAGAAAGTTAGGAAGCCCAAGAACGGACAGCACAACAATGTGCCCCCAGTTTTTCTTCTGCTGGCTGCTTTTTCGCTTCAGGCCGCTACGACTTTAAAAGCGTGAAAATTCATTAGCAAATTTCCACCAAAGGCGTGTTAATTAAGGTGCTGTGTGAGCCCAGTTCAGCCTGACCACAGCCAAAGCCTCCAATTAATTTTAATTACAGTTTGGCAGCAAGGCAGCAAAAATAAGAAAGGAAATACGAGGAGGGGTATCCAACAAGGGATAAGCGACCAAGATGCAGAAAACACCAACAAACTGTTTGTGTTTTCACACCTTTTGCCCAGCAAATGCGCTGAGGAGCCGCACCGAGAGACATCAGCCTGACCGCTCGCAACTTTGTGAGCAGTTACAGCTTTCCTTCAATTTCCCGTGGATTTTTTTCACCCACCAGTCGCTGGGTATGCTCTGTTTTTTTAAATATAGAGTAAAAGATGTGTTAAACAAACTAGAAATGAATAGTACATGCAACAAGCAGATAAACATTAAATATAATTATCAATTAACTAGCCAATAAAAACTTTGATTAGGTATCGTAAAGTCTATAATATTGTCCCAGTTCCACATTATTTTCTTTCGGTTTTTCCGTGCTTGTTATACATTTTTTTCTTCATGGTTTTCTTGTTACTTTCCCTAGTGCCCAACAATTCTATTTTTTCTCAGCTAAGATTTCTTTCTACATTTGCCTTCACTAATTATGACCTCAGGCGGATAGGTCGGCGAATAGCCTGCTTCGACCAAACGACACTGCATGTAATTAGTGGTTAAATTGCCGCCCAGAGGTCAGCGAAACCGCGACATCTCAGTGGTTGGGTGGTGCAAGTTAGTAGCCCTGAGCGCCAAGGTGTCACGCTCATTATGAGGTGGTGTACGTTTGCAAGGGGGCAGTTCAAAGTGCTTCGACACGAGGCCACAGTTGACAATGACAGTGTTAGAATCAGCCAATCTTTCCCTGGAGCGAGTTAATTTTCCCATTTTACTGTAGTTATAGACCGAATTCAGATCGAATGGTGTTCGCAATGATGCAATGGGATCACGTGCAATTATCTGCCGGATTATGTACTCACAAAACGACGGGACAGACAAATGGAACAGATTGCGGGCAAAACAAAGAGACTAGAAGAGAAATAAAATCAGCATCATAAGGCATTTTAATTCATAAGCTGACATTTGTCTCGCTGGGCAACGTTGACTGCCTCACTGGCTGTCTGACTGGCTGACTGGCTGACTGAAAATGGAAAAGATATTTCATGCTCATTTACATGAAATTTTCATTATGCGCCGCACGCTGAACGCAAAACGCAAAACGCAGAGCGCTGTACGCTATACGCTGTTCGCTGGAGCTGTAGAACTTTTGCAATGCCAGACGGATTTGGCCAGAAACCGGAGGGAAGGAACGGAAAGACAGAAAGCCAGCAGCAAAATCACGTTCGTTTATCATCGCTGGCGACATCGTCGGGACGATGATGTTGATGCTGATGTTGATGAGCACACAGACAGCCAAGGACATGAAAAAGGAACGGGAATGGACATGCCACCAGTAATAGGGAGCTGGAACGGGAACAGGAACGGGAATGGGAAGCGGGATTGGTCGGATGATGATGCCAAGGAGCGGACGACAAAGCGTGGGACAGCATTTTGCATACGCTGATGAATCCATCATCTTTACTCAACGTCACATCATCAAATCCACAGCGCTTAGTTATACTTTGTGAACGACGGCAGCAGACGCGGCGGCGACTGCACTTCTGCATCCTGTATCCTGCATCCTGCATACTGAATTCTGAATTGGGTGTCCTGGATCCAACGGATCTCTAGTAACTCTCCGCCTCACAGTAGTCCCCGCTACCTTTTTTCCACACCGGCACGGTGCATATATGCAAATATATGCGGGCAGGAAGCGAGACACATCAAACACTTATCATCAGACAGTAATGCATTCGCATTGGCTGCCCGCTATTGTCACCTTTGCACCTTTGATTTCAGGACACTGAAATCGTTGAAGTAGCAACAAGACGGCTATTATCAGGAGATCAGCAGATATTAGCTTTCATATTTTAAGTTAATGTAAAGGCTATGTATGCCCAATTATACCTTTAATGAGTATTATTAAATGTTTGCAGTTCGATTTATGGCAGTGTACTTTTGCCGAGTGATTTGAATGCTTTGCTGTTTCCTCGACGCATATGTAATGGCCTTTTTTCAAGTGCAATCCTCTAATTGTTTAACGCAAAGATCCCAGTCTGTGTTGACAAAGTGGCCTCCATGCCGAGCCCCATCCCCCCGAAATGCGGAGCCCACGCCCCTGGTCGCATGCACGTATACTCGCTGGCACTTAAGGGGATTTGTTTAATTGAAACGAATGCAGGGCCAAAAGCAAGGGCGGCAAGCAAAACAAAAAGCGCCAACCGAAATGAAACGAAACGAAACGCAAGAAAGACGTTGGCTAAATGAAAAGCGAAAGACAAACTGCTGGCGGGGAAGCTGGAGAAGGAAACCGGGGTTTGAGTTAAGATGTGACAGCAGCTTAGTCCAACAAATAAACAAAAATGCACTTGGCTTTTGAGTGGGCGGTAAGGGGCGGAATTGTTACGAACGCTACAATTGCTGTCCAATGCCAAAAGCTATCACTAAAGCTATGTTGATGTGTCGGCCGATGGGAGGAGTGATCTGAGCAGCTGTAACAATAAATGGCCATTTGGCTAATTAGAAAATGCTCCAGTCATCAGCTGCCATCCAAGGTCAACTGGCGGAGGCTGATCTCTTTCTAAGAATAGCATACAATTGGGCTTTTAGCTGCTCCACCGACTTGGGAGAACAATTGGGCAAGCAAAAGGTCATAGAGTAGGCAAAGCTTAAGCTCTGTGATGAGTTTATTAAGTTTGGGGAGGGTTATTTACAATTTCTATACCCTAGATTACACGTGCCAGGTTCTGTATTTATTCATAAAGATTATTTTCTTTATTAAATATATTAAAATTTAACTTCAAGATCTTAGTGATGAACCTTTCGTTAAATTATTAATCAACTAAGAAATCAATTTCACTGCATTTATTCACATCTGCAAACGTTTTAAAAGTCTTCTTAGTCAACGACAATTAAAATGTCAATGAAACCATGAACATGAACAGGCCTTGTTGCCGATTGGAGGATATCAGCAGCAAAAGGGACAACAGGCTACAGAAAAAGTTCCGATACAAGCGACAATCGTAAACAGTCCACTAGATTACTGAAAATTGAAATCGAAGCTGAGAAAAAAGGCTGGGATGAAAGGAAGGAATCAAGCACACTGCCAGTTTAGACACTTGGTCTCAAAGTTGCAGAACAAGGCAAAGGCCTGACAAAGGAAATGGACTTTAATTAAATTACGGCCAGTCAAAAGCCATTTTCATCCTTTTTTACGTGCGCTCTCTATTGCACGCCACTTTCAGAGATTCTATCATTTCTTCTCCTGCATTTTAGTAGCATCTCAGTTTTTTATTCGAACATAAATTGTACATACATTAGTTGTTTTTCTGTAAGAGATATTTAAAAAATTAAGTCTAAATGACTCTAAGTAATTTTAGTATATAATTCTCTACATTTTCTTAAGAAGTTTAATCAAAAGCTCAGTTGAAAATAGTCCTTGTTCTAGGGTATTCCAAATTTTCATGTTTCTTGTTTTTATTTTTTTGAGGCCGTTCGTTTACTCAGGTTGACTTCTCATTACTTTTTGCTCGTCAGTCTTTTTGTTGCTCCAGCCTGCTCCTGATGCCTTTTTTGCTGTTTTTGTTTTAACTTGGCCAACGTTGCCTTTTATGACAAACAAAACTTTTTACAGCCGAGCTTGACGTGTGCAGCCTTCAAGAAAAGTGCCAAGACTAAGTGAAAATGTTTCCTGCCCCAAAAAGGGAAAGTCAAACGGCATAAATAAACACGGTTCGGAGTGGAGAAAGCTACTCCTCAAATGGAAAGTGTCGCTTGGCCGGAGCCAATTAAACTTGCAATGCTAATTAATAACTTGCAATCGTGTGCAAGTCACAAAAAGAAGAAATACATAAACATTTTCTGTCTACTTTTGCGACAGGCAGCATTTATACATTTGCATATTCTTATTTTTGGTTTTTCCTAGCTATTTTAGGAGGAAGATTTCTCTGCGCCTGTGCATATAATTAAAATATTTTTTCACAGCAATTAAACAGAGCATAAATACAAAGCAGAAAAACTTTTTCGAAAAGATGGAAAACCGCTTACCTCTGGAAGTAGAAGTAGAAGTAAAAGTAAAAGCAAAACGATTAAATAGCTTTCAATTTAATTGAGGCAATTCTGGGGAGCTGCCTCTCTTTCTTTGGGTTTTAATTGCCCCAACAACTTTTGAGGCCGTTTCGACGTGTTGCAACAATAAGAACAGAAGCTGGGTGCGCTAATTGCTCAAGTTTGGCACATGCGAGCAATCCCTATCAGTAATGTACGATGGCTTGAGCAAGTTATTTTTATGACGTCCGCCTTTGATGTGGTCATAAAAATGTCGAACGCCCTGCAGCCAAGTATAAAATTGCACATCGCTTGCAGCGCCATGGCGCACCACAGGGCGTATGATTAACATAAAGCCAAGTACAGACATCGCAAACCAGCAGCCGGATCAAAAAGCAAAGCTGATTGCAGAATTAAAATGGGATTAAGGCAGCAGTAGCAACTGTAGACGGGCCACATTTCATATATCGTATATAACCGATCCGAGGGCAGAACAACGTCTGATTTCCCTGGTAACAGACAGAAAGAAAAACCGATACGCAGCAAAAGCATTCCAATCGAATAGCACACGGCCGCATCGGCAAAAGGCTGCCAAATGGACATTAACCACATGCACAACTCATTGAATTTTCCTCCATATTCGCTAAGTACTTAACGGTTCGAGTCCTCCTTTTTCTGACTGAACAGTTATCTTCGTTAATTTCATCCAGCGTGTTCAATTACCTATACTTTTATATTGGATTCTTATTCAACTCAGTTACGATTATTGGATACCCCTTTATATTGTTTTTTAAAACTTGAAGTATATGCATATAGGAATGATAAAGATTGGGTATTGATAGATAGCCTTTTAAAGAAGAGTATCTTCTTGGCTATCTTTCCTTTCCACAATTTTCAATTGACGCTCATTGCTTTATGCAATTTCTGGCGGCTAATTTCCCTGCTCCTCGAGCCTTAAAGGTATGGCTCCATTTAAAGCAAAACAAATGAGAGGATGAGATGTGAAATGCCTGCGGTCACAGAAAAGGCAGAAGAATTTAAATAAAGCAATGGCGAATGAAAAAAGCGGGAGACATACTCACAGGAACTTGCATAAAAGGCACATAAATCGAAATCTGTCACAAAGAACATGCGCAGCCAATAAATTTCCTTATCTCAATAGCAGCGACAAGTAGCAAGGAGCCGGAGCAGGCGGTACAGTGAAGCCTGGGGTGGCTCGAAGGCGTGTCCGTTGCACGGCAAGCGAACATGTTGCATATGCAATGCGGACACTACTTTCGTCTTTCGTTTGTGTGAGTGAGTGTCCGTGTGACCCACCATTTGCCGTCCTCCTACCCAAGAATTGTTGCTTGGGCTTTTGCCTTTCATCTGCTGTGATATTGGTTTGGTCGTGTTGTCGCCTGTCACATTGCAGCGCAAATTGAAATTATCGCGGCAGCCACCGCCGCCTACGAAACATTCCGATTAATATTTATTTCCATACATATTTAATTTCTTCCTTTTCGCGGTGGCTGATTGTGCAAAGTCCTGACAGATAGTCTGCAAAGCTTTTTAACGAAATTAAAAAACTAGGATCCATAGTTACTAACTATTTGAAAACTTTATCATTCTCTGGAAATCTGGAAATGGATTTAACTAAATGTAAAACAAACGTAGATACCATAAATCAAACAAAAAACTTGCATAAAAAAGCACTTGAGATCCATCCAATTATGCCAAATAACCCAACTTTCTGTTTCCAGCAAACTGACAAATTAAACTAGCCGCCAGACAACCAGGGGGATGAGATGAACAACTGACTGTGGGTTGAGGGCTTATTAAGTATACAGTTTTAAATCCATAAATCACACATATAATTATGCAAATTACAAAAATATGGGCAACCCAAGTTGCAGACCCATGCCAAAAAAGCAGTAGCCCCCCGTACAAACCCAAACTAAGCCATCATCAGCTTGCTCAGACAAAAATAGAAACCGAAAACTGGAAACGAAACCAAGTTGGATGCGGGCACGTGTTTGGCTTGCTGAAATCTACATAAGCTGGCTGGCGGCCAATTTGGTAAGGGACTAACTATCCTAGCCAACCGAGCCAAGCCAAGCCAAGCCAGGGAGTCACTCTGTCAGCCGGCTGGCCAAGAAATCTTTTCTCCAAAATATCCAGCAGAAAAAAAATAGACTGTTAAAAAATCTGTTTTGCCAACATTTGCATGGAATGCGTTGTTGCCCATCCGATTTTTCTCATAGTTTTTCGGGTGCCATTTTGCATAACTTGGCCCGAAATACACACTCTGATCCGCATTTAGAGCATTTCGAATGGACATATATATGTTTGCGTATGTATCAACTTTTTGGTTCGTTGGGTGCCGTGATTTTGACAGCCAGGCTAACGAAACGAAACAGAGAGCGAAGCTGTTCCGTAAAAATATGCATACATTTTAATAGCTAGGTAAGAGGAAAATAAATAGAAAGCCGGCCACGCAGCAATATGCTCCACCGCATGTCAACTTTTCGATGTATTTTCGTCCGAATCACAGGCTATCCGGCAATCCAGCTCTCAAGCACTCAGCCCGGAACATTTCGATGTGGTCAAGTGTGCTTAAGAATTCATTCAACAGTTTGGCTCCCTCCTCATCATACTCTCTTTGTTTATTACATTTGCATATTATTTATTATTTATACACAGACACATATTTATGAAAGTTCTTTTACGACTTACACCATCAGCTCAGTTAAGAAAAAAAACACGCATACGTATACAAAACGATGACAAATTTTTTTCACGGGCTGCCTTACTGAGGGTGCCTATATTTTGAGAGCCAGTACAATTGACATTGCTCTGCTTATTTCATTAGAAATTCTTTTGAATATAAAAGCAAAATACACAATATATTTTTCAAAGCAAGAAAAAGAAAAAAAAAATATAATGAAATAAAATAAAATTTGAAGAAAATATGCTGAGAAAGCTTAAAAAATCATTGCCCTGGCTTTAACTACCGGAAATTCCTTTGTGCTGCTGGTGCTGATTTGGAGGCGACCACGCCCTATCGCAAGACATGCCGCCCACTTTTGAGCCAGCAATTCGACTCCACCGTCGCACTCACGCCCGCACAATTTTTCGCTGTTGACAATTTTGGCGGTTGTTGTGGCAACACGTGACTTGCAAGCCAAGCGAGAATGGCGGAGGAGAGTAAGAGAAGCCGCCAGAGAAATGGCGGAGACTGAGATGGCGGAGGGAAAAGTAACTGGGAATGCGAAAGAATGTTTCTTCTTTTCAGGAGATACTTTAAACTGGTTGTCGCACTCAACTCACGCCCTTGACCCACCCCACCGATCACATTGAAATCAGTTTCAAAATAATTCGCTGTTGAAATTCAATTTGTTATTTCCACTTGCCAATCTCTTCCTTTCTCTGTTCATCTCAATCTCCCTTTTCTCTCTGTCTCCCTCCATATTGGGTGTCGCATTAATGCTTCAATAGCTTAATTGGCAGAAACATTTTTATTTAGAGAGAAAAGAAGTAAATTATGTCATTAGAGCTCAATTTGCTCATTAATGCGGACCCGGTAGCGAAAAGAAAGAATCTCGTCAACCTTGCAGGATGAGATTTCGAATTCGAGTGCTCCGGGCACACATGTCGAATGCGCAATTGTCCTGAGTGGCCACTTGGGAAAATTGTGGCAACTGAACTGAAGAGAGCCAAGACAAGGAGTAAAGGGAGCTAGTTTAGCAATTCATTCATCCTTGAGATGAAAGGATTTTAAACTTAGCTGAAGCAGTTCAAGGACTACCGGCGACTCTGATATCAGCAATTTAGTTTTCCTAGGATTTAATTCGTAAGGGATGAAATAAGAATTTAATCCACAAAAAGCTTAAACAAATTCTGACCTCTTTAAGGCATAGATTTTATACTTTCATGAAAAAAACTTCTTATAAATTGTAGCATTATAAACATATTACTTGTGCTTGAACTCTGGATTTGGGAACAATTTTTCATCATCACCTGCTGCGATATAGCCTGTAGAAGGATATGGAACACACGCGCCACCTTCATCAGTAATATTTATTTCAACTTTATCATCAAGGACACCATTGGTTGTGTCTAGACGGGCCTTAGACCGTTGCTGCCTTTGGCTTCGTTTATTTTTTCATCGAAACATTTGCATTTTCAAAGTCAGGTCTGTGCATTGAACCAAAGCTTTGAGGTTCAAAACCAAAAGTCAAATCGTTTATCATCCCTTAGGGAGAATCCGTTTCCATTGAAGTTTTGCTGGGCTAAGCAAATCAAATGAAGTTATAAGCGTTTCACTAACAAATTGAGCAAACACTTGACGGCTAGCTTTATTAGAGAAATGGAAGCCAGTCTCGATGTGCGCATAATTTATGGTTGCGATTGTCTGCCTCCCTTCTTTGGGACATAGCAGATAACGAGGCACGTCAATGTTCGCTAATAAACTCAAGAAGGATTAATTTCGTGATTTATGATATGCAATAGAGTAAGAAAGAAGGAAGGATGACCGACCGTATAAGCTTAATAAGCTTTGACTGGCTGACATAAAATCCCTAGCATACTTTTCAGCTGTGGCAGGTATTACCGGCATTTGTTAATTAATTTCGCAGAATCAAGTGAAATAGATACTCGTATTCTGAAGGTTTAAATATACAACCTTCATTTTTTTTAAACCAATTTCATCCGACTTTTAGCCAAATATATATTAATTGGAAATATTATACTTTGTGGAGTAATTAATTTTCACAAACATGATTATTCTGCAATGGCACTTCCGCATATTGTGAAACAAAATCATTCCGTAAGTTAGTTTATTTTACCATATATTTTAAGCGGGATTGTTTTTATTCTACCATTTGATATTTTCAATTTTTCAAGTCAGTCACTTCCAGGAATTGAGAAGCCCACAGAATAGAACAGAACAGAACCAAAGTGAACGAAGCTAAAAGGCTTCCGGTGCCTTGGTGCTTCTTTTCCAGACAACTTTTGCATTGAGCCATTTATGCTATCATGTATGAAATGGACGCCCACATAAAATATATATTCCCATGAACATTTATATACGTACATGCATACTCGTAAGTAAGAACGGTATTTGTGTTATGAAAGAGGCCACAAAACAAGCTGTTAAAACAGCTGCCAGCAGCTCAGCTCAGAACTCAGACTGCAGCCAAGTCCTCTGACAGTTTTTGCCCTGACTATAAAAATTGTTTGCTGAGGCATTAAATTGAATGAAAATTTATGATCTTTTCATATTTGCCTATGCGGCTGAGACAGGGCAAAGCGGCTGCAAAGAAGCTCCATCGCCGCAGGCTAAAAACCTGTATGTGGTCCCAGGGCTCACTCTTCCCCACAAACGAGGTTCCCCACCGCCATGTGTGTGTTATTTAAACATGAGGCGGCTTTAAATTCGCAGCTAGCACAGCAAATTAAACAAATACAGCCAAAGTCAACAGACCATCAATCAAAGTGAACAGCGGGCATATTTGCAATATATCCAATAACTGACCTCTGACCTGCAGTAACGGTTGCCGCAGGCGATTTATCATCACGAATGGCAAACAAAATACAAAATGGACCGTGTGACACAGAGGATTAGACTGGGAGGCAAGTCTCAGTTTAGTCGCCGTGCTAATCATGGCTTACAACCGAGAACAAAGAGATTGCTTTGTTTCTTTTTAATATGGAATTCAGAATCTTCCCGTAAGGTGACAAGAACTTCTGGAATGCGGCAAAGAATTTTCGGGCAGGACGCAATGCCTAGTGGGCACGTCCTCAGACTTCAGACTTCTCCTTTCAACTAAGAAAGATTAATGATCCAGGTGGCTCTGGAAACAACGGAGAGCATTAATATTTATACAATATGCGAAAATGCAAAGACAATGTAGAACCAGGGTCAATTTGTAGTCCGTTCTCCGTTGGTGCTTGAAATGGGATGAAGTTAATAATAAAGTTGTTTCTTTTCCAGTGGAATACATTTTCAGTTTAATGAGAACCGAGTTAAGAAAAAGCTCACGTAATACTTTTGATAGTCAAAAACAAACTAATCAAAAATTCGAAATAAATCGTTTTCACATTCTGATGAAGCTTGCCAATTAAATCCTAAACGTATTTCTGAATCATAATATCGCAGTGGCAAATAATAAATAATATTTATCTTATATCCCTTATCGACAAGTATTTTTAAAAATAGGGATTTTTCCTGGAATTAAATAGCAATTTCAGATATTTTGGCTTTCCAATCCAATACTTTGACAAAATTTCCGGGCAACTGTTGCTTCTGATTATGTAAACCATTATTGATTTGTGTCAAGAGGAAGAAGCCAATTACCCACCCCAATCCTTAACAAGAAATGGAAATGGCATTCAATGGAAACTTGGCTGCTGTTTCTACTGGAAATTCTCCAAAAAGGGCTGGGGATCGACCATCCATATATTTGGAAGGCGTGTTTAGAGCCAGGCACATGCATAAATTTTGAGTAATTTAAGCAGTAGCAGAAAATGTCTCAAGTTATCCCCAACCCCCAGACAAGAAAATGGGTTCATAACTCTCCCGGTCCTTTTCCTTCATATGTGTGTCATGTTGGACATGTTGGGTGGAATCTGCTCCCGCCCGCATATTGCATGAATGGTTGGCTCTGTCTAAGTTTATGCTGCTGTCGCCGTGCCCCTTCCTCTGTCCCCTATCCCTGTTCCTTGTTGCCTTTCTCCTGACCGAGCATGTTCACTTGTCAAAATACGTTTGTTGCATGTAACTCAATGTCGGTTTAGCGCAGAATCAGAATCAGCTAGCTAGCAGCTAGAAGCCAGCTGCCTCATGCGCTTGCTGACACAAATGCACTGGGACTAAAACTGAGACTTGGACTGCGACTGGGACATGAAAGGCAAGAGCAATGTGATGCGAAATAATAGCGAAAGACATGAGCCAGAGCTCCACTAGTACCAGAGTCAAGGAAATGCCCCTTAGTGATTTATTGTTGCACTCAGATAGCAAAAGAGGTGGGAGCTGGAGCAAGAGCTGGAGCAAGAGCTGGGGCAAGAGCTACATATGTCACATGAAAAAACAAATGCGCTGTATAGAAAGCACTTGGATAATTGTATAGTTTTTCAATAACTCTAACAACTAAGAACTTATTATTAAATTTTTTTTTTTTCTTTGACAGCATGTGATTTTCAATACTTTAGGAGGTATGCTTTTTTTAGACTTAGTCTACGCCAAAACACATTATGCCTTAAACTCTCAAGCATCAGCAATTGGTTAAAGCTGGAGCACAAAAATTTCCCTGAACATTCTCCTTTAGATTTTTCCATTATTTGCATCGCAGTTCTTTCTTTTAAGGCACTGTCTCATGTCCAACCACATTGTGCAGCTGTGGGAGCTGCTTTTAGACGCAGCTTGCTTTGCATATGACATATAGAATGGTTTTCTTAACCATTTGCAAAATCAGCCTTTTTGAAATATTGGGCAGAGGGTATTAAATTTTGACCAAAAGTGTGCAAGTGTGTACTCTATTAAGACTTTCCATTATATTCTTCTCCCAGTGTTGTTTATCCTTTTTTCTGTCTGGAAGCTCCTTTCAAGTCTAATCAACAGCATTTCATTAGCGAATTTTAATTAATATAAATTACAGAACACTGGCAAACGGGCAAAAAAACAAAAAATTGTATATCAGACGGGTTTCATGGTAAAAAGAAGGGTTTCGGTTCGGGCAGGTGGCAAATGCCGCCTAAATATATTTCAGGGCTTTTGGCTAAGACGAACGCCAACATTGTTGGAGTTATACTCGGCCATGGGAGACTTTGTTATTAGCAATGTCATAATTTCATTACTGTCAAAGACCGCGGCATGGCTGCTGTTGCTTTCTCACTCCTTTTTGCAGCTCCCTGCCCTCTCTGTCTTTTGGCCCGGTTAAATTACACACGCGTGGCAGGTCTATTTATTACCGTTAGCGGTAATCCTAATCCACGTCGGCGGCATCAAAAGACAAAAGGCACAAAGCAACAAAAGACATCCCCTGACAAGGAATAGCTTTTTGGATACCCTTTAAGCATCCTAATTACCGATAACAAACTACTACTAACAAACTCCTCAAACTACAGCCTTTAAAACATTAAAAAGGCTTTATCTAAAAGGTTTTTGAAAAATAAATTTAATATCCAAGTTATGATCTTAATATCAATGGTTTCCAAATGTCATTTCAAGTCAATAGGTTAAAGATTAAATATTATATTAACAATGAATGTTTCTGCTAAAGACTAAAATTTATTCACTTCATATTCAAAAAATGAATCGCATTTGTTATAAAAGATTAAAAATCGGACCAGATTGTGCCAATATGCCGGAGATATCCATCTTTTTGGTCACAGCTAAGCGGTAAGTGCTGCCAGAAAAGTTTCCCAGAAACCATTTCCATTTTTTTAGGGTAGCTGCTGTCGCGCAAATTTTTCACAGCCAATATATCATTATAATTTGCATATCCGGCGCTGTAGGAAAATTGAGTATCCTGCCGGAGGATGAGAGCTGACTGGAACCGGCGCTGAATCAAGACAAGGGGAGTGGGATCGGAATGGGAATAAGAATGGGACTGAGACTGAAACCAAGAGGAATCCCTTTCGCTGGCAGCTGTTGCCACACAAATGTCTCAAGTGGCAATCAAGGCGCTTCCATTCAAATTTACGTCGCAACAAATTACCGCTCATTTGTCAACTTGCCACACCCCCCGCCACCCACTCGACGCTTTCCCGGAGTATTCTTTCAAAGCCCCCTATACGGTGGATAGTGTGAAAAATCTATGCTCGGCAACAAATGTTCCGCGAAATGCGACCAGAGAAGCAGCTAAGAAATCACACCCCCGACAACCCGACACACCGAGGCAAAAGTATCCTCTTTTCCTGGCGCCTACTTTTTCACCCATTACCACCAAAGACCTCGGCCTCAGCCCCAGCCTAACGAAGAATTTGACAAATTTTTATGAAACGCCTCAGTCGAAAAGTGTTGACAGGCAACAAATGCCTTTGACTCGCAGTTAGCCGCTTCGTTTTACTCACATTTTCAGTAAATTAGTTCATTAGTCGCGAGAAATTAAACATTTAACTAATAAAGTTTACTCCCAAGATATTATCGAACAAGCTTGGGTCAAAATACATTGTTTAATGTACAAATAATGTAAAGTAATTTAATCCTTTTGATCTTTTGAGCTAAAGTTGATATTAGATTGGTCTACAAGCAAGAATGTTGCAAAAATTGTATTTTGGAAAGAATTTGAACACTGTTTCTTCGTTTGTGGTCAGTTTTAAGTATGCCCAAGTGGGCCAAGAAATATTAAAGAAAATTGATTGAGGCAACAAAATTGCACCAAAAGATGAACTGTAAGAAAACTTGCTACCATTACTGAAGCTGGTAAACAAACATCGTAATTTCTCACCTATTTATGGGCGTAATAAACGTTTATGATGATACCCTAGCAGTATCCGCTTTCCTCTTCCTCTAAAATTTAGATTATGTGCACAACAATGTAGTCGAGGGCAAAACTTTAAACATGACGCCCTCTTTTCGGGGAACATATGTACGAAGCCTGACTTTTATTAACCTTGAACACAATATCCTTACTACTATAAACTTTTTTTCAGCCATTTTCTAGCATAAATAAAATTCTTCTGAAAAATTTTTTAAATTTGATTTATTGGATAGGAATGTTATGCTTATTCGATTCAATAATGAATGCAGTTTAAGTAAATGGATAGAACAGGGAAACTTTGCAAAGTAAAACACAGTTTTTAGCTTGGAATAAGAGAACTCTTATCTCTCTTCCCAATATAACGAATGTATGAATATTTTGTTTTTATTAATCATATATATTAAATCAAAATTATTTTACAGCAAAAGTTTCAATTTTCATTAAGTAAATGTGAAAGCCAAAGAGTTATGTGATTGCGCCACAGACACAACCATTAAATACATGATGAGAAACAGAATCCAGAGTTTCCTAGCCAATATTCTGCAATTGCAAATATGTCTAACCACAGTTGGACAAACAACTGTTTTCAAATCATCCTAGCCTCAACCCCTGGGGCAATATACTGTAAGAGCAGAGAATGGGAAAGTCAAGTAGAGGTCTAAACTAGACATCCGACGTGCGGTTAATGCACATTACGTGAGATGTAGACGCAAACAATCTTTAATTAATTAAAATTCATTGCAGTCTGTCTGGTCTGGCCCAATCACAACATTCAAATGGCATATTAACTTACTTAGGCAAGCACGAAGCGCGCCGCAGAGATCCTTCAGGCCTGTTGGTCAGTTATTATTATTATTATCCTTGGTTCAGTTGTTGGTCTTGGGTGCTGCCAAACAATGTTGATAGTTGATGTCTCTGCAGTTGCAGGGCTCTGAACTGGATTATTATTTGATTTGGCTTAAATTGCATACATTTCACTGCAGCACATACGGTTATGCAGATCAAGACAAATGCTCGTTGCCATCTGAAGACTACAGGCCACATTTCAATTTGAACTCGATTCAACTATACGGGAAATCTATCAAAATTGTAAAGTGCAGGAACAAGAGGGCAAGGCTTCTGGAGAGTTATTCATGAATCAAATGCAGAAGCGAAGCTGTTTGAGTTTCAAGTTGCCCGCCAGTCACAAAGATTTATGGGTTCGCTCATGTGAGTGTGCAAAGGAAAGGGAAGGAATGGGAAAGTATGCTAATGCCTGTTCCTGGTATTGGTTCTGCTTCTGCCACTAAATGGTTGAAATATTACTTGTAGCAATATTTTATGCGCAGATTTATAAAAAAGGAACATGACCTTACGCCCAAAAACCTGCCGACTATTCAGTCATCCTTACTTTAATTTATCTGAAATAAAAAAAGGATCTGAAATAAAAAAAAAAATATTCGAAAATTAAAAACGAAATTTTAATAATATATGAAAAAAAATGTTATATTTAAAACTAACTCATAGAAAACTTGGTAACTTGGTAGAAAATAGGTACAGGGTATAAGAAAGGAAAGGGAAATTCGTCGAGTCGTAGTCAAAGACGATGCTAAATAAAAACCAAAATTATGTGGCCTATATACGCTGACGTTATTGTGCGCTCCTTAAGTGCTTTTCAATGTTCTTCTCCACACTCTTGAATTTACGGCCACGAATTATTCAATCTATGGTGAATACGAAGGAAATCCACTCGAAGGCGAATGCATTATTGATTACCTAGAAAATGGGAAATAAAATACAATTGTGCATTATGAAAGTTTTGAAAACTCCCAGTTTCATTGTTCGAATTAAATATTATATTAAAGGTCCAAGCCTCTAATTAAATCACAGCCTCGGAGAGCCTAGAAGTGTCTAATTAAGAGGGCCAATAACAAAAATTTAGCACAGCCAGAACAATGTATTCATGCCCACAACATCAAATTGATCTATCAGAATGTAAACATTATCTACGGTTTCTCGCCCACTGAGATATACATATATATATAGGCTTTAACAATAATTAAAATTGAATATGCTAATCAATGGCCTGTGTCGGATGGAAGTAAACAAAATTTTGCATTTGCGGCTTTCAACGCAATTTGTTACACAGAACATTTTGACAACTCTGGGCCCACAAAACGCCCCTTGGCATACAGAAAAGGTAATTTTATTAAAACAAAACAACAATAGTAACGATAACAGGCAACATCCATTTCAATAATATGGCCAACCAAAGTAAGAACATCAACGAAAACATTAGAAACCCCTTTTGGCCCTCCACTCTATTTTGATAGCGCTCAACCGTAAAATGACCCAAACAATAAAACAAAACTCCAATAAAAACAGAGCCAAAATGGAAACAAAAACAGAAACAAAAAATTTGAAGAGAAAGAAATGAAAACCAAAACTAAATATCGACAGGGCGTAATGCAAATAGGCCTAAAATTGTTTTATTTCCACTCTAATTTGGGCCAAAATTTTAATGATGATTGGCCACCCAGAAAAGACACACACACATACAAAGACCGAATAGCCAAAATAGACCCTTAACCCTTTTTGCGGTGGGTTGTGTTGATTATCCTTGAACGAGGGAAAAGGGCACAAAACAAACCGATTTTCAGTGTGATTTGAAAGTGGAAAATTTTAATTATTTATGCAGCTGTTTTGTCAGCACGCACCCTTCTTGCCAGGGCAATTAATAACTTGCTAAGCAAATCCTTCGACATCAGTTTTCAGGATACTATTGTATGGGCTTCGGAAATACCTCAACCAGTTGATTGCGACACATTGTAGGCGAAATACTTGTACTCGGCCATAAATTGTGAAAGGCGAAAGTTTTGCAGCATGCGGCTGTGGTTAACCGAAAGTAAAAGGGCGCAGGACCATGGACGAAAGAAGAGGCGAAGGAGTCCTGCGTATTCAACATTTATGAGCAATATGTGGCAACTGTTGAAAATGCCAGGCCCCAGGACGTGTCTCATCACACGACACATGCCCTTTACACTTTCGGGAAAAGCAATAGAGCACAAAGACAGAAAAACCAAATAATTGAGTTCAATAGAAATTTGTATAGCTAAGAGATTTTGCAAATTTTAAAATTTTTTTTAAAACATACCATATGGTTAAGACGAATTTGATTTATATTTCTTAACTGTCTGTTCTGGCAAACAACTCAAGTAACTTAAAAAAAAAACTTAAAATAAATATCAGATAAATTATAGAATCATCCTTTTTCCATCCTAGATAAGCTAGTATTTTGCACTTAGGTGTGCTTCGCACCCTAGTCAAGTCAGCGTTTGACATGTGATTGAGAACTTTGACTTTGTTGCATGTGGTTGAGAAGAACAAAGGCACCGGTAGCGCACAAAAAAAAGTAAGCTGTGGAAGTGAAATATAATATAAGGATGCCTGATGCTTGGTGACAGGCAGCCACACAAAACAAAAAAATAATAACGGCAAGAGTCTGGAGGAAAATGGAAAGCTGAGAGGTTCGCAAGTTTGCAAGTTTTTAATAAAAGCCCGCTCGCTTTTCTTATGACAAATTCCTGGTTAGTTGATGCCACACACAAAGCTCTAAGTTACGAGTATTGAGAGCACCACCACCTGTCATAAAGTGTAATAAAGGGAATATTCCATTTAGATATTCCAACCATGCTGCTCTCCTCTATAGAGAAGAACATAAAGCACTGAAGTTCAATTAAAATGAAGTGTGGATGGCGTATAATACTCTAAATTTAATTCCCCAGGGCTTTATGTTCATTGTGGTTTTATTCAATTTATTACTTTTTGAGCCATTTGTCTAAGATCAATCTGATGTTTAATCTGGGTTTGCAGCTGCAATTTGTCACATTTTTGTTCTCACTGGCTCGTAAATCCCGCATTCGGAAGAGACGAATCAATTCATTAAAATATACGGCCCATAAAACAAAAAGATCCCAATTCATGTCAGCGGCTTTAGACAAAATTATTTATTTAAGGGGACTAGTGGAATACATTTGCTTAATATTTATTTTAATGGATTATGTTTTTTAAAAGTTCTATTATTTTCTAACAACAAATTTGATCTTCGTCATTAATAGCTTTGTCATCCTTTTTAACAGGTATAAACATGCTATTTAAAGTATACCCTCAAAGATACCCTTATTTAATATCCTTTTGATCAAATAAAAAATAAATGCAATGAAAATTTCCAACAAAAAAAAAGTATTTGAGCCTGTGTAATTACAATAAATGCGACACTTAAATGCCTTGCTTATCGGACACGCAATTACAATGACAACGATGCTGGCCAAAAGCGGAAGTGAAAAGGTTGACATGATTCGAATGAGTTAAGGGAAAAGAGTGGGAAGGATGAGGGAGTCCAGCCAAACCAAACCGATTCACATTAATGCGCATAAATATGAAATCATGCGTTAAGATCAACAATTCAACAATTAAAACTTAATTGCATTAACATGAAATGTGCATCATCAACAATGCGAACGAATGGCTGAATGGTAGCGAAGGACACCGATGCACAAGGACATGGCCAATGGCCACGTGACAGTTTTCCGTTTGGGTTTCAGCAATCACACTCTATAATCTTGAGTGTCCAGACATCTGGAAAGCATTCTGTTGAACAAGTTAAGATACAAAATAAATTTGTTTTTATCAACAGAACGTAAACTTGAAAAAGGTTTAAAAATATTTAAAAATTGATCTACAATATCGGAGTGCCAATAGTATGTAATATTCTTGAATTTTTTGTTGTTGTGTAAGCAGTAACTGTTATCCTTGCGCCATTTCTACAGTTCAATTTATAGAAAAATTGTTTTGAAGTAATGAGAAAATTAACTTTTTATATTTTTGGGGTGTAACCTGCATTAAAAAGGGATCATCCGTACACACACTCTTAGAGGGAAACCCGAGAAGTTCCCATAGAGTGTGGAGCCATTAAATGGTTAGGTATCCCCTTTGCCGACCTCCTCCCTAGCTCTTGTGTTCGCCGCCAACCTCAAAATGCTTAAATGGCTTTTTTGTTACACGTAGCAAAATACTTTGTTGTCTGTGTGTCGGCGAAAGAGGAGGGTGGCGGGGGCGGGAACTGCGAGCTCTGAGCTCCGAGGAGAATGGAGGATGTTGCCTTTTGTGCGTTTTGGCGTTGGCATGCTGGTGTGAATTTATATTACAAACTATTACTGTCAAAAAACACGTTTACATAGCACAAATATACGAAAAGCCACATACACACGCATACAGTGGCATATGAAGGGTCCACCCACCCCGCCATCTGCTCCCTGCACCCCTTGGGATGTCGTTCCCCTCAAAATATCTTAGCCATCGCTTTATGTAAGAGTGTGTGCTCGGATTTTGGGGTAGGTGGAAACATCTTGCTCGGGGTCATACCCACATACAGGAGCCGAATGTTGCAAAGAGGTTTGTGGTGACAAAATGATACCCTCTTTAAATTTATTAAATATTAGCCCTTCCAAAAATAAATATAAAATAAATGTTACATGAAATATACAATACCCGTTTTAAATTATTTTCTTGAATTGTTTTCGTTGAGTTAACAACTTTAAAACATGTCTTCTACAAGACACTTTAACTCTGACAAGTTAGTATATATTTCGTATGAAAACTTTCTAAAACCTCTAACGGGTAGAAAATATTGAGACCCTCGGCCTCTTAAAATTTGAAGAGTATCAAAAATTGCTTTGCTGACACAGTTTGTGGCAATGGCTCTGAGCTTTGGCATTAGGCAAGTTGGACGTGGCTGCTGCTACAAGGTGTTAACGGTCGGCCTTATGGACTTGTCCATAAGCTCGTGTCTAAGACTGTCTGTCTCTACATCTCGTTCGCCCTCCGCCTTCTCTTTTGCACTCCGGCGAACCGCTTTTTGAGACGCTACATCAGCATTAGTTTTAATGCGTCTCCTGTCCGAGGGCAAAAAACTGCTGCCAAGTGCACCGCCTGCGAACCACCCACAACAGTCACGCCCATTTTTAGGCGCTTTATAGTCTAGCAATTATTTACACAAATTTCATTAGCACAGCTGGCAGCCGAAATATTCGGGCCATACACGGCGTATGAAATGAAATTTAATTTAATTTGCAACTTGCTTAATTTATTGCATGTTTACAATTTGCAATTTGTACAATTCGATTTGTCAAAATAAAGAATACACACACAACAAGCATGTTGAGTGGGCGAGAGGGATAAAAACGCACGAGTTGGCAAATTAAATTAAATACCAAAACATTGAAGGCGGCCCAACTTTGTTCTCGTTGCGTGTCAACGCTCAACGCTTTCACTTAAATGTCTGTGTCGGCTTTGGGTCACGCCCCCATTACCCATTTTTCCGTCCAGCATTCCAGCAATTGCTGCACCCATCCAACCCCCTTTTGGCCCCACTTGACTCGCCTTTTGCCTGTGTCTTTGCTTGTGGCCTGTGGCCTGTCTGCCAAACAGAAACAAAAACTGAAACAGAACCAACTGGCAACACACTTTAACTAGTTTGTCTGTTTGTGCCCCTTGTTTGTTGCCCCCTTTCCTTTGACCCACCCGCCCCATGCCCGGACTCATGTGTCGCATGCAATTTTTGTGCATGTCCTCTTTTATGGTAGCAGCAGTACGGGAACGTATTTACCTCATATTTAATTAAATTGCCAACGCAACTGAAATTTCAATGCTTTATTTGCATAGTTAAGTATTTTGGGTGTTCAGTTTGTGGCATACCATGTTGCACGCTATAGACACTGGAGGATTACTCTTGACTTCTGCTGGAGTTTCCGTTTATCTATCGTTGTAAGTACTTATAAGAATGCCAACAGTCATTTGACTTTTAAGAAAGTTTAATAAATATTTAATAAAGATTTAGAACAGTGGGAAACCATAACAGCTACAAATAATTATAACATGTTTTTGTGATAACTTTTTTTTTATATTATTTTTAACTAAAAAAGAGCATCATCATATCCATGGAAACTGCAAAGTTGACCAACTCTCTGTGACCGAATTTATTCGGTGTATGTGTCCTTGCTCCTCGCCTTCGTCCCATTTTAATTTTCTAACAATTTGGTTTCGTTTTATAAAATATTACTCAAAGGTAGTTTCACTGTCCATAGGCAAGATTAAAACGACTCTAATAGAATTGTGTAGGTGCTGAGGGTCGAAAAATGTTCCTCGGCTTAAGAATTCATGACTCCACTGTAGGAGTCATATCCACAGAAGCGGCTTATAAGCTCCAACACCATTGCAATTTAGCTAATTTAAAGAAACATGCGGCCCATGAAATAGATGCCAATCACAAAATTTCGCCCTTTCTGTGAGATGGCTCACACCCTTACACTTAATTAAATGCCAGAAAATGCGGCTGATGCCTTGGCTTTGAACTTTGGCCCTGACTCCTTGGATTTATGTGCACGTATACGTAATTTATTTATTAACCCCTTGAACGGTGCGTGTGCGTGTGAGGGGCCGAAAATGTTTTCTCTGCTCTGCCATTGCGGAATCTTGAAATAAATTTAAATTAGTTTTAACACATTAAGCGTAAAAAGGCAAGCCCTAAAAGTCAGCAATCGACATTATTGTTGTCCTAACATCCTTTTACCGCCACTCCGCGCAAAAACTCTGTGTAAACTAGGCAAACATAAACTTTAATGAATTTCACCAAATCCAAATATGCGTCGGTGAACATATGAAGTTATTTTGCTAACCTTTTGCCGTCGTTTTGCTGGTTGCTGGTTGCTGGTTGCCATGGGAGCCCCGGAGTGAACCCAAATATTTGCATGAGTGCGCGAGGAAAAACTCTCAGGGTGATGTTGCTGCTGCTCCGCCACCGAAAACATTTTAGTTTGGTGAGAAAATTAAACGCACACACACACACACACAGAGACACAAGTCCAGATACAGATACAGCTACAGACTCACAAACATATTCGCAGATACGCGCACCCAACTACAAGCTAGACAGTTATATTTTTTGGTTAGCAGCCTCAAATTGCAACTTTTCGCACTTGAATATTCCAAAAACTTCACACCCAACATCCGGGGCTATGAGGAGTGCACAAGAGGGATAGAAGAGGTATTAGAACGAGATGGATATACCGATCCCGAGACCTCTTAAAACTTGTAAGCCGGACGGAAAGGGGGTGTCCTTAGTAACGCCCTCACATTACGCATAAATTTTGCACTTTACAAATTTGCCACGCACACGTTTGTGGCGTTTTGTATAACATTTACATAGTAGAAGTCAGGGTGATAGGTAGCGAGGGGGTGAAAGGTGTAGGCGGAAAATTAGGAAGGTTCGAGGTAACTACATATGTAAAACGTGCGCCATTTGTCAGGCTGGCAGGCGGCGCAAGGTGACACCGCTCAAGGGCCTTTCAAAACTATTAGGCCACGGGCGCAGAGAGCAAACACTGAATGCCCTTCTCATACTTATGCTTGGAACAAATACTATGCTACAAAAAGGCTTTTAGAGGATCACTTAACAAGAATAAATATTCTGAACTTACTAGAACAGAAAATCTCATTTAGCGTTTTAAAATATTAAAAATATTAAATTTTAAATTCTCAGGTATGCCAATCGATTTGGCCAAAAAAATGAAAAATATCTTGAGGAAACAGTACTCTTTTTACAAGCTTCATAATTACTAGCTCCTGATCAAAATGCTTGAAGCAGTGAAAACTCCGCACTTTATAAAATTACTTGTACGATTTTCTATCTAACCCAAACAGCTACACAAACACACACACCAACTTATATATAACAAATTAGAATTGGGTCTTGCACTCACACCACCTACTCCCCGGGCCATGCGGCGTATGCGTAATGCGTTCCCATGTGTGGCTGTTAATGTTGCTGTTGTTGCTGATGATGGGGCCTCTTGTAGCCTGCGGTACTTGTAAACTTGTCGCCCTGCCAAAATGTCAAAAATTTTCGAGGGTAGTCAGCGCCAATTCGCCTTCCTTCCGGCCGCCGCTTACCCACTTCTTGGAACACTCTCAACGATGAAAACGCGTAAAAAAACGGTTGCCGAAAGTGTAATTGGGCGTCGCTCGGGTTAATAGAGGTTACGGCATGGGCGCGATATTTTCGACGATGGCCCGCCCCCGCCACTTAGTTTTAATTAGTGGCTTACATTTCATGCAAGATATGATAAAATTGGTGTCCCGAAATGGAGCATACCTAAGTGAGAGCGATGGGAGATAACTGTCCTTTGTGGGTGCTTCTTACCAAATTGGTACTGAAAAGCCATGCCAAATTTTAGGTCTTTAAATTATAAAGTGGCTTTTAAAAGTATAGCATTTAAGTGACGCAAAATCAAACAATCCCAAATATAGTTCAAATCATTCAATTCTTAATCTTCTTCCTACTCTCTTCTGTTCAATTGTAACCACAATGATAATGTTCCCATTCCTGTCTTTAAGTCTTGCCTACCACTCGACCTATTCCACTTCCCCATAAATTTAAGAAGAAACCCACAAAGCGAAACCAGCGACAACAACATGTTTCTTTGTAATTACATGCAATTCATTAAAGTGTAAATAAAACATAAAAAAAAACTTGTTTATTAACAATTACAATTCCTGTTCTCGACTAAATGATGACCCGTTAAAAAAGATACTTCCGAGTATGTATAAAAACATATCTGGTAATAAAAAAAAGATTTATCTATTAACCTTGGACAAAAACATTAATATTTTTATAATTTATATTTAAGTACTTTTTTGTTCCAATAAGCTTGAAGCATGGAAGATCCTAGCTGATACCCTCTGCAAGATGGAAAATGATTCTAAGGGAACCGCACCTAGAAGCGGCTATTACTTTCTCTTCAGCTACCCGCCAGGCTCCTCAGCCCTTTCCCCCTTTTGAGCACAGGATGTGCGCAGACAACAGGCATTTAAATTGTCATGGCAAGCAGCCTAGATGGTAGTAGACTACAAGGACACGCAGAAAGGATTGTCGCCGGTCCAAGGGGAAGGGCGAATGCCTGCCTCGTTGTGCTTTTTGTGCGAGCAGGGAAGAAAAAATATTACAACCTGACGAAGCACTGAAAAACATATTTACACCTTGTTGCCATATGCTTAATGAGCAAAAAGGCGAGATGAAGAAAGGATAAGACGGGGGACAGGCAGGTAGGCAGACAGTAACGCCTGGGTTCCTTGCAATTGTAATTTTTGTTAATTTAACACGTTGCCAACTGTTGCCAGACGAAGGGGGCGGAGACTCATCCTGTTTCCCCTGTCGCTTGTTGCAGGAAGTTGTCAAGTGGCGTCGGCATAAATTCAATTAGCAAAGTGGCCTTGAGTGGTCATGTCCGGGGCAATGGCAATGGGCAACTTTAAGGAAAGACTCCTCTGAGCACAATACTATATACAAAATATATTAGCTCCTGTGCATAGCCATTCGTATTTCGTTAGCCTTTTTCGACTCACAATCAGCGCAGTGAAGCGCACATCCTGTCAGCCTGAATGATTGTTCGAAGCTGTGTCCCGCTCTTGATTTAAACCGAAACTGAAATGCACACAAATGGATTCTGAACTTGACCTCGACCGCCCTCCGTCCCTTCCTTTCAGTTCACCCAAGCCAGTCTCTATTATATTGTGAGCTTTATTTATATATGAATAAAAAGAGGGTGGATGTGGAAAAGGTACTGACAAAAATCTTTCCTTTCTGTATATTTTAAAATACAGAAACTTTCCTCTTCATTTTTATTGAAAGGATAAAAAGCTTAGTTTTAGTTATGTTTTTCAAAGTTAATGTAATTATTATTTTCTTTTAATTTTATTCTAATTTTTTACAGTGCTGTCTCCTCTTTTCCATTTTGCTCAAGTCAATTTTAGTTTTCCTTGCCATGATTTGATGCGTCTTGGTTAGCATTGGCTGGCGGTGGTTGGAATTGTGACTTTATGCTGCTAGTCATTTATGAGCGACCCGTTGGCCGGGCGACAACATCCTTCGATTTGCACCTGCAATTTGCTCGCGGCTAACACTAAAATGTGTCACTAAATGCTCACCGCCCAAAACCTCTGAACACTCTGTATAAAATTTACTCCACCATCCTGGTAGCTTGCAATCAACCAAGCACCACTCAACAATGCCGTTGGATAAGCGATGGTTAGGGTATGGATGCTGACACGGTCAAGAAAATATATAAATTATTTCAATCTTTATTAGGTACAACTTTAAAATTAAAAGGTATGTAATTTATAAATTAAAACTCTTGCATTCTTCTTTCTTAAATTTACTTTTAAGAGAAAAGGGAATTTATTTATTCGCTGTGCGGCTGAGTAAAATCTGAGTAAAAAACATTCCTGTTGTTTGGTTTTTAGTTGGTTATGCATTTGTTAAGCTCTAGCAAAGAAACTGAAAATTGCAACTCTCACATTTCGCCCCCTTGATGGTGTTGCCTTGGCTCGATTCTGGACTTGTGCTGTAGGACTGCTGGTGCTGCTGCTACAAGCCCAGTAATTGCCATTGTACTTGTTGTAGTTGTAGTACTTGTCCAACGCTCTAAACTCGCCCCGCTGACTGCTCGTCGCCCACAGTAACCGAGCAAGCGCCCGTGGAGCCACTAAAAACAACCGCAACACAAAACTATTTTGTTCACGCAATGCGAAAATGCATTGTTGTTGGCGCTCTTGGCGCTGGCATTTGGCGTTACGTATACGCAACGTATGCCTGGGTGCAATTTGCATTTGTATGCACATTGTTGTTTAGCGGGTGGTGGGCGTACACTTTGGCTTGGTTTCTCTTGTAATTGCTTTAAACGTCATCATCCAGCCTCTTGCTCAACAACTGAATGCATTTATTGCTGTTATTGTTGGCCTGTGCTGCTCGTATTTGGCCTTTGCTGAAGTTTATTAAATTTCACTTTGATTTAGCTTTCAATATTCAATATCCTTTTGGCATTGTAACAAAATTGTCGTTATAAGGTTATTGCATTATAAAATCAGTAATATGACCGATCCGTGGCAGGAGTTTGGCATGCACAGCAGCTCAAGGACCAGAAAGCATGCAAAAATATTGCAGGCTAAGAAACGTGTGGCCAGATGTAGGAAAAAATTTAGGAAAAACCAAGAGATTCTAATGGAGCTCCATTTAAGGAATCGTATAAAAAAGTTTATCATCGAACATCTCGAACACAAATTGGGAATGTTAAAGGGAAAGGCCTAAAATATTGAAACAGATCTACAAAACAATAGAAAGGATTTCAATATTTCAGATTTATTTCTTTGATTCTTGTTTCTGCCATTTAGTGTGCCAAATAGTTTCTGAAGGACCCTAAAAAAACATACAGAGAATCTGTGATAAAGTTTTGATACGCCAGTTACCACAAAATTATTTTCAAACTCAGCTCAATAAAAATCAAAGCCACTAAGGAAGCATCGCTTTTCATTCACATACACCTTCGGAATCCAAGCAGAATGGTAAGATGCACAGCATTAATAAATATTTACAGGCACGTCGCGTCCTTTTCAATGGAATGGCCTACTGGGCAGTTCCAGTCTTAGTCTGAATTCTGGCAATGAAATCAAATCAAATATGCGCCCTGACGCTTTATATATCGCACAGAAGCAGCAGCAGAAGTAGGATGGCTCGCTTCGGCGTGCTCACAAGAATTTAAATCATCCGACTTACATGCTACTTACAAGCCAAAGCGCCTATATGTATGCCCCATAAAATTTGAGCAAGACCGAGTCCGGAATGGGAAAGTGGAAGTAATATACAAAGAAATACTGAGCAAAAAATAATAGCTTAAGTAAAAATAGCTAACTAACAACAAAAAAAAACATAAATGGAATTTTAGTAGCCCCAATATGGTCTCATAAGTATATATAACCATATACTTAACCATATCATAGATATTTTCAATAATATCTCCTCCTTTTTTTTCAGTGAACGAAAAGGGAAAAGTTAGGGGGAAATGGTGTGGCGAAAAGTCTCTGGCGGGCAGTTTTTGGACAACGCAGCAGCCTGAGACTGACATCGCCCCGGATAGACAGATAGATAGATGGCCTCCCACCCGGACTACTCCCATTTCGTTTTCTTGGCTAGCTGCAACAAAAACAATGTTATTATTCGGGTTCCGGTCGGTTGGTGGTGGTGGGTCTTGGCTTTTTATGCACACGGAATTTTTATGAGTTAATTTAATTTATAGTTTTATTATTATGTTCAGTGCATAATAATGGGCAATGGCAATAGGACGAGTATAGTATCACTGCCCGCACTCCTTCAAGGAGTCGTTAAGCTTGGCCTTTCGTGCACTTTTCAAGTGTGAATCGGCACACAAGGGCGATTGGCCTTTCTAGTATCCTTTCTTCTCCATTCCCATTCGCCATTCGCTGGACCGCCGTGTCTCTGGCTTTTCTCTTTGGGCCAAACAACTTGTAAACAAGTCGAAATGGCGCATAAATTTAATTTAAACGCCTGGATGCTGGAAAGTGTGCTACGATTTTTGCACTGTTGATTTATACGCTAATAAAAGCAATTTCACTGAATGCCAAATGAAAGCAGTTTCAGAATCGGAGTAGCTGTCAGCCAAAAGGCCGGGAGGAGGAGAAGATGGACTGGAGTGGGGTGGGCAAAGGGATGTGAAAGTGGAGAGCAGCAGGAGCGAGAGTTTCTGCCTTTGACATTGCAGACAAGCAGTTCAAGTGCTTGTTTCAGCTTCTTGCTCAACTCAGCCATTTTGGCGGCCACTCAAAGTTTTATTTACGCAGCAAATTTAATTATTTACTCTGGCTTTTCGACTTGACTTTGTGGGCCAAACTAATGGATTGACCTCTGCCACCCCTAAGTCTAGCATTATGATTAACTTTTCCTTTTTCTCTCAACAGGCTGTCCAATTTTAAACTGGCACTTTAAGTCTTTAATAATTTAACGTCAAAAATTCCATGCTTCCATTGTGCTCCTTTTGTTCAATAATGTTTATATAGTAATAAGAACTAATAAATATTTTACATGAGTGTGTTGGGCAATTTTATTCAATGTTCACGCAGCACAGAACATTTGAATTAAAAACTGAATTAATTTTTAACAATGAAACATTGACGCTAACAAAAGTATTTAAGCTTAGCACAGCGGGACTAATGCAACATGACTTTCAAATGTTTTAAAGCCGATGGAATACACACCCAAATGTTTTAAATCGAAAGGGAAACACAAAAACAAGGGCAGAAAAAGTGAGAGCCGTATCCTGAATATTTCACCTGATACATGAATAAAGAGGAAACGAGAATGCAAAAGACGCACACTCATGCCGTTGGGTATTAAGCTTTAATGAAGCAATAAATTTAAAATCCGCCTTTTTTATTATGGCACAAAAAAAAGAAACTGAAACGTACACACACTGAAGACTGAAAGAAACTCATTGTTTGAAAGAGGAAGAGAGGGATAGAGAGACAGAGAAGGCTAGCGAACCGAAAGGGAGGCCTGTCAGTTTGGCGTGTTCGTTTGTATAAATACATAAACCTTTTTAAGCTGTCAAGTGATATGTCAAAATTGATATCCGAGTCATTTAAAATGCATGCAAATATGGCGCATCGACAAAAAACGAACTCAACCCAAAACATGGCGGAGGAAAGAGATACCGCCAGTGGGTGTGATAAAGAAGCCAGATGGTAGTTGGTGGACA
The DNA here is from genome assembly GCF_017639315.1 of Drosophila ananassae. NCBI lineage: Eukaryota > Metazoa > Arthropoda > Insecta > Diptera > Drosophilidae > Drosophila > Drosophila ananassae. The sequence goes on along the minus strand of NC_057927.1, from coordinate 12,298,508 downwards.
GGAAGAAAAGAGCAGCAGGATTCAAACATGTAGCAGGACTCGCAGCACATTTGCATAAATACGTTTATGTAATGTGAAATGTCAGCGCCAGCATCAAGAACTTCACAAGCGACATGGAGAAAGGTTAAAAAGAAAGGGGGAGAGAAAGCCCTTCACCGATGGCAAAAACGCACTCAATGCCAGTAAGCCTCACGCGTCTTCTTTTTTTTTTGACGGAGTGTTTTTTGCAGTTCGAATTCAGTTTTTTTTCCCCTTCGCCTGCATTGAAATTCATAACACATCTGATGCATAAACGCCCCAAGCTGGCTATGGAAATTTCACGCATTTTATTAACACTGCAGGAGGCGTGGCACTGCCTGTCCCTGACACCAGTATTGGGAATATTTTGAACAAAATAACAGTCACAGAGTTCAGCTGGCGGGAAACGCAATAACAGCGGGGGAACGTAATGATGGATTTATTAATTATAATTATACCCTTGCAGAGGGTATTATAATTTTGGTCAAAAGTGTGCAACGCAGTGAAGGAGACATCTCCGACCCTATAAAGTATATATATTCTTGATCAGGATCACCTCCTGAGTCGATATGAGCATGTCCGTCTGTCCGTCTGTCCGTCTGTCCGTCTGTCCGTCGGTCCGTCTGTCCGTCTGTCCGTCTGTCCGTCTGTCCGTCTGTCTGTTTCTACGCAAACTAGTCTCTCAGTTTTAAAGCTATCGAGTTGAAACTTTGCACACACCCTTCTTTCCTTTGCAGGCAGTATATAAGTCGGAACGGCCGGGATCGGTCGACTATATCCTATAGCTGCCATATAACTGATTGATCGGAAATGCCATAACTTTGGTGTTTTTTAAGTTAGAGGGTTGGGAGTTTCTACACATGTTATATTTGACCAAAATATCTTATGTACAAAATTTCGTAAGGATCGGCCGACTATATCCTATAGCTGTCATAGAACGATCGAAATTGGCATAACTTTGGTGTTTTTTAAGTTAGAAAGATGGGATTTGGTACAGATTCTATTTTGGGGAAAACAATCTGATCTGCCAATTTTCATAAGGATCGGCCGACTATAAACGATCCGCTATATATCTAATAAAATAAGATGGGTGGCGCCACCTAGCGGACTGCGACTGAACTGCAAGGGTATATCAACTTCGGCTCCGCCCGAAGTTAGCTTTCCTTTCTTGTTTTACTTTCATGTTGCCAGCGAAAATCATTATTGATTGTGTATTCCGATCTCTGCACTGCAGCAAAGTCAACAACTGGCGTTGTTATTAAAAAGTAGGTGGGCTGTTGACGACCTGTTTACAAGCAATCTTTAATAAGGGTGAATTTTAATAAAATTACTCAAATTGTTGGCCTGTATTTACTTTACATCAATAGTAATTAATAGAACCAAAAAGGTTTTACCAAGAAAGAAAGCTTAAAAGGCATGCCTGGTTAGGAATTTCGTATCTCTTTCATTTCATTTTTAATATCCCAACAAATGACTACATCTTCATGCCACATTTTGCGCAGAAAAGAAAAATGCTTACGATGTGGAGAAGCCAACCACTTCGTAAGTATCCTTCATTTCTTAATCTGCAGATCGGTGGCAAGTCCTTTAAGTCGCTGGCTGGCAAACATATTCATGTCTTTTTCGCACTTCACTTCATTTTAGCTGGTTGCATTTGGCTTCAGTTTCCACTGATGCCTTTGCAACCTCATTTGCTCCTTCATCTTTCACGAGCTCACAGCACTCCTACTCATCCTCGCCCTCGTTCACATCCTGTACTCATCCAGTTCACTCCATCCTTGTCAGTCTGTCTACATGCAACATATGGAGGCACATGCCCGGCATTGTTGCCGCTGTTGCTGCCATTATTTTTGGGGAGCGCGCAAAACGTTGATGCATTACTTTCAACTTAACGCGTTTATTGTGCAATATAACGCCTCACACATGCACATGCACCAGGGAATAGGGGTGAAGGAGAAGTACCAGTAGAGGCAGGCTGCTCCGCTCTGCCATGGCAAAATGTTGCTTATGAATTATTATGAGCCCCATGCACGCATTTTGCATTTGGCTACATTTTATGGCACCGAAATTTGTTGTTGCCGTTGTCTGCCATCTATTTGCCAGCTAGCCGAAAACTTTCACAGTTTCCAGCCAATGCTGCCGGCCTGTGGTTGCAACTAGCAAGTTGGGGAGCCCAGTTTTGGGCCATTTATGAGTGATTTGCCAACTGGTTTGTTGGCCACCGCATCGTCGCGCGTTCCAATTTAGCTGCCGAGCTCCAAACTTATTTCCAAGTGCATAATTCATTGTTTCGCCCACATTATTTTCATGTCATAAGTTGGGCAGATGCTCTATGCGCTCTGTTCCTCTATCTCTTTGGAAATTGGCTACAAGGCATATGGAATTAGTTCTATTTCAGTTGGAACTGCGACTGTCACTGGCAATATGCAACAAAACTTCGCGCGGTGTGCAGTTGAAATATACTTTCGCTCTGAATTTAATTGAATTTTTCAGCTTTCGAAGAAAGCAAAAAAAAAAACGAACACACACGAATGCTGTAGAACCGGAAGATAGTTGACAGTACACCATTAAAAAGTCTTCTCTATACCCTCCAGTGACAGCAAGTAATTGTAAGTGAGACGAGTAAGAACAAAATGATACCATGTCCCAGATAACTACTTTGAAATTATATTTCATACATTTTTCATTTTACATAATTGGCCCAATGTACAAAATAATATCTAATGTCCTTGAAAACCAAGATAAAGGTAAAATAATAATAATAAATCTTTTTATATTTATTAATTCCCATGGCAGTTAAATGTAATATTTTTATAAACCCTTTATAAAAAGTGCCAAAAATTTTTCTAAAAATAAAATGTTTCAGATAGGTTGCAGAAACGTTTGCAACGAGCTGAACATTTTCCCTGTTCTGCTCACGCTTAATGCATTTGGAAAATCTAGTTAGTTTCCACTACTTCCGCTGCAGGTGTTGCTCCTGCCACATTTTTGCAGCTGCAACGTTGTCCGGTGGGGCCCTGTACTGGGGATGTTCACCTTTAAGCAAATTCAAACTCGATTTGCACTCAAACTAAATGTGTTTACTCTTCACTCGCAGGCAACAACTATTTACGAATGCTGTACGACTGCAGTGGGTCTGGTAACCTTGCTAGCGGCGTAGTTGTTTTCCTTGGTATGGGACTGCATCTCAGAGTTCCTCTTGCCAGTTAACAGTACTTCTTTTTACCTGAAAATGTGCGCCATTTTAAGCATCTTTTAGCCCTGCAAGGCAAAGACCCTTCATCAGTCGTAGAATGCTTCGTCGTTTCCCCATCGGACAGCATCAATCGCACCCAAAATAACTGGCAGCTCTTTGTTTCTTGCTAGCTATGTTTTTACACAAAGAAAAATTTTGTTTGTTGGTTATTTTCTGACTGTATAAAACATAACTATTCATTTCTTCTACTTCATTGTAGAAATCATTAATATACGATTTTTAAAAGTTTTTTTTATTTCTAAGAATATATTTTACCTTTTTTCTTACATTTATTGTAGTGCATTTCTCTCTGGGAAAATTTCAATTGTAAATAAACTTAAATAACGTGCACAGTCGAAGGAAACTTCTCCATACTTCCTGAAGCCTTCAATTAAATCGATTAATTTCAGAAGAAAACAAAAAATAAAACTGGAAAGGAACCGATGTCGGCACTGAAAGGGAGAATGGGGAAAACTTTGGCATTTACTCGCCAGCGAACCCAAAAAGCCTGAGATAAATGATAGTCGTTTGGGCTTGGCCGTTGATTAGCAGTCCAGACTGAGGAGAAAACCCAAAAGAAAATTTAAAAGAAGATGCAGCACTGCAACAGGAGCATTGAACAGTTGCCATTGTCCGCCCGGCTGTCACTTTGTTTGTCTTGAACGAGGCTTGTTTATTTTGCAAAATTGGAAGTTGCATGTTGGAGGAGTTGCTTAATTGCCACTGAGCTTTTGGCATTTGCTTGAAGAAATTTGATATCATGATTACAGTTGGTCAAGCTGTCATGATTTTCCAGGTGTTGTCTTAAATTTCAAATCCAAAGAGTAACCGAATGTGCAAGACTTAATTGACCAAAATAATTTAATCGGTAAAGTGAAATTTAGGAAATATTTTGTAGTTAAAGCAAAATATTTGAACTATTACAAATACCTTTCAACTAAATATTCAATTCCAGTATGCTGCAATTTGAATGTTATGTTTATTATGTTGTACTTGAGAGATTATATTAAATTATATTTTCAAACATCGAAGGATTCCAATTCAAAAACCCCAATTAGTTATTCTCATTTCAGTTTAAATTTTACATTTCGGTATAGGTTGCTACATAATATAACCTTCAATTCGGATTCAATTTAATTATTTGTTTGATTGAATTTCATATCCCCCAATTATTGTGAGTTCTAAGTGAAATACTGTGGGTCGTCCGTGAAACGTGTTTCTAGTAGGTGGACAGGATGTTACAATGGTTCGTTTATGTTTGTGCCTGGTCAGGCAATAAATATTTTATGCATTGACACTTTTTCGGCACTAAGCCAATAATACGCACACAACAGTGACTCATTGTTGTTGCCGTGGTGTTGCACTTGCTGTTTGTGTACTTGTTTCAGCCGCTGTTGTTGTTGGTGTTGGTTGCAGCACTGGAAATAAATTAAATGCAGTGTGGCCCTTTGTTCCTAGCCATTGTTGTTGCTGTGTAACAAATGACACTGTTGCAATTTGTAAAAGCTAATCAGAGATGGAATGAGAACCAGCATTCGCAGCGAGGGATTCGAGACTTACGATGGCGGCCATAATCAAAAGCTTTCATGCGCATTACCAATACAATTAGCCAGCAATTGTGTGTGTTCCCCATGTGAGTGAGTGTGTGTGTTTGCTAATTCAGTAAAGTGGAGTGGTCGAGGGGAGTAGAGAAAATGATGGGAAAGTTTCAAGTGCCGGCCGCTTTACCATTTAGAGGGTCAAATATCCTCTAAACACACACTCACCAAATCGGATCGGCAAAATGCAGTTAATTTTGCATTTAGTTTGCCACAAAGAGTGATTCGAAGGAGGGAAAGAGGCACGGAGGCCAGAGAGATGCAGTGATAGCCTATTTCGACTGTTAATCTGTTGGGGCATTTTGAAATTTATGGCAATTGCTTTGATGAATGCCCCCGAGCAGCGAAAAATTTTTGCCAGTCAGATAGAGAGAAGGAGAAAAAGACCAAGTAAAAGCAATATAAATTGACAAATGTGCCGAGGACACGACAAAAGCTATGAAGGCAGCTCCCTCCCTGAGCTCAGACGGGAGGCTCTTTCCCCCAAACACACATATCTTTACCTTTTTCTGGGAAATTTTTAATTAGAGAAAAACACAAAATATTAACTTGGGCATTTAATTAAAATTTTCCATAATTAGAAGATTTTATATAAAATGATAAAGATGAGGGCTTTGCTTTGACCAAAACTCTTGCCGGGATTTCAATTTACTCAAATGAAACATACATCTGCACAACAAATGGGGCTCAAATATATGAAAATTTTTAGCTTATGTGTTAGCCTCAAAGGAAAAAAAAGGTAAATGGGATGTAACCCAAAATCATGTAAGCAAACATAATTTTGTTACAAGTTCTAGGGATTTTTGGGTCCTAAAATAAGCACTAATCTCAACTTTTCAAAATGAAAAAAAGAGGACTATTTGCAAAACAAGGATAATAGCGACAACCAGATGACCTACATTGCAAATAAGCTCAGAAAATAATATTTAATAATACATCCCAAGTTTCTATATAAATACTACATTAGTACTCACATTTATCGAAACTTTTTACGTGGTGCAAACAAAGTATATTTAAATATCGTCAGTATTGTTCTCAGTAATACTACGTAATTGCATCAACTCCATCCAACCAATAAGCCCGACCAAATGGAATTGTTTCAGTATGCACACCAACAAATACATGCTCTGGAGTATATAAAATTTATGAAACAAGACCCATTAAAGCACCTCAGTCGAAATAACCACATATAACCGAATATATACTAACGCATATCTGCGGACAAGCTTGTTTGTCAGACCCATACGGGCCAAAAAAAAAAGTATGCTAACATAAAAATCAACAAGAAGAAATCAGAGAAAATATACAAACACACACACTGGCAAACACATGACCAGTACACTGATACAAATCACTTGGCCACACACGCCAGACGTGTCACGCCCCCCGCTACGCCCCAAGATCAGAAGCTCCAAGGCAGCGCAGGAGAAAGCAGTGAAAGGAGAAAAGGAAAATCTTTCGGCACACACACGAAAATAAAACTAACTTGACCCGAAACTACAATGAACAAATAACAAGGCCAGAGCACAAGGCAACTTGGACACTCTGGATATCCTTTCTGAGCTAAAGTTTAGCAACAACAAAAAATGGAAGTAAAAAACTGAGGGGAAAGATGAGAGAACGGGGAGAGCCGGCCGAGAGGTTGAGTTCATATTTTATGCGCATAGCGGCACATGTTTAAATTAACATAAAGCGAAATTGAGCTGCTGCCGGGGCGGTGCCCAGAAGTTGACATTAGGCACACACACACACAGAGAGACATATACCGTATGTACTGCGACTTTCTCCGACTTTCGCTAGCGCTACCGCCCCCAGACGACAAACTCAAAAATTCAACACAAAAGTTGAATTTTATATGTCAAATTTCGGGCTAGGGTAACCCAAGCAGGCAAGCCAGGAGAAAAAATGCTAAAGGATTTGTGCGCGGCCCTTTTACATATTTTTTTTTGGTCGGGTCAGGCACATAACTGTGCATGGCATAATAATGATGCCCCACTCAACCGCAAAGTGGGCGCAGAGTACGAATCGGTGGCCGAGGGGGCGTGACACCTATGAAACACGATGGCGATTGTCAACTGTCTGGTCTGGTCATTCCTCCCCAGATTCCGCTCAAATAAAGTGGAAAGTCGATAAATGAGGAATCAAGGCGTGCGACAAAGCCAACGGAAATCCGATTGGAAATGCATATTCGTAAGCCATAGGAAGCGGATTGCAGAGCCGGGCACGGATAAATGAGTAACCAGACGTAATCGTGAATCAAAAATTAAATTAAATCATCAGTCCCCAAATAATATTTTATGTATTATATTTAAATGTTAAGCCATTGAGATATATTATAATAAGTATATTTATTTTTGAAACATATATTAACTTGCTTAATCAAAGTTGACAAGATTTCTTCTCTCATATTTGTTTTATAACCAAAGCCAGCTCATAAAGTTTTCATTACTCAGACGCCTCTTTGGCCAATATATTGCACTCTGGCCAGTTCCTCATCTAATCCTTAGAACCCAGGTTGATGTGATAGGGAGATGATGCGTCCATTGGCTTATTACCTTATTCAAAATAAGCAAACGCAAATATTCGCACTCGACCTTAGCCAGAACCACTTGGCCCGAAATGTACACATCCAAATGTATGTGCTTGTGCCTACTATTATATATCTGCTTAGGAATTTCTTCTTTGATTAGAAGCAGTTGAGCTGAGTTGGAATTAAATGGAACACTGGCCAAAAATTAAAGCTAAAAATTTTGAAATGTATGAAAATAAAAGGCTGAGAATAAAGGCTAGGTCTCTAGTTTATTCCAAAAGCCATAAACATAAACAAATTTTTGCCAGTGAATCATCTAAAAGTTGGCTTCTTGGTTTGGGCAATTTCCTGATCGGAACGAAAAAAGGACAGCCCATAAATTTATGTACCGCCCTTGTGGCCCCAATAATGAGTAAAAATTTTCGATAATTCGGGGTTTCTAAGTCGCTTTGGTGTCCCTTTTTAGGTTTTTTTTATTTATTTTCTTTTTTTTGGTTTCGCTTCACCGAACACGGCTCATTTGTAATTCACTTTCAGTGTCTATTTATTTGCAATTTATTATGGATCGTTTGGATGAGTGGAAAAGAAGAGATGCGGAATGAAATGCCGGCTCATTGGATTATCGAACTGACTTTGATTTCGGCCCCGTAGAGTTAAGCCTCATGGGGCGGAGGATGAAGACGGGTATGTCTAAAAAATCCCATAAATGTTAATTGCATTGTTGGCTCCATTGTCTCCCGACAGCTGGCTGGAATGAGGCCGACAATTATGTGACCCCTCACAAACACACACAAGGCAGAGGCCAAAAAATTTTTCGGCCAGGACATCAAATTCATTAGAAGGAGAACGGATAAAGCGTGTCCTGGCTTTTGGAGTGCTGATGCTGCTTCTGTTCCTGCATGCAAAACGATGTTTTAATATGAAATTAGTTGAGTCCTTTGCTTTTTGGCTTCGGATCTGGTTTCGGTGCGTGCGGCAAGCTGGTGAGCTGGAAAACTGGACAGGACTCAGCACTTGGCAGAAGTAAAACAAATACAAATTGCTTGCCATGTACTTATTTGGTCAACAAATGACAGGACATTCAGTGGCGCACGCTGGCAGTAGAGGAGAGGGAAAACTTATAGTCAACATTAACACAACATTGCGACTGTTGACTTACGCAACAAGAAACAAAAACAGTTATTGCCGCAGTAGACACACTAAAGCCACAAAAGTGGGAATCTACCGTATGGATATGGAGAAGGGATAATGGGGAAATGGGGATAGAACGGAAGCAGTTAGCATTTAAGTCTCTGGCTAACGACAGGCCTGGTCTATTCAAGATGAAACGCATCTTGACCCCCAGCAATTAAGACAATGTGAAAATGTGTGTTTCATCGACTTTTTAAATGGAAATTCCTTCACTTCTCTTGGACAGAGCAATCTTTCGGGCGGAGCTATAAATCATTAGAATGTTTTACGCTTTAAAAGAGTAAACTAAAAATATGTTAGATAAACTTTCATAACTTTCAACTACCAAATAAAGTAGTGACGGAAATTATATGTTATTTATAGTCATAAACGAGAGCAAGTCGAAGGAATAGTTTGGCTATTCTCCTGTTAGTTTTCTTTTTCGTTTTCGCGAAAAAACTCTAATGGACTTGAGGTGTTTTTTTGTTTATTTCTCCGCTACCCCACCGTTAGCACCATTCGCCTTTTCGAACTGACATGCGGCAGGCTGCCTCGAACTTTTTCAACTGTCAATTAAAAGCGAAACTAATTAAACTTGGCAACATTGGGGCCGTCGAGACGCGTAATTAATCGACACATATACATACACCAGCCGCAAAAAACTCCCACGCTGGAAATATTGGGCGGCATTGCTAATGCAACAAACGCTTAAAGTTTAATTAAACTTTTCTACAAAACAACGAGTCATGGCCGCCAATGAGGATGACGACAATTATTAATCAATTTGGTGATTTTGTTAGGCAAAAAGGATTTAACCAAGTGCCTTAGATGCGAAAAACAAAAAACTACCGTGCGCAAACAAAATTATATCCGTTTTTTCCCCTGAGTTAAATGCGATTCTAGTTACAAAACTCTGCCACACAAAAAGCTGAAATACAGAGGAAAAACCTCATTGTCATCATTGGTGAATACTAGGCTATAAATGGCGAAAACTGGAAGAAGATCCAATATTTGAATACTCTTTTAAAAACCCAACAATTTATACAAATTAAACTTATTCTTCTCTTATTCTAAATTCGTCGTAAAAACAAACTCTTTTAGTTTCGGTTTATTGAAGATAAGATCGTATCCAATTCCGAATAACCCTACCACGGAAAGGGTATAATAAGAGCAAAGTACTAAAAACAATATGGCGTCACTTCCGGTCGCGTATTAGCGACAGCCAGGCAGCAGGGAGCTTACTTCTGGATTAGAGGAATGGAACATTGCATTGTCATGAAGCGTGCCGCAGCTTAGCGACTGTCATTGTAGTGGCTACCGCTTTTTGCCCCATTGTCTGGGCGTCATCATCATTAACGTCAGGGCGGAGCGGGGCGTGCAATTTGATCGATATACACCTTGGCCCGAAGTCAGGCCAGAAATAATTTTGAATTCGCCAAGCCCTTGGGCAGTTTCAACCTCAAATTAGATTAATGAGCTTGGCAGGCGGCAAAGAGAGCTAACCAGATAAGGTTAAGAAAAAGAAACACCAGAACAAGAACCAAAACCAAAACCAATCCGAGATGAACAGAACACTCATTATGCGCCGCACGAGTTCGATTTGATGCTCATTTACTTGTTTGTCTGCCCCATGATTTTTCTTTCAGCCGGAATTCCCTTCTTCCTTTCTTTTTTAACACCCGATGCTACCCGGTGTTGTCTCCTTCTCGTGGCTGGCTCACCGCAATAATTGGAAAAGTTTTCATTTGAACGCCATCAACGACAGCGGCAACAGCATCAGCAACAACAAGAACAATGGGGCGTGTTACTACAACAAGAAAATTGCGGTTCCACCAACAACACCAGACCTTCCACTAGCAGCAGCATCCAGCAGCGGCAGAAGCCAGCAAAAAGTCATCAAAAGGCTACTAAAGGTTGACGCAGGCAATAGCCAGTGTCCCCCCACTTTTCGTCCTTTCATTCTCCATTCCCCGTATCAGGAACAACTCCATCCCACTCCTTTAACATCGTAGCTGCACTGAGAAAAGTGCAACGATTTATGTATATTGATAAATTACTGGGTCCATGTTATTGAGAAATATTTTTCTTACAGTGGCTGCCCATCTTCAACCAGGCATCCTCATTCTGTCCTGCAACTTTTTGCGGCCATCGCACGCTCTCATAGATTTGGCACGCAACGGACCACGAAAACGAAACGAAAACACTTTGCCCACAGAACAGACAGAGAAAGGGAGCCCAGAAGAGATAGTCTACTGACGGCGACCAAGGACCAGGTCATGCTCTTCTTTTGTCCAGATGACTCGCCCGCATTCTACGATGCATTGCCTTATGAAAAGGGTTTTCTTAGCGACTCTCTGTCCTATTACATACATATGTGGCCAATTTATATGCCTTAAAGAGTATTTAAAGTCTTACTTGCTTATAAATAAAACAAAGAGAAAATTACAAAATAACACTAGTGGTCAAGAACCTATTTATTGGTACATTAGAGAGAATATTACGTATTCGCCTAGTTGAATTCTACTGTTCATCCAGGAATTGCAGTTTGCCTACAATGATTCAAGTTTTCATTATCAGCTCTGGCACTTCGCACTTTTCACCGGCCATCCCGTGTTTCTCCAGCGCCTGTTCTCGGCCATCCTCCACTCAGATTCTCCTGGCCAACTTTTAACCGCCCCACCCATTTTGAAGCGAACGTCAGCAAGGAAAAGCAGCAGCAGTTAAATGTGAAAAGTTCCATTTCGGGTGGATTACGTCGTTTATCCTGGCAAACAGGCACACAGAGACTCGGACCACACGCACATATACGAATAAGCAGGCTCACTCACACACCCGAATATAAGAGGAACAAACCCTGGCCCAGGATAATCATCGAGAATGGGGCAACCGTTTTCGATCCGTCGCTGGACAAATGCATTTTCGACGCGCTTCAAATGCGCCGCCAACCTATACTTTCGCCCATGCCACTCTTTTGGCTCCAAAGAGAAAAACCAATGAAAATGTTTGCACCGCTCACAATGCTCTCGGATCCCATGATTCTAGCTGGGGGCGTGCCATTTTAGGAGGCTGCAAACAGAGTGGTAGGATTCAGTTATAGCAAATGCTAATGAAAAGTTCCTCGTTACCGGTTTCTGGATCCGGTTGCGGTTCAGGATTGGGTATTAGTTTTTCGTGGCTATTGAAACCAAATAAAAACAAGAAAGGAAAGCTAACTTCGGGCGGAGCCGAAGTTTATATACCCTTGCAGTTGAGTCGCAGTCCGCTAGGTGGCGCCACGCATCTTATATTATTAGATATATAGCGGATCGTATATAGTTGGCCGATCCTTATGAAACTTGGCAAATCGAATTATTTTGCCAAAAGAGGAATCCATTGAAACTCCCATCCTTCTAACTTGAAAAACAACGAAGTTATAGCATTTCCGATCAATCTGGTATATGGTAGCTATAGGATATTGTTGGCCGATCCTTATGAAATTCGACAAATCAAATTGTTTTTCCCAAAATAGAATCTCTACCAAATCCCATCTTTCTAACTTAAAAAACACCAAAGTTATGCCAATTTCGATCGTTCTATGACAGCTATAGGATATAGTCGGCCGATCCTTATGAAATTTTGTACATAAGATACTTTGGTCAAATATAACATGTGTGGAAAGTCCCAACCCTCTAACTTAAAAAACACCAAAGTTATGGCATTTCCGATCAATCAGTTATATGGCAGCTATAGGATATAGTCGACCGATCCCGGCCGTTCCGACTTATATACTGCCTGCAAAGGAAAGAAGGGTGTGTGCAAAGTTTCAACTCGATAGCTTTAAAACTGAGAGACTAGTTTGCGTAGAAACAGACAGACGGACAGACGGACAGACGGACCGACGGACAGACGGACAGACGGACAGACGGACAGACGGACATGCTCATATCGACTCAGGAGGTGATCCTGATCAAGAATATATATACTTTATAGGGTCGGAGAGGTCTCCTTCACTGCGTTGCACACTTTTGACCAAAATTATAATACCCTCTGCAAGGGTATAACAAAACAGAGAACTTTCGTTTTAACATTTTAGTTTATAAAACTTAAAAATTTAATTGCCAAAGGAGGAAATTTTAATAAGTGATTTTACCTTTTTTTGAAGGCTTCTACTTTGCGACTTAAAACAATTCCCCCGAAGGTTTTAATTAGTTGCAAGAGTTTTGCTTCTCCGTCGACAGTCAAGAGGGAACGAAGACCACACAAGTAACATTACAATGGCAGTGTGCTTTCCTTACAATGCCCCATTCTAATTTCCTTCCGACTCATTTGTTTCCACTCGCTACCGTTGCCAGTTATCTTTCGGCACTCAACACCTCCACCTTCAAATCCACCGACACACACATTCCCGGCAATGTTGTGTCAATAAACCCGCACAACTCCTGAGCCACTACCAAAATGGATATAGGGTTAAAGGGGCTATGGGAGGAAACTGGAGCTCCTGTAGATTTGCTTACAGCTTGCAGTGCCATGCAATTTAGTTGAATTACCAAGTGAAACAATGGCGTCTGTTAATTGGTTTCCTTTGTCCTCGGCCCTCGGTAATGGGGTTGCATCCGCTTTAGACCAAAATCCAGCTCCTCTCGCCCGCCCTTTCCATCATCTCCGGCTGCCCCTAGGCTGTGGCTATGACCGAAGCTGTGGCTGCTGTTTGCCAATTGCTAGAAGAATTTAAAATTGTCTTTGCCGAGGCAAATTTATTAAACAAACAAAAACCCAAAGTCGAGAACTTTTGGTAGGGGAGGCCAGGCGCTCCACAGTGCAGAGTGAGGTGGGCCACAAGATCGAGCCTTCAAGCAGCAAGTGAAGTGCAGCCATGAAAATTTGCATTTTGCACTAACTAACCTAAGGACAGGAGCTTGGACCATGGACCGAGGGCGACAGCTGACAGCCCGGTCAGTGCTAATGAATGTCAAGTCTCAGATCTTTTAAATGCACTTGGAAAACGAATGGGTAAGGATTTAATGTTCCCTGTATTCTTAAAATGTAAAAATAAAAAAATATTATGTTGCCCAATTTAAATCACACTTAATCTAAAAATCAAATTTAAATAATTAAAATAAAATGAAATTATTTTTGTTTAATGTATTTCTTTTGTATGACTGTCTCGCCCCTTAAGTTCGGTGGTACTTTCCCAGACTTATCCGAATGTGACTTGGACCAGCTTGCTTATCTTTATGATGGCGCATAACTAAATGGCCAATCAGAGGAGCTGCAGCTGACAAATGATTGTCTTGGCCGTTCCTAAAATCTTCCCTTCCCCACTGTTGACTTCTGGCCAACCATTTTCGGGTTTGTGTTTTGCGCAAATTTAAGCTCAATGTTCAGCATGAATTAGTTGGTTGTTTGCATTACCACTTCTTGGAAATTCCTCAAAAGGAGATTTAAATATTACTTGATATCTCCATAAACAATGGCCAAAAAATTCAAAAATATTTCTTGTGAAAGTTTCTTACCCAAACTAAGTTAAAACCCAAGATCATTTTTGTCCAAAAAGTTTCCTATGATTTCACAATATTATAACCTGATTCTGTACCGTCCCCGACTGTCACTAAAAGAATTAATTAAAGGGCATTAATATGAACTGGCTCAGAACACGTGAAGTAGTTTGTTTGTCTTGAGAGACTATTCAATTTCATCATTAGCCGCTGTGAGACCGTAAGTTGAAAGAAATATAGAGTGTTTGGAATAACCTTATTTTGAATTAGATTATTATTCTGTACTCTTTCGAAGACATTGAGAATTCTCTTTTTTATTGGGGTATCAATGATGAAAATGAAAAAGTTATTCCTTAATAAGCATGATACGCTACTTTTCAGAACCCTAAAAAGCTCACTGATTATCTACTAAAGCTCAACATAAAACAACTAAAGCTCATATATAAAAAGTCTTGACGATCACCTCTGCCAGTCGTTGCTTTAGACTCGTTTAGTAACTATGAGATTTCATACTGTCATTGCCTTTGTGCTTTGTGCGCTTGGCGCCCAGATGCTCGAAAGCGAGAGCGCCAAGATATTGGCTACTCTGCCGTTTCCGGGTCGGTCGCAGTACATCTTTGTGGAGACCTATCTGAAGGCTTTGGCCGACAAAGGTCACCAGGTGACTGTTATAAACACCTTCAGGAATAAGCCGTACCCGAACATAAGGTTCATCGAAGCCGTTAAAGTTCAGGAATACAGCGATGGTATGTAATCTATTTTTTAAATAAAATCAAAAAAAAAACTTTAAAGTTAATTCTCGCTTTTAAATTCTAGATATGCTAGGATCGTTGAATGAACCGAGTCTGTGGCAACAATTAAACTCCTTGGACTCTATTTTAAAGAACTTTACGGAGACTACCTTGGAAGATGAGGGTGTAAAAAAGCTACTGAACTCTGGAGAGACCTTCGATCTTGTCCTGGCAGAGATGCTTCAAATGGAGCCGCTTTATGCGCTAGCGCAGCACTTCAACGCAAGTTTGGTCGGCTTCTCGAGTTTTGGAACAGATGAAAAGGTCGACGAAGCCTTTGGAAATGTATCGCCGCTGTCATATAATCCATTAGTAACTTCTCCCCGCAACAGTAGAATGACATTCGTGGAACGTCTGCATAACCAATATGAAGCTGGCATAGAGCGAATTCACCGCCATTGGGTACATCTGCCCGCAATGCAAAAGCTCTACCAAAAATATTTTCCGAACGCCAAGAAAACGATGGAGGAGGTTATGGACAGTTTCTCCCTAGTTTTGCTTGGTCAGCATTTTTCCCTGAGCTATCCACGTCCTTATATGCCCAACATGATCGAGGTGGGTGGGCTGCACATCTCCCATAAGCCAAAGCCGCTGCCAGAGGATATAAAGAAGTTTATTGAAGAATCAAAGCACGGAGTAATCTACTTCTCCATGGGATCGAATGTTAAGAGCAAGGATTTGCCACTGGAGACCCGAGAAACGTTGTTAAAAACCTTTTCCAAGCTGAAGCAGAGAGTGTTGTGGAAATTCGAGGACGACAATATGCCGGGAAAACCAGACAATGTGTTGATTAAGAAATGGTATCCCCAACCCGACATCCTGGCACATCCCAATGTTAAGATGTTCATCACCCATGGAGGCCTGTTGAGCTCTACAGAAAGTGTTTATTTTGGAAAGCCAGTGCTGGGTTTGCCGTGCTTCTATGACCAGTTCATGAATGTGAAACGCGCCGAGAATGTGGGATTTGGATTGGGACTTGACCTTAACAACCTTAAGCAATCAGAGCTGGAAGAGTCCATCCAAAAGATTCTCACTACACCCAGTTTTGGACAAGTGGCAGCTGCCATCGCAGAGCGGTATCGGGATCAACCACAACCTGCTTTGGACCGAGCTGTCTGGTGGACAGAGTATATAATCCGACACAAGGGTGCCCCTCATCTGCGATCAACTGCCAGAGATCTTAACTTTTTCCAGCTCCATAGTCTGGATACACTGACAGTACTTTTTGGAATACCTCTTCTCGTTATTGCAATCCTCATCAAACTGTCTAGTAGATTGATTCGAAGCAAACCTCAAAGGTGCCCCCATGCTGATAAGCTCAAGAAGCAATAGAAGCTTTCTTTATTGTTTGCTGTTGTAAGGTTCGTAATCTTATCGCCTGTGTTTGTTGAAAATATTTTATTTTTATTGTCATAATTTAGATTATTGTATCACCGACTGACTACGAGAATGTGACGTATTTGGGTTGATTGTTTTGGGGAACACCACCTTAAACTATGATGATTTTTGATAATGATAACCAAAATCCAACGAGCGGCCAGCTGAGGGTATTGAACTTTTCTGATTACAGTCGGCCAAAACCCAATTACTTCAAACGCTGATATGGGACATGTTTTTTCGAAAAAAATATGATTAAATGAATGAAAAATGTTTATAGCCGATTTTACTTGCACGTCCGCTTTCCGATTATCTTCTTTGATTAATTCAATGAAAGCTTTACTTGTAAACACATTGAACCGCTTTAAAGCTTTTATTTTCAAAAAAGACGAAATGTAACAAATATTCATCTCATTTGCATAATTTAAACATTTTCGCCCACCAAAAACTCCAAATCCTTAGTCATATAAATCCATCGCCAAATCCGACGATTCCATATCAATATTGCAATTGATTTTAAGCTGTTGTTAAATGCACATAATGTTGAAAGGCGGAGTAAAAAGCCTCGCATTTCCATTGTGAAACTTTTCCCGGGCTGAGAATATTTGCATACACTCGCATTACTTGTCCCCCGATAGCCCGAATACCAACGGGTGATAAAAGGGGACAGCCGAGACCAGGATAAAAGAAGGTCCAAAGTAGTGGAAATGGAATCCCCGAAAACTTTTGGCTTTGTGGCAGGCATCGACCTTCCTTCTTTGCCCGCTCTTGGCTCGGCTATAAGTCAATAAGCGAGTGTTGAGCTGCAAAGCGGCGCAACTTTTGGATGCTTTTGAAAAATGAACTCAACAGCGGCGGTCGAGGGAACGGCCCCCGTCATTTGTCTAGCAAGTTTATTGCAGCGCATAAATCGGCTGGCATTGATGACAGGCAGCAGCTCACACACTAAATCAATTATGATTAAAGCTCATTACATTTGCAGCACACGACTTGGGGGCCACGACAACCACAAACTTGTGCGGAAATTGCTTGGGACGAAGGATTGGGACACCAAGCTGGGCGCTCGGCTTAAGGGGGTCTTCGGTGTACGTTTTTGGGGTGTGGTGTCACCCTGCAATGACAATGATTTGCCTTGCCATCGATTGCTGCAATGCCCACTAATGCATGCGCCGTGTCACTAATTTTGAATGCACTGGGCGCCTGGCCCACAAAAGCAGCGGTGGATATTCGGTTCATAATTGAGAGGATAATTAGATGAGTGTCAAGGGTCTTGGATACCGTCTAGGAGAATTGGACGCCATAATCCAATATTTCATTAGAGGGGCAGTTCCAGCAAATACTGCCAAGAAACCTATTTCTTGGTTTTGAATACAAAACTCTGTCGTTTGGAATTTTCTTTGTCAGTTTGGTTTTCAAGCCAACTCGTGTGTATACAGTGCCCTACAGTTTATCAAAATTAAGGGAAATAATTCACCATGAAACAAAACAAATTGCGATGCATATCAGGAAGGGGCCGAGAGTCTGAATGAAAGATAAAAGTCTATCGGAGTTAATGACAGCGTCAGCTTTCTTTAGAATCAACTTACTTTGCTTCACTGGCAAATGTGGGGAATAAAGGAAGAAAGCTCTGTATTATTTAGCTTGCGTTTATTTCTCATTCAATATTTGTTTTGTGTGTTGAAAGACAAACTCCCACTCACACGAATACACGAACACACGGCTGATACGGCGCAAGGATATTTTCTACTGGCGTATGTCTATGTGTTTGTGTCGCTTCATATAGAGGCCTTCTCACTCTGTATATAAATGCCTACTTATAACGACATTTAATTTCAAAGCACGCACGCACAGGACGAGCCTGCAATATTGAATATTGAAGCGACTTCCACAGATACTTACTCAAAGCACAAGGTCGTCGTTAGGCGGGGATACATCGATGTAATGAAAGGTTAAATATATTCTTTCTTGAATTTCTAATACTAAACTACTGTAGTCCTAGTTCACGAGTTTAAAGCCTTTCTGCTCTAATCTTTTGTATTCTGGAAAATGCTTTCTCAAAGATCGTTTCAACTCACCATGCCCAAAACGACGATACACTCACATCATCAGCCTCCTCCATGGACAATGAATGCAAAATCAATGTATGACCAGGCACCAAGCTATGTTATCCCCTGAAACTACGCCCATGGCACGCATACCAGATAACCGCGTACACACATACGGCGGCACCCATTTGCACCTACACGATGCTGCTTATTTAGTGGCCATGAACAGGACCTGGTCATGAGCTCGGGTCTCCGGCCCGGACCGCTTTGTTTGCTCATCGCCGCAGACAGTCAATTTATTTGCAACACATGCAACAGCGGCGGTATCCGAAAATGGCGTCTTTGCACCTTCTAATCCTGGACGGGCTTACGTTTTTGCCCCGAGCACTTTTGGTGGGCCACGTTCCATGGTCCGAGACCCTCGGGGGTCTGCGCATAAATCTCGCACGCACAACATAATTACCCAGCCAACAAACGTTGAATGACCGAGAGCGAATGGGCGGAGCGAACGGTATCCCCCTCGAGTGAGTAAGTTAGTGGCGCCGTGTGGCTGACTACTTACTACTTAGTGGCAAGTCTATGCCGTTAATGCCACATTTAAGACCAGAACGGATGGCGGTAAGCGGTGACTGAAGGCTTAAAGTTGCCAAAAGTGGACTACAAGCGCCTAAGCCGGAAGTCCAACAAGAGCAGAATGATATGACACAGAAGAGTTCTTTTGAGGAATTTAAATTCATTTACCATATACCATTTACCATATAATTGAATAAATTGGTTTTTAATGATACTAGAATAATAGGAATTCACTTTTCGAACATTTCATACTTAGTTTATCCATTTTTAATTATTCAAAAACATTAAACGATATATTGCCACCCTCAAACCACCTGGAAAAATAGTGAAAGTTGAAGTTGGCCAGCCAAATGCCTCATTTTTTGTGCTACTATGATTATTATGTGGGTTTTTTTTATTGCTGGACAAGCCTTTCTTGAAGTTATTAGAGCAGAAAATCACATAAACGCAAATGAAGTAAGTTTCAGGCCAGCGCCATGCTTAAAAGCGTGCAAAAAGCAGCCAAACAACTGTGTAAAGTACAGTAGCAACAACTACGAGTACAACTAACAACTGTTAACAACACAACAAAAAAATAATAATAAAAAAGGAAGCGAACAAAACAAGTAGGGATTCTGCGCGAGGACGAACAATGGGAAATGCGAGCAAGGTGCAGGAGAGAGGCTTCAGCGAGAGAAAGCTGAGTTTTTGCCATTGCCAAAGCAAATATGCAAATTGTTGATTACAAACTTTTGTTGCAGCAGCTTCGCAGCACCCACTCCTATGCTCTAAAGTCCTCCTGCCCCACTCCTGCCAATCGGACTCACTGTTTAGCCCACTTCCCTTGGTTATATAAATATTTAAGTATCTTCGCTTTGTTCCTACTGCTGGCATTCGCTGTCCTCTATTCGCCTCCCCGGACGGACGGCATTGAGAATTGTCTAAATTAGACTTTTGAGTATTTTGCATATTTAATTGAAATTGCATTTCTTAAATAACTCACTGTCATTTGCACAGTCGCAAACAAAATGCGAGTACATGTGCCGTTTATTTGTGCATTTAACCACAGTTTGCCTATCTCAGCTCCTCGCCTCTGTTCCTCGCCACTGCGTGTATTTGTTTAGTTTTATAAGAGTTTATTCAAGTGCATGTCTTACCAAACTCTTTGTTTATTTACTTTTACCCTAATTACAGCAGCAAGAACAAAACGGAAACTACAACAGACCGAGAAAAAAATCCGAAACTCATTTGCAATTTGTTTAATCAACACTCGGCGCCCAAGCAGCTGCTACACCCCGTGCTCATACCCACACCCACGCCAAAAAAGACAAGCTAACACTCACACTGCATACCCAAATCCACATTACACATACGGCACGTGTGCCCGGGACGAGGTTCGAGCCTTGGCAGCAGTCCCCTAGAAAACTTTCCGCTTGCCAGCAAAGTCAAATAAACATGCTAATTAAAAGGCGTCCAAATAAGAGAAGAAATCGGAGAAGAGAACAGAGAAGCTGTGGAAATGTTTGACCCAATTTAATTGGTTATCCTCTGAAAGTAGCTCGCATCAGGCCTAAACAATCAAACCGAGAACAGAACGAATTATCCGGTACACTAGATGAAAAACCAAATGGTAAAAATCTCCGTTTACGCAACAAAATTTTATAATTGCAGTAAATTTTGCAAAACCCATGACTGTGCTCTGCTGGTCTTAAATTCTCACTAATTCCCACTAATAAAAGTAAAGCACACCTTAAATTGGCTCATAAAATTCATTTCAAAGTGAAAAGAATGTATCGCAATGCATTTCAACTATCATTTCGATTTTCTTCACTTGGCTAAGCTTTCGTTTTCATTTTCATTTTCGTTCTGATCGCTATCTAAATGCGGCTAATGAATGCTATTAATTCGCCGAGGCAACTGCAATGTCCCTCGGCTGGGTGTTTTGGGGATTTCTGTGCCGATTGAAATCGGATTAATAAATGAGCGCTGTGCAGAAAAATTCAATTAGACAGGTACTGCCGCAACGGAAGGGCCAAGAGGGCCAGGATACCACCTCGTGCTGGCTTAACTACCTGTAATTTTTCTGCCCTTAATACAATTATTCGCCCCGGACACGACAGGCGCCTTAATGGGCAGCGGAAGTCGCAGCTGCACCGGATCATTTTTAAGGCTGACATTTTGTGGTTCTTCCGCCAGCAGCTGCAATTGCTGCAGAAGACTGCCGCCTGTCTGATTTATGTCTGCAGTAGTTCAATTGGCAATGACAAACCTGGCAATCATTCCGAAATCATGCCGAAATCAATGAAAGCCCAAGTCGAACATTTCTTTCTGCCTGAATTCAACAAGAGAAAAGGAATTTAATCAGGCTTTTGAAGATTTTAAACCATTGAAAAACGTATACTTAATATTCTAAAAGTCTTAATACCATTGTTATAAAATCTATAGACGAGATATTAAGATATAAGATCTTGTCATAAAAAGGGGTTTTAAAATGACATTTCAAGTGAAAGTAAATCATTAAATGCTGTATTATTTATTTGAAATGGCAGACAGCATGCAATGCTTAATACCGACGATTATAAATCACACATGTGTAAAAGAACAAACCCATTCCATCCACCCGCACTGTCCAAACTTATCGTTTATTCTGGCTTTTAATTAAAATTAAAAAAACCAATTACAACTGCGACAAGATTTAATAACAGCAGCATGGCAGGGTACGAAAAAATGGGTTAAAATTACATAAATTTTGCAGAAAATATGAAGTTGGAAAAAAAATCGAAACGAGTGTCGCAGCTGAAGGATGAGTGAAAGAGATGGAGTGAGGCCAGAGGAGGGAGACAGCGACAAGGAGACACGAAATGGACATGGTCGTGAACGTGAATGGGTACGTGAAGGGTTACGGGATATGGGAAAGCAGAAAGGGTAATGGGGGATCGGGCAGAGGCAGGGGGAGGACAAGTCCAGCGCACACACATACTCGGAAATGTATGAAGGATGAAATTTTTGCGGTTACGCAGATACACACACGAAAACATGCACATCAATGTCAGCGAGAGAGCTGAATAGGAAATGGTTCCTGGGGATACCAAGATTGGGTTGTGGATGCGAACGCGGACGAGATGCTCCTGGGCTGCCTGGCTGGCTGGCTGGCTTGTCAGAAGTTGGCACCCGTTTGAGCATTTCGTTTTGGCGTTTTCCTGCAGTCACTCGACTGATTTAAAATTTTACCGTTATTTATACACGTAGACCAGGCTATATAAGCAGCAGGAGCAGGGGCAGCCCCAGTTACAGGAACAGGACTAGGAACAGGAACAGCAGGACCCTCTAGTTTCACATTTTCATCTCCCCGGAGAGCGCGTATCTTTTTTTCACATTTTTCATCGTTTATATATATGTCTATGTATACATATACTGTGCCGTATTGGTGTGTAGCTGCAGGTCGACAACATCCTGCGAGTGACTGACTTGCGACTCAGGACACAGAAACAAAAGCAGCAGGGGCATCAACTGAAGAGGAAGGAGACCCCCCAACACCTCGCATCCTTGCTTGCTGCCGCTGTACGCTGTCAAAAGAGATTTTTTCAAATTAACTTTTCATATATTTATGTTCGTTTAAATTTTCAACTCAGATCTTGGTTGTTCACAAATCAGACACACATTGCAACGAACCAAACTGCACAGTAGTCAACCATTTGCACTAAAATCCACCTATAACATATGGTAATTTTAAATTAAAATAATATAAATTCTAAATAAAACTAATACTTATTTTTTATAGATCTTTTCAGGAAGAAGGAAGATCTTTTATAGATCATAAATGTATTAAAAATGCGAGGCACACTGTTTGCCTTTTCACTTCACGAAAAATATAATTTTTCTTATACCATCTAGCAGACCATTTTTGATAGGGCCGGGAATTCCAACAGTTTTACTGAAACGAAACCTGACATTTTTGTGTCGGGAAAAGTAAACATGTCGTTTCTGATGCAGCTACTCCTGTTGTTATTTCGGGTCTCATGCATTTTCCAAATAGCAAACCAAATTGTACCCTTAAATATTTTATAATGCAGAAAAGTTTCAAAGCTCAGTTGGTACCAAAACTGGCGCATAAAGTTGCAAGCTTGACTAATATGCATTTAAAAGTCTGTTTTGTTATAGGAAGTTTTTTTCAGCAATATAATTAAGGAAAAATAAGCTTAATTTCAGACACTGAGTAAGTTAAAAATATTAAAATAAAATGTAAATGAAGCTAGGGGAAATTTTTAACCTGCAGTCACATACCTTTGAGAAGGATACGCTACAGCTCATTTACTACCGTGGCATTATTATTAATCAAATTATAAAAAAGGAGCAAAGGTTCTAAAACATTAGCAGAAAAGTAAAAACAAATTAATGATTTAAATAGGGAAAGAAAAAGAAACTCACAGCTCATTGGACCCTCGGCCACCGTCGCTTCGGCAAAATCCATTAACTTTATTAAGGAGCTTTAATTAGTTACCCTCAACTGTCCCAGTGCCTACTTTTCATTAATTACCGAGGCAACCTGCACTGAAATGCGGAGATGGGAGCTCTGTCTAAGCCCTGAGATGAGCCAAAATGAGTCGTCTGAGCCAAGGCAACCACTTAAAGACACTTCTTACCTTTTGATGGCCGCCTGCGGCCAAATAAATTAGAAAGAGCGACAACAATACCCGGACGGGGGAGTCCTGGAGTGCTGGCCATGGACAGAGTGGCTCTCGAGAGTTTTGATTGAACACTCGCATCCCAAGTTTTGACGTTAATCTTTGATTGGAGAGGGCGACGTGGTGGTGTGTAGGCAGGCAGGCAGCCCGTCGTTTTAGCTGACACATCATTATGTGATTTTAATATGAATATACATACAACAATGGCCCCAAAATGGAGGGTAGTTTCAGCCCTACGTTAGAATCTCATTTGGACCCCGAAACGTTTGATCTTAATTAGTGTACTTGAACGTTCTTCCCCACTCTGTCGCCAAGTTCGAGTGTCGGCTTTGCATCAGCGAAAATGACAAAATGTCGCAAATCACTCGAGTTGGCCCAAATGGAATAAGTGTGGGCAGCAGGGCGATAGCGCTGTCCTTGATTGGCATCATTTTCCTCCCGATTTCGCTCTTGCCTTTTCCTTTTGTTTAAGCGGATTTCATTCGCATATTAATTGAAGTTTACACAGCAGCAAGAAGTAGCCAGCCCGCCGAGCACTAATTAAACCGAATTCCACACTGCGGAAAATGTGATTTTTTCAATCTAGAGACACAATTCTTAATAAATAGTTTTTTTTTTGTATTCTTTCCAGGAAACACTCCCGCACTCCTTAATTTTGACATTTTTGGATATAAAGAACACATCTTGCCTGGAAATTTTTCCTGTGCATTGATAGGGAAACACTCGATTGATTTTGTTGGGGGCGGGGTCATGATTCGCGCGTCAAAATGTCAAGAATGCTGCCGAGCTTAGTGTGGGTAAAAATTTTTCAATTAAAATCGCTGCCTGGCTATTTGGCCAGCACTTTAGCGACACGCATTAAAATTTACTGAACTTGAGGTCGAAGGTGTACCGATAGCCTAATAGGGAAACATTTTAGGGTAATATAGCGATATTTGCCACAACCATTTCAAGAATTTAGTGAAAGTAATCAGGAAGATTAAAAGAACGTTGTGCTACATTTAATTAAATTAGAATAAATATATACGAGATTATTGGAATTTTTCGATGTACACAATTGCTTCTTCTTAATTTATACCGTGACTGTTTCAAACTTATAATTATAATTAAATTGTTAATTTTTCTCACAGAATAGTTAAGTAGTTTTAATTTTTTTAATTTATTAGTAGTAATATTAGTATATCGTTTAAAAATATTTCAAATTGTTAATCTGACTTTCAGAATGAGAAAACACTCAATGGACCAACTAAATACACCTCCTGGTAGGAAACAATTGACGAAAAGTAAACTTTTCATAACTCATTTTACAGTTGAGCGTATTTAAGGGGTTTGCCCCCTCCACCATGTATAAAGCATACGCCATGTTATCAAATCTTTAAGCATATTTTAACCACACACTAATTACCCGAAAAGTCAAGAACAAAAAAGCTGAAACTGTTGTGCCATATCTCTGCCCCCAGAATACGGTGCTTAACTTTTCAACTGCAGCAGCAATAGAAGCACCAGTGGAAAATGAAAACCTCAGTGGCAACAATAACAACGATCAAGCAGCAAATGCCCTGCAAAGTGTCGATAATTACCTGTAAAAGTTTGAGCCAAGCCATTAGCAGCATAATGAGGCCTGTCTAGCATAGATTTCCCAGTCCAGTCGTGTGGCGCATTTGGCAAATCCCTCTGTCCCTCGCCTCAAATGTAACAAGAACAAAAATCAGAAAAGCCAAGTAAGTTGAGAACAGAAAAAAAAAGAAACACCGAAACACAACTAAAACTTCCATCCATTTGAACTTGAGGGCACAGCCATAGCAGCAGGATGAAAATACAAGTAAGAGTAAAAATAATGGCAACAGCCACACTTGACTGGCGTTGAGTGGTTCATAATTAAAGAGGAAAACCCCAAAAAAGCCTTGAACTCATTCAACTGGCTGTGGCTGCATTGCGTGCAACTTGGCTGGCCTGAAAGTTGAAAGTTGGCCAAGTTGCACAAGCCGCACAATTGTTGCACGCACACAGTCCACAGACCACAGTCAAGTGGAGTGGAAAAATGCCTATGGGCGTGTCCTTTCCCCAAGGCTACTTGCTCATGGAAAATATTTTGAGAAGCAAAGGTGTTAGATTTTATTCGAACACTGAAAAAAAAGTCAAGTAAAATTTATTTCCATTTTTTTTATATCCATTATTAAATTAAATAGTAGAAACGCGACTTTAGTTTAATAAAAATTATTTCTACATAACTTTTCAAGTATACATTTTTTAATGTGGAATAAGTTTATGAAGCAAAAGTATACACCTGCACATACATATGCAACCTGGCCCAGTTTCCATGGAGTCTAATTACCATCTTCGACTTGAAGTTGGCGTGGTCAGGCCAACATCCTGCCTAGACTAATTTCTTAATATTTCACACAATGCAGTTGCTTACTTTAACTATTATTAAAGAACTGAAATGATGAACTCGAATGCGAGCAAAAAAGTATATGTTTATAATATAATATAATCGTTTTTCGTCAAAGGAAAAATATAAGCAAAATATATGTATTTCACAAAATTATAATACAATAAATTTTTTAAGGATATCCGAATTCCCAGTCAAATACAAAATATAAAAACTATATTAGATATAGATTATCATTTATGGCTTAGTATTCCTATTTGGAATCTCCCTTTTTGGGGTCTTTCTTTGGGTCGGCTTTAGCTTTTGGGGCGGCTTTAGCTTTCGGGTCAGGCTTCTTTGGATCGGGCTTTGCATTCTTCTTTGGATCCGCCTTCTGGCCTTTTTTCCCTTTTGAAAGGTCTACAACCTTAGGCTCTGGCTCGGAAGATTTGGCATTCACTAAACCAACGGCCACTACAATAGCTAATAAAATGGCTACATATCCAGTGGCGTATACTTCCGGAATCGAGGTAAACAAGTTCAGATACCAGATCAAGTGGCGCGTTCCTGCGACCATATGATAAGCGAAGGGTATAGCCACCATCACCTTTGTTAATGTCCGAAGTGTATCACAATCACAGTCCTGGACCTTAGTCAAAAATTCTTCCATATTACCCTGGCATATAAGTCCGGATATTCCCAATGCCCAAACGAACACCCCCAGCACAAAGCCACTAATTCGAAGGCATATTGACAGCCCAGATGTCAACTGTAGCTTATATATACTCAAATGCGGCGATAACTCCCGGCCCCGCATCATATTGCGATCGTCGTAGCCCAATTTCGGTGGATCCCGGGCTGGAATAACTTTCAGGGTGACGGGAGATGCCATGACACTACCATCTGGAGCTACAATAGCAGGTCCATTTTTTCCGCTTCCGCCACCTGCTTTGTTTGCTTCACTTCCTTTGCCTACTTCCTTCGACTCCTTGGTGGCCATCATCCGAACAGACATCTCTGAGGGTATCGTCGTCCGCATTAGTGGCTTCTGAGACAGGAACTGCCTTATGAGCGGACTACAGTGTCTTAGCGCTCTTGCCACCTGCCCACTGTTGGAGTTTATTAAGTGCACTGGT
The DNA here is from genome assembly GCF_017639315.1 of Drosophila ananassae. NCBI lineage: Eukaryota > Metazoa > Arthropoda > Insecta > Diptera > Drosophilidae > Drosophila > Drosophila ananassae. Next base: position 12,271,526 of record NC_057927.1, on the reverse strand, counting down.
TTTATTCTGATGTCATTGTTCGATCGCTACTCACCTTGCGTACATTTTCAATAAAAAATTTACAGTTTAGTTTTTTAAAAACAATTTCTGTAGCTATGTGTCAATAGCTTGAATACAATTTGGTTGGGAAAAGCCTCATTGTTTATTTCTATTCCCCTCCAAAAAGTTTTCGAAGACTTTTAATTTTTATTTAGATCTTATATTTATATTTAAATTGTGTGGCAACGTTAAAAGATAGTTCCATAAATTTATGGACGCGGTGGATCCGTGCAGAAAATGCTATTGGACCCTAAATAACATTACCTGACCAAGAACTCGAGGACCACATCAACATCCTGTGCATATGCCATAAATTTATGCGACGATTGGATGAGCTCCAATTCGATTTTCTGATGGCCAGGCGGCTTTATTAGATTTCTTTGGATTCGCCTTTCCCTTTCGTGCTGTTCTTATATTTTTTTTGCGACTTCGTCGTCAATTGAAGTAATTCCTGAAATTTTATTGCATTTCATCGATAACCTTAATAAAAAAAAGCCACTACCAACAGAACCACCAAACTACCAAAGCAGCACACAATTATTCTGAAAATCCTCCGCCTGACGCTCTTAAAACCATTTCTATAGAATAAAATTCATTTGAATTTGGCGTGGCTGTGGTTTTTCTCTGCTGGCTTGTCACATGCTCGCATGAATTTCGGAACTGAGAAAGCTGGGAAAGCTTCACGCTCAATTAACATCTGCTTTACTTTGGTCTGGACTCATACCAACATTTATTCTTTGCCGCACTTCAAAGGCATACACTCAGGCACTTGTTTGCCCATCGATCAATCAATCAATCAATCATTTCGATAGCAAAATATTTCATAAATCAAAAGCATAAAATAAACACGTTCTGGCAAAGCCAACGAACTCAATGCAAGTCTCTGACGAACTCAATGCGGTCAGAGTGCAAGTTAATAAAATTAAAAATAATCAAATAAGTAGAATTGTAAACTGAATTAAGGCTGAGAAGCAGCTGAACAAAGTTGTCCTTGGCCAGTGCCAGGAAAAGTTCTCCTCACGGAAAAGTTGAAAAGCCCATGTGTGTGTCAAAAGCATGCCAAGGAGCCATTAAGCCTACATACGAGAACTCCTTGTAATGATAAGGCACAACCGACAAATTTTTCGCTAGCATTCTATTAAAAAGCCACATTATTAAAATGTAAACACAGATTCAATTTTGTGTACCATGATATTTTTAAACGCAATCCAAAATAACTTACTTTGTTAAAAATTTAATTTTATCCCAATGTATTTTCATCCGAAAAATTTTTGGTTATTATAAATACTCTTTTTGTATGTATGTATGTACATGTGTGTATGGTTTAAAATTGTTGCTGAAAGGCAAAATCGTGGCGCAAAGGTTTTGCAACCATATTCGATGAAAGGCCAGGCCCTTTTCACTCACACGGCCAAAGAAGTCAGGCGATTGCTTTTTCCTTTCAAGGAACTCAATATGCGTATTCGTGTTTAATTAAGATTCGAGCTAACGTCAGTGTGTGAGTATTCGTCCCGGTGTGTGCTTTTGAACTCGAGTCGCAGGAATATGAATAAATGTATGGGCGCATGCATTTAATTTAATTTTCATTTGAATTGATTCGATGACTTTACGTTTCATTTCACGTCTGGATGCGATTTCAATTACTACACTTGCACACACACCCACAAGGGACCCGGAGAAAGCTTTCACCTATAATATGAACGGCTTTCACATATAACCGGAATTTAAGACGGAATGGCATGTGTGAGTGGGCGACAAGTTGGAACTATTGACGACCCGCGTATTTATTTACATATCCAGTAATCACAAGCATGGACGGACACCAAGCAGCTTCTCCTTTTCAAGCACCTTTCTATTTGTCTTGACGAAAGCCTGAAGAAGAGACTGCTACGTCAAATCGCTTTAACTTCAACTTTGAAAAATACTTATAAAGATATAAATATAATAAAGGCATTTCTAAAAGATTCGAAAAAGTTTTATTTTTTAAGGCTCCTGAAAAACGTATAAAATATTTTAATACTGGATTTTGATGAAAATCATAGAGAATCGATGAAAAATCCAAAAAATATTTTGTTCGTGGATTTTGATGAAAGTTAATAGAAAATCGATCTACAAATCGTTTAAGGTATGCCGCTCAAGAATCGGATAAATATTGCCAAAGATATAGCTCTCGCCGTGGCTCATATTTTCCTCCCCATGCACTTTCCGTATTTTGAAGGGAACCCCCCAGAAAAATCGATGAAAAATCAAAAAAATATTTTGTTCCTGGATTTTGATGAAAATTAATAGAGAATCGACCCAAAAATCATTTAAGGTATTCCGCTCAAGAATCGGATAAATACTGCCAAAGATATAGCCATCGCGGTGGCTCATATTGTCCTCCCCGTGCACTTTCTGTATTTTGAAGGGGACCCCCAGAAAAATCAATGAAAAATCCAAAAAATATTTTGTTCCTGGATTTTGATGAAAGTTAATAGAGAATCGATCCACAAGTCGTTTAAGGTATGGTGCTCAAGAATCGGATTCATATTGCCAAAGATATAGCCATCGGCGTGGCTCATATTGTCCTCCCCATGCACTTTTCGTATTTTGAAGGGGGAAAAATCTATGAAAAATCCAAAAAATATTTTGTTTCTGGATTTTGATGAAAGTTAATAGAAAATCGATCTACAAATCGTTTAAGGTATGCCGCTCAAGAATCGGATAAATACTGCCAAAGATATAGCCATCGCGGTGGCTCATACTGTCCTCCCCATGCACTTTCCGTATTTTGAAGGGGACCCCCCAGAAAAAACGATGAAAAATCCCAAAAATATTTTGTTCCTGGATTTTGATGAAAGTTAATAGAAAATCGATCTACAAATCGTTTAAGGTATGCCGCTCAAGAATCGGATAAATACTGCCAAAGATATAGCCATCGCGGTGGCTCATACTGTCCTCCCCATGCACTTTCCGTATTTTGAAGGGGACCCCCCAGAAAAATCGATGAAAAATCCCAAAAATATTTTGTTCCAGGATTTTGATGAAAGTTAATAGAAAATCGATCTACAAATCGTTTAAGGTATTCCGCTCAAGAATCGGATAAATACTGCCAAAGATATAGCCATCGCGGTGGCTCATACTGTCCTCCCCATGCACTTTCCGTATTTTGAAGGGGACCCCCCAGAAAAAACGATGAAAAATCCCAAAAATATTTTGTTCCTGGATTTTGATGAAAGTTAATAGAAAATCGATCTACAAATCGTTTAAGGTATGCCGCTCAAGAATCGGATAAATACTGCCAAAGATATAGCCATCGCGGTGGCTCATACTGTCCTCCCCATGCACTTTCCGTATTTTGAAGGGGACCCCCCAGAAAAATCGATGAAAAATCCCAAAAATATTTTGTTCCAGGATTTTGATGAAAGTTAATAGAAAATCGATCTGCAAATCGTTTAAGGTATGCCGCTCAAGAATCGGATAAATATTGCCAAAGATATAGCCATCGCGGTGGCTCATATTGTCCTCCCCATGCACTTTCCGTATTTTGAAGGGGACCCCCCAGAAAAATCGATGAAAAATCCCAAAAATATTTTGTTCCTGGATTTTGATGAAAGTTAATAGAAAATCGATCCACAAGTCGTTTAAGGTATGGTGCTCAAGAATCGGATTAATATTGCCAAAGATATAGCCATCGGCGTGGCTCATATTGTCCTCCCATGCACTTTTCGTATTTTGAAAGGGACCCCCCAGGAAAAATTGATGAAAAATACAAAAAATATTTTGTTTCTGGATTTTGATGAAAATGAATAGAGAATCGATCCACAAATCGTTAAAGATATTCCGCTCAAAAGGACAAGTACCGCCGTCGCGGTGGGCAATATTATCTTCCTATTCACTTTCGCATGTTCACCGTGAAGAAACTACAGTCGAGTTGTGCAATACCTTTTCCAATAAAAAAGTGGTTGTATGGCTGCCTATTATTCGTAACGATTTGTCGAACAAATTTGTTACCTTTCTGCTTCACATACCGCCAGGCTAAGAAGTTTATCAGGCTACTTTTCCGATTCAATCCTAAAGCTGTTAGCAGGAAGTCAGCCGCAAGGCCATGCCTTTGCCCATTTTCTCACATAACTTCCTGGCCACCTGCAAGGCAACTGTCATTTGGCATTCCATAGTCTCAGGCAAAAATTTTACTTTTACGCCATTGCTACGCATTTTTTTGCCAAGCTCAGTTTCTATTTCAAGGCTGCAACGTGATTTCTCCCCACATTTGGGCAGCCTAAGCTTTGGTTTTTGGACATGGTACAACACAAAGCCATTTTTTGTCCGCCTTCTGTTTGTTTGCCCCTTCTTTATCTCTTCGTGTGCTCTTTTTCTGTAACAAATGCAACGGAAAACCTATTTCCTTTGTGGATATGACTAGGAAAATGCTTGTTAGAGCCGCATTTGCCACAATCCCCTATGCGAGTGAGGGTGCGAAACCTTGAACTTGCAGCGAAGGAGGGTAAAAAGAGAAAGTTTCACCATTTTCCTTCCCTTTTTGGCCTGTCTAACAATGCTAATTTCATTAGACCATGCACGGTACTCTCACGAGCACACACGCAAATGAGCGCAGGGACGGATCGTGCTCTACGTTTCAACATTTCTATAAATGACAATTACATTTTCCAAAACGAAAAAAAAACTAAATCTGAAAAGTAAAGAAGGAGGAACATCGATGTGAAAGCAAACTTTTAATTGCGCATACGACAGGTGTGACACAGCCACAGCAGCTGAAGCTGTGTTGGTTGGGAGTTTCGGATAAAGTTTTTACCACATTTCCATTCTAATTAGTTCACCGCAGAAAGCACATAGAAACATTTGGCAATTGACGAGGTTTCTGATAAGTATTTCTCGACAAAATTATGAGTAAACCTTATAAATAAATAGTTAACAATATTATACAAATTATAAATTTCTAAATTTCTAAAAATTTCTAATTTCTCATTTTTTAAATTTTATTTTTATGTTTTATAATTCTAATGTTAACTTAAAGAAAATAAAAAATTGTAATAAAACCTTAAACTTAACTGTATTTACCATCTGCACCTTGTTGGGTAAGTTCCTTTTGCGGTCTGTGCCTTGTCTCAGTTGTCAGTTTGTAAAATTGAATTCTTGCCCGGTTTGTTTGGCTTTTGAAAGATTTATAACATGACCACGGGGCAGAGTAATCGGGGAGTTCGAATGGCAATGGCCGCGTATCGATAAGCACAATGGCTGGCCGAGTGCCGGGAGTGTGCCTGTGACAGCTACATACAGGCGGCACAGGCGGAGGACACCAACCAACACCCACCGACGGCGACAAACTTTTTAATCAAATTTTTTACGCAATTTCTTTGACTACTTTTTGTGCTCCCTTCTCTGTCATTCTCTGGCTGCTGTTGCATATGCATGCTCAATTGTGTTTGTATTGGCAAAGGACATGCTTTGTGATTTATACACACATCACACAAACACACAACAAAGAGCGGCCAGAGACGGGCGGTTGGATGGCTGGTGGGTGGCTAGCTGCCTGTAAGCAAACAACAGCTTTTTTTGATTTATGAGCGCTTTGGGTGCCGCCATCGTCAACGGCGGCGCATACACACAAGTAAAAAATAAAATGATCGTACATATACATACATACGTATAACGAACATAACCGAAACGTTGGGAAAAACTGCAAAAAATCGACAGCTGAATATATTGAAGGAACAACTTTCCCTTAAGTTCAAACTTGATAGTTAATAAAACCAACAATAACTTACAAAGAGAATTATATTTATAAAACTGTCAAGGCAACTTTTAAATTTTAAAGTTTTCAGATCCATGGACTAAAATTGTTAAGGTATAATTAATTCTATTGCCTCTGATAAAAGTATAGCATGTTTGTCCAAACTACGTACAAAGCCTTTTGGCAACGCACACTTTGAAGGTCAAACTAGATAAACTAAACAAAATGTAGATAAATTGCATAAAAACGACTCTGTTATTTTATATAGTTACATAGCCAGGTCAGCGATTTGGGTTTCTTATTTTTTTTTGTAACCCATTCCGTGGCTGGTCTATCGCTTATCGAATTTTATTAATCCCCATCGACAGCAGCAAAATATTATTTATACAAAAATATGAGGCATATGAATTTTAATTAAGCGCAGGCCGCAATTGCTTTAGCTTGTGTGTTTTGTTTGTGGCTTGAGCCTGGCCTCGTCCGGAGCTATTGTCCCAATGAAATTTTGATTGATGACTCCCCGAATAGCCAGGCTCAACCGCCCAGTCTCCGACACAGTTCACGTCCCAGCGCAGTCCCTGTCCCCCGACCCAGACCATCTAACTATCGATTGTCGCTGTCATAAAAAGTGAGGACCCAAAAGCGCACATTCACTCGTATATGTATGCAAGCATAAAGGGAGAACGAGTATGCAATGCAGAAGCTTATGCAAATCAAGACATGCCGCACACATCACTTTGTTTTACCAGCCGCTCTTCCCGGCGCCATTCCCTTTTTTTTGACATCCGCCGCCCACCGGCGAGTGCAGGAGCTTGTCAAAACTTGGTTTCCCGTTTTTGTTAAGAATCTGCACTAAAAAACTAACTGAAAGCTTTCCTTCCCAAAAACGAGTCATGAAACACTCTCTCTGACTATACGAAAGCTATACTTTCGGACTCTCTCTAAAAGTAACCGAATTTTCAATGTATAAGCATTTTAAATTAAAAAAATAAATCAAATAAGTTAAATTAAGTACTACATACAAGTATATTCTTAAAACAGCAATGCTGCTTTTGATTTTAAGAGCATTTTGGAATGAACGAAAAAAACAAGCATGCATATTGTTTCCCGGTTGTTTGGCAGCGCAAAAGTACGAACCAGGAGCAGAAATCACGATCCGCCGACTTTGGAGCCTGGTCTGGGGCGGAAGGGTTGGAAAACGCTGGAGCAACACTTGCCGGAGTTGATTTTTGCATATTCCAGATAGCGATGGCATTAGTCTCCAGTGAACTGACACATAAAAGCACAGTTATGGACTGATTGTCGGGGCCGCTATCCGGCGTACGTGTCAATTGCCAGCCATCTTCCCTCTTTTGACCCTCTGGAATCCCTTCCATCCAAAGCTCCGACCCACCTCGCTGTCTATTGCAGGCGGCAAGTGTTAGTATTTCAAACTTTTGTTCAATAAGATTTATATGACTGACAGTTCGGGGTAGAGACCATGCACAGGACAGGGCAAAAAACAAGTTTTGATTTTTCATTCTTTTCTCTTTTTCTGATGTATAGGGAGATAGCTACCCTATTCAGTTTTTTCAAAGTTTGTTTTTCGTTTTCCATAGCTTTACGTATAGAGGGCTCTAGCAAAGGGACATTGAAACATTTTAAATGTTTTACTGGCGTTTGTATTGCTGAATTTCCCTAAATAACCTTTTGATGCCAAAAACAAGATTTCTATTTTAAAGGTATCTCATTAATGAGTGACTAATGAGCGTATCAATTATCTTTGACCTTACGAAAGCTCAATCTTCATATCTCTTGCAATCTGTTACTGAAATATACTCAAACACTTGAGTAATAACGCACCATTTTCATTGTTGGCTTGCGCTGCTGAGATATTATTGTGCTTGGTGGATTTACGTGATACCACTCGAAACGCAGCCGAACCCTCCATTCAACCTGGGCTCTTCACTGAAGCACACACGGATACACAGAACGCCCACACACTTTCGCAACAATGCAGCTGGATGGAAAATAGAGGGCCAGAGACCTGCAAGCCAATAGAAATTCCCCGGATAGGCGCTGTTATTGAAACCACTCGAGCGCGAACTGCGAGTGCTAAAAGCGCCTAGATCTGTTGAAGGATATTGGGATTTGGGGAGCGAGTGGGGTGGATGGGTAAAAAAAAGGGGAACGGTGGGCAAGTGCACACCTTGTCCGCATAGGTCTACAATAATTGCCTGCACTTTAAGTGCGCCATTAGTACTAAATTACAGACAGCCAGCCAACCAAGCGGCAGCTAACGGCGCGGTCTAATTACGCGCTCACCTGCTGCTCCCCTCGCTCGCCCACTTTTTCTCACACCCACTTTCTCTGGCCCCCAGCAGAGACCCCACCCCCGCTCTGACTTTTCCAAGCAGCAGCATTGGCAAATGCTGGAAAAAGTAAAGTGCGCTAATGGCAATTAGAAGTTTACCCGAGTGCAGTCAAAAATTTTGTAACGGCTGCGCTGAAACTGGAAAATAGAAAATGGGGAAATGGAACCGAAGCTGGTGCTGCATTATTGAACATTTGGCTAATTGCCGTATAATTATTGCAGTTAAAAAATTTAGCACAATGACAGCGGTGCAACACCAACTGGAGTTCGAAGGTGGCAAGCCTTGACCAGTGAGTGGGTCAGGACAGGGCGTTGCTACACTCGGACATTCAAAATTACGTATACGCAACGTTGCTGACCAAAATTCAACCAAAAGCCACACAAATTTGCATTGCATTGACCAAAACAGACAAAGCCAAGGTGCATATGCACTGAAAGAAATGTTACTTCCAGAATTAGATATCTATAACCTGTTTGCCATTTGTCAATATTAATGATTTAATGAGGGATATTACGCTTTTCAATGTGTACCAACTAGGTTTCATTCCTCAAGTTTGGAAAATTGTTTGTAGTCTTTCGTAGGGACATTACTTTCAGTGACAGGGCCAAGTAGGAGGAGAAGCACTTTGGCAATGGAAATGCAATGCCACATTATGCAGTTGCAGTTGCTGCTTAGCAGTTGCATCGGATCCCATCTAATGCAAATATTATGGTAAAATCTCATAATTAAGGTAAGCAAGTCGGGTGAGTGGTTTTAATGAAAATCAAACAATTTCCAAATGCAACAATAACAGTGACATAGAACCCAAGATTTGGTAGAGGGAAAGGGAGTAAAAACAATTCTAAAACAGCCGCCAACCAGTCCGCCTCGGTCAATGCTTAATTAATGGATGGGCTGTGTTTGTCAACGGCTATGTACTACAGCAGACTGAGTATTATTTTCAAATTATTTTGTACGAGTGAAGAAGCAATCACAATATTCTATATTAATATAATATAGATAATAACACTTTCCCGAAATTTGAAAAAGGATAAATCCGTGTTTCAGCATACCTCAAGCCGGACTTTAAAGCAGATTTGAAATTGCAATGCACTAAAATCCAGACACATTAAGTTATTAATATTTATTAATTTCCATTGTCAAAATTTGTTCTAGGAACACTATCATATGTATGTTTGCCAGACGCATACAAAATTGAAGTCAAAGTTTCTCGGAAATCTAGAAAACTAAATTGCTCCTTCCTGGCTGCTAATCTCCCATCATGCGTAATCGAATGGAGAAACTGCGACACGATAATTAGGAAGAGAAAAGTGTGTCGTAGCAGAACGTATGCAATAAGGGCTTTGGCAAGGAGCGCTTATAATTAAGGCTTAATTGAACGGCGCAGCCGTCACGTAAGCCAGTTAATGATGCACACGTTACTCGCCTTTGACACGGCATGATTTCACCAAAAGTCAGCAACCCCTTCACAAATCCGCTTTTCGCTTTTTAGTAGGTGAAGGAGATTTTCGCTCAACTCCATTAAAACATTTGCACCACGAAGTTTGGTTTTTTTTGGGATATTGCTGAACTCATATGAACATGCGGTTGTTTAAGGTCCAAGGACCTTCTGTTGTATTGTCTAGCCTGCAGCCATTGTTTCAGATATATTTTATTACATTCCCGTAAAGTTGAATATGCAATTCGGTGTGCATATTAACCCGCAAGCGCCTGAAAAAAAGTTGCCATTTTTGGTCCAACTATTTAGCATAACGACGGACTCTCATTATGAGGCAATGTCCTCGACCGAAGCGGCGGGAGTATGGGCGATAGAAACTTTATTTTCCCAGTGAATTTGACCCCTGTTTTTTAAGAGGAGCAGCTAAAGCCACCAGAGGAACAGGACCGGGAACGGGAACAGGAACATGAGCATCAGGAACAGGACAAGGTGGCAGTTAGCAGAAAGCAGCCAGGGAGCTGCGAACACCAAAGCACAGGGCACGTAAAATATGCGCAGTTGTACACCGGGAGTGTATGCCAGAGATCACTTGACTATAAACGAGATTAAAAATTCAATTACGTTGGAGTTGGAAGCTGCATCGAGTAGTAGAAAAGAGCGCAAAAAACAACGAACGAAGGCAAAGCGACGCAAAAAACATGGTCAGGAAAAGTTGGCCCAAGCAGAACCGGCCAGCAAATATAAAAAAAAAAACAAGAAACGACTAAAGATGTTAACCAAAAACCAACTATTTAAATACCCTTAGCACATGCACATCATTAAACATTTTTTTTTTAATTATACTTCTTAAACAAACATTAATGGAATGAATGAGGGTTGAAATTAGAGGTTCCGATAAAATTTTGCATGGCTTATGTCTATTTTCACTGTGAGTAAGAATAAAGTAGCATTAGTTAACTAAAAAAAACTTAAAAATAAATAGAATTAGAATTTATATTCCCAAATTTAAAGAAAAATGCACAATACCCACACAAAAAGGAACCACACCGGAAGAAAGACAAACGGCATGGTTCTGCCGTATGCTCTCAAGTCAAAGCTAGCCATACGGTGGTGTAGCTTCTCCAGGGAAAGGGGTTAGTAAAAACCATGATGGGGGGTGGCTGGGAGTATCTGGACACAGAAGTGGTCAGTGGCGGCGACGTTGTCGCAGTCAACGGAAGTTGACAACAATTTATGTGCCTGAAACGGATACAATTTACAAGCCAGGTACCGATGGCTCGCTGACTGTGCACGTGTGCCGTGCAAAAGAGGCGAGTGCCGAAAGCAGGGTGCTCACTGTACAGGTGGACAGGTGCAGGGCGGGGACTATGGCCGAAAGCCAGGACCCGGCACCCAAAAACTTCAAACGGAATTTTGTGTGAGTACTTAGTGCAAAGTGGCTGGGGACAAAATTTCGCTTTGCGTATGTGTTTTCACTGGAAATAAATATTTTGATTTTTGTAATAATAAAGCTTTTAATTAAAAAAAATGGATACAAATTATTCCCAGATTTTTAAACAGATAATAATAAAAGATAACTTCAACTTTATTACAGAATAAAAACTATTTTTTGTATATATTTTCATTATGTAAAACTTGCAAATAATATTTCTAAATTTTTATTAAAATATGAAGAGCTTGAGACATTTTCTCAGTGATGGGTGTTTTTTGGTCATTTTCCTTCCCCATTCCTCCTTGGTTGTTAGAGGCAACAGCCGGAGCCGAGTCAGCCTCAGGTCGCATTTTGCAAACGGAGAAAAACGAGCGAAACATTTGAATTTCGTTTCAAGTTGAAGTTGATAAAAAGCCAGTGATTTAGGGCGTGTCCTGGTACTAGCAACGGGCACAAATTTGGGTTTACCTTTTCCGCCATATACCCACTGTTCCTTCTCCTCGCCCCTATTATCCATCAGGTAGCTGCAGCTCCAGTTCCAGTTGAAAAAAGAAACCCGCAATTAAGATAAACTTTTTTTCTGCGATAATTTTAACTCGGTAATTTTTGTGTACTTTGGGCAAAGTTCTGGGGAGTGGGCGTGGCTTGGCCAAAGGCGTTAATAGCATTTAAAAGAATAAATTTGTAACATTTCATGACCTAAGTACACCAAAGATGAGTCTTAATATGAACTGGAAATATTTAACACGTTTATTACCATTTCCATTCTAGATTAAATTTGTATCCATCCATGAAAATTAAACGTCCGACACAATTAAACGTACTGATTACCTGATTGCCTATCGCAACTAAGAAGGTGTTGTCCAATAAAAACGAATATGATACGTTACCAAGTCTTATGAAATAGCCTTACTATTAGATTAGAGAAGGTCGTAACTTAAGATTGCAAACAATTCAATTTAATAATTTCACAATTGTTCCGAATATTGCCAAATGACTTTAGGGAGGGAAAGGGAACATAGAATCAGATAGATTACTAAATCAGCAATTTTATAATAGCAGCCAAGAAGAATAAAGTAGTTTATGAATAAGGTAGAAACAAACTAGAAAGGAGTAGTTTACCGAACTGTATGACAGCCGGAACTCCTTATTTTACATTTGCACCCTCTGCAAAGGGTCTTCAATATGAATATTCTGCAGAGATTCCCAGTTCGATTTTAGTTCCATTTGATCAATTAACTTTAATTTAAAACGTGCCTTTAGTACTCTTAAACGCAGCCTATTTTATTTCAGTTATTAATATTAATAAAATATTAAAGGCCATTATATATACATATATATATATATATATAATACACAATATATACATTACTACAATATTAAAGGCCAAGACGTTGACTGCCAAACCATTCTACACACATATGTCATATACTCGGAATCAGGTAATAGAATTATCAAAATGATGTAATTAAAAATAATAAATTGCCGACAAGCATAGGCGATAAGACTGATAGTACTGCAAGGTACTTATGACAACTTATATGGGTGGTTATTACTTGGGGGTTCATTCAAAATTAAAATATATTTGGTTTTTGATTCGAATGGGACAAATCAATTAATGAAATGGTTAACCCAAAAAACATTATAGAAGAAAATCCGGCAATAATATTGTTGTTTTTTCTAATGAAATTGTAAGCATCACCTCTTCCATAATATAAAATTATGAGCAAACAACTTAAAGATGACCAAAAAGCTTTTAAAGATGTTGCCGACGAGTCGTTTCCGGCCGTCGCACCGGCTGGAGTGCTAGGCAAATTCCCCGAAGAATGTGCGTGAGAAGTGCAGGCCAAACAAGCGGAGGAGGCAACTAAAAACAAAACGCACAACAGGGAACAGAGTGGCAAAGGATAAGGGGCGAGGCTAGGGAGTAGGACGATGCCAGGACCAATGCAGCTGGCCATCTGGGAGTTGCCGAGGGGAAAAAAAACTGGCCGGAACTCGGCGAAGCATGAAAGCCAAAGCGCTGCCTAAGAAAAGAAATTATTTGCTTAAGCGACGGCAAAGGACCTTGTCCGGAGTTTCCTTTTTACCATTTTCCCCTCCGGAACACAGCACACACTCGTACACCGTCAAAGAACAGCAAGTATGAAAATAAGCAAAATACAAAAAAAAAAAACTGGACAAAAGGAAAGAGCCAGGAAAGAAGGAAACTGGGTGGGCGAAATATTAAACTTTTATGAACAAAAATTTTTAAGTGTATGTCCGGCGGGAAAAATTGTAACTGTTAATTTATAAATAAGGTGGTGCTGTTATTGTGGACTTGTGATGGAATTTTCGTTCTTCCAAAAAGAGAGTCCCCGCCGCGGAGGATTCAAAGTTGAACCGTTTTTTAGCCCCTCCATCGAGGGTTATTTGTTTTCACTTGAATTTATTTGCTTTCTTGCGAACATTTTCACTCCTTAGCCCTTGTTTACTCCTTTCTTCGAGGTTGGGCTTTTTATTTTGTTTGTGGGTTTCGAAACCCTCTTGTTGCTTGTTGGAAGCTCCTTTCCGTGAGCCTTTTCTTTTGTCGTTTATTATAGGGCTTTTCCTTTGGTTGGCTCCCGGATCGCCTTGCAACTTGATTCAATTAAGTTGCCTGATTATTTTAGCTACAAAAAAAAAATGATACCAACAGGAGGGTACCCCTTCCAGTTCACCTTTTTTGCCTTTTCTCTGGTTGGCAATTTTAATTTTTTAATAAAAGGCATGTGTCGGTCGAGGGCTCTACAAGTGTTCATCTGAGGGCTGTCTTGTGGTTTTGCCAGGGCTATTGTATTGGTTCATCATCGTCTACTTGCTGTCGTTCTTGTTGGTGCCCGATGAAAGGGGTCAGCTCAAGTTCTTGGCAAGTCAACAACTGATCCGGGGTTAACAAAAGGTCAACAGGCTGTTCACTTTTCAACGAATATCCCAAGAAAGGAGTCCCTTCCTAATGGCCAAGTGTAATGCAAACAACTCAACATAAAACACTTAGGAAGCAAAAAATGGTCCAGGACTCACCTTTGTAATTCAACAACATTCTAAGTATTTTGTTGAAAATTCTTTGGTTTTTATATAATTACTTAAGAATAGAAAATTGAATGAGATTCTACTTCTGTGTTTTGTGTTCCTGAAAAAGTTTATAAAATATTTAACTTTAATATTTACTTCGGAATTCGCTCTTTTAAGATAGAACGTAAGAGGCATTTATCAGACTTCCCTGCCTGGTATTTTTCCCCAACTCATACATGTCTGGCGAGTGGAAGACCCTTTACAACAGCAACTGCCATATTGACGATGCTTAAAGTGCAAATGCAATTTATTTGCTACAAGCGCTTGGTGCACATGCAACAACTGCAACAAGTACAATGGCTAGATGGAAATCCATGCCAGGAATTGAGATTGGAAGAGCTGGGTAACAATTGCCCACAAGTAAAAATCATTTTTCATTTGTTTTCATTTCCGTTTTATGAAGCATTTTGAATTCTGCATAGTTTCTGCTACACAGACGTTTCCCCGACTCCCATTGCACCTTCGAGCTACACTCTACCATTCCCACTGGCACAGTTCATGCCCGTCTCTTTCTAGTTTGGACATTGGAGAAAATGTTAAGTGACAGGCAGAACAGGAGTTTTTCAGTTGGACCTCGGTCATGCCGCCTCTGCATACCTGAAAATCACTCGACCAGGACCAAAGTTAAATCTTTGCTGGATGCAACGTTGAAGTTTTCAACATACTGAACATACACTCGCTAGCTCAAAGAATGCTAGTCAACGTTGACAATCGACTTTTATTGCTTCTGAAAGGCTGTAGAAGCTGAAAAAAAGTAAAAAAACAAAGGTCGAAAAACTCTGACATGGTGCAAGCAAGAAACGCATGAAAACACAGAAAAATCATCACACTAAAAAATATTAATTTTAAGATATTATTCAAAAGTGGCCAAGACTCCTTGTACTTGGACAACAGTACATCCCTTACTAAATAAAATTTTCGAAATCTTTCAAATATGTATATGCTATAAGCTTTAGTTAACCACAGTTTTTTGCTACTGTGTGATCGACTATGTCATCTTCCAGTTATTACGTTTTGCTTAACATTTCAGCAAATTACACTGCATTGTCTAGAGCTCAGCTCCAGAGTGGAGTTGAAGTTCTTTTTTTCTTTGGGGAGTCCGGTCCCTTCGGAAAACTTTTTGACATTTTTTTTCTCCTGCGACGTACTGACCTCGTCCGGATTTGTAAAAAAGCTTGTGCAATTGCATAAGCACAATTTCCGTTTGGCACTAAGAAAATATCTGCAGTGGAAGGGCAAATAGAACGGCTGAAAACTAAGGATTCGAAAGGAATTTACTCTAACTCTGAAGAAAAAATTAAAATCCATTTTTTAAAATAAGCTTTACTTACCATAACAATTGGATGTTAAAAGACTAATTTTGTGAAGAGGATTTTTTTTGCGACACTACTTTGCCTAGTCGGGTCAAGCTAAAATTTGATATCTGTCGCCAACAAGGACACCTAGTTGTATGCAACTCTACTCTCAAAACCAGAGACAGGAAATTGAAAATGTGTGGGGCGTGAACCTGGTCTACAGGAAGCACCGAGAAAATGTAGATAGCTGTACCTTAATTAAGTGCGTGTGTTGTCGGAAGGGAAAGAGAATCCTGATCCCACTTATACACGCCAAATGCATGAACTGTCTTTTTAAGGTAAAGAGCTCGTGCTAAGTAGCCCAGTGGCATTTGGTATTCGCGGCGGTTCGCTTTCCACCAGTGGGTCAGGTCAGATGGTCAGATGCCCAGGCATTGTTTCGTGTCCATTTCGGTGCGCTTGGCTGCCCAGCTCGCCAACCTTTAACCAACACCCACCACCCGCAAGCTCTCGGGGAGTTCAACAACATTGCGCCACACAGTTGAACCATTTTTTTCCGTCTTCCGTTTGCTTTGCGTTTCCAGCTGCTGCTCCTGGCCAAGTTCACATTGTAATCCATCCGGGGAATAATTATTGTGTACATATTAATAAAGTAGCTGAGCAGACCAAGGTGGTTTATCGCTTACCCTCGATGGACGGTATTACGATGCCCTCTAAAGTAAATGGAAAATGGATGGTCTATAAATTATTTTCCTGCCTTTTAAAGTTATGAAAAAGGTTGTAAAGAGGTGTGCAAACGAGGGTTTCTAATGGATTTCGGCCTGATCCAGTCAAACTTAGTTCGCTTTTTATACTGATTTCAACAACAATGTCGAGTGAACCTTAAAAGATATGAATAAAGAGTGGAAAGGATTCTCGTCAAATCTGTAAAAATATTCTTAGCTCACTATGAAAGATATGTGTAATTTGCCTCATTAACTAGCTTAAACGCACGACGTTACCTCTCTTACAGATTAACCCGACCGAATTAAACCACTTCATTGGAACCTTCTTGGGCATAATTTATGCATTAAAGTTGTATGCAAAAGGAAAAAATGACTCCTGGCCGAGATTATACCGCGATGCCAATGAAATCTAATTATGGGTGGCCAGCAGTGGGTGCTTTGTACCCAAAGCTGCCTTTCGCTTTACTAAACTGACCCGCACAAATGCGTCTATTCACTAAAACAATGAAGACACCAGCGGCGAAGTAACTGCGCCAGAATATGGGACGTGGACGATGCACCTGGAGACGGAGCAGGAGCACCCAGGTGGTTCCGACAGCGAGAGCAAAGTCAATTGAAAAGCAAATAGAACGGAGGGGATCTGGTGCACTGCTATGAAATACCTAATCTACTAGTAAAAAAGGCATATAGGGAATTGGGATTCAGTCTTGATTCGACATAAAATATCCCCCAAGCGTGGATCTCTCCACAAAGCAATATTCTGTTTTTTAATTTTTTTCTCAGTGCTAAAAAATAAAGCGGATAATAGAAATACCAGTCTAAAGCTTGGCTTGCGCCTGAATTGAGCTTATGAATGGATAGCCAAAGGGGGCTTATAAAGAACCGTGGTAAGCGGAAGAGCGGTCAACTTATGGCTTAGACGAATGGCAAAAATCCATATTTGTACATACATATATATATGAACAGGAACGGTCCCCAGCGCCGAGGGGAGCCGGACAAAATCGGGTTAGGGGCTGCACAGTGGGAACTGGGACTCTGTTACTTATGCTTCAATGGTCCTGTGAAACTCGGTTTACGAGTATACGCCGCAATTGCGGTAAAATATGTTTGCACAAAAGGAAATCGCCAAAGCCACGTGTGCAGGAAATGCTGAATTTGTCTGCTTGGCGCCCTGAAACAAAGCCAGATTCGTAGTGGGTCTGCTCCGGAAAACACATTCGACTGGATACAATACAGTGCAAAAATCTCTGAAATAGCTTATCTAATAAAATATTGAATGCAACGTGCCAGCAAAACTGCATCTACAACAATGTTAAGTTCAACACTTCAAATACTTAATCTCTCCATTAAATACCGAATTATTAAAATAACATTTTAATATTATATTAGGTATATAGCTATTTAACTATAAAGTCTATAAATACTTGTTATTTAAAATCACAAATCACAAGTTAAAATCTTTAGAAACCAAAAATGTGAAATCATTTTTCAGAACCATCACCTAAATGGTTCGAAATTTTCTTTTTGGATTTTATTGCAATATTGCTGCCGGTGTGCCGAAAAACTGTGCACCACCATGCTAGATGGCAAACTATGGCGGCACTTCCGCTGCCACTGCCACTCGCTCTCTGGCGGTGTCTCTCGCCTCGCCTTCCTGCTCATCGGCGTCTGGACTGGACTTTTGGGAATATTATTGAAAACTTTTACCGCAAGCTGTGCCGAAGTGCAGGCGTGGGGGCACTCTGCAAAAACAACGAACGTATTGTTTTCCCACCCCATTCAAAAAGGATACGAAAAAAGTCTGGAAAAATCCGGGAATAATAAAAGGGAACGGCAAAAGCGGGGATTAAAAATTTTTGCGAGTCCAAAGTTTCAGTTCTGTTGCAACTTTGGCCACCGACACCGCAGAAGCCACACCTACTGCCTCCTCCACTTGTTCTCATTGCCATTCTTCTCCTAAAATTCGAAAATCGGTTCTACATATGGACATATTTATTTTCCCAATGATATGTTTTTTCAAACACATTTAGGATAATCACACAATCATTACAAACTGTGGCCGCAGGAAAAAAAATCGTTTAAATTTATTTTCAAATCGGAACAATTAAATATTTTTTGACTTTAAAGCCTTTCTGCTAATTTTTCAATTGCAATAATTTAATGGAATGCTAAGCAATGGTGATAAGTGCGGCGCACATTTAAAGTCATGCCATTTTCCGGGCCAAGGTCATGTGACAAACGCAAATATATTTAAGCTAATTGCATTTCTTTTATCCTCAGAGAGAATGCAATGATGATGACCAGAGGGTGACGGTGGCACTGGATAGCGAATCTAATATGCGATGGCAAATGACAGCGCAAAACCTGTGTGAGTATGAGATGAAATTTGCACAACCTTGACATTTTCAGCCGCAAAATCAAATTGACCCAACACGCTTCACTAGATGGGAAAAAAGGTAAAACGTACCTGGATGGGTGAGTAGTTTCAAATATGCAATGGAAAGTTTCTGAACGCGGAACAATTACCAATCCATCAATTATACAGAGTGATAACCAACGTATGCTCGACTTTAAAACACACTAAAAAGTGGGCCCACTAAAAAAATTTTTTTTTGTAAATTTATTTGTTACAATATTTAAATCATTTTCTTATTTGCTTGATAATTGCTTTTAGAAATTTAAGAGTACCATATTTTTGAAAGGAATAAACTTTTTTGAGTGTGCATCGAAAGTGCCATTAGAGGAAAAGTTTTGTGGTTGAGAGTATGTGCCAAGTAGTTGCCAATCAATTTTTGGCATCGCCGCCTACTTATGGGAAATATGTCTGTGGCCTAAAAGAGTGGGAAAATGGAGGGGTGAGTGGGAAAGTAGACTTTTGCCATTAGCAGCCACTACGGGCCGAAGCCATCAGCGTCGAACAATCCTGACCAGGAGTTCCAGCACCAGCAGTAGCAGAATCGTCAATGGCATTGTGGCCAACTGGCACGTCGATTTCAATTGAATGTGGTGCAGCCAACTACCGCTACCCCTTGTCCGCTGTCCGCTGTCCCATGTCCAATGTCCGTTGTCCGTGTTCCCACATCCACATCCCACATCGTTCATTATGACATGCTGCCAGCGCTAGCAAACCAAACACAATCACAATTGCAGGAGGATGCGAACCGAGGAGCGCCTCACTTGCAGTTGACACTTTTGTAGCGGCCTGCATCCTGGCATTCCAGTATCCTTCTGTTTGCCACTCGTCCAGTTTGCTAGCTCTCAACGTCGGCCCGTCTCTAGGCCTTGGGCTGACCGTTGTCTGTCAGTTGGCCTATGGTATCGAAGGATGCCCGCCTCCGGGACAAGTCCCTGATTCACTGGCAACATCAATTCCGTTGACGTGTACACTTACCTCTCCACTTTCCCCGAACTATCTAAATGCATGTATCCATCTCATAGTTTGTATCTGCAGCTATTGGCTTGCATCAAATACGCATGGCACAATGAGCTAACTCAATAAATAAGCTCAAGGGGCCACAGAAGGGGCGTACCTTGTTTAATTTATAGTTGGGATTAGAATTACTGAGGCATCAGTTAGCTAGGTCCATCCTATTTGCTCACGTAATCAGTCCCAATTAGTCCAAAAACAATAAAATAAGTAGAATCCAAGCAACATTAAATAGTTAAAGGATAACCCATATCATAAATCATAAATCATATCACAAATGCTAATTTGATGTAGGTACATTGCTGTAACAATTCAAAGCTGGTATTAACTATAGCAAATTATTTAAATAATATATTTATAATTAAATTATATGTAATTTTTTTTTTGCAATGCATATAAATTTTCTACTAAAATCGAACATATGTACATACATATTTTCAATCAAAGCAACCCGTAGTTACCTCTCATCGTATTCGGCAGTCATTCTTCCTCATATAAGTCACACGAACCAATTGTATCACATAGCTTACAAAATTAGTTTAATAAGTTTTATAAAAGCCACCGAATAGCAATGCTGCGTGGAACGAAGAGATATAATGGGCTAACGAGGACCATGATGCGTTGCATCCACGTGGCAGGATATCCGCGCTACGGAAAAGTGCCAATGTCAAAGTTTGACCCTGAATCCTTTATGCCCTTTGAGAAAATGAAGGAAAACATCGAATGCGTTAAAGGCCGTCTCAAACGGCCATTGACGCTGTCGGAAAAGATATTATATTCACACCTGGACGATCCAGCCGATCAGGAAATAGAAAGGGGGAAATCATATTTGCGACTGCGTCCGGATCGTGTGGCGCTACAGGACGCCACTGCCCAGATGACTTTGCTGCAATTTATTTCGTCTGGTTTGAAAAAAGTGGCCGTTCCCTCGACAGCGCATTGCGACCATTTAATAGAAGCCCAAATATCTGGGGAAAAGGATCTGGCTAGAGCCAAGGATATCAATAAGGAAGTGTATGACTTTTTGGCATCCGCTTGTGCCAAGTATGGGCTTGGTTTCTGGAAGCCAGGCAGCGGAATTATCCATCAGATTGTTTTGGAGAATTATGCTTTTCCGGGTCTACTGTTAATTGGCACTGATTCCCATACACCCAATGGTGGCGGTTTGGGAGGTCTGTGCATCGGAGTAGGTGGTGCAGATGCCGTGGATGTAATGGCCAATATTCCTTGGGAGCTCAAGTGTCCCACCGTGATTGGTGTGAATCTGACTGGCAAAATAAGTGGGTGGACTTCTCCGAAGGATGTGATTCTTAAGATGGCCGAAATTCTCACTGTAAAGGGTGGAACTGGAGCTATTGTGGAGTACTACGGCCCTGGTGTCGAGTCCATTTCCTGCACCGGCATGGCCACTATTACCAATATGGGTGCCGAGATTGGAGCCACCACCTCTGTGTTTCCATTTAATGATCGAATGGTCTCGTATTTATGTGCCACTGGTCGCGGGGATATAGCCAATTTGGCAATGAAATACAAGGACGTTCTTCTAACGCCAGACAAGGACTGCAAGTATGATAAGGATATAAATATAGATCTGGACAAGTTGGAACCCCTTGTCAATGGACCGTTCACTCCAGATCTAGCGCATCCCATCAGCAAGCTTGGCGAGAACTCCAAAAAGAATGGCTATCCCATGGATATTAAAGTAGGCTTAATTGGTTCCTGTACGAACTCATCATACGAGGACATGGGTCGGTGTGCCAGCATTGCCAATGATGCCATAGCTCACGGTTTGAAGGCGTGCATACCTTTTAACGTCACCCCAGGATCGGAGCAAATCCGCGCAACAATTGCAAGGGACGGAATCATGGATATATTATCAAAGTTTGGCGGCACTGTGCTGGCCAATGCCTGCGGACCGTGCATCGGCCAGTGGGACCGAAAAGATGTTAAGAAGGGGGAAAAGAACACAATTGTCACATCGTACAATCGTAATTTTACTGGACGCAATGATGCCAATCCTGCCACTCACTGCTTTGTGACAAGTCCG
The DNA here is from genome assembly GCF_017639315.1 of Drosophila ananassae. Taxonomy (NCBI): domain Eukaryota; kingdom Metazoa; phylum Arthropoda; class Insecta; order Diptera; family Drosophilidae; genus Drosophila; species Drosophila ananassae. Next base: position 12,249,945 of record NC_057927.1, on the reverse strand, counting down.
GAAATGGTGACGGCCCTATCAATAGCCGGACGTCTGGACTTTAATCCTATGCAACACGAACTGATAGGAAAAGATGGAAAGGGTTTCAAGCTTAAGGAGCCGAAGGGGGAGGAACTCCCAGCAAAAGGTTTTGATCCGGGAGAGGACACTTATCAAGCACCCCCCAAGAGCGGCGATGACATTAAGGTAAATGTGGATCCGAAGTCGGATCGACTCCAGATATTGGAACCTTTCGAAAAATGGGACGGCAAGGACTATATAGATATGCTGGTGTTGATCAAAATCAAGGGAAAGTGCACCACCGATCACATTAGTGCCGCTGGTCCGTGGCTCAAATATAGAGGTCACTTAGATAATATATCGAATAATATGTTCATCGGAGCCACCAATGCCGAGAACAATGAAATGAACAAGGTGAAAAATCAGAAGTCTGGAAATTTTGATGCTGTCCCAGCGGTGGCTCGCGACTATAAGGCCAATAAGATCAAGTGGTGTGCCGTGGGAGAGGATAACTACGGGGAAGGATCTTCCCGGGAGCACGCTGCGCTTGAACCTCGTCACTTGGGCGGAGTGGCCATCATTGTCAAATCATTTGCCCGAATTCACGAAACCAATCTGAAAAAACAAGGCGTGCTACCTCTTACTTTTGCCAACCCTGGGGACTATGACAAAATTCAACCATCCAGCAAAATTTCTTTGCTAAACCTGAAGGACTTGGCCCCTGGAAAACCCGTAGACTGTGAGATCAAGAATGGTGGATCGAGTAAAATCCAATTGAACCACACGCTCAATGACCTGCAAATCCAATGGTTCAAGGCTGGCAGTGCTCTGAATCTCATGAAGGAGCTGGCCGGCGGAAAAGGTGGCGATGCCAAGAAGGGTGACGATACTAAGAAGGGTGGTGGTGAAAAGAAGAAGTAGTAGAAGAGAAGATACTTTTTTTTACCTATTAACAAGGTTCCTTACCGGATTTCTATTTACGAAATTTCTAGTTTTTCTCATTTTTGAAGTTTTTTTGGACTGAATATTCCAAAGTCCACAGCGTAAAGAACGTAAATTGGACAGTCCACAGCGTAAAGAAGCTGAAACCACCTTGCTCTATCAAAATCTTCAAGAGTCTAAAGTCAAGAAGTACATGAGAGCTATTTATGGAGCTATTTGTTGGTGTTAGAAATCTGTGAAGGGTGTAAATTTATTGCTATAATTCGTTTAGGCAGGCTCTTCTTTTTCACCTCCTTTGGAAAAAATAAACTACCAGAAACTACTATGGATGTTTATTTATTTTATCATCAGTATTTCCTCAGTGTTTTTAAATATTTAAGATAAAGATAAGACAAGATAAATTCGTCTTTTAAATGATTACTCTAAAAACTAAAATAGATTTTACATAAACCACTATTATACTCCGCATAATGGGCAAAACTTTAATGCCAAAATGACACATGAAATGCCGAAAACTAAAACCGAAATAATTCAAAACTAATTAAAATCCGTTTAAAATTGCACACAGTCCGCAATGCAGAAAAATAATAATAAATTTTCCGACTTAAGCTGCAAACTTTTTTGCCAAAACGTCCGGATAATAGTGAGGGGTGGCATAGTGTTGCGAGACGGGAGACAGAGAGACAATAAGCGGCGTTATCATCGGTGCCAACCGAAACTGTCACAGGCATTGTCATTGTCTCAGGGGCAGGGTTTTCAAGGGGAGCTTTGGAGCAGAGGCCGTGCCATATTTGCATTTTCCGTCTCACTCTTTCTCTCTCGTCAGGACTAAACTCAATTGCGAGTGTGTGCTTATGTGGGTTGAGTTGGCATAGAAAATTATTTGCTACTTTTAATTAGTGCCAAAAAGTCATTCACAAAATCCAAAGGGAGCCAGGGAGAGAGACATAAGGAAAGAATTGAAAACTGAACGATATAGTAAGGGGATGGAGCGTCAGAGTCACTAGGGGTGCTGTATGCCTATATGCATAATAGCCGTTTCTATCTCTGTGAACTGTTTCGGACCATTTTCGGGGCATATTTGGGCTCATGACTTTGCTGCACTTTTAAGGCATACAGTGCGTTTCAGCGCATGATATCATTGTCGTGTAATAATTCAAATGATGAAACCTTTTAAAATTATCTTATTGAAGGATTCCAAATCGATCATAAACTCAATAAATTTATTCATTTTAAAAAGTTCATTTTTTGGAAAAGGGTAACTGATGTGTTAATACACATACACAATATTTAACATAACTTTTTATAAGATATAAAAATATTAATAATAAATCTACAGACATTTACATCAGTGTAGGTCTTTTATAAGGTAAAGTACTAGTCATGAATGCCTTTAATAAGGATTAAAAAACCACAGACCCAATCAACGAGGTCAACAAAAATGATGGCAATGGAACTCTACTAGAAACCGAAAATATTCAATTATTAACCCATAATCGGAGAATGTGTGTATGTATGTGACCCAGGAGAAGATAATACTGGAATAGAGGCGATGGAAGGGGGCAGTTTGGAAAATGGTCTAGTTGCCAAGAAGTCACCTGGTGACTGGGGCCCCCAAATTATAGGCTATGATTTTTGTCAAATTGCATTCAATTTGGTCGAAGCTCTAACAGGCAGGCAGGAGTCAAGCCGCCTTTGTATACTGGCTCTGCCACTAGCATTTGTATCTCTGTATCTTCTGGATCTTGCTACCATCCTCAGAATGTGCTAGTATGTGTGGGAGTGGATGGCAAATGTCACACATGCATTTCAATTTGAATTTACAATATTTCCAGCTTCAAATGCAGGCATGTGGTTCAATGTGTATGTTCTAGTAGCATGCCGGAAACTTCATATATTTCTTGGCCCTCTCCTCTCTTTCTATCTCCTCTGTTTGTCATTTGCATACTTTGCACTTAAGTGAATTTAATCTTTTCTCCGTGCTTCACTTTTCGATATTTGTCAGCTATATGTGGGCGTGTGTCTGTGTCTGTGGTGCCCTGAGCAAGCAGAAAAATGTGTTTATCTTTCGTATGGATTTTTAATGTCATCTATTGTATCGTAGCTCCCGCCCATACAAACCACCTACTGGCTGCTTTTCAACTTCGTTCCTCTCTTCTTGTTATTCCGCTTCCTTGCCTAGTTTATTTTATTAAAATTTTAATTGCTTTTTGGAAATGTTTTGTCAATGCGTAGGACTCATCTAAAAACGAGTTCATTGATATACAGCGATGAAAACGGAAATATTCAAGCTATTCTTATGATACATACCACATACCTACATAGCTGTCCTCACGTATATTTATTTTCCTATTTTCCTTTTGCTTGGCTTGGTAATAATGGATTTTTCAATTGAACTGGAATTTTTTGCGATGTTCCCATTGGAAATTGCCAGTTTTTCAGTTGCGTTGCTAAAACCTTACAATAATGGGAAATATGTAAATGGAAAGAAAGAATTCTTAAAGCTTAGAAATTCCTACAGCCTTTTCGAGAAGTTGCCAATTACATATTCATAAAAATATTGTCTTTGATTGATTGCTTTCGGAATTCTATAGCATTGTATTCATTAAAGAAAAATGTTGTACATATAAGCGTTAAATATTAAACATAAATTGTAACGAATTTTTATATCTAAAGAATTCAATCTTAGGAAGATATTGAAATTAATAAAAATAATGAAACAGATAACTCTCCATAATATGTTGTATAATACACATATTTCGTGAACCACTAAAATTTGAGTTTCCCCCACTGCCTTCGAAAATAAGGTCTCCATTTGCAAGCTGCAATAAGAAAATTACACGCTTGACTCAAAACGATAAACGTAAATCACACAAAAATGACAACTGCCAATAACCTCACACGACCATCCCAAATAAAATCAAGCCACAAAAAATAAAGAAAAATTGAAAGAAGAAACACAAACAAGCAAAAATCAAACGAAAATAAAATGAAGCGAAACGAAACTCGCTCTCAACCATAAATTGCATTTTGGCCGCTGGCGAGGTAAACAGCCACGAATGCCACACAAAAATAGAAGGAATCCCGAGCAATAGAGCGGGCAGGAAAATAAAGCAAAACTTGACAATAATCGAAAAATTATTTCCACACATTGTGTGCTGGGTGGGTGGGTGTTGGTAGTGGTGGTTGGCCTCGGATTCGGGAGGGGCGTGTCAAATCAAAGAAACAAATAAAATGAGGAAAAACAAGCGGAAAATTCGCAGTGCACACAGATCGAGAGCAAAAGAGAAGAGCACGAATTAAGTTAAGCACTTTTATTTATTATTAAAAAAGTTTTCAGCTAAAATGGGAAAGAATTTGAGTGTGGTGGCGAGAGTGGGGGCGTGGCAGAGCCAAAATCAGCAAAATCTGCACATAATGCAAAGAAAATCCCAAATTTATCGTATCACTTAGATGAAGTGTCTTATGTGTGTTGGTGTGTCAATGTGTGTGCCTTGGTTTGTGTTTCCCCCTTTCAAAGGGGTTAGAATCCGCATTATGAACATATCGAACAAAAATATATATATTCATAAAAATGTACGATTGCGGTCAGGATATAAGGGAAAAAAACAAACCTTATTTATTTTGTCATAAACACAGACATTGAAAACAATAATTTTAGACAAGTCTTGGATTAAATATGATTTTGTTACCTTAAAATTTTATCTTTTGACCACGACTGTTAGCAATGTGTTTGTGCATTCATAATGTAACTGTTGATTATTGCGCCAACACGCACTCGACTCAAGTGAACCAGCAACAGCTTCTGTAGCATCAAATGTGGATGCTCTGAAATCTCGCAACGTGGCGTATGCGCAATATTATTAGATATTGAAAGCAGCCATCGATGATGGCCAAAGCTGTCCCTTTCCTTCCTGGCGTTCCCTCACCCAAAGTACCCAAAAGCAATTGAAAGCAGCCACACCAGCAGACATATGAATTTTTTCCTGGCTCTCGTTTTCGCAACGAAGAAACCTTCTATATACTCGTACATCCCCTTCATCCCGCTTATCCCACGGCATAAATATCTCCATGGAACATGTGTGAACGGGCGGGAATCAAAGAAGGCGGGGGTTATGCGATTTGGATTCGGATTTGTCTGTGGGCGTGTCTTTAGCGAAATGTTCTGTGGTCGAGGCTCCTGCAGATGAAGCTGAAGCTGTATTAAATCGATGGCAATGTGCTAAATTTGTGGCAGATTATTTATTAGTGTAATGGCTTTAAATTTTCCATCGCAGATGCTCAGTCTGAGGATGCTTTTCTTGAGATTTATGTTTATACTCTGATATTGCTATTTAAACTTATATATTTACGGAATGTTGAAAAGATGATGCTGGGATTTTATGTTTTTGCATCGAATGTAAAATATTCTGTTGTAGGATAGTTTAAGGACTAACTGCAATTCCCTTAAACAAATACGGAGGAGTAAAAGAAAATGTAAATCAAAGAAAGAAAATACTTTTCCTATTTCAAATTTAAATTCATTTCTAAATTTAAAGTTTTCACAGGCAATATTGAAAACTCCAAGCCAGCCATAACCCTTTGGCGTCAATGTTTGGAACTTATCTGTCACACTCCATCTGAAAAGTGGAATTGTGCGGAATTGCTTTAGTTCCCCCACCCATTTTACCCCTCGCAGCGTCTAATCTTTCTAACCATTTGGCCATTTTCAATTCGTTTTACTCCGTTCGCTCGCTTTTTATCTGGCCACTTTCAAAATCAAATCTTACAAATTCACAACCGGCAAAAAAAAAAATGGTAAAAAAAGAAGTGCGAAAAAACAGCACTAGAAACCGACAGTTGGAGAGCAGAAAAAAACCAACACGAAAAAATCTAATAAAAGAATAGCTCAAAATCGGTGTGTAAAAATCAAATAAACGCTGCAACTGCAACGGAAACTTGCCCCCAGCTGAGTTTTCTCTCTCTGGTTGCGAGAAAGTTTGTTTTTCGCCTTGCGCCAAGTTTTGTGCGTTTTTAAATGGCCCGAGCTGCTGGCCCAAACAAAAAAGATGAGGAATACTGGAGCAGGGGCATGCCAAGGAAAAGCAGGAAAACCATTGGAAACACATGTCCAGCCAGAGCACGAGGACAAGAACGAGAGCCATGGATCCAGGGACCTTGGGAGCTGTGTAAATGTTTGTGAGCTTGGATTTCTTTTCGGTCATTACATTAAGTTGGCTATCTGTGGAGATTCGTAGCTCTGGACAAACACAAGCAGCCACAGAGACAGTCTCAGATACGGATAGGGATTCACAGATATCCGCACAAGTGGTATTTGTGTGTGTGCTTAGGGTGCGACGGCTGCTTCTAATGGTCAACGATTCGTAATATTTTTAATATGTGCTCAATAAAATGTCAGACAATTTCTGTTTCTGCCACTTATACTCATTACATTTATTTGTACTGTTGTTGGATTGTTTGTGCTTAACAAGATTTCTGATTCCTGCTTTCTGGTATTATAAACTTTTCCATATAAAAAGCAAATTGTTTTAAATTATAATGCTAAAAAAATACATTTCCTAATTAAAAAAAAGGATTAATATATAGTTCATACATAAGTAAAGATTGACCTAAAAAGTTACGTATTTCAAATAAAATTTATTATATAAATTGTTTTATTTATATAATATTTATTATTTAATATTTCTTTAAATGTACCATTTCGTTTAGCCTGCTCTCTGGAGCATATTGATCCCCTTAAGGGAAGCCAAAACATTATTCTTCATATGCGATGCGAGCAAAATCCCGAGAGAGAAAAGCGTGTAATCCTTTTTGTAGTTGACGCAAATCCTGTTGCTCTTTGCCAAGTCATAAAGTTTAATTTAGTTTTAAGCCTTTGAACTGGAAAATTGCATGCGAGAGAGTGCCACTCAGTTGTGAGCTCTGTTGCTCCCTCTGTGCTTCACCTCCACCAGCACTCCCGACGCCATTTCCTTAACAACAAAGGAAAATGGCGTTGACCGCAGCCCGTCACTTCGTATGACATTCCAGTAGTGCCATGGGAAGGCAGATAGCCGTACTGCACTGCTCTAAAATTAACACACGTTTAATATGCAAGTCGTGCATAAATTCCTTGTTTTTGCACCCTATCTCCCTCCTTTTCTCCTTTTTGTTTTTAATTTGCCATCAGACGTCACAGCAACAACAACAACAATAACGACCACATGTCAGCGCCCAAAGAGAAAATCCTGGTCATTGTCTTATGTCCTTTTTTCGCCGGGCTCTTCTTAATTTTTCCACATCTCCATTGTTGAAGGGAAAATACGTGCTCGACGTGTCGTTATCATCATCACAATTATTATCATTATCAGACAGAACGGCATTATTGTAGATCCACTTTAATTGCCAATTGAAGCAATGCAACGGGCAGGTCCTTTTTCAGCTCTTCGGAGCTGTATTTCTCTTTGGAGGGGTTTGCCTTTAGGAATTTTTATTTTACCGCTTCTGACACAAGCCAAAGTTTTGGTCTTAACCAAACTTAATATAATTAAATCATAAATTAGAGACCAAACAAATTTATTTTTAGGTCTCAAATAACAACCATTACTTTTAGACGGAAATAACACGTCCATAACTATCAGGCGGACCCATTCATTCACAGCGATTTATGTATTTTTGGCCAATTATGCCTTTTGGAGAGAAACTATTTGCTGGGACCAGCACAATTTTTGCACTGAGGCAGTGCCAAATATTTTGGCACCCGGGCATTAAGGACAAATGTTGCCAAGTAAATTGGCATAAAGCAAATAGGCGTCGTCATTGTTATCGTTCCACCGCTTTTGCTGCTTTGCCGGTTTAATTAGATTGTACTTGCAACGAACAAACACAAACAACAACTGCCAAATGGCAGTCGAAAATTGTTAAATAATTTAAAAAGAAATTAGCGGCCAATGGCGACCAAATTTTGTAGCAATGGGTGTGTATGAGAGTGCAGACAAAGAAGCATGAAAATAAAAATTGTAACCAATTTCATGCATAACAGTTAAATAAAATTTAATTTAGCAGAAAAGTGGGGATAGGGCCAAAAACAAGCAACTGCACAATCAGCCAACAGAAATAAAAATCACAACCAAAAGAGTGTGTGTGAGAGGGTAGGGTGTGCCAGAGGAGTATTGCGCCAGAAAATAGACAACGCAAAATGCGTTGGCCATAATGAAGACTTTTCATATTTGTGAAGCAGCAGCAACAAATGAATGCCGTCAACATTTATTATTAATTTTAATATTTCAAAGAGAGCAGCCAGCCAAAAACAAAAAAAAACTTCGCTACTTGGCAAGCCCTCTTTTTATTTTTATTTTTACTCTTTCATTTTTATTTTTATTGTCGACCAATGACTGCAGGGCATGGAAAAGAAGAGGAGCAAGGATATCAAGAAGTAGAAGAGACAGCTTGAAAGTTTTGGCACAGAACCGACACTCTAATTTGATGGCTTTGTTTTTGTTCCAAGCTGAAAATTATAATGGTAGATTCCCCGCTTGAATTTAAGAGAAATTTCAATTTATTAGTAATGTAATTTATCGGCTTCGCCTTCCATGATTTCGAATCTTAAACATTTGCCCAAGGCTGAACAATTTAATTAATTTATTTTATTCCCTTAAAACAAAAAATTGAAATTTATTCACTTAAAATTCGAATGAATATTGCATTAAGTTGCAATGAAAAATTCTCTCCCTGGGCACTGCCTCAAGTGTTGATGCAACATTTAGGATTTTGGGTGTTTGGCTTAATCTAAATTGGTTAATTTATTAAAAGCAAAAATAATTGGGGTCTTAAATTCCATCTTAAAATATGTATCTAACAAGCAAAAAAAATAAATAAAAACTATTGGCCAGCAATATAAATAATTAAATATGTTTCCATAGCTTGATTAAGCTTTTGTATTTTATTTCATCTCTTAAAATGTGAATGCTTTTAAATAATGAAATTTCAACACATTGCTTCTGTTCTTTAAGATGTGAAGTAAGCTATCTATTATCTGGTGAATTTCGCATGCTGATATTAAAAACAAAAAAGTGTAATCAAAGGAAGTCAAAGCCAAAAATCACAAGACAAAACGAACTTAATTCAAACGACAACCAAAAATAAATGGGTGCAAAAAACGGAGCTATCGAGGATAAAAGGCGAGGAAGCTGAAGGGGACAAAGAAGCAAAAACAATGAAAACCACAAAACGGCGCTTTTGTTTGCCAGTGTCGCATGCAGTCAATCTATAGATGTATGTATGTGTGTGTGTGTGTGTGTGTAATGTCCTGGTGAGTGTGAGAGTGTGTATGTGTCGCCTGCCAATCAACTCAACAATCGCAATCAATTTACCCCGCAGCATAGCCCCCCGATTTTCCCGCCCCTTTCAATCCACATTTCGGGCGCATTGTCATGGTGCAAGTGCAACTGTCATTTCAAGCGCAATCTCTGCATATGCAGTAGGAAAGTGTCCGAGCGACTGAAAAGAGAGAGTGGACATGAGACAGAGAGATGTTTAATATATCACAAAGGCCAACCCGCTGTGTATTTTTTAATTACGAAACTGCGACATTATGTCGCCCGAATCTATTCAATAAAATGGAAACCAAAAATAATTTTTCCAAATATAAATGTAGCTTTTCTAAAAATAAGTTTTTTATTATCATGTTATTTCATTTCATATTAAAAAGCATTAAATTTACAGGTACATTCATACCTACTCTAGCCTATTTCTGAAAAAATCCTATTTCAAGATGAAAGAATTTATTTTTCAGCCCTTCCAAAAAATATAAGAGCCTAAACAAAGCATGCCCACCTAAATAGGCTTTAAAATCGTTGGTATTTATGTGTATTATATGCGAATCAAAATCATCATCATCATACATATTACGTATACGCAACGTGCACACACACTCGCACAAAAAAAGAATGATAAATTTGCCAAGCATTGTTATGCTAAATTTATTTGCCCTCGTAGCCATCTGTTGGTGGCGCTCCTTTTGTTGCTGTTGTTGCTAACTTCATCAGAAGTACGATTGAAACGCAACTTCCGCTTCCGCAAAATGGCTGTCAATGCATGGAGTGGAAACGGTGAACGAAAAATGGAGGCGGAAGCAACATGAGGGGCACCGAGTTACACTTTGCCTGCAAACAAATCAACTTGAACTTCCGTTTCATTTCGCTTTTTCTTGCCATTTTATATTCTTTTGCAAGTTCCCCTCACTCTTTTCTCTTTTCACTAGAGGACCGACCCACTCAACTCTCAATTTTTATTTTCTCTTTACTGTGCATTTCGGCGACTTTAGCGTAAATTTACTTTTCACTTTCAGCGCGCCATCAAAAAGTTTTTGTGCATAGCTAACTTTTTGGCTCACTATACGTATATTTTCCATATTTTTCCCTGTTTTACTCGCCCTCTCCCTATGTACGTCTCTATTGCTTTCCATGTGGCTTTTCAATGTCATTGCACACACGTACACACTGCGATGGATTTCTTAGTAGGTTTTAAAAAAATGAATAACAATTTCTTTAAAAGTATTTTGCATATATATTTTTTTCTGAGTTTTTTCAGTGTTAACACTCTTCAAATATTTTTAGCTTATTTTTGGGAAGCAAAACTTTCTATTTCTGACATTTCATTTCCTTCATTTCAACCGTTTTGCACCTCGAAGCGGTTTTCTTTCAATTTTTACTTGGCAGAGTCGCGGATAGATAGGATGCTACAGTCACTGTCCTTTCTTTCCATCGCTGTATCATACCCTATTCCTTTGGCAGTTTGTGCCGCCTTAGTTGTTCTTGCTTAATTTAATGCCTGAGTGCTTATTTAAATTTTGGTCCCTCATCGTCTGCATTTCCAATTTTGTTTTGTCATTTACTTTTGGCTTGTATTATTTTGACATTTCTTGGCGAAATCAATCTGCGTCCGACGCGGGTGTGCATTGATATCAATTCCAATAATAGAAAAGCGAATTGTATTTTTGGCAATACCTCAAATTTTCACAAAAAGTTTGCAATTGTTTGTATGATGTGATGGGGAAAACCAAGAAAATCATTTTTGTAGCATACTTTTGAGCGGTAAATTGTTTCGAGAGGAAATGAACGTGGAACAATGGAATCGAAACAGCCTTTAGGTAAGTTACTTTTATTTTAAACATTTTCATTTCATATTTTGCAACTTAATAAAAAAAAACAAACATTAAAATTTAAAATGAAATAACCCATTTTATTTTGTTTTAATTTTGCTTAAATTTTTGTACTTTTTTACCATTAACACAGAAAACTCTCTTAGTCAGTCTCAAAATAAAAAATGGCAGTATTAGTAGGACTATAAAAATCGCAAACATAATCGCAAAAACATCAACATTATGGTACTGCCACCAGTTTAACCTTTGGGCGGCACTCTTGAGATAAGCAGCTCCTTGATGGCGGGTCACATGCTCCACCCAATAAATGGCATTTTCCAGAGGCGTTTGCTGCTGATCGCGATATCTGAAGGACATGCCACGAACTACTTCTGTGTAAGTTGAATCACTAACTATACTTTCGATGGCCGCACCGAAATCTTTAGCCTTCAAATTCTTAAAGTCCAACATGATACCGTATCCCGCTTGCTCAGCATGAGCCATATTGAAGAACTGATCACTGAAGATTGGCAAACCAATCACTGGCTTGCCATGATAAATGGACTCTGTGGTGCTCAACATTCCTCCGTGGGTAACAAAAGCCAAAACCTTTGGATGCGCCAGTATATCAGTTTGAGGAAACCAGTCGGAAATATACAAATTTTCTGGCTTGTTAGGTAGATCGTCCAACTCGAATTTCCAAAGAACTCGCTGCTTCAGCCCTCGGAAGGCCGTCAGGATCTCCTCCACCTTGGATGGCGGCAAGTCCTTACTCTTAAGATTAGAGCCCATTGAAAAGTAGATGGCTCCGTGATCCGATTCATTCAGGAATCTCTCTATTTTTTCTGGTAGCTTAATGACACATGTTGATTGATCAGAACCAGTGAGGCATTTCGTCTCATCTCATAGAAGTTGTGCTTATTTTCCGGGAAAAACTCTTTATAAAGTTTCTCTTGCCCTGGTAGGTAGTAGTAGTCGAGTAAAAGTCTTTCAAAGGCCAAAAAAGCAACATTCATAAAACGCTCGTAGAGTGACATGTGATCATTGAATGGCAACATTATGTGAGGAACAAAAGAAGCTGGAGCTGGAGAGCCAACCTGGGAAAAGACAGAGTATGTGAAAAAAACGAATTTAAATAATTGTTTAATTTATTGTACTTACCATGTCTGTGATAAAAGTTAACCCTCCTCCAGTACTTAATCCTATCAGAGGGGCGTTGAAATGTTCTGCCAATCCATAGTGGGCGTCGTTGTAGAATGTTTTACAGATGATAGCATCAAAAGATCGATTGCTCTTTATAAGATCTTGAAAGTTAGGATCCACAAAAAGACCTCTTGTGAGTCGGAAACCCATTTGATAGTGATCAATAAGCTTCTGCGTCAAAGGCTTATTGATCGAATCCCACAAGGCAGCAATGTCGCCTGTAACATTTCAACACATTTTTAGAAAATATTTATGAAAATCTATTAACGTCTTAACTTACCCTTCATAGCAGCTATTATATTTGGCACATTTATGTCGTGATAACCAGGAATATTCTTCTTTTGTGGAAACACTGAGACCACTGTGATCTCATGACCGGCATTCACTAAGCCCTTGGCTAATGCTTGTCCTACATTAAAGTGAGATCGACCAGGAGAATTTAAGACCATCAAGAAATGGTATCCATTCGAATATCCCAAGCTAAGAATAATCCCCAACAGCAAAGTTAATATACGCATTCTAACGAAATGAAGAGCCTCGGACCGAATCGATCTGAGCACGTTACTGGTGGCACTGAAAATGCTTTCCTCGGTCAACATAAATTTATACTGATATCTGGTAATATATGTATATGTTTGTTTACATATACATATACGAATTAAATTATTGTGAAATTCCAATTTACGTGAGCGCCGCCATGCAGAGAACCAACGCCAAATGCTAGGTAAACAAAATATTTTGTGGGTTCATTTGAAAAGGTATTTTAAAGCTAAAAATATACACTGCCTTTTAATTAAAGTTATTATAATTTGGGATGGTATGTGCTTATCTAATAACAGATAAAGTAAATTTTAACTTATTTAATGCCACATTATACAATTCACACCACAAACATTTTTATCAATCAGCTTTATTTTTTTTTTATAAACTATAACATTTGTAGTGTATATACAAACATACTTGTACGCACGTTTCGATTGATCCATAAAAGTTTGAAAAAGCCGGCACGTAAGAGATTTAAAACAAACAAAGATTGTTTGACTCACTTTTAAGAGAATGGCCCCAGAGAACTCGTTACGATAAGAGAAATACGCATAGCTAAGAGAACATTTTAAGAGTACTTTTTATTAAGAGAGTTAAAATGTAATAAATAATATTAAAAAAAAGTTCTAACTTTGTGACAGCTTAAGGATCAAAGGGAAATTGGCTGGGGGCCACATTGTCCTTTCACGAATTTTTCGAAGTTTTTGAAAAGGATCCCCCAAAAAATTGCACAAAAAATCGTAAAAAAATTATTGGTTCTTAGATTTTGATGCAAAATGATGGGGAATCGATGTAAAAATCGTTAAAGGTATTCCGCTCAAGAATCGGATTGAAATTGGCCAAGATATGGTCTTCGCTGGAGGCGATATTGTCCTTCCATGCATTATTGAAGGGAATCCCCCAGAAAAATTTACAAAAAATCTTTAAAATATTTTGTTCTTCGATTTTGATGCACAATGATGGAGAATCGATCTACAAATCGTTTAAGGTATTCCGCTCAAGAATCGGATGGAAATTGGCCAAAATATTATCGTCGCTGGGGGCCACAGTGTCCTTGCATGCATTATTGAAGGGAATCCCCCAGAAAATTTAAAAAAAAATCTTTAAAATATTTTGTTCTTCGATTTTGATGCAGAATGATGGAGAATCGATCTACAAATCGTTTAAGGTATTCCGCTCAAGAATCTGATGACAATTGGCCAAGATATTGCAATCGCTGGGGGCCATATTGTCCTTCCATGCATTATTGAAGGGGATCCCCCAGAAAATTTTACAAAAAATCTTTAAAATATTTTGTTCTTCGATTTTGATGCAGAATGATGGAGAATCGATCTACAAATCGTTTAAGGTATTCCGCTCAAGAATCAAGATGGAAATTGGCCAAAATATTATCGTCGCTGGAGGCCACATTGTCCTTGCAATTTTGGAACAGAATAGCGTATTAACTTACGGCATAAACAGTCATAAACAATTTTCAATAAACTTAATTTTAATATTTTGATTGTTTTTTTTAAGGTGAGGTCATTGACCATTGTTTTTACTTAAATATTTTTGCTTCCAATTGCCCCCATTTGCCAATGAAAAATAAAGTAGGCATAAAGAAAAGTAAACTTTAGTGTAATTGTTTTGATTAACCCATACGAACCTTGTAATAAAAAAATCTAAGTCTATTAAAAAACATTTTTTTAAATAATAGCAATTATAGATTGTTTGCAACTGGCTTTTAATATTATAAAAACTTATGAAATTTACGAAATTCACGTAGAACCCTGATAAGGAGTTTCTAACGAATGATCGTGCAGTGATTACAAATTTTGCAATGTTTAATGATGGAGCATGGGCAGAGAGACATGGATATGGCGGTAAAGTTGTCTGCCTGAGCGATATAATGTTAAAGAGAGAGGCGACTTAGAGCTTTTCGCTCTCAAAGTGTCCAATATAGAATCACCCACTCTCCGAGTTGTGCCAGGTTAAGATCAGAGCCCCAGAATTATTTCATAGGCTCCCTCTAATAAATACATGGAATTCTATAGAATTTTTCGAGTTTGTCGAGAGACGGCGTTCGAATAGCAGCTCCACGTAAAACGTTCGCCAACAAACATAATCGTATTCCATATTTGGATTAGTCTTAATTATATAGAATTCAAAGTTTATAAGACGCAAAACAATGCAGCTAACAAGTGGCCGGACAGGTTTTCTGGCCCTCTTGGTTCTCGGACTGCTGAGCTGCGTGTCCGCCTACAATTATCTGGTGGTGCTCCACACTGCCGCACGCTCCCACTACCACGTGGGATCCGCCCTGGCCAAGGGACTGGCCGGTGCCGGTCACCAGGTTACCCTCGTTTCGCCCTTTGAACTGAAGAAACCGATCAAGAATATTAAAGATGTGACAGTGAAGGCTATTTTAAAAGCAATGCAGGGTAAGTTTATAATTGACAAATGAGTGTGTAATGAATGCAAACTGGGTGCAAATTGAACTTGTTCTAACGATCTAATTAGAAGACAACACTTTACAAATGAATAAAAAATAAAATAAACAAGTAAAAGAGCTTTACATCCAAATCAAATTTTTCTTCATCACCATGACTAAGCACGAAATTTATCGCACTACATTGAAAATAAACTTAATGATTAATAGGAACTATTAATTTTATAGTATAATTGTTATATAAAACAGACTGGATTCTTTTCATCGAAGTTAACATAATCAGTTTCTTCGTACTTTTACTGCACTAATAAAAAAAACTCTTCAAAAGGCCAATCCAAATTATTTTGCATTTGATTTCATTCAAACTCACTCAGAAGTTATTATAGAGTTTATAATATAAACCCTTTTGTAATTTTATCTTCTATTTTAGGCAGTATGTCCAACCTGTTGGAATCGTCAAAGGAACCGATAATTAAACAGATTCTTGGATTCCACAACATGGGCTTGAATATTACGGAAGTGCTATTGAGTGATCCCGCCGTGGTTGAGCTGATGAAATCTAATCAGACTTACGATGCCGTCATATCAGAGGTATTCCTCAACGAAGCGCACTTTGGATTGGCGGAGCACTTCAATGCTCCACTGATAGGGCTGGGAACTTTTGGCGCCATCAGCTGGAATACGGATCTGGTGAGATATTATAAGATGAGATAAGTTGGAATACTTAATAATAATCGAAAATTCATAGGTTGGCACTCCTTCACCGCCGTCATATATTCCCCATGCGCTGCTGAAATTTAGTGACCATATGTCACTCGCCGAGCGAGTCGGAAACCTAGCCTTTGTCACCTACGAGTATTT
This sequence comes from Drosophila ananassae, assembly GCF_017639315.1. Taxonomy (NCBI): domain Eukaryota; kingdom Metazoa; phylum Arthropoda; class Insecta; order Diptera; family Drosophilidae; genus Drosophila; species Drosophila ananassae. Next base: position 12,233,848 of record NC_057927.1, on the reverse strand, counting down.
GTTTTTGAACTATTTCTACCTGCCCCATCAGGAGGCTCTCTACCTCAAGTTCTTCCCCAACAACAAGCAGAATTTCTACGAAATGCGAAAGAACACAGCTTTGGTGCTTCTGAACCAGCATGTTTCCCTTAGTTTTCCACGGCCCTATTCCCCCAACATGATCGAAGTGGGCGGCATGCACATCAACAGGAAGAGGCAACCCCTTCCCGAGGACATTGAAAAGTTCATTGAAGAGGCCGAACATGGTGTCATATACTTTTCAATGGGATCCAACCTTAAGAGCAAGACCCTACCTTTAGAAAAGCGACAGGCTCTCATCGACACTTTCGCGCAACTGAAGCAGCGCGTTCTATGGAAGTTTGAGGATCCAAATCTACCCGGAAAACCCGATAATGTCTTTATCTCAGATTGGTTCCCACAGGACGACATACTGGCCCACGATAAAGTCCTTGCATTCATTACCCATGGAGGTCTCCTAAGTACTACCGAATCCATCTACCACCGCAAACCCTTTGTGGGAATTCCGATTTTCGGAGATCAATTCTTGAACATGGCTCGCGCTGAGCAAAATGGCTATGGAGTGACCGTGAACTACGAGGATTTGACAAGCTCTAACCTTTTATCGGCCATTAAGCGCCTTTTGAGTGACCCAGAGGCCACCAAGAAGGTGCGTGACATGTCTGACAGGTATCGAGATCAGCTACAAACTCCACTGGAACGAGCTGTTTTCTGGGTGGAGCATGTGAGTCGGCACAAGGGTGCCAAGTATCTGAGGAGCGCCTCACAGGATTTGAACTTTATCCAGTACCACAATCTGGATGCCATACTGATCCTCTACGGCGGCATCCTTTTCGTCCTGTATTGCCTGTTCAAGCTGATTGGCTTTATGTTCCGACTGTTGCAGGAATTGTTTATCAAAAAGGAAACTCCGAAGTCGAAGAAAAAAGCAAAGCAGAATTAAGAGAAAGTCATATTTGACTCTTGTACTAGGAAAAGTTTTTGAAACAATTATAGAGATTTTCGTGTATTTATTATTGGTGCTTTGTCCATTGCTGTAGGGTTTTTGTTAATAAGTACAATGTATTATATACAATAATATTTTAATACAAATAATTTTAAACATAAATAAATCATTGTAAAGATAAATTTAAGTAGCTTATGTAACTTTGGCATTAACGCGTTTGACGATTATATTTCAGCTAATACCCAAGTTTAGGAGTGGCTAAAGAAGGTGGCTAAGGAAGGCGATAAAAAAACCCATTTCTTTGTATGGGAGGAAGATAAGAGCTATATGATCAACAATTTTGACTTTTTTTAATCTTGACACCGTTTGATTAGTCTGTTGCTGGGTGTGAAAGTGAATGGTCCTAAAAAATAATCAACTTAAAATGAAGAGAAAAAATCTCAATATTGGTTTCATTTCTTTGTTCTGCTTTTATTTTGTTGCAACAGTTTCAGCTTACAATTACCTGGTAGTGTCACCCTCTGCTGCCAGTTCCCACTACCATGTGGGGTTTTCGTTGGTAAAAGGCTTGGCCAATTCAGGACATAATGTAACCCTAATTTCAGCATTTAAGCAAAAGAAGCCTGTAGATAACATTAAGGATGTGACAGCTCTTGGCATACATAAGACCATGGAAGGTGAGATTGATTAATGTCTGATATTCACATTTTATGAATGTGCTTTACTATTTTTTTTTTTAGAACATATAAGCAGTATTGTGAAAAATATGAAGAAGCCGATGTGGTTGCAGTCTTTTGATATATACAGCATGGGCCTAAAAATGACCGAAGCCTTGTTGAATGATACCTCGGTGTTGGAATTAATGAAATCGAATAAGACCTTTGATGCCGTAATTTCAGAGGTCTTTCTAAACGAAGCTCAGTTGGGACTGGCCGAGCACTTCAAGGCTCCACTCATTGTTTTAAGTGCGGTTGGCGCTATGCCCGCTCACGCGGATCTGGTGAGTTTTTCGCAGTAACTTCACAAAATAAATTAAACAAAAACAATTATTTTTAGGTTGGAACTTCATTTACACCCTCCTACATACCGCATGCCCTACTTCATTTTACCGACCACATGGACCTATGGGAACGATTGGTCAACTTTCTCTTTGTGACCTTCACTTATTCCATCCATAAATTTTTCGCATTGCCCCAACATGAAGCCCTTTACCAGAAATATTTCCCTGATAATAAGATGGATTTCTACGAGATGCGCAGGAATACAGCTCTAGTTCTCGTCAACGAGCATGCTTCCCTTAATCATCCCCGACCATTTTCCCCGAACATGATCCCAGTAGGTGGAATGCACATCAATCGCCAGCCACCTCAACCCCTGCCCGAAAATATTCGGCTGTTTATTGAGGGTGCCGAGCATGGAGTGATTTATTGTTCATTGGGCTCGAATGTTAAAAGTAAAACTCTGCCATTGGAAAAGCGCCGAGCATTTTTGGAAACTTTTGGGAAACTAAAACAACGAGTTTTGTGGAAGTTTGAAGAATCTGATCTGCCTGGAAGACCTGATAATGTACTTATATCCGACTGGTTTCCGCAGAATGACATTCTGGCCCATGATAAAGTTATTGCTTTTATCTCCCATGGTGGTCGGCTGAGTATTTTGGAGTCTATTTACCATGGCAAGCCTTTTGTGGGGATTCCGTTTTTTGGTGACCAATTCATGATTATGGCGCAAGCGGAGCAAAATGGAATAGGAATCGCCCTTAACTACGGGGATCTTACAGCTGATATACTTCTGGCTGCCACTAAGAAAATTCTCCAGGATCCAAAGTTCACTCGGAACGTCCGGGATATGTCCGACAGATTTCGTGATCAGCCGCAAACTCCACTGGAACGTGCTGTGTGGTGGGTGGAACACGTCACTAGGCACAAGGGAGCCAAATACCTTAAGAGTGCTGGGCAGGAATTAAACTTTTTTCAGTACCACAGCCTGGATGTCTTGCTAATTCTCTTCATTGGACTTTTTTTCATTATTTATTTACCAATCAAAACATTTGTATGGATACTAAATCGTTTAAATCAATTTTTTTTTAAAACAAAGGTACAACACGGCAAAAAAATTAAACAAAATTAGTAGGCTTGTAAATAAATGTTAAAAAGGTTATATGATAAAGCAACTATCATCTCTTTTTTATTAGAAAGCCTACTGTTTTTCGCAAGTATATGAATTGGCTAGTTTTGGAACCATTTGATATTGCTGAACAAGCTCGTAAAAATTTCATTTGAATTTTTGGCGGGGTATGCGGTTGGTCTTAGCCTGCGGTAAGAAACTTGAAAACTGAAATGAAAAATATTGTGAGCATCTATCGAAAAAATGTTTTTCCCTTTTCATTTTACTTCGTTTCTTTTCTTTGTTGATTTTACTACTCTTTATATACACTACCCTTATTTATCCTTTACGGTGTTGTCCTTTCAAATGTTTGTTGCTATTCTCATTTTTATATAAATTACACCAAATGTCACTAAACAAGACTGCACTACATATATTAAATACAGGCTAAAGCGCCATTTCAAATTTAATGAAAACCTTAATCAATATTCCCCAATGTAGTAAATATAATTATTTTCAAATTTCAATAATAAGAGAAACTCCCAAATGCCCTTAACCAGGGTATACGTCCTTTGTTGGATCCTATTTTCTCCCTCCTTCATGTTGCAAGTTGCACATAGTTAACGCTTCAGTTGTAAAAATGCCCATCAGCGCGTTCAAATTTTTAACAGCACCGCCACTGACGCTGCCACTCTTCCGCCCACTGCCACTCCCACAAACGCCTTCGGATGAATGCTTTTATTTTCCTTGCCGTGCATCCTCCGCTTAGTTTCCATCCGCCATTCCTCATCCCAGTCTTTGGGCCGGCAAAAGGCGTGTAAAACTTTTAGCACAACTTATTGAAACTGTTTTGGGCCATGGCCACGCTGCTGGAAAATCAGCGGAAATGTTGGCGGCTTTAATGCCAACCAGGCTTAAATGTGCACCCAAGTTTGTAGGAAGGGTAGCATTGTTGGGTTGCGAATGATTTTCAGCCGTCATGGTAAATACTTAAATTTTACAAAAAATTAAAGCAAGAAATATTATATATATCAATATATAACTAAAGATTAAACAATTAAGCAGTCTAAAATAAAGGTCGAACAGATGGGAAAATTTGCTTAGATTAATTGATTCTACTGAAAGCGTAATATGTTCGAGGATACCTGTTTAGAATCAAACTGAACTATTACTCTAAAAGTGAAAAGATAGCTTTTGAAAATATTACCAGAATTCTCTTATTGATTTTTAGTTCTTATATAACATGTTGCCTAAAACATTTCCATTATATTGTATATTTTTTAAGCCTAAATGGGCCTTTAAATTCTGACTCCTTTGTTCCATTCAAGGCGACTATCCCGCTGAGCTGCATTGTTTTCTATATATATTTAATCTTCAAGCTTGAACTCGTTATTATGCCCGATCAGTCCACAGTCATGAAGGGAAAAACCCCAGAAAAAAATTCAGCAGACCAATCGGTATAAAAGTTCCCACAAAATCTTATACGATTCAGTTAAATGAAGGCGGTGAAATGATCAAGTGGTATTTAAATACATGGCTGGTTCTGATAGCCAGCTCATCGGTCTTCTCCATAGAAGTGGACACCGATCTGGGACGCGTGCGAGGTACTAATCTGACTTCAAGATTGGGATTACCCTTCCATGCCTTTCGAGGCATTCGGTATGCAAAGCCGCCTCTGGGGAAGCTACGCTTCCTAAATCCCCAACCTGTAGAGGCCTGGAGTCCAGAGACCTTCGACGCCTCCGAAGATGGACCTATGTGTCCGCAACCCTGGGACAATATGACCGATGTGTCCGAGGACTGCCTGCGTCTCAATGTCTACACCAAGGACTTAAAGGCACGTCGACCAGTCATTGTTTTTCTGCATCCTGGAGGATTCTACGTGTTTTCAGGGCAAAGCAAATATCTGGCTGGACCAGAGCATTTTATGGACCGCGATTGCGTTTTGGTTTCAATAAACTACCGTCTAGGTAGCATGGGATTTCTGGCCACCGGAACTAAGGAAGCTCCTGGAAATGCAGGACTTAAGGATCAAGTTCAAGCTCTTCGTTGGATACAACAGCACATCCATCGCTTTGGCGGCGATCCAGAAAAGGTGACCCTCCTTGGATACAGTGCGGGAAGTCTTAGCATTGGATTGCATATGCTGTCGCCTATGTCGCGTGGTCTTTTCCATCGCGGAATCTGCATGAGTGCCTCACCTTATGGCCCTCCCAAATACTACACCAATGACCTCCAGTTGGCAAAACGACAGGCCAGACTCTTGGAATGTCCACAGGAACCAATCAAGGAAATGGTAAAGTGTATGCGACAGAAACCCGCTCTGGATTATGTGAGCACCTACAATGGAATGTTCGAGTTTGGCTGGAGTCCCGTTCTAAACTGGAGAATTGTAGTTGAAGAGGACTTTGGCCAGGAGCGGTATCTTATTGAGGATCCATTTAAAACTGCGCGACGCGGCGACTTCTATAAGGTTCCACTTATTACAGGGATTACTGAGTTTGAATTTCTATCTGGAGCGTTCTGTAAGTTTTAACACAAATTAAAATAAGCTTTTATAATCTATGAAGCTAATATGTAAAATTTGTAATTTACAAAGTTGATCTACGCAATGAAAGCATTATAAGCAACTATAACAAGGACTGGGAACACTATGCTTCAATCTCGCTGCTTCTGGAACGGGACACAAACCATTCGCGATATGCCACACGCGTTTTTAGGAAGAAATATATGCCTGAGAGCCTAGACAAGCTGGAGTATCCAAAGTCCCTGAAGGGCTTCGGCGAGCTAGTGAGCGATGCCCTAATAAATGTAGCAACCGATCGCTTTATGCGGTTAATGGCCCCTCATACTCCCATATATACGTACTACTTCCGCTACAAGGGCAGGTATAGTTTTCTTAAAAACCCTGATAACCAACAAGCCATGGGTAAGCTACTAAAGTCCAAGTCATTTTTGAACTAATGTCAAATTTAATTATATTTACAGGTCCTGTTCATCATGACGAACTCTTGTATCTATTCCACGTGGGACTCATAAGTCCTCTCTTTAAGCCGGATGATCCTGAGAGTTTTATGATTGAACGAATGACGCGAATGTGGTTTGCATTTGCTGAAAAGGGGTAATTTGTATATTAAGGTACTCAAGATGAAAGCTGCAATATAAACTTTATTATAGGAACCCTCACAACTCAAGCGATGAATATCTAAAGGATTTAAACTGGCCTCTGTACGATTCCAAGGATAAGGCATACTTGGAAATCGGCGACAAACTATCACCAAAGACTGGTGGTTTTCATGAGGAACGATTCCGCATTTGGGATGAATTGTTTCCTCTGTCTAACTATTATTGAAAGCCAATTTTGTAAAAGTCAAAAAGGAATCAAATAAATAAAGATAAATTCAGCAGACCTCTTAAATATCTGTCGATCTTTTTGGATTATTTTCTCTTTTTAGCTTAAAAATCAAAAAAGACGGACAACAAATCATTTAAAGAAACAAACATTAACAAACGAAAAGACAAAATGCTTGAATGCATAACTAGCATCCAGTGAACCATTATAAAGTCAACAATTTCAGCCAATTTAGGAACACATCTCGACTTGACTGGATTTCTCACTTGTGCCAATTGGTAGAAAAATAGAAGATTTTCCTCCTAAACATGTGGCAAATAAGATTCAGTCGAGAGAGGTCCAAATTGCTGCATTCCTTTTCTTTAAATTGCGCCAAATGAAAGCTAACTCGAGATGAATATTGACGGCAATTAAATTGTGATTACGAACGAGATTTTCGGCATCGGCAAATAAATATTTTCTGCGATAATCATCAGCTCATTAAAAACGCGACGAACCACAAAACAGGACATCATTAAATTGCCTCTTCTTCATAATGACCACTCTGGGCATTTAAAGGGATCGGAAACGAGCCCATACACGTGGGTCAGAAGATCCAACCCTAAATCGCATGAAATTATCTACATTTGCATACCGACACAAAATACACCGAACTAATGGCACCGCCAGCCACACCACATTTATATAGCTCATGAATTTTTGATTACGCATTTGGCAATGCAGCCAAAAACGGCCAAAACCAGCATGAGCCGCCGAGCCCCAATGAACCAAACCAAACCAATCCAACGGAAGTGACTCCATGCAATTTAATATTACGCATACGCAGCGTATGCAACTGATTGGCAGCGGTTAATAAATACGCACAAGCAGCGAACGCCACGCAAATATTTGTATGCATATTCCATAATTCACTGGACGCCAATCGTGCAGCTTTGCCTGCGACCAGAAAAGCATCGTTATATCATATATACATATATAACTTATATGTATGGTAAATGTGCGCATCATAATATCCCATTATTTTGGTGGAACCTTCTGTGGTAAAAACAAACTGAAATCCGCGGGGTGCCGCAAGCAGAAAGTTTAAAGGTTAAATAAATGCACAACCATTGGTTCAGCCACACAACCATTTTCTAGGTAAATTTATTTTAAACTTTGCTTAGGAGCTACCACGAAAATATCAATATCATTCATTTACTTTTAAATTTATTAGCTATTCTTAGTTTAAAGCTAGCGCTTTTTTAATTTTTGCCTCTTATTATTATTAGTATTGTAAACTTTACGAGGCTTTACACACTTTTTCACACACAGAACTATGCAAATGAAAACAATTCCTAGAACAAACAAAAATCCACCAATCAAAGTGCCCAATACATCCAGACTGTGGTAGGTGAAAAAATCCAGTTTTCTGCCCGAGACTCGCATGTGAGGAGCTCCTTTGTGCCGCAGGACGTAGTGAGTCCACCAGATAGCCGTGTCCAACGGAGTCATAGGCTTGTCCTTATAACGGGCCGAGGTGGTTCTGACCTTATCATCAAACGCCTTCTCCGTAAGCAATCGATGAATTGTAGAGTTAAGTTCTTCGGCTGTCATTTCGTTAAAATTCAAAGCCAAACCAAGGCCCTGGCGTATCACATACTCTATATTGCGGAATTGGTCAAAGAAGAAGGGTAATCCCAACATAGGTGTGCCATAATGGATGCTCTCTATGGTGCTGAGCAGGCCTCCATGAGTGACGAAAAGTCTCACCTTCGGATGGGCCAAGATATCTTGTTGCGGGAACCATTTACTAATAAAGACATTGGAGGGCATCTCCGGGAGGTTCTCTTCATCAAACTTCCATAGCACCCGTTGGGGCAAACTTGAGAAAGCTTGAAGAATTACTTTTAGCCGTTCCTGCGATAGTGTTTTGCTTTTAATATTGGAGCCCAGAGAAAAGTAAATGACGCCATCTTCACCAGCTCCTTGGATAAATTCCTCCAAGTCCGTGGGCAGGGCCTGGGGCTCCTGCTGGACATGCAGCCCGGCCACTTCAATTATATTTGGTACATAAGGTCTCGGCGGAGCCAAGGTAAAGTGCTGATTAACGAATATCAACGAAAAATCTCTAGACACCTTCGATAAAGAATGCTTATCAGCGATATTCGGAAAATACTTCCGATAGAGGGCTTCGTGTTTTGCTGCGTAACCCCAATTCCAATTAAGCCAGTTAATAGATTGCTCCACAAAATTGGACAGACGCCCTCCAAAGGTCTCGGTGTCTGGCACACTCATTTTGTGAAATGAGGATTGCAGATAGGATACTGGTGAAGTATTTCCAACCAATTCATCAATCTTCCAGTCAGTTCCATAAGGGGCTACTCCAATTATAGGAGCTTCAAAATAGACCGCCAATCCGTAAAGAGCTTCCGATCTCCATACATCCACAATTATCAGGTCAAAATTGGCTTTTCCTGGTTTTAAGATCTCTCGACGCACTGCATCATTATTAAATACCTTTTTCGTAAGATTTAAGCCATACTCGTGGACGATTTCAGCCGCTTTCCAAGTGTTCATTGGCGTGGTTAGTAATTTTAGAATATCTGAAAAAAATAACTTAAAATTTATACAAATTTTCATTTTCATAAATATACTCACCTTCAACTCCTTCCATTACTTCGGGGATTGGAATGTCTCGTATATTTTTTACGGGCTCCTTTGAAGGAAATGGATTAAGAAAGGTTACCTCATGGCCCAATGAAGCCAAACTTTTTAGGTAAGGCAGGACATATATATAGTGGGAGGGGCTTAGAATAGGGAATATTGCGAGGATTCGCGCCGCTTCCAGAAATCCAGGAAATACGCACATTGCCACGAAGAACCATCTTAAAATTAACATTTTCAACCAAACGATTCGACCGAGCTCAGACTGCAGACTGAAACCCTCAGGTTATAACCAAATACGATAAGATTACAGCACACTTTGTAGTGAACTAAGGAAGACAGTAAATCCTAAAATTTCCACATTGATTAGGTCAACTAACAAGAAGGGAAAGTACCCAACCCTTTATGTTGTAAATAAGTAAACTCATATCTCCACTATCAGTGACAGTTTTAGGGGAATATGGAATCAAATGTTTGTTAAAGAAAGTGTTTCGAATGCTACAAGCCAATGACTTTAATAAATGATAACATAATTATTCCATATATGCAAGCTGCATAAAGTTGCCATCCCATTTTATTATGAAAATATACAAATCAACTTTACATTTAAATCAAATAAAGCCTAATGAATTTTCCGTTTTTTCTTAGAGTTACGGAAGCCGGCGAGGGTGATAAATTTACAAAGCAAAGCCAGCACAATTGCAAGGAGCAGAAGAGCTCCTCCCAAAAGAGTTCCGATCACGTCCAAGCTGTGATAGGCAAAGAAGCCGAGATCTTGGCCAGCCACTCGCATGTGATAGGCCCCCTTGTGTCGCAAAACGTACTCTGTCCACCAAATGGCTGTTTCCAGAGGAGTCATCGGTTGGTCCCGATAGCGATCGGACATCTGCTTGGCCGTGTCCGCAAACTTGGGTTCGTTTACCAATCTCTCGATGGTTTCCTTAAACTCTCGCTGCGTCATTGTCTTGTGGTCGAGTCCCAGACCAAATCCAGCCTGTGTTGCTCTTTTGACATTCAGAAATTGGTCGTAGAAAAAGGGCAATCCAAGGACCGGCTTGCCATGGTGGATGCTCTCGATCGTGCTTAGCAAGCCTCCATGTGTGATGAAGAGCTTTACGTTGGGATGGGCCAAGATGTCTGGCTGGGGAAACCATTTGCTAATAAACACATTCGACGGCTTACCCGGCAACTGGTCCTCCTCGAATTTCCAAAGCACTCGCTGCGGCAGAGTGGCAAACGTTTTCAAGATTATTTCCCTTCTTTCAGCGGGCAAGTCCTTGCTTTTCACATTAGATCCCAAGGAGAAGTAGATGACGCCTGCCTTGCCGGCGCCCTGAATAAACTCTTCCAAGTCCTGGGGTAAAGGAGCCGGCTTATGAGATATATGCAGGCCTCCAACCTGGATCATGTTAGGAACATATGGACGGGGATAACTCAGCGAGAAGTGCTGATTGAGCAACACCAATGAGAAGTTTCTATTTAAGTCGGACAATGGAACCCTTTTCGAGGCCTCCGGGAAGTACTTCGCGTACATCTCTTCCTGCAGAGGCATGTGCACATATTTGTAGTTTAGCCAGGCTAATGTAGTATCCACAAAATTGGTAATGCGCTCTCTGAAACTCATTCGATCCGTTAAACCCGCGGTCACCAGGGGAGTGTATGACATGGGGGATACGTTGCCGACTAGCTCGTCGATATTCCAGTCAGTGCCAAAGGTCGAGAGACCAATGATTGGGGCATTGAAATGAGAAGCAAATCCATAATATGCATCTGTTCGCAAAGCCTCTACAATTATTAAGTCAAAGTGATCCTTTCCAAGTGGCAGGAGCGATTCTTTCACTTCTTTGTTTGTCAAAACGGCGCGAGTGACACTGACAAAAAATTTGTTAATAAAATTATTCTCTTGCCACAAGTTCATTGGCTGACTCAAGTCTGTAATTAGATCTACAAAAAACAAAAATTATCACTTTTAAATTTTAAATAATTGTAAGATAACTTGCCATTGTAGTTTTCGAATACCTCAGGTATAGGAATATCCCGGAAGTTTTTTAGAGGTTTCTTCTGGGGAAAAGCATTAATGGAGGTCACTTCGTGACCCCGAGCGGCGAGTTCCTTTAGATATGGCAACGCATTTATGTACTGCGACGGTCCGGGAAATGGAAATACAGCCAGTATTCTTGCCGCCTCCAAGCACACAGGCATAAGTAAAGTAAAAATTGCACATAATTTTAAAGGAAGCATCTCGCCATCCGTCTAGTTTCTCCGAACACAAGCAATGAACTGAATAAAAACACATAGTCTTATGAAATTCACCCTCTATTAGATAACGCAACAAACAAGACACGCTATAAAAAATCTTGACAGATGCGATTACATTAATTTAGTAGGCAATACACATACATTTGACGCTCCCTATCACTTTCTCGAATACTCCTCGAATTCCCATCAGCAAAATCATTAGAATGATTTGTTTTACTTTTTAATTGAAATATGTAGAAAATATTATTTAAAAATGTGCTATAATACACTCTTTACGAAAAAAAAAAATAGTGCGTTTTTTAACAGTTTTCCACTTAATCATTAAAGTTAAATTCTATAGATTCAAATCTTTTCTTTAAGTGTAACAGTGTATTAAGACAATGTTTATTAAGTAACTTAGTATGCCAGTTTATGCGTTATCAAAATTGTTGTTAAGGCTATTTGATAAGCTAAGTTACGATATGAATTAAAAACTTTTCAAACTTTGGATTATTTTTTTAAAACAATCTTTATTTTGGTTGCTATTGGATAGTCTTATTGGTGGGTTGTTAAAAAAACTTTCTAAAATCAAAACATGCAATCTCAAAACTTGTATTCTATGCTACCGTTAAAAAACATAAAAAACGATCAGTGCGGTATGAACTCTAGGCTGCTTAATAGCCTAAATTGGTTAATGGGTCTTCAATTTATTCGTCCGATGTCGACGCTTAACGATTACATAACAAAGGCCCCTGAACAGAAGCTTCAGAACAATTGCAAAGCTCAGTAGCACGAGCAACGCGAGTGCGAGGAGAAGGCCCCAGGTATCCAATCCGTGGAACTGCACAAAGCTGAGATCCCGGGAGGCACACCTCATGTGGGCGGCGCCATCATTTCGCAGAACATACTCTGTCCACCAGATGGCACGTTCCAAGGCGGTCTCTTTTTGATCGCGGAATAGCCTAGACTTGGTCTCAGCGGCCTTAGCATAGCTGGGATTCACCAGCAGTTCCTGGATCAACGGAATCAACACAGTGGCATTGGAACTCCACAAATCGGCACTTAGACCATAGCCCGCCTGCTTGGCCCTCTGGATATTTAAGTGCTGATCGTAGAAAACTGGCAGTCCCAAAACTGGTTTTCCAAAATATATGCTCTCGATGGTGCTCAATAATCCGCCGTGGGTAATGAACAGCTTTACATTCGGATGGGCCAGAATATCTGGTTGAGGAAACCACTTGCTAATGAAAACATTAGCTGGTTTCTCTTCCAGCTGATCGTCCTCGAATTTCCACAGTATACTTTGAGGCAAACTGGCAAAGGTTTCCATCAGAGCTTGACGGACAGACGGTGGCAGGTCCTTGCTTTTGATGTTGGAGCCCATCGAGAAATATATTACTCCCTCAGTGGCTTGACCGACAAAATCCGAAAGTTCCTGGGGCAGAGGTTGCACTTTACGTTGCTGCTGCAGATGGAGTCCTCCCACTTCGATCATATTGGGCAGATAGGGGCGCGGGTAGCTCAGTGAAAAGTGCTGACCCATCAGAACCAGTGAGAATTTATCCATGATCTCCTCTAGAGATTGCTTGGACTCTGGAAAGTATTTTTTAAGCAGGTCTCTCTGAGTTGGCAAGTGAACAACTCGCTTATGCACCCAAAGGAGCAAGGCATCCCAAAGGTTCCAGAAGCGATCTTCGAAATTCATTCGTTCTGTTCGTGATGACAAGAGCATAGGATTGTAGGACAGTGGCGAGATATTGCCCATTAATTCGTCGATATGGCGATCTGTTCCATACGATGAAATTCCCATGGTTAGGGCTCCAAAGTGCTGGGCTAATCCAAAAAGAGCCTCGTTTTGAACCGTTTCGAATACGACCATGTCGAACCTCTCGTCGCTGGCCAGCAACTCCTTCACAGCCGGATCATCCAGAATGCAAGTGGTTAGAAGATTGATGAACTCTGTGGTCATGGTCAGCATTTTCCACTGGCTAGCTGGCGCATTGTACATAATACTGTTAAAAGCTGAAAGTAGAAATAAATATATTTTATTCTTTTCATTTAACGCACATGAAATTATTTCATAGCTTGTGAAATTATCAAGTATGAATAGTATTACCTGCCATTAGTTCGTGAATTTTTTTTGCACCAATTACACGAAAATTGGGCTCAATTTTGTCGCTACCGAAGGTGTTAATTACTGTGACATTGTGACTACGTCGGGATAGCTCCTTAAGGTACTGTTCAGCGAAAATATACTGAGATCGACCGGGGAAGGGAAACACCGCCAGAATGCGGGAACTTTTAACCTTGTCATCGGCATTAGAACTCAAAACAAGCACCAAGCCAACAACAAAAAAAAGGCCGATACCAGCACCAGAACTTGAAATTCGCATTTCAACCGATTCGCTGACAAACAGCAACTAATCGGCTATAACAAGTTGCTTATAATTATCTGTGAGCGCCCATTTATTTACTCGTATACCCGTAAACTTTTCGCTCACACTATTTAATCAAAATTCAGTGGAGCGAGACAAATGCATTGTTTTTATGTACAACGTTATTTTCTACACATTTAAACTTAATTATTTAAGCTTATGCACATATATTTTTTGGCGTCACCGGCTTGCCTTAGACAACTTTGTTGATTGTTTATACACAAGTCTCGGTGGTTATGCAACTACATATGTATGATTCTCTGAAGGTTTCTCTTTATTTTGTATTTATTCTCTTAGTCTTTAAGAAATAAAAGCTGTTCTTCAATCTTTTTATTACTCTCTTTATTATTTTTCTCTTAAATCTTAGTTTAATTGTTTTAGTGCAGAAATTAATTGTTTTATTTTGATGATTATTTTGATATTATATTCTTTAAATTTATGTAACAGGATATAACAGTCTTTCCGATCCTTTTTAGTATTTTTCAGCATTAATAGCCGGATACATCCTTTTTTATCATTTTTAGAATAAAATTTTGTTTAATAAAGTATTGAAAAACACATTTGATTTAAAAATTCCTCCTTGTTGCTCATTAAATTAATAGAATTATTTAATTATATGTTTATAGTTGTAAACAATTAAATTTATTTTATAATTTTTAGCCACACGGAAATAATTTGAAGCGTGTTAAAAATAAACCTTACAATCTCAAATATCGAATAATTAAGATAAGATAAAAGTATTACGGAGCTTATCATCAATTTTTCTGCTGTAATCTATGATTAAAAATAAGAAACAATCAAATGGAAGTACCTAATATTTTCCACTACATACGTAGCTAATATTTGGTTATTAATCATAACTTATCAAAAAATATTATTTTAAATATAAATTCTATGATCGTTCCATTCCTTTCTATTTTATCATCGGAAGCATGGCAAAAAGCGCTTTGCAAATTTGACCAAATACCTTAGATAACATCTCCACTTGGAAAGTGCGAAGTAAACCGAAAAAATTGTAACGAAGAACCGTAATCCTAAGAGCAAAAATTTGTCCAGGGAATAATATTCTGCAAATTTTATGTTCGAATGGGGAACCCGCATGTGTTTGGCTCCTTTGTAGCGCAGGACATACTCTGTCCAGTAAATAGTTTGTTCCAAAGGATGCATGGGACGATCCCGAAACCTTTGGGATAAAGCCAAGGCATTTTCCGAGAAAGTAGGATTATTGATCAAGCTATCGATGGATTTTTTAAGATCCTCCCCACTAAAGCTATTTATATTCATTAACAGCGCCATGCCGTCGTCTACCAAAACTTCAAAGTTCCGGAATTGATCGTAATAAATAGGAAACCCCAACAGAGGTTTTCCATAGTAGACCGCCTCAATAACACTCAGCATTCCGCCGTGACAAATAAACATCTTCACATTCGGGTGCGCTAAAATGGTTTGTTGGGGCAGGAAATTTGCCATATAAATATTTTGAGTCAAATTTTCAAAGGGTTCGTCTTCGAATTTCCAAATAACACGCTGTGGTAGTGACTTGAAGGTCTCCACAAACATTTCCAATGTTTCTGTTGGCAGATCCTTACACTTTAGTTCCACACCTAGGGAAAAATATATCACGCCGTATTCTGCCTCATCGATGAAAACTTGCAGATCTTTTGAGAGTTTTGGAACGACTTTCGGTATATGAAGGCCACCCACTTCGATTATCCCAGGAGCATTCGGTCTGGCGCGGAACATGCTGAAGTGCTGATTGAGTAGAATTAGGGAAAAACTGTGTCGAATTTCCAAAAACGATTGATCCAGATGGCCAAAAAAATAATCGTGTACCATTTTTAGTTTTGGAAGAAATATCATTTCAAACAGCAGCCACTCTTCTGTACTGATATACCAAGTATAAAGGCGGTCCCAGATGCTGCCTGAGGCTGGAGTTACCAATGGCATTATTGGCTCCTCCACCACCGATACCCCATGATCCTTTAGTCGGTTGATGTTCCAGTCTGCCCCACAGGTTGAAATGCCAACAAGCGATGCATTGAAATGGGCGGCTAGGCCATAGAGCAAATCCGTATAACCTGCTTCCAATATCAGCAAATCGAATGTAACATTAGTTTTTATCAGAGCCTGAACTCCCGGATTGAGGAGAACATTAAGTCCAGCTTTAACCATGACATTGGCCATGGTGTGCATTTCTGCCCATTTTCCTCCGGGAGAACCAACAACTGAGTCAAGAAATATGTCTTCAAAATCTACAATTTTATATAAAAGTAATTCGTGAGTAATATTCTCTTTAAAAAGGCCGAAGGCCCTCGTACCTGAAATAATGTTGTGGTTATCCATTATGCGAATAGAGGTCACATTTCCAATAGTCATGCACTCCTTATAGGCCAGGATAACTGTGAGTTCGTGGCCACGATCCACAAGTCCATGGATATAGGGGGACATTAATGCGCACTGAGAATATGATTCATATGGGGCGATAAAGAGGATCCGAGCAGCTTCTAACCAACAGATCAAACTCATGGCCGTTGGCCAAAAGAGCAGCCAACGTCCCGGTGGAAACATTTCAATCCAGCGCTAGACTTACAACTGACTGCCTCAAAGAGCTGACAATTCGCATTTTGCTGATTAGATTGTCCCAATGAGAGTGTTGTACCCGGCTGTTTATTCAACCAATAAAAAATATATAAGCAGTATCAGTTCGGACAGCGGTATGTGCGGTTGATTTGGATCTAGCAATGTCGAGAGGCTTTTCGAGCTTGGGCATTCTGACCCTATTGTTCGTTTGCCTGCTGGAGCCTAAAATTGTAAAATCGGAAAACATATTGGGAATATTCTCATACACTTTTGGATCATCTTACCTTCTGATCGAGCCCTATTTAAACCTCCTTGTCCAGCGGGGCCACCAGTTGACAATCATTTCGGCCGTCACCCACTTGCCGCACATTGAGGGTGCTCACCACATTCGCGTGGCAAGACTCGATCAGCAAATGCAAGGTGAGCATAAATATAATATTCCACCCCTTCCAAATAATCATAAATTGTTCGTCGAAGATCTCCTTGACTACGATTATGAATTCGAGGTAACCAAGTGGATGGAGGCTCAGTTCGTCTCCGACTACTTTTTCAACTGTTCCAAGTTCGTACTCGAGGATCCTGGCGTGCAGGAGTTAATCCACAACAAGAGTGTTGAATTCTCTATGGTGATTTTGGAGGCTGCCCACACCGACGCCCTTTATGGATTTGCTCAGCATTTCAATGCTCCGCTGGTAGGTATTGCCGCCTTTGGCTCTGCTTGGAACATTGACTTCTTGGCCGGCAACTCCGCCCCGAGTGTTTACGAGCCAATGTCAGCCTTGGGTTACTCGCCGGGGCTTAGTTTACTGGAGAAGTGGTACAACCTTATTTTTATCACAGAAGAGCGCTTGGTAGAGCGTTTTATTTACCTGCCTCGCCAAATCGATCTTTATAAAAAGTACTTTTCTGACGGAGCAGCCAGTCTGCACGATATCCGCCGGAGATTTTCCCTGATCCTGATCAACCAGCACTTTAGCCTGGGACGGGTACGTAGCAATGTGCCCAATTTGGTGGAAGTAGCTGGAATGCACTTGGCAGGGCAGCCAGATCCCTTAGGCGATGAGCTCAGGGCCTTCATCGAGGGTGCTGAGCATGGAGTAATATATTTTTCCATGGGCCTTCAGGTGCTGGAGAAATGGCTGCCGCCGGGACTGCCCGAGATAATGATTAATTCATTCAAGAAGCTAAAGCAACGTGTGATATGGAAGTGGTCTGATGGGTCAATAGCAAACAATACCAGCAATGTGTATGTCAGTGGACTATTGCCGCAACGCGAAATACTAAACCACCCGAATGTGAAGCTCTTCATCACCCACGGCGGTCTTTTGAGCATCATCGAGGCCGCTCATTATGCCGTCCCAATACTCAGCCTGCCTCTCTTCTTTGATCAGTTTCAAAACACCAAGCGAATGGAGAAAATGGGAGTGGCCCGTAGCCTGGAAATTTTAAATATCTCCCAAGAAATAGTTGTGCAGGCCATAGAAGATATGTTGAACAACAGCTCTTACAAGCAGAGAGCCCTTGATTTGTCCGAAAGATTCCACGACCAACCCATGTCCCCCATCGATACGGCCATTTGGTGGACGGAGTACGTCCTTCGACACAAGGGAGCCGATCACATGCGAATCGCCGAGCAGGAAATGTCCCTTATGCAATACTACAATGTGGACATAATCTCTGTGCTTTTCGGACGCATCGGCTTCACTGTCCTCATCGTGATTTTCCTGGGATGGAAACTGGTCACTTTGGCCACCAGGAACTTAGAGTACAGGTTTAATTGGCTAATGGTCAGGTAATGCGCTCTCTACCAAACTCTACTCCAAAAAAAAGGCTAAAAATGAACAAAAATGTAAATATTAATGTTATTGTTATGATATACTTTTGTTTTAGAAAGATTAATCAAAATAAAATATTTCCTATAATTAAATAAAACATAAATTCAGCTTTAAATTAAATAGTATGTGTGTTACCTACATTTTGGCTGAAACTTTATTAGCTCTTCTCTTACCGTCCGCGACCTTCCGTCAACTTAAATTTGAAAACTGATAAACCAAAATCGTGAGAACCTTAAAAAGTGTTTTGGTTTGTTGTAGTTAAAATTACTATTTACTATCACCGATAGACTTTATTATCTTATCTGTCGGCCAAGTGACCAGTGATAGGGAAAATAAAATATGTCTTTAGCCACAAATCATGTTTGAAGTTTAAACAATTGTCTGATGGATTTTTGGCAGTTTGCGATTTAAGCACCATAATATTGACTCAGAAAGAGCAGTAGACTGAAAAGAAAGATACCTTCCCAACAATTGCCATGTATATTCTAATTAAAAAACTTTACTCTCCTTTTAGTCGTTATCTATCCGGACCTTTTTCCTTTTTATTCTTTTTTTGGCCATAAACATAACCGCGCTCATTACGCATTTTACATCAATCAGCACGTGCCCAGCATGTTTTCAACTCTTTTAATAAAAAAAAAACCGAATAAAGGGCCAAGGTATTGAAAAAAGTGACTACTTTCTACTTTCTTCCTTCTGGAAAGAGGACATTAAAATGCGCCGGACAAGCTGAGGGAAAAAAGTGCGCACAATTGCTCTCACAATTGCTGGGTAAAATATCCCAGGGACGTGGACCTCAAGAAGTGGGATAGTCAAAGGAACTTGGGGTGGAAGTCCTGAAAGTGTAGCCAGGGGATCGGTCTTCCCTGAATCCATTGAAGCGTAAAGCCAGTGACGGTCCATCGATAGCCAAGGTAACGAACGTTTCCCGCATAAAAACAGTCCCAGCTACAGTGATAACTCCATAAATCTAATTTGCAAGGAAAATAAATAAACAAGAGTTGACTGATTATAAAAAGAGGGTTCACTGATTAGATAGTGTAATTGAATGGTGTTCATATCAACGTTTACTTTACTGTTCGCGAAA
This sequence comes from Drosophila ananassae, assembly GCF_017639315.1. Classification (NCBI taxonomy): domain Eukaryota; kingdom Metazoa; phylum Arthropoda; class Insecta; order Diptera; family Drosophilidae; genus Drosophila; species Drosophila ananassae. The sequence goes on along the minus strand of NC_057927.1, from coordinate 12,214,608 downwards.
AATAGCTTTAATTTTAAAGTAGAAGCTTTTACCATTCTCTGTTAAATAATAACAGCCAAGGGCAAATGAAAATTAAAACTATCGAATGCTCCCTGTATTTCCAACTCGTCAAATTCATTTTCATCCCTTTCAACCCTACACTAGTAATTGAAAACAAAAGTCCAAGAACATAGATTCCAACCACAAGAATGTAAAATTATTTATGCCAAAAATAAATCGAAATGAAAAGTAAAATAAGTCGTATGAGCAGAACGTTGGCATGCTAATAAGTTAGAATAAAAGGACCAAGGATTCCACAAAACCAAATTGCACTCAACGTTCTGTCAATTTCATGTTTATTGCAGATTTTTATTTGATTTTATGTTTGCAACATTTGAATTTATGTGCCGGCCATAAACTGGCGGCGAGTCTAATCCAAAAATTCTTGTAAAATTGCCAAAGCCTCTCTTTCCTCTTGGGGGCTAGCGGGATGAGAAGTTGACCTAAGTCAGGCCATTTTTATTGGCCATTTGGCAACGACGCTGAGGGAAACTTTGCGCCAGCATTGTGGGAGTTGCTGCTGCCACTGGACTTGGCCAATACTCAAGTGGGCGGCTTTCATTGGCGCTTAACTAACTGAAATTAAGTAAACTTTTCTTTTGACTTTCATAAGCCTTTTAATAAGCCATAATCCCCGCTGGCATTATCTGGCCCCCAGTCATAAGCGCACAAAGGACAAACACACACAGACGCACGCATAATAAAATCTAATTAACATCCCCGACGAGCTCGTGATATCCTTCGCGCAATAAAAATCATCAATAGTAGAAAAGAAGTTTATTAAAAGTGATTTTCACCACCAGCACTAGCTCCCCCAAGGATCAGGAATAGTCGGGCAGGGATAACCGGAACTAATGCGGAGAACTAACATTTCCTGGGATGATTAACTTCATAAAACCTGCCTATACGCTAAATTGAAATATTGAAAATTATCCGATAGTCTTGATAATTCTAGATATTTTCTTTTTCTTGAAGCAGTGCTTTTAAACTGGGAAAAATATTTTAATTACTTATAATGCCTTTTCCCTTTAACCCATTTCAGAGCTATCTACCTTAAGGCCTAAAATTTCAATTAAAGGGCATATCCGATTCGTCACAATGATAAAGTCAATGTAATTTTCATTCTTATGTGATTCCTTTTTTTCGTTTGTCAGAAAAGTTATGCGGTAGGCTTTTAATTAGCGACTGCCAACCAGTCAGCCAGCTATCCTGGCCAAAGTCCCAATGCGCATTACGCATACGCAGCGTTGACGCCGAGGCCGAGACCGAGGCGGCCGCTAAAGCTGACTGGCACATTGGCTTTGGGATCGCCGCTGGCTGCTCGGGCACGATTTTAATTAATTAGACTTTTATGAGGCGTACATGCAGCAGTAGGAGCAGTAGCAGTAGCAGTGGCTAAAGCACAGGCATTGTTGGTTTAAGGCCCAGTTATTGTTTTTTTCTCTTCAGAAACCCCTGTTGTTTTTGTTTTCTGTCGGTCTGTGAGCCTAATAAGCGTCAGAGCTTAACACCGCCAACAAAATGTGTATCAAAATTTAGCATTTATTTTTGGTGGACGGGTGAAGTGTGGTAGAAGTTCAGCAGAAGGGGATATGGTGGGACAGTGGAATGGGAGGGTCACACATGTTCATTGGCCGTGTCGTGTGCGGTAATGAAAATTGCGGTGGCATTATGCTCAACATTTGGCATAATTGCAGTCCAGGATATGCGTTTATGCTCAGAGATTACTTTTTGTGGCTGCTGGCCATTGACCAGGACCCAACACCACATCCATGTCCTCCTCATCATCCTCCAACTCCGCGTCGCCACCGGATCGGCTCACCCCGGCCACTATGTACCACCAAAAACAAGAGAAAATGACCAAGCGTAATAAAAGCCAGACGATGTCGCCTTTTGTATGAAGGAATAAAAATAATTCCCAGCTCCCCTATCCGCTCAGCTCTTTGTTGGTTTTGTATTCCAGCTCCGGTTATTGGTATCTCGTATTGCGACTCACTGTTCCCGGTTCCTGTCTTTATTTTCATTTTTTTTTGGGGCAGTTTCGAACCAAATTAATTTCCACTGTTTCATTTTTTTCCCTGACACGTCGCTTCCATCAATTTAAAGCTCTGCAAATATTAAATTACTACAAAAACCAATGTCTTTAAGGATGTGTGTGTGTTAATTGTTTGTTACATGTGAAAAATACTTCCATAAAGGAGGCAATAGAATAATTTTTAATAATAGAGTTAATTAAAAGTAAACCATGCTAGATCTTAGTTTTTGATAGTAGAAATCTTGAAACACTTCATTGTAATTAAATAGATCTTATTCTTTTATTATTCAGTACTTGATAGAAAGGCATTTATTATCGTAAATGTATTCCAAGTGTTTAATACTTTTTGAGGATTTTTGAGGAAAATCAAACAATGGCGAGGAGCAACCAAAAAACGTAAAAGAAACAGTGGGGAAACAATAATTAAAATGCACACGCAACAATTTTCTGGCTAGGCAAATGTACACATAAAAAGTGAATAAAAAATAAAGAATAAACCAAATTATGTTTATTATTATGCACGATGAATGGGAGTGGAAAGTAGGTGGGCGGGGTCAAAGAAGGAAAGGAGATGAAAATCGCAATGAAGGAGTGAGAGAAAAGAAAGCGAGTGACGCCAAGTAATCCGCTTGTTAAAAATAAACGAAAATAAAAGCGATGGATGGAAGATTGGAGCAAGGGGAGATGGTGTTAGGATGATGGTGACGGGGCAGGGGGCAGGATGGAAAGGAAATGGTGGGAGGCCAGAGGAAGCGCACACAAAACATAATCATCATAAACCGGAAATATCCCGACGGCAAAACATCCGCACATAAATTTTTTAAATAGTCTACAATACTTCGTTTTGCCGTTCGGCATTTGCCATTTGCCATCTCTGTTTCTGTTTAGCTCCCTTTATTGTTGTTGTTTCCTCAACTTTTTGTTGTTTTTTTTTGTTGTTGTTGTGTTTGCTGTTGGACTTGTGTTGTTGGCATATCGCGTGTAAATACGTTCAAGTGTCTGTCCTCTCCCCAAAGATGGTCCGAAACGAATAACGAAACCCTGCGCCAAACTTGGCCAACTGCAATAAACACACAAATTAACCCGTAATACCCAAGGACAAGCCAGGACCAAAAGGACAACGTGCCACAATTCCAGTTTGGTTTTACCATTTCATTGTTGTTGTTGTTGTTATTTTTGTTATTGGGCTTATTCCTCTCCTCGTAAGCAGCCCCAAAAACTCCAGCACCAAACTCACATAAATAAAATATTACAATTTTAATTTGTCTCTAATCCCGTTGGACATTGAATGGCTTGTGGCTGCCAGCTCGAGACCGAGCTGGTCTTGGGTACATTTTGCCCCTGAGCCGAGATTTTATAAATTGCTTTAATACACCCGGACCTCCCAGATCGGGCCACTTTTATCTATATGGATTTGTGACCACCAGGCAGTGGGGTAAATAAATCAAATGAAACGCTTTCGCTGACAGAGCTTATAAAGTGGAGGCAAGGTAATGGTTCACTTTTATCTTGAACTTGAATCGAAACGTAAATTAAAAACAATTATGCTGTAAAGAATATTTTTCTGATTCAAACACAATGACATAATCAATAGCCTGTTCAAATTTCCCTTCATCAATGTCAACTTTTGGTCTACTTATTCATGATAGTTTCCCATCAGACTCCATTCGATTCAATCCGGCACACATTGCGTATACGCAATCTGAGCCAACACTTAATTCACTACAGTAAAATCGCAAACGTTTCGATTGTAGCCCACTAAAAATCGCGATTTGAGCCCGGCACTCGACAATAGCCAACGGCACGACACTAACGGTAACTGTTACGGCAACAGCAATAACAACGGTATTCCCGGCAACAGCAACAACGGCAAAACTCAACCAGCTTTGGGCCATTCCTTCTACTTTCTACTGTGGCCGTGTGATTGCGATTCCTACTCACTACCAATGGTGTTGCAAATTTAGCTATGTTTCAGGATTCTTTATTCCATTTTCTGATTTGAAGATTTTCATCTCAAGTTTATTTACAAATTCTTAGTGGTCTTGTTTTAAATTCTTGTATTTAATAATTATTTTTTGGTCAATTAATACAAACACCAAAAACTTATTTATTTTTTATCTAAAAACAATTTTGAATATGAGTATTCAGAATTTTTTAAAATATTAAAGCATAAAATTAAAGTTTCTCATTATCCTTTAAATTATCCTTTAATTTATGTACTATTTACATAAAGTTTTTTTTTTAGCTTCTTCAGCTGCCATCACTGGCTTCCCTCGTCGACTATTGCTTTCAGGTCTCTTTTATTATTTCACGCCATTTCAACAGCCGTAAGCAACAAGATTATTTATGCGTTTTCCTTGCCCAGTCGCAAGCACAATTTAAAATCATCGCAAGCCCGGAGCCGGAGTCCACAGTACGGAGTCCGTATTCCGTAGTCCTCAGTCTGTAGCCCATAGTCTGTAGTCCGTGGTCCGTAGTCCGTGGTCCCGGGCAAAACGCATTTTGTAGACGCGCGTGTTTGGACACAAGTTAGCGAGGGAGTCTGTCCACTGACACTGCCTACTTCGCGGCGTTGTTACAATGTGAACGTTGGCGGGGCTTTCCAGGGTAAAATGGCAGGAGGTGTGAGCACTTGAAGTGCTATAAAATGGCAACTGAGAGATGGAGGCGCTAGCACATTGCTATTGTGATTTTTGGCAATGAATACGAAATGCCGAATGTCTCCGTGCTCGTTTTCGCTCGCCGCTTCCCCAGCAGCCTCCTCTCCATCACTCAACTCCCGCTTCGCCGTGTTGTCTTTTGACAAATGGCTTCGATGATGTTTTTTATTGCCCAGACCTATCTGACGCCGCTGTGTGCCGCCCGGGCTGGTGACATTGTTATGTAGCAGACCCACATATCCAATATATATACATATCAGTACATGTACACGCAGTGCGCATACGTAAACTTCAAATTGTTCTGGGCATATTTCGTTCATTACATTCGACCCAGACTCCCCATTCCCTGCCCCACAGATCTATATATTTGAAGCTAGTCAAACATATAATTTTCTTCCCCCATTTCCGCAACAGTCTATACATATTGAGATTGTGCCCGTCTTAAGATATTAAATTCTACCAAAGAATTTTTTAAAAAGGAAAAGTTTGCGGATTATAACCAATAAGATACTTCATTAATTTATAATATTATTTATTATAAATCACATTTAGTTTCTTCATAGTAAGGGTATAAAATATTTCAGAAAATCCACATTGTCCTTTTTCAGGCTTATTTATTTTTGGTGTTTTTATTGTTGTCATGTTGCTTTGGTCGTAATGGCAGCTCGTAAAAATGTTTCATTTATGCTAAATTCATTTTTGTGCCTTCGAAATCTGTTGCCGCGCCAAAGTAATAAAAGGATTCTTTCCATTTGCTCCCATTTCATTCGTTCAACCGTCCATTCACTCACTCATTCATTCGTTCATTCAGTCACTCAGCTGGTTCGTTTCCTGGTCTCGCAGCGGGTTTCTTCTTCGTGTGTTTTGTGGCTTCCGCATGCCTGACAGAGTTTATTGGTCTACAAATTATATTTGCTTTGTTCGGCAGTTAATGAGTCTGTTAACGTTGTGTGTTAGCGCTTTTGAGTGTTCATAAAATAAGAGAGTGCATACTAAGTAGAGTTTTGAGCTATTCACGGCCACCCACCCTTTGACGCCGCATAATTACCCGATAATGTGCATTCAAATCGTAAAAATCGTTAACCCACTCGAACCATCAAAAAAGCCTTTTAATCCTGGCGCGCTTTATTATGACCATGAAATTGGCTCTCTAAAGTGCTAAAATTTTCACCGGATCGATGCAGGTAAAATAGTTTCAGGTACATATACTTCGGAGTTCACGTTTCGATTTAATTGCCGAATTCACTTAGCATTCAGGCCAATCGAGTTCAACTTTTTATTGCTAAAATTGAAAAATATATTCGACCTTCTTGCTGGTAGATATGCCATTAAACTAGCTTGCAGAGTAACCTTGCCAGACAAATCAGAAATCCAACAAGCTGAGCAGCAATTCACACCACACCACTCAAGAACACAAGGACCAAGGAGTCTGTGCGTCCTTTGGCCAGGACCAGCGAACCATTTCGAAAGTGACAAGCATTAAAACCGAAAGACACGGAGACGCGAAGAGAAAACTGCGAGCCACCCAACCGCCATGTCATTAAATGCGAGAATCCATTAAAAGCCGAAAATCAAACCAACTTTATTGAATATCAAATTAACATGTTCATAAAAATGCGCACATTAAATTAAATGCGGTTCATGGACGAAGGCGACAAACGAGCCGGGGAAGTGAAGGCGCTACCCCACGTCATCAAGAACGAGGACAGTCCAAAACCAATTTCAGAGACTGTGGTGCGAAGAGGAAATAATAAAAATTAACCAGGATAAAAAGGAAGAAAGATATAAAGAGGGCTCTCGAGGCGGGCAACTACGTTTATGAGCTCAAGTTTTTAATTCGAATAAATTTTAAATGGTAACTAAATAAAGGTACGCGGATAACTCATAACACCTTCAAATTATATTATCTTTATAGCTTATTATTTATTATATTAACAACAAAAATATACATGGTCTTATTAGGGAAATTAAAATATCAAAGCAGTTGATAGCAATTTTCAAATTATATGTAAAAGAGATTTAATTTATTCTATTATAGTGGGTTTTTAATAAGTAATAAGTAGAATATTAAATTGTTTTATTTTGCCACTGAAAGTTTATGAAATTTTAATAGTTTCCATCGAAATATGTAAATAAAAATAATTAAATAAAGAAAATCATAAATAAATTATAAAATAATCAGCCTACTTTTTTGGATTGCATCGAATGGTTTTTTGTGAAAGAATATTATATAAGTTTCAGAAGTAGTCTTTTTAAAGTACGTCCAAGTTCAAGCGTCCAAGTCTCGGCGGAAATACAATTGAAAATTTCTTGAATTAGTTATTTTTGGGAAATGAGGAAAAATCAACGCATAAACTCCCAGATTCCGTAACAAGGCGTCCGTGGCGCTTCGCCTTTGCTGGCCTGTGAAAATAGCAAGAACATTTTATTTATTTATTACGCTTAGGTGACAAGGACATCGGAGGAGATTTCGCCAGCTCCTCTTTCCGCCTACCGATGCTCCATCCCTGTGGATCTTTCTTTTCCGCTTTGTGTGTGTAATTAAGTGAGGCATAAATAAAATGCCTTTTTAGTATTCATCACAATTTATGCTAAGCTCTCAAAGCATCAAGTTGCCTATGACAAGGCGCCAGAATCTTTTTCGCATTCCGTCCGGGCTCCGGGTGGGTGGCATTGAGTGGGCGGTTGGTCGGTTGGTTGGATCTTGTATCTTGCTACTCTGTTGCATAACTAAGTGCGCCGGGCGCCGGGGCACCAACAAATGGTGGGTGTCCTGGTGGGAGGATTACGAGAACCGCTAGTTCCGAGTCCCTCGCACATTCCACGATTGGCGACGGCGGCTTCGTAGCTCATCAAATATGCAATTAAATCAGTTTCCATTTAATTAAACCGGAAGTGCGTTGGCTGAAATTTTCCCCACCCTATCCTCTCTCTCACTCTGTTCTTCCCTCTCGTTTTCATATTGGTTGTGTATTGGCATCCCTTCCTCACACTCTGGTTTTTGATTTTTAAGTGCTGGGATTTTTACATTTTTATGAGGTTTTTCACTGCATTTCATTGGTCTATCTCGCTCCTTCTGGCTCTTTACATCTGGCTCATTGACTATTTTGCATTTTATTGAATTGAATTGTAGGCGGAACCGGAAAAGAATGGGTAGCCACAAATGATTCAGTTCTAAGCATGCAAAGTTTCTCTGATGAAGGCTTATCCAGCAATTAGTTAGCCATTGGCATTGCCATGAAGATGGAATGCAATTGCCGTTGCCGTTGCCGTTGCCGTTGCCGTTGCCGTTGCTATTGCTGTTGCCTTGACTGAGCTTTAAGGCCTTTTGGAGCGGACTAATTAAACCACGCGAAATGTGCGCCTTAAGTTATGCCACACTCAAAAACAACAGCAACAATGAAATTGCTGCTTTTCTGTTTCAGGCTTCTGCATCTGCATCTGCTTCTGCTGCCTCGCTGCTTGTGCTTATTTCTTAATTATTAATTAAGAATGAAAACAAGGCAAAAAGTGAGTTGCATGCGCGTACTTTCGCTGGAATTGCCACAATTTCAGCAAGACGCCCGTGAGCGTGCTAAGGCTTTCCCCACACTAACATATATGGGCATTTAAAGTGCATTATCGATTTGAACAAACAATCTGAGAGTTAAAAGCTAAGAAGATTTAACAATTCTATTGGGAATAACATATTAAATGTAATTGTATATAATTTCTTAATCCAACTACTAGTAGTTGTCTAGTAATCCAATAAGTAAATGTATGTATATCATTTATCATAAACCTCACAAATAATATATTCAGCTCATCAACCCATAGATGCAGTAAGAGCATCCAACTACTCCCATTGAAAACAGTTAGCAATTTTGGTATTTTACTGCTTTGGCAGTCTCGTCAAGATGTTTGAATACAACAACTGTGTCACTTCAAAACTCGGTCCAAAACCCTCCCCCGCCTCAGGGGCCGTCTCCTGTATACCTTGCGTATTATCTAGCGTTATCAACGGCAACCAACGACAACAATGAGGATGAAAACGAAGACGAAGGCAAAGACGATGTTTCCATAAGTTAATTTGCGTCTCATGTATGCATGCTTACATTTGCATGTGTGTCAGCCAGGATATACATATATGGCATGCATTTATGTACATACATACATACGTAGGTGGTTTGCATTAAAACTTGAAAATTTAAATCCCCTAAGTGATGCAACTTCAACTGTTTCACAAGTGGCTATATGAGTGTAGTATATGTATCTCTTCTTGTTCCAGTATCTTATAGCGTCTGTGGCGCTTGTAATTAGCATGAAAATAACTTTCTGTGTACTGCTCGAGGCGAAACTTTAAAGATTTTTCACCGCACACAAGCAAACGAACATACGCCTTACCAGTACTTGACACATAATTGAAATAAATGCATATTTAATGAATTGCGCATAGCTGCTAATATGTGTCATCTATCAATGTACTAGCTTTGACCAGTAATTGATTTTACGTATTTATCACGCAAATTAATGTTTATTAGCTCAATATCAAAACTTATCACTTAGCCTACACTGCGTATGATTGATATTTTCAAGTACTTATTATCCACTTAACCATCACACATCAACAACGTCATAAGACAACTTAAATTTTACTAAAGTTTGTTGAACTTTTTAATCTGAAATTTTCACATAAGCAAGTTGGGGATAATTGCTCCAATTAAAAGATAAATTTTATGAAAAGGAATCTAGAAAAGTGACTTGTAATTCATGCATGTCAATAATTGGGCTACTATTGCTCACTATTGAAGTTGAGTTTCTAAGACTAAAGACTTTCTATGTGTGTTCTCAAAATGTATTTCTCCAAACGGCAAATATTAGTAGGTTTCACTAGTAGGTTACTTGGATTTCTAGAAAACTACCTTTAACTACACATATCTTTTAAGGCCTAGCTGATTGTCCGTTTGAGGCGTTTTTTTTGGAATGGGCTTCTCAACAAATACCCGAATAACACATTTGACCATATTGGTGAGCTACCACAAAGGAGAACCGAAGCATTCTGCCCCTTACTCCTTCTGCACTGCCTTTCTTTGCTTTCTTTTTTTCAATTTTAATTACAAAACTTTTCATTTCGCAACCCTGGGCTATTGAAGCGAGGGTGCGGTCGGGGTAGCGAGAAAGGGAAGAGGAAGGGTTCCTGTTGGGGCGCCACGCTTGATTACAGGGCGTGCTTATGCGCTGATTGCTTGGCTATGAGTTCCATTCACTCGTTTCTGGCCATCAGCCCAGTCCCCTTTCCAAGCTACTCCTCGGCCCCTGGATCCTGCCTCACTGATTGTTTCATGCAGCTTGACTTTGCCATCATTATTGGCTATTTGGTCGGTATTTTTACTCTGTCTCTGTATTTTTCCCAATGCTTCCCATTTATTTTAGACTTTTTGTGTTTGATTTCGTTTTTGTCCGTATTGTTTTTTTTTTTGGTTCGCTAAAAATGCCACATAGTTGTCCTTTTTATTATTAATTTTCTTTTGGGTGCAAACCGAAGAGACCAAACTCTTTATCAAACATTGTTCTGATGTTTTTATTGCTTTCTAAATACTTTTGTGTGGCATCAGCGATTGTTTGTCCAATGCCAGAAGCGAAATACTTTTCATAAGTCAAGAGTCATTATAGAAACTTGTTAAGTGTATCCGGAAATTACACTAAAATTTTATTTAGGAATTACTTAAATGAACAACTTCAAACAAAAATAAGCAGTTCTTTGTAGTAAAGGATTCTTTTACAAACTATACATAATAATATAATTATTAAAGATTAATTTCCATATATTGCCAGAAATAAGATGATTGTTTATTTTGTACAATTAATTTAATCAAATGTAATTTGCGGAAAACCTATCTTGTATACATTTAGAAAGTGTATAATGTCGACTTTTCCACCTGATTACCCCCAAAGGTCTTTCTAGCGATACTTCTACCTTTTTCGGGGCTTATTTTCTTTTTAACCTTTTTCCAGTTGAACTTTTGTCCAAAGGCAAATGCCAAGCATTTTTCGCAAGGATTACGGCCGAGTTTCATTTAACCAAATTAATTTTACAAAATTAATGACGGGTATGTCTCCTTACCCCACTTTCCGCTACCGTTTCCGTTTCAATTCCGCCTCAACTCCCACCCGATTAACCATAAAAATCTTTTTAAAAGTGTTGTGTGCATATGTTTTGTTTCAGGATCTAGGTAAAATATGCTGAAAATGTTGCCATACTGTTGGCAGGCGAAAGAGTTGACAGCCATCTCCTGCTGTGAGAGAGACAGTTACATGTCGTATTGCACACTGTGATTGTGGGCCGCAATGGGCGGGGCAGAGATAGGAGAGTCTGCCTTGCCGACTACAACGACGAATTACAATTATGATGACACAAATTGGTTATGTCTCTCCACGTGTGTGTTTTTGTTTCTGGTGCTTTTGTGTCCTGCCTTCAAGTTGATTTTGTTGCTTTTTTGGTTTTCTAACAACCCAAAATGTCAGGATACCTTGACAGGATACATGGCATGTGGAGCTTGTCATCGTTCCGTTGGCATTCAGTTGCCTCTCTATCATCCCTATACATATATTTCTTCGGCTTAGCCCCAAAGCGAATAAAAACAAAATCGTAAAAAATCATAAAGCATAATGCTGAAAAATGTATGCAAGAAATTGCTTGCTAGCCTTCTGGCCAGGCCAGCATAGCCTAACATAAAATATGAAATTACATATAATAAAAAATCCAGTCATAAAGTTGTTTGCCACTGCGTAAGCCTCACTCTTTGATGCTGTCCCTGTTGCCGGGACTATATTTATACTCTTTTCCATGGATTCTGCTTTAAATCCTGAATTTCTGCATTCTTCGAGCGCGAAAAAGCCACTAGAACAAATTACATTTGATTGGAAAGATAATTGCCTAAGATTGAAAAACGTACACAAAAATGGAAACTACTTCAAATAGAAAGGAAACAAAATGCGTAGCCGCCCGAAACTCTTGTTCTTCCAAATTGAAAAGGACAACCCAAAAAATAGGGAATCGACCTACAAATCGTTTAAGGTATTCCGCTCAAGATTCGGATGGAAATTGGCCAAGATATTACAATCGCTGGGGGCCATATTGTCCTTCCATGCGTTTGTCACCCCTTTTGAAGGGGATCCCCCAGAAAATTTGATGAAAAAACTAAAAAATATTTCGTTCTAAGATTTTGATGCAGAATGGTGGAGAATCAATCTACAAATTGTTTAAGGTATTCCGCTCAAGAATCGGATGGAAATTGGCCAAAATATTGCAATCGCTGGGGGCCATATTGTCCTTCCATGCGTTTTTCACCCCTTTTGAAGAAAATTTGATGAAAAATGAAAAAAATATTTCGTTCTAAGATTTTGATGCAGAATGATGGAGAATCAATATACAAATCGTTTAGGGAATTCCGCTCAAGAATCAGATGGAAATTGGCCAAGATATTACAATCGCTGGGGACCATATTGTTCTTCCATGCGTTTGTCACCACTTTTGAAGGGGATCCCCCAGAAAATTTGATGAAAAATCTAAAAAATATTTCGTCCTAAGATTTTGATGCAGAATGATGGAGAATCGACCTACAAATCGTTTAAGGTATTCCGCTCAAGATTCGGATGGAAATTGGCCAAGATATTACAATCGCTGGGGGCCATATTGTCCTTCCATGCGTTTTTCACCCCTTTTGAAGAAAATTTGATGAAAAATGTAAAAAATATTTCGTTCTAAGATTTTGATGCAGAATGATGGAGAATCAATATACAAATCGTTTAGGGAATTCCGCTCAAGAATCAGATGGAAATTGGCCAAGATATTACAATCGCTGGGGGCCATATTGTCCTTCCATGCGTTTGTCACCACTTTTGAAGGGGATCCCCCAGAAAATTTGATGAAAAATCTAAAAAATATTTCGTTCTAAGATTTTGATGCAGAATGATGGAGAATCGATCTACAAATCGTTTAAGGTATTCCGCTCAAGATTCGGATGGAAATTGGCCAAGATATTACAATCGCTGGGGGCCATATTGTCCTTCCATGCGTTTGTCACCACTTTTGGAGGGGATCCCCCAGAAAATTTGATGAAAAATCTAAAAAATATTTCGTGCTAAGATTTTGATGCAGAATGATGGAGAATCGATCTACAAATCGTTTAAGGTATTCCGCTCAAGATTCGGATGGAAATTGGCCAAGATATTACAATCGCTGGGGGCCATATTGTCCTTCCATGCGTTTGTCACCACTTTTGAAGGGGATCCCCCAGAAAATTTGATGAAAAATCTAAAAAATATTTCGTTCTAAGATTTTGATGCAGAATGATGGAGAATCGATCTACAAATCGTTTAAGGTATTCCGCTCAAGATTCGGATGGAAATTGGCCAAGATATTACAATCGCTGGGGGCCATATTGTCCTTCCATGCGTTTGTCATACCTTTTGAAGGGGATCCCCCAGAAAATTTGATGAAAAATCTAAAAAATATTTCGTTCTAAGATTTTTATGCAGAATGATGGAGAATCGACCTACAAATCGTTTAGGGAATTCCGCTCAAGAATCAGATGGAAATGGGCCAAGATATTGAAATCACTGGGGACCGTATTGTCCTTCCATGCGTTTGTCACCCCTTTTGAAGGGGATCCCCCAGAAAATTTGATGAAAAATCGAAAAAATTTTTCGTTCTAAGATTTTGATGCAGAATGATGGAGAATCAATCTACAAATCGTTTAAGGTATTCCGCTCAAGAATCAGATGGAAATGGGCCAAGATATTGAAATCACTGGGGACCGTATTGTCCTTCCATGCGTTTGTCACCCCTTTTGAAGGGGATCCCCCAGAAAAATTGATGAAAAATCTAAAAAATATTTCGTTCTAAGATTTTGATGCAGAATGATGGAGAATCAATCTACAAATCGTTTAAGGTATTCCGCTCAAGAATCAGATGGAAATGGGCCAAGATATTGAAATCACTGGGGACCGTATTGTCCTTCCATGCGTTTGTCACCACTTTTGAAGGGGATCCCCCAGAAAATTTGATGAAAAATCTAAAAAATATTTCGTTCTAAGATTTTGATGCAGAATGATGGAGAATCGATCTAAAAATCGTTTAAGGTATTCCGCTCAAGAATCAGATGGAAATTGGCCTAGATATTGCAATCGCTGGGGACCGTATTGTCCTTCCATGCATTTTTCACAGGTCTTAACAGTCTTGAAGGTTCCAAAAATATTGGATTTTAAAGCAGAATGATAATGAATCGATCTAAAACTCGCTTAAGGCATTCCGTTCATGGATCTTATGGAAATTGGCCATGATATCATCTATGCTGGGGGCACTATTGTCCTTCAATATGGCTAGAAAAATGTCCCAGTGACCTTTCCAACAAATAAAGTTCGTAAATGTTCCCTTACCCCCAGTCAATTGGAAAAGCGGAAAATTGATTTATTAAAATCTAACGAATATGTACCAGGACCTCTGCCTTTGTACGAAAGTCAATTGCTAATAACCGCTGCCTTACGGCTGTGTGTGCGTGTCCTGTTTTTGGGGACGATAGGAGCTGGGAGAGAAAAACAATTTGTAGTAACAGACCTCCCGCATACAAACGACCATTTCAACCCTCTGGGCAAGGATTCCCCACCCGCCAACTGTACCAACTTTCCCACCTGCTGGCCACAACAATATCACCAACAACAACAATAACAAAAAAAACAAAGAAAGCATATAAATAACAATGTAGCCACTGAATATGGGGAGCTCAGTAGCATTAGGGGTGGGGTAAAAATGGAAACGAAAATGAAAATTGTTTACGCTGGCCGTGGCGCTCTTTTTCGCCTCCAGCAGAAGACCTTAACTTATTAAATTATTGTTTCGACCATAATTTCAACGACACTAAAATTAAAAAACCATTACCGAGAGCCAAAAAGCATTATTTGCTAAAAATGCCAAATGGAGCAAAGCACCACGGGCTAGACCAAGCCGAAGCCAAAGTATCCAAGGGCGCTACAATGTGTGGGTGTGCGCCGCCACCCTCAGGCCATGGCCATGGCCATAGCAGGAAAATATATTTCCGCTTAATTTATTAACGATTTTTGTTAGCTATAAACTTTTCATGCGTATGTGTGGGTGTTATGTGAGGGCTCTCTCCTCTCCACTAAGTGATTTTTATCTAAGGATAGCGGGTGGGAGTATTCTCGTGGCGTTTGTTTTTTTTACGATTTTCACATAATTATAATTGAAATTGCGACGACGCAGCCGTGAGCCGACGACTTCCATTCGAGTGCCAATAAATAATAGAATCAAGTCATAAACTGATAAATGATGTGCCACCATCATCAGCCATGGGATGAGAATGCGGATGAGTGGGCGTCTTAGGGTAGCAGTTACCTTCTGCCCCTCCTGGTTTCACCCACTTTTTCGGCAGTAATAAACAAAGTTAATCATTTAGGATAATTGAAATTTTTACGAGACACTCAAAGTTATGTTTGCCTCTTTCTTTGGCGCTTTTCTCGTTTTTTTTTTGGCATTTCTGGCAGGGCAGGTAGCTTAGGCGGAGACCCTCATTAGGCTAACCCTCCGCAGGGCTTTCCTGGGTTCGATGTCTAAGTGTTATGTACTTATAGATGCAAGCTGTTGATTGGAATTATGCCGTATACCCGGACAAACAATGTCCAATGGAAAGAGATGGGTAATGTTTGTATAAGGGCACACACGTGGCCCATGAAAACGCCAGAATTTATGCAACAGAATGGCAAATCAGACATAAAGGACGCCGGCTCGAAGTCTGAAGTCTGGAATACGTGTGGGAGCAGAACTTTACTGTGCAGAAAATATTTATTTTATCTCGAAAATAAGGCATCGTAGAGTGCTCTGGCCTAATGTCAATTCTAGCCCTGTGTGATCGAGCCTGAACAGGGTCAGTATCATCCCTTGCTTTGAGTGAGGTGGTACTAAAAAAAAAAGTTGCTCAAAAGTGCGAAACGGTAATTTCAAAAATTTTCAAATTTGTGTGAAAAAAAATTTAAAAGTAAATTTTTTAATATAGTTGAATTCAACGTTTCGCAAACGCAATGTACGTGAAAATAAAATTCGAAAACGAAAAGACTGGGAAGGTAAGAATCTATAAAAAGAGAAAATAAATGGTCCATTATTGGATCTCCTTTTCTAGAATGATCATATATGCGAGCTGCCGGATTCGGCCATAGTGCTAGATTTAAAAACGGAATTGCAGCGGGTTTTGAATATTGTCCCAGATCAGCAGGAAATAAAATTTGCATGGCGTGAGCTACGCAACGCTGAAATTATTAAAAGGAGTCTCAGACAGTTGAAGCCAAATGAGGATATTGCTAATTCTGATTTATCTATTACGTTCCTGAAACAAGGTGAGTTCTTTGGGTTTATACAATTCTTCAGCAGGAAAGATGGCGAGAAGCTGTCCACCTCGGCTCGACTTGTGCCGAAATCCACAACAGGAGTGGATTTGAAACGTCACTATGAAGGCGATGAGAATGTCGTCCCGGCCAAGCGGTACGTAAATGGACATTTTAAGGATAGGGTATGGGCTTTACCATCTTTATATTTTTAGGCCCCGGTTGACACTTTCTGGAGAACATACTTCAGATTTTTCATATTTTAGAAACGAAAATAAAATGATAAAAATAAGCTCCAAAAAAATTAATATGGCGAAAAAATGTAAGGTAGAGCCATCTTGCTCGTATGAATCACAAGATGATAATGATAACGATGATGATAATGATGATGATAATGAGGAAGATAATGATGAAGATGATGATGATGAAGATGATGATGAAGATGATGATAACGATGATTATAACGATGAGGATGATGAGTCAGCAGTCCAGTGTACAGATGTGCGCAAGGACTGCTGTTATTCGAAAAAGTGCGGCAAACCTGATATGCGTCCTCCCTACGCTGTTACCCTACCTGAAAATCGACGATATGGCTTGGTTATAAGCCATAGCGACCCCTCAGCCGAAGAAGTTGATATGGCTGCAATTATGGGGCATCTTTTTGTATTATTTGAAGAATGTGTTGCAGCAGATTTGAAATTTTCAGATTGCACCCCTATGGCAACATTCTGTTCAAATTTGTTGATTGTTTGTGATGATGACGATACTGTTGCTTGGATGATTGAAGCAATAAGCGGCGTATGCCCGCCACATTGCAGCTTACCGTTCATCAAGTTCTTTGGATTAGTGAAGGCTTCTTTCGTCCTTCCGCTGATCGTTCCGGACAAGTTGCTCTGTGCCATTTTCGAACAACTGGAGCTACAAAACTGTGGAATCGAGACACATAAATGGAGCGTGGTTGGAAGATATCCCTTGGACCCTTGCGCCGACGACTTTGAGGATAAAGTGGTGTCTCATCTTTGCGACAACGACGAAATTCTTCTCTATATTGACGTAGAGAGTCGGGATTACATTATAGAACACTGCAGTAAACTAAAGTATTGCTTCTGGCGATTGACATTTGAATTTGATTGTTCCTAAAATATTTTTTAAACATTTTCAAAATTTTCACGCCTAATTTTGGCCATTTAATCAAATAAGCTAAATTAGTAATCCAGAATTTTCGAAACTGAAACCTTCAAATTCAAATACAATCGTCGGCAACACTTTCCACAATCATTCTTCATTCTATTCGTAAATTTTTGTACTGTTTTTTGGCCAGTTTTGAAATTTTGTAATTTAAAATTTATATCTGCAAAATTGTTATCCAGAATTTTTGAAACAGACACCTTTTACATAGTTACATAGATACATTACATACATCGAAAAAGAAGTAATGAAGACACGTGAATACACCAAGACACGCAGAAGTGGAGGAAAACGGAAGCTGCATCTTTTAAATTAAGTCTGTTATTGTATAGAATATTTTGGAATTTCATTTTTGTAAATTTTGGTTAATAAACTAGAATGTAAAACTTATCTACATTGATATAGTTATGTAGCAATTTGTTTATTCAATTTATTTAAATTATTAATAAAATTTATAAATCAATTGAAAATAAAAGTAACATAATTATTTACCTGCAAAAATAGTTCGTTCACCCTGCTACCCATTTGGGTGGTCTTTTAGGCCCGAATAGCATATCAAAACTACATTAAAATTAAATATTAAATTAAAGGGCATCGTAAACGCAGAACAACGAACCCATCAGACACCCAGGGAGAGTGCCAGAGAAGGGGGCGAAAGAGTTACCTGTTCGCAAAGTGTCGACGCCTCAAATTTCATCACACCACAAAAAAAGGGAAAAATCCCAAATGCAGGAGAATCGAAACTCAACCCAAAAAATAAAGAAAATGGAACATAAGCCAACTGACAATATGTTCAACGCAGATGGTGGCAGGAGGTGATGAGGTGGGATGACTTGGATTAAGGTTCACAAAAAAAAATCAAATGGCCAGGGAAAACTCCACTGATATTACAAATGGAGGAAAAAATATAATTGTCATAAGCTGAGAGTTTTACGTCATTTTAGAATTTGAATTTGAGAGATGGCCGAAATATCATAAAAATTGCTGCACCCAACAGTAATGAAGTTTCCAGTTTTTTCGCAGTGTGGCTGCCATTGCTGCACTTATCGATATCGGCATCAAAGTCTCGTAATGCCGGCACTCGCACTTGTCAGCCTAAAAGATGACAGTGATGGCAATGTGTTATTCTTGCCACAGTGTTGCCCAGAAAAAGAGATGGCTACAGCTAAAGAGGGAGAAAGTGAGCGAGAGAAAGAGTGAGACGTAAGAACGCGAGGTCCTGGCGGGTTAACACATATTACGGCCCTTGCGTATTGATGTCGATCAAACCAATATATGTGCATGCCTGAGTGCGGGTATCTCGCTCCTTTCGCAAAGATATTTCAGAGTGTGTGCGGATGTATCCAACGCAATTGAGGTCATGTCCATGCGGCATTCATTGTCGACATCGGCGATGGCGACGTATATGCCAAAGCATTAACTCGGCATTTGTTTCAAGCCGCTCTGAGGCAAGTCCGAGCTGGGTGACATCGGTTGTAGGGGTCTTGTGGGGGTGGACAGATAGCGCAAGTTTGGCCGAGAGTTGCGACATATTGAAAATCATTGCACACACACACAAACACTGCGCGCATATAGCAAGGATATAACAGGAGCAACACAAAAAAAAAAGGGAAATATGTATGAGGGCTGAGGGGTGAACTGAAACAACGTATTGAAAGACAAACGGCATTGGCATCAATTTTTATTTGCCTTTGTGTTTTGGTATGGATAAAAAAATTTTTATTACATTGAAAATTTGCATAAAATATTTAAGCCAAATGGTCGGTCGATTGTACGGTTTGGAAATGTAGGAAAAAAGCCTTTTTCGATGTGGTGGCAGGGGCCTACCAAAAATGGATGGGATTTGTTGGCTGAGGATTTGACAAGCCTTTCGGCAAGAATGGCGGAGGAAGTAAGACCGAACCGGTTTCGAGATGAGGGAATTACAATTGATGGAAACTGACCTTTAATGTGGGCCATAGGGTCGACTCTATGGCATATTGTAAAAGCCATAACTGTATCATTTATATCAACAATAGTCAATGACTTTTATCAAGCATATCTTAAGTCTTTAAAACATGAGTTTCTTTTTTGAAATCTTAAAAAAGTTTTCTTTTTTGAGAATATGCGCAAACGAATAGAGAATAGAGAGGAAACTTAAAAGATTCGCTGCACGTTCGCATCTTTAACGCCATATGTTGACTTTTGCTACAATTTTCATTCTAACCCACCCCCAAACTGGGTGGAGTAGGGGTGGATATATCCTTTATCTTATATACGCTATTTTATGCCTGCACCACACCGCACAGTCCCCCACTCATTGATGCTGTTGTCTTTTTTTCGCAATAGATTGTGCCACCACACTTTGGCATTTTATAGCATAAACTTTCATTTGTTTTTCTTCGTTTTTTCTTGGCCTTTTTTATTTTATTTTTTTTGTGGATGTTTTCCACATTTTTGTTGGCCCCATTGTTGTTGTTAGTGCTCGTAATGCGCTCATGTAGTTGTAACACTTTGTCCCTCTCTCGCCCTCTATCTTTCCATGTATGTTTTTGCCTTCTCCCTTTTTCAGATGGGACGCATATGTTAACCCACGGATACATAGGAGCGAGCCTGATGTCTTGACATCTGTCTACCAGGACCGCCGCCTTCTAATGCCACCCACCCACATCCCATCCGTTTTTCGACTTTGACAATCGTCCAAAAATGTAGATTTGCATGCACATCAGCAATGGGCATACATTTATCTCGGCCACTGTCGTCGACTCAGGCCGCCAGTTGTTGGCCTCGTAATGGGATGTTAGGCTGACGGGGAGCGGAATGAGGCACTTGCTGGAAAACTCCAATGCGATAGCTTTAATTTTGCATCCAATCCTTTAAGCTTCAAAGGTAACAAGTGCCTTGAATTGAATTTGAAAGGATTTATTTTTAAATGACTTAAAACACAAGGGAAATATTAAAATTAAAATTTATTTATTAAACCTCTAGTACTTAACTTTATAACTTAAGTCAAAAGTTCAACTTAAGTCAAAAAAGTCAAGTCCAAAAAGTCTGGGTTTTAATTTTAATATGAATACAGTGCGAAGGTAACAGTCTTATAGGGAATTCGGCTAAAATGATTGAATCCAGTAAGTGCAACAGTTTATTTGCATATATTGCAGGATTTTATTTTGCCAACGATAAACAGAACTGAATTACTGCAAAAAATATGAGAAATGTGTAAATTGCCGAATAGCCCTTGCCCCACAAAATAAATAAGCAGCCCAACCATGGTAGAAGAAAATTGGAAATGGAAACATGGAAAATTAAATAAAGTGAAACCCACAAGAAGACGAAACAAGGATGTTGTACAGAAAAATTCCAATGGATGCAAACTAAGAAATGGAATAAGAAACCAACGAATAAATATGCTATTTCCCTTTATTGCATTTCAATTTATTATCCAAGCATCATCCTTGGAATCAGTATCAGAGGCAGCAGCAGCCCAAGTACGAATTTGGAGTTATGTTTATTGCCAAAAGGTCTGCTTTGGCTGAATGGGATTTTTGGTATTTAAATGGAATTTAAATGAAATTTTTTGTTTAACCCGGTTAGCCAAAAATGACTCAGGTATGCATGTAATATACTTCCAAAAAATTTCATAAATGTAATATGGTAATATCCGATTTCGTTGTCCCTTTGTTTAATTGTAATTGATCCTGGTTTCGCATATCAAAAAAAAAATTAATAAAATAATTATCATCCCTAATTATATCCTTAGTTATTTTCCATTTGAGAGCTGACCACGAGCTTTCTTTTTTATTTTCTATCAGGACATGAACTGAATAGGAGTGTACATTTCTCATATCATTTTCAAAAATGTTACTTTTTTAAAATGTGCTAAAAAAAATGTGAAAATAAATGTGAACATAATTAGAAATTTGAATAGGGTTATAATTAAAATCTCCACCATGGCAGCATTGATTCATCTGCAATGCTCGAGTTTCGGCTGTAATCTAGCCGCCAAAGGCTATATGACGATGCCATTGAAACGGTTCGATTGCCACTAGCCAATCTTATCAATGTCCGGCCAAGTGGCTGCCGGCTCTTCTGGCCCGCTTAATTCAGTCAGTGTCAGCATGTCGTCGTGGGTTGTCTCAACCGTTGATCTGCACGATTGCGGTGCCAATGGGAAATCATCATCAGGGCCGTCATCGCGTCATAAGCATTTCATCCTGCTGGTGTGGCATCGTCTGGCGGAGAAGTGTGAAAGATTCAGTAGTTTTCTCAAACGTGAAACCAACAAACCTCTTCCCAAAGAGCTGAGACGATCGTTGAGGCTAAACAAATCCGCTAAAAGAAAAGGCTATCGAAGTTGCGAGAGCGAGGCAGATAAACGGTAGGAATATAAACCGCCTGTTCACAGGTGCTTCAGATAAGCCCATTGTTATTGTTTACCTCAAGGTTTGCCTATGTACATAAGTTAGCTAGTGCTTGTACTTTTGTATTTATTTTCAATTATTTAAGTTACATTTTAAATGGTGTCTATTAGCCTCAAAACTTTCCATGGAAAACGCGTATACGCCACGTGATCCCTAACTTGTTTACGTTAACAACCCACCTTAAGCTGTTTTTAATGAGAAATATGAAATTTCATTGTCAAATTGTATTATTAAGTGTAATAATGACTTTACTAAAAAAAATAAAAATCATTTCAAATATGTTGTGAAACAGTGCGTATACGTGATGAAATTTTGATTTTTATGCTTGCGGCTGCATTTTGTTTCAAAAACATTTTATTCCAAAGTTTAAACATGCAAAAAAGACAGATATTTTTTTAATAAATTATTTTTATAGATTAATTTTAAAGCAATTTTTATTTAAATTATTTTTCAGACTTATGAAGGAACGTTTAAATGAGCCTGCCAACTTATCCGTTCGCATGGGACCTGCTTATGACTTTAGACCATCTAATTTCTGACAGATCTGTGAAAGGACTCTAGGACAACCACATCGAATTTCTTAGTACTGCTGTTAACTTAGCATAAGATTTAAAAGCACATTGAAGCGCTTACTTTTAATGTTAAATTCATGTTAAAAGCTTTTATTAAAAGCTTTTATTTTTTACACGGCCTTATTGACATGACTGATGCAAGCTCAAAATCAGCTGATATACATATATATTTCTGGGGCTTTCAGTAGAAAAAGCTTAATACTCTTAAATGTTTGTTTGATGAGGTCTCTTAAAATGATAGTAGCTGGTAACTCTTAGTTACGCCCACACAAGAGTTTATTGCCCCGCTCACAACAAGTGGACGTGACTTTGTACCTTGCTTTTTCAGGTATTTGTATTTTGTTGGAAGGTTGAACTCGATGGGGCCTTATGTTTTTAACCAGATTAGGTAATTTAGTCTTTGATTAATAGAGGATAGAAACTTTTTATATATAATTTGTATTTTTGTTCACTTAATATTTTCTTTATTCTCTGTAGCATAAAATTGTATACTTTATATACTTTTTTTAAATTTTAATAGTATTATTTTAATAATATATGTATATACAAAGGGTATTAAATAGTTGTGCAGCCCCACCAATGACTCCAACTGTAGCCTACAGCTCAGTTAGCTTTTCCTTTCTGCCACTCTCACTCTCTCTGAGAACTTTCTCTTTAATTTCGCGGCGCATACCTCTCACATACGCTACGTCACAGAAAGCGTTATCTCCTCGGCATTTTTTTCATGGGCTGCCCGCTTAGTGTGGAAAACGTGTTCGCGGAAATGGCATTGATAGTGAAATGTTAACCAAAATTTAGGAAATCCTCGTCTTAATTGTTACGAACAGAAATTAAACCTGAATTGGAATCTCAAATTGATTGAGACTCTTCAGACACACCTCAAAAAATTTGACTGAAAAAAAATATACATACATAATTATCATAAACAAAACACAGTGAACCAATACTATTGAGTGAAAAATGAAGCTGATTTCAACAATTGTTTATTTGTTGGTTGCCTTCTACAAGTTTTTTAAGAAGTTCCTGTAAGTGGCTGAAATTACCTAATATTATGAACCGCGCCTGGTTTAGTTGGGCGTGCCTTCCTTTGTCCTTTTTTGCGTGCCTTTTTTTTTTTTTGCCTCGAAGCTACCCTCCAAACAAATCTTCGGGCTTATTGACAAAACAACAATATCGAAGAAGGGAAGACTTTGGCGGCAGCTAACAAAAATGTCTGCTGATGCTTTTCATAAAATTGTTTTTTCTTTGTGCAGCTTTTCTGTCTCGGCCTTTGTTTTCAGTTTTTCGTTTTTATAATTTACTTTTTTGTTTGTTTTTGCAGTTTATTACACAAAAAAAAATATACAAATTTCCTCCAATCTGTCTGCGAAGTGTGAAGGTAAGAGAGTGAGAGCTCCTCCTCTCTAAAACTCTCACCTCTTTCCCGCTCTTCTAAGCACATATTTTGTTTGGTTTGCGACCACTGGGAAATTGGCTGAGCTTGTCTTCTATGCACTGAAAGAAATGTTTTTATTATTCGATATATAATTTAAAAACATTTTCAACTTCCTTTTTTTTTTTTAATATTAGAATAGCATATTCATTGGCTTTGCAATTAAAAACAGTTTACAAATTCAAAAACTTTTTATTTTGTTTTCTCGGTGCAATAACTGTAACCATTTGCATTGTAATTTATTAAAGTGCCTGTTTGTTGGCTTGTGGGTAGCATATGTGTGTACGTGTGAGTGTGCTTTGTGGGATGGTGACAACAGAAATGGTTTTTTAATTACTATAACTGTGTGTTCTTTGTGGGTTTCGGTATTCTGAGGGCGTTGTATACACAATTTTCAACAAGCACAAAAGATCTGTTCAGATTAAAGTGGGGGCCTCTTGTTGGCGGGTAATTTAATCGCAATTTATGGGAATTCCCCATTACAAAGATCCCACTTGTTGACAACAATGGTACTACCACACCGAATGTAATTTGATAAAAGCGATGTCAAGTCCTTTGTAGTTTTACGGAAGAACAGCCCACTTCTTCTTAAGTTCTTGAAGTCCGTTCTCTTCTGAATAAATGAAATTAATAATATGATGTGGGCCTAATAATATGAGTAATGTGGTTTAATCTCAACATCTTGATTAAAAAGGACATATTTATCTCTTCTTTAGGAATCTTTTAAGAACTTTTGACATACATGGCAGTTTGGAAGACTAATCTATAAACTAGGTTTATGATTCTGCTGTTATGTTTCAATCACTTCTTAACCTGCCCCAAAGTTGAATGAAACTTTTGAAAAAAATCTTTCGACTTTTTACTAATACTAGCCACAACCGGAGGGAATCAGTTCTTAGTCATTTATTTGTTATTTTGTGCTTTTAATGCTTATTGACAAACACCTTGTCATAAAAACACTACAATGATAACCGTGATTGAACTTCATCTTCAAGCTTAAAGTCGAATATTAATCAAATATATGTTTTTTTTTTTAATTTATTTTATTAAAAGTCTATTGTATAGACTATATAAATGGCACGCTTATGGCGATAAGCTTGAAGAAAAAAGGAATAGCTTGAAATTAAGCTTTCTAGCTTATACTTTTTAAAATAATATTTAAAAGATAAACCCAAGAGTGAACTTTACCCCCAGCACTAAAACAAGGCCGAGGTGGGTCCACTCAAAGTCCTTATCTAATCGCAATGGCTAGCCCACTGGCTGTGAGCAATAAATATACTATATTATATGTACGTTATATTAGAAAGAAATAGTTGTATGATGTCGAGTGACCTTGCCAGGCTGATAGGGAGTGGGATTCGTGAGAACTACGCAAATGCAACCGCCTCGATCTAATTAAATCCAATTAGTTCCAGGCTGGATCACATTTTTCTGCATTTCCCCCACATTGTTAATCAAAAGCCGTTGTGAATTTTTTACAACCAGGCGTAGGAGTTATGCTGGGAGAAACGTTTTCGAGTGGCTTCAGCCCCGATAAGATATCCCTCGCCAAGCCAGACACAAGACCAGACACGAGGACCGTGTCATTGGCATTGTTATCAATGCGGCGAACTTACAAATTATTCACGATTGACCCACTCAGATCCCCGGGAAGTAAATGACTAATTCGATTTATGTACATAAGGCTTTGTTTACAAAGGAGTACTAACAATGGCAACCCTTTTTTGTTGTGATGTTGGATATTGTTTGAAAGTCTTACAGTTTCCAGGTTCAATATTTAAGAAAGTAATAAAATAAACTACTGGATTATATAGCTATATTCTAGAATATCCTTCAATAAAATTGTGTAAAATTGCTTTCGTTTACGTAATACAAAAACTACAACTAAAGAACTTATTTCATCGCTCATACGCAGTGTAGGGCAAACAGAAATTAACATTCAAAATAGTGTTACAGACCCTGAGAGAGCGAGCCATTGAACTTATTACGATAATGAGGTGACGAGCGGCTGGGAGCGGGTTTCGGTTACTCGCCAAATGTTCCATTGCGCCTCCGGCAGACAGACGTAACAGACATGCCGAGAGAGTGCTCTTGCCATTATCCTTATCAGCTTCCGATTTGCCAAGCAGAGAGAATGGGTATAAATGGCGCAAAGCACCTACCATCGAGTTTAGTTCTTTTCAGCTCGTCGGAGCACTTGAACCCCTAAAACTTGATCGTTATTATTTCGGAATTAGATCGGAAACGGATTAGAATAGGCCAGAATTACGCGGGCAGTTTGGATTTGGATTCCTTTCGATTGCCACCCAACCATGTGTGGTGATGTCTAGTGCAGACTGCAAAATGGTGAGTCCTCGGCCTAAATGTTTACTAAACTGACACACTTGCAAAGTGCCTACCTGCCTGCCACCCTCGAATACCTTTTTGGGGAAAAATCTAGAAAATGTTTTTTTTTTTCGTTATTATTCTTGTGTCCAGCTGGAATCAGCTTCTGCCGGAGCAGAACCAGTTATTTCCAAGCAGCAGCAGCCACAGCCGTTGCGATATTGTATATAGTACGGCTATGTGTCCCAATCTGTCGCTATGCTGTTGAATAAAACGAAATAATCGCAAAGCTACCCCTAGAACAAAGCGTATAATATGCACCTATACCCTGTAAAATAGAACGGATGCTTGTTTGCCTTTTCAACTAGTTAGCAGCATATTCTAGAAACTTTTCTCTTAAAGTCCTTATATAAATTGAAAGAAAGTAATTACCTTTTCCAATAACAAATAATAAACATGTAATTAAGACTGTAATCTTAAAATTACAAATTATTTATGTTTCTTATTTGCCGAATGAGGAAAATGCAGGTCACCTGATAGTCGAGTAGCCACAGCATTGTGCGCAAAAATATCTGATAAGCTTATCAAATCTCTGGCGTCTGAAGTTTTTTCTTCGTTTTTTGTTTGCTGGTAGATGGCAGATCGACCTTTTGATGACCTGATCAAGCCGTAGCAGGTGTACAGCCCAGCCCGTAGTTTATTGTATGATGAATAGGCAGAAAAGTTACATCGCTCCTAGGGAACTTACTTTGTATTTTATTGAATATTATCTCCCGTAACGCCCTCACGAGGAATAGGCCTGTCATAAATTGAGCGAGCTGGTTCCCAAGTTCAAGATTCTCGCCATTTGGACACTCACGTACATATAGCCATATAAATAAAACTCAATGTCGGCCGTTTCTCTTGTTGATTCCGCTCGACTTTCCGCAGTGCATTGCCAAAAAAAAGGCAGCCACCGTCCAAACGTTTGTAGACAAGTCAAGCCCCAGCCGCGGAAGGGGAAGTTAATATAAATTTCAATTAGCATTACAACGACAATTAATTCTAGGTATGTACGAATAAAATATAGAATCTAGAATCTAGACCAAGTTCAACAACAGCTGAGCAAATAAACAAAAGTTAACAGGAAAAAGAGTGAATAAATTGAAAAGGAGGACTTTTATGGTTCTAAAATTTGTTAAATTTTATTATATTTATTATGAAAATAATGTATGTATATTTTTGTATTAAAAAGTTGAATGAAAACTTAAAAGTTTAAAGTTTAAAGCTAAGAGTAATGATATTGTAGTTCATTTTACAAAAGTTTGCTTTTTTCAAAAAGTAAAATATAGGTACAATCTTAGGTATGTTTTAGCATACTTTTAGGCAGAAACCGAGCATTGTAGTGCATAAGTTGTTAAAAAATATTAAATATTAAAAATATTTATTAATTATCAAATATAGAAGGGTTTAAAAAGATTGATTCAATTAATATATAAGATATACAAGGAACTATTGTAAAATAAAACTACAAACATCCTACTACACACATTGCGGAAATGAATGAAAGTCATTCAGTTCAATTCATTTTGTTGGCAGTTTATTAGCCAAACTAAGTGCAACCAATTTGCTCTTGAATTAATGCAAATCATGAAAATGCAAATAATTTATTTGCTACAAATTAGCTGTGGAGGCTTACCGCTTCATGACTCTCTCCCTCTCGACTTCGATGGTACTTGGGGAAGGAACACAAACTGAGGCATAAAATTAATTATGTCTGTGTGTGGATGGATGTGTCGCCAAGTGGCAGCCGGATGACATAGAGCGTAATTAATCAATCTGATTGCTGATTGAAAACTGTTCTTTATTTATCTGTAATTGATTGTTTGCGGAATACAGAATTCCGTTGCCATTCTCAATGAAATACCAAAAGGGAAGGAATTCTTCGGAAAATATTTCAAAATCCAAACAAAGTACATATGTATGTGTATGTACTTGTAAACAGAATTCCAGAAATATTAGCAATTATTTATGTCTCGATATGACCTTAAACAGGTGCAAGTTCAAGTAAATTCGTGTTCCAACGACACGCAACGTTTGTTGGCGATCTCTGATTCTCGGATCTGATTCATCGGGTCAAGTTTTAAAGTCGATGAAAGCGTTCGGTTTGTAACTTTTAGGCACTACATCATAGTCTTATTTTTGCTAATCGCAAAGTTGACATTTTGGAAAGTAATCAAACAAAATGTGGTTTACCTTTAAACGATCGGCGATCCAACGAATCAGCGATTCGGGCTGGCTGGCTGGCTAAATGGAAGCGAGAGCGAAATTTCATTTTTATTATTATTATAACCCTAGCTATGGCGGTCGGTCTGTCTGCTCATTTAATGAGAAATGAGAGCGGGAACCGAGCACTTGATTGCCTCGATCTCGGCTAGAGCCAGCCGAAAAGATATAAATAAGGAAAGGCAACGCACGCGCGTATTAATTGTTGTCTGTGATCTAAACGGCCAGAATTGAAGCGCTCCCCTCTCGAATGATAGTTGATGCAAAAAAATATTACGCATACGCCCCGCGGTCAATGAAAAGTGCTAACTATCGCTCAAAAGTCTAGAAAATGGATGGAAAACAGAGCACTGGATTGCAGGAAAACCACGGACATAGGCGTCAGCCGGCCTTGGGCAAAGCCATGCCCGTGACATCCCTGCTCCTAAATCTCCAGCTAAACGATGCCAACTCCACGGATTACAGGAACAATCATATTGGCGAGCATCTCGGCCACCAGGAAGAGGATGACACACCGCCGCAGTTCTTTAGGGTGACCGATGAGCCACCATCTCCCGAAGATCAGGATGCACAGTTACCCAATCCACACTCTGAAGACGAGGTAAAAAAAGAGAGTTCCGGAATGGACAAGCCCTGTCTGAATTGCCTGCAACTGGTGCCGGATCACCTGGCTGATAGCTACTCGGCCGTGAATGAGATGTGCCAGCGCCTGTGTGGTCCCCAGTGCAGACAGCCCCAAGGACTCACGCTCGGCGGCAATCAGCAGCGGCAGGATTTCCTCAGGCAGTACGAAATCGCGGAAGCTGTGGCCAAGACCTCGGCCATGACCTCCACCGCTCAGATGAAACAGCGTCTTGCGGCGCGCAAACTGGAAATCGAGAAGGAAATGGACGCGCATGTGGATGTGGATGTTGATGTTGGGGGCGTGGCCAGCCCAAATATCAATCTCGATCTCAACCAGAGTTCGGCTGCAGCTGGAGACAAGTTGCCGCCGACTGCGATCGTGGAGTTTGAGCCGCCTCGCGATTTGCTGCTGTATCTGGTGAGGTGAGCTACTCGTATCTTGTATCTGGCAGAACAGGGAGAGGGGAGCTGTCGGCCGTGCTTATAAATCAAGTTCATGGCTGGCGGCGTGTCAAGTGTTCTTAGGCATTGCCAGGCATATGGCTCAAAGACACTCAGCGTCTATCAAAAGCAAAAAAAAAGAAAAAAAAAACCAGCAGCGATTTTAATGAAAGCAACAAAAACTAACCTTGCACAATTTACGCGAAAGTGATCATGACAAAATATTGCAGGGTTGTCGCTAAGGAAAAATGTATCTATAAGCTAAATATTTCAGGGATTTATTTTCGAAGATATTATTTAATCTACCTAGCTAAATTTTTTTAACTAAATCCAGTAGTAGGTAGTGCAGATATCTTAATCCTGAAAAACAAAACACAAATATAATTTTTCTAATTAGTTACTAAATTAGCTACTAAACTTATCTAACAGACTACTTAATATTTAATACCTAATGCATTCCAATTAAGCCATCAACCGCTTCGATAAAAATATTTCAATTACAATCATAACAGTTAGTATATCGGAAGAAAATCCTATCAATAAGGCACCTATTATGGCTTTTGGGTCACGAACGTGGCTGATAAAAGGCCAATAACTTGTATGGCACGTGCCTAATGATTAAAAACAAAGCTGACAGAGACTAGTGGGCATTTTGCAAGTGGCGTTTAGTAATTTAAATGAATGCAATTAAACATTTTCTAACCACAATCTAATTCTGCCGTTTTAGGAAACACAGATGGGGCCGCGTCTCTTTGACCCTGCCATACTGACACTAAATATAAATATAAAACGTTTCAAGTTATCCTAATACTGCAACAGTATAGTTTGGTGACAGAACTAACCGAAGAATCCCAGAAAAGCCAAAGAGAAGTAACCCAAAAAGAAAGTGATCTTCAAGTAGCTGAAATAAAGATTCAGCCAAAATTTAAAAAAAAAAACAAAAATTGACAAAATGGAGTTTCTAATGAAAACATCGCGTCTGATCGTAAGATCGAAAACGTTCGCGCGACGTGTGGCCGTGCCCATTCCCAGGTAACGATTCCCCAGATGCAGATACAATATCTCTCTTTTTTGCCGGCCAGCCGCAGAACTCATTACGCATGTAACTGCGTTGCTGTATATCAATTGGCCAGATGCAGATACAATTGTATCTTTTGTCTGGCAGATTAGCATTTGAGAACATTTGGGATTCTGCTTAGGCATACAACACGAATCAGGCATTAGCTAAGGATGCTGTGCTTGCTGCTGGCAGCAAATTTCTTTTCCCCGGGTCTCGTTTTGAATAACTCAGCGGGGCGAACACTTTTGTTTTCATTAATCTGACCCCCCAGGAGCCATTCCCCCCACTTCGCCAGCATACATAAATATTTAAGAAGCTGTCACAATCGAAATCAGAATCGGAATCGTTCTTTTGTTTAGCATTTCGCGAACAAACTCTCGCCTCCGTCGTACGCACGTGAGCCGAACGTATTGATCTCGTTCTGGAGTATCTTGCAGATACATCTCGCATGCGAAATACCCGTTTGTGCGTGCTCTCCCTCTCGCACCTTAACTCTTTCTCTCTTTCACTCGCAGCTCTCCTCGGCAATGATCTCTCTAATAAAACGCCGCACTTCAGTTGGCATTCAGTTTCGTCAAAGTCGCTTGCAAGCGCACCTCGTTCTCCGATATATTTCGGCATCCCCCCAAAAAAAAACATATATATTATTAGCTGAAAATTAATAAACTGTATCCTTGGATCCTTGCCAAAGTCATGGAGCAAGCCTTGCAAATGAAACGAGCCAATAAGGCACCATGCAAGAACGACCGGAAGGCCTATCTGCAGAAGGTGATGCTGACCAGGTGAGCGAGATGCTACCAGTCGAGCTGGTGAGATCTTAAATCTCTGCGATGATTGATTGTGTTGACAAGCGCTGTTAGGGGGCTCCAGTCCCCGAAATCCAGTCCCCGATCCGATCCGATCCGTTCTCGAACCCCAGCCAGGGAACTGGTTTCCATTCTGGTGGAGCAAACCAGACCAACAGCTGCGAAGCGATTGACCGAGCGACATTTTTCACTTCTGTTTTTGTTTCGACGGATTTTTGCGTGGGCGGACATCCTCCCTCCGCTCCTCCCTCTCTCTTTTGTTTTCTTAGCCAATTCTGCTGGGAGTCTCTTAACAATCAGAGCAGATGTGCTAATTTCCAGAAACCATAGGCCCACAGAAGTAGCATTTTCGTTTTAATAAAATGGGGATTGTCAGAAAACTTAATCAAAGGCTATCAAATAACTGATTAAAGACTGATTAATTGAATGATTTACTAGCTCTCCTGATCAATTATAAAATATTCTGCTTTTGGCGCTTTTATTTCAAAAATATTCTAATAACTTGAACAATTTTCTTTCTCATCCATACACTAAACCTAATTCCACAAAATAATTTCTTACAGCCAGTTAAAAATGGGAAAGTTTTATACCAGTCAGCGTCATAGTCATAGTTTATTCATTTTCAGCATAATACTGAGAAAAATTCTATATAAGAAACCAAATGAGTTGTAAGTACCAGATGAACAAAAATTGCATTTTTAGTGTTTGGCTGTTGTTCTTTTTTTTTGCTGTTGTTGGTGATGTTTGCTGAAAGTTTCTTGTTTGCGAAATATTTTAATAATTTTTAATTCGGTTGAAATGCAAAAAAAAACATACTTTTTTTACATGTTTTAAAAGCAACATAATCGAATAGATTGTAAGATGAGTATGAGTGTTGAAATAATTAGATTGTATTTATTTGCAGAATGGGCTCCTTCAACTCGGCACCAAAGATCAACAACGTCGACTCCCAGGACGATGATCTGGAACTGCCTGAGGGACTGAGCACCTCCGCCCTGCTCCAGCACGTCCAGAAGCTGTGGGGTAGGAGCTTCGAGCAGAACTCGCTCCTTACTCGCCAATTCTTGAAGCCGCTGCTGGTGGACGAGGATTTCACAGACGGTCTTAAGGGCCTCAAGCTGAACTCCATCTCAAGGGGTAGGCCACCATCTGGGGATTAGTTATCGGTCATGTTTTAATCTTTTTTTCCAGTTTGCAGTGCTCCGTCTGGAGGAGAGGCTTCTCAGAACCTTCGATTGCTCCAGTGGAATATACTTTCGCAGAGTAAGAATGATGGATCTCAATAAAGTGGAATACTTATTTTCTAAAGGAAAACCATTTTTCCAGCTCTCGGCCAACACAATGATGGCTTTGTCCGCTGTCCAGAAGAGGCACTTACCTGGGAGCACCGCAAGTACCTGATTGTCCAGGAGATCCTTCAAAATCAGCCGGATGTGATCTGTCTGCAAGTAAATATCACCAATTCCCAATTCCCTAAACCAAGAAGCAGTAGCTCTTTAACCTGAAACATTTTCTGACCAACTAGGAAGTGGACCATTTCAAGTTCCTGCAAACTGTACTGGGTACTCAGAACTACGAGGGTATATTCTTCCCAAAACCGGACTCTCCGTGTTTGTACATCGAACAGAACAACGGACCAGATGGATGCGCCATTTTCTACAAACGGGACAAGCTACAGCTCCTGG
Source organism: Drosophila ananassae (assembly GCF_017639315.1). NCBI lineage: Eukaryota > Metazoa > Arthropoda > Insecta > Diptera > Drosophilidae > Drosophila > Drosophila ananassae. Next base: position 12,181,700 of record NC_057927.1, on the reverse strand, counting down.
GCTATGACACCCGCATCCTGGAGGTCTGGCGGGTACAGAGTAACCAAGTAGCCATCGCTGCCCGGTTGCGTATGCGGGGTAATGGGCGCGAGTTTTGCGTCTGCACCACCCATCTGAAGGCCCGACATGGTGCCCTTTTGGCCAAGCTGCGCAATGAACAGGGCCGGGATCTTATCCGGTTTGTGAAACAGTTCGCTGGCGACACACCCCTACTCTTGTGTGGCGACTTTAACGCTGAGCCCGTGGAACCTATCTACTCCACGATTCTCGGCTGCGATCTCCTTCGACTGGGCAGTGCCTATGCCGATGTGAAGCTCGATCGTGAGAAAATTCTGCAACCCAGCGAGGATGTCGGAGAGTTTGTTTCCGAGTCAATTAAGCGCGAACCACCCTACACCACCTGGAAGATTCGCGAGGACGGTGAGGAGTGTCACACCATTGACTACGTCTTCTACACGCCTGATCGCCTAAAGGTAAAAAACTATTTTTTGCTTCTAATGTACATTTGGTATTAATATGCTACTACCATTTAGATAAAGAACTGTCTGGAATTCCCAGCCGGCGAGCAAATTGGCAAGAACCGCACACCCAGCTACCAGTATCCATCGGATCACTTTTCTCTGGTCTGTGATTTCGAATTGCTGCCATCCGCAGAAAATGGAGGGAAGAGCGACAGCGACGGCGAAAGGATATCAGAAACGGAAGGCAGCAAACATGGATCTATCCAATAGAAGCGCCCGAATACAGAATTCACTAGACGAGGAGTTTTAATTACATCGATTGTGATATTAGTTGTTAGATACATTTTAACCTCATACACGAACGTTGCACTACGATTTGCAGCTTTTACAAACAATAATCCAAACATTCACAATAATAAAACTTAATAATATGGAAGAAAGTAATAAAATGAGTCTTTTTATTCCACTTATTCAAAAACAAAGTCAAAAGTGGACGAAAATAGTTACAAAAATTATTGCATATGCTCGAGGCGCATCTGTTAACATTCTGTTATTTCTAACAGAGTAATCAAGGCGTATACTTAATTCCATGATAGACTGAGCATCGGAAAACACCTCCGGCCTACAAAAGCGAAAAAAATGATAGAATGCCAACAATTACTGTAAATTACACAAAACTCATGCCATTACGGCCCATACGGCAAAACGAAACGCAAATTTAAACCCTGAACAGCATTTCAAGTGGTTGCGTAACAACAAAATATTATAAATATTTACTTTACATATATTTGCATATAACAATTTTCACACCATCTTCGTAGTACACTTTAAATAGGTCGACTAGTCAAAAAAGCCTAGAGCAGGGCCAAGATAGCGGTCAGAATGAATGAGGTGGCTACCATTGCATAACCAGTGGAGTACACCTCCTTGATCTTAAGGAAGCGACCGGTGTCCCACAGCAAATGGCGGATGCCGTTGGCTGTGTGGTAGCCAACCGGGTAAGCGATGATGAACTTGAGGGCAGTCAGTGTGGCGCCGCTAAGCTGCAAGCCCTCCACCATGGTCGCGTAGTGGTTAATGTCGTGCGACGAGATCAGGGCGCCCACACCCAAAGCCCAAACACCAGCGCCCAGGGCCAAGCCCGTTCCGCGGTGCATAATCGACAGCATGGAGGTAAGCTGGGGCGAGTAGATGGTCAGGTGCGGCGACAGCTTCCTTCCCAGGCGTTCGTTCTTTTCAAAGAACGTCTCCTCCTTCTGGGTCGATCCCACAGAGACCACCTTCAGCGAAACCTGGCGGCTGGCAGCGGCCATTTGGAGGCCCTGCCGCAGCGCCGGGGAGCGGATCAGCGAGCTGGATAGTGCATACCTATCGGAATTGGTTGATATTCAGTTTTGTGGTTTTGTAATTGCATAAATTACGTACATTTCCTTGTTTTTCACCTGGAATTTGGGATAATGGGACCGTATACTGAGAGACCAAAAAATACCAAGCTATGCTAAAACTCTGAGACTAGAAAATACCAACAGTATCACTGGGTTAAAATACCAATGTTAAAATTAGTCAAAATAAATAAAAAAAAAAATTGTTATTCTCACAAGAAACCATTTTTTTATTCTGGCTGCAACAAAAATATTTTGCTTTAAATATAGGTTTTGTGATATAAAATGCAATAATTATATATGCTAACCAAACGAATGGTTTAGATGGAATAAAACCAACTCATTATAATGTTTATGGAATCAAGTAAGTAATCATTCAGCAATCAGTCATATTTATAGATTTTCTAAATGCTTTTTATAACTGAATAGAAATTCAATTTTGCTAATTTTTGACTAAAACTCTGGCAACATTGCTGTTTTAAAGAGACCATTGGCATTCTGAGCAAAAATACCAGAGTGGGATTTATCCCAACTGTATGTGCCGCCATCTGTCAACCTTTTTCCTGTCGATTGAGCGCGTGGCAAGTCGTTTTCGGCCCGTCCCGGTGTAGATTCGCAAGTGTTATAGACGCCTGTCGCCATTTTCAAACAGAAACAACGATAGAATCATGAAGATCTACAAGGATATCATTACCGGTGACGAGATGTTTGCCGACACCTACAAGATGAAGCTGGTGGACGACGTGATCTACGAGGTGCAAGGCAAGCTCATCACTCGCACGGGCGACGACATCAAACTGGAGGGCGCCAACGCCTCCGCCGAGGAGGTCGACGAGGGCACAGATATTACCTCTGAGACCGGCGTTGATGTGGTTTTGAACCACCGTCTGCAGGAGTGCTTCGCGTTCGGCGACAAAAAGTCCTACACCCTCTACCTGAAGGACTACATGAAGAAGGTTCTGGCCAAACTGGAGGAGAATTCCCCCGACCAGGTCGATGTATTCAAGACCAACATGAACAAGGCCATGAAGGACATCCTTGGGCGTTTTAAGGAGCTGCAGTTCTTCACTGGCGAGTCCATGGACTGCGACGGCATGGTGGCTCTTGTGGAGTACCGCGAGATCAACAACGAAAGCGTGCCTGTGCTTATGTTCTTCAAGCACGGCCTTGACGAGGAGAAGTGCTAGATGGATCACCAGCCGGTAGCCTTGTGTGTGTTTGGGCGTGCCTTTCCGACTTCTCCCAACGGGCGGGAGGATTCGTTCATCACCCAACAGGCCAACATACTCATGCATACCTTCTAAATATTTATCAGATACTTAGTTAAAATTTTGAGAGTCTTAAATTTATGTTTAAACAAAGCTGACAAAGATCCCCCCTGTCCATCGATTTTAATTGATTTTTGGTTAAAGAGAAGTCTTAAAAATTTGATTCAATGTTTATTGTTTAACTGCAGATCATGTAGCACGCAATTTTGTGGTTGTGGCGAAAGAGATGAATACAATGGCTAAGTTAATATGCCGAATATTGTAATTAAAATAATATTTTGATAGCAACAACGCAATATTGTACGCATTTTCATCTTTGTTTCAAACGAATACTAAGAAAATACCTAAAATGGAAACTAGTACTGAATTAAACGGAAACCATATACTATACAACTGTAAATCCGCATGCCTGTACTTCTTTTATTTACAGTTTTGGGCGCAGGTAGACGCCGTTACATTGCAGCTGCCGTAAGGGCATGCGAGTGTAAGCGAGAGGGCTGCTCATGAGACATTGCTGTCTGAGTCACTCCCGACTTTTTCGCTTTATTTTTTTTGGCAATAGCGGAGTTATTGACCTTTGACAGTGGCGTACAAATTTACACGCATACATACATACGTCTCTGTGTTGATGGGGGTCATGCGCAATACTATTCCAGGACGGGAATACTATTTTATCGACGCAGCACGGCCTGCAGTGGCCCAATTTTGCACGTTGCATCCGACCTAACCTCAATCTTGGCGCTTATCATTGCCTCAAAATGCGCTGTTCTCGCCATAAGGTGCGATTCTATACTATAATCTACATACTTCGATCAACCTTGGTTTTAACTTTCTGCAGGGGAGGGGCGCACCAACACAGGCGTCATTATCGTTTCGGGGAAACGTGTGGACCTGTTGCCGCCGTCGCGTGAGGGGCGGCCACAGTGGGTACTCGCAAATGTGCGAAACAAAATGAGAAAAGTATTTTATAAAATAATTTTTTTTTTTAATTTTAGAGTAAAAATCAACGATGAAATATAAAATATTTTCATAGAACATTTATGAGAAAATTTATCTATAGAATGTGTTGAATTTTTATATCAATATTATTTAAAATTTCAAGTTCTATAATAATATTTATAAACAAGAGAAACCTGGGACAAAAGTAAACTATTTTTGTTTCATAAAAAGAAAATTCTGTTCAATGAAACAGATTACGGAAATCCTAAAAATCTGTTTATTTGTGTCACTGAATGCCTAAAAATAAAATGTTTCAATCAAAAAATATTTTTAGCATGGAGTTTGTGAGAATATAATTGCATATTTTGGTTGATTTAAACATTATATTCAAATTTTAGCAGAATATATATTGTAGTTTCAAATAATTCCAAGCCCAACCGTATTAAAAATCGCTTGTTTGTTCGGTTTACGTATAAAAATGCTAATAACAAAATTAAATTTTATTTCGTTCATTATTTTGATGCTTCAAACTTTGGCAAAACGGTCCGTTCAACGTACTTCCACCGCGTAGCGGAATGTCCGTGGAAATGTCAGTCAGATTAGATGCTATTTGTAGGTATGCATTTTCCGGAGTTTGTTCATACTGAATTTAAAAAAGAACTCTAAATATATATTTACTCTTGCACAATTTTTTTCTTTCGCTTAGCTTACAATTACACTAATGGAACTACATACATATCTCGCGCCTTCAGTTTGTAAAGAATGGAATGAATGCCGAGATGGCATTTCAACAGATACAAAATAATATAATTAACAAAATTCGCAAAAATTACTAGATCAGAAGATTACACTTTTTGTTTTGCTTAGCTCTTGGAGGGGTATGTTTTTTTCTCATTTTTAAAAAGTGATGAACGTGTGTATTTTGTGTGCCGTCCTAGGGAACTAAAATTTCAAAATAAACTTGACAACATCGACTTCGGCCCGTGTAGTCACACACTGATAAATATACACATGATTTTACAAGGACACCAGAGACTATTCCATATCCGCATTACACATAATCCAACTGAATGTAGATCTGTTTCACGCCAACAGCCTCGAATATCATTCTCGTGTGCGTGACAACGTACTTGGGATCGACGTTTTTCGAAACCTCTAACTTTAAAGCTCCCACATAAACGTCGGAGCACAGCGTCCAGAAGTGTGGCTCCTGTACGGCGTACACTCCCGCCAGACCGGTCACCTTCTGATAGCACTGAGGCAGCGAACGATCCAGGCCCGTTGGCTGCCGCTGCATCAGAATCATAATCGACTCTTTGATTAGGCCCAGCACACTTAGTGCTATCAGGAGTGCGATAAAGATTGAGCATATGGGATCCGCTATCATCCAGCCGAACATCTGCATCAGGACGGCTGAGATAATAACGCCCACTGATCCCAGAGTATCGGCCAGGATGTGCAGGAAGACGCCGCGCATAATCTGAGAGTTGGTGCCCGACATGTCGTGGGAGTGTCCATGACTGCCGTGATCGTGGGAGTGCCCATGTCCTGAAAAAAGTTGATAAATTATTATTCACCTCAACAGGACATACGTTCTTAAAACACTAATAAAAATACTCTAAATCTAATCAGAATCAGAATAGCTATGCCCATATTAATATACACTACCATTATCCAAAGTGATGGCCTGGTGGTCATGGTTGCTGATATCGTTGTGGTTATGCGAGTGCCCGTGACTATGGCCATGTCCTGTTGATCCTCCGCCATGCGAGTGCCCATGACCGCCGCCGCCGTGCGAGTGCCCGTGTCCGCCGTGGTTGAAGGCGTAGATTCCTACCAGATTCACCAACAATCCTAGCACGGAGACTACAAATAGCCTCTCGTGCTTAACCTCCGGCGGCTCAATGAGTCGTTCCACGCCCTCCGATAGTATGAAGAAGGCGATGAATAGCAGGAACAAGCTATTGACAAAACCGGCCAACACCTCGGCACGAACGTAGCCGTAGGAGTACTTGTCGTTGGCCTTCCACTTGGTAATTACCGAGGCAGCTAAGCCCGCCAAGAGGCCGGTGCAGTCGAAGAACATGTGAAACGAGTCCGAGATCAGACCTGCCGATTAACGTTCAAGGGGGTTGTAAACTCCGGATAAGATAAACTGTAATAGTGGTGAAGAGCATACCCAGGCTGTTCGTCCAGATTCCATAGAAGAGCTCCACGAAGGCAAAACTCAGGTTAAGCAGCAGGAATAGGAACAGGTTGCGCGAGTTTCGGTCCGAAAAAATGAGTCGTTTCCAGCTGTTGAGCTTTTCTCTCACCCGGTAGCCGAAGCTGCTCCTGTCCTTGTGCGATAGGGGGATCATCTTGCACCTGAATGGACAGACAATACGTAAGCGTACGCACTAAGATAACAAGCAATTTGTTTGCATACGTGGTATAATCGCGGGGGTTTAACTCCCTCGCTCCAGCTGATTCCTCTCCAAATTCCGATTCTAGCCAGGCCCGCAATCTCACCTACTCTCTCAGCGGCACGGACTGACGGGATATACGGCACAACGCAAACAGAACAGACGCTTCCTGCTCCGCTACCCGGTCGTCTTGGTCTTGTTTGCACAGTTGCCAGCGGAGTGTAGCGTAATGTTGAATTGCTTTGGGTTAATTCATTTTTGGATGAAGCCGAAAACTGAACCAATCCAATCTGCCGTGTTGTCATCAAAATAAACGTAACCACGTAAACATTGCGTTTGCGTTCAAGCCAACTTTCGCTGTGAATGGCAAATGGCCGGTAGATGCCCAACTAAATGTTTTCTGGGTATGACATTTGTAATAAAACACAAAAATTCGTTGAAACATATATATATACAAAAACGAAATATAATTTTTTGATTAAATTAAAAATGTTGCCTTTTTTTTTATTGAAAATTTGTATGTTAAATAATTTTAAATTCAATTAAAATAGTTGAATGCGAAATGTGTGAATGCAGTTTTCAGAAGAAGAAGAGACTTTAAATTCGTTTCTTCATTAAGAAATCAAATATTTTTAAATAATTCTTTAAATATATAGATTCTTTTTATATTAAAATTCTTGTTTGCGATAGGATGGCTATTTTTTAAACTTCTTATGCCTTGCAAAGTATAGAACCTCCTCAGAAGAAGTTAATTTAAACCCTAAACCTATTTTATAACATGTCTACATTTAATTTTATTAAAAAGAATAATTAGTTGCTCCTTCATAAATAGAAATTGCCCAAAAGGACCATTCCTTCTTGGAAAATAGTCTCAAGTCTCGATTTCTTCTATTTAGGATAATATCCTCATAAAAACCCTAACATTTTTGTAAACAGCTGTTCTATTTCAGCATTCTGTTTGGGCACTTTTAATTAATAAAAAATCACTCAAATATCCCTTAGAATAAGAAAGCAAGTTTATTCAACATTTTACACACGACGGCGTCCTAGTTGCTCCCGATACAATCAACGTTTAATTGTAAAATGAATGCGACTAAAAATGCGTTTTGTAGTAAAACATTTACGCCTCATCACCCTTGGTGGCACGTGTGTAGATGACCTGGGAATGATGCTGCACGACCTGCTTGATCAGACCTAAAAGACAAACCATAAAATAATTAGAATCATGGATCTGGGGAAAGGATTCACAGAGAACTTACCCTTTTCACGCAGCTCGATCAGAGCACGCTTAGCCAGGGAGCCACGGATCTTGAGACGCTCAGACACCACCGAGGGGGTGATGAGCTTGTAGGCGGGCACTTCCTTGTACAACTTCTCGTAGGTAGCCTTGTCGAACAGCACCTGGTTGTTCAGCTTGTCCCTGACTTTTCCCTTGGACCACTTCTTCTTCTTGGCCTTGCCGCCACCGGAACCCTCCTTCTTCTTTTGTGTTTTTTGCGGCTGCTTGGCCGACGACTTGGCGTCCTTCTTAGGCGGCTGTTTGTAGAGGAAGAATTAAGCAAACGGTTTACATTAATAACAGGCTACTAAACACCCTAAAACTCCATTTGGAGCCTGCTGCTTTCGAGGTTAAGGCATGGTCGTGTTTTTGCCACGGGTTTTCACGGTTTCTAGCCGAAATGACGGCATGTCCTCATATCACAAGCAGTGAAACACATTTCAGCAGTAGTTTGCTTGCTTTTAGAAGCCACTTTCACAGTAAAAATTGTTTATTTTTGTAAAAATCTGTCGCGGACGAACTCACCATCGTGAAAAGTCAATGCAGAAAGATGGAGGACGGAAACTGCCAGGGTTACCAGCAGGTCAAGAAGAGTTGCACACCTGCCTATCGATAGTTTATAAATCTGGTATTTTTTTGGTTTAAAGTGACCGAACGCCGGAAAGTTGAAAATGAAAACAGCCAATTGGAAATAACATAAAATATGGAAAAAGAACGTGAAAAATTTAAATAATTACCTCAAATTAACACATTTGAGCCATGGACGAATTCTGCCGCACTTGCGGTAAACAGGTTGTGCCGGAGCACTGTCTGCAGATGTTTTCAAGTGAGGGCCGCCAGATGTTGCACTGTGTCAGAACCATAACAAACTGCTGGGCAAGTTTTAAAATTAATTTGTTGTACCTTTTAATAACGTTTCATATATTATAGTTTCAAAATGCTCCTGACTTTCCCTGCTATATGTGTATTGATTGTCAAAATCTGCTCAGAAAAGTGCAACGCTTCCGAAGGAGATGTGCAAAGATTGAGAAGTATCTCTCTAAAAAGAAACTAAAAACTAGCTTGGCAGAGGATCCTGCAACTGTGGCGCTGCAGCCTCCTATTCAACAGGTGCCCGCTGCTGATCCTCTGGGCATCGATGAGTTGATGGAACCCAGTGAGGTGAAGAAGGAACCAGAGCCCATGCCGGAAGAGAACGTTGAGAACATAGAAGACACCTTTGATGAGACGCATATTGAAGAGGGATTTTTCCCTATACCTGAGGACTATGGAGAATCCCAGCCCGAGATCTGTACTAACCAGCGCAAGATGAAGGTGAAGAATAAGTCCAATAAAAAAACGATGCGCCTGGGCCGAAAGCTGATTCACGTTAAAGTCATTGACGACAAACAACCAAAGCGCATTGTGGACCGGAATAGCACCACAGCGAAGCCCTGCATCTGCGAACACTGCGGTCGACAATTTAAGGATACCAGCAACCTCAACGTTCACCTGCTGCGTCACACGGGCACCAAACCCTTCGAGTGCGAGCAATGTCACCAGAAGTGCTACACCTTGCACCTGCTGCGTCGCCATCAACTTAAGCACACGGAGGGTCCTTACGCCTGCACCTTCTGTGGCTTGGAGTACAGCACAAACAGTTCAAGGGTGAGGCATGAAAGGTGGGTTCCATATTCTGAGTATTTATTTTTTATCACTCATCCCTACCACTTCCTCAGAGAGGCCTGCAAAAAGGGTCGAGCGCCGCAATCCAAGTGGGAAATCATCAAAAAGGGCGAGCGTACTTTCCAGTAAGTGTCCAACAGTCTTAATGTTGTTTTCTTAATTAATTTACTTTCCATATATTAGTTGCGAAGTATGCGATCTGTGGTTTTTGCGCGCCGGAAACTTCACCCAGCACATCAACTCCTCCAGTCACGTTGAAAATGAAAGGCGAAAAATGCGAAAATCAAAATCAATTCAATCCTCGGATACAAATACATAAAACAAATGAGATAAAGAATAGTCAACCACATTTTTATTCAACGACGAATTCATTAATAGACCTCTTTTTATGCAGATTGTCCTTGTGCATTTTGGTGTTGGCGTGGGTCTTCATGTTGTACTTGTACCGGAAGTTTACATTGCAGATCTCACACCTGAAAAAAGGCAATAGGACAATTAAATCGTTTTCATATTTCTAGGCTAATGTAGCCTACCAGTATGGTCGCTCGCCGGTGTGAATAAGTTCGTGCTCCTTTAGCCGCGTTCGCTGGTAGAATCCCTTGAGGCAGACATCGCATTGCAGAGGCCTCTTCTCGTGAGACATCTCATGGCGTTTCAGCTTAGCAGGATCATTGTAACTCTTGTCGCACTGCCCGCATTTGTAAATTTGGCCATCCGTGTGCGTTTTTGAGTGCCAACGCAGGGCGTATTGTGAGGCGTAGCTTTTGTGACACAGCTTACAGAAGTGCCTCCCATCGTTGCGTGGCATGGGCATCGGGTTAATGCGCTGCACAATTGTCCGGGGCGGAGCTCCGTGGACTTCGCTGAATGTAAATATTTAATTTATACAATTAAATTTACAGAAGCAAGCGGATTTAGGACCAACCTCTCGTGTTTTTGGCGAGCTCCCGCATAGGCGAAGGTTTCTGTGCAGTGACGGCACGAATATGGAGTTTCTCCTCGATGGCGGACCCGGACATGCATATTGCGCATGTAGGCATCATAGAATGCCATCGGACACTCGGGGCACTGATAGTTCTTGGTGCGGGTGTGGCGCAGTTGATGGATCCGCAGGTTGTGCGACATGCGGAAGGCCTGGCCGCACTGATCACACACAAAATTAGGCGGCTTGGCGCGAAGTTGGGCGCGACGTATCAGATTTCTCTCCTCCTTGGTCTTTGGATTGGCCCTTCTTCTTGTTATCTGTTGACGGACTTGCATTTTTCGAGGTTTGGCCGGAGGTTTTGGTTTTCTTTCCGAGGAATCTCCAGTTTTTGTTCTGTTTCTCGTTTTCTCCAGCCCAGTGTATTGGTCGATCAGATCCTTGAAAATCCTGGCTCCGGGAGTTACACTAAGCGGATCTTGTGAAGCAACGTCTGTAACTTCTTCTTTGGGCTCTTCTTTTGGCTGAATATCGGTTGTGACTTCGGGTTTATGAGGCTCCTCCTGATCATTAGCTTGATCTTCCACGCCTGGGATAAAGTCAGACTCTAGTGGTAGTGATTCTTCATCCTCAGACTCGATTGCCGTAACTTCGATTTCGGGTAGTGCTTGAGTTATCCTCAGTTCCGTGTTTACGCACATTTCTCGGAATTCAATGGCCTCGTGGAGTGACGACTGACATGTTTGGCAAATAATGTGAGGTTCTCCTTCGATTTGGCTAATCTGAGAAAATATATAGTTAGGAAGTTTTCATATGGAAGGCAGTAGAGGTAAGAACCCACCCAGACACCGCTGATGACTTCTATGTGAAAAAGCAGGATGCTGTTGTCCTCATCGAAGAGATCTTTTGCTGAGGAGTCTTTCATCAAATCCTGGTAGCAGATGCGGCACCTAATCTTTTCCTGGTACGTCAGGGGATCGTACTCCGGAAAGGCATCCTCGAACAGGTCATCGTCATCTTGCGGTGGCGTAACAAAGTCGGGAGCAGAAGCGATTCCTGTGGTGTATCTTACGTAGTTGGGCGTTGGCTCCACCTTGCCGGGTGTATAGCCCTTCGCCTCGTCCTCCGCCAGGAGTTCGTCCACCAGGCGCTTGTTCTCGCGGCGTTGTATTCCCTCTAGGCGTGCTTCTTCAGAGGCACTCTTGTCACCTTTTTTGATGCAAGGCACTGCACCAGGCCGTAAAGTTCGTTTTTTAGCAAGTCCTACGGATAAATATTTAAATTTACATAAAAATATAACGAAATATAAGCTGTACTCACCCATTTCGAACTTGAGAGATCCCTCTATGTCCTCCTGCTTGAAATGCTCGATACAAATGTAGGGATTCTTAATTTTGGGTGCATTTTCGTAACCGCAGAAGGCAAGCCAAAGTTTGAATGTTTCCGGGCACTTGGGGAAACTGAAGAAACCAATAGGCTGCTGATGCTGTTCTGGGTCCCGCTTGGCCCTACCTACAAAAGCATTTCTGCAATTGGGCACCACGCATTTCATTTTTAATAAAAATAAATGAGATGTTTCAATAAATGTTTATATTTAGCGCAAATCCGTGTGGCCGTATGTTTGAGGAATATTTCTGTCATGGTGGCAACTCTACAGTGACGTCACAATAACTCCAAGTTAGTAACGAAAATTAAGCGAATTAAGTTTTAATTTCCAATAGATTTTTTACTTTTATACTTAATCTTGCTTATTTTTAGTATTCATCAGTCGTGAAAAGAAAAATCAACCAAAATATATAAATCATAGCGTATCGTATCAGTTTTATTATTTAAAAATCTAAATAGGAATATAAATACTTTTTGTTTAGATATTTTAAATGCTTAATTTAAAAATCAAATCCAATAGTACATAAGCACTATTATTTGAAATGTTTCCCATAAGTCTATTTAGTTTCTGTTTGATTAAGAAACAAAAATATACAATTTTTCGTTCTGTGTATAATCTAGAAGTAGAATGTCAGAAAACATAATGAATTTTTGGTTGACCACTTTTTTCTATTTTGTAAAGAGAGTATGACTTATACAACACGGATACGTAAATGGATAAATACATATGGGCGGCTACGACTAATACTAAAGTAGGAAAAAACGACAGCACTATTTTAATTGAGTTGATCGGTGGCTAGTTCTTCACTTTTTTACCCGGCCATTCTTGATCCCGCGTAACTTTTTTGCCGGTGACTGCTGGGCGGGTTTCTTGGCCGACTTCTTTTTAGACTTCTTCTCAAAGGCGCTGAAGTCCACTATATCATCGTCGTCCTCTCCGCCGTACTTCTCCATGAGGCGATCCATCATGGAGCTGAAATTGGACTCGCGCTGATTGCGACGCGCCAGGATCATCTGTTGCAGATCCCCACCGTTAGCTTCCATGTCCTGCTCGTCCTTTTCCTTCTGCTTCCGGTCAATGCGTTCCTTGATGACCTTGGCCTCCTTGGACTCACGGGCATACTTCTGATGGCGCTTCTTGCGCTTGGCGGCCGGCTCCTCGGTAAAGATTTTGTATTCTGGCACCTCGCCGGCAGCAATCCAGCCTTCGACAATCTTTTGAATTCGCGGCTCATCCTCCACCTTCATGAACGGCACATGGTTCATGAGGTAGTTGATGCAGCCCTTGCCTCCCAGATAGGCCTTCTTGATGTCGGTGCATTCTAGCTCGGAGCCAATGTACTCCTTCTCGTAGGTGTTGATTTCCTCCTCGGTAATGGGCTTAAATATCTTGCTCCACAACTCCAGCCAGGAGGAGAGCTTAGAATCTCCATCGTCGTCGTCGTCGATAATGCCCTGCTCGTCGTAGAGAGCCCGCTTCTGTGTATCAGTCAGCACTTGGTACAATTTTGAGAGAACCTTGAACTTCTCGGTCGCTTCCGCCTTTTGTTCCTCGGGCACCCGATCGGGATGAACAAGAAGCGACAGCTTGTGGTACGCCTTCTTAACCTCTTTCTCGCTGGCGGCCTTCTCCAGGCTCATCAATTTGTAAACATCGCGGGTGCCAAAGAATTTTTCGCACAGCTCCAGAGTAGACATTGCGAATTTCAAGATTTTTGCGATTGTACCACAAACACAAGCACAAAATGCGCCAAAACGATGGAGTAGTGTGGCCGTAGCGGGGGTGCGTATCAAATGTTTGGAAAATTTACAAAGCATAAAGAAGTAATATGTCTCAAACAATTTTGTTTACTATGATAAAGGTAAATTCTGATTGCCGAACAAGATAAACAAACATTTCTTTTTTTAATCAGGTATAAAAATATTGTTCAGAGTTGCCAAGCTATAAGAAACATTCAAAAATCTATCGACAACCCGCCTGAGCGCACAGCCCTTTATCGATTATGTATTCGATTAATCAGAAAAGCAGGAAATGTATTAAATAAAGTTTAAAATAATAACAGCTGGATAGAGTACAAAAAATTCTGAAATGATAAAAAAAAACAAATGCATAGCCTATTATTCAAGTTGAATGAGAATAAACAATATTTATTTTTTTTATTGTAATTAACATATGTTCGGAACAAATATATCTGCCGAAAATGTTACTCAGTTATTCTCTGATCTTCGAATATATGAAAGGCAAGCATTTATTAGCACTTCTTATAAAAATAATATTTTGATGTTTCCGATAACACTTAAAAATAAATTTAAAACAAAAAATGAAATTCTAGCTAATAGCTATAAAACAGCTTAATTTAGCTTTAAATGGGAGCCCTGGTTTTGACAGCTCTCTACCGCAGCCAAGTTACCTCCAGTGGCATACGCTTCCGTTCTTTTTGTTTCATCGTCTGAAGTGAACAGACGTCATGGTAAGTTTTCTCTTCCGGATAAAAGAAATAATAGTTACTATCGAGTTGAAGTTTCTTTTTTAAAATATAGCAGACTAAATAATCAATCGCGACTCTCATTTAATCCATCGCTCGACTAAGAAAGTAAAGCAACGCGTCTGCTTTAATCCAAAATTAAAAATCACGTGGCGTTATTAACTGGCAAAATGTACTGAAAATCAGTCGAATTCTGACTTTTATTTTTATTCTATTGGATTATTTAACATACTCCTCAAGTTTCAATATTTTTTCGCGTAAATTTGACGCGTTTTTAGTCATGGCTTCAACTTAACCTCAATGTGTCCGTCCATGTGCACTAACCAATAAAATTGTCTCTTACAGTCTCATCGCAAATTCTCAGCGCCCCGTCATGGCTCCATGGCCTTCTACCCCAAGAAGCGCTCAGCTCGCCACCGTGGCAAGGTTAAGGCCTTCCCCAAGGATGACGCCAAGAAGCCCGTCCATCTGACTTGCTTCATCGGCTACAAGGCCGGCATGACGCACATTGTGCGCGAGGCAGATCGTCCTGGTTCCAGTAAGTATCTTTCACTCCCATCCACTTTATATTAAGTATTTCCATGATGAGTAAACTAGAAAATTTATGGTTAGAACACAATGAATAACCTTGATTAAATTAACTAGGGCGGACTGATCAAATCCATGCCCTATTTATTGTTTAAGTGCACTGCCAGGATCGTTTCTAATGGAACTTCTTTTATTTCAGAGGTGAACAAGAAGGAGGTCGTCGAGGCTGTCACCGTTTTGGAGACTCCTCCCATGATTGTGGTCGGCGCTGTCGGCTACATCGAGACTCCATTCGGTCTGCGCGCCCTGGTTAATGTCTGGGCCCAGCATCTGTCCGAGGAGTGCCGTCGTCGCTTCTACAAGAACTGGTATGTATCTATTGGACCACGTGCGGCACTAAACATAGTAGTTTCCATGCAACCGCCGCCATTTTGTTTGGAAGGGTGCAGCAGTTCCACAGCCACAAGAACAAAGCCACGTGTTTTCTACTCGAGTTTGGATGATGATACGATGGTATCTGAATGAGCAAATTCCTGTTGAAAAGCCTTCTACCATCTGCTGCCTTCCTTCTGATCAGCCTTGTAGATAACACTTGGTTTTTAAGGGTTTTAAAGTAAATAAGAATAGTATTCATTAGTTAATACTCCACATGTGAACTGCTGCACCTTAATTTTTTGCTTTTATTTGAACTCTTAACTTAACGTAAAATCCAAACCATAAAGTTCTTCGATCAGCTTGCTGAGAGAGCTTTTAAAATCGCTGAATGTTGTGTGAGCTAACAAGTTTTTGGTTGTTGCCGACTGAAATAATGCTTGTCGAGTGAGCACGACATGGAAGATGCCATCTCCGCTCGCCTCGATTGCGATGAGGTGCTCTTCCTGTTCTATCTCGCCCCCCACATGAACAGAAACAGCTAAGAAGTTGGAGTAGTTGAGAGACACCCCAATGGATGGCACCACCCACCTCTCGTTCGTTTCTGACCACGTGCATCTTCAAATTGAATCTACCAGGTACAAGAGCAAGAAGAAGGCCTTCACCAAGGCCAGCAAGAAGTGGACCGATGATCTCGGCAAGAAGAGCATCGAGAACGATTTCCGTAAGATGCTGCGCTACTGCAAGGTCATCCGTGTGATCGCCCACTCTCAGGTAATTACTTATATTAAATGATTTAAAATGCGATGTCCTTGGCCTTGTTGCGCCATTGGTGTTGGGTCCTCGGACTCGGCGCCTTTGGTGCGCCTGGCCTAAAAAGCATTCGTGCTGGGCTCTCAATGTCCGGTTAAGGAGTGCAACGTCGCAGATAAAACTGCCCCTCGGGTGGCGGAGCTTGATATATTCCAGTAACGGTGCGAAGCCGCTCAGGCTATGATCGCTCGGTTAAACCATATTACGCACAGCCCCATCAATAGCTACATTTTCGAGTGATGAAGTCTAATCCACCGCCTGTTCGCCCTTTTTGTAGATTCGTCTGATCAAGCAGCGCCAAAAGAAGGCTCATGTCATGGAGATCCAGCTGAACGGTGGCTCCATCGAGGACAAGGTCAACTGGGCCCGCCAGCATCTGGAGAAGCCCATCCCGGTCAGCAACGTGTTCGGCCAGGACGAGATGATCGACTGTGTCGGTGTGACTAAGGGTAAGGGTTTCAAGGGTGTCACCTCGCGTTGGCACACCAAGAAGCTGCCCCGCAAGACCCACAAGGGTCTGCGCAAGGTCGCCTGTATTGGTGCCTGGCATCCATCCCGTGTGTCCACCACTGTGGCACGTGCTGGTCAGAAGGGTTACCACCACCGTACCGAGATCAACAAGAAGATCTACCGCATCGGTGCTGGCATCCACACCAAGGACGGCAAGGTAAATATTTCTATCCGAAACTCGTTGGAAACTTCTGCGCTCTCTTTGGCTGTTTGTGTTCTGCGATTCTGATGATAAAAAACCCAAACATACGACATCGAAACAAAAAAAGGTTGATTAACCATGATTCTTAATGATAGGACTGAACTCCAGACCTCAGCCAGAGCAGATTGTCTTCAGATATCTCCCTCTTATCCCTTCAATTGAAAGTGTTGCTAACCCGAATCTATTTCAACTTGCAGGTCATCAAGAACAACGCCTCCACTGAGTACGATCTGACTGACAAGAGCATCACCCCCATGGGTGGCTTCCCCCACTACGGTGAGGTGAACAACGACTTCGTCATGATCAAGGGCTGCTGCATCGGCTCCAAGAAGCGCATCATCACCCTGCGCAAGTCCCTGCTGAAGCACACCAAGCGCTCCGCTCTCGAGCAGATCAAGCTCAAGTTCATCGACACCTCGTCGAAGATGGGACACGGTCGCTTCCAGACCCCTGCCGACAAGCTGGCCTTCATGGGTCCCCTCAAGAAGGATCGTCTCAAGGAGGAGGCTGCTGCCACCACCAGCGCTGCTGCCGCCGCCGCCACCACCGCTTAAGCTGTCTAAAATGGTGTCTGCTCCTACCCCGGAACGTGGTAGAGCGGTCAATAAAAATTTTGGCATAAGCTGAATCCTTTAAGATCTCA
The DNA here is from genome assembly GCF_017639315.1 of Drosophila ananassae. Lineage (NCBI taxonomy): Eukaryota > Metazoa > Arthropoda > Insecta > Diptera > Drosophilidae > Drosophila > Drosophila ananassae. The sequence continues at coordinate 12,164,439 of NC_057927.1, read as the reverse complement.
CTTCATTTCTGGGCAGGTGTCACTGGGCACAGTGTGCTTTTAAGACATAGATTAGCTAGTTTAGGAGTTACTTGGTAATAAATAATTAAACAATTTAACTTCTAAGATGTGCTAAGATAAAGGGCGCTATTAATTATAAATTCTGTGAAGGACATACTGGTAGTAGTTATAAACTACTCATTTTTAATCTTTGTTTTAACTGAAATGTGTGAGGACGTCTAAACTTCACAAGACACCCCGATTAGTGGCTATTTCTTATAAAATATCAATCAGAATTCAATCAAAAAAGCTATTTTACGTTTAGCACTTTATATCTGCCCAAGCTCTTTATTACAAAACGAGAATATTTCATGCGTTATTGGTCATTAATCACGAAGTTCCTAGTACACCTTGACGCCCTCGACGACCTTCTCGTTGTCGTAGATCTCCTTGGCGTAGCACAGGTTGGGGTAGTCGAAGGCGGCTCCGTAGCGGTTCTTGCAGCCGGAGGTGGCCTTGTCTCCAGGAGTGTAGACGGGCTGTCCCACAATGTTGGAGGTGGCGAAGTTGCAGGTGAGGACGAAGTGGTTGTAGAAGTCCTTGGTGAAGCGGATGGCGGCACAGCCGATGTGGGTGTTCTTCTCGGCCACGGAGATGGTGAACTGGGCCACGTTCTTGTTGGGCAGTTCCTCGGGGAAGCTGGCCAGGATGTCGGGGGAGGCGTTGGAGCGCTCGTTGAACCAGTTCTCGATCTGCTCCTTGATGATCTCGGCATCAGTGTACTCGGACTCGGTCCCGCTGTAGTGGAAGATGGCATTGTTCTGGCCGGCGTAGGCGAATCTCTCAGTGCTGCGGCACTTGTCTGGCAGGGACTCGCAGGTCTTCACATTCAACATGGCCAGATGAGACAGCTCCTCGCACCAGGACATCTTGGCCATGCGGATGGCCTTGGGAAGGCCCTCAACACCACCTCCGGCTACTTTGTTGCGCAGGTCGTTGAAGAGGGTAAGGATTAGTTTGTGGTGTGCTTCTATTTTCACTTCACGGGCATCCTTGGGACAGTTTTCACTGAAGTTCTGGGGAAGAAAGGGTTAGCTGGATAGAGTATGGATTAGGAATACTTACTCCTTTGTTATTGCAGCCAATATGCTTGTCCAGACAAGTGGGCAGGGCACAGTAGTCCACTGCCAGGGAGGACCCAAAGAGAACGACTACCCCGGCCAGGATCGAGAAGCCAGTTGCTTTGATGGAAGGCATTGCTTTGCTATGATCTTCAGTTGAGACTGACTTACTCGGATCGGGCCTTTGGCTTTTATAGCAAATCGGGGTACAGAATGGAAAACAGTTGGAGCATGATTTCCATTTCCAGTACGGTCGGAGTGTGGTTCTATTTCCCACAAAAGTACATAGTCCATAGAGGTACATGCTATTAGATTCTTCGAAAGCAGCTGCCCACTCCCACAGGTGGCGTGTTGTAATTTGAGGAGCATATCCGTAGAGTCCCTATAAATAGAGACGCCTCCGGCAGTTAGAAATCAGTTGGAAACCAGCATCAGTATGAAGACATTCATTGTTCTAGTTGCCCTCATTGGAGCCACCATTGCAGTGGACTACTGTGCCCTGCCCACTTGCCTGGACAAGCATATTGGCTGCAACAACAAAGGAGTAAGTGCAATACTTAATCCAAATTCCTTCTAGCTAGATAGCTAACCAATTCCCCCCCAGAACTTCAGTGAAAACTGTCCCAAGGATGCCCGTGAAGTGAAAATAGAAGCACACCACAAACTGATCCTCACTCTCTTCAACGACTTGCGCAACAAGGTGGCAGGAGGTGGCGTTGAGGGCCTTCCCAAGGCTATCCGCATGGCCAAAATGTCCTGGTGCGAGGAGCTGTCTCATCTGGCCATGTTGAATGTGAAGACCTGCGAGTCCCTGCCAGACAAGTGCCGCAGCACTGAGAGATTCGCCTACGCCGGCCAGAACAATGCCATCTTCCACTACAGTGGAACCGAGTCCGAGTACACCGATGCCGAGATCATCAAGGAGCAGATCGAGAACTGGTTCAACGAGCGCTCCAACGCCTCCCCCGACATCCTGGCCAGCTTCCCCGAGGAACTGCCCAACAAGAACGTGGCCCAGTTCACCATCTCGGTGGCCGAGAAGAACACCCACATCGGCTGTGCCGCCATCCGCTTCACCAAGGACTTCTACAACCACTTCGTCCTCACCTGCAACTTCGCCACCTCCAACATTGTGGGACAGCCCGTCTACACTCCTGGAGATAAGGCCACCTCCGGCTGCAAGAACCGCTACGGAGCCGCCTTCGACTACCCCAACCTGTGCTACGCCAAGGAGATCTACGACAACGAGAAGGTTGTCGAGGGCGTCAAGGTCTACTAGGAGCATTTTTTAAATGATTTCTAATTTTATTTTTTAAATAAATGAATGTGGAATAAATTCCAGAAGTTGAAATAACGGTTTAATTCCTTATGGTTTAAAACGGGTTGGCAGCTTTTTTAGAATGTAACTGCCGCTTTTTATTTCAGAATTTTATATTTAAACTCTTTAAAGTTAATAAAACAAAAATTTGTATATTAAATATCATATATATTTGATTAAAATATTTTTATTGCCTTTAAGTCGATTCGGAGCCACCCTAAATCGCCTCAAAATATAGGGTATCAGTTAGTCTATTCCCTTGCCTATCAGCAGCCCATATGGTTTTGTAGGAAATTTGTTGCCGGTTGGAAATGTTACGGCAGGCGCTGAGGGTCGCCAGCAGGCGTTGCTACAGTTACAAATCCGTTCGACGCCCCAATCTTGCTGCAACCAGTGCACCCAAGGCGGAAAAGGTTAAGGAGCAGTCCTCCAAGGAGCAACGACCAGAATCCACCACAGAGAATGACAAAGGCAGCTTAGCGAAACAGCTGAGGGCCAAGATCTTAGCTACGGGTCCCATTTCGGTGGCCGAGTACATGCGTGAGGTGCTGACCAATCCTCAGGCTGGTTACTACATGGCCCGGGACGTCTTTGGCCGCGAAGGAGACTTCATAACCTCGCCGGAAATATCGCAGATATTTGGAGAAGTAAGTTACCTCGACGTACAATACAGGAATGCATGTTATAATCTGTTCTCCTTGCAGCTCGTGGGGGTATGGCTGGTCAGCGAGTGGCGCAAAATGGGCAGTCCATCGCCCTTTCAACTCGTGGAACTGGGACCTGGCCGTGGCACTCTTGCCAGAGATGTGCTGAAAGTGCTCTCGAAATTCAAACTGGGCGCAGAGTTATCCATACACATGGTGGAAGTTAGTCCCTTTTTGAGCAAGATCCAGGCCCAAAGGTTTTGCTACACACACGAGACACTTCCCGAAGATTCCCAGTTACCCCATTACCAAACAGGCACCACGGCATCTGGAACGAAAGCGTTCTGGCACCGTCGACTGGAGGATGTGCCGCAAGGATTCTCGCTGATTCTAGCCCACGAGTTCTTCGATGCCCTGCCAGTGCACAAGCTCCAGTGGCTCGATGGCCAGTGGCAGGAGGTGTTAATAGACGTGGCGTCTAAGGAGGAGGATCAGCCCGGCTTTCGCTATGTTCTCTCCCGATCGCAAACCCCAGTGTCCCGAGTATTTCAGCCCATTCCCGGGGAAAAGCGTTCTTGCTTGGAGTACTCCTTGGAGACAGAGAGGCAGGTTGGTCTCCTGGCAGAGCGCATCGAAAGGGATGGTGGCATAGCTCTGATAATGGATTACGGGCACTTTGGCGAGAAAACCGATACCTTCAGGGCGTTCAAGAACCATGCACTCCATGACCCACTGGTGGATCCGGGCAGTGCCGATCTCACAGCAGATGTGGATTTCAAGTTAATTCGGCACGCGGCCGAGAAACGAGGAAGCATACACTGCTGTGGTCCGGTAGAGCAGGGACTCTTCCTGCAGCGCATGCAGGGCGAGGCTAGACTGGAGCAGCTCCTTGCTCACGCCTTGCCCGAAAACCAGCAAATCATCCGCTCTGGCTACCAGATGTTAACTGATGCCGCCCAAATGGGGACACGCTTCAAGTTCCTGGCCATGTTTCCCGGCGTGGTGGCCCCCCACCTGGAAAAATTCCCTGTGGTCGGGTTTAGCTAGTAAACGATCATGTTTTGATTTATTAATATAATTTGAATATGTTGCACATAAATGTTAAACAAAAAACGAATGCTATTTCTTCTGGAATGCATTATTGATCGCCTGCATCTCGGCTGCGGTCAGTTGAAGTACCGCCGAGATGGCATTCAGCATGTGTCGTTTGCCGTCCGCATCCCGGGTAACAATATAACTGATAATAACATTTTTCAGATACTCTAGGTTGGCTCCTTCGCGGGTCTTGCAGCGCTCCAGTCTGAAATCAAATGGACGTTTTAAATATATATATTTTTTTAAAGTCCAATTTACCTACCTGTCGACCTGCTCCTCCAAGCACTCGATCTTCTCGTGCATCTCCTGCTGCGAAGTAACTTTGTCCTGGATGGCTTTTCGCAGAGTGGACTCGGCAGCATACTTGGCTTTTCGCAGAGCGGTAATCTCGATGTCCTTCCGGGCCAGTTCGTTGGCATAGTGCAACATGTGGCAGTTATCCCCCAGGGACATTTTCTTCGAGCGCACTTTCAGATTTCTTTCGCGCTGATCTCGCTGCTCTCCCTCCACTTCCACGCTGTCCGCATCCGAGGAGTAGGCGAAGGATTCGCCTCCAGCCGCTTCCATGCCAGGCGTAGCCAGGGCAGTGCCCACATTGGTGGCGGAGTGAAAGACCTCGAAAGAGGTCTGCAACGTTTTGATCTCCTGCTCTTTTTCGTCAAGAAGCTGGAGGGATCGCTGGCGCTGCTTCTGCAGCAACTGCTCCAGTTCGTTGAGCTTGCAGCGAGTTTCGTTTTCAAGCTCTGCCTTGGCCTCCTGCCACTTGGTTCTCTCGCTCTTCAAGGCGAGTCGTAGTTTTTCACCCTGCTGTTTCAGCTCCATTTCTGCATCCTCGATGTCACGGTTAAGCACTTGTACCTTTTCCTGAAGTGTCTGGATGTGGGACTGCTGCAGTTGGACCTTCTGTTCGAGGAGTTGTCGTTGTTGTTTGGCAGCTTCGAGCAGTTTTTGGACTCCCTGGAGCTGTTGTTCGCAATGTGTGTGATCAGCTGTGCTGGAGGTACGGCCACCAAATGATAGAATCTCACCGAGATCCAAAGGATTTGCGGAACGATTATTGGCACTAGTTAGGAGCTTTTTCAGGCGCACCATCTCATCCACTAGCGTCGCTACATCCACATCATCGCTTACGGATTTCACACCCGTTGAGGGGCGCTCCTGTATATTCTGCAACTGTTCTTTTAAGGCATGGATGCTGTCCTGATCCTGCTGCCGCAGGCGATCGTAGCTGCCGACAGTGGTGCTGAGCTCTGCCAGGCGAGCCTCCAAGCTGGCTACACGATCCTCGTGAAGGGCAGCTTGTTTGCGGCTCTGCTCCTCCGCACGCAGGACGCGTCGTTGCTCCTGGCGTATGGCCACTGCGTGCTGTTCCTTTAGCTGTTGCATCTCTTGGCGCACCTGCTGGAGCAGAGCACCACTTTCCACACTGGCGGCATTAGCCGAGGGTTGTTCCGCCTTAGCCTGGAATTGCTTAAGTTGGGACCGCGCCTCTTTTAATTGCGATTGCAGATCTCTGAGGCGACTGTTCTCAGCCTCGTTGCTGGCGAACTGTGTCTTGAAGTTGTTCAGCTGCATCTCGATGTTGTCTTTCAGGTGGCGCTCGTCGGCATAGAGCTTTTGCAGTTCGCGGATCATTAACATCTGATTGCTGGTCTCCTTCTCACGCTCCTGTCGTTCAATTATCCACTTGGCCTTCACCTCATCTACATCGTTCTTGGCCCGAGCAGCTTGTTCTTTGGCCCGTGTGTGCAAGTCCTGAATCGCCTGCTCTTTCTGAGAGATTTGGCTTCGCAGTTGCTTTTTGTCGGCCTGGAAGGAGGCCTCCATGCGGGACTTTTCTGCAGAGAGTGTAGCCAGAGAATTCATCAAAGTAATTATTTGGGTCTGAAGCTGTCCCTCGACGGGCAGAGCAGCGGCACCATCTGCACCGCCATCGTTGGCATCTGAGCTATTGTGGGATACATCTTGTTTGGCCGGGGATCCTGGTTCTCCGGCGGCTGTGGCCTCGGCGTGAGCGGCCAAACTAGTCTCCAGGGCCTCCTTTTCCTTCAATAGACCCTTGTAGGCAGTAACAACGTCTGGAAGTGGGTTAATTTAATTTCTGCAAATGGAATAACTCGTTTGTTTACCTTTTAGTCGTTTTTCGTAGCGGCTCAGTTGCTCCTTTTGGGAGGAAACTAGTGCCTCCAGATCCCTTTGTCGCTTATCCATATCGCTAAGAGTTAAGATATCGCGGAGTTTATTCCTAAACCTTCACTTTATTTTTCTCTCGTGGCATTTTCGCATTTCCTTCAATAACAATATTTTTTTGGCAGCTGGAAAGTGAAATGGCGGGCATGCCAACTTACTGCGTTTGCTATGTTCCTAAATTTGCCGCCTTTTGTTAATTTTAAAAATATTAAAATTAAGCGGATATAAATCTTCTGTTAATTAAAAAAAAACTTCATATAATTTAAACAAAACAAAATGAACAACAAAATTTTTGTCAAATTTTCTAGGAGATCATTTTTTCTTCAAATTTCCCCTTAGGGGGAAAAGTTGGGAAAGTGCATGGGAGGCACAATTTGACCCACTGCGAAGGCTATATCTTTGCGAATAATGATCCGATTCTGGAGCGGAATACCTCAATCGATTTGTGGATCCTCCTGTGGATTCTCTATCAATTTTCATCAAAACCCAGGAACAAAATATTTTTTTGATTTTTTGTCAAATTTTCAAGGGGATCCCCTTCAAAGTTGGGAAAGTGCATGGGAGGCACAATATGACCCACTGCGAAGGCTATATCTTTGCGAATAATGATCCGATTCTGGAGCGGAATACCTTAAACGAATTGTGGATCGATTCTCTATCATTTTTCATCAAATCCCAGATACAAAATATTTTTTAGATTTTTTGTCAAATTTTCTGGGGGATCCCCTTCAAAGTTGAGAAAGTGCATGGGAGGCACAATATGACCCACTGCGAAGTCTATATCTTTGCGAATAATGATCCGATTCTGGAGCGGAATACCTCAATCGATTTGTAGATCTATTCTGTATCAATTTTCACCAAAACCCAGGAACAAAATATTTTTTCGATTTTTTGTCAAATTTTTAAGGGGATCCCCTTCAAAGTTGGGAAAGTGCATGGGGAGGCACAATATGACCCACCGCGAAGGCTATATCTTTGCGAATAATGATCCGATTGTGAAGCGGAATACCTTAAACGAATTGTGGATCGATTCTCTATCATTTTTCATCAAAACCCAGGAACAAAATATTTTTTAGATTTTTTGTCAAATTTTCAAGGGGGTCCCCTTCAAAGTTGGGAAAGTGCATGGGAGGCACAATATGACCCACTGCGAAGGCTATATCTTTGCGAATAATGATCCGATTCTGGAGCGGAATACCTTAAAAGATTTGTGGATCGATTCTCTATCAATTTTCACCAAAACCCAGGAACAAAATATTTTTAGATTTTTTGTCAAATTTTCTACGGGATCCCCTTCAAAGTTGGACGCTGCGGAGGCGCTATCCTTGACATTGTCCTTCATATTCTTAAGGGGTTTGTATTAAATGGTTTGTATATCAAACGTCTCTAATTTTTATTTAAACTTTTACAAAGGTCTATAATTAGGCTTAAATTAATAGGTTTATTCAATATCTATAAATATTTTTATATTCCGGTGTTTAGTATAAATATATACATTGTTGCCTCCGTTACTAAATTACTCGGCGCTCTCTTCGTCCTTCATCATCTGCTCAATAAGGCGCTTGCGCTCTTCCGCCTGTCGGAGCTTGCGCATCACCAGATCTTCATAGTCCCTGGAGGATATATTACTTCCGGTACCGGATCCTTTAGATTTTTCCTCAGAAGCAGGAGGCGTTACCCATTCAAAGAACAATGGTTTGGCAGAGTCGCCTTTCTCGTAAGCTAGTACCATGTCGCAGGCTTCGCGGCTGCCTAGTTCCACCATGGCACGTCCTCTTCGCTTTCTGTTAATGACCAAGGCAACTACTTCACCGTATTTCTTAAGATACTTCAACAGTTGTTCCTCCGTGTAATCCTGGTCAGGTTCGGCCTTCCACTTAATCTTAATGCGATGCTGAGCTGAATCAAACTTGGCAGGTTGTTGTCGGAGTTTAAGGTGCTCGTCATGGCTGCGTTTCAGCTGTTCCCGCATAGCCATTTGCTCCTCCTCCAGCAGGCGGGAACCCTCCTTTCTTAAACGATCGATCTGTTCCTGCAGAAGTTCTTCGTCGCTCTTGGAAACAGTGCTATACGGCTGACTCTTTTCCAGTTTATGAAGAGCTGCTCGCTCCCGTTCCTCCAACTCCTCCTTCAGTTTCTGGCGCTTGCTGTCCAATTGGCGACTTCTCAGCTCCGCTGCCTTCTTTGCCCTTAATACTTTGTCATAGGCGGACCTAGCCGATTCATCCGTTAGGATCTCGAGTGCCTTGGATAGTTCATGGAAGCGCTCTGCCGCCTTGGGATTATCCGGATTCTTGTCCGGATGGCAGTCAAGGGCACGTTTTCGGTATGCCTTGCGAATTTCATTTTGTTCTGCGTCTATATCAATGCCCAAAAGTTCGTACAGATTTATGTCCGAAAACTTTTTATTCGCCATTTTTCCTAATTATTTGTATTTGTTGAATAAGATAAGATTTAGCCCAGCAAAACAAAATGAAATTAAATGATTTGTTTACACCAAGCGGCGTTATCAGCTGTTCTCCAAAAAGAAAGTTGGCAGTACCATTATTCGCACTGGCGTGCGCAGGATTAAATAAAAGGGGATTAAAAATATTTTAAAATAATATTGGGAACATAAATTATATTCTTTATATATAATGTTACTAACATATTGCACTTTTAATATTTTAAAATAATGGGAGACTTAAGTTCTATTACATTCATATTTTTAAATTATATATATAATTTGTTATCTATGTCTTTTAGTGAGTTTTATGCTTTTTATATTATTATATCTAAAATCGTAGGATGTATAAATAAGTTGAATTCCTTTTTAACATAAAATGTATAACGATATTAATTTTTAAGACTTAAAATCGGGTTTTTAATCTGATAAGCGATCAGCTGTTCTTTAAAACGTGCTGGCAGCACCACAATTCAACGTGCCTAGCGTGGTTGTTTTATTTGCCGAAGTAAATACGGATTATAATGAAGTTAAACCCTTGAGGCAACAATGAGCATATATCACGACGAGGTGGAAATCGAAGACTTTGAGTACGACGAAGAGGAGGAGATGTACTACTACCCTTGTCCTTGTGGCGATCGATTTCAGATCTCCAAGGTAACAACATCGCGTATACGCAACATTTTCGGAACATCCTTTAAATAAATTTTTTTTAGGAAGAGCTCATTGAAGGCGAGGAGGTGGCTACATGTCCCAGCTGTTCCCTGATCATTAAGGTTATTTACGATCCGGTAAAAGAAATACATGAATCATCATATAAATTTCCTCTAACAAAGGGAGTTACTCTTTCCAGGAAATGTTTAAAGCTGAGGAAGACGAAGAAACTGCTCTGAACGAGAAGCTCGGGGAGCTAAAGCTGGAAAAGAACTAAAAACAAAACAAATTCTTTGGTGTAATTAAATAGTTTTATTTATATATTTTTATATATAGACTTCGTTTTAGTGTAAATAATACGTTGACTAGTAAACAATGAAATTATTCAAGCTCGGCGAAACAATTCAATTATGGATTTCGTTTGGGGTGAATTACAAATAATTTATATTTTACAATATCTAGAATTGAAATCCTCGTTAATACATAAATTGCACTTAGAACTTTATGGTTGTTGTTTTAAAAGCTGAGCGCATTTAGTTCTCTAACACACATTACAATTTAGAAACATAAATAAAAGGAACTGTGGCTGGAAATGTGAGTAATACAATACATTACATGACATATAGGGTGAGAAAATTATTTCAAAACAGGCATACATAAATAATAAACAGTTACCACTTTCTGCTTACGAGTTAGGAATTAGACTTAAACTTAGCACGTAAATGTGATTACGATTCGCCCAATGGATTGGATATACAATTGGGCTTGGATTTTCTCTGATTCGAATTGTTTTAGAGAGCGTGCTCGTTCAGCAAGTGGTATTGGGAAGTGAGTTCTTCCTGTTTAATGCGCATAAATGCCGTCTGAAACTCGAGTGCTAAAGGCGGACACTACTGTTCCAGCCAGGATCCGCTACTGGTATTCGGCGACTTAAGCTAAAGTAAAAAAAAATAATAATTCGTTATATATTTCTTTATCTGAGAGTGGATTATCTATCACCTTGATGTTGAACTGCTTCAAGGTGCTTTCCAGAGCCATGGCATTTCCAGAGAAATAGGCAGCAATAGCATTGTGTAGCAGAATCAGTTGCTTGTGCATCACTTTGATCTAATTATATTTAAGAAGAGACGGTCTATTTTGGCCAGCTGAGGGATAATTTATGAATGAATTACTTACGCGATTCTCATCTAAAAATTGCATTTTAATGGCCACGTCTGAGCGCAGTTTCTCATACTGGTCTTTATGCTGCGCATAACTTCGTTGGGTGTCCTCCAAAGCGGCAGCCGAGGGCGTCAGCTCGGGCTTAGCATTCTCCAAGTCCATGCGGTAGGCATCAAATTCGATTCTAGAACAAAAAATTTTATAAATTTAAATTTAAATTGTGAAAATTTGTGATCTAGAGTTTCCATTTACCTTGCTGTTTCGTACTGTCGTATCGTCAGCAGGGTGTCATCGATTGTCTTATTGCATAGTGTATTCACCGACGAAATGAAGAAATTAAGCGCATTGAGGAGCAGCTCGCCGTTCTTGGTCAGGTTTCGCTGCGTCTCCGAGTTGCAGGTGAACTCCTTTTGCAGCTCTGGATTCTTTTGTGCCAGATCCGCAAAAGAATCTGCCAGCGCGTGCTGGGTGACGACCACGTGTTGAAAGTGGGAGCTGAATGCTCGCGTTAGTCGCAGAATGGACAGATATTTGCGCTGCGTCTCGCGCAGCTGTTCGATTTGCGCCTCCAGCTCAGAGTCAACGGTGCGCTGTGACTTTCCTAGCTTCTCAAGCATTATTTGTCGGGTGCACTTGTACGTGGATATACTCCAGTTTTTAATACTGTCGATCTTGGAGGCGCTTGTGCGAATGAGGCTACCGCTGTCCGTAGGACTAAGTATACCATTTCCAGATGGTGATGGACTTATGGGCGACATCGGTGTGGTGGGTGCTATCGATCGATCGGATGAGTCAGCTTGGTTGCAGATAGATATGTATAGTAAACAACTTACCTGAATGGTTCCTTAAAGGCAAACTGTTGGGTGGGATGAAGGGACCGCCTCCAACACCCATTATACCGGCTCCTCCCGCAATACTGTGGCTACTGGCGCTCCCGATGACCATGCTCCCACCTTCGGTTCCCGTGTGGACTGGCCCGCAACTGTCGTTTAGTGAGGGCGCGTCTTTCAGCATCTCATGAATGCTGCGCTCGCGTTCTGCCATGGCAATTGGTCGCTATCTCCGTCCGATTCAAAATAATTACCTTCGGAAAATTTGTTTTCCGTAGGTGTGCGTGTGTGCGTTGGTTTGGGGGTCTTTTTGTCGGAGCGGCTTTGAAATTTCCTCGCGGAAATCAATATTGCACGCTACGCGATGCAATAGGCCGATGTTCGTCGCCAATTATTTATGCCAGCGTTCTTTCACTCTTACAAATTCTTAGAGTTTCAGGCAAACTTAAAAAACTATGTTCTTTGCTACTGAAAATAAGTGTGGCCGTTCTATGGGACTATATTAAGCCAACAACCCTTACAACATTTTGCCGGCAATAAGTCAATATTACTTTCAAAAATCGGTATTTTTAAGGATTGTACATTTATTGAGGTTCTTAATTGTAAATATTATTTAATCATATTCTTGTTCGCAGTGGATATAAAGAAATCTTTTGATATAAGAATATACATTTTAAAATTTAAAGTAAAGTTAAAGTACAGTATTTTTTGTTATTTTTGTTACTGTTATATTTGGTCACATCGAGAGCGATCGCTTATTTTTATTTCGGGGATTTTACGTATGCTCCTAAGTTTTATTCCTTATCAGCTGTTGATTATTTAATCCTTTGAATTGCTTTGCCCCGTAACTAGAAGCCCAGAAAATATGAACATCCTTGGCTTGACCGTTGTGTTGATAGCGGCGGCTGCGGCTATATTCTTCTCCTGGCCCAGTACTCCACAAGTTGCGCCGCACCGCAACCGTGATGAAGAGGAAGAAGAGATCCATGGTCCCGATGGGAAGTTGCGAAGCCACTTCGGCCAGCAGCAAATGCGCCGCAGGTAAGTTTATAAATCCGGTTGAAATGTATGGTGTCTTATTTTCAAACCCTACCCTTCAGCCGTCCGGGCGACAAATGTTCAGTTTGCCTTGACGAGATGATGGATGGAGAGTTGCATATGATGCAGTGCGGTCATGCGCTGCATACAACATGCTTCGAGGAGTATCGCTATTTGCGAAGGAACTGCCCTCTGTGTAGCAAGTTAGTGAATCCGAGTCTACCCGGTGACGACTGCCCAATCTGTTTGGGTCCACTCTCCAAGGATGATATGAGGCATCTTGCCTGTCAGCACGCTCAACATAGTCAGTGTCTGGCTCAGTTTCGGTTTAGTGGATATAAAGTCTGTCCACTATGCCGCCAACCAGATATATAGATAAGACAATACAAAACACATGGATCTACAAGCGAGGAAAAGAAAAAAAAATGTCAGCGCAAAGCGTTTGACTTTCCCATTTAAAATCACAATCAGCACAAAAAGAACGCGATAAGCAATTGAAATAAGTCTGTCTTAGCATGTAATTGTCATAAGTTTTGTTAAATAAACAACATGAAACGACTTAGAGGAATGCCTCTAGTATGGGGGCCGCCGTGTGGCTCCAGCTTTCCCGCCAGCGAAGTTCCTGGAACTGCTGAAGACTTCTTTGGAAGCCGGCACGGGTCTCGAAAATGCTTGGATTCTTTGGGAAGTGCTCGAACCAGATACGCAGTTGCTCTGCCAGCTGAATGTGATCTTCAAATACGAAGCCATTCTCTCCATGCTTCACCAGCTCGTTCAAGCTGAAATAAGAAACCAAATTTGAGCAACCAATTAACATTATTAATTTAACATTCCCTTGTTTTGTACTAACCACTTAAAATCGTAAGCACAGACAGGCAAACCACTGCCAAACATGTCAACCACTTTCATTGGGAGATCAAGGCCGCTAGTGCTCCAATGTAAGCAGACGCCCAGATCGGCGCTTGCCAGAACGCTGGGATAATCTTCAATCTCCAGCCAGGGCGTGATCACCGACACCATCTGCCACTTCAACCTGGCGATCTCCTCAGTGTAATGTTCCTTCTGCGGCCCTTTTCCAGTGATTATACACAGCAACTGAGGGTATACAAGAGGTTCCGCCAAGGCAGTTTCCTCATACGCCTGCAAAGCCTTTAGCAGGATACCAAAGTCTTCATCTGGTGTCCAACTGGTGCTCGAAACCAGGATAGCCTGGCGCTGAGGCTTGTATTGCACACTTCCGTTTGTTAGCTTTTGGGTGATGGCAGTGGCCTCCACCACATCGGACTGACTGCTATCCTTCGATTGAAATTGCGGGTAATCGTTGGCCAGCTTTAGGAAGAGCTCGTGCTTCTGGGCCAAGTCTATGGGGTGAAACTGCATCGGGGGTCGATCGTAGAGCACAGTTACAGGGCTAAATCACATTTAAAAAATTAGTTTTTAGACATTTATTAGAAAAAAAACCACTAAGATTTACCCGATATTCCAATTCTTCTGTAAATCGTCCTTCATCGCCCGCGTGACACAGAAGTGAGTATGCGCCTTGGAGCCAAAGTAACGTTCCAGTCGTCGGACTAGCCGAATCAGGAGACTGTTCTCTCCCCCGGACATTCCCAATGCCAAAACAGTGTAGGTGTAGTTGTGCCAATCAATAACAAACTTGGTTCGTGTCAGAGTGCAATAGAGGTAACAAACGATTAGCGTGGGAATGCCCGGCGGATTCTGGACGAGCAAAAAACTGGGCCGCCCTATAGAGATGAGGGCTATCAGGAGGCTGAGTGTTTGCCAGAAGGCCTTAAACAGCAATCGCAGTTTCGGGGTGAGGTTGGTCACAGGCACCGGCGTGAGCTCTTGGATCCTGCAGCAAGGATGCTGCGTAAGAGTCTCCATTGGACGTGTTTCCAAATACCCGATGACGTCCACGTGGTAGTTGTCCTCCAGCAGGCTCTGTGCATGGTACTGCATACGGGGACTTCGCCCGATATCGCCCAGTACGATGACGCAGGCGTGGCGCTTCTTGGGCGGCACTTCCGTCATCGCAATGCAGTTAGATTTTATTGCTTATCAACAATCAGGTAAAATTGCGCGTTTGTTTGTGGACGAAAGAGCAGTGTGGCCAGATGATACAAAATTGGGTAGCCCTTTTTTGAATTCAAATTTTGTTACCATTTAATTATAATATTAAGGTTAAAGTAATATAATTATATATCTATATTTATATTTATATAAGAAGCTACTTTTGTTCAAGGATAAAGATATTTGGCAAACAATTAATAGCCTAAAAGGAAGTCCGAAACAGTTCACAATGGTAACATTTTACGCTGTAGAATACCATGTAAAGTAGACAATGTAAGTAACTTTTTTTTTCAATTTATTTGGTAAGTAAATAATTTGGTAAGTTTAAATTATCCTTTTTTCGTTATTTAATTTTTAAAATAAAGTAGTTGTTTTATAAATTTGTCTTTATAGGCCATGTACAAAAATATTTACCAACGCTTAAATTTGTGAGGGGGTTGGTAAAATTCAGTGTGACCATTGCCGCCTCAGGTGGAAATACGAGAATACGTTTTTTGGGGGGGCTCCCATTAACCAACTACGCCGCGCGGCTTTGAAACTTCTGTTTCAACGGTCGACGGCAACGGACGTGTGCAGCGCGTGTCTGGCCCAGAGACAACAGCCAAAGGATACTTTACGTACTGAATTTACAATTCTTTTGAACCAAGATCTCTATTATAAAAACAAAAAGATTTTTGTTTAAAAATAAAATAAAAAACCTGTTAAAATAATCGTGGGTTTTCCATAATATAGCGGTATATCACCTCCCCATCTGTTTGTGTGTCTGTGCTAGTGCGCGTGTGCATCAGTGTGTGTGTGATTACCCACAAATATTGGATACAATATTTCAAGCCACAAATTTCAGCAAAAGGAATAAAATAAATTAATTAAAAAAGGTGTTGCAAAATAAGATTTAAAAAACAGAAAAAAACTGTGTCTCAAGGATTGTGTCTATCGTTTAATTGAGAGCCGCAAGTTGCCGGTAAGTTGCCCACTCAGACTGTCGTTATTTTACGCATTTTCGCCGGCAAAACAAGCCGGTTTTCCACCCCCCAATTGGCGCCTGTCTGTTATCCTGGGAGTAAGTGTAGGTGTGTGTGTGTGGTGTTTGTCTGTGTGTGGGGTTAATTCGAGCCATCGAATTTCGATGAAGTGGAAATGCAAATTTCAGAACACATCGTTCGTTTCCTGCTGCTTTTTGTTTTCTATTTATGCATTTTTATTTCCCTAATAATTCTCGACCATAATAAAATTTATCATGCGACTGTCTGGTGCAGTTTTAGTCTGGAATATAGTATGGAATACTATATAGTCTGGGAAAATTAGTATAGATTACTTATTTTTTATTTCCCAAAAATATAAAATAAATAAAGCAATTATATATTTTTTTTTTAAATTAAAAAACTTAAAGTATCGATTGAAAATCTATTTTATTGATTTATTTCTCTGCATGTACCATGTAGTTTATCCCATTAGGCGCGTCTGCCATTTCTGATCCAGACGCGAGTCGTCCTTTTGCTTCCTGTACAGTGTCCTTCGCAAAAGGCAAATGGCCAAAGTCAGCCACCCTCGAGCTATATTTCGCGGGGGGATGATGGTTGCACTGCCTTCCCGCCTTTCCGCCTGTGTGGGTGGGTGGGTTGTGCTGTTTGGGTGGTTTTCGGTGGGTGGTTGGAATGGTTTGGTCTACGACCGCCTCGTGGGGTTGGCCACCAAGTTCCCACTGTTGATTTTTGATTTCTGTGTGGCTCTTTATTGCGTTGCTGAACTTTATGCTCTACCGTTTCTTTTCTGCTCTGCTCTCTGGCTTGGTCCTTTTGTTGTCCTTCCTTATGGTGGCATTTGGCATAGAAAAGTTGCGACATCGTCGCTCTGGAGTCTAGAGTCTAGACATGAAATCCACATGCCTTTCTCTAGACAGGTTTTTATATTCTGTATTATTTTAAATGCAATTTGTTAGTAATTTAATATTTATTAAAATTCTGTATTGAATTCTTCCTCTAATTGCTTCTATTTTGACTTTCCTTTGTGGAATTAACATTAATTTTATGGAACATATTTTGTTATAATTTATTTCTTCAAAAGAAAACTAAAATCCTCATCGGAAAATTGCTATTTTTCAGCCAGACCGACAACATATCAAAGGAGGGATTACTTTGCACTGAAAAACTAACTCTAAGGACGCTCAAGACAAAAACTTTGACAGGTAAGTTCCTCGGCAGGTGCGTGTGTGCAGTCCCATAGATGGATAGATAAGTGAGTGAGGTGGGTGAGTCAGGGAGCTGGAGCAGTCAGGCTGAATAGTCGATTATCGCTGCATCTAATTTGTATGCCAACGACGTATGGTAGACGGCCTGCAGCCCGCATTCAACTCCGATCCAAAGGCAGGCGCGAGCTATTTGAATAATTCGCATCATGGACTCTCGGATGCCATCCATGGCTGTAGACTCTGTCCTAGGAGGGACGGGGGAGGAGAGCAGTCTCTTCCTATATCTAAAAAGACTGTGCCACATGCAGGCAGCTGCATGAGCTTGTAAAATGCCAGCACACAATGCCAAATATCCTAAACAAACTTCCGCTTCGCAGGCGCCCCGACGGAGAGGTGGCTATAATTAAGGCAGAGCCAGCCGAGATGCCAGCGGAGGGAGATAGGGAGAGCAAGTACATACCATCCCAGCCCCTTTTTCTATTTTTATTTAACACTGAACATACCTAGAAGATACAATTTTAATGTATTAAAATTATTTATTAAATAAATGGTGATTATCATGATGATATATATTTTTTTGGTCTGACATTTCTTTATATTTTTTTATCATTATTCTTCTTAGTTTTCTTAAATTTTCTCTGTGTACTTGAAGATCTCTTGCTGGGCAATGATCGACATCCAGTGTCTTTGACACTTTCCAAATAAAGACAGAAAATATCAGCGGAAGTGGTTGCCTTCTCTATTTCTCTACTTTTCTCTACTTTTCTCTATTTCTCGGTCGGCACTTCAATTTGTAAAGTGCTTACCCCAGAGGGCGGGCAAGTGAGTTCAGACGCCATACACGTGACAAACATGTGGATCAACTGGCGGCGAGATGGTGGACTCCAAAAGGCTATCAAAAAGGCAAATTACGCCGACCCGACCAGTTCAGGTAGAAGACGGTCTAAAGAACCAGAGCCGAGGCAAAAAGTCACTGCAGGTCATTGACTAGACTTTTTAGAAGAAAGAAATGGGAAAATATTACACGCGAATTGCAAAGTTTCGCTTGACTAACTTAAGATTTGGTAATTAAGAAGATTTGGGTCACTAAATAGACATCTCTTAAAACGTTAAATATTTTAGTAACAATTGCTGCAAAAAGCTTTAAAGTCTGGCATTCTGCCACGGCCAATGGCAGCGTGTAATTGGCGTTGACGGTTTTATTCCAGAACTCCGAATGAGTGACTGACTGAGTGACTGACTGGTTGACTAACTGAGTGACTGACTAGTTGACTAACTGAGTGACTGACTGAGTGACTGACCGGGGGCCAGCAGCCAACAATGCCAGAAAAGAAAGGCAGGTGAGCTGAAGGGACGTGATCAACTTTTTTACTTCCTTGGTTTCTGGTTCTGAGCTCTCCAAATTTATGCAGTCCCTGTAAACGGTGGCAGGAAGGGCGACCATTGAGCTGGGCGAGTGCCTCGGGCGGCGACAATGGCAAAGTGTTATTAAAATCCCAAGTAGATGACACAGCTTGGATTAAAGAATAATCGGAATATCACTTTGAATAGCTTCATAGCTTCCAAGATGGTTATCTTAATTAAAAATATCACTTCGCTTTAATAAAATTAAAGAATCTAAAAAACACATCACCTCTTGCTTAAACTTCATAACCTCAAAACTAATTTAAATAAATATCCTTTTTCGGCCACAAAATTTCCCATTTTTCATTTTCTGCTTTGAAAACCAATTAAAATTATCCTCTCCCCAAAAAAAAGGTGGAAGTTACATGTGTTCACATGCCGGGACTGCCGCCAGGACACGGTATATGGCGCCCAGGACACGCTTCCATCAGCTGAGCCTGTGGCTGTCACACCTCCAACCAAAAAAAAAAAAAGAGGACGAAAGGATTGCTGGCAAAAAGTACAACGTAACCCTAGTCCTCAGCCCGTGGTAAACTCGGTTGCCGCCGAGTGAGTGAGTCATTATGGTGGCAACTGGGGTTTGTGGCCAAAGCCAGGGGTGGTGAGCAGTCGGAGGAGCATGGGCTGGATGTTGCCGCTTGTCAGTTTTTGCAAATGAGGTTGTGAATATATGCCCTAAAGGATGTTTAACTGCGTGTGTTCTCGGGGCAGCTGCATAGTTGGGCAATTAGAAGCTGCACTGAGAAAATTAAACAAAAAGTACTTAAATGTATGAGTAAAGATAATTACTTAAATAAGTAATTATTTTTTATAATATTCTGATATTAGCCCACCTGTTTCAATTAGTTATTAAGATGTAACTTCAACTTAGCTGTCTTTATTAAGTAAACTTGTTTAAATTAAGAAAATGAATGACTCAAATATTTCATTAGGTGGCGAGGAGGCGTCAGGATGTGACAGGTCTATTCCTCGCTCCTATAGTCCTCATCCTGCCACCCACCACCTACCACCCCACCGTCGTTTCCTGTTCCGCTCCCGTATCTCTTTTTCACTTTGCCATCTTCAATTTGGGTTCATTGTCGTTTCTCGTGGCTTGTAATCAAACAAATGACTGCACCCAGGTGTTGCCGCAGGCACACACGTCGCTCACCCTCCCACCTACGCACCCGGCTCCCTTGCCCCTACCGAGGCCTAAAACTCCGTCCTCTATCTTTCGGTTTTGGAAGGCGGGGCCATCCCGCTTGTGGTGCCTTTAAAGCTTCTTTCATTGCCTGTCAGTTGCCGGGCTTTGGCCCTTATTTTGCTCTTAACGTGCGTTTGCCTTCATTATTGGCTTTTGGCAGGCTCTTGTCTGCTGCCCCCTCGCTCCCTCATTCCCTCGCTCCCCAGGCACAAGTCCTTCCTTCTTTTCATCGCTATGGCAGTCGTCTCCCTCTTTACTTTTAATGATGCGCAATTTGTCGTTAATTTTTTGGGCATTTTGTTTTATGTTTTCAGCTGAGTCCTCTTTTTAATACTTCAAAAAAAAGTATATATAATTTTTTATAAGTTCATAATTATAATTAAAGTACTTTAGGGTTTATATACAAATTAATCTTACAAGTAAGTAGTAACATTTTTATTGTCTTTAAATATATATTTATATATCATTTTTCTCGGTGCAAATCGTGTGTCTCATATAGTCCTTGTTCCCCCTTGATTCCTTGTCCAATTTTGTCTTTGTTTTGTTGACTGTGACTTTGGGGAATTTTTGTTTTATGTGTTTGGGTCGTGCGGAACTTTCTTCGTCGTCATCATCATTTCATTAATGGCATTTTTAGTTGTTCCTCTCTATTCGTCATTGTTGATCTTTGTCCTTTTCTGGGGGGTAGCTATTAAAATCTGATTATGTTCTTCAATGGGTTTGCGAAAACATTGGATAGTAAATGCCCCCTGGATAGGAAGCTCCTAAATTGTTCCATTACATTTTCCACAACAACAGTCACCAGCGGCGGATTTCTATCCTACTCTACCATTTTGTTCATTAAGTTAAGAACTCGTTGAAACTAAATGACGCTTAAAGGATTCCAGAAGTGAAAGCAAAACAGCGAAGGCAGATAAAGGTCCAGCCACGTGGCAAACCCCTTTACGACTTCATTTTCATTAGCGGAGCCACTGCAAAGTGCAGAATCCAGGCAGGAATCGCGGTCCACCCGGCAGCCACCCACTATTAACCAACCACCGCGTTTGGGGGAAGCGGCATCAGGCAGAACTACTGCCAGAACCGAAACTAAAAAGAGCCAGAACCAGTGCCAGGGGATAGGCGATCCAAACCAGAACCACTAACCAAAACAAATGCCCCGCGGTATTGTGGCAGCTGTGCATCCGCTGCAACTCTCGCATCTAATTCTCCCTAAAAAGGTTGTGAGTGGAGCTTCCATAAAATTTTTTGATGATTAAAAAAATACTGAAATATGTATATAAATTTGAAGATAACTTTTTGAATAAACACTTCACCGGATGAGCATCTAATTTTGTAGCATAAAAATACTCTATTAACTCAACCTGGTATAGCTCTTTCAAAAAATATTCTCTAACTCTTCTCGCTGTTGAAAAATAATCGTATTTATCCGGATGCTTCTGTAGCAGCTTATTGTTATTATTATTCAGAAGTGCTGGGAAACAAGGAAAATGGGAATTCCAAATGGAGGCGAAGTGGATGATGACTAGCTTTTAGCCAAGAGGCGGCTCATTTCACTCGACGCCTCATGGAACAGCGGGCATTGGCCCAAAAGCCGCCTCTCTCCTCTGGTTGCATTCCAAGCCATCCCATGCCTCCTCCTCCGGCACTCCAATCCCATTGTCATGCAAATGTGCAACAATTGACAACAGAAACAGGCGCCAGACGAGATGCCATAGATCGCAACGGGAGTTTGCAGCATGAGCTGGGGAGGACACATGACGCACATGACCATGGACATGGACAGACAATTAAGTGTCAAGTTTTTCACGAACATTATAATAGAGGGAGATCGGGGGAGCCATGGGGGAAAATGCAACTAGTGACGACGAGTGTTTTATGCTGTTTTACATTTGTCTGTTGTGGGGGGGATGTGGGGAGGGGCAACATACTATGTATACGTGCACTGAGGAAAAAAATCTATTTTAAGATTCATCTTTATTCGTAATTCTAACATGTTTTGAAATTATTTAAGCTTCAGTGTGACTGAATGTCATTCCTGTGACATTTTTCAACTGGATTGTGACGAAACAAAAGGAATAAGGGTTGTATTCCAGGGCTACATTTATGTACAACGGGGCGTATGTGTAACTTCCGGATTTTCTTCTTGTTATTGTGATACTCCTTTCATTTCTTTTTTTGACTCTGGATGCTGGCTGTGTAAAATGGATTATGCTAGTATGAGCCTCGGTGCAGGAGAGATATGTCATTCTCCTGGCTCCCGTTTGTTCCATGTGCTGGAGTATCCCCTCCTCTTACCAAAAAAACAAACCACTACGAAAGCCGTGCAAGCAAACAATTGCCCAACAAAAGCCGCTTACATACAACACTTGAGGCCCGCACGATTCTGGCTGATGTTCTCTGCTTTCTGCCATTTGATGCTCCTATGTTGTTGGCGTTGTGGCCGTAGCTGCCAACTAGACTCTGACTGCAGTTAAATTACAATTGTTCGCTTTGCTGCACATTTCTTTTTTTTTTCTAACGATATTTCTAAAAGGGCTATCTGGCAGGAGGAGTCTATAGGCTATAGACTATTCAAAAGTTTAGTGAGAAAAACAGAATGTCCTTTAAAACCCAGCCATTCTATCAATTAAACATAAGTCCATTTGGAAAATAGCTTCAAGTTTCATAGGCTATAAAAATCTTTTGAAAGAGTACTCCCTGTTCGACTTGATTTCTGGTGATGGTTGTATGTTCCCTTTGCCGAAGCCAAAGCCATGTGCCTACATACATACAACATGTAATACGTAATTGTGTTTGGTCTGCTTGAAGGGAGATGCACACATTCTGTGGCAGCGAAAATGGTAGAGTAGTTAAGGAGGGGCTCGGCCAACAGCTTTGTCACAGCTTTTCCCTGCTGTTGTTTTGCATTGTTTTTGCTGTCTGGTGGTGTGTGCTTTCAGTGTTTAAATGGTATAAAATGCTAATCGCATTTGGCCCACACAACGTTGATTTATGTATTCGAGTTGGTACGTGGGCTGAAAGGATTCACAAGGCCTCGTGGGGGAGCGCCAAAGGATTAGGTGGGATTTCGCTTCGAAGGCTTAAAATTTCATGTTAATTGTAACCATAGAATTTGGAATTAATTCGTTTGCCATAAATCACTTAAAATATTATCTAAAGGTGTGCGAAAAACAGTCAACTGGCAGAAATTCAACTGGAAATAAAAAAACTTAAAATTCAGATAAACAAAACTCATTTGCATATGCAAGTTAACTTAATTTGCATGAAATGCGACGCCACTTACCACCCCAAATAAGAGATGAGGGGTTAGGGAAGGCAGAAAGGACTTGCACTTGGTTGACTTGGAGGACCGAAAACACGGCACCAGCAGTCGGGACTTGAAACATTCACACTTAGCCAGCGAGTAGCTAAACAGGACATGGAGACATATATACACTTATAGGGAACTTTTACTTATTTATATATTATATTGGATTAGGAATTTCTGTTCTTTTTATCTTATGATGGCACTATATTTTCCTACTTCTACTCTCAATTAAAAACAAACTTTCATAGAAATTGACTTACTTTGATGATCTCGAACCCCTCTTACCCTTATTTATTTTTCTTTCTCAGAGCTATTAGGCAATTAACTTCCAATTAAGTAATTCGATACGATTCCATTTAAGAGACTTCCAATTCTAAAACCCACTGTATTTATGTGTATATAGAATACATCGTGGGTAAATGGAATACACACAAAGTACAAAAAGGGATGCAGACAGGAAGGGATCAGGGAAGGAAACTGGCGCGCTGTAGCTGCTCGCATTCCCATAATGAAGCATCACGAACTTTTGTATTAAAACTTATTAAATTTCTGCGGCTGTTGCCACTTCACAGAGCATGTAGTTGCTTTCAGGTTTCTCCTGGAGTACACTTGCAGAAAATAATTATGTTGTCGAAATAGAAAAGGTCCTTTGATGCACAAAATTGCAATGGAATTGCGCCCCGTGATGTATTTTCGTTGCCCTTACCAGCTCGCGTGCGGTTTAATTTTGTTTAATTATTCGTTACGGATAAGAGTCTTTGCTGGAGCTCCATTCGACTTTTTCCTTATTATTCTGCTGGCCCGAATTCATTTTCATTTGTGCAGCTCGTAAGTTTTCGCCATCGCCACATGGCATCCTGTAGTCATTTCTTGCCGGCTTCCCTCCGCCAGTCTCTGTTCTTTTTCCTCTTTTTTTTTTTTTTTTTTTGCTTTTTTGCAGACCCGCCGCTCCTTTTCCTCTTAATCCTTGTTAGCTTTCGGCGTGAGCTGGTTTTTTTTCTCCTTGTGTCGCGCGCATTTTATGCAAATTACTTGCTTAAAGCTTAAAGTGCAAAAAATAAAACGACAGTGCAGATTGGTCGCGGATGGAAATGCCTGGGAAAAACAAGCGAGTAAAGCCAGTCACGTCACATATGGCTGTAAGCCAGAGAAGGAAAAACATGCCATTTGGCTTTGGACTTATCGGCCGGGGCTTCTCGCAACCTGCCCAGAGATCCTTTCGGGCGCATTGATGTCCTCAAATGAGAGTTGCGTGACTTTTGTGTGACTTTTATTTTCGCATCGCTCGCCGGCTCATCAACGAAGCCACTTGCGTCGAGTCATCATCATTGGGCTCCCATCCCCATTCTCATCATCATCCTTAACATCATCTACTTTCCTGTTGACAGACGAGCATTATAAACGCCAACGAATTGCTACCTCCAAGTTCGTCCTGCACACTGTCTTAACTTTTATTTTGAGTGTCGGAACCCCGGATTATTAAATGGAGCATAATTTATTCGAGGGATTTTGTTCTATTGCCTAAAAAGGGACTCGGAGAGGTGACATTTGTCTCTATGTAGATGAGGAGAAGAATGGCTCGAAATAGGAGGCACTCAAGCCCGTGATAATTGAAACCTAATTACTGTCGGCTATTTGACCTGATCTCCCTGTAAGCGGCGCTAAACAACTTAATTCCCTTTACTGTTTTGCGTTTATATGGGTCACCCCCAGTGGCCCACATTCAAGTACATGCTTGTATCCAACTCAAAGCAACCTCAATCCATTCCAATCAAACTATGGCCGAACAACCACTCTAGAAACAACCCTTTGGGTCAACCACACCCCACCATCAAGTTCAAGGCATGCTTTTATGGTAATAACCAACTCAAGCCGCGTGGCCAGGTATTCGCTATTGATTTAATAATTGCCTGATAAAAGTAAAAATACACTCGAATCGATAATATCCATTAGAGGGAGTTCTGCGTATAATATCTGCGTGGTATCCGGACAAGAAATCATAAATCGATTAAGCCTCGGGGACCGCGGATGCATTCCCCGGAATTCCGGACGCTTCTTGTAAAAAGTTTAATTAATATAAAATTAAAAGCGTGTATTGCTGTTAATGTGGCAGAAGTTCTTGAGATTTTCAGCACAAATTGCCATTAAAAATGCAATCACATTAAGCCCAGACATCCTTTAATCGATGAAGCCAATTGCGGAATGCTTAATTGTCGGTGTTTAATGGCCCTTCCTTTATTGCAACTACTCTTACATAATTTGTTGCTCTTTATTGGAAAAAAATATATATTCCAGTTGGTGATAAGGGTAATTAATTGGGAAAAATCATCAACATATGTGATAGGATTCAACTCTTCAAATTTAATTTATTTTCCTTATTAAGCTTAATTGTAATTAAATGAATGACAGAAAGTTATATCAACTTTCGTGAACTCTGTTGGTTAGTGTAGTTGGCATAAATGCCGAAAAATATCCAGGAAACAAGTTTCATCTTCCTGTCCAAAATCTAACAGCTGCTTTTAAGCGCAGATGAAACTGGACGACTGTCTGGATGACTGGCCATTAATTTGAACAAAGCTAATACCGAAAATTATATGGCCAACGGGATCCGCCAAAAAATTTGGGTTACCCTCGGTCACGTTAAACGAAACTGGTTTTGTTAGCGACTGGTTCGCGAAATGGGTTCCATTCCCTTCGGCCCCCAAAAAATTCGGCAAAAGGCCAACAACAACACCAGATGTCGACGATCGCGATCAAGTTACCTGCGATCTGCTATAGGTTGTCTCCTTTGATTTGAGCAGCGGCAGGTGCAAAAGTCTGAGCAGGGCTTTAGGGTTGTTGGATCTGGACACTGAACAAAATAGTTCCATCAAAGGTTTCCTCAAAATATTTTTTTTATAAAATTCTGGCCCCTTTACAGTTTCTTCTTGGCAAAAAATAAAATAAATTGTTCTAAAAAATAAATAATTTATTAAACAATTGCCTTAATTTTTCTTCGTGTTTCTGATTCTGTTTCTGCCTCTGGCTTTGTGTCCGCTGTTTCAACTGATTTCCTTTGGTCGGGCACACCTGCTGTCCTTGTTTGCTGTCCCTCTACGGGTTACCTTTTCTTTAAATTCTGACTCAGTCAGGTAGCCTGTCCTGATCCTTTATGGCTATAATAGCCTTTTCGCAATTCGTTTGCTTTGGTTGTTGTGCGCTTCGTTAATCGAAAGTGCTCAAGTCTGTATCCTGTACAGGACTCTTCAAGATTATTATCTGAGGCTTAGGGAGGATGGGTCTGGAACGACCTCTCATCATTGTCCGTGTCACAATAATTGCCATAAATTATTCGACTACCTGCTACTGTCTCGCAATCGTCTTCAGTCTGATCTGAAACAAAAACTGCAACTCTCGAAGAATGTGTTAATTTTGTTTTGGAGAGAATTTCGTTGAGGTGTCAAACCAATACAATTTTGTTATGAGTTCTTGACATATTCTCTTAATAGTTTACCCAAAAGATTCCTTTTTTTTTCCTTCTGCAATAAATCTTAGTAATTATGACCAAGAAAGGAGTTTGTTATTAAACATCTTACACAAATTTCATTGTTTTGAGTCTTAAAACCCAGCTCTTATCTAGGGCTGATGAAGTGAACTTCAGTTTCACTTGACCAAATAAAAATTTCCGTCATTAAAATGAATAAAGGCCAGAAACTAACTCGAGATTCTTCTGCCTCAAGGGGGCAAGGCGACAATCTAAAGTGAAGTTGGTGGGCGGAGAAAGAGAATATCTCCAAGTACATAGTTTCCTCGAGTTCATCTCGTATTTCCAGTTAGTCGTGTGCCGTTCTCGTTGAGATTTACGAAAATTACAATTGTGTATTCTTCAGGCACTTCAACTTGAACTGTCGCTGTTAGTGTTTCCCCCATCCAGTCCACAGACCGCCGCTCCTGGCCACTCCCCAAGTCCCAACTGCATTTCCCAATGTTATTCTAACGCCATTCGCCGTGGCATTGTTTGACAGTTCTGTCTTCGGTTTCCTCTGCTCTATCTCTATTTTGGTGCAACTCCCCCGACAAACCCAAAAACCTGATAAAAAAAACTTTATTCTCCAAACACTCGCACAGAGGGAAATTTTTAGAGAGGGCTCGTAGCCAAACAAACCGAAACCAAACTAAACCGAAAATCGATAAGAGTAACGGGCGGAAGAACATCAAGGGAATCCGCAACTCTACTTTATGGAGGTAGAACTATTGAATAGTGTATATAATCAATATATAATTATTTTAAGAATTATGCATATATATGGAGTGCTAAGTAAGATGAATGAATGGCACTATAATCGAGTTGCAGTGATAATATTTTCCATTACTGTTCTGGATGAGATAGTTGAGATACTTTCGCTCAAGTGTCAAAACTTTTCAGAGATCAGCAGCAAGCACGTCATTTCGCCAATAAATAGAACGCCTGACAGTGGAGTAGCAGAACAGTTTTCCATTTTATCGATTCAGCTACCACAATCGCATCTCAGCCTGTCCATTTTTATTCCGGATGTAGCTCGGGCTGCTGCCTTGCCTTCATTTATGTCTGACAGACGCTGAAAGGTACGTGTTTAGCCGGGGTCCATTGAGACGAGTGGGTAGTGGGTGGAGATGTCAAGGTAGGGACTCTAAAGCAGTTTCGAAATCTTTGTTGATAACCGCATTGAGGCATCTGCCAGTATCCTCCGGAATTGACTCATCCCCATGCCACTGGGTGACTTGAGCTCCTGTGCCCCTGCGGCTTTATGCCTATCAATTGAGGAAATATCACTTCAAGTGGCCCGGCCATAAAACACAAAAACCCCACCGAAAGTGGGCGGCCAAGTGGAGCCAGTGTGTCACTTGAATCGCCTCGAGTGCAAATGAGAAAAGACGGTCGAGTGGTTGGAGAAGATCTAGGGTCGTCGGAGTTTCGGCTGTAGTCGTAGTTGGAGTGTCCTGTATCCTGCCCGGCCAACTCCTTTCCCTGCCCCTGGATATTTATCATTTTGCACTCTTGATTCGAGTGACAAACGAGGGAGACACATGCAGTGCCCAGATATGGAGGCAGGCGAGGAGCTCTTTCCAAAAGAAAATATTGAAAAATGGCTTGGAAATGACCTCCGGTTTTTCGGCTCCGATTTTGGGGCTTCTGATGTCAGACGATGTCGGATGTCAGATTTCAGATAAGTCGATTACAAATTGTTAAAAGCTTGAGTCAAGTTGTCTGCACAAAATAGTTTTTCTGTGTTTTTCTTGGCATTAAAAAAACAAATAATATTATCGAGAATAGAAAACGTAAATATCTCTCTTTAGGGCCTTTTAAATATTCAAAAACACCGGCTTCAACCTAATTACAGTCCCTACTATTATCTCTTAATTTCTCTACCCATAGATATGTCTATCTATTTGTGTCACTTGGTGTGGTTTGGAGGTTTCCCCGCCACTGCACCGCCTTTCAAGCTGTGGGATATTTACTCTACTCCCCTCCCGCATATCACAACGATGTTCTGGCTCTGCCTCATGACGAAGTCGGGGGAAAAGTATTTCTTTATCTCTGCTTACTTTGCCACCTTTCTCTCTCCACTGGCAGTTCCATTTGCCTACTCCCCTGACTTTTCTGGCTCAGATTGCCGGAGTGGCCGTGTTGGAAGTTGCCTAAAACATTTTTGTGTTCCAGTCCATCCACATTTCCGTCCTCTGGCCCGCACGGAAGTTTTTCAAATTTCTGCTCGAGTCCAGCTCCTGTGGCTCCTTCAAATTCGCCCCGCAACCTAGCCAGCCCACATTGCCTTAGATTTCTGCTTAATTTATGTTTCTATGCCGAGTTGGTTGGTCTGTTTGTCTGTCTCTTTTTCAGGTTCTACCCTCATTCTGACCCATGTGGAGTTTTTCTTTATTTTTTGAATACTCTTAAATAAAAAATACAAAAAATTAAAATTAGATTACTAAAATTACTTCAGTAAGTAATTAAAAATAATACCTCAACTAAATTGCTTTCATAATTATACACTTTTTCTGTGGGTAGAGTATTTAAAATGCATAAAATAAAACATTGAGTTTTCTAGGACTCGAAGTATACTTAAAGTTCCTTTTTCCAGGTGCTCAGTCTGCCTACTTTCACATTAAAAGCCCTTCTGCCGGTTTATGTTCCCGATTTCCATTTGGTTGCAGGGCCAGTGCCTCATTTGCTTGGGCTTTAAGTTTTCGGTTGCATGATAAAGTCGCCCAGATTGCGTCGGATCTTAATGAGCCACTGCATCTGGGGGCATTACGGGGAGGGGCAGTTTTTTCAGGACATAAATGGGGACACAGCTACTTCCGCGACCAGTACGACGGCCATGATTAATCTCAACACTTTCCGACCCATTAATTTCACTCTGCTGAAGGGGCGAAAGAGTGCGAAAGTCTGGGGTAATGGATAGGGCATAAAAAGCAGAGGCTTTCGAAGGGTCTGTGAGTTGTCATGCGAGTGCTTCAATTCGAATTACTTGGCACTCATTCTCCAGCTGCCGTTTCGATGGGGCTCCAATCCGAAACACCCTGCCTTTCATCCACCTGCGGAGATTTTCCCCATGGCAGCGACACCTTCCCCTAATGTGCGACAACTCCCCAACGACTCAGTGTCCAGCCCTGATGCCGACGATGATGATGATGGGCAGATGACGATGAGGTGTAAAGGTAACCAAATGGCAGATTGAAAGGCCTCCCCCCCATCGGTTCAGTGGCTGAAAACACACATTATAAACATTCGCTTCTTAACTCTCGGCACTGAGTTGCAATTTGTTTGGCTAGAAAGGTCGGTCTGCTGCTCGTATGAGGAATTCGTGTTATAAAATGGCTAAAATATGGCCCCAGGCTGAAACTGACACGTTGGATGGGTGGTGGGTGACTGGGTGAGAAAACAGGGACGGTAGTATCGATAGGTGGAGTAGGACATTAAGACGTGACCCGGTCGGAGGGGCAGAAGTTTCATTTCATTTTCAGGGGTAATCTATGGTCTGGAAAAAAAAACGGCCAGGAAATATATATTTATTTATTTTTCTACTCTTCTGTTATTTTATTTCCCCTGTTGTCATGCTCTTCTCAGTTGTCCTTTCACTTTACTAATAATTATGTTTTGATTTTTTATTTGGTTTATAAACATTGTTGTGTTTATTCAGGGTATAGTAGGATTTTAAGTATTAAACTTTATTAAAATTTAATACGATTTTCCTTATTTAATAGGCTTTTTCTTAGTCTTGTGTAAATCTTTTAATTTATACACCATTTTTTAAAATAGTATATGGGTTTTTAAAGCATTTGGAAGTCGACTTTGTCCTTGCCTTATTTTTTTACATTATTTCTTGAATTTTTCCGCCCGGCGTTGTCAGGACACGAAATTACATTTGTACCTTAATTTATTGATGTTTGAATGCGTTTGCCTAGTCAGGAGGCATGTCGAAGTACCGGGGAAGGGTGAGTCCTGCGGGGGTGTGTCCTGCGTA
The DNA here is from genome assembly GCF_017639315.1 of Drosophila ananassae. Taxonomy (NCBI): domain Eukaryota; kingdom Metazoa; phylum Arthropoda; class Insecta; order Diptera; family Drosophilidae; genus Drosophila; species Drosophila ananassae. The sequence continues at coordinate 12,134,324 of NC_057927.1, read as the reverse complement.
ACAGCTGTGGGTGTGAGAGGGGCAGGGGGTGAAAGGTGTGTGTGCGTGTATATATTTCAAGGTGTCGATATGTGAGGGGTCACCTTTCCGGGGTCCAGTTTAAAGGTTCATTTGCTGAGGGCCCAGCTCGGGGCGTGAAAATGGCCAACTAATAGAATGTCTCGACCCAAGAAAAGGGTTGCCAGCCATTTGATTTAGAGGCCTGGCCTAATGGCAGGAAGCGGATGTGCCATGTGGGACCAGGAGATGGAACAGACTTTTTTTGGCACGTGACAGGACAAAATGCTAATGAAGTGAGAAATAGAAAGCGTTTCGTTTGTTTTAAGCCAACTGGCCAGGTGCGAATGGAAATGGCAGATAGAGAAATCGCTTTCGCCAAATTGCCCGGCAAAGATTTCCAAACAAATTTGAGCTGGGGCTTAGTCAAATGTTTTCCGGCTCCTCTAAGCCGCCATTTAAATGGCCATAAATTATGTGTGACGAAGGATCTGACCTGCTCGTTAACTTTGAAGACGAAATCCCTGCAGCATCGAAGTCTGGATGTGTTGCAACTTATTTACATGCTACCCAGAGCATCTCTGTTTCCCCTCCTAGCCATTCCCTGCCAGGGCTCTCAATCTGTGCTGCCAAGAACTTAATGCCAAGTTCCAGACAACAAAGAAGAGCACGCTATCACAAAAAAAAATGCATACCCGGCTCGAAAATGCAAAATTTATCATTGCTGCAATGAGCTAGGATATAGAGACCTGGCAGGCATTATTAAGGAGTATCCTTTACGCTCTACAGCAGCTATGGATCTTTGTGAAAGGATGTCTTTAAAAAGGGTAATATGAAGCTAGTGAAAGGCTTCTATGAATTAAGATGTTGGCTTTTTAAAGCACACCTCTTGTTATGAAATTTAAAATTAAACACATTCTGCCTCTTATCTTAACCAATTTACTCTTCGAGTTGTATAATTCTCGAATAAAATTGCGACTTCGCACAACGCATAAACGAAGAGTCGAGAGAAACTTTTCAGATGACAATAAAAAAGTTTAAAGTCCTCGTGCACCATTAACCAGACTGAGACAAAGAATCAACATGCACAACCACACCTCCCCAGACAAAGTTGAGTCACCCGGGCACTAGCCGTAAAGTGTTCAGATTGCTACAGCCGAATGTTTGCGTAAATTTTCCTGCAACAATTTCGCCAGTCGCCAAAAGGGATGGCAGGACGGGGCCAAGAGTTGTGGGGCTACCCAAAGTAGGGGTTGAGGGTGGTGCAAGGTGACACATTCCTCTAATAGCAAGCAAGTGGTTGCATCCACCCAGAGTCTGACTGGTTGCGAAAATTTTTCATTTTTCAATGCCAGAGGACAATGGCACAGCAGCAAGGACCTTAGCTCAGACGTACTTTTTCTATTTCTTGCCGCTCGGCAATCATATCGGGATCAGCATTGTAAATTGCCCGACTCGGCGCTCATATTTCTTTATTTCCTTTGCTGATTTTGATAAATGAGGCAAAGGGGAAAATCCGGGAGATGGAAAACTCTCCCTAGGCACAGCTTGTAGAATTTGATTGCCCCTTGCTATGGCGGCGAAAGTTAAGCATTATTTCCTTATTTATTTCCCTCAACTTTGCAGACTACCCGGCAGAACCCTTTTGCACGCATTTCCTTTCGCTTTTTTTTCTCTCCTCCTGGCTTTTGTGTGTTGCCCCGAAAGCATAAATTTGCTTTGTCGCAGCTTCCGTCTGGTCATGTTTTATTTTTTCATTTCGGCTTTTCCTTTTCCCCCTTCCCCGCCACTTATAGAAAACAGTTTGACAAGCACTAGAGGAAAAACCTCCGTCCCTCGGAAAAACATCAGTAAACTTTTTCCCCCACTCCATCAGCTTCTTTTGCAAATGAGATTTCGTTCAGTTTGCTGTGATAAATTGTTGATGGCGCTGAATGTGTTTACATGGATGGTGCGGGCTGGAATGTGTGGGGGGGTGACGAGAGGTTAGATTCGGATTTTCCGGGGGCATGGCACTGGGTGGCATTTGGTATTTCGCTTGTTAAGAAATTTTTGGTTAAGCTGAGTGAGGAATTTCTCGATTTTTTTTCGGTTCCTAGATGTGCTATGCTACCTTCCTTTCCCATTTTGCTCTTTTCCGGTTTCCCTTAAATCCATTTCAATAAACCTAATATGGAAATTATTCTTCGGAATTTATGAAGGTAGGGAATTCTTTGACCTTTAAATATTCTCAGAAATAAACCAATATAAAGCGGAAATTTCCATTTCGAAAGTGTAGTTCAATTTCCAACTTTTCCGTAAACTAGCCATGCTGCCAGGGAGATTTCAAGCTCATTCAACTTCATGGTAATTATTCCCTGGAATACAAAATGAAACGCTGGAACTCTAATTAAATATGCTAATTAGTAAGCAGCCGAATGGGGGCTGTGAAGTGGGTGTTTCGCAGTGGTCAGCCAGTGGAAGTAATTGTTAAAATTATGCGCTAATATTTTGCCCAGACAGGCAGTTACAAAAATGTGCGACCAAAACAACAACTAGAGCAGCCAATGTTGAACTCATTTGGCCATTAAATAAGCCAAAAACCGAAATCCAATTAAAAGTTAAACGCCACAAAGGCAACGCTCATTGGAGGGGCCTGGATAAGGGTCAGGTGAATTAATAGGATAAAGCTTAAGGGCACTGAGAATAGGGTTAGCAAATCATTTAAAAATTAATCAAAAGAAGATTAAAAGACAGCTTTTCTCAATGGTCTAGTTCCAAAAGAGCTCCTACTGAAATAAATCCATATTACCTAAAAACAAGAATTTTTTTCACTGTAAGAACACTGAGTAGTGCCATTTTTTTGCGATCTTCTTAGACTCGACTCCTTGGTCAAGTTTAAGGCTTCCGGCAAGCCCGAGGAGCAGCAGACGTGGCCAAAGGTAGAAGGCAACCGGTGAGCTTAGCATACTATAAATAACATTCAAACACGCAAGCCGTTCGGCCAGGTGGAAATCGAGGTGGGGAAAGGAATGCTCCAAGGAGCTAACGAAGCCATTGGCCGGAGTGTTGCGTGCCCGAAACTTATTAGGCCACAACCAAATTGGACCGAAAGAGAAACTTTCCAGCAGCAGCAGCACCGGCAGCATAAGGAGCAGGAAGTACGGGGACCGTGAAGAACTTTGATTAAGTTTTCCATCGACTTAAAGTTCCCGCCTGCAAGGCGTCGAAATTAACTAACCCGGAAAATAGAGAAAGACGGACCAGCAAGGTGAGAGAGACAAAGAGGGCGAGATAGAGGCAGGAACGTGTCTAGGTTTTCTATGAACGGGAGACCCCGGATAAGTATGCTATAGAAATGCTGGCAGGCACGTAATGGCATTAAAGAGAGTGCGAGCGAGCCAGGAGATACACGTTAGACAGAGAGAGAGAAAACCGGATATACGAATAGATTCCGTAGACCGAACCTCCTTTATGATTATTGTCTTAAAATTAATCAAAAGTGCGTGCCGGAGTTGGGAAAACTTTTTGGTTGACTTCCTAATAGATTTTTGGCCCTGCCTCGCCAGTTTTCGTTGTGTTTGAGTTTTCTATTTAATTGATATTCCCAAAGACCGGGAAGATGGCTTAAAATCGATAGCTATCTGTATCTTTTAGTTTGTTTTATCACAATTTTGAGTTTTAAGTTTTATAATTGGTAAATCTAAACAAAAGGGGTATAATAAAAGTTGTTTATTTTGAATAATATTAAATTAAAGACACGACCAAGTTTTTGCAGTAATCCCATAGCTTAGGCATACTCCTAGCTATGGATCAAACTTCCGTACCTTGGTGGGCGATTAATTAAATTACAAGCCATATTTGTTATGCAGAGGACCACTTCGACCCAAAGATTTGTCTCTGAGTCGAAGCAAATTGTTCGGGCGTGTGGAAAGTTTCTTCGGGAGAGAACTTTGCCACTTGAGGTGTGGTCGAGGATGAGGATGGTTTCTCGAATGTGGCAAGCCACTGTGGTGCTAATATTCTGACAATGATTGTGGGGCGTTTGTGCTTTGATATGGTCGACAGTTTGCGGCTTGACGGTGGCAGGCCAGCTGCGGCACTTGATTTCGATTTGCTATTTGATTTTCAGCAGGCCGCACTGAGGTCTCATCAAAAATGGAGCGCTCAAAGGCGGGGAATGTCATTTGCATAAGGCTGAGGTGCCACACATTGTGAAATGTCAGCAGCTGCCTCTGACTACTGGCTTTCGCTTTAACAAACACGAAACACTTTGGCAAAGCACTCAAAAAAAAATTTACTAAATGTGTAATTGTTTAACATATAATTCTTTAAAAATATATCTTAATATTAAGGATATTAAATATGAAGATTAAAAGCTTTTAAAAATTAAACTTTAAAGGTTGCAATCAAAGTTTGTTTTAAGTGTCTTACTTATTTGCCTTTTCTCCTGTCAAATGTCAAGCGCCATTTTATGTATTTTCAAATATAGAGAAAAAAAGCACTGCCAAAGTGAAAAAAGGAAGCACATTTTTCAACAGCCATCAGTTTAAGCTGATGAAATTGCCGACAAGCAGGAGGGACCCGCCTGCCTCTCAACGCCTGCCCCTTTCCACCTCCAAAAGTTTGCTTCATTTGCCATCATCGTCAATAATATGACATAAGTATACTGCTCCCCCGCCGCTTGGGCCAAACTTTTTCTCCCTTACCAGCTCGTGGTGCCAGCTATTTTGTTGATTTCATAATGTCTTCTGGCTACTCTTCCATTTTTTTTGATAAAGTGCCTGAAATTGCTTATTTCTTTCCCTTTCACTCTTCGTCTACAAAATATATCAAGCTTATATTTGCTCACTTTCTGTTTATGTTTTTGTTGGCCTTGCTGATTATGACGCTATTTTTGACACTCGATAAAGTCAATAAACAAACAAAATGGTCTTGACAAATAATAGTCTTGGTTTATACTTTGAGAAAACAGGAGATGTAGTAGCCAGAGTCTTTAAGAGGCTTTAGCAATTAAAATAAAAAGGTTTTAAGGATTATATTTATAATATTTTGATCAAAGTTCATAACATACTACATCTCCCTTTATCTGCGCCTATGAATTAGTGCTTCGGTAATCATCATTAAGGCTGTATCGAAAAGAGCCCATCAGCCAGGACATTTATTATTGGTTTGGCTTTTTGGGTTTATTGCTTAACAGTGCATTTGATTCATCGATTTCTTGTTGCCGACATAAATCAATTTATTTATATTTCCATTCTGGTTTCTTTCTCTTTTTTTTCAGCTTCAACCATAACGAATCGGACCAAACCAATCGGAACCAACTTCGGACCAAAAGTGCGTTGCGGTTCCGGCAATTAATATTGATGGTAAGTTGGTTTTATTCCGTACATATTTTCATGCTGGCTTTTTAATGCATTTCCATTAAATTGAATTTATGGAATTTATATTGCGAAAGCACTGCCCAGCAACTCAATCAACTCTATGGAGGTGCAAAATAATTGCAGTTTATTGCAAAATTTATAAAATATTTCTTTAATGTTTAAAATTTTTTCATTTTTTATTAAATTTTCTGTATCCAGGGATACTTGTTCAAAGTTTTCAAATTAAGAGTCGAAGGCAAGTTCAAACATTTAATCGATAGGGAGCTGGATGTATTCCAACAAATTCAACTTGCTTCCATGAAGCGCACGGTATTCGCTCCATTTTTAATGCAGTTTGTTGAACTTTTTCTGGGCAATTTGTATTACTAATGCGAATGGCAAACAAAGATGAGTTGGGGAAAAGTGCAAGGAAAAGCAATCAGCAAAAAAGAGAAAAATAAAGAAATGGCAAGCCAATGAGTCGAATGATTCGGGCAATTGCAATTCCCAAAGAGTGAACTACTCTATCCCCCTATCCTGGATCTGCCCCTCCTAATATCCTACGGCTTGAACCGGAAAGATGGTCGTAATAATTCACTTCTTGCCGGAGGGTGGCAGGATGAAAGGATTAAATATGCAGCCCAAGTCGGACCAGGAAGACCTTTGCTCGCACGGAGAGAGCACAGCTGAAAAGTTTAGTTTAAGTGTGGAAGCACAAACAACAACACAGGCATCGACGACAACAGCAGAACTTGGCTTAAATGCGCTCATGTGCAAAAATGCCATTGTTTTGGATTTGGTCGTAAACAAAGCGGTGAAGCGAAGGCAAAAAATTTCCTTTTCCCAGGCCGAGAAAAACTAGGCGAAAAAGGTGGAGTTTAATGGAAAGAGTTGGAAGTTCTCCAGCTCCTGTCCAAGTGAAAAAGGGAAATAGCAAAGTGAAAAAAGGTTTACTCTAAGATTGAGAGACCTGTTTAATTTCCTAGAAGAAGTTTTATTTTTTCAATGTTCTTTTTGCTTTTAAGTGCCTGAGTGAAGACCAAATCTGCTATGCTTTCCAAAAAACAATCTCTCTTCAAATCTGTTCAATTTAATTTTAAGAAAACAGATTATAAACCCAAATCCGTATAAGAATAGAATTTTGTAATGTATATTCTTGGAACAATAGAACCAAAAGCATTGGGAACAACAGCAACAATGCCTGTTGAGCTCTTGAAAACTAACGTACACACGGAGATGGACTTTCGAATACGTCGGATTGAAGGGCTAAGATGGGTGTGAGTGTGGTTGCTTGGGACAAGAATTCTAGATCCTTTTTAGTTTCATTTCGTCTGGCGGCGTGGGGGAAAAAGTGCTATTGGGTTTTTGGGTTCTTGCTACTGCTTTTGCTTTCAATGTGGATAGCTGCTGCTCAGGGGAAAAGCTCGGGTTTTAAAATGGGGCTGCGGCAGATTGTGCCACGAATGGCGTCACATGCTAAAAACCCAAATAGCAGCAAAAAGCAAAAACAACTAGAAAACAACAAAAAAAAGCAGCCACAACAACAAACACAATACAATGTTGAAAATGTTTGCTTGCAATCTCACTGCAAAAACTTTTGAAATGCTATAAAATGAAGGAGGTGGGTGTGGGTGCGGGTTCCTAAGGATAGCAGGACATCTCGAGTGACTACAAGTCATAAAGTACACACAACAGCAACAACAGACACAACAACAATGGGCATCAAGACGAACATAAAGGACAACACACAGACGTTTCAAGTTCTGGCACAGTCGACTGCACAAAATGTCCCCCAAAAATGTTAGTTTCGTGTCTCGTCGCTGCTCGTTTCCTGGCTGAGTTGCAGCCACATTTTTGGCATATGTCACCATGCCACATATGCAATTACAGGACTCGAGCCATACAGTTACATTGAAAACATTTTAGCCAAAATTGAATTTACTTAAGTTCTGAAAGGGCTGTTCGAGGCCTAACAGACGGGCACACAGCTAGGCCATTAATAATTCTGAATGCCTGCCATCAAATTGACCGTTCGAAGTGACTCCCCCAGCCCACCATGTGAGCCCACAGCAGCAACAGTTTCGTGAAAATGCCTTATAAATTATTATTGCACAAAAGAATAAAAGTATTTGCTCGCCCACTTGCCCAGCGAAGCTGACTTTATAAATTGGCCATAAAAACCAGAAGCTGCAAAAAAAGTTTCAAAAAATATTACAACTTTGCGACAAATTGTAGCAAAAAGGTTCACTATACACATGTGACCGACTGGCTGAATGCCCGTTGTAATATATGGATTATAGAAAGTGCTTTACAATAAAAATATACGTTAAATATCTTACTATTATGTGACTTATATGTAATTTCCTTATTCGATTTTTAAGAGTATTAAATATTATATTCATATATCCCTTGTCGATTATACCCGGATAACTGGCTTTCGCTGGAAACTGAACAATGTTGTAAAAGCTTAGCCAACAATTGGTCGAGCGGTTTATTTGTGTAGAATAGATTCTGTATAAATATTTATGCTTTTAGTTGGAGTTCACTTCGCAGTCCGTAGGAATTCCTTTTTCACTTTCGTGGCCCTTTGTTTCCCAATGTTTTGACATTGTTTGGCTTTCATTTTAGCAAATTGATTTGTCCATTTAAATGTAGAATATACTCGGTAGCCATTGTGTACCTTCTATGCCGATACTTGCTTATATAGATGCCTACAATAACAGGTCCATTTGGTTGATTAATTGTCAGTCAGAAACAATATTTGGCTTGTGGATGGCCCTTTAAACGGTCCGTAAACAATCTGTGGGATATTGCCCATGGGCAGATTTCAAATTATATAATTTTGATCCTGCTGCGCCGTTCTTTATAATTTCGTTTGCTTCCTTTTCCATTTTTTTCGGCTTTCCTTAGTCATGTGGCAGGCAGCTGCTTTCGTATTGTAAATAAATATTTGATGGCATTTCGAATGCGCCCTCTCGCTCTTTGTCTTGCTCGCTCCTGCCTTCAAGTACAATATGCCCGCCGCCATTTTGGCATTCACTAGTTCGCCATTTTTACCATTCCGCCATATTTCATTTCCGTTTCTTCTGTGTATTGTTGTTATTTGCCTGCTGTGTTGTTTGTTTGTTTTGTTGCTGCTGCCATGGCGCATTTTGTGAAAAGTCAATTATTTATGCATGTCACGTTATTTTCTGGGAAAAGCGCACAAAAACCTAAAGAACCGAACGAAGGAAAGTCCCACCGAACCGAACCGAACCGAACCAAGCCAAACAATCATGAGTTGGGTTTGCACAAGAAACAAAAAGCACAAAAAAATGGAGAAATTTGCGCTAAAATGGCCAAAAATTCAAATGTCACCGCTACCCAAATTTTCCCCATGTCATTTTCCCCCCATTTTCTGTACTCCTTGCCACCAACAACATTTTCACATTCGTTAGGTGGAAGGCTGATTATTAGATTTAGCTTCTATGTGTGTTGACGTGAGAGTGTGTGGCTTTTCTTTTCCATTTTTTTGCACGGATATTCGAGTAAAGTTCATTTAAAAAATTGGATCACAGCAGCACATGCCGTTGAAGGCAATTGAATTGTAATTTGATTGAATGAAAAATTGCTTTATTTGAGAAGACCAAAATTTTTTTTCTCAGTTTCTTAGCTTCAGAAGTGACAGAATCCTCAATCCAGAAAACCATCAATCAATCAATCACATTCGACTGTCTTATTAAAAATGGACGGCAGCCTTGGACTGGACCTCGTACATTATTATGTTATGAAGTTTATTTTTCAGCTGTTTTAAACAGGCCATCCAATTGATTTAAGCCAGCGCTTGTGTCAGCTCCAGTCAAAAGGAAATGTAATCAATTGAGTTAAATTTAATTTAAATTTAATAGAAAACAGCACAAAAAGGCGTGCACTGCACCAGAGGAGCGAAAACAAAGGCCAGAATCCACTGCTGTCAGGGCTCAGTGGGGCGTTAAATTGAATTGTTGTCACCGCAATTTACACAGCCACGCCCTCGTTCCTTCCTTTTTCCCGCTCTTGGCCAACTTACAGTTTTCTTTTTTCTCTTTTTCTCCATCAGATTTTGTTGTTTTTTGTGCATTATCGGGCTTCTTTTCTTCTGTCATATTATTACATTATTTGCCATTTGCTTTAGACCAACTGGCACACGCACACACAACATGGTGGCTCGCTTTTCTCCTTAATTTCCCAAGTCTTTGTCCCCGGCCACGAGGGCGTATGCGTATTGTAATCAAGTCATAAATTTGCCAGACTGCGAATTGGTCTGAAGCGTTGCCAGGCATTTTCTTGGCCGTCTAACGAGCCCCACAAGAAACTGTAAACTGCTTTCCAGCCGCACGTGCCAGCTAAGGAATATCCACAAGCACACACACATACTCGCTGCGATTCAGACACATAAAGATTTATCTTTAGAGGGTGGTGGAGTCCGGACTCTTTTTGCTCCGTTTTGGTTTTCAATAAGAAAGGATTAAGTTGAATGAGAAAACTACAAACGACAGGCGAGCTTTTACCCTCATTTCCTACCTCTTTCTTACAGCCAAGAAAGCCAATAAAAAGCAAAGATCGCATATCTATAAGCCCACTTTTATGGAGGCCTCCGCCCCACAAAACTTCCCACTTGCCGCCCTCGCCTTTCGGGCGATAAGTGTTATTTTCAACTGCCAGCTGTGATTCTAAACCTCTACCTAAAAAACGAAGAGAAAAAAAATGAGAGGAAAGTTTCATGTTACCAGAAGATGTTCTATGCTTCCTTTTACATTGCCTGGTAACTCGAATTTCGCCGGGATGCGTATGTGTGTGGATGTCACTTATAAATTCCTTATCTCGACATTAAATTTGTCGGCTTCAATTCGAGTATCTTTAAGTTCGCCCCGGAAGAAGGTCGCTTGTAATAGAGTTCAAAGGAAAAAAAGGAGGTCTGCCGAATGGCTAAAGGAGTCGAGGCCAGCGGCGAGTAAACAACGAAAAACATTTGAAATATTTTCCCTCTGTTTTCTGTGCTCTTTCCCATGAGGGGCGGGGACACAAATTATGAACAGCTTGCTCCATATGAGAGGCACGCCCACTTAACTCCCTAAACCAAAACGTTTGCGGCACTTGACTTTAGCACCCTTAGTAACCACCCATTCTCCCTCTTCATTCGGCACTTGAATTGTAGGTTCTGAGTTTAGGGCTTTGGCTTCATTTAATTTTCATAAGGCCAAATGGAAAATTCATTCTTCATTCTTCAAGTGGCTTTCGACCTGAAACTTAACCAACCAAGAAGCCAACCAAGAAAAAATATTGAAGAATCAAAGGAAAGTCGAGATGATTTTTATACCCTTGCAGAGGGTATTATAATTTTGGTCAAAAGTGTGCAACGCAGTGAAGGAGACATCTCCGACCCTATAAAGTATATATATTCTTGATCAGGATCACCTCCTGAGTCGATATGAGCATGTCCGTCTGTCCGTCTGTCCGTCTGTCCGTCTGTCTGTCTGTCTGCTGTCTGTCTGTCTGTCTGTCTGTCTGTCTGTCTGTTTCTACGCAAACTAGTCTCTCAGTTTTAAAGCTATCGAGTTGAAATTTTGCACACATCCTTCTTTCTGTTGCAGGCAGTACATAAGTCGGAACGGCCGGGATCGGTCGACTATATCCTATAGCTGCCATATAACTGATTGATCGGAAATGCCATAACTTTGGTGTTTTTTAAGTTAGAGGATTGGGACTTTCCACACATGTTATATTTGACCAAAATATCTTATGTACAAAATTTCATTAGGATCGGCCGACTATATCCTATAGCTGTCATAGAACGATCGGAATTGGCATAACTTTGGTGTTTTTTAAGTTACAAAGATGGGACTTGGTACAGATTCTATTTTGGACAAAATAATCTGATTTGCCAAATTTCATAAGGATCGGCCGACTATATACGATCTTCTATATATCTAATAATATAGGATGCGTAGCGCCACCTAGTGGACTGAGACTGAACTGCAAGGGTATATCAACTTCGGCTCCGCCCGAAGTTAGCTTTCCTTTCTTGTTTGGCGTAATTTTTATGTTGCAGCTTGAGAGGAGCATTAAGAATCATTGAGTTACCAAACTTGAAAGTTTTTATTCCTGGAATTCTATTTTAAACAAGAGGGGCTTATGGTTTTTAAAAATATTCCGTAATATTTTGTTTATATGTGTTTACCTAGGGATTATGTTTTCATTTTATGTGACAAGTCAAGTTATTAAATAGAATTTAGTTTCAAAATTCAGTATCCAAAGTTCTTAATTAGTTGGATACTTTTTGCAATTCATGTAACATAATTAAGTTGAATTAGGCAGGATTTGGAAAATATGCAGTACAATTTTTTGTTTCTACTGTCATCCATCTGGTGCGTGAAGCAAAGTTCTGTCTTTTCTTTTCAATATACCTAATATTATGTAAAACTAATTTGAAGTTGCGGGAAGTCAGTCCTTTGGTGTTACCGCCGCCACCTCCTTGCTCTTTCCTGCTTATCCGCACGAGTTTTGTGTAAATTCCTTTTAGAATTTCAATTAAACTTTGCGTCACTTTGTCGCAGCGATTCCGACGAAGCCAGCAGCTGTCAAGGCGCCGCCTAATGGAGCTGCCCAGTCCAGGGGTGGGGAGGTTTAAGGAAGTGGCGCATGGATGGAGGCGTAGGGGCCGGGACTCCAGTGTCCCCAAAGGAGAGGAGTTGCCCGCGTTAGCTGTCAACATTTGTTGAACACAAAATTTCAGTTTAGCATTTTACGCTTGACGCTTTGACTAATGGCTGGGATGAAGCGGGGAAAGAGAGCGAGCGATAAAGCAGAAAGAGAACGAAGGTTGAGACAAGAGAAAGAAGATGGAGGTCCTTTCCCCCTGGTTTTCCCCTAAATGAATAATGCATTTTTATCCACAATTTAGCCAAGTTTGGTTATGCACTTTTTTCCGGCCCGGACAAAAGTTTTATTTTTCCAGCCACTAACCGAGTCAGCAACTTCAGCTGGCTCTAACCGTTTTTTCCGTTGTCTTTATAACTTAATTGTGTATTTTTCTGGGTAGGGGTATTCTTTCTGGCCCACTATCCGATTTCAATGCAAATTGTCTGTGGCTTCAGCTTATCCTTGATCTAGTCTTTGCTGGCCTATCGCTTTTATCTTTGTTTTGGCCAACTGATATGCCCAACAACTTCATTCATATACATAAACTGCAATCGAACGAGGGTAAAAAATGAAAGCCAAATCCTACTTTCATTCCTTTCTATTGCCTGGTTTCTTTTGCTGAGGAAATCCTTTGCTGGGTGGAAAAATATTTTCCATTTTTAATAATCGTAGCTTATAGAACCGCATAGACCTCTATCAATGGAAGTTTGTTGGAGTGTGTGGAGATAAAGATGTTGGCAAAGGACACACTCGCACACACGACCACTCTGCGGTGCTTTAAGCATTCTGGGAATACATTTTTAAAATTTTGTTTGTTGTTGTCAGCAGTTTTTATGAGTTCTCTCCAGGCATGAACTCCCACAATTCCCAATAAGTACCAAGTCATCCACCCACTTCGTTGGTACTCTCCACCACCCAACCTACTTTTGATTCGTCCTGCCTCGTCCTTTTTCTGCATGTTCACACAAGTTGATCAAGTTTTATGGGCGCATATTTCCCATGGCACAAACGTATCGATTCAAAGATCCCAGATGCTCTAAAATTTAACAGATAACCAATAATTTCAGATAATTTTTTTAATATTTTCGGATAGATTGATTTAAATATAATAAAGAATTAAATACATTTTATTTGAAGTTCACCACCAAGAAGTTTCCCGTCTAGACTTGGGCTGTTTAAATCATATGCCACCAAGAAGTTTCCCGTCTAGACTTGGGCTGTTTAAATCATATTATTTTGTAAATGTAATTTAAAATAGAATGAATCCTTGCCGACTACCTTCCTTTTAGCTTTGGCTTTCAACGGAAAATCATCGTCATCGGGGAAATGTCATTTAGGCTGAATTTCCGATAAGCAATTTCCGTTGCTCACTCGCAGATTTCCATTTGAAAATCGCATTTTGGAGAGTGCATCAAGGCTTCGTGATGTCGACAGCAACACATTTTTAATGTCCGTGTTTGAGATGCTTTGGCATTTCCTCTCCATGCCCTGCACAACCTTTCCAGCCACCTCCTCGTCCTCGGCTTTTTCATCCTTGCAGCGAGTTTTATGCAAATATGCGCAAATGTGTTCATTGCTTGAAAGTTTTTCCAAACTATCCGCCCCACTCCTCCTGCAGCCAGCTGTCTCTGTCTATCCGCCTGTCGATGGGTCCTGCTTGTGGCATTCTCGTGTCATAATCCCTGACAACTATCGGCATTCACGTGGCAACCAGCTGAACCAGTTTGCTTCCCTATTCCAATCCTCTTTGCAACCCAAACGCACTCGGCATCTGCATGCCATTTGATTTGCTGACTTGGCTCAGGGTTTCCTTTTAAAGGACACTAGGGAAAAAATACTGGTACGAACAGTATTTCAAAAATACAAAAGTAATAAATGTATTTTTGAGTAAATCTTTAGAAAATAAATAATTTGTTGAGGTTTTAAGATTCTGCAAAGCGAATTAAAAAACAATCTCCTTTATTTGATCTTTCTCACTTACATTTCTATCTTCAATTTTCAGAGATAAGTTCTTAAACGAATTAAAATAAAATAAATTTGAGAAATCCCCTTTTTGGACTAAATTATTTTTACTTTCAGTGAAAGTGCAAATGGACTAGCAAGATGAATATTTGCCGAGGTGGAGAAGTGGAAATAGCAGCTGCATGCTGTGGTTTGCATCTTTCCGTTTTGTATTCCCATCTTCACCAGCAACTTTGTTGCCTTTCCCAACTGGACACAGTGGTCATTGCCCATCCCTCCTTGGATCCTTTACTGCTCGTTCATCCTGTGCATCGCTTTGTTGCTGATTCTTCTCTTCAGTTGTTGGCTCTTGCGGTTTTGTTATTAAGTGAAATTGAAACCTTCCGGCATCGACTTCGGTTTCAGCTTCAATTTTACTGGCATGTGCAATTTTTAATAGCTCCTACCAGGAAAGTCAATTTGAGTTTTGCTCCTGTTTGTCCTGCCATTCGGACCGTTGATCCTTCGCCGGCGTGCGGTTTTGTCCTTTAGCTTGTTGTGACGGGCTTCGCTTTGCTGCGGTTAAGGTCTCGAGCAAAATGCTTTTGGCTCAAATTTCTGACTGGTGATAACTTTGTTGCCAGCCGGTTGTTGTTGGTCAACTTTCTGTACTCCAACAAATAATTGAACTTGTCATATAAATCTCTGCATTTTCAATTGTTTTTGTGCGGTTTCCTCTTGCATACTTGAAATTGCTTCACTTTATTGCTAAAATGTGCAGAAATTTCTTGGATAATTTATTCAGTAGCCTACTGATGGGTTTGTTGAAAATGCCTCCAACAGATTTTGTAATTTTGCACACAATACAAAATCAATTAAATTCCGGTCAAGTTACAGTTTTGTTTTATGAACAGCATGCCTGGGCTTTTGGCTGGAAATGTAACAAGCCAAAATGTGTTTATGAACCAATATTGCGCATACGCCCCGTTGAGCGGTGGTTTTTGTGCTCACACACATTGCCTCTCGATGGAAAGAACGATGGAACAACGGTGGCAAACAACATGCCAAAGTTGATTTCAATTGCAATGCAATCATTATGATCCACGGATTCTCTGAATCCTACCCTAGACCGTTCTCCATTTTTTTGTTGTTCGATTTTTCCCGGAGGCAGAGTGTTCCCTATATGTTTTTTGTTTTGTTTTCTCCCTTGCGTTTGTTTGTTGGCCATTCACATCATCGGTTCGTAGCCAGTTGGTCAGTTGGTTAGCTTGAGGCACATATCACTACTGAACTGGTTTGGTTCAAAAAACCAAAGGGATTGGGAGTGGGAATCGACGGTGAAATATTGTTGACTGGCCATATCTAGTTCGGCTTAATTAAAAAACCAATTTCAGCTGCTGTTGAAATTGAAAGGAAATGACTGTCAGGAGAAGTGGTATCTTTGAATTCCTTCATGTGGGAGTTGATTATGAATAGGCAACGGATAAAAATATGATCTGGAAAGCTTCCAAATGAATGGAAAAGTAAACATAAAGCTCTTATATTATTTATTTTTTATGAAACGCTTGCAGATAATTCTACTAATTTGTCTCTAAAAATTATTTCCAATATTTGGAATCAATTGATTTGTCTCTATTTTTTTATAAGCTATTTTGCACAAGTGAATAAACAAAGTTAAAAGAGTGACATTTTCGTTTAGGCTTTTGTGTGTTACTTGTGCAACATTCGATAAAAGCGGCTTTTACGTTGTTTTAGCTTTCCTATTTTCGTTTGCCTTACATTTTCTGTTTTGTTCTTGCCAAGTGCGCAGTTTTACGAGTGTTTCCCTTTAAGTTTTCCCTACCCTTTACCTTTTTAACCTTTTCTTTTTGCTTTCGATAGAGTGCCCGCAAAAGTAGGCAACCCGGAGGAAAATGTTTGGGGGCGCTGCGGAAATGTCAAAACAAAATGCCGCTTAATGTGGCGTGTCCTGGGTCTCTCCCTGGCTCTCCCACCCACCTGTATGTGTGGTGCTGGTTTCCAGGGCAGTTCGGTGGTGGTTAAATCGCTTGTTTGGGGGATATCCATCGATTTTCTTAAGCGAAGCAAAAGTTTTCGGCTTGAAAATTTTTTGAACCTGCCGAACTCACTCATGCAACGTGCACAACAACAATTGCACAATAACAACATAGAGGAAGCAGTAACCAACCCCAGTGCCCGGGTTGCCCTTTTTCCACCTCCAAGAGAGTGTGTTGGAGCAGAGTTCTACCCTCGAAAAAATCCATTCGAATGCGATAAATTCCCCGGTATTTTTACGACCCGAAACTGGGGGGCAAATGCTCGCTGGGAATGCAAGCGACAGAATGTCCCTGGAGGGCGGTTTCCACCGCTGCACCATCCCCCCTTTGGCTGAAAAACATCCCCCTTCTCCCCACTCCCCTGCTCAGCCAGTACCCCAGTGTAACGCAATTTAAACGCTCTCAAAATTGGTAACATTTCAACGCGATATTTGGCTTAGTCCGTCTGCAAGTGGTGGCATGTGGCCCATTTGTTGTTGCTTTGGTTTTGGATGGTTTTAGAGGGAAGGGAATAGATGGATGGGATAGATGGGTTGTTCAGTGGCAGTGTTGGTAAACGCGCCCTCGGTACGAAAATTTACATGCAGACAATGCCGCTTTCGTTTGGCACCACATTTTATGCGATTTTCATTCTAATTTATATAGTTTATTATGCTTTATTTTAATTTTATATGCCCGTCGGTACCATTTTAATTGCAGTCATAAATTTCCCTCTCTCCAGTGGCTTTCTATTTCTATGGTTGCTGTTTATTTTTTGGTGATTTTTGGTATTCCCTTGGTGCTTATGACCTAGATTCACTTTATTCACTATCAAATTGCATAAAAACTTGGCTGTTTTATTTCAAAAACACTATTTGAGTAATGTTTTGGCAAGTCTCCCTAATATTAATTTTGTTCCAAAAATTCACACAAAATCGTCAATAAATCAAAATTAATTGCCATTTTTAAGCTACAAAGCTGGAAATGTTTCGGGGATTTTCGGGCATCCCTAAAAAGTAGGCAACACATTTTCAGCTAACTCACGTCCTGCCTGTTGGAAAGTTAAAATTGAAAAAAATGTCATCGGAGCATGGAGGCGAGGGGGCAACACGTATTAACTCGGCACATGTGTAAATCCAATTCAAAACATGCCACGTGCAACCTCCATTTCCTTTCGTCCTTAAGCCAGGCTAGAAACTTTTGCCAGCCAATGCAGAAAATAAATTCCTCTCCTCTTTGTGTTTTGGCAACTCTTGCTGAAAATAAATTTAACAAGTGAGTCACGATGCAGCTGGGCGAGGAACTGGGGTCCTGTAAACATTTGTCACGCTTCCCGTAGAAAATCCAAGACTCAAGACACAGAATTGGAAGGAAGGGGACTCGCATTGTATTTGATTTTGAAAAGAAGGAAAATGATGAAAAAGTAAATGATGCGGCAACGAAATGCAACATTTTCAGTTATGCAAAATAAATGGAATGCAGAGAAGCCACCTCAATGCCAACTTGGGTAAATATATATGTATTAGCATCAAGGAAAATGCTGAAAAATGAAAACTGCCACTGCTTTTCTTTGTCGAGCTCTTGAAGACTGGTCAAAAATAAAGAGAGGCGGTAAAGAAAAGAAACAAATGAAGCTGAAGAGGGTCGAGACGATGCTGCCAGCCCCATATAAATTAGCCGGAGTGGCCCACTTGAGCATGCCAAAGGCAATGTGAGAGTCTGGAATTCGAGAGGAGTGAGGGTGGGCGGACATTTGTGGAGCAGGGCGGCGGGAAATGAGAAAGGGGCGAGGGGAAAGGACAGAGGGTGCCAAGTGCCATTTAGCATATTTTTCCGTATTTCTACTTGTGTTTTTCGAGGGCGGAATGCCAAAGCGAAGTGGAGTCTGCGCCCTTCGAAGGGGGAATGTGGAAAAGCCGGAAAGAATGACTCACTGGAGGCGGTTGGAGTATGTGAAAGTGGCAGGGAAAGTCGTCGAGGAAGGGGGAACTGTGCCAACACAATAAATGCAGTTGGGTGAAGTTTTTAATTTGCATTAGCAACAAAGTTGGGTAAGGGGAAAATGCGCTATCTTTTCCAGCCTTCTGATACAAGTATTTTAATTTTACGCCAAGACCCACAAAGGACAGAAACAAACACTCATGCACTGGGAAAAAAAAAGAAATGAATATGAGTTTTTTATTTCTACTTCGAGAGAAATAAAGAGAGGCAAAACTGAGTGGGTAATTTCATGATTCTTCTCAGTGTATGAATACACCTCAAGACGTCCATAAAGTGGCTGTTTCATTTGCGTAAAAGTCGTGCGAACGCGACAAATTGCCCCAAGGACGGAAGGCAAAGTTCCTGGTCTATCTGCTTGACTGTCGCCCGAAAATACCACCACCATGCCACACTCTGCCACTGTATCCTCTGGTGTTGCAATGCCAAAGACAAAGGAAATGCCCCAAAGGAAGCAACTGAATTAAGAAGAGGGAGTACGAAAAGAAATGTAAACATCTGCATTTATGACTTTTGCGGCTGGCTAATCTGATGTTGAGTATGTAAGAACCGGCGGCAAGGATGTTCAGGGAGTGAGCTCTGGATTATGGAGTGGGTGTGGACATCAACCACCCTCTCTTTTCCCGGTAGGCTGCCACATGGCTTCAGGATCTTAACTGTTTTGCAGACAACAAACACGAAACAGACCTCCTTCGTGTTGGGGAACTCTGGCAGACAAACAGCGTCTACTTGGGGGAGATTGCAATTAACATAAAATTAATATCAACATGAGTCACATGCAAGCGCAAACGGAACAGGACATCCAGCATCTTAAGCTTCTGTGAATACAGTAGCAGATTGTGGTTGAAGTGCGAGTGAATTAGAATTCATGGATAAGGAAGCTTCACATTGGGGCTTGAAGTGCTCGCATGATTCATTGGGGTTTGGATTTCTGAAGAGCTATTGGAGCAGATAATAAACCAATAATAGAGATAAGTTCTCTAGACAAGTTGAGACTATGGCTAAATGATTTCATCGACCAAATCCCGCTTAAAGATATTATACCAATTTTTAAACCCAATACCGTAATAGAGGGATATCATTACCATAAACTTGCCCTTTGGGGCATGGACAATTTGTGGAAAACAATATTCATTACAAATTAAGTCGTGTCAATTACTGGTTAGCGCGGAATACCAGTGTTATTGCAATACACCACTAATTATAAATTACAAAGGCGCTAACAAATTGGAAACAGTTTATTATTTTTACTTTGCAAATGGGACGAACGAAAACTACAGAGAGTTGGAAAGGAGAGGCAAGAACTGCATTTCCCTTTGGGGCAACGCCTGCGGTTGTGTTGAACAAAACGCAACATTCTGCCGGAGGGCATAATGGAAGCGGCATAAATGTTAACGGCTCTACATGTGTTAGATGCAACTGCAACACGCAAAGCTGCAAATAGTTTACCTGCCAACTCGGTCTATTCACCAAAAGGAAATACACTGAAAAATTAGTGATTTTGTTTTAGAACTTTATCACATAACTAAATCTTTAAAATAGTAGCTTACTTTTGATTAATTTTATTGGAATTAAATTGCTTAAGAACCTTGTTTAAAGCTTAAATTTGTTTCGGTGAGCTTATGGCCTGTAATTATTTTGCTTCCGATGTGGCAGAATACGAAACGCGGCGTATTAAACAAGGGCCCAGACAAAGGAGGTTCCTGGTTGCACAGCTCACCTCCCGGGAGGATCCTCTTATCCCCTTCCGCCTCTCCCGTCTCATTTGTCTGTCTGGCGCAACGCACGGTGCCTTAATTATGCGACAGCCAACAGCAACGGCAACACCCAACAGCAACATCCAACACCCAACGTGCAACGCCCCAAAAGGGGCAGCAACTACAACAGTGTCTGGGACTCTCATGTGCCAAATTGGTTTACAGACACCGCATGGGCTGTTGCCGTACCTCCATTACCCCATCGGATTGATTTATAGTTTCCCCTCCACAATTAGGGAGTTGTAATCTTATTTAAATTGTTGCCAATTTTGAAACGTCAATTTGGCAAACGTCCAAACGAATCATCCTTGCAGGTGACTAATTAAAAAACAGCTTAGATTTGCGAACTATTTTTGTCGCAATCGGCTTTTAGATCACATTAATTTTTAAATCGCTTTGCAGATTGATAATTGTCAGCTTAATTACATTATCTTGTAATCGATTAAAAAATAATAATGGCAATAAAGCTGTTTACGGTTCATTAGGGAGATTTATTTTAATTGTTTTGGTACAAAATAATCTCTCAATAATCTGCAATCGATTGGATGTAGTAGACGCTCTTTTTATCAAATATTTATTGTTTAATTTTATCGCGTATTTATTGCATTTTAAATATTTTAAATGAGGTGCATAACTTATTTATGGCTTTAAATATTTTTTTGGACTGTCAGTTTTGCTAATAAAACTAATTACCAAATCGTATTTCCTATTTCATTCCAGCCGCCACAAATCATTGTCAATCAAGGTGTGGGTGGGCATCACGAATTTCCATAAATATGCGACGGCAAATAGAAACGTCCGACGCTATAATGAGCCATATCAACGAACAAATATTGTCCTCTCGAATGGGAAATGGGAAAAACAATGAGCAGCATCATCATCACTTGAGTAAATAGAAAATCAACGGGAAAAATCAATACAAAATCAATATAAATAGTGCGGGAAGATAGACAGAAATTGATTGTCAACATTATTCGCTGTCGTGTAGAGGCGAAAACAATAATCGGAGAAGCAACAAAGCGGAGCATTGAAAGACAAACAAAGGCGATCCCCCGACGAAATGGGAGGAAAGCATCACGGGGCTGGTTCTAGCTCCGGATCCGGTGGGGGTGGAGGTGGCGGCGGGAGCCTCAACTCCAGCCTGTGCACCTCGGTGATGACGAACGCCACCTCCGGGAGCAGCAGTCTCACTCAGCAGCAGCAGCAGCTCCAAGCGAAGTATATCAAGTCAAAGCGTCACCAAAGCCGCTACACTAGCCTCCAGCATTCGGGCCACGATTCCAGCAGCTATCTGCACTTGAACTCCCTCTGGTCCATCTGGTATGGGGTGTTACTCACCCTTTTCCAGGGCTATCTGGCCATGCACGGTGCCTACAGGTTCTTGGGTGAGTGGGTTTTTTTTACATTTTATAATTAATTCTTTAAAGGTTCTTCAAAAATGTTTCTAGAAATAAATTTTGGAAAAAATCAACAATTCTAATATTGACAATAAGACTTTTGATTGAAAATAATCTCAAATAATGTTTATAATAATATTTATACATTTTAATCTACTAGCAAATAAATAAAAACATAAGTGTCCTATCTTAGTTATTCGAAATACTTATTTAACCCAGATAAAGATTATTTACGATTCCTCATTTATAGAGAGTATATTTCCGAATAAAAATTAAAAAAAAACAACAGTATTTTTTCTGATAATTAATTGTCCATTTCAGGATGCTCTCTGATACCCTGGAAAATCGAACCTGTGGCTGAGCTGAATCTGCAGATAGTACTGTCTGGAGTGGTCTTTATTCTGCTGCCGGTCTTTTTCACTTCGGCCGTATTTAAGGTGAGTGGCTGTTCAAATTGTTTTTTAACAGGGATCATGCTCCTGAAATAATTAACTCTGTACATGAGTGTCCTCTCATCCAGGCCCCGAATGTCTGAGTGTGTCTGTGTGTTTGCTGTGTGCTCGGTTGCACTCAATAATTAAATTTTTTTGTTGTCTCTGCAGCTTCACTTTGCCAGATACCCACCTCGTATCTCCTCGTCCCGCTTTCCCTCCAATCCCTCCCTCTTTGTGTTTGTGTGAATTATTTTTAGTGGCATTATTCTCGTTATTAAATTTATTTGCAAACAAAAACAGAAGCAGAATCAGTAGGGGCAGTGGCAGTAGCAGGACCAGGAACAGTAGCATACGCTGCGGGTCCTTTGCTGAGGATCCGCAAAATGGCTGACGGCACACACACACACACTCACACACTCACACACAAAAGGACAGTCGTTGTGTGGCTGGCAATTGCGTTGGTTATGCTCTTCCATGCACGTTTGGGTCTCCTATTTGTGTGTCTTGTATGTGCAGTCCCCATACCAGTGTCTCTGCTTTTATCAGCATAATAAATGCAATTATGGCTTTGGCCACCCCGTCCGCATTCCCCCTCCGGCCAAGCAATATCTTCTGTACCTCTACCCCCTTTCACCGCCAATATACAGCATTCGCACACATATGTATTTTGTAGTTTTTTTGTTTTCTGTATCATTTTCCTATAAAGAGTATGGCAGACGATGATAGCAAAAAGCTCAATAGAAAAATACAATCACCGACAAACGGCATTTACTCCACCACCTCCCAGTCCCCTGTTAAAAGCCACTTAAAATGAAAGACAGAAATGAAGTGGGACAGAAAGGATGTGCCACACGGTGCACTGAAAAAATGCAAATGCCTCGTATGTTGCAAGAAGTGGCCATTTTGTTGTTTATAACTAACGATGTAACGAAGCAAGCAGCCCACGGTTTACGTCGGCTGTTATTCTGCGATTAAGTCCTTATTATCCTCAGTATAGAATGTGAAAGGTATATTTAATAAGCTCCTTAGGTTATTTCTTCAGTGTCTGTCTGACACTCTTGGTCTGCAGGCACTACCATTCTCGTTCCAACTGAAAGTTTTCACAAATAATTGGCTTGTTTTTAAAACAAGCGAAATGGAAGGAAGGTGTGGAAATATGGTGTGGGACATAGGGACTGGAGTGACTGGATGGCACCAGTATATCTGTTTACTTCCGTACATATATGGACTCAGGATTGGATGTGACAGCAAGCTGACTATAGATCGAATCGCAGGAAGGCAACCAGCTACAGGGAGAGTCCTTTGTTGTTTACTCACCTCCTTTCCAAATACGTAATTCCATTAACTGTGTGCCTGGTCCTTTGAACAGTTTATTATACTTTTGCAAGGGTATAGTGTGGACAACATAAGCCATTGGCTAATTAGTCTCTATAGAACTCTATTCAGTAATTTGTATTACTCCTTGTGAACTCTTCACCTTAAAGCGACAAAAGTTTATCCAACATTCTAGCAATTGATTTCCAAATGATTATTCATGGTCCTGTAAAAAAAAAAAAACTCTGACGACTTTTTGCCTCACAAAAGGGTATTCAAATTGTATGCAAATATAAATTTTTACCGCTGCCAGACAACCACAACCAGGCAGCAAAAACAAAGGGCACAACATCATCACGAGTAGTCAAAAAATGGTTCCACAAGCTGCCTATCAGTCAGTGGCCAGACACTGGAAAAACATGGGGACAGGGCTAGGGAAAACTACCAAAAACCGCCAACGAGGCAAAGAGTGGTGGGTCGAGGGAAACAGCACAATAGTGGAAGAGGAGCGTTGGATGGGATTGGGTCTCATCACACGTCGCCGAACGTTTAATAAAAGGCAACAGCACCAGCAACAGCAACGGACAGAAATTGGTTGCAAACTAAAATCCCAACATTGACCATTGAGGCGTGGCTATCAGCGCCAGACCAGAGTGCCCGAAAAGACCTGAAATCAGGACGAGCAACAGTCAAAGGACACGGTGCCGGGCTGAGCCAGAAGTTCATAGTTTTTGCTTAGTTTTTAGTTAGAAAACCACAAGGGCAGTCACAATTACGTATGTTGTTAAAAAGGGGGGTATGGGGCTATGTGTCAACCGATAAGGCCTTCGGTAATTGGAAAGTGGGAAAAGCGGTGGTGGAAGGACTGGAAAACTGTCACAGCCATAACAACGAGTTGCGAAAACTTTGCGACTTTTATATTTGCACAGCATTCGAAATTAAACGAATGAAACTGCGGGGTGGCTGCAGACCACACACCGCATTCCATGTATGGTGGCTATTTCTAGAGAGATTGTTGATCAAATATTCATGGCAGGATTTCGAATATTGAAAACTGAAAGGTATTTTAAGTTGATTATCTGCTAAAAAGTTACTTTTCTGGCAAAGTTTGTGAAAACTAAATCCGATGTAACTTCTTAAATTATTTAATTGTTATACTCTCTAAATTTCTTTTTATATTATTAAACTAAGTGCTTTGAAGTCTCCGCCTATCAATTGTTAATGAGTGGTTACATTTCATTATCACCAATGGGAACAATTAAATATTTCACATTCCTGATATTAAGCCAGGATGATATCCTTTTGTCTTCTCGTTTGCACTTCAAATACATTCTCGCTTTTGCAAATTGCAATCATTGTAGTTGCGCGATACGAAACCAAAACCAAACCAAACGAAACAAAGCAAAACCAAACAGCAAGCAGACAACGAAAGAGTTCCATTTTCTGCTTGCGATGCCATTGCCTTGGCTTCAGATCCTGCTCCTTCATCATGCTGATGTCTGCTTGTTTTTAATTTAAAAGCCCGACAACTTGCATTTATTTATATATGGTGTACTGTATGTGGTGCACGTGATTTTTATGCGCTGTTTTTCCTCACTTTGCCCGCGAAAATAAATGCGAGTGGAGAGGACGGTTGTATGGGAAATAATAGATGCATGTATATTTCATGTGTGCGTGTATATAAATATTTCATTTTGCCATTTGTCACGTGCAATGTTTCCTTTATTTTGTTGCTGCTGTTGTTCATGCGGCAACGCGTCGTATGCGCAATGCTTTGCTTTCTCACACTCTGACGCTCAAATCGCGATGTGTTCGCATATAAAAAATGCATTAAACCGCCAAACACAAAAGCCCATTTTTTTTGCCAACACTCTACTCATGTCCGATTGAAGTTCTCTCACTTTTGTTGTTAGTTTGTTGTGATTTTTATATCCACATATTTTTTATTAATTGCCCGTGGGAGGACACCAAATTGCTTGTTCGACAGTCTCGTTGCTGTGTGGTCAACCCCGGTGGTTGCCAAGGATATCCTTTGCAAATCCCTGTGGTCTGCCACCTATTCCTGGGGATTGTGAAATGTTTCTGTCAATCGCAAAATGGACAACTTTGTAGTTTATTTATTGAATATAATAGTGAAATATATCCTAGAAATATTAAGACAGAAATGCATGTAATATTGTACATTTTAAGTCAATACTATATTGTGTTTAAAAGGATTACATAAAGGAGCTTAGTCGACAATGCACAAATTATTAATAATTGCTCAATGCATTTGCAGTGTATCTGAAAAAAGTTGTTTATACTTTTTAATAGGTTGTGGGATGATTTTATTTTTAAACTAATTGAATGGTCTTACTCATTGTTGGTTTTTATGCCTAGATTGCACTTATTGTATTCATCCTTCTATTATATTACATATTATTAATTTTTAATCCTTAAAGTTGCTCAATGTGCTTTTTGCTGACTGATTTGTGTTTGTAAGTTGAATAAGTTAATTACGAATTTTGTATTGTACCCATATTTCTGCTATGGTCTATTGTTTATATTACATGTTGTTCCATGTTATCAAATTAATTTCATCGGCTTATTTGATTAAGGTTCGAGTGGTATTATATTATCGCTCAGTTGATTAAAATTATTTTACCGAAATTCATGGTAAATTGAATTGTATATGCATGCACATTTGCCAGGAAGTTGAGAGTGCATCTTGGGAAATATTCAATTTCCGCTCTTGAGCCAAAAGCGAAAGCGAGGCCGAATCTATAAGCATTCATTGCCAAGTCCTCGGCTTCCTTTCCGCCCACCTTTATCCCCCTGTCGTGTAATTTAATCCCCCAACTGGCAAATCATTTGCATATGTGAGCAATTTTGGCCAACGTCGCCCCCTTTCCAGCCCACTGAATCAGTCCCCCATTTGTATGGCATGCAGCATTTTAATAATCTTGAGTTTTGTGGAATGCTTCACAGGTTGGCAACTTGGCGAACGACGGCATAAAACTGGCCACCGGTGCCAGGGAACGACGCTGCACCCTCTCCCCCCAGGATGGCCTCGAGGAGGAGTCGCGCGGCGGAACCCTGCGGGCCCTTTGGACCCACGGAGGACCCACTGCAGCCTTCGTCCACATCCTGATTGCACTGTGCTTGCTGCTGCCGCGATTGCTGCTCGAGGCTCGCATCATTGAGAACGGATTGCTGCCAAAAGGTGAGTGTTTTCATCATTAAGGGACAATACAAACAGATTGAATGAACGGAAACCGGAGCAGAAGGCAGGAAATTGTGCAATATTTATTGAAAAATATTGCTCCTCACGCTTATCCGATACCGATTATTTAATTGTAGATAATATTAATTTAATTTAAAGAATTTTTTTACTGCTGTTTTTAATCAGTTTGTAAAAGACTCTTTAAAACTGTTGAAAGGGTAATCAAAATTTCATCGCCACCATTTTTATTGCATGCCGATTGTGGGGGAGGAGAGTGCATATTCGGAAAGAATAACCCGTACACAATGTTGCCAAGCACGAATGCCATTTATCCCCACTTTCATTGTTGTCTGGCATAAGCCGCGTTGTACATTGTCATATTGATGGCGACGGCGATGACACTGGTGCTGTCACTGATGACAACTATTTTAAGCGAGCATGTTCCAAGTGGGTGGGCAAAAAATGGGTGGGCTTAAATCAATCATAATGGCCATTGTCAATGCAATCAATGCACAATTGCATTTGCCATTCCGTGTTTTAATTCAATTGATTGTGCTTAAAACGAACCGACATTGCCGCCAATTTTCACATCCTTTGGGAGAAATACAGAACTGATGTGTGAGCAGGCCAATTTGAATATATTTTCCACAAAAAAAAATGGAGGAAGCCCAGGCAAACTGTTTAACGAAGAAGTTTAGGATGCTCGGCAGAGCGCTTAACAAAGTGAACTTAGGGGAATATAGTAGGAAGTCTGAAAAATTTCGAAGGAGCAGGAGCAGGCGGCTCTTTTTGAGGCATCCGCTGGGGAAATCTGCTAGCCAAACATATACAATGAGAGAGTGTGTGTGGGAGTGTATGCATGACCGCTCGACAAACAAAAACACAACCAAAACCAGCGGGCACACAGGCTAACAACCGCAGAAGCAAACACCAGGACAAACATACACACCAGGACCTTACCCGTGTGTACGTGTGTATGCCCAGCAGACAGGAGCACAGAGCAGGTTGACAGGGAACGAAGTACGTCCATTATGGCCGGCAATAAGCCATGTTATTAACAAGGAGGCAGTAGAAAGCAAGCCAAGCGACCCAAAACTGTGCAAATGTTGGCCAACTGTGAGCAGGACGTGGGGCGAATGAGTCCTGCGCCTCCTTTTCCCTATGTTTGCACATCATCCCTCCCGTGTGTGTACAGTTGGACAGGTATAGCATAGTAAACTAATTCCACAGTTAATGACAAGAAAAAATGAAGGTAACACAAGATAGAACTTATCACAAGATGTAAAATAAAACAACTAACTAGATGCTCTCACGAATTTTAATTTTCAAGACTAAAAGGCATCCTTAAAGTTTGTTGATTTTGTTTCATTTTAAATCTCGTCATAGGTAACCAATACTACTTCCCAGTA
Source organism: Drosophila ananassae (assembly GCF_017639315.1). NCBI lineage: Eukaryota > Metazoa > Arthropoda > Insecta > Diptera > Drosophilidae > Drosophila > Drosophila ananassae. Next base: position 12,106,837 of record NC_057927.1, on the reverse strand, counting down.
GTCCATTATTGTCTGGATTATACTTTCTCTCAATATCCCGAATAGGCTTTCAAAGTACATAAGCTGCCTATCCATTTAAAAGTTTTACGGAATGGAAAAAAGGGCCAAAGGACGAGCTAAAATGATGGAAGGATGCATGTGCATGGCTCTGCTGCAGTGGCAGGCAAATCAAAATTAACTACACTTAAAGCGGGTCCGAACAGTCCCTGGACGAGCAGCTGGCGGGGAATTGTACCGCGGGTTTATTGAACCACAGGGAAAACGAGATGGAGCAGAGCTGTCCCGAGAGCAGGGCAAAGGGAGAAGACAAAGGTTTCGTTTCGACGGTTGTTTCATCGCCGCATCGCGCGCAGTAAATTAAAAATGTGGCATCGACAGCGGGGCATTGGGTTGCAGTGGCCTCATAAAAACCATGACGAGATGAGTTTAAAACCTTGTCGATTGTCCGAATGACTGACTGACTGGCTGACTGACTGACTGACTCAATGGGGTTTCCACCCGAATTCGTCCTTTCGCCCCCGAGTCCGATTTCTCTATGTGATTTTTCAATTAATTTCGATGTTATTTTTGTTGTACCCTTGTGCTGCTTTCGATGCTGCTCCTGTTTTTGCCGCTTGGCTGCCACAAAGTCGATCTCTTGTCGCCGTCGCTGCCAGACATTTTGTGGCGGTCGATGTTGAATCCATTCTGCCAGGGTCGGGAAATTGTTTTTCCACCCACCCTTTACTACTTTCGCTTCCCCTCTTAAATTAGAAAATCATTGGCACAAATAAAAATGTGCAGTCAAAGCCAAAGAAGCACTTGGCTAAAAGCAAAGCGAGTACTACAGAAACATAAAATAAAGTTCTTTTCGTGAACGATCTTTGTACGATTTAATTCTTTTAAATTTTTAATTATGGAATTAAAATTTGACGAATTTTATTTGATGGCAGAGTAGCCTGAGATTCGTTTTTCTCTCTGTCTTGAATGGTACTATCTTGGTCATCAGACCCCAGCTGGTCAAGCTAAGTGCAATGCCTTGTCGCGCGACTCCTTTGGCCGTTTTCACGCTTCGTCGGATGGCTTTTCTCTATTTCCCCATCGGCTCCCGTCCTCCTGGCCCTTTTTTGTTCCTTGCAATTTGTCAACGAGTCTGATATTCTTAAAGACTTAAGCTGGCCAAGATTGGCTTGTCAGTCGGGTTCATGATGCGCTTACGTCTGTAAGTTGAGTATTATAATTTTCAGCAAGCAATTAGAAAACTTAAAAAGTTCCGCCCTTCGATTGACGGGCCATGATTAGCGATGGAACTAATAAACGGAAGGTGGCTCCACTTTTATATTTCCATAAAAACGGTACCACAAAAAAGATGAAGCAATTAGGCGAAGAAAATCATAAAAAATGCTTTTAAAAGTTTCCCTCAACTCGCATAAAAGCTGCAATGAAAAGCCATCAAAGGAGTGGGTAGCTGGGGGTGAAGCACAAATGCATTCCATGATTATGTTTCATTAAAATTTGCTCGCCTTTTAACGACTTTTGAGGAATTTCGTATACGCAGAGTTTTGTTTGGTCTTGGATAAGCCCCATATTTTCAGGAATATTCTGATTCTAAATAAAAGAGAATTGATAGAGAATCGACCGACAAATCGTGTAAGGTATACCGCTCGAAAATCAGAAAAAAATTTACACAGATCTAGCCTTTGCGGTGGCTCATATGGTCCCCCCATGCACTTTCCGTATTTTGAAGGGGACCCCAGGAAATTCGATGCAAAATCTAAAAAATATTTTGTTCCTGGATTTTGCTGAAAATTGATAGAGAATCGATCCACAAATCGTTTAAGGTATTCCGCTCAAGAATCGGATAAATACTGCCAAAGATATAGCATTCGCGGTGGCTTATATTGTCCTCCCCATGCACTTTATGTATTTTGAAGGGGACCCCCCAGGAAAATCGATGAAAAATATAAAAAATATTTTGCTCCTGCATTTTGCTGAAAATTGATAGAGAATCGATCCACAAATCGTTTAAGGTATTCCGCTCAAGAATCGGATAAATACTGCCAAAGATATAGCATTCGCGGTGGCTCATATTGTCCTCCTCATTGCTGGCTAATATTGTCCTCCCCATGCACTTTCCGTATTTTGAAGAGGACCCACCAGGAAATTCGATGAAAAATCTAAAAAATATTTTATTCCTGGATTTTGCTGAAAATTGATAGAGAATCGATCCACAAATCGTTTAAGGTATTCCGCTCAAGAATCGGATAAATACTGCATTAAAGATATAGCATTCGCAGTAGCTTATATTGTCCTCCCCATGCACTTTATGTATTTTGAAGGGGACCCCCCAGGAAAATCGATGAAAAATATAAAAAATATTTTGCTCCTGCATTTTGCTGAAAATTGATATAGAATCGATCCACAAATCGTTTCAGGTATTCCGCTCAAGAATCGGATAAATACTGCCAAAGATATAGCATTCGCGGTGGCTCATATTGTCCTCCTCATTGCTGGCCAATATTGTCCTCCCCATGCACTTTCCGTATTTTGAAGGGGACCCCAGGAAATTCGATGCAAAATCTAAAAAATATTTTGTTCCTGGATTTTGCTGAAAATTGATAGAGAATCGATCCACAAATCGTTTAAGGTATTCCGCTCAAGAATCGGATGAATACTGCCAAAGATATAGCCTTCGCGGTGGCTCATATTGTCCTCCCCATGCACTTTATGTATTTTGAAGGGGATCCCCTAGGAAATTCGATGAAAAATCTAAAAAATATTTTTTTCCTGGATTTTGCTGAAAATTGATAGAGAATCGATCCACAAATCGTTTAAGGTATTCCGCTCAAGAATCGGATAAATACTGCCAAAGATATAGCCTTCGCGGTAGCTCATATTGTCCTCCCTATGCACTTCCCGTATTTTGAAGGGGACTCCCCAGGAAATTCGATGAAAAATCTAAAAAATATTTTGTTCCTGGATTTTACTGAAAATTGATAGAGAATCGATTCACAAATCGTTTAAGGTATTCCGCTCAAGAATCGGATAAATACTGCCAAAGATATAGCTTTCTTGGTGGGCCATATTGTCTTTCCAATGCATTTGCTATACATACAAATATTTTATTCTCCAATTACAGAATCGTACTTAAATGAACTTTTTTGGTAGTATCCATAAGAAAAGCATTTTACCTCACGGCGCATACGTCATAAAAAAAAACAAATAACCTATTTCTATTAAAGAGAAGCGTGAAATCAAGGAAGTGACCGCAATTCATTAATTAATTTCATTAATAGATAGCACAAAAATCACTTGAAGGACAATTTTATGGCAAAATCACTTAGATGCCATGCTGCACTCATAAATAATTAATTCAGACATCTCAGGCGAAGAAACAGATGAAAATTCTGTTGGCGGCAGGACAGCAGGAGGAGTGGCCAGATAGCAGTAGGCTTCTGCCATCCTTGCGCCATATTGTGCGCATAAAAGGCTCGCTAAACAGGCTCGCTCAGATTACCGCATAAGAGGGGGGCAGAAGGGAAGTTGGACATTAGGGGTGGGTAGCTTGGTTTCTTGACGGGTGGTTCGGAAGTGGCTCAAGACTTTGGCCCGGTTTGTCCGCGGGGAGTGGTTGCTGGCCACAATGGCGGCCAACGATATGGAACTAAATATTTAAATAATTATTTTCATTAAATAATAGCTATTTAATATTTATGAACATAATGTAGACTAAATGACAAAAAACTATTAAATTAGTATGGAAATCCCATATTGCGTATACGCGATTTATTCACGCAGTGCTTACAGTGCGTATGCGTGATGTATGCATGATTTAAATAAATATTATTTTTTTGATCGCAGTTGTCCATTGGCCCCTGCCTCGAGTCGAGAACTTATCATTATTCATGCTAAAGACTTAACGAGCGCGAGTTTGAGCTCCACGATGGGGCAGCGATTGCCTGTGGATGGCGGCTATATGGGATAAGGGGCATGGGAGGGATAGGGGCGTGGGCTTGTCTTATCGCAACTATTACCGCAACGGGAAATCCTCGCCTACGCTGGGCGTGGCCCGAGTTGGATTTGCGCATTTTCATTACTTTTATCCCCAGAGCTTCGGCGCCTGGCGCCCATTCTTGTTGGTGTTATTGTCATTGCCATAATCAAGGGGGTGGAAGAGAGGCCGGTGGGTGGCTTTTCTGAACCGACGACTTTGCCTCCGGGTTAATCTTCAGATTTTCGGTGTTGTCGGTTTTACGAGCCACTTGCCGCTCCGCCAGCCATCGTCTTTCGCAATAACAACAACGAAAGCGGCAACGACAACGCCAACAACGACATATTATTATGGCAGCCATTGTTGTAATCCCGCCTCGGCTCTTGTCTTATGGTTCTGGACCGTCTTCGTTCTCGTTCCTCGGCCATACCATTGTCTTAAATATTTTCTCGGCAATTCTCATTTCGGCGGGTTTTCTTTTATTTTCAACCTCGCCCGCTGGGTAAATATCCTTAATGCAACATGACTAATAAATTATTTTATGAAAGTGTTAACTTGGCAAATTTACGCTCCTTTTTTTTACCCGTTTCGTTAATAACTAGGACATTCTATAGCTATATAAGTACTTTTTCTGAAACATCTATATACGCCATCAGCTACGAAGACATCATAAAGTAAACTAATTAGAAAGCTTTACGGAGTTTCAACAAAGCTCAGCGCCTTCTTAACGGGGCTAAGACAAACAAATTTTGCGGCTTTCAGGAGAATTTAAATGGGTTAGAAGCTGTGCATGAAAAAGGGTGTTCGCAATAATATTCTTATGCTTAAAGTGAATGTGGTTTTTAAATTAGGGAACTTAATACATATATAAATGATATAAAAACAATATATTATATTTTAAACAATTTTAACAGTTTATTGAGATGCATAATTTTTGTGATTTGCTTTGAAACTAAAACACAATCGTAATTCTCAGTTTATTTGTTTGGCTGCCAATACATTTCTCAGATTAGAGCCTTGTTTATCTGTCTGTCTGATAGGATTTCGGTTCGGTCCCAAGGCATTTTAGGGGGAAATAGGGAAGCAGGGTGTCATGCCAACGTGAGTCCAAAGCAAAATCCAAAATCTCCAATTGCCAGCTACAATAAATCGTTATACTCTGGTTTGACCGTAATAAACATTGCTATTAAGCTTGGCCCCTGGCAAGAGTTAAGCAACTGCCGACAAGGTTTCCTAGTGAACGGGCCGAGGATATTCAGAGGCCTAGAGAATAGGCTATCCCAGGTACATTTTGGATGTTGCAGAAGCGCGCCTAATTAGGGTCTCCCGTTCTGTTGGGTGTGTCTGCTAATAGGGGAGTTGAGTGTGCATTGTTTGGCCATCGAGGCAAAACCGAATGGAAACAGGATTTGCAAAGAATAGTTTCAGCTTTTTCCTCGGATTTTTGGGCGTGCCCCAAAGAATGCTTTTTTGTCTGGGCATTCCAATTGGTTTGGGCTTACTCTTTCGATGATTTGGATTCATTGCCGTTGCGAGGTTCAGGAATTCGAGCCTGCCTTCCCCAGGCAGCAATTTTATGCCGAAACACAGCCAAACAAACACACGCATTTAATAACCTACTGGGCGTGGATTATACGAGTGCTGTTCCTATCAACGCCTCATTTAATTAACGATTGCCTTACGTAAGGATACAGGAACTCTAGTGGATCAGAATGTTAATGGGAGGAATAGATGGCATAGGAGGCATCTGTCCTGCTCATTACCAGAGCTCATGTTTATTTAAGGGAAGTGTGTGCTTGTGTATGTCCTTAACAGGTGCTTACCATGTAATCCTGCGTGATGTATTCCAATTAGATGCGAAAGCATCTTGCCCGATGCTCGGGTTCAAAGCAATTAATTCTATATACTTGAGCAGCCATCAATCTCACCCCTGTATCTGTTTCGAATTCTACTACCATTGCAGAGCAAATTTGGGCCACTGAGCTGGACTTTGTTGTGATCAATCGACGCAATTTGATGGCCCTATCGGTGGTGGGGCCCACTCCACATTTGAAGAACCAACAGCACTCGCTTTCCGGCAGACTGAATCTAACCACAAACAGTTTGGAACAGGACGAGGAGGACTACTACAACGACACCATGTTCACGGCCGTCCGAGGACCCGGGACCGGGCTGGTGGGGGGCAATAACAATTTGTTCGACCTGCGGCTCGATAAGGAAACTGGCAGGAAGGCGGCCAAGACAACGGCTACGACGAGGACAACAAGCGTTACCAAGTTGGATGCTGGCAAGGGCCAATACTTTGAAGTGCCCGATTTAATTAATCAAGATATTGACGAGGAAGAGCGCCAGGAGCTAGAGGAGGCGAGACGGGCCGAGGAAGAGGACGACAATGAGAATGAGGATGGGGATAGAGATGTCGATGAAGAGGGATCCGTCATCATGCCCGACTTCGATAAGTTGCCGTCACGAACCACAATTGGAGCAGGCACCACTACCACCACCGTAGCTGCCGAAGCATCTAACAAGTTAAATGTGGAAAATTGGCAGAAATTGGGAACCCTGGGGAAGCAAACCACAATAACCAGTAGCACTACAACACCGTCAACCACTAGAACCACATCGACAACAACAACAACCACCACCACCACTGCTGCACCGACAACTCGCAGGAGCACCACAACTACCACGCTTCAACCAATTATGATGACAACCAGTCGGCTGCCGCACCACCATCATGGAAAAACCCGCAAGCACCACAAACACCACAGCAAGCCAAAGCAACAGCAACCACGACGTCACCATGTTGCCTCCCACGAGCAGGCGATCCTCGAGAGCTTCCCGGAGGAGGAGACCACCACCCGAGACAGTAGCATTCACAGAGTCCGTCCTGAATTTCTACCAGAGATCCCGATTCCTTCGACGCCTGTTTCCGCCTCAAACTCTAAAATAATTGCCATTAAGCCAAAGAACCAAAAACGACGAATCTCCAAACGCGCAGCGGGAGTCGAAATCGAGCCGGAATATTTACTGGGTGATGCCACCATCAATTCCAGTGAATTTGTGGCGAAATCCAATGAGGATGAGCCCGAGGAAACTGAGGATTTCGAAATGGAGGAGGGCGATTTCCAGGCAGTGCCAGCTCTTACTCCTTCTCCTGGAGCTTCAGCGCCCGGCAAAGGATCTGGCCAGGATTACGTTCGCTTGGATGGTTTCGCGGGCATGCTGCAACTCTTCTTTGGCATAGACAAGCCTATTGACGTGGCCATTTTCTCCCAGCCGCCAAGTGCCGAGTTTGTGAACCTACTGTGCGCTCTTTTGGTCTGGTCGGTACGGTATCCGGCCGTGTTTTGGAACACTTCCAAGGCCTTTGCCTGCATCTTCAGCCTTCAGATGATTGTGGCCGCTTTGGATATTATTCTGGGCTACGTGGGTGTCTCCAACCTGTACAAGCTGCAAATCTACGCCGAGGCCATGCCAGTCCATCAGCCCGGACTCATCCTGAATGCGGTGGTCACTCTGGCACTGTACCTCCTGTCCACTGCCTTGGTGGTGGCCTCCTCGATGGTTATGTACTTGTATGGGCATGGAAGACTGGCCACTCGAATGCGGGACCGCTCGATCATTACGCTGAAGAGCAACCAGACCTGGATCTACTTCGCCCACTGTGCCTCCTTGTGCTTCGTCCTTGCTCTGGCGGTGGTTAAGGCTCCGCTTCTTAACGATCTGAGTGCTACCTATAAGAATAACCTACACTGTCCCACCTTTTTGGCAGGTAAGTTCTACCTATTGAATGTACAAAGGCATGTAGCATTGTCACAAACTCAAATGTTATGGAAAACAATTTGTCCAAAATCCCAATTATCGAGCTTTGTATGTATGTAGTCTAATTGGATGCCCAGCTGTTATTCAACACCTTGAACTTTACGCGAGGCCTGTGTTGTGGTCTAAGCCAATTAGCGGCGTTGTTTGGACCCGTTCCCGATGTGGGTTGTGGTCCTGGCGATAAACGCCTGATTGGTAACCCCACATCGCAGAGAGCACAAGACAAAGGCTGAGCCCAGAGGTATTGGGTGACATTCCAAGCGAAGCGAGACAATCGAACTGCAGACTGAGTCCAATTAAGCTGTCATGCGCCTGCCTTAACCGTATTACGTTTCCACTTGTGTCCGACTCACCTCTTCTCCTTCTCTTTCGATTTTCCAGCTCTCGTAGGAGTGACCCACCTGCTGCTGTGGATTGTCATCTGGCTGTGCTTGACCATAAAACGGCGCTGGCACTTCAAGCTGCCGCCTCTGGATAGCTCCTACGGCGGACTGTTGGGCAAGGCGAGTGCCCAACCGCTTCTGATGTCCAGTGGCCAGAGGACCGGCAGCAACTCGAGCAGCAGTGGCTGCAACTCCACTAGCACCACCGTTAATGGGGCAGACTCTAAGCCGGACATGATGAGCACGGCCACCAGCACGGATATCGGAATGGGAATGGTTACCGGCGGGAACGGGGGCGGGTGTGTAGGAGCTGGCTCCGGTATGGGCCTGGCCGCCCAGGAGGACATCTACTGGCCGAAGCTGACGCCCAGCTCACCCAAGCTGAAGGTCACCTTCAACGAAGTTACGAGTACGTCTGATGATGTCCTACTAATTGGTGACCAAGAACAAACTGATGGCAAGCGGTAAAAAATCGTTTTTTAGCTACAACCAACAAACAAACCAAACAAAAATAAAATGCGCCTTCTCGATGCTCCGTATTTGTCCGTTTTCTCGTTAACCTTAACCTTAGAAACTAGTTTTATTTAGTTTTTATATACGTACACACCTTCACATCCACTGCACCATTCCAGAAAGACACGTACTACATGCGTACACCACTAATTCCCCAGCACCCCAGCAATTTTTGAGAAATTCCATGCGTTCATTTGTGTTCATTTTCTAGCCAGCTACTCATTCATTTGTAATTTATCGGTGTGTTTCCTCTGCACGTTCCATTTTTGGGGCATGCCCCATTATTGAAAACTAATTGCCCAATACTAGTCATTAGAGCAGCGTTTGCCACACATAATTTATCCCACATTTACCAGCACCATCATTTTTCGGTTCCAATTCGTGTGTGCTTCTGACATTCACCTGTTTATATATTTTGTTTTTTGTGATTTGGTTTAAGTTTTGTTTATCCATTAATACGATTGATTGTTAAATAACAAACGATTTTTCTGTACAATTACAATACATAACATAGCGAGACATGTATGTATTAGAGGATGAAGGATGATGATAATGATGAGAAACTATTTTGTTCCGCTTGTCGCCTGTTTTTAAAAACGATTTTTTATTTAATTATTCAATTGTTTAATTTAATAGAACTTAATTACTACTAACTCTAGCTAATTGAGTGTGGGCGAAATGAATGTTGACTAACAAACTCTACTAAAACAATACGTTCGCACATTTTGTGTTGTTATTATTGTCGTGGTGTTGCTGTTGCCTTTGCTAATTTGTTTAACTAACTGGAAAGCCACTGAACTAACATAGATTTTAAATTACACAAGGACATAGAACAAATTTATAAAAAATGGTGTATTTTAATTGAAAAGTTTTTTTACTTCTGAAATAATTAGGATCATTTTGTTTAAAATATATTCTCATTGCAACAATGGTGTTTTGAAACAAACCTTCCCAAAGAATCTTTTAGTGTTCTGATGAATTATTCAAAATCTTTAAAAATAAATCATTTCTAATAGGGGATTACAGACGAAAATTAATTCAGAATAGAATGTAGCAATTGTTTAAATGTCTTAGACTTTAGAGTCTTTAGAACCGATTCAAATTAACAGATGACACTTAATGTTTGTTTTCCTAAAACTTTCTACAAAAGATTATTTGTTCTATCTCCTTGTTAGCCTAAAAACTTTAAAGCAACCAACACAAGGCGACAATAGTTCAGAGATTCCTTCTGAAATACTAACCAAACATATTTCCATATAAATCTTTAGCCATACGAGCCGTGGAGCCTCGATATGTTTTGCCAGTGTTGCGGGGGAAATTGACGACGGCGAGTACGCGACACTAAGGGCAGCCACTGCCGGGGCCGTTGTGGGCATCACCATGGGCAGCATGAAGAGCGGGGTCAGCACCACATCGGTGGGGGTCAGTCTGCTCCACCTCTCGGAGTACGACGAACTTCCACCGCCACCGCAGCCTGCCAACCAGCAACAGCGGCAGCCTCACCAATTTGCCCATGGACATCCCCACGACTACGCGAACCTCAGCGGATTGGGCGGGATCAGTGACGACAACATTTCCGAGGAGGGGAAGCTGCTGGCTTGCGTGCGTGACGACAGCATTACATACGCCTCCACCAGAGATCTGGAGCCCCCACAGCCGGCAGCTCAGGCTGCACCACCACCACCTCCGCCGTTGCCCATGAAGGGAGCGCCCATCCCCCAGCCGCCGGCGGTGCTGCCACATCCCGGGGTCTTCGGACGAGCTCCCCAAGCCATGCCCGAGATGATGCAGCTCTCACCGGAACACCAGCACAAGCCACTTCAGCCCTCGCAGCAGCATCCTCTCCAGCAACAGCACCAGCATATACTTCAGACTCCGCCGCATCTCCTCCAGCAGCAAAGCAATCCGCAGCAGCATCAGCATCTAGTCAGCCCTTTGGCTCCTGTCACGGTCGCAGTTCACACCAACGAAGCGCATGTAAGTTGGAATATGGAATATGGATACGAAGGGGGCTTTGGGATACGCTATCTTGTCAAATTGTATACAATTTTTCTTTATTTCTGGGATCAAGAGTAACTATTTTGAGTAAGGATAGTAGGAGATATTACAAATAATATATAGACTTTATTAAGAAAGCTTTTTTCTTTAAAATTATATTTAACAATGCTACCAAGTTATTTTAAACGGAAATGAGTTTTCTGTTTTGAAATACTCTATTTTTATGAATTTAACAAAAATGTTTTGTGTTAATCCTAGGCTTTGCAAGAGTATGCTCCTCTCGCCTAGTGCATTGTGGATAATTTTGTGCTCTTGTTTTTGTTTTGCATAGAAGGTTGTTGGGAAGTGATGCGTTGCCATGTAGGGGCGTGTAGCATGTCACGCCCCTGGAGCAAGAGCAGCCAGAGCAGCAGATTTATGTTTGCTGTTATGAGACAGCATAAATCAGTGCCAGGGCCACAGACAGCCACAAGGGTGTGGGATTTGTCCGGGGGATCTGGGCGCTTGTCCGAATTAGTGCTCCAGTTGATGGATGGACCACAGACCAATATGACATAGGCGCTCCAAATTGATTTAATTTCATTTTCACTTGCAGACCGAGACCAACTAAAAAGATGAATATCCCTTGTTGTCCCCTTGACTTTCCCAAGCCTCGACTCTCACTGATTCCCCGCTCTTTCACTTTTTCTTTATATGTCCCCCATACCCAGATCGCCTCCAGTTCCACACCCCGCTGCCTGCGTCGCGCCGATTCCGGCGTTCCCAACGAGGCGCTGACACCCCGCAGCGACACCACCTCCACCACCGAGAGCACCATAACCACATCACCGCCGGAGCGCGCCCCGTCCGAGTCCTCCAGCGGCGTTCATTCAGGAGAGGAGCGTGAACTGGATGTGATCATCAGGCCGCGGGCCAATGGAAAGCCACCTCCACGTCCTCCACAGCCTCCGATTCAGGAGGAGCCGTATGGCCGGTGCACTAACATGCGCATGTCCAGCTTCAATTCGGATCCCTCATCAGGATCCTCCGGATCCAGTGCATCCGTGGCGACGGTCATCAACAGTGCCACACTGCCGTTGCAGCGGACAGTGCCCGAGCAGAAATTCGATTATACGGCCCATTGCAGCACAATGCCGCTGCCGGTGGGCTGCCACAGCCAGCAGCTTGCCGGGAGCGGTGGCGGCTACGCCTCCACCTCGGCCATGACCAGTTCCATGGGTGGCGGCATGCCTCCTCTACCGCCATCGCAGCTGTCCAGCTTTAAGACACCCAGCATGCACTATGCCAATGCCGCTGTCGCCATGGGTGGTCAGCAGCAACAACCACACACCACATTGCCGAACGGAGTGCGGTACTCGAATCCGCACTTTCTCCGCCGTCTGCCGCATGTGACTAAGGCGGCCGAGTCGCCGTACGGACACCTGGGCTACGGGGCCGGACACCACGCCTTCGCCAAGCTGCCGCACGAGACGCACCCGACGATTCCGGAGGACCGCGACTCGGCCAACTACTCGATGGCCTCCGACCAGGACTGCGGACTTTATGTGACGGCCCAACTGCACTAGGATGCCTAACTATAATATTAAATATTGCAATCCCAAAAACACCCAAAACCAGTTCTATGTTAAGTTAAAATCTAATGTAACTGACAATTATTTTCAAAGCAAGGAAAATATTTGTACAATTTCATGTCAAATACCTTAATGGTAAAGCCCTAAGATCTGTCTTGTTTTTAATTAGTCTCTACCGATTTTTGTACAGCTCTAGGCCCCATGAGAAGCCATACCGAATCCACTAATCTTCCAATGGATCAGCTGATTACCGAATCCTAAGTGGTTAACTTACTCCTTATTTGCTTCACCCAAACGATGATCCACTCAAGTAATTAGCACAAACCTGCCACTCAGATGATCCAGAGAAGGAGAAAATAAGCATTAAACTATATCTAAACTATGGATAAACCTATGGCTAAATCTAAATCTAAATATATATATTTATACTATATATATTTTACATGCTATGCTCGTATACAATGTGTAAGATAATAAGCTAATCGTGTTTAAGTAATCAATGTAAACTAATGTTTATCATATCATATATGAATGAATATCGATAGCTAAAAATAAGACCCTTACATATATTATTAATCAGAAAAGAATAAAATATCATAGCTCGATCATGTGCAAGCACTCAAAGTATTTTCCCTAAGCAATTTCTCTTATTGAAGCAAATAGCGAAAAAAAGAAAAAGTCTAACAAAAAGAGCAAAAGGCATACGAATTTAAGCTGCAATTCTATGGTTTTTATTGTAAGGATTAAATGTAAAATGATAAATCGTATTTTATGGCACTATCTAGCCAAATAGAATGCTTCAGCTAGTCGGCATAGATGATAGACACCCGCAAGGCTTTGGCATACGTATTTTCTATGGACTCTCAATGCTTACCGTATAAGATGATTGTAAAATGTAATGTAACAAAGCGACAATATGAATATTATCTAATGTATGATACAAATACTTACTATCCACGCCCCCAAACATATCTCTTATGCACAAGACTTTCCACTTTGAACTCCTGCACGCTGCGATGTCTGATACCCAAAACCATTGCATTATCAAATTTTATTTGTCGTGCTGCCGCGCATATAGGTAAATAGTTTTGTTATTTTATGTAGGAATATCTGATTGCTTTATTAAAACTGACCCCAAAAAGGCCATTTGTTTTAATGGAGAATTCGGAGCTAGTCCGACCGTATTTATTTTCGTTATAAAGACTGATTAGTAATATGACACATTTGAAAAGGCACACACATCCCCCAACTGATAGAATCGACCCCGATACCACTTGAGAAATTCATACGATAGAGGATAGGCCATAAATATAGTTTAGTACGTCTTCATTAACTTGGTTCCTTTGAGAAACGCACTAAACTAAACGAGATATCAATATTTAAGGATGATAACTTTTGTAAGATAATTTCAAATTAATTAATGGTTAATTCGATTTAAATATCCAAACGAAATACTAAGTATGTCCAAAATATTAAGTCCCCAAAATGAATTAAATAATTTGGATCAGTTTTTTTTGCGCACTCGAGCCAAACCTGTAAATGAAAATAAGGTTAAACCCAATTCCCAAAACGGCACATACAACACAAACATTTATATTTAAAATCAATAAATGTTTACATTATTTATATATACCATATACGGATTAAATGGTTTATCAATGGTAAATAAAGAAATACCACCGCTTTATGTAAAACCCCAAAAGATTGTTTCTCTTATTTTTGGTTGGTAGATGGGGGTTATGGTTATGGTAAGTTGCTAAAAATAGTAGAATTTTTTTTAAGCTCACAACTTTCACATATAAATGCCAATAAGAAATAAAAGTCAGTTTTATTTACTTTATTAGAAAACAATTTTTAATGAATTTCATTTTTGTTTTGTTTTTAAATTTCGCTTTTCTTTAAAGTTTTTCTTTAGTTTTGAGTTTCACACAATTCATGTTTTTGTGTTTCATCAATATTAATAATGATCTTCACCGCAATTTTTAATATAATTTTAGTTTTTGCGTCTTTACTTTTTGGTTTTGCTTTTTTACATATTCATTTCACAGTTTATTGTCGTTTCTCGACCTTCGATTGTTGTCGAGATATTAAAATACAATATAAGGTTTTCAGGGCGCCCAGCGAGAGCGCTCTTCTTCGCCTTTTAATCAATTTTGTTCAACATTTTCAATAAATGATATAATCTTGTGTTGTTGATTTTGTCGTATAGTGTGTAATTACTCGCCTGTCATTCAGATAGAACTTAGTAAATAGCATTTGGTTTCTTGAATTTGTAGCCTTTGAAATAACTTGCCATAATATATCGCTTTGCTTTATTAACATTTTCTATATGCTTTGTCTTTGGTGTGTCTTAAATGTATCGAATTCTATAGGAATCCTAATAAGATTTTTTTTGTATGACTCAAAGTACAGTGAGAAATACCCATGTCGAAAGAATTCGATTTGTGTTTCAAAAAGAAAAAATTGTTTTTTAATTCAATTCAGAAGGGGGCATTTCAAATTCGGCATGGGCCGAAGTTGATGTACTTTAGTCCTATCGCTTTTTTCTGGTTTTGTTGGATAATCGAAGCATTTTTAAATGTTTTCTGAAGGAGATCAGTGGAAACAATATATATAGAGATAGAGAGAGTTTTACGAGTATCATAGAAAAGTTCGTATGAGGATCGTGAAGAGCGGAGTGTAAAAATCTGATTATCCTTTATGTATGCATATGGATGTATGATGTATCTCAGAATTAAATATCGTATAGTTAGTTTCTGGAAACCTCACTGGTAGTTTTGCTTTTCTCAAATAATTTTCTTCATTCGGATTTTTTTTTTTTTGTTTTCAATTTTTTTTTATTCAATGCAATTTCAAACGCGATATATTGATATTTTAGGTGTTATTTTGGAGCAACATTTTGAATGCATTATTCCCGTGCTTTGGCATTTCTTTACGTATTTTGTAGTAAGTATTTGGAGATCTGATACAGAAAGCTGCTGCCTGGATGGATATGCACATGTCAATATAATCTTTAACTCTATTTGTTAGGTTTTCACTGTCACTGTAGTATCCGTATATGCGTAGTTGTATGTATATGAATGAATGGACGGCAAGGTTTAACTCAATATCCGTAGTCGTATGAGCGAAAGCAAATAGAACGAGCACTAAAAACTGGATAGGAACAATACCTAAATGTTGTATATATATGATTATTCCATTACTATCCCCTGTACATATATCAAAATAACCTGTTCCCATCCATTGTCAGTCCGTCCGCCAGTTCTATGATATGTCTGCTCAAAGTAAACCGGTCGGAGTGATCCTCCCCAGACATGCATCTCAAAATGTTGCCCAAAAGAATGCCAAAAGTATCTCAAATTATAGATGCAAGAATATGCAAAATATATTCGTTATTTTATGTTTAATTTAACCATTTTTCATCTATGCTAGTGTACGTGTGTCTTTGGCAAGCAGGTAACAATTTTTACAGCTCACACTATTTAGTTGAAGGTACTTGATGCGTTTAGAGGCGAGTTGCTTTTGACGTAGGCAAAATAAGGGATTTTCTATAAGGGACACGACTCTAGAAGCAAGACAAGGTAAAGCCTGCTACAAATAGAAAGAGTTCTCTTTTCTCTAAGTTTTTAACGTTTAAATTATACAATTTCTGCCTCAAATATATGTTTGTGTAAAATAAGCATTCTCAGCGCCATCGGCAAAAACTCATACATTTTGGGGTGGCTGCGGAGTTTTTGGCGGAGCGTAGAGCCGTAAAGTAAAAATCAGAAAGCGTAGGCGGCAATTGGTAATCGTTATTCGGTTATCGGTTATGTACGTGTGGTATGTGAGTGGGTGGATTCTTTATACAGCTTAATTTCAGATTTGCGTTATTAAGTTAAACTTGCTCATCTCTCGCTTGGTAAATATTTTGTTGTTCTTTGTTATTCGATTAATATATATCTCATGCCTCCATTGGTTACCTAAACTTAAGCTTTAACTTTAAGTTCTGGTTTTATCGTAAGTTAGGCTTAGTTAAGTGTTAGTGGTTCTTTGCTTGCTTAAACGGTAAATATATTTATGTATATATCGATTTATATATGTATGTATAATATACTTAAATAACGCCTCTCTGAAAATCTATAACTCTCTCTTGACTGATTTAGATTTAGCTAATTTTTCATTAAACATTTTATATCCTCTGAGCCTCGGCTCGGGTTTAGACTTAGGCATGACTGACATTAGCACTTGAACTTTATCCACCTTCTCCGATTTAATTAGTTTTTCTCGTTTTTTTTTGGTTGTTTATTTTTTTTTTTATCTTTTATCCATAATAATTTTTAATATAATAATAATCGTAGTAATCGTATTACGAAAATGATAGTGATCTTAGGTTTTTAGTAAAAATTATTTTAAATATGCATAATATACAAGTATCCTTTGTCCAATGTTATCCGTTATATCTGTGTACATGTATATATGTATATATATATATAGACTGCTTGTACCCCTATCTTGTGTCTTTACTCCCTAGTTAAGCGATTGATCTCCACACTGCCTGTGGTTTTTGTTTTTCATTCATTCATTTAAATGCAATTGTTTTCATGACTTACAAAAATTGGATAGCCTCTGGTTTTTTTTAATAGTTATTATTTTTTTGTTTTTTTTTTCTGTTTCAATGTTTTCTGTTCAAATATTCCTCCGTGATAAAATAGAAAAAAATACAGGTTTGGACTTAGGCTTAGGCTGAGGCCACCAACATGCCGAACGACGGTCAGGCGGCTTCCGGGTATCCGTTTCTGCAGGCTAACCTTGGTCCTTTGCTATTTGGCTGCCTGGCTGGCAGCTCGTTGCAAGGGTTACTGCAAGAATACAAGCTAATTAGATTACATTTTCAAACTGGATGCATCTGGTAAGTGTTGTTAATTGTTTCGGAAACGGGCAAAAGTGGGTTAGTAGCGGTTTTGAATTTATACATGGGTTAATTAGATCCTTGCGGCTTATTTTTATTCCTGGTTTGTGTATGTTGTTTTGAGTGTAAAAAATGGCAAAGTGGCAAAATATTTGGTGCTTCTAGCAATATAGGAATTAAGCTTGAAATAAATTTAATAATTAGTTGTGGTGCACTTACTGAATCCAGTTCAGTTTTAGAGTTCGCTTGATTTTGATTTGTGCTTAGGTGCTTAAAGTGTTTTCGTTGTTGTGTTGTTTGTTGGTTTTTGGGTTGAGAGTGTTGTGAATTGTTATTCGCCCGGCTCCTCCATAATGACTGATTCACCGGCCCAAACAATCGGACGACCCTGGTGTGGTTTCAAAGTTTGTTGCATTCTTAGGAGATCTTGTTTCTTGTACCGAAATAATTAATTAAAGTTACTAGGCCTAAGCGTTTTCTATTTTAGAATGTTTGGTAGCTAGCCAGTGTTTGCCATTTCAAAACTAATAATTGTTCTCTTAAAAAAGTAGTGTGTGTGTGAAATAAGTTGTGTGAGATTAAAAACCGAAGTGTCTGTTACCGGCTTGGATCAAAAATCAAATAGATGCTGGTTACTTTTCTACGCATGCACTAGAATACGCTAAGCAAAATATTTGGGTGTGAATCGAGACTATTTATTTGATTTTTTGGTGTAATTGGGTTGTCGGGGATAGAGAAACATACCTATATGAGTATTTTACGAGTCTATGTGAAAACTACGTTGAAGTAGCGTTAACGCTAACGGTGACATATGGTGAGTTGCGAGAGATTTTTCATTTTAATTTTGTTTGCATTTTGATTTGGTTTTTTTTTGTTTTTAGTTTTTGTTTTTTGATTTTGGTCAACTTTCCATATAAGTTTCCACTTTGCAATGAAAATTACTACTTTGCCTTATGGGTGTAGTGGGTATGTTTCTAGTGTGTGAGTTTAACAAGCTTTTCATTTACAGGAGTGCGTTTGTGTTTCGCTAACTAAAAACAAATACTTAAATGTTGACTATTTTAACGTTATAATGAAAGTTTCATTTTTTTTCAACTGATCAAACCAATCATCTTGTTTCGGGAATTTTTACAGGTGTTTGCGACTGACTACGCTAATAAGTTTGTATAACTTTTGCTCTCGGTAACATGTTCTGAACAAAATAAGAGCTAAATACTCTATAAATATAATGTTTTTTGTGTAGGTTACATAAGTATAATACAAGTGAGTTTTTCTTTATCAATTGGCAATTCGCTTTGTTTAAGTTTGAATAGTTCTTGTACGAATCGATTTTGAAAGATTCTGGTTTGAGTCGAGGTCAGATTAGATTAGTTAAGAAGTTCTAGAGTTTGAGTGAGTCGAGTGAGGCTATGGATGAGCGCCTAGAGCCTAAGCCTATATTAGTGGGACAACTGACCAGTGAGGTGGTGCCAAAGAGCTTGTACCAGCCGATCACGATGTTCGATAGGTTCAGATCATCGAGCATTATCTGCGCCACGCCCATGAACACCTTTTTCTCGATGCGCCCATAGTCTCCCCAGACGGTCACCTGAAGGAAAATTTTAATATATTATCCTGATTAGAACTCAATCAAAATAGATTTGAACTCACCTGGAGTATGCAACCGGTATATGATTGCTTAAACACCAACTGCTGTTGGTAAAGAGGATCTAGGGTTCTCCGGGCGGTCGATGTCTTCATCTTGTCCACACAGCGTTTTCCCGACACCAAATAAACCTTCACATAGGGAGCGGGCAACATCTTCGATGAGGCTTTTTGCTACGGATTCATATAGTTGAGAGATTTGAACTAAGTGTATTTCTATACAATAAGGACTCACCTGTAACCCTCTGGCTCGAATGACCTCCACCTCCAGAAAGCCCTTCTGGTGGCACATCGATAGCTGGATATCTCCCAGCGAGGGAGCTCCCAGCACCTGACGACCCACCAGTTGACCTGGGCCCAGGCCATCCACAAACTCATTGAGGGCACCATCATTTCGCAACGAGGGGGAGAATCTACATGTGGGAATTGTGTTGGGGTATTGTGGGATTTGGGGTACATTAAAGAAAGCATTTTAGTACAGCATCATAGGTGGTTTTTTATATTGTATCTCCAATCTATAGATAGTTTAAATAAAATACCATAATTTAGGGAAAGAAAGAAATTTTATTGAAAAAGAAAAATAGTACTTTTTATACACAGGGAGTTGTAGAAAGACAGTAAATGGTGTAGTGTTCAGTAGTGGTCTGAGGTGGTTCATGTGTTAGGGTGGGTGGTGAAGGTGATACTGGTGATGGCGGTGCGAAAGGGGACAGACAAGTGGAGTCACAGTTCAATGGTGGCATGCAGTGTCTTTCGTTCCTAGGAGCACAGTGCAGAGAAGCTACTAGGATTATGTTCGGCGTCGCTTGGATCTTTAGGAGTCTCTAGGCGAACTCTTCGATCGAGGTTTATTTTTTGTTATATATTAACCGATAACCGATTTTCCTTTTACACACACATCAAGAGTGAGGTTAACTTTCTTATATACATATATATATACTATATATAGATTGCTGAAAATCATAGAGAAATTAAATGAAAACAACACAATTTTCACACATTACATGATAGAGAAATAGACAAATAATTCAAGGAAGTATACAGAACTCAAGGTAGAATAGATGGAAAACACTTAGAGAAAAAATGTACGCAAATGCAGGCTCGCTTTCAAAGGCACACAGACATCGATTAAAGAGAAAGTTGCAGGATGAGAGTTTTGGAAATATTTAGAGATGGGATCGCCACACAGATTACCATATACAAAAGCCAATGGATATAGATTTAAGATCGGAGAGTGACAGAAAGAAATATAGAGATAGAGAAGAGTCGTAGAGACAGAGACAGAGAGAGAAGAGGCACAGGCATATACAGATGGATTGTGGTTGCATTTGGTGTGGAAATGCACTTTAACCGAAGCGATCGGGGAGACTTACGATGAGCCCTCGGAGCTAGAGATCGAGTGAATGCTGCCGGCACTGTAACGGGTCACCGGAGGCACCGGAGGTACCTCCACCGACCGCTGGATGCTGCCCGCCGAGCCACGCGACTGCCGCTGGTGGTATGGATGTGGTGGAGGTAGTGTGATATGGTGGTGACCAGCAGAACTGGTCGAGCTGCCTGAGAACTGTGCCTGGTATTGCTCTTGCTCTGCCGGAGACAACAATACATATTTATACAGATGTTCAGTGTGTGCCGTATTTACAGAGGGTGTGAAATGGTTGATGATGCATGATTGATGTGTGTGTTTTTGATTCAAAAATATTGATAGGTGGATAACTCAGAGACCTTATGCTGCAAATTAAATGGTTGTCTTTAATCCTTAAAGCCCCATAAAATTTCTGGTCCACCTGTCGTATGATCTATTAATATTATTAGCAAAATTCAAAATATGATTGGATTTTTTTCTCAAAACGCAAAATTCAAAAGCGACGGTGCAGTACAGTAGGTGATGTGATTGCGACGTCGAATGTGAATTCTGATTTCTGGGCTTGGGGACTGTCGACGCTGGGCTCTTGGAAACCGCAAAACCTTTTATTAGCGAAAATCGATGCTGGGGCATTCCCACAGGAGCGACAAGACAGAGTAGAGTCTAAACGGAAATCGATATACAAACTGAGGGGGTAAATTAAGCGAGAACGATAACTGAATAACCATAAAAACACTGATCATAGAGTACACACTATATGTATATATATATTTATATATCAGCGAAAAATCATCAAAACTAGTGGCTTAAACGAAAACAATTGCTGTTTTTATGCCATAGCTTAAATAGCATTTGTAAATTAATCCGTTTGGTTGTGTACTAATTCGGTTCTTGTATATTGTAGAGTGTTGATTTGATACTTTGCTGTGATATGGACTGCACTTTTATACTTGCTTCCGCTACATCGTGTGCAATGCTAGTTTTGTTGCTGTTTCTATTGGCCAATTCAGATGGGTCTGTTCGTTGTTGTTTGTACAGCAGTATTGTTATAATTTTTGTTTCTTTTTGTCGTGATCTACATAAGTGTGTTGATTGTTGTTGTATTTGAGATGTTGTGGTTCGATGTTTGTTGACTTTCTGTGACAGAGCTCCCTGCATATATTTTTTGTATACTTAGTTATCCGAATCGATTGCGGAAAACATAATGGAACTGAAGAAAAACCTTGCGGCGGGCAGATGATAAACATTAGTTCGCTGAAAGGAGTTGAAGACTTCAACCTGGTGTTGGGTGTGATTTTTTGATTGAAAGGAAACTGCCGGGTAGTTATGTGGAAAATTCCATGGTGGGGATCACTTCCCGATTACCGCTTACCGCTTAAAAAAACTAGCTGCAGCTGAAGCACATTCTCTAGCTTTAGCCTTGGCTTTAATCTCTGCTAGAGAGCAATATTAATATTCTTAGAAGCTGCAATAGATTGGTAGTTGCTGGTATGCTGGTATCGAGTATGCTGGTTACGAGTATTTAAGTAGGTATAGGTATTGGCTTAACTCAATGCATGCAAATCGAACAAAACGCTAGGATAAAATGTTGTGTGGGTTATACAAATGGCATTAGCAATCGGTAGGGGATATAGGTTATAGGAAACTGGTTACTGGTTAGTAGTAGTAATAATAGTAAGTATGTTGCTAATAAAGTAAAATGCAAATGGGGCTGTCGCACAGCCAAAAGCTTTGCTCTTTTCATAAAAGCATTTGTCGGAAAGCAAAGCTTTTGGAGTGCCCCGCTTCGTTTTGAGGAATCCTTGGATAAATAGGACTCCCCCTATAAGCCTAAAAATACGTATCGACTTTGGATTGTTTGTTGGTTTTGGTTTGGTTTAGTTGGGTTGTTCTGGTTCTGGTTTTTCTGGAAATATTTTTAATATTTTACTTTTTGTTTGTTGGGTTTCTTGTTTGCTGCACCTGCGCTTTCGTGGGGGGCTCAAAAATAATAAGTCAAATAAACGGAGGGGAGGCGGTTGGTTTGGTTTCGAATTTAGTGGCAATTTTTCAAAGAGGGCGAGCTTTTTTTGACTGTAGCTTTTGGCAAAAAGCACGCGCATAAGTTTAAAGAGCAAGAGAGAAAAGTGAATGAAAAGCTCTTATAACTATAAATAAATGGATATCCTGTGAGTGTTACCGATAATGTACTGTTACTGTTGCAGGATTCTTTTTTTATTTTTGTTTGGGCCGACTAATGTTTATCATCTCAATCAATTCGAATTTTTATTTCTCGATGTCGTAGTTTTTTTTTTTTAATATTTTTGTTATTTTTTTAATATTTCTTCCCAAAGGACAAACAAACATAAAATAAAGTCATAAAAGAATTAAAAACCAAAAAGAACTAATAAAATAGCGTAGAAAGTATATTGGAGTAGAGAAAAGATAGATTAGAAAGTTGAACTTGTGCGCACCTTTCCCCGCCGGCACCATCGCCGAAAAACTGCTCGATGGCGTCCGCCTCCGAGGACGAACCGCGGGACAGGCCGCCACCACCGGCTCCACTGGCACCGCCGACGCTTGCGCCGCCGCTGCTTCGCAGCTCTCGCGTGATATCCCCGGGCAGCACTTCTTCGCTGCGGTGCACCGTGAATGAGTTCTTACCCTTCTTTCCAAAGCCCATACGTCTTTTACGACCTTCGAGTACGGCATTTTACACAGTTTTAGTATTTTTGTTTTCTTTTGGTTAGTTTAACTATATTGGTTACTGGTTAGTGGGTTAGCTTATGGTTATGAATACAATTATGGCGTTAGTCGATCAAAAGAAAACTTAATGGAAAAGCATGAACAAAATCAATGGGTGTGAGATCAACGAAGGACAAGATGGCTGCTCCTTCCGGATTCTTTTTTTTTGTAATATTTTCCGGAACGAGCCTACAATTTTACGAATAACTGATCATCTGACTGACTGGCTGACTATGCATCGCAAGGTAACGGAACGAGAACGGTAAACGAGCGGAAACAGAGAACGGAACAAAAGACCTACCTGTTGCCGAAAGCTGCGAGGTGGAGTTGGATTTCTTGCCCATGCCGCTGCCGCCCTTGGGCGACCGCTCCTGGTCAATGGCGCCGCCTTTCTTTCTGTCCGTTGCGGTATCCGAGAGGCTTCCATCTGTAGGATTATACGATTCCAAAGATGAGTTAAAAATAGTTTTCCTTATTTGTAAAGAAATTATTGAATTTTAAATCTTTTATTCGGACCACATGACGTATGAGTAATTTTGTATGCATGTATTTGACATTTAAATAACCTTGCAGAACTTGGGACTATCTATGAATGACATTTTTGTTGTTGTGAATAATGCATGCAAGGACAATATAGCCATAGCGATCTATATTGGCCAATTTCCTTCAGATCCTGGAGCGGAAAAGCTCAAAGAATTTATGAATCGATTCTCCATTATTCTGCATCAAAATCTTAAACAACATATTTTTTTAAATTTTTTTTAAATTTTCTGGAGGTTTCCCTTCAATATTCGGATATGGCATGGGAAGTTCAATTTGGCTCCCAGCAATGGCCATATTTTTGCCAATTTCGATCCGATTCATGAGCGGAATACCTTCATCGATTTGTAGATCGATTCTCCGTCATTCTGCAATTAAGGCTAGACACAAAATATTTTAAAGATTTTTTTTTTAATTTTCTGGGGACTCCCCAGCAATATTCGGATATGGCATTGGTAGTGATACTTGGCTCCAGCGATGGCCATATCTTTGCCAATTTCCATCCGATTCATGAGCGGAATGGCTTAATCGATTTGTAGATTGATTTTGCCTCATTCTGAATCAAAATCTAAAATCAAAATATTTTTTAGATTTTTTGTTAAATTTTCTGGGGGCTCCCCTTTAATATTCGGATATGGCATAGAAAGTACAATTAGGCCCGCAGCGATGGCCATATCTTGGCCAATTTCCATCCGATTCATGAGCGGAATGGCTTAATCGATTTGTAGATTGATTTTGCCTCATTCTGCATCAAAATCTAAAATCAAAAAATTTTTTAGATTTTTTGTTAAATTTTCTGGGGACTCCCCTTTAATATTCGGATATGGCATTGGAAGTACAATTAGGCCCACAGCGATGGCCATATCTTTGCCAATTTCCATCCGAATCATGAGCGGAATGGCTTAATCGATTTGTAAATCGATTCTCCCTCATTTTGCATCAAAATCTAAAAACAAAATATTTTTTAAATTTGTTGTTAAATTTTCTGGGGGCTCCCCTTCAATTCCGATATGGCACGGGAAGTAATACTCGGCCCAATTGCTTGCCAATTTCCAATCAATTGATTAATATTTTATATTGCTACGATTTTTCAGTACAATTAGTGTTGCGATTAAAAAAATATTTATAAAATATGTTAATTGAAAATAAAATAATATCTATAAATAAAAATTGAAACCTATCTTAAACATAAAATAAAGCCCAATATGCAAACTCGGCGTATACGTAATATAATATAACTCATACGCAGGGTGGGCTGCATATATTGTTTGTTCGTACTTCAACATGTGTAGAGCTAGACACTTTAAACCATTCAAACCTTGCATACTATGAGCACTCACCGACTTTCTCTTCGCCTTCGGCACCAGCTCCTTCTGCTGATTTGGAGCCGCCCGCTTCGTCGGCGCCGTTCTTGTCCTTGTCGTACTCGCTGAAGTCATCGTCCAGCATCGCATCGATTGCATCCCAGTCGATTGCGTCCAGCGGTGCATCAGCATCAGCATCCGCATCCGCGTCGGCATTCGTGTTGGTTGTTGCGTTTGGTTCGTTAGTGTTATTGGTTGTTGTTGTTGTCGTTGGATTTGTGGCAGTTGTTGTAGCATTTGTTGTTGCAGTTGTTGTTGTTGTCGTTGTCGCCGCATTCGTTGCATTCGACGATGGTGTGGTTGTTGATAATGTTGTTGTTGTGTTTGTTATGAGATTTGTGCATGTATTTGGCGTTGGTTGTTGTTGTTGGTTTTGAAGTTGTGGTTGTTGTTGTTGTTGTTGTTGTTGTGTGGCGTCAAGCGTCAGGTTATTGGCGTCAGTGTGTGATTGTTGTGGTGTATTTGTTGTTGTCGTTGATGAAAGGACACGTTTGTTGTTATTATTGGGTGATCCATGATGTAGTTGTTGTTGTTGTTGTTGTGGTGGTTGGGGATTTGCAAAAGAGGAAGAAGAAGCATTATTAGCATTAGTACCACCGACGACATGATGCCCAGCAGCGGCAGCAGATGTTGCACCACCGCTCCCACTACTAGATTTCGTCAGCTGCTCCGATGCTCCGATCATCGATCCGCCTTCTTTCCCTTTTTGCCTAGCTGATTGCTGATTGCTAACACTACTCGCTAGGCTATTCTGGTGGTTGCTATTGTGTGTGGTGGCGGTATTGCTATATGTGTTGTGTGCACCACCACCGCTACCCATTCCGCCGTTGCCCATTTGATCCACTCCCGCCACAGCCGCATTCAGTTGATCCGCTCCCCCCTCCATTGGCGAAAAGTTGTGCGCGTTTTGGGCACTAGGTGGATGTGGCAGGTTCCGCCTTCGTTTCAAATACGGAGCCGCCGGCCCGTACAGTTTCTGCTGGTTGGTCCGTTGCAGATCTAGGGACATGTGGTGCCTGGCATCGGTCAGGCCTCGTTGGCGGTGCGGCCCTCGAAAAAGCGAAGGCGCCACACCACGACGCGTCCAACCAACATCAGAGTCGTAGGTTATGGTCACTATCTTGTCGTCCGTGACCAGGAAGTGCGAGTGACTCAACGGATTGCTGGCATCTACATTGGCTCCCATGTACGACTGCCGTATGTTTGTCTCCGAGCCGTATCTTCGGGACATGGCCGAGGTAGGCGAGTGGGCATAGGCGCTTGGATGCGGATAGGGGTAATCATCTGTGGGCGCCACCTCGTCCTCGTAGCGAATGCGACGCCTGCCCCAGCTCTTTGTGTGCAGGTCATCGTAGTCCAGAGATCGCGACTGCCCCTCATGGAAGAGTCTTCGCCGCTCCAGCTTCGGTTTCTTGAGAATCGACGTTGGTTGGGCTTTCGCCTCCGAAATGGGTACGGCTGCTACCAAGGCGTCTTCGCTTAGCTGCCGAGATAGTCGCAAGACCGACTGAGTCGGTGGCGGCGCCGGTGTGTTCATCTGCCCCCTGGCCCTTCGATGAGCGTTCGGCGTTGGTGTGTGCACGTGATAGGTGGGCACCACACCGAGATTCAGTTGCGGCCCAGTCAAGCCACCGAGAAAGTGCTGATCGACACACTCCCCACACATGGCCGGATCAGAGGACGGTGGCTGATGTTCGCCAACGTAGGGATACCCCATGGGCTGGTGCTGGGGATGGGGGTGCGCGTCCGCCAGACAGCAGGGATCCGGGCAAGCACCGATTAGCTGCAGGGTATGGTGCGTGGACAGTACCACCGGCTGACTTCCGTTCTGGCAGTGGCTGCAGCTTTTGTCCAGGTGATCCCTCACATAGCCCACTAGAGAACTGGGTGAAGTCGTTGCATGGTCGTGGGCATGGGCGTGAGCGTGGCCGCCCGCTGGCGAAGAGCTGCGGAAGAGATTGGTGATGGGCGAGGTAATGCGCTTGAATTGCTCAAAGCTCGGTAGCAGCGGCAGCGGCAGCGGTTGTGGTTGCGGTTGCAGCGGATAGGCGGCGGAGGTGGCTTGTACGTTTGGTTTCAGTCCGTTCGAGCGTCTTGGTGGAAAAATGTCGAATGGGGTCATGGTGGTGGGCACATGGGGCGAGTAGAAGGCGGAATGTGGATGCAGATGCGCATGGGGATCGAGTGGGTCCAGTGGCTCCAGCGGCATTAGGGCCTCCTCGGCCACGGTGCCTGGCTCCACGAAGAACTGCTCCACCAGTTGGCCACTATTGGCATCCGTCACCAGTACTTGGTGCGGGGCAATGCCCATTCCAACTCTGGCGGAGATTGGCGGCGAGTCGGCAGCCGCTAGAGCGGCCAGATGCTGCAGCTGCTCCAGCTGCTCGAGAAGAACCAGTTGCTGGGCTCCGCCGGCGGGCAGGTAATCGCAATCATCCACCTCAATGGTGTTGGCCCTGCCCGGCTCCGAGTGGTGCAGCCGCAGTCCGGTGATTGGCTCCCCTCCGGATCCGCTGAGGAAATTGTTGCGGGCGCCAAAGAGATTGCGCCAGTTGCGAGGGAAGCTAACGGTTATTTGCGGGCAACGGTAACGGTAACGGGTGGTATATTTTTGGTAACGGTAATAGGTGGTAACGGGTGGCAGCAGCGGTGGTGGTTTTCGGTGAGAACATATTGGGATTCCATTGCATGGGGGAGTGTTAAGGAAATGCAGAAACCAGGTGCAGGGGTGGTGAGTTGAATTGACGGCGCACATTTGAGGGGACAAGATCGAACATCGTCCGAGGTCAGGTGAGAGTGGTGGGTGTGTGTGTGTGTTTCATGTTTTTTTTTTCAGTGGAATTATGTATGTTTTGGAATGTGTTTCGTGGTGAGTTGGCGGCGTGTAAGCGTGTGGCGAGCACGGCACGCGAGAGAAGCATTCAAACACAAACACAAAGATAGAGTTCGCGCGGCGAGAGCGGCAAGTTGTTGTTGTTGATTGTTGTTGAGATTATCATAGAGATATTTTATTCGGGTCGGTTGGTTTGGCAAACGCAAAAAGTAAATGCAGAAAAGAAACTTAATGTCTTCGCTTTCGTTTTCCTTGGTTTCAGTGTGCATGTGTGGTTGGTTGGTTATCAGTGTAAGCGAGAAAATACTTTCTGTGTCCACGTGTGGGTGGGTGGGTGTCTGTTAGTGTGTGTTAGTTTCAAAGAGAGAGTTGGGCGGTAAGCGCGCCGATTCTGAATCTGATCGTTTCAATACCAAGCCTAATTCAAGGAAATTTTGTTTCTCGCTCATAGCTACTACTCAGAAAGAAAACATTATAATGTGGCCAATGGCGTGTGGCCCAGAGCGGAATTTCAGCGTAATTTTGACAGCTTTGCTTGGCTCGTTTCAAGCCTGACTGGCACTCCTTCTCCTCTTTCCTTCCGAATCTTCGGCCCTCCAGTCAGCTACTCACCTGAGGCCGCGCGAGGTTCGCGGACGCTCCGACTGCGTGGAGAAGGCGCTGGAGGTCACACTGACCACCGACTCCATGTCAGAGTCGCCGAACTCGCCCATGAAGTCCTTGTCCGGGGACAGGGAGTGTCGTGGTCGCATCCTGGTGTCCATCGAGTGCAAGTCGCTGTCGGAAAGGCCCGTATAGTGCCGCTCCCAGCCGCCCATCCCAGTGCTGCGGTAGGTGGCCTGGTGGTGGGGCTGCCTTGTGCGATGCCGCCCAAAGCGGCCGCCCGATGCCAGTCGCTCGTCGAAGTCCTGACCGAGTCGGTCTCTCAACATGGCGCTGCGAGATGTCTGGGGCACCTGGCAAAAACAAAAATGTCTTATTCCTCAGAACTGCTCCTTCAATAACTTTCTTATGAACATAAAGCTATGGATTCTGAATAAGTCTTGTTACGTACAAATCCCGCCAAGGTTACCTGCGGCAGTTGCCTTTTTTTGGGTGAGCCTGTGGGCGTGGCTGTAGCCGATCGCGACTGGAACCGCTGCTGCTGCGTAGCAGCCGACGCTGAGGATGCGCCACCCGGCCCCTGGTATCCCGATGGAGCGTTGGGTGAGCCGTGAACTGGAAGCACTGGATAGTCTATGTAGCGATCGTCGGGAGGCGAAAGAGATCCGCGCCGCGGACTGGTACTCCGATATCCGTAGCCCACTCCGCTAGATGGCACGCCGCTGCCTCCTCCACCACTGTGGTAGCTGTCACTGGGTGCCGCTGAGTGGCTGCGTTGGCTAAGGCTCATGCCACCGGGACCGATGGCAGAACCAACACCATTACCACCTCCGCGACGATAGTAGCCGCTGGCAGATGCCTGAAAGTGCGTCAGGTGGTGGCATGGAAAGTAGAGAGTGGTTAGAGTGGTGCACCTCTCTCAGCCGAACCAATCAGGCATCCCCTTGGGGTCCAGGGACTCTGACAAACTTTCGGATCGGAGCTTACAAACTAGGCATGTGAATGGTTCTGGGTAGTCGAGTGATTTCAAGTGGTAAAGTGGTTCTGAACTCAATTCAGGCATATTAACAGTGTGGGTGTTCGTGTCGGTTTAATTATTATTTTTTTTAACTTTACTTCAACTTCTACTGGAACATTGAAACGAGTAAGTTCAAAGATATGGTAATACGTAGGTGAGCAAGAGATAGAGAGCCATACAAATTCGATACGAGTATAGTTTTGAAACGAAATCAATTAAAATACATTGAGAACCGAGCTCCTGCACTCCCTTAGATGGGAATGCTGGAGAATAAGTGGGTTAATTGGTTAGTTAGGTTAAGTAAATTATTAGCATGAACTCTGAATAGAAAGTGCTGTATTTAGGCGGTGAAAAATTTCTAACTAAACTAGCTAAAGGTGGGCTTATTTTTTTTCAAATGGCCATGAAACTGGAAAATAAACCAAGTGATCCTAAATTCTGATATTTATTTTTGTAATAGATTATGATATTGATTTGTGGACTTTTTTGTATTTAGTTTCTGACCTAATTAACCCCTCACAGACATTCCTAGGATGTTACTTTGAACGCGAGTGTCTTCGTTGACTTTGGCTGTACTGTTCTGTTTTGTTTGTTGTGCTTTTTTTTTTTGCAATTCTGTTGGGTGGTTCGTTAATTTAGCTTTGGTGCAAACCTGATTGTGGTAACTTTGTCCGATGCCAGATACAGTGCGGTAGTCGCGGGCCACCATCCCGGCCACGCGTTTGCGGCCCTGGGGAGACATGTCGCGTCTGGAGCGACGCTCGTTTAGATCGAGCTGGATCGTTGGATTTCGGATTATGGATTTGGAATGGAACGAGGGGTTTTCAACAGGTTTCGGGGGCATAGAGTTTAGAGTTCAGTTTTAAGTGAGAGATAAAGATCGAGAGAAAAAGAAGGATAAGACAATAAAATTTACATATGAAAAAATGAGCGGAGATCTAGGAGTGTGATATATGTGTTTAGGTATGTGGTATTCTAAAAATAACAGTATTGGCCTCTTACATTGTGTTTGTGTGGGAGTATCTCTGGATTGGGGCTTTGCACTTTTCTCAGGTGTTTCTTTTAAGTCGTTTATTGGGGGCTGTGTTCGTTTAACTCAACTCACATCAAGTATACGCAACGCTACACACTTAAAAGCTACAAAGTGAAGCCACTAGGAAAGCAGGATGCTGGGTGGTCGGTGGATAGGCATAAGCGATATAGTATAGAGGCATGCAATAGCGGTTGAATGGCAGATCGATATGGGGTTCGATAGAGAGTTATAGTAGTATTTAAAAGGCCGCCTTTGGCAGTATGTGTTCTCAAGTTTAAGTTTACACGGATTCTTAGCTTAAAACATTCGACTTAAGAGACTTAGACTAGAGTAGTTTTTCATCTTAAATTCAATAGTTATCGTTAGCTGAAAAGACGCGACCAAGGCCCGCTTGGATTCGGTAAAGATTTTAGTATATAGAGTTAGTAGACAGGTTTCGAAGACAGAGAAAGGGGGACCATAGATCAAAAGACAGAAGGAGAGAGAAAAATTTAACACACGCACAACCAAACAACGACACCAATTAGTTGAATGTAACTTTAAAACGAACTCAAAACACTCGAAAACCAAAATACTTTGTACATTTGTGAGTATGTTTGCTGGGTGACACGTGTTGAATTTGACATTAAACCAATTTCTGTTTGCCCGTAAGTGTGTGGCATGCAAACTGAAAACTGATAGCTGACAGGAACCGGAACTGGAATAGAAACACAAAATGGAGTCCATGGATGGCTTTGGCCATGGCTATGAATGAGTTATTCTTTTTATTCTCCGATATGTTCTGCCGCTTTGGCTGTGCTGGATGACGACCAACGGGTCGGCTGCTTGATGTTGATGTTGATGGCGATGCTTTTGCTGAATGCTGCCTGGGGCATGTGATATGTGAGTTACAGTTAGAAAAAAGCACGCACACATAGAGAGAGGCATAAACTAGGGATGGCACATAATTGAAAGCATCAAAACCCCATTATGTGAACACTGAAGTCTGCATACTCTTTCGCAGCTCATAGAATACTCTATCTTATGAATAGTTTTTAGTTTTTTATTTAATTTGAACTCATGCAGTTTCTCAATTATTTTTAGTTTTTAAATAATTTTTGTTGGAAATTAGAATTTTAGCCAAGAGTATGCAGCACAACCTTGGTAACTTGTTTCTGTTTTGAGGCCTAGAAGTAGCACCAAATGCTTTTCTGGACGGGTTGGTGAAAGGACCAGAGGATGTTCACATGTATGTAACCGTGTTGGGGTCTGAGTGCCACAGAAAGTGGCAAGCTGCGATTGAAGTATGTATGTGTGAATGTGTTAGTGAGTCAAGTGTCCTCACTGTTGCTGCTGTCAGTTGTTTTTGTTTGGCTCTTCCTTCGCTAATTTTTGTTAAGTGTATTATATACAGATGTTTCTGTTTCTGCTTCTGTGTGTAGCTTTCAGTGTAATTTTTGCTGATTTTGTTGTTTTTTTTTTAGCTGTTGTTGTTACCTCAAGCAGGGGTGGTGGACTCGCTGAGCTGCCCATCGACGAGATGCTGGCCCCCGGGGTCATTCCATCGATGTCACAGTCGGACGTTGTGTCCGAGTCGCTCAAACGCGACATGGTGCTCGGCGGTGATAAATGATCTGTCGGTGTCAGTATCAGGCCGTCCACATCGCTGCCCTCGTCACGTAACTGTTTTAGTTGTTGTTGTTGTTGTTGGTGGTGGTGGTGTCATAAATTTTGCGTCGCAATGTTGTTGATTTCGTTGTATGAGAATCGCACATATGGTTGTTGTTGTTGTTTTTGTGGGTGAAAAGTGGTGGTGGCAGTGGGTGGTGAAGTTTTTTTGGGGGTGGTATCGTGTTGGTGCAGTACAAAATAACCATCGAAAAAAAAAACCAGATAATGATAATGCTGAATTAATAATTTTGTTCAAACCAGGCAGCTTCTGCAGGAATGGATGGTTGGCAAGGGAATATTACCAAGCTGGATCCGTCTTTCAGTTCAGGACTATGTGAGTTTAATATTAAAACTTTTAATATATTCAAAGTTTCGTAAAATCTGTAAAACTGAAAGTCGGATCATCCCTTACAACTAGTTTCACGAAACAACTAAAGATGATAATTAAACAAAAATGTAACATTTTCCATAACATTTTCCATTTTTCATTTGCAAGTTCTGTGTTAATTTTTTCGCTCGTCAAAACATTGTTTGCTGAACTCAACCTGAACTCGTTTGTGTTTCCTTTAGCTTTAGCTTTAAGCGTTTTGCCAACACCTATTAATGAATAATTTTTTGAACACGCAGGAATCAACGGAAACCGAACCAACGAACGCAAAATGGAAACCAAGCGAACGAACTGAAAGAGAACCCGGCCCACACATACGAGGTAGGAGGTATCCTGATGAGGCTGCAGCTGGTACCACTCCGCCTCATCGTCCAGTATGTGGTGCGCTAGATCGATTACCACCTCGCCGATGAAGTCATTTGCCCCGTAGCGAACATAATCCCACAGCGTCACCTGTGGAAAGGCCAGTTGGTTAGCCGATCTAAAAATTTTTATTTGACATCAGAAATCACCTCCAGCAGCCGGCCATTGAGGTCGCACCGTCTCAGCCCCGAGTAAATGAAGGTCTGGCCCCAGCGGGGCTCACAGGTGGTGCCCACCGTTTTTGTTCGCCGCTTCGATTTGTGGCTACGATCGGGCAGAAGGAACACCTAAAACAATATAACTTTACGTATATGAGGGGTTCTTAATCCTTAACATCTACATACTTTTGCGTAGGGGTTGCGGCCCGCTCCGCTCTGGCGAAGGGAGAGGCCGGTGGCGCAGACCAGGGTCACGATCAGCTGCAACGTGTTCTGGTCGTAGCCAAGCTTCAGCTGCAACCGACCTTCAATCGGCACAGGTTGGGTGGTGGTACCTGAACCGCCTCCCATGGCCACGCCCCCGCCCACCCCGTGACCGTGCAGGTGGGCGGCGGGCAGTCCCTGATGCTGTAACGGGTGCTGATGCGAATGCGGATGGCAATGGTGGTGATGATGGCCCGCCGTCGTTGCGCCGTGCAGACCGCCCGAGGCGGAGCCGGTGGCGGATGCGAGGTTGGTGAGGTTGGAGGGGGCGGTGTGGGCGCTGCTGGTACTGCTGCCGCTGCCACTCCCGCTGCTGCTGTGGCTATGGCTGCTGTGACTTGGTCCCAGGCGTTGCGTTTGATGCGCGACGACGCCACGTTGCCGCAGTCCTCCGCCAGCTCCTGATCCTGGAACACCGGTATGGATGTCCGGCGAACCGGGCGAGGTGATCAGCACACTTGGCTTATCCCGATGGATTTCGATAGCCTCAACCGCAGGAGCTAATATTGAAATATCCAAAGATATTGGTAGATATTATTGAAAAGAATTATGAATATGAGTATGAAAAGGAGTGAGTATTATGGTCGTGTTATGACTGTCTTGAAAAACTTTTACTCTAGAAACCATTTTTCCATTCTTAAGAAACTAATTTTATGTTCCTTTAATTGATAGATTTTTGTTTTATATTTATAGTTCATATTAAGAAAGCCAAATTATATATTTTTTTTATATGCTATTCACTTTATGCCCTAAGTTTTCCTTGAACTGTTCTGTTTCTGTTTAATAATAACTATTATTTAGCGCTTGAACTATGGATTAAATTTTTATTAAATTAACTTTTTTCCACCATTTTTGTCACAGTATTCAGTCATTCAAACATACAGACTCACACACACAAGCACGGGTAGAAATATCCTTATGAAAGGACTTAATTTTAGACTTATATGGAGTAGTACCTTTGCGCTGGAGATATCTGCCGCCACTGCTGACCACCGCACTTCCGGCCATGCTGCTGGCCAGTCCGCTGTGCGGAAAGTTGGCCGAGGAGCGACGCGGGGCGTTGCTGCTGGCGGAGCCGCCGGAAATGCCGGATATACCGGACGCGGAAGCGGAACAGGCACTGCTTGGACTGACGTTGCTGCTACTGCCGCCACTGCCACCGCTGTTCCCTATCGGCCGGCTCACGATCAATTCCACCTGGGCGTCCAGGCGGCTCTCGTCGATGATGTCGTACACCTCGTCGGCACTTTTGTTGTGCAGGCTGCGGCCATTCCACTCGATTATCTCGTCGCCTGCTCCCGCCGATGATCGGGTCATGAATGGTTATGAGTGTTTGAGCAGAAAGAGAGAGAGACCCAAGAAGAAAGACAGAGAGAGAGAGAGTGAATGTAGTGAGTGAAAAATGTGATGAATTATGAATGGTTACCTGGTCGAATCCGGCCCTCGAGATCGGCCACCGATCCGCGTTTCACCTTCTCCACAATGGCCCCGCATGGACCTCCAATTCCTCCTCCTCCTCCTCCGCCACCGATGCCCCCTCCGAGGGGCTGACCGCCGTTGACCTTTAAGCCTAATATATCCTCCCCGTCATAGTATTTACGCAATATCATATGCCCGATGAGGCGAGTATTGTCCGCGGATGTTTGCCAATTCACCGGATTCTATATGCATCGACAGTGGGTGTGGAAGGGTGGTTGATATTTTTGGTGGTGGTTTTAGTGATTGATTGGTGGGATTGGTTTGGTGGTTTACAGTTCGGATTGCGTATGATCGTGCATAGATTTTGGTTGTTGGATATGGTGGTGGTGGTGGTGGTGGTGTCGGTGGGGAGCCATCGTATGCGGGAAGTAGAATTGTTTTTAGTTAGCAATTTGATCACCGGTCTCAGGTCTCAGAAATAGTTTAAGAACTTACAGTCTAGTTCAAACTTACAATTAGAGTTGTTAAGCGAAAATATATATATAAAGTATGTATAACAGTGGAAAGTAACATTTTGTACACTTCTTTTCACATTCATTTGTTTTTGTTTTGTGTTTTGTTTTCTTAAAAACTAGAGAAACACGTTCTACTCAATTACGGATAGTTGGCATAGCGCATAGATAGAGATACATAGTTGTTTCGTTTGTATATTTTGTTCCTACTTGTTTTTTGAGAACACACACGTTTCAAGAGTTTCCTCAACTCCAGGCGATTAATGGGTTTAATTCTGAATGCTAAAAGGTTTTGGCTAAACAACATATATAGAGGGCATGCAGGGGCGTGCTGTGGGGTTTCAGAGTTTATTGAGAGATAGTCGGGATTCATGCAAGCACAACACTCAGAGACTGGAAGGAAAAAAAACTTATACACGATCATGCAATATTGGTTCTTGTGGAGTTTCGTTTTCTCGGGGATTCAGTGAGTCGGATTCGTATGCTGAAATTGTTGAAATGTTTGTCAAAATAGCTGAAATTTGCGAGCTGGTTGCGAGCTAGGAGTGATAACCAAAAACGATATTGTTGCTTGATTATGGTCTGGGTTATGGTTGGTTTTTCGACAAGAACAACAAACAGGGAATTCGGGGGTTATCATTTCTGTTGGTTCGGTTCTTCACACAGACAAACGGAAGAAAGTTGGGGAGATTGGGTCCAGAGGGGAGAAAGTTATAGAGATAAAGAGACAGACAGAGAGACTCTACACAGACACAATGCATTCTTGCCCATCTCGTTCGTCTCAAACTTGAGTCCTTGTACCTTGGGCCCGTCGCCGCGGTTTGAGTCCTCGCTGCTGGTGAAAGTGCTGCTCGTATCGATGCCCGAGTCCTTGGTGGCCGAGTCCTGGCTGCCCTGGCGCTCCGACTCCCAACGCGACCAGTCGCCGTCCAAGGTCTTCCCGCTGCTCAGAATCGTGGCCGCACCCACATCCACCGCCGTTGAGGGCAGGATTCCGGTCACCGGGGGCAGGGTCTGGTTGGCAGCCAGCAAGGCGGCATCGTCATCGTGGGCATCAAAGCGCACCGTCTTCTTTATTCTGCGCTCGGTGAAGCGACGTGAATCCTGGGCTGCCGACGAGGAGGAGCTGGTGGCCGGTTCGTCCCAGTAGGCCGCCTCCGTGGAGCTGACGGAGCTGCTGCCCCCGCCGCTCCTAGAGGCGCCCAGCAGGCCGCGATGGCCACTGCCCCGTGCCGCCTCTGCCGCCATGGCTGCCCCACGATCGTAGGAACCTGATGCCGATAACGATACCGATCCTGTTCCCGGACCAATCACAATCTGCGGCTTCCCCTGGGGATAGTAGCTGCTGCTAGTGGTGCTGCTGCTGCTGCTGCCGCCGCCGCCGGCAGCGGCCAAGGGCGGGGCACGTCGGTAGGCGCCAGCAGCACCACTCGCTGCTCCCGCTCCACCAGCCGTGGAGAACTGCCGCTCGTGGTTGCTCCGATTGAGCGAGTTCCGCTGCTGCACGTCCAGGCGCGCCGTTCGCGTCAGCGGATACTGCTCGAGGCGCTCGCGGTGCTGTAGTTGCAGCTCGTAGCGATCTCGCTGGTCCGCGGAGGCGTACAACCGATGATTGGTTTGCGACAGGTGGCGTAAGTCACCGCCGGTGCTGAGCAGGTCCCGCTCGTTGAGGCTCCGCTGCTGGCGCCACGGATCCAGAGAGGTGCGCACCTGGAGGCGCCCGCCTGTAGGGGTTGGAGATGTTGATTGGGTGTGGCTATAATGGCTACTAACGGGGTTTTGCTCTGCGGGATTTGGGGCTTTTTCTTTTTGGGGCTGGGTATCAGGGTTGTTGGGATTACTTTCGGATTACTTGGTGGGGACTGCGCCGCTTGCCTGCCATAGTTTGTTGTCCTTTTCAGATGTTTCATTTAATGCACACAAACAAAGTATGGTAATCGATATGGACGAGAAAGCAAAAGTCGATGCAAATAAATACGTATGATAGAAGACTTATTTGTGGGTTTCGGATCAGGCTCTGATCCTGCCCTGCCATTTTTTCGAGTTGTGGCAAATGATGAGTAGTGTCAGCAGGGATTTTCAAAAATAGTTCTCATGTGTTCCTCATTTTTGGAACAATTTATGTTAAACAATGTTTTACCTACTAATATTTAAAGTATAGTTCATGTTTTCTTTTTAAAATCTCCACAGACACTACTTTTTTCAACCACAAATATGAGTAAGCTAAGTATGGGTAGTACGAGTATCATAATAGACCTACTAGACTAGAGTTACGAGTGCCCGCGACTGTTGGATCTAAATGGTGCCTTGGCCGGGTAAAGTTTTTTCAGAGGTATTGTGCCCAGACATGGAGAGATATGGGGTATTCAAATACTTATCTGTCGTGGCTAAAAGTTGCAAGAGCATTAGGTATACAAGCTAAGTCTTTTCAAGGCACGGGGAATATATTTTCTGGGATAGTAGCCCGGGAGGGACAGTGTAGAACTGTTGAATGTTCTGAATGGATGTGTGTGTGTGTTGGATAGTGTAGTATCGGATTGAAGTAAGGAGGAAATGGGAAACAGCGTTACGATATCCATGCAAATTATTCACCAAGTTTCTTGCTTTTGTTTTGAAATTTCATTTTGTTTTAGTTCACATTTACAGGTAGGGATAAAAACGTAGAAGTTACATAAAAAAGACAAAAAAGTAACAAATATATAAGACAAAGTGTTTGGAAAATCTCGTCAAGTAACGATAAAGAGTGTCACAGCCAGAGTTATAGGGTGTTTGTGGCAGGTGTGGGTAGGAAGTCAAGTGATGATCGATAGATAGAGATCGGAAGCAGTATCGGAAGCAAAAGAAACACGTACTGAGAAACGCTTGATTGTATCACCAGTTTATTGGCTATTACCGAAAGAAAACTCTATGAGGAAGAGGAAAAAGTGACAGAGAGTGTGTTTTTGGATAAAGTGTGAGTTAGACGACAGTGCTTGAAAAAAGGAAACATATCGAACAAACTAAGAAAATCGCACATTCCTTGCTTTCGCTGGTGACGTGTGGAACTGATAAGAAAAGAAAACCATAACATCGAAGAGACACACACATTCAAATAATTTTGCATAATGCCTTCGGGCCTTGATTTAATTCTTTTTGCTTACATTTGCATGAATCTGTAGATCGCCGGGCGAGAGAACTGTTTGGACACCTTGAACGCCGCCAAAATTACCTGCTATTCGATGTTTATTTTTTGATTTCATTATATTTAGGTTTAGGTTAGACATTATTTTGGGGTTTGTGATTTTTTTTATGGTTTTTGTGGCGGGCAAGTTGGTTGGAGATACATTTATTGGGGTAGACCGTGGAGAGAGAAAAAGTGGAGAAAAATATATGAAAACAATATTTCAAAAGTGAGCTCGAGTGGTAAACGTGATTTAGACTATGGCTTAGCGAGCTACCTTAGCTTACAACTAATTTTACCAAAAAAAAAAGTCAAATTTAAACACAAATATTAATAGGTTCTTAGATGGAATTAGATTACATACTTAAATATATTTTCTAAGCTAAGATGTATTGTTTATTTTTGGAAACATTTGATGGGTTTCGGTGGTTATAAGCCACTAAAAGCTTTCAAACCTACAGTACTGATACTGATACATTTGTACTCAATAAAGTGTAAGCCTACTTTTTGCCCTTGAAAGTAGGCAATGGAAATGGCTGGGATCGCATTTTGAACAATTTCTTTAAAACAAATGCACACACACACACACACATACAGCACACACACCCACGAGCATGCAGGCACTCACTCAGACAATCGCCTTGGGTGCGAAAAAGAACTAGTTTTCCAACAAACACACTGTCACACATACATATACATATCCTGTTTGTGGGCCATACCCCTGGCATACTTTCATTTGACTTTGGTCACGATACGAAACGTTTATTGTGCGCATAATGGGCGGCAGCAGCAGCAGCAACAACAACAACAACAACCTACGACAAACAAAACAAAAAACCAAGAGAAATAAAAATAAAAAAGAATGGAAAAATTAGAGAAAAAAGCCAGTAGTAGCAACAACAAGAACATAACGATAACAATGTAAACAAAAGAAGGCACGAAAGTAAAACAAAGCCAAAGTAAAGTAAATTATTTGAGATGCGAGTGGCAAACCACACGCACAATTCCGTGGCCTCCAAGGGGGGGAGAGGAGGGGTTGGAGCCAAGGAGGCACGAGGCTCGGAACTCGGAACTTGGAACTTGGGGCCAGGAAATGAAAAGGGGCAAGTGAAAGAAAGGCAGCGCAAAAGACCAAGAAAAGAAACCAAAAATCAATATTGTACACAAAAACACGGTCATTTCTGTCCCTTGGCGACCTTTCTTATTGTAGTTCGTGTTGGTGTTGTTTCTGTTTTTCTGCTTGTTGTTGTTTTTGATATTCGTCTAGGTATTTCTTTTTTTTTTGTTTGTATTCAAGTTGCTGTTTTGTTGCCTTTTTATTAAGTTGGTATTGGAGTTTTGGTTGTTGTTTATGGTGTTTTCCCCGCAGATGTTGTGATTGTAGTTGTTCTCCAAAGATGGCGCATAACCATCGCATTGTGCAATCAGCCAACGACAATAACAACAAAAGAATACGAAAAATCAAACAAAGTTTATATGTGAAAGAGTGTGTCTGTGTCTGTGTGTGTTCTGCTGCTTCCTGTTTTATATTTTTGGCCATAAATTCAAGCCAGTTTGGTTGACAGCCACCGAAATGGGCGGATGATAGGAGAAGGGCAGTGTGACATAGGGTAGGTGTAGGTGTAATGGGCGTTGGGGCTGGCAAAAGGACACTAAAATAATCATCATCATCATTGGCAGGAGCAGGAGCAGGACCAGAAGCAGAAGCAGGAGAGGGAGAATCGGGAGAAGCAGCCGTAGCTTGTGCTATTTTTAAACCAACGCGCACAAAACACAAACACACGCACACGCAGGCGCATAAATAGCACACAAATGGCCACAAACACAGGCGTACAAACACAAACAAATTCAATGAGTGTGGGCGGCTTACTAACACGCACGCACTTTCTGCGTGGGCCAGCCTCCATGTTCGCATTAATGTCACTCATACGCACAGTTGCACATGCAAACAAACAACAACACTGCCAGCATCAACAACAACAATAAGAGCAACATAAATAGCAACAAACTGGCAACGTCAACGTCAACTGGTGTGTTGGTCAACGATTTAATTAAATTCAGACCATTCCCCAAAGGTTCTCGGTGGGTCGCATTTTGAAATAGCCCAACAGTAGCTCCTACTGGTCTATATCCCATATATATCTCTCTCTCTATATATGTATATATATATAGGGGAGACCACCCACTCAAACGTGTGGTCTATATTTACTTATTCACAGCCTGTTTGCTCATATGTGACACATTCCGCGTTGATGTTGCGGTTGCCATTTTACTTTTTGGCCCCTTCCCCATGATTGCTATTGATTTTCGGTGTCTAATCGAAAATGTATTTCGTTTCGTAAATTTTTTGGCGGGCTTTTCCAAGGGAGTTTCCAAATAGTGCATACACTCTAAAAAGCATTGGTTTGTGGCTAAGCGATAGAATATTTATTTAACTGGATTTTATTTTAATGGAAAAATAATCTTTCCATCTAGTTCATTAAAAGGTAGGCGAGGTCTCTCGACTACTTAATGATTTTAAAATGAAAAATTAAAATAATAACTGAAATTTCTACACTAAGCCATGTATTACCGGGAGATTATAAACACAGTTTCTTAAGTAAGTTGTCACTTCTTCTAATTCCGCAAAGAAAATATGTTCTTAAGCCAATTATAAAGACATTTGATTTTAGTTCCTAGTGGAGGTCGAAGGGTATCTATATCTTGAATAATTAATTCCTTTTGCCATTGTTGCCCTGTTGTTGTAAATGATTGCTGCCTTTGCTGAATTTTTTGTTTTGGCACTCGACACACATTCTTTTTTTTTGACACAATAAGCATTTTTGTATACTGGGTGCTAATCTATTTGAGTTTTGCATTTAAATATTTCACGTTTTGGCTATCTAAGCATTTTGTTTGTGGTTGGTTGGTTGGTTGGTGGGTGAATTTTTTGTTGTTGGAATGAGCGTGTGGCATTTGTAGATTCTGTTTTTGTATTTTTTTGAAGCTGTGGTGGGTGCATTTTCGAAAGGAGCTTTACCAACAGCAGCTGACACTCACCTTAAATTCAGCTTTGTTTATGGAATTTAAAAATGGCTTATATTCTCCATGCCACACTAATTAGTTCTGAGCTTCCTTTTCTTTTGGCTTTCTCCTCTTTTTCAAATCACTTAAGCTGTTGTTTTTTGTTGAATTCTGGTTTGGGCCATTGCCTAATTTGCTGTACAAATTGCGGGGCATGTTAGCAAGCCACCCTTGTGCTCAGGTGGCACCTAGAAGCACTATCTTGCTTCGGCCACCTAGCCGCCAAAAGCCTAGCCGCCAGGCCGCCTACCACCCAACCACCCACACCTCACACAGATTGCGTGGCAGTACAGTAAACAAATCGAGCGTTTTTCTTCTACCTGCTACACAACAGCAAAATGGCAAAAAAATAAAACAATAATATTAAGTTGCTGGTGCCTTTGGCGTTGCTTTTCTAAGTGAACATTGTTGGTGTGTTGGTTGTGTTAGGAGGTTGGGAATAGGGATGGGAGTGGGTGGTTGGGAGGATTCAGGCGCCCCTGAGCTAGTGGGTGGGTGGGTTTGGGGTCTCGGGGTCGTGGTCTTGGGTGTAGGTCTGGGTATGTGTGTGTGTGTGTGGGTGGCTGGTTGAGTGGCTCGGGTGGTCGGCCATATGCAAAAGCGCCCGTTGGGCGCCACAATTTGCGCAGTGTATTGTTAGTCGATTGACTGATTTGAGAGCAAATTTGTTTGGTTCTTTTTGGCGTGGTTGTTGGGAAGGAATGTTGTCGCTCAATTAGGCAGATTTAAAGCCATTTCAAGGTCGCCTTTACCTTTTGTTGAACAATTTTTGTTGTATTTTGCACTTGCACTTTTCACTTTAAATATTTTAAATTATATTTTCAGACCTTCAGTTAAACTTTGAGAGCAACTCAGTTATCCTTGGCAGTAGTGCCTCAATGCCAAGTTGTCAAATATTTGTAAGATTCAGGGCCAATTAAATAAAAATTTTTGTACCGACGCTTTCACTTCCTCAACTTTCTCCGCTTTCTCGCTTTCTCCGCACGATAGCCACATTTTAGGACTCTCCTTTTGCCTCAACCTCTTCGGATTGTACAATTTCCCAACAAGGTTATTTTTAACTCGACATTCACATTTCACAAGGTTTGACTTTCCCTTTCACCCACACGGGCTTTGATTTCACTCATTTGCGGGCACTCTCTGCCCTTTTCACGTTTTCCTTCGATTTCTGCGACTTCCCGACTTTCACACGCTTTCAGTATTTTGTTTCTGATATCAGAATATGTTATGGTAATATTTTTGTATATTTTTGGTTGCCACACATGTGCGAGAACGCAAAAAGGACCGCTACGGCTGTTTACTCGCCTTTAAAGTTCATCGAAAACTAATTTCGTTTCGATTTCATAAAAAATCTCAATGGAATTTTCGCTTTACGCTGCCATTCGCTTTCCCTTGCGCCTACTCTCGTACTCTGGTTGTTTTGTTGTTGGGGCTGTTGGAGCCTACAACATTTCCAATAACAATGTTACACGATGGCTTGTTGTTGCTGCCACTTTCCCATGGCGCTTCCAGTGCCGAACTAAAAATAAAGTTAAGCGCGTGGCCAACAGCTCTGCCAACTGCTCGGTAGCTGAGCAGCAGCAGAGCGGCAGGACCGCAGCCAGGCCAGAGCCAGCAGCGATAACATT
Source organism: Drosophila ananassae (assembly GCF_017639315.1). Classification (NCBI taxonomy): domain Eukaryota; kingdom Metazoa; phylum Arthropoda; class Insecta; order Diptera; family Drosophilidae; genus Drosophila; species Drosophila ananassae. Next base: position 12,063,956 of record NC_057927.1, on the reverse strand, counting down.
GACAGCTGCTGCTGCCCACTTTGGGGTCAGCAGGTTACCCGCACCCTCTCCTGGTCCTCCTGGCTTAACTTTCACATTGTACTACTACACTTTGCAAAAAATTTCTAAAGAAAGCGTAAGGATTAAAAATTAACTCCCATTAAAGCATGATTTATTTTTAAGAAATAAGAAAAAAAAGGATTTAAAAATTTTAGAAATTTAAATAAATTAGTTGCCACAAAAATGTTGCAACGTGTGTTGGTGTTTGTGTTTGCACCTTCAAGGCGAATTTTCTGCAAAGTCAATGTGTTTGTCTTTGCTTTCCAGCGAGCGGAAAATTTGGAGCGGGGTGGGCGGGACGAGTGGGTGGAATGTGGGTGGTGGGCGGTGGGTTTTCAGTGCGCGTGCTGGATGCGGAAAAGCAACTAACTGCGGCGATGGATAACATGGTTGGCAGTGACAGTGCCACACGGCCATCGCTGCTTTTGTTTCTGCTTCTGCTTCTGGTTCTGGTTCTGGTTCTGCCGCTGCTGGTGTTGAAAGTGCATCAGTTGATGTTGTTGCTGCACGTAGTAAAGACCATGACGCTGCACAAGCCCCAAATCAAATGCACTGAATGAAATGACGTCGCTGCGGCTTTAAACTAAAAGGGAAGTGGAGTCGATTTGCAGACGGCGCAGGACAAAGGAGCCCAAACGTCAAACGTGACGCAAAACAAAGCGTTTAAGCTTTAAAGTTAATGACTTGGTTTTTTAGAAGTTTAATTATTAATTTTTTTAAAAATATAAGTTGCCCCAAAAATGACTTAATTAAGAAATTTTATTTCAATGTCATTTAACAGAAGCATAAAGCTTAGACTTCTAAGGGACTATAAAGGACTCAAAAAATGTATCTAAAATATTATCATCATAGCCTTTAAATAGATATTATTACGGATATTATAGTTTGTTTTCATGAGACCCCCTAATCGCAGGTTAACTTTCTACTTTACGCGCGCTTCTCGTCATCAGCTGCTTCTGGCTCCTCTTTTTCCTATTTTCCGCCCACAGCATTGGAATGATGTAAATTTAAAGGGGGAGGGGCGGTGGACACACGTGGAAAATGCAGCGCATGCGTTTTCCGGTGGCACGTTGGTGTGTGGGAATTTTCCAGGCGAGTCGTTGGATGGGAAATTCCAACGCATGGCGTCTGGCTGAGGATGCGATTATTGTGAACTAGCAAGACTTTTGGTGAGTTTCGTTGCTTCGACTGTGGTGGGTTTCGAGTGCAGCTGCACCGGAACAGATTCCACATGCCGCTTGCCGCTTTTCCATGCCCCGAGCTACCTGCCTCGTAAACTTTCACTTGCTTCAGTTTCGATTGGGCTTTCGGTTTCACTCTTTCCTACCAACCCATTGGCTGCATTCTAGAATTTCAAATACGAGAAGGAGACATACGGCCTCTTGCTTATCATTTGGCTTGCAGACCAGATCTAGGAGGCGGGGCTGTGGGTGGTTGTAACTTTTGGGAGCCTAATTTTATGCCACTTTCTGTGGCAAACAGGCACCAGCGCACATTGCGACACACGCTGGCAAGCTGATACTGTAAGCCAGGGGCCAAAGTTGAAATCAATAATTATTATATGCCAGTTTGTTGGGAAATTGAAAATGGTAGGGGAATTTTTGGGTGGTTTCGGGGTGCTGCAAGTGCAACATGCTTGCCAGAAACTTGCGCGCTAATGTGCAGCAATAAAAAATTGGAATCACCCAGAACGGCATGTTGCACAGCTCCCGAAATATTCACTCGAAAAAAAGATTATAGATTACTTACTTATTATAGGAAATAAATTAAAATTTAAAACCATAACTTTGATAATCATGTTTCTACACTTTTGTTAAATATTTTTGAGATAATTTAAGACATCGGTTGGAATCTTGTATGACATATTTTTTGAGGTGCATTCAAGATTGTCGTCCGTAAATGATGGCATGGAAAAGTGTGGCACAACTGCAGCAAGTGCCAACAAGAAACTTTCTAATTAGGATAATAAATTTGCCAGCATCGTACTTGACAACGTCGCCCGGCATCTTTCAAAACATGAAGAGCAGAAGGAAGCCCTATATTCCCACACCGCCCAGCCGGCCATCCAAGGAGAGGCCACCCACCCCCGCCCAGCTTCTTCATCAGGCAAGTGCAGCTGCTTGGCCAACTTCTTGATGTTTTGTGGTGGCAGCCAAAAAGGAAAAGCTGCTTGTCCTGCCTCCTTTTTCTTTTTTTTATTTCGGTTTCTTTTTCTTTTTTCATGCCACGCTTCCCTGTTGGAAAATGTGTTTTCGGGTCAGCTGTGCAACCTTCCTTGCTCGCTTGCCTGGCACTGGCATATAATTTATGCTGATTGCATTTAACGGCCAACGAGCAACAATAACAACAACAACAATAAAAGTCACACCAATAAAGGAAAGCAACTACAACAACAAGAGCAGCAAAAAATGGCGGCAATGCCTCGCCCGAAAGTATGCAGCGTCCAGAAGTGTGCACTTGTCTCGGTGGCTCTTTTGGCCTTTGTAAACAATTTATTTTTATTTTCGCCGCTTCCTCGGCACCTTCACGTTTTTCCTCTTCTGTTTTCTGCTCTTCTCCGCAGGTTTTTCCCGCTCCCGCTCTCGTTTTCAGATTTCAGATTCCCCTACCATTCGAGTCAAGTGCCCCCGAGATAAGCGCATCGAAATGTTTCCGCTACAAAACATTCCTTGCCATTCGCCATTCAACGTTCGACTTTCCTTTTTTTCGCTTTTATTTTTTTTTTCTTGCCACCGTTGCACGTGGAAAAAAGTGTGCAAAAAAATTTTTCAAACTGGTCTGATGGTCTGTATGTGTGTGGGTGAGTGCAGTTTCTATTTTTATAGCCCAAACATGCAAGGAAGAAATTATTTTTGGCTAAAACTTTTCCAGTTCAAATCGATGAGGAGTTTGAAATTTCCGTTTCCCCCTTAAACTACACTTACACCTTAGAATTAGACTTAAAGCTAGCTTAATGTGAGCTAAAAATACATAGATAATGAACATTGAAAAATAAATATTTACACCGATATATGAAACAGAGAAATATGAGGATAAACTGAAGTACAAGAAGATTTGACTTTTGGAAAAAACATTGAATACTGAGCCTCAAAAACGAGCCAAAGAAAAAGACAACGCACCAATATGAGACAAGAGTGTGCTATAGTTTTTTTTTTAAGAAGGATTTTTGATTTAGCGAGCGAGTCAAAGAGATTTTAGAAATACAGAGAGATAGTAAATTGTTGGGAGAGTTATCGGAACAGAAAACATTAATTCGGATCTGAGTTGGGGGACATTCAGAGCGTTTAAAATGGAAGCGATAGTGATAGACGGGGAAAGAGGAGACTAGAGAGAGACAGAGCATCGCTCGAGCGATCGGAGGGGATAGAGCAGAGATAGAGAGACAAGGAGCAAGGATGCAAATTGGACAAAACGTCTCAACTTACCGTCGTAGTCAGATCCGGCGGTAACCACGCTGGCCATACCTCCACTAGCCTGGGCCTGGGCCTGCATCAGCTGATGCTGGAACTCCTCCTCGGAGCTGCTGAAAGATCTCTGCTGCTGCGAGGCATACTGGGACCCTGCCAGAGCCCGGCGCTGTTGCTGTTGCTGCTGCTGGCTGTACGAGGTGGTGTCCATGGCATGTCCTCCGGAAATTGTTAGGTTCCGAGTCAAGGGAGGAGGCTTCTGGTAGCCCCCCATTTGCGACATGCCTTGCTGCCCGTGGTGTTGTGGCATGGGCTGGTGTGGCTGCTGGTGTATCTGCGCCTGGTAGGATTGCTGCACCTGATGCTGCTGCTGCTGCCGGCCCGCAAATTGCTGCTGCTGCTGGGGTGCATGTTGCTGCGGTGATTGGCGATGTTGCTGTGGCATAAGGTGTTGCTGCTGCTGCTGTGGATGGTGTTGCGTCTGCTGTTGGTGTTGCGACTGCGGCTGGTGTGGCTGTTGCACCTGGCTGGGATGCGCCAGGTGCGGATGCTGCCTCATCAGACCATCTAGCTCACCCTGATAATTAAAAAGGTTTATTTTAATAATTTTCTTACATAATGTTTAGTTTTATCCTTTATGGCTTAATGAAATGTTTGCTAATCACCTGATAATAACGCGGATCGTCTTCAGGATAATTGCCTCCAGTTCTTTGCTGCTGCTGTTGTTGCATTCCATATGCCTGCTGCGCCTGCTGAGGATTCATCGGTTGCATGCGGGAGCGTTGTTGCTGTTGGTGGTGCTGCATTTGCTGCTGCTGCCCCGGGCTCATCATGGGATCCATTCCGCTATCCGACACCGAGAGCCTCCGGTTGGTGGGCTGCTCCTGCTGCGAGTACTGACGCCGGAGCATGCTCCCCGCTCGCTGCATGGGCAGATTCTCCTTTTCGGCGGCGCTGCGAGTTCGTTCCAGCTTGGGCCGCTTGTCCGTTTGGTCGTGCGGATCCACGATGGTCTGCTGGGAGATGTCCTGCAGCGAATAATATATTCTGAGCAGCTAAATTGGATAGAAAAAGGCAAACTTACACTACTGCCATCTGGCTCAATGCGTCGGATGAATCCGTCCTGGTGGCCCGCTGTCTTGTTTATCCACTGGCCAGTTTTGGACAGCAGCTCCTGCTTCTTGCGACACAGAATGCACACCCAGATTACCTGCAAGACAAAAAGAAAAGAAGCCTTTCGTTTAAAAACCCTCAAGGCTGTGACTTTCTAGTCAGAAAACATTTATCGTTCCTAATTTACAGTGCTGATTTAGTCACTTAGGTTTATAGTTAGGTGTTCGCAACGTTTTTAAATTTTGAAAGAGGCCACACCATGGACGAAACTCTAAATCTGGGTATCAGCGACATTCAAAACCGCCTTAATGCCTTTGCGGACAGCGAGGAAGATGGCCCAGTTGAAGGCGGAGGCCAAGTCACAACCGGAAACGTACATGAAGGCAGAGGTGGACGTGGAAGATGGAGGGATACCAGAGTACTTTTCTTTTTTAGCCAGCTGTTCGACCTGATGTGGGGAAGCGTCTTTCTAACCACCTACGTGGAGCGTGGAAGGAATGAGTACTTTGCTGGATTTAGCAATGTGAACCTTTTCACAACGTTCCTAGGTGATCGGCACTCAAGTCAGTACCTATGGATCCACCTGTCGCTCGTTTTCCGCGCTTCGACCTTCGCGGTTTCCGCGGTGGACTCGCTTGAATAACAAAAAAAAAAAACAAAAATGAAATGGAAAAATAAAATGAACGAAAAGCTGAAGACACCGTGTCACAGCCAAATTGAAATTCCGCTTGGCTTTCGTTCGGAGCTGCTATTGTTGCCCCCTTTTCTATATCTGTGGCACACCTCGGGCGTGAGTGTGTGTTTGTGACATTTTGGCAGCGGTTCAACGGAAAAACGTTTGGCAGCACGGCCAGAAAATGATAAGCTCAGGCAGCGGGAAAAGAAAAAAGCGGGAAAACTCCAACGATACGGTTCACTGAGCTAAATAAAAATTGAAAAAAGTGTAATTGAAATGCAATGCACTGCGATGGCGGGTCTGGAGGGTGAGTTTGTGGATTAAAAAAATAAGTTGGAAGGGGCTTTCAATGCCAGCAATCAATATCCTGCTCTCAAGGCTATCCGAAGGTAGTTGAAATAGGAGCCAAAATAGTATTCGAAACAGTTTAATTATTCAATTGAAGACTGATATCTAAATTCATTTTTCAATTAGATAGAGTTAATAGGGAAATGCTGTAACATTCTTCCACATCCTTGAAAAAAGACATCGCTTTAAACTATAAATTGTTGGGAGGCGGAAAGAAAGGAATATGAAGCCATCACTCGCCAATTATCCTTCTCCCAGCGGCGGACTACAAGGCGACAATGGCACTTATTTATGCCCTCTACGCGTCACTGGGGACAGTTGGCAACAAGCGATGGATATGGCTCTGGCTATGGCTCTGTCTATGGCCATGCCGATGTGGCAATGGGGCGTATGAGTGATGGCTGCTTAGTCAAGCGGCAGCCGGGACGCCAGCAATATTGGCGTCAGAGTTTGGCAGCGGTGCTGTCCTATTTGCCAATAAGCGGAAAATGAGCTCAGCACCCTTTAAAGCCCATTTTTCCGCTGTCACACGCGCTCTTCAAATAGTGTCGATGGCAGTGGCAGTGGCAGCGGCAGAGTGAGTAGTAATCCAAGAGAGCTGTCAGGTTCATTAAATTGGATGGCTGGATGGATCAAACTCACCTTATTGCTACGGAGAGTTACTTTGCCGCCGCATCGGGCGCAGCACCGAATGTTGCAGTAGTGGCAGATGTGGCCGACACCGTCAGCGAATTTGGTCTTAAGGCAGATGTGACAGGTGGCATCCAGCTCTACGCCGGCCTTCTTCTGCTGCTCGGAGCGTTGTCTGATTTGCATTTCCAGCGTCACCACCTCATCCTGTTTGCGTCTGTAAAGAGGATTTGAGAAATAAATTATAAAAGAAATTAATATCTAGTTTAAATAAAAACCCACCGCATGATCTCATTCTGCTTCTCCTCCTCCTGCTTCTGGCGCATAAGGACATTCTCGATCTGCATCCGCTCGTGAGGCGTCAGGTGCGACAGGTCCGGCATTTCGTCCATGGCTGCTGCTTTGGATTGTTCCTCTAGTGATTTTTTGTAATTTTTTCTAGTCGATTGAGTTCGTTGACGCTTGTCGGGAGTTGAAAAGCTTCTGCGGATCTAATTATTTGCAGTGTTGTTAATTTTTGTATCTAATATTTATAAACATTTCGGGTTTATCTCTCCGGTTGGATTTAAAGCTTTCAATAATGATTCGATAACTTGTTTTCTTTGGAGTGTCGGCTTGGAATGCTATGCAGCAATATTTATAAATATATATTATTTTATTAAATATTATTATTATTATTGGGCTAGTAAACCATTCTGATAGAAAATCACAGAGCAAATTTCAAAACTTTTATGGGATTCTTTTGTTATTTGTAATGAACGTTTTGTTAGATTTGTTTCGTAGACTTTTGGAAATTCGTTGGAAATTATTCACTATGCACTCGGCGCTTTTTTGTGTCTGTGTGTTCTCTAAGTTTTATGTGCTCCTTTCAGATGTATTTGTGTTGTGGTTCCTGTGTCCTGTTGTTGTCCGTGTCCGTGTCCGTATAAGTGTCGGTGTGTGTGCGTGCCCTCTGACCCCTATTCGTTTTGAATTTCTTGTGCACGGTTGTGTGTTGTTTCCTTCCTCTTTGTTTAGACTTTTGTATATCTTTGGCTGAATGCAAATTTGAGTGGAAAATTCGTTTCTGGTTTTTGTTTCATTTTTTCACCACTCTATATCGTTGCCTGGCCATTGTTGTTGCTTCTAATGGCTGATTCTGGTGCCTTTGCCAAGTAAATTGTACTTGTTGTGTCCTTTGTTGTTGGTAAGGTTGCATTGCGCGTTGTGGCGCCATTTTGGGTTGCGATCCTTCCAAATTGCAGGCAACACGGTTTAAAGAGAGTTGTTAAGCCTCTCCTTTAATACTGTAATCGAAACAAGATATATTTTTTATTTAAAATTAAGTGCATTTGTATGTTTTTGAAATTATTGTGACAGTAAGCCCCTTTTCCTGTTTCCAGATGTGAACTAATTAATGTCTACAGTAAAATGGTGCAAACTTTCTGCAATATCTACCGAAATACGTACTTAATTGAATCTCGTAAACCAAATGCAATGCCAAATTTAAAAAATAAACAAAAATGAAACAGCAGGAAATGAGAATTTTAACGAGATGGGCTATGGTGCGAAGGGAGGGAGGGTGGTGGGTGTATGGCCAGTGGATGGCCAGTGGATGGCCAGTATGTGACCGCAATGTAAACATGTGTAACTGTATTTATGGCCATCAACGTGCCAGGGCAAACAACCAGCCACAAAAACCAGGCAGGTCCCTTAGTACGGAAAATAGGTGGCCTGGCTGCAAGGGAAGGGCATGGCGGGCCCAGTGGTGGGGCAAAGGGTTGCAGTTCTTTGCGGTTGACACGGTGACGCACGTACAAAATGCGAAAATATGTACGAGGCCATGCCCATGTACACGCAGAAACAAAGTGAAAATATTTCAATTTGAAACATTTCTTTAGTCCTTGCCCTCTACAGGTTTTTGGTTTTAATAATTTCAAAATATGTCTGAAAAGGTTTCCATCAAGTTTAGAATTTCTACAAAAAACTTAGAGTATTTTTTATGGTGCATTCGCATACATTCACGCACAAAAAGGAGATTACTCGTCCAAGCCCGTGGCAAGAGGGCAGACTGCAACCGGAAGAAGACACTTTGCTTGCTGGGACAAGACTCTTTCATGCGCCTCATTTCCTCCGCCTGAAAGGCGTTGGTATTAGCATCCAATGGCCAGGAAGCAATCTGAACCAGCGTAATTAAAAGCCATCAGGCACTTGGCGCATAGTCGAGTGTGCGAGAAGCCCATCAGAGCACCGACGTTGCCAGGATATCGACCTCTAATCCTATTTGAAAGCAGCAAGGAGCTTAGACCGAGATTTAGCAAAAGGCCAGGAGCTGGTGCAGCGTCCGCATTAGGATCTCTAGCCTCCTCGGCAACATATTGCAGCAGCTGTAGCTTCATTGCATGAATTTTGCAGCAGCAACAGCAGCAGCCGGTCCGGGTCAGAGATATCCGAGCGAAGTGGGAATTGGTTATGACCTCAGAACCACTGCGAACAATTTGCGAAAAGTTTATGAAATGTTTGACCGAGTCACGCTTAATTAAATTGAGTTGGGGAGGCATTAAAACGAAGTCAAAAGCATCAACAACGTGGGGAGCCAGCGATTGATTTCTCGAATGCATGTTTATTTATTGCTGGTTTATGGGGCTGCTGTCGATGTCACATCCTTGGGGCATGTACGCAAATATATGCGACTTTGCACAGATACAGGGAAAGAAAAAAGTTCAAGTGAAGTTTGGAAAATGTTTGATTCTATAGTTTAAGAGATATATAATTATGAAAAGAAAAATATGTGGACATATATCTATCTTTTATTAAAATAATAAATTTTCAGTTTTTAGTGTATTAGGAATTATTTTGACAGTTTATTTAATTTTTGTTCTGTGGACCGGCAACCCCCTCTTGGCCTATAACTTATGTAGTTCCAGCAAGATAAAATCCAGCTTCCATGGTGTTTATGGGCCTCCTTTATGCTGCCATCCACAGAGGTCCTCAGGCACTGGCGATGGCAATGCGATGGCTTGTATCCCGTACGAGGACTTGTATCTTGTGTTGCTCGGCGTGGGCTCATGAATTGATAATGCAGCAGATGCAGCAGAACCTGCAACAACAGCACCAACACACCATGCAAAATTGATGGTTGCGTTGGGTGGCTGTGCGGCTTCGGTGGGGGAGCCTTTATGTGCCTTTAAATCGGAAGGTTAGACTGGTGGGGCAGGCGGGTGGCCGCATAAAAGGAGCTCAAGGGATGGGGTTTGTTTTGGGTTTATGGGACAGAAATCAATCTTTCAGCTCTTCAATCAATTGATTAAGATGCCTGATTTTGTGTCGCCCATTAAGTGCGCTCCCGAAGCTCATTTGCTCGGAAAGTTCCACCAAAAGTAAAGCCACCGAAACTCAGAATCAGCTTATTAACTGCGGGAGAGGCAAACTAAGCCAGTGGAAGAGAGAAGTCGTATCTTTTCACCACGGCCTTTTTCCAATGCGCGCGCTTGCGAGGCGCTAACGGTTAAATCACAGAGAGCGTGCACCACGGGAAGTTTTCCATAAATTTCCCCCTGACAATTTCCCAGTCACCTGCTTCGCAGTAGATAGAAATTTCATGCGCTGACCGCGCGAACTCAACAACAAAAGAAGAAGGCAAACAGCAACCCAAAAGCACAGCGGCGGGTAGGGGAGAAACTTATCAGGCACAAGGATGAATTATAATAATAATGAAAAATCCAGGGGAGTGGTGGCCGGGCAGAGGAGAGCCGTGGAAGCGGAAGGCTACATTCCTTGGCCGCTGCCCTGCCACCGCCTGCCCACGTTGTCCAAGGTTATTTCATATTACGCATACGCCCCCTAGCCCCGGGAGCACTAAAGGGAATAATGTCTCACAAATAGCGCAGTGCAAAAGTGCAGGTCGGGCGGGCTCAAATGTTAAAGTTCACTGCCAACGGGTAGCTGCCGCTGCCACTGCCAATACCCAACTGATAATTGACAGTTTCAATTAGCCTTCCCAGTCGCCACCAGAAGTGGCAACAACAGCTGCCATCGGGATAATTTTTTCAGTGAAAAGAAAATGCATTTTGTATTCCTAGAATCGGACAAAAATGCCATTAGGCAAAAGGTCAAGATTCTATAAAAAAGGTAGAAGTTTAAAATAATATTTTTGGTTGACATATTTGACATTTTTCCAGAAGTAGTTACTGCATCTTAATATTCTATGAAATTATCGATTCTATGAATGATTACTGCGACTTCCCCAATCCATTTTACATTTAATAAAGTAATTATTTTTCTTTCAGCGCACTTTCAATTACGAAATGTCAGAACCACCCATTGCCTCCTTGGAACTGCTCTTTAATCTTTCCACCGTTTCGGTTTGGTAGTCTTGTAGTTATTTTATCGGACCAAAAGGCCAAAGCATCAACTGGTTGCTCGGTTAGGAAGTGGGTCATTTATCAACTGACATCACCTGTCAACGGGGCGCTTTATCTGGCTATATATTGCTGCCTCGGGTGACGCTACTTCTCACGCTGCGATCGCCCCAGAAGTATGCATTTAACTGAATTGTTGAACCAAGTTTCTGTGGCGTCAGCCATTTTTCAGCTGGCGAGTGCAATGGACTTGGAGTGTGGCTCTCATACACACTCTCTTACACACACCCAGCCACTCGAATAGAGCCATAAAAGAAAACGTGGCCGAGCTGGCGGTTGTTGGTGCAGCCAACCCAAAAACTATAAACGAGGCAATGACTTGGCGACTTATTGCGGTTTGCTTGCCAAAAAGGATGTCGTCGGGGTCTCCCCCTTGGCCTGACTAATGACCACTAGGCATTCGCAGCTGGACATGGCCTATAATTTAAATTATTTATTCATTGTTGGTTCGGCTCACAGAAGTCAATGACTGCATCCATTTCCCATTCTTCCCTATTTTTACATCAAAAATAGGAAGCAGGGACACTGCCATCCTCCCGGTTTCCTTGTTTAACTTTTTCAATTGTGCTCGCAATTTCCATGCAATTAACGGGAGACAAATGCGAGCGACAAAACATTGGCAAAAAGTTGTCGATGCGAAGGGAAAGAGGTGCTCCGTGTGGGGGCTCTACAGCTAAAATTTGGCCCAACAAGAGTCACTGAATATGTTTCATTCTGGGTGCAGAGGGAAAAGGGCACAAAGAGGCGAGCATTGACATCGAAGCATAAAAGCAATTTTATGCACCCATTGACCCTCACAAAAACGAATGGAACGGCGAAAGAGGAGGTTGTGTCAATGGATAGTTGTTTCAATGGTGTCCACATACCCACAGGCACTCACCTACACACACTCAAACACACACGTATTGAGTTACACCCACAAAACAAAGAGCCGTTTCTTCTGTGGGCCATTCGACATTACTCATACGCCTCGTGTGCATTGTCAAACATTTATGACGTCCATTCGGTTCAGTTGGCGAGTGTGTTTATTTGAATGTGGGTGCTTATGTCGTCATTACTATCATTTGTCCATAGAAAGGGGCTCATCCCCCAGCCCCCGCGTTCTCGGTTGCCTAGTGACGTTTGCCATTTGCCAACTGACACAAGTCAAAGGGAAAATCGATTCCAACTGGCTGCCTGTTGCTGCTGCCACTGCCAAAGCTGCTACCACCACGGCCGTTGTTGTTGCCCTAACTAGTTTACCTTTTAATTAAATTTAACACCCATCGACGGGCGGACCCCTCGCCCCATCCCATTTAGAGCCCAGTAAACAGAAGGAACAGCAACAAAAGACTGAGAGACAGGAGAGGGGCAGAAAATGGGCGAAATTTGTGTAAATTTCTTGGTCATTGTTCTCCATTGTCTAAGTCAACTGTTGACGTTATTCTTGCTGCTTTGATTCCAAAATAGAAATCCGCTATAAGGTATAATCTTAGAGCGGTGTAATGGTTCTTCAACTTACATGTACTCCTTTATTCATTTGTGGTTGTGTAAACTCCGTTGTTTGTATATTCGTTGTTTGTAATGGTTTTGTTTAGAATTTGTTATCATCAAGTTTATTCTATTAGCATAAGAAAATGTTGTTAAGTCTCTATTTTAGTTGGTTTTGCTATTTACAAGGCGTTTGTTGGTTTTCATTTGTGTTGAATTTTTTAATAAATTTGAAAACTGCTGCGAAGAAAAGTATACCATATGCATATTAGTTCCACTATTAATATATGTATATTAGTTACACTAGTTAGTAAACACGCGTTTTGCGGCTCTCGTATTTGTTGTTTCTCTAGCGAGCTTCGCCTCGCGTCTAAGTGTAAAGTTGAAGTTGAGTTGTAATTATGTTGCATGCTGCCTTTTGTTGTAACACACACACACACACACAGACACACTCGCTGAGAGAGAGAGAACGGCTGAGAGAAAGGGCACTGCAGCTGGCAGTGAGCACCGAAATACTGGGATATTTTTCTACCCATGCTGGGTTTACACGCACTTGAAATAAGCAAAAAGGCTAACGAAAGCCAAGTTAATCATACGCACTGTTGTGCCAAAAATACTCATTCTTACCCTATTTCGACTGTAAAGTTATTTCTGTTCTATCATCACTACTTTAATTTATTTTTCTGCTGTTGTATGAACCTCCCACTTGTTTTTGCCCTACAACTTTGATTAATTAATTCCTGACGAGTTCACTGGGTCTAAAAAACAGAAACTCTCAGCCCTAATGAAATTTTCTTTAAGCTCAAGGGTAAGTAACAAAACAGTTAACCATTACACGTGAGTGCGTCTGTGTTTGCCTGTGTGTGTGTGTGAGTGCTGCTTTATTTTTCTGCATATTTAATGCGTTCATCCGCAAAAAGGAAGTGGGAGCGAGAGAGAGCAAGGCGGGATCACGGCCAACACAACAAAGGAGAGAAAGGCAGTCAGTCGGGTGAAAGTCGAGGTGGAGGGGCATCGAGCAGAGAGCTCAGAGCGGAGAGAGTTCTGGGTGGGATTGCGTGGCGTTGTGTGTACAGAAAAAACCAACCAGCACAGAAATGATGAAAAAAAAAAAATCGTAGAAAAATTTCATTGAAGAAGCAAATGAAAATTGCATTAATTGCTTACATTTTTTATAACACTTATATAGCTGTTTTTACGGTCGTGGTCATTAGCTTAAATCACAATTGGTTTGCACTTAGATTTTATTTAGATTTGTGTGTGTATAACATAGGCAAATATATAGGTATATATCGGTATAAGTATATACTGCTATAGCTATGTGTGCAGCATTCCATATGCGCAAAATAATTTTCAGTTTGGCGAACTCATGTTCTTTGCTTTGTTTAACTTTTGTTGACGGTGAATGCCTGATGTTGCTGTTGCTGTTAGATGTTGCTGATGTTGCTGTTTGCAATATGTATGCAATCGAGGAAGAACCAGATCGAAAAAACAACCAAATTAGTTATAGTAGTCCTTAGAGAGTTATCAGCGCGAACCTGACAAATTGTTGGAACGTATGGACCATTTTTTTTTCTATATAAAATAGTTATTTTCCAACAATTTCTCGATCCGGCAACCTTCGAATTCGTTTTTTGTTAACGTTCTAATCGAAAGCCAGCGCTGGCAGCAATCCCGCACCCATCGCGATAATCGTTTTTGTTGTTTACATTGTTCAATGGGCTTGAAATTAAATATGAAATTAATTATTTTCCATTAGAACCGACAGCTGCGCCCAGAAAGCACCGCAATCTTCTCAAGATGTGCACATCACGACGACACGACAACGACTGAAACTGAAACTAAAGCTGAAAAAAGGGACCCGCAGCTGGAGCCAAAGCCATTGCGATATGGCCCACCTACATCAGGAATTCGCTTCGATTGTCGTCAGCAGTTCAGGAATTTCTCTCTCGATATTCCCGTCTCTTTCGCTCGCGGTCTACCCGTCTCTATCGCCTCCTTTGCTGGCTATCTCTTTCGTGGTGAATTGACCGGGGAGTTGTTAACCAGGCAAGTGGGAGCACATGTTCCTCCGCCTGCCAGTGTGTGTGTGCTGTTATGAGTGGCTTTTCATATTTCATGTGCAATTTTAACACCTACTACAAACTAACTGCTCTAATAAATGCTCATGTGTGTGTGTGCGACTCCGATTCCGTCTGCCACCCCCTTGCGATCCGCCCCTCGGGCATTACATGCTCATATTGTTGTTTTGGGCAAACATTAAGAAGCAACGTCGTGTTGCATATTCATAAAATTCAGCTCAGTTGGGGGGCAGTATGCTTGTGTGCTGGATCCAAAAAAAAGAACACATTTTCAATGCATTTTAGAGGGAGAAACGTTCATAGTGCCGCTCCTTATTAAAACGAATCATTTTTATTGCATACTTCGGAGGGCAACGAAATGCGGGAGGAACCTTATGCTTCAATGAATTTTGTTTTTTAGAAACCAAATTCTCTTATTTAAAAGGTCAAAAATCTTATTTTACACATTGTATTTTTAGAATCTCAGAGACTAACTTAACACATCACGTGCTTGTCAAAAATATTCAGGCAGCAAAGCACCCAAAGTACGCAAAGCCTATAAAAGCGTTCACTTCTGTTGCACATTTCGCAATTGGCTTGAGCTGTCGTGGCTGCTTTCGATTTTATCCTGCGGCTTATCGCAGCCATCACGGAATTTGGCGTAAATTGTCAAAGCCACTTGTGTTGCTTGTCCTCAGCCTATCGCTCATACTAGTCCTAGTGCATTTTCTTTACGCTGCATGGGAAAAAATATATGTTAAATTTTTTAAATTACTTAAATATTTTATTTATATTATAAGCATTATTATGCATACAACTTCTTATTTATTATGTATTTTTTTTTAACCTACTAATGGTAGAATAATATTGTGAGATAAATGCTTCTCTGACTGTCGAAATTTTCGAGTCTTTTTCTGATAGCCAGCTCACGTGCAGAGTTTTCAGCTCCCCACGCACACTCAAACACACAACTACTACCAAAACAAGCCAAACACATTAACACACCAACTCGTAAAAGGGAGCGATTGGATATCCGGCGGAGAAGAGAGAAATTTTTGTGGGTTTGGGGCAGGAAGCGAGGGGGATGTGGATGTGACAGCTGGAGTCTGGGGGAGCCTGGAGCTACGGGTATTTGCCAGCAGCATTTTTCGTTGTATTTTTGTGAGTGTGAGGTTGTGTGTGTGTGTGCCGGACGGCTGACGTCATTGAGCTTTTTATTGATTTTCATTTTAACCGAAAAAAGGACTCAAGCTAAGCGGGAGAAGAAATACTTGGGCTAGGACGCAGAGCTGGCAGGCCAACAGATGTCAGCCATGGAGCGGCGAGAGGCGCAATTAAAAGAAGATATTTTTAAGGGGCCGTCTGGATGAATTGCATGAGGTTTAAGAGGTTCTGGTCTGCGATGAACTAAAATTGGAACAAATAAGATAGTAGAATTGTTTAAATGTATTAATTACAAGAGTGTAATCTTATAATTATGATCTAAGATACTTGCCAGCTCTCTATATTATTTATTATATTATCTGTCTATTTCTTAATTTTAATTCATTAAGATTGTTATTTTATATTATAATAACCACTCACTTTAAGAAACTAAAGGACTCAAGCTAAGCGGGAGAAGAAATACTTGGGCTAGGACGCAGAGCTGGCAGGCCAACAGATGTCAGCCATGGAGCGGCGAGAGGCGCAATTAAAAGAAGATATTTTTAAGGGGCCGTCTGGATGAATTGCATGAGGTTTAAGAGGTTCTGGTCTGCGATGAACTAAAATTGGAACAAATAAGATAGTAGAATTGTTTAAATGTATTAATTACAAGAGTGTAATCTTATAATTATGATCTAAGATACTTGCCAGCTCTCTATATTATTTATTATATTATCTGTCTATTTCTTAATTTTAATTCATTAAGATTGTTATTTTATATTATAATAACCACTCACTTTAAGAAACTAATTTTTAAAATTAACCAAAACCGTACCTTAAGAAAAATAAATTAAATTAATGAATAGATCTTAAAATGTTGCTAAGGACTTTGTTGCAAAATTATCATTTTCAAAATTTATAATTCTTTGAAATAAAAATTTTTAATTAATTTCATAATTAATTTTTACTTCTCGCCGGACCATGTAAGTGATTTATTTTTACATTTATGCGACCAAAATGGCGGCATGGTTTGAGGGTTGGCTAAAACTGTGACTTAGCCAATGCTGCAACCTCTTATATTCTTCAATGCTTGCGCCAGTGGGGAAACTTTCTCTGAATTTCTCCGGCAACTGGAAATGTCAAAGTGACAAGCGTTGGCTGACAATTGAAAGCTGCAAAGCTTGGCGAGAGCGAACAACAAACAGATAAAGCCACCCCCAAAAGACACCTCCCGGGCCTCTTCATACGGCCCCAAGACCATCCACCGCCCACCTGATAAGCGAACAACCCTCCAAAAGGTGCCGGAAAAATTCGAAAAAAATACCTCCAAGAGACCATAATGAGACGGGAAGAGAAATGCATATGGGGGAAGAATAAAAATGGCTTATTAATTTCAGATTTTCAGAGGATATGTGTTGGGTGATGCACTCATCCAAAGACATCCCTTTACAAGATATAGTCCTGGCGCTCTCGCAGGCTCCATTCTCTCACAGTGACTCTCTCTCTCTGTGTATCTCTCTCAAGCGGATGCTTGCGCAGAAATCTCGACGAGATGGGGCGAAAATCTCTAATAAGGATGCTTGATGAAAAATTCATGGTCTGGCGTAGCAGCAGCCTGCTCTGACTCCTGAGTAAACGAAAACACTCCGACTCTGCCGCACGCAGCGAACACAGGCCAGAAAATAAAGAATCCCAAGCCCCACAGAGACATTCGAATTGTGCAATAAACAAATCGCTGTCCATCGCAGTGCGCAGTCTTCTAATCTAAAATTGGAAATCCAATACCGAACAAATTAGGCAACCGCGAGTGTCCCGAAAAATACATCCTTTAATACATATAGTTTTGAAATCCTGCGAGTGATTGTATAATTTCAACGGGTGTGGGAGCACAACGGCAGCGGCCAAATAGATGTATCCTTAATCCCCACCAGGATATATCCCCGATAAGGCCATAAATCTCTGCACGAGATAATCAGCGAAAATTCCCAAAAAAATCCGGCATGAAAACTTAATTGACTTGAATTAATAATTTGGAGTACGATTTGTTGTTGTTTGTGCGCCTACGGTTTTTTCGGTGCGAATGTGGCTACAAAGCGGAATCGGAAAAAGTTACTGAAATACAAAAGCCAGAAAAAAAAAGAATACATAGAGAACTTGCCGCTGCCGTTGCCGCCTGTGAAAGCGAGTCCAGTGAACGAGAGGGGGTGGAGAAAGGCAGGAAGGCGAAGAAAGGAGAGAGAGGCGCACAGGAGTGGGCCACAGGAGCGGAGGTGGTCGCGGAGTTGGAGAAAGGTCCGAGAGACGGAAGCAAGAGAACCGCCATTACTGTGCAAGCCGAAAGAGAGAGCGCCCCAAAGAGAGCACCAGGAGAAAGTGGGAAAAAGTTTGTGGAACCCGTTAGCGGTGGATGGAAAATTTATAAACAAAACTTGGATTCCACAAAGAAAGCAACGGAAAAAGGATGATTAATTCGATGAATAACCAAATAGAATAAAATAAAAAGGACACATTATCAGTAATTACTGAATAAACATAATATTGAACCACAGAAATGAGAGCTAATGCTCTAACCAAACATATCATTCAAAAAACAATTCGAAAATTGTGGAACTAAATCCAAAAATCGGACTTTTTCCTACAAAACCCAAAAAAAAATCAATTTCAATGAAATAAAAATAAGAACAACTAGAAACTAAAAGGAATTCAATAAATTTAATGAACTCTTAAACCAATACATATCATGTAATAACGCCCAGAAAGCTTGCTGAATTATTTACCAAGCTATATATTCTGTGAAAAAATACAAAAACTAATCTTAATGAATTAGTTTAAGGAAATCGTGCAAAATATCGCATACATATCAACACTCTTGCAAAGAGTAAAGCCTAGTTTAATCCAGAATTAGTCATTAAATTTACAAAAGAAAGTATATTAAAATAGTACTTGCATCAATGTATTAAAATTGCTTAAAGAATAACCCCTAAGGTAGCCATTTTTGTTAGAAGTTTTACATCAGTTATCGAATAAAAAAGAATATATACAAAAGTATCGCCACATATCATTGAGGTAGCCTCACAAGATTCAAAGACAGTGAAAACTATATCAGCTGAAAAATATTATACCGACTTCATTGACTTGCAGAAATTTTTAAAGAAAAGTTAATTACTTTATTAAGTGGACCAATTTCAAACGCCGATAAGACTCGATAACACACAACGGAAAACTACACATTAATTTGCCAACTGGTAAGTCTGATTAGGAGTATAAATTAGTTTAGATTTTTGTTTAAAATCATCAATATCTCAAGACTCCAGACCCATTTCCACTCTTGTTTTTCTAATCGCTTAAATAGTCCCACTTTCCAGAAACCAATCATAAAGTTTTTGGTAAAAGCATGGGAGCATAGCTAATCCATAAAACAGCCAAAAATAAAGAAGGCCGAGGCTCCAGAGTTTTATGCGCCAATGGGCCTAGAGGGGATTCTCGCTTCGGAGTTGCGCTAAACCGTAATGAGCCTGTCGAAGCGAAATTTGTTGCTGCAGCGCCCAACAGCGGGCCACAAACATACATATGTATGAAAACACTCAGCAGGGGCTGAAAACAAAATCAATATGCCGTGTGTGTGCAAACAGCTAGAAAAGCAGCCAACACACACGCCACGAATGGGGAGGAGGTGGAGTTTGGTTGACGTCGCCACGCGCGCTATTAAAATTTTCATTTTTATGATTATCGCTTGCGAAAATCCGCAACAATTGTGCGGGTTCACACGAAGCAAAAGGGCCGCTCCAGGTCGAAGGGTACACGCCTGCAGGCTGGTGGGGCCGGGGGGCAAGACGCAAGGGCAACACAACAGGACACCTACGATGACGACGCCAGTAGAGCTTCTAATGCGTGTGTGCGTTTGTGTTTCACTGAGCAAATGTTTAACTTTGGCCGTAAAATTAAATTTAATTTTCAATTACAGCGGCTGGCAATCGTTCGGATCACCCTGGCAAAAATTGCACCCTAGGCGATATGGCGGAGCGATAAAAAATCGCTTCTCTAAAACCTCGAGCTGACAAATTGTGGCTTGGCTTTCGGCCATTAGAGCGGTGGTCACTTTAAGGCCGCTCCCGCTGCAGCTGCCTCAATTTGCGGCATCAAAAATTCATCATCTCCATCAACCGGCATGCTGCAGCAGCTGCTCGCTTTTCGCCTTTTCCCGCTGCTCTCGCTTCTTGGCTTTTTACCTGGCCAGTTTTCGCTGGTTACCAGCACGAGCCATTTCCTAATGAGTGCAGCTTCGGGGAATGCTGAACTTAAGCAACGTCAAAAAAGAGGAAGTTGCACCATGAAAGAAGCTCTCGTTAAACACCCTTGCTTATTATAATCACTATAAGTTACTTAGGAAACTTTTTACAACTTTATGCTTTAAGTAATTGTAATGTGAGTGCTGAAAGTTTCTCATCATATTGAGTGCATTGATTATCTTTATTCTTAGAATAGGAAAAGGTATCTAGTAGAACTTTTGTGGCCTTCTATCTGAGTTATCACTGTGGACGGAAGTCCACGAGGTGACGACCTGCATGCCTAGGCGTGCGCGAGGAAACTCTATATATAGCCGAAGAATTAAAAATTTTCTGTAGGCAACCGATCTAAATGAATGATATACCAATCGAAAGGTATTGTTTCAATTAGATAATTTTTGTCGAAACATATTCCAAAAGTTATTTGGTTTGAGAGAAATTAGGGTGAAAGTAAAAAAAAATTTTATCACTAAAGTGGGGCTGGTGGACACATTTTGGTCCCCAGATAGAATATTTTTATATATTCGCATTCTAGAGCTAAATACGCGTCGATTGGTACCTCAATCGACCCGATCCGACATTTCATTCAGAAGTTATTCGAAAAATTCGATTTTTTCTTCTTCTTCAAAATGAAGCCAGTTTGCGTCGGTTTGTCGGTTTGTCTGTTTGCACTATTTTTATCTTAAAAATCTTGAAAAAATTTGGAAAATGTTTGTTACTATCATATGAGCAACTATTGTTCTACAACTTTTTGAAATACCTTAAGCTTACGTCAAAAAATTAAAAAAACGTTGTTAATGAAAAAATTCATAACTTTATAATTAAGAAAGATATTAAAAAGAGCTTTACACCGTTGAAATGGTTTTTTAAATATCAATTTCACTTTCTTTGAGACCAAACGTCTATATAGTAAAAAAAAAAAAATACACTGAAAATAAACTTTTTTTTTAAGAAAAAAAATTATTTCTCAAAATTTACTCGACTGATCCTATTTTTTTATTGCACGTGTAGATAGCTTTTGAGATGACGCAACTTTTGATATATCGCTCATATCTGGCAAAATCCGTTAACTCAAGATATAGTCCTGTAAGTGCAGCTACCCATTTTGTCCAGCCTCCTGTGAAGCTTGCATTTACTTATACTTGTGTGTGTATTTGATTGGCAACTTTGCTTTTTGGAGTCTGCTTATATTTGGTCAATACCCTAAAAATATGGAGTATATCTTTTCAGATTTTAGTTTATTTATTTAAAAATAAAATACAAATAAAAAAGGGCTTAAAAAGTAAAACGTAAACATTGACTCAAGTTGGACTCGAACCCAGGCCCTCCGTGTTAAGAACCACGACGCTCTCCACTCAGCTATCCTCGAACTTTGTTGCTTAATGGCAACTTTTGATGTAATTCTACTTTGTGTTTCAGTGTCTCATGTCTTAATGAGAAGACTCACAAGATTGGTACTTCAACCGACCCGGTCCGACATTTCTTTCAGAAGTTATTCAAGAAATTCGATTTTTACAGTTTTTTCAAAATGAAGCCAGTGGGTCTGTTTGTCTATATTTTTTTCTTTGCAATACTGAATAAAATTGGAGATTTTTGTTAATGTCATATGACTCATATGTATGATATGAGCAATTATTGTTCTACAACTTTTTGAAAAAGCTGTAAAAATCTAATTTCTTGAATAACTTCTGAAAGAAATGTCGGACGGGTCGGTTGAGGTACCAATCTTGAGGTCCCAAAGAAAAACAAGAAAAGAAAGCTAACTTCGGGCGAAGCCGAAGTTGATATACCCTTGCAGTTGTGCCATTTCCGATCGTTCAGTTATATGGCGGCTATTGAATATAGTTGGCCGATCCCTATGAAATTTGGCCAATAAGGTTATTTATTATGATTCCAAAATGGAATCTGTACCAAGTCCCATCTTTCTAACTTAAAAAACACCAAAGTTATGCCAATTCCGATCGTTCTATGACAGCTATAGGATATAGTCGGCCCATCCTTATGAAATTTTGTACAAAAGTTATTTTCAAATATTTCAAAAATAAAATCCAAATAAAAAAGGGCTTAAAAAGTAACACATAAACATTGACTCAACTAGGATTAGAACTCAGGCCCTCCGTGTTAGGAACCACAACGCTCTCCACTCGGCTAATCTCGAACTTTGTTGCTTGATGGCAAATATTGATGTAATTCTGCTTTATGTTTCAGTGTCTCATGTCTTAATGAGAAGAATGCAAAATTTTATGAGTAGAACGCTTTATATGCATATGCCCCCACTGAGCATATAATGCATATAAATAAAACTCTGCTTTACTTAAATTACAGCCACCACCGTTTTGGGCCAAATCATGGATTAAAATCTAAAAAAAAAAACCAGGCAAACCAACTCCGCCAATACTTTTCTAATATTTATTATTTTATATCGCACACCCAAAATAAATTGTTACATTCAACAATTGGTTTAACTAGAAATTTTTTTTTTAATTTTTTATCTTTGCGCATTTATTTTAGATATAATACATGTTTATTATATGATTAATCGGATATGCCATACATTTTTATACCCTTGCAGAGGGTATTATAATTTTGGTCAAAAGTGTGCAACGCAGTGAAGGAGACATCTCCGACCCTATAAAGTATATATATTCTTGATCAGGATCACCTCCTGAGTCGATATGAGCATGTCCGTCTGTCTGTCGGTTTCTACGCAAACTAGTCTCTCACTTTTAGAGCTATCGAGTTGAAACTTTGCACACAAGAAGGATGTGAAGGATACTTCCTTGCAGGTAGTACATAAGTCGGAACGGCCGGGATCGGTCGACTATATCCTATAGCTGCCATATAACTGATTAATCGGAAATGCCATAACTTTGGTGTTTTTTAAGTTAGAGGATTGGGACTTTCCACACATGTTTTATTTGACCAAAATATCTTGTACAAAATAAATTGTACAAAAATATGTACAAAATTTCATAAGGATCGGCCGACTATATCCTATAGCTGTCATAGAACGATCGGCATTGGCATAACTTTGGTGTTTTTTAAGTTAGAAAGATGGGACTTGGTACAGATTACTCTTTGGGCAAAATAATTCAATATGCCAAATTTCATAAGGATCGGCCGACTATATACGATCCGCTATATATTTAATAATATAAGATGCGTGGCGCCACCTAGCGGACTGCAAGGGTATATAAACTTCGGCTCCGCCCGAAGTTAGCTTTCCTTTCTTGTTTTATTAGAAGTTTTGTTGATGGTGAAATTCTCATAAGGATCGGACAACTATATAGGATCCGAAATATATAATAATAATATAAGCTTCTGCTTAACTGCAAGGGTATATCAACTTCGGCTCCGCTTGAAGTTACTTTCCTTTCTTGTTTTTTTTTTTATAATTTATTATATAGTGGAACTCTCATAAGAATAGGCCTCTCATCTGTTAATTTGTTAAAACAATTTGGTTTCCCACAACTGAAACAATTTTGGATTTAAAATACATTTTTGGGCAAATTTTTAAATAAAATGTTTAAACTAACCAAATTCTAAAACCTTTGTAAATTAAAAATACGTATAACTTCAGATCCACTGAAGCTATCGAAAAATTCTTTACGTCTTTGGAAAGGTTTTTAATTATTCCACCTTTTTGAATGTCAAAATCTATAGAGTTAAAAAAAAAAGATTTTTGATGTTTATCCTTACAATTAAAGTATTGCTAACTGTGTGAATCGCCTGTCCAGAGGTTACTTCCATATATATATACATATTCTATATATTATGCGTTCTGTTTTAAATAATTGAAGATCAATATATACAAAAAACAACTGATATCATATAAAAAAAACCTCTTGACGAGGTAAAGTACCGGTGACGAACCTGCATGCGAAACCCAAAATATCTGATATCAATTTTAGTGACGAAAATATGCTATATAGGTGTACAAAATTGCATATAAAAAATATTCTTGTTCGGCACGTGCAAGAAAAACAAAAAAAAAATCAGTCACGTGCCGAACAAGAATATTTTTTATATGCAATTTTGTACACCTATATAGCATATTTTCGTCACTAAAATTGATATCAGATATTTTGGGTTTCGCATGCAGGTTCGTCACCGGTACTTTACCTCGTCAAGAGGTTTTTTTTATATGATTTTTAAGTATTCGCAAATAATAGTCCATTTCGTTTTATGGTGCATTACCTTGGAGAAAATCGCATTTCCCTGCTTCATTTGTAGCCTTGCCTATTATGCAGATCCAAAGAAAAACATCAGATTTAAAGTAATACATTTCTGTTATGCGCTACCGTCTTTTGGGCCAAGTTAAAGTGCCGCTAGCAAGGCTAAAGGAAAAAGAAACAGCGTCGAAACTTTTCGCCAAAGTAGGTGAAGGTAATTTTCCACGAAGTCGTGTCGACATTTCATGCAAATGGTCTTCCTTTTTGCGCAGATTCAGAAGCTTGTTCCTGTTCCATTGCGTGAGCGTTTTTTCACAGGTTTGTAATTTATTTCTACATTTTTGATTCTTTACTTTGTTTTTGATTGCTAGAATAGATTGGTGAGGCAGTAGGAATGCCAAGAAAGTAACTTTAAACGGTATCCGTGTAGTCGTCTACTTCTTAGTGGTCTCGAGACTTCAGTGCATATTTAATGGCATTTGTGAAAGCACACGCAGCTTGATTGGCAAGCAGATGATGTCATCTACGTCTGGGCTGCGAAAGTGGATTTTCTAGGAGTACCTCCTACAGGTGGACAACCGGGCTTAATCGCTGCCCCAAGAATTAATCAAAATTCATGTAGCATACCATCCCACATCTCCCAGAATACAGCAAATGCAATTAGGCTGAGCTGTTTCTCCTACGGGTAATACGTAAGAGTTTTATGTAAGCACACTGAGAGAAATCTTACACTACGCATTACACTAATTCAAATAATTTCATTAAAAATTGTAATAAAAATTGGGAAATCCGTAGATTAATCGGTGAATGTCCTACACATCTTCGGGCTAATCAATATGAGAGAGTTGGTACAAAGACTTTACAGTGTACAATTATGAATGTGTGTGGCCCGGAGCAATCATTTAAATAGCCTACGTTTTAGGTACCTCACACGCCGCATGACATCCGCACAAATATATCATAAGCGGGCGGGACACAAAAAAAAAACATGGCTCGCATACAAAAATTTCTTCTGGCTTGGTAATAAGCGGAAAAAGCCGGGCAACCTTTGCCCCTCTCACCCACCCACCACGCCCGCTATTCGCTTTGCTCGCTTCATTACATTAGATGACACGCCCCTTCGGCCGCCCAATCCTCCCCTTGTCCTTAAAACCCCTACGTAGACGTGTGACAATGACGTAGTAGAACATATCATTTTTTCGGCAGCAGGAAAAAGTTTGGATGACTAACTGCCAGAGGCGCCACGCACTTTTCCAACCCCACCCCGCCCCTGCCGCCATTCCGTGCATACACACAAATACATTTACACTCACAGTCCCCTGCGCCTGGTCTCATTTTTAATTCATGAAATGTTTGCCACTAACAAAAAATTACACTTAATGTTAACCTGGCCAAGAAGAAGCCAGAAGCCGGAATCGGAGGAAAGTCCAAGTGGATTTTCCGAGCCGCTGCAAAAAAGAAAACAAACGCAGAGGGGTGGGTTGCGAAGGACATGGATAATTGTCACTTACGGTCGTTTCTGTCTATATGTATCTGCATCATATCTTATATACTTTAGCACAGACCCATGCGGACATTAAATATTTATGAAATTACAGCCAGGGATGTTTATACAAAAAGTTGCTTTTACATATACATTGAAAATTGATTGACTGACTGACTGCTTGACGGCTGATTGGCAGCTGGCGACTAAGGAGTGGGCGTGGTCGTGGTCGTAGCTTCAGCTGTTTTTCCCAAGCCCCCAACCAGACTTTTCCCTTTTAATTGTCCCATTTGACTTAATTTTTAATGTGTCAGTGGGAAAGTTTAGACTACCTCGCATGTGCGCAGATGTTGGGTGGGGTACCATAAAAAACCCAATTGAGGTAAACCCTAAGCGATGACCACCCGTAATTACAATGACAGCTGCCAGCTTTTCCTAAGGAGTTTAAAATTGTACAAATTCATTTGGAATGCATAAGAGGGGTTCCCCAAAGTCGTTTTGGTAAAACTTCAACGTTAAAATTCCTTCTCAGGTGGTCCTTAAGTGGCTGCTCATATTTTTACGCAGAGGGAAATTCAGATGCCAACTGCACAGGGACACTCAAAGGACTAGGACAGAAAGAAGAACCGAAACTGATTTCCAGCTCAAGTGCATGCCAATTGCTCCCCAGCTCCAGGATTCTTCGTTTTTTGCAATTCGTGTCTCTGTCTCTGTTTGCATTCAATTTGATATTGACTGATTTGTAATTTAAGATAAGCAAATGGAGCATCAGCAGGAACATCCTGGGAAATTGGAACCAGAGTTAGCAAGAGAAAGGCAAATGTTTTGTCAATATTTGTCGGAGAAGCTGGAAGGAGAGCAGTCAGGTGAAAGTTTCGACAAATTTTTAGACATTCAAATAGTCGGGAGGAGTTCCTAAAAAAGACAGTGATTTTTAATAACATTTCGCGGTATAAAGGAAACTTGATAACTTAATGATGAGATCAGAAAAAAATATATATTTTATGAAATAATTGATATTACGTATACGACCTGTTGCAAATTACTTTTTCTTACGTTTGAAAACTACTAAAACTTATTAGCTTGTCGAGTTAAGCTAAAATCTAAAAGACAAACTTAATGGGCATCCGGCCAAGCAGGCTTAGTTCTATTCACCTAGGAGCGATTCCCCAGCAAGAAGTTAATTGGAAGACTCAAAGATGCGAACTTTAAGGCAAGATTTTCCCATCTTCCGTCTTGGCCGCAAACCGCTTTTCATTGCTGCCGGGCCCCAAAAATCTGTGTCAAGTTGACATTTTGACTAATTTAAAATGAAAGCCTCGGGGCGGCAAAAGCAGATGATGGTGAGTATGGGGAGGGGGCAAACACCCAAGGGGGTCAGAATGGGCAGAAAAGAGCACACATTCACAGGCGTACATGCATACGCTCGGCCATACATAATGAAATCTTTTGGAAAGGCAAACGCACAAAAGTATGCTACAGTTCTTGCAGACACACTCAGCCGCACACTAATGAACACACTTTCGCCAGCACACACACTCACACGAGCCTACAATTCCTGTGGCTTATGCGCATATTGTGCAATTTTATGTAGCATACTTTGAGGAGCACGTTAAAACGCTGCTAAGGCAGCATGAGAACGAGATGAAATTTTACTCTTCACCCTCTCAACCCCCCGCCAACCTGCTAAACCCCTGAAAAAAAAACGCCCCTTCCCTCTCCTCATCCTAGCTCTTTTGGCATTTGTTTAACTGCGCCACATTTTACGGCATTAACCCAAATTAGCTCTTAACATAAAACTCATTTTCCAGGGGTTTGGGTCGCATTCCGCCACAACCCCTTACTGGCTTATTTTAAATATGAAAACAATATTTAGTTAGGCAAAATTCATCGTGTTTGCTGTGGGTAAGCTTCGGCATGACATTAATCAAATGATATTTTGATTATCATGCAAGTGAATTAATTATGGTTGCTATCTGTTTCCCCAAAAAGTCCCTACCCTTGAAACTGTTTGTAAACCCACCACCTTGAAGGGACATTTTGGTAACCTTTCCACAATAATTTTTATTGATGACTGGCCTTGGGTTCAATGACTGAGTAGGTTAAAGTTCAGCCGCAAACTCCATTTTCCAATATTCCTTCCTGTCCTGACCACGCCCAATTACGCCTATGTGCTATTATCGGCTTCTACTTTTGTTTCCATATAGTCTTTTTTATCCTGTAATGGTTATTGATTTTATGACTAAAGCGGAAAAGGAATATTTCGGAAGTTTTTATTATAAGATATAAATGAATTTTATATTTTTAGTCTTGCCAAATAATTTGTAACCTTTAAAAGACTTTCAAGACTTATCTGCTTTCTAAAATTTACATTCCTCGGTACATTTATAGACTCAATTACTTGATAAAATATTATTTCATTTTCATTTATGGCTTGATGTCTGCGTTTGTTCTTTTTATTTATTATGTAAATTATCGACCGCATTCATGCGGCTCGTGTCTGCAGGACGAAAAAATTTCAGCTGTTGTACTTTGTCATACACTGGAGTGAATTATATTTCAAAAGAACTACTACCAAAAAAAGTTAAGGAATTAATGAATTTTTTCCGAACTCAATGGATTTAATTTGTGAGAAAGCCATGCATACATGGTATATGTTTTGTTTGCTCATTTCATTAAAAAATTTTTTTTCTTCAGTGTGGCTATGTCACGCAGTGCCTTTGCCTCTGGGGCGGTAAGTGGTTAATGCCACTTGCCCGCTGGCCATTTGTGGGCTGGTCTTGGACCTGGTTACATCTACACGGAAAGGATATGCAGAGTTCACTCGCACACACAGGCACTCACTCCCATAACCCACAAACACAAACACCAGCACACATCCTCATGCGTGCCATTACCTAGCAGGAAGTGGCTCTCCCTGTCCCGTTCTCTTCCGTTTGCTCTTGCACTTTGCGGTCACGTATTCATTATCATTATCTTAATGAAGCGTTATGTAAGGTGCATTATAATTATGGATTTTTTTCGGTCGGATTGCCGGCTAATGATGGACACTTTGGGTCCTTGCCCTTGCTACTCCGTCTTCCTTTTCGACTGCGGTAAGAAAGTCAATAAAGTGGAAGTCATTAAAAGAGCTTTACATCGCAAAGGAGGCGACGGCTCCGCCCACAATTGTTCTTCAATTTTTATTTTTTGGTGAAATTTTCGTGTTAAGGGAATTAAGGGAAATCTGTGGGCCGACGCGACGGTCAAAGTCTTTTCATTTCGACCATTAAAATGTCAGTCATATAAAAAAGATACCCCACTCTCAATGGTAGTAAATACATATTGAATGCTACACTCGACAAACGAGTATCCTTTCGCCAGGCCTTGTGTGTGTGTTTGTGGAACCCTGTGAACATATTTTGTCCGGCGCATTTGGTGAACAATTAAAATTAAAATTTCATTCGCATCGCTGTGGGGGGTTGGGAAAATGTTTGACAAGACTGACACACAAATAACGACAACAACTCATCCCATAGCCCCTTAGCCGTCCCATATCCTTGTTAAAGGCAACAGATTTTCATATGTATAACGTGTGCTTCGTCCATACACTCCATAGTGCATTTCAAGTATTTTGGTATTCCATTTAAATTTTTAATAATTTTCAAAAATTGATGAGTGGCAGACAAGCCAAGCCGAACAATGGTTACCCCATCGTTTGTCCTAGAAAGCTTTTGATTTGATTTATTGTGATGAGTTAAGTCCTGGGAGAAACTTTTGAATGCCATGAAATAAATTTCATTTGCTCTTCCCGTAAAAAGCTCTCCAAGGCTCACACAATGAGACCATCAGAAGAATGGAAACTGTGGAAAGGATGAATAGTTGGCCCGGCTGGGCTCACAAAATTTTATCTTCTGTTGATTTTGCTAAATAATTAAAATTATTTTTGACATAGTTGTGGTCGCAAAGGACGACAAGGACACTCTGAACCAATTCGGAAAGTATCTGGTGAATTCTATCCACTACGATTTGTCAATTTCCAAAATGTTATTTATGCAAGAGGTCGGCCGGGCCAGAGACTTTTATTATAGGCGAAAAACTGTCAGGGGCAGAAGCAGGTTTTGTCAAATGACAAGCGGCTCAGACGTCAATCAAACTCCCCCCAAAAGCACCGAAGCGAGCACTGCCTCCGCTGTTGTCAGGCAATTTTTACTTTCATGGCCAAAACTCCGCCTCGAAACGCGAGCTAACAAAACAAAAGTTTAACTTGAGACCCGGCAGATCCTTTAAGTGTCAGTAAATGGGAAAAACGGGTTAAGGGGTCGCGGCGAGGGATTTATGGAAATTCAATCGCCAGTTGTTGTTTCCCGGCAACCAAACGCCTTCATCCGTCCCGTTTTTCGCTGCTCCTTTCCCGCTGCGCTGTTGTCTAATGAAAATTCAATTCAATTGGAAATTGCTTAAAGAAAAATTGATTTTCGCTTTGAAGTTTGCCACCACTGGCGATGTCTGCCGTTGACAGCGCGAAAAGTCTTTAATAACAAGGGAAAACATGCTTCCGAAATATTATCATTGCCACTCAGGCAGTTTCCATTTTTTTCAGATTTCCTTTTTATTTTTAGGATTTTTCACCCAGAAAATTAAAACAAAATTCATCTAACCCAGACAAAAGCTTCCTATGATAGACCGCGAATGCCGTTTCTTTCTCAACAACTATCCAACTAACAAGATATTTTTTAGATTTAGATTACGTTTTTTTGGACGCTCCCTATCAGTATTCGGGTATGGCACGGAAAGTGCTACTTGGCCCCCAGCGATGGCCATATCTCTGCCAATTTCCAACCCATTCAATAGCAGAATAGCTTAATCGATTTGTCGATCGATTCTCCATCATTCTACATCAAAATCTAGAAACAAAATATTTTTTTAATTTTTTGTTAAATTTTCTGTGGGCTCCCCTTCAACATTCGGGTATGGCATAGGAAGTACAATTTGGCCCCCAGCGATGACCATATCTTTGCCAATTTTCATCCGATTCATGATCGGAATAGCTTAATCGATTCATAAATCGATTCTTCATCATTCTTCATCAAAATCTAGAAACAAAATATTTTTTTAATTTTTTGTAAAATTTTTTTGGGGCTCCCCTTCAATATTTGGATATGGCAAGAGAAGTCCTACTTGGCCCCCAGTGATGGCCATATCTTTGCTAATTTAAATCTGATTCAAAAGAGCAATAGCTTAATCGATTTGTATATCGATTTTCCATCATTCTGTATCAAAATCTAGAAACAAAATATTTTTTAAAATTTTTGTCAAATATTCTGGGGCGCCCCTTCAAAATGGCATTTTATCCCACTGTGAAAATATTCTAATTTGTATCCTTTTTTGATTCAGGTCAAGTTGTGTTATGAAATGAATTAAAGTTGCCCCGAACTTGACGATAATAAAAATCTGTGCCAGTGGTTTTGGTGACATCCTGGCAGAAATGTCCTTGCTGGAGTGGTATGCGTGGCCATTATCCATTATAATTTATGCAATTAGCTCGATTAACAGGTTTCTCTCGTTATTTATGCCAAGCGATGAACAGCATTGGGGATGAATGAGATAGAGTAAGTTGGGGCGGGGCCGTGGGTGGTGTGGAAGCGAGAGAACGGATGGGAAAGTGACAGAGACAAAGCGATGTATGCCAAGTAAATTTGCATAGTCTGACCTGGACTAGCTGAGCCACTGAAACAATGAAGCCACTCGTCCCCATCCTCCCACCATCCTTCCACTACACACCCCTGGCCATCTGCCCTATGGCGCAATTCCAGGGAAACTAAACCAAACACCCACCGCCCCATAATTAAATCGATATGCGTAGGTCCTGTTACTGTGATTGCTCTTCTAATTACCGCAATTGCGGCACTTGAAGCGTCGGCTTTAATTGAAATCTTCGTTTTGGAGAAGTGGAAAATTTGTATACAAATTAAGTAAGCCTCGATTCGAGGGTGTCGGTTGGTGGTCGATGCTGAGGGGGTTGGTGGGTGGTTGGTAGTAGCTGCCTTGGCAACGGCCCAACGATTTATTGTTGGTAGTACCCAAACAACGAGCCACGTTCTCTCCACACTGCGAACATAAAATCTAGTTTCTTTATGGGATAAACATTATATACATATAATTTGTTGTAAGATTTTTTATAGTGTACATTTCTCTCACCATTTCTCTCGCCGTTTCTCCTGCTGGAAACGAGGGCTAGCCACGAAGGCCGTACCCAGGAGGTGCTAGCCCTGCGGCTTAGCTTGCCAGCTTAGCCTTTCAAGCCAAGGACCTGCGGCTGGCACGCAAAAAAAAAAAAGAAAATTCCAAAGCTCCAGCCCATTGCTAGGATACGAGCCGAACTGGGGGAGGCCAAAACAAAAACACGCATTGTCCTGGCACGCCAGTTGGCAGTTGGACTCAGTGGCAAATGGCAGCAGGCGCAACAGCAACTTTCCCATAGCAGTTGCACCCAAACCTACACTAGTTCCTAACGAATACAAAAAAAAATTCCAATAATGAACCGAGGGGGAAAAAACACTAAAAACATGGTGACATAAGATCGAGTGGTACGATGTCGTTGGGTCAGAAGATCTACAAAATCAAGAGTTTTACGCAGAAGTTTTGCCAGAAATTTGCGGTAAAATTGCGCAAGGACTCGCTGCCAGGACACGCGAGGTGAGAATGGAAACAATACACTAATGTAAAAGTTAAGAACAAGAGCTGGACGAGGAAAATAAAATCTGAACGAAACAAATAAGAAAGTGAGGAGAAAATTAAATAATGAGCTTAAATAGCAACCAGAGCCGGAATAATCCAAAAGCTCCTTTTAAAATGTTAAAAAATGACAGGAACAATAAAAAATGCATTGCATAAATAAAAACTCAAAGTAGTGACAAAAGCAGAAAACAATTAATTGTTACTCAGTTACAAAGAAGTGACAGTTAATTTTCCGCATTAAATTATTCCCTTAAGCCAAAGTTGACATTTAAAATATATAAATATTTTTTGCATGTCCTGCTCAGTGTTCTGTCTGTCTTATGTGCCTCTGTGAGTGCGAGTGTGTGTGGGCATGTCCTGTGTATCCTTGCCCTGACAGCAAGTGTGTGAGTTTGGCTTATTGACGGCGCGTAGCCAAGGCAACGCATGTTGGCCCCAACAAACAGAGGCGGCGATAAAGGGGCCCAGGCATATAATTATAGACCACCAGAGTCCCCGCCCACAAGCCCTACAATATATATGTATTTATGTACCGTGTATATGTGTGCCATATACTGCTATGTGGCGTGCCAGGCAGGCACTGGCAACACTTTACTCGATTTGTTTAATCGATTTTTCTGCCAGTACCTCCAGCAACGGAAAGAAAAGCCAGGCACGGGCCTGAGGAGGGCTCAGGCACGGATGAGGGGGAATGGCTCAAAATTGCCTTTATTATAGATAAATATGTACGATTTAGTGCCGCACGCAACTTAAACTGACCAAAAAGAAATGGAAGGAAAACTCCACTGATGGAGAAAGGGGAACGCAACGAAGACGCAGCCAGCCGAGCGTCATAAAAAATACACGTCGCTGGCCTTCAGATTTATTGGCGCCAGCCATCCCACTCACTGGCTTTTCCCTCTTTAAACGTGTATTAATAATAAAAATAATAATAAAAGAACTGACTAAGTACAAGCAGTAACAAATTACCATAATTGCCTTTCTTCATTCTACTTCAAGTAGCAGTTAAAACGCCAAAAAAGGCTTAACGATTCTACCCGAAATTTATTTATATATTTATACTTTTTTTGGCTTTTGGTGTTTAATACCATATATTATATTGGAATTATTTTATTGACTGTTTTAAAAGCTGAATAAACAAATTATTTAACTTTTTCAGTTATCCTGGATTTGTATAGAAAACACAGTCGTTTTTCCCCAATTTTCCTCTGCCCATCACTTTATTTTTAAACCATTCAGTTGGCCATTTGCAGCTCAGCACGAAGGCAGGTTAAAAGCTTTGACTACTTTTCCACTATAGTTTTCATTGTAGTTGTTTTTGTAAAAAAAAAAAAGAATGTGGAGGGTAGGCGAGCGGATGCTAAGGGGGGGCTATAAAAGTGCAAAAATATTTTTCTTTTTCATGGTCTGTCAATTAACACGCCTTTTGCATTTATTCAATATGAATCGAGTGCCTGGCCTGGCCGAGAGGGAAAAAAAAAAACAGTGGTGCGGGCGAATACTTACGGGGGCGAATGCAACGGTCTACCTGTAAATAAAATTAGTTTTCAAGAATGACGAAGCTCTCGAGCACACTCAAATAAGCCAGAGACTGGCATCAAAAGCTTGACTGAAACTGGACGACGTCGGAAAACTACGGCTGCGGAAAACTCAGAGACTGAGACTGGGGAAAATGGAGCAGACCGAGGCAGGAGTAGAAAAAGAAGAACTGCACTCCACTTTCCTTGCAGTTCATTACACATTGGCGCAATCCTTAAAAATACTCGCCTGGAACACATGGAAGCCATTTTCATAAAAGTAAACGAAATGCAAAGGCTGGGTAAAGGTGCTACACCCCGTGCCCACTCCGTTATCCTTTTTTCTACCCCACCCTGCCCATCGAAAGCTGGAATCTTTGTATTTAAAGCGAGGCTTACAGTGCCGACAAGGAGTCTGTTCCCAGGCGAAAATGCACGTAACGGTCTTCGTCTGTGAAATTGTTATAGAGTTGCACATAAAAATCGACTCTGCAGCAGGGACAAGTTCTGGCACTTTACTATTTCCCAGCATTTTTCCTCACTCTGTGGGTCTCCTTTTCGCCGAATGTCTGTTTGTCTGCGAAAAGCTACAGACGGCTTAAACAAGCTGCTGGCTATTAGCAGTGTGACTACACAGAGACAAGTTTTTGGCAAGCCAATTTATATAAGAATTTGTGGTCTTATAGTTTGATGAATTTGAGAGAGCTTTAAGATTTAAGGATAGGTTTTACTATTTTGTAACATCTCATAATTTGTTCTATGAACATACTTGATGAGGTTCACCTCCTGAAGAGATAGAACCTCTATAACTCTATATTGAATTAGTGCAATCATATTGCCGATGCTTGAACCCAATCCTGAGCCGATGGTAAGCTAATTTTTTGCTTCTAGTTATGGAAGGAAAATGAAATGCAATTGAGCATTTTCCACAGTGCATGCACCACAGAGAGTAGGCTAGATCCAGGGACTAGGAGCTAGGCACATCACACAATTTCCTTTCAACGGCAGCAAAGGGAAAACGAAATGCGAACTGCGAAATACGAAAATATAATACACGTGCAACGTGCCGGGGCGCCAACTTGCAACGTTCCATATATTCACAGCCGGAGACTACTACTCTAGATTTCGTGCCTCGTCGCTGAAGACTTCAATTTGTAGCACACTCTGTGCCATATCTATCTGTGACTATGCGAGTGTGTGCCACGTGCAATCAGCGGGCAGGCAGGCCCAAGGAGCTGCCTCGACTTGGAGTGGAGTGGCATAGGGATACCGAGGCAATCCTGGATGACGCCGTTGCAGCGGCAAATTGGGTCAAAGTTCAAATGGAGAAGGAAGAAGTTGAAAATCAGCAGCCGCAGGAAGAACCTGCCTTTCTTTCTGGATGAATGAGCCAACCAAACGAAACCGAACCGAACCATCCAAACCTCTCCAAGACCAATACAACTTTCCTCGGGACTGGGCCAAGAGCCAGACCAGCCATTTTATTGCCAACGAAACTTAAACATTTCCATTTTAATTGACAGCCTGTCGATTGGTTGCTTTGAACCATGTCCCGAAAATATAAGGAGAGAACCCGTTGAGTTTTTCCCCAACGTTCCAGACTCAAAAGCTTCCATTTAGAGGGTAAATGATGGACTAAATATCCCTCAGTAACTCTGAAGTAGTTCTTAAAGCTAGAAAAGAAATGTGGGAGGATGGAAATCATATATTCGTTATTTTGAAATCAAATACCTTTTAGTATCATAGTACAAAGTTTAAATGCTATATAAACAGTAAAAGTCTTGTAAACGTTCTTCAAGGATAATAAATGTTCTCCCCCAAAAGCCGAATGTAAAGCTTGCATCGAATTTTTGTTATCAGCCATCAGCAAACGGCACTTTTATCTGATCCCCCGCATCTGGTTTATAGCCCGCACAAATTCCCACACCTTATCTGACTGACACTTTGGGATTATCTCTGAAAGAACCACCTCCGTGGTCCGAGAGCCCCATAGCAGACCCCTCTACACAATAACCGTAACAATCTATTGCCATTGACAGGCCGCTCGGCTCGCAGCACTTTGGCAACAACTTTTGACTATTCTATTAGATTCACTTTGCATGCAGTGCATTGCAGCTCCTGAAACCCCTGGAAATCCTCTCCTCGTCGGCCCCCTGTTGCCACCCTAGGATTTTACTGGCCATTTTGTGTTGAGCTTTTGTTTACTTGTTGGTCGGCAGCAATGTGCGACAAAATTGGCTTAGAAAATTGAGCCTCCACTGCCCAGAGACCAACAACGTGGACGAGGCTAAAAAAAGGGACAAGGTTTTTTGGATACTTTAAAATGCAGCTCTGTGTTTGGCACTACGGCGGATTTCATTAAACATTTAAACAACATATGCTAAAATTTCCACCGAGAGCGGACAACAAAAACCGACCAGTTGTTATTTTTGAAAAACAGGAGGGGGGCCGACACATGGCTAAAAAGCAAAATGACCAAGTGTAAAAATGACATTGTTCTCACACGGCGAGGACAAAAAGGGGGATAAGGAAGGGGTGCCACTCCTGTGGGGGCTCTTTGGCTGTGGTGCTGTAATAAAATTAGTTTGGAAGCCGAGGCTTCATGTTTTCTCTTTTTGTTTCAGAAATTCCCTTCTAGTGTTTGGCCCTGCTGTTACTGTGCTAGATTTTCGATGGCAGTGGAGGTTCTTTGTTGGTTGAAACTTCGAGTGGGGTGGGTCTGTCCACGGGAGTCTCCGGGCTTGCTGCATAAATGCAGTTGGCAGTGTCAAAGGAATTTACGAGGCGCCAACTGAAATATACAGCAGCAGCGGGGAGGCTAGTATTATTGTTCAGGACGCAAATTGATTTCGCTAGTCGCTAATTGCAAATGTAATTTGCTAAAAACTAACTGAGCAGCAGTTGTGTGGAGGACCAGAAAAACTCGCAATTAGTTCGCGGTAAAAAGGCTCCCACAGAGTATCGAAAGCTGTGCAGGCGAAAAGATGCTGCACGTCCTAGTCCTCCTGCCAGCTCAAAAAAAATACAAAATTAATCAAACTGACTGAGGTGCGGTGGTTGCG
Organism: Drosophila ananassae; assembly: GCF_017639315.1. Classification (NCBI taxonomy): domain Eukaryota; kingdom Metazoa; phylum Arthropoda; class Insecta; order Diptera; family Drosophilidae; genus Drosophila; species Drosophila ananassae. The sequence continues at coordinate 12,027,430 of NC_057927.1, read as the reverse complement.
AAGTAGAGTGGATTCTTGCAGAGTGCACTAAAAATCAAAGATAAATTGAATTGGAGTCCGGGCGAAAGCATTTTTCAATTGCAATGTAATAAATCTAAGGGCTAAAAGGGAGAAATTGGATGGCAAAGAAGCGAGAATGGGACTTTGGGGTCCTTTAAAGGAAGGATGCTCTTTTCGACATAATGAAAGCCACGCATCAGCTTCTAAAAATTAAAAGAATCTATCAAATGATTACTTTCATATATTTTTAAGTTGTTTTTTCTCATAGAAACCTTTCTTTTTGCCTCTTTTCAGATTTTAATTGGGCCATCAACGAAAGCGCCAAGCAATTTGTATAAATTTTGTTTGCCAAGGTGAGTACTCGATTAATGCGGAAAATGATGAACTTACAAGCCATTTGAGTGCTTAGTGGTAAGATCATCTAAGCCATACTACTCGTATCATATATTATTATGTATGCAAAGACCCGGGGCAATCAATTAATTGAAAGGCATTTTGAGCTCCAACGAAACAATTGCAAATTCATTTGCATTGAATGTGCCGTAATTATAGGCAGCAATGCGGCTTTTGCACTTTTGATAGCTTAATCTCGGATGCAAATGTGCAGGAAGTAATAAATTACGCAAATAGATAAGTGTTCGGAGAGAAATGGACGGATTATCGAAGGCTGGATAACCACAAAGTCCCCTAAGCTTGGTGAAGTCAGTGTTGAGTTTGGACTTTATTTTGATGGATTTTGAAGGGGCGATTAGCTTGAAAATGTTTCATAAATTATTACTATTTGAGTTTAAAGATTTTGAAGAAAATGGTTAAAAAAAAGAGGGAATACTCTTCTGGTAACACAGCTGGGCTAGAAACTGTTTGTGTTTTGAGAACAAGCCGCTTAGATTGATTGGTGTTCAGTTAGACTCTAGCTCATGGCCATCTCGTCTCGGCCATCCTTCAATCCCCAGCCAATCCAAATCCGAAACCCAATTCCCTCAACCCAAACGCAAACACTCTTACAACGCCTCCCAGCGGCGTAAGTGCTGCAAATTGTTGCACAATTGGCCCAGTGGCTGCCCAGAACACACATTTGGTTCATCTCCGTAGCTGACCCATGGTCAACCGCATTTTCGCAGCTCCCCGGTGGCGATTGCTGGTCCAGTTTACCACCATTTTCCGCTATTTCGTGGATCAAACTGAAATGTGGCAATCCAATTGGAACTATGGGGCATGGAGCTGCGTGGAGTGTTCCTTTTCTAATTGAAAAAATGTTTCGCCTCAAAATCTCGACGGCATTAATGAGTCAGAAAAGTGTCGGCAAAGGTTGACAAGTCGGAAACCCGGCTCAGCTAGAACTGAAAGGTGTTTTATGGCACAAAAACAAAAAAAACAGGGGGGATAGGGATGGGGGTGGCAACTACAACTCGTTTGCTCTTTTGGCAGAGAAAATTGTGCGCCTTTTAATGAACTTTTGCTGCCGACTCTTCTTTTAACATGACTGAATATATATATTTATGTATGTGCTAATACCTGTACAGTGTACAGTGTACAGTATACACGGACAGGTATATATAATTATTTGTCACACCTGAGTTGGCGGCCCGGACAACAACAAAAAGCGACAGGGATGGCGCGATGGCGGGAGGGACAGAGATGGAAGCTCAGACAGCTCAGAGGTAGAAAAAAAACGCGTCTCACCTGGCTGAGCATTTGAAACGCAACCAAGCAACAAAGCAGTCCATACTAAGCAACCACTTTTCTATATACCATACATATACCGTCATATCTATATAATATAGCCTGGCTATATCCCGAGTTCCTGTCCGCTTTATGTGTGGCATTTGTGCCACATCATATGGCATAAAGTGAGTCGCAGAACCAAAACACTAAAGTTTCAGCTTTGGATGATGATGTTTCCGTTTTAGCTCTTTTTTTTTTTTAGTTTTTGTGTGACGTAATTGGGAGGACGTTGACCATCGGTAAGGGAAGGCCGATGCACTCGAAACAGTTTCGTTGTCAAACAATGGTAGACATTAAAACAAATTATAATCCAAATAACATTAAGAACCATCGAAAAGTACTTCTAAGGTTTCATATTCTGCAGCTTAAATTTATAAAATATATTTGTCTAAGTGCCTTAGAGTCATGAGCGGGTGGTTTTTTCTACTCGGCTTGATTGACGGCCAGTACACAGCCCCTCTGACCATCCCCTTTATCCGAAAGTTATGCAAAAAAGGGTTGTAGCTCACCCAGTGGCCTTAAAAGTGTCTGTTCGTTGTTTTGCTGGACGATTGCTGAACAGTTTGTTAGCCGTTTGTTAGCCTTGAAATGTCAGTCCTTCTATATACTCGAATATGAACGTATGTAGGCTCAGGTGGGCCATATACTATCATATTTTCCACCGTTCCGTTTTGTATGACACGCCCTTTCTCACCTGTCCCCATTAAAGTAATTTCCAAGCATTTAAATTTTTTATTTCCCTTATTCAGGGGGCTTAACTTTTCGCTCTTCGATTGTTCTCAATCACTGAATGTTGTTTTTATCAGTTATCGGCCGCCGCCGCAGTTGTTGTCTTTTTAACGCTATTGTAATTCCGTTGATTGCTTTTGCTCATTGCTGGCGCGGTTATTGTTGGCCCTACTGTTCTGTTTGCCGGCGAGTAAATCACAATAAAGCTATTAAGAACGGAAACGGAAGCATTCGCCGCTGCGCACGCATTCAAGCATGGCCGTCAACATTTGTCTCTCCCATCTGTGCTCCCTCCTGATCGGCCCTGCCCTTTTCCGTCTTCTCCTCGGCCACCCACTATTATTGGTCTTTTGGCATTTGGCATTATATGCTCAGCTCGAAACTCCAAAAGCAGACTTGCATAACTCAGTGCCCGGGAGCAGAACGACAGACATTTGTGCCATTATGCTTTGGGCGAGGAATGGCAGCTCTTAGTGCATCATGTAGTGTTTCACTGGAGCAGGAAATCCGCAAGGGAAAGCCATTAGATCCTGTTACTCCTAGCCAGCGGTCAAACCCAGAGTGCATTGAACGATTGGCGAAAGAGTTCTCTGCAGTCCCAGTCACTCCGTAGTTAAATTTCTGCTGTAATTCTGAAAGTAATAAAGAATTTTGATTCAATTAAAATGCATATAGTCTGCAGATCGCTCTTTATGCGCAACTGCTTTAGTCACCAATATGATTGCCGATTCAGTTAGAAAATGCCCTCTGCCTATGGGGCTGAGACTGCAAACTCCTCACCCTATTCGTATGCGGCTAATAATTTCTTAATCTGACATGCATTATGCATTTCTATGATTGTTTATTGCATTATGCGCCCGACCGGCCGTGGTCATTGCCATTGTCCGGTTAGTCGGCTTGGTCTGGAAACCAAAAAAGCAGCCAACTCATGGCGAGTAAGTGAAGCAATGACTGGCCTGACTATTCGGAATTTGCTCCGTTCATAGAGTCTCTGTCTGGGCCTCCACAGCCATTGTCATTGTTTTCTGCCCAGTGTCCTCAGTCCTCTGTCCTCTGTCTTCTGGCAATTGCAATTGCTCTGGCGCACTGGGGCTGCAGTTCGAATTGGACTTGTGGTGGACTGGTTTCCGAAACACTCGCCTCTGTTCGTTCACCTTGCCCAAAAAGTAACCCTCGGAAAAAACAGCATATGAGTACATAGAGCATATGCCTTGGCAGAGCCTGAAACACCTGACTTTGTGCCGCGTGTTGTTCCTGTAATACACTATGTGTTTGTAAGTGGGCTTCCCTTTTCCTGAATTTATTACAACCAAAACAAAGTACGAGGCCTACACTGAAATTATTTTATAAAAGGTGTTGGTCAGTTATTTTTAATTAATTAAATATTTAATTAAATAGTTTTCATAAGAAAGTAAACTCCTAAGCCATCCTATTAGAAATATGGTATTATTCCCATGATTTTTAAGAAAATTCTATTGGTTAGGAACTAAGTTCCAGTTTACATTAATAATTTTATGTTTTTTTGGTAGTGTTTTTCGAGTGGTGAGTGGTGGTGCACCTGTCTCGTCTTGGCCAGAGCCATTCCAAAAGGAAGAAGCCGGCTGCCGACTGTCGGTCGTCGAATGTTGGCCGTCTGTCGTTTGTCGTCTGCCGTCTACCTGGAACAATTGGCCAAACATTAAGAGCAATAGATGGCAATGTGGATGTTGTTTGAAGAGGCCAGAAAAAATATATTTATGTATAGGCAGAGAGGTGGATAGGGGTGGGTGGCGGCCAGAAAGGTGCTTGGACTGAGCTGCTTGGATTCCCTAAAGGAAGAAGGAAAATTCAATTTTTGAATTTGTTTTCGATGCATAAACAAGAATTGGTAATAGGAATTTTCAGCCCTGTTCTGTAAGCTTCCTCCTCTGATTAGGCCAAGCAGAGTCAATAAATATGGCCAAGTTATGACTGCGAATCACGTCAGAGTCTTAGGAAGGAGAGAAGCTCCGACCCAGTCCTGTCCACCTGTCGCCCCACAATTTTCAATTTGTGTACGCAAATCCAGGGAAATCGAGGCCTGACATGAAACAGGGCTGAAAACTAAACGGAAAAGCCCCTAACTAAATCCGGCCAACTATTACCGAACTACACTGAACCGAGCCGTCTTGTATGTAAAGCTAATTCCACTTGGTGAGTTATGAATAAATAAATATTGTAAATGGTTTATCGTGACTGCCTGTCGTTGTGTACAAGTCCCCTGACTCACGAATACCCCACCGTTCTTGATTTTTTTGTTTTTTATCCACGGCACACATGCAATGCCTTCAAGGATAAACGATATTGGGGGAGGAAGTGGGAGCTGGGACGGGTCCCCATGACATGCAAATTGCATTTTGTCATTATTCCGGCTTGTTTGATCAATTTTTATGACAAATTATCGAAGAAAAACAATGGAAAATGTGGTGGCAAATGATTGGGGCTTGAACGTTGTTGGAAAGTTTTAGTGGCAGGAGACTTGATTTCTTTTACCAAAGTTGGATATTTTAATGGGCCGTTATTAAATATTTATACATTTACATACTCTGCTGGTTTGTTTTTTCTCTTTGTATTTATTACCTCTAATTACAGTTGAAGTTGATTGTTCAGGGAAGTAGGAAATCATATATACCAGTTATTAAATAATAAAATGCTTTCGAATCTCTAAGGATGTTGGGGTTTTTTGTGCCCTTTTGAGGAAGCAATAGCTTTGCACTTCGACCTCTTCAATTAATGAACGCTGGCATGGACGGTGCACTTATGACGCCCAAATTGGCAGCACAAAAGCCTTTTCCGAACCCATCTATTTCTTACGCCCCCCCCTCTACCACTCACTGACTAAAAAAGTGCAAGTTTCAGAGCTCCACACCGCCCGGAAAAAAAGGAAACTATTGCAGGAGAAAAGAGATAAAAACGAGACTCTAGTGGAGGCAGAAAAGTGCTGGTGGTATAGCGAATGAAGTTTTAAGTGTTGTTCATGGCTCTGGCCGGGCAATTTGAACCGCAAGCCTGTCTAGGCGACACTCCCAGACTATGTACACCACCCACTCCCCGCACTGCCCACCCACTTTCCAGCAGCAGTCTGCGGCGATCCAGTTTGCCACACATTGGTGGCACATTTTTTCAGAGAACGGCGGTGTGGGGGGCGGTCGATGGGTTAGTTAGTTAGCGAGCGAGCGAGTGAGTTTTCTTGCCTGTTACATAATCCACCTCCCCGTCTCAGTGCCTGTCTTCAATTCGCAGAGCCAGAGTGCAAGTCAAGTAGATTTCTAAAAATGGCAAATGATTTGTTAACCATTTCTATGACACACTGCCAGCCAACTCCCCCAGCACTCGCAGCACCCCTAACGAGACTTTTGCTTTTTGATTGGAAAAGTAGCTGGCTCACACACTGCCTCACACGAAAACGCTCACCTGGGGGAAATGGCACGTGATTTATTGTCAGTGTGCCCATTTGGCTCTATTGCTGCACTGAGCAAAATTTTCTAATTAAAATTGTGTGATTGTGTGGCAAAGGACAATTATCCATTGATGTTTAAGACCCCAAACATAGTTTTTATAAAAGAAAAAACAATCTTCTCCCTAAAAATAAAGTTAAGTTAGATTTTCTCCGGTGTGACTTGCTATTTCCAGGGCTTGGAGACTCTCAGGACATTTCGCTTTCATGTTTCGAGTGGCCAGACGCATCGCCCACCTGCCTGTGCCGCTAGAACACCCCTATTTTCTGGTAGGAACCACTGTTTTGTGGCTAGAAGTACCTTAGGTACCCCAGGGCAGTGACTAACTCTCTCTTAGCTAGATACAATCCACTGGGGCCGCGCTCTTGGGATCCATTTTTTCTCTTCGGCCCCAACATTCTCGCGAACCGCAAAAGCAAAACAAATGTGAGGAAAATGTGAGAAAAACGCCGAACGACGCTCTGGTCATTTTCCGCCACGAGACGGTGAGAGCGTTTTCCCAGCAACCAGTCGTTGTTTGTGCTGCCAGCGTCGACGCCGGCGTCAGAGCCGAAGTATCTTACTAGCAAAGTATCTTAACCGAGTGTGGATTCGGTTCGGGGCTCGTATCTTTCACCGCTTCGTATCTGAGCTCTCCGGATAGCCGACAAGGGCGCCACCAGCAACCAGCAATGTTTTCAAAAATGTTTTCGGTCCGGTTCAGTCTAGTGTCAGAAACGCAGTTGGCTGCTCGTCTCTCGCGGAAATTCCAACAATCACAAAATAAAAATAAAATAAATAAATAGATAAAGAGTTAATTGCAGTAACTGTAATTGCCGGTACTACAACCACTAAACCACTAAAATATCGTCGCTTAGCGAATATTGTAAATCAAATTAACAAGCCGCCAGCCAAGCGATAATGTTGCAACTAGAAACTAACTAAGAAATCCCATTCGCACACACTCTCGTACTAAAAGTTGGCCTATCTCGAAACTAGAAACAATTCGCATAAATCATTAAAAGTAAATCGCAACTCGAAAAGCGGAAACAGTGGGCAATTATACAAACGTGAATGTATAATTCGTGAATTTTGCCGTTCGCCATTTCGATTCGTGTTTGGCTCCATTTCACAAGCCAAACTTTAATTCAACACTTAATTGCCCACACACACGGATAGAACTGTAATTGTTTATTAACAAATTAAGGTGTGCATGGTGTGCAATTTGAAGCTATCAGATAGAATGCCGTCGCAGTCACTAGATACAAATGAGTCACGTTCCAAAAAACCACTAAAGTGAAAAATACAGCCCCAAATGAAGCTCAGAACTCGCCACTTTTTGTTCGCCCATTTATTTGGGTTAAATGCAAAGCAGCCAATAAATAAATAAAAGAACTCGCTGATTCCAGAAAGCCAATTCATTAAGATTCGCAAAAATTGAAAAATAAATATTTAAATACATATTTAATTATGCAAATGGTTCCTCTCAGCGAAGATCGGAAGAGCTGGCTTCGAGTGAAGTGAAGATCGGTGAAATTATAGAAGTCCATATCAATCTTTTTTAATTGCTTTCGAAATTAAGAGCTTGGTCCAATTGGTTAGAAATTTTGAAAGTAAAGATCGACATGAACGCCATGAAAAGCATGTAAATAGTTTTTCTTGTTCACATTTTTCAAAATCTACTCCATCTTGGCCAAGTTTCTTCACCCCAGTCACCTTCAATTTTCTGCTGCAGATCCGTTTTCAGTTATGGAAATTTTCCATTCCCCCAGAGCTTTTGTTAGTTAGCCAGTTAGTTAGGTATTGGCAATCATGGGCCATAATCTTACATGTGAACCGCAAATAGTTCCCCATTTAGCCAGGGCAAGGGAAAAGCAGCTGCAACCGCAAATTGAAATCCAAAGCCCTTGGCAACCGGCTAGCTTATCTCTACTCTACTCCTTTCTCGCCCAATGTCTAGCTTCTTTTTTTTTTTCAATGAAATTGCGTGATGCAATTGCAATGTGGCAAGATGGAATTTCTGCCATCTTCCGGCTTACCAAAAGTCCATTAATTGGAGCCTTCATAAGTTGGCAGCTAAGTTTGGGTGCAGTCTGGTCATTCTTCTATGTCTTCATTAGGAACGCCGCACAATTAGCGGCAAATTTAATTATGAATCTAATACATCATCCAAAAAATACAAAAATGCGTCTGCAGAATATCTGTGAAGTAGGGAGAGAAAAGAAAACTATTTCATTTTCATTTAGGGTGCGAAATGTTAACTTTGCCGGCAACGAAACTTTTCTGACACCCAACCGGGATTGAAGCGGAGGCCGGAGGAGTTGTTCCCAGTTGGTCGGTTGTATGGCTTTATTTATTTTAGCCAAGTTCAAACAGCAGTCGACAACAGTCAACAGTCGAGGCGAGTTTGGCTCGGTCGAGAGTCTAGTTCTTGGCCAGCCATCCATTTCAATTCCGCTTTGCGCTAAACTTTTATTTTATGCCCATTGCCTGCTACTTCTTTTTATCCCCAACCTCCCCCTCTCCCTCTAGATTCTACGGCTTTGGCTTCTTCTTTCGCCGCTTCTCCCAGGCCCAGACCCAGCTGCCGCTTCTTCTTCCAATGTAGCTTCTTAGCCATCTGAACCTGGCCCAGAGCTGGCTTTTGTCTTTATGTGTCTGTTGGTGCCCTCAGTGGTACCTTACTTTACGATTATTTCCGCTGAAGCAATGCGGACATGGGATCGGACTTGAGTTGGACTTGGTCATCCAGAACACTGGAAAAAAAATGTTTATATAATCTATGGGCAGTTGAAATAGACCCAAATATTACTTAAAATAAAAGAAACTATGGGAAAATCTTTTCCCATAACTTCTTATACTTGAAAAACATATTTTTCGATACAAATTATTTATAACAATGAGTTAAAGCTGAGTTTTATCTCCATATTTCAAGTAATTTTCCCTCCAATCTGCGCCGCTCCAGCGCCGATGACCTTTCAACTCTCGCACTCTCATTTGGCTGGCTGACTTTGGTTTTGCTTTGGGCTTTGGGTTTGGGCGTGTGAAAGTCGTTGACTTGAACCGTTCTTACCGCTGCACTCATTATGCAAGTGCCCCGCAGCTCTGAGGTCCGGTTGCTGGCAGCGGGGCTTTCCCACACACATACACATACACCCACCGAAGGCCAGGCCAGGCCATGCCCGGCCAACTAACAACTGAAAATTATCCCGCAAATTGTATCAATTGTTGGCCGAGTCCAAGACTTTTGGCTCACGAGCCAAGAATCCCAGGCGCAAACCGGTTCACAAGCCCCGGTTACCCCCATAAATATACATATTTGTATATATATCTTCCAGCTAGGCAGCATAAATCAGCTGCTGCTGCTGCGTTCTCGGTTCAGCTAACAGGTTTATTTGTTTACGGCCAACTCGCAGCGTGCAAGAACTAAGAACTTTCAACTTCCACCAGAGAGTGTCAGAGTGTGTGTGTCTTAGCGTATTTTTCAAAGTTGCAAAAGAGACAATAAAAAGTGCTAATGGCCGGCTTTTATGCCACTGATGATTTAACCACCTTCCAATTATTAACCCCGCAGAGGCATCATCAATGTGAGGATACTTTCAAACCAAACAAAGAACCACAAACCCCAAAAAAAAACAACAAAATTGTGATAAAAAAATTTGATTTACAAAACATAAATGAACCAGAAAAAACCATTAAAAACATCTCTATAGAAATATATGTGGAAATCCCCAGTGAATGCATATATATTCGTATATCAAACGCGAAAATAATTCAAAGTGGGTGGCGCAAAACAATTTGAAATGCTCCACAGTTACTACCAACGGCAACAACGGCTACAAAAATTTCAATTACAGTGCAGCTGAAAAGTAAAACTCCAATAATAACAAAAGCACCAAAAACAGCGGCATAAAAACCAGTTAAAAGTGACAGGCAACAACAGCAGAAGGAAGCAAGAGGCAAATAAATAAATAATAACTACAAAAAGGTAAAATATTTTCTATACCCCCATAGAGCGGCCAAAGAGTTGCCCGTTCAAAGAAATTGTTGGAGTTTACAAAAAAAAATATACATGAATAATAATTCCATAGGAGACCATATTAAATCAATAGGGAAAAAAATATGATTGTAAACCGATTTACTGGAATATGAAACTTGAAAGCGAGAAAGTTTGATATTTCAATGCGGATCAGGGTGGTGAATAGCTTTTGCACCACTCCGGCTCAACCACCACGCTGTACTTGACCCACAAATTATACTTGGGGAACAAAACTCGCTTATCGCTTCAGTTAGCTCCCCACAGGGGAACTTCGAAATGGGAACTAGAACTGGAATTGCGGACAACAACACCATTATATAATGCTTTATAGTCGCGTCATGGCGATAAAAAGGCCTCTGTACTATATATTGTACAGACCCCAAGTTTATTCACAAAACCTATGTGAAGGGCTTATCCATTACTGAATTAAGCTTGAGAAATGGCGTATGTTTCTATGAGTTGGAATAAATAGTTTGGAATTAAGTATTACTCATAAAATATTGGTTTTTTCATATTCCTCATTTCCTAAAGATTAATTAAACCGCACTTAAAACTCTGAAACGGGACAAGGAAAATATTTTATGAAATTCATTTGAGAGACATTCTGCAAATTTCCCACCAACTGAAATAAACTTTCCAAACATTTTTAGCGTAAAGTTCTTGCGTTATCTCGACCCAAATCCACGAGAACTACCTTCAATGAAATTCAATTTAATTGTTGGGCGCTACTGTAGGAGAACGTTTCTTATCTAAAGCCAACTTTGTACAGCTGATGAATACCAGCTATAAAGGTTCTGGTTTCTTTTCGAATTTTTGTTCCGTACTTTTTATCAATATACCAATAAGCGATTACATTATGTGTGACAGAGGCGTACGGCCGTACTCGGAGTCATTTTATAACATTCTTCATTTTTATAGGCGGGATATTTTCCGTGATTCGTAATCAGAACCTCGCACTTGACTGGGGTATGAGGTAGATATCAAGCAACGAAAGTGGTTAACTATATTAATTGTTGGGTAATTATAGCAGCCGCTGAAATAAACAGGGAGCGGAAGGCAGACAACTTTTATCTTGGCACTTGACTTGGTTTTGGCCTCAAGTAGCCCCTAGCACCTCGACCTTTGTGTGGTTGCGACCAAGACAATAAAAACCTGGGAAAGTAGACCAAGTATCTGAGACAAAGACTCAGAGGTTATAGATCGTAAAACAACTACAACATGGGCCAACCTTACGCTGAAATGGCGTACCTACCCGAGGCTGGCTAGCTCAGCTCAAAGAGCCAAGCCGAGCCCAGCCAGGGAAAAAGTCAAAAACAAAATAGTTTTTTAATTATCGATGTCAATTAAAATGAACTGTGCGCGCCGTTGTATTTGCCTTTTCTGCTGTAGTTGAGTTTATATAAGTCGGGTTCTGTCTATAGAGGCAACACCCCACATCGCCAGCTGTTCAAAACGAAGCGGAGCACAACACAACTAAAACAATATACCCAAAGCAATGTGAGAATAAGATAGCTGGCTTGTGGGAGAGTGGAGCCAACTTTAGACAAGTCATGCTATGCACAGAAAAAAGGGGGTTTTTTTTTCCAAGAAGATCCAAGAAAGCCCTATTTATAGAAAAGCTCATTAAGCCGGTTTCTATGCTTCAAAGGATTTGTGGAGGTGTATTTGAACAGTCTTTAAGACATCAAGTTTATTAATCTCTTGCCGATTTTCTCTCAGTGCAATCAGCCTGCAGCAAAGTGCTGGATCGCGCCCGGAATGCCAGAGCTGCGACCCAGACCTCCCCGCAATATCCGTCATGGGTCGCCTAACGAGTCGCACAATAAGTCCCACTGATCGATGGCCGGAGGGGTGATTATTATTCCAGGGGGAGGGCTGGGCTGTTTGGGGCGAGGGGTGTGGTTTCGGTGTGAACATTTGGAGCCCCGGCCCGAGTCAGAGCCGGTGCCAGTGCCAGTGCCAGAGTCATAGCCCCAGCCATAGCCCAGCGAACTCCAACTTATCTCTATCGATTGGTGATGGCCAAACGGTGTTTGTTTACTGTGTCGATAAATGTAAGGACCGAAACGTATGGACAAATATAAGTACACATCTAGGTATATATGCATGTCGCTGATAACGTGAGCCGACAATTGCATGAATATATTTTCATATATTTCATTTGGACGATGACACACGGACCGCCAATCAGGGGGTCGAGGCGGGAAACTATATCAATAAACTTAGATTGTTTGTCCATCTGTGTGCCTGTATATTTGTGTTCGAGAGCGGAAATATTACAGCGCATCCATAAAATGTTCGTATATGCCATTTGGCCGCTTGAGATACAAGTCGGAGTATCTGATGAAATCAGCTAAGAGAAAAGGCGGCAGAGGAGGAGGCTTGTTAGGTCACAGCAATTGAAGTTAAGTGTGTGTTGGTTCTGCCCTAATTGAATTAAAGACAATTAGTCTCGAAGAGAGCTGCCGCAGAGAGCTCCGGCGACTGACCACACACTGATCGCGGAAACTCTGACCCTCTGACTACTCGGTTCTCCAAGCCCCCTCTTCCAAAACCGAAATCAATCATCAATAAAATCTAATTGAATTTACGTCGAAAACTCTCTCGTTCTCTCCGGCCCTCTAGACCGCCATAAAATTCGAAGACAAAGTCTGAATGGAATCGGATGATCATTAGGTTTTCAATTCTGATGGGTGCCGAGGTGGTGTGGCAAGGAATGCGTGGCAAATGTCCAAGTGTCGTAATGAGGTTTGCCACTCTCATAAGGGTCATTTGCTTTATAGAGAGTGGGGTCGGATGAGGATGAGGGTCTGGTTTGTAACTAGTTACAAACAATTATCGCCAACATCGCAAATGGTTTTCGGAAGTGTTGTTTCAACTTTTGTGTTTTTCTATTTTCATTGGGGGAATTCTGTTCTGGGAAATTACTTTTTCAAAATTGTTTTCGGCTTAGGGGGGGAGAGAACGTTTAGCTATCAGGGAAAGGTTAAGGTAATGGGGGAAACCCACCTTGAGTTCACTGGAAGCCAAGCACAGCTATCTAACTATAAAATAAAGTCCAACCTCCCACTGTTACCTCAAACCCAGCAACTATTTAACGATCCTTTGCCATGTACACTCTCATTAGTAAGTAATATTTATCCAATCCACCATCAACGAATGCAACTAACTAAGGTAAAAAAGCCTGCAAATGATCAAAAATTCTCCAGAGAATGTGAGTCTCCCGGCGGAAGACAGAGAGAGAGAGAGAGAGACGGGCAGAAATGTACCCGGTGCTTTGGAACCTAACCTTTTGCTTCCTTCCTTTCCGTCCCAGCCCGCCCCTGATAATGCTCGCCACACAGGTGTGTCAATGACTTGCCTGGGGACTGCGATAGCGGGTAATGAAAACGAAACGAAACCAAAATGTTAAAGCCAAAGGGAAGCCCAGGGGGAGAAAGAGACAGTCGGAACGAGTGACGGAGGGGGAGTCAGTCAGTCACCAGGGCAATGGCAATGGCAGAGTGCACTGCGGATAATTTCCACTTCCGACATGAAACATGACAAAGCCGTCGGTGCGAGCGGGACAGGGCGAGAACAGATGGGCGACAGGAAGAGGAAGGCAGCGGGTCAGGAAGGGAGCGGCCCAGGGCCAAAACGCGAACCGGTGACGGGGTCAAGCTAAGACTATTAAAACGAAAAGAGTACAAAGCCAACCCGGTCCAGTCCTCCTTGGGAACAGAATCTTCTGGTACTCTTTCTTGGAATCTTCTTGGTACTTTATTATTCTATTAATTTATTAATTACTTTCTTTAAAATGGGAAGTCTATTATTGGGGAAGAGCTAAGACAAGAAGATACATAGCTAGTCAGTTAAGACCAGAGCTATTGGCCAACTTATACGACCCGCTGAAAGGGTAGAAACAAACGACGTCAGCGAGCCGAGTTTGAAGACCTAAGGCGGCTGCTCCCATGTGTCCATGTATGGCCATTTATTACTGTAGCCATGTGTATCTGTCCCAGTCTGTGTGCTGTGTATAGTTTTAATCAAACTGCGACTTGGCCACAGTTTACTTTAGCGCCTTTTTTTAAGGTGCGGTTCAGTGGCCTTTTGGGTGGCCATAAAACCAACTGCCGAGCTGGCCAGCAAAAAGGAAATAACCGTCGCCATCAGCTGTCGCTCGGCTCGGCTCGTGAGGGGCGGGGCGAAAAGGAATGCAGGACCTGGAGAGGGAGAAGGACCAGAAGCAGAACCCACTGAAGCAGGAACCAGTCCAAGTCCTGGCTACTTTGGTACGGCGAGGGTTGCAACCAGAGTTAGGGGTTCGTTTACTCTATGTGCGGCTCGGCCAGCGTAATTTACAACCAGCATGAGCTGGAGCTAAAGCAGCGAAAAGACCTGCACGCAAGCCGAATGAACATGCAACATTAATACAATCATCCACACACACTCACACAGGCCCTGTTGTGGTGGCAGAGGGGTCAAGGATCCTGCCAAATGAGGGCGGGGGGAGCACCAGGCACCGAGGGGTGGAAGTAGCCGAAAAGGTATCCTGTGTTCTTGGTGTAACCGGGCAATAAATTTCGAAATTTTATTGTAGGCGCACGTGCTTAGTTAGAGCAGATATGCACTCGAGGAATACACTTCAAGTACACAGTAATATTTGCGAAAAGGATATAGTTTCAAGAATTGAAGTAAAAATATATAAAACATTTTTGTTAATCTGATGTGAATATTTTTGGATTGTTTACCCCTCAGAAAATGTCAAAGATGTATTTATAAACAATTTGCATCGAGCGTCGTCTACCGCTGATTGATTGTTGAATTTGCCTCGTTTTGTATTTTTATTTGTGGATCCCAGAGATACAGATAGAGTTGCTGATACAGATATGTATGTAGATAGAGATACAACGGCTTCGGGCTGAGTGTTTCTTTCGATTCGAGCCATTTATCAAACGGCTCTAGCCTCAGTGGCACCTCAAATTGATAAACTATGAAAAGATGCAAATGCAAAGCACCAATCTATCTCAATGTGCGGAGAGTGATGTTTTTCGAGGGTTCGGTTTCGATTTCAGTTGAGCTTGTGGTATATATTTGATATTGGACATATGGCAGGTCAACAACAATGCATATATTACATAATATTCGCCCGCAAATGCGAAATGCGAGACGAATGAGCGACGGGCTGCGAGCGAGGAGCGTTGGAGCTCTACAAGTGCACGACGACAGATACACAGATACTCGGATAGAGATACATTCACAGCCGGAGACACTCCACACTCTTGAGCTAGAAATGCCGCTCATGACGCAAACATCATTACATGCCGTTGCTGCTGTCGCCTTCTGTCTTTACAATGCAATAACCGTCTGGCTGGCAGCAGAAATCCAAAGAAACCAAGCAGCGATGACGACTCTAATGGAGAGATTGATCCCCATGCACGAGTTTCTGACGCGCCACAAGCAAAAAAAAAATAAGAAGATAATACTAAAAAGCTGAAACTCAAAACGAATCCGAGCTGGAAGTTACATGCAACTCCAAGCGAAGACAATGGCTTCAACGAAAAAACAACAGAAATCAGCGGGAAATGGCGAATGCCAATAAGCGAGGCCGGGCCGGCTCGCAAAGAAACGTGCTGTGTGGCTGTCCCTGGAGATGGAAACGTGAAATGGGGGAAAACGGGTTGCCGGTGAAAACTCTGGGAAACCCAATAATGTATGCATAATGATCACGAACCAATTCAATCAAGTTCAATTAATTGAATACCTGAATGGAGTTCGATGGGTCTGGTAGATACCTTGTTGTTAAAACCTCAAAAATATTTTTTTGTCAAAAATATGAATATGTTGAAAAGGCTTGCCTACTTCACGACGTCATCTCTGAGGGCAAACTGCATTGACTGACTGCCTTCATCGCCGCCATCATCATCAGAAAGCCATTCATTCCCCCTTCAAGCCACAAGTCACAAGTCACATTACATATGGAGATATTTTAGCGCTCTGTGTTGCGAGTGTTTCGAACTGTTAGTTGGGGATTATTACAAAGTAACCGATGCCGCGGGCCCGGCTTTGTTTGCCATTGCTTTTGCCTTTACCCCCGGGGGGCTTAAGGCTTTGGAGCTCGAGACTGAAAACCCCAGACCCGGCAAAACGAGACCTCGAAGATCCAACCATCGAAGATCGAACGGGAAGAAAAACGTTGACTTTGCTTTTGGCTGCCTGCTTTTGCTTGAGTTTTTCTGCTGAGGTTGGCTCTTGGCTGTTGCATCATTTGCATTTCAGTTGATGTGATTTTCAGTCAGCTGCAGTCGAGTGAACTGACATTGCCCGGAGCCACAAAAAAACAAAAAAAAAAATTGCAAAAAATAAAGAAAAAGAGTGTGCAAACGGCAAACAGTTGCCGAAGTTAAGTTGAAGTTGTAAAATTGAAACGCTCTCGAGTCGGTTCAAGTTGAAAGCTAGGGGAAAACAAAACAAAATGTGTAACTAAATAAATAGATTTCACGCTTCGGTTTTGCCAGCGAGCCACCTGTTGAGGCCATGCAAATTTGCGCAACTGTTGCCTCCACCGCCACCGCCACCGCCACTGCCACCGCCGCCCCCATCTCCACTCGCTCACCCACCATCAGCACCACCACCTGCCCGTCGCCCCTTTGTTCTGTATCTATTTACACTTCAAGTTGATAATATGTACACAGGTACGCTAGCATATATCGCGCTTCGGTGGAAACCCGTCGAATCGAAGACCGGCAATGGGAAAATGATTATTTACTCCAAGCTCCACACTACAAGCACCACTCCTCGCTCTTGCCGTTCAACCACAATTTGCTTAACCCACTCGTCGGATACTTTCCATTTTCTACTCATTATGGGTAATTATGCCGCTCCAACATCCCCCATGGCCCCCTTCATCTCGGGTCATTTGCATAAACTTCCACAAAATGTTCATCAACCTGAGCGGTGTCCCATTCGACTTTGACATCGCGCTGAGTGAGGCAACCTTCCAGCTTTCTGTCAGTTTTGCGCTCAGCGTGTGCGGCCAAAAGGCAAATTAATCATTGTGCTGAAGCTCATCTTGCTCAGAAATGTAGCTAAGATCGGCTGTGAAGTAGCTGCTACTCTGTGCAAAAATATGAAAAGTGTTTTTGGGCAAACTCTGAAAGAAAGCCATGTGGAATATTTTGTAACTTAGCCGGGAATAACATTTCGAAACCCTTTTTTCAAACAGTTTTAGAAACTAGTTTCGTGGGTTCACTTGAAGGTAGCGTGAACCCTCATTAAGTGTATTGAAATGAAGTGCCTATGGATATGACTTGAAGTGCCCAAAGGGCATCGGCACCTCTTGTTCTACCATTTTCCCAGCTTCGAGTGCTCCTTAAACTGGTTTAACTAGTTCTTGGCAATATGACATTCATTAGCTTAGATTCTTGTCTAGACATTGACCAAAGTTGGCTTGCCAGATTTTTGATCGCCTACATCGCCGCCGACTCCTCTTCATTTCCCCATTCCGCTTCCATTTGTATTTTTTGTTCGCTTTTTTGTTGAAAGCTCGGCCGGAATTACAACCCGAGCATCTGGAGGCCTTGACTTGGCTTTGCCTTTTGGCGTGGCGCATCTAACAAATTACAGTGACTGTGGCGTAGGCGGCTGCTGTCGGTCAAAATCCCGCAGCGCTACACTCAAAAATAAAATAAATCCAATATTTAGAATCATACAAGATTGATTAAAAAACAATACATGTATTTAGAATTGATTTTCTAAGAATTTATATATTTAATTTTGTTTTTCATTTATTGAATAATATTTATAAATTTTATCGCATTTTTTCTCAGTGTTTTAACTGTGCTCTACTTTCCTTTGGCACTTTTCCTGTGTGCTCGCCTGTCGCCAAACAATTTCACGGCGTTCTCCCCTGGCTTCTTCGGTGTGGAGCGTTGCATTGTTTTGGCTTGCCCAGATTTTCCACTTCCTCCGGCGGAATTCCACCCTGGCCCATTTTCCATTTCCCATTTCCCCTCTCCACGGCTTCACAGTAAGCCGGGACACTTTGTCGGTGTATGTTGTCTGGGAAGCGAGCGCAATTGATGAACATGTTAAGTGCTTTGCCGAGGGGTTGGCCTAAAGTTTTCTAGAACGCCTTTCCTTCATTCTCCTCCCGCGTCCAGCCCACTGCCACTGCGTTTCCTTTTTCGTGGGTGGTTGGGAGGTGTTAAGTGGTTGTGGCTTGCCGTCGGCATCTGCTCCGTCTTCGTCTTCGTCCGCGCCTGTGCCTTAGTCTTCTGTTACTGCTGCTGGAAAAGTCAATTATGACCGGGCTTTGTTCAAGTGCCGGCGCTCGGTCGGAGAGCATGAGCTCGGAATTGGAGCACATATGTTTGCCAAACTGAGCACCAACGGAGACAAACAATCGGGCGTGGGGTTCCCCTAATTCTGGGTTACCATTCATATCGATGCCGGCTGGAAATCCTCCGACTCCGGTATTGTATTCCGTATTGTTACCTTCCTGGTGTGCCCTGTTTCCACATTAATTAAATGCTAAATTTAACACAAAGTCAATTATGCTAATCAGCCGACACTCCACTCTGGTATGCCTTCCTCGTCCCTGCCACCGTTCTGCTGAGACACGAGCTCTGCTCCAAATTTGATTGCCAATAAGCCGCAAGTATGCCCAGTGGGGGGATTTATTCTGTCTCTGCCACTTTCATGGAATCCCCATCCATAAGACAGTCTCACTTCCCTCTGGATTCGCTTGCTTTGATTATGGTTTGTTCCGCCTTCCGAATTCCATTCTGACGTCAATTACAAATTAGATCGTACAAGAATAATCCAAATTTTGCTTTTCTTGAAGCACAGTATCTATCAAAAAATAATTAAATGGCCTTTTATTCCATTACTTGTTGTTATTGTATTAATTACTGCTTTCTATTTTCCACCGTTTACTTGATTAGATAAACGAAATTATTACTTCATAAATGAATAAAGAACTCATCAATCGATGAAGGATACACATTCGAGGCGACTCCTAATCGATTCTGGTTTTGTCTTCCGTTTAGAGCTCTTTTATTTGCCTTTTTCGCGCTTCTTCGCTGGCTCTCTCACCTGTCGACACCTGTTCTCTGCCGAGTAGCATCTGTTTATCTTGCGTCATTCAGCGCCAAGCGGCATTAAATCAAAACCACTTCCGTGCCAACTGTCACTCGTTGCCCCCATCCCATCCCATTCCTGACCGCCCCGACAACCCCATCTCCCGTCTGGTTACCTCACATGATTCTTCACTCTGCCGGCGACAACCAGTTTTCTGTGTTCTTGGTTAAGTAAATAAGCAAAGGGAAGCGACAGAGAATGCGCCCAGCCATCCATCCATCCATCAAAAAAAGGGCTGCCAGCATGTAATCCGAGACGTGGTGTGTGAATATGTGTGTTTACCCGTCCAGACACCCCCAATCAAGCAAATCTACCACCCCATAAGCCTCACAGAAACAGGTAGCCACACATAAAAAAATACATTCGTACCGTTCTTCGTTTCTTAATTAAAAATTTATAGCAGAGCTCTCGAAAGTATCAAGTGCCTGTCTCTGATAAATCTGATAACATTTCATTTTTGCAGAAATAAAGAGACTCCGAGCCGAAAAGGTTAAGGGTTTAAAGGAATCTTCGCTTTTGTGGATGAAATTTATTCATATTTCGTTTGAAAAACTTGGAACTTGTTATTTTTGTGTGTGCTTGTTAGGGCGGAAGAAAGGCTGGCAGGATGAAAGGATTCAGAAAACAAGTAAATATCCTTACAAGTAAATAACACTTTAGTTTTTGTTGAAGGGTTGTCGCTGAGTTTATTAGCTGATTTGGGTGCCTTTTCTCTCTTTTTCGCCGAAACTAATTGAGGAATGCAGCTTTTGGCAAAAGGCCCAAAAAAACAGAAGGGGACTGCCGAATATTGGCCCGGTCTGAATCATCTGTCTCACCTTATCTTTCGCTCTCCCAGTCGCTCCCCCCAATTGTCACTTGCCAGGTGCCATGTTTTAGCCATTTGCCCGCCTTGTTATTGGCGCATCATTAGCCAAGAAAGCCAGGCACTCGGAGTATCTATCCCGGTGACTGAGCGAAACTAATTCCGCTTGATGGATACACTCCGGTATCTCTGACTGATTTCACATTGACAAATAGGAATGCAAGCCGATTGGAGGTCTCACTCAGAGTTCCACAAGTTCCCTGTTTTTTCCACATTCCAACTGCCCGGAAACCCCAAAAAGTCAGGAAAGAATATTCCGCCCAAGGAATAAACAAAGGCAGGGGAACCAAAAACCGAATCGTGGCATTGTTTAAACGTGGATAAAAGGGAAGCAGGGCTAAACAAATTTCCCAGGCGCATGGGGATTGGCAAGAATAATAGCCGCAGCTGAAAAGGGGCTCAGTTACAGATTTAGCCTGGCCGAAAAAGGAGGGCGAGAGCATGACCAGCCCCAAAGCAGAGCTGCCGTGGGAGAACCAAGGGGCGACGGAAGCCAGAAGCGCTGGGAAGGGAGTTCATGAGCTATGAACTCGGACCCTACTCCACACTTCATTCTGGTTTTGGTGAAAGGCTCTTGACCACAAAAATTGTTTCGCCTCCGTTGCACACTCGCAAACACTCGCACACACATAAAGCCCGTAGCCGCAAAATCAGAAACTAAACTGGGACTGGAATTGGGGCTGAGCTGGTCCGATATTTTGCCTTTCGCCTTTTTGCAATACCAAATTGTAGCAACAATTGGCCAACAAGAGGAAAACAAAGCCCGAAATCAATGACCGGGCTAAAACTGTGTCTAAAACATGCAATTTGGCTCTGTGAGCTGGCTGTTTCCAAAACTAAGGTGAAAACTTTCGTTCAGAGCATTAAAATGTTTAAGGCCTTTTTACATTTTTCACTTTTGGTGGGCGATAGCTTAGAGCTCTAATTGATTGGAAATTTTCAGAAGTTTATTACCGGACTTCACAAAATTGTTAAACAGAAACTGGAATCTAATTTACTGTCCATCCAGATTTTAGGGAAAAGTTGAAGCTGCGTTATTCCTATAACTAATCGATTTAAGTCTGAAAAGTTTTAAGTAAGAAACAAACTCATGATTTCGTTTTATTCCTATCTTTGCAGGTGAGTTGAAACCGAAGTGAAGTCCTTAAACCACAAAAGAACACAACATTGTTTTTGTAAGTAAACGGCTGAGAAAAGTTGGCCAGTAAGTTTGATCTGCATAATGCCTTTTACTTCTCTTCCCTGCTCCTTTTGTTCGGCAACAACAATAAATCATGGCGAAATTTCCCCAGTTGGATTTTCATTTTATTGCATTTACTTAGTGTTATTATTATTTTTTGGTTTTTTTTTTTTGGTAGTCCAGCTCTCAGGCCCTGCTTTTCCCATTGGGAGCAGAGTTTTAATGATGGCCCCGCCCATCTCTTTGTCGTGAATGAGAGTGGGTCTTAACTATTGTTAAGCACTTTGGGCCAAAGTTTCCTGCCTCCCGAAGATAAAGCTTTCAACTTTTGCCTAAGCACAGAGCAGCTGCTTATGATAATCGAGGAATGTAGGAGGAAAAAAAGCAAAAGCAAAAAAAGCAGCTCAAGAGCTTCCGCAATTGTTTAAGTCGCCTGTGTGTCTGTCTGCGTGCAGTATCTGAGTGCAGGCCATGTATCTGTATCTGAATCTGACAGAGTGTGGGTGGCTCGTCTCGGCTCGGCTCTCCTCCGTCCAATAACAAATTATCCAATGCACTTTGCCTGCCGCTGAGCTGGTGCTTCTGCTGATGCCTCCAAGTGCGCTTTCCGCAGCTAATTGACATCATACTGAACTCATTCACATTAATTAATGACATCATTCCCAAGCCGGGTCAGCAATGAATGGCGGAGCTGGTGCGGGCGAAAGGGGGTCAGCGCAATAAACAAAGCGCAATTTATGAAAACGAAAGAGCAACAAACCGCTGAAGACGCACACGCACTTTGCGCTTAATTCGAGCCAATTTCAGAAATGCACAGATCGGAGGAAAGTGCTCTGCTGGATTGCCAAGCGGAAGTAGCTTGTATCTCAAGTTTCCTCCCCGACAAAACATCAAAAGAATAGAATCTTTCAGAATCTAGAATCTAGATGCTTTTAAAGCAGTATTTACTCTTAAGTTACAAGAAGACTATTTTCTATTTTTCAAATAAATGCCTTTCCTTTTTGACCGCCAGTGACCACTGACCACTGCTTTGTTTACACGCATTCACCTTCCCAGAAAAGAAAGAAACCACAAACTGTCTTAGCCTTTCACAATCTCTGTGGTTAGCCAAGGATTAACGAAAAGCCAACAATCAGAAGCCGAAGAAAAGTCTCTTAATTTATGCAAAATAATTGAGTAATCAAATGAGGGCTTATCAGTCTATCCCACAATGGAAATGGAAATTAATACAAATTGAGTTGGCCGAGAGCTTTTCCTTGTACGCCGCCCCAGAGAAACCCTTGACACTGACCCACTGACTGACAATCCGGCAATCTGGGGATAGCTTACTCATGGCGAATGTATGCCACGCCCCCATTGTTTTTGGCTCCGGTCCCTGCTCGTTGGCTGCTTTAATTATGCAAAATTAATGTTAATTAGCCTCAGTTGCTGAAATAATAAAAAAAGTGTATGGAGAGACATATAAAGCTATATATCCGAGCTCGGAGATTTTTCCCCAGCGATTTGTGTAGGGATTTTTTTCCGCTTTTAGTTGTTCTTGCCATTTGTGTAGCCATTTGTGTTCGTTTCCCTGGGCTAGCTTAGAAAATTTGTAAAAATTCAGCACAGATGGAAATTAATTGCGAATGCTAATGGAACGAGCTGAGATTGCGGCAACAAAGAGCTACTGCTTGGGTGCAAATGGGGCGGCATCTTGACATTGATGATGATGGAAACGACAATGGCATTTGTCAGGCGTCACAGCATTTGTCATCGGCTTTTGGTTCGTTCGTCTATGCGGTTTTAAATTGCCATCGAGAAGGGCAGGGTGGGTGGTTCTCCCACCTTAATCAAGCCATATTGTCGCCCATCGATACGGCACATCAATGCATAAAGCACTTGTCAACGGCACGAAAAATCACTGATGAACATGGCGTGTGATTTGCGGTTTCTGGCAAGATGCCACATTGCTTGAAGTTGATGGTGTGGCCGGCCCAGTGTTCTAAACAGAAACAACCGCAAATACCGACTCAGATTCGGGGGAAATTGCTAACCGGACTGCGTTACAAATTTCCAAAAGTGGGCCTGAGATTTTGGACCAAAACAGAAGTCCCATTCCGACTCCCTTTCTCTGCGATCGTGTCTTCTGGTGTCTTTCAATCTCCGCTCGTTCGCTTGAACTTTTGAACTAGTTTCTGAAGACACAAGCTGTCTATTGTGCGGCTCTGCTTCAATTCTCCCAAGACGTGAGTTTTACTTTTTCTCACATCTCTCTCCCCTGTTTGCTGGCCTGGGCTGGCAATTTTTGGACGGAGGTTTTATTACATTAACGTTTGCAATTTGCCGTAATCGGTTCTATGATTTATGGTATCTCAAGCTATCAGCTAAAAGATACACATCCCATCAAAAGGGGCAAGAGGCGGAGATGCGGAGAGGCAGGGCTCCGTTCATTGAAAGCAAATTCGAAAGTATCGAAAAGCGTCAGCCAAAGTTCGTCAGTCAGATGGCAAGGAAATTAAATTGAAAGCCCTACAGGCGGTGGGATAGATACATAGATATACTTACGTACTTATAGATGTGTATATCTTCCTACCGACCTACCAAACTATGACTTTGGACACAGATACAGACGCTGATGTAGACTTAGCCCAACCTACTTACCTACTCGAGTGTCTGAATGTTTGTGCATTAAATATGGCGTGGATAATAAAAGCAGCCGAATCAGCAGAGGCAGGGGGCGTGGCAGTGCATGCTATAGCTACATATGCACCTCGCCGCCTATCCACCCACCGCACGCTGGCAACTTGTCCTTGTGTCTAGCTCTCCATCTCTCTTATTCGGTCTGTGTGTGTGTGTGCCACATGGCGTATGATGGATTTATGTTTAAGTTGCGTGCAAGCAACTTAATGGATTTTGTAATTTTCTCAAAAACGAAGGAGAAACACTCTTCTTTTTGTGTTCGAGTCCATATATCCTAGTACATAATAAGTCGAATTGAAGGCAGGGCAAAATAAAAAGTTGGCAAAACCAACTATCTTGCGCACACAGATGTATGTGCAACATACACATACGGAATGGTTCATCCTCAAGTTGCCACCCTCCTGTCGCCTCCTCCTGCGGCAAATAGAGACACGCTGCCGTGGGGCATGAGCCGAGCTCTTGCAGCAAAGAATTGGAGCATGCCAAGTTATAAAAAATGTTTCTCGAGCATCATAATATATGCGGCACATAAGCATCCCAACGAGCCAAAACTGAGGCGCCCTCTCTTTCTCACATATTCTTTATGTCTCTATCGGACCGTCTCTGTCGGTGGCAAAAAGTTGGAAACGAAAACAAACATTTTTGGAGAGGAAACTTGGCTCATAAGCCGAACTTTTCATGCCCTGCGGGCTTATAACCTTGGACAACAAAAGCTAAGAACTCAAAAATCAAAAGGTCTTCTAATCATTCAATTTTTACAACACCAAAAAATCAAGAGAAACAAGTCCAGGGGGCTTCAAAATTATGGAATGCTATTAAAATATTAAAATAAATATTAATCGTGAATTTAAGCTAATAGCTAAGATACTTTGTATCTGATAGATAAGAAACCCCTTAGACTTGCAGAGTACATTAAATTTACGAATTGAAACAAGCAGATAGAGTAGAGATAAGCACGGGAAGTGGAGGCAAGCGGGCCTGGAAAACAGAATATCTCACTCGAGAAAACTTTTGGCAATGCTCTTGACTTGGCTTATTAAATATTAATTATGGAATGCGAGTGTAGAGCAATAACAATGACAGGGCGAATAACTCTACCCTCGTTTTATGGCCAGAACCACTTGGCCGGAGGAGACGAGCTATTATCGTAGTGCCACTAGGCGTGTCAGCTCATCCAAGTGTCGCTCTTGGGTCGTGTTTAATAATAACAACCATAGTTATTATCGTCGTCATCATGGGCAGAGCCAACTGTTGACAAATTTGGGCATTTGACACAAAACAAGATACATTTGCATCTTCCGAGTACGAGTATCTGTAACAATCCGTATCTGACTATCCAATTGCCTAACAACGTACGGAATGCGCAACAATCTACAAAGAGGCGGATCACGTGGGAGCTGCAGATACTTGCAGCGTACTTACAGATGCCAGCGTACTCACAGTTTCGTCTATCCTCACGCATTAGCAATGCTAATTGTGATTTCAGTTGCTGACAAGTGATCTGGCCAAAATCATCTTTATTTTTATGGAGAAACTCGTTTCCGAGCCGATCATCATCAAGATGGAGCCCCCGAGGGTCGTGGGCGTGCATCTATTAGCCCGCGTGTGAGGCCGTATCTTTTACAATGAATCTCAGGGGAGACGCTGAGGGGAGCATAGGGTTCCAGCCAATTGCCAGCTAATCGAACGGGCAGCAGTCAAATCGACTTTGCCAGCGGCTATCCGTGATCCCAGCTCTATTTTGAATTTCCAAAAGCCTTCCAAAATTGATCGGTGAGTTTAGCTCTCGAGCTGTGTGGCTGCTGCTCCAGATTTCGATGCGGCATTTTGGATACACAATTTCGAATTTGTTTCGGTTTTATTGCCGCTTTTTTTGGGCTTTGTGTTGCCGTAATTGCCATGATAGACTTCCCTTTCGGTGAGGGCGCGCCGCAGACAACAGAGCATTTGTCATTATAAAAATTACATTTAATTATATTTATTTTATGCCAAAAACAACAAATGCTCCGGCTCCCGCTCCCAACTTCCGTTCGAGCATAGTTTGAAAAAATAACGAAAGACTCGATTCGATCTGGCCCCATGTGTTTGTTGTTTCCGAGCTCAGCAAAGCGTGCGGGAAATTCATTAGCAATATTTATGACTGGCTGTTGTTGTACTGTGTATTTTTTTGTATGTTTCTACTGACTAATTTCCATGGCAATGGAATAGACAGACAGTCAAAACAACTACAACAAAATGGTAGATGGCAAGCGTCATTATTGTTACTCTCCGGCTTCTACTGAGCCTCCCCTTTTACCTTTTACCTTTCCCCTCAGCCGCTGCCAACTTTTTCCATTGTGTTTTCTAGAATTTGTAACGCTATTGCTACCTGCTTATGTAAACACAATACATTGTCAGTGTGAGTCATTTATTTATTGCTGCAAAAGTGCATTGAGAATTCAGATTTTAGCTGGCTGCTATCAGAGAGAATAGAAAATCAAAGAGCCCATTTCTCAGGCCCGTACTTTTGGCAACAAAGGCCCAGTCCATAATTCATTACACAGTCTGTATCGCCTTTATGATCTCACAATGCAACGAGAAGCAGCAACAAGTAGAGCTCCGAAAA
The DNA here is from genome assembly GCF_017639315.1 of Drosophila ananassae. NCBI lineage: Eukaryota > Metazoa > Arthropoda > Insecta > Diptera > Drosophilidae > Drosophila > Drosophila ananassae. The sequence continues at coordinate 12,001,033 of NC_057927.1, read as the reverse complement.
TTAATTAATTGCCATATCGGCCGGATCAATTTCATTTATATTTGTCCAATAGAATAATAAGCCCACATACTAAATCCATAAACGCTAAATATGTGTATGAAGTGCCATAACTATATGTTATTGTTATTTTCGTGATATATTCCCCTTGTTCAGTGGTCAATAAGCATACGCCTGGTTGGCCGCTCATTAATCGCAAAGTGTCCGCAGTTTTTGGCCATAAATCTCACGCCACTCGATGCCAGAGAAGCACATTTAAATACACACACTGGTGTGTAGAGTAGTGTGTGCCTAGCCCACACACAACAGCCGGTGCTTCATTGTCTATTATATATGCATGGTGCGGTCGATGCGGTGATTTGCCATTCTCTATCAATTATTAATCATACGGGATTAAAACAGCTGCCATCCTCTAATCATCGTTTGTCCGTTGATTGTTGGGGGTCGCATTAAATTCGTATTAGGTCTCGCCGAACTTCCTCCTCCAAAGCCGATCTGGTCTTAGGTGTTTCAGTTTCGTTTATCGTTTGCATAATATGACATATGCAAAGTATTTCGGAGTCTTATCTAACCGAGATGCATAGATACACTCGCCAGATACAATTCACAGGCGACAAAGTGAGTCGATGGGGATGCGATACATATTGGCAGATGGGGTGGGTTCGATTCTGTCCTTGTAGTAAAAGGTTGTTTGTGTTCCACCTTTACCTACATGTGTGCCCGTGCATATTTACACACGAGTCCAAACACAAACCCCAAACAATTCCTCGAGCTCTGAGCCCTGAGCTTTAGTTATGTGCATATTTTTGCCAGCTCGAGCGAACGTTTGTATTACAATTTTTGGTTTGTAGTCAGCTCAATTTTCAAGTTGTTTCCCATATCCTCAAGCTCTCCTCCCATGCACAAGTATTCTGGAGAGCCTTCTCTCCACATATTCCTCTATACTTCTGTGTATATTGGATCTGCGTATGTGAGTATCTATGTTTCTGTTTGTTTGTTTGCCTTGCGGTTGCTGTTATTCCCATTCCGTGCCTTTGCCTCTGTGTATTCTAATTTTTTTGCTCTTAACTACGCAATGGAGTTGCCAGCAGCTGGCCTTGTTATTGTTGTAGTTGCCGATGTCTCACTGTGATAAGCGTAAGCAAATGTGCGCTACACTGCAAGAAACAACAAGAGACTTTTGTGTGCCAGTCCACTTATACAAATTCTTAGCATATTTCAGAGCATGATGTTGACATACTTGATTACTGATTCTAAACATAAGTATAAATTAATAAAATAAATAGTTTATTTTATAATTCTTCCAGTTTATTTCTGTTAATTGAATGAGTTTCTGTTTTTGGACTTTTTATTTAATATTTTCTTTATTTAAGCAGCACCACAAGTTTAGAACTACTCCCGAACTGCTTTTGTAAACATTTGCTTTTTGTTAAGTAAACAATGTATCGCAATTTTATTAGAATACGCTTAGAAACAATAGCACACATAACTACTTAATAAGAAATATGTGATTATTATCTTAAGCTAAAGTAAGGGTCCAAAGATTAAAACCTAATTTTTAATGGAAATTTTCACTTTTGACTCGTTGCAGTTACACTGATTCGTCAAAATAGCCAACTACCAGGACCTGTTGGGCAGCCATCATCAACTGCTCATAGCCGCCACCGCCGCCGCCGCTGCAGCAGCCGCCGAACCGCAACTGCATCTGCAGCACTTGTTGCCAGCAGCGACGACGACGCCAGCAGCCATTAGTCACCCGATTAGCCCGATCAGCCCGATAAGTCCGATCAATCCGATCAGCAGCAATAGCCAGAGCCACGCCCACAGCCTCAACCAGAACAACAACCAGCAGACGGTGTTTGAAAAAGCCATCACCATTTCGTCGATTGCGATTAAACGCAGGCCGACGCTGCCGCAGACGCCAGCAAGTGCCCCACAGGTTCTGTCGCCGTCGCCCAAGCGCCAGTGTGCCACCGCAGTCTCTGTCCTGCCAGTGACCGTTCCGGTGCCCGTGCCCGTCTCCGTGCCGCTGCCCGTCACCGTACCCGTGCCTGTTACAGTCAAGGGCCACCCGCACTCGCATCCGCACTCGATCCCGCCCCACTCGATCTCGCATCCGCACCACGCTCACTCGCTGAGCTTTGCCCATCCCACTCAGTTTGCCGCAGCGGTAGCCGCCCACCACCAGCAACAGCAGCAGCAGGCACAGCAAGTGCAACAGCAGCAGGTGCAGCAGCAACAAGTGGCCTACGCGGTGGCCACAGCCCCGCAACTGCAGCAGCAGCAACAGCAGCAGCGTCTGACACAGTTCAACCAGGCGGCAGCAGCGGCCCTGCTCAACCAGCACTTGCAGCAGCAACAACACGCCCAGGCCCAAGCACAGGCCCAGGCTCAGGCTCAGGCCCAGCAGGCGCAACAGCAATCTCTGGCCCATTACTACAGATACGCACCCCAGCAGCAGCAACAGCCGCAGCAACATATCTTGCTCAGTAGCGGCGGAAACAGCAAACAAGTCAGCAACACAAACACACCAGCAACTGCAGCACCTATAACAGTTGCAGCAGCCACCGTTGCCGCTGTGCCGACGAGCGGCGGCAGCTTGCCGGACAGTCCCGCCCACGAATCGCACTCGCACGAGTCCAACTCCGCGACCGCCTCCGCACCGACCACGCCCTCGCCGGCAGGCAGCGCCACCAGCGGCGCCCCCACAACAACCACCACAGTTGCACCAACCGCCGCCGCCACATCGGCAACAACCGTTAGCGACAGCAACAACAACCTGAGCAACAGCAACAGCAACACCAACACCAATAGCAGCAGCAGCAACAGCAGCAGCAGGGACTTAATGGAAAACCAGATGGCCCTAGTCCCGCTGGGACTTTCGCAGAGCATGGACTCCGTGAACACGGCCAGCAATGAGGAAGAGGTGAGTGACAGCTTCCATTCCAATTCTCAATCCTAAAAATAATAAACATAAAAAATGGACGGGGGGAAGAAAAATATAAAAAAGAGTTGGCGAATTGCGACAAAAGTGACAGCTCTGGGAATACGGAATCCTGCATACTGAAATATGGCAAGAAATTGCGGAAAAGATGCGAAAACTTTTCGGGGGCTTCTCCAACTAAGTAGAGTACTAGAATTTGGGATAAAATTTGCATTTATTTATAAAAGCAAAGTCCATGCAAATTATTCTTGGGACTATGCCGAGGGGATAGAATTTAAAGGAATTTCAAATTTATATGAAAAAGAGAAGGCCATTCCATTCTTAAAATCAATTTGAAGAGAACCACAATACATGTTTTTAATTAAACATTTAACTTTAAGGATGAAAAATAAATCCCCAATTTTGTGTCAAAATGTGTGTTAGGCCTTCCCTTTCATTTGATTTTAAAGGACTTTCGCCTGATTTTGAGCTGCAATGGAAACGATGATCGATATGTCGAGTGCTGGTCTGATGCAAGCCCCACCAGCAACCCCCTGCCGGCTTTCCCACCTAAGGCCCTGCTTTGCTTCGCCCCTGAAATAATGGTGCGCTACATCAAATGGCAGCTCGGGCGTAAGATTTCTGTGCGATGCCCTTTGTTTTTAGGGAAGAGCCACGGGGGGGAGGAGGGAGCCGGCTGCTTTATAAAGTCAAAGGGAGGGGCCGGTGCAGGATGGTGGAACAGTGGTTCTCCTGCAGTTGTGTAAGTGGCGGGTGCATCTACTGGTGCGCCATGGTGGTGCGGCTGCTGCTGCTGTTGCTTACATTTTGATTATGCGCCTTGTCTTATGCTACACATATTTCACGCTGCTTCCCTTTCATATTTTCTCACAGCATCATGCCACGCTTAATCCGCCCGGCACGTGCCCCAAAAACACCCATTCCCACCCAGCGTTCGTTTCGCTGCACCGCCTTCATGTCAAGTGGGTACGTGGCCTTATACGCACACAAAGACCTGGGCGAGGAACACAAAAAAATGGAAGCGGAGGCTACCCCTTCCAAGCGATGCGTTAAATTTGATTTTATCCTTGATAAAAAAATGTTCTTACTCTTGTTTTCCTTTCCGCATTTCCACTGCCATTATGGATTTTGTGGGTGGGTGATTTCAGAAATTTATTAAAGACCTTGGAGGTACAGGTTGGTAATGGGAGGCGGAGGCATTCCTGAACAGAAAGTTTCGACAACAGTTCCGCCAACTGCTCAGGTAACGCAAATAATTATTTTTCGTAAGCTGGCCCCATAATATTGATTTTAAACGAAACTTAAAGGTGAAATCTATAAAATGCAGATATTACAAAGAGCTCCAGTTGAACTTTAGTTCCTGGAACTCCTTTTTCGGAAATGCGCATTAAAAATGCATCAATCACTTGGCTGTACTGGCTGGCCCTTTCCCCTGCTTTCACTGCCGAAAAGAAAAAAACGGATGCAAGGATTCACAGCCAAGGAAGATAAAGTTGCACATGAAAATGAAAAATATAACCAACTAGCAGTCTTAAATTAATCAAAATAAATATCAAGTCGAAAAGTAAACGAAGGCAATCTTCTGGCTGGGAGGGAAAAAATACAAGACTCGAGGTTGAATGGGAGGCGAGTCGTTGACCTGAACCTGGAAAAAGAGTTGGGAATGCAATTCACCTCTTTCTTACCTCTTGTCCCTGGCACGGCCTCGTCCTATTCAGTTGCACACTGCATTCTGACTTCATTTGTATTTATAAGTATTCATCCTGCTCCTGTCCCTGCCTCCGACTGCCCCTGACTTGCCCCTCCTCTTAGCTCGTTCCTCACGTGTGTGTGTGTGTTTTTGTGGCACATGAATTATTGATAAGTCAATTAAAAAAGTATGACAGCGGCTGATGGTTGGTAAATATTTTACACAGACCTCAAGCCGTTTTTAGCCCCTGATCCTTGACGATGCATCCTGGTCCTGTGCTGCTGTCATCTGGAGGAGGCAACATATTGCTTTTCTTTCATTTAAACGTTTTATGCGCCGGAAAGCCAATTCCCCAAAGTCACACTGAGAAAGGTTTACTTTCGAAAAAATGTATCTTCTAAATTAATACTAAGGAGTATTTTTTTCAGTGCCTAAATTGCCAGTTCGCTTTGGCTTTTTTTCGAAAAGTGTTTGCAAAATGGAAAGAAACCAAGAGTGCTGGCCAAGAGTCCTGGAAATGATGCAAAGTGGCGGACTGTCGAGACCATCGAGCAGTCAAGTGGGCGCAACCTGCCATATAAAAGTGTGTGCGATGCAATCGAGTGACCTCTGTCCTCCAGATCCCCCATCCCGCCTAGCGCCTCTGAGCCGACAGCATGTTTGTGGTGGCACGTTCTGCTTTGTTTAAATGCAAAATGCGAGAATAAATAAAATAAACTTAATAGAACTTGTCACAGATGTCCTTTGGCCCCGGCTGCCTGGGCCAACATCACATCCTGGCCAAAGTTGCGCCCAATTAAACTTTTAACTTTTTGCTAGTTTGCGAAAGGAATTCTGCTCCGAGACCTCCCCCGAGAGCCGGAGCTATCCTCCCGAAGCAGAGCCGTGCCACTTTTTATGCACATTCCGAATTTTTGTCATGTGGCCTCTACGGAAATTGCCATGTGCCAAAATGGCAGCAGTCTTACGTTAGCCTCCCCCGCTCGACTCTGACAGTTTTCAGTTTTCCAGTTTGTTTGCATTATTTTGTTTCGCATTTTTTCAATTTGCTTATTTATTTGCTGGGTTGTTTGTGCGCAAAATTGCAAATAGAATAATGGCCAAAGAATATCAAAGTTGTGAGTTTTCGGCCACTAGGTGCCGCCCGTCGGGCTGTCTGAAAACACAAGGAAAAGTTTCTAGGCAGAAGCTACCCTGCTGGCAACTGACGCAACTGTTGCTCGGCTAAAAATAACGAAACGAAAAAACAACGCATTCATGTAATCGAGAAAAGCAGGAGAGAAACTGAGAATATAAATACGGAGCGCAAAAGCTTTGGCCCAATGAATTTTCACTAAACAATTCCCACGCCCCCTTGGTGGTCTCTTCACACGCTTACTCCGCCCCTGAAAACAAAATGTCAACCGTATGTATTTTATTTACTTATTTACATTTGAATTTTGTTTGTCCTTGGACTTTTCCATCCACCCTTAACCCGATAAAATGCCAAATAGTTGACTTTCCTGATTTTTTTTCGAGCTCTTTTCGGGATTGTATTTGGACAAGGCTTTTAAGCTGACATCGATGGAGTTGGCAAATTGCTTTACGTGGTCAAATGTTTTGAACAACGTCTGTGCCACTTTCCCATTCCATTTCCAATCAGGTAGCATCGCCCCATACCGCCTTTTAACAATGACCACTTTGCGGCCAAGTCCTTGAAGCATCTTGAGCGCCATTAGGCCAAGTTGAGTGCCAGCTTTGGGTTTGGGTTATCCCGAACCAGTTGCACTAAAAAGTATACTCATTTGAGATATAATGCATATGCGGTTGGTTAGTATTTAATGCTTCTATTAAATATCATAGCTGGGAAAAGTTAGTAGAATATTTATAAAGTAAAAAAATAATTTCAAATCTTGCAGATTATTTTATAAAACTGTTTCCAGTGTAGAAAAAAGTTGTCCTTTGAAAGAAAGGAAAGAAAAGGCTGCCATTTTAGCTGGCCGCGAGTGGGCCATGGTCTAATTCAATTTGGCTTAAGACAATTTCCGCTAAATGAAATTATTAAAAGGTCCAGGTCAGGCCGGATGCGAGAGAGGACTCTGAAGATGTTATCGAAAATAATTTGTGTAAAACTTAAGGCGCCAACGTTATTAGGATGATAAAAGCCAAGGACTGCATAAGGAGTTGGAAGACACTGTTACTCGTAGATCGTAGATAGTTTAAAGCAGTTTTCAGTGGCTCAAATATAGAGTTAGTTAAAGTGGCTTTATTATCGGAGTCATCAGTGGATTTGACCTTTTCGCAGCCAGTGGAAAATGGGAAATGGAACGTGACTGCTGGCAGCTGTCGCTGATTAAACTTCAATTAATAAAACAAACGCCATGCAACGTCACCTCATATGACACTTAACTCCAACGTCCCCGCTCCCCTTTTATCGGAATTTTCCCTCGATCCGTGGCATCCCCTCCAATGTTCGGCTGGCTTGCGGTGCTCATTATGCATTTAACATGCATTAACCCACCGCCGTGTAATGCAATTAAAAATGCCAGCTGAACACATAAATTACACGCTTAAATAATACAGAAATTAATAAGTTCAGTTCGGCCTCGCCTCCCAGGCCATAATTCTTAATTACCTCTATATGCGTGGGCAAAGGGCCGGTACAATGTATATAAAAGGTAAGCGGCGTTGGCAGTCAAAGTCGAAGTCGAAGGAAGTGCAGCTATAAACTCGGGCTGCAGGCAGGACAGAAAAGTTTTCTTGGCCATGTTTGTTGAGCCCTCTCAGTGGGAATTTGCCAACCATTCCACCGCACATATCCCTCCCAGCAGCATCCTCGTTAATATTCCTTCAACCGCTCCTGAAATCGCATTTTCTCAGAGCTGCTCAGTCCTTTCGGCTTGGCCATTTTGTGGCTGGTTTTTTGCCTTTTGTTTCCCCGTTTTCCGTTCATTACATCCGGGATATGGCACCCGCGAGCCACATCTCCTGGCCCCCTTAAAACTCATTAGTCGCCGCTTTGTCTCTCTCTAAAGACAGCTCTTTGTCTCTGTCTCGGTCTTGGTCTGGGTCTGGGGCTGTGGCTCGTGTTCTTGTTTATGCGTCGCCATCAAATCGACACAACATGCAAACGCCTCATAAACGAGAATTCCCCATCAGCAGAGGAAACCAAACAAAAAGCAACGGAGCCAAGGAAAAACAAGTAATTAAACCATAATAAAAATGGATTTCGGGCTACGTGGAGTGGGTAATTTTCTTGGGATTAAGGATATAATTGTTGTGGGCCCTTTTTAGAGATTTGAGTATTTAAGGGAATTTGTATCCTGACACCCACAATATATTATTCAAACAGCACCAGCCGTTCCATTTCAAATATCCGTCATCTTTGTGCGAAAAATCATATAAGTTCTGATATTATCATGAACACTTTTTGACCATGGAGCTTTTATTCTCTCCTTCCTAGTTCCGACCATCAATAAATAAGGCTGAGTGTAAACACGCATATACAAAAAATGTTGCTGACATTTGCAACAATTTCCGCTTTTGGTCAGTTGGCTGTTTCCTTGCTTCGCACGTTTTTCACTCCCTTTCCCCCCCCCCCCCCCCCCCCCCCAGCTAGGAACAGGAACAGGACCTCCTCCTGCTTCTTTTTGTATGCAATGCGACATCTGCCGTCTGGCGCCTTTTTTATGATTATTATAAGTTTAGTCCTTCGTTTTGTGTTGTGTTTGCAGTGGGTGACGATGAAAACTTCCCCTGTTGGGTGGCAAAAATTTCACTTAACGTTTTTTGTTGCTCGCCGTGTTGTTTATGTGACTGTTGCTGTTTTGCTACTGCTACTGCTGTTTTGTGTTGTGTCATCATCGACACGCAAGTCAAACAAATCACCAAACAAATAAGTGCAAACGGGCATTTTGGGGATGGCCGGCACAAAGGTAGCCGTTACGGCAAATGAAAAGATTCAACCCACCTACTGGAAGGTGGACTTTCCGACCCCGAACCCTTGTAAACACAAAATCGTGACGAGGCCAAACAACAAAGTGAAAAAAGTTTGTTTTTTTTCTTCTTTTGGTTCTTGTTTAACTTACAGTTTATGGTCAGGACAAAAAAGCCTGCCGCTACCCATCTTTTTTACCTTGACCATCGCCACCTACTACTGCTTATTTTTTACGTGGAATAATTGAAGTTTCATTTGAGTTGTCCTTTGTTGTGGCTCTTTTCTGAAGGAAGACAAACAAACTGAAACTCCAACTTCAGCTGCCGTCGAAAATGAGGGAAAAAGGTATAGCTCAATTAAATATTGATAGAATTCGGAAATATGTGCGAAGTGGGAGGGGAGAATAGAGGAAAGTCCGGTCAATTGAAAATTTATGAGCAACTTGACCATTCTACCCTGCAGAAAATTTAATTAACACTCTGCGGCACAATTTGGGTTACCCTCGTCAATGAAAGTTAATGGAAAAAGAGGGATATTTTATGATATATTCTTTCTGATGGCCATCTCACATTTTCTCAAGAAATATTTTTTGAAATTTGTACATTTTTTTCAGGTCTTTCAACTATTTGCCCTTTCTTTGTGTCTCCTTTTTGCAATTTGAGTGCAAATTTCCCACAAAATTGACCGAAAGCGAACTAAGGGTACTAAATAAATAGAATAGAAAGCCCTTAGCTCTCCAGTTTGGCCACCCACCGACTCCAACTCACTCCTTCCATGGTTAATGTGTTGAACATATTGCTGGTAATGTGCTGACAACACGCAATCAGGAAAACCGTCTATTTAGTGCGGGAGAAGGCCAACATCCTCCGCAGACTGCTGGCCAAAAGACAAATGACAATGCCACATGCCACACGCTTCGTCTTGCTTCCCTTTTCCTTCTCGTTGACTATTTGCTTTGTTTCCGCTCGAGTTCCTTCGAGAGTCGAAATAATTCTTGGACGCGCGTGCTGTGTGTTTGATCTGTCGCACTTGGGAGGCCTTCATTAGTGGGCGCAGAACACCAAAAGTGTTTGCCGTCCATCATAATTAGGCTTCTGGAGAACATGTGTTCTGTCCACCATCTTAGAGCCTAACCATCGGCACTCATGCAAAAATTTCGTTTGGTTAGCTATTTTTATAAATGTATTGAATATTTCATTGGTCTCGAAAAATCGCCTCCCATACATATTTTCTATTATAAAACATCCGAAAAAATTATATTCACTTTCTACTTTTTGTGTTCATCAGACATCCTTCAAAACTTAAAGTTCTCTTGATGTTTGGTTGAATGCAACTGCGTTTGTTTGTTTTCCGTTTTTCTGAACTGCGTGGGGGGAGTCAATCATAAAATATGAAATTTACACACCCGAATAGACACGCCCATCCACCCCCACATACCTACATATACATACCCACAATTACCCTGCAGCTGCACTCAATCTCGTACGGAATTCTCACACGAAACTTTAAATGGGATGCCGCAGAGGGGTGTAGTGGAATAACCGAGGCAGCCATTTGAGCGGAAACCGGAAATCAACTTTAGGGCGCCTTTTGTTTATGCTATTTTCCCCCACTCCCCACAAAAATACAACGAGCATTGGACTACAGTCAACAAAAAATAAAATAAAACAACCAACATTTCCAAAAAAAATCATAGCACATTTATGGGGGCCGCCATCAGTCCGCGTATTTCAGTTTTATTCAGATATTTTTTTATTTTTATTTTTTTTTCAAGTTTTGGCTCTCCATGGTTCTTATTTGTTTTTGCATGCAATCCGTAAAAAAAAGAATAGTGTGTCAGATTCTTGGCTGGGGGATTCTGTTTTCACACAGCTTTTGATGTTTTATGCAAGCCGAAGAGAATCGCTGTCAGACGGGGACGGACATCAGTAAGTAAACAGCATTGAAAAGGACGAGTCGCCGGAATAACACTAGAAAATTGAAAACGAAACCGGAGTAACCCCTAAAAAAATAGATAGCTTTGATTGGGGAATACCGGATAAAGATTAAAAAAATACTCTGATCGCTAGGTGCGATAAAAATAAATTTATTGTCGAAGACGTGTTTTTATTAAAGTTTCCCTTTAATCCCTGTACTGATTCACATTCCATAGCGGGGCGTGGATTTCTCAAGATTCCTCCCAGCTGACTGCGAAAATTGCTCCATTAAATTTTCCAAAGTGCGTAAATCATTTAGCAGGCAAGTGTTCCACAGGTTCATTTACCTAGAACAGAGATGGTAGTATGACTAAGGGCTTTGGGCGACAGGCAGTGGGCGTAGCATGAAAGTCCCTCGTAGCTGCCTTCTGCCACTTGGAACTTGGAACTTTTGTGCGCTGGCTTCATCTGGCCGTTGCCGTTGCAACAAAAAGCTGGAAAAAACTTCATTGAAGCCGGGCCGGGTCCGGGCCAACAACAACAAAAACAAGCGGGTAAAAATGGTCAAAAAGCATTGAAGCATGATTTTAATGGCAGCATAAAAGAGGGGTTAGTCGAAAAGCGGCGGAAGGGTGCAAGGAGGTATAGCCGGGCTCCCATGTAGCTGGGGTAAGCAATTCATTTAATTTGCGTGCCTGGCACAGTGAGTCGCTCACAGTGAGCAGGATGCACTGTGGTTGTCCTTCGGAACCATCGAAAGGATTCGATTGAAGAGCTTTTCAAGATAAATCAACTTCCATTCGAGGCAAATTAAAAGGTCGAGCTAAAGTTAAAAACTTGGCTAATGAATGCCATTCAGGACTGAATGTAGAGTTTATTTTTAAGCAGATTGTCAGATTATAAAAAGTTGTTACTAATTGGGAAAAACTACAAAATAAGCTGAAACTTTAATTTGAACTATTAAAGGAGAGTCATATGTATTTTTCCAATGATTTTATCCTTGGTCCCACAGTATATCCAAGCAAAAGGCAGGTCTTTTGAAACCCGAGACCTACGGAAACTCCCTTGCGACATTGTGCTCCTCCTGCCCTGACTCCTTATCCCTCAGCCCGCATCCCGCACCCTTTGCGCAAACATAATTTTCTTTTCCGCCTATTTACGCCACAAAAGGCGCACCAGGAAGGCGGCAAATAAGAAAGGAATCGCCGCTTAATTCCAAAACGTCGATGGGGCGAAGAAAAATGAGTGGAGGAGAACACTTTGAAAATGGAGTAGAACGGGCAGCAGGAATACTTGTACATAGAAAACATCATCGAGCGTTTTGAATAGGTATTGTTGTCCATGAATGGAAAAAAAACCATTTCGAGAGCCATCGGCCATAAAAAATGTCGTGGGTCAACATGGGTTTACTGTTGATTAAGCATACGATTTCTTTTTAGGAATCTTTCAATAACTTACAAATATTTCATAAGGAAAAAGCACAAGCTTTAATAATAAATTCAAACTTTATCAACAGCACCACTAATATATTTTTAATGCCTTATATCATTGCAGGTATGTGCCAATTATACGAATTATCTGTTCTCGTGTATCTCTCAAAGCTTATCCCACACCTCACGCAAGTACACAAAATATGTATTTCTGTTACGCTCCGAACAAGGGGAATATTGGTCTATCTATGGAAAAACATGGTCAATTAAATGCTCATTAGCCGATGCAGAAATTTGGGTCATGAAACGTCCATTTAGTAGAGAAAAACAAAAATCGCACACAAATTATACAGATCCGATCCGGGTAACTCCCCGCCCACCGGTCACCGACCACCTGAGGGGTTTTGGGGGCTCCAGAGGGGAGCCTCTGTCCGTTGAAGCGGTCAGTTGACGTGATCTCGCGTAATTACAGTCCAAAATGTCGGCAACCCCACGGTATCCATCCCTCCAGCTCTGTAGCCCTCCTTATGTCCGCTAAAGCCTTATTTAGCATGGAAAATTTTCAATTGTGCGCGGACAATGTCGCCCCTCCTAATGATGCCTCGTTGTTGTCGCTGTGTGTGCAATTTGGCGAAAACTAAATTGTTCTATTGTATTTAAGTTAATTACTCATACTAATGCTAATTTGTGTCTCGTCGTCGTCGTCGTCGCTGTCGCCGACGTTGTAAGCGACGTCATTGCAGTTGACAATTGTCATGAGTGCGGCAACTACAATAATGACAATAAAGTCTCGCTTCCCTTGCTGTAGTTGATGAAGATGTTTCGAAGTTGATTGTTTGGAGTTTGCCCGGGCATATCAATAAAAGTTCTCTTAAAAGTAAAAAATTATTCTCTGTAAAGGCACAAATCTAGATCTACAAGGGGATTAATCTATCCATTATTCTATTGAATCTAATTTTTTAAAATTAAGATTTTATTGCGTTTTATGTTACCCCACTGTGACAAAACAAGCCCCACAAATTTCCCATGGATAGATACACCCACCTCCATATAGATTGCTTTGGATCTGCTCCACCACTCAACCTTCACGGTTGGCCGATCTCGAAAAACAAAAGTCAAACAAAAGTAACGAAAATTTCATTGCAAAATGTCCAAATGTCTCAAGCTGATTGTTTTATTTACGACCCCCTGTTTAATGTTTGACAAATTAGAGGCAACAACGTCACACGCAGCAGTGGCATCACCAACAACAATTAACAGAGTGCTAGTACAGGAAGCTAATGGCGTTTTGCTGCTACCAGAGACAATGAAAAAACGCAAAAAGCTGTACAGAAATGAAAATGAAAATAATAACTTTTTATGCGAGGAAAGAAATGAGCAGTGTTTACATTCAAATGCGGTCGCGCCAGGGGACTCGGGGTGTTGGCTCCAATTACACAGGCTGCTTATGTAAGCCGAGTTGCCGCAAAAGTTACCTTACCCCAAAGAATTGCCCAACCTATCCAGTTACCACCTTACACGCTCACGGACTCGTAGCTTTTTGGGCACGCCCAGGCCTTAGGCCTCACGCTCAAATTACGCCCAACCACAATCAGACACACACCACCGTACACCCACTCAGTTGCATGTGGTGTAATGAGCCAATGAAATAATAAATATTAATCAGGCGCCAGAGTTTCAATGACTGCCTCTGATTTGGCCCAAAAGCCGATTGCCTTGGAATGTGAGTGCGGCACTCATCTTGCCAATTGAGACAACGATGTTTGGCAAAAGGTTTAATTAAACAGATTAATGGAGATGGCCCTGAGCGGCCTGAGCAGCTTATGACAGTCGCCGATCAAGCCGTCAATCAATCAGCCAAACAATTAAACTAACCACATTATAAATATAACAAAATCTATCGCACGACAATTAAAATTGCAATTTTGCAATCTTGCGAAAAGTAAATAACTGCATTCAAAAACGTTTTGTTTCAGAACAACTCAAAGGAAAAATAAAACGAATAACAAAAAGGTTCTTTAGTAAGTTTAACCCAATTTTGGCAACTAAAAATGGCCGAAATATTCTAATTTTAACTGCAATAAAATCAACCACAAATCCAATGGTTGCATTTATTTGCTATAAATGAAGCAATTGGTGTATTGTTTCCAATCGAACAAAGGAGCCAAACAGATTTCGGGAGGCCACAATCAAAACCAAATAAAACGTTATTAAATTTCAACATCCTCTGCTGGCAGTGTCTTGCTTAAAGTTCTGTGTTTAAAAATAGGCCTACACTGCCGCACTCTGCCGAGTCGAGGCCGAGGCGAGCTACTCAAAAATTCTGAACGCATTTGGCCTTTGTAAGATGGTGTAAAGTGGATTTGCATGGACATTTCGGCACGGATCTTTGGCTCCCTGACTGCCTCTCATACTGCCCCCAAAAACTTGTTGCTGGGCTGAAGAGTGTGCGGGGCGCATAATTAAATATTTCATTTGAAATCTGGTTGCTCTTTAGGAATGGGCAGGCTGTCATTTGGTAAACAAATTACTTTACACATTCGCTGCTGGGGCTAGGAGGCAAGACCCAGACTCCGGCAGATTGCCCAGTTTTGATAAATCTTTGCTCCGCCTGAGTTTTTCCCAGCCACCCCTTTGTTCTTTTCCTTCTTGCCACGAACTTGCCCCCCAATTTTCCTACCAGACACAGCAGACACTTCCATCAAGTTTATCGCGGCAATTTCATCTCATGACTGACTAGGCAACGTCTGAGAGCAGAGTTGAGTGGCAGTTGCAACTATAAACCAGAGCCGTAGTTTTCCCCCTGATAAGAGAGATTTTTCCTCGCTTTCCTTGCCGCTTTGACATCTAATCAGAAAACCATTTCGGTAAATGGTCCGTTAATAGCTGGGCCAGAAATGTAGGAAACGTATCATGTGGGGGATATGGCCAGCTGTTGCCTAATGGCAGGCAGCCGACTAAGCCGAAATTAAAGCCAAACTTTTGCTTAAGCAACTTTGACTAAGCCAATTTGTCAACAAGATGGTAGGAGGTATTCTAGGGGTATTCTGAACAGTCTATAGGTAAAACTTTTAAGCCACCGCCGACGACACTGTTTGGTGGTTTAAAGTCAAACTTTAAGTCACCTGAAAACCTCTAAAAGTCCTCATTAAAATCATGTCGACACACGGCTTCCTCCCGCCCGAATCCCCGCCACAGAGGCCTTCGTTCCTGCAGTCCTTTTTGATGTGGAGATAATTTTCTAACCAAATGTGGTTACATCATTAGCGTGTGTCTTCCCACACCCTGGCATGCGTGTTGGCTGTAATAAATTTATTAGTATCTTCCTCCCCGAGCCTGCTGCCTCAGCAAATGATGCATGGTGGATGCTGGACGATATATCAAGGGCCCGCGTTGTAGCTCCTTTTTTTTGCCACCCATCCCGGATGAAACAAAGGCGCAGATTTACGGCCCATCCTCCCACGGCAGTTCCTTGAACTTGCTGGGTAGACATATTATTTAGAGGGCCCCGGGTGAGGGAAGGGGTACTCTGTGTTTGCTATATGTATATTAAAACTGACATTTTAATGAGCTCCGACAGATTAATCTTTGTCGTCGACAGGTGTTCTATCTATACGATATTTACTTGGCTGGCTTTCAAACTTTTAAGAAAAGAAAGTCCCTCTTTCTTACACTGTCTCAAACAATTAAAAAGCCATTTAAGGCAATTGCAGCATAGCCTGGGAACAACTTTTTAGATTCTCTCCACTTTAAAGTTCAAAAATTATATGATAAGTCATGTTCAAGCCCAACTCTTTCTAACGGCCTGCCCCGTGCCTCCTCTCTTTCTCCATGGCCCCCACTAATGGAAAGTTCGCGTAATTTGTCAGCAGACCATAAAAATCTACATATACGTTAGCCAGGGAAAAAAAACTGAATTTGCCACATTCATTTCCATATATGTATGCAAAAGTGCAGTTGGCAGAAAAATGTTAAATGGTTGACAGGGCATAAAGGTGTACAGGGAGAAATATCGACAGATCACGGAAATGGCACTAAACAGTAACTAATTATTGTCGGTTTTTTAAACTTAATTAAAATGCTAGATAAAGCAAAAAGTATGGAAACGCGAAGCAGCTTAACATCTTTAGAAAAACTTGAAATTATTGTCGTTATTGTGTAACTTTTTTTCTGTGTAAAAGAAACCAACGACTCGGCTTGCGGGGTTAAAGTTTATTTGCAGGGTCACGCCTGGCAAGCAGGGAGCTGTCTGTTTGTCTGGCCTTTACTGTTAATTAACGCCTGAAAAATCATCATCGCCATCACATCATAATTTTCCTCCATCCTCCATCTGGGTTTTTGCATCTCTTCTGACCAGGTGACGATGACATTTGTGGTAAATTGATTAATGATTTACGGAGATGAAAACTGTCCGCAACTCTTGACATTAATCTAAAAGGTTTTCCCAAGCCAGTCTGCCAGCGGTTTCCACTTTACGCTTCCCGCAAACAAACTAATAAATGCCATGAAAATATTATGTATACGCCACATGGCCAACATAAATATTCATTTCGCCACACGCACTCCTAAAATAGCTTAACTCTGTAACTGTGTGTGTGTTGGTGGGTGGGTGGAAGCCATTTTGCCACTTTAATGACCGCAAATACATCACATGACTTTTCATAAGCGTCGCCCGCCACTTGAGCAGCTCCAGGAGCTTTTCTCCCGGTCGCAGGATATGTTTTCCCTAGCCAAGGACAAGGATGTCTCCACTGCTACTGTTAGCAGTGCTGGAGGAAAAAGGGGAATTCATCCTTGGATTCCCTTTCGCCTTTCGCCCTTCCTCTTCCGCCGTCCCTGGCACGGACTTGTCATATTTATGTGGAATCGTTTAAGCCAACTTGGCGTTGCGAATTGCTGTTGGTTTAGCAATACAAATGCGACAATTGCCAGGAGAAAAAGAAAGCAGCATCCGTAAGCTGCTCAGCGCTGAATGTTTTCCAGATTGAAAGAAGTTACTTTAATGATTCTAGACATTTCAAGTGGGGACTTTCTGGGTAGCTTTTCCCCATGTGTTGTCGAGGACATTTTATTTAATTACTGCCATTTGATAGTTGCAACCGATGTCAGATAGCAGTTCCAAGTGCTTATTAAAAGAATGGTAGCAATGCGAGGGTAAACGTCAAGGATATTCAGGCTAAAGGCCGAGGGGTGAGACGGAGCAGCACAGTGCTTCAATTGCATTAACATTTAAATAGAAAAGCGTGTGGGCGGTGGGTAGCGAATTCCATTTGGAATTTGTTGTGTCGTGGCCCGTGACAGGCAAAAATGTTTTGTTATGAATTTTTCATAAACCAAAGTGAAATGTGCGATATGCTGCTCCAGCCAGCGGGAGTGAGGTTTTTTACGCAAGGGGGCCAAGTCTGAGTGTGTTGAGGGGAATTCTCAACATGCCAGGCACGTTCCTCCAGGACTTTGCCATGTTCAATGATATGCAAACGTTGAACGCGAAAAAGGAATGCTCTAAAACATCTCACACTTAAAGAGGGCTTGTTTACATAGAAAGATGGGCCATATTAGGAGACTGTAACAGGTTAATGAGTTCATATATTAAGGAAGAATAAATTCTAGTAAATTCTGTAGCTGAAATATATTCAAATTTATAAAATAACTTAAACTGTTCCTCCCTTAATGAGTTAACAAGGAGGCATAGTGGATTCTCGGCAGAGACCACTTGCATTTTGAATAACTATTTATGCAGTTTTTTGTGGCCCATTAAGGGGACCGCAGACTTTTCATAAAGCTTGTCTCTAAGCAGGCAAATAAAAAATCTCCGAGCTGCAATTGCCGAGATGCAGGCCAAAAAGCCGCCAGAGGGGCCTGAAGATGAGTGTTTTTCAGTCAGGTAACCGCACATTATGTTAATGAGCTTTTTGGACGTTTTTCGCCGCCCCATTTCTGTTGCTATTTTTGCAGTTCGCTACAGTAGGATGCTAATTATGGAAGGCGCTGATCCCTCAGCAGCCAGAGCAAGCTGACTGACCTGCCTTGGGCTTTTGTTCCTGCCCCATCTGCCCCCACGCCCGTGTTATCCGCTAGGCTGACAAATTAAGCGCTTGAAAATATTTTATTTTGCTTTATTTTATGTTTTCGTTTCCTAGCAAAAAAAAAAAACACAAAAAAGTTTAAATAAAACAAAAATTTTGCATTTTCTGCGGTTTAATTATTAAAATGTTTTCATTTGCCGCCATGCGTTTTGTGAATTTTAAAATGAAATCTTTTTTGTATTCATGTCCTAAAGCTAATTAAATTAATTGCGAAAATCTGGCTATGCTGTCCGCCTGAGGACGCCAGTTTATTGTTGAACCATGGATTGCGGTTAAACCGCAGATTTAGTACAAGAGCAGCTAGACTTGTGAATAAACGCTGGTTTTAAGGGATAAGGATATATGCATGTACCAAAAAAAAATACCTGACGGCAATTAAATATTTATTAAAAAATGTATAAAAGTCGAAAAGTTTTATTAGATCCTATAGGGTGTTTAATTATATTTTTTTAAAGCACAAACTCAATGTTAGTTCGGCACTACACTGACAATTGAAAGACTATAAACAAATCAATGAAACTTGTGTTTTCAGCTGCTGCCATACCAGTCCACACCCCCTTGATCTTATTGTCCTTGTGTCAGCCTGTCAACGTCAATTTGCCAACGGAATGACCAGGCAGGGTTAACCTCCAGGCCGTCATTTACACAGGACCTCCCCCCTATGACATTCAGCAACGACATCCTGTACAGTTTTTGCCTCAGTCATGGCCGAATATTTAAATAGTCCTCGATGAGGACGCACGCTGATACACTGTGATGCATCATTAAATGATTGGGCAACCTGATTAGGCAACGTGATCAGTGTGTTAGATGTGGCGTCTCCTCCAAAGCAGCCGCAACACGTTGCGTATACGTAATGCGTGGGCATTTTTTCCCCTATCGATGGCAGGGTGGCACGATGAAAATAGCATATGCAGCAATAGCTCTATTGAATTGTGGCATTTATACTCAAATTTGGTATGACAAATTGGCTCTTATCTTACGTGCCGCAGCCACAGAACGTTGCAAATTGCAATTGAAATTTAAATCGGTAAAAGGCCGTAAATGCAGTTGGTTTTTGATTTATGTTGACTGTAAAAGGGAAAAAGTTAAAATCCAGACAATACAATTGACTTTAAACTGCTCTCTCTAAGATAATTTTGCAATGGTAGAAGCAAAGAAGACTGGAAGAGTGTAAAGATAGACAATAGAGCAAACTATAGCGCTAAAATACAATTGAGCGGAAGTGAACTCTAACTAAGAGGCAGCAACGACATTAGCCACTGCAATTGCCAGTAGAACGTATCTTGGATTGTTGGCACCCTTTTGCAGATAGGTTCTGCTGTGAAGTAGCCTGCAACCATTCTGGATTTTCAAACACACTCGCAAACAAACACACTCCCATTCCGATAACAATGGCCACCAAGCGGAACACAAGCAACAACGTGCAAACTGCACCAGCAATGCGAACAGCAGCAGCAATAGCAGCAGCAGCAGCAACATCAACGACAACAACAGCTTCGGCAAAAGCAGTTAATACTCGCAACTCCAGCGGCCTCACATGATTAACCAAGCGCAGATATAATTGTAATTGGTTTTTGTTTGTTGCTCGAGCTGATGATGGTTGTGCCGTTCGTGTTGTTCTATAGTGGCAGCTACTGCTGCTCCTGATTCGGTTACTGCTACTACGCCTGCAGTTGTCGTCCCTGCTAGACATTTGTTGCCGTTTGCTTTCGCATATTTCGCAAGTGAATTGCATTCCTTTCTGCACCAGTCTAGAACCATTTTTGTCAGACCCCACCACTCGCTCCTCTTCTGCACTGCGCGCACACTAATTAGCGCATATTTCACCTGCAGAGGGCCCCGGCAAGGAAAGTTAAGCCAAAAAAGCAAAAAGCTGATTTCCTTGGCTGGCTGTGATTTTGTGTTTCTACGAGGGTTTGGGGGTTGTGCTTTTATGTGCGTTGGTTACTTTGGTGCCGTGTGTGCAATTACAATTGCAATTAACGTTGCCCTCCTGCAGTTCACTTTAATTTTGATTTGTCAGTTTGGTCGCATTTTGTGTGACTGTAATGGAATTTTTAATAATGCCCAGTACCATCCTTTTGGCCCGGTTTCCCTGGAAACCAATCAAATGCTTATCGCAGAGGGAAAAGCAGACAGAAAATGCTGGGCACAATTACCAAGTCCTGAGTGCAGTAGGGATTCGGAATGAAAAAATATAATGAATCACACAGAATCATTTTCCCTTTTAGCCATCTATGTAATTTATTAGATATTCACTGGAAACTTTAATTTTTCCTGTTTAATCCATTATTTATGTGCCAAATTCAATATTCAAACCAAAAATTTATTAGACAATGGGCATACAATAACTGCTGGCAAAGCAAATACGTATGAATTTTTGAAAAAGCCAAAAGGTAATAAATGAAATTAGAACAACTATGTACGTGTGTAGGACACCCAAATATGGATTAAATTCATAACCAATTTTTCAGTTAGGGTAAAATATCCGATTGAGGGTCGCAATGCGTTCTCGTCGATGAAATGGGCGCAGCACTACTGACTTTAATTACGAGGGTGCAGTCGCAGCAGCAACTGCAACATCAATTAGACATCCCCACCCAATTTGGAGGCCAAATTATGTCACGTTTTGGTCCAATGATCGTCGTAGGGGCAGATTTCACAGTGATTAGCTGCTCACAATGCATGTCAGACGAAGGGGAGTGGAGTGGAGGGAAAATTGTGAACGGAAGGGGCGTGACTCATTACCATTTGCTATCGGCGGCAATTAATCGCTTGCCTCCGATGAGCGCCCTGGCTCTGGGGACTCAATTGGCGCTCCATAAAATCATTTATGTTAAACATCAAAAAGCCAAAATTCAAATCCACGGAAACCTTTTTTGTGTATTGCACAAATTGACGCGGCTCAGAAGGCATGTGGGGCTACATCAGTAGAACGGAAATTGGAAACCGTTGAAACTACGGAGCTGGATCACTCTTTTCTATTTTGATATCGAATTAAACTTTCAATTTTCCCATCATTTTATGTGAGTTTTGTAAAATAGAAAAGGCTCATGAATATAAAAGATGAAACGTTTGTAAAATAGAAAAATTCCATAGACGTAAATTACATCGAATAATTTTTAATCAAAAATGTACTGTAACTATTCTGCCTATAAATTAAAACTCCCAAACAGGAAAACCAAATTAACATGTTCATTCGATTTCAAATCCTTTTTTCCGCCGCATATGACACTCTAAAAGGTCACATACAGAAAAATTAGCTTTCCTTCCAACTAATTTGCATTTTTTCAATTTATTTCACTTCTATTGGACTGCCGCTACTGACATTTTTTATGTTTTTGTTTGGACTCGCTGCGCATCAGCCTGAAAATATGCATCACAAATTGTTATTAATATTTTAATGCCTAAAGTGATTGCATGCGAGTGTGAGTGTGTGCGGGACATGGTATGGAAAGGCAGGATTTTCCACAGAGATTTCCCTTAGCTCTCCAAATATTTGGGTGAAATTTGTTTTACTGCCACGAAATTTATTAAATATTCAGTTTGAACGGCCAAAGCCAAAATCAAACAAAAATGTCACATAAAGCCCTGAGAGTGCAACTTTAAGAGCTGTCCGTGGTTGGGGCAAAAAAATCATTTACGCTGACAAATAATTTCATTACAAGGACATGTCCGGCAGTGAATTAAGAGACCCACGGCAAAAGGGCAAAGGAAGCGGAGAGCAAAAGCCTTGTGGCCAGGCGAAAAGTAAGAATTATGCATTCGCTCAGGAGGAACGGGAAAAGCGAAGGAGTTGCCACCCAGTCAGCCAACCAACAACAATAATAAATTATTCCCCAGCCGAAAAAGGTGCAAACCCATAGCCGGCAGAGGAAAATCGAATAAAACGCCATCGTCAGTTTCATTTTATTTTATTCGTTTTTTTTTTTTGTGCTTCTCGTTCGGGAGCCAGTCGAGCATGAAAACAGCAGCGTGAGCCACATGCATCCATCCTTGGAACTCGAAAGGGGCAGTCAACGATATAATTTCTCATATACATGTCACGCGCCCCCAACGAACCGTACCAAATGTGTTGAGACACTTGCTTGACGGACTCCTGAACGGGGCAAAAGGCACTGAAAGTGGCAGGAACGTGGAAGTGGGTCGTCAGGATAATGCGGGGGAGTGACTGGGTTCAGTGGTCAGCAAACGAAGCCTCTCACACTGAAAAAAAGTGCCTTTTAATATGTAGGAACTTATTAAATAATATTAAGAGTTTCATAATTTAGTCTTTAGTTAGGAAACTTATGAAATATAATTGTTTTTAAAGGAATAATATTTTTTTGTACCCATTATTCTTTCCCCAATGCTTGCCTAAGTTTCTCATAGTGGTATTTGTTTCGTGGCGAGGTTTGAGCGAAAAGTTTTATGCGGCGCATTGCATAAAATACAAAATATGTTGTGCCAGGCGGATGGGAGCCGTCCTGAGTACTGAAACTGAGCAGCTCTGGGAGGGGGCGTGGAAAAGTGGCAGGACACCCTCGAACAGGACAAGCTACAACAACGACGAGGACAGTTATTACCCGGCGGTTGTTGTACATGTGTCCAGAGAACGTGCGTACCAAGTCCTGAGCGCTCCCTCCCAGTTATCCTCGACCCCCTTTCGGTGGCTCTTTAAGCCCGGACTGCGGGCTTCATCTCGGCACTGCTGCTTATTTATGGCAACTTTAACTCCCATTAGACACATTTCAATGCATATGCAAAAGATTTATGCGACAATGTTCATACCTACAGAGAGCCCCGAGGATGGTGGATCTGAAAGATTTAAGAGGCTTAAAGTGTGAAAGCCATGCTTTGAAGTTTTTAGTTTTTACTCTCTGTTACCTTGGTAAATATTTCCAGAAATTCACCCAGCTTTTCAAAGTAAAAATATATTTCAAATCATAATCCCCGATAGTTTCTATCGAAACGTGAAAACTACTAATTAATTTTTATCTCTTCTCGTTTTAGGTATGTGCATTGTACAACATAAATTTCATTTATTGCGTCCATCTGTAAGTCCGCCAAAATACATCATGCATTAAAGGCATATAAGCACATAATTCCGCGCCGATCAGCCGAAACGAACTCAACGAAGGGAATGTGTCGGGCAATAAATTAGTCGCAAATTATTATAAATGCGAGGACATATATCGCTGTCAACGGTTTTCGGTTCCACCGCCGACAAGTGCAGAAATGTTGCACATATGCGAAGGGAGACAAGTGGCAAAGACACAGGCCAAGACAGAAACAGAGTTCGCAAAAGATTTGCTGGCCCCTTGTCGGGGTCGCTGATTAATTGCAATTTGATGCTAAAAATTGCACACAACGTTTGGCATTAAATTTTCGTTTCTTGGTCTGCCAAAAATCGAATTAGCAATCGCCGACAGGAGTACAACTCAGGGCAAAGGTCTGCCAAGTGGCACTCTTTGAATTTTTGGGGGCAAGTTCGTTGAACTCGTCTTTGTGGTGGGATTGCCAAAAAGTTATGCAACAATATGGTCGTGAATTATATAATTTTAATACTTCCCTCATCGTTTGTTTAGTGCCCTTGCAAGTTTTAGGGATACTATTTTTTGGGTGTTTCATGACAAACTACTTTGTGCCCACGAAGCTGGTTTCTGTCACGTGTTTGAGTTTGCGGGTGCTCTACTTTATGCCCGGCGGGTAAACCCTCAAGCCCTTCATTTTCCACACACCCCCAGCGTGTGAGTTTCCCGGGCCCCACCGCTTTTTCCGATCGTTTTAGTCTTTTTTCGGCCACGTCGCTTCATGTTCGCATTCATGACATGTTTCAGCAAGTGTTGAAAATTTTGTTGCACCACCGCCGCAGCCCCCTGACTATTAATGCCCCCTGACTGGGGGCGGCACCTCCGCACTCAACTTTTTGGCCCATCAAGTTGGCCGCTGTTGTTGTGTGGAGGCTATTAAATTTTCGTGTCTACCGAATCGCTAGGCAACTCTGCCGAACAGAGTCCTCCCTCCTCAAATTTGATGGGTTTTTTGGCGCCTGCCAGCGCTTTTTGTTTGTTGTTGCCATAGTTTTCCGCTCATCATGGATACAAAATAAAAGCGGACGAGCAAAAAATCGCCTGACAACATTTCATCAATAACATGACAGCCAGGCAAACACCCTGGAAAGATGTTTTTTGTTTAATGTTTCATGAGCCGCTGAACGCCTTGGGTGGGTTAAGGATCGCCTCATTCTGCTGGCGCCAGTCGTTAAGTTTCCGTCAACATCTTTTATAACACCGAGCGGTTTAAAATTTCGCATGCCTTTAAGAATATACGGCCGGGCGGCGGGCGGGATTAACCCGAGTTTGGTCATTTTAATGAGCTCAATGAGGTGTTACGTGATTTGGCATACCGGCACGTTCCGTCAGACCTTTTATCGGACTCGAATAAATAAATTCTTGGACGAAAGTTCTGCTTAAAGTTGTCACCTTCAAGTTTATTTCGAACTTGTTGTTTTTCCGCCGTTAGCAGGCCAATTTCCATGTGGCGGAAACATTTCCTTTGAATATTGCAGATGTCGTTGCCCGCTGCTGTCGCTGACGTCTGCCCAAATACAATTTGGTATTCGCTCCGATGCTTGCCACGCCCCTTTGGT
Source organism: Drosophila ananassae (assembly GCF_017639315.1). Lineage (NCBI taxonomy): Eukaryota > Metazoa > Arthropoda > Insecta > Diptera > Drosophilidae > Drosophila > Drosophila ananassae. The sequence goes on along the minus strand of NC_057927.1, from coordinate 11,976,420 downwards.
CACTGTGGGCTGTTGGCAAAATTACAGAACAGCCAACAAACTGCAGGCCGCAAAAAACGGGAATATTGCGAGGTATGGGAGGTAAAGGACGGAAAAAACGCAAAACATTTCCTGATCGAATCAAAGCAAAGTTTGCAAAAGAGTTGCACGAATTGGGGGAAAAACGCCAAGTGCAAAAGTGGAAAACTTCAGTCAGCCAGGCAGGAGCGGCTGGCAGAAGCCGATTGGAAATCAGGGATGCATATGGGAACTGGCTCCTGCCGGAGCCTGACACTGAAGTTGATGGGTTAATGCCATTAGCCGGCATTGATTTGATTGGCGTTGATTGGGAAATGCCATCAACTCGGCGGAGACTCGTGCCGGTGCCACAAGCAATTCTGCGGCTACAATTTCCACCCACTGCGTATACGTAATATGAGGAAATCAGCCTTAAGTAGCTTAGCTTAGGAAATGTAAAACTTAAAGTGAAATTTCTAAGAAATACTTTCTTTTCAAGACCCAAAAACCTAAAAAAGTCTTAGAAAATATTAAATATACTACTTTATAGGCCAATAAACATTTATTAATACACTTTTCATTGAAGTATACCATTCTTACAGAATATCAAGCATACGCACCGTTGCCACACTGTTTTTCGCTTATGATTGCCACTTTTTCAGGCCGTTATTAAGTTGATTTATTTGCACATCAATCGTCTAGCGAGGAAACTTGATTAAATTTCTCATCTGGCGAGTGGCTTCGAGTGGATCACGCACAATCGCCATTTGTTGGCAAGCGAAGGACGAAGGACGTTGCCATTAGCTACCTGAGCATAGTTATGGTCTTTGATTGATTTCAAATCATTAAGAAGTAGAGTGTGCTGGGCTCCGATATGATATTGTTGGGTTTCCGGAATGTATAACACTTAGAAGCGAGCTGCGAGCGTAAAGTGAAGCAAAGTTTGCAGCTTATACTTGCGAAATTCTTTTGACACTTTCTTGCGTAAAACCAATAAAGCCGGGACAAGAAAAACTGCACCAAGAAGCTTGCACATGTCGCGTACTTTGGCTTTCTTGGCAAGAAAGTATTTTCTTCGAGAAGCAAAAACCCAAAGTGTGATAAATGCTGGTTGGTGCATAACATAATTTTTTGTGACTGCCTGCACTTAGGGGTGCGTTTTTGCTGCGTTCTTGCTCATAAGAGTTTGCTTCATTTGCCTTTTGTTGCCTTCTGTCAGGCGTCAGGCAAATCCAGTCTCAATCCTCTTTCTCGATCTCTTTGTTTTTCCCACTCAGTTCTCTGCTTGACATGCAGCTGACAGTCCCTCGTAGAGCCTTGTTGGTTGCATTTTCATTGTCACTCAATGTCGGTGGCTGCCATTTGAGTCTCCATTTTATATATTTATTTATACTTTTTGTGGGCTCCTGGGACTGGGGCTTAAAATGCTTTGGCATAAAATTTACAGCATCATAATTTCAGATCCCGCAGGAGGTGGCAGCCAAGTCATGAAAGGCCATAATATTGATGAGGCGGTTTGAGTTGGGGAAACGTGACTGGGTGCTCAACCTGATTCACCCAACTGCTTCGAGCGCCTGCTGCGCGAAATTCGTGAAATAAGCCAGAAATCGCATAAAAATCAGACAGGAACTGCTGCAGTTTGCCACGACTGTCTCCAGGGCAAAAGGATTTCCAAGTTGTTTGCCAGGACAATGAGGAGCAGTTGTGGCAGTAGTTGCGCCTACTTGAGCGAACGTGCTGAGCCTGAAAATATGGGTCGAATTTGCCGCTCTGATCGGAACCAGTCGTAAAACTCTTTTCCTCGCTGGAGTGCTGCTACTGTGCCTGATTTAATTTTGAGTTCATTTTGTAGCCAACAAATAGAAAATAAATCGTTTAGTGTTTGGCCAGCCGGAGGCTCTTTTTCGACTCTTATCGCCGGCAAAAGAGCTCTAGCTCAGAGCCTAGTCCCATTGCTTCCCTCGCGCCTCGGCCCGTGGCAGATAAATCTGCACAAAAGCCAAAACTCCAGGCGATGGCGGCACAAAAACAATAAAAATTGTTACAAAACGTCGCTGGGAAGATAAACCAGCAGATGGATAGGGCGGTGGCTGCTGGTGGTCTATCAACTCAGCCACGTTAAGCGATAAAAAAAATGGCTGCCCATAAAAAGGCAAAAGATAAAATGCGGCAGACAGTCAGTCGAACAAACATACAAACCAACAACCAAACACGCAGGGCGACATTCCACAGAAATCACAGTCCCGGCGCGTTATCCTTGAGGCCAACAATCACAGACACACACACATGGAAGGATAAACACTCCGGCACACACACGGATGAAAAATGTCTTCATCTTGTGGATCGAGATTGAGTTTTGCAATTGTCGGAGGGAACAGTTGAATGTGGTTACCCAGCTTTAAGTGGATTTTGCTTTGATAGTTGCCTCGAACAATGCTTTACTAGGCAGCTTTGCAAGGCTGAGCTGGAATTTCCCTTTCCAGGTGAAAGCCAGGTGCAGGAATGATTTGAAAATATCCTGCATATATCCTATTTTGAAAAGAAGACAAGCGGAGTATTTACTTAAAGCTGTAGTAGCTTCCATATTTTAAAAATATAAATTTCTATACCAGCTAATAGGATTGCTGCTTAGTAATTTTATCGTGTTCTGTTCTCATGGAGTGCATTGTTTTGACTTCGTGTCTCCTCCTTTATGGCAACTTAATTTAAACTTATGTTATTAGAAGGGATATCTCGGAGATCGTATTGCTAAGTCATCTTAATCCGGCCAAGCATTCTCCTGTTCTCTGGCTTTACTCTTAATCTCACACTCATTCTCCCTTTGGTGTTCAGTGCTGGAAGGACTTGTTCCATGCTTCCTGTTCGTTCCATAGATTCCATTTGCATTTTATTATTTGATTAAATAATTCAAGCAATTATAATTGCCTGGACTATGTGCAGTGTCATCGTTCGTTCGTCGCATCATTCGACTAATGACAGCAGATGGATGGACTCATTCCCGCCGGCATTGTTATTGAGTCGAATGGTGAATGCCAATCAAGGATCTGCTTTCCTCTTGTACGTCCTCTACTCACTCCGGTTGCATTAGTTATTCGGAGCATTTTAAGTGCTTTGGCATTTTGTGTTTAATCTGCACATTTGTTGCATAATTCATGGCACTACGTCGCAAACTGCAACTGAAATTGCACTGCCACTGCATCACCACAACAACCACTACGATTGTAGTTTATTTCGTTTTTTCCTCTGTGTGTTTGTGGATTTCTCGCTGAGTGATACAACGTCTGTGAAACTATCCTCGCCTCCTAATCTACCCTGGTTGGGAATCTCCCCAATGATTTGAATTTAAAATGAAACTCTCCTCGCCTCGCCTCGCTGTAGATTCCCTTTGGCCATTTTTTATATTTACGCAATTTATTTTACAGCCAAAGATCAAAGCAAATTGCACAATTGGCCACCAGTCAGTCGGTTGAAGGGCGTACTAGTGTTTTCAATAGATTTTTATTGGGGGTTTTCTTTTAGATTTTTTGTGGTGGCTGCTGCGTTGAGTGTTGTCAAACAGAATTTATTTGTCAATAAAGCTGTCACTTCATTACGCGCATTTTCCTGCGTCCGGCAGCCAGCGCGGTCCTCCAATAACTCACCCGATAGCTACTCTTTGTCCTTTAAAACCCCATCCTTTTCGACGGGTGTGCATGCAAACCATTTAACAATGGCGTCCAGAAATATAAACTTGGATTGCAGGAGGTATAGGATGGAAGGATGCGAGTGGAGTGGAGCCGCGAGGACCGTCGAAACTCCAACAATACCTTTCCTCTGACATTAATGAATTTGCCGCTGTCAATATGGCCAACTACTCGGAAAGAGAAATGGAAAAGGATGGGCCAAAGGGGCCGACATGGTCGGGAGGGGGGAAGTGCATAAAAACAACAAATGGGCGGGACAGGGCTTCCTGCAGGATACGCTCAGCCATGTTATATCCACACTGCTTGACGAAGCGGACAAATTCCGGGAACAGGGCGAGTCCGGGTTGCGTTTGCCGAAATGTTCGCATTACAATTTTCATTTTTGATGTCTATTGACAGAGCGGAAAGGGGCTCCACGGCGTAGGGGGTCATGGTCGGGACGGAACAGGACGACGACAGGATACTAGCTGTCATCGCGATTGTCGGCCAGCCAATAAAAAAATGTTATTTTATACACTCATCGAATAAAGTAGAGAGATTACTTTACGACAAAATTCTATTGAAAATATCAAGAAGCTATAAAAATGTATTTTGTGTCTTTTTAACAAATATATTTTGCTAAATAATAAATTAAAATTTATTTATTAGAGAAATTCATTTTTTTTTATTACAAGAACAAAGTAACACCTTTATTTTTTGGTATTTTTTTTCAAAACAAACAACACCTTTACACACGTTTCGATCAGACGCTTAATTTTTGTTTGCCCTGCTGCATTTTCGGGCTATTTGACCTGGCCGAGAGCAGCAGACTGCCGCAAGAGGGGTGTGCCTGCAGTGCAGACTCAATTACGCTCATGTTTGTGTCGATATTTGCGCAATAAAAACTCAATTGGATGACCATTTGGCATAGAACTTTTATTATCCCCTCTCCTGTTCTCTGCCAGACAAAAATTTTAAGTTACCTTTGGCAACACTGGAGCCGACAGCTTTAACGCCAATGGCTGACCACATTTTTTAATTACGACATTAAGAGGAATAATGAAAATAAAATTAAATTAAAATTAAAGTCAAATATTTGCTCGTGTTGAGGATTTTAATTTAATTCAACTGTAAGTCAGCAAGGATGCATAAAAATACATTTCAACTGCTGCTGGACATTTAAAAAAACAATAACAAATGAAGTAATTAATTTCAATTAATTTGCATGGTCAAGCAGAAAAAGGAAAATAAATGAATGAATAAGTGAATCGCACAATATTTCAAATTCAGACCCACTCTTCTATTTTTATTTGTACTCAATCAACTGTTCCCCAGGCTCTGCAAACATTAACTTCAAGCTGCAGTTTATGAATAAATCAGAGAATCACTTGTCATTTCTGCCCGTTCCCCGATCAAATAGCTAATTAAAATCGTTGGTCCTCAAACCATAGCTCAGCTCACCCTAGACGCTAATTTCGAAGCCAGATTTTAGTTTCCAATTTGCAAATCAAATTGAAAGCTGTTTGAAGTGACAGAAGATTCAGCCGAACATTTTACTTTTTTTTTAATCGGTTGAAGTTGGAAACCTTTTTGACTATTTTGTAAGTTAGTGTAAGTAAGTTTTGTAAGTTTTGTAAGTTGTATTTTGTAAGACTAATTGAATAATTATGTAAAGTGTTGCAATCTCATATCACTTTACTTTGTTATTATTAAGCTGTAAATACCTATATTAATTAATGGGGTAATATGAATATTTAAAAATGTCTGTAGTTGGATTTCGTTTTCATTTAAAACCAAAAGTTACTACTTTAATAAACTCTTTAAAGTGCTAACATTTATCCACAGTTATGAATCCAGTATAAGTTGCAGCTTTTCCCAAACATAAATATTAATGTGGCAGCTGAAGATTTTCCTGTTAGTGTTGCCGATGTTTTTCCAGCTATTTTCCCGCTTCACTTACACATACACACGTCCGTATAAATATTCAAATACTCCCACACACATCCGTACACACAAAAGCCCCACACACACACACACACTAGCCTTTACAAACGCTGGATTTTCCTTGGCGTTTGCATTTCATTAGCCAAAGTGGCATTGTCAGGGTGTGTGTGTGCGACTGTGCACCATCTTCTCGCCCCTCGTTTCCTTTATGTCCCCCTCTCTGTCTTTGGTTCAAAAATAGAGCACATTTAGCAAACAACAGTAGCAGCGAAAAAGAGAGAAAGAAACGGTAGAAAATGCAAAGTATCCAAATAGACTGAAGGACACTTGAATCCTTGTGTCCAAGTGTGTCTGTCCTTCTCTGGAGCTTCGAAAAAATATGCTAAGCGCTGGCTATCGCCGTCCCCCTCCAGCGAGTGCCAGCTGAAGTGTCCGAGTGTGTGGATGGGCGTAGTATTTGTGCCTCTGTATTGTCACACGCTGTCAAACCCGTTTTAGCCCCAAGTCATTTTGAAGCACTGTGTCGTAGTCCTATGCCCCAGCTGCTGTTCTTATTTTTAGCCGACCGGCTAATTGTGAATGACACTCTGGAAAGAAAAGGGCCGAGAGCCGAGGCAGGGAGAGTGCGAAATAGACACAGAGATGGAGGGTAATCCTGGCCGCATCCAACTGTAGATGCGTGTGCACATCAAGCGAGTGTGAAAATTGCTGCCCCTCCAGATGTCTTTATAAATAGCCACTGGAAACAGAAACCAGCAGGCGTGAGAACGAGCCTGAAACACGGGCATTTAACCAAAATTCGCCTGCAACAATTCCTGTTGCAAGTTTAAGATTCCTTTTGTTTCCGCCTGGCCACCTGCCAAGTAGCTAATAAAGTTCCCCACAAATGCTCCTGCAAAAACCACAAATTGGTGGTGGGGTGGAGAAGAAAAGTTCTGCCTAATTTGCGGTTGCAATAAAACCAAGAAGAGCAGAAAGCTGCTAAAAAGCAAAGACAACCCCTAGAAGAATAAAAGTTAAAAAGTAGAGCTTTGTAGCAGGGGAAATTTAAAATATGGAAAGTTGTATTGCGCTGGATAATAGATTTATAAATTATAAGAAATATCGATCGCTTGGAGCAATTTTCTTTGGCTGTTTGCCTAATAAAATTGTGTTTGTTTTGTATATTTATTGTGCGTCATATCAAATCAGCAATTCAAATAGTTATAGATAGATCAGGCCACAATGGCTACTGACAATAAAAGCCCCAACCGCCGCATTTATTCATCGCCAAGCCCAATGCACTTAACCCAACCGAATGTGTAAATAACATTTATAAATATTTAATTACATATTTGTGGAGCAACATTCTCCCAAATAGCAACTTGACAACAATGTTTAATTGTCAAGCAGATACAACCATACAGCCGCTCTAACGGATACCATGGGCTCTGGATAATTGTCAGCTTTTCAATAATTCAGTGAAAATTGCATTGTTGTTTTGCGGTAAATGCGAAATGAACTCCTACAAGGATGCGAAAATGTGTTATTATTGTTGGTGTGGGACAGGGTCTGCGGGGACCAACTTAAAAATGTATACCAACAAAATAGATTCGGCAATAAAAATTGTATATTTTAGCTACAAAACTAATTACCAAAAACAATCAGTAGCAGTGGGACAGGCTACATAACACTCAATTTGTAAAGGAAATGCAAATGTTTCGCATTTCCGCCATCCATCCCATAAGTATGCAACGAAACGAATTGGATCGAATCATTAAACAGCCGCATTGAAGTAGAGCTCTGGAACTGAGTTCTCTTATGATTATATACTTTTATTTTCTTCTCTCATTTTCTCCACTCTTCTGCTGCACTTGAAGCAAAGCTTTCGACTGGCTTTCGACTTTGATTGAAAAGCCGCAGCGCTGCTTAGGTCAACATTATTTATTTAAGAGGACCAGCGAGGGGGAGACCTATAGCAATAGCGTGTTTAATATGCGTACCCTGTTGTTTGGTCAATCGGAGCAGAACAGGACATGCCGGAAAGTAACGAAAGCGGCAGTAGTGCCGGACGGCCGCTCGTTAGCCCGGGTATAACCGAAAAGATGGCTCAAATCTGGCACAAGCTGTGGGTAGAGTCGCAGTGAAAGAGACGGCTTATGAAAGACTGAGTGAGGCGGAGGTAAAGAGACGGAGCCGGGGTGCGGAGACTAGGCACGTAGTCCATGTCCTCATTTCTCTCTTTACTGCTGTCTCCGTGATTGACCCAAAAATGCGATGATTCGTTTTGATTTTTCACTCTGTTTTTCGCTCCGACCCTACTGCTTAAACAATTTCTTTATAGGCTTGCCAGAAAATTGAAATCCAAATATGCCCAACGGAAAACTTCCAAATTCAATGAGCGAGTTGAACCAGAACAATGGATATCAAGGGGAACTGCCAAAAATTTGTTAGTCCGGGCCACACACAAGTTTCAATTATGGTTTCCGGGTTTGATTTTTCTCAATTGGCTGACAAGAAAATATGGCTTAAATTAGAAGTTCTAAGAGCAGAGCCGTGTTTATCAGTGGCCAAAAGCAGCTCTAAACCTGCCAGTTAACACCTTCATTCTAACACCTGCAACACACTCGCACAAGCGCTGTCAGTGCAGCTTAGCATAGTTTTCCCATTTCCCTTATCCCTTTCCAGCCCTCACATACGTGTGGTGTGCTGTCTCCTTTTTACCCTTGCGGCATGCCACAACATACTTTTGACATAATAAATTAGCTTCTCCGGTTGCTGCTGCCACTGCTCCTGGCCCCTAGCTGCCGCCCCCTCCGCCTCTCCTCCTGGCACTGCGGCAACTTCAATCTTAATTAACTGATGTCGACGCAGTTTACAGTTTTCCAGCGTTACTGCTGCTGCTAATGTTGCTGTGGCAACACATCACGTATACGCCGCATATGCAATTTATTAGAAGACTTTAAAGTTGAAATCGGATTTTGGTATGATGGAAGATTGTAGAATTTTCTGCAACTATTTATGGCTAAGGTTTATCGTGCCACTCTTAAAATAAAATAGTTTAATACTTTAGGCCTAAATTAGGCCGTTTCTTGTAATCTCCTTAAGCGCAGCTCTCTTTATTTGACTATCGTTTCTTGTGAAATTGCCTGGCAATTTGTTTGTTCTGAATATTCTTTTCATAGCTACTGTGAGCTATTGTTTTGTCATTTCTCGCTTTTGGTTTCTGACTGTGCTTTCCTTTTTATTTTCATTCCTTCTGCCTCGCTAGCGGAAACAATTTATTTTGTTTGCCTACCTTGGCCTAAACGCTGAATTGTTTAGCAGTACTTTTATACTTTTGAAGGCCTTGTCCTGTTTTGCTGGGGAGCTACATTCTGGTGGAAAAGTGAGCTTTCGCAAGGGAATAGTTTATTCATTGCAACGACGGAAAATATCATAAATTAGGAGGACAGCTGCTGCTCTCTAGTTCATCCCTAATTAATAAGCCGGCACACTGACGCAACACCCAAGCAGCTCACCCCCTTTTTCCCCCAAAAAGTGTGCAATGTATCCGCCTAGGAAAAGTCATCGCTCATTTGTTATTTAATCCTTGTCCGGCCAAGGGGCTCCGGCCTGCTTAACCCTTTACACCACTCAACCCCTGCAAGTGAAAGTGTTAATGAGTTTTAATTATTAAAATTTGAAGTTGCTGCTGCTGGTGCTGCCGCTGGTGTTGCACTTTCAAGGGAATCAGGGGTTTATTTATGGATATTATATATTTCATGGCCGATACCCCTTTTCGTGCCTTTCCTTAGCTGCACCAATTCCCAGTCGCTAGCACTTTGCTTCCATAAAGTGGCTTTCCTGGGCTTATCTTGTTATACATCTTTGTTGTTTTCAAACTGCTAGGCTACAACAACGATAATAACAATGTGCACTATATATTTTACTGCCGGCACCAAACTTTTGTCAGCCAGTGTATAAAACTTGGTGCCTGTGTGCGTACATGTATTGCAAATAATTTGCAATCAAAACTTGCCGGCAACGAAATTTCCCAGAGAGTGCGTGCGCAGGTTTGGGGGCGTGTTGTCAGCCTCCAGCTATTTATCTCCGTCCCTATCTGTGCTCCACATTTCAGCTATTCAAATTTCCAGTAAAATTATAAAATAAGCTGAAAAGACACCAGGAACGGGCCAAGTAAACTTTGCCGATTTGTTTCCTTGGCAATTAAAATATTAGTTTTGGGCGCCGCTTTTGCGAAGATTTGGCCAACACAAATAAACTTTAATTAAATGCAAAATGGCGACAGGCGCTAATTATCCGCAGTACTCCCGAGATTGTCTTGTTAAAGAAAGAAAATCATACAAAAAAAAATAAATAAGTCAGAGGGAGGAGAGCCAAGAAACAAAGCTTAAACAATGGCTGGAGGCTGAGCCAAAGCCAAGAAAAAACAAAAACAAACCAAGGCTAAAACAACAAAACAAAAAACGGCAAGACTGTGAAGAGATTAAAACCTCGACCAGGCTTAATTGAGCGGAGCAGAGGGGCGAAAGTGCAGGGGTGGTCCAGCTGGGGCGGCAAAGCAATCCAGATCGCGTATACGCGATGTTTGCCCGACGCGTGAGCTAAATGCCAAGCCAGAAAGGCAAACGAAAGGAAAAATAAGCAAGAAACACAAAACGCTTTTAACATTCTGATGCAGTGGCAACGCAAAGAAATGCAGCATCGCTAGAGAGATAGGGATACAGATGGAGAAAGGCGAGTAATTTGGAATTCTTGTTCATCCTTTCACCGGCTTCTGTTCACATTTTGTATGCAAAATGCAGAATGCGCCAAAGCAAGAACATCAATGGCCAAGAATAGGAACAACAAAGCAGCCAGCTACATTGAAGCAACAAAAGTCAAGCCACATGCATTCATTCATTTGGTTTACTCATTTAGTTTCAGTTCTTTTCTCCCATTGGGCCATTCTTTTCCATGTTCGAGACTACAATGAAAGTTAAGGCTACAGAGAGAGAAACGCAGACGAAGTTAATTGATGCAATTTGCTTATATTTCGGCAAGCAATAGCTCAGACTCAGATACACCTTTTCCTCTGGATAGAAACATTTAAATAAAATGAAACACGTTTTGTTTTAAGCGTACTTTTCAGTCACTGTTGCGGCACACTTCAACATTTGCCTCGGATGCTGTTGCAGTTGCTACCATTATTGTTATTATTGTTGTGGCGCTGCCGAGAGCAAAGAAAGGAGCAGAGAAAGCAAAGAAAAGCTAAGCAAACACAAGTAGCTGGCAACAATAACAAGAGCAGCAACAATAACAAAATGTAACATAAACTTTTAGCTGCTGGCATTTCAGTTGACTAAATGCTCGACTTAATTGGCCAACAGTCGAGAGTGGCCCAGAAGAGGTGAAGGGAGAATGGAAATCCGAGGCATTGAATTATATGCATTCAACTAGGGGACGAAGAAAATCTGCCAAACAAAAATTCCAAATAAAAGAATATTAGAAACAAATAATAATAAATTCCCATCCATCAATTGCACATCAGTGTCGGCTTTTTTTTTTCTATCGCTTTTCCACAGTCGCCATCAGCCATTTGCATACATCAATTGCCATTTAATTGCCAACTATTTATAGAAAATATAAATCGCTTGGAACGCTGCAGCTAGCTTTGTGAATATGCCGCCAAACGATAAAAATCAGCAACAAATCAGCTTAAAAGTTGATCAAAAGCTACTATCATTTATGGGTGAGCAACATGGAAATATGCAAATGGTGTAAGGCTGACTGCGAAACACGTTCGAGTGATTGGAGGCTGTTTTGGCCAAGCAAATAGTTTGGTTTTATATGCCATTGCCACGCCCACATAACAAGTGAATGGGCGTAAGTGACTGGCTGACTTTATAGAATGTGCATACATATATATGTATGTATGTTTGTATCGCTGTCATGCTTAATTATTGTAACTCAACACTTGACTGCCGAGTGATTTATAAGCGTTGTTATTTGCACTGTTTATGCTGGCCAAACGGAATGTTGGAAGACAAGGTCAACTTGTTCATTGCACCGGCACTTCATAGACCACAAAATCCCTATGGCCTACCCGGCGTATACGCAATGTCTGGAGAATGCACTCGAGTAAATCACCAAAGTTGATACATCTATTTGCGGGTAGTTGGAAAGGAAAACAAATGGAATCGAGCATAATTATAAACAAAGTTTGACCAAGGAATATCAACTGAAAAAGGGGAGACAGGTCGGAGTCGGAGTAAGGGGGCCGGGTGGCATTGCGGCAAATGAGAGGGCGATGGAGCCAGAGGGTGTCCAGGGGGCTGGCAGAACTTTAACTTCTTGGCAACAAACAGCAAACCGCAAATAGCAAACACAAACGGGCAGAGAGTCAGACAATAGAGGGGGGAGGGATGGTGCATGTTTAGCAAGCCAAAATCAGAGCCAAGTTGCAAGGTTGACCAACAGACAAGAGCAGCAACAACTATTTCCACAACAACAATATTGCTGTATTTAAATGGATTTTGGCAACGTGAGTTAGACAAGCCCGCAAAGAGCAGAAACAACAAAAACGAGCAGATACAGATACAGATACAGCCATGTACGCCCACGGCATCCAAATCAGTTTTAAAAACAAAAGACACTGAACAAAAATTGAAATAAAATGAGCATCTGTATAGTTCTGAAATCATTTCACAGTTTCGAGACATGAAGACTCTCAGCGAAACCCTCTTTATAGAATCCTTTTACATCCCTGACTTTTCTCAGTGTTCTTTTATTGTGACGCTTGCATGTGTAAGCCAAAGTTTGCATTTGAAGTTAGGAGTTGGCCGCTGTAGTTGGAGTTGCAATTGCAGTTGAAGTTGCCAAAATACCAAATGTCTATCCGCATTGCCCACAAGCGCACACAAGCCAAATTCCACACCCACAGCGACATGGCCGAGATAAGGAACTAGCTTCAGGGTGGAATAAAGCGAAAAGCCGAAAAAAAATAAACCCTCAAGTCAAGAATGAAGGATAATAATAATTTAAAACTTGAACCTCAAGTTGATTCACACTTTTTGGGGCATTTAATAATTGCATTTCAATTGCCATTAGCAGGAAAGCCTTTTAACAAAGCCACCGTCTTGCGCTCCTTCCCTAATTAGCCAGCCTCGTTGGCTGGCTGCCGTTTCCACCCGCAGACTCATTATTGCTTTCAATTAGCCAAGTCCGTGCGGCAGAAACCGCTTACTGCATAAAAATTAATTTAAATTGCTATTTAACTGACCATGCCAAGTCGCTTGCCCTCGACTCTTTTCTACCTCCTCGGCTTTTCACATTTATTTGCTATTTTTTGGAGAAGCTTGAGGATTTGAGAGGAAGGGCTCTTGCTAATTAATTTGCGAAAATGTCTGTGATGGGAAAGCTCTAAAATGGTTGATGCTCTTGCCAATGCTTCTTATCCGGTTTCTGCTGCACTTGAGTCTGGCCAGGAATGCCAGGAATAAAAGAGTGCCCGTGCCCTGTGCCATATGACACCTACTCTGCTTTGTCGTGCGTGGCATGTTGCAAACTTGTATCGCTATTTTTATACAACCAAATTCAAAACACACAAGGGCAGAGTTTGCAGTAGATAACGACAGCTGCGACAAAAAAGAAGGTAGATGGCATTGATAGAACACGTTTCAATTTTGAACCCAGCCCGGGAGACAGAGCTCTGCTGGGAGGGTAGCAAAAAAATTAAACAGAGTAAAATGGTAAAAAAAGATTTACTCCATTTTTTCCTAGTGGTGTTGTGTATGCTATATGAGGAAACTGTTTACATGAGCAGGAATTTAAACCTTCAAAGCAAAATATTGTGAAAATAAAACAGCTGGGGCAGGGCTTATACAAAATTAATTGATTAGGCAACAAGCGTTTAATTTACATAAAATATAAAACAGACCGTTCTGTGAATATGGCATGCGCAAATCCCACTTTTGAAATCCATAAATAGTTAGTTAAATGGTAGTCAGCTTTTTAGTTTAAAGACCCATTACCGAAACAACGTTTCTAATTACTTTAGCCAGCTAAAAAGCCATTTGGAAAATAATAAGCAGCTGCAGTGGAATAGCGAATGAGCTTTAATCGTAACCAGTTTAGCTTCTGGGTAATATTTTCCATTTCACCCCTGGGCTAATGAAGATGTGCAGGGCTCCAACACCTTGCCACACTCGCAACAAAGTAAATTTACACTCCCAGCATATAATAATACACGCCCGAAAAAAGAGCCAAAATGAAATGAAAAAGCGAGAATACACATCGCTCAAAAGTAACTCTTGCCACCTCAACTCAAACATTTTCGCCTAGGTGTTAAAAATAAAAAGCTGCCAGAGCTTGGGACTCATTTAGTCCCTGCTGCACACAAACACATGTCCCCCGTTACCTGGCGTGGCCCCTTATCCGCCCGAGAGTCACTTCGCCCCACCAGCTCCGCCCGCCCCCAGTAGAGTCACGTCTCTGGCGTTGTCATAATGAATTCAGCGTTTATGGCGCTTATTCCATTTGGTTTCATTATCAGCATGTACATGTGACCCCACTACCACTCGCACTCGCCCCAGCCTTCGCTTCTAGTGCGTGAACTTTTTGGTTAAAGAGCGATGGGGAGGCCTAGGACGAGGACACATGTTGGAGCAACATTTGAAGTTGAAAATTGAGGCTGAAAGGTTGTATTTGTGTTTGCAGAACAACGTGACGCTTTTAACTTAATTACGTAATCATAGGAAATTGGTTTTTGTGAACTGGCAATCATCTACTAATCCGCTCTGTATCTTTCCGATTTTCAGGTCCGCACACTTTTTGTCAGCGGTTTGCCGATGGACGCCAAGCCGCGTGAGCTGTACTTGTTATTCAGAGCCTATGAGGTGAGTTAAAAGTTGATTAATCGCCTCAGAGAGTGTATATTTTATCTGAATTAATTCCACTTTAACAGGGCTATGAAGGATCTCTCTTAAAAGTAACTAGCAAAAATGGCAAAACTGCATCGGTAAGTAAAAGCCTGCTGTTTCTCATTCTCTGAAACACTTTTTAATTAAATTTAATTTTGGCAGCCCGTTGGCTTTGTGACATTCCATACACGAGCTGGAGCTGAGGCTGCCAAACAGGATTTGCAGGTAATTATTAAACACAGCATACTTTTATGCGTTTTACCAAATTGTATAATCGAAAGAACACCGACAATATATATTTTAGCAATTTTTTGTGCAACTCAACCAAAGAAAATCCCAAAAATCTATTCTCAGCGACTGCATTAATAAACCAACACCTTTGATATAAAAATTGTAAAGCACCTAAAGAATATCGAAGGCAATATAAAAACATTATACTTGTATACTCGTATCGCCTGGCTTAAATATCGTTAGGTCCCCGATGCCGCTGCTCAAAACAAGGAGCTTCAAGCTCATTGCAACACCTCACAATGAAACAAGAACAACGGCAAAAAAAAATCGTACAAAAACTAAGATCCACAAAACACATGCTTGCATTTAAAAAAATACCTTTATACTCCACCCAATCGCATTAAGTGTTTCCCTCTCTGTCTAGCTCTCGCTGTCCTGCCCCATCTTCTATACATCCTTCTCTCTCTCTCTCTCTCTCTATTTCCTGTCTCCCATAGAGCTGTCTATCTTTTTGTTTTTCCGTTTATGCATCTACTTTCCATATTATTTGCTCATTCTACAAAGACTCTATGACACGCGAAGAACACGAAAAACACACACTCGTAAACTGGAACACACTCATCACACTCACAAACAACACTCACACACCCCATCTCTGGCAACAATAAAAAGAAAACTCTGCAATGGCAAAAGCAAAGAGCACCACCAACCAGAACTACAACTACAAAATGAAAGCAACGTCTGAAGCCTGTGGTGCATGTCCCCTCTGCCACGCCCGTAAAAGCCACCCCGCCCCACTGGAAGAGCACCATAATGTTCTAGCAATGACTAGTTAAATCCTTCGAGCTTTCCATAACCCCTAGAACCTCCAGTCGTTATTTAACATCAGTACATTTTTCTTTTGGAAATAATTAATTAAAGTCAGATCTATGATAACTATGGAAATTTAAGACTGGGTCCTTTTAAGTCATCTAGAAACACAGTTATTCTTCAATAGAAACTTCATTTAATTTCCACCAATTCCATTTTAGATTTTATTTAAAAACCAAGCTCCCAATTAAGCTCCGATTACAGCGCAGGCACCTTATAGCAATAAACGTTGAATGTCTCCCGCCCCCACTCTCCACCAAAAAAAAAATAGCTATCTTTCTAAAGTAAAAGAATTGTACCACAATTTCTTTAACGATTACCACCACGCGACATTCAAAATTATTTTTGGCGAATTGTTGCAAAAGAAAAAGTTGACAAAACGATTTACATGAAAAGTCCCTCCGATACCTTTGAACTTTGCTAAATTATGAAATTACATAACAAAAACATAGAAAATACAAACCGCTGTATCTTGATCTGATCATTTACAGCAGGGTGTACGCTTCGATCCCGATATGCCCCAAACAATTCGCTTGGAATTCGCCAAGAGTAACACGAAAGTGAGCAAACCCAAACCACAGCCCAATACAGCGACAACAGCCTCACATCCTGCATTGATGCACCCACTCACTGGACGTAAGTAAAAAAAAATCTAAAAAGAAAAAGAAACCAAAATGAGAACTCGGCAGCCGCTAATTTCTATAATTTTGTTTGATTTTTCTTTTTGTGTATGTAGTTGATATTTTTATGAAAACCAAAACTATGTTTAAGGGTACAAGAGCTCCTAATCGAAGGCGTTTAAAAAACATACGCTGAGCACCTCCTAACTTTCAACACATAACACACACACACACCTTACACCACTCTATCCAACAGTTGGGCAGTTGAAAATATTAAATATTGAATCAAACAAATCCAACCAAACCTGCTTCAAGTGCACACAACAAACTATATCGTAAATACTTTTGTATGCCATATCTACCATACCTACGAGTTGTTATCTTCGCAAACTTGAGTTGCCGCCAAGTTTTAAATATATATACCTTCCCAACTAGGTAACAGCAATAACGATATCAACAATTATATATAATGTAATGCACCTTAATCACTTTTAACACTATGTGCAACTCCCACACACGCTCCAAAAACACAAATTCCATAAGCAGATACGAATCAGAAAAGCCTGAGCTGCTGAAATTTTTAAATTATGAATTAAATATTTTACTTGAGTCACTTCAAGGAAACCAATTAGTTTATACTTTTAGACAAAATTGTATAGCCGGCAAAGAATTATTTTAAAAGACATTTATTCCTACAACCAAATAGATAAAAGACTCAGAAAACAAACTTTCAAGAAAGATATTTATTCTTTATGAGTACCTTTCAAATTTTTATTTAAAATTTTTTGTCGTAACCTTTTTTTTTTTGTTAACTAAAACCTATGTTTTATAATAAAATAAATAATGTCTAAAATACCCTTTCGTTTGACTTAACCAAATGTTTTTCTTCTTGACCCACAGATCTGGGTGGGCCATTCTTTCCGGGCGGACCAGAGCTTTGGCATCATCCGCTAGCATATTCGGCTGCCGCCGCCGCCGAGTTGCCCGGAGCTGCTGCCCTGCAGCATGCCACACTAGTGCATCCAGCCCTGCATCCGCAGGTGCCAGTGCGCTCTTATCTCTGACTAAATACAGACAAAGTAATGGAGCAGCCAATGCATCAAGTGAGTAATCAATTCAAATAAAGAAATGTATGAATTTAAGCTTTTAAAATATAGTTAGTGCCCTTCCATGCACCCCGATTTCAAATTATTTGTAGTGACAATATTTTTCCCAAATTTCAGACTCAAATGACAATGCCGCCACATCATCAGACCACTGCTACTGCTATTCATCCGGGAGCTGCAATGGCTCACATGGCTGCCGCTGCGGCAGCTGTAGCGGCCGGTGGGGGAGGAGGTGCTGCCACGGCAGCCGCCGCCCCCCAGGGCGCTGCTGCAACAGCGGCGGGTAATGTGGCTGCTGCCGCTGCCGCCGCCGCTGCGGCCGCCTCTCATCACCATTTTCTGTCCAGTCCGGCCCTGGCCAGCCCCGCTGGATCCACCAACAATGCCAGTCACCCGGCCAACCCCCAGATCGCAGCCAATGCTCCCTGCTCCACGCTGTTCGTGGCCAACCTTGGACAATTTGTGTCCGAGCACGAGCTGAAGGAGGTCTTCTCTAGGTAATTTCTTTAAACATGTTTGCTAAAAACACGAGGTTCCTTTTATTGATGACACACAATGAAAACAGCACTAAGATCACAGGATACCACCGCCACCACCACCCCCAGTAAAAACCATTCAGCCGCAACAGGCAATAAAACCACCATAACAATCACTCTTGATAGCACTTTGTAAACTCTTTTAACCAAAAATACTAACCGAAAACTTTTGCGTTCTCTTCCTTGGTTCGTTTGTTGCCCACCATCCCACCCGATCACTCTTCTTGTATGATAACCGACATATATATCTAAAAAATTATATACATTTATATAATATCCAAATACGATATATAATATGCACAGTATGCCTGGCTTTTGTCGCCTACGAATGCACACAAAAGGTACGCACCCATTCACAACTTCTATGCCTCTGACTTTGTCTTCAACTCTGACCTCTTCAAAACCTTCAACTTCAACTTCCTACTCCACAAATGCCCCTGAACCGTCATCGCCAGCAGCAATGGCAGCAGTAACTGGCTCAAGCTGCTCCACCAGTAACGGAAGCGGTGCAAGCGGTACGTCGCCTCAACATCCGGTGGCGTTTATCGAGTTCAAGGATCCACCGAGCGCATCTCAGGCCATGCAGCAGTTGCAGGGCAAATACCTGCTCAGCTCGGATCGCGGCTCCATTCGCATCGAGTTTGCCCGCAACAAGATGATCAATGAGGTGGCCATTATGAACATGACCCACAAGCCACCACCACCGCCACCTCCAGTGGCAGCCGTTTCCGTAGCGCCTGCAACTGCACCACCGCCCCCAGCAGCGGCACCTTTGTACATTCTTAACGGGGGCGTTGGGGTGGAGCAACTGCTCGTCACTGCACCACCGTCACAGCCGCAGCTTCAGATGCAGCAACTGCAACAGCAACTGCAACTCCACCAGCAGCAGCACCAACAGCAGCAACTACAACTGACAGTGGCAGCACCCTGCACCACAGCAAGCACCACCACCAACAGCACCACCACTAGCGTTGTTGTTAACTCACTACAGCACCACCAACTTCATCATCCAAATCAGCACCACCAAAATCATCTCTTTAGAGACGTATGTATTATTCTGGGTGAACCAAATGAACCAAGTTACTTCTAAGTCTGTGTACCGTACAGTAATCTAACCCTATATAAACCCCCCACCGTAACACCGGTCACCATTGTCATTAGTTGCTCCACTAACTGCACACACTCTTTAGCCCATAAATATTAGAATAAGCCATTCAATCCGCAAAAAGGTTTTCTTCGACCCGAAAATCCCTCATATGCACGACCCGAAAAATGCTCCCATGCCGAAGAGCCAAAAAATATAAAAACGAACCCCATTAACTATTTATACAATTTTGCAAATTGTTATTGTTAAGCCTGCTCGTTTACTTTGCATGCAAACCACCATCACCACCAACAACAACTACACCACTTCCACAACAACATCAGCAGCAGCAACATGAGCAGCAAGCAACAACCAAGCAGCAATCAGCAACAACAAGTAAGAACATACCTAGGGATGCCCACAAAATAAATAAACCCATTTCCACACATATGTGTGAGGGAGTTTAGACTACACACACACACACCCACACACACGCTCAGTCATAACCATAACAATTGGAGCCGCATTTAAATACAAATTATAACACACAAAAAAGTTAGCAACCGTAACAAGTTATAGCCGCCATAGAAAAAGGTGCTTCTCGAGGTAAAGTTTCATTTAGAAAAAAAATTGGGAAGGGAGCAAGCTCACATCCGCTATTTAAAAGCCAGCTTCCGAAAGGGTTGGTGGAATTTTCTGCGCCACCCCCAGCATTAAGCCCCACTATATCTCACTTTCATATGAGTGTGAGTGAGCAGAGTGATTCACGTTTTCTGAATGCTAAGAGACCACATAAATTTATTTTTAAATTTTCTGCAAGAAAATGCAGCAGCAGCAAATACTTTATAAAAAATGCAAAAAATTAACGCAGCATGCCACTCCCGTATAGCCACAAACTCATAACCAACTCGACTGCCCCAACAACTTGTCCACGGCAGGAAAAAAAGCAAAACCATTTACAAATTCAAGCTTTAATGTATTTTTCCGAGGCATGAACTTTTCTTGGCTTTTTTTAGGTAGATTGCTTGCTTGATTACCGATTTAAATGTTAAAAGGGTAAGATTATTAAAGGAATAGTTTTTTCAGAAAATAAGAGAAATATGGATTTTCCCCATAGTCTCTCTTCTCAGAATAGTTTATTTTTCCTTTAGTCTTAAGAGTAAAATTTCAATAAAAATCTGACATTTTAGATAAATTTTCATGATATTCCAATCTGATTTTAAAACTATATCGCATGCTTAGAGTCTATAAGTCACAAAAAAAAGCATGTGTAGCCACCAAGCACCACAAAAGACTGTAGCTTAGCTAGGAATTCCGAAACTATTTTACAATTGTTTTAAATTATTTTCAGAGGAGCGGGTATGGAATCACGGCATGATTTGCTCGCTAAGAAGCTAGAGCGGGAAATGCAGCAGCCGACGCAAGTGCACCACTCGGCGCATCAGCAGCAGCCACAGCAGCAGCAACATCACCATCCTTCGGCGCAACAGCATTACCACCATAGCCACCCGGCAGCGCATCACCACCTCCAGCAGCAACAGCACCAGACCACACCACAGCAGCAGCACCTGAGCCACCATCTGAGCCACCATCATCAGCACCACCATCAGCAGCAACAGTTCTTGATGACGCCGACAGTAACCTGACCCGGCGGCAATGCGAGCCACCATTATGCGACAGCGCATCACCACCAGCTGCAGCACCACCAGCCGCACCACCACCAGCAGCAGCAGCAACAGCTTCAGCCGATGCAGCCGCAACACCACATCTACTCGTACGTGCTGCCCGCGGTCAGTCACATAGCAGCCTAATGAGATCACATTTGAGTTTGAGTCGCAGAAAGGGCGAAACGCTCCGCATGCAACGGATTCATGCGAGGAGTTATACCTTTAGTTATAGACAACAAAAAAAAAACTACAAAAAATACAAAAAAAAAACAAAAAAGTAAAAAATGAAAAAATAATGTTAATTTATACATGTGAAAGAAAATAACAGATCCCGTAACCCAGTTTAGTGAAATTTTTCGACAGGCAACAAAAAATGATTGTAGTAGAAACCAAAAATAAGAAAATGGGAAAAACTTGTAGTAAAATATACAATTCACGATAGAACGGATGCTGAGCGAACTACTTAACTAAGTTAGTTGCAATACAGCCGATATGCCCCTATTAACGAATACATATATATACACAGCCTATATATAAAAAAATATATATATAGGAAGCTGATTAGAATTTGTTGGTCACTTCACTCCTGTTTGATATTTTTTAGATTGAAAATTGATTTTGTTTTGAAGTTTATGCTTGAGTTTCTTCTGTTTTAAAGCTCTCCCATCCCCATCCATCCCAAAATCTTACAAATGGAATTGAAAACATTGAATTCATATTTGTTTGTATCCTTCTTTTCGAATTTTCTGAGCTCTGAGTTTCTGATACATGAATCAGATGAGAATAAAATATTAAAAAGTATATATAAAGTGAAAATTAAGTAAATGGAAAAGGAAAATATATAATTATAGCTTAACCGAATGTGCCCTTTAAATAGCTCTCTTTCTAGAATTATGAAGAATACGAAACAAAACCAAAAAATTTAAATGTATGCATTAATGTAATAATTGTATAACTAGTAAGTATTGTAATTTTCAAAATGTTACTCAACATGAAAATTTACCATCAACGATAACAACGAGTAGTCGAAGTCATCGTATAAACTTAAATTTATATTGAGGATTACTGAAAGCTGGTTTCGAAATTTATTTGTTAAAGCCGTAAGAAAAACAAAATTTAAATGTGAATTTGAAATTATTCGATAAGACCTATCTACGACTTGAGATGAACGTTGCAGGTGCGCCCTAGTGAAGCATAGACTCGACAAAGAAAACACTTTTTAACAAACATAAAAAGCTAAACGAAACTTTAACAGAAACTGGCACAGGACACTCTAAACTTTCCGCCCAAAGAATATGTTTTCTTTCGCCAATTTTTGTTTCGAATTTCTGCGTTCCCCCTTTACAAAGACTTGAACTTTACTAGAGGGCCCCCAACCAAAAGGACTCCAAATAAATAATATTCCTAACTAACTTTCGAAATGCTAGAACAATCAAATCACATTTCTTGCTAAACCAACGATCGATTTAGTGGGGGAGGGGAGTGAAAGCAGAAGATAGAAAGCAGAAGAGGGAGGAGAGATCAGTAGGAGAGGACGTGTGTGGAGGACGACAGGTTGAACAAGGACGAGAGGATAAAATCAATTGCATATCATCTTACGTAGCAAGCATAAACCGAGTATGTATACCTAAAACGAGGAAACAAAACAATTTGAATTGTAACTAAACGCAAAAAACAGCAGAAAAACCAACTACAATAATGTTAAAGAGCTAACTTGAAGGCTAACAAACTACATATAGTTAATGTGAGACAAATGATAAGCAGCTTTTTACATAATAACGTTCTAATATTTTGTTTAAGAGTTCGTTCAGCCTTGTTTTAATCAATTTTAGTACATATACACGTATATGGATAAAATCTTTACATTTTACCAAAGTTGTCCTTACTAATTTAACAATTTACGTTTACAACTTTATATAAAATTTGTTAAACAAAGACACAGAAAAAGAATAACTAAAAGACCCTCGAGTAAATCAGCTAATTTTAAATGTTTATATCTAGTTTAGGGTAAATGTGACTAGACATACCAAAGGCATATTTGAAAAAAAAACACACAATTGTTAAGAAAAAATATAAAAAAAAATAAGCTGAGGAAAACCTAATTGATTGGTAAAGTTTTAGCCTTTCTCTACACATTTTTTTTTCATTAAATATTTAATTATTTAATTTTCTTTCTTAATTTAGTCGAATATAAAATGCATATTCCGTCCAATTACATTTCTTGTTTTCCTCTTGCCCAAAATTTCATCTCTTCGCCAGCCTCGCGCTGGTTTGAGAATCATAATTCGAAGCTTAGAACAGAGGTCTACTTATAAGTCTGTAATCCTAACACACACATACACAACCCAAATACACACACAAAAGACAGTAAATTAGTTGAGGTCTTAGTCTATAAGCAGGGAAAATGTTTAATTATATTGTACTAATGCATATCATAAAATTGCGCCTTTAAGAATACATTGAGAAGAAAAGCCCATGACGGTAAACAAAAATATTTACAACTACAACTAAGCATAATGAAAATAAAAGTTAATTCAAGCTAAAGTATGAAACAAATATTTTCGAAATTAATTTTTAGATCCTAAGTAAGAAGCGGCGACTACGCCTTGAAGTATGCAACCATAAAAGCAATGGAAATTTTAAAAGTTTAAAATGCAAATGTGTGAGAATACTTTGTGTATGTGTGTGTATTTATAGGGAAAACTTGTGCAATTTTCATTCAAGGAAGACGGCAAAGAAAGTGAACCAGCGCGGTGGCAAGATTGTTCATTCCCCGCCCCCAAAAACCATTTTGAGGCTTGATTTCCAAAACATTCTTTAATCTAAATTTCATAGCTACGTATATGTATACAGATTTTGCAAATCTGAAGGAAGCAAACATTGAAAAAAGATTTCAATACGAATATCTCAACAACAGCAGACGAAGCAGCAGAGAAAAATTTAGTTTTAACAGATACATAAGAACTAAAGAAAGCAAAAATGAATGAATGACAGAAAAACTAAACTAAACAATATGAATTATGGGAACATTATATGAATATATATACACACACATATATATTAAAACATTTTTAAAACAAAAACTAAACAACAATTACAAAGAAAGAAAAAAACAACAGATACATATCAGCAAATGGATAAAGAACAAAACGAGAGAAACTTTTACAAGAAAAATTATTAAGAAATAAAAATAAAACCGATATGTTTTAATGTGGTTTTTAAATTTTTTAATAATGTAAACGTAATAGGCAGAAAAGCGGCTACCAAAAAGGGGAAAGAAAGCATAACTGAATGAAAGCTTAGTTATAGATTATCGACCTACTTATTATTGCCTAGGCTATATGCTTACATAGTAAAGGCATATCCACATAAATATGTATATATGTGGAAACAGTAATATAAAGACAGTAAACCATAAAATAGCGATAAATCAGTAAAATAATGTTCTATTCTCTGGTATTTATTGTATTCGCTATGTTTCCCGTGTCGAAAGAGTTTCATTACGTATTTGATTAATTCTTTAATTTAAGTTCCCAATTCCCAATTGATTGCCTTATGTTTGCCTAAAAATGAATTACAATTAAATACAATTCAATACTAATTTCTAAGTTATTTATATGTATATGTATCGTATACCTCTATTATAAACCCCAATATCAATATGCTTATATAATTTGTGTAGCCTTACCTTAGAACTTTTCAATTGACGGTATTAATTATACATAATAAACATTTATATTTTGTTCGTTAAATAAATTCATTATTGTTTCATTCGAACTCACACATGCGAGATAAACCCAAACCTTTGAAGAAACGAATTTTAAATTAGTGAAAATTTTTGAAAGAAAATTAAAACCAACTATACAATTACATATATTATACTACATATACATATATGATTCTCTCCCCCACTTCAAGTTTTTGGGTCATTTGAGGGAGAGCCAACTAGAGGAGCATTACACTCAATTACAACTGGATATAGGCAGAGCAGAGAAAGTTCGCTGTAAATTTGTAACACATAATACTATGCATATCTATATACAGGCGTACATATGTATAGTATATATAGGGAGTTAAGTAGGAACGCAACTGATATTAAATATTTAAAATATCATGGCAGAGAAATGGCAACATCAGCAGATAGATGAAGATAACACAAGTCAAAACATATCAAACTCGTGCCCGATTACAACTATATATACACATATACATATATACACTATATATATATAAAAGAAATGCAGCCCCAAATTATGCGCAGCAATTTTCGATGGTAAAAAAGAAGAAAATTATAATGATATTGATAAAATTATTAAGCAGAAACCACTCGAAGTCGAACTCGGGGTCGAACGGAAAATGCAAACTTTATTTGCATAACTCAAAGTTGAGTAAAATTTTATCAGTAAATAATACGAAAATAACGATTAATATTATTAAAAATATTAAAACTACAAACAATGGCAAATAATTGTCTATTTTGAGGCTCATTTATTTAACATTTTTCAAACCCAAAATATGTCTTTCTTTTTAAAAATCGAACAAATCTTTTGCTAATATTGTAAAAAAAAAATTGATTTTTCAAAGCAAATGAAACAAAAAACATATAGCTAAATATTATTATAAAACTTACATAAAGCAGAAAAACTCGTATATATATATATAAATATAAATATCAGCCTTGTTCTTTATATATATATTTGAAAACAAAACAAAAAAAGAAACCATACAAAATATTAATAAATTATTAACTACTATAAAAAAAAAGAATACAAAAACATAAAAAATATTTAGCGAAAATATTGTATTGTGAGTTTAAATGTATTGTTGCATACGAAACCAAAGACATAAAAATCGGTACAGTTAAGTTATATGTGAAACTATATATGGCTATACCAACCGATTGGCAATGAAAGATTATTGGCAAATCGGAATAGATCAGAAGAACCGAACCGAAAGAAAGGTGAACCATTTTTCACAGAAAACAACCAGCGATAAGAGCTAAACAAAATTGAATTCAATTAAAATCTCCAAGCAATTTATTTCAATTTCAAATACATAGCAGAAGGGAAAGCCCAACCCGCGATTATAAAATTTGATAATGATATTATTTTGAAGCGATCAAGATCGGGGAAAGCACAAAGAGATCCCCTGCATCTAATGAGAGAAAAAACAACAAATCGCAGTTTGTAGCCGGCGACAAATTATAAAAATAATAATAATACAAATAATAAATAAAAACTTTAACAATTGTTTTGTGTAATTGTAAAGAAATGGAATTTGTTGTGTCCCACGTTGGGCATCGTTTTTGGTGATTCTATGGTTGCTTTCCGGCTTTCAAAACACGCAATCGGGGGAATTGTAGCATAAATTATATGTTTCAATATATCAATTACGGGTTCTGTATATTATTACGTGTTTTTTACTACTCGTTTAAATCAATTGAAAGCGAATTAGTTCAATTCAATTGCTTATCGCCATATGTGGCGTTTCAATGATCTTTGCAGTTCAGATGTAGTTCAGAACCCGACAATGTGTTGATAATCTGGATGGAAAAGATCCGAAGAAGGGTCATTGGTTTTAAAACCAGCTGAAGGATAAAAGAAGCAACAAAAAAAGGACTCAGATTTTGATTCCTGTTCTCTACCTGCAGCCACTTAACAGGAAACAAACATAATATTTTAAAATATTATTTATTTTAATGTCTGACACACCCTGTATGAGCCGAGCTCGGTATTGCCGCGGACTACTTATCTGTTAGTCAGTTGAATTTCAACAGAGCGACGAGACGGTTGCAAAATGAGATTACTCTGCTTTGGGTTGCTGCTTGTGTGGTTTTCAAGCCAAAGCGAAGCTAAAGTGAAAGTTTCCTGCAAGGATGAACAAGGGAACGACGTAGATTGGTAAGAATTTCAGCCTTTTTATCAGGTTACGCCTTTTTTAATATACAAATACTAGGTCTATCAAATACGATTTTTATTTTCTATCAACATGATTATTGGTGAACTTCACTTAACCTCCGCTTCAGAAATAATGTTCGCCGTTGATAATTTATAATTAATCTTTTATTTTCGACTACAGGTGGCACTTGTACAAGTTGCCCAAGCACTACCAGCACAACGATTTAGGAAAGGACACCACTGGGCTGCGATACTTGTACTTGACCAGCCAGAGCTACAGCACTTGGCAGCTGTCTGGAAAGAGGATTAACGACCCCGAATCCCTGCCTGCTCAGACACTGAACCCCATAAATGCCGATCCCAACCACACCCTGCTAGCCGTTTATAATGATCAGCAGCCGAACGGCACTGTTTTCAGCACCGGAGGACACGCCAAGGGAGTGGTGGCCAGTGACGGGGAGACTGCCATCTGGCTGGTGCACTCAGTGCCTGGATTTCCCACCGTACCCGACTACTCGTATCCCACCACGGGAGAGCAATACGCCCAGAGCATGCTCTGTGTCACGCTGAAGGCGGAGGATCTAGAGAAGGTGGGCCAGGTGCTGGTCTACAACGAGCCTCACTTCTACTACCAACGGAACCCCCTCTTCGCAAACTCCGACGAACTCTTCCCGAGTCTGGAACGCGCCCTGCACGGCCAGTGGCGCACTGAGTCTCCTTTCCAAAAGGATGTGGAGGTGCGCAGCTTGGACGGCAAGAAGTTCCACCTGTTCGGCAAGAGTGGGCGCGCTAATGTGGAGCTCTATGCTGATGTGGTGGCCCCTGTCTTGGACGTTAGCCTGTTTGTGGAGGCGTGGCGAGATGGCACCGGCAATCTGCCGAACAGCTGCGAAAAGAAGGACAAGATCCTTAATGTGGAGGCCATCGCCAATGAACAGCTTTCGGTGAACTTCAAGACCACCCAGGATCACTCCAAGTGGGCCGTATCCCGACCCACAGGCATCCTTATTTACCGCTGGCGCGTTGGTGGGGGCGACTGGATCTGCGTGGGCGACATAAACCGACAGCGGGGCCAGCTGAACCGCGGAGGCGGCACGGTGTGTCACAAGAGCGCAAGTGTCTCCAATCTGTATCGCCAGATGGTGGCTAACTGGGACAAGTGCGCCGAGGAGTAATGGATGCATAAACCAAAATGTACTTTTTGTTTAAACCAAACGGAATTAAAACCAAAACTTACAAAATTCTATTGATTTTAAAACTTAAATTTTCAGAAAATATGGGCCCCATTTAAAAAGTTACGCATATTTTATCAATAAAGTTTTAGAAAATTGGTTGAATATATCTTATAACGGTCATACATCGAAAAGATCGGAAATGGCATGTCCTTTCCGAGCAATATGGACCCAAGCGATGGCTATCTTGCCAATTTCCATCAGATTCTTGAAAACTTATTCCTTCTAAACTTTTCAATATGCTTGGAAGAACAATATGGCCCCCACGATGGCTATATTTCCGCCAATTCCCATCCGATTCACATGCGACCTTAATTGATTTGTAGATCGATTTCCCATCATTCTGCATCAAAATCTAGAAAAAAATATTTTTGAGATTTTTTGTTAAATTTTCTGGAGGCTCCCCTTCAGAATTCGGATGTGGCATGGAAAGTACAACTTGGCCTCCCCGCGATGGCTATATCTTTGCCAATTTCCATCAGATTGTTGAGCGGAATACCTTAATCGATTTGTAGATCGATTCCCCATCATTCTGCATCAAAATCTAGAAATAAAATATTTTTAAGATTTTTTGTTAAATTTTCTGGAGGAACCATCAAAATTCGGATGTGGCATGGAAAGAACAACTTGGCCCCCCTCGATGGCTATATCTTTGCCAATTTCTATCAGATTGTTGAGCGGAATACCTTAATCGGTTTGTAGATCGATATCCCATCATTCTGTATCAAAATCTAGAAAAAAAATATTTTTAAGATTTTTTGTTAAATTTTCTGGAGGCTCCCCTTCAGAATTCGGATGTGGCACGGAAAGTACAACTTGGCCTCCCCGCGATGGCTATATCTTTGCCAATTTCCATCAGATTGTTGAGCGGAATACCTTAATCGATTTGTAGACCGATTCCCCATCATTCTGCATCAAAATCTAGAAACAAAATATTTTTAAGATTTTTTGTTAAATTTTCTGGAGGCTCCCCTTCAGAATTCGGATGTGGCACGGAAAGTACAACTTGGCCTCCCCGCGAGGGCTATATCTTTGCCAATTTCCGTCAGATTGTTGAGCGGAATACCTTAATCGATTTGTAGACCGATTCCCCATCATTCTGCATCAAAATCTAGAAACAAAATATTTTTAAGATTTTTTGTTAAATTTTCTGGAGGCTCCCCTTCAGAATTCGGATGTGGCATGGAAAGTACAACTTGGCCTCCCCGCGATGGCTATATCTTTGCCAATTTCCATCAGATTGTTGAGCGGAATACCTTAATCGGTTTGTAGATCGATTTCCCATCATTCTGCATCAAAATCTAAAAACAAAATATTTTTAAGATTTTTTGTTAAATTTTCTGGAGGAACCATCAAAATTCGGATGTGGCATGGAAAGAACAACTTGGCCCCCCTCGATGGCTATATCTTTGCCAATTTCTATCAGATTGTTGAGCGGAATACCTTAATCGGTTTGTAGATCGATATCCCATCATTCTGTATCAAAATCTATAAAAAAAATATTTTTAAGATTTTTTGTTAAATTTTCTGGAGGCTCCCCTTCAGAATTCGGATGTGGTACGGAAAGTACAACTTGGCCTCCCCGCGATGGCTATATCTTTGCCAATTTCCATCAGATTGTTGAGCGGAATACCTTAATCGATTTGTAGACCGATTCCCCATCATTCTGCATCAAAATCTAGAAACAAAATATTTTTAAGATTTTTTGTTAAATTTTCTGGAGGCTCCCCTTCAGAATTCGGATGTGGCACGGAAAGTACAACTTGGCCTCCCCGCGATGGCTATATCTTTGCCAATTTCCGTCAGATTGTTGAGCGGAATACCTTAACCGATTTGTAGTTAGATTTTTTATCCCTCTGCATTAAAATATGTTTAATTATATTTAAATCTTTAATAAAAAAATTGTTGTGGAGCCACCTATGTTTGAAGTTTTATAGTTATAGTATGACCCTTTCTCAGAATTAAACATGTTAGTTGGCAACGCAGGCGAACATAGTGTTACCAGCACGGTTGCCATTCCAAAAAAATTATTTGTACCAAAATTTTGAAAAAATGTACCAATTTGAGCAAAAATGTACCACAAATTTTTCTCGGTATTTTTTAAAACTAAAATTTCCTAACGTTTTTTTAAAATGATCTTTTATTATTTCACGTTTCATTTTTTACTTCAAATTATAGTAGTAGTATAGTATTTAGCGTATAAAAAAAAAACAGAACTTTCCTTAAACAATAATAAATTAAATTTAAACTTAGTTCATTTTTAAAAATGAACAGTCTTTTGGAGACCAAACATAGTGAAGTAACAAATATATTTTTCAAATTCAAGTTCTCGAAAGATTTTATGTATTTCACAATTTATAACTTTTTACGTAGTGATGGACCCTACGTTGGCGCATACATATTTTCTCAATTTGAGACGGAACATCGCAAATCGACTGCATGCGATATTTTTCAGTGTTAGTAATGGTTCCATTTCTAACAGATACAAAATTTGTGCTTGGTGGAACAGAGCCATTTGTTAAAATAATATGTGTGAAAATAAAATTTTTTGAAAAAAAAACTAGACCAGGCATATTGAAAATGTACCAAAATGAAAAAAAGTGATCCAATGTACCAACGCATAAAAAATGTACCAGTTTTGGTACATTTGTACCAAAAATGGCAACCGTGGTTACCAGATGTTCTTATCCTAGAGGGCGCTATTTCACCTCACCTTTGGCAACTCGAACCTAAAACAAAAACAAAGCCAAGCCGTAAACGGCAGAAAACTAACACTCTCCGCAAAATCTATATTATTTGCGGCCTAATTTAGAAATTGATAAGCCGCTCGGAATGTTCTGCTGCCTACGCACCTGTCTCAACGGAGGACAGCTACGAAAACCCGCGGCAGCTGCCAGAAGCCATGAACCAGAAGTCCATCTTGACGCAGCGCATATGGGTAAATTTTAAAAATAAAAACGAATAGTGTTATTTAGAAAAAGATAAAAAATTATAGATAACGGTGATGTTTAGTCGGCACGACAGAATGACTCCATATTTACACGAAACATACAATTCCACACAATTCGTCAAAATGGAGCCATTTCCGTTTCCTACCGACACAAAAATTTCCCTAATGGCTTTGAGAAGTCAATATTTCCCAAAATTTGTTTTTAAGGTCCATAATTAATTCCTTAACAACAAAACTTAGATCTTAAACAATACTATTGGTAAATAATTACCTTCTATTTTGCTCCCCAGGTCCAGACGTGATCCTGCTGTCACACCAGCTGCGTGTAACAGGAACGGGGGGTGTCCTGGCTACGGCTCCCTTGGTCCAGTCCAAATCCTACTTTGAAGTTAAAATCCAGCAGGGTGGCAGTTGGTCCGTGGGAGTGGCCACTCGGCAAACGGATCTCAGCCGGAAGTGCGGCGGCGGAGACCGCGAATCCTGGTGCTTGTGTTCCGACAACGCCACCCGCCACGACGACCAAGAGGAGTTCCAAGTGGTGGTGCCTGCAGCATGCACAACCCAGCCATCAAAGACATCCAACGGAATCCTGAACAGCAGCGCTGCTAGAGCGGCAGGACTCATCGCCATAGAAGATCTGCAGCAGGAGGATCTGCTGATGACTACGGGAGTTGCTCCACCTGAGGATAGCATCGGCGACACCTTGATCACATCACCAAAGCGGGATTATCCAGACGAAGGTGATATTGTAGGGGTGGCCTTTGACCATGTGGAGTTGAATTTCTACTTCAACGGAAAAAATCTAGAGGTTCCCTTTAGGAATGTGCGGGGAGCAGCATTGTTCCCCGTCATCTATGGTGAGGTTTATGATTTCTCAAATATGTTAGAAAATAAACATATTTTTTCTATTCCAGTGGGAAATGGCGCCATTTTGGACATTATCTTGGATAACTTTTCCCACGGTCCTCCGCCTGGCTTTGAGCGTATCCTGCTAGAACAGTCTCTTCTTTAGAAGGTTGCATACAAAAGGACCTTAAAAGAGGAAAAGCTTCAGAACAAAACATTCAATAAAAAAAGAAATAGAAAGTGCGTTTTAGGATTATAGGAGGATTATTTTCAATTATACCAGCATATTTATAATGATGTTTTCAGAAAAGTATAAAAATAACATAAATTCTAGTCAAAAATGATGAAAAATCTCCATTTAAAACTTTACCAGATCCAAGTATTCAGAATCTTGTAGTTGTAAAACGCATTGTCCTATTCATTTGAGAACGATTGTATAAACTTCGAAACTTCTCTAGTCCTTGTACTCCCAAATCCAGAATGTGTTGTTTTTATTTAATCGTGTTTTTGTTTTAGTTTTGTAAATTACTTACAAAACCTGACCCTGCGACTGCTTTTGTATTATACACTGATCTGTATATACCTACAGACGGCATTTTTATGGATCTATATAGCTCTATAACCAAATCACTTAGTCATGTCTCACATTCCAATTTACAATGGCCATGGACCAGTCCACTTACGTATTCGAGCACGGAATTACCTAACTAACTCTAAGAAGCATCTGTATATCTTAATAAATTGTATCTACATATATCTACCGCTCTGAAAACTGATTAATCCGCGCGCGGACAATAAATCTATGTTATGTACTTGAAATTATTTGACTGAGTCTTCATAGTTTGCCTTGTCAATGATATAAAAATAGTAATTTTTTTTGGATGGATTATTTTTACGAAATTATCTGTAAAGTTTAAGAGATGATACATGGCTGGCAAGGGCGAGATCATCCAGATCCACATCGGCCAAGCGGGTGTCCAGATAGCCAACGCCTGTTGGGAGCTCTACTGTTTGGAACACGGCATCTTGGCCAATGGAAGAGTGATGCAAAGGCCCGTCGATGACGCGTTCCTCACATTTTTCGAATTCACCAGCGCGAATACATGTGTGCAGCCCCGCATTGTCATGATCGACACCGAGCCCACGGTTATCGGTAATCCATTTGAATCCTTTTTAGGCATTAGGTATCTCAAGTGTCTTTTTCAGATGAAATCCGAACTGGCGCCTACCGAAATCTTTTCCACCCGGATACTCTTATCTCGGGCAAGGACGACAGTGGCAGTAACTTCGCCAGGGGCTATAATTTGATGGCCAGTGAGCTCCTAGAGCGCTCCATGAATGCGATTCGTCGGGTGGCCGATCGTTGCCGGAATCTGCGAGGCTTCCTTGTTTTCCGAGCCATTGGTGGAGGATCAGGCTCCGGTCTGGGTACTCGAATAATGGAGAAACTTTTAGATGATTTTGGCAGAAAGATGACGGTTATAGAGTTTCTGGTCTATCCATCGCCTTCGTAAGTCAAAAGTTATTATTGGGGTTTCTTTTTTTTCGATACACAGATAAAAAAAATAGATATGAATGATAAGAAGGTTATCTTATCATGTCTTTGAGTAATGAATTGTATATATTATATTTTCCGGGTGAATGCATACCCTTATTTATTTGATAAAACACAAAACAATTCAAAAGGAAAATTTTTATCACTGTGGACGGAAGTCCACGAGGTGACGACCTGCATGCCTAGGCGTGCGCGAGGAAACTCTATATATAGCCGAAGAATTAAAAATTTTCTGTAGGCAACCGATCTAAATGAATGATATACCAATCGAAAGGTATTGTTTCAATTAGATAATTTTTGTCGAAACATATTCCAAAAGTTATTTGGTTTGGGAGAAATTAGGGTGAAAGTAAAAAAATTTTTTATCACTAAAGTGGGGCTGGTGGACACATTTTAGTCCCCAGATAGAATATTTTTATATATTCGCATTCTAGAGCTAAATACGCGTCGATTGGTACCTCAATCGACCCGATCCAACATTTCATTCAGAAGTTATTCGAAAAATTCAATTTTTTCTTCTTCTTCAAAATGAAGCCAGTTTGCGTCGGTTTGTCGGTTTGTCTGTTTGCACTATTTTTATCTTAAAAATCCTGAAAAAAATTGGAAAATGTTTGTTACTATCATATGAGCAACTATTGTTCTACAACTTTTTGAAATACCTTAAGCTTACGTCAAAAAATTAAAAAAACTTTGTTAATGAAAAAATGCATAACTTTATAATTAAGAAAGATATTAAAAAGAGCTTTACACCGTTGAAAGGGGTTTTTAAATATCTATTTCACTTTCTTTGGGACCAAACGTCTATATAGTACACAAAAAAAATACACTGAAAATAAACTTTTTTTTTAAGAAAAAAAATTATTTTTCAAAATTTAGTCGACTGACCCTTTTTTTTTTTTGCACGTGTAGATAGCTTTTGAGATGACGCAACTTTTGACATATCGCTCATATCTGGCAAAATCCGTTAACTCAAGATATAGTCCTGTAAGTGCAGCTACCCATTTTGTGCAGCCTCCTGTGAAGCTTGCATTTACTTATACATGTGTGTGTATTTGATTGGCAACTTTGCTTTTTGGAGTCTGCATATATTTGGTCTATACCCTAAAAAATATGGAGTAGATCTTTTCAGATTTTAGATAATTTATTTAAAAATAAAATCCAAATAAAAAAGGGCTTAAAAAAGTAAAACGTAAACATTGACTCAAGTCGGACTCGAACCCAGGCCCTCCGTGTTAGGAACCACGACGCTCTCCACTCAGCTATCCTCGAACTTTGTTGCTTAATGGCAACTTTTGATGTAATTCTACTTTGTGTTTCAGTGTCTCATGTCTTAATGAGAAGACTCAGAAGATTGGTACTTCAACCGACCCGGTCCGACATTTCTTTCAGAAGTTATTCAAGAAATTCGATTTTTACAGTTTTTTTTAAATTAAGCCAGTGGGTTTGTTTGTCTATATTTTTTTCTTTGCAATACTGAATAAAATTGGAGATTTTTGTTAATGTCATATGACTCATATGATATGAGCAATTATTGTTCTACAACTTTTTGAAAAAGCTGTAAAAATCTAATTTCTTGAATAACTTCTGAAAGAAATGTCGGACGGGTCGGTTGAGGTACCAATCTTGAGGTCCCAAAGAAAAACAAGAAAAGAAAGCTAACTTCGGGCGAAGCCGAAGTTGATATATCCTTGCAGTTGTGCCATTTCCGATCGTTCAGTTATATGGCGGCTATTGGATATAGTTGGCCGATCCCTATGAAATTTGGCCAATAAGATTATTTTGCCCAAAATGGAATCTGTGCCAAGTCCCATCTTTCTAACTTAAAAAACACCAAAGTTATGCCAATTCGGATCGTTCTATGATAGCTATAGGATATAGTCGGCCCATCCTTATGAAAGTTTGTACATAAGATATTTTCAAATATTTCAAAAATAAAATGCAAATAAAAAAGGGCTTAAAAAGTAAAACGTAAACATTGACTCAACTAGGATTAGAACTCAGGCCCTCCCGTATTAGAAACTCTCCACTCGGCTAATCTCGAACTTTTTTGCTTGATGGGAAATTTTGATGTAATTCTGCTGTATGTTTCAGTGTCTCATGTCTTAATGAGAAGAATGCAAAATTTTATGAGTAGAACGCTTGCATATGCCCCTACTGCATATGCATATGCCCCTACTGAGCATATAATGCATATAAATAAATGCAGCCACCACCGTTTTGGGCCAAATCATGGATTAAAAGCTAAAAAAAAACCAGGCAAACCAACTCCGCCAATACTTTTCTAATATTTATTATTTTATATCGCACACCCAAAATAAATTGTTACATTCAACAATTGGTTTAACTAGAAAAACTGGAAAAACGTAATTTCCATTTTTTTTTAATTTTTTATCTTTGCGCATTTTTTTTTTATATATAATACATGTTTATTATATGATTGATCGGATATGCCATAAATTTTTTTTTTGTTATAAGTTAGAAGGAAGGAACTTAGTACAGATTGCATTTTGGGCAATCTTATCCGATTTGCAAAATTTTATTAGGATAATTGGCTTAACTTTGTTGTTTTTGAAGCTAGAATGATGGGACTTTTTATGGTTTCCGTTTTGGGCAATCTAATCCTATGTTCATAAGAATCGGCCAACTATATCCTATACCTGCCATATAACTGAACGATCGGAAATGGCACAACCTTTCTATTTTTAAAGATGCTTGGGGTGTTTCCAATATTTTTATTAGAAATTTTGTTGATGGTGAAATTCTCATAAGGATCGGACAACTATATAGGATCCGATATATATAATAATAATATAAGCTTCTGCTTAACTGCAAGGGTATTTCAACTTCGGCTCCGCTTGAAGTTAGCTTTCCTTTTTTGTTTTTTTTTTATAATTTATTATATAGTGGAACTCTCATAAGGATAGGCCTCTCATCTGTTAATTTGTTAAAAAAAATTGGTTTCCCACAACTACGAAAAAATGTTGGATCTTAAATACATTTTTGGGCAAATTTTTAATTAAAATTTTTAAACTAACCAAATTCCAAAACCTTTGTAAATTAAAAATACGTATAACTTCAGAGCCACTGAAGCTATCGAAAAATTCTTTACGTCTTTGGAAAGGTTTTTAAATTTTCCACCTTCTTGAATTTCAAAATCTATAGAGTTAAAAAAAAAAGAGTTTTGATGTTTATCCTTACAATTAAAGTATTGCTAACTGTGTGAATCGCCTGTCCAGAGGTTACTTCCATATATATATATTCTATATATTATGCGTTCTGTTTTAAATAATTGAAGATCAATATATACAAAAAAACAACTGATATCATATAAAAAAAACCTCTTGACGAGGTAAAGTACCGGTGACGAACCTGCATGCGAAACCCAAAATATCTGATATCAATTTTAGTGACGATAATATGCTATATAGGTGTACAAAATTGCATATAAAAAATATTCTTGTTCGGCACGTGCAAGAAAAACAAAAAACAAATCAGTCACGTGCCGAACAAGAATATTTTTTATATGCAATTTTGTACACCTATATAGCATATTATCGTCACTAAAATTGATATCAGATATTTTGGGTTTCGCATGCAGGTTCGTCACCGGTACTTTACCTCGTCAAGAGGTTTTTTTTATATGATTATATTTAGTTAAAATATCTGTTTTTATTTCTAGGATATCCCCTGTGATCGTAGAGCCGTACAACGCCCTATTGGCCGCCCACTTTTCCATGGACTGCGCGGATGTTTCCTTTATAGTGGACAACGAGGCTCTCTATGATATCTGCGCTAATACCCTGAATGTCCCCGCTCCCACCTATACGAATCTGAACCGGATTATTGGGCAGGTGGTCTCCGGATTTACAGCATCGTTGCGCTTCGGCGGAGGGTCCAGCGTGAGCTTCCAGGAGCTCCAGACGAACTTGGTGCCGTACCCGCGAATCCACTACCCTCTGATCAACTACGCACCTCTGGTGCCCATCTCCCACTCCCAGTTCGTCAATATGTCGACGGCCCAGCTGACCGGGCAGTGCTTCCAGATGAGCAACCAAATGGTCAGGTGCAACCCCTCGCACGGCAAATACATGTCGTGCGTCCTGCTGTATCGTGGGGAAATCGCTGCCAACGAGATCAATACGGCGCTGGAGAACATAAAGAGGACAAAGTCGTTTCGATTCGTGGACTGGTCGCCCACGGGCTTCAAAATAGGAGTCTGCGGTATGCCGCCGATATATGTTCCTGGCGGCGACCTGGCGCCCACCAATCGCGCCTGCGTGGCCATATCGAACAACACCAACATCCGGATAGCCTGGTGCCGGCTGGTGAACAAGTTCGACAAACTGTATCAGAAGCGGGCCTTCGTTTATCACTATGTGGGTGAGGGGCTCGAGGAGGGAAACTTTTCCGAGGCCTCGGAGAATATCTGTCAGCTGGTCCACGACTATCTGGAAGTGGATGCCTCTGCTCCAACTTCCAACCACGATTCCGGCGACGACGAAGACTAGTGGCCCTTATCCACCCAAAGCCCTTTCTCCCTTCAGCATCTGTGTTGTTCGAAAAAATTATTAAATTCCCCGTGGCACATTTTACTTATTATTATTTTATTTTTATGTAAGCTTATGATCCTTTGGTAATTGACGTCCAATTTTTTCTCTCGATGACTTTATCAAGCCAAGAAAAAGTTTGAAGGACGGTTTGTAAGAATACTCTTCATAAAATACAATGTGTCCATGGGGTATTTCTGTTAAGAGAGTTTATAAATGAGAATATTAGAAACAGGGATCAAGTATTCCTACGAATCTTTTAAAAGATTAGGCCCCTTTTCTGGGTGCCGACCTATGATAATTCCAGTATTGCCTGAGTCTATCTTTAAAGAGTAGTTTAAGCTTCGACCTGATGAAAGATACCTACCTTTCTTTTTTCCTTATTTTATTTTTTGCCAAAGCTTTCGTCAGCTCGAAACCGTTGGCCAAATTAAGTATTTATGGTTGGCTAAAACAAACATTGACCCAGCCTGTAATTTGCGTTGCTTGACCCCGGCCCCAAAGAGCGGCAGTCGGGGGTCGGGGAGAGGACGGGCAGTATCGGGATGGAGGGCGTGGCCAGCTGGGCCGATATGGGGTATAATTAAAATGATCGCAGCCCGAGGGTTTAGCACGTACCGAGGCAAAAGTCGCGCTTATCGCGATCGCACCCAGGGCAAGGTCTTCCCGATCCGCCGATCCTCCGATCCGTCGATGCAGCATCTGCGGATGATCTTCATTCTGCTCCTCGGGGCTCTCCCGAGGTCCCTTAACCCCTTAGCGCCCGATTCAGTTTTCGCTGTGTGACGTGACTTACGCACGCTTAATGCTTAATGCGCGATTATCGATTAAGGGATCTTGGCCAGCACGCAGCAGACCGCTCACTTGGCCATCTTATCAGCTTTTGGTGTGGTCCTTTCGCAGGACCGCTGACCGCTGTTATTAAAGGCATTATCATTATGAGATCCCGGTTCCTGGGCCCCTTTTCTGCCAATTCCTTTGTGTGTTAACTGTTGCTAATCTTAAATTGAACTCCGGACGGTTGCTTTTGTTTTTTTCAGCGTGAGAACCGCTGCGTGTGGCTCCATCGAAGAAGGGGCTCTATCCTTATTTTTCAGGGGGTGTTAATGAGCTAAAGGAAATGCCAAAGGACCACCCTGGGCCAAAAAGCAGTGAAATGAAGACGTTCTACCGATCGACGTGAACTAATAAAGCAATTCTCCGAGATGGCCAAAAGGAAAAGGTGCGTCAACCGGAGGGATGGAAATAAAAAAATGACTAAAGGCAGGGAGGATTGGCAGAATGGGGAGATAGGCAGGACGACCTCTGTGCACCACAACATTTGAAATATCTAGTTAACTCTGGGGCCGCTCTGACCTCCTTTATTTATGCACCAATCCGTGGGAAATGCTGGACAAGACACCTGGGGCCGATTTATGCCATAAACGAAACGAAACGAACCAAAAAAAGAACAACATCCATTGCAAAAACCCGCACCCGCAACAAAAGACACATAAATGCAAAAAAAGTATAAATATTCATATAAAAGGTCGATACATTAATTCCCTATAATAAAATAATAAAGTTAGCATTTTCCTAATAGTTATCCAGTAACAAAATTCAAGACTTTCTTCCGATGTTATTGAGCTTAGTGGAAAACATAACTTCGCATTTCAAAACTTTATATTTTGTCCCATAGGACCTGTTGCCGCGAAACCTAGTAAAGCTTTTATGAAACTGAAAAACCCTTTATTAAGATACTTGAGTTTTAGACAAATCCCCACTGAAAGATAGTGTATACTTAGGAGGTAAAAATATTAAACAACCGTCGAGTGAATTAATAAAGCGCCTTGCGAGGCGGCCACGCATTAAACGACACACTCCACAGAAAAACATTACAACGAATCCAGGCAGGCCGAAAGGCAGGAAGAGCTCTATTCCGAGGACCATATGGCCACATGTGTGCGGCTACGTTTACGGATCCGCAAAATGAATAGATGCCACATGACTGACCACTCCAATGTACTGCACTCCACTTTTGTTGTTGCCCGGTTTTTTCGCCGAGGGCAAACATTTTGGAATTGCAATTTTCGACTTCATTTCCAGGCTTTGAACGCCTGGGCTGCATTGGGTTTTATTTTATTTTTTATTTATTTTTTTGTTTCGGGAGAGGAGTGTGGCAAGCAGACTGAGTTCGAGGCAACACCTACCGAGGCACCACAACCACCAAATGGGCAAACCAACACAGTTCGCTAAGACATCGGTGGGCGGTTGCAACTGTGGCAAGGAGCTAAGGGAAGTGGTTTTTACACTAAAAAAAATAGCATCTTCTTCGGTTTTTTTTTAAATTGGGAAAAGGCCAGACCCATGACTTCGATTCCCTAAATATATTTATATTATTTCGTTGGATGTATCCTAGAATGGCTATGAGATCGGTTGGGTCTACCCCTTTTTCAGACGGTGTAGGTCTACGCAGCAAGTGTTTCGATTTATGTTTTTGCGCCTCGGCCGCCACAGCTAGCTACATGCCACATGCCCCGGCTCTGAATCCGAATCTGGCAGACTCGGCTGCGGCTGTGGCAGCGGCATTTTCATTCAAAATGTTTAACCAGACCCGGCACGGTCGGGGCCGGCCAGAAGACCACTTGTTGCTCTTTTATTCATTCAATTTGTCAGTTTTGCACTAGCACAAAACGAAAGCCAGTCCAGTGCAGTCCGGGCTGGGATCCCTTCCCCCACTTCGGGACCCGGCCAGAGTCAAAAGGTTATCGCCACACTTGCTGCATTTATAGTGCCCCATCATGCGGCATGTGATCATCACGGAGATGATAATGACGCTGATCGTGGTCTCTGCTCTGGTGCTCCTCTGGTCATGTTTACATGGCAGAATTATTAGTGGTAATATTTGTGAAATATTTGTTTTCTAATCTGTAAACACCAATCATATTAGCAATTTGAATATGACAGCGCCGGCTCCAAACAGTAACAGGCCTTGTTGTTGTGATATTTGAGCTTTTCGAGAAGGGTATTTCCATTTTTGGGAGTACTTTGAAAGTGTTTTTTATTCTGCTAAGGGGGTATAAGTTATACGAGGCTAAGAGACCAATTCAAGAGAAGTACTATTTTAGATTAAACCCATTTTTAGTTTTTTTTTAGCAAAGACCTATCTTGCAGAAATTATTATCCATTTAAATTTAAAGACTTTTGAAAATTAAATTTGAAAAAAAAGAGTATCCTATTTTGAGGATCCACATGATGCCACAAATCTTTATGCCCCTTGTTGCATTTGTGGTCAACGGTCAGTGGCTTGTGGCTAGTATTTTGGTTATTATGTTGGCTTGGCCGACGGGTTGGCACCGATTGGTGGGTGGGTAGGTGGGGCGTGAGTTATTATCTATTCAATTGTTGCACTTTGCTGCTTCCTATTGCCTTGGGACACGGCAATGAAACCTCCCCCTGAATCACTCTTCCCTCTGGAATTTCTGCTGTGCAGTTATGAGAATGAGTGCCATGAAATTTATGATAAATGCCATGATCTCCGCGGCTTCGACGGCTCGAATTCGACTCGGCTCGTTAGCCGTCGCTCGAGCATCGTTTACAACACTTTAAGAGGATTTTACAGCCTCGACTCCATTGGCAGCCATTAGCGAGGCAATTGACATACTCCTTGACAGTCGGACCGAGAGGAGCTCTAAGTGCACGAAATTTATCATGGACGATGGATCGGAGGGGGCGTTTGCCAAAAATGGCACAAATAACGACATAATTTGGCCACAGATCTGGCCAGCATCGGATATCAGCAGCACCACCAGCAGCAGCAAGCTGCATTTGAGGCAAAATGCCAGCCAACTTGCAACTTGAAACGAAAAAAACAAAACGACAATCGACATATGCAAATTGACTTTGAAACGCAGACGACGCACAGCCAAAAATGGTGTGCAAATCGTTAAGTAAATACACTCTGCGAAAAATGCCAAGACTTTATGGCTAAAAAAATGTTACTACAATCTTAACAAAAGATTTAACAAAAATACTGAGCCTATCTGAAGTCGAAATAGTTCCTTTTCCCCCGGTGTTTCTAGAGTCGTGAATGGCAAAGCTGGAACATAAATAATTCAATTAGTTAAAGTAGAAATTAGCGGGCAACATAACATTTCGAACAAAGATTTGCCAATCTGACAGTCTTTGATCTCTGGGGCAGATGACATCATCCGGCGGACAGGCAAACGGTTAGATCAAATAGATTTTTAACAGCCGGACTAAATGGCTAAATGCTTTATTGGCTATCAGCTGGCAAATGCGAAATACAAAGGCCATGATTGAACTTGAAATTCCATATTAAGTGCATTTTGGAATAGAATCGAGTGGCGAAACTGAGTCGGGTCTATTGTGGAGTTCGGGGCTGGCATGGTAATTACTCTGGCTAAAAAGTCTCAGCCCCTTGGACGGCAGTGCATTGCAATTTGAGCAACAAAAAAGTCAAATTCTGCACTAAACGCAATTAATCAAGCGCCTTGGGTCGTGCCTGGCCAAATGTTTTCCACTCCTAATGATGCCGTGGTCATATACTCTGTACCCCATTGTGCCTCTACTCGCTCCTCCTTGCCGCCCCACCAGTTGCGCAAATATGGCCTGGGTCGAAGTTCAAGCCGACCGCAAACTGTGCTTAATGTCTCACTTATGGCCA
Organism: Drosophila ananassae; assembly: GCF_017639315.1. NCBI lineage: Eukaryota > Metazoa > Arthropoda > Insecta > Diptera > Drosophilidae > Drosophila > Drosophila ananassae. Next base: position 11,934,128 of record NC_057927.1, on the reverse strand, counting down.
AGTCTGTAAGCCAAAAGCCAAGCCTCTCCGGTTGCCGTTGCGTGAGAATGTTTGTGGCGGAGCGTTTGTCAAGCTCTAATTTGTGGCAACTCGGAGTCACGTGTCTGGCGGGCCAAGTCAATATCTTGATGGATCGACTGGCCGGATATCGCGATTGGGGAGTCGGGCATTATATGGCCTGATAATTTGGCTTAAATGCGTGGCTAACTCCACTCAACGGCTTCAGGTAATCACAGAGTAAATTAAATTCATTTTTATTCGATTTTCGACTTTCAGATACCTGTTAAATATATTTTTAATAGAATTAAAGTAATGGAGTCCAGGATTCTCGATATCAACCATACCCCTTACATATTCGTACTGCATCTTACTAATTTAAAAAGGATTATTAAATATAAAAAAAACAAATATACCCCTGAAGCCTAACAACTACAGGTAAGTTTGGATAATAACTGTCTTTGGCAGTCGTTCCTAATCCTAATCAATTTTGAACGCCTCACGAGGCGTCATAAATACGTTTTTTCGAAAGATAAAGACGGGATGGGTCGAGGATAGGCACGGGGCGAGACCGAATGAGGTTGTAATTTTTGCATTTTTAAAAAACATTGCCAAAGTGTTACAATTTCCATTAGTTACAGTTATTTGGCCGAAACAGAGAGTGAGGCAACTCGGCTCGACCGGGCAGGCACAATTATCAACTTTTTGCGTTGATTACGATGATGGATTATAACACTTTGCCAGTGCTCCAGTGGTCCGACCAGTGGCGGCCAGAAAAACTGGACCGACCGACGGACCGTCTCACCGTCCCACCGCCCGACCGTCCGGCAGACTGAGAAAATTGAATGAGTAGAGCTGCTGCAGGTATGGCAGCACTTGGGGGCAGGGCAACAACCGATTGCCATTCCCCATATGGCATTTACATACTATGTTGTCTCGTATCCTCCACTCGGAGGCACAGAAATTAATTTAACAGCTTGACAGGATTATGCGAGAACAGGGTCAGCAGCCACCGTGGCCAAAAGCCGCTGACAGCCAGCACGAAAACTGATTGGTCACAAGTCAAAATCGGAATGGCAGCTGGAGCGGCCCTTCGGGCCATGGCGAATGATGGGGCCAGAAGCCGGCCACTGTGCCCAATTAGCGGATCATTTAACACGTGCTCCTGCTCTGGCCTCCGGAGATATGGAATGTACTCTATAAGCCGCACGAACACAGGTGCAGTCGCTCCATCTGGCTGTCTCCTGGTGTGCTAATTGAGCCGGGATCTATGACAAACATAAATGCATTCGGGGAGGACCCAAAAACATGGGCCATAAAAATGTAAAACTCAGTTGTTGGAAAGCAAAATGCTCTTCCAAAATCATAGCTAAAGAGGAGTGTCTTTTAAATGAGTTTATTATCAGACCTCTTAAAATCTTCACCTCTAAGGTACGAATATCATGACAAATATTTTTTGGAAAGATTAGCAAAAGCCTCGGCAATATATCGCCAACCCGTTTAAAGAGTATCAGAAGTCAAAAGTCGGCTTAACGATCATTGACTAGACCATTTGCTATATAAAGTGGCATATGCAAATATGCCGACGATTAGGCCTAGTCCGTGGCCTCAACTTCGACTGGGACTGGTTGGTGGATCGGATTGGGCAGACTTCTGGCTACCGACTTCAGACTACTGGCATCTCCGACTGCCGCCGGCCGATTAATCAATGATAAATCCGAAATAGATAAATGACCAGGCACATGGCAAATGTTGTGTGGTCTCCTTTGCAGGACTGATCACCTGCTGTGGCTACTCCTGGGCTCGGGGTCCAATTCTTTGGGCAAACCCAACAGGCCCGCTCTTCTCCCCTTTGTCCTGTGTAGCGGGTGCAAGATAAATGCTCCACTGATGATGCTGACAGAGAGCCAGTCGCCCTGCAATCGTCTGGAATCCAGGGTCCATCCCCTTGCATCGTCATCATCATCAGTATTCACCCTTTTTGGGCATTGTCAATGTCCCGAGACGCATTTGCATCGTACGGTTAATTGTGACCGCTATTTGTTGACCAATTGTGGGTGGCAGCAGCACCACAGAAGCACCTCAGCACCACCACAGTGGCACCACCAAATTCGATTTGTTCGGAGGAGGCATTCTGCATATGTCAAAAAACTGGGAACTGGTTTAGGCTGCAATTCTTTTATTCCCTTACACAGAGCACATTGGTTGGCCAGAAAGTAGTTTTAAACTTTAATTGCAGAAACACTTAAAGTGCTAACAATATTATTTTGTTATTTAAAACCATAATTGTTACAAGAGGACCTCCTCAATGATTTTTAAGTAAGGGTAGTTGCTACTTCGCTGCTGGCATCTAACATCGCCGTTTGTGGCATTTGCATGGTGCACTCTGTGACTCCAAGTCCTGGCCCAGGTTCGCACAGGTGGCAGTTGGAGTGGAGAGAGCTAGAACTGCAGTGGCCGGGTCCTCTTACGAGCTTTGCCCTCGTTATCTCAGCACGTAGCTGTTGCAGCTAGCCGGATATCTATATATAGCCAACTGGTGTGATTTTGATTCATGGCGCGATTATATGTGCGCACGCAGTTTATCTTCTTTTCTTTTTTCTCAGATTTCTCGATTTTTTTTTTATCTTAACAGCACAGTAGCTTGGACTCAGCATGAAGGCTTGAAATCTGAGGAAGAGGCTCGATCCTCTTCTCCCCATGCCCGATCCCTTCCTTGTGGCACTTAACATTTTATTGTTAATAAAATATATTACAAGGCGCAATACAAAAGGCCAACCAGACTGTGTGCCAGCCCAGCCAGTTTTGCGCTGCTTTCAGACCCAAATGCGTTAACGAAATCATCTACCGCATCCTCCGGCCTCCTTGAGAACCCCCCTCAGGTGAGGATCGTGGCCCGCTCCATCCTCCGCCCCTGGGAATGTCGCGTGAGTTCGTGTCGTACATTTAACGCGTGACTTCTTTTGAAAATTGTTCATAAATTTTGCGTTTAACAGTAGCAGAAAGGCAACGGAAAAAGGCCCACAAAAGTGAGGCCAATACAAGACCGTTGAAGGCTGAGAACATGGAACTTGGCCACTGAAGGGATACAACATTTGGGAAATTGTACTAAAAGGTATACCCTAACAATATAAGCTGGTTATAAAACTATTCAAAATATTTATGAAAGGAATAAGAAAGAGGTAAGACATGCTTCGCTTCGGAACACAAAAATTAATCCACAAATCCGACAGAAATGTAAAAATGAATTACTAAATCTGCTCATCACTGGCTGCCTTTCGCTCATTATAATGCAAATGCAATATATAGACTCGACTGAAAATATGTACATATATACGAGCATTGGAGTATTTCTAATTAATAACACACAAAATGTAATCAGCAATGTTAATTAGGCACATCCGCTGCTCAACTCATTCAGCGTTGTCACCTCCACTCCGAGTTTCATTCATAAAATCTGACGCAGTCACAGTTTTCGTTCGACTGCTGCCCACATGGCAGACTGTTAGCTGAATTTGCATAGTTCGTAAGCCAAGTCAGGTAATATCGGCTGCTGTAGTAAAAAAGGCACAAAATCGTTAAAGATTTTGTGCGCTTGTTTCGATCGTTTTCGATTCAAAATGCCGTTGCCGAGAATTACCAAACCGGTCTACCGGTTATGAAACTGTTTCTGCATCAGTGTATCGGCTTGTGGATTTTGGGTTTTTTCGAGTTTGGTGATTTTATGAATGAAAGAGCGTAAAATTTGCATTTGAAACACGTGAAGTGTCCCTCCATATTACTCATACGCCCCGGTGATCTTTCGGAGGAAGAGCAGTTCAGTTCCGCCAAGAGATGTTTGCGGGAAAAAGCTGATTCTATTATGAATCAACATTTCTCTGACAGGTGGGCCAAACTGATTCATCTTTGCAGCCACAACACAAGTCCACTTATTCAAATAAGCAAAATGAATTATTATTAATTTATTATTTCCGGTGCCGCTCGAATTAAATCGCTGCCAAGCTCAGACAGATACAAAAATAATAATAAATGGATGTGCCTACATATAGAAATGTTAATGTATCTAATGCTTCAAGCACTTGTCAATGTTCTCCCGCCGTCTGTTTGTTTCTCTCAATGAGTTATCCCCGCAAAATCCCCCAATTATGTCGGTGGCGAAATGATACTTCAGCTGGTCTGATCACTCTGGTCTACCTTCAGCTCGCCTTTCCAAACAAAAAGCCCCAAAGACGAGGTCAGATCCAAGCTATGCAATCGACCAACTGGCTGACTGACTGACGGCCACGATCTGGACGATCGACGTTAGACAGGCAATTTGTAGACTTTTAAAATAGTTTCAAATGGAAACCACCGGAGAGCCAAAAGGCACTCGGCCAGACAACCTGTGCGCTGTCCGATCGCCAAAAGCGATTGACCACAACAAACACTACAATAAAGGAGTTTGATTTGCAAAGATCGAGGCGTTTTATACCCTTGATAGGAGGCTACTACAGGCCACTTGATTTAACTATTTATTTAGGAATAGCTCATTAGGAAGGACGCCGATTCTTCACACTAGAAATATACTTTTCTATAGAGGCTAGCATACCTTTTGGAAAGAGTATGAAAAGCGCATGCAAATTAATAGCCAACTTTGGCCAAAAATTAATTGATCACTCCAGACAGGCAACATTGCAGAGATTGCAGACCAGCCGAAATGGACAGATCGACAGACCGACAGACCAACAGAGCGACAGACGATCGATCGATGGCTGGCTGATCGCAGCGAATTATTTCGGGGGGAGTCTGGGGGAGTCTAAGTGCCCGCATACATGAGAGCTGATCGCAGACTTCCTGAGGTAGCCAGCTCGCGATTAAGTTGGTGAAATGTTTTTTCATGGCTGCATGAACAAATTTCAATTAACATATTCACGCAATAATTGCAGGGGTCTCTCGGCCCACGTAGCTTGTGGTCAGAAAAACAAAAAAACAGAAACATCGACGGCCCACGCCGTAATCCCCGGCCGACACGTGTCAAACTTCCGATCATTAGGAGGAGCCGGTCGCTCATCGCACCACGCCCACTCTGCTACGACGGCTAGGGTCCTAATTAATAAACAGACAAAACCATTTTTAGGGCCCCTCCAATGGAGAGAAAAACATTCGGATTGATAAATTATCGAAAATGCAGTTTAGCGTGTGCCTTAGACAAAAAGATATTGAGATTAATCATTGGTCCATCATCCGATCAGATCCGATGCGTTGGCGATCCTCTGCAGTAATGCCGCCTAATTAATGATGCCACGCATGGAAGGCGATGGAAACTTGGTCGTATAATCCAGTGGGTCAGTGGAAAATAAAAATAATAAAATCGAGAAGCAGTCCATGACGGAATATCCAATGGAAAATATTTGACAATTTGATACGGCGTCGGAATCTTTCGAAAATTTATTAGATGTGGCCATAATAAGATCGATTTGAGGATTTGAATGGCAATAAAAGAATATTTATACATTTTATGTAGTATTTTCTGTAGTGTTAGAAGTTTAGTTTTAAGATATATGTTCATCTCCGAAGTACCATCCATATTCTTGGCAAAGAAATTAAAAGATATTGTTGTGGTTTAAGTTGTTAATGGCATCCAAACTATACATACATCTGTTTGTGTAGATTCAACAGGTTGATCAAAAAATTAAATATTGAATTGATATTCAGACTGTTGGTTTCCACACCCACAATAAGTCATAGCAATTACCGTTGATCTCTGACTTAGACCGGCTCATAATCAAGACACAATTTTTAATTTAAGCTCGCCCCACTGAATAGTCCCCAAGTATCAAACACAATATTGCAAGATCGCTTAGATCGCTGCCCCCCCACATCCCACAATTGTAAGTCGGCCAACACTTGGCCCCTGGCTGGCAACTACTCATTGCAAATACCCCTGCTTGCCCCCGGACCCAGGCTCGACTTGAATATCGGACACTCCACAAATCTCCCGCAATTACAATACTTTATAAACTTATTTTTCTTCTGCCATCGAGGGGCTTGTATTATCGTCTAATTGCATCGCCGACGCTCTTGGCATTTAGCGCGTCAACAAACGAGCCGCCAACGCCGCGACCCCAAACCCCAAACCCCCAGCCACCAGCTACCAGCCCCCAGATCACCACCCCCACCCCATAATCCTATCGCACCTCGGCTAAAAACAAAAAGTAAGAAACATAGAAAAAAAATAAAAACAACAGAGTGGACCGCAGGCCGTTCCATTCATCATTTTTCGTTTAGTGACGCGCGTGCCTCGTGCGCCTCCAATCGAGTGTTATTTTTTTCACAGATTTTCAAATTGAGACGTCATGATCTCGTCGTCGTCGTCGTCTTGGTCGGTTCCCTCTGTTCCCCTGGGTTATGGTTATAATGCCTTTTTTTTATGAATACGTACAACATTTATTGTTTCATAAGGCACTGCGGGGCATGCAACTAACTCTAGAATAGAACATTGTTGTATTTAGGAGCTACGAGTATAATTAAGCGAGTATAAAACTGCGAATACTACAAAGATCAGTACAATAAGAAATACAACAGAAATACAACCAAGACCTATCATTATCATTATAGTGTAATATTATCTTAGGACCTATCTAAAATAATTATCTTAAATAAAGTCTTATGTAAAATATAAATTCGAATTGCTTACTATTTTTGGTTTAAGGCCTTTGGTGAGTAAATGTAATGGATTTACAGGCTTAAAAATAATTCTATATACATTTCAAGATTCCTCCTAGTCAATTTTTGTGATAAAAGTTTTATCAAAGATTCTTTCAGACTTTCCTGCAATCTTTTTTTTTCCCGCTAACTTGTTAAATGTACATAAACATCTTTCGGAAAATTTCGTCGTTATTGGATACTATTTTTGGGAAACCCCAATCGATATTAATTGTACCACTTTTGCAGGTTGTCCGTCTCGTCCTCCTCCTCGTCACTTGTCGAGGGCGGTGTGTCCAGGTTAGCAATATCCACATCCAGATAGTCCTCCTTAGCCTGCAGCAACTTATCCATGTACTCCACGATTTCCGTGAAAGGTGGCCGATCGTCGGCGTTGAAGTGCCAGCATTGTCGCATCAGAATGTAGATGTTCATGGAGCATTTCGCTGGCTTCTCCATTCGCTGCCCTGACACCAAGTAGCCGTAGAGCTCCTCAGCATTAATCGTGGGATATGGCTGCGCCCCATAGGTCATGATTTCCCACAGGAGAATGCCATACGACCAGACATCGCTCTTGGAGTCGTAGAACTTCTCCTGCAGGGACTCCGGTGCCATCCATTTGATGGGTAGCCTGCCGTTGGTGTTCTTCCTGTAGTAGTCGGTGGTCTGTATGTCTCTCGCCAAGCCAAAGTCAGCTATTTTCAGGACATAGTCGTCGGTCACAAGGACGTTCCTGGCTGCCAAGTCGCGGTGGATGCAGCGCCGTGAGGCCAAGTAGTCCATTCCCCGTGCGATTTGATGGGCAAACTTGATCAGATCCTTCTCAGTGATGACGTGAGCCGGCGGCGAAGGCGGCCCCTGCAGGTTATCCCTATCCTGCTCCCTTCCAAAGGGTCGGTTATTGAATAGAAAGTCCTTGAGGTTGCCATAGGGAGCGAACTCGACGATCACATAGAGCGGACCGTTTTGGCTGCAGCAGCCCAGGAGGTTGATGATATTGATGTGACGGCCAATTATCTTCATCACTTCCATTTCGCGCACCAGGCTGGCTATGTCGTCGTCGGTGTGACCCTCCTTGACCATTTTGACCGCCACAATAGCATTGTTGACCTCCGCCATGACCACGCGACCGAAGGCGCCCTCGCCTAAGGTGGCGCCCAGAACGAGCTGACTTCTCGGAAGCTCCCAGTTCGAGTCCAGAGGGAATTCGTACTCGTTGAAGGGAGCCGGCTCATTGCCGCTCTGCAGGACAGTGGTGCGCTGCTTCTGGATCCTCACCACAGGCATTATCATGGTATCCATGGAGCCGCTGGAATCGCCACCTCCCTCTGGCTTGAAGATGATCACCTTCTTGGTCCACTGATGCACTGTCTCAATGCGTTGTTTCAAAAGCTTCTCGTGCTTCACTTTTCGAACCGCATAGAATAAAAAGAAGCCGCTCATAAGGATGAAGATCAATCCTCCAAAAACTATGAAATACATAATGCTGGTGCGGTCCGTGACACTGCTAAAGCCCGCCTCGAACTGCTGCAGGCTGCGCACCACTCGCAGATAGGCAGAGGCGTTGGTGCGGCCCAAGCTGTTGGTGTTAACACACCAGTACCAGCCTTCCTGCTCCTCGGTGACGTTCACGAATTTCAGCTTGTCCTGGCCCTCGCCCATGACATGTCGATGCTTGGAGCAGTTGGTCATCGCCTTGCACTGTATGAAGATCCAGGCCTTGGTGCTGGTTAAGTCCGACAGGTAGTTGCACTCCATCTCCCCGCTACTGTTTACCAAAAGGGTCAGATTCGAGGGGGGCAGGGTAAGAATGGGTTTGTGGTTGACCCGATTCGTCACTAGCACCTGGGTCTCGAAGCGAATGCAGCCCATGTCGTTGCACACCTTACAGGTGTAGTTTCCAGAGTCATCGGGCACCAGGTCGCCCATGGTGAGCGAGTAGCGTTTCCTTTTGACGCTGTGATAGCTGCGGGTCCAGTCGCTTGTACCGTTGCGGTACCAGGTGATATTCGGCTTGGGGTTGCCAAAGGCATCGCAATTGAGCGACACCATGGATCCCGAAGGACCTGTGTACAGGGCACTCATCTTTTTGGTATTCCGCCAGGAGGGTTTCGTCCAAGCACTGCCCGGCAAATCGGGAATGTGGTCATCGTCGTCGGCGTTATCATCGTCTGCATCGGCAACAGTTGGCTTGGCAGGAGTTGCCGCGCTCTCTATTCCCGGGCTGGCCGTGCTAGAAGGACTCTTGCCACTTTTGTTACCACTACCATCGTAATCCTTGAGCAACTCCTGGCTATTGGCGAGCTGACGCCGAGCAGCAACCTGCAATGGTGGTTGCAACAAGAACAGCAGAAGCATCAGCAACAACGCCAGCGATCCGTTCGTCATTATGATCTGTGAGTGACTGCTTCGCCAACTCCAGGCAGCAGCCATTTTTAGGATATTTATTTTTGTAACTCTTGCCAGCAGCAGAGGGGCAGCACCCTAAGAATGCAGCGGCAACTGTGCAACTGCAACTGCAACAGCAACAGCAACTCCCTTGTTGGAGTTTGTCGCATGTGCTGCGTTGGTTTTTTATTCACCGGAAATCCACTTTAGAGTGCTCCGCTCAATATGATGGCCCTTCCCTTGCTCTCGCTGCGGAAGAAGATCACCGATCTCTTCTAGTTTCTAATTTATGATGGAAAAAACAACAGTTGCCTCTTTAGTGCAGGGCCTTTGAAGTGATCCTCCCCCACTTGAATCCACCGACGATTGCAATCGGATGCCGATGTTGAAATGATGATGAAGACGATCCTCTTGATGATCAGCGATCGTTTGGGTGTAACGGAAATACACTTTCCCCCAAAAACAATGCCGCCGGATTTTAATTATTGTTTCGGTTGCCGTGCGTGTGATTTACTCAGTGAGTTGATGGATTTATGGCAGCCATCTTGTCACCAAAAGAGCTCCAATCGTGGGTGTAGATGATCGGTGATTCTATAGATCATTTGATGGCACGGATCACCGGATGGCTGGGGTGGCTCCCTCGGATCGTGTTTGATGTGACAGCAACACCTGGAAGAATGCATACGATTAGATTTATGGTCACATCCGTTGAGTGTATCAGAAACCAAAACCAGAACTATCCACCCCCTAAACAGCCCAAACAAGTGCAAAAAATCCAAAAAAAATGTTTGAAGGGAAAAGGATGTGTATCTTGCCATCCACAAGATACACCCGCTGATGTCTTTGAGTCAATGAATTTCCTTTCGAATTGTTTATAAAAAGCTTTTATTTTGAGCATTTTTCGCAGAGATTCTTTTTGGACTTGACTTGATTAAAGGCCATTTTCATTTGGTGAGCTTAATTAAAATGTCGCGCACATTTCCGGTAACTTGTTCGGCGTTCTTCGGCCTCTTTCCCGCTCTGATTTTTGTTGTGGCTGTCCAGCGCGTGCCATAAATTAAAAATGGTCCAGAGGAATGAGCTCAGAATGTGCGGCAAGAAGCCCAACAGCATTAAGATGGAAAATCGGCTGAGGTTTTTCATCTTTAGCGCGTTGCATATTTTATTGATATTGAAAATAGCTTTATAGCCACGGGGCACATAAAAAAAATCGACTGTCGCTTTTTTATACCCCATTAAATGGCGACCTGTCTGTGGGTTTACCTTTTGCGTCGCGACCGAAACTTTTCACCCTTTTCAACTTGTTGTGGGACGTGAAGTAGGGATGCGATTCTATATTTACTTCGCCCTCAAATGCACGCACCACTCTTTTAAGATCGATTCTATTTTTTGCACAATTCTTCGCCGTTTCCCTAGAGGGGGACGCAGAGACACAGAGATTCATCCAATATTTTTGCGCGACGTGAATGTGTACGGGTACGGAGCCAGACGAAAACTGTTCCAAATTGGGCTGCGTAGTCCGATGTACTGAATGTGCCCAATGCCAATTCCCATTTCCATTCCCATTCCCAATGATCTCGCATGATCTCCTCGCTCTTGCTCGCCTCGCCTCGCCTCGCCGGCGCTCTCTTTCTCCCCCTTTCTCTCAATTTCTCCCACCACACGAGATGTCCTACTCACTGCGCCGGCGTCGGGACAGAACGACTCAATTTAGTGGGCCCTCGAGCTGCTTACACTTCTGCCGTTATATTTCCAATGCCTGCAGCTTGTTGCGGCAATACCCTGTAGTCTATAGGGCATGATGATTTGAACGAAAAGAGAAACTAAAGTTCCCTCCGAATAAAACTAGTTGTTCAATAGTTTTACACATTTTGTTTTCATTCTTTTAGATAGAGTTAACAAGCTTCGGAATGATATCTATCAGACAGATATCAATCTGAAAGATATCTATCTGACAGATATGTATCTGAAAGATATCCATCTCAAGATGATAGTTTTTATGAGTTTTCATTATAGATCTTTAAAAAAAATGTAGAAATTAATGTCTGCCTCTCATACAAATGCATTGTACGAGTATCTTGTACCTTTTGCGAGTATCTACAGGCTTAATTTCTATCTGATAGATCCTAAATACAACTTCTTCCACCTTTATACCTTGAATGGCTAGAAACAAGGTACCCTTATAGTCGAAAATGTATTCGGTCGAAGTGCACAAAAGTCGCTTTGTTGCCTTCGGGTCGGTTTGTTGGTCGTTGCCTTCTGCTTCCCGCATCTTTTCGCTTTCAACGGCAGCCTTAATTTTTCACATATGTATGCTCGCCGCCCGCTGCCTCCCCTCAACCAGCCTCATTTCACTTTTTCTCTTTTTCCCCGGGTGTCTCTCTCGTCTTTAATTAAAACAGACACAGTTGCTCTCAGTGCTGCTCTGATGATCTTTCCAGTCAAATTCAGCCCACATCTGGCGCAGAACAAAAAATTAAAGAAATTAAAAACAACAAAACCGAAAACGTCCGGAGGAGAGACACTGTTGTCTGTTCTCCGGCCTTCCGCCCGCCCCGAGCACGCCCACTCCCGGAGTCGGACGCGGACGCGGACGCGGACTTGGAATCGGAGTCGGAGACAAGGGCAAATATTGTTTCGGTTTGCATTTGGTGCTCTATTGTTGACTGCAACATGTGGGCACACCATCAGCCTCGGCCAGGGAATATGTGTGTACGGAAGATACATCTACCTAAGATCGTGCCACATATGTTGCACAGACATCGTCCCTGCTGCTCGCCGGCGACGCGTCGAGGGGAAAACGAGACCGACTGAAAGCCGACTCCAGCGAGAAAACCGCGGAAAAGGGGTTGGGTTATCCAAAACAAAAATTTGACTTCCAGGAAGGCATATGCCAAATCGGAAATTGCCGAAAAAGTTTTCCCCGTCCCTCTACCGGGTGACCTTCACCCCGATCGGAACCGAAAATACAATTTATAGTATATTTCCTGTGCAGCCCATCCGAAATTGCCGAAAATAAAACAAAGTGCAAAGTATTTGCAAAAGTATACACACACCATTCATCACCTATTGGTCGAAACTGACGGTCAGATCGCATCCCCTTCGCACGGGTTCACCAAGTGACGCACTTGGTAACCCCAACCTCCACCTCTGGGTACTTGTGTTTGCGATCCCAAGTGGTGGAGATCGGCACGAGTCTGTAATTTTGCATGGTTCGCCGGCAGGTTCTTCCCATCCAGAAGTTCACCCATCCATCCATCCGCAAAATGATTCAGTGTACGTGACACCGCGAAGGTTGAATGTTTCTCAGAGAAAGTTGCCAGTACTACAAAGTATTAACTTATAAGGTCGGATAGGATGCACAAAGGAAGGTCGGCTATAGTTCCATTGATTCATATTACTATAATAAGTCAGGAGTAACTTTAAAATTTGGCGCCAGTTGTTATTCATTAATTTGTGAATCCTTTTTTTATCAAAATTAAATAATAATCTGTCTTTACTATCTTCATACTAAATACCAGTACCAACAATTAAATAATCTCCACCAAATATAATATTTACAAACATGATTGGTAAACAGGACCTATGGAAAATAAACCAAGGTATTGTGGAAAGTTAATTTCATTCGATTCGATTGGCTTGAATCAAAAACTTTTTCCCTGACTTGATCAAAAGACTATCCCGATATACCTGGGTGATCACACCTTGCATCCAAACAATACCAGGAATCAGCCAAGCAATTAGCTAAACAAACGCAACCTTTACAATGATTTAAAAGAGGGATCTGGCCGATCTGGGCGGTGGGTAGAGAACGCCTCAGAGAAAATTGAGTGACTGCCAAAGGCATCGAAGCAGATACAGTAGCTGAGAGAAGATGGCATCGTAAAGCTTCCCGATCGACACAACAGATACCAGATGAATATACACAAATATCGAAAGTTATATACATACAGATATAGAACAAGTCGGACAAAGAGCAGACAAGTTGAAATGTTTGTTTACACGGCTAGAAAATATTGCATGCTGCCTATCGGGGGCCCAGAATCGATGCTAGTTAATAAACAAATGCCCCACGATGGCTAGAGTCGAAAACTAAATTATGAATATGAAATATTTTCTGGGCTATGCCCTGCCCTACCCTGCCCTGGGCTGCCCTGGTGCGATGCTAAAACAAATAAATAAAATAAATTAGATGGGAACCCTGTGAAAAAAGCGCTTTCAATTTGAGCAAGAACCATAACAGAATAGTAAAAAAACAGAATTGTATTTTGTGGATCCAGATTGTGGCCGTATTCCATATGTATGTTTTTGTATTGGGGGTAGCCGGACAACAGATAATTGAACGATTGACTACACACAGCGAGATAAACGACACAAATTGCTTTGGTTCACCAACATGGAACCACTGCAACCCATTTTACACTTTTTGGCCTTTGGGTGAAAAGTCAAATTGCTGTGCTCGGTCAATCAAAAAGTAGACCAAACAAGTGATTTGCGCAATTACGCAAATGGCAAAACAAAATAAACCAAAGCCTTGCATATACACGTACACATTTATAATAAATAGTAACAAAAGCATATATTTTTAAAGACTTACCTCACATGTGTGCTACTCCAAAAAAAAACACAAAACCGAAAAACCAAAAAGCTTCTTGCCAAATCGCCCCGGTATCCAAGTATCCAAGTATCCAAAGTGTCTCTGCCTTGGAATTTCTCTTGCCTTCGGTTAAATGTAAATGTTTCACCAAAACACAATTGAGAAAGTTCACAGAATTCGAGAATGTTTCCACTTAAAATTCTTGAAATACTTTAGTACGTATTTATGCGGCACTTAGGCACTAAAACAGAAACCGAAACGACTGCACACTTGACTCTAGGTTGTTTCTTCAAATTTGTGTTAGTTCCATTTGCATGAGTATGTGTTTGTACAATGCGCAATTTCTAATAAATATTTGCCACAATTATTGAGCGATATATTGGCAGATCGATCGACACTCTCTGGCCGCTGTTCGCCTCCCAGTTTCCTCCGATTTTCCAACTATATTCAGTTGCAGTCCGATCGCAACTGAAAAGGCATCGCCAGACACGTCGAGCCAAACCGAAGCAACCCAAGCGAACGCCGCAAAATAAATCTCTTCAATTAAAGAGGGAACAAATGAAACGAATTCACATTCAAATTCCCCCATTTTGCTGGAGAACACAACATCTCTTCAATGTGTTTTTGCGGCAGCAGCATAAACAAATACACAAAACACGAAAACTGAACAGCCACCACACATTGTAGATCCCCAGAAAGAGATATAGGGGAAGGGATGCACAGAAAAAAATCTACAAATCAAGGATATTCGAAAATCAGCACTGTTGAAAAACACTTTTTTCTGCAATACGGTTCCCTTCTAAACTATTTTATATTTCCGAACTAATATTATTATTTTCTGAAACCCCTTTTTCAGTGTACAGCGGGAGCATCACAGCGAATAGGGGATCCATGTGTGTATCTGAATGGCGGCCTTCCCTTGGAAAGTAAATTGAAATTGAGTGCAGACCGCCCGAGTTCTAAAATCGTTCAATTGAGTCAAATATTATGGTCTCAACATTCCATATCCCTCAAAAATGTTGCATAGTTTTGTGCGCACAGAAAAAAAAAGTCGTGCATGTGATTATGAGGTTCGAAAATGCTAAAGATCTTAAGTATTATTCTATATGTTTGGGTATCTGAGCAGATCGTTTTAATATAAGTGAAAGTCTGGCTTAAGCTATAGAATTTTAAAATAGATTTTAAACTTTTCGGCTAGAACGGCTTTAATTTAATATTTCACGTATGTCTCGATAGACCTAAAAATTATTTTAAAGGATTAACATTTGTCACTTGACTTGGAGCTGAAAATATTTACATGTGCCTTCTGTTAAATCCAACTAGAAATTCGATACAAGAAATAAATTTGAATTTTAGTCGATCTTTAATCTTCAGCCGACCAACATGCATAGAAAATATATAATTTGAAGAAACCTTTGGACATTCTTTAACGCTTCGTTTGCGGCAGAAAATCCGGAATGGGATTCATTAGCCGACACAATAGAGCCCTAGGTGAGTTAGCAGTTATTAATTATGAGCTACCAATAGCTAGAGCTACCAATCTGCAGCCAAATGGCCAAAAGCGGTGGCACAACCAGTAGCCAACTGAAGATAGAAGAAAGCCTGTCTAATGAATGACACTCGAGGAGAAAAAGCCATCAAAGCACACACGCTGCGAGCCAAAGACAATGGCATCGTTTAGCGTTTAGAGCTCAGCGTTTAGTTTTTGTCGCCAGGCAGCCCATAAAAGGGTTGGTCGCCCAAACAATGGACTCCGAGGGGATTTTGGCCGAAAATCGAAAACAATTAACGATTATTGACTATCAATTGTGGCCGATGAGCCCGTTTTGTGCCAAATGGCGTTACGCCTGACTGATTAATTGATGCTGGGGCCCGGAATGGGAGGATCCCCATGAGTGCTTAGCATAGTTTCAACAGTTAACAACCTCGTAAAGCCGGAGAAGCCAGCCGCCGGTGTATGGTCATAATACTTAAATTTTATGCACTCCTGGGCAAACCTCCTAACTCCAAGCTTCGACTCCTCCGGCAGCAGATTCCCAGCTTCCGTATGGCTTTTCAATTTGGCTAGAACGAAACGCAAGTTGTTAGCGTTTCGAACATAGAAATAAATATTGGAAAATTGGCTCAAAGTCTTGAGGCCTTTGGCCATGGCTCTGGGAATGGGAAATGCGAAATTGGAATGGGAATGGGTGCCGACCGGCTCTTGGAGACACGATCTGGCGGACCGAGTTGGGCGACACGATCTCTCGGTGATCTCGTGCAGAGCAGCCAAACAGCATAAAGTTAATTGCTAATATGATTAATTGCACATTAACATGAATTTTTATAGCCAATTATACGCGAAATATGCCAATGAGAAACTTTTTCGACCAGAAAATTAAACATCCAAAAAAAAGGTGGACATAACTGCTCTTCTTATTGGAGAGCGATAGATACAAAAAAAGTATGATGTCATTTTTAAAAAGGTTGTCTTTTAGGACATTCAAGTGGAATTCCTATAAAGCACTAAGTCTCCTTTATGATCTATTCAAATATTTTCCAATGACTCTCAAGAAAATAAGTTATTTCCTGCTATCTCACAACAACATAAAATTAATCGCTTTAGTAGAACCAAAAACTGCGCCTAAACCAGACCAATTCCAAAGCTGCTGCCAATAATTTATGCAGAAACTGTGCGTGGCAATTTGGCATCTTCTTGAGCCGAGTGGGTTGCTGCTGGCGAAGTTATGCGGGTGTGTTTGTGTTGCCACAAGGTTGCTAGAGAAATAAATAAATAAATGAAAATGCAATAACCCTCCAGACAGACAGAAAACAAAACTCAAATCACATTTCAAATCACTCAAAAGCTATTGGAGATTTGAATTTGAATTATTGACTCCACCTTGCCTCCAACTTTGGATTCGGCTCTAGCTCCAACTCCAGCATTTCCGGTCTTAAATCTTTAAGCGCGTGAGCTAATCATAACTTACAATGTGGTCCGGCAATTTGACAGGCGGGTTGCTGGCTGGCTGGCTCGCTGCCTGGTTGACTGGCTGGCTGGTTTGCTGGCTGGGTTTCTAGTCCAGTCGAGAGATACTATGCACTATGTACACCAACCTGAGGATCATGGATCATGTGGGGCTGGAAAATGTTGCCATCGAATAAGCTCGGGGCTCGGCAAGCTGTGCGAGCTGTCAATGAACTTGTATACTCTTGATTGATTTATATTGTGTTGTGTAGAGGTATCTTTGTACTCGTATCTATGGTAAATCAGCTTAAGCAGCCCGAAAGATGTACCCCCGTTGATACCTACCTTTTAACACACTCCAAACGGAACGAAACGAAGCCAGATACCCCGATCGGAGTCGGCGAATCTAATGAAAGGTGTATTAATTATATTAGATATCCGAGGCAACACGATCTTCGCTGGTCTTGGCTACTGTTCGCCCAAGCCAGGCCCAAGTGCCTTTATCCACCTCTGGCCAAGGGCCTTAGTCTCGGACCGAGACTCGATGCCGGTCTAGGCCATAATTTAAAAGTTGATCTTGGAATGAGGCGGCTAAAACTGGCGCTTAAAAGTGCGTTTAAACAGACCTTTCGGTCGGATTGGGCTTGGCGTGCGGGCGTGGCCTTTCGTATGTTCCTGTTTTTTGTGTTCCTTGGTCCCCATAATCCCTAATAATAATCATGTGCTGTAATTGACGATTTATGCTAAGCCCGATATAATTTACGCCGTTGGAAACATTGAGGCCTCACCTCAAACCGTTGAGCAGGAGGCGGAAAAGGAGTATCGCATAAATCATAACTGCACCTGGGATAGCCAAGAGGGGGCAGGTGAACAGGGGGTGGGGCTGGCAAGGGGGCTAAGGAACCATCTGGGGATACTGCCATCTGAGTGCCTGCTACTGGCCATGGCCCGATGGCTCGATGGCTCAACAAATATTTCCCACACACGCCGCGGCATTGCTTACATGGAGCACCATTACATGGGCTGCACACCACCATACACGAATGTCGGGCAGGTTACACACACAATGCAAATGCGTTCCCATAAGTCAGTTAAGGTAATGGCCCCGCAAATTTGGCTGCGACATTTTTATACGCTTTCAGTTACTACTATTAAGTGATCTCATACTGATCATCTATAATTTGACTTTAAAAGTTATTTAATATACATATTGGAAAAGAATTCTGGAGGATAATAAAAAAAAGGAACCATTGAGAAACCCTCGAAGCAGATAGCTTTAGGTCTAAAAAGGCTAGGTTTCTTTAAGGTGGGTGGGTTAGGATTTATGGAAATTAATATTCTCTGTACTCTTAAGCAAAAATTTAAAAATATTTAATTATTATTATGTTATTTATATTTTTTTAATAAATCAAACCATACCGCCTACCCTTTCTCAGCAAACAGTGTACGAAAAACTGTTGGCACGCAAATTTATTGTTGTCGGTTGTCGGTCGAACCGCCGTTTTGCGATCCGTTCCAGAAAAGGCTACCGTATTTGATCTTGCCCTCCCCCGCCGCCAACCCTCTGGCTCCAGCTCGGGCTGCTCCCTGCCCCCGCAATTATCTGGCACTGTCAAAAAATGCCGGGAATTAGGGGAAGCCAGGAAGGGGGAGGACATCTTTTGGAGCTGCGTGCCAGTGCCAGTTTGTCTGGCATTTGGGCAGCGGGCCTTCCAAAAACATCGCTGACATAACTGTACCACCAGCCTGCCTGCCAACCACCGAGCGGGATTGCGTGGTGTGTGGTTCAGTGGTTCATGTGGTTCAGTGGTGGCTCCGGTTGTGGCTTTCAGAACCGCAGCTCCTCGGCAACAGGCCCAGATTTTTTCGGCGAACGCCGCTGTTTTTGGCATCAAACACATGTCGAGGCACATGAATGGTCTGCAGAATCTGAATCAGTATCTGCATCTGGATGTGGTTGTGGATGTGGATTTGGATGTGGTCGGGTCTAAGGCCTTGCATGTTTGGCGTTTCAATGCGCATTAATTTTGCATCGCAGCCTGTCGACACGAATGGCTATGAAAGGTTAATAAATCAAATGCATATGCATGACAACGTCTGCACCTGAGTTGGCAAGAGTTGGCCAAAGAGTTGCTCGTCGGCGACTTGGCTCCGATCCTGGAAGGCAAAGCTTTTTTCCTCTTTTCTTTGCGTTTCCCGGTTTATGCGTTTATAATTTCCTCAATGTCCGTTTATGGCCATACCGGGGGCAATCAAAATCAGCGCCTTTTGTGACCGAGCCGCATTAACACCAAATTAACTTTGATTTTATGGTCAGACCTCGAAAGGAAATTGGGTCATCTTCATAGTCGGGCAATTTTGTTTACGATTCCTTGGCTTGAATGAGCTATAAGCCACGCCACTTTGGTGCACTTAATCTGCGTTTTATGACCCAGTTGGATGGGTCTCGTATCTTTGTTACACCGGTCACGTACTGGGATTAATCACTAAATTAATTGAAACAATTTTCTAGCACGGCCGACAACAGCAGCGCCACAAATTAATCAGGCGGTCTCCAGATCTCCGATCTCCACTTCTCCAGATCCCCAGATGCTGATCAGCCCCGATCACGATGATCGTTTCGCTGGTGTTGATCGCCATGTTCGTGGCCCGTACGTGTCTGGCATTTTGAGTGCCAAAGCCTGGCCAAATGAGTTGTCCAACGATCTAACACATGTCGCTCAGATCATCAACCGGCCATCGGTGATCACTGATCAATGGTCGTTGATCAGCGATCAATAAGGTCTGCCGATTGGCGGCGGGCCGCAATTACCCCCCAAAAATTGTTGAGTCCAAATCATTTCCCATATCTATGGCCAATTGCCAGCTACTAAATGTTCGCTTCGAACTGATCAGTCTCCTATTAATGGGGGGAACCACTGGAAGCCTGCTAATAACTTTTAATTAAATTAAAACTCCGCCTATTTGCGTTCAGCGCTCCCCAGATCGTGATCATGGGTATCATCATCATTATCATTGTACCATCATTGGCATTGGCGTTAGCGGCTAAACAACAAATGCCTTTTCACACCACCGATCGGCGGCGACCCTCACAGAACGGCAACCGTGCAACAGGTGCTGGCACGATCTGCGGTCTTTCTTCTTTCTGTTGTTCAAATTTTTTTTTCTTTCTGGCTCATAGCTCGCAGAGTTGCTTGTTTTGGCATTAACCGTTGGCTTTTGAGTCTAGCCAGACGGAGACTGCTGCTCCACCCACTTCACGGCCCACACTTGGGAAAAATATTGGTGGGACATCCATTTACAATCTTTACAAATTTAAGAAATTAATATTTCTTTTCTCGAAGTGTACTCCTCCCAAACCCTGCCAGCCGGCACTCCACCCCAAGTCCCCAATCCAAAACCGCCCGAATGGCAATCACTTAAATCGTTGCGATTATGATCAGCAACAGGCATCGCTCGACATCGTTATGTTTCCTTAAGCTGGACCACTTTGGGCCTCGGCTTGTAGTTGTGGTTTCCTACTATTGCCGCTGTTACTACTGCAGCTTTGGGAGTTGCAGAGAGCATAATTGATCAATTAAAAATTAATACCAATATTGTTTGGCTTTAGGTGCTCGAAATAAACTTCCTCATTGAGCTTGCAAGTATGTTGGCCGTTTCAACCATTAGATGTGCCAAGATAATAAAAACACAAACAATATTTGCACTTTATACTTTCATTTCCGAATAAACGCATAGACTCAATATGTGTTTATTAATAATGAACTTAACCAGATTCAAAAATGCAGATATAATAGCTAGCTATGGTATCTTAACCCGTTATGAAACTTTTCACTCCCTTTCTAGCCAATATCTTAGGTTTTTTCATCGGGTTTGAAAAGGGTATACCATTAATGCGGGATTCCATGTTGACCAAGTCAAGATCCTGGGTGGCTTAAATACAAGATTTTGAGACAGTTTTTTATCAATATTTAAGCCAATTTGTATCAGATTAATAAAAGGAATACAATTTACAAATCGGGGAACTAAGTACCGTCAATGTGCATCAAAATATAGTCCCAATCGCAAATTAAAATTTTGACTCGGTTTTTGGCCAAAATCATGATGTAAAAAAAACTTTGAAAAATTTCGAAAATGGGGTCCGATTTTTGGTGGTCAGGTTTTGATTGAAATTGATAGTTCGAAGATCCAAGATCGGGAAGGTATATTATTCGCCGATCGGACAATTAATAAGAAAGTTATGACAATTTTCCTGAAATAAATCGATGGGAAGACCATGTAGACCAAGTTAAGATCCTTGGGTGGCGGAAATCGGCCAAGTTATGCAAAATTCCCTATGAAAACCTCGTTGGTAGGTAACTCCATATTGTGTCTAAAATGCGAACTTTTATGTCTGTTGACGAAGCCCATTTATTCTAAATACATTAATAATTTACCAATCCAAACTAGACCAAACATTGGGAATTTCTCCTCTTTGGGAGGTCTTTCTTTCTATTCGGGACCCCACACAGCTGGAGCGACTAAAGCAGTGTCATAACAACGAGATGGTCGGCTACTTAAATCAAATGAGTTAATGCCACCAAAACTTCTTTGACGCACAACGTGTAAACAATAGAGCAGAGCTTTCGGGTCTTTGATTTATATAGAAAATCGGCGGAGAACGAACTCCAGCCGGCTTGGCTCTGGGCCTTAATCCTCCCGATGGTCGTCATGCACCGACTTTGTTGTGCTAATCAGCGTTCAAGTTTATGTGACATTTTAAAGTATGCCACACACATAGCTGGACGGTGATCTGATCCACCGAACGTCCGAACCACCGGTGGTTATAGGATGATGGTGGTGCGGCGCTGTTGAGGTGTCGTTGCCAACGATCGTTACAACTTTGGATAGACTTTGACTTCGATTTCGGCCACTTTCCTTGTCCCATTGATAATTCAATTTCTTCTAACGTTTCCCCCTGTTGTTATCTTGACTTAATTTCTTGGGGACCACCAGCGATCATTATTTTTTTTTTTTTTTCATCCAGAGCGGGGGGACAGCAGCCGATCATAACAATCGTCACTGGATGCTGCGGGTTGCGTGTGGCCTTTGTCCAATTTATGATTCAATTTTATTGTTAATTGAAATTCAACTAGTTTAGTGTGTCGATCATCGGAGATGGCTGGGTGCGGCGGTCACAGCCTCCTTTGTTTTGACCCTTTGGCTTGTTTTGGTTTTGTTTTGGGCGCTGTAAAACTGTCATCCAAATTGAAATGTTGCCCTCACTCCGACTTCGACTTTGGATTGGACTCCGACTCAATTATGGGACCGCATGGCTCTGGTGATCCTGATTTACGATCATCACCAGCATTGCTGCTTTATGACTGGGGGTGGGCGTTTTGAAACAGTAGTCGTCTGGCCATAAATCCGAGATAATGGGCTTAAGACTCCTTTCGGTTCCCCTACTTTCACTGCGGCGGCAGCAATTGAAAGTAGCTCCCTCTAGTCGCGGCTAATCAACAAGTTAATGCCGGGCAGACGCCGTTTGGCAGTGCATTATAAGGGTCTAACTGTCCATATCGTACTGGAGAGTCTACATACAGGAGGAGTTCGGTTCGGTGCTCATGCAACGATTTCCTGATTAACACTTTGAGCATCATTCTCCCGCCGGCGACAGTGTGCACATAACAAACAGCCAGGCCGGCTGAATGGATGCGGCTGCCTGCATCTAGTGCAATATACTTCCAGAATGAGAGCATGTGAAATGCCATTTGCTGGGATTCCGACTCCTAAAATACCTTAGAATTGGTTTTTGAATATATACTTTTGAAGTAGTCTCAGATTCAAACTAGAATTTATACTATAGGTAAGGGCTCATTACTAATGAGTGTTGAATATGAAAAGCAAGTCTATATGCCCTACATAGAGATCATATTCCAATTATTAAATATTAAATTTTCAAAACTTTCTTCCAGAAAAAGTACCAGGTATAGTCCCGTCTCATTTCAGTTTCAATTACAGTTCCCGTTCCCTGTTTTCGAACTCAATTCTCGTCCATGGCGCGTGCGCAAAGCCGCCGGCAGTCTCAGAGACAAATTCTAATGCTGGATAACAGCGGAGAAATTATTGCAGAAGCCCCGGTCTTCTTCTGGCTCTGGAGTCTGGATTCTGGATTCTGTATTCTGGATTCGTGCTGATTGTCTGTAAGTAGCTGAGGGCAAAACTTCTTCAAAAACCGAAGAGTGCACATTAAACAAAGTGAATTGCAGTCGCTGCTGCAGTTGCGTTCACGTTTTGTATTAGTACTTGAAACTAGTTGCTGGTTGCTTAGTCGCGGCTTTGGATTTTCCGCATTCCTTGGCTAATTTAATGGCGTGAAAATACATGTTCTACGCTAGGGTTAGTCACTGATTAGACTTGATTATGCGAGATCACATTTCGCAGACAGAATCATTGACAAATGGCGCCGGCGCCGTCACTGGGAGTTTTAAATGAAAGTGAATTGCTGATGTCTGGTGAACTTTGAGTTAAATTATATTTTTTTTTTATATATGTATTAGTTGACGTAATATTAAATATAGTTATTAAATTTATTACAAATGAACTTATAGTATAAATAATAATAATAATATTAATAATAATAATAATAAGAAGATCTTTAAGGTAATTTTCATTAAGCACAAGACAACTAAATTAATAAAAATATTTAAAATATGGCTTTAATATCCAATGGGATGACTTACCAGAAACAATTCGAATTGGACTTCTCATCAGACTTGAATTAAACTCGCGATCAACCAATACGTCGATCGTCTCTCGCCACCACAGCGACTTGAAAAACTCACCACACTTGCTTTCTCTCTCTCTGTATGAGAATTTCCCCTACTTCTGCTGCATTTTTCGAATTTCGAAATGCAACTCTCACTCTGGCTTAGAAATTTCCCCTTCTGAGCCGGTGGCTTGAGGTCTTCAAGCGGTGACTTTTGACTGCCGGTGGATGGATGGATGGATGGATGCAAGAATGATGGCTGAGTGACCAAGTACCACCAGTAGCCATAAAAGTCCAAAATCTCCAAGCGGCCGCTTTTGTTTAAGTCATAAAATGCACTACAAAAAATTAAAATATTCATCTTGCTTAATAACTCCTATCCTTAATTTTATATGAAATAAAATTATTATCGTTCATGCGTCAAAAAGTATTTTTTTCAATAAATAAAATTGGTTGAAAGACATATCCTTAAAATATTATTTTCTGTGTGAAAACACGACCATGGCTTGAACTGCAGAGCTAAGAAAAGGCCAACGTAGGAAACAATTTATTTACGAGTCGAGCTCGCTGGCAGCAGGCGGAACAAACAACTATTGATTTTGGCCCCAAACGCGGACAACAATTAAACGGAGCTCCCAGCTGTAAAGCACTGTTAATGGCTCACTCGAACCGGAGTTTTTAGTTTTTTCCATCTATACTATTTTTTTTTGTCTTTTTCAGAGTCCGGCTCTGGTAGCATGCAAATGATGTCATTTGCTAGGAGGCTCTCCCCCAAGAAGTTGGCTCGAGTTGACAGCCATGGAGATTGGACGGCATTTGGCAGCTCGGCGAGACATTTATGGTCAGTCCGTCAGTCAGCCGGGCTTGGTCGCTGTTATAAAGTTGTAAAATTGCCTCCATCAATCGTTTATGATGGCATTTTGGACTCGGGCTTGGTTTTACTGAAAGCTTTCGCATTCGACTTTTTTTAGTTTCTGTTCCTTTTTTTTTGGGTTAAGCTGTCCAGCTTAACCTTTGGCTGCTCTCTGCGCGTGCCAAAAGGCAACAAACGAGCTTTTTACGATATGCAGACCTCCTGCCTCCAAGCTCTCCTCGTGGGCCACACCAACAAACCCAGCATGGATCCCCCGGACCATGTTGAACTCGGTTCACAGATTTATAACAAAGATATCGGCCTGCAAAGCCGACACGCTGCGTCGTCTCCTAAGAGACCCTGTACACGGAGAAAAAAGTATCTTCCGCGAAGACTATCAGAAATGGATATACCAACAGTCCCAGATACTTACATATGAATGTTGTTGTAATAATTTGAATGACACAATCCTACCTTTTATTTTATCAGTGGAGAGACTTCGTCTAGCCTTACCTCATGCTATGAGCTATTAGAGTTCAGCGAAACCAAGTCAGGGCCTGGAGAACCCGCCGCAGTCCAGGCAATCCATTAGCAACCGCGCTGTTTCCTTCCCTGATGCTCTTCTCTGGGGCTTTCTCGGTGCGTTTTCGGCTCTCACTCTGTTTCTGACTTTTTGCATCGTCGGCATCTAACAAATCGTTCTGTAATTTGATAGCTCAGATGTTTATGACTCTGGCCAGGCAGTTTTTAATGGGGCGGCTTACGGTCCTACAGAGAGTCTCCGCGTACGCCGAATGGACTATGTTGCCCAAATGCAACTCGGATATCGGCCGCAAGAGGGGAGGCAAAAGACACGCCAAATCAATGTGGCTAAAACAACAACTCTTTTACGTCCCGGAAAAACTGGACCTCGAATCCAGCGTTCGCTTTTGGGCCAGAGTGGTAATGTGCCGGTGCTGCCGGTGCCGGGGCCGGTGCCGGTGCTGGTGCGTTGATCGCCTGCCAAATCGCACAAAATATGCTAAAAGGTTTCGCTAGATCAATTTAAAGATTTTTTGTTTAGATAAGCCCTCGTTTATTGGCCAACCAAATGGTTAGAGCCGAGCTAGTAGACGTGCAGACTCGCAGACAGACCTCATAACATGTTACTTAATCTCAAATGGCGCTGGCTTCGACGATACGGATACCCTCCCGAAAATATAAAAGAGGGGCAGCCGGATTGGGGGCCAACATATGTTTCTGGCTCATATCAGATCCGAGCCAACGGCAATGACAAAGCAAAGCCAAGAGATGGCGGCTCAGATGGAGCTGGACTTTTGGCAACTCAGGTGCAGCAGTAGGTTCAGACTTCCGGAGGCGAAAAGGTGTGCACTGAGAAATACTGAAGATCAATTTGAATACTTGAATAATAATTAAATAATTTTCTAAGGACATCCTTCTCTAATAAGTTTATTTTGGAATACAAACAATGTTAACTTAATCTTTAAGTTCAAAAGTACATAAAATGTTCGGTTCCTTTCTCTTAACGTGCATCTTCCTAAACTCACATATGCATGAGGCTTTTGCCTTATGACTAGTTGAAATTGACATAAAAGGCCAAACCCATTGCAGATTGCATAACCAGTTGACCAGCAGCCCCACTCTCCAAACGCCCCCAAGCCCCTAACCATCCACCAGACCAATCCATTTCCATCTTGATTAATGAGCGGGTTGTGTTTTAGCCGCAAGAGTTTTGCCATGTTGCGACAGGGGCACGTCAGTTTAAGCTGGAAGAGATCTCTCCCTGGCTCCTCCGGCTGCGATGATGATGCGGTGTCAGGTCAGCATCAAGGAGCTGTCGGCCGCCTCTGAAACGCCGGACAGCGGTGCAGGAGTTTAAATGTTTACATTTCCCCGTCGCCAGCCGGTGTCATACGACAAAACGAGAAGGAAAAGTTGGCTTTGAAATAAAACGAAGCTAGGATTGCCCTGAAATTGTAACACCGTTATTAAGGTAAGTTATTTTAGTTTGGGTTAGGATAGCGCAACTAAAATAATATCTCTTGTATACTCTAGCAGAGTACTCAGAAGTTCTTTACCTCAAAACTCTTACCTTTTTTCTTGCGATAATTATTTCATTAAAATATAATTTAATATTTGCTTTACAAGAGCCACCACTTCTATAAAAGACTCCCATCGAGGGTATAAAAAGATTTGCTTGCAAAAAAATATACAAAAAAATCCCAACTTAATTAAATGAAAATATATACTTTTCCAAAGCGATCTTGTTGAGTCCTCCCTTTTCCATCTTTCCACCTTGCCAGTCGTCGGCTTTGCTCCTGTCGCCTTGCGTGTCAAGTGAACATCATGCGTAGCGCAGTTTCTCCCCTTCGGAGCTGTATGAATCCCCCCTTGAATCGCCGCCGCCGCCGTCCCTGGACAGGCTCCCCCTCAAACTGCTTACATGTTACACCAATTTCAGTCTGGAAATCCTTGTCTGGTCTTAATATGATTTAGTAGCCGCATGCATGGCTTGACAAGTGTCCATTTGAATACTCATTGGCTCAACAAGCAGCAAGTCCGCGGACTGGCACTGGCTCCTTCTGAACATTCCCCCGATCCCACTCCGCATTATCCCCCAACATTGATTTGTGTGTAATTTAATGAAATTTACATAATATTTTGTTTTTAATGAGGCCTAAGGTGATGTTTAAATGCTTTGACTTGGCTTAGTCGCCAGTAGTCTGGCGGTAGCTCCCAGTCCAGGTCCGGTTCCTTTTCTGGTTAGACTACCAGTTTGAAATAACCATATTTTTCGGACTTTAAGCCCCCGACCTGCCACAAGAAGTGAGCTCGACTTGCCAAGCAGAAAGCCCACAAGCACGAAGGTACAAAATTTCAAAAGAAGTTCCTTTAATTGTCTGACAAATTGGCTGCAACTTAATTAAAGGGTGATAAAGTTGGCTCGGCTTTCCCCAACTAATTAAGTCACTTTGGCAACACTATCTACGGCACATATTTCATGATGGGTGACGGAGTCGGCCCGTACAGGTTGCACTCCCTGCTACTTGCCACTTGGGCCAATCAAAGCCGGCCAAAACACCTTTGCAAAATGCACTTGGGCCCTGATAACTCGCAACACCTTTTGATCAGGTGGGGCAGGGAGGCGATAGGGGCCCGGATCTCCGGGAATGTCATTCCCTTTGGTGCCCCGTTAATAAGCGTAGATTATTTATGTTTATTAACCCTTAACATGTTTACATTTTGTAAAACGAGACTCTTAATGTGAACTTTATCAGTCCCGGCATTTGCAATTGCATTGGGTTGGGCTGTTCCAATACCTTAAGGGCGGTACAAAATAATAAATAAATTTTTATACATTACAGGATATTATTATTATTTAAATAATATATACGGGATATAAAAAAAATCTAATTAAAATGGTGTACTTTCAACTGGTTACTAAATCTATTGCAACGATATTTATCAAGTGTAGATTTCAGAAAAAAATAATAGAAAAAAAGTATTGGGAGGGTATTTGTAGTATCCCAAAAGCCCATCAAAAATTCAACGATAAGTGCCAATCGCTCTGCTGGATTCTGCCTGTCAACCGCTGGAGCGAACCGCTCCTCCAACCCAACAACCCAAATACTATATACTCGGAGAACCTAACCCGATTCCATTGATTTGACGGCGGCGCTCCTCTGCAGATTGCCTTAATGATGCTCCTCTGGAGGGAAACGAGGCTCGAGGAGCTCCGTTCTGATGGCGCCCGGATCGAGGATGGTCGGTTAATGCATTTTTTTTTACATGATCATATGCGTTTATCTCTTTGTCCCTCGATGGCGGCCGGTTATCGGCCGGTTTTTGGTGCTTTGGCACTCATTTAATAAGTTTGTTCTGGCTAAGAGATTACATGAACCTGCAGTGTTCAATCGCAATCATATTTTTTTTCAGCCCGCCACAGGTTCTTCGGCCTCCAGTCGGCCCTCCTCTAGGGTCTCCTCAACCAGTGTTCTTCAGGACGGTTCAGATCGGATCGGTTCGGTTCCCTTCCATATCTGTCGCAGGGTTTTCCTTTATTTCTGGATTTTTGAGATGGGTCTGCGGAGTCATTCGTGTTCTGCGTTTCTCATTTTGGCTCTTGGCGTAAAGTGTCGGCCGGCGAGTATCGTGTGACATATCGAGTGTGAAGTGTCAATTTGAATTTATTGATAACGCTCTGAGGTCGACTTCCTCCATTCGACCACTCGCCTCGGCCCCGCCGACAACTGGAGCTACGGTTTTCATTTCTGGTCTAAGGAGCGAACCCAATTACAGGCGCATAAATTGCCGGGCCAAGTGCTTGGCCATTTGCGGTTGGAATTTATGAAACGCTGATTTTGCCATCGCCATTGCAATCAGGCCAAAAGCTCCGGGGGAGAGAGATTTGGATTGCAGCCAAGAGGCCAGCAGCCTCGGCCATAAAAGTGTCCTCGTACGCTCATCATCGAACCTCTTTCTGGCCGCAAATTGTTATTTATCACGGGCAACTCTATAAATTCCCCATGCAACGTTTTCATATTTCGCTTGGTGGGGGGTTTGGCATCTAATCAATTTTCGGATGTCTAAATCAATGATTAAGAATGTCCACGTTCTTAAAATTGCAGAATTAAAAAATATGTGGGGAAACCTCATGTCTGGTATGGGTCCTTACAGCGCTGATCACACTGTTAAAAAAATATAAAAAAAGTCTTACTGATTTATATTATCTTCAGCAGTCCCTCTCAATCCAAAATCCACTTCATCTGTATAAATAATTACAATCATTTTTAAATTAATAATTTTGTATTCAATATCCATTGTTTTCCGAGTGCATATTGACAACAATTCGATGGGGCTGCGACGACAGGAAACATCGTGTAAAACTAGCTAAAGGTACATGTTGTGAACATGAAAGGGCTCGGTCTGGGCCACAGAGAACATGGCTCTTATCGACGCCAACAATGAGAGCAACAACATTATAATGGACAGGCCAAAACTGAATCCAAAAATAAAAGCAAAGCCACACGCGCGATCGATGATCCTGTCCCTGCCCGAGCCCCTGCTCCTGCTCCGTCTAATCCCCCTGCTGCTCCGGCTTCCGCTCCATCTCCGGCGACCTCCACATTGGACACGCTGTGCACTGGCCCCGATAAATAAAAGCGGCGCTGGCTCAAGAGCCGAGATCAGGCCAAGATTCCCGACTCCAGAGTCCAGAGCCAAGACCCAAGACCCAACATCGAGGGACAGGGCCAAGGCGACAATGAAACGTCTATTTTCGCCACATATCCCGACATCGCCACATCTGGACACCCCGACATCGGGCCAGACAATCCAGCGAGGGGCTAATGTACACACGAATGTGTTGCAATTGTCACGCCAAGTGAAGTTACAAATTTATGAATGCCAAAAAGGCGGTCCTCCTCCCAGTTCCCCATACCGCACCATCCATCCGCCCAAGCCGGCTGGGCGTCTGCGGCTGAATCTGTTCCCCTGCCCAAGTATCTGCGAGGTTGACTTGGCACACGGCACGCGGCAACACAAAAACCCATAAATATGTTAAGAGTCAAAGTCAAAAGTTTGCTGGTGCTGTGCGGTCTTGCAAAAAATGAATAAAAAAGAAAAGACGGATTTAACTTTCTCATTAAGGAGAAGAGTTCAATTCGATTCGAGGGCAGGTCACAGTGCCAAAGGAGTGGAGACTACAGGTCATTAACACTTAAAGTTTAGCAACTAAAAATATGCTTCTACTATATTTTATTATGATTGTGTATCTAAAGCAATGGGTTCTTCAGGTCCTAACAAAATAAATCAAAATAAATCAATTCAAATATGTCTGCCATTTCTGGGTCTCCCCACCCACTTTACTTAATAGGCAATCTAAATGAGATAATGCCGCAATTGTAATTAAATGGCAACGAGGTCCATGAAGTTCTGGCCTGGTGGCACATCGAGGCAACCTTTCGTTCAAGCCGAGGACGAGGAGGAGGCTATCTTCAAACCCAACTCACACTTCCACACAAACTGAAGACTTTCCAAGGGGCTCTGGCCTCATCAATGGATCGAAGAGCTCGGCTGGGGCAGCGTTTCCAATGATTTATTGAATTTAAATCACTTGTATTGGCAACAGCCCCGCTGTGAATTTGTGACATTTTGGTAAACGAAAAATGTCAGTTACGATTTTTTATTGACTGCAGGCCCGAAGAGAGATGCTGGCCTTCGAGGGCCTAGGATCCACGGGAAAACTCAGTTACAGTGTTACGGTACACGGGGACCATAAAACCAGCTGAAACTACTGTAAAATATAGTTCAGACTCATTTGGAGTTGTAAATTCCGGCGGGGCCCCATTAAATTACAGCACGCAACACGACGAAGAAAGCCGCGGTGCTGCTAATAAAGTTATTAACTCACATCAAAGTTTGGCTTGTTAAACTCCCATAAAATTTCAAAATATATCAGCAGACGCTTCGAGGGAGCGAATCAATAAATGCATATAAATGCCTTGGGAGATATACCTTTGGATGGAGCCAGGATGATGACGATGACAACGTCGTTCATTAATTAGAAAGCGAGCTTGTCGGAACCACAGGCGCACAGTTCCCCCAATTAGAAATCGGCCAGAATGACTTCATTAGAAAACTATAACAGGCTTGTTAACATTGTCCCAACATGCGGGTTCACGAAAACCCTCACCTCTAGAGGCTAGCCTAATGAAAGCTGGAAATTGGATTGGATTCGTTAATCTCAAACTGTCCTAGACTTTTCTCGTTTTTCTAGTAGTACTTAATTATTTTATGGGGGAACAAGCTTGGGCCTGTCGTAAAGTTGTGCCTCCACAGGCTCTAATGCCCTTTAAGCCAGGCTCATTATCGCGGCCAGGCATTCCAAGAGACAGTCATAAATCGCCGGGCACCGGCGTGGAAACTGGGAAATCAAACATATTTATATGACAAGCAAATAACTCCACCGGCCCGAGGCGTTCCAAACCAACACCTTCTATCCGGCCGATCTAACCACGAGGCAATTGAATTCAATTGGCTTCGTCGCCGATTCCGGCACGACTTGAGCTAAGAAAAAATCAATTTTTATGATCAATCTCACTTGGCGTGCCTCGAAATTGGCAAATTAGCCCGGAAAATTGCCGCAAACAATCTCCAAAAGGTTTTCATTTATGCCTCTGCCCGCCCCAGACCACCGCCCGTCCCTGACTTCCCACCACTAATATATTGAACGGCAATTTATTTTGGTTTAAACTGTTCGCCCCATCCGCCTCAAAATGCAAAGTGGAACAAAAATTAAAAGGCCAGGGAGGAAGAAAAAAAATAAATAAAAATAAAGGAAAATATTTTCGATCAGATTTTATCGCATTTTTATTTGGGGCTGTATCTCTTTATCTCGATCGCAGAGTCGGCATCTTCGGGCGACAAAGTGAAAAATTTCTACGAAACAACAGCAACGCACAGAGGCATACGAATACCTAATTAATTGACCTCCCTTTTGGCCCGAAAATGCTGGACCAGGCCCAAATGACTTGCTTTGACACTTTGGCTTTGTCTTAGAGACGAAACTCCTCTTCCAGCCGCCATAAATTCAACGGCAATTATGTCAGTTTATTTGGAGCAAAGCGTATGTTAATTTATGTAGCCCCAAACTTATTATGGATCCCTATCCGAGCCAGAGAGTTCCAGCCAGAGGCGGAATATGGGCAGTTCACAATTAGATGTTGATTTCGGCATGTAAACAGCAGGTGTTAACAAAGCCAAACAAGAGCCGACCTCAGGTCGCTTCATAAATGCTTTGTTAATAATGCATATACACAGTCGTTTAACAAAAACTGTTCCACTATTTAACATATATTCGTTTAGTCGTAGCCCAGCATGTTTCAACAGAAACTAGTTGAATCAAGGAATCCCAGAAACTAGCTTAGAAAGTATCTTATAAGAAAAGCTTAAACACCATATACTGCTCGTGGCTCATAATTTATAGGGATGGATTAAAGTGCATTGCGGATCTTGGAGGGTCTCCCATGGCTAATTTCAGTACTCATTAATTCACCCTCCGCCAGCTAATGATGGCACCTCAATCACTTACACGATTTACAAGCCATAAACATGTGCAAAATGCGAGGGGACCGCCCTTGTGGAAAGTGCACCCTTGGGGCATCTTGTTCTGTTGCCACCCAGGCACTTGTCAGCGATGGCGCCAAGTGGCGGATCACGAGAAATGGGGCTATCCTTTGGGGCTCTGCCATGAGCCTGGGTGACTTATTAGCAATCTAATTAAGTTGTTCCAAATGAAATGTGACGTATGTACATCATGTCACTAATGTTCTACAGAAAGGGTGGCAAAAATAGGGGTCTTATATTGTATCCTTTTCAGAAGGCTACTGTTTAAATTATCATTATGTTAGAAACACCTTCAATAAGTCAAGCCAGGCTTTGATTTCACCTGTAGGCTTAGTCCTCCGACAGGTTTGCTCCACTTGCCTTGGTCCAGTGGCTTCGTCGTCCTTCACACTTGGCCATCATAAATTATCCTCGTAATGAGACTCTACAGGCGCCGCCGTTGCTGCTGCTTTGATGCCCCTTGCTACCCATTGCCGCATTCGAATTGCATTTAAAATACATTTAAAAAAGCGCTGCCCCATTTATCATTTTGGCTTATTTATTGCAAGGCGATCGGTGTTCCTCCCAGGCCAGGGGCCCAGGGTCTGCCTGCTGACGTTTGTTTGCGTCCCTCCCGATGAATAATTGCTACCATCTAGACGGAATGTTATCAGCGCCATAATTAAATAACGCCAGGAGGCCCTCGAAAAATCACCCTTCGTTGAGTTATGGCTAACACCTTCGAAGGGCCTGTGATCGGCGGTCATGTTCTTTTAATTGCCGTGAACGTGCACATTATTTTGGGCCAGTTTCGGCTAGTCATGGCATTCGTCTACGTGGATTAATAACCAAATTCATAAGTGAGTCAAAACAAAAAATCAATTAAGGCGAAAGCAACAATCGATCAAAGCGGAGAGTGCCAGATAGTGATCGTTCGGAACCTCCGTCTGCGGAAACTCCACCTGATCCCGGTGGAGAAAACAAGTCCCAGTCGATGGAACGAAGATCGAGCAACTTCCAATTAAACGTCACGCTAAATGAAGCGTAAAATTGCCCGTTGCTGCTGGTCTTGAATGCGGTTATTTTCCTCTTGATTCCTTTTTTTCATACACACTCGAAACGGAGAGGAGCGAGAGGAATGTGCGATCGTCTTCTGCAAATGTGACAGTGTAATAAAAAATCAATTTCACAATAAATATCTCTCGACGCAGCGGCTGGCAAGGAAAACCAGAATATCTTATCACATCCAGGCATCGCAGAGCGTGAAGAGGTACTTAGGATGAGAGCCGAGGATCGAGAATCGGGAAACGGGGATTGGGAATCTAGAATCGGGAGGATTCGAGGGGAATAAATGGAAAGTGTGGTAGCCCAACTGTCAGCGATTGATGTAGCAGCCCTTTATCATTATCACATCTGGCCCGAGGGCAGGTACCAGACAGTGACAGAGCCGCCTCGTGTCCCGCTCAGGACAAATGCCTAACCAGCCCGTCAGCGTCAGAGAGTCTGCCCCAGATCCGTAATGTCTACAGTAGTGCACTGAAAAGAACTCTATACCTGCGAGGCAGAGGTAATTTTTGAAATGTTAACTATAACCTCAAAGATTCCCACAGCTATGAGATAAGGACTTGAAGGGATCTAATATATCCAATCCATGCTTGTTAAAATCATTTTTTCCAGTGATTGCATACCAAAAATATTGAGCGTGTAGCACGTCGTTGTCTCTGTCTGCTGTCTGTTATCTTAAAAACCTTGTTGTCGTCTTAATTATTGCGTTAATGAGTTTTCTGTTTGCTCTTCTCGCTCCTCTTAGCCAACCCGTTCTGGCGGTCAGTAATACAGCATCTCGTGCTATTATCAATCAATCGGCGATCGGCGATTGTCGATCGTCGATCGACCGTCGATGTTCGATCGTTGCCCGGATCGCAATTCCACAGGAGGGATTCTGGCCTGATCATAAGCCACGATAAGCGGCCAATCTACAATATGTTTGTATAATAAATAGTGTGAGTGCTATCGCCTTGCAACTGATATTTATTAAGAACCGTCGATAAGCGATCTTACTTAGCATGCCGCACTGGAATCGCGAAAAATACAAACAAATAAACTAAAAAGAAAGGAAGGTATGCGATCTTAAAGACCGACAGGATACGGACTTCCAGTAGTGGGGGGTCACAGCTTATGGATTTCCATGACGGAGCAGATCGCCCTCCGTCCTCCCAGGTCCCACATTTAATTAGCATGTTCAATTATACTCTCACATATCCATCCACAACTCAACACAATGGATCAATAAACAAATTATCGGGGTGTGCGTGTTCCATTTCATTGCCTTCACTCCAAATTCAAGATTGATTAATTGTGGGAGCCAAGATTTCCCACTGCGAAGGGTTCTTATTTTTCCATCGCTCTGCGTCGATTTCTACGATCTCGGTGTGGTTTTCCAACCCGATCCCATCAAGAAACTGGTGAGCCACTCAACCATCCAGATCGTCCGGAGGAGTGAAAAATTAATGATTTGTTGATTTATGAATTGGAACGGGAGGTCAAGTCAAGTGTACAATGATAAACGAAGGCGCAACCCAAAATATCCATAGCTAGGAGAGGACAGTCTACCCGACTATCTGTGCGGTCTCTCCGATGAAATTTGTGTTTGTGGGTGAGTTATTGAGGGAGATCACTGGACACGGAGGATAAGTTGGTTTCTATACGTGGTTTTATTATGGGAACTATTCTGGCTATGAATAAACTGAATAATTCTGCATTAAATGAAGTTTCTATGAATCTAAGGAGGGCGAACTTAGGAAATATTTCTTAAGTCTTTTCTCAAAGAAGCTACAAATCAACAGACCGAAACCGAAAAAGACCACTTAAGAAACTATTTTTGTAAATAACCCAAATGGAAGCCAAGTTAAAACATTCAGAAGCATAACAATCAAAGCTCTATAGAATTGAATTGTCAGATCAATAAGACAGTTAAGACATTCAGAAGCAAAACAATTTGCAGTAAAACAGCACTAAAATAAATTTCATTCCATCATCGGCATCGTCGGCCATCAGATTCGTTCCGATGCCGAGACAATAGATATCCGCTCTTAGGGGCCAAGACAATGCTCCTCATCTGGAGTCCATTTGGGTGACATCAAGTGTTGGTGATAATTTCGGTTGCATGTATCCGACTATTTCTTGTCAGGGGGACACACTTTATGACCGAGGAGCATTTGTGACTAAATGCACCTGGAACTGGGCGAGCTACCAGCGGGCAGGGTGGACGCATTCTTATGCAAATCGCCTTCGGGGTGCCAACAAAGGAGATCACAGTCGCACTGGACCGTATGGTCTACATTTTGTTAGCGATTGTTAGTAGCTTATTGTTTGTCCAGTTTATGGATCGCCAATTTACGACTGCTAAGAAGGAAACGCGGCCCAGAGTGTCGGATGACACAGAGTGCTACCAGCCATTAAAATAGCAAATAGGAGAAGCCCCGAATCCACACACGAGAACATGTTAATTTCCCAATTGTTTGGCCGCTACTAGGCTGTCCAATTTGTTTTCACTTTTAAGCACAGTCCGAACATAATTGCAACAACTTAAGAAATCACAACAAACAAGCAAAATACTCAAATTCGACCAAAATGAAAACCCCAAGGCATTCAAATTGATTACACACATACACCTTCCCGCTGAGGCTCGAGGACGGATCCTGGTCAGGTCTCCTGATAAACATGACTTGGCGAAAACTTTTATTCAGTTTGTTTGGGCTGATGCTTGTTTTTATTGTTTAGCTCGTTATCAAGTCAAAATAATCAGCAGCAGAGGCTGCCGGCCGACTGCGGCACTAACAATTGTCATTGTTAAAGGCAAGCCGAGCTCACAGGAGCCAAGTTCAAGTCCCTGGCAAATGTGCCCCATCATGGCAAAGACTCTGGCAGAGGCTGAGGTTGGGGCCCATAAAAGTGAAGCTCCTCATCATCGCCACCGAAACAGAAACAGAATCAAAATCAGCAGAAGCTAAAGCAGCAGACGCCCCGAACAATGCAACATGATTCGCGAATTATAAACACCACGCGCTCATCCAAAGCAAATGGGAATCCTACGAATAAAGTTTACTCTTAAATCAATATTCAATTAAGTTAGAGGGGCTGCTTTCAATTTCTCTTAAAAACGATATGCATTAGCCCCCAACTAAAGGTATTTATTAGGAATTTTAAGGTAAGGCAAAAGTATAACAAACTTTTCAACTCAGTTGGCCTTGTAACAAATCTAGGAAAAAAGTATATAAATTCTTAGTAGTTCATTTATTTTACAGTTCAAAAACTACCCTAGCCTAGTCTCCCAGCTAAACGTGCTTTCGATAGAAGTGTATTTTAACCATCATTTTCGTATATTTCTGGAGCAATATAATCGCAGGCTGTCTCAAAATTAAGCAGCCGCCGCAGACGGACTTGGGAGTCTTCTTAGTTGATCTCCGTCCCGGTAATTGTGGCAAGTGTTGCGCCTCTTGTGCCTGCTGTTGCAGCTACTGCTTTTCAGCTTTCCAGCTTTTCACTTTACCCTAGCCAAGTTGGCAACTGCAACTGAAAAAACCGCA
Organism: Drosophila ananassae; assembly: GCF_017639315.1. Classification (NCBI taxonomy): domain Eukaryota; kingdom Metazoa; phylum Arthropoda; class Insecta; order Diptera; family Drosophilidae; genus Drosophila; species Drosophila ananassae. Next base: position 11,897,219 of record NC_057927.1, on the reverse strand, counting down.
GCTAACAACAGCTCCACACAGAAGCCAAAACGTGTCGTCCTTTTGAGCCACTTGAAGTGCTGCCCCTCAGCTGAAGAGCCTGTCTTGTAGTGCTGTGTTTTTTTTACGTTTGCTACTGCTGCTGTTGTCATCATCTTGGTACGTGTTGCAACTGCAACGGCAACACCGCCAGCAACAACAACCGCAACAACGCTGTGGCAACAGCTTCGTTTTTAATTAAACAATGTAAGCAGGAGGCAGGGTCTGAAATCGGTGCGAATTGCAGTGTTTGCTGCCGAACAAGCAAAGCCAAGTTCAAGTTGGCTGTGTCTGTGTGAGTTATGAGTTGCGCAATCACGACTTCTTGTCTCCCCAAAAACGCAGTCTTCCTCTTTTCGCGGCGTCTGATTAAGTTTTAGAACAAATGAATTAAAAAACGTGCGCTTCTTACTTTTTCTGTTTCTGCCCGGACTGCCACCGATCGTGTTTGGAGGTGCGAAGTAATTTGGTCAACCGGGCTTTACCTGATCGAACAGCAGCTGCTCATGATCTTGTTGTACTTTTTTCGGTTTTATGGCTATCGGAATTCCAGGCAGCTGCTTGGTAACTTCTTCAAAACTTCTTTATTTCACTTACATACCTGAAGAAAAAGGCCCAGAAAATGAGAGAGATGCGGTTTAAGCTTCAACGATCTCGGTGTAAAGATAAAATATTGTAATTCATTTAAATGAACAAATCAAAGAGGCTGAGCGAAGTCCACTTGGGAGCCAGACAAAGTCGAAAAGCCACAGACTCCACGGAAGATTGTTGTGATGTGATTACGTCAAAATTATTAAAACAGTCTCGAGTCCCCAGACTGCAGTCCCTCCCCATCTGCATACTCATATATGCCGTATCCGTATGTCATGTTTCACAATCACAATTCGTCTGCTGGCTTGATCGACACTGATCTCAGATAAGACAGTCAAATAATAAACCAAAAAAATATTATAGCCGAAAAACCGAACCAAGACAAGTGCATTTGCATCCAGCGATCCCAACTGGCTCACAACCTGCGTGTGAAGCAACATTTTCCCAAAAAGCCAAAGCGAAAAACAAAGACTCGCTGAGAATTTATGAATATGAGTTTGAACACTGCTAAGCAACTTGTTGAAAAATATGAACAAACGAAAATATTTTCACCAAGCCGACCAAAAACATAAATGTGCATTATATAGACATTAAGTTGCCTTGCCGGACAAGATTGTCAGTATTGTCTGTTTCCCAGTTTTATGCTTTGACAGGCCATAGACAGACCAAAGGCTGACAACAATGCCATTAGTCCCTGACAAAGAAAACGCAACGACAATTGACAACAACGGGGTATCCAAAAGTTATCAATGGGCATCGGAGGGAACTGCTCAAGATTGGTCAAGGAATGGTGTGAACCTTTTGAAGAACACTTACAGAAATTATGTTTCCTTTCTTAATTGAACCAAAAGTTTGGAAATTAGGGGGGAGTATGTCTAGATGGGGTTTATCCATTGAAAGTATTATATATTTTCTATTTTCTGTCTGCTACTATTTCACACTATGCGGTTGATTTGATATTATTTTATCTAAAATTTAAAACTAAAAATTATACTTTTATATTCTTTTCAGTGCACTGCCAACTCAACGCTCTCAATGGTGATTCCTCTAATCGCTTGCTAGGCTGGCAGACAAAAAGACACAGCTTTGATTATTAGATCGCTGGGACTCGTCACTGCATCCATTCTCAGAGTGTTCTTTTTCAACGAGCAGAGTAGCTGAGTTGTTAGCATTTCCTAGAAGCCAAAGCAACCCGAATACCGACTGGTGGCCACGTTTTGTCCATCGCATCCGGCCCAAAGTCTGGACTGGAGCTGGGCGAGGAGGCATAGAACTGGGAACACGTCTGGGTCCGTGTAATATGCAAACTAGCGAGACGCTCTGCGATAACTGTACAGATAGGGATTTTCCACAAACACATACAGGCCAGCTTACAAATTGCAGGCAGTGCTGCGAGGGGCTGCGATTTATGAGGACCGACAAATCAGGCACGATCCTCCCGATCTCAGGTAATCTGGCCCAACCTGCGAAAGTTGTAAAAATTTAAGCGTCAGCAGCTGTGCGGCAAAGGATTAGCGGTTGCCCAACTTTCGGATAAGGATAAGGTAATCCACCCACTAACTACCTGCCTCACTCCCTAATCAGCTACCTAAATTTGCATAAAACCTAGGAATCGCGACACCAGCAGCACATTCAAACGACAGCAGCCTTCAAGGAAGCATCATCGCACCAAACACCCAAAGACAATTCCAAAGAAATCATTCTTAGAAAACATACCTATTTTTCAACAAGGACAGTGAAAATTAATTAAATTGCCAGTATGTCGCAAATGCACAACACCGCCTTCTACAAATCCGCTCTGGATGCCCAGCAAGTTGCATTGCCACCAGTAGAGGATCGGGAGCCAAACTACATTGACAACCTACACATCATATTCTTCGAGCAAATTTTCGAGGCCATCGACAACTTAAGTGACCAGGTCAGGATGGCACGAGCCTATCCCCAGTTCGTTCCCCAGATCCTCAAGATCTGGCAGAAGCACCTAAACTGCATCGTGGGACCAAACACCGCATTCCTAGGACTCCTGGACATCGAGGACTACGTATTCTTCATGGAGCACATGGCCGAGCTCTTCACCGAGATGCACGTTAGCGAGGACGGTGTCGGACCCTTTGCCGAATTCTACGATTACATCACACACTTGTGCGACATCAACATCACCCGATTCCCACAAGTGGAGACCTGCATCATGGCAGGAAACCCAAACACAGTTGTCGATGATGACATCAGGGATCTGACAGTTATGCTGCCAAACCTGAAGTGCCTCATGACCTGCATGAATCTTTCCGGCGTCTACATACGGGGATTCAGAAAGCTAGAGGAACTCATTTTCAACTCCCTGTACCACTCGGTGCCCCTGGACAGCCGCTGGATGCAGGAGATCTGCCTGAACATGACAACACTGAAGGTGCTCGACATCACCGATCAATTCGACAGCCAAGTGCGCCTCACCGACATCAAGCTGCCCAACCTGGAAGTCCTGAAGATCAATCTCAGCAGCGTGGAATGCATCGTATCACAGGTCCTTCAATTGCCAAAACTAAAGAAGCTGTCAGTGCGCTTCGACGATTCCCGCCAGTTGAATGCCGACCAGGAGACCATCTTCCAGCAAATCGTGGTGGCCAAGAGCGAGAATATCACCAGGATTGCCCTAAACAACGAAGTCGTCCAGTTACCCTGCCGCTGGCAGCACAGCCTGGTCTTGGAGTTACCGAAGCTGAGGAAGCTGGTGTGCGAGAACTGGTACCACGATGAATTCTTCCTGGATCGCCGTCACATTCCCTGCCACCAGATGGAAGTGCTCAGCTTCACCGGCTGGGAGATCGTCCGCGAAACCCAGCTCCTCGATATGGTCGCCCAGTGCCCCCAACTGAAGCACTTGGCTCTGAACGGCTACCACTGCAGCTGGGAGAAGCTCACCAAGCTGCTGAACATCCGCAACCAGGAGAAGAATCCCCCACCACTGGAGGTATTCAGCGAACTCATGTGGGCCAACTTCACACCCGCCGAGTACCACCACTGGTTGGCCAACAAGTACGTCCAAGTCACCTGTGATAACTCGGAATACGAATACCAGGAAGAAGGCTTCGAGTTCGATTTTGAGTAAACCCTTTGCTCGGACACGGCAGATTGTAAATACACGGATTAATATTGATAAAGGAATTCTAATTTTCATCACTTATTGTAATGTTTGTAAATATTCAGAAATATTATTAAATAAATTCAACGCACTTGCAAAATCTACTCAACGCACATTTTCATTCTCCACGAAACACTCCTCGATTTCAGGCAATTTTCCACGAGTCCTCCTCTACGCCAAAAACGTTTATTTATTCGCATTTCAGCGCTTTAGGGTCCGGCAAATGGAAAAATCAACACAGTTTATGGCCAGCCAAGAGATTTAACTGTGCTCTGGGCCCCGAGCCTCCTGCTCCCTGGACTCTCCTCACACATGGCCTGACCTCCACTCACGTGGCCAGTTAATTTCGCGAGGCATAAATTATTTGATTTGATTGAGTCGGAAAATGAGTTCGCAAAGTGCCCAAAGCTCTTTGCCGACTGTTCGCCGGCAACTGCCTCACCCTCCTCAGTTCCCAATAGTTTCTATTTCCAAATGGCCAATAGAGGTAAAGCTTGGTTGTGATTTGACTTTGGTTTTAGGTAAGTCAGGGAGGCTTAGATTATGTTCTGGAACCAAAAAATACAAGTATTTTCAAGACCAAAATATTCATATATAAAATGAAAAGATAAAATTGAAGGCGAGAAATAACATAATATGGATAATATCCTTTACCCATCCATAATACAAATTTTAATTGATCCATCCCTTGATTTTCTGGCACATGCGTACTTGCATGCAAAGGAAATTAAGCAATTTTCAAAAATGTGCAGTCACAAAGTGATTTACATAACTTTTCTCCCCAAACCCAAAATATGGCATAGAAAAACAGTATTTTGGCTTTCGTTTTCCAGCATTACGTGAGCCGAACACTGTCCGTCGGTCTAAGTTATTGGCCGCACTGGCCAGTCAACACAAAGTCGGCTCTGGACTAATTTGTGGCCCCCATCGCCCAATCGAAAGATTAAAATGCAAACGAAGGCAGTCAGTTGGCTTCGGGCGACTTGGCGACGACAGTTTGAAGTGGACAAAAATTTAGAAATAATGGACTATTAATTTATGGCCACAGAGGTAAGGAGCAGAGATCGACCGGCCGATCGATGCAGTTGCCATTTTCGAAAGGTCTCTGTTGGACAAGCACAAACCTTTTGGGAGGCTATCGACATTATATTTTAGCCGTATATTTATGGGTTTTTCATTAATTGACTAATTGCAGGGGCAGGAGCCGCACAACACGGGGGCCTCTCTGACAAATGCACCACTTAAGGGCCAAAACTAATGCGACCCAATTAAAGGCGGTCCCCACCGTCTCACTTTGCTACCCAAAGCCAACTCTCGCGCTTTGCCTAATTTCTCAATTAATTTTATTTAACATGACACTGCCGGGCACACAATTCGTCATGGTACGTTACGAACCTGCAGCAATCTGTGGCAAGTGCATCGAATTAGTAGGTGAAATTGGAACACGGCTTGGAGGATTTCCCGAGCTGAGGACGGAGCATTAGTTCGACGCCATAACTATATGGATTTGCAGAGTGAGCCGAATTGGGCGTTGTTAATGAAATCGAATCGAATCAAATTAAACGAAATGAAGCCGACTCGCATCAAATGATTTTACCATAATTAAATTAAACATAAAAGATCCAAGAAAAACGCTGTTAGCCCTTAAGTGGTGTACTGTGTCGGATAAGTTGGATCGCGTTGACCATAAATACGGCGATAAGACGATGCGGCTTGTGTTTGATATTGAACTCTCGGGGTTTGTGAAATGCAGTGTCTACTATTTCCACGGTGAAGGTGAAATTAGAGCTTGTAATATACGGTGATTAGGGCGGTGTGTTTCTAAGATTTTTATAAATAATAGTTAGTAGACTACCAGTCTAATAATTCTTTTTATTTAATTATTTACAAAGCTTAAAGCTTCGAAAAAGACAGTCTTTTATTTAATATATTTTTTGGGTTTATTTATCACTTCCTGCCATTGATTGGCCAATCGATTGGTATTCTTCCGCGAAGGCTTTGCCAGACTGGCTTTCCAGGTGGTCTGCCAAGTTGATTTGCATTACCATTGAGCCAGAGAAAAAAGCACAGAAACGAAAATAACACAAAACATTAACACGAGTGTCAACAAATCTTAACGAGCTAACAAAATGTTTGGATCCGGTGCTGTTTTTCCCCTCGATACAACACACGGCGCATAACTAGCTAAACGTTGACAAATCGTTCGGTAACTCAATACTTTTGTAATGCAAAAAGAGAAAAGTAAAACCCTATTTTTGGTCTACGCACAATACAAAGGCCACGCATACAGGCGAACAACAACGCCAACGAGCTACAAGATAAATGCTTACAATTTTATTGCCAAACCAAAAGCTTGACGTCTTGTCGTCGCCGGCGTCGTTGGTTTGTTGAATACCTGGTTGAAGTTTCTTTGCCGCCTGCCATTTGTTTTCGGCCAAAAGAGCAAATGAAAAATATAGGAAAAACAAAAATGAAACAAAAATTGCATCCCCGAGCTGAGGCTGAATTGACGTCTCATTGATTAATGCCAGGCGGGCCGGACCTAGACGGTCATTGCGGCAATTTCTGCGGCTCGATTAATTTGTCACTTGGCAAAAACTTAATTACCCCGAAGATTGTCATAGCTGGCTCAGTTGGAGGCCACTTTGATGGCTTGAGTCTTTCGAAAATCGCGTGACATATCATAAATTCCAAATGATTTAATAATGTTAGCGAGTCAAACTCAAGCCGCCTCTCAAGTGGCAGCTGAACATGCACAGAAAAAATCGTTTATAAATGGATAAAGTAAACCACTTTATACACTAAAAATTTATCTAAAAATTTTGATAGAGAATCGTTTAATGATAGTAGCATCCTTCAGCCAGAAATATAAGTATTTCTTTTAAGTGCAGCCCGAAGAGCGGCTCAATCGACAAATGATCACCTGTTTTATGATGTGCTATCAATGGCCTATCAATGGCGGCGATTTTTGTTCTATCCGCTCATTTGTAGAGCCATCAAAATGCTAATTGAAATCGCTTTTCCTTACCGCTTTTTCCTGAGCTGTCGCCGCCTTTCATCTGCTGCCGTCGATGCACCAGAAAATCAAACACGCTGCTGATAATGCTCCAACTCGAGGTAATTTAGTAGCCGCGGCGGCATCGCTTCAAAGCTATCGCCAACTGTAAACTGTCAAATTTAATAACTGCATCTAACAATGCCTAAGAGAAGAAGCAAAGTGCCCAAATTGAATTTCTTTGGGCCATATAACGATCAGATGCACTCACAGGCAGCTCAGATTTGCATTTAAATCGTCTGGCTACTGCCGATGGTTTTTCTGACAAAAAGTTAGTGTGCCGGGCTTTCCCTGCTTCACTCAATTAATTAAAAGCGATCGATCGGGTTATTAAAAACAAATTTCCAGCATTAAACATGCTTATCATTGGACGTCGCTAATGAAGACATCAACGGAGGCGCTGCGAAACAAAAGACTTAGGTGACGAACTTGACGAACCGCATTTGAGGCTTAACGCACATCAGTGTATTGGGTTGGAAAAGATGCTGTTAAAAAAATGAAGTCAAATAAATTGAAATTAGTTTTTAAGAAAAGTAAAAAATGGGATATTGTTTGCCACAAAATATTTTATGAGCGTTGCCAGATAACCCAAATCAAATAATGCAAAGCAACACACTTTCACGCCAAATGGAAGCATCGCCAAGTTCGTTAGCAAATATTCTAGTAGACTTTGCTATCCGTTCAATTGCAAAAAAGTTCTCCGTCTCCGCAGAATCGGGCACCAAATGCAAAGAGTGCAACATTTAATAGCTTGAGGGCACGTGCATGCAATTTTCATTCATACATTATTCATTCGTAATGCAGTTGGGCTTTTCACGAGGCTAAAGTCGAAGAATTGGGAAACTGTGGAAGGGGAAGACGAGGGTAGAGTCGTCTGAGGGACAACCATTCACATATGGACGTCTGTCTGGGCCGCTATTTACCATTTAACTTTTGCCTGTCTCCGAAACAGACAAAAAATAATTGCCAATTTCAAGTCAATTGCCTATTTACCCTGGTTATGGCTAATAGAGAAATCGTAGGGGCAATCATCCATGCAAAGACAAGAGTTATTCGCAGATGCTAGGGAATCCATTTGCATTTGCAGAGCCAACAAATTGAGGTAATGGTGAAATTTTCGTAATTGGAACCAAACTGGCAATTACTTTTACACCACGGACCAAAATGCCAGGCTCAACTTGTTGACAAGCGAATTTTGAGGTGGTAACTCAATTTATTTATTTAAATTACTATTTTTTGTTGGATTTGTTTTCATATTACCTTTTCACAGGAAGTGAACTGCTCCAGCTGACGCCAGTCTGAAGACAGAGGTCCGTGTTGGTTATGATTTATGTGACATAGTTCCCTTGCGATGCAAACGTGATTTCGAGGGCGTTGCACTAATTGAAATTGCAAATGTTGGCTGCTCCGGAAAATTGATAGAAGTTTTATGCGGCTCTTCGGTGTGAAACTTGTGTCCCTGCCAGTCTTGAGATTTATGAAGCCAAAGGTAAAGCTACGTCATTTTTATTAATTGAAGAATTATAAGCTTTAAGTTTAAGATGCGATGGTTATGATTATTATGAAAGATATTCGGCGATCGAAGCGATATATAGCAAAGCGGTAACTTTAGACCCTCGACCTGTGTGGCATCTTCAATAAAACAATAAAAATTGGGAACGAGCCCAATAAATATGACCAAGAAAGAAAGAAAAATATTTCTAATAAATTTTCAACTAATGAAATTTGCATAAAATGAATGGAACGCGTTATCGTAAATCAACATGGCTAGCAGGCAAATCAGTTCGAATAAAAGTGTCACCTTATATATCCACTTATTAAATGTATAAAAGTATCTAGGTCCAAGATGTTGACGATATTGATGATGATGAAAACGAATGCCGCAAAGCCACACACAGACCACAGGCCAATTGAAATGTTTTTCGGAAATTTACGACCAGAAAAGGAAAATTTTCTAGGCTATTAAATTATCAAGTCGAATCAGCGGACCACCAGCATGATTTTGTAAGTGGATAGTCCCCATCGGATAGTGTCTCTTTACCAAATGGACTCTAATAGAAAACCAAAATATTTCAGACTTGAATTTGAAGTTATAGAGATTTAATTCAAGATCAGAAACAGTTTATAGCTCTTTTATTTCCGATAAATAATACAATTGTATTAATGCCCTTCTTTTGTATGCCCTTTCGATTTTATAAATAAATATGTGCCCATAGAGAGACCTTTTCACAAAAATCTTCAATTAAAACTTAAACATTTTATTAACAAAGCCTGGCCATAGCCAGCTAAAAATAGCAAAAAGACCACGTCAAGGAGTTGTCCAGAGTAACCATCCAACAAGCAACAACAACCATTCAGTCAATGCTAATGAATGGAACGCGTTTTGTAAATTGTCTGCCAAACGATGGAATGAATGAATAAGTGACTAAATGAGTGACTGACAGGCAAATGGCAGAGGAGTTGGCATTAATGAACAACCCCTTTCAGCCATTCAACCAGCAACAGAAGCAGCAGACGATGTCGTCGCCTTTTGGCCAAAAGATTCGAGAATATTTTCGGACAGCGGGTAAAGGAGGACTCGAGGGTCTCATTAATTCATTAAATGGTGTTAAAAAACGGAAGCCAGCGTCACTTGGTGTAAAAATAACTTAACATGGTCAATCAGGCGCAAATTAAGTTCCCAAAGTGATGATGTGGTCCAAAGTGAAGCGATTAAAAACTTTTGAAACAAATTTTATAAAGAGTTTATTTTTCAAAGATGATTTTTTATAGTATGATTAAAAGATATTTTGACTTCTGCCTATTCTGACATTTAAGATAACATAAATAGTAGTATACTGAATAGTAGTAGATAAATGGAGTTTCGTTTCATAATACGATCTTCATATAAGGGTCTGCACATATTAAAATATAAGTTTTTGAACCTTACCTTACTTATTTAATATTATAAAACAAAAATGTTTCGTTTAACTTTGAAGTACGATAATTATCAAAGGCAAGTGGTAGGATATATTTTAATTAAACCCATAAACATTTCATGCTTCATATTTCATGATAAGCCTCTTAGGACAATAAGCTTTGCAAAAATCCAGGTCACCATAGTTCCACCGATTGTAATACCCAGTTCTCCATTGTTTTTCGCTGACATAGCAGTTGCTGTATAAGGTGTGAGCTAATATTGCTGGTTTCCAGTAATTCTGTTCCCTGTCTCACACTCTGAATGAGCAATTACAGTTAATAAGACTACAAATGTCAAAGCTGCGTGTGGGCGCAACGGCTAAGTATAATTAATTTGACTCGGGCTTTACGTTTCGTTCAGTGTACGGCACTTGAACTAATTGACAAGTTTCCATATTTAAGCATTTTGTGAATGAAGTCGCGTTGCGATGGCGAAGAGGCCGAAGTATTGGGGGGGAGGGAAATATGAAAATTATTAGAAACTGATTGGTGTGTGTGAGTGTGAGTGGAGCTTAGTGGGCGTTGTTAGCTGTGGCTCTGTCCCGCTCTGTTTGTAACTCGGTCCTTGTCCGACGAATGACAGAAAATTTTCATTCACAATCTAATGCTGAGCTTGATCCACACCCACATCATTTAAAGTGGAGCAGAAATAAGGGGCCTCTCCCTGACTTGCTCCCTCTGTCTTTCTGCTCGGCTCTGCCTTTCTCTACCTGCATGTTCGCCTCCCACCCATCAGCTCCCCACCAGCTCTTCTCTCTCTTTTTCTCCGGGGCACAGCTGCAATATTTTGCAATTCAATTTGCAGTCAGCTGAGAGAGCGCGAGATAGAAGCCAATTTATCAATGAAGCCACCCACGGCAACCCCCGGCACAGTACCTTTGTATCTATGTATCTGTGTGCGGTCTGTGTGGTTGTGTTGGACTGTGTGGGTGCCAATTTAAAAAGCTTTGCGGCGGAGGAGCCTCCAAGCTTTTGGGAGACATCCAGCTTTCGTTGGTGTTATTTTTAGCTACGAAGCTCTCCAGCTGCTCGCCAGAAAAGCTTACAGGATTTATTGATGAACTTTAATTGTTCTTGATTTCCGTGGAAAACGCTGGAAGCTCGCTGCAATTGAGTATAATTGGGTTTAGCTCGGGGACAACTGCAATAAATGACGCAAATGCAAAGGAATCCTGCACCCAAGGGTTAAAAATAGCCCGAGGCATAGGGGGTTTCGCATCAGCTTTGGGGGTTGAGATCAGCAGTGTCCAACGAATGTGTAGGTTTATGGACTCGCTGTAACCATGAAGCGAAACCCACACAGTACCTCATAGATACACTTAAATACATTATTTTATGTATAAATATTTAAAATAAAACTGCCTATCTAAAAAAAAATTCACTTTAAATGATGTTTTAACCATTTTAGAAAATTCTAGATTTCTTCTTCTAACTAAACTTTTAACTTCTACAAAAAAAGATCTTATATCCTTTCACATACATCCAAGAGGATATTTACTTATATGATTATAATCTCCACCTGAAACTAATTCTAAAAAAAATTCTAAGTTCAAAAATCTGTTTCTCTGCGTGTAGGAAAACGGATAAAAAGTAAAAAGTAATCCAAAGGTGTTACTGCGATAGAAGCTCAACCAAAGAGAAAAGCACTTTGAGGTGATGATGCGGGGGTTGTGTGTGTGGTTTGTTGTGTGTGGTGTGTGGTGTATGGTGTATGGTGTGCGGTGTTAGGTACCCCACTAGCAATCCTCAAATCGTGCGTGCGACAAGGACGGCTGGCTGAGCTCCACTGTGTGTACAGTTGTGCCCACACACGGCAACAACAACCAACACCAAGCCGAGGCATCTCAACTGGGCGACAGATCTCTAAGTAAGGCGATGATCGGCCCACGATTTTAGCTCAAAACTCAAACACACGCTGAAATTACACAGATACAGATACGGATACAGTGAAACCGAGTCGGCACAGCCAAGGCAGTGCTGCAAACCAAAGCACAAACTGTTTTTTATACCGCCGACAGCCGGACGACGAGTCGAATCGCAAAAAAAGCGCAACCGGAAGGAAATTATCGTCTAAAAAGTTCGGTAGCCACGTACATCGATGTATGATGCCCGATTTACGCGCCCTGTGCATGAGATCGTTAAGCGAATAAGCCCAATATCTTGGCCAGCCCATCAAATTGCGTGTTTCAAATCAAAATTGCATAATCTGCAATCCGGGAACGAGTTTCCGAGTTTCGGAGTTGCCAAGATCGCGATTACAGCCAACGGGTATCTTTCGCGTAATCGCAGTAGCTCCTCGGTCGCTTCCTTTGACTTGGCCACGTTCTATGGCCAGGTCTTATCGCTCCTTGGCCATCTGTAGCTGCAGCAGTTGCACTCGCAGCAGTTGCAGTTGCAGCAGCTAGTCGCGCGTGCGTTCGCCTTTTGGCCCGCCTCGTAATTAATTACAAACGCAGTCGCAGCAGATCGCGCGCTTCTCTTTTTGCCGGCATCTCCTGAGGAGAACTCCACCGCTCCACTGCCCTGCCCATTTTCGCGCCAAATCTTGATTCCTTGGGTTATAGACCAACAACTATACCGACGAGCTTGCGTGCTCCGTTGTCGCCGGCTCTTTTCTCCTCCAAATCGACGACATCTGATTGCCTTTTTATGGCTGGTAAGTAGCTTGGCTCAGAGTATATTGCCCAGGCTTAGTCTTCGACATCTAAACAAGTATATTAATGGTTTAGCTGAGCAGGAGATTTTTCAGTTTTGCGGTTGCAGGGGTAGAGGCGACGGCGATTATGGCGTCTAATGGCACTTAATTGGGCATAAAACTGAGCTTTTCCAAATTGATGGTGGGGAAATTCGACCATATCAAAGGATTCAGGGGCCTATTAACTTTGCAATTATTTTATTTACTTATATATTATACTGGACCATATTCATTAATGCTAATACATCCTCTGATGTTTTATTTAATTGTGAGCTGGAGGTAATTGAACCATATTCATAAATTCAAACAATTATATGTGGATCTGTAAGCCATAGTTTTGTTAATAGCCTTGGATTATAATCCTAATAATTATTTGGGTAAAATATTTCCAATGCCTCTTATAACAACTTGAAATCAAAGTTTTCTATTTAACAAGCCAGATACTTTACGGTTACCACTGCAAATAAAAATTTATAAGTAGCAAATGAAAAACTCAAATGCTCAAAGCCCACACACAGAAGTCGTATTCCAGGAGCTTGTCATGTGCATTCAACAAATCAATTAGCGTGGCCGCACTCAAAGGTTAAATGTCCCACTCACACACACGAGTCTAAGCAAATAAATGTGCTCATATATGTTTGCTACTCCTGTTGCAAAAGGTCAACTGGCAATCGGCAGTGCCGCAAATTGCCAACCTGCAACAAGTTGAAGCTGTCGGGCTAATTAAAGAGTGTGAAAGGAGCTGGCAGCTCAACGCTTTCTGTTAAAGCTCCGAGCACAGTTATGGGGTCGAAACGAAATCGCAGCTGACATTTAGTCCTCTGTCAGCAAAGGAAACCTGAAATCATGAGAGGGAGCCGGACCCCAGCCCGGGAGCCCTTAAATGCCAAAGTTCAATTGGACAACAGAATCCAATATCTATTTGCTTTGTCCGACTCTCATTCAGAATGACATTACACTTAAACTATATAAATGATATCCTTTATGACGTAACGGGAGCTTTTCATTGATAAGCTCCAACCATTTTTCACTCATTCATATAATTTTCGAATATGGTTGAGTACTTTTCGGCAGCCAGTTACCGACAATTTCAGGCTCCTGTTGCTGGAGGCTAATGCCACGGCGGCAAAGTCAGGGGCAGAGGCAGAATCGGAGGCAGCAGAGAGCAACAGGAGTAGCGACGACAGCCCACACACGTGCCGCAAGTCACTGGGAAAAGGGCAAAGTACCAGCATCCTGTATCTATGCTCCCATAGCTCCTGTCAAGTGGAAAGTTCGAGCAGCTCCTAGATACACGCATAGTGGATCGAATGTGAAATAAAAATATATATTTTGTTTTTTTTTTTTTTAAAGCTTAAAGGTGTGCGTATTAAACCATTTAAGGTTTTTATTTGTTGGGAAAAAAAATATATATATAAAATATATAAACTTCAAAATTATTTGGATTTTTTAATCCCTAAGGATCATTATACCAGTTCGCTGGACTATCTTTCGAACCAGCTCAGTGCCCACCCTCCACAATTCCTTCGCTATCTCCCAGTCGATGTTATCTGACAATGTGGGCGTTTAATCGCATCTATTAGCATCCCAGTCGAGAATTTTGTTACACGCCCCCGTCAGAAAACTGCTTCCCCTAGAAAAGTGAGGCACAAGTGGAAAACATTTCACAGATCCGAACGGGCAATCAACAGGTCCAGCTTGGATAATCTAAACGGGCCAAATACTCCCCCTGCTCCTCAAGAAATATTTCTGAGCCAGTTTTTCCACCTGCCAGTCGCTGTCCTTTCATTATTATTATTATTATTATTGCTGCTTTGTTTTCGCCGGAAAGGGAAACATTCGTAACATTTGGCTTTCACTTTCCTGCCTCTTGATTGATGCTCGCAACCTTTAACCTTTAAATGTCATCGCTGGGACGGAGCCAGAGCTTCCTGTGTGCAAACTCTAATTGCCATTTACTGGAGCTGCTGCCGTGAAGCTAGTGTGGGTGTTTTAGCATTTTGCTTACTGCCTGTTTAGTTAGGTTCCTGAAAATTTTGTGTTTTCGTCCTGTGAGTGTTTGTATTTCGTGGAATTTCGAAACTTTTTGGGCAAATGCCAGTTGTTAAGTGAAAGGCATCGGATGGAAGTTTCCACTTACCGGTAGAGCACTAATAAATCACCATCTGCCAAGCAAAAATCAGTAAATTGATTGACATTAGCAATTTTTTGTTTTTTAAATTTCATTAATTTTCAAGCTTGAAAAAAAGATATTTTTAAAATGATTAAAATATTATTAAATATTAATGCTAACATAGGTGTTCTATACTAACTATTTAAAATAAGGACTAACATATTATAATGTAATTAAAACAACAAAATTGGGAGATAATAATATATCACTTCTGTACAACTAGGCGTATGAGTAATTTGATAAAATTTATTACTCATACGCCCCGTTGTGACGGATATGGAAAGTGAAAGCGAACATTTTGGCAGCTTATCGTGACTGATAACCGAGAGATTCCCGTGCAATAATGCACAACTATTGCGTTGATTTTGGCAGTGGCAAGTTCAGTGGCAATTTCCAGCTCTATCCTTCGCTCTTTGCCGCTCATCGACTCTCACACTCTCTCCACTCGAGTGCCACCCACAATTGTTGTCTTTTCTCCGCGCCGATGGGAATCGGAAATGCGGGCGCTTCCACTCTCGCTCGGGGACACCCACACGACCAGAGAAAAATCGAACCAGAGAGAGAGTGTGAGAGGGAGAAATGTGAGTGGGCAAGGACAGCCGAGAGACAGATGCTTCAGTACAAATAAGAATCAAAGCTACACGCAGACAGAGGCAGACTGTTCGGTTCGGATGGCAGTATATTGCCGCTTATGACGACGGCCAAAAGCTAAAAGGCCAAAACAAAAACAATTTCTGGCATTTCCCGACGCTTCCGACGCCAAACGCCGACGCAAACGGTAACAGCGCAGCCGATTTGCCGCTGTTTTCATGATGTTTTCACCGATGGCCCGAATTTTCCCATTTTCAATTTCAATTTTCACCGCTCGTGCCAGTAGCTTTTCGACGGCTCAACGGCTCGTCTCGCAATTTTTCCCAACTATCAACAAATCGCGTGCAAAAATCTTTTAATCGCGCGCGCTTTTAAATTTTTCAAAGACATTTTTCATCTATCTGAAATAATTGCAAAATCAAATATTTTTGCTTGAATAATATGTGTGCTAAACATAATCCAAAGACATTTTCACCGAAATTAATCAAAGTTTTATGAAACCTATAAATTAATCAATTTACCGTCGGCAGTTAGTGAATATATTAGTCGTATTTTTGATCAAGCTTTTTAGATCTATTTAGGCTAGAGTTTTAAACGTCAATTTGAGAATTTAATCAATGTCAATGTGATTTTAATGTCTGAATGTTATTCTACTGTAGTGTTTTTAATGTTAGACGTTTTTTATAAATATTTTTGGTGTTTAAGTGTAAACAGAATAAGGTGAAAAAATTATTACTAGAGTCTTAAGAGGTAAAGAATAATTCCTGAGCCATAAATATGAATTAAGCTGCTATATTAAACGCAAAGACTTATATTTCTAATTTTTTCAGATGCTTCCAAATCTTCAATCAAAAATGTATAATCAACGAAATTCATAAAGACTGATATGAATTTAAATAAAGATAACTAAACTAAAAAAACCAATCAGTGAAAACCAATCAAGCTAACCGCAAGTGAACAAAGTACAAAAATATTAAAATGTGTCAATTGTATTTAAGTCTACCGAAGAGTGATCGCTAAACAAACAAATGGAGTCTCAGCTTATTAGTTTGTGTTTAAATTTTTTGTTTTTCGTCAATTTTATTTTATTTTCCCACCGGCCAAAGTGTAACGCGTTCAACCACAAAAATGTTGCTGACAATGCGGCGTCAAAATGAACTGATCGTAGGCAGCCAACAGCATCCATCAGTAGCCGCAGCATCTGCCGTGGAATCGGTATCCAGTGCCACGCCTCCACCAACCGGACAGAGTCTCAGCTTAGTGCCACCAGCAGTGGCAACATCCTCGGCTTCGGCATCCCAGCAGGATTCTCTCAACACACCAACGACCCCCTTATTGGGTCTCAGTCGCAATCCGCTCCAGTTTGCACCACCGCCTGCACCACCAATTGCTGTGCCCAGTGCCCCAGCTTCAGGACCTGCTTTCGGCTATTACCAGAGCCAGAGTGGAGGACTACCCCTTCATCCAATTTCATCTGCAACCACTGAAGCAGCGGGAGCACAACCCCCACCTCCACCCGTGGAATTGGACGAGTACGTGGACATATTGCAAGTGCAACAATTGCTCCTGGACTCCTCGGCAGCCGCTGCAGCAGCAGCTGGAAGCCAACCACAGACATCCGAACAGCAGCAACACGAACAGTCCTCAGCTCTACAGCAGCAACCAACAGCATTGCAGCAAGCTCAGCAACAACAAGTTGTTGCCAAGCCGCGACCACGAATAAATCTGCAAAAGGCCTCGGAATACGCTGCTCAATTAGCTCAGGGTAAGGAATACAATAGAACGGCCTTGGAATCATTCAAAATCAATCATTATTCGCAATCATTATCCTTCTAGCCGAGTCCTCATCGCCTGGCTCGCGTCGTGTCCTGCTTGATTACCCGAATCCTTACTTGTACGGCAATCATTATCACCACCATACGCCGCCAAGTGAGGACCTAGTGGCCCTTTGGTTCGGCAGCAATGGCTCAGGTGAGTCATCACCTTAGTTTGTCATTAAAATTGAAATAATATTTGATCCAGTATTTGATCCAACCTTACTAGTTGATGAACACACATTAAGTGACCAATCCATACATAGCCCCATTAAAAATTCAATATATTTATTAGACAGCTTACATGATACTCATTTAGAAAAGAAATTCCTTACTTGTTGATGTCAATCAACAATGTTAGCTATTGCCTTCATCTCAAATTATTTTAATGGTTTACAATTTAGTGCAATTAATAAATAACTCACACTGATCAGCTCATTTTCCCAGGGTATCGTGACATTTTTGTTAGCCTGTCGCCAAAATGTGAGTCAACATTTTTTTTTTGCGATTTTGGCGATCGGGCGTCTTTAGGCTTGCATAACTCCCAGTCTCCGCCATCTCCGCACTCCATGTTGCAAATATGTCCATGATGCAGTTACTCAAAAACTATCTCGCCGGCTATAAATTGCCAAAATTAATCTGTGAATGAGCTGACAGCTGTACCCCCCTCCCTGGATCGGCCGTGCTGGGCCCCTCTCTAATGGCTCAATAAATAAAATAGAAATAAAATGAGATTTTCGCGCACTTTAATGCCGCTCGCTGGTAAATATTCGCTGGCGCCTTGGCGCCCGCCGTCTTCTTGAGTTGCGTTGAATTGAGTTGAGTTGGCCGGCCTGGTCGCGGCAGTCAGTCGCTCTTTTGAAACGCTGCCAAAAGCCTGAAATTGAAAATTCAGCTGCAAATGATGCAGTGCGTCGGATCGTCCGGCACTCGAAGTCTTGCTCCGGCTGCGCCCTTTCAACAGGTGGTGTGTGCACCGCCATCGCACGTCTCATCGATTACTCGCCTCACATTCGACGTGAGTGCGGCGGATCGACTCTGCCTTTGCTTTTATTTCGCTTTATTTTTTTGTGTTATGTTTTTAGGTTTGCCAAAATTAAGTCAGCGCGCCAAGACCACCCAAAGTGTGTCAATGTTGGCGCTGGGCTGGGAAGCGCGCCGCGGTGCGTACAAATTAAATTATATGTCTTGTGGTTTCGATCGAGGCCTAACGGTGCTATTTCCGCTTCAAATTCAATTAAAATCTTGGCTGCGAAGCGACCAAATGTCAACCATGAAGCGGAAGGGATTGCATGTTTTTGACTTAAAGTAAAATATTAATACCTTAGAAACTTTACAAAGGGGGATCAAAATTTTTTGTCTCAAATACAAAAAATTACCGGTAGGAAAATATTTTTTAGATTTTTTTTTTCAAGTTTTCCAGGGGATCCCCTGCAAAATGCAGAATATGAATTGGAGGGCCAATGGGGCCCACCGCGAAGGCTATATCTTTGTCAATACTTATCCGATTCTTGAGCAGAATACCTTAAACGATTTGTGGATCGATTCTCTATCAATTTATGTAAAAATCCGGGAACGAAATATTTTTTAGATTTTTTGTCAAATTTTCCAGGGGATCCCCTGCAAAATGCAGAATATGAATTGGAGGGCCAATGGAGGGCCAATCTTTGTCAATACTTATCCGATTCTTGAGCAGAATACCTTTAACGATTTGTGGATCGATTCTCTATCAATTTATGTAAAAATCCGGGAACGAAATATTTTTTAGATTTTTTGTCAAGTTTTCCAGGGGATCCCCTGCAAAATGCAGAATATGAATTGGAGGGCCAATGGGGCCCACCGCGAAGGCTATATTTTTATCAATACTTATCCGATTCTTGAGCGGAATGCCTTAAACGATTTGTGGATCGATTATCTATCAATTTATGTAAAAATCCGGGAACGAAATATTTTTTAGATTTTTTGTCAAATTTTCCAGGGGATCCCCTGCAAAATGCAGAATATGAATTGGAGGGCCAATGGGTCCCACCGCGAAGGCTACATCTTTGTCAATACTTATCCGATTCTTGAGCAGAATACCTTTAACGATTTGTGGATCGATTCTCTATCAATTTATGTAAAAATCCGGGAACGAAATATTTTTTAGATTTTTTGTCAAGTTTTCCAGGGGATCCCCTGCAAAATGCAGAATATGAATTGGAGGGCCAATGGGGCCCACCGCGAAGGCTATATCTTTGTCAATACTTATCCGATTCTTGAGCAGAATACCTTAAACGATTTGTGGATCGATTCTCTAACAATTTATGTAAAAATCCGAGAAGAAAATATTTTTGAGATTTTTTGTCAAGTTTTCCAGGGGATCCCCTGCAAAATGCAGATGATGCATAGGGGGCCAATGGGACCCACCGCGAAGGGTATATCTTTGTCAATACTTATCCGATTCTTGAGCGGAATACCTTAAACGATTTGTGGATCGATTCTCTATCAATTTATGTAAAAATCCGACAACGAAATATTTTTTAGATTTTTTGTCAAGTTTTCCAGGGGATCCCCTGCAAAATTCAGAAGATGTATGGGAGAACCTATGGGATACATAGAAGGTTATATTCAATGATTATCCGGTTCTTGGGCGGAAATTTGAATATGTATATGATTTTTTCCTCTAAATTATAAACATTTAATTATTACAAATAGAAAACGATCTATGATCTTTTACAATTTTCCCAAGAATTTTTCTGCGCAGTCACAAATTTGTCAAATTTAGATCGCACATAATTCCATTCTCCTGGGATCCAATGCCATTTATGGCAAATTGAAGACAAGCCCATCGCTGTGCTCGTATTTCCCAGATAGAGACACGCCACACAAATTGTCTTAATTAATTAATATCATAAATATGCGACGGCGCTTAATTGCCGATGGAGAGCAGGCAGCAAAAACAAAAGCTACCAGTAGCAGTGGCAGCAGAAAGCAAAAGAAAAACAAATCTCTCATGGCAACTAATTAGCCAGGAAATGACCCCGGCTGACCGAGAAGCATTCAAGGCACTCGTACACAGCTGACTGACCCTAATCGACAGGAAGCTGACTCAATCTTGGAGCGAATTGCAGCAACAGCCCAGGAACCCAGCAAAGCAGGGCCACATTGCGGCTGCCACATTTGGCTATTTGCGATTGCCACTGGGTGGTGCACTTCGCTTGCAATCAATATTCATAAATCTCTTGGCACGGGTTAACCAATTAATAACGTGACCCGTTTATTTTATTTACCTCGCTTCTCGCCTCCTTTTGTCAAATCAACCTGGGTGATCGGTCCGATCCCCGTTTTCCAATGAAAATCACTGCGCCAGACTTTCAGCATTGGGGTACAAAGCCTTTCAGCATTTGTCAACGAGAGGCGACGTTGACATCGCCGACAACAAACACGAATGCGACCGAATGAAAGCCAACAGCCAAGAAAACTGCAAGAAAATTAAGGCAGCTAACTGGGCTCACTGCACACCATGTGGACAGTAGAAGCAGTATTATGGTTATAAATTTATTAGGTTTTATATTCTTTCATTCTATATTGGTCAAAAAAAAAATAGAATTGACAGAAAATCTTTTTATAAAGATTTTTCAAAGATCACTTTCATATTTTGTAACATTTACTATTGTGGCACCACTGTGCTGCGGCAGCTCAACCTTTGTTACCTTGTGCCGAACGGAAATCGCTGACATGGACCACACCACAGCAGTCAAGTCAAGCCCAACCGAACTGAGCCAAAGAAAACCAAGCCAAGCTCAAACACAATCTCCAGAAGCTTGGCACTCAGCGAGGCTTGCCTAATGTTTAATTAAGGTGATTGCTGTGCGGTCACTTGGCGATGTTGCTGCTGTTGGTGTTGTGGCTGCTGTTGGTGTTGCTGCTGGTGGTGTTGTTGCTTGGCAAACGACAACAACACCTCACGATCACCAAATTGGTTTGTAAGGATAAGCTTCGGGGAGGTAGAGGGACAAATAAAAGACCTATGTCAAACGCCTGGGCCAAAGGACATCTTCAGAGAAACTGGCAGCAGCACCACAAAAAGCAGTAGAAGCTGCAGCAGCAGTGGCCTTAATGAAGATTAATTGCAATCAGTGAGCCACTTGAGTCGCGATTAATTGCAGGAACCAGTGGACATGGAAATGGAACCAAACTTCCTCCTAGACTGGCTGCTGATGATGATGATGCCTTTTGCCTTTGGAGTGGTTCACAAGTTCACGACTGGGACGACGGCAACTTAATTGCCATTTACATGGGAACCCCGGACGAACCGTCCTCTAGACTGTTGTGATTGCTCCCGGCCAGACTTTGTTGGTGGCACAATGCATCTGATGAATTGCATTTGGGCCGAGGAGTCCCACCATTTCCCCGCCATTTGCATATGCTAAACCGAAATTCGTCATAGCGGCCAAACGAAATCGAGACCCGAAATGGTCCAAATCAAAAGTTGCGTTTAGACCACAACATTAGCATATTACGTGTGGGTCGAAAAAGTGTGCCACAAATGGCTTCGTATAGGTCAACTTGATTATTATTATTATTTGTTTTTGCATTGTCACCTGCCGCCGCGGTCTGGGTCTGGGAGTTGGCGCCAAATGTCCGCGCCGCTGGCCAAATCAAATCAAATCGATTGGAACTCTAAAATGTTTATATCGAAAAAAGTGACAAGGCGAGGCCCGGCGGAAAGGGGAGAAAACCCCAGCATGTGGGCTGAGTCTTGGTTTTTGTGGTTTCCATTCGAGTTAAGTTATAATTTGTGTATACTTTTTGACAACTTTCAAGCAGGAATAAATTGCCATCACGGGTCTAAAAATACAATCTTAACTCAGAAGCCGAAGGCCTGAAAAGATCAACGAATTAATTCGCTCTTAATAGCCATTTAAAAGGCATTAAGCGATTGCGACAGAGTGTTTACAAACCGATGTAAAGTCTAAAAAGTACTTTGATATTATTTAGTCACAAACACTCATTACACTATCAAGGAATATATCTCTATAATATCTAGCAATCTCCTCAAATCTGTAGATATGAACTTCTGTATTAAGTCTCGCCCACGCCCGGGGGTCAACCTGTTGGCGCCTTTTGGTGGAACTCGGTAGCAACCCACGCATTCGGCCAAAAAAAAACCTAACAAATTCACAATCGAAAACCACAATCATTTAAATATAGCAAAATCAGAATGGAGCTAGAAAAAAACATCACGCTGAGCTGATTGTGAGTTCAGTTGAAATTGGTTGGATTTTCGATGAAAAACCGCAAAACGCGTTTTTCATTTGCATAAAAAATTGTCTGTGCCAGGCAATCGAACATGAGGCAGACAGACGAAGAGTATTGAAGCCGGGGCCCAAGACCACAGCGACCAAGCCCCGGAGTTGATTTCATTCATGAGGCACAGCTCCATTCATAAGCCGAGCATTTCTAGTTTAAGGTAAGCCACACTGGACACCTACGATCCGATACGATCCGGCCGACTGACTGCAAGCTGAAAAACTGCAACTGCACATTATTTATAACATTTTGCCGTTTTGGGGTCACATGTTGGCGTGTGTTGCAAATTAAATTTGCAAATTATAGGCTGTCGCTGGGGGTTTCCGGTTAACGACCAAAGTCAGGCCAGGCCATGAGCCACTCTCCCGCTCATCTCGTGATGCTTCAAATGTGTTGCAGCACAAATAAACTTCAGAAAGCCAAAAAAAAAGTATTTTTCATAAAAATCTTGAGGCTCAGCTCAGCTGCACTTCATCACGCTCTTTTTCGGCGGCGGGGGTCCTCTCATGACAACCTCAATGGATATTCACACACAGCTGGGCCCAAATATGGCGCGTCCAACACAAAATGGTCTCGTCTAAGCCGTGTTTTTTGGCCACATTTGAACTGTCATGCCCGACCAGCAGCCAGCATCGTACTTGGCCGGCTAGCAAGTTCCAGGCCATCTGACATTTTGAAACGAAATGTCAGTCACCGCTTAACATCCCGCCATCATCTGTCCGTCGGACCTTCTGTCCAACGGCTTCACTTCAGAGCCCATGAGCTCTGATGGTGGTTTACTGGTGTTTCGGTGAGCGGGTAACGGCCATTACCACCGCGACTCTCCCAAGATGGCTTAGACCGAAACACACAAGGAAATGTCAGGAAACGAAGTCCGAATGCCCTTGAATTTTGAAAATTTAGAAGATACTAAGTGGACTCCCAAACAGGTTTGGCGACCATCCGAAACGATATTGCCATTTTAAGAAAGATCTATGTCGAAAACTTTCATAAAAGCTAAGAAAATAAAGATTCCAGTTCAGCAAATAAACCAAAAATTAAACAAAAATAAATATAAATAAATATTTATTTGTCAGTTTATGATTAAATCTAAAGTATAAAATTATCATTCTAAAGATGATAGATGATACTTATGAAGTAAAAAGTATAGAAACCGAGTCGTATGACGGGAATAGTGGTTGGAAATCCTTGGTCCCTCAAAAGTGAACCGTTGAGGTAAAAGCAATCTTAACCCAAATTTGAAGCTCCAACTTGTTCGTAACTCCAACTTTTGAAAAACCCCCCAATTCAACGTTTATCTTTTCGAATACATCAATTGTGCTGCCACCAAGCTCTCCATGGCACAACATGCCCTCCTCCTTCATTGAGATCTCTCGTACATACCTTGCCGCACATCAAGGGTACTCCACTCATAAACGGGGGCAGCCATCACCAACCATGATCAGAGATCACAGATCACACAAGATTTCCAACTAAATATGGTAGCCAAATAATTTACATCAGCTCTTGTGCTCTTTATTGTTCTGTTTGCTGTTGTCGCTATATCTTTTATTGTTGCTGTTTGCGTGATTTGAAGTTTTATGTTATAGCTCTTCTAGTTGTTTCTTGTGGCTCTAGTGGGCGTAGCGCGCGCCTTGCTGCCCACTCTACTTTTGCCTTTTTTAGTGCCGCTTTTGTTTTGCATTTTTGTTTTCAAATTTTTAAGTTTTTTTCCCCTCCTCGACCAGAGAGACAACAAGTAAATCGATTGGTGGTCAATGTCTGGTAGCCAAGTTTCAAGTGCGTCCCTCTCCATAAAAACAAATCAACGAGGGGCCTGCTCACGCCACTTGACACATTTCAATGGAGGGAAACAGACAAATCAGAAAATAGCTGTTCCCCGGTCCATTTTCAGAAGCCCGAAACTCACAAATTACGCGCATATTTTCTAATGAGCTCAGCCATGCCGCGGATCGCCATGGTTCGAAGCTCTTTGGCTCTTACGGAACGGCCAAAAAAATTCTAAAGGAAAAAGAATAATTCGGAAAAAATATACTTTTCCTCAGCATGGCATCAAGATTTATGCGTCTCCATCCGCCGTCCGCCGGCACACCCCTTCCCAGCTTATCCCCCTGCCCCACGGGTTTGGAAAGGAGAGCAATTGGTGCCAACTGATGCCTTGGACAGACACATATCGTTAGCACAAAAGCCGAAAACTGTCCCCTGGCATTTTCGGTTCCATGTCAAACGCTGAAAGATGCGACAATTTGTGGCTCAGGCGAAAAGTGGACAGGAGGGCTAATTAGTGGGAGGGTGGGGGCGTGTGCAGATGTGAGCCAAATTCGATGAAAAGTGTTTCCATTGTATCACAATCTATTTTTCGGACTGAAGATAAGATAGATTATAATAGACAGTACTGAGTTCTATGACTATTTTTTTTATTAAAGATAGTTGCCTAGAGGGAATCTTCATTCCGAAGGATTCCTAGGAATAAGATTATAGCTTCCCGCCATATATTTATACAAAAGAGCAGTGGCCTACTCCTGTAACCAAACTTTCTTCCCAACGAGCCCCCGCAAAAAAAAGACTAATATAAAATAAATAAAAATAAAAAAAATAAACTGCGCCAGAAGCAACTTTTCCAAAAGCGACACGCGTTGACTTTGGGCCACTGAAGTGACTTTAGCTTCGGAGATCCGAATCCGAGTCCGTCCGTCTGTATCTGAGCTGTTTGTGGAAGCTGTAGCTACTTCCTCGGACCTCTCGCTCGCACACCCAAACAACAAGCACAAAACTGCGACAACAGCAACAAGAACAACAACCACACCAGGCAGCAAAGGCGACATTGCATTTGAACAGTGGAACAAATTTGCAGCTGATTTATGTAAATCGCCGACGAGTTTTATTTAACTTTTTGTTGTGGTTGTTGTTTTCGGGTTCCCAATCAGCGTATTGAATGCTCCCGCTTGTGCCCCGCCCCACCCCTTTAGCCTCCTTGCCCCATCTCCAGCCGCCCACAACCACTCCCTAATCCTCGCTGCCACTTCATGGCGACTTTCTTCGCGTCCCCCTCGGCTTGGCATGGGTTTTTTGGTTTTCTGATGCCGTTACTTGGCCCAAGCTCAGTGTGTGCATGTGTATCTGAAAGATACGAAACTGCAATTCATTCAGCGAAAATTTTGGTCGTTATGAATGGAGCAACCCACGCTCCGATATTAAAGTGGCTGTTGTTGTTGTGACTGTCACAGTGGTTGCTGTTCTTGCCGCAGCAGCCTTAGTTGCAGAGTATCACAGTTGCTGCACCTTTGAATAAATTTTGTTTTAAGGCCTAAACTCTCACTTATGAGTGTTAATTTTAAGTGAAAAACTTTTTAGTCAGCCAAATAAATACTATGGCTTTCAGTAATTAATCAAGTGACTTCGAAGTGCAGGGTAAATGGAATCAAACAGTGCCCCAGAGCTGTCAGACATCGTGACAGGCGGCAAAACCAAAGCTCGCGCCGAGCTCTGAGATCAGAGACTGGCCAGGTTATGGTTTGGGTTTCCTTTTTTTCCGCTCTGCTGTTGGCCAATATTCAAATGCAATTTATGTCATCGCCGCTTGCATTTATGCATTTATGACGTCAGCCTGACCATGGGATCTGGTTAACAGTTGTTGGTGTGCTTGTTGTTCCTGCAGCAGATAGTGTTGTTACTATTATTGCAGCTGTGGCAAGTCGTAAAATTGTAATGGCCGCAAAAAAAAAGAAACTCTCGAGCGGAGGAGTGGGAAATAAGCCATTCACGGATAAGATTTTGCGACCCATAATGAATAGCGCAAAAGTGCAAATTAATTACGAAAAACCTTTAGCCAAGGCTTTACTAGTTGCAGATACTTTTATGGCCGGAGATACTTTAAGATAGGCCTCAGCATTTAATGGGAATTTTCTCACATATTTAACGAGATACTCCACCCCCTTTTTTTGGGAAATCAAAAGATACATTCTAGTCCGGGAAAATGGAACAATGGTAACTGTTGACAAACGCCTGAAATATGATAGTTCCGATCGAAACCGTTCTCCGGACGATTAGTTCGTCTCCTACCCACTGAGCTTTTGAACAAACATTTCATTCACGGGCAGAAATAAAACGAATTATGGAGAAGATGTTTCGAAAGATGTTTTCATTTGAATGCATCTCGAATGAATGTTGAAGCATTTGACAGTTAATTTGTTTGCATTGACAAAGCTAGGGAGAAACAGTAAAGTTTCGACTTTTTCCGGTGCCCCGGATCTGGGATCTCGGATCTCGGACATGCTAATGCGGTTCCGGTGTGCACGGCTAATGGCCAAGAGGCAGCAGCAGCGACAACGACAGCGAACGCACAGCATCTTACCATCAACATCTTAGCCATGGCCATCAATTTGCATTTGCTGCCCACATTTACGACTCGCGTGCCCTTTTGGCACCTGGGGTATGGGGCTCGGTTCGACTCGGTATTGGTCTTGGTTTGTTTTTTCGGAGTGGCTTGGCCCAAAAGATTCCCATTCATGATTTCATCATCGAGCTGCGACGTGGGCGCAGTTTACTACGATGCGTTCGGCTGGTCGTTCATTCATAAAACTCTTCATTATCAACGCGTGCCTAGCCCTGAACCATTCCGTATACCAACTGCCAAGTAACCCAATACTCGACGGAGCTATTGCTTTTATTTGGTTAAGCTCGACTGAGGGAAAGGGGCACACGATCCGCTTCTGGTTGCATCTTGCGGCTGCTTGCCTCGCTTAATTTTAGCAACATTTAACCCAGTTTCTGGCCGCTTCGCTGCCGCTTCTTCATTCGCTTAATTTTTTGTTTGCTAATGAAGTGTCAACAACAAATTGAATGTCTAACATTTGTTGCATGTCGCCAGTGGAACACAAACAACAGTCGGCCAGAAACCAATGGTTGTACATACATATGTCTGTGTCTTTTTTTAATGCTTTAAATAAATAAAATGTGCATGCAACTGCGAAAAAAGGCGACAAAAACTTGGCCCGAAACTGCAAGTGGTTTTCGGATACTCTGATGAATAATATATTTTTGATAAAAAAAATATCCAACTCTTGCTATGCAAAGATTTCTTTTTATGAAAGTTGAGAAAGTAAGGATTAACCACCACTTTACTAATCTAATCTTCCTTAGATTGCTTTTCATAAAATTAAATCCTCCTCAATCGAATAACTATTGAAAGGCTCCATTCAAAGTGCATTAATATACAATTTATGCCAACACGTAGCCGCCACGTAGGCACAGGCGCAATGGCAACTGCAACTGCAAACATGCCCTGGCCCAAGGCACAAACCCAATTCATTCATATTGTGTCTGTTGTTGGTGTTACTGTTGCTGTTGCAATCATCGAACATCGCTTGCCAAGTGTGTCGACGCCGATGCTGGCAGAGCAGCTACTGCAAAATAGCAACAACTCAAAGAAAACTAAAGTTAACATCGACAACAACATCTAGAAGAACGATCAATTTGCATACAACGGCGGCCGTTTTGTGAATGAAAATATTTTTTTTTGTATTTTCTGGTTTTGTTTCGGTCAAATAACAACAACAAATTAAAGCAACAAATGCAATAAATTGTTAAATTTTATTATTCTGCGCCGCAGATACAGGGTGCTGCCGACTTTATCGACCTACGCACAGTGGACACAGTGGCAACCCACACACAGCAAAGCCAGCACGGCATCAGCAGCAGCAGCAGCAAAAAAACAACAGATACAGATACAGCGACAGCAACAGCGACAAGTATCTGTAAGATACGCAAGACAAACTACGAGTTAGCTGTTAGCTGCTAGATGCTAGCTGGCTGCGACTGTGTTGCGGCTAATTTGATTTCTGCATTGGCAAACGCTTTGCCAAGTCAAAAGCTGCCGATTGTTGTTTCTGCGGTTTCGGACGCCAACACAAAGATACAGCAACAGATACGAATAGATATCGATATTGGGATAGAGCTCGGCTACAACCTGGCTTTGTTCATTGATGATTTACTCGTTTTGTTTCTCCTCGATCGTTCGCGGTTGATTCATTCATTTAATTTTCTATTTTCTGTTTCTGTTGCTGTTTCTGTTTCCACCATTTACTTTTCATATTAATTGCCGCCGATGCCAAGACGTAAATGTGATAATAAATTGTTACAGCAAAAGACATTTACTGGGTGGGCGTCCATTACAGAAACACCAGCAACAAGTCAAGTTGAAGTCGATGTTGTTTGGGGCCGCTTGTTGCTTTTGTGAACCACTCGGCTCAAGCGACTGTTTACTGTATTCATTTTAATTAAATTCATAAGAAATATAGTTACACAAAGTGCTTCCTGTAGCCGTTGAGTGAAAGAACCACTAAAAAGAACCAATTAAAAATGTTGAAAAAGAAATTAATCTGCATATTGGCAAGGCAGACCAGCCTATTAAGTAGGATTTCCATAAATCAAATTGATTTATAGAAAGGGAAAATAAGACTTAATCCATTTCACATCTTGGAAAACACTTTTAAAATCTACCGCGAAGCCTTTCACTTGCGAATAATTCGCTCCGATTATGTGGCGTCGGTGGTGTAATGGTTAGCATAGTTGCCTTCCAAGCAGTTGACCCGGGTTCGATTCCCGGCCGACGCAGTACTTTTTTTGTTTATTTTTATTTATTTAATTACAAATTTTAAATCTTTATAATATTTACTTTAAAAGATACGCTATTTTCATTGTTTCTTAGTTATAAAGTAATTTTCAGCCACATACTATAGAGTTTCCAAAAACACGATTTGCAATATAAAATAGGCAGTTATATAACGACTAAAAACTATTATATTTTTAAAAACTACGTCTAAAAACTATTATATTTAAGAAAAATAATTAAATAATATATATAATGCACAAAACAAAAAGCTATTTATAATTTTTCAGCTATATCACAAATATGGATCTTTATATAGTCTCGCCAAAAACGTGGCGTCGGTGGTGTAATGGTTAGCATAGTTGCCTTCCAAGCAGTTGACCCGGGTTCGATTCCCGGCCGACGCATGGTAGCTTTTTTTGTTAAAAAATATTATTTTTCATAATTTTTTTTATAAACTAATGAGAAACGGGTGAGTATGGGGGGGGGGGGTGGTTGGGTTGGGTTGGGGGGGGGGGGGGTGGTGGGGGGGGGGGGGGGGGGTGGGGGGGGTTGGGGGGTGGGGTTGGGGGGGGGGGTGGGGGGGTTGTGGGTGGTTGGTTGTGGTGGTGGTGGTGGGGTGTGGGGGTGGGGGGGGGGTTTTGTGTGTGGGTTTGGTGGGGTTTGGGGGGGGGGGTTTGTGGTGTGGGGTGGTGGGGGGTGTGTGGGGGGGGGGGGGGGGGGGGGGGGGGGGGGGGGGGGGTGGGGGGGGGTGGGGGGGGGGGGTGGGGGGGGGGGGGGGGGGGGGGGTGGGGGGGGGGGGGGGGGGGGGGGGTGGGGGGGGTGGGGGGGGGGGGGGGGGTGGGGGGGGGGGGGGGGGGGGGGTGGGGGGGGGGGGGGGGGGGGGGGTGGGGGGGGGGGGGGGTGGGGGGGTGGGGGGGGTGGGGGGGGGGTGGGGGGGGGGGGTGGGGGGGTGGGGGGGGTGGGGGGGGGTGGGGGGGGGGTGGGGGTGGGGGGTGGGGTGGGGGTGGGGGGGTGGTGGGGGGGTGGGGTGGGGTGGGGGGGTGGGGGTGGGGGGGTGGGGGGGGGTGTGGGGGGGGTGGGGGTGGGGGTGGGGTGGGGGGGGGGTGGGGGGGGGTGTGGGGGGGTGGGTGGGGTGGGGGGTGGGGTGGGTGTGGGGGTTAGGGGGGGTGGGGGGTGGGGGTGTTGTGGTTGTTGGAGGTGGGGGGTGTGGGTGGTTGGGGTTGGGTGTTTGGTTTGGGGGTTGTGGGGGGGTGTGGGGGGGTGGGGGTTGGGTGGGGTGGGGGGTTTGGGGGGGGGGGGGGGGGGGGGGGGGGGGGGGATGGGGGGGGGGGGGGGTAGGGGGGGGGTGGGGGGTTGGGGTGGGGGGGGGGGGGGGGATGGGGGTGGGTAGTTTGTGGGGGGGGGGGTTTGGGTGGGGGGATTGTTGGGTGTTTTTATGGTTGTGGAGGGGGGTTTTGGGGTGTTGTTGTTTTGGTGAGAGGGGGGGGGGTGTTATGGGGGGGGGGGGGGGGGGGATGTGGTTGGGGTTGGGTGTGGGTTTTTTTGGGGTTTGGGTTGGGGGGGGGGTTGGGTGGAGGGTGTGAGGTAGGGGTAGGGGGGGGGGGTGGGGGGGGTGGGTGGGTTGTTGGTTGTTTAGGTAATTGTTTGAAGATGATGTTTGTGGGTGCTAGTTATTGGTGTGGAACAGGGGATGGTGTGTAGGACAATGTGGCACGCGACTCTCGACCACATCTCGGGCACAGATCACGTGGGGATACTCCTCCACCACCTCCACACAAAAGCGAAAATTCTGCGTGCGATCTTGGCATCGACAAGTGTAGGAAACGTACGGGTGACGTCGTAATGTCTGGTCGCGAAAATGTTTGTGGCCGGTTTTTGTTCAGTTTTGTGTGTGTATTTGTGCGGGGGTTGTTTGTTTGCGTTTTCACATCCACCCACCTGAACCACTGATCTGGCAAATGTCGGTCAGTCATGAGAATGCGAGTCCGAATGCGTTCGCGATGAGTTCAAGGGCGGACTGAACCTTTTGGCGCACGCCACACTCGCCACGCTCGCGAAAAAAAAAACAGCAAAATGTATCTAGAAACGAAGGCGTTTTTGGCACGCTTCAATCTGGAACGCCTCTTCGCCATTTTGGCCCACGTATTTCTCCGCGCCAGCAACTTGCACTTTTTTCCCCGTGGATGCGTATGTCATTGTCGTCTGGTCGTGTGCCGCCTCAAATAAATCAACATGTTGCTGCCTATCTTAGGCATCCGGTTCGCCCAGGCTCAATACCTCAACATTTCTGCACAATATTTCTTATTACTTTTATTTTTTTTTATTATTATTTTTGCGCATTATGCAAACGGCGACTCAATCAAGTCATTTTATTAAGCATTTTCAGGGGTTTTAATTTGCACCGGCAAAGTCGCAAAGTCGACTGGCATTGTTGTTGTTTGGTTGGTCGACTGGGGTCTCCTTTTTTTTTTTATTATTTTGCTTCTTTCGGCCATGTCAGTGTGAGGCTGCAGCCACAAACATGGCAGTCAACAAATTTACGACATAATAATTTACATTTATCTGCTGCAACGAGGCAGTCACACTGCCATGGTAATAACAACAACTGGATCGCAATATGAGTGCGTGTATATTATTAACCAGAAAGGAAAAGTAGGTTTTCCCATGGCCGAAGTGAAAATCGCCCTGCAAAGGTTCTGAAGGTGAAGCCAGTCGTTGTTCTTGAGGGATTTCTAAATCACTTTAACCTTTTTTGAATGGCAGACATTGAAGTGAATGTTATTTCATAAAATATTAATCCTTTACAAATCAAGAAAAAGCTCAACAAATACTAAATAATAAATAACCCGAAGTCATGTCCTTAGGCTTCTGCAGGGTAGAGTATCCAAAACAAGCGCCATGTTGTTAAAAAAGTTACCTTCGCGCGATATGTCGACGTCAGACGCAGACGTCGCCTCTTTATCAGTTTATTACTTGGCAAACTTTTCATTTTAATATCATTCGCATTTGCGCAATGCATTTTGTTTTTGCTGGCGCTATTTTTTTTTACTTTTTTGCCTTGCAGTTGAGAGACTTTTAATTTTGAACGCCTTCTTGGCAAGGCCTCAGTACTCACATCGGGTTGGTTGCGCGACAGAGTCGGCTGGGATGATAAATGTTTACCGGTTTTGCAGTCTAAAAAGAAATAAATATATGTATAAAAATGCAAGTGAAACAAAACAAAGACAAGCCCTGGAATACCGGCTGGCGCACTTTGAACCTAGTGCCACGTGTCTACTAATATTTCTTATTTCCCCCTCTCTCGAAGTGTTCTCTTCTCGGGGAATTTCGAAAATCGATAGAGCTAAAAATTGCCGGCGAAAATTATTCTCCGCGAGTTCCCCAAGAAGCTTCTCCATCGGCTTGCGTAAACTTGGTCGAGGGCCCACTCCGTTTTATGAATGAAAGCGACAATGTATAGCATACTTAGGAGGGCGCCTGCGTTGCCTTCGTGTTGCTGCATCGGTGTGCGTGAGGGTGCGCCTGTCCGTGTGATGGCGGAAGTGGCCGATGACGAAAGCAAGGCCCAGCAGTGTCCTTGACTGTGGAAAGTTTTACACACAGACAACAGGTGGAATTTTAAAGATGTCTGTGTCTGCTGGCCGTTTTTTGCTTCATTTTCACTTTCGCAGAGTCTCGCTTGACGCAGTTTGAGGAAAGCGACTCATAAATTTCCCTTATTCAACTGTACAGTTGACACTGCCACTAAAAATAGTTACTTAATTGAGGGCCAATGAGGAAGGAGGACTTTTACGCAATAATTTAAGATCAAAAGCGATTCCTGCTTTTTTTACAGACTAGAAATCTTTTAGAAAAACGGCCTATCTTAGGTTTAAGCTTAGCCACCATCCTTTTCTGTTTTTTAGCAAACTTTGTTAATTTTAAAGCAAGGTAAAGCTTCAAAAGACTTTCCAAGTTTTAATTTTGAGATTTCGAGACCACAAACCACAACTTTGAAGAGCAAATGCAAAAGCAGAAGCCCCCAGACAAAATCCCAACACGTTTCCAGGGTGAAATGTTTCGTTAAAAATAGTCGGCTCAGAAGCCTGACGTGGCTAACGATGATTAAGCCAGCCATGAAATTATTAACTTGTTTTTGCGACTCTCGACACAAATGTTACCATAAATGGCCCGTCGGGAGGGAGAGAAACGCAAAACCGCAATTAAGCACAAATCACAAAGTTTGCCCAAAATTGGTTAAGACCAGTCAAAGGGAACCGAGATACAACCGAACAACAACAAAAACAACCGAAAACAACAATGCCAACCAACGATGAGATGATGGTTGCTTGAATAAAAATGAAGAAAAATCGGAGCACAGTCGAAATTTGTGGTGCCTACTTTTGACCAAATTTGGACGAGACTCTTTTATGAATTGTATAATATGCTCATACATTGTCTGAGCATTAAAATCATTTTGTTACTTGACCTGTTTTTCGACTTTGGCTTAAAGAGTGCCAAATAAAATTACTTCTTTAAGTGTCTGACATTTCATTAAAAAGTTTTTGGCTTTTTTGTTTTTTTCGTCGTTGACTGAGGAGACTGGAAACTTTTGAATGGCGGGCATACAGATCTTAGACGCCTGTCCTCGCCACTGGGTGCATGCAACAATTCGGTTTTAATTAAGAACAACACTCACGATGATTTATTTTGATGCATGTTAAGACTTTTCCACTTCGTGTTCAGCATTAATTTGCTGTGATAGTATCAACATTAGACCCGAAGCTGGCACATTAGTGTCCAGAATTAAATTCAAATCAACAAGGTAAAAGTGAGTAAAGCCAAGAAGCCGAGGCTTTAGAACTCTGAAAAAAACCACTAAAATTCAAACTACCTCTGCCTAGTGATGCATGAAAACAATTTAAAAACTTAAGTTGTCAGGCTGCGAAAAGAAATTTCGTGTAATGCTTTGGGAGAGTACTGAAAATCAAATAAACTATTTGAAGTTATTTTCGCGCAACTTGGCCTGACACTCGTCTGTGTCATTGTTGTCCTGGTGTTGTATTTGGCACAGTTGTTGTTGCTGTTGCTAAAGTGTGCTTGTAAATTGTTGCATGCGGCAGCAGCGCCGCATCGCAGCCGAGAGAGAACTACAACTACAAAAAGTAAGGCGAACAATGTAGGCGTATTTTGATTATGATAAACTGGCGAATTATGTTGTCACTTTGCATTTTTCTTATAGAATGAAATTATATTTTATAAGCGCTCTGCAAGTCAAGAGAGTTGTTCTGCCTTCTGCCTTTTGGCGTTGCTGTTGCTGTGACTCTGCCAGAAGACTTGGAAAATATTTACATGTCATGGCATTTGAAGGGATTTATGTGGCCCCAATGAGACCTGCCTGACTTGTAGACAACGACACATCCACCCCGGACTTTCCGGCATGAAAAATGACGAAAGCCAAGAGATAAAACCAAAACAGAATATTCTTAGGATTGGTGGTGATGGTGATGGCCGGCGGGGTGTTGAGATTGGCGGCGTTGGAGAATCACCTACCAAAATAAATACATCTTTGCACAAATTCCAACAACACTTTCCATTTTCCTCTCAACTCACCCCATTTGTTTGGCTTGGCCAGGCAGATCTGAACTATATAGTGCCCATTCGATGTGCGGCCGTTCCGTGGCTAAATATAAACCCACACGTACTATTTATATCGCTTCACGTAACGAGTATTAGCTGCTGATTATTATTGAACAAGAAGCAAAAATGCTTTCAGCTAATTATTCGCCGACGCCGACGTCAAGTTCATGAGAAAAGTGAATATCTTGGGCAGAATACAACTATGACGTCGCTATCATCTAAACAAATCCGAGCACAGAAATGTGGGGGAAGAAGTAAACAGGCTGTTTCTAAATATTTGTCTAAATATAGGCTTGCAATTTCTGGTTCGTCATGGGGGAGATGAGCTCTATAAATACTCTGGAACGAGGAGGGACGGAAATGGGCCACTAAATCAATAAAAACCTCCAACACCATCAACGACGTGGCACACTTCAGTTCGAATCAAAAATTTCACTCGACAACACTGCGAACATTAAAAATTACAAGATATATCAGGAATGTCTCGGCCTCTTCCCTGCCGCCGCCCGGTACCACCTTCCCCCCTGGGCAGGGATATATCTATATAAATATAAAATTAATGGCAATCTGGCAGCGTAAACACGACACGAATTTGTTCTTGCTTCTAGCCTTCTAGCCGTGTGCCTCGGCCCATTGTCACACAGAGCCAGATAGTTTTCTGTTATTAGCCAGAGATACGGATGCGAGGGCCTTCCATTCCGAATGGCAGAGCTGGGGCCAGCGATGGAAAAGCCGAAACGAAAACTGAAAATTAATGATGCAACTGCAAAGTGTGTCACGGATGCCCCGGCCAGAAAGCCCAAAAAAATATTTCCTCACTGTCGCACTGGCAAGGCGAGGAATCTGCTCATTAGCAGCTGACAATATTGGAAATTGGTTCACGTTTGGCCCGGTCTGGTCTGGCCTGGCCAGCTCAGTTGCCGGGCCCCCTTTGTGCTTTTAATCAAGCGGATATATATCCCGATATCGCCAGCTATAGAGCTATAACATATACTATATGCATGCCATGACTATATTTAGCCGTGTGACATCCATATATCCATGAATATTATGTTGATTGACGCACAATGCCTTTGAGAGCGGGTTCTATGACGCTGCCAGACTTATCTCCAGGTTGTGGAAACGTAAGCACATCTATCTGATATCGGCTTACTGTAATCTGTGACGTTCATCATGATTGATAAGGTGCCAAAAATATTTGCCATTTCCGATCGGCTCGATAGACTCTTCGACCCATATTCGTATGGGAGATCCGTAAAAAAAACTATTCGATAAGAAACTTTTACAAAATTTATCATCAAATCATAAAACAAAAATCTTAACTTTGGACTAGGAACCAAATCCACCAGGAAGAAAAATAACCATATTAAAGTCTCAAAGAATAATGAAAATCAATCATAAAATGAAAAACTAGGATCACTCCGGCATATGCAGCCGTAAAAAGTTGCGCATTTGTCACAATTCTAAAATTAAAATGCCCGAATATCTTTCATTCTCCCCAGAACAACAAATCGTAATATAAACTATCAACGGCATTTAGTGGGATTAACTTTTTGTGGCCGAGACACAGTGTCATAAATATCCAAAAGCGAAAAAAAAAAGCGCTGCCCATGCACGCCCCATAAATAAAGCCATTAAAGTGGAATTCAACGAATTTTCAGCGAGCGGCAAAATGCATCCACACAATCCATCAAAACCCAGCAAAGAGATAGGAAAAACAAATACCCAAAATTGCAACGAAATCTATTTTTCGACCCAATGAGTTTTGCCAATCATTGTTGTTGACTATTTTCAGTCTCCCATCGCCCATCGCCCATATAGCCCCATTGTCGGGGCGGAGAAGTACAAGTAGTGTGCCTAAAATTACCTTGACCGAGCGTAGAAAATAAAAAGTATCTATAAATAGACACAACAACAACTAATCCGTATCCAAATCCGAAAACTACGAGATCTACGTGAGCATCTAAAGCGGGCAAAGCTGATTAAGCGCCACAGAATTTATGAACTTGACGTGGAAAATTTATATTGTAATTATTTTGCTGTTTGCACGCGGCGCTTTTCACGTCATCTCCGTGGATCGATGGGGAATTGCCATTTAAATCTCTTTGCAGTTAATTGTTTACTTACGTATCCAGCGGATAAAGAGATATTAGCCAAGAGAGCGCCGGACCCCCTGCTGACTTTGGCCAATTTAGGTCTTGTTTTCCTGTCCGGCGAAACGAAAATGTATTTGTAGCATCTTTCTCTCATAGATCTTGGTGGCTCTTCTCAGTTTATTTTATTTTTTGTGCCAGCTGATTGGGCATTGTGGCCAGTTTTCGGTCTGCCCCTCACCATCTCCTGTCAATCTCTGTGAGAATCCTCTCTACGCCATAGGGAAAATAAATTAAAAACGAAGAACCGACGATTTTTGATTTTTTTTGGCTTTGATTTTTGTTTTTTTGGCTAAATATGTTCATCGACGAGCGTCTTTAAAATTAGCTAGAGTGAGGCACGCGTTTTATAATTAGATGATTGCCATGTTTTGGGTCGAAGATCGGAAATAGAGCACAAGTACTTATCAGACACATTCGTGCAATCTATTTTCGTGCCATTTTGTCTGACACACTTTCACCGGGCCGAGCAGGCTCCAATAGAGTTGAGCAGCTTATTCCTAATTGGGACTGCGTTGAGTTATTATTTATGAACATTCATGTTTTTGTGGCAAAACTCATAGAGTCTACAATTAGACAAAAACAGTCGGACGGACAGTGGGCAGGTGCTAGACAATTGCCAGTCAGCCGGATTTTCGCTTTCCAAAATCCAAGACTGACAAACACAGACAGGGCGGAGAAAGTGTTGACTATATTTGCCGTGTATTGTTCAAAGTCCTTAAAAATATTCATTTAATTTGTGGCCCATAAATCGTCACCCTCTAATCAAGTTAAAGTCCAACCAATGACATTCTACAATATATTTAATTCCACTAATTATCCTACTAATTTCATCAGTTTTATGCACTTCTTTTCAAACACTGACAACTAATAAAAAACCAAAATCACAAAAATTAAATTTAATTCTCACCTCATTCTCGAGCAACCTTTCATCGGAGCGTCGGAAAATGGCGCTGGAGATGTCTCTCGGATCCCCCTGAAATCCGCCCACTCCATGTCTATACTAGACATTTTAGCCAATGGAATATTTTTCGGGGTTTCCAAATGTTTAAATTTCTAATTTGTGTCTCTGAACAACAATATTTCCCCCCAATATCACCCCCTGGTTGTTTTTTTGCTGTTGACTGCAGCAATTTACGGCAACATGCCAAGATCATAAAGCATATTATGAGGCTCATAAATTAAATGAAATAAAATATAGAAAAATCAAAATTTTATTTATGAATTTTACAGGGAAAACAGCATAGCGACAGAGTGTATAAAATTGAGCTTCTCGTCTTGTTTCTGATCTGATTTTTGTTTAACGTCCTGGCTATTTACAAGAGGTGAAATTTAAGCACCATCAAAACGGTCGCAGGGGCCATAAATCCAAAATGAATATATGTTAAATATATATGACAAAAGTCGAATATAATTTTATTCACACCTCGATTCCAAAACGCCCACTTGGCTATTGGTTTATGGCTCTCACCTATGGAGAAAACCAAAATGAAGTTGGCTTGCGCAACAGCAGCTGCTCGGCGGTAATCAAGTGCGTTTCAATCAGGCCAAAAACTTTACAAAGCCCCCATTGGCAGTCGACACGGCGAAAACAAAACAATTTCAGTTCCGAGGGCAATCCGGAGTCTTGCCAACCAATAACAAGTGAATAGAAAGATGGAAAAGGCAGCGCCGCTAACTCAAGTGTATCTCATAGATACTCGAGAAGTCGAGTGCAAGCGGGACGGCAGCAAACGAGTTGCATTGCCAGTCAATATGCTTTTAATTACAGCCTACGCGAGATGTAACTCAAAAGTTGCCCTAACAAAACTTTTCACCATTTACGGCAAAACGTGGACCTTGGATTAAAAAAATATAGCTGAATAAAAGAAACACACACAGACTGAGACAGACAAGCTCGGTTTGGCATTGATGCGCTCGCTCCGCCAATGTTTGTTTGTTTTGTCTGTCTGACTGTCGTGTATCTGGGCCTGTGCATGTGAATACAAATGTATCTGTATCGGTGTCTGCTCTGGGCGCGTGCCATGTGTCATCTGGCTTGCGACTTGCGACTATCTAACGCCTCTGCCTCATCAAGAGGCAACAGTCGCAGCACTCGAGTCTCCCCAATTGACCCACGCACGCTCGGCAACGTTCTCAATGAGATAACACTGCTGAGGAAACCCACACGATACACGAACCACAAGCACACGGCCATAGAATTGGCATATAGACAGATATAGATATCAATACAATGTTGGATATTAAGATGGCCAAAGAACTAAGAGCGGAACTCGGGACCAAAAGGGTTAATACTCCGGTGCAGCCATAACCACTGGCAATGGTCCTTGTAGACTTGCTCAAAAGGAAGCTCTATGAAGGATCTTCAATGTTTAACGAAGAATATTGCTCTTTTATTGTGACATAAAAAGCCCTAAAGACATAATCTGAAATATTTCAAGACTACCACTTGAAGCTTCAACTCCCAACGCTTCAGGAAACATTAATTAGTTTGCTTATAATTGTAAAAAAAAACTCCAATGACTCTTGGCAAATTTATTTGATTTTTTGTTTCATTTGGAACACGTTTATTAGACAACCTATCTGTCCTGGGTGTGCTGCTGACAGTGCTACCAAATTGAGGAAAAGGTGCAGTACAGCTGATTGAGTCAATTAGGGGGCACAGCTTCCAGCTTCCAGTTTCCAGTCATCACCTGAGCGCTTAGCCGGGCTTATGGCTTAGCTAGGTAGCACGCCCCCCTCACCAGAGACCCATCCAACCCCATGTCCATCTTTGGATGAACGGCAATCAGACAGGCAGCAAATAATTTACAATCGCCACAAAAGTGTATTTTTAGATTGTGCAAACTATTTTCGTGGGTGTTTTGTCAGGGGCTGGGCCGAAAACACCTCGCACCTTCCGCGCTCCTCCACAGCGGATAATAAAAGCCAAACAACAACCTCAACAACGTCACTAGAAATCGGCGATGAAAATTTTAGAAATTGTGTGAATAGATTTAGCTATATTTAGCGTAATGAGTTTTCCTTTTCTTCGCCTCTTACTAGATGAAAATCTCACAGAATTTTATTGGCGTTCGTTGGCCTACAGGTGGCCGACGGCCTCTGCCTGTCCCTTTCAATCACACTCATTTTTGGCCAATTCCCCCACCCCCAAAATAGGTCCTCACGGCGCGGCGGTCAGCAGCATCATGTGAAGGTTAAAAATAATCGGGAGCATATGCGATTTGTATTTATTTTGTTTGGCAAAAACTTTCACAAATGAGGCAAAGTTCTATTTTTGGGTGGGGGCGCATGTATCTGTATATCCATCCGAATCCCTTGTGTATCTGCTAGATATCTGACGTACTCTGATGTTGTTTCTGCTGCTTCTGAACTTTTTACCGGCAAACGAAAAAAAAAAACGAAAAATCATTTCCCAGGTGGTTATTTTTAGGGCATGGCGTGTGCTCCAATCAACACAAAAAACGGTGTCTGGGTTATGATGCGACCACTAATATCACCTGATCACTCTGATACTTCTTAATGGTATATATAGAGTACTTCCCTTCCCATCCCCACGAGCCCAGCCCAGAGCATCCCAGGCTGCTGAGAATAAGGCTCGTAAAAATTCGTGCAGCTTCTTTTCTGGCATCTTTTCAATATATGATTTTCGCACTATTTCTGACTGCAATTTTGTTTATGTTTCCCAGTAAATGCAATGCGGAATGCAGCACATTGCACAACTGACGTGCAACCTTGTCCTTAGCACATGAAAACTTTTGTTTGGTTTACATTGTGAGCGAATGATAAACATGTGAGCCGAAATTCCAAATGCTGTCAATGCATTTTTGGAAATCAGACAGAAACGTGCAATATGAGGAAGCAGTGGTCGAAAGTTTTCACAAATTTGAACATTTAATTTTCAAACATAATTTGAATAGTATATATATTTTCAGTAAAGTCTGCATGGAAATTTCAAGAACAATAAATAATATATTAAAAATATTACAAAATTTTTCTCCGTCTGGCTTACAGACCTTAACACCTTCTAGAACCTTTCCACGTCAAAGGGCAAAGATCAGAAAGTTTTAAAGACAGACAGACAGTAAGGAACTTCTTAAATATTTGATTGAAGCCCTAAAACGCCGGTGGGCAGCCAACCCTGACCTTTTAAAAAGTTCCTCCCAGACACAACCATCCAAATTGACTCAACAGACTTAATAAAACAATCTCAATTACCCGAAAATCGCCCAAACAATACCTCTGAAGACCCAATTAGACCAAACAGACACTTGGAAAACATTTAGTGAGCTATTTGGCAAACAAACTCAGCCCACCCTGACCTTTGCCGCCAGCCCGCCCGGAAAAGTATCCGCTAGACAATGCCCCGAAAAACTGTCCATAAATGGTCAAGTGAATCATTTTGTTTAGGAATCGGCACATTTCTGGCGGCTGGCTCATGCAAACAATTCAATGGATGGCCGAATCCCGATCCCCATCCCGGTGTTTACGTCGATGCAAAAATTGCTGCTACGGTGCTATAATTTTGCTACGGCTAATGGGCCGCAATTTTCGCGCACACCGATGACGTATTTCGGGAAATCATAACATTTGCCAGCCGCTAAAACTCTCACACACCAGTGCAGGAATCGATATACCCATAGATATGCTTACGGGGGGTACCTGTTGTATTTTTACCTCACCGGGGATTCGAGTTCGAAGAGCGAACGAGCGAGCAAGCTATCGAGGGAGAGAGGCTCCCTCGCCAGAAGAGACCCCAGCCGTAAACTCACCACGCCGGAAAGGCCTGGCAAACTGTTGATTGGCTGGAGTGCGCGTGCGCGATGAAAATGGCTGCAGCGAAGGGAGGCAACCGAACCTACGATTGGATCGAAAACCGGCCGGCTACGTGATATTTGGTTGTCTGTGTGCCGTGGTGACGTCGGTGAGCGGACCGATTTCCCCACTGGAGAGACGTTGGCTTTTCGAAGTCGATTGTTGGGGCGCGTGCCGTTCCGATGGGGCGACTCGACGATGTTGAGTTTCATTCATAAAAACCGAAAGAGTGCGCATCTCGTGCCTCAGTTGTGTTCGAACAACGCGGCGGAATAGTTGAAACTGAAAACAAGCCAGCCAGCAGCCAGCTAGCCAGCTAGAAAGAAATCAAGCAGTGAAGAAAGCATATAGCAGCAGTCTCCGGTGAACATTTAATAGATATTCAACGCGAAATAAAATATATATATACGTGTTGGAAAATCCCAAGAGATAAATATTTTATTAAATCGTTTGTGCAGTGCGCAGTGCCAAAGAACAAAAAATCTACAAAGTTATCACAAACCAGAAAATTCGGGATATTTGCATAAAAAACTGAAACTAAAGTAAAAGTGAAAGGATATTGCGGCAAGGCGACGGCATGAATGAAAGCCTCAGGCCCCAAAAGATGCTTACACGAGCGGTGCTTTATTGATTTTTACATCGCAGTGAGAACGAGATACTTTCGTGCAATCCACTACAGTGAAAACTAACGCAATCTAAGTCAGCCAGACGACACCCGGCCGAGAAGGCGAGAAAGGCCAAAGGAAAATCCCTTTGAATTCTTCTGCAAGTGCCATTGCGATCCAGGTGGGTGTTGAACGGTGATAGATAAAAAAAATAAAGTCCTAGCTCTTGTGGCGAGTGGCTCTGGTGCTTCAAATTTTATTTATTTTTCTAATAAATTAGAAATTTTTCTTGTGAATCTGCCTGAGTTATTGGCCAGAAAATTAATTTATAATCTGGCCAAGAGAGCATATATTTTGATGAAGATTTATGTGTTTTGTGAAAATCTGAAAAATAAAATCAAAAATTAATGATATCTTTATAGATAAGGATTGATTTTTTTTTTATTTTAAATAAAATAATTTCTTTTAGAATAGAAACTCTATATCCTGCCCTCTCTGTTCTGTGGGTTTATTTTCACAGATTTTGTTGAAAGATATAAAAATTCATTTAACGCTTAATAAAAATTTCTGCACGTTATTTAGATAGCACCTGAGAGCAGACAGCCAAACGGCAGAATTTACGACCGCAACTATGTATCTGGGCATTTATGCATCCGTATCTAAATCTGAATCTGAGCACAAGTGTAACTGCATTAGCTATTTGCAGTTTTTGTAATTAAATTATTGTCATACATTTAGCGCTCAATTAAAAGAGCAATCTGCTTATTTCTGATGTTTACAATTTAATGGCAAATTTTTGGTCCGTCTGCATTCCGTGCATTTACGTTCCGGACTAGCCGTGTCAAGCCCCCACCCGTTCCGCCACTCACTCCTGCCACAGCACCGCCCTCGGGCCACTGAGACTAATGCATTTCCTACTAGCACCACCAAATGGAAAAACAATTAGCAAAGTGATTTAAATGCAACCTCCCATAACCAACAAAAGAAAATAGTTGGGGAAAAATAAATGAAAACGAAAATACGCTGGGGCGGAGGATCATTTATCAATTTTAGAGTTTTTCCTTTCGTCAATTTTCGCTTTTTGTGGTATTTAACAAAATAATTATGAGATCAAAACAAAAAGCGCCGACGGCTGATGACGACGGGTCGTAGAGTTCATTTAACACTTTCCGCAGTTGCCAAATGGCACTTTGACATCGCCCCCGTTGCCAGGCCCAGTCCCCCTTACCTTCTAATTTGAAATGGCCAAGAGCTTGGAAGTTGCCGTCGGGATGGGGAGTTGTGTTGTGTTGTGTTGTGTCTGCCAAGTCAAACAAGAAAATTTTCATTTAAGTGCCCACTAAAATGATTTCGAACAAAAAACCAAAAGAAAAAATATCGTTATAAAAATATACATATTCGGTGTGGTTGATGTTGCTAGTGTTGTTGGTGTAGTTGTTGTTGTCTGGCCTGCGGCTGTTTATTTTCATTAATTGTTCTCATGAGGGAAAACAGCAACAAGCCACTAGCCTAGCCGTTGGCATGAAAAGTGTGACAAAGTGTTACGCATGCAAAAGACGGCGGCAAAAGATACATTTTCCTTCCAAAGCATCAGGCTATGGTGTTAGTGTTGTTGTTGATGTTTTTGTTTTTGTTTTTGTTTTTGTTTTTGCCGTTGTCCATGTTAACTTGTTGGACACTCCTGGGTAAGGGACACGAGAGGGTGGTGGCGGTGCATGTATCTGCTCCCGCTGTTTGAATGATGGACTTTGTTGCCGCCCCGGCCATTCCATCATCTCCGTGTCGCATGCAACTTGCATGTTTTCTATCTATGTATCTGCAAGATACTTTTACTCCTCACACACTCACAGACGCCCAGTTGACTAATGATCGCCATCCCTTCTCACTCCCCCCCACCCAGCTCCTTTAAACGTTTCTCCAATTTCTTTTCATATTAATAACCAAAAGAAAACAACAAAGAGCGTGCATTATTATTGTTATTATTAATTGAGAAATAAAAATACATCTTTTGGATATACCCAGCTATAGATCCGTCAAGGTTGGGAATGCAAATCTGGCGATATACGAGTGCGGATAGCATTGCACAAGACATAAGATCTCGGGGGACAAGT
The DNA here is from genome assembly GCF_017639315.1 of Drosophila ananassae. Lineage (NCBI taxonomy): Eukaryota > Metazoa > Arthropoda > Insecta > Diptera > Drosophilidae > Drosophila > Drosophila ananassae. The sequence goes on along the minus strand of NC_057927.1, from coordinate 11,852,977 downwards.
AAAGACAACAATCTTGTAGTTTATTTTTGGAGCCGTTAAGTAGCCAAAGGTCGCTTGACGCGTCTCAACATTTAATCCTCAATGAGGTCTTCAGTGCTGCCAATGAAAACAACCCATCAGCTCTGGCCAAAAGCCTCGGGTTCGGGTTCGGGTTGGGGTCTGTGGTCTGGGGTCTGGGTCAGGTCCCCTCCCAAACCATACCGCCTGGCATCTCATCATCTGCATGCCCCCACCTCGCTTGCCAAAGCAAACAAATTGGCGCCCATCTATCGAATTGTTAACACTCTCGGCTGGTAGGAAAAATAAAAGATAAAGAAACATAGAACCGGAGAGTAACTATGGAAATGGCAGCAACCGGTTTGGCAAAACTTAATTAAAATAATATCAACATAACAATTTTTTTCATGCTTGGCGCTTTTTTCTCTGCCACACATCAACTTCTTCCTCATCGAGCCGTTAAATGTATCTCTCGGATATCCATCTCACTCTGGCCAACACAGCCACTGCCAATATTCATTCATTCATGGCGAGAGGTCTTGACGTGTGCTGTTGTCTGTCCTACTATACTAAAAACAAAATCAAGAAAAATGCTATGCAAAAATATGCAGAGTGAAAGAAGTCAGGGGACCGGAGTCGAGCCGGAGACAAGATTTACAATATACATCCATAAACGTAGACAGTGCTGCGGACAGTGGCAATTGCCTAATGTGAACGTTTCGGGGGAGACACTGTCCCCGGAAATACTTCCCGGGTAATATTCATTTGGGAATCGTCTTAGCTAGTTGCCACTGTAGATAAGAAACTAACACAGCATCTACGGCTTGACTTGCCGTTGTTGGTTTTTCTTTATTTATATTTTTTTTTTTTTTATTTAAGGGAGTGTCAATTGTTAGCCAAGTTATTAAGAACCAGGGGAAGACAAAGACCGGGCCAAGAAGCCCAAAGAAGCTGAGGCAGGAGTTGTGGAAGTGGAAGTGGATTCGATGCTCTCCAACCAGTTTTCAGACTTTGAGAGGTTCGAGGTATTGGATTTTTATTTCGGCCGCCCGCGGATGATTCATGTGGCAAGTCGCGCATTCAGAAAAAAAAAAGATACAAATCTTTGATCGACTGTAAAAATTATTGACTCGAGCGCATAATTTTATGAATGAACAGCAGACAAAAGGCACACAAGCCCAGCACGCGCTGGCCCCAACACAAATGTATCTGTATCTCTGTGGCTGCGGGTGTGTTGGGCACCTCTAGGAGGTGACTTGTATCCGAATCTGTGGCATCCGACAGAGACCCAGTCTCCGGCACGGTTCGGTCTTTCGAATGTAATTTCACTCGCTGCCCGTCTCGAGTGCACTTTGCCATGGAAATTATGCGTGAAATCAAATGTAAATAAAAAAAGCAAAAGTGCCAAAAGCGGGACTTTTTCAAACCTCCCCCTCTTGCTCCGTGTCTCATTGTATCTGTCGGATACACCGTGGCACGGTAGTTATTTTGGCGCATAGCTGCCTGTCAACCCAAGTGCACTTGTAATGCAAATCAACGCGGTCAAGCCTTCGCCCCACAAAAAATATACACACACGTCCGTATGCGGAATAAGATAAAACAACACTTCAGACTTTGATGACGCCACATCGGCCAGATCGAGGGGGGCAGAAATCAAGCGACAACAAAGATGGAAGACACAGCCTCAGCGCCGCAACATGTTGCAGATGGCAATCACTATTTCGGTTAGTTTATCTGTGATAAACATGCAGATAAAACCACAAAATAAATAATAAGCCAAGTTTATTGGACACTTGTTTAAGAAATATTCGCCACTGCCCGCTGATCAGGCTCTAATTGAGAGACGAGTTGCACAAGTCGGCGTCGCGGATTGCGTAAGGTCACCCTGTCAGCCTGACCCACTTCCCGGGAAGCCCGAAACCTGGCCGATCCATGGGAAAAGCGCCTGTTCTACTTCTCAGGGCTTCTCAGAGCACTAAGTGCTTAATCGATCTTAATTTAATTGCTGGCGCTCGTGGGCGCAGGAGGCGAAAGTCTGCGACAGTTACCAAGACAACACTCTGTGGCAAATTAAATTGTTAAGTAATTTCCCCACTTGATGACCCGGCTTACTCAGTCGCTCACTGGCCAACTGACTTACTGACTGACTGACTGACTCGCTGGTTATGCAATCGAACAGCTGTCGTGGCAAATCAATTGAAAAGCCAAGAGCATGGCATTCGCAGCATGATTTTGCATGAGTGCCTTGATGGTTACCAACTCTTATTAAACTATGCCAAAGGCCTTTGCTTTGGGATATCTATTTGATGAAATTTGATCAAGGAACATTGCAAACTAACCACTCTATTTTCTTTCCTATTTTAGGCGGCGTAGCCCCTGGAACTCCATCAGCGGCCATGATCATGGAAGGGCTTGAAACCCTGGTGGCGCCAACCCATCACGCATTCCTGCTCACCGAGTCGGCCGCGGCCGCCCACTTCAATGTGCTGAGCTTCGACACCTGTCTCTTCAAGACGAGCACGGCGGCCCAGAGCAGCGGCAGCCCGTCCACAGCGGCGGCGGCCACCTACCTGAGCCCGGCCCAGTTCGGCAGCAACCCCGGCGGCAGCACCTCCTCCGCCGCCTCATCGTCCTCGTCCTCGCTACTCCACTACAGCAGCGCCTCTGCTGCGGCTGCCGCTGCTGCAGCAGCTGCTGCAGCATCCGCCAACAATTCCGTTCTGCGTGCCCGTAACCAAACGGCCACGCCCACCCAGGGCGGCAGTCCCGGACACGTGGCAGTGCAGCCGAGTGCCAGTGCCACCGCCAGCAGCGGAAGGAGCTCCGCCTCGCACCTCAGCCTGTTGAACACGAGCGGCCAGCAGAGTCCTTCTTCCGTGGCCGTCGAGCAACAGGTGGAGGCCCACAAGCAGCTGATTGAGGCGCTACCCGGTGACCTCAACACGCCGGTGACCACTTCCAGCGATATTCCATCATTTTTCGGCCCCAGCACAGTGGTGGAACCACCTCCAATTACTGGTGAGTTACTAAATACAAAATACTAAGTTTATAGATTTTTTTTTAATAAGATCTGAATGGGAATCCCATTATTTATCTATTTCACATTATTTTGGATTTAGGGCATGTATTTGGCATTGTCAGGCTAGTTCCATAGTTCCTTCTCATAATACCCGCTATAAATCTTGGATAAAAAAGCCTCAAAACATTTATGGAGTTTGGGTTAGCTTCGGTTTCGGTGGCCATGGCTGGAAGAAACCCGCACCGTGGAGTAGTTTCTTTATCTGCTGCTAATGGATGCAGCTTGCCGGCCGCAGCTGCCACATGGGGCAGTGGCAGTGGCAACGCCGGTTGCTGGTCAGAGACTGCAACTAATCCGTTGTCAGTCGTAAGTCTCAACATAAATCAGCCTCAGTGGAGTAGTCCGCAGAAACTGTCGTTATGTTAGCCGATATCTTGACTTACTTCCCTGCCACTTCAACATATCTTGACATTGTCTTTCTCTGTACTTCCACCTTTGTACTTCACCCTTTCTTTCTTTTAGGCTTTGGCCCGAATAACAAGTTCAAAATCTAAAATAAACATTCGAAAGAATTGAAGTACCAATTTTCGAGATTTTTTTGTTTGTATTTGGCTGTCTTCATGGTTGATTTGTTGGTTTTCCTTTTGATTTCTTTTTGGTTTTGTGTTTTTATATTGTCTTAATAATTTCGTTGTTATTATTAAGTTATGGGGCATTTTGAGATACATATTTCCAGCCAAAAATACCCACATTTATCGCCTCTATGTATATTCTGTTTTTAATTTGGCCACATAAATATAAATTAATAAAAACGCTGACATCCCAATGGCTATATCAGTGTACGGACTTCGTAAAATGTATGTCAAAAATTTTGTAGAATTTTTGTTTATCTTGTTTTCGCGCTCACTTTTCATTAATGTCAAATAAAATTGAATTTTGCAATACTCGCGAGTAGCGAGCGACGCAGTGCTCTCATATTTCTAAGACTGCATAATGAAAATAATAAATAAAAAAGCAGAAACAACGTCGCTTAATTAATCTAGAAGCAACAGAAACAACAACGGCGCATGTATTAAACATTTCCGTTCAGTGTCAATGTTTCGAGCGCAATTTTCTCACTCGCGGCCGCCTCAAGATACGCGGATACCCAGCATGCCATATCAGACCTACATACCCATAAGTATAGCTACAGACATATGGAGCTGCATTTCTAATTGAATTAAGGCAAAGCAAATAAAGTATACTAGATTTTCTGCCGCTATCAAAAACAATTGAGTTTAATTGCTCCCCTTACCCCAGCCCCAAAAGAGACAAAGCCACTTTCGGTCACCGAAGACAAGCGAACCGAGTGAATGCCAATTGAAAATGCATAAAAATCCAATACGCATTGGTGACTAAAATATGTTTCATAAGCAAGTGACTTGGATATAAAGAAATAGCATCGCCAGAAGCCAAAAAAATGTCACTCATAAATTCTGGCCACTGCCCACGCAGGCGGCTAAACTTTGGCCAGCGAAAAGCGAAAGAATCATAGACATGGGCAATTCTCAAATGAAAATCCATTAAAACAATTTGCATGACAATGATGGAGCTGCTTTTAATCGCCAAACTTGGCAAGCTGGCCAATCTGCTGGCTATGTCTCACTCGGAGTCTAGAGCTCGGAAACAGTAATATATAGACGAAGGCTCCATATTGGCCAGACTAGATAGAGTGCGTCTCCTTTTGGGCTATGAGTTGTCAGATGAGGAACATATATACATAATTTGTTGCCGTCTTCATTTTATAATTTTTTTTTTGTTTTGGCCACATAATTTGCCCTGACAGCATTAATGGGGCTTGCAAATATATGCGACTAAGAGAATAGAAACGCTATCGCTATAGTTTTCTGTGAATCGAAGCGCCCTGCCTCTTCTGCTGAAAACCAGATTGATGTCGCAGCACATTAGGCGCAATGCAACTCAATCAATATCCAGAACAAAGCTCAAGTCCCAGGCGGGCATTAATGACGGCAATCGTGAGCAGTAAAAAAAAAAATCGCGAACAAAAACAGAAAAAAGGGAAAAGATTCTCTCGGCTTGGTGGTAGCCAGCCGCGTAATTAGTCTTCTCGCCGACACTTCTGCCTGGCCCCCAAGTGCAACTGTCTTCTGGACTGCTGGACTGGCGGACTTCTGGCACGATGAGCGATGATGCGACCTCCCGTGTCGTTCGATTTCCGCGAAATCAAAGCGCGCCCAGCTGCAGTAGCCCAATGCCAATGCCATTCAAGCGAACTGTGATTGATATCGCACCCTGCCGCAGCAGCAGCACCGGCAACAGCAACAGCAGCAACCGAAACTGCAACAGCAACACCAGAAGAACAACCTACTTTCAGGGAAAATATTACATTTTGTTATGGATTCAGTGAAATAATATAAATTAAAATTAATTTTAGGAGACTTAAGTTTAGAATAATTTGAGTTTTAACTAAAACCACATTTCTGCATTTTATAATTCCAGGATCCATTGAATCTGAGGATCTATCGTTGGAGCCTCAAGTCATTTCCGTTGGCAGTCCCGTGCTATCTCATTGCAGTCCCTTGAAGGAGGAGCGTAGTACACCGCCGGCATTAACCATTGTCAAGGAAGAATCAAGTAATAATAGTTGTAATATGTACCCCCAACACAACAACAACAACACAACATCATCATCAACAACAACTACAACAACAAGCAAACAGACAACAAGCGAAAGCAACAACAACACAGAGGGAGTTGGCTCACCCGGCAACAACAACAACAATACACAATCACACCAACAGCAGCAACAACAACAGCTACATCACAACAACAACAATAGTAGCAGTAATGCGAATTGCCACCACAGTCACCAGCAACAACAACAACAACAGCCACACATGAGCTCCCCGCAACATCAACATCAATACCAACAACACCAAATATTACACCAACAGCAACAACAACAACAACAATTGCCACATCACCACCACCATCATCATCATCATCACCATCATCATAGTCAGCTACAACAACACCAACAACAACAACAGCAACATCCACAACAACAGCAACACCAACAACAGCCCCTACACCAGCAGCAACAACAGCAACTCCAACACCAGCAGCAACACCAACAACACTATCAACATGCCATCCAACAACAGCAGCAACAGGCTAGCAAAATCTCATATCGTGGAATTTTTACCACCACAGGCAACGCGATGAATGCAGCAGCCGCAGCCGCAGCGGCGCAACAGCAGCAGCAACAACAGCAGCAGCTTCCCTCCCCGCAGCTGAGCGTTCTGCCCGGCCAAATGTCGCCGCCCTCGAACAGTCTGGGCAACAGCTGGGGTCTACCGAGTCCGGACAAGGCTCTTTTCCAACCCCCAATGTTCAGTCTGCCCGCTCATTATGCCACCACCATGCAACAGCAACAACAGCAGCAGCAGCAACAACAACAGCAGCAATCTGCCTCGCCATACGACGACGGACGGGCCGCTGTCGCTGCCGCAGCACAGCACGCTGAGCTTCTGGGCCTGACCATGGATTGCACGCCCCTCTTGCTGAAGCAACCACCTCCAACCTACGCCGGATCCACCGGATTCGCCAGCCTGGCAGAACTCCAGAGCAGCCACGAGCAGTTGCAGCAGCAGCAGCAGTACAATCGAACTGTGCAGCCAAAGTACCAGTGGCTGGACTCCCCAGCGGACTATGCCCAGCAGCAGCAACAGGTGCAACAACAACAGCAGCAGCAGCAACAGCAGACTTTGGTGTTGCCGGGACCCACATCTTCGGCGAGTTCCAGCAATGCCGCTCTGGGGGTGCTCATTCCCAAGCAGGAGAGCTACCCGGACATGCAGCCCAGCTCGAATGGCACAGGCTACTCTGCTGGATCCGGAGGAAGCTCCTCTGCCGCTGCCGCCGCCGCCGCAGCAGCAGCCGCAGCAGTGCAACTGGCGGAGTATAGCCCATCCACCAGCAAGGGACACGAGATCCTGTCGCAAGTTTACCAGCAAAGCAGTGTACCCTTGAAATTGGTGCCCGTGAAGCCAAGGAAGTACCCCAACCGCCCCAGCAAGACACCTGTGCACGAGCGACCCTACGCCTGTCCGGTGGAGAACTGCGATCGCCGATTCTCCCGCTCCGACGAGCTCACCCGCCACATACGCATCCACACAGGCCAGAAGCCGTTCCAGTGCCGCATTTGCATGAGGAGCTTCAGCCGGAGCGACCACCTGACCACCCACATCCGCACCCACACCGGCGAAAAGCCCTTCAGCTGCGATATTTGCGGCCGGAAGTTCGCCCGCTCCGACGAGAAGAAGCGGCATGCCAAGGTGCACCTGAAGCAGCGCATCAAGAAGGAAAAAGTTCGTGGCGAGCAGCAACAGCAACAACAGCAGCAACACCAACAGCAGCAGCAGCAGCAGCTCCAGCAACAGCAGCAACACCACCACCAACAGCAGCAGCAACATCCCCAGTACCAGCACTCCCATCACCACCTTCTGCAGGCCGCCGATCTGGCCATTGTGACGTCGAGTGCGAGCATGTAGAGACTACCGAATTCAGCATCCGCCGAGGACAAGGCCAGGGATAAGATTCGTAAAATGAATCTGGCCCTGGCCTTGGACCTCGACGAGTGCGCCTTTCCCTTCGAGCTGACCTCGGACTACGGCACCCTCTCGCCCCTCACCAGCCCAGTGCCGTTCAACTACGTACTGATGGGCCAGGACTCCAGCCAGCCCTTCTTCTACAAGGACCGATCGCCGGCCAATTGAATGGGTGTCCGCCAAAGGGAAGATCAATCGCCGATGCTGAATAATCATAAATAGTATATCGATAGACGTAAAATGGGGTAAAATCTATGCAAGACATTAAATCGTAAAGAAGCAACACAATATGCTATAATTAGCCTAGTTAATATCTCGAACACACACAACTTACTAAATGGAGGGTTTAGCAAGAAGCACGCAGAGCAAAGCAAAGCCAAGCAAAAACAAAACAAAATAAAACAAAGTTACTAACCATACAAAGCCTAACTAAAGCAAGTTGATCAATAATAATATTATTCGATAGTTATGAAATGGGAAAATATTTAACTTATGTCTCTAATACTGTGATCTCATGTGTAATAATTATTAATTTTAAATTCTTTACATAACTTTACATACAAATAACCAGAAATAATTTTAAAAATTATAATCCTTTCGCCTTTGCCTAGCTAATGTTCATTTTTAAAAAATGCTAACACAAGCACACACACACGCACCCACACACACACACTAATTTATTGCATTTTAAAATATTTATACAAATATCTATTATAATTATTAACTTATTGTCTTAAAGGTTTAGAGTTAGGTTTTAACAAGCAGCAGTACATTGCAGTACAGCAGTACACACAAATCTTAGCATATCGTTTTTTCCTCTAAGCATTATGAATTGCATAAGTTACAAAACAAAAAAGATTAATTTTAATTCGGAAAGCGGAATATTCGTGTGCTAATTGGAAGCGATGAGGAAATCGTCTAGCCAAGTGAAAACTGAAAATTGATAAACGCCCCTTGTACTTCCCTAATTGATTTGAAATCAAAGCGGAAAAATAATACTTAGTTTTATTTCATTACATTAAGTATATGTTCAATCTACTGTAGAAACTTATTTCTCCTTAGTTTTTAATTCGATTTAAGTTTAATTTTTACATTATTAGTTTATTTTACTTTTGAAAATACATAACAATTTTTAAAAAACATTTCTTTTGTGTTATTTTTATTTGACTTTACTCCAAAACACACTGGAATATAAAGGTGCAAGCTAAGGAATGGTTTCGGAGCGCAGATCGTGGCAAGAAATGTGGGTTTCGTGTTAGACAATAGGAACAATCTCGGTCCTCACTCAGTGCGGCAGAGGACATGCTCTCTTTTCTGAAGTTTTCTACTATTTCCCAGAACCCATTGGCCCCAGCTATATATATTTTCATATGGCTTTGAATGACACTGTATACCCAAAATGTATGTTAGGCGTAAGAATATTTAAAACTAGTTATCGTATATGATGATCAGCTTATTCTGAATGAGTCTGGCAACTCACAAATTATAGCCTAACGAACTTGAATCGAACTAGAAAGTGTAGAACCAACACGAAATACAAAAATGTTATGCAAATGGAACTCTTGTGCCACGTGACAAATATATTTGTTGATGTATACAGAATGTACCCATATAGTATATACAGAGAGAGCAACGAAAGTAACGATTGCTTATAATGTTTTAAATTCAAATCTATTTTTTAGCAAAATAATGAAATATATATTTTGCATAGCCGCTAAAATCAGACACAAATTAGCATTAGGATGGAAAAAGGTTAAATCTTCCGAAAATAGGATTAGGAAACGGGCGGTGCCAAGGAAAATTCAAAGTAAATAAAAGCACTTCCCGCATTCAAAATGGAGCTACATTAATGTTTATATTTGTATTGAAAATTTGTCATTTCTTAGCTAGAGTAAGTCACAAAGTATCCAAAGTAGAAAGGTGTGTGTGAAACTAATGTGCCATGCGAAATAATGAAGCTTATATAAACAAATATTTAAGAAATAGAAAAAGAATAATTATATATTTAAAGACAAGATTTTGAAATTTTAAACGTTGTGATTTATATTGTTCACTTGATGCATGGTTCAGTGTTAATAATTATTAATAATTACTAATCGGAAAGCAGAAACCCCAAAGTCAGGAAGTGCTAAGGACTTGAATCTTAGGTGTATTTAATATGTACATATGTAGATGTGTTTATGACTCAAGTTGCTTATGGACAGTTTTTCTTCCATACATACAATACCTAAACGAATATACCATTCACTCAAATAAATGTATTTTATTGATGCATTCTTAGCTAGACAACAATTATTCGTAGCTAAGCATATTAAAACCGGACAAGAGACAATTTAATGCTCAAAAAGGACGCTTGCAGTGTGTTTTTTGTAGATGTTGCATTGCGAAAAATATGTATTTTACTTGTGCGTTAAATGCGTAGACAAATTATCGATTCTAAATGTTTTTTGTGTGCACATTACCTACTTAATTACCATCTAACAGATACTCTAAGTAACCTCTCAATTCTTAAGCTCTAGTTTCGAAGACTGTCTTTGTGTTTAAATCGCTAGTTCTATCATCCCGAGGGGGAGGTCTGAGCCTCCTCCTCACTATATCAGTTCTTTGCTACAAGTTTAACATCTAACATATATCCCTAACTATAAGTTTGTATTTTATGTCAATGTAAACTAACAATATTCTAATTACATATTATACACATAACTATAAAGCATAATATGCAAATTTGGCAACCACTTTTTGAACAAATTAAACAAAATTTAAAATTCAACATTCAACTGTCTTTTCATTCAATATCGCTCGCATTCCCTCCGAATTCTCTTCGTTCTGGCCATATAAATTAGTTAGGCATTCGTTTCAATAAGCCATATCGTGGCCATATATAGCGAAATGCAGCCCCAATAAAAAGCGCAATAAAATTGAAAATAATAGCCAAAGCGGAGCGTCTGACGACGACACGGACGATATATGCCAGCACTCAAAACTAATGAAATGTTCCAAACTCCAAAGCGATTGCAGCCTGGTGGCTAGAGCGCCAAAGCGCGCCATGAAAGTCGATTGACCAGAAACGCTTCGGTCCTCCATTTCGCCGGTCATCTGCCCGCCCGGCCCCACCTGCTCTCCGGGGCTCACCTGGCCCACCTGTTCGGACGGAAGAGTCCGAACAACCGACTGGGCTGCCAGGAGCGACAGGCGCATGTCGGGCCTAAAATTCTTCAGTTTTCTGCTTGCCAAAGACGAGCAGCCAATGTCGGGGACTTGGCAAAAGTTATGAGTGCAATTCTCTCGTAAAAATGCAAAAAGGAAAGGTACGGAATTCTGGGTGGATGACTATTGGATGCTCTTGTATTCTTTCATCTCAAGTATTTCGTTAAACTTCTCACTGAAGTTAATTTTAAACTATTTATAAATTAAATCGTATCGTAGAAGACTCAATAATAAGTACACACCGAAATTCATGAGTTTATATCCCTGCTTAGTATAGAAAATCACTATTAGACCAACACCTTTTCGTGAGACCTGAAAAAATGTGGTTCCCCCAAGAGTGTAGGGCACACGAAATGCAAAATGCTTTCACGGCTGCAGCTTCCACGTCTTCGGCCTCTTCGGACTGCCCGACTGACTGCTTAGGTTTGAAACTAGAAATTCTTGTCTGCGCAGCAATCATCATCGAACAAGAGCGGCAGAAGGAGATGGAGCTGGAGCTGGAGCTGGAGCTAGAGCTGGAGGTTCGCCTTGTGATTTGTGTGCTTGCGGTACAATTTGAGCCGCGAGCTGTGGCTACCAATGGCCAGTTGTTACCCGGGCCCAGTTGTTCGGCTTATGACAGGCGCAAACAAAATTATTCCGAATCCAGACCAAGCGGAGAGCAGTAATCCCAGGGCCTCTATGCCACATGCAACCTCAGCGGCAGGTGATGAACTGTCGGCAATCGGCAGTCGGCAGACTGGGGAGGCACATGTGTAGTTGTCGTCTTAAGTGCGCCTACTTGACATGTTTAGGTGTTTAGATGGCATGCCAGATACGGTCCAAATTGATTTCGATTTGATAAGCTGCCACATTTCATCTTAGCCATTCGGTAGCTTCAATATATGGACACCAATGTGGCTTATCGCCCAGTGGCCAAGATACCGGCCGAAGCAGACGACAATATTGTGAGAGTCATGAGATTGCGGAGGAGGTGGGGGCGCAACCGAATGGGGAAGTGGAAGTGGACCGGCTATCTGCCAGCGAGGTGTCGCTGAACAGTCACTCACCAGCCGAAAGCAACAAAAACCAAAACCAAAAGCAACAACCGGCAACATCAACTATCGAAACCGGACTCGTTTTTATTTTTATTTTTACTTTTGCGAGCCTCAAAAAGGACCAGAAGAATGTCATGCAGCCAATCTCCGTACTGCCTCGGCTTAATATCTTTGCTTAACTGCTAATGAGTCGCCGTTAGTGATTTATTTCGTAAATAAATAGAATTGCCAGCAGTTAAGCCAAGTTCAACTTTGCATGCGGCATGCAACACTCGGCAGAGACACGAGCTCCCCTGACACACTGAACCAACCGATCAAAAGCAAAACTGTCATGGCATTGGCCAAACGAATCTTTTCTCCGACAATTCTTGGCCAAATTTCACAATATTTTATAAGGTTTTTGAAGTACCAGTGTATTATATTGAGTTTCCTCGTTATTATTGTTTGATATTCATAGTGTGGGAATAATATCCATTCCAGCATCCGTATTAGACACATATCGGCTTTTAAAACCTGAAAATGTTAGTCCCTTGATTTTGGGGCCCTTGATTTTGGGGCGTGCCCTGTGGGAGATAGGCCACCCTAAGGTCGAAGGCCCCCAGTAGTCGGTAGCGAAGTGCTATTAATAAACCCGGCCATATCGCACTGTCTGCGACATTTGACTAATTGAAAAGCCCTGATATATTATGGTCGAATCAGCGAAAGTTGGCAGGGAGCAGCAGCGCGGAGGAAGTGCATCTGGCCTAATCAAAACTAATTCATCATGGCTGCTGCCGATGCATTAGCAGCCTCGCCGGCATAAGGGCACCAGACACTAGACACCAGGCACTGGGAACCATCTTCCCCAGCTGCAGGCAGCTACCTGGGCCGAAAGTATTCTCCGGTTTGCATATCTATGGCCACATATTTCATCGTCGTCGTTGTCATCGGTCGTTGTCTCTTCCGCGACTCCAGAGACTGGGACTTGTGTCGTCGGACGATGCACAGAAGCTTTCTTGGCCATAAAGAAACTAGATCAATTTAATTTGTTTTCGTTTTTGGTTCTTATTTTTCTCCTCTACACACTCACTCAGGCCTGTGCATTTTTGAGCCAACTCGCTGGAGAACCCGCCGACTGGGTTCGATCCACTTTGGAGACACTTTGCGGAAGCGTGCCACTTTGTCACAGAGCATTGTGCCGCGGGCGTTTTGCATTTGGCCAAAGGCGCCGCTGGACACTCGATACTGGACCAGTGGACCACTGGAGTCGAGAGCAGGCACCGCCCAACCAGAGTTGGCAACTTTTTAACAAGCCAAATGTTGAGTCTTTATAGGTATTGACTTTTAAAACCAATTTTCTAATTGTTCCTAATCAAATAAGATATAAAATATTAAGTATTCAAATTATCCTTTTAGGCTCCCAATAATATAAAAAGGTGTATATCTAAAAATAGCTAGAAAAATAGCTAAACCATCCCAGCATCACAGAGATCTCAGGAATTCCTAATTAATGCATCGGCCGTTCCTTGGGGTCCCGCCTGGCTTATCAGTGTTTGTAATTAGCGCATTTGCATTAAAAATAGCAATAATTTCCCATAAAAGAAATGCCCAACATCGATGTACATATATATTAGTGCATTCTTCTCCGATCTCCTCTATTTTTATTTCACATCGTCGTCCAGGAGTCTCTTCTCCTTTGGGTAATTATTGCAAAGTGACAGGAAGTGGCACAGAATTAAAATCGAGGCATTAAACAGATAGCTGACATATCGCCAGTCGCGTCGCAGACATCAATTAAATTTGTCTATGGTTTCAGCCTTCTACTTACCGGAGGAGCAGTACCTCCCCACCGATCTCCAGGCAATTACCAATACCTGAAGTGTAATTTTCTGGCATTAGAGATGGCTTATAAGGTTAGAAGCTTTTGAGGAAAAAAATTAAATTTATTTAAAGGGAAAAATTATAAAATATATTTATAGATTTGTATAAAAAATAGGTAACAGATAAATGTATATATAGTATTTGTTTTTTAAAAATATATTTTTTATTCATATGTATAGTTATAGCTTTAACTCCACTTGAATCTCTTAAGTGTATAGCCTCTCATATGTATACTTTCCCAACGATTGTCACGTGGAAATATCCTGCCGTATCTTTATATTCCAATTAATCTTAAATCTGGCTCTAGCAATTATGCTCGCTAATTAATGGGCTTTTAAACAAACTTGGCAACGCGTTCTGCTCACGTTTGAGCCAATTACCCGAGCTCAGACCACGCCCCCACCGCCCCTCAACTGGCCAGTGCAAGGCGTGCATTTATTGATTCACAATTAATGTTGATTATCGTGATTGCATAGACCAGACTCGCCACTCCGATCAAATGACACGCCCCGAATTTAGAGAATGCAGCTCATCTTCATCTTCGGATGCTTTCCCAATCGCCCGAATATTGATGATGAGCGTTTTGCCAGCTGGATTTTTCATTTTTTGGCCGCAACGATCGGAAATTCAGTAGCCGCTTCGACTGCCTAATAATGGCCCCCATTGCCAGAACCGATGAATTATTACGCTAACCACAAGCCATGTTAGCACAACTGGTCCAGAAGTCTATTATTATTTATGCGAAAGCCTGCCAACGGTTGATCGCTCAGATCGCACGGATCGCTGAATCGCCGGATCGAGCCACATCTATCTCCGAGCCCCAATTTCCGATCCCCGATCCCCCAAAGATCTACGGTCGACGATCAACAGCCGCCGTTAACTGAACTACGCGGCCATCAATCATGAAATTATTGCCGCAACATTTCCATGGATTTGCATTCAACGTCATAACGAAAATGGTGTATTAAAGTTAGGGGACCTTCAAGTGTTAATTATTAACTTATTTCATATTGAAGTAAATGGTTAACATATTACAATACTCTTTATAGATCTGTGATTTTGATTAAATTGATTTTCATCGTCCTTGTCGGAAATCATCTATTGCCTTCCTTGTGGCGAAGCCTTTGCTTCAAAATTAATTAATGGCTGGTTCAATTAAAATTGCAACATGCCGTTGAACAGAGCATTGGCGAATGTGTTGCAGGCCGCTGGCGGAGAAGTCCTTGTCCCTGTCCCTTTGGTTTTGGATTCTTCCATGTACATGTTGTAGCTACAACTTGCGTGCGTCGTTCCTTGATGAGCACCAGCAACATCAGCAGCAGTAGCATCAGCAACACTACTTGCCGCAACGGCAACAGCAGCAACATGTGTTGGTCACTGCTAATCTGGCTTGACTTTAACTCGAGCCACACACTCGGTGTGTGTCCTTAGGCAAATACACTTAAATTTTACTAACTTTTAGGTAAAATTTTACTAAATAATTTTTCAAAATAAAAATTGCTGTCTTTAGCACGGTTTAAAAAATTTAAATTATATTAAATTCTTATATTTATATCATATATTTGAAAATTCAAGATTTTCCAAGTGTACTTCGACAGAAAAAGTCCGACAATTCTCATGTGTAAAAATCAATTTAGTTTTTCCACCTGCATCTCCCCACCTTAGCCTATTTCCTCACGTCCTTGGCAGTTTGTGGCGAAAATGGAAAATTGCTGTTCAATTATTGGTTGCCATGTAAATTTGTTCCATGGCCCAGGTGACAAGAATTCTAATAACTTGCTTAGGCCGCCGCCAACAGCTGCTGCTGCCTGGCGTTTTCTCCTCCTTGTTGCCTGAATGTCTGAGAGCCGGCTACTTACCATACACTTATCTACCATTTAGGCAGAAATTTATTTTCGGCTCATGGTCTTGGTTTTTTTTTGTCTTTTTCTGATTCGACTAAAACCAATTAGTTAGTTAGGACCACACACGCGTCGGGGAATTAGCATTTCTTTACAAATTCCCCCAACGGTATTTAATGTAAGAGCTCGCAGATAACGAAACTCACTCTTCCCCCCACTTAGAGGTATTATCTGAAGAAATATAAATAAAAATAACTTGAGGTAATTATCACAACATACCAAAACAAAACGCAGTTCCCTCCTCGGGAAATTAGCATTTAAATTGTCGAGAGCTGAGAGTTCAGTTTCAACCATGGTTTAGATTCCGTGGGGTCTGGGTGTATTTATTGTCTCTGGGCTGATAAGAAGCCGAAAATGGTGCACTTATTGACAACTTTAACGAGTTGTCGACAAAAGCAGCCACGAATCGAAATCAAAGAGATTTCTTTACCGAATATGCATATAAATGTTTTTTGGGTCAAAAGCTACCAGCATAAACCAACCTGTCAGCTGGTTGAAACCCAAAAGCCTATTCCCAATTCGAATATGGGGGCGATCTTCAGACAAAAACGTCAAATAGTGAGCCACAAAATGATGCAAATTGATGGACAACTTAAAGAGCCAAAACAAAGGGAGCACAGACCACCCACTCCCTGCGAGCTAACAGACTTTGATTAACTGCCTTTCGTTTGGGACAAATTTCAAATTAAACGCTTCACTGGCCACTGGGAAAAACATACAACAAGATGAGAAATACCGAAATAAATGCAACAAGTGGACGTCAGAATTTATGATTCCATTGTCTTGGAGAATGATTTCCCTGAATATATATACCCATATTTAACGGTTCAATTGAGTTGTGCCGTGAGTAAGTATTTACCCTCTTCGGGCAACTGGGCATAACGACGAAATCAGCCAGGAATGGCCGTCTTAACTTGGCTGACAACATAAAAACTTTTATGCGCATTCCTTGACTTCAAGTTCAACTCCAACTCCGATTCCAGCGACAGCAGGGCTGAAAAAAAAACGTAAATAAAATAAAAAACATAAAAACAAAAACTAAAACCAAGCCAGAGTGAAGGAAAAAAATACGAAAAGATCAAAACATGACAATAAAAATCAGGACTCTGAAACGGGTCGGTCGGACTCTCTGGTCGGTCGTGTGCCTGTTTTAACGCCAAAAGTGTGACATATAATTTCGAAAATGACACGCGGCAACAAACACAACACACCAGCAACAACAAGAACAGCAAAAAGCCATAACAACAATTCAACAACCAGAATGTCACCAAAGCGAGACACGCAAAAAGGTCCAACTTTTAGGCCTACCGATGCGACAGAGCAACGGCTAAGACAAAGGGTCTGCGGGTCCGAGGATTTCCTACTGGGTTCCCGGGTTTCTGCCATCCATTGGTCTCAGGTCGAACTGATCATTTACTTTACGACTGCCGTGTGCCGATTTTTACCTTTTCTCTTATTTTGAATGGTGTTTCTTTAATTTTATGTCCATTTTAGACACGCATTTACAAATTCTTCTGTTTAATCAAAAGAGGGTTAACAAAGGATGTCTAACTTGAAGATATTTTAAAACAAATCATGACTTCTATTTAACTTTGGACTAACTATTCTATATTTTTCTGAAGACCTTCCTAGAGAAAATGTAAAATATTTTTAAAAATCAAAATTTACTCCAAAGATTGTCCCTTGCTTCCTTTTAAGCTGAGACCTCGTTCTTAACTAAAAGTCTTCTGTTTTCGATTACAACGCCCAGATAAGAGCTGTACCCTGCCATCGCGCTGGATCTGGAACGGGCCAAGCGGAAATAGAAAAAGGGTTTGGCCCAGCCATGTTGCTGCTGGAGCAACCGATGCTGATGCTGAAGCCGAGATGTTGATTTTGATGCTGATGTCGTTTCCTCTTCTGGTTCCTAAAGGAGTGACGCCGAAGGCAGTAACAGGCATCTGGCAACTGGAAGAGGAGGGAACACAGCGTTACGTTGGACATCCCGACACGTCACCAAAGCAAGCTACAAAATGGCTAAAATGCATTTGCAACGCTCCAATGCGTCTGCTTGTGCTTGGTTCTTTTTTTCCCATTTATTTTTTGCTTTTTAGCTTTCAGCCATTCCTCGTTTTAGCCCTTCAGCCAGACTGGGATCATTACTAGCGCAACGAAAGTAAGTTACTTGTGGGAGACACAGTACCAGGTCAACGGCCATGACTTACAGATCTACAAAGACATTAAAGCAGTAGGGATATCAAGTCAAAAATCTCAATATAATATCCTGACTCCGATTAGAAAATCAACTCTTTTATTTTATAAGATTAAAGATAAGTGCTGTTGGGAAATAATCATTTGAAACATCGCAAACAAAAATTAATTAAAAATACAACATTTTATAGCACCGTCTGCAGCCCTCATGGGGAGCAGTCTAGGGCAGCGACTACGTGGCCGAGATTATTTACATTTACACCTGTCCAGGCGTCGATATCAGGCCCTGACACTGCTCCACACTTGGCACGCTAATGAGGCCTTTAGGTCCGGGGCAGTTTGACATTTTGACCAGGCCGAAAACAGAGGTACTGGCCACGACCGGACCACCAGCCGTGTGCGATCATCTGTTGATTTCTTTTCGATGCTTTTCTCTCCTCCACGTCGATGGTTATCAGTTTTGGATTTTGTGGTCACTGGCCCGGAGATCTGATCAGTTCGGTTAGCTGTACCGTTCCAATCGATTCAATTAATGAAAATGAAAATCTCGGAGCAAGTCGCGACGTCTCTCCACAGATGCTTATCGCAAAAATGCCGAAAAACCGATCGATTAATGCAAATGCAAAGGGCCCCAGGCCCCGGGCAGAGGCAGAATAACTTACAATTATGCTAAAGTGTTGAAAACGATTTGATTGTTTGATTGGTCTTTGATTGTTTTAGTGGCGACGAAGATGCCACGACCCCTGTTGCCGGCTGATAAGCCCAGCCATTCGACTGAAATATTAATTTCTTTACACTTGTCTCGGAAAATAGGAATAAATTGGTTGCGGTCGATCTCATCGGAGCGGCTTGTTGGCCGGAAATGAAGCATTAATCGCCAAGATCTCTCAAGTCAACTGTACTCGGCTCAGCTCGGCTCAGTTCAGTTCACAATTTGTCAGGCCGAGAGCATCTATTCTCCATTCATGGATGCCATCGTATGTCTCTGAATGAAAATTGAAAAACCCACTGGGGATGAGGAGGAGGGCGGGTCAGCTCGAAGCCCTCGAAACAGGCCTTTGTTCGCGGTGCTTGTTTATAAATAGAAGTAAATTAATAACATAAGTACCTAATCCAATCAATCAAACTGGTAAATCACACAGCCAGTCTATAGAAACGCCAAACGCCAAAAGGCCCATAGGTAACTCAAACAGAAACAACAACTTGCGGCATCAGGGGGAACAACAGCCATGACAACAACAACTGTGACTGACTGACTACAAGATAAAAACATCAACGGCAACAGCCACAACAATCGCAACAACAAACCCATTCTGTCCGTAAAGTTTCAGCTGTAACAAAAATCGGATATGCCCATCCCTAAAAAGGCAACACAAATAAATATGAAAGGGAAAAGTCACATTAGTCTTGAGTCTTGAATACCCTTAATATGGACTTAGTCTTACAAAGCTTTAAAAATGTGATTTTCAAAAGCTAAACTATCGGAATCACAAAACATGTTGGGGGAAGTGAAATAGAATTAATGGATAAAGATTTAACTTTGAAGTCAGAACTTTATAACATTCTTTAGAAAGAAAACTTCAGATCCTAAAGTCTTATGGCACCACTTGTTTAAAGTCTTATAAACCTCTTTTGATTCATAGTAGGGGCCAACAATGAACTCCTTGAAAGGGTATTGGAAATTAAGAATATTTTTACTGGCAGATAAGTTTTATATACCCTATTTTCCTCCCCCTCGGATTTCTCCAGTGCCCCGTAATGCTTTCTATAGAATATCTATAGAGGCATGTTGAGTTGAGGCTGATGCTGAGATGCTGTCGCCCGGCGACATTGCGGAACTGTAGCCGACATTCAGTCTTTGGGTCTTCGGTCGTGGGTTTTTTTCTTATTTTTTTTACCCCCAATCATCCCCCCGATCGGGCCATAGAGGTCCGATTGCTTTCGTTGGGTTCTTCAGTCCAGTTCTTCAGTCAGACCAGCCAGATCTCTCAGAGGCTGCTGATGTTGCTGCTGCCTCACATTCGCACCCGCAGCTCCAGTCGTTCACCCGCCGCCCCAGTCCGGCCAATCCTTTTTTTCTCTTGGCTTGGGCTTAGCTCGAGTTGGGGGCTCCGGGTCCCTCGCTGTGGCTCTTTTTATGAATATGAATGGCTTAGCACGCGCCTTTTAAGCCACCAGCTGAGATGACTTGTGGCTTTTCAATTTCTCGTTGTTGCGTTTTGCTCTTTTGCTTGTCGGTCGCCAGTGCTTGGCCCTCTTGTGCAAACGTCTCCGTATTGATCATTTTATTTTCGACGTCGTGTTTCTTTTCTTTCTTATTTTTTTGTGAATTATTGAGTACTTGACGGTCTGTGGGTCTCCGTCTGTCTCCGTCTGTCTGTGGTTCTGAATCAGGTCTATCCTCGGCTTAATGACTGAGCGCAATTTCTTGGCTTATACTTTTTTTGTCTTAGCCATCAGCTAACGGATAAGTTAACCAAATAAGCAGCAATAGGGTATCCAGGAGCTCCAGTCACTGTACTGAACTATACCACTCTGCAATTGCCTTTGACAATATCGGTTGTGATGTGCGCCGGAAATGAGTAATCAAGATTATGCGATATTAGCAAAAATAGATTTTCGATTTCGGTGCACAAGCATTGATTGATGAGGTGAGACAGCAGCCTCCGCGCGATTGGGCCCAAAGATTTCCTCTTTAAATTTGAAGTTTGTTTTCGAAATCCGATTCATCGCTGCTGCTCATACATAACTCCTTCTGTACAAGTCATTGAGGTATTTTTCGGAATGCAATTAATGGGCTGAGTTATGAAGCATTTCGAGCAGGTGAAATGGAAGACAGTATAATCGGGCCAGATTTATGCAGCTCTGGTAGCCCAACTGCACCTTGTCACACAAACACACACTGGCCATGGAAAATCTGGGAGTATCGCTTACCCATATCGGTTTTCCACCAACAGAACCAACTGCACCAAACTGGGCCGCAAAATGAACTTAATCAAGTAATGACCGGGTTGATGAGGAGCGGCCGGGCCGCATTTCTTCTGCCGTTCTTCGACGGTAACACGAGTAATACATACAACAGATACAGATCAGTAGCTAGACAATAAAACCAAAGCCCAGACATGGCTTGGCCCATTGCCATTAAAACCGACTCTCCGACTCCAAGACCAAGACCCTTTCCCGCCGCAGCCCTTCTAATTGGCGCGTCCCTCATGAACAAAAAAAAAAAAAATGCCCGCTCTCAAAGTGGGGCATAAAACTCAACATTTTATGTAATGTGTTCATTAGAGACGATAGCCATAGCCCGTCCCTTCGGCTCCGGCCTGAATAATTGATCCAATAACACAGCGTGCCGTTGATTTTTTACAATCCGGCGATAAAGTTTACTATCACTGATCGATATTATCGCAAAATAGTTATTAATTGTGGCGTCTACCCGAGAATTGGCCCGAGACACTTCCTTTGTCTTCCTGAAATCCATTTTATGCCCATGCGAATTACCTTAATTCCTTAATTTGCATATTAAAAATCGGAATTTTTATTTTTTTGGATCTATATAGGGACGGCGACACGAAAACGTTTTTCTGGTATTTTGTCTAGATCTCCTCCCAAAAAAAGTAAAAAATTAACAATACAGATCCATCTGTATTGAAAAACCTTTGGACATGGCCCATAAAAATGTTGGAACCATCAAAATGGTAAACGCTACACAATGGACTTTTCGAAAGGCATCTCGACCATTTGACGATGTCTTTATTTTAATTGTCTAACCAATCCAAGTCAGAAGGGACTACAGGGTATAATGAACCAAAATATGCCGAAGAAATCAAAACTATAAACATAATTTTAAAAAATTGTTCAAGAATTTTCTCCAATATTAAGTATACGTAAATATTAAGTATACGTAATTAATTATTCCAGGGTACTTTGGTATGGGCCATTACAACATTTTCTAGATCCCATTCCTCCCGCATTTCTTTTTCCCCAAATTAGTTTTGAAATAGTTATAAACTTGATTGCAGTTTTAAGGTGTAAATGGCAATTAGCCTGATGAGCGTGGCCCAATGGGGGTAAATTATAAGGGAGAACTGGAGTTGGCGTGCCTGTCTTCCAGGGCAACATTGTCACCTGGCTTAAGGCCTGTCATCTGGGCTGACAGTTCGACGCAAATGCCACACGCACGCCCAGCCAATCCCAATTGCCTTCTGTGGCCCGATCGGGTCCGGTTTTTAATATTCCTGGGCTTCCTAGTCCTGTCTTCTTCCACACACTTACCCATAAAATCGTGAAGCGATGCGCTTACAGTTGCTATCATTATTATTACTATTATTGAATGTTGCTGGCGCATAACATAAAGTAACCAAGTGAATGACTGATCGTTAAGAGGCCAACAAAATGTTAGTCCATTCGCGTTTTCCGATTCAATTGGCGCTCATAATCTGGGATAACATTCCGTAAGCCTCTTTTAAGTTCCTGCCGCATAAATACGTTGTTTATATAATTCAAATGGGGTTCATAAATCAAAACCAACGAGGGACAGGAGGATGTAGGATAAAGTTATAAGATCCAACGTGATTGATAAAATGTTAGTCATTTCAAGTTAAAATATAAAGAGTATATTTCGGTTAAAAAGTAAACTCTTACGTTCATGGCCCTAAAATGTAAAGAGTTTCTAGAGACCTCTCCATTCATTTAATAAATCAAAGAGCTGCCATTCAACGGAATTCAGGCTGCAAATTAAATTCCTTGCTCACCAGAGACCTCCCATTTGTCCAACCCGGCCAAGACCCATCTTCTCATCGGGCCGACAGTAGCTCAAGCCGAGACTGAATGCAGGTGGCAGAGCCCTGGGGGCCGTCAAATTACCAACGTTGGCCGAACAAGCCATGGCCCTGCTAATAAAGCCGTAAAATTAAACGCCAACAGGCCGAGAAAATGGCAAGACGGTCGAGTCGACCAACTCGAGAGGCAGTGATAAACGCCCAGAGATGTTTTGAATTGTTTATTCGCGTGCAAATAATTGCAGTCACTCGGCGGTCCCCGGTCTTTGTTGGCCAATTGACTGCGCATTGTAATCAGATGTTTTCAGTCATCCTCCAAGGCCCCCTCTTGGCCACATTACAGACAGCTCCCGGTGTTTCGGGGCGTGGAGGCGTCAATTGGCCGGGCTAATGAGCCGCTAATGAGAAAGCATCGCTGCAGGTCCCGGCGATCAAAGGGAATTGCACCTGACTAACTTGCGATGGCTGAACCCATTTAATCCTCACGGCTGATCATATCTCACGGCTGATCACAATCGGATGTGGAGAAATCTAGTTGGAGGGGCGTTGCTGAGAAAAAATAATTAAAATATTTACCCATGTGCCCCAGCTAGCAAACCGAATTTCGAGGCATTTAAACGGGTTGCGGCCAAAACCAAATGTAAACGCCCCAAATGCGGGCAGGCACAATTTGTATCTGTGTATCTACAGTTGTATATCTGCAGTTGTATCTCTGCCTCTGGGCCCACCCGACAAGGCCATAAACGTTTTC
Source organism: Drosophila ananassae (assembly GCF_017639315.1). NCBI lineage: Eukaryota > Metazoa > Arthropoda > Insecta > Diptera > Drosophilidae > Drosophila > Drosophila ananassae. The sequence continues at coordinate 11,829,624 of NC_057927.1, read as the reverse complement.
TGCCATTCAAGCCAGGCTAAAGCTAGTAAATGAACGAAGAAATAAAATGTTAAGCACTCGCTGATTGGGCCCAGTGGAGTGAGATATACATAAATGCTGTAAAGTTCCGGGCGATTTTGTATTTGTGGTATTGGTTCAAAAATGTTAACTATTAGAAACTAAAAAGTAAAGTGAGGTAAATTTTATAATCCTTAAAACATGATACTAAAATGGAAAACTTTGTAGCCTGGATGCCTTCCCCAAATCTAATCACATCCACATCTGGGGTGGGGTTTGAGAAACCACCCAACGGCAAGATATTTTTTTGTTTCGCCTCCTCGAATACGTCCAAACTGTCAGAAATTGCAGGAGTTGCAGCGGTTGTCGACAACAGCTAGAAACTAAAAAACAAAAACGTGGAAACAAATTTAATTAACTTGCATTGGAGCTGTTGAAAAATATTAATAAAACATTTCAATTTTCGTATTTTCGTCCGCCAAACGCAGACGCACACTTTTAACGAGTTTGTCTCTGCCTTTTCATAGTTTTCTTTTCCGATTCGATTGTAGAACTCGTTTTGGGTCGCCGGTTTCGGTTTCGGACTGGCAATCGCTTAATTGATGCCAGAGCAAAATGTTTTGGAAACAAAAGCCGAGATATGGGCAGGCAAGTGCCATAAATAAGCTCCCCAAACAACTCATCGGCTCATTAGCGGAGGGCTACGGTCATCTGCATGGAGGAGATGCCGCCTTAGTCGCCCCACCAGACCCATCAGCCCCACCCGCTCCAGACACCCCAGGCATTAGGAAAAACTCACCTGGATTGGATGATTGGAGTGACCGAGTGTCCCCGTCGATCAGGTCTCGGCACCATGCCTGGGCCCATAAAACAAAATCAGTTTGAAATGAAAACATATCCATGGCTCGTTAGCATCCGATCCCAGCAGGGTGGTAGCAGTGCCACAAGTGTTATGTGGAAAGTGGTGCATGAAAATATTTTCCAACGATTATGACTGGCAAGATTGTTGTATAATAGGAGAAATTATTCGCAAGGTATTCGTTGACTTTAACACTCAGTAGGCAGAGAATAAATAGGATAGAATTTTTAGGATAAATAAGTAGAAAATTGTAATTAATTTTTAAAACAAAAAACATGTCAAATCGCGGAAAGAAGGGGAAATCAAGGAGCAAGGAATTTGAGTTAAACAGCAGCGATTCAGAGACCGACAAGTATGATACCATTTTGGTGGGCAACATCCTGAAGAAACTGACAATCCAAGAACAGGCGTTCATCACCCAGAAGTACAAGAAGGTACCAAAAAGTCTTATAGCACTGTGGAAGAAGATCTATTCGCGTTTGGAATTGGGAAAAATGCAGTGGCAGTTGAGGGGCGAGAATTTGCATTGCTTTCTGAAACTAATGCGAGTCCACTTCCAGAGTGTCCAGTTTCGCTGCGAACAGTTGCAGGAGGAGCTGAATATCCTGGAAAAGGCAGGGATTGAAGAGTTGCCCAAAGTCTCGTCCTGTGTTATCTACCGGGGCAATAACGTAGAGTGGGAAAAAAATGCCAATTTTCAACAATGGCCTTTCCACGCCTTGCCCAAGCTGTTGATAAACTTGAGAGACCTGGAGATATTTTCTCCGATTTATGCATGCTTCATAGATCAGTTTAAAAAACTTGAAACCCTCAAAATCCATGAAGGCATATCCAAATCAGCCGTGAAGGCTATAATGGAGAGCGATCTTCCGCTTCAGACATTGCACTTTTACAGCAAAAGGCTTCACATACTTAGGGGCATTTCCAATCGCACGCGTCTTGAGAACTTAATGTTGAATGTGAATACATTTCAAAAGAGTCGCGAAGAAATTGTACAGCTACCCAACTTGCTGGATATTCAAATTTACGACACCACGGATCCTGAGGAAACACTCCAGGCTTTAATATTTATGGTCGATCGCAGCAACATTATCATGAAGAGGTTCAGGCTCAATTGTGGCTTTATGTTCCACAGTGAGGGTCTAAAACAGTTGAACTTGAAAAAATGCTCCGCCTTACATGAATTGCATCTGGTGAACTGTCAGTTCGACTACGAGGACATGGCCAAACTAAACCTACCAGTCTCCCAATCCTATGCCGCCTTTTTCAACTGTCCAGATCTCACCGATATCCAACTATTGGATTTTTATAAAAGTTGCCCCAATTTGAAACAATTTATACTCGGGAGTTGTCCCCAGCTGACGGGAGAACTACTGCATAATATTTTCAAGGTCAGGTGCGACGAAAACTATAAGCAGGCTTTCACATTCATGATCGATGACTGCCCAATACTTTTGAACTCATATCAAGAGAATGAAAAGTATTGGGAGCGTAAAACATCAGTTTTGAAAGTGGAATTCCTTAGAGCGGACGTGGCACCTGCACACTATGTACATTTTTATTTTCACAAATATAATCCAGAGTCATAGACCCCAGCCTAATATTGTACAAGGCTTACAACTTCCATGGTAAATTTCTAAAGAAGTTATTATTAAAATATGACATTTATTTATTAAATAAATTACGAAAAAATTTGATTGTGTCTGAAAGGTTTATTCTTTTATTTGAACAGGTGATCCAGTAATCCTAGGGTAGCTAGGAGATCCAAGTATTCTTCACATAAAGAAGAAGCCAAGCCATGGATTCGGCTGTAATTAATCTTAAGACTATCAGGTGCCATCGAACCAGTCTGAACGGACTTCTCTTCTTGCTAATTGGCCGCCTGCCATGTGGCGATTTGTCATAGTCACCGACTCCACCACGCATGCGCCACGCATGTGGCAGCCTCACTTGACTCTTCCCTCCACGCCCCATCGATTGGCAAAGCCACACGCAACAGCTACACGATTTTCAACAACAAAATTTGTCATATGTGACGATGGCCAGTCGGCCAGTTGGCTTGGCTTGGCTTTTCTCAACTCCCCTCGATTTTTCCACAGCTTAGTGCGTTTCGGCGGGGCTCTGGGCCATTTTGTCGGCGGCGGCGACCACCGTTGTGGAATGCAAACAAATTTGTGAACATGACGCAGTTTACAGCTCCACGGCTGCCCGGCCCACCCATTGTTATAATTATTGGGCGCCCATGTGCAAGTGACAATTTAGCTCTGGTTCTCCGCATTTGGCATTTGTGGAGCAATTCGACTGGCGATGCCAAACCGTAAACATGCAACATGTGTTGAAAGTTTGTCAGGACAATTGTTTTTAAGCCTGCTACTTATCTGAGAGTTTCCATACCAAGATCTGCAATAAATTGTTCAAATCTAGGTATTCCTATAAGACTAAATCGCAGGGTTGTGCTTGGATATAGAATAAATAAGCTGATCCTAGAGATCTAAAATCTATTCTTTAAAAAACCATATAACTTTGGTATTCTTGAGAATTCTTGAGTAAAGAAATGCTTTCCTTTATACCAACCAACTGTATAAAATTTCACCCATCAAACTCTATTAGAAATCACATACCTCGAGAGCTTAATAACTTTAGCGACCTCTGTCTGCCCTCAGCCCTCGATCCGTTCAGATTGAAGTTTTCTTGACTCTTTCTGGTTCCCCGATCTCGGCCACTAATTCGTTTTCACACTTTTCATGCATCGGACAGGTCGAAATGGCTGGCGGCGTATTGGCAGCGCCTAATTTCATGCGCCACGTCTTAGATCCCCACGTCTTGGTCCTCCCTCGCCTGCCCCGCTTCCAGGCGGCTAATATTTATATTTGCCCTGCATTTCTCACTCTCCTGCGATTGCTGGCGATTTGATAAGCAAATGGAAATGCAGAGCCGGAGAAAGAGCAGCGCCGAGGCAGATGGAGGCCAGGCCAGTCAGACGATGGCGGCGAAAGGTGCAAATAAATAATTTGCAGTAGCCAGGCGGCCGGGCTGGCCACTCGACGACCCACTGTTGGCCTGCCCCACACTCTAGCGGGCTTATAGCCGAGTTCCAGCGACCGAAAGCGACGGCCAGACAAATATTTTATTGCAAATTTGCTGATATTGGACGACAGGCGGCCACTGGAGCAGTTTGTACTGCTGCGCTGCTTATTCTGCTGCTGCTGCTGCTGCTACTCCAGTTGTCCGGCTGTTTTGCATATTAAATTTATTTTATTGAATATAGACAAAGATTTAGTTTGATATGCGAGGAGGGATCTATAAGTTGTGCCCTCTCCAAGAAGATTTTATATAATTTTAAATAGAAAAAATAACACTGACTCCTCTACTAAAAATTATTTGAAATTAAATTGTTTTTCAAGAAAGTTTGTAAAGAACAAGTTTAAAATAATTGTACCTTTAATTTTTAAATAATTAATAAATTTAATATAAATCTTAAAAACTTTTTATCTCAAACATCTTAAAAACTATCTATCCATTTATTATATTTACCATTCAATTACTAACATTTTCTCCCATGATATTTCAAGAATTTTCCCCCTGCTAGGTTACTTTTCCTATCGACCCTCTTACTGACCAGCACTCGCAGATTTCCAGCTCATTGTGGTGCTGATCCCCCCCTTCAAACCGCACCACCCCTTCGCTCCGGCCCGCAGGGTGGCGCATAATTGCCATCGGACGCCATGGAAGGAGGCCCAGCGGGCGATGAATTATTAATTGCCGTTGATTTGCATTGAGATTTGCTCGGTCCGGGATCATTACCGGGACCAGCAATCTCGGCCGGCAATGGTCCGCGTAGTGTAAACATAATAATCAACGGGCATTATATGCCGATATATGGCGATCAGCAGAATGCGCTTTTGCAAAAATGGCCGCCGGTCACCGCGGCCCCCAATTGACACCTGAGCGGTGGAGTTGCCTATTATTGCTATTATTGTTCCCGCTCCGATATCCGTCCCTGGCCATAGAAGCCACCGCTGTAATTGTTATTTATGCACTTGCATTTAGCCGCGTGTAATGGCATGTGGCTGCTATGCCATGCCCCCTGGGATGGGCGTATATCTGGCAATTTGCACTGCCCCAGTAGTGCTCTCAGTAGGATTACATAAGCGCTTGGCCAGCTTAATTGTGGAGGGAAGTGAATACAATGATGCCCAATATCCAGGGAGTATCTCTGCCACTGCCATGTTATTAAATCTAATATGATTTCTCATACTTCCTTGAGTCCAACTTCTTGGGAACTAAAAAATAAAATATAAAATATAAATATTTTTTAGTTTTATTTTCAATAATTAATCAATAAAATTAAAAACAAATAGTACTCTCATTGGATGTCAAAAATTCATACATATACACTGACACTCTCACACACATAGGCGGGAATGGCGAATTTCAAGATGGCCGCCGGACGGAAATGACAGGCGGGGAGAAACAACTGATAAGTAAATAAACCGCCTAGGCTTGGGCAGGGCACACGCGCTTAAGATGAACTTGAGCCAACAAAGTCGCAAAACAAAAGACTCGAGGATGATGCCGCGCTGACTACTGTGCGATCCCTGGAATTTCGAGCGGGGCTTAAAAACACAGCCAGCCGCGCTTTTGTTGCACTTCAGTTCGGTGTTAAAGCGGTGTGTTGGCTTGTCAAAATTGCACCACTACCATGTCCCTTCCCTGCGAGCCTCTTCCGACATCGTCTTTGCTTTTTTTTTTTGTTTATTTGTTAAGAAGCCACAAGAGATGACGCAGTCGAAATGGCCAAATGAATTAACCCTTTTACTTTGGCCACAACCACACACACACACACACATCCTACTGGCATGTAATACGGTGGCAACAACAACAATAGAGGCCAGAGATTTGTTTCCTTTTTTTCATCCTCTTCTTCTTCAGCTTCCTTGGCGATTGTTGTTGTGTCTTTTTGGCCAGAAAACAAATTGAAGTACACCAATCCGAAAATATTTGAGCCAAGGAAGGTTCTGAGAGGATCCATTTAATTTAATAAATTCTAAGAAGTCTTTAATATTATAAACTGAGTCTAATGAGGATATTGATTAAACTTTAGTCCATGATCAAAATTAAATATTTTTATTTAAAAGAGTCTACTAACATTTTGGCCCTGCTGTTGGCGGTCGTGTGTTCAGTGAACACACATTTATTTAAATGCTTACCGCTCTGACTACGACTCCGACTCCGACTACCAGGTCTCGCACTTGAGATGAAGCACGGTGGAGAATTGCGCGTAAATTCGTTGCGGTCTCGCGTCATCAACGTAATCGCCGTCAACAGCAGTCAACAGCATCAAACTGGCAGGCAAACGTTGCTACTGTTTCCAGCAGCCGCGCAGAGCCGCCAGGAGACAGACGCAGTCCGTCCAGTCCAAGAAGCAACAGAAGCAGCAGCAGTAGATGTGAAGTGGTTTTTTTTTATGATGAGCCCCAGCCAGCCCCAGCCAAGCAGCACTTTCCAACCGAGAGGACCGGAGCCACAACAAAAGCGTGTCGTGGCCGGCAATGACAAGTATTTGTTCTCATACATATCTGCACCTGGATACAGATTTTAGGTATTTACCTAAATAAATATTTTTTTGTCGGGTCTCATGGCCAATTTGAATACACTAACTTGGTCAAAAATGATTAAAATTTAATGAAAATTTAACAAAATATAATATTTTTCAGATGAAACACTAAATTTCAGATTGGAACCATATAGTAACCTTTTTAATAAACAAAGTTGACATTTAATATTTCATTTCTTTAGTTATTTTTTTATTTTGAAACAAAAACATATTTTGAGACAAAATGAGGAGCTACTTGTGCCAAATGCGACCGGTTCTGTTCTTATTTTATTTCGTGGAGATCTTGGTCAATATGTTCCTGATGTATTTCCACCTGACGGGGTTTATTTTCATGAAGCTGGACTTTCTGCCGCTGACCGACGAGCTGAGCCACTTCTTCTATCTGACATGCTTCTACGTCTTCACCGTACTGACCATGTTCGCGAGCGTCAACATGTGCACCGGCAACAGCACCCGGATCCTGGAGGAAGTAATCCGGCCCATGGCTGGGTTTGTAGTCTACACATTCTGTTCCCTGCTCACACTGTCCGATGCGGAATCGGACTTTTACATCATGCACTCCCACCAGACCAAGCAGCATCTGAATCTGCCGGAGGCGCCACTGCATCCCTTTTTAAGCCACATGCGGAGCCAGGCAACGGCCACTTTGGTGTGCAGTGTTATATACTTGCTCCATGGCCTCATTGCCTTGGATGTCCTGCTCTCGAATGAGGATTCTGACAGCGAACGGGAGTCTTCCTCCGATCCGTCGGAAGATTTTATTGCCCAGACGGACTACGTGCCAGTGCGCCTCTACGTGCTGGGTGGAGGGATTCAGGAGTGGCTCGAGAACTTTGAGTGGTTTCGCGATTTCATTAGCCGAAAGAATCTCACAGTTTAATCATTTTTATGAACCTTTTAAGTGATGGCCGGGATGGTCGTTTTTGTTGCCTACTTTCCGTATAAAAATATATACCTTCCTCTATTAACTCTTAGTGCTGGTAGCCAGGCTAAAATATTGGCATATGCTTTTTTTATCGGGAATATAATGGAGCTTCCCCATCGAGGCTCTTATGACGTCAGTGGGAAGCAACAGTTAGGGGCTGCAACGGGACAAAGCTCATTGACGCCAATATGTCAACGATAAGCAGCTGGAGCCGCAACCATGTCTGTATCTGTATCTGTATCTGTGTCTGTGTATCTGTATCTACTCGAAGACAGTGCGCAGGACTGAAGAATGAATCGATAAATTATGGGGCATAGCGGCAGTCAAGAGCAAGGTGAAGCATTGCCCTGGGATCTCTGCTCTCCACCCAGCTGGGGTGTTGGGTGTTGGGTGCTGGGTGCGGTACTTTCATTCATAAAACCACTGGATGTACGGGTATGCGGCAAGTATGAGGTCGTATCGGTATCCAGCTCCCTGCGGCCTTACTCAAGGCTATTTTTAACTCAGTCCAAGCTGCTGCCGGCCGGATATGGAGGGTTCAAAGTTTCTCTCCGAAGCACGGCCATAAACTATGCAGCACGTATTCGGAATGCAATTAGTGCGTCAGCCGGAAAGTAAACAACCAATTTTTTCCGAACTTTTCTCGCAAAGGATTCTTTGATAAAATACTGGGAAAGAAATTAATTATTAATTTTGGTGTATTATGTAAGAAATTGTTGATTATTTTATATATAATACTTAGTACTTAATAGAATTCTTAAACTTCTGCCAGAAATAAATATAATGTCTGTAGTTTTCCATTTCTTTCGGGTCCTTCAAATTAAAAAATTTTATATAAACTTATATATATTATATATATTAATTATATATGTTTTAATTTTATTAACTTCATATAACTGAATAGATATAACTGAATATAACTTAAAACTTTTAAGTTAAAAGCAATCAGAACCTCAAAAATTAAACCCCTCATACATTACATAATAATGTTATAATATATTCTTAAAGTTCCATTTAATTTCAATTAAAATCAGTTTGCTACCGCAAGAGTGAAAAGTAAATTGGTGAAAATCTACACCTTTAAACAAGAAACCCAGAAAGCTGGAATAAATCTTGGCAAATTAATTTAACACGGAGCAAATAAATGATTCTCGCCCACGCAGAAAGCGAATGTGAAATGTACATACTTAAATGCGAAAAGGGAAAATCGATAAGGACGCCATGCCGCGGGAGTGGCGTGTCCTTGAAATCGAAAAGGGAAAGAGCCATTCATGAAATTAGCAGGGCATTTCATGAATGAAAATGGCCAGCGAGGTGACAGGGGAATCTTTCGGCGTTTTTGGTGAGCATGCGCCTGGCCAACTATCACTTTCCAAGGATCAGATGGCTACGGGGCGAGGGACTCGCGGCTTGACTTCGAAACTTCCCCTCTTCAGGGCACTGACGCAACCACAATGCGCTGTTCCAAGGTCAGCGTAAAATTTCATTCATAAAACCGATACGCCCCGTGGTGCGGCTTGTGTGTGTCTCAGTTTGTGCGTACACGTGCGTGTAAGTTCCCGAGGGGTGTTGGGTGCTGGGTGGGTGAGTGGGTGGAGTTGCGGGAGCCAAGGATTAATGGGGGGTTGTGGGTTAAAGGAGCTGCTTGTTGATTTTTCTACGCGTGCAAACACAAACAAAAGCGGGAAACCATTTCATTCATAAAACCAACCGGGGGGCGCCACACTCCTCTCAGCCCTCAGCCCAACCCCCAGCACCACCACTCTGTCTTATTTCGCCCCCGCGGGGGTATGGCCAAAGGCTCACCAACATTTTTGGAGCAAATCCAGAAAACAATTTCTCTCTAAGCTGAAAGCACTTTTTGCCTCTAGGAATTTTCACTGAACTTAGTCATTTGATTTTCTTCTGGTGACTGAATCGGAGAAAGGGCCATTTATCTAAGGAGGAAATGTGAAAGGTTATGGGATGCTCACATCATGGTGGAGTATAACCAGAGCTTTAAGATTCTATGAAATCTTGAAATTCTGATGGTTGGCTTAATAATCTTTAGAGATATTCAGAATGTTCTCCATTTAGAGAGGTTCTTTGGTTTTAAATTATTTTTTTAAGATTGCAAGTTCAAAAACAATACAATATTTCAAAAATAATTCATATTTTTCACTTTCTAATCTAAAATTTAAAATAAATTTGATTGGCTTATCATAAAAATTTTTTAATAATATATTTATCTATTATTCATGTTTAAATAAAACGGTCTCAATTTAATACTATGTACTGCTGTGCTTTGGTCCTTTGATGTCTATTCTGACCATCCTGACCGCCTTTTTGGTCCTCCTCGACTAGAGCCCGATTCCTTATATCCCTAACACGACCTTCCATCTTTTGCTTATCCACCTCGCATCCGGTCACCGGTTGGATGATGGGCTCGGAGATCAGATGCAGCTTGCTGTATCCCAACAGACAGCGGGAGAGCAGCTCCAAAGGCTCCTTGAGATTCCAAGCGGCCTTACAGGATATTTCGCAGTAGTTTACGTTTCCGCGACGACGAAGCAACAATTCGCGAGGAAATGGATTCAAATCCGCCTTATTTCCGCAGATCACCACGGGAAGATCTGGGCCGCAAATCGCCTCCAGCTCACGCACCCACTCCGCCACACTGGCCGCTGAGGAAATTTCACTCAGATCGAACATTATGATGGCACACCGGGCGTGGAAATAGTACCCGTTGTGTAATCCACCGTGCTGACAGTCGCCAGCCACGTCCCAGAGCTGCAGAGCGAGTGGTTGGTAGTTAGTTTCCAAGAGCAGAGTGTGCACCATGAGTCCCTTGGTGGGCAGATGCTCCTCCGTAAAATTTCCGGTGGATAATAGCCTCATGAAAGTGGATTTTCCCACTCGGGTATTGCCCAGCAGCAGGCATTTGTACGTATATTGACTTGACCAATTTGGCTTATAGTTCATAATGTTACAAAATTGAAGCAGACACTGATGTATAATTATATGAAAATTATAAACTGTATTGTGTGTTTTCTGTAAAGTAATAGTGCAAAGTGACAGATAAATCAAACTATTTAGTGATTTATTAACTATTTTTAAAGAAAACGAGCATGATAGTTGTAATCACAATACGGACTATCTTCCATTTATATTATATAGATATTTAAAATTTAGGCAAAGAGTTTAATTTTAATTTTATTCATTAAAGAGCTCAATAACAGTCCATTTGGTTGATTTAAGTATAGATGTTGCCAAAACTGATTTACAAAATATTACAGAACAACCTTATAGCAAACCATTTAAGGGAGTTTCCAGGCACTCTTCGACTTTCTAGAGAACTTTGAAAGAACATTTCCGAGCTATCAACTAGAATAGCTTCGCGCTATCCATTCTTACTTATACTTACGTATTCTATTCAAATTACCAATAAACAGAATGTAAAAAACGCAACTACATATAAAGTAACATCAAATATATAATAAATTAGCATCGATTTATGGCTACAGTTGAGTCGTTTGATTGCCGGACGGAAGCGCTGCTCCTTTCTCCGGCAGACTGGGAATGCCCGGCTCCGACTCGGAGCGCTTGTGAGTTCGCTTGGGCAGCCGATGTATCGCTTGCTTAGATTTGTTGGGACTTGCTTCTCCGCCAGCGGAATTGTTGAGAAGCATCAGATCCGGCTGGCTGCGAACCAGATCCTGTTCCTGGTAGATCTCCTGGACGGCTGAGTTAACGTTGGTGTTGGTCACCTGCTCGTTTAGGCAAACATCATCCAAGTCGACATCGCTATTGGAGAAGAGAGCCGTGGCGCCCAGTTCCAGTGAGTTGGTGACATCCAATTCTTGCTCGCTGACCGCCTTCTTTGGCGTCGATGTGGAGGTGAGCGAGGCACGCGAGAAATTGTGACTTACATCCAAATTCCCGGCACTTGGTGTGGTCAAGAGCGTGGGGACGCCCTGAGCTGGCTTCGAGCCAATATTTATGTTGTTATTGTTGGTGTTCTGTCCTCCGATCAACGAAGAGTTCGAAGCGGTAGCCCCCAAAACAGGCACATTAGTCATGCTGCTTGGCGTAGAGCTATTCTTCTCAGTCTGGTGCTCTTTCATTAGCTTGCAAGCCTTCCCCAGGGCACAAATGGTCAGACACACGCGCAGTCCCATTGCAAATAAGTAGGCCAACAGGAAAAGCAGCCAGGCGGCCAGACTTTTAAACGAAACAGCTGTATAAATGGCCTTGATCAAGACGACAGCCAGTGGAAATGGAATGAAGCCCATTCGCCGGGCAACCAAGTCCGAATGATCCGAAAAGGCGTGCTTCTGACGTGTCTGGGTCATGTCGTAGGCCAAACTGGTCGTATATTCCCGATAAATGCTCTCCGGCAGCTCATTGAACCGCGTTATAAACGCATGCTTCACCCAATCAATGAGGATCTCGGTGAAAAGAACAGAAATGCAGTCGGGGAGCATGACACAAAACTGGGTGATGCACCAGTCGAACTCCTTCATTGTTTGGATCACCACGATGAAGAGCAACACAGACAAGTGGAAGCGCTCGCGCACATCGCTGCAAGTGAGTTGAAATAGGTTGTTTTTGTCAAACTTCTTGAACACCGATCCTTTGAGCTCCACAAAGTTGTTCGATATCATAATGGTGAGCAATCCTTTGTTATTGGAATTGACGGCAACGTTTAAGCAGGTGGCCTACAAGAGGAATTGTCAGAAAACTCTGTGGATGCGAAAGATATATTCCCTTACCTGAAACATAATCAGTCCACTGTGCAGAATCACATAGATCAGAGTAAATAGGGTGTGCGTGAATACTCCAAAGTGCTCCCGCTTGGAATTCTTCGGTTCGGTGGCAGTCCAGAAGAGAGCATCCATGGTGTCCTGGCCGAATGCGGAAAGCAAGCGGTCGCCCACCTCCAGCATATTATAAAAGATATATAACTTAATTATAGACTGCGACTTAATGATGTGATACACTCGATTGGTGTCCACCAGCAGCATAATGAGCGTTACGATTATCCAAATGACTCCCTTGAGCAAATCGCATATTTCTGCCGGTGACAGCAATCTCTGGCCGCCACTACGAAACCGAAAGATGCGAGCCACTGTTCTAGAGACCAGTGCCCAAACAGCCATCAGGAATCGAACCGGCAGAAAGGTATGAATGTATAGAAAAGAATCTGCACACTGCATAATCCCATAGACCATAAACCGCTCCAGATCCCGGGGTATACGCATAAAGCTATATATCTTCTGACGACGCGCCGAGTAACGCTCCTCATCGTGCTCCAGCATATATCCCCGTGTCAATTCAATTTTAAAAAAGTCAAAAAACGTATTTGTGCAGGTCTCGAAAGTGTCTGGCGAAGAAAAATGGCAATGGATGATGGTCAAAAATCAAAAAGCAGAATGTCATTTTCCTAAACACCCAGAATTGTAATTACCGCTCTGGTTTCGCTGCTGCATTGCTCCCGCTGTTGCCGCCGTAGGCACCGCTGCAACGTCATCCTGGCCAAGCGGCTTTGGTAGTAACTGGTGCTTTTGCTTGGTATCCTCCTGCAGGCTGTGGTGGATCGGATGCAGTTCGTCCACACGGTTGTGGGTGCTCAGGTCGCCGCGAAAGCGCAGCTGCCGCTTGCTGCCGGCGGAATTTATTGAAGTATTCATTTAGTACGAAGTATCCCCATGAAAAATTAATAATAACAATGAGCCAAGTGTCAGGGGAAACTGTATGACAAATATCTAACGCCAGACAAAATACCAAAAGGTGACCTGGGAATATATCGATAACATACGAGTTTCGGCTAGAGTATCGTATAATCAGCAACGATATATATCGTAAACGTCGACGAAGGCAAATGAATAAAATTATCGCTCAATTGCCACCTCAAAATAAACGCTCGAAATATAGTTAACTAAAAAGCAAAAAAAATGAGCACCTCCGTGGATTTAAGCTCTTACAGGGACCAGCATTTCAAGGTAAGCTTCGTCTGCAGCCGTTTAAATCTATTCTAAATAAATAACCCAACACAGGGCTCCCGTTCGGAACAAGAAAGATCGCTCCGTGATTCGACTACGCTCTATGTGGGAAATCTGAGCTTCTACACCACAGAAGAGCAAATCCATGAGCTGTTTTCCAGATGCGGCGATGTCCGGGTGATCGTCATGGGATTGGACAAGTACAAGAAGACTCCATGTGGTTTCTGCTTTGTGGAGTATTACACGCGTGCTGAGGCGGAAGCAGCCATGAGGTGAGAAGCGTTTTTGTGAGAGCTATCTTGTTTATAGCCATTTGAGATACCCTGTACTGATTATGGGCTAGTAGAGTATTGCTTTTTGTTATTAATAATATTTTGCAATCTTTTTAGGTTTGTAAACGGTACACGTTTAGATGACAGACTGATTCGCGTGGACTGGGATGCTGGCTTCATTGAGGGCAGGCAGTACGGACGCGGCAAAACCGGCGGCCAGGTTCGAGACGAGTACCGCACAGACTACGACGCCGGACGAGGCGGCTACGGCAAACTGCTGTCACAAAAGATCGCTCCCAACACAGATAACCGCTAACATAAAGATAAGATGAAAGACTAAACCCACAACTAGATATTAAAACACACATTTTAGACATAACATCTCTAATCGCATATATTGTACGGGCTACATACATAGTTCTTTTCAAGACGTAATTGATATCATTGCGGCCTAGTGTAACAGTATGAGTTTCAAGCATTTACGTTGACTGGAATTCTTTTACTTCTTTCCAATGTTGTTGGCAAGGGAGCAGCTGAGGCCAGTGCCATCGGGCTCCACGTTCAGCTCGGTGACCTTGCCGTTCTCCACCACCAGCGAGTAACGCTTGGAGCGCACTCCGCCCAGCGGAGGCAGGTCAATGGTCACGTCCAGGGCCTTGGTAAAACCTCCAGCGGGATCGGCCAGAAGGCGAACCTTTCCAGCGGCTCCATGTTCCTTACCCCAAGCAGACATGACGAAGGGATCGTTGACGGAAACGCAGACGATCTCGTCCACGCCCTGCTTGGACTTCAGCTCCTCAGCTGAGCTCACATAGCCGGGCAAGTGGGTCTGAGGAAGTAATTTATTTGAGTTCAATAAAAATAATGTAATCCTTAAGACTTCATGTGAAGCTATTTTAAATGGAAGATGCACTTACCTTAGAGCAGCCAGGGGTGAAGGCACCGGGCACTCCGAAGATGATCACCTTCTTGCCGTTGACCAAGTCTCCGGTGTTGATCTTGTTAGCCGGGGAATCCTCAAAGAGATCCACCGAGGGCAGGGCATCACCAACCTAAAATTAAAATCACACACATTTACATTACAAGTGTACAAGTGTAACCTTGAGTGCATTGCAAAGTCGCTTCCGCCGCAATCAATATTTATGCCTGCACCGGGACCTTATGTAATGGCCTCCGGCGGTTCCCCTTATCAGTATCAGATGATTTGACCGAATCTACTTACTTTCACCATGGCTGGAGCTGTTTTAGACAGGGATCGCACCGAATTGATTTGTTGGAAGGAGTTTGCAACTCGGCCAATTAATTTGCACGACAGCACTCGCATCTCCTCTCTTTCTCTTCTTCTCACGCACACAACTGCACACCTGCCGCAATGGCCGCTGCATCTGTTCGCAGCGCTGCCAGATCCGCTCGAAAAAATATATTTTATAAAAGCTGAATTTAAAAACTTTTTAATTGAGGCGGATTTGGTTCTTTTCCAATAAAAAATGGTTGGCCAAATTTATTGTATTAATATGCAAAGCTGCAATACATATATAGAAAATATAAAAACTCTTATTAGCAATACTTATCTGTTAATTACTTTGTAATTAATTGTATTTTTTAACTTTCAAACAATGTATAAGATTTAAAATATTAAAATCTTATTCTCAGTAAAAATGCCGATTGTGGTTCTCAGTCAAGTTTTATATTTTTCTACCGCATGGGGGGACATTTGTATAAACAATAAATTTGCATAGTCAGGGAGGATGGGGAAGATGGATTTCGCCTATAAACTAAGTGGGCACTCTGCTGACTATACTATCTGCAAATCTCTCCAGATCATCCAGGCTCTGTTCAGTTAGTTTCCTTTCAAAATCGGCCATAAACTCGTTGGTCAAGCGCTCCGACTGCTGTTCCGGAAAGTGCTTACGGAATCCCCGGAGTATGCTATCTCTGAGGCAGGGCTTCATCACAACCAGGTTTAGTTTGGTGCCCTGCTTGATGTTCGGATAGGAGGCAATGGTCTGGTCATTGTTCAGAGGACGCCCCATAAGCAGGAGTTTCTGATTTGCCGCCGAAATTTGGAGCTCCCCTTCTATTTGTTGTTTCACCTCCAAAATCGTGGATGTCGGCAAGACCTTAAAAACGGCATTTAACTGTCAATCTGTTTAAAATAAACACCTAATACCTACTTCAAGCAAGCAGTCCTGGCCCTTGAGCACTTTGATTGTGATCTGCATAGCAAGTTTGGTAGTTTCTATAAAATTAAGCAAGTTCTTTGGCTCGCAAGCAATATAAACAATTCCTCTAGAGCGTTACCACCTGGCTGACTAAACAGTGCTGTCAAAAGCTACCAGTTTATTATTTATTTCTTGTTTCTCTCTGAATCATATAATTGATTGTACAAAATAAATATAAATTCAAGTGAGAGCAAGGTTCTGGGCTATTTAATTTTTATTCGTAGCAATAAATTCTAAAACTATCGAAGCTCTAGTCGGCGTGGCAACCCTGCAAAGCTACCCGAAGCCCTGGCAACTCTAGTTTCTATTGAGCAGGCCCGACAACGTTGCGTGAATAAAACAGTTTACATAAATTATTATTTACAATTGCACAAGCCGTTGATGTTGAGCATTCTCGAGCAGAAGGTGAACTTGACCCCGGTGCTGATAGCCCGTTTAGCCGCAAAGTGCGAAATTCGCGAGCTAGTCTTGTGAAATTCGCAAGCGAAAATCACGGCAACGATCGAAGAAGAAATTGCAGCGCAAATAATACCTAGCCTCGAGTGAATTAACGCGGTGTGCGTGCGGGTGTGTGAGTGTGAGCGTGAGCGTGCGATTGTGGCGGTGTGTGTGTGTGCGTGCGTTTTGTTAGAATTCGCATTTTTTACGTAAAGAGCAGCTTTTATCAGCAGTCCATTTGATGTTGGCGAATATAAATCGCAGCAGGGGAAAATTGAACAAGTTCTTGCAGCTTCTGGCGGTAATGAATCCCTTTTGCAACTCTCGACCTAGCCCTCGCCCTCGCCCTCGCCCCCCTTGACATCCGTGAATAATTCCCACTTATCGAAATCTATATATTTATTGTGACTGCAAGTGCAACAACTATTAATTATGCCTAGTACACATTTTATTTATACTCTCTGTCATTGTGGACTCGTCCGCCTCTCTATTTTTTTTTTTTTTGTTTCTTAAACAATATTTGTTGTTGAAAAATTTCCCCGTCTCCTACTTCATCCCTGCCCCCTGCACCTACACCACCACCCAAAAAGCGCTCTTCCCGTTTCGACGGAATCTTAGGCAACCCTAGGCAATGGGTTGTCGCAACTTGTTGCTCGTCCCTCACATAGTTCGTTCTCTCTCTCTCTCTGTCTCTCTTTCTCTCTCTGTGTGTGTGTTGTGTGTGTTTTGGCACATTTTTGTTATTTATTTTCGTTCAGTGTAAGTCTTTGAAACTTCCAAAATAATAAGAATGTTTTTTATGGCTCTTGATGTTTGATCGTCGTCTGATAATCCCTATAATCCCTATTGTCACCTGTTCAGTTAGAACGTTGCATGTTGTGTGGATGGATGCTCGGTCGGTCGAAGGTGTGTGAGTACCGTTTGGAACCGGATTTGGTCAGAGCTTGGCTAGAAAATCATGTTGGGACTTCTTGTGACAACTTTGGATTCTGATTCGAAGCGGTTTTCCGCCATTAAGGCATTAATGCACTTCCAATTGGAAATCGATTTCTTCGATTCTTTTCCTCTTCAACTCCGGAGGAGCTTCTCATTCCAACCAAGTGTGTGTGCTCTGTTTTTTTTTTCTTTATTTTATTTTTTAATCGCATGGTTTTCTATTATTTTTAGTTATTGCTACGTTAATTTATTTCTTTCGACACTCCCACAGTGCAAATATAAATTTTCAGGTAGCGATCAGCCGGCTGTTATTTGTTTGTTTTTGGTTTGTTTTCTCGCTGGCCTTTCGCGCTACGACCGCTACGTACGTAAGTGTGAGGAGAGCAGTTAGGAGGAGGAGAGAGAGTATAACAACGAAAAAAAATAATAATAATAATAAGCCCTGAGAGCTGACTGCGTATTATGGATAACGAGGCGTTAGAAGCAGCATCGACAGCAACATCTGAAGTTGCAACACCATCGGCCACAGCATCAACAACAACAACAACATCATCATCGGGAGCAACAACGGTAGCAACAACAACAACATCTCTCTCGTCGTCAGCGAAGAGCGAAGCGGCCACAAACAATAACAGCAACAACAGCACTAGCATAGTCGTAGCCACTAACGGTATCAAAGAGAGTAACAGTAACTTAAGTACAACAGCAACAACAACAGCAGCAGCGCCAGCATCGTCATCAACAGCCACAACAACAGCAACAACCATACCATATCTGGTCGGCGTTCCAACCAGTAGTGAGGTGAGTACCAAGATCCCCCCACCGCCCATCACCCACCACCCTCCAAGCTGTCTCACAGTCTCCCCATCTCTGTCACTCTCTGCTCACCTGTTGCCCTACGACCCCCGCTCTCCGCTCTCTGACCTACGCATGTGTAACAAAAAGCTTATAGATTTTTATTTTTTATTTCTGCAAAAAAAAAAAAAAAAAAAACAATTAAGAAAAAATATATATTTTTTTATATTTTTTTTTAGAAATAATTATAATTATGCTTGAAAAATAAATTAAATAAATATATCAAATTGGTGTGTGAATATTAGCCACTCTATAGGCCCAATCACTTCCTAGCACTGCAAACTGGCTCTAATCTTATCTTATCGCTGCAAATGATGTGTGTTATTAGCTCCTCCAATTAGATTTTCAATGTTTCCAATCGTGAATGTTGTTGCTTGGATAACAAATCAAATTATAAATGTATCAAAAGCGCTAACAAGCTAACAAGTGCTTACCACCAGTCTAGTCTTTTTTAATTTATTTATATTTTTATTTAAAAAAATATGTATCCATGGTTCGGACTGTGCAAAATATTTGCTTTTTTTAAAAAATGGCTCAAAGGCGAAACATAGACGGAATGCCGCTTTTAGTGCCTGGTATTGATACCCACCCGGTAGTTATCCGAAAATTCCCATCGCCCCAGTGCACATCTATATGTTCGGTCTCTAACTAAACTGAAACTAAAACACACCCACAGGCAGCGCGGCTTAGGCGTCAAGGATTCGCTCAAAGTCACAAGGTAATTGGGGGCTAGCCGAAGGGCCACTATAGACGGCACAAATATCAACAGAATCAAAGGACCTTACTCTACTCTACTCTACTCTACTCTATTTTTTGCAAGTTCGACGTTCGGAGTATGCTTTTGTAAATGTTGCTTTGCTTTTGTTGTTAAATCTATTTCCGTTCTCAATTCAATTCTAACCACAATTAACTCTCGACTGCCATGGGAAAAGTACACAAGAAATACCGCCATTGTGCCCAATTGCAGGCTAACAAAGACAAGGACAGCAGCACACCGCCGAAAGATGCACCGCCGCCCACGCCGATCACCAAGGGGCTGAACCTCACCGGCACCCCCATCGTCCGCAAGGAGAAGCGCCAGAGCAGCGCCCGCTACAATGCCTCCAAGAATTGCGAACTGACGGCCCTCAGTCCCCTGACCGAGAGTGAGTATTAAGTGTTAGATTAAGATTTAGTTTTAAGCTTAAAAGTATAAAATTATCCTGAAGATGTAGGCTTGAAAAGTGGTTTCTTGTAGAGGCCTCAGGATATTCCTGGTTTGTAGCATACTTTTTGGGATAATCTGGGAATAAAGTTATCCGATTAAGTTATACCCTTTTGATTTAGATATAAGAACATAATAAATAATTGTATAAATAAATTATTTATTTAATAAAATAAATAATAAATAAATAATAAAATAAATAATTTATTTATATATAGTTAGTTATATAGTTTATATAACTATATAACTATACTATATAGTTTATATATAGTTATAAATAATTTATTTATACAATACAAATAAATAATTTATTTATACAATTATTTATTTAATATAAATAAGGTTATTTTGTTAGATAATTTCTATTCAGTTGTTATGGAAACATGCAGATTAGGGGTTTCTACAGCAGTGTTAATAAAATAAAAATAAAATTTGAATAAAAAATATTTCGGTTAACCGAAAGCGTATATTTTAGTTCTTATTTCGCTCGATTATTTTCGCTCAGCTGTTGCAATTGTTTATTTTTTATTAATCGCGAACGTTAAAGGTCAAGGGATTGCCATCTGATTAGGTGGGTGGCAACACTGACGCACAACGGTGCACCTACACACACACACACACACACACACTCGCATACCAATACACCCCCGTTACACCCCGCCCTCTCATTTGACAGCACTTTCGACTCATGCGCTTTCTCTTCACTCTCCACTCTCTTCACCCTCCTCGGCCAGGGAGACGCTCTTAATGTCATCAAATGATTAGTTATTGATTGTATTATACTATTATTGCTAATTGCTGTGGACATTTTGTGTATATATTGACACAAGAATCGTGTAAACAAATTTCGCGTGTTCGATTTTATTGTTCAAGCCGATAGCTATTGTTATTGTTTTTGTTTCTCCCGCTGCAGCAGCAGCAGCTCGCTCTCCCTCTCCCGACTCCAATGCTGCTCTCCGGCTTTGGCTCTCTTTCCGGGAATCGATTTTTCCGATTGCCGCAGCAGTTGGAGCAGCAAAATAGTTACCGTTAGGCAATTGCAAGACGCAATTATAATTTTTGGGGAAAAAAAACATATAATTTTGTTATTAATTTGGGTTTGTTAGTAGCTGACCACCCCCCCTCACCCACCGGATAGAAAAGTAAGTGAATCTAATCCGTTATCGAGTGAAAATTAAAGGAAAAACATTTTTTGCGGAGGCGTTGGCATTCGAGTTTTCATTTTCCATTTTCAATTTTCATTTCCAGTGGCAGTTGCACGTCATTTCCGCATTCCGCATTCGGCATTAATCTAAACCATTATCTATATTGCAATTCCATTACAGATCCTAATAGTAGTGAATTAGTAGTGTATTAATAGTCGGTTTCTGTTCTGTCCCGAGCTCCCGAGTCGGGTTCTCCGTATGCGTTTTCCGTTGCGAGTAGTTGAATGATTGCGTTTCGATTAGAGCCCTCCGAGTGCCGTTTCCATCAAAAGCGCTCCCTAATGAAATGGTCTTCGGTGCTATGCTACTATCGGGCAACATAAACAGCCCAAAGAAGCAACAGGAACACCAACAGCAGCACCAGCAACATCCAAAGGAGGACAATCCGCAGAAACCAAAACCAGCAGAAATCAAATCCTCCAGAAGTTTCAAGGATCAGGATATAAAGCAACCACCAGGCACAGGGTATTATGCCCTCGGCATTCGAATTCCCAAATCGCCATCTTTCCACAGTGGTCTAGACCAGCTGGCCGACGACGAGTTGGAGGACCAGGATCTGAATCCGGACCAGGATCGGGAGCCAGCCGGCAGCAAGTTCAAATTCAGCAGCGTGGAGGAGCTCAAGGCCAAGTTCGAGGGGCGGAAGACGCCCCTCTCGCCACCCGAGGCGGCCGCCGGACCAGCGGCTGCTGCATCCTCCTCGCCCTCTTCCTCCTCCACCAGCTCCAACTCCTCCGCCTCGGCCCTGTCCTCGCTCTCGCAGGCAGGCTCATCGTCGATGGCCTCGGCGGCGGCCAACTCCTCGGCCTCGTCCTCGGCGGCCACGTACGGCGGTGGAGCCAATTCGGCGGCAGCTGCTCTGATAGCCTCCTCGCCCTTTGGATCGCAGTCCTCCACTTCCTCGTTGTCGGTTTCCTCGAATGCCGGCATGCCGAAGCCAGGAGCCACCACCACGGCTGCCCCAACGAGCGCCGGAACCTCGCTGGTCTCTACACTGGCTCAGCACTTTTCGGCGGCCACTTCGGCGGCTGCTTCTGCGGCAGCTGCAGCTGCTTCTTCGGCTGCCGGTTCGACTGCTTCCGGCTCATCTGGTGCTTCGTCTAGCGGCGCCACTAGTGCATCCGGCTCCATAGCCGCCAGCAAGGTTTGCAGCTTTAGCCCACACACGCACATACACCCACCGCTACCACTGAACACCTGCACCACCGCCAACACCACATTTCTCATAAGTTTGCAGAAAGCAGGAGTTTCAAGTTTTGTTTTTTATTTAGGAGAGTGATAAGTGTGAGAATTTTTAATATTTTATCAAGCATGGTATTTATATTTTAATTATTTTTAATCAAATTGTAGAGTCAAATATTTGTTTATTAGAAATTGGATAGGAATGGTTCTATATTAATAAATGAAATTAGGGTCTTAATGGGGGTATCATGGAGGGTTTATTAGGCAATTAGGGGATATGACTAGGGATACTCGTACAAAAAGGGCAGCCTCATCAGAGGAGAATGTTAGTGGACAGTAAGTGTCATAATGAGTAAGAGGTTCTCCAGGAAAGAGGTCTACCAGAAGGTAACAGAAACTAAAATATATATAGATAGATAGATGCAAGTTTTAAGCATGTTTCCATTTAAAACACCCCATCAGCATCAACTACTGAAACCCATTTACACACCAAACTACTACCCACCAATCGAACGAACCTAAAATTGTTAAAACCAAAAACTACTCTGCTCTCATTTCATCGCTAACTCATCCTCCAGTCACCGGTGAGCGCGGCCGCGGCCATTAAGAACATACTGAATGCCACCAAAAGTGTGGGCAACAGTGCTGCAGCGGCTGCTGCAGCAGCGGCGGCGGCCACCTCCTCATCATCCTCATCCTCCACACCAGCCGCCCCAACAACTAACAACACCACCAACGCCATAGCCACAGCCACAGTTACCGCTCCCGTCACCAGCACTGGCATTGGCATTGGCATTGGCACCGGCACTGGCCCCGGCCCCGCACCCGGTTCCGGTTCTGGTCCCGGCCCCAGCGCCGCCGCCGCCGTCGCCCCGGTAAACAACGAGGCGCCCGCAGAGGAGCTGCGCCCAACGGTGGCCCAAAATCTGGTCGGCGGCATTAGCATCTCACTGGGCATTGGCCAGCGGAATGGCAGTGCCACACAGACGGCAACAGTTGTGGCCACATCCAGCTCCACTGTGGTGGTGTCCTGTGCATCCAGCTTGACCATCCTGCAGCAGAACGGTGACCAGCATCACCAGACGCTGCAACAGCTGACGGGCAGTCCGGGAAGAGCTCGTGACCGGAATCTGTTCCATACGCCACCCACCGCTTCGGTTGCCCTGGCGCTGCCTGCACTGCGAGGTTGCTATCCATCCAACCCAAGTGGCATCGGCAGGAGGGGAGCACCTTCCCGTCGATCCCTTGGGCTTGGTCCTTTTCTGATCTACATTGGTTTCATTTTGAGTTTCGCTTGCTCGCTTTTGTTGGTCGATAAGTTGTATGAAACTTCTTCATTATTTGTTTTTTATTATGTTTATTGTAGTTATTTAATTATTGTTAGTTTCATAGTTGCATCTGGTACTTTGGATTTGATTTTCGATTGCTTTTTTCTCAGAAACGACGGCCGGCGAACGGGAGGAGTTGTTCATTCAGAAGATCCGACAATGCTGCACACTCTTCGACTTTTCGGAGCCGCTGAGCGACCTGAAATGGAAGGAAGTGAAGCGTGCGGCCCTCCACGAGATGGTCGACTTTCTCACAAACCAAAATGGCGTGATTACCGAGGTGATCTACCCGGAAGCTATCAACATGGTAAGTGCATACCATAAGCAGTAATTGGACAGAGTTAAATATTCTTTTAAATCCTTTATAGTTTGCTGTCAACCTTTTCCGCACTTTGCCGCCATCGTCCAATCCGAATGGCGCTGAATTCGATCCGGAGGAGGATGAGCCGACGCTGGAGTCATCGTGGCCACACCTCCAACTGGTCTATGAGCTATTCTTGCGCTTCTTGGAGTCACCCGACTTCCAACCAAATATGGCTAAGCGATTTATCGATCATCAATTCGTATTACAACTATTGGATTTATTCGATTCGGAGGATCCACGTGAACGTGATTTCCTAAAGACTGTTTTACATCGCATCTATGGAAAATTTTTGGGCTTGCGAGCATTTATTAGGAAGCAAATCAACAATGTCTTTTACAGGTTAGATTAGATTAGAACTGCGTCCGAATAAGGCAAAATTATTAATAATATCATTTAGATTTATCTACGAAACGGAGCATCATAACGGCATAGCCGAGCTATTAGAAATCCTGGGCAGTATAATCAATGGCTTCGCCCTTCCGCTCAAGGAGGAGCATAAACAATTTTTACTTAAGGTATTGTTGCCATTGCACAAGGCCAAGAGCCTCTCGGTCTACCATCCGCAGCTAACCTACTGTGTGGTACAGTTCCTTGAGAAGGATCCCAGTTTATCCGAGGCTGTTATCAAGTGAGTAATAAAGTTATCTATGAAATGGTACTGACTACTGATACTGATACTTTTCAGAAGCCTACTTAAATTCTGGCCGAAGACGCATAGCCCCAAGGAGGTGATGTTCTTAAATGAGCTGGAAGAGCTACTTGACGTAATCGAACCGGCCGAATTCCAAAAAGTAATGGTGCCCCTGTTCCGTCAAATTGCCAAGTGCGTCTCCTCCCCGCACTTCCAAGTTGCCGAACGGGCGCTTTACTATTGGAATAATGAGTATATCATGTCCTTGATAGCGGACAACTCGGCGGTAATTTTACCCATTATGTTCCCCGCGTTGAATCGCAACTCCAAGACACACTGGAACAAAACAATACATGGATTAATTTACAATGCGCTCAAGCTGTTTATGGAAATGGATCAGCGGTTGTTCGACGACTGCAGCAAGAACTACAAGCAGGAGAAGCAAATGTAAGATAGGTTTACCTTCAATAGCATTCAATAGCTATATCCCATATATTGTAAATGTATGTCATTCACCTTGTTGATCAATAGGGAGCGCGAGAAACTGTCGCAACGCGAAGAACTCTGGCAGCAGGTCGAGAGCTTGGCCAAGACGAATCCGGAGTGGTCGAAGGCGCGTCGCTTCAACGACTGCCTGTCGTCGCCGAACGATAGCCGTAACCTGTATAATGAATACAATGAGAATTGTGATCTGCTGTACGAGCAGAACGAGCAGCAGCAACAGCAGCAGCAGGCCCGCCAGCCGCCGCCACCGCTTCCACCCCAGAAACAGGCGCTGCAGGAGCCCCGAGAGGTGAGACAGGCACTTGCCACACTAACCACACTAAACAACTACTAATCCGCCGTGCGTGATCTGTGGTGCGGCGTGCCTAGCCAAGACCCACCCCTGGCTCAACTCTAATTCTAATCGAACGAATGTCTGTTAAAATAATCACACTCATGTCATTTAAAAAAAAAAAATACATATTTGTATATCTTTAACTATTGTCTATTTATTTATTACTTATTGGTTCTCTCACTGTCCGCCACTCTAAACCAAAAAACATACCATTGCCCCTGGACCTCCTGAAAGTGTGACACTTTCTTGATGTGCCTGTCGATCCTTCATCACTCATGTTGATTAATTAACTAAGTTACTGATTTCAGTCATTAGACACTTTGTTCAAAACAAATCACTATTTCGTGTCAGTTACTCTGATATTAATTCACTCTGATTGTAATACCAAGTTTATTTGTTCAATAAGAATTTATGTGCATGGTTCGCAATGCCCCTATTCCAATATCCCAATGTTGTGATAGAATATGAAAAACAGTATCAGAATATTCTCAGTGTAATATAGGACACCAATTCCTTAAGTGTTACTTAAGTGTTCTCATCATAACTTTATTATCATTTTATTATTTCTAATGTATCTTAAGCATGTCATTTATTAACAATCACCAATGAATGGGTCCGTGTTGGGTTAGCTCCTGTACATAAGGTAGTTGTGATGTCCATTTGGTGTCCACATGGGGATCAACTACAGTTCGACTAATTCCAAAGCTTCTCGATCTCTGCACTTCAATATCGTATATCGTAACGTAACTCACCTGTCACCAGTCACCAGTCACCGTGTGTTGAGACTTGCTGTGTCCTTAGCAAGTCGATTTTCTATTTGCCACCTTGCTTCCCTTGTTCCACACAGGTTCGGGGCGAGCGGAACAAGGACAAGCCGCTGCTGCGCCGCAAGTCGGACCTGCCCTCGGACAGTGGGACCGTGAAGGCGCTCATCGAGCACAAGCGACCCGATGAGTACCTGACCACGCCGCCGCCGGATGGGAACATCTAGGAGCCATGCACCCCAACGCAACAACACTCCAATCCTAGACAGAACCCCAGAGAAAAAACTAGAAACTAATAACTAGAGAAGAACATATTATATATTGTGCATTTGCGGGAGAGGAGGGAGCGAACTACTCCTTTATATCAACATACAACTATCCTATTTCTAATATAAAAACATAGTACGAATAAAGATCTGAAATCCCAATTGAAAGCCACCACAACTAGATCGTATGGAATGCAAATTTTTGAATTGAATTTTAGTTTCTTGCGTTGCATGCATGCCACTACAGTGAAGCTTAGACTTGAATGATTTCCTTATTGTTTCCCTCCTGCATGTCGCTGCAACCGCCACAAAGGAC
Source organism: Drosophila ananassae (assembly GCF_017639315.1). NCBI lineage: Eukaryota > Metazoa > Arthropoda > Insecta > Diptera > Drosophilidae > Drosophila > Drosophila ananassae. The sequence continues at coordinate 11,803,424 of NC_057927.1, read as the reverse complement.
AAAAGTTCTATTCGATTCGATTTAAATAATTATTGGTATCATAATTGTGCTCTTACCATTTCAGTGAAAGCGCGAATATTAAATTGTACAGTTGAATTTGAAATTTGAAACTTAAGGCGTAGAAGATTACCACCTGACCCCCGACTTCTGCCACACAATTTGACATAGCTTGTTACCTATGTACACCATCACCATCGCATAAACACACACATAAATATATATATAAATGTTTAAAAGTACTCCGCAGCTAATGTTTACAAGTCTTATATGCGATTTAGCCTAGCCCCTAGCAGCTTACCTATAAATATTTATATGTTACAAGAGAACCCCAAAGGACAGATCAAGATCTATGTATATGTTAATCTATATACACATATATTATATATAAATATATATATATTTAATGTGGGATCCGTGCCAGCCAAATGAGTGGAGTGGACTGGAGTGGAGAGGAGCATCCTTAAATCAGAAGAAGATTTCCACAGATACTCCTCCAAACACTGTTCTAGATGACTTAAGGATGCAGAAGAGCCGCAGCCGGAGCCGGAGCTGATCAAAATTCTTCTACCACTACCAAGTGCTGTACAGGCCAAGAAAACGAAAGGCTTCAGTTTAGCTATAGACACAAATATATATTATATAGAGATGTATTTACATATTTTTGGCAAAAAAAATATATATATTATTGTATGGCATGGTAAAAGGGAAAGTACATAATTCGCAGAAAGGTAGATTTTTTCATACAGGAGACGGTGAAAATCAAACTTTTCAATATATATATATAAAAAATATAAAAATTATTTTAAAACAATCTATAAAAAATATATATATATATATGTATTTATAAATGTGAAAACAATAAATAAAATGAGTTATACACCCCTAAAGAAATATATGTGCAAGTTGTAAATGAAGCATGTAATTTTGTAAAATTATAAATAAAAGTTTATCATGTCGAGAATTGCCGGACTTTTACCAAATGCACATAAAAGAAACTATTAGCTTATGCCGCCAGATAGGCAGCAAATAAATCTTAAAAACGACGAACATTTACAGAGCTTAAATATAAATTAAATACAGGGACAGAAACTATATCAGAATCCTGGAGGATAGAGACTGGATTTGGCCGCTTATCGTGCTATTTGAATAATTTACTGGAACTTCTCGGTGAGTCCTCGCGTCTTTATGGCCATCTCCGAAAGATGTTGTTGCAGCAACCGTTTGTTTACTTTTTCCCTATAAAGCGGAAAACAAATTAGTTTAATTTAATGCCATAAGTGTATTGGATATACAACTTACTTGATAATCAATGTAGTGTAGCGGGTCTTTTCGGCATCGCTAATAAGTTCAGTGGGGAAATTGGGAGTCGCCATTACGGTCTTCAACCAGATGGCCATTTCAGCCGGGTACTTCTTGTTCATGGCCAAGAAGACATCTGCAAACTTGTCGACTTGAGACCGCGGCGTCAAATATCCCACGCAGGTCATCACCGTGTAGAGGGTCTGTTCGCCAGTGGCCAAGATGACCTCGGTGATGTGGGGATGGTTGCGTGACTGCATCAAGAAGTGGGTCATAAACTGGATGCTAGTACGGATAGCTCCACTCTCCGGCAAGGTCATGCACCGTTGAGCGTAATAGACTAGACGATCATAAGCGATAGTTTTGTCTTCCAAAGTTTGGGGTATCTTCTTCACAATCTGCGACGAGCAACCGAAGAAGGTCTCCATGGTGTCCGAAATATTGGAGAAGTTCTGCTGGGGTACGTTCTCAAATACTTTGAAGCTGTGCTGGATGAACTCTCGTAGGAGTTGTTGCATTAGCGGCTTGCAGCTCTCGTCCTTGTAAAACATAACGATGGCCTAGAATGAAGAGGAATAAGTGGATTTTATTGTGAGTTTTAAAAGATGAAATCAGTATAACCCACCGTTTTTGATATCTCCATTGTCGGAGCACAGCATCGCGTCTGGAAGCTTGCCACAATAAAGAGGCATAGGTCTTGTAGCATGGGTTGAAAGCTGCCTCTTAGATTCATTATTGCGTGCTTCATGGCACTGCAAGCGGCCTAAAATATTTCAGTTTTTTAAATTAAATCGAAAGGGGAAGCAAAGCAAAAGAGTCCTACCTCAAGAACATCAATCTCCTCAACCCAAATCTCGGCGATTCGCCTAAAAATGGGCATGGTGCGCTGCATGACAAGAAGAACTGGTTGCACAGTGGCATGCTCCTTGGACTCGTCATCCAAATCGGTGTTAAGCGAGGAGAACAAAGTGGAGATCATGTTGAGCCGGAAAATGGTGCGGATCCTAGCTGCGGGAGTTTTCTGCAATACGATTACAATTGTAATTTTTGTTGACTTCCACATTTCCGTCAATAACATACAGTATTTGCTTCACAGATGACCGACAACTCTTCGAAGCACGGGCTGACGATGATGTCGAGATACTTGGGTATCTGATCCGGCGGTAGCAGGCTCATCAGCTTCCCAATGCTGAACATTAGTCGGACAGAGTCGGAGTTCTTCATGCGTCCGGTGATGAGCGAAGAGTGACAAGCGTTGAGCAGCGGCTCAGCATACGGTTTCAACTGCAGCTGGCAATCTCGGCACAGTTCCTTGAGGCCCAGCGTGGCCTGGGCGGACATCGAAGAGTTTAGGCCGCGCACCAACAGGTTAATAGCCGGCGGTATGAAGGACGGGTTCTCCATTAGCCAGTTGCAATAGGATCCAACCGTTTCGAGAGCGGTGCCCAATAGCTTCACATTCATCTTCTCGTATGGGATCTCGGAAAGAACGCGCATTAGCCTGGGTATCTGGCGCGACTCCTCGCCGCCGAAGTGCTCGGCCACCGATTGGAAAGAATAGATGCAGGCCTCCAGTTTTGTCCAGTGGCTGGGGTGTCGTTGCAATTCAGCCAGAGCCTCATCCAGCATAGCTGCCAGGATTTCCAGTATGTAGTCGTGTAGAACATCGTAGCAGTACATCTAAAAAATTATTATAACTCTCATATACAACTTGAACTATGTTTGAAATCTAAAGTATTATGTTCTGGAACGCAAAAAATTTGTTTTAAAAGATTCTGCTTTACAGGAGGCACTCACAAAGGTATCGGATATATCCTGTCTGTAGCATCTAAAACACTCTAAATCGTCAGAGCTCCACTTGTCCAAGGACTTCTCATCCGGCTGCTCCGATTTGCGCACCAATATACTTGTGAGATGAGCGTAGAGGGGCTTTATGTACTCCCAGCACTTGAGCTTCTGCTCTTCGTTTTGGATGGCGAAGACCTCGTCCTGGAGCATATACCAAAAGGCCAGGGCCATGGTGCTGCAGGACTCTTCGACCGGATAGATGCCGGGTTTGTCGGTGCAATGGAGGATCTCCTGTACGATGCGGTTGACTAGCACTGCGAGCTCCGGGTCGGACGATGTGATTCCACTAAGAAGGAGGGTGGAGTGACGTTCCACGGCCGAAACGAAGAGCATGTAAATATGCACGATAATGTCCTCGTTGTCGTTGTCCCTCTTCCATTCCATCTTGGTTATTTCGCTCAGTGAATCGAGGAACATCTTGATTAGTACAAACGACGTCTTTGGGAAGTTGTGACAATCCGGTTGGATAATGATGGTCACCATCGTCTTTAGGCATGCCTCAGCCAGTTCGTTCTCATCAGCGGACATGCAACCGTCGCCGGCGCGGATGCAGGGCCAGTAGCATTTGTTGACAACCTCCAGGAGTACTGCTGTAATGGTCACACAGCCCTCAATGGAGTAGCCAATGTTTCTAGCGGAGATTGGAAAGCGATTTCAAAAATTATATAAAAGTAATAGTGTTATAGGTTAGAAATTCTATTAAATAAAGCAACTATCTAGATACAGGTTTACCAGCAAATAGATACCATTATTAGTTTAGTACTCACTTAATCCATGTGCCTACGCACTTGACGGCTCTGATCATGTTGCTATAGGTTTCTGCATCCCAAACCCTGTTCATCTGTTGCTTGAGATACGACTCGTTGGTCTGAAGTACCAATGGCACTCGCTTGCCCAGCTCGGCGCGCAAAGTGACGCGCTTGACGGAGGTATGGATGACCTGGGCCTCCTCCGGAATGGCCTGCAGCACCTCGAGCATGATCCATAGCTGAATGTCCGAGGTGACGTTGGGCATCCGCTGATTCTGGAAGGTCTCGATCACCTCCTCAATGGCCCTTGGCCAGTCGTCGAGCATGTGGACAATGTAGGCGCCCAAAGCGATGCACAACCGGTTTAGAACGATCTTTGGACCTCGTGCAAACTGGACGATTGTCTCCAGGATCTTCTGCTTCAGCTCCTCGCGGTTCTCGGGGGGTACTTCGTGCCAGTGCTTCATCAACTTGGAGTGCAGCGTAATTGCGCCGAAGAATTGCACTTCCTGACTCTGCGCGGGAACATAAAAAGGAGAGATGGGGTGGTTAAAAAAGGGGTGGCATGAGGTGGTGCGTGGGTGCATGTGTATACACAGCGGATTAATGTGGTGCATCGATGCGCAGGTCCTGCGAGGTCCTGGGATGCAAAGAGTATGTATTGTACACAACTCACCTTGCCTAGCTGCATAAACTGCCAGGAAAATTGCCAGGCCTGGGGACTGGCCTCCGCATCCGTAAGCCATCCGTGGGTGACCGCCTGGTCTTGAGCGTTGACGCGATAGAAAGCTATGACAGCCTCCTCGAGGCGGGCTATGTCGATGGGTTCCATGCTCCTAGCAGTGGCTGCTGCCGCTTGGCAGCTTCCTTCCATTTATCCGCTGACGGTGGTGGTAGATTTTTCTTCGCCTGGCTCCTGCTTCTATCTGATGTAGTGTGTGCTTAAGAGCTAGAGGGTTGCCGAGTGTCGCAACATTCCCGCTATCGTTTAAACGATATTTTTGTTGTTTTTGTAAGAGTTTGAGTACCGGAAATGATCTACATAATTTCGATGCCTTATTTTATCTTTATCTTAGTTGTATACTTATTTCCTGCATGTTTTTATTTCAGATTAGTTATACGATTTATGTGCGTGTTTATGGTAGCCCTGACGAAAACGTTAGATCTGGTCACTCTAAACCTTTTTGGAGGGTTTTTTAAATATCAAAAACAGCTTTTTAAAAAAACGAATTTGTTCTTTCGAATTCGAAATATATATTTATGACGCATTGTATTTTGTGGTTATTAAACCATCCAGGGTTTTAACCATAAATAATTAAATAATTAATTTAACCATAAATCATAAATAATATCTTAATTTACTCCGTAAAAGTTCAAAAATAATAACATTAGAAATATTAGATACACAAGTAAAATAAATTTCACATTTATAATTTATAGCTCCTGTGTTTTAAAGAACAAGTATAATTTATTGGTAATTAAAGATTAGACGTAGAAAAGGACTACATTGATGAAATATTCGACCCTTTGTTCTTATATTACACGCAATTTCAAATAAAGCAAACAAGTCATGGCTAAGTGAGTACTTAGAGTAAGTCATGTCAACAGCACCCAATCAACGTGATCAAAGACCGTCTCAGCCGGCAAATATTTTACTTAGAATCTCTAATTTACCTTAGTCATAAGAGCTAATGCTCTTGAAAGTAGCATCCAAATATTGAAATAATAGTTTCAGCAGAAATTCTAAGCCTATAGATACTCTTTGAGGACTGTGATATGCAATTGAAATTCTTCATCTTTTTATCAGATACTTGGGATCTGTTTATTTTATTTCTTGTAATATAAAATTTATTAAAATATATTCAAAATCTTCTTCAATGACTGCAATGCATCTCCCATAACCACTCAATCCAAAGTATGATTTGGCAATTGTTTCAAGTTCATTTATTACAGCCCCTCCAAGATCCATCTAAATGCCACTCATATTTTGTGGCGATCGTTGTACTCCCTTGTCCGCACGTCAGCCAGACCCACTCGGCATTTGCTTTTTGGCCACACACTTGACACCCTGAGTGCTTGGCTCGATTCCAGCTCTTGGCCAGTCTGATCCGTAATCATAACTTTGCAGAAAAGCATTTGGCGTTGGTCAATCATGGGGTAGGGTTTATGGATTGTGGGTGCTCCATCATCGGGGCTATTATTATTACCTTTTTACAGACAGTGTATTGTTTTATTGGGGTTTTTTATGCAGTCTGGGCACGTCTTCATCTGTGTGAGACACGTGATTTATGAGCACCCCGTCTGTGGGTCGGGGTATATTTAGTGCTAGTACCAGGCCCACTTGACACTGAAGGGGTTTTATTACCCGCCCGCCCGGCAAACGGTGCTCCAAGCCGTAACAGTGACTGTTGAACTTGATTTGTGTTTGGATTTAAGCCGCGATTTGTATTTGGTCATTTGTATTATTTGATATTTCTGTCTGATCTGCCACCGTTTGTTGTCTTTGGCAGCGGAGTGTTAAATCGTCAACATTTGTGTGGGAAATTAGATCGCTGAGCGCGTTACCTTGACAAGGTCATTTGGCGCGTACTTTGGGGAATGCTTGTCCGAGCGATTTAAATTTATATTATTAGATGTGAGTCACTAGGAGTGGTCTATAGATCACACTCGCAGTAACATCGGGGTATTTTTATGATGCAAGTACATTGTTTTGTTTGTTTTAGCAAATTTTTACACCTGACATTGGCGACCACTTGGTTTTGCTAATTTGCAACTCGAGTGTGCAAAGTGTAAACACTTATGGGTCAAGTTGTGCTAATTATGAGAAGGTTCTTTGGATATAGAGAATCAATGAAAATATGTAGAGTATATTATTTATTTTTTTAAATTTGATCAGCCTCATTCCTTGCTCTGGGACAACTATCACTTTGTGTGTTAACCCCACATGCGATTATCCATTTTTTGGCTTTGTTTGGCAGTTAAAATTTAATTAGCAAGGCACATTATGGCCATTTGATCTTTAATCAATTATCAGGTTGCGAGCTGGCCAATTTTACAGTTGCCGAGTCATGCCGAATGAATATGCATAAAAGCTGTTCAAATATTAGTTTGGAGCTGGCAAATAAAGCAACTCCACCGAGGCGGTGCAAAGTGCATTCAAACCGATTTGTTTGCTTTGGGTCTGGTCTATAAAAAGAAATAAAGTCAAAAAAAATGTCTGTACTCAAGGTCAGATTTTTAGCGATTCACCGAAATTGCCAAAAATTAGAGATTGGAAGCAAAAAAAAAATACAAAAATTGATTATGAAAGTATCTGCGAAATCGGGCGAGCTAGAGCCCGAAACATTTTCAGTTGGCTATTAATGAAACGATTTGGACGTGACTCGTATGCAAATGAGACTGGGTCAAGCAGTTGGAAGAAACCAAGCGGGCCATTTGTAATCTGCTGAATGCCGCCTTAATGATCTCCGGTTGGTGTAAGCCAAACGATCTTGTAAGGCCATCTCATATAGCCGCTTCGCGCATAGCCGGCCAAATGTGAAGCCCGGAAAAGCGAGGTTCGGTGCTTGACATTGAACTTCAACAGAAGTCCAATGACTTGATCCATTATAGTGCAAATAATCGGTCAATAGGCATTAGCGGAAGCACTTCGATTCACCCACAAACACACTTTGATTCGTTTGCACCTCGTCGCTAATAAGTCAGCGACAAATTGCCGATCATCGACTTGTCCAGTGTGATTAGGATTACAACGATCTAACTCGCTAATCAATATGCATCAAATTCCCCAAAAATAGCCAATAAAATGCTAATGTAAGCGCCCATAAGAGATCAGCGAAAAAATTTGCAAGTTCACCGGATGAACTTGAAAAAGATGGTCCAGTGAGAGAGGCAAACAATTTGGTATCTGGCATCTTGTATCTTGTATCTTTAAGATTCGTGCGAGACTATTTGCCGTGATCGCTCGAACGTAGCGTGTTGACCGAATAGCCCGGCAGCTACCTGTATTGTTCAATTTGTTGTAGTCTTGTGTATTTTTCAGTTTTTTATCTCACATAGGCTTCAACGTTGCAAGCCGGGAGGCGACGATTCATTTTAGCGCCGGACATCAACGGGCGCGCATGCGCATTCGAAAGAAAATTCGGTCAATTGATCTGGAGTATCTGACAAGTGAATCTATTTTGAGTATCTATTATCGTGGCACACTACAATTCAGAGCAACCGCGCCCACTTCGTAAGTGCATTATTTTGGCATCGATTTGCATCGTGAAATGTGTTTAGAATGTCACAAGAGGATTCGAGACATTTTGTGAGCAAGTGATCAGTGAGCGAGTGTGTGGCGTAAACCTACTAACCTGAGTAATAATTTAGCTATTTCTGAGAACAAGTCTGGCTTGGTAGGCTCAAAAATGCAGTTGCACAAAAAGTCTAGTGAATGGTTCATATTTATGAAGTAGATTTGGCTCTTTGGGGAATTCTTTCAATTGGTATTGCGTATAAAATTTTCTGTGTTTGTCAGTGAATTATAAAATTTTGTTGTAAAAACCCAACTATTTTAGAATTCAAAATAACTTAAAATTACACAAAAAAATGCATATGAATTTTTAGACGTTTATATCTTTAAGATTTGCTATTTTATTTGTTAGATTATGATCATATAAAATGCTATAAGCAAAGGTTTAAAGAGTATTACCAAATTAACCAGACCATTAATTTAGGTTATCACCTTTATTGGCCTGATTATTTAATAAAGATATCTATTTTTTAGGTAGCAACTCAAATTTGCTAAGCTTTTTAATGAGCCACTGTTTTAGTCATAGCTTTGGAAATCGACACAGTATAATTTGATTTTAGATTTAGTAGACTCCATGTTATAGTTATCGAGATCTTTAAGCAGCACGTCTCGGCCAATTAATTGCGGCTTAATGGCCCGCATTGATCGCTGTAGACTTGATAACCAGAACATTAATGAATGCAACGCCCTTCGGAGGGCGGTCCTCAAAGTGAAACCAGCATGACCGGGTTCTTACAGAGTTGTAACCAATCGACCATGTCCAAAAGGCAAGGCCAAGGCTAGAACTTATTAAAGCCAAGAAAATACGGTGATATCTGTTCGTCAAAAATAGTGTATTTTAAGCGGCTTTGAGTTTGACTTGGCTATTGTTTCGATTTACTTTTGAGCCTCTTTGCCGCCTTATTGAGGTTAATTGTAATGATTTATTGACATTGGTGCAATTTTATTCGCTCTTCGAAAAATTCCAAATTGAAAAAATTTGCATACGCAAGCATTTGGCGCCCACTGCTTTAAGTAATTTCATTTAAACTTTTTTTCTTTTGATATTTTTGGAAGTGTCGTCTTCGGCTTTATGGACATCCGCGTGCGGTTTATGGGTCAACGCTTAAATATTTGCTTGGTCTCCTCGATCAATTTATTTTGTTATTTTTTCTGCTTTTATTTTTTGCAATGTTTGCTTTGATTCGGTTTCTTCTTCATTTTGGTTTTGTTTTGATCCCAAACCGGTTGGCTAGCATTAACTTTATTGCGCTCCTTTTGCAAAGTCATTATTTTTATTGGCGTTTTCGATTTTCTTGTAACCGCAAAACCCGTTGAACTTGAGCTCAAAACGCGATCGGGACGAGCTGCAGTGGATGGGCGTGAATATCTCTCAGAACAAAGAAAGGGAAAGTGAACTCCTCAAGGCTGCATTCCTGAACTCCATTCTAAATAACTGAAATAATTCTGAAAAATATGTTCTGCTGACGGAAAAATAAAAAGAATTGATCACAAATCATTAAAGGTACTCTTCTCAAGAATCGATTGATTATTGGCAAGGATATGGCCTTCGGTGGGAGCCATATTGGCCTTCCATGCATTCTCCCCAACTTTGAAGGGGATCGTCCAGAAAATTTGATGAAAAATCTAAAAAATATTTTGTTCTGAGGTTTTGATGCAGATCGATGGAGAATCGACCTACAAATCGTTTAAGGTATTCCGTTTAAGAATCAGATGGAAATTGGCTAAGATATAGCTATCGCTGGGGGCCATAATGGCCTTCCATGCATTCTCCCCAACTTTGAAGGGGATCGTCCAGAAAATTTGATGAAAAATCTAAAAAATATTTTGTTCTGAGGTTTTGATGAAGATTGACGGAGAATCGATCTACAAATCGTTTAAGGTATTCCGCTTGGGAATCAGATGGAAATTGGCTAAGATATAGCTATCGCTGGGGGCCATATTGGCCTTCCATGCATTCTCCCCAACTTTGAAGGGGATCGTCCAGAAAATTTGATGAAAAATCAAAAAAATAGTTTGTTCAGAGGTTTTGATGCAGATCGATGGAGAATCGATCTACAAATCGTTTAAGGTATTCCGCTTGGGAATCAGAAGGAAATTGGCTAAGATATAGCTATCGCTGGGGGCCATATTGGCCTTCCATGCATTCTCCCCAACTTTGAAGGGGATCGTCAGAAAATTTGATGAAAAATCTAAAAAATATTTTGTTCTGAGGTTTTGATGCAGATCGATGGAGAATCGACCTACAAATCGTTTAAGGTATTCCGTTTAAGAATCAGATGGAAATTGGCTAAGATATAGCTATCGCTGGGGGCCATATTGTCCTTCCATGCATTCTCCCCAACTTTGAAGGGGATCGTCCAGAAAATTTGATGAAAAATCTAAAAAATATTTTGTTCTGAGGTTTTGATGAAGATTGACGGACAATCGATCTACAAATCGTTTTAGGTATTCCGCTTGGGAATCAGATGGAAATTGGCCATGATATATGTATCAATCGCTGAGGGCCATATTGGCCTTCCATGCATTCTCCCCAACTTTGAAGGGGATCGTCCAGAAAATTTGATGAAAAATCTAAAAAATATTTTGTTCTGAGGTTTTGATGCAGATCGATGGAGAATCGACCTACAAATCGTTTAAGGTATTCCGTTTAAGAATCAGATGGAAATTGGCTAAGATATAGCTATCGCTGGGGCCATATTGGCCTTCCATGCATTCTCCCCAACTTTGAAGGGGATCGTCCAGAAAATTTGATGAAAAATCTAAAAAATATTTTGTTCTGAGGTTTTGATGAAGATTGACGGAGAATCGATCTACAAATCGTTTAAGGTATTCCGCTTGGGAATCAGATGGAAATTGGCTAAGATATAGCTATCGCTGGGGGCCATATTGGCCTTCCATGCATTCTCCCCAACTTTGAAGGGGATCGTCCAGAAAATTTGATGAAAAATCTAAAAAATATTTTGTTCTGAGGTTTTGATGAAGATTGACGGAGAATCGATCTACAAATCGTTTAAGGTATTCCGCTTGGGAATCAGATGGAAATTGGCTAAGATATAGCTATCGCTGGGGGCCATATTGGCCTTCCATGCATTCTCCCCAACATTGAAGGGGATCGTCCAGAAAATTTGATGAAAATCTGAAAAATATTTTGTCCTGAGGTTTTGATGCAGATTTATGAAGAATCGATGTACAAATCGTTTAAGGTATTCCGCGTGGGAATCAGATGGAAATTGGCCATGATGGAAAGATAGAGCTATCGCTGGTTGCCATATTGGCCTCCCATGAGATTTCCCAAATTTTGAAGGGGCATACCAATAAATAAAAATCTTATTTGAAAATATGAATTTAATTTTTATTTTTATGTTTTCAGATTATTTTTTGTGAAATATGCGATTTCTAGAAGGAATAGTTCTTTGGTTGTGTTTTTTTTACACCGCTTGGGCCCAACTGTTGGTGGACTGGGCCCGTGACTTCGAGACTTCGTTGCTTAATACCAGAATACCTGACACAACCCGCTTTCTGCCTGAATATGATTTCATAATAATTGGAGCCGGCAGTGGCGGCTGTGTCCTTGCCAATCGATTGAGTGAGATTTCCTCGGCGAGTGTTCTTTTGTTGGAGGCAGGTGACCAGGAGACCTTCATCAGCGATGTCCCCCTCACGGCGGCTCTCACCCAAATGACCCGATACAACTGGGGCTACAAGGCGGAACCCACTCCTAATGCCTGTCAAGGTCTCAAGGGGGGCGTGTGCAATTGGCCCAAGGGGCGAGGTGTGGGCGGCACTAGTCTGATCAACTTTATGCTCTACACTCGCGGTCATCGGCGGGACTACGATGAGTGGGCAGCGGCCAATAATACTGGTTGGTCGTACGATGAGGTGCTGCCATACTTCCGGAAATCGGAGAGGGTTGGAATTCCAGAGCTCTACAAGTCGCCGTACCATGGCCGCAATGGACCATTAGATGTCCAATATACAGACTACAGATCGCAGTTACTGAAAGCCTTCCTCAAATCTGGCCGGGATATGGGCTACGACATCACGGATCCCAATGGGGAGCACTTAATGGGCTTCGCCCGTTCTCAGGCCACCATTCGGAACGGTAGGCGCTGCAGTACCAGTAAGGCATTCATCCAGCCAGTGGTCCAACGCAAGAACCTGCACATCTCCATGAAGAGTTGGGTCACCAAACTGATAATTGATCCGGAGACAAAAGCCACCACTGGAGTAGAGTTCATTAAGCAGCGCAAACGATACGTGGTGGGTGTCCGGAAGGAGGTGATCCTCTCAGCGGGAACTATCGCCAGTCCCCAGCTGCTGATGTTGTCTGGAGTCGGCCCGGCGGATCATTTGCGGGAGCTCAACATCTCTGTGGTGCAGGATCTTCCAGTTGGGCACAATCTTCAGGATCATATAACACTTAATGGTCTGGTTTTCGTGGTTAATGATTCCACGGTCAACGATGCCCGTTTGCTTAATCCCTCAGACATCTTTCGGTACATTTTCGCCGGTCAGGGACCTTATACGATTCCAGGAGGAGCCGAGGCCTTTGCCTTTGTTCGGACTCCCAGCTCTACTTTTGGTGAGTATAATTTTATGCCACAATTATAAAAATTTGAAGAATTAATGAAATATACAAATTCAGCCAAGGACTATCCGGATATGGAACTGGTATTAGGAGCAGGATCCTTGAGCGGAGATCGCTTCGGCACCATGCGAAACCTTCTGGGCATTACGGATGAGTTCTATGACACAATGTTTGGCGATTTGCAGAATAAGGAGACATTCGGACTGGTGCCTGTTCTTCTTCGCCCCAAAAGTCGCGGTCGTATTTCGCTTCGGAGTCGAAATCCATTCCACTGGCCGCGAATGGAACCCAATTTCATGCAGCACCCAGATGATATAAGAGCTATGATAGAGGGAATTGAAATGGTAAGGAACTACAAGCTAAAAATTGTTTAGATATTACAGCGTTATTATTATTAAAATTTAAACTTTACAGATCCTTCAGCTGGCCAAATCCAAACCTATGGTGAAGATGGGCACTCATTTTCACGCCCGCCCGTTTCCGGGATGCGAGCATCTTAAGTTCGGCAGTGAAGATTACTGGAAGTGCTGCTTGCGGCGTTACGGGTCGAGTTTGCAGCATCAATCGGGCACCTGTAAGATGGGACCCGTAACAGACCCCTCGTCTGTGGTGGATTCCGACCTCAGGGTCCACGGCATTAAGGGTCTACGGGTGGTGGACGCCTCCGTAATGCCGAATGTTCCGGCTGGACATACAAATGCCATTGTGATAATGATTGCCGAAAAGGCCTCAGATATGATCAAGAATGCGTGGCGCATGAAAACGACTCCATTGGGCTCATAAAATAATATTTAAGCTGTTATTTATTTTTGTTAGTCTTATGTTAAGATAGAAGAGTAGGTTTGCATGTGATCGTTAAGATAGTTTTTACGTTTTTACTTGGATTTCTTGGGACCCGAGGGAGCAGCATTCAGATATGGAATGTTTTCTTTTCAATTTGTGATAGGTGACGAGTGTTCTCTAATAGTAAGTTAAAAAAACCTTCGTAACAAATATAAATAATTCAATAATTTTTGTATTATTAATGCTGTTTTATTTATGTATTCTCTCAATTTTAAAAAGCGCGCCAATAAAAAGAAAACTGTACACGTTTTGCAGCAGCTAGCTTCTGTAGCTCAGCATTTAAGCTTTCTAAAATAAAGTGACCAAGCTTACGCAAAATAGTTGATGTTGGCTTTAAAAACCTCTGTAACTGCCTCTTTATTTAAATATCCGGACTATGTTTATTAAAAAGGATTTAGTAATCCTTTTGAAAAAATATAAAATATTTCAAAGCATGCTAGCTATAGAGTAAAATATTTATTGAAACTTGTAGAAACCATTATTGAATGTATTCTAATAATGAATGTACAGTAATTAATTTCCTTTAAGTCCCCAATAATTTAATTTAAATTGGGCTGCTACTCAATGAAAACTTTAACATCTAATGTAATATTTTTCCACCGAAAAAAAACAATGTCACGCACAGGCATATTTTGCTTCGAATGGGTCTTGATGGCTTTGCGTGCTTTGTTGAGGATTGTTTTTAATGACCGCCGCCCGCCAGTAATTGCTGTTCGCCCCTCGGAGCGGAGACAAGTCCTGGCCTAGCAACCGTTGCGTTTTAGAGGTTCCTTAACCCAGCAATAAAGTTAACCTACATTGTCTGGCCAGAGTGCGTATGTGGGGCCTTGGCCACGTGGCGTATGAGCAATAAGTTTAATTAAATATTCACATTGTACTTATGTAGGCGTGTGTAGCTAAATTTAGCCTGTCACAAAGGTATGCTATTCTAATTTTATATATTTTATTGCTTACAAATCTCGACAGTAAAGCTAGTCACTTGATATTCCTTTTTATTATGCTTTTAATTGCGGATGTGGCCCATAATGAAAATATAAACCTTTAAACAAAAATATTTTGGCATACATTTTCAACATTGAATTTCTTCAAAGGGATTCCTAGGAAAATGCCCACCTTCGGCTTTTGTATCGACTTGTCTACAAAACGTAAACATTTTAGCCATCCTGGCCTGGAATTATTGAACGTCAATGTGGGCGGATACTTAATGCCAAACTTGCAAAGCCCCCGGAGCTTAGAACGGGCATATTTTGGTGAAATATTCGTGCGGGTGGACTGGGCTCGGACTCTTGGTGGCCTGTTCAAATTACGCGGCTGCCAATGACGGTGGTCATGGTTCAACAATGCGACATTTTGGGGCTCAGATTCCAAATTCATGCTGCCTGCCGCAAAACAATCCAATTACGCTCTCGGTTCACTGCAATTTTCGTGCTAATTGCTTTGAAAAATACTGGGGCCAACAATGAAATGGAACCTGAATGATGGCCGGTGTTTATGTTTACGTTGCTGTGCGGGCAAAGTTTGGGACATAAAAGTGCAGCATGTAATTTAAATTTCCAGGTTTTGTTTTCTCCCACCTGGTCCGCTTAAAGGGGTTTTATTCAAAAAGATTTTTTATCTGTTTCTATGGTGGGCCAAGGGGAAGTTGAAACGGATGCCACTCAAGGCAAGCATCTTAAAGATAAGGGCACCAAATGCTCCAGTTAAAAGTTGCGGGAGGAAAGCCGTTTCGGAAATGTCTGCTCATCGCATGCAAAGTGGCAGCTCAGTGGGTTGCCCTATCTGCTGCCCTTGGCTGATCTAATTAGGAATCTTATGACGTGAGAAAGCGACTGGCATGCTCCACCGACTGTGCAATCTGGGGCGTGTTTGCAACTTTGCAACATTTTGCATGCCACGGACTTCTTTATCTGCATTCGCTCCTAAACATGCTTCAGTTGCGCTCAGGAGATTCAATTTATTTCATTAAAGCATCAAGATTCCATGGCATAGTTTTGATTAAACTACTTTTCAAAAGTGTGCGAAGAATTAAACAAAATATTCATGGAGTTTGGAACTTTACGTTGAAAAACTGTAAGAGCGGTCAGCGATGACTGAAACGGTAGCCGGTCAAAAGCTTAATGAAAGGAAAACAAGTTCAGGTTTAGTAAAACCCAACAAAGAAAATGTTTCTGCTAAAGGAGGAAAACTTTTTCTTACGAAACAACTAGCCAAGAACAAAGGGAAAAGTGCGAGGAAAGTTGTGAACTCTCGAGTGCAAATATGCATGGAAATTGTTCGTGAGAAGTTCCCTTGCAACTGAAATAAATTCAATAGCTCTTCAACAGTTTAAAATTCTTTGACTCTTAAAAACGTAGAATAGTTTTTTATAGAATACTATATTTTAATTATCAAGAGCTTTTCCAATTAGGGTTGGTCCTTTTTTCGTAAGAGGGTTTTCGTGTATCTTACTTTATTTTAGGGAAAATGCCAGCAGAGTGAAAACTTTTGGTCCTTTTGGAATACAATTTACGCTATTTAGGAAAAATTGGTCCAACATATGTTGGTTGATGAATTTTTGCAACTTTACGAGGCAATCCAAGTTAAAGTCATTTCGCAAAGTACACGTCAATCCGGTAAGTGCACGAAAAATATGGCAGCCTAGGCCAGAAGGGCGTTATAATTTATGATAAGCCAATAAAAATAATTGAAAAGCATTAATGCCACACAGCCTGCGACTGGCAGCGGTTAATGGCCAACTCACATCAGCGAGCATTGAACCTACTGCCACGGTTGGGAAATGTCCTTGTCTGGCTGAAACAAAGGCGAGTCGTCCTGTTGCCGTTCGCTGGCTCCTTCATCGATTTCTCGCTGCCGGAGAATCGAAGTGAAATCGGAGCTGGCACTAACCAGGCTACCGGAATATTCAAGTAATGGCTTGCAATAAAAAAGGAGCCATAAAAAAAACAGAGAGCCAGCTGAGGGGCAGGCAAGAGAAAACGGCAGTACCAAGGAGCAGACCAAGTCAAAGTTGAAGGAGGCCTCCTTGCATCTCGGAGCTGGGTGAATGGTTTGAAATAAATAAAATATTAGATGTGGAAACTGGGGTACATATCGATTTCAAATAAAGTCACTTTAACAATTTGGTGATCAGGAGATTTTATTTTTGGGAGTATGATGTCAACAAAATATTTTTGTCAATTAGGAAATGTTTTTTAGAGTAGACTCTAATATGATTCGTTTAATCAAAAACCATTTATAGTGTATAAAGAGACCCATACTTTTATTAAATATGTAGTAACTAATTGACAAAAAAATTGATTGGAAATCGAATTCCCCAAACTCTAACTGAAATATTTTTGAAAATAAAGTGAAATATAATACCTATTTGCGGGAGGAAAATTTAATTAAGGCTGAAAGAGAACATGACTTTTTAAAAGCTTTTAATTAACAAACCATCCTTCCGGAAACTAACTCAAAAAAATATCATGACATTTTCCCTCCATTGGAATCGCCTCCTAACCCTTTTGAATGTCAGGGTGACAGGCACCTGACGAGAGGCTAGTGAAATGACAAACAATTTGGCGTCCTAGGGCGGCGCTTTGGAGCAAGTTTTTGCCGACTCCTGCTGGCCACATCAAAGCTTCAAAAAAAGTTTGATTGAAAGGCCAAAACCAGCGAGGGATTGTTTGGCTAAAACAAACTCGCAGATTGGGCGGTGGCTTTAAGTTTTCTGCTTCTGTCACTTGGCTTTATTTATTTATTTATTTATTTATTTATTTCGCCATTGAACTAAATCTTACATGGCTACTTTACAATCTAACTTACATACTACTTAGAAAATGCCTAACCAATAAGGCCCTTAAAACATGTCTCTCTGAGCCCCACTTCATTCGGAGGCTAGGCGGTAATGCATTAAATAAAGCTAATGCTCGATCAATAGGCTCGTTCAATAAATAATTGGCCCTACGACAAGCGAGTTGAAAGGGTGAAAAGGAGCGAAGATCCCTCTGGGGCACATTAAAGTTAATAAGCCCCAATAACATGGGGCAATCAATTCTGCTAGACACAATATTGTTGATGAATGTTAGTGCTGCCACCATGCGCCTATCCTCAAGAGTACATATGTGGAGGAGAAGGCACCGGCTATGGTAGGAGGGTAGAGGATCCACAAACCTCAAAGGGAGAAGGGCAAATTTTAAAAATTTCCTCTGCAGCCGCTCAACTCTATTAGAGCTAATTCTACTTGCGGGGCTCCAAATAATAGAGGCATATTCCAGCCTCGACCGGACATATGCGGCGTAAACGCTGAGCTTCGAGTACGGGCACTTGAATTGGTCAGTATGCCTCTTCACAAAGCCCAACATGGCATACGCCTTAGGCATTATGAAGTCTAAATGGCTGGAGAATTTAAATTTTGAGTCAAAAAGGACGCCAAGATCAACCACCTCCTCCATTAGTTGCAAGTCATGGTTGCCAATTGCATAGGAAGTACAAATATCAAGCGCCCTTTTACTATAACGAATAAAATGACATTTAAGTAAATTTAGAGGAAGAAGGTTGAGGGTGCACCAAGTAGAGAGTCGGCGCAAATCCTCCTGCAGCATATAGCTATCTCTAATGCAGCTAATGGCCTTAAAAACTTTAAGGTCATCCGCGTATAACAGAAAGTTCGAGTAATGAAAGCAAGTGGAGATGTCATTTATGAATATGATGAACAGGAGCGGGCCCAAAGAACTACCTTGCGGAAGGCCAGATGTGGCAATGAAGGGGCTCGAGGTGGCATCACCAATGGGAACGTGGCATGGTCGGTCTGCCAAATAAGACTCCAACCAACATAACAAGGAGGAATGAACGCCTAATCTGAAGAGTTTAGCAAGTAGGGCTGCGTGGCAAACTTTATCAAAGGCTTTAGAGAAGTCAGTATAAATGGCGTCAACCTGACTTCGGCGTTCAAAGGCTTCAAGGCACTGCTTAGAGAAAACCACTAAGTTAGTTGTGGTGGATCGCCCCGGCAAGAATCCATGTTGATTAGGAGAAATAAGGTTACGAATCAAAAATGTTAGCTTTTTGGTGACTATACGCTCAAGTAATTTGGCAATATTACAGATCTTGGCGATAGGACGATAGTTTGTGACATCTGCCCTACTGCCACCTTTGTGAATGGGCATGATCGAAGTAATTTTCCATCGATGAGCAAATTTACCAGATGATAGAGATAAAGAGAACAGAAGTTGCAAAGGTGTGGTTAAGGATGAGATACACTTCTTAATGAAGAATGGGGAGATACCATCCAAGTCGAGAGTATGCGACTCATTAAAATGACTAGAGGCTTCGATAATGTCAGAATCAGATGTGTCCAAGCATCCTACCTCAAGAAGAGGCAAGATTTTCTGAAGTACCTCCTGCTCATCCCAGGAGTCCTTCGGCTCAAGGTTAGAGGCAAAATATTTAGCAAAAAGTTCAGAGATGCCCATATCTGAGTTGGCTGTCAAAGCTCCATAAGACATGGAAGAAGGTATATCAGAGGATGATTTTTTCCCATTCACAAACCGCCAAAACGCTTTAGGGTTAGATCTGAGGCTGGCTTCAACATCAGAAATATACTGATTATATAGAAATTTATTGAGGAATTCAAACTCACGCTTGCATTGCCGGTACAACTCACCAGCAATTTGATCCCCTGTCTTTAAAAATTTCTTATAAAATTTGTCCCTTCTATTCTTTAAGTTTTTTAGGCCAACTGTGTACCAGGGCAACTTGTACGACCTTCGAACCCTAATCGAGGCATTATTGTCGATAATATTGAAAAGAGCAATCAAAAACTTAGTGTAACACTCATCAATCGCGCCATCCGAAAAAAGGGAAACCCAGTCAAAACTTACAATAGCGGTATTAATAAGGAATAGATTAGCCTCATTAAAGTGATAATAAGAAATAGGTGAGGTGGAAGGTAGAAAACTATAAAATTCAATGTATATCAACAATGGCTTATGGTGCATATCACACGGACTTAATGGTACATTACAAATTTCTACTTTACTATGTACGACATTATTTAAAAATATCAAATCCAAAATTTTCGATAAATCATTATAAATATTATTTACTTGGGAGAGGCCCATACTAAAAATATCATCCAAGACTACGATTTCATGCGATTGATGAACATTGCTGGGTAGCATGCCCAGGGACTCCGGGTCCCAAGACCAAACAATAGAGCTCAGGTTGAAGTCGCCGGCTACCATCAGAGCGGTATGGTCCTCCATACTACCGCAGACACTGGCGATATTCTCCATATGCGCTTGATAGATGCTGAATGCGCTGTTTGGTGGGATATACGATGCAATGATGACGAAAGGGCTCTGAATGCCCTGGATTGAGACGGCTAGCTGATCCAATATAGGGTCGTCCACCTTAAGGTTAACCACTGTGGCCAACATGAATCGGCGAATAGCGATAATCACACCACCTCCTCGCTCACAATGGGTGCTGGATGAATCACGGTCTTTTCTAAATACTTGATATAAGTTGGGATCGAAGAACTCGGCGGAACTAAAGTTGCTATTGAGCCATGTTTCCACGAGAACGATTACATCAAAATCACATACTGAAGAATTCAAGTGCAACAAGCGGGATTTAGTCCGCATTCCAGATATATTTTGGAAGAAAACTTTTAAGTTCTTATTAGAGCTCGATGCAGCAGGATCCATTCGGTCCACTGTAGGAATAGGGCGGCTGGGTGGTAAATGAGAAGGCACTGGCAGGGCCCGGATACAAGAGGCCGCATATCCCAAACGCATAGCTTCCAAGATAGCCAACGTGGACACACATAACTTTTCCTTAATCTCCAAATTGGACCTATGAATATCCAATCGCCGTGCGAATCCAGTGACAGGTAGAGATAAAGATATAGGGCAATTAAAGTTTTGAGCATCCACGCGTAGCGATGCTCTACGCTCCAGACCAAGATGTAAACAAACATTTCCTCCGGTCGCAAAAAAGGGAGCACGAGCAGTCAATCTCAAAGTGGACAGCCCATCGAAGAAAGATAAAAAGATGAACAGAGAGCGGCTCCTAATAACGCGATCTCGAACCATTTGTTGTAGTTGGAGATCAACAAGCGAAGATAATATGCAAACAGCCCACCTTGGAATCAGCTGTTGTTGTTGGAGCAGATAGTGCATTGACGGGAGCAGAGTATCGTAGGAAGTGAAATAGACATCAAAAGTTTCCAGCGCCGAATGTTGTTGGCGGCTCAGGAGAGGGAGAACATGATGATGACCAGTCGAAGAATGAGAAGAAGAAAAAATAACGGCTCCAGCGGCGCCGCTTACTGGGGGTTTTTTGACGTTCCAGGGTTTGATAAAGGGAGTCTCGCAGGGAGGTCAATAACCTTTGCCGGCTCTCTATGATGAAAACGAGTGACTTTTACCGACATGGGCCAAAAATCATCATTGAAGACAGCGGGGAAATGTTGCTCGGGAATTCCCAATTTAAAATTGACGAATTTTAGCGCGTTGATATCAGCATCTTTTTTAATCAATCTAGCACAGGCTACGTCACTGGGGTCCAGGTGCAACTTATCAGCAACAAATTTGCACAGTGCCTCCGGTTGGGTAGCCGTTGCAAATTTACCAATGTGCAGGTATTTTAAGCTGGGCATAACTTGGAGCTGCGCACAGCTGGGTGCCTGTCCGACAATGCGCCTGTTTGGGTTATTCCTCTTATTTCTTGGGACAGCCACTTTTGACACATTTGGGACCTGGGCCAATGAAGTCTTTTTATTTCCAGCGTTAGTAGAATTAGACGGCGGTGTCACTAGTTGAGACCCTTCTGAAGTAGCCATGGGTCCAGACGAGCTCTCAAGTGCATGATCAAATTTGGCGTTAAGGCTATGGTAAAGGGATTCCAGTTCCAGAACCTTATTATTCAACTCATCAATTTTAGAATGAGAGTCATTGCCAATAACGCAGCTATCACACTGCCACAATAGGTTTGGAATGTTAATTAAAAGTTTAATTGCCTCCGACGGTAGATCAACACAAGCGGTATGGTAGGCACGGCGGCAAATCGATGAGCACCGAACGGCCTCACACCCACGAAGCTGCGTAGCAGTAACTTCCCCACTGCACTCCGTACATACGAGCGGCAACATTAGCAGAAAATAATTAACGTCCGAACGCAAAGAAAGCACGACTAAGACTGCTTTGCTTTGGCGTTTAACATTTTCGGTTAAAAGGAAAAAAAGCCAGTCCAGAGTACGGCAATTAGCTAATTAAAATCGTGTGCGAAATTGGGGAAAAGCCAAAAAAAGGATGCCACACAATTTAATCTTATTTATGGAGGCGAATCCTTTTAGGATGTAACCCATTATGTGCTAAGCTCTTGGCTTTCATCTCTTTAACAAAATACAAAATGGGCTTTCAAAATATCACGTTTAAGCTGTGCTGGCAAATTGCGGCATCGGAGCCAAGGCCATAAATCAAAACCCATACATTTTGTTATCCCTCGTGAATATTGCTTTATTTTATTGTTGAGTTTTAGCTGAGCTAATGCAGCGATTCCCAGGAGTACTTTTCGTTTCGTGAGTTTTCCACGGCCTTCTGGGGGAGATTTTCCGCAAAATCTCCCAAGCATCTCCCAAGCACACACGCATATTTATTTTCGGAGCTTTTAATGGCAAAATTTATTAACTCCGTAAAAAATGTGAATCCGAGATACCTTTTGAATTATTTATGGCGGCAGTGGGTGTGCAATAAATGCCGAAAACCCACTGGGCACATAATAATAATAATCATATGATTTGCTTGAGGAATTGGTGTGTGATTAACACACATCGAGCAGCACTCGTTTGGTCCAATTAGCGGACCATTGTCGGAGTTAATAGTCGGACGTGTAACCATCAAGCGGAAAATTGGTCAATATCACTGGCCGGCTCTGAAGCAATCAACAAATTCGTTGGCCACTGGGATTTATGACTGGAGTGGTGTGGTGTGGACTTAATGCAATATAAATGGTAATTTCCTGTTTTAATTCATTCCGGGTGTCCATATTTGCAATTTGGACAGTTGCCATTTAGGCTCCCGGTGCTGTTCCAAATAATTTATGCCTAATTCATGGACTGGTTTGTGAGTGTTAAGGCCAAAGCCTGTTGCTGACTGACAGGACCCACCAGTGGGGGGCACAATAATTCAATCACATCAAACCCATCAAAACTCGAAGTAATTCATTTGTGGGGTTTCTTTTATTCTGCATATGGTAGAGTTCTGGTTGTGAAGGAAGCCTCAGATATTAAGAGAAAACGAAATGAAATTTCATATAACTCATATCGAGTTTTGGATGTCTGCCTAATTTTGATTAATTATTCAGCTTAGGATAAAGTTTGGGCTTAAAAAACATTTAAAGCCTTCCATTGTGAGAGCACCTCTTCCCAGCTGACATGGGAGACCAGAGCAAATATTTGCGAGCTGTATTTTAAATTAGGGATTTGGCAGCATGTTTTACTTTCGCCGCAACTCACGAACACGTGCCCAATTTTGTTCCGGCCTCGTTTGGGATCAGGTGGCGTTAACCCTTGTAGGCCTTTGTTGACTCGTCGCCCACCGCCTTTTCATTAATTTTCAGATGCAAATGCAGCGTTTTTTTGTTGCCAGTTTCTGTTGTGAGTACATTGCCCAAAATGGGACCAGCATCTACACCTTTTTTCACCTTTCATCGGCAGAGTACCCTTTGTTGACAGTCCCCAAAGCGAAAGGTAGGCTTTCAGTAAATACCTGGATTTATTTACATAGCTTTCACTTTACTTTCTTCCAAAGAGTATTTAACATTTCTTTGGTATTTAATTAATCTTGGCTTTTATTTACTAAGCTGTTAATATATTAAATCAAACCAGTAATGCGAATAAAACGAATTAAGCTTTCTCCTTAAGGTAATTATAGTTGCATCCTCTATGAATTAATATAATGGGCTTTAGCCCATTGTTAATGGCTTATGATTTACTGTTTCAATTATGGATAATTTAACTGATTCAGGAATTAATTTGGCCAATTAGTCTGTCAGCAGCAGTCTGCCTCGGACAGGTAGGCCGACAAGGACTACTACTAAAGGCTCTGGCACATGTGGCCATAAATATTTTCCAAACAGAAAAAAAAAAATATTTTACCTTCTATGTGGAGTATCCTTGAGACTGCTACGAGCATGCATCAGCCATAAATATTTGGGGGTGTCTACCGCCAGTGTGTGTTGGCATCCTAATTACATTTTAATGCTCCGGCATTTGGCAGATTTTATGCCAAACGGTAACGAGGTCCTTACACGTCGTTTATGACAATGATGATGGTTTACAGGCTGAATATTGAGGCTAACATTATGTTGCGGAAGTTTCCTCAAAGTTGGAGATGCCTGTCGAGTAGTAAACTGCAAATTTTAGAGGGCCTCGAACTTTCTTCGAATTTTAAATTTATGATATTCTCCTCGTTCGCAGAATCAATTTGGTGGCAGGACTAAGACCGTCTTAACAATCAATGAGTGAAAGTGACTCAACAACTGCCACGAATCAGTTAAGAGCACGATTGCCCGCAGCCATCCAATCAGCGAAAGTAAAAGCAAAGTGCTGTTAAATTATGAAACTTCCCTCGCCTCGCATACCAATGAGGTGCAAATATGTAATATCTTATATACGTACGTATCCTTGGCAAACGCCTCTGGATGAGAGCGGATTCAATGGGATGCAAATTTGGTGGAATTAGTTGAGTTGGCTTGACACTGTCTTGCTTTCGCCCTGAAAGCATTTCGAGCTCGAAAGTGTTTAAAGTTTTATCGAAACCATGTACCCAAAAACTGCAATTAAATATGCAAATTAAAGTTGAGTTAAGCGAGCCGTCGCAGAGGCATTCGGTGAATGCTAATTTTCCGCACAAATTTAAAAGGAACCGCAAGGTAAGCTGGATTTTCCATCAAAGGAGCAACATTTTCCATTTAGTTGAGTGGAAAATACATACTTTCTACAGCAATCATTCTTGTTGGGGAAACATACTTCGCATGGTAGATCCTTTAATTTAATAAAATATATGAGTGGCAACTAGTTAATGTTATTGCTATTAATTTGCAGTTTGGTTGGCTGCATCGCACCCATAAATTAATTATACGCTCCGTTGGCCCTTCCAAATTGTACGGAGTCCGAGTCCAGTGTGGTCCTATGGCTTCATGTGTTTATCTAACAAATTGACGTTGCCTGCAGCATCAGTAAAGTGGAGTTGGGAGAGATGGGTCGGCGAGGCAAATATTTGCTTTTGGATGCTGCAGGCTGTTTGCATTTGCTGTTAAAATTTGGATAGTCATCAAGCTGCAACCAGAACAACAGAGACAGTGATCCGTTTAATAAAGTGTATACAGAGCTGAGGCTGAGTCGGCATAACTACATATCTTGTCAGCCAACCTCATATATAATTTAACATTTAAGGGACACCCTTTAAGGTCAAATTTATTGGTTTATTCATTGATTTGAAACTAGCTATATGAACTTAATAAAGGTCAATAAGTCTCACACATCTGACCCAAAACTATATTTGCAAAGGGTATAAAATACGGCAGGAAACTGAATACTTATACCATCCAGCCTTTGAGAATACTGTGGCAAGTCCGACCCAAATTCGAAGGGCTTTTCCGTCCGCTTGTTTGTCTGCCGCGAATTATACAGTTTTTCTGTTTTCATTCTGTTTCTTTTATTTTTTTTGTTTCTCTGGGCAACACTGGGCGAAAGCAAAGCAACATTCTTTATAGCCTGTTGTTTGACCCACTCCACTCGGATGTTCAAACAGACGCCGCTGTCAACAGCCCCGAAGGCTCGAGGCTCGGATCTGGGCAACTGGCGCACTGCGAACGTGGGACTTTAAGGCTGGCTGGCCTTCAGCTCTGGGGCTACAAATGCTGGAATGTACTTAAATACTGCCTTCAACCAGCTTCGACATAATATTCACAAAAATATTTTACAAAAATGTTGCCAAAATCAATTGAAAATGTATATGGAGGGAGTCCTTTTATTAATTCAACAACTCAAAAGTGCTTAAGTTCAATCGAGCCAGTTCGCTGTCCTCCCTCGCCGTCCTGAATTGATTTATTGTTGGCCCTACTTGGACTGAGACAATGATAATCTGAACATAATACCAAATTTCGCCCCAAGGAAGGGGCCTAATGATTAAGCACTAAACAATTGATGGTATCAGATGCTTTCCATCGCTGTTTCACTTTCCTGACAAGGGTTCACGATGTCAGAATCAAGGCCAAATCGGTAGATAGCCAAGATTTCAGTAAGGCTTCTTTGGGCAAAACGCCTACATGGGCTGGTCAAGGAAAATAACTTTTAGGGCGTGATTTTGTTGGGAAGATATTTAATTTAAAGAAAATATCTTAGCTTATTGCTTCTTCGTTTTTCAAACTATGTAAAATCTTCTTGGTAGTCAGATCTATTTAACGTATAAGGATAACAATCCTTTTTTCCTTTTTCCACTCAAACCACTTCCAAATCAAAGGCGACATTTACACCCCAATGCGCCCATAAGTTTCTATTATTATTCCAAGAGGCGGGTTTAAAGCCGTCGCAAAGGATTTACGGAAGCAGAAAAAACACAAGCATATCTGTCAGTTGGAATTATCCTTTACGGTTTATCCTTTGCGGCGCATTTGCTACTGACTCCTGCCGTCTATTTTCTACGGGGGAAGAAGGAGCGGAAGGATCTTCCCACATCTTGCCAGTGAATGCCACTGTTCATTAAGGAAAGTGCATTCAGGAACAGCATTGAGAGAATCGCAAATAAAACAACAAAGCAATTTTCTCTGTTTCTATTCATTATTTTTATAGATTCTCTTTTAAATATTTCCTATTGAATAGGGATTACTTGAGCTTTTCTTAAAGTTGAGCACTCTTGTTATTTATTGAATATTTATTTTATTTCAACAAAGAAAATGCAGATTGATTTAAATCAAATGCGGACACAATTTGGACATGATTCTCGGGGAAATTGTCAAACTTTTGGGCTGTCTAGAATACAAATGAAGCGCCAAACGGCATCCTTAAGTAAATGTCCTGTTAGCAGCCAATAAGGCGTAGCCCTCAAAAAAGGAATCCATTGTAATGTCTCATTATGCCGAGTACATTCTGGCACGGACTTTTATTGTCCCGAATGATTGTGGCAACATCTGGCTGAGAACTACCACACAATGTGCCCGTAATTGTGGCGGAATCGACTGAATGGAAATGGAAATATGCCCTGTCGTCTTTTGGCTTCGATCCAGCTGGCAGAGTATGGAATAGCATAGTTGGGCTCTGGCTAGAACTAGCATTGAACCATTTTAATATTTAAAATATCATTTACCTTTTGAGAATGGGACGGGAATGTCGCTAAATTATTCAGCATCTGGCCAGCTGGGAAACGAATAGAAACGCCCCCAGTTTCGTTACTTTGAGGACTTTTCATATGAATATGAAAAAGCCAAACCATAAAAGTAAATAAAAAGCCACCACCTCATGTCAAAAAAATATTTTCAAATGACAAAGTAAACGAACTTTCTTTTAATCATAATTTAAAGCTTTAATAAATATAAAATTTTCCTTCCAAGAAATTATAAATGTATTTTGATTTAACTAGAGATTATTTCATCGCAACTTCATTAATTATTCATCGGATTTATGTACTTCGCGTCCCGGGACAACAATAAAGTCCTGCGCCTGAGCCAAGAGACAACCAAAAACAAGATGAAAATAAGCTAAATTAATTCTCACGTTGTTAACCTCCACGAAGGAGGAACAAACTCGAGATTGCCGCAGAGCGTATAGCAGATTAGGGTCCCTGACCTCAAGGAGATGGCGACGTGCTCGTTGAAAACAGCATTAACTCCCACGAGTGTAATGACAAAAAGCGTCTACAGACCTCGAGACAGCAAACCAAAGCAAAGGACATTCCATTCCATAGAATTTCTCCTCAGCAATTTCCCCCATCCAGCTGTCATTTTTGGGCATTGTAATTTTGATTTCTAATGGACTGACGCTGATCCTCTTTAGATTTCACTTAATCCTCCGATTATTCCGCTTATTCAAATTATCACCCATATACATCTTGAGCCACTTAATTTGTGGATAATGCCGGGACTTTTCATCTTCAAAAAAAACTTGGCATTAAAGCTTGCCAGGACTGCGAACACTGCCTTTGAGCTGAAGCGAAGTACAATTTATTATGCGTCCGACCCGAGAGGTTCTCATATTCAATCTGACACTGATCAATGACGGCGATTTCTCACCTGAGCCAGGTAAGTGAAGTGGAAACACGCATTTCGAATTGATTGGGAAAATAGCCAGTGTGGATAATGGAAAGTAGGTTTACAGACCATTCTTTCCTAATGGTTTTTAAAAACACAATGGGGAATTTATTACCATTGAGGTAGCTCCGAGAGTTATGTATATATCTTTAAACTTGAATCCATTCTTGCTTTCCATCCTGAAGCACAAGTCAAGTAAACCTTGAACCTTGTTAAACTTTCAACATAAGGCGCATGAAGCATAATTTCAGGATTGGCAATGCATCCTGACAGACTCTCCTCTTGGACAATGTGCATTCCGTCTTGACAATGAGCAATGTGAGCAAGTGTCAGGCCAAGGAACAAGGACATAAGTTCTGGGCGAGGGATCAGAGTCCACCAGCATTTGGCATTCAGGCAACGCCCGAAGCAACAGCCGCTGTTCCCTGCTCCAAGCTCTGAGCTCCCATTGGGGCTTTATAGGAATTCTTGAACACTATCGCTGAAATCAGTGTGGCTTTACCAGTCAGCCCCACCTTTGTCTGGTTGTCTGCCCGTTGTTAATGATGATGACAACGAAAGTTGGTTGTGCTCCTGTCACCATCCACTTGACATGTTCAGCACTCGCCTTGTCCTCAACTGTCTGTGGTCATATCGCCACAGACATATGTCAGCCAAAGTTTGAGTGACTGTGGAGCCAAGTCACACATGGTATCCGGATGCGAAGATGGCGGCGAAGGCATGTCACGGATGTGGCATAACATATTCAGGTGGCCACCCAATCATTTAATTTTAATACAAGGCATAGTTTTGAGAAAATCAAAGCCATTTCAGTGAGGGATATATTTTAAATGCTTTTTAGATTTTTGAATTTGTATTTCCTATTTTTAGCAGAATTTTGAGATGATTCTTACTTTGGGTATATCTATATAATGTATAATATGTGAAAAAATATAATACTAACCAGTATAAAAAACTAAAACCAGTTGTTTATTTATTCATTTATTATAATAAAACTCTTATTTTTCAATATTGATGAAAAGTATAATACCACACATAAATTTATAATTTTATCCATAACGTCTTCCATAGGGAAATAAAGAATAAATATATAATATATTTTATTTCTTTACCCAAATTTATTACTATGTGAATTATGAGATTGGGCACCATGACCGGGTTAAAGGTGTTTTTATTTATTTGGCGTATATCCTGCGCAGACTCCGTTTCCGACTCTATGGGCAGCGCAGCTCCTTCGCTGCCTCCGTCGCAGCTGACGTTGGCAGAACAGGACACGAAGGAGAGTCGTAAGTCCCATGGAACTCTAGTAATTATACGTCCTTCAAGGGAAGCGTATCATAAAAAACAACGGAGCCACCATTTAATATAATTTTATGTTTAAAACCCACACAAAAGCGAAGTTAGTTAATATTAAAAACTAACTTTAAGGGGGCAGGATGGTTTCAGAGGCTGAAAAATAGCAGTTTTTTGCGATTTTTTTTTGTTATGTCTGAGTAAATATATCAATTCAATTTTTTTACACAATTAATGGCTATATTTGGAGAGTATCTTGGAATTTTTATTTTTAAGAAATAATTACAATTTATCCCGTAACGGGCAGTCGGCCGGGGTCGCTTCCAAAAATTGGTCTCTTGCGGTGCGTAAAGTCTGGCCTTACAGTGTTATCGGAAATACAAAAATTGAATTGATTTACTTTAAATATTAGTTTCTTGTGCGGATGAACGAAACCATTTTGAAAAATATGCGATTTTGAATTTTTGGCGCGGTTGTAAAGTCGGAGGAACCATTTTTACATAAAAATCCGCCCATTATTGCCCGTAAAAATGGTGAAAAAAAATTAAAAAAAAAAAAAAGCATTCGTTCATCCGCAAGTATTTATTGTATTAAAGATGTGTGCAAAATTTTATTTAGATCCGAGCATTACTTTTTGAGTTACGTTACGCACCGACTTGAAAAAGTTGTTTTGAGAAAAACGCGTCTAAAGTTTTAAAAGCAATGGAAAGTATATGGAGAGAAAGAAACTAGAAAATCGGTATCTCAGCAAGTTTTAGTCCGATCGACATGAAACTTTCACAGGATATTCCTAAGATAATGTTCTATTATATAAAAAATTTCTGAAAAAAAATTTTTTTTGAAGTCTCAAACCATCCTGCCCCCTTAATTTATAATTAAAATTTTATTACATTTTCTTTGTTCATAAATATAGTTCCACCTATAAAAATCTTTAGAGAAGGGAGAAATACAAAAATCTAGTGACTAGATTCTACTTTATTAAAGTTCTAATAAAATTAAGTATACGCCCGGTTGAGCAATAAGTAGCTTTCATGTTTCGTTCAAGCCCATCAAAAAATTTATACAAAAACTTTACAAAAGCAGAAAATGTACTATCATAAATGGTAATTTCTTTAAAATGTCCAACAAAAGACAGCCCAAAGCATTTGAAACGTTTTGATTGTTCAACAGTGCTTGTTCATGCTTTTTTGTGTCAAAATCAGTTGTAGTGTTCTGATTTTTCAATTTGCCCGAAATGCAGGAAGTCTTGTTTTTTCATCATGGCAGTGTAATTTTTTCTTTACCCTCCACAGGAGCAAAACATGAAAATTTTATGCAATTAAAAGAGAAAATGTGTTTTGGGGAAAACCACAGATGAACATGGTAGAAATGGTGGTCAGAAAAAGAATGTTACAATGAGAAAATAAATAATTTGGATTTTATTAAATATAACATTAAAAACTACTTCACCCACCAACCAAATATTGTATGTAGGACATGCGAGAATGTATGCGGAATGTGTCTGCTGACTTGAGGACCTCTTGCACTCGTGACATGGTAAAAGATAGTTGATAGCGCAGAAATTGCCAAGTAGATGGTGACAACGAGTCCTACATTAGCATCAACATCCCCTACCTTGCGCCGTCATCATCATTAACAACGGCGACCCGACAAAGGTGAGGCAGGGAACAACGCTGATTTGCCACATTTCAGCTCAATCGCTCCCGCAAAAAGAAACAAGCCAAGTGCACCCTAGCTGCTAGATCCTGGGTGCTGGCTTCTGGCTCCTCGGAATCTTGCTTCGGTAACAGCTGCTGCTTACTGCCGGAGTCTGGGCCATAATGATGATGTTGCTGCCCCAAGAAAAGCTAAGGGGTCGAAATGCGGGCTGGGAGCTGGGAAATAGGAGGGCTTACAACCCGCCCTGCCTTGACATGCACATATAAAAGTACAAACACACATTTCTCAGTGTCAAGACGGCTTGGAGGAATGCAGAGACCGTTTGTTGCTTTGTGCTGCTGTCATTGCGTCACTTTGTCATTGCCATCTTCTTTGGCTTGGCCGGGCTATGAAATTTGTTCCACGCATCCTGCATGTTTTGCCACGTCATCTGATTTGAGTTGCCCTTGTGTATGACTCGACTGAAGTAACAGATGGAGCATAAATCCCCAAAATCCTAAAGCAACATTTGAGGCTTTGGAATTTAGAACCCGATAGAATTTATACCAATTATTTTACCAACGAATTTAATCTATTTTCAGGTAACGCAGCCACACAAATGAGTCTATGTTTCTCTAAGTTACAAGCGACTGTTGTGTTCTAATGGAGCCTGAAACCAAATTAGATTTTTCCATTAGGTTGGTTAATTTAATCGTCAAATTCCATTGAAAACAGATACATTTAGCCCAGCTAACCGCAGGAGCCCTTGCCAATCCCGTTTTCGATTCCGGAGCTGCAACAATGGCAATTGCCTTCACAGGTATTACCCGACTAGACCAGAGACGTGTTTATCATTTTAACAGCCAGCAATTTGAGGATTGATGGGCAAACGTTTCAAAGTGCAAAACAATTTCCAAGCGTTTTCCCAACCTTTATGCCACAAAATAGATTTCGAAATTGAAGCGAGCAGGTGAGGCAAAAACAAGCTCCTGTGCTGCTCTATGGCAAGTGGCAGGTGAAGGCTGACGGATTCCTTTTTTGCCCAAGCCTTTGCCGTTGGCCTTAAAAAGGATTTCCATGCTGAATGTGCGAGTTTATTTCTTGGCAGCAATTGGATTTCCATGTTTCCACATTGTTTGCGCCACTCGGGTGAGAAATTGACATCATTGATCGGTGTCAGATTGAATATGAAAGCCTTTCGAGGCAGCCGCATATCAAATTGAAATGTATTGATGGGCGTTCTAGTGGTTTTCTATCTGTTCGGCATTTCAATTTTATTTTTGGCGGATTTAAATTTCAAGTCAAGTGTTGCCTTTGCCCTTTGATTTTTAGGACGAAATGTTTTGATTTCAGAACTTGTTTGTACACACATCTTGTTTCATTGACTCCATGACTTTCTCCTGCGGGGAAAGTAAGCCAGAATTCCTGAGCTTGGCTACGGGAATTTATGGATTCTAGTTTCGTACACACACTGTGGGCCCACGCGGTGTATGCGCAACTTTGTTGATTTTCTGTTTGATGAAAATGTGTGCATACAGAGTGGCGCCCACAGTTAGTGGGCGAACCAAAAATTAGCATTTACTGCCCGAATTCACCCAGCTGCACTTTAATTTACATACTTGATGGAGCCCCATAGTGATCCTGGCATATATTCTTTGTACTCCGATGGCGGCTTATCACTTTCACGCCGCTATCCTTCAATATCATACTCCGTTGCCAGTACAGGCTTAAGGAATATGCAAAGCACTTTGGCTGACAGGATACCTCGGGCATATCCCTCCTATTGTTATTGTCGCATGATGAATTATTCAGAAGCCTCGGTTCATGTGAGCGCCCTATGGTAAATGGTATTTTAAATATTTAAACAGATCCATGTTAATGGGAACGCTGAAAAGTATTCCCCGCTTTGGGGTTAACTTAAATATTTTAATTCCAATTTATTGTGTTTGACTTTGCATAAATAGGTTCTTTTAACCAGGAGATTTAACCAAAGGAGAAAAACAAAACTCTTCTATTCAGGAATGGCAGTGTTCTAAGGCTAGAACAAAAATCTTTTGTCAGAGTTCATTGTCAGCAGATCCCAAAGATGTATGGCTATATACTAGGGCCATTACTCAAAGGCTTGGACACTCCGAACACAACCAGGAGTCTTGTCTTGTGTCCGGCACGTATTGTAATATATGAGCGGACACGAGGCCTCGGAATGCCAGATGCTGGCCATCAAGTGGAACTGGGCCATCTGGGTATCTGGCGCACTGCCATTATTAATGATGCAATTGACATGCCCTGCATGGACTGGCCAAGAAATATGGCATCACTTCGAAGGCAACTAGTTAAGAGTTAAGAGTCGTTTGTCAATGGGGGAGGAAATCTCTAAATAGTTGAGAAATTCCATTGATAATCTCAACTAATGGAATAAACGTTATTATTGCGAGAGCTTTGCTTGGAATTTTTACAAGCAAAGAGATTATTTTCTTATAATGTTGCCATGTTCTTGTAGTAACGTATAACGATTCCTTAAGAATATATTTAACTTCGAGAAAAAAATATAAGAATTTTCTTTTTATAAAATATATATCTATGAAATTATTATATAATTAGTATCAAACATTCGACTACCTCTGTCCCCTTATCCTTTCGCCCACTTTTTGCCGGTACTGTTTCATTTTCTGAACTTTTCCTCGGACCGTGTTTACTTTGGTAATAGTTTTTGCCAGGTTTTTGGTCCATCTTACCCTCAGGGCATTGTGTCACCCTGTAACTCTACTCTCGGGCGTCCAATTCAATAAAAAGTTAGTACGTGTTGCTTGGGTTAATCGATGTTTGCCTTGGTCGGCCATTGTTTTTCTCCAGGATAATCAAAGCTCACCAGCCTAGTCATTAGTGTTTGCTTTTGTAATGTGTTTGCCTAATGGTCTCCCAAAGATTTGGCTAATAAGATCACATGTGCCTATTAAAAGGTTCCTAATGGATAAGGCCAAACCTGAAAGGAGTTATGCTAATTCCGGCCTGGTCAATATTTGTTACACATAAACGGGATACATCGAGGCCGTCCCTTCTATCTTTGTTCTATCTGGGTGATATGGAAGAGTTTTCTGGGTCATATCTTCGCCGAAGGGCGTACAATTTTACAGGCAGGACATCAATTCAATTTGTCCGACCAGGGGACAAACAGGGATCTCAAAATGGAACGTGGCACAACCAGCAAAGTAATAAATTGCCAAGGAGGTGTGGAAAGGGGGAAAGAACACAAGCAAGTGGAAAATGAGCTGCAGCTTAGATAAGTGATGCTGTTAACACTTATTCAGGCTAAGGGGCTGGCAGGACCCCGCATAAATTCTAACAGGATTAAAACGGCGTCGATGCTGCTGCAGTGTTGTTCTTACTGAAAAACCTTAACTTGGGCAAAACAAACATAAACATGCCGAGAAGGTTAAAGTTGTTGCTTAGTTGGTTGTTGCAAAGTTATATTTCCGTTTCCCCGGAAAACAGGCAGGCAACGGGAAGAGCCGGAAAAATATACGGAAAAGCAGGAAAGTAAAGATTTGGCGCAACGATAGCAATTCCTGCATTTTCCATCTGCAGGACGAGGTGTTTGCTTGCCGTTGTTGATTTTTGCGACGCTTCAAGGAGTAAACTCAATAAGACGATGTCTCGTATGGGATTCTGTTTTGTTGGCTCACATTGTAAGCCTTACTTTCTTCAGATGTTACTGTGTTTAATTAGTAATTTTATTTATCTCTGATTTAGCCGACACTTATGCAGTATCTACTAAACATTTTAAATTACAAGTGTGGCATTACAAGACTGAAAGAAGATTTAGCCATTTAGTTGGATGTATTATCTTTTAGCCAGGTTTGTCAAGCAGCCATTTCCGACGGCTGCCAATTCCCAACACGTTCTGGCCATAAAGCTTAAGTCAGTAGACCAATGGCAGAGTGTTTCTAATTGAAATTGAAGGAGCTGGCAAAAGGGAAATAAAGCCGGGCCAGGAAAAGTCGGTTTAGCAAGGGGTTCTGCACCAAAGCGGATATAAAGCGATTTGACTTGGTGACAACTTAATTTCCTCCTCTGCGCTTTATACTGCCACTTGTGGCAGAGACAAGGTGAAACGGCAGCTCAAATTACCAACATTAATACGGCCAGGTAGCGTCTTGTGGACTTTGCAAGGACTCTGACAATTTAATAAATTGCCTTTTCATAACTCAGATCTTTTCTCTATCCATTTGCGTGTGTGGAATGAAGGTAGCTCATTAGAGTCGAAAAATTGTTGACAAATAGGGTCTTATGCAAACGAGAGAATCATCTGCATTAAACGGCCCAAAGTAAGTGAACAAAGGACCAACAAAACTATGTAGTCTGGAATGGACTGATGAAATATGGGCACTACCTTCACATAATTTGCTCCAAAAATGAAAGGTCTGGGGCAATGGCACTTGAGGGGAAATGGCAGCGGAAGAGGAAGTTGGTAAGCTGACTTACAAATTTGCATTGTGCAGATTGCTTCCGTCGGGGAATGGGTTTTGTGTATCATCTGTAATAAATACACACGCTCGAGGGCTCCAAAGGGTTGGGACTACCACCTCTCCTTCCTTCTGCGATTTTGATATACTTTTTCTGAAAAAGATTCAATGCGATGCGAACTCGAATGGCTTTGAATTTAAAATTTGTTTAACTTAGTTTATTGCATGAATTTGCACGTATAATTGTGCCAAATGGTCAGTGTGCCAGTGTTTATTTAATTTTTGTTCATCCCACTTAGTTTGGCTCTCGTTTTGTTTATATTTCACCTGGCTATTTTTTGTATACATAGTTTGTCTATTTGAGGGGTTGATTTAATTAAATTGAAATTTTAAATGTACACACAGCTTTCGCAAACGTGCCAAAGTGATTTAAATAGTACCTGAAAACTTTGTTGGAAAAATATCCATTAATAATGAAAAATTCTTTAGTATAACATTTTTAAGGTCAACCTCAAAATTTCAATTTATGAATACTGTTTTGGGACCCCATCTCTCCTGTTACTGGAAAGCCCATTATAATTTTTTTTATGTTTACTTAAACTTGCTTTCGGTGTTCAGGTGATTTGCCGAAAAACATATCAGAGCCTCGGTAAATATAATTTAAGAAAATTTTTGTTTGTGGTTTTTGTTTAGTTAGAGTAAATATTTGTTTATTTTGTTTGTTCATTATTTTTATTTTGGATTTGCGGCGTTCTTGGAATATTTGCACGATTTGATTTTTTGTGCTCCGATACCAAAGCTTGTTACAGAAATCGTTTTGAGGTTTACTTTAATCTGGAACTGACTTCTAAGGAGCTTAATAATTTTAAAGCTGGAACACTTATGGAATTAATTTAGTCAACAGGCGTATAATTGAAGATTTAGATCCAACTGACCGTAAATTTGGTTTACTTCTGCAACAAAATATGACTTGGCAATTATTTAAAATGCAAATGGCTAAGCTGGAAATGGCCGGGCAATCGGGATGGCAGGAATTGCCGGGTGTATCCTTTGGCTACACAATCTCGGTCGGAAGTGCAGCTGCTTTCCACTTCATCGGTGGCTGGCCAGCCCTCCATAGAGCCCGGCAACATTGTGGCTGCTAAATATAATATATTGTTGGCAGGAGAACTATAGCCGAGCCGTAAATTCTCTCCCTTGCCGTGCATAAATTCCGTTCCTCCTCCTCGAATATCTTACTGAAAAGCATTTAATTGCTTGCATTCTAGTCCTTTGACTGCAGTCCTCGGGCTTTGGCTCGCCCCACTGCCTGCAACTATTGGATTTTCATTTAAATACCATGACTTGGCTGGATGCTTCGGAAATTACTCCACTCAGTGCTTAGCGTGCAAAATCATTTTTGCCGGCATTGCTGACAGCTGCACTTATTGGCTTAGTCAATTGGAGTGGTTGGCCCAATATTTGTCTAATATTGCACTTTAATTTAGCTCGTGTTTAATTAGACATAGCGATTCACATCGAGTCTTCAGTAAGCTTATTGAAGGGAAGAAAGTTTTCACAAGTTTTCTCAATTTAATGAGGAAAGTGTCCCTGGCAGAAGGTACAAATGTTTGCAAGCATAATTTAATTAATTAAAACGAAAGTTTCAAAGGCATCCTCATTATTCTCGTTCACCGTTGGCTTTGTACTTTCTGTAAATTAGCTGAAAACCGCATTGAAGAAGCCTGGAAGGGAATGTGGGTGGGAAAAAACAACAACCGCGTGGGGGCGGTGAGAGAACTGCAAAAGGCCAACCAGGGTGGGGCTAATTTATTAATTCACTTGACCGACTGGCAGAAGAACAGAGTAAACCGCCCAGGAAAACATAACAATTAAGTGTGCTTTCTAATCCGTGGATTCAGGGAGAGACTGGTCTTTGAATTAGGAATTAGGAAATGCCTCTAAGTATTGTGTGGCTTGAGGGTCTTAGCTTTTATGAGCTTTAGGGGCTCAAATATGTGTGTTTATTGGGCTATTTCCCTTTGAATAATAATATAATAGGAAAAGAGGTAAGTGTTATTACCAATTTTCATTTAGCCCAAAAAATAGTAAATATAATCGTACTAGTATTAGAGTTTGAGCTCACTTTTAGTAGCCAGAAACTTTGATAAATGAAAAGAACTTCGCTTTTGTTTGCAAATATTTAGAACGGAAAGTGCACTTGCATCAGGAGCATGTTCGTGGTGTGATAATTAAATTCTCATAAAAAGGGCGAGCTTGGAAAACTTTTCTCATTGAGTCTCGGATGCAATGCGGCATGCGAAACTGTGTATTGCGAAAGTTGGGCGACCTATGGGGCAAAAAATGACTGAGGGTCGCAATTAGCTAAGTAAACAAGTTTCTTCATTGAATAAAACTTGAAAACATTTACAAGAATTTAATAGGAAAAAACAATCAAACGTGTCTCTGCAGCAGTTTCAAATTAGTTTTAAAAACTCACTACAAAGAAAAACTCTATGAAACTGAAAAAAGAATAAACTAAATAATATTTAGCCCCAACTTTCGTGGTAACTTTTTTAATAAGCCGCAGCAACATGTGTCTTTGCGAAAGCCAAGTACTTTCAAACTCAAGAAAAGTAATTTTTTCCAGCGAAAAAATTAACAACAAAATGAAATCTTGTCAAGATTTCTGTCACGCTGAGAATACTTGATCCATTACATCCTTCCACAAAGCCAATCAAAGCAGCCCATCTGAGTCCCAGTCCCCAGCTTTAATATTTATCAGACATATGTATGTACAAAAATGAAAAAAGTGCCGGAAGGCAGTACAATTTCACATGTGACAGCAGTGGAAGCTTTTCATATTCAATCCGATAGTGATCCATATTGTCAATTTGTTGCGACAATACCGAAGACAAGTTGAAAACACGAAAACTCCATTGCTGCCAAAAAAACTGACGAAAGGATACAACTTATTGGACATATTGGAAAAAATATATACACTTATGGGGACACTCCATATCTTTTCAGTTTAGTTTAAATTTAAATACAATTTTGACTCTTATTCGCCAGGTTTGTTATGTTGTCTTGCCCGCAAATTGATTATTCGCCCCGTTGGCTCTGTAACGTTTTCAACGGAGTCTCCAAAGCAATCCTACTTTTTTTTTTGCCTGTTTGTCTGGCAATTTGACATTGCCCGCAGCGGAAATTCGGAAGCGACGGGGAAGTGTCAGTTCCGCAAATGTTTATCATCAGAAGCTGCGGGCAGCTTGTTCACTTTGTTTAACTTGGCCAACCGAAGTCAAGCCTGCAAATCATAACTACTGCCAATATTAAAAAAATGGTATATTTTATAATATTAAAGTTAAAAAGAATATAAAAATAAGTATGAAGCAAAAAAATCGTTCCAATGGCAATATTCTTACTGACATGACTGTCAGGTTATATAAACAGCTTGGAACGTTAGAGGAATTGTAGACAAGCTTTGTAGTTGACAGTCCTTTTTATTTCCTCTTTTATTTAGTTATATCTTTTTATCATGTCGAGACCTGTTGTGTCATGGAACTTCTGTTCTACTTATTTAATTTTCCGACTCTGCTTTATTATTAGATAAGAAATTGTGGAAGTCGGGGGAGTCAACCTTCTTTCCTTATTGTCACGACAACGGTTATGACGAAGCGGAAAATGCGCTAATAAAATCTTTCTGTTCTGGGGCTTTTGTTTTGTTCTTTAAATAGTCGGAGCCAGCCCATTCTGGCTTCATTGTGCGTCAGCAGAAAAATTACAGTCTAGAGATCAACTCATCGAGAAGGCTCTACAGTTCACCATACCATACATAGTGTAGATTTGAGTTTATATACATAAGACAGAAGCACATCAAGTTAGCCAATTAATATCATGTTCGCTCCGCATTTGAAATTCCAATGGCAGGGCACAAACTTAAGCCAATTAATGCGCCTGCTCAAAAATTCTTTCCCACGTGTGTGGCGTGAGCAAATTAAAATTTCACAAAGAATTTTCGAAAATTATATCTAAGCACTTAAGCAGGTGCTTAGAGCCCAGGGAAGAGGGAAAACTTGAAAAGTTAATGCCTGTGTATCCTTGTGGGCGTTGGAGTTTGTTGGCGCAATGTTCTGCCTGATGTGAGGCTCCAAATGAGGTTTCCTGTGTTCGTTTTGCATATTTATTTGAGTACTGTGTTGTATCCCTGTTCCTGTCTCGTTTTCCGAGTTTATCTGGCAAGCGGCGTCTGAGCTGGGAATCGTTTTGGTTTAAAACTCATCCAATTATGTTGATAGTCACACGTACGCTTAGGGTGATAAGCGGTGTGCTTAAAAATATTTTGTGTATAAAACCCGGATGGGTTCTTTTTATGGTTTTTTGATGGCAAGTAATTATTTATTGACTCTGTTCCAACCACAAAATGCTGTCACCGGATTATCGAAAATGGTCAATTTTAAATTAGACGGTATATTTTATTTGTCTGACAGACTGTAATAGTCAGATAAAATTTATTTATTTTTTTATGGTTGACAGGAAGCCGTGGTCTAATGTGACGGGTTGGCATTTTCACTAAAAATTGTATCACCAAAATGATACGATATATGTATATAAATTTCGGATTGTCAAAAAGCTAAAAAAAAGAAAACCCAAACCACATATTGTAACATGGCACTAGCTCTAAAAATCAC
This sequence comes from Drosophila ananassae, assembly GCF_017639315.1. Taxonomy (NCBI): domain Eukaryota; kingdom Metazoa; phylum Arthropoda; class Insecta; order Diptera; family Drosophilidae; genus Drosophila; species Drosophila ananassae. Next base: position 11,763,444 of record NC_057927.1, on the reverse strand, counting down.
TTGTTCTAGAGGCTTTTTGAGGTTTCACCATATCAGCTTGTCACAAAATTCAATTGAAATATCATTTATAAATTTAATGAAATTTATATAATACTACAAGAGGTCGATGAGAACTCAACTAAATTCTTTTGTCCTGAGAAAATCAAAAGAAAAATTTTGATAAACGCCCAAGGCGACGAAAAACTCATGCATATCATTTCCTTTGGAGACATCCCATTCTGCAAGTCAGCTCTACCTTCTCCGCATGTTAAAATTTGAATTTCATCAAAACGGCAACAATCAGCGGCATAGCATAAAGTTGCTGCCTTTTTTTGTGGTGTCTCTGCAGTGTTTTTATCCTTTTTAACCTAATATCTTTTCTTGCCTGAACATACCATCTCTCTTTGCGGAGGAAGTAAATTAGAATTTCGACGTGCTTGGCTAGGAAAATTTATGGCTTTTGGCCTCAAACAAGACCATGCATGAGACGGCAGAGTCGGTGGCTTATGTTGGCCTTGAGAACACGCGGCGTATGCGCAACAAACGCGAATTTTCCGTTTGATGAAAACGTTTGCATACATTGCGGGGACTTAGGCTCTTGGGCGAACCAAAATTAGCATTCACTGCCCGAGTCCGCCCAGCTGCACTTCAATTTACATTCTTGACGGCGTTTGGCCAAGAGCCCGGAAAATCCACTGCCGTTCCAGCTGGGCGCGGCATTTTCGCGCTCCCTATATTGTGGCTTAATAATGTATACAAAAGTGTGAAAGCTCGCATATGTTGAGCATTTTTTTTATATTTTTCTTCTCTACGAGTACTTTTAAAATGTTCAACCTAGTTGGTTTTATTCTTTGCAATATTTATATGATATTTTTCAGGATACTATTATTTCGTTTTATTTAGTTCAACAGGAAAATCGATATGATAGATCGTCCAATTTTTATTAAACAATTTTTAAATTGTTTAAATTAAATTTGTACATTATAAAGATGTGTCAAAATCACTCCTATTTACAATTACAAATTGCAGAATTTCGTTGTCCATTTTTCTTTTTACAGCCTGTTGTGTTTATTTTTCGCGGAATCGAGCGTGGCGGCGACAACAAAGGGGTTGGTCCAGACAGAACCTATAGTATATAGAATATAGTATACATTTGCACCGAGCACGACTGCTTCGGGAGTTGAACGGCCTTGGTAATTGAATAGGGAAAATGTAGCATAAACTTGCCTTTTACTGCGGGAGGTTCTGGTTTGTTTCGCTCATCTCTGACCCATTTTCCGCTGCTATCGATTTTCTTCCAATCAATGACAACAAGTGAGAGCCCATCCGACTGCCGGCTTGACCCCTTCGATTCCATTGTTGAGGACCTGTTATGGCCATAATCGTGTTTGCGTTTCATTCAATTATCCCTGTGTTGCCCTGGTGCCCTGACTTTTGTCAGTCGCTTAGAAACTAATCCCAGTTCCTTGCTGGCCGAGCTCAATTTGAGGCCAACTAACTGGACTAACTCTGACGAGTTCATTTCCCCGGACCACTTCAAAAACGAGCAGCATAAGCAGCCACTCTAGTTCTAGTTCTTTGTGGCAGCTTGGCCAGCTCATTAATTTTACTCAACCGAAAATGAATAATGATGCCAGACGAGAGGCTATATCAGGGAGCCAAAAGTCTCCATCTGAAACTATAATACTTTGTGGGTGAGAGTGTCGGGTATCTGGGGTCGGGGAAAGTGTCTGGAAAGCAATTTCACAGGAAATTTTACTGGCCCTGGTCTGGGCATGATTGTTTCCCATTTTGGCAGCTGTTGCTTGTTGTAGTAGTTTGCTTTAGTTTGCTGTTGTTTGCTCTGAGGAACTACAAGTAAAATATTTATATTTTGGTTTTATTTTTTGCCCTAAACTGGAGCAGGATCTAGCCGGTTTCGTCCTGTCACCATCGAGGGGTCTCGATTACAAAAGTTGGAAATTTTGTAGTTGTTCCGTTTATGCCTTTGCGCTCTGTTTGTTTATGCCTCTGCTTATATTTTATGTTTTGCCACAGTTTCGTTTCGCCTTTAGCTGAAAGTTTTTACGGTCAGCTTGGGTTGGTTGCCCGATTTTTTGGGAATTTTTTGCTTTTCGTCCGCTTTTCCACTCGACCTGACGTAACTGGTCCCTTTAAATCCAATGTGTAGACTTCTTTAATATTAAAATTCAGGTACAAAATTGTACTTAAAGTGGTCTTTAATCTTAGAGCCTTTTAGATTTATAATGAAAACCAAATTTTGAAACAAGGAAGCTTATAAATCAGCTCCTTGCTCCTTCTCCTTTGTGTAAACCTTCCAAATTATTTTGATTAACTCCGCACATGGCAGCCATAAACTTTGCTCTTTATTCATAGAAATGAGAAATGTTCTCTGGGAAATGTGCCACCCAATTTCAAACACTTGGTGTGCCATTATTAGGGCTTTAACTTGTTCCACTTGAAGTATTTAATCCAAATTTTTAACTGAAATTATAAAGCTGAAAATTAAACTACAATGCTGTTTTTTCAAGAAAGTTAAATTCGATTTTATTTATTCAACAATAGTGTGAAATTACCCAACGGGTGACATAAAAATGCGATTTCCCTTGACAGGTCCACTCCCTCATCCAATTTCAATTTTTTTACTGCCCTCACTACGTAAAATTGTTCATGCCCCGCGGACAAGTTACACGTACATTACGGTTAAATTCAATTAAATTAATGATAGAGCCGCAGGGTTTTGCAAAAAGAAATGGAAATACTCAACGACGTGCCAAACAATTTTGGAAATAACCCGCGACTCCCTGCAGGATTTATTTCAGATACGTAGGATAAAGGAATGTATGTCGATACTGCACAATATATAACTGACATGCAGCTATTGAAAGCTTTCTATTCGCAGAGCGCCTTATCCACCTGTCGCCCAAATTCTAGTCCTCAGCCCATTTGCATTCCATTCTCCTGCACCTGCAGGATCAGCCATTGCACTCAAATTGCAAATTCCCTCACACAGCTACGTGCCCAAAATACCTATTTTGCCACTCAACTGCTATTCGAGTTCCGATGCAGCTCGAGTTGCTCCGCTGTCGGCCTTTTAATCAAACTTTGCCGGACACCAAAGCCGGGATAGACAACCCGGATGAAAGGTGGAGGCTTCACTTCTGCTGCGGTCGCAAACTTTCTGCCGCAAGTCGCAGCCCCGGGAGAAAGGTGCTTGATGTCTGAAAAGTGCACAGTCGGCTAAAAATGACAGCAGGTCAGGTCAACTCCAGGGCTATAAAAGCTGCACTGAAAAATATTATAATCCAATGAATGTTAATGTATTATTGTATCGATAATCACTTTCGGCAACAAACAAACTTAATTAAAATAGTTAACATTCAAAATTAAATAAGTTTATGAAAGTCAGACTAGATTTAATGTATATAAATTGAATAATAAAATAAAAGCTCTGTTCAGTGTATGTTTTTATAAAGCATTATCGTTAATAACAATGTCAATCATCCCGCGCTTTTGTTCACTTTATTCATATCAGAATATAAAACGCTGCGGCTGGTGGCCTTTATTAACTAAAATATGTTTTCGCCCCAGTTGGCTCCTACATTATGCAAACACAAAATTAAAAAAAACACAAAAGCTGTCGGCTTTTGTTGAGCTTGCAATTTTTAAACAATTTTATGGCCAGCCACAAAAGCGGTGTAAATTGAAATTACATGAAATTTATTAATTTGCCGCATTTTTGATTATGTGGTTGAAATATTGCATTGCCCAGTCCTTAACCGGATAAAATCAATGAATGCTTTTTAAATGAAGACTTTCCCGAAGGTTCATTTTAAACGAAATTTTAAATTTTAGCCAGAAAAGCGTCCAAATGGCGAGCTGTGAAATTTTACACGCTTAACTTTTTGTGGTCGGATGGTCGGAAAAAACGAGACTCAAGTGGCCAGTGCCACCAGTTGGGGCAGTCGGAGGAGTGTAAAACTTTAACAACCTTGTCCTTAAATACGTCAAAATGTGAGAATAAAACCCCGGAAAAACGACCAAACAGGAATTTGTACTTCTCTTAACAAGTAATAAATTGAGGGCCTTAATAAAGACAATTTACAACCGACATAAAAGGCATAACACAATATACATTTAAAGAACATAGACATTTTAAGCCATTTCAGAGTTTAACCAAAAAGCAAATGTTTATAACCAAAAAAAAAACAAACGCTTAAAAACTAAAAATACAAAAAAATTCATTTTGATTTATGCCCGGTTGATTTTCCAATCAATATAAATGTCTATAGAGGCTGAGTTCATTATAAAAGCGTCAATAACATTGCCTGCTTGTGTGCAATTATTTTTATTGGTTCGTCATAAATTATAATGTCCTGAATAAGTGGCGTATATACTTTCCCAACCCACCCTTCATGCACATTCTCTTGTTTTTGACACTGCTGCTTATTGAAAAACTTTCTCTTATCCCAGCCCCTAGCAGCGTCTCAGGGTGAAAGCTTTACTTAATAGCACCAACTTTCTGAACAGCATTTTATATTCCACGCTTACTTTACAAGGATTTGCTTCGGAAAAAATATGAGAGAGTTTAAAATAATTTTACGGAACAGCTTAATATTTTAACCAATTCGCGTACTTAGCTAAATGAAATTGTTTTCCTTTCTCCCAAGTAAGTATTTGATCTAATTTATTGTCATATTTAAGTTAAATATTTTGATGTTTCTGGAATTCCTATTACAGTAAAATTAACCTTTGAACTAAATTAAATTATACTTAATGCCTCCTGTTGCGTTTCAAGGATTAGGCAAATGTACAAAGCCTATTAGCCAGAAGCAATGGAATTTCATTAAATTAATTACGTTGGAAGGTCCTACAACCGCAAGGCATAGAGGAAGGCATTTTTTTCGTCGCATGTCCTGCTGGCAGTCGAAATTAAAAAAGTCTATCAGTCTATTTATAAATAGCCAATAAAAAAGAACCTTGTTAAAATACAAGAATTAATTGGGCTTTCTGAGCTCTAATCTTACAAGGTTTCCAAAATGAAATTCTAAGAGGATTGTCACCAAACTTTTGATGACATTTTACTTATTCTAGAATGACATGGAAAGTATGTACAATTCGGCATACGCTGTTTCAAGAATATAATTTCCACTTAGTAAGGCCTTAAATTTTTCCTAATAACTTTAACAAAATCTGTCGCAGCCACCACTTCGATAGTCAAAAGATAAATGGGACAAACCAATAGAGAGAAAGTTTTTAGTTTTTGTGTGGAAATGTTAGCTCGGAAATTGCAGTTGCAGCTGCAGGAACCTCCGACAAGCTCTTCATGCTGCGATAATTATATTGCCACAAATAGCGAAAGTACAAAAAAGTTTTGGCATAAAGTTTCGGATGCATTGCGGCATGGAAAAGTAAGTAAATGGAAATTATACTAAAACGTAGTGAAGAGGCTTTTGGTGGAGGGCTTGGAGAAATTATCATGTCATCCTCTTGGAATTTTATTTTGTTTTGTACGTGATATTGTTAAAGGATAAAGGAGAAATATTTAATTCAAAGGCCAGTAAAACCAGCTAACACCATTCCAAATTAAATGGCAGTTCATTATACCATTATTTCAAAATATTTTATATATTCAATATATTTCTAAAATTTTTCATCAAATTTTCTAGACGATCCCCTTCAAAGATGGGGAGAATGCATGGAAGGCCAATATGGCCCCCAGCGATTGCTATATCTTGGCCAATTTCCATCCGATTCTTGAGAGGTATACCTTAAAATGTTTGTAGATCGATTTTGGATCAATCTGCTTAAAAATCTGTGAAGAAAATATTTTTTACATTTTTCATCAAATTTTTTGGGCGATTTTCTGTAAATGCTATATAGAGTTCAGAATTTTCCTCCGATTCTTTAGAGGAATACCTGCAATACGATTTAAGATCGATTGAAAAGAATTTAAAATTAGGGTAGGTCAACATAACTGTTTCTTTCTTGTACTTTTTTTTCATTGGGTATATAAATGATTATTGCGGCTGCAAATCGAATTCAGAATTTACTCCATTATGCACTGGAATTCGGAATTAATCGTGCCTGCTTTATGAGCAGAGGAATCTTTATTTCATGTGAGTTAAGTAATCCAATATTAATTATTATCTCACTGCGCTATTTGTCATTTATTGGCTTCACCTTATAATTGTGTCAAAAACATTTGGAAAATGCACTTACTAAGTCAAGAGCATTTAAGAACTACAATGAAACCTGACAATTTCTGCCGAAAAAAAGTAAAGTTTCAAATCTTCAAAGCTTGTCATTGCCATGGGCAACTTTCGATTATACAGAATCCAAAATTGGCTAAGAGAGCGTTGCACTTTATGGCCAGGACGTGCGTGGAGTTTGGCAGCGAGTGGTAGTGCCTGCAAGGCTACTGGGATGAGAAAAAAAGTCTGGGATTTGTGGAACGAGTAGTGAAAAGCAATCAAGTGGGATTCTGCGAGTGATGTGTGATGGATATGGGAGTTGATTAATAGCACGAATAAACGTCAAAATGGCTGGTGTAGATTTATTTTAACCAACTGAAAAATTCCATTTTCGTAATAAATGCCCACTGTAGTAGATTAGTAAGTACCGAATCTGTAAATAAGGAATCCATGCTCCGTGGTATCGGTCTCTATTGAAAAAAAAATCAAGAGTCATTTGCATGTCACCCCCCACCACTTCTTTGCTCGGCCAGAAGGCAATTAGGTGATGTGTGGTGTGCCGGGATATGGGAATGATTGCAGTGGACCTGCGTTCCACATTCGGTGGCTCTTTTAGGCCGACTTAGAACGTACCAAGCCGTTGTCGTTCGCACGCACAATTACGTGGGCGAAAAGCGCATCCCGGAAATGGCAGAAAAGCCCGGCGGCTGGGGAAATTGCAATAGACGCGAGCAGAGGAAACTGCCAAGCGGGTAAATGGACCGTCTGCCGAACAAACAGACTAACAAACTGATACACCAATCGACGGGGTCACTCGGCGTATGAGCAATTTTGGTGGATCTCGGGATCGGATGGCACTCAGAAGTGTACGGAGTGCACACAAAAAGAAACCCATTTACTGGAAAGCTTCTGACATCACGTGCCAAGCATTTTGTAAAGAAACGGTATTTTAAAGTAACTTCTGTTGATAAGAAGAAAACTATTCTGATGGCCACGATATGGCATCATGTAAAGGCATTTTTATATGTCTGTCTTTAATAAAAAAATATATACATACATATATGTGTATATCAAGCATGCAACAGATTTACCCAATTAGATTTATTTCGGCGCGTCATTCCAAATGCAAACTTGATATTTTGCTCGTCAAGTCTTTTTCAAGATGCATGCTAATATCATCGCTGACAGACATGCACTCCGATTGCCTCATTCTGCGTCTTTCAGTTTTGGTTGAAGTTACCTTAGAATAAAATATAAAAGTACAAAAAAGATCTATATTCTTTCTCTGATTAAAACATTTAATTTGAATGCCATTCAATCCAAGCTTTGAAGCCTTAAAAAGATGAAAAGCCATTGGCCCAACCTGTTGGCGCTGGAAAACCCATTGAATTGCCTTTTCATAATCTCATATAAAGCCCGCAGCAAAGCCAAAACCCATCTGTCAAAGACCGAGTCTTGCCTTTCATTGGATAGAAAGCACGAAGGCTAAAGGAAATACATACAATAAGAGTAAAGCCATAATACAATTCAATTTGAGGCTTTCATGGAAGGTTTCTATTCAATGTGTCACAAGGCAATAAAGTCGATTTATCACCTCCGATATGATTGTAAGGACAACTGATTGAAAAATCATACACTTTGATACATTTTTTAATAATCCTTGATTGGAGGAAATATAATAAATGCCTATCAGTGTTAAAAACAAAACACTTATGAGAATGAGGTGATGATCCCAATCAAAAACCGAACTTCCTTTAAATTAGCATACAAATTGTTATGAATTCAATTCCCCAAAAAATCAATTGCCACAAATTTTGGTCCCAAGTCCCCCCACGAGCTGTGTCACATGTACATAATTTTCAGCGATTAATTCTTCTGGGAATAAAATGTATGCTTGAAAGCACACAAACAAAGAAATCATAAAAAGCGTAATAATGAATACGAAAATGCGAAAGTGCCCCCAGAACCGACGGACCATATTAGCATACAAGGAATGACAATGAAGGGAGTCGTCAGGACGAGGGGCTGATGGCGCAAATGACAAGGGTAAATGCGGAAACCAAGGGGCCAAGGCAGTTGCAAATGCCACGGGTTAGTTCGTAGCTCGCGTTACGTATACGCAGCTTGAACACAAAAAATTACGAATAGTCACGTAGCAAAAGTAAATTCAACCCTCCTCATTTCACACAGCTGTGAGTACGCCTTTATATCCTTGCTGGTACATTTCTGTGTGCATATGGGCGACTATTGTTAGCCATTTTAATAATTGCTGGGACAATTCTCGGCTACTAAACTCTCCCTCATATACTTGTGGTCAGCTGAAATGTCATCCGAGGCAATAGGTAATAGGAAAAAAAAAATTCTCAACTGTCTGGCCATAAACTTGCCACTCGCTGAGCCGAGTATGGAGACCAGAAGGGTTGCCATATAAAAATTCAACAGTAGCACATGCAAATAGTTTCGGAAATCTCACATATTTGCTTTTAATTTTCCAGCCACACTTGCATAGTCATGACTTTTATTTGTCTTTAGTGGGTTTATGAAACTGTTTTTGAAAAAAGTATAATAAGTATTTTAAGGCATAATTAAAAAAAATATTTTTATTGTATTTAAGAACTATTTATAATTCCTTATAGCGCTTAATCGTTCTGCAGCTTTTAAATTTTTTTCGACACCTTTTTATTTGGATTTGCAATAAAAACATTTTATTTGTTCTGTTACCTTCGTGGTTGACTACTCTTTGTTATTGAAACACTACAGCTGACAACTATTCAAGACCCGGGGAAATCTGACTTAAAAACTGTCTCAATTCCCATTTCAAATATGTAGCAAATTAAAAATAGTAAAAACTGCTTTGTCGAAACCAGGATTTACTTTCCCATTGGACTTCTTTTTGTTTTTTAAGCTATAGTTACATTGAAACCATATCTGTTATTACTTATTGGCAACACCAGATACCCTTGTTGAAAGGAGTTCACTGGATAGCATCTAAAGCCAATTATTGGTAAGAAATCGGAGAAAAAACTTTACCAACTCTACCGCTAAAAGTTTCTTCTCCACTTCTCGAGCATCAAATTGAATCCATTTTCAAGCACCAACTTCAATGAAAGTTCGAAAGCGGTTTTTGTTAGAAAATGTCATTTTATAAACTTGAATGAAATATTTATAAAATAAGAGACCCCCATCCATTATTCCAAAGGGAAAAGTTGAATTTGGTTTATTGCTTGTTTTGTGGTTTGAAAATTATATTTTATGTATGTATGTATATTTCTCACTTTATTTCCCATGGCATGGAAAGGAAAGGAAACCTGTAGACATGAGCTCATTAATTCGCTTATTTAAAAATTCAGTGCAGGTGCGTGAGGAAATTAAAATTTTACAGAGAATGTGCGAAAATTTTGCTTAAGCACTTAAGTAGGTGTTTAAGTGCCCGAGGGGAAAACCAACACCAAAAGTTAATGCTAATGTTTCGGCGTCGGTGTTCAGCCTGATGTGTGGCTGCTAAGACAAAGTTTGCCTTCTGTCACCTGTGGGATTTTTCAAGGGTTAAGGTGGGGGTGATGCGGGATGTCTGCGGGATGCCTGTTTTCTGTGGGCATCGTTTTCATTGTGCAAATATTTAAGAATTGCGGAAATCTCTGACACACGCTTCCTCCCGGCTTATCTGACAAGTGTTGTTTCAAACGATGAGGTTTTTTCTTGTTTTTATTTGTATGGAGGCTGGGTGGGCTTATCTAATTATGTTAATCGCCTCACGTACAGAAGAAGCTTAGAATACTGGTTTCGTGGGATTCTTAGTTTTAGAAATTAATAAGATTTATATAAATAAAATAGCGCACTTTAATGTTTAATAGAATGGTGTTTTTAATAACTCTTTATTCCATGAACCCTTTTTGACGCAATCCGCACATCCTGTGGCGGAAGTTGGGATATGTCCAACAACCACAGGGACTGACCACCTAACAAAAGCTCATTACACAAGTTATTAAAACCAAGCCTTAAACCAAATTATGAGTTCGGTCTATAATAAAAAATTGTTGAGCAATCTTTTGAACAAATTATTTGAGTTATATCTCTATATTATTTGAGTTATATCTCTATATTATTAGATTTATCCATTATATTATTTATTTTTAAATCTAATATGTCAATAAATAATTTTTAACTTCCCCCGCCTTGGTTTATAAAGGAATACTTACTCCTTCGAAAAGACAGGTAAATATTCTCCAACTTTTATTCAGAATAAAATGAAAATTAATGCTCTTCTGGGGAAATTAAAAAAAAAAATAAAAAATTAAATGCAGCGCCGCAGCGTTTATCTCTGTGGTTTTCTCGATGTTGGTCCTGACAGCACTTGGGTTGATGAGCAATTCCCGCCAGTCTGCATCCGTCACTTATTCCCAGGCGCCATTTCCAGGTTCTCTGCATCAAAAGACTATAAGGAAGAATGCTCGTTGACATATATTTTTATTTCTCCAGGTTGGAGAACCAACTGTTTGCCGAATAAAAGAATAATTTTTGCTTTATTGAGCACCTGGACTCTGAATGTCCTCGGAGGACATAAGGCTTCCTTTAAAAAAGTTACCTTCTTAACTCCATCAGGGCGAAAAATAAATTTAAATGTGAAATTAATTTTTATATGGTAAGGTGGTCCTTTAATTAAATATCCCTTTCTGTGAAGTCGAATATTCCAGTTTGTAAAGAAAGTAATATTATTTTTCTTTTGATGAAAGAAATATTACTTCCTCTGTGGTGTAGATGGTTTTATAAACAAAATCTCACAGAACCAATTTAATTGAGAATTAATTGCAAATATTCGGCACAGGCTTTTGTGTTTTTCCTAAGAATTTTCTGATTCTCCGAACAAAAAAGGTAATACTATTTGATTGAGGAAAATCAAATGACTCACCAGACTGTTGCTTTGAAGCCATTATAAAGCCAAAAAATATTATTTCGATATAAAAGGTAAGATAGACACTTCGTCTGGCATCTGTAAAAGTTAAACTTCAAAACGAAAGCAAATATGGTTCATGGCCGGTGGCAAAAAAATGTTCAAATGCACTAAAGAACATAAACAAACAAACAACAAAACGGAAAGCGACAACAATTTGCCAACTTTTGTAATTGGCAGGAGACAAGCCAAACAGAAGGAGACAGGGACGGAAGGTACTCCTTAATGGTAGCGTGGTAGCCACCAGACAAGTTAAAATGAAAAATTCGAACAGTTTGCTTTTAGTTTGATGCAACAACCAACAAAAAAGGGAAGCAAAAGCCATAAGACAGCAATCAGGCTCGGGCGACCAGGACAACAGAAGAAACTTAAAATGTCCTGCCCCTTATATGTGCCTGTGTGGTCGGCAGACTTTGGAGCTGGCCAACTTGTTGTGGTTTAAAATGCAGATTCCCGACTTGACCACCAAGTACGGGCATGTATTATATTCTCTGTGTGAGCTGTCCCAAAAACCGAGCTCATTATTCATCCCCGGTTGAGTAAAATTAATTTGCATGGCCAACCGCTGTAACCAACTTGGTAACTAAAAGGAGTTTATTATTTTTGTAATTTTTAAATGCACTATGTCTACATTGAAATATGGTACTGATAATCTTGAAATAAACAACAGAGCGTAAATCAATTAACACGCATTTTCATTCACCAATTAGATCTGAAATCCTAAGATACACTCAAAGAAACCATTTATTCTGGATAATCACTTTCCCACATGTGCACAACAATTTTACTTGCTTACGTCTTTCATTCATTAAGATTACTTATCCTTGATTACTCACGAAAATTTGGTTTTCTTAGAGTCATAAATATAGTCGAGTACTTACATCTGTCTTTACTAGATAAATGGTTATACTTTTCAAAGCGTTATATTACTCTTTATGTGGAGGCGAATGTTTTGTTATGGAATATGTTTAAAAAAATCTGTTGAATCCCCTTTAGGTGATAAACAAAAAATATTTAACACACTGAGAAGTATACGCCTCCTGCAGCGTAACATGTTGACTTTAGTTGAATAATTCAAAAGACAACAATGAAAGATGAAGGGGTGAGCATATGAAACCACATTATGTAGTCTGTCCCGTAAGCCTTTGTCATTTACATATGCTTATAAAAAAACGTTATGTGAAACACTGTAAATATCCTTTTAATTTAAATATATATACTTTCAACTGATTTTAAAGTTTGAAACCTACAGATACATTCTGGTTTCAACAAATTTGAGTAAAAGTATCTTTTGTTCTTGATATACTCACCCCAATGTAAACAGCCAAAATTAAAAATAGAGGAGCAAAAACAAAGCAAACGCAGAAAGCTGAATTCCAAGCTAAACAATGCACGAAAAGTACATATATAAACAGTTCACTCAATTAAGTTCCAGAACATATTATGGAATGTACTGGTGAGGTTACTCACAGACCTATTTTCGAAAGTATCGGAAATATAAATTCAATACAAAAACTGTTTTGACTACCAATTTTTGAAAATATTAAGTTCTTAACAAAATTAAGTTCAATAAAAACAAAATACAAATCTTTTAATTAATAAAATAGGTAAAAAACTAAAAAATATGCATGTTTATTCGTAAATCTTTGAATATATTGGTTATTAAAACTACTGTTGCCGCCGTACGGGTTAATTTTGTTTTCATTCACTCGGCGTTTTTCGTGCGCAGACTCTGCGATTTTCCGAGTTTTCCGGCAGAGCCGCAAGCGTCGCTGCCCCAGTCGCTGCCCCAGTCGCTGCCTCAGTCAACGCAGTGGCCGTGTTCCTCCATCGGCGACATTTCAGTTCTCATGCGGCTTCCATCGGAATAGCAAGGCGACGCCACACATCGGATCGAGATATAGCCGAGTGACTAAACGCTAAAATACGTAAAGGACTCAAATCAGACACGTGGGTGTGAAAAAACAGGCTAACAATCGCCATTACAATTACAAATACAATAAGCAGTGGCATAGTAATGAATGTTCGTAAAAGTAGAAAGCGAAAGTAACAAGTCCTTGGGTGTGAGTGCTTTTGTGTGTATTAAAGGTGCCAGAGTACCAAAGCTTGGAATAAAATTCATGCTACCATCGGGGGTCCTATAGGACTCCCCTTTTTTTTAGTTTAGAGCAATTAAGTTGTTCATGCCTTCACGCACACGAAACCACACACTCACCAGGCACAACTTGTTTTATTTGCGGACATTTTAACCCACAATTACGCGCGTGTTTAATCTAACCCAGATTCCGAGGTGGAAATATTTTCAAAACTCAAAATCGGAATAGAACCTAGTCAGATATCAGCTATCCAATTATAATCTGCGCTTTTTTCTTAATTATTCCCAGTAAAAATCTTAGTGTGAATAAAACTCTCATACATTATCGAAAGGATTTCATTCAAATCAAAAGATTAAATCGCCTAATTGCATGATTAATGTAAGTATTGATTGAAACTAAGCACTCCCTAAGATAGCCCAGAAAGACTGTAATTAAATGAAATAGATTGCCATTTAGGACGTGTCGAGAATCACTTAATTAGCCAAAGCCTTATCTTCACAAAAATTCAATAAGAGAAACCTTGAGAAATCCATTCAAACAGTGGCCCAAAATGATTCGCTTGAGATATTTCGTCCTGCTGATTTCCTGTTAATCAATTTAGCGAACTCTTCCCAAATTCCTTAAGGGCTGTCTTTCAATCCTGACTCCCTCACAGATGCATATTTAATTAGCTGGCAATTCATCAGCGAATTCTTCGGGTTTTGTTTACCTTTGGCAGTGCAATTTGCGTCCAACATAAAGGAAAGTGCATGAGCGCACACGAAAAAAAGAAATAAGGCGGCAATAAACAATAAAAATAAAACAATAAAAAGCCCCAAAAAACTCGACAAAATGGCCTGGAAAAGCAGGCAACATTATCGTACCGGTTGTAACGTGGGGCCCGAAAGGGGAGCCGCATAAATGGCGAAATAACGAGGGCAAAGGCGACAATGGGCGGGAGCAGAGGGACGAGGTGAAACGTCCTGGAAAATCCATGTGAAAGTTGATGCGCCACTGAAGCCATCCCAAATGTCGTGCGTTAGTGTTGCGGCAGAGCCATTTAGTTGGGACCGGCGTCACATTACGTATACGCAGTGTGCACGAAAATTACCGACAGTCACGTACCAAAGCAAATTCCGACTCCACGCTTTCGGTACAAACGTGTGGTATGTACTTGCACATGTGGAGGGGTGTTTGTATGTGCGTGAGGCTTATCAACCATCATAATAATTGTTTGGGGCAATTTTCCTGCCAAGTCCAGCCAAGGTCCCTTCGCGTCCATTCCGGCATTCGACAGGAATAATTACACACACATTTGGCTGTCATAAAAACCAAATTTGTTGAAATGTTTCAGCCAAAATGACAGCACAAAACATTTACAGCATTTTGTTTACTTTCCCCATCTACCATCCACAAGTCGCCTAAATTTAAAAGTCAGCCGTCATTTCAGTTTTTGCAATTTGCCATTTGCCAAAGCAAAAATGTCTTAATTTTTGAACATTCCATACAATGGATATAAATTCCATACAATGCATGCATACATGCATTTTGAAATGGTCTTTTATTGAAATAGGTAATTTCAATAAAATGAACAGATTAGACAATTTAAGTAAAAAAACACTTTTCCTTAAAGGTACCTTCTTTTCTAGTAATAGAATTTTTCATTTTCGCCTTGTTTCCGCTTCTTAGGATATGGAAATCAATGATTACTATTGAAACGGCACACTCAATGCTCTTTTAAGAGTAGTAATACAATGTATCTAGTATTTTGATTAAAAAAGAATAAAACCAGACTGATTAAACAGCAAGTTAAACCTAACTTTTTTTGCCTTTAATATTTTCCTTAGCTTTATAAATCCTTAGCTGCAAAAGCCTTTTTGTAAAACGCCGACGGCTAAGTATTTAACTTGTTTTCAAATCCCAAAAAATACAAAAAAACAAAACACAAAAAACTCATGCATATAATTTTGTTTCCTTGTATTTCATTCTGGAACTCAATTCAAGTTTTCATCTCGCTCGTAATAAAATTTGAATTTCATAAAAGCAAACAAAAAACAAACATGCAGTAGAGAGTGTGGTCGGTGTGTTGCCTTCTCGCCCGCATTGTGCGAGGAAGTAAGTAAGAATTTCGTGCTTGGCTAGGAAAATTTATGGCTATTGGTTTCACACAAAACATGCACGAGACGCTGGAGTTGGCGGCTTATGTTGTCCTTGGGAACACGCGACGTATGCGCAACAAACGCATACAAACGAATATTTCTTTTGATGAAAGTGCTTTCAATGGCTTTAATTTGCCAAAAAAAAGCAAAAATTTGACAGAGAATTAAATTCCAAATTCAATTTACATATAAAACGAAGTTGGCCTTTTCCTAAAATATCTTTCTTTAAGCGGAATCAGATGCGAATATCCTTTATATTATTATTGTCTTGCCTAAATTAATAATTAACTTTGGATTCTCTTCTCTCAGCAGGGTATGATATTTTAAATATTTAAACGGAAACAGGTCCCGCAAAAAACCCATCTCGGCCCAAACCTTTTCACTTCTCAGGTCTGGCTATTTTCGTTACAATTGCCCTTTCGTCCTTTTTTTTCTTTCTATGTGGTTTCCCACCAGCTGCGGCAATAATCACGAATCGTAATAAAAGTCACAGTGTGTTTCACACAGTACTTTTATGAGTATGTGCTTCGGGGGCTTTATATCTATCGTTAAAGTGCCATTTCTGGCTACGAGCGAGAAACATGATAAAAAGATGTTATTGCAGTAACAATTAAAAAATATTATTTTCAAGAAATTATATGGATATGTATAGAGAAAGTGTACTGATCATTTGCCAGCCACTCAGCGATGCAAATCACGTTTAAACCTCCACACTTTTACAGGGAATTCCAAGCAAAACAAAGCCTCTTCGATAACTGGTGGTCAGTTTATTTGGCATTCTTTCATTTCTGGTTTATAGCCCGAAAATCTCTTGCTATGAGGACCGGCCATTACTCAAAAGGACGCACACGCTGAGGCAGGACTCCATGTCCTCTCGTTAGATACATTGCGGCACGTGATGTAAGCAGTCATGAGCCATCGAGAAGCAGAAGCCCATCTGGCACATTGCCATTATTAATGATGCATTTGGCATGGCTTGGGTAGGAATTTTTGTGATTTTTTTCAGTATTTGATAGACATACAGAGAAATATTTAGAATATGCTTCAAGAAATAGCCTTTTTCCTTCAGTGTACCTGATAAAAAATCAGTAAGTCCCCCGAATTCCCCGACGTTCAATGACTGACCTGCAGTCGATAAAGCTCTCATCTGCAAATCCTTTACTCCGCTTCGGGGAACCCAAACCAAACATCACGTATACGCAATGGTGTTTGCCCGCCGGCAGCGAAATACTTTGTTATCCTCTTTTCTGCCCACTCTCAGCTGATGCGCTCTTTGCCCGCGTAATTGTGCGTGCCAGCGACAACAAAGAGACCAGACGCGGACAGGATATATCCCTTTACTGCCTTCATTCCTAGGACTACACAGCCCCCGCACCGAAATTTGCCAACTTCTGCAGGGCTTCTGTGCGGGCTAGAGGACCTTTAACAGGACACTGGTAATTGAATATTGAGAATGTGGTATAAGCTTTTTTTCATTACTGAATGGGTTCGCTTTCCGTTCAGCCATCGGCGACCCACTTTCCATCCATATAATGATATCGATTTTCACCCAATCAATGACAACAAGTGCGACCCAATCGACAATTTCAGACCCTTTTATTGGCCGATCAGACGGCCTCTACGGGTTGTGTTACTGCCTTTGATAGCTTCTTATGTAGGATAATCATGTTTGCATTGCATTCAATCAACGTCTTAGTTGCAAATGGCCCAGCTTCGAATGATGCAGATCTCTGTTTGTTGCATTAAGCCCGGCATTTCAAATGAATTGGATGTTAATGGGAATGTCCGATGTCGTCGCATACCTTTTAAATTTCGTTCCTACAGAATGGTGACAACTTTATTTCATTTCCTCCCCAGGCCGCTTTCATTTAGTATGTACATTTCTGTTGGACAAAGAATAATGGGGACTTAAGTTGCGAACATTAATGGAGCACTAGCGCCAAGAGCCCCATTTTAAAACAAAGTATTTGACATTTATTTGTCGCTGATTTTCCTCCTGTGCCGCTAATAGACTTACTTGCGTGTGGCCAAGGAAGTGGCCCATTAAAGATGAAAAATTGTTGACAAATGAAGAGTTGGCAACGGAATAAAGTTCCTTGTCAGAAGCCTACTTCAAATAGCTACCTGTCCGGTGTAGGGTATTATGCAAATTAGTTGAAAGAGAAGAACTAAAGAGAAGTGGAAGGCTACGTCGTTTTGTTTAAAGGACAGGTACCCATTTTGTTTCTTAAAGGCATTTGGCTTATTTGGGCAAAAAAAAGTGGGCTATTACTCAATGCTTAACGAATTTTTTCTGACTTTCTTTTAACGTCAATAATAATAAATAAAAGGTCAGGATATAGGCTAGGCAAACAAAAGATGAGCAGTATAGATTAGTTAGCTTTCTAGCCAAGTAATATTTTCTAGTTTCATCATCGAAAAACCAAACATTCGGATCGAAAATCTCGAAAAGTGCACTTTAGATTTTTAGCAACCTAAGCCCCTTTACTTGTCGGACTTAAAAACCAATGTAAATTCTCTAAAATGAATATCCTGTTGCTGCCACAAGCTGCTCTTCTATCGGAGAAGGCCTAAGAGCAGAAAGAGCACCGTCAGCCGAAAATGACAACGGGTCAGGTCAATTTGGGGCCAAAAGGAACTAAACAGTTCCCCGACGATTAAAGCCATATTTTCATGGTGCCGTTAACAACAATGCCAATCATCTGATGGCTCTTGTGCTTTTCGTTTTTGTTCACATTGTATAAAGAAAATTAAATGTCGACTGTGGTGGATGGGCTGTGGTTTTCATTAAGTGTGTTGCATCCTGTGATGGGCTTTCTGCACACAAAGGACAAAAAAATTGTGGGTATAATGCTTTTGTTGAACTCCCTTTTTGTGTACATTATTCAGTCCGGTTATTGAAATTATATGACCGCGTTGTAAACGGAACTGCATGATATTTATTAATGAAGCTGCAAGGTTTTCGGTAAATGATTGATGTATTTCGAAATATGAAAGGAAATACTTTTTGTCTCTACCTCTGACATCACTCAACAAATCCAGCCAACGCCGCTGGAGAAACAAATTCGGTGGCATAACCCCTTGAGCATCAAAAGTCAAACATCAATCGGTCGTAAAATACTTATTTTTATTTTACCCGCAAAGGCGACAACGTCGACTGATGTTTTATTTATTTCAAACCTTTCGAACGGCTGCAGGCCTCAGTTTCCGTCACCAACGGCTTCCGGTTTTCCTTTGCTTTTTCCGCCGGTTTTTTATTTCTTTGCTGGCTTTTTTATTGCGTGCCGTCAATCCCTCAATAAACTTCGTGCCCATACCTTTGTTTGCGGTGGCTTCGATTTTATTTCGATTTTTTTTGGCCTGCAATCCGTGAAGGCGGTTGACTTTCGTGCTTTTCCATTAGGAAGAGGACGTAGACTTGGTTGGGTTCATTACACCGAGTTCCGTTCATGTTGCTGTTGATTTTCAATTATTTTTATTGACTTAAGCTGTAACGTATTTGTGGCCTTGATAGCCAGTTCTCCTGATTACTGGCGCTGGCGCGTATTTTTCCAGCTTATGGCTTTCCAAAGTTGTGCAGTCCTTTCAGTTCATCATGCATTTCGCTGAAGTCCTACTGACTTGTTTTTGGCATGACCGCTTATTGAAAAACTTTGCCGCAACTTCTTGAGGCTAAAGTTTCTCTTAAACGGAAGCAACTTTTGCATTTTCAACGCCGTTTTATAATTTCATGCTATTTTCACTGCCTGCCATTCTGGAGAAGCTAAAAATGTTGCACGAGTTCATTATTTCCTCACAACAAGTCTTAATTATTTCAGCATTTTTGCGCGAAGACGAATTAATTGTCTGTCTTCACTTCGTGACTTGTGAATAATTGCTGTTTCCGGATTTTCCGGTTATCAAAGTAAGAGTTTGAATATTAAACGAGACTAATTAGTCTTCCTTTAAATCTTTTAAAATATTCAATATTTATTTCGATGTTCCTATTTTCAACTCGTATTCTCAGAAGGGAAATTCAGTTTTTCTGAAAAATATTACCACAAAAGAAAAACTTTTAAGAAAAATAGAAAAGTTGGGCCAGACTGAAAGGAGCTTTTCATTAGGCTGCATGCTTGAAAAGGCTACTCCGGACTCCGGAGAAATATTTTCCACTTTGAGGATGAGAACTCGCAGCTATTCACAGTTTCCAGTTGCATACTTTGCGGCGTTCGCCAAAGTTTGTTTGCAATAAGTGGCTGAAAAAATAAGAAATCTGTTGTGCCGCTTGTTGAAACTAAAATAAAATAAAACATAAAAAATACAGACAACAGAAAAAAATATTTTACGGCTTACTGTGCGGTTAGCCCATTGCAGCTTCCACAGTTTCCCGCATAAAATGCTTTTAGTTGTTAGTTTGTCTGAATGCTTTCTGTTTGATGAGAAAACTCCATCCAAAGTTTCTTCGCTAAGAACTATTCCTGTTTTTTCTCATTTTCTCCTGCCATATGCATTTGCATTCAGTTCATGAATTAAATATGAGCAATTATAAAGGTTTTCCTTGGTAATTGCCGAGAAGCCTTTCAACAAAAGGATGAATTTCAGGATGAAGTGGCAAGTCAATTGGGTAAATCAAGTTAGTTCAATTAGCATAAGCTTCTTGGAAAGTATATGACTCTACCTTGCATAACTTCATTTAAAGGTGTTAATTACAATCAACAAAAACTATCACCCACAAGAAACTAATTCCAGATCTGCCAAAGAGTTTTCTAAAATTACGTGGCTTAACAACGGGCTTGGTGGTGAGCCACTTGCTTGAACCCTAAACCACAATAGTGCCACGCCCCAGAACAGCCATTGAAAGTGGCCTCATGCCTTGTGTGAAATTTAAATTTACCCAATTGCGAAATGGTTTTTGTTTTCGGTCAGAAGGGCATTAATTAACTGAACTTAACAGTATGGTATGTGGATATCCCACAGGATATGGCCCCAGAGGTGTCTGCATAAAATGAATTGCCGGGCTGGTTAGAAGGAATTACTTTCCGTTTTTCGCTCTAAAAGTTTTCCCTTTCGTCGGTTTTTGGGAGACAACTCACTCTGTTATTTAATATGGCATTCAGTCATGCCAGTGCACATGCCCACATTCAACTTTAAATTGACTTTCTTAAGCAGAAGTTTGCAACAGACAAGGAAACAGGCAAGATATAGAATTTTTCCTCCTGGCCTTGGTCTGGTTTTGAACAAAGCGTTGATTGCTATTTTGTTATTCATGGAATTGCTTAAAAATTTAGATTGCCTTGTAACTTATAAGCTCAAGTGTGTCGCCTTCGCTTTGCCAGTCTTCATTTTCAGATGGGATTTGAGTAGCCGCAAGTGGAACTAAAAAACAATTAACTTAATCAGAGTCTGACAAAGTTTAGCTCAAGATACAGATGCAGATGCTCAGTATTTTCACCTGTTGACTGCTCCCTTTGACCGCTCAAGCGTGTGAACACGAAAACCCAGCTTATAACAAGCCCAGCCCGACGCATCGGGAATGAGCATCTAACAGATGGAAGGAGCAGCCACGTTTGATGCTCAACAATTGCGGTCGAGAGTCATTGAACACTGCATAGACACACACTTGTGAGTATCTCAAATCGATGTCAATGGCTGTGGAGGTGGCACATTGGCCATTCAACCCATTCACTGCCATTTGCCAGGAAAAACACAAAAGAATAGGGGGGAACGTATACTGTACACGGTAGAGTGTATTGGATTCGTGCTGCGCTATTTTGCATGGATCTGAAAAAGTTTTCAATCCCGGGGAAAAGGCACTTCAATGCAGTCGTCTGGTCTTTTAGTTTTATCTTCAGTCGTGGCTATTGGAAGTGAAGTGGCTATTTGGGATCAAAAGTTGTGGCTTTAATATTCGGTACTCCATCGTTGATTACGTTCTATCCTCCATTGTGGCCAGTTTTCATGTGAATTCCGTATAACTTTTTCCCGAGAATCAATGTTTGGGCTCTCGCGTAATAGGATTACACGATTTATTGCCATGACTTTGTTGAAAAAATATTTAAATTGGCCCGGACGACAGATCCATTGATTGAAAAGCTTAAAACAAAAATGCTTAAACACTTAACTGACGGTGAGCATGGCAATAACGTCTCTCGAAGCCCCGAAACCCCGGATCCCACTTACGGATTCTGTCACGCATATGGGACCCATATCAATGTAAGCTCTTTGGCTGACCCGGACATAAATCGACGTTCATTCCGGTGACCAATTTGCCATTGGCTTGCGTTTGCGTGTGTCCCGAACATGCCGGCCCAGTTCAACTGAGGGCTGTTAAAAGGTTCCCCAAAAAAGAGCACGGCCCATAAATAGTGGAGGTCGTTAGAAGTTAATTGGCCTTGAAAGCACATTCCCTAGAATTATGAATTTCAAGCTGCATAAAACTTAAACGCTGCCATTATCTTGACCAGAGCTTACAAATATTTGCCAACTTAATTGATTCAATTTGCATTTTGAGTAGTTTAAGCATGAAGGAAAAAACATTTTTTTTAATCAAATTTTATCAGGCTGTATCTGTAAAAGTTTTTCTTTTATGAAAGTTCATTTTAGTTATCAAATTTTGTTATCTAGTAGAGAATTATAAAATAACCTGCGGTTCATGAGATATAAAGCCATATCTTTTTTAAACCATAATCACTTCTAGTCATGCTCTATTTTTTCTTAAATTCGATTAAACGGAAGGTCCTTCAAGTAAAGTTTTTAGATTAGCATCTGGAGTTTATTGCCTTATGGTTATGGTAACGGGGAGCACTGCAACTGCACAATTCCATCCAACTGCAGCTGCAAATTGCAAACGCAATTCGCAGTTTCCATCCCCACGAAAATTGCTCTAACGCTGCAGTTATGCAAATTCAAGTCAAATGAGACTTTGTGTGCGACTGCCTGTGGCGGGGTGTGCGCAATATAGTGTGTCCTATGTGTGTGTGTGTGGGGACGATGCGTGAAATTAATTTCCCCCTCGAGAGCACCTGATGCAACCGAATTAAAGGTGAGCTGCCATTTAGATGTGTTCGAGTTTCCCGAAAGCCATGAAGTGCGCAGCTACAATTCCCAAAGTCCATTTCGAGGGATTACCGTTTTTGGAATGAAGTGAAAAAAAGGATGTCATTTTTGGGGCATACAATATCAGGAAGGTCAATCACTTGTCAAAAACAAGACCAACTTTACAAAGTGCCTACGGCATAAACCCAAAATCTAATGATAACTTACTTTTTAACTGGTTCCTTGAATTACCATAAACTGTACAAAGATAGGACTTTGAAATCTGGGCCCATAATCCCTCATCAGTCAAGGACAGAAGGCGGAACGTGTTAGCCCCTTACATCGATTGATTATAACCTAATGGCACAAGAAGCATCCAAAAACAAAAACTTATAATAAATCATGGCGAGTTGAGACAAAAAGTGGACCATCCAGAATGGGAACCCCAAAAAATGTTCCATGTACTGCGACAGAGCTCCCCAAAGTGCCTCTAGGTGTTTGTCGCTCAATCAAAGCTGACCCCGAGCCTAATGAGACCCCCACACTCCACTTGGGCCTGGGATGCCATTTACAGGCAGATTAAGAAATTAATGGCCTACAATTGAGCGGGCTACTTTGTCAAGGAAGGAAGATTTGAGGATAACTTTCCCTTCATTTTTCATTTTTAATGTTCGCCACGGGCAAGCTTGGGTCCATGAATACGCGATTAGGTTGCAAAAACTTTATTAAAAATTCCTAAAAATGCAGAGTCGGGGATGGGAGATTTCAATTTTGTAGGGCAGACTAATTTAACGTCCTGCCAAAGGCTTTTAATTGTTTGCAAGCTCGAACACATACTTCGACTCAGGCCAGACCAGGCTCTTTATTGGCTGCCTTCGGCTTTGTCATAAAACTTTTCTGCCAGCAGCTGCCAAAGGAAGTTGACGGCTGTCCGCTTGGCTGCCTTCGTGGCTGATTCGATTGTGGCCAAGTCGGAGCGACAAAATTAAGTAAGTACGGCAAAGGAGCAAAGCCCACAAGCAGATCCTGCTGCTGTTCCAGCTCCTGCTCCTGCCATACACCGAAGGTCATTAAACGGGGACAATGGCCACTTTGCCTCCTGGCAGGAAATGAAAGACAATGTCAGTACAGTGAAAATAAAGCAGTTTTATTATAAAAACTCCTGAAAATCAGAAATATTTTCTATACTAAAAGTCTGTTACAAAAACTCTGTTACAAAAAGATCAATACTCATTTAATATATATATAATTAGGAACTTTTTTTCACCGTGCATTTGTGTTTATGCCTTAGATAGCAGAAGTATAGTGATGCATATTGAAAGCTGGCAAACACAATGAACAAAAGGTAAACTTCATTTGGCAGAAGACAAGTCGCGATAAGGGGGTGCAGGACGGAGAGGCAGCTTCCGTTTCCGTCAACACTGGCAGCGAATGGCGTTTCCGGCCAACTTGGCTCCCAGCCAAAGGGAAATTGGCTAGGAGGAGGACAATGTGTTTGGCAGCTCGTTCGACTGCTTAGTGGCTAATTTGCAAATAGATGAAAATGCGCCACACAATTATAGCTTTGGCAGCCGCCAAGTCCCAGGTCTGATTGGAACTCGAGGGATTTAATTATAAATTTCTTGGCGGACCAAGTTTATTGGGCTTGTTACTTACCTTAATGTGCCTTTCTTGGTGTGTGCTTTTCGCAGGAATTACCTCAGTCCTCAGAAACTTAATTACATTACTGGATCACACATACAAATGGCAGAGTTCGACAGGCCCAACCACAAATCTCAGTTGGCTGTTCTGATGGCAACACCCACACACACCCCATCCGACACCACACACACCCACTCAGAAACACTCAAAATCGCATAATTAATGCACAGTACTTGCGGCTATTCCGGGCAGGCCCGTTGTTGCACATACGCCACGTGGGCCACCCCGAGAGTGTGTGGCAGGACCATAATTTGCAATAAATATTGATCCGCAGCTGCCGCAGAGGCACGAGAGCCCTGTTTCCCAAAACAGCGATTGATAGATGGCTATATCTATTTGGTTTTGGCCATAGCCCAGAGCCAAGCTGCAGTTCCTCGAACGATAATATTTATCCGTCATGATGACAGATTCGTTTGAATTGATTGCCAGTGGTTGGCAAATAAAGTGGCAAAAGTTTGATAGAATTATTGAGGCGATTTCCATGGTCGTTTAAGCTGTCAGAGAAATTCTGCATTGACATTGCCACTTTGACTTTAAAGCCACAATGGGTCACGCCCAAATTCGCTTTAAGCCACACGCTCTGGCCCCATAAATTTTGTTTCAAAAGCTTAGCTACAGTTTCAGCCCGTAAGTCACAATCATTTGTCATAATTCGAGCTGCCCCCAAGGAAGAGGGACCCCAAAATAAAACAAAAAACAGAAACAAAAGAAAAACACTACCCCAAAAGTTGACCCAACAACACCTTGGGCCATCGATGTGGCCATTAAAAGTGGCAACAACAACCAGCCAGCACAGAAATTGGTGGCAACGGGCGGGAAAAACACGGAGAACGAACATGGCGAACATTCGACACGAGAATCGACTGAAAACCAATTATTTACACTTCGGCAATAAAAATATGGAACAAAAAACGGAGAGTTGCCGGCTCACAGGGAGTGTGGGAATGAAATGTGTCAAAAATGCTGCTGTGCAATTTATTACCTTTAATTTTTCTTGGCTGATTGCTGCTGCTCGTGGTGTCGTCCTTACCCTCTTTGTCATTTTTTGGAATTGCATTTTTGCGGATTGTGGATATAATTTTTATGACCATTGCCTTTGTTTATACTTTTACTTTACGTTTGGCTTCAACTTTTTTATGAGCTCTCCGCCGCTGATCCCGAGATCTCAGCGGAAAATCGAAAAACTTTTAAGAGGCTTCAATTCGCTTGTTAATTTTAATCCCTTTGAATCGCTCCTCCCTTTGCAGGACCCCGAAAGGACCAGCGTAAATTGAAGCCCAAGGAATGCCCCAAATCGGTCAACCTGTGAGTTTGAGTCCTGCGTGAGTGTTGGTAGACTAAAGGATGGCAGCGTCCAGCTCAATTATGGAAACCGTCACCATTTTGGCCCTGCTCCTTGGCCTATTTATCCGGAGTGGTAAGTTGAATAGTGGGTTGCAACTGAAGGATGAAGGATAACTTATTCCTTTAAAAGGCTACTGCATAGACTGCTTCAAGTGCGTGTCCTATAATGGAGCGAATAAAGCCTGCGACGATCCGTTCCACAACAACTACTCCACGGCCATTCTCGAGTCGCCCTGCATGGGAGGACGAAAGGGCCGTGATGGCCTGTTTCCGGCCACCGCCTGCATCAAGATCGCCGGCTATTACGGTAAGTGTGGCAACCGGCTGATGAATGAGCAAATGCCTAACCTTTTACTTTTCACCTTGCCGCCCTTCCACCCGCAGATGAAACCGGAGAGACGATAACGGTGAGGGGTTGCGCCCTGGACAGCGGCACCCTGACCACCGACACCGAAATAATAAGGATGTCGCATTGCGGAAAGTTCTACTACGATGATAAGTGAGGAAGCCCATTAGTTTTGTCACTGCACTTAAAGAAATATTTCTATTTTAAGCTTATTATTTAATAGCCTTATAAATGGAAAATTTTATTATTCTTGCAGTGTAATTTTAATAAGTTTATGCAATGTTTTTTTCCGGTTCCACCTCCACAGGTACGTGCACGGATGTCTGCAGAGCTGCAGCGACGCGGATGCCTGCAACTCGGCCAAGAGGCATGGCCACCATGCCGCGGACCTGGAGTCGTTCATGCGGCACCTGCTCAGCCTGGCTGTGCTTTCCTTGGCCGTCGCGAGGTAGCAGTATCAGTAAGCGGAGGAATTTCTCGAAGGGAACAGGGAAATGCGGCAAACGAAGTGAGGCAGCGTGAAAAGCATTTAGTTAAGGTCGGCTGCGCGCGTGGAAATCTTTTCTTTAGGCGTCTCTCCTCTCTACGAATCTATTTCAGTGTCTAAGATTGCACCTACAATAATGCACAAGAGCAACTTCAAAAGCAGCAAGGACACGCGGACACTCGGACACAACACAACCACACACTCTAAATCAAACACACACACACATAACATTATGGAATTCATCAAGCAATTATGTGATTTATAAATGAATATTTAACAACTATCTAACAATAATTGATGAACACGAACGGAAACTATTTAGATGCTAAGCATTCGAGAGTCGAAAATCAAAGGAACAACACACTGCAAACTAAATTCAAATTCTAACTGCAATTATTTTTAGACTCTAAGAACGAACCTAGACTTTAAATGCTGTCGCTGCTAAGTTTCGATGGAACAATATTATAAATTAACGAAAGCGAAATGTTTTACGATTTATATGAGATCTGTTTTACCTTAACTCGAATAAGTATGAATTTTTCGCCTCTCTAGATGAGTATTGTACATATACAAGAGAATATTTATCTATTTGTTACATAAATGCTGAATTTTGGGCAAATTATAAAATTAAAAGTAATTGTGTGTAAATGAATTAGTATGTAAAATTAGCAAACGAAAACTGTGAGTCAGGGTCAGTCCTTTATTCGTTTTATTTTTGCTATTTTTTACACCAAGGAGTCATGCAACAAAAAGATTATTTTATTTATCTGGAACTATTTTCTGAAGTGGTTTCCTGACTAACTGTTTTCTTCCAAAGAAAATAGTTCTGATTACTTAAAAATACACTCAATTCCGGCCCTGCTTAAGCCTCTAAATCATGTCATAAATACCGGTCATAAATGACACAATTCGGCACTTTATAGACTTCTGAATGCAGACATTGGTCTGCTCTATGTTGCCGCCGGTCTGATCAGTACATTCACTAGCTGATTGGCTATCTGGCCATTGCCGGATAACCCGATAAGGTGACGGCACCCACCTAGAAATACCGCTTCCGATTAGAGCTCTTCAGTACATTCTAGCAGATCGAACAACATGGACGGTAAGCAGGAGCGCATAGCTCTCAAGAGAAGGATTTAAGCATCCCGATACCTTTCAGAACACAATTGGCTTCACTTCAGCCACGGGGCCATTCCCCAGGCAGCCGTTGTTGCTGGCCACGATTCCGACGGCGACACTATCTTCATCGGTCGCGCCTTCTACTGCAACGACATGTTGCCGGCCAAGATCATTCCCAACAAGGGCAAGGCGTACGTGGCCTACGCCAACCAGGAGGTGGAGCTGGAGAACTACGAGGTGCTGAGCGGCTCCAACTACGAGTGGCTGCCGGCTGAGAACGGTGAGGTGCCCCCCGGTGCCGTCAAGGTCGGCCAGAACGTCGATGGCGAGACCCTCTACGCCGGAAGGGGCTACCACGCCGGTAGTCTGACTGTCGGCAAGGTGCACCCATCCCACGGCTGCCTTTACATTCCGTACGACTCCGAGGAGGTGAAGATCTTCGCCTACGAAGTTCTGTCCCGTCTCAGGCAGGCGCGATAAGTGCTCCGCTCGTTACTTGTTAATCACGAATAAACTCGACACCCTTTTGTAGAAGCTCGTGGGCTCTAATCTTTTCTTTATAGATGGTCCTAAATTTCCACGACCTTATCATATTTATTTTTAGTTATTAGTGATTGGAGTGCCACAAAATCTATATGTTTTTAACACTTTAGTTGTCCCACTTGAGTGGCAAATTATCTACAGACTTTTGGAAGGGCAAGGACTCTAGAGCTTGCAGTTTTCGCTTTTCGCCCCTTATGCAGGAAACAGTTCTAAGTTAACAAAATCAAGCAAAGTAGCATCTCTCATTAACGACTACGTTCTGAACTCCTAAACACTTAGTTTTAAAGTCTAACTACATTTCGAAAGGGGGAAGGATAACCAATAGGACCAAACTAAACAAAAGCAAGTCAAACACTAAGGCAGGGCTACCAGATGATAATGGCAAGAGCGAGGTACTCGTAGCTACCTGCATCGGTTTTCAATTTAAACTGTGCGTATTTAGTTTTTATTTTTACGGACTAAGCGAGCTTGCAATGGTTTCCGCAAATGAAAAATCAACAACTATGTATAAACATGGGGAGAAGTTTTTGATAAATCTCAATGGTTTTTGCTCAGGAGCATACAAGAAACAAACAACATCAGATAATTCAAAGTTTTTCTCTGCTGAAATCGCTTGCTTGCAACACAATTCAATGCAAACTAATCAAAAGTAACACAAAACGCACCTTATCGGATAGCAGGACCTCCATCGAGGGAGTCCTTACTCAAATCTCTATCTCTCAAACACACACACCTACACTAAATGAACGACCAAGCAAAGTTTGTAAAAAGAATACAAGAGTACATTGAACGTTTCATGGCAAGGCAATTGCTAAACATTTTTGAATGCAAATGTATCTAGCACATAAGGAGAACTTTATACATATACAAGCGATGCGCAGCGGGTGGATTAACGATAATTATATAATCTAGATAACGACGCTAATTGAACTAATCAAATTAAATTTAAAATTCAAATTGTTTCTCTTGCATTTAAATGCGTGCGTACAACTTTTTCTAATGCAACATTTTTGGGCAATGGAAGCATTATCCAATGAACTATCAGCATTTCTGAATAAAAACTGCATACATATATTGAAATTTCGATATAGTCTACGAGTTTTACTAACACTACACATATTTACAAACAAGAAAAGGGTCTGGGGATGTGGGTCTTCAATCTAAGAGGGTCTTCACATAGGCGGCGTCTTCTTGGACAAACTTCTCGGACTGATCGGCGGGTACTTCCACTTCGGTTTTGTAGTTATCCAGTCCAATCTCCTCCTCTTTTCTGAAAATAATAGAACATGGTTAAAAATGGATTTCAGTGGGACTATTTGTAGTACTTACTTGATCAGAATGTCAACCACGTTCTCGCAAGCCAGCAGACAATCACTGTCCCGGCCCACTTTGGCCTCCCACTTGTGGTACTCCCGCAGGATCTCGTAGATGCCCTTGGCCCGCAGGATATCTCGACTACGACGCGTGGAACACAGCTGTAGGAGGCACTCTAGCAACATTTTTCGCAGATCCGGATCTTCCTCCCGCGTCTTACTTTCAGGCAGATACTAAAAAATAAAATTTGTATAAAATAATATGTTCCTAATAAAAAATATGACATCCTGCCTGAAGTTCTATAGGCAACTTTTCATTGTCTTCATCGCTGTACTCTTCTGGCCCGCAGAGCGGCTGCAGAATAGCCACCAGGATGCTGTCCTGTTCGTTGAGAATCACGTCATGGTACACTGCATCGAAGCAAACGTTTTTTAGGATGCCGATGGTACCACCACGTCGCACTACACTGGCCTCAAAGGATGCGAAGGGCAAAAGTTTCTCCAGTAATTGATAGCGTGCCTGGCAGCACAGTTCCCGACCTCGGGGCACCTGAGTTAGGTTACAGAAAATGGGCGCTAGGTAGTGGAGCCTCGCTTTCTTCTTATTGTAATCCAGCTGGGCGAAAGCTTTGGCTAGACGGGGAAGTGTCTGCTCGCTGCTTTCCAATATAGCCAGAATCTCATGGACCAGCGACTCTACGCGTGTAAGATTGCTGAGAACCATGCTCCAAGGGTCAGCCAGATCCGATTGATCGTCGCAAATTTGCTTAGCAGCGACATTAACGATTTCGAAGGTCTGAAATAAAAGTATTTACTATAAGATCGTTAAATGATATCTTTAAAACAAATCCAACCGGTTGCACTTTCTTGGCCAACTCGAAGACTTGGACAGCTCCCTGCTCCTCGGCCGTCAAGTTTATCAGACTCAGAACCGCATCCTTGGCCACTGTGTGGTTGTCATCATATGTAAGACCAAAAATGGCCATAAGCATATCATCCAGGGACAGTATAGCCTCTTTTCCTTCCGCACTTCCTGTTAAACCTAAAAATATGAAATATTTATTAAAGTTTGCGGCTTTGTGACGTCACTGTTGACCAAAAACAAACGCACGTGTTGAGCGCTTTAAGTTTGTTTTTACCTAAACTCACCTAAAACGTGTGTTAAGGCCACCGCCTTGAGGTCGAGTCGTTGATTAGGCTGCATAAATTGCACCAGTTCCTTTACCGTGTCCATTTTGTGCGTTGTTAATTTTAAATTATTATTTGAAAGTTAATAAAGACGAGGCGCAACAATAATAGTGGAAGCAGTATGACCGTACCTCGGGAAACAATGACAGTGTTGAAAATTACAGAAATCACGATGCCCGCTTAATTTAAATTCAAAGTTAAAACTTCCTTATCCTTTAAACTTAAGACTGGTTGGCAGAAATAAATCCTATGAACCCTATATTTGTTCAACGAATCGTCGCACATCAATTATTTTTAGAGAAATATATACATTTTTCACTTATAAATGTTCTATTCCGTCATTCCCTTTATATCGCCATCTATTGGAAGGTAGGAGAAACTAACAGCGCGCCCATTTAAAATTAAATTAAAGTTCTCTAATTTTTTTTGGTACAATTGGTAGTTTTTTCAACAATATTGTAAAGTTTACATATTTTTACTCCGTTGAGTTTTGTATATTCCTTAGTACACTACCCCCAAAAACCTAAATCCCTAAAATAAAAGTCAAAATGTTTTTTGTTTTGTAAGATGTATATGTTTATGTATATTTAAATTTAATTGGAGTTTTAATTCTTGTTTAAATTAACTAAGCTTAAACACTTAAACGCGCGAGCGCAATATAATGTAATGTAATGCATTATCGTTATAGAATTTCTGTAGCTCGTATAATCGCCTTTTCTGGTTTTCTGTTTTTCTGTATTTCTGTTCAATATTTCCAATTAAAATCCCTCAAAAACCGTGCTTCACATTTGATTAAAGTTTAATCATTAAACTAACCGAATGCAATCCAATTCAATTCAAACCAATCTCGTTTGCTCGCCGCGATCTATATTCATGTGGAGTAATAATAAACAACGAGAGAGAGTTAGAGAAAGAGACACACAGGACACGACATCTATAGCTAGTAATTGTAATAAAAGAGTCGGGAGGCCAACGGAGACAAAGAGATCAATAACCACCAGCGCGTGGCACCACCGTCACAACTCGTAGGTGATGTTGTTCATGTGATCGCGCATCTTTCGCGCCTTAAACGGAGCCGCAAAATGTTCGTACGCATTCTCAGCGTTGTACGACGAGCATCTCCTCAAGCGATGGTGCTGCAGGGAGCTACTATACGGAGCATTGCCGTGTCCGGCACCGCCGGCTCCAAAACACCGCATAGCGGCGCACAAGAAACTGCACCATCTCCACGACGAGGTAAAGGCGTAAAAATGACGACTTGCCCCGCCGCCATCGGCATTACCCTTGGACAGCAAATGCTGGCGGCTGTGGTGCAAGTACGGATTATAATTCGAGCGGAAGCTGCCACTGTCGCTGCTGTGTCCGCTGTCGTCACTGCTGCTGTCGCTCCGGCGCAATCCCAACCGAAAGAGATTCCCGTTGTTGTGAGCAGCATTGGCAAAGTCTTCAAAGTCCAAGGGCGACTCGTATTCAAAGTCCCGATCAATGGATACGGCGGGTGTGATGATCATAAATTGACTATATCTCTGGCTGCGATTGGGTCGCTGGTGTTGCTGCTGTTGTTGCTGTCGATTGTTGCGCTGCTGGTTGGCCAGAGAGTTGAGCAGCGTCTGATTGGTGTCCACTGAGGAGTAGCTATTGCTATTCGACACCGGCGACAGGTCATTGTTATTGTTGTTGTTCATATTGCCGCTTCCCGGGTTGGCAGAACTCGAGTTGTTATTGTTGTTGTGCGCAAAGACGCCAGCTGGGGCAGGTTGGGTGGTTGTAACAACCGTATGATGGTGTTGCGGCTGATGGTGATGGTGTTGAGTTTGCGGCTGCTGCTGCTGCTGCTGCTGGGGCTGATAGTGCTGGTACTGCAACTGCAGTGGCGGCTTTGTTGGCTTGGCACGCCGCTTCTTGGCAACTGGAGCTGAGGTCTGCTGTTGTGGTGGTGCTGGCAATGGTAACGGTAATGGTAATGGTAACGGTAACGCTAACGGTAACGGTATCGGCAGCGATCGGGGTTGTTGTGGTGGCTGGGGTTGGGGTTGCTGCTGCTGCAGTTGGTGTTGCTGCTGCTGTTGTTGTTGCTGCAATTGTTGCTGCTGCAGTTGATGTTGCTGATGTTGATGTTGCTGCTGTTGTTGTTGCTGCATTTGTTGTTGCACAATTGGCTGCTGCTGCTGCTGTTGTGGTTGTGGTTGTTGCAACATCTGCTGCTGCTGCTGCTGTTGCAGCGCTGGGGATGTGGTTGTGGGCGTGGAGCCGACAGAGGGCATCCATCATCTTGTATCTTCCGTCCCGCTACTGCTGTCATCGGGTTTCACGATCTGGTAGGTTATCAAGTACTCTGGATAAGACTGCAACACGAAAAATCCATTAAAATGTCACTCAATAAACACAAATGTTCAACTCTTACCTGTTCGCCCCGATAGACAACATACTCGGCGAAGTGCAGGCCACCAGCCGACGGACGTCCCACCACCGAGTGGTGGCCGGGTGGTGCGTGGGCCATCTTCATGGCGCTGTACTGCAAAAAGGACTTGCCCAACGCCACTCGGCACAGGAGCAGTTGCCTGCGAATCAAAGAATCGTTATGGTTTCAATGTATTTTGTGGTTTCTGTTCCACTCACCTAGGACACACGTAGCAGGACTTGTCTTTATGCGAGGGACACCCAATGCCGCCGCCAATTCCGTACACATACTGGTTGCTCTTCGAGCTGTGCTCCGCAAAATAAATGCCCGCCCCAAACATGCCACCGATGTAGGCGTGGCGTTCATCAAAGCCCCGTTGCACAATCGCATTGATGAACGGACTGCCGTGGAAGAGCATCCGCTCGTTAGACTGCAAATAGTTCTCCTCGGCGATCTCCTGGCGGCGATGAGCGTACCGCTCCCAAAGCTTTCTATTCTGCACCTTTTGAACCTGTAACCGAAAAGCCAGAATCTTATTAGGCTCCCAAATCAAATGAATAGCTGGACAAAGCCACATACCCGAATAATATTATAGCGGGTGAAATAACCTCCGGCCTGACCATTGTCTCGATGCTCACGGATCGTGGCCTGCATCTCCTCTTCGACGGCCACGAACTCCTTGTCGTCAGGCAGCAGGTCCACCAACAAGGTGCACAGATTAACGTTGTTACCAATGCCTGAAGGATAAACAAATGGATAAGAGATTATGACTTCCATGAGCTCCTTAAAATAATACCTGTGGTGGCCCTGAGCTGGGCAATTCCCTTAAGTATCTTGTGGCGGAAGCCGTAGGCAGAGACGCCCACCTGCTTGAGATCGTCGTGGCCCATTTCGGCCAGTATGTCCAGGGTGATTTGCTCTCGTTCGAACAGCTCGATGAGGTGGTGCAGCTGCTGGCTACTTAAGAACCCGGACACATTCGTGATGGACTCGGCGTCGGGCAACAGATCATCCGAGTTGGATGCCTCCGCGCCATGAGCTTCAGCACCCTGGGCGGGACTGATGCGCGTAGACAGCGGCAAGGGGACGGGAACACTGAGCGTCATGGAGGCGCCAGTGGGCAGGAGGACCGTTTCCGTCGTGGGTGACAGCATTGTGGAGGAGGAGGACGAAGTGGTTCCCGCAGCCGATGCAGCAGCATCGGGGGCTGGAGAGCTGCTGCTCAGCGACTGTGTGGAAGCGCTCAGTGCCTGTTGGCTCAGGGAGGTGGCCATCGCGTCTTGCAGCAGACACTTGACGTCGTCAGCCGTGGCCAGCTCGATGGGCGTCTGACCCTCTTGGTTCTTCAGATAGGCGTCCGCTCCGTGGGCCAGAAGAAGGGAACACAGCTGAGTGCGACCCTTCTGAGCTGCCTCATGCAGCGGCGTGAATCCCCATTTGTCGGTGGCGTTCACCACCGTCTTGTGCTTGATCAGCAGCGCTGCAATGTCCAGGTGGCCATAGCTGCTGGCATTGTGGAGGGGAATGAGACCACCCTTGTCCTGGGCATTCACGTCCGCTCCGTGCTCCAGAAGGTATTCAGCGCACTCGTAATTGTTATAACCGGCAGCTAAGTGCAGTGGCGTGGAGTTCCTGCCCTGAGCATCCCGGCAGTTTATCGTTTCGGCGGTAACCAATCGCTGGACCCGGGCCAGGTTGCCCTTCTTCGCGGCATCCAGCAGCGCCGACGGCCCCCTCAGCAGCTCCGCCACATCGTGGTCTGATTCCTTGACCAAGTCTGCCGGGGTGGCCCCGTCGCGATTCTTCTTCATGGGATCAGCGCCGTGCTTCAGCAGCAGCTTGCAAATGTCGTACTTGCCCTTGGCAGCCGCTTCGTGCAGCGGCGTAAACTTCCACAAGTCCGAGACATTCACGTTGGCGCCGTGCTTGACTAGCAGTTCGGTTACTTCGTAGTGGCCATACGAACAGGCGTTGTGGAGGGGCACTAGGCCGCCCTTGTCCGCCGCATACACCTCGGCTCCGTGCTCCAACAGAAACTGAACCACGGGAACGCGGTTGAAGCCGGCGGCGAAATGCAGCGGAGTGGAATGTCGTCCGTCCAGATCCCGGCAATTGACGGTGTGGGGATTGTTGAGCACTATACGACGCACCGTGTCCAGATCGCCGGCCTTGGCCGCTTCCAGGAGATGGGTCTCGCTGTCCGGTGGATTTTTGAGCAACTTCAGCACGGTGTCCGAGGCGAGTTGCGAGGCGCTGAGGCCCTCCAGGGACACTATATTTGTGTCGGCAGCGTACGAGAGCAGCAACCGCACCGCCTGCTCATCCCGGGCACACCTATGGAGCGGCGTCTGGCCCAGACTGTCCAATGCGTTGACCTTGGCTCCCTGCTTCAGCAGCACTTCCATGGCATCGTAGTGAAGCAGTTCGGCGGCCAGGTGCAGTGGAGTGAGGAATGCTTTGTTCTTCTCGTTCAGCAGGGCTCCCTTTCGAGTGAGCAGCTCCAGGAGCTGCTTCCGCTTGCCGTCCGGACAGACCACGGCCAGGTGGAGCGGGGTGTCTCCCGTATACGGATGCACAAAGTTGACGATCTCCGCACAGATCAGTTTTTTGGCACGCGACACATCGCACTTCCGACAGGCGTCCAGCAGACAGTGGCCTTTATACTCGACTGGAATGAGGATGGAGGTGGTTAGCATGGATATTCGTTATTTTCATACAAAGTTCAAGATTAATGTATTTATTTTATAAAAGATAAAGAGCTTAGCTAGACTTAGCTTGAGATTATGCAGCTATTATTTCCCTATAATTCCTACAATATCTAAAACTCACAGGCTATCCGCTCGCGAAGCTCTCGGGTGGGAGCCGCATCTATGGCCGACTTGCTGTGGCAGTTGAGGAGAGTGGGATCCGCTCCGCGGCTCAGCAGAAGACTGCAGACCTCAACCCGGCTCTTGGAGGCCGCCTCGTGGAGCGGAGTAAATGCCCAGAGATCATTCGCATTCACGTTGGCGCCCGCCTGGATGAGCAGCTTGGTGACATCGAAGTGGCCGTACGAACAGGCGTTGTGTAGCGGCACCAGGCCGCCCTTGTCCTTGGCATGCACATCGGCTCCGTTGGCCAGGAGGATCTCCACGATCCCTATTCGATTGTAGCCGGCTGCCAGGTGGAGGGGAGTGGAGCGCCGGCCATCACTGGCATGGCAGTTGACGTTGAGGGGAGTGAGAAGGGCCAGGAGACGGTCTTCCGCGCCCGAACGAGCAGCCTCCAGGAGCTCGTCCTTGCGATACTCCCCGGTCAGGACTGGCCGTGTCGCCTCATCGGCCAGCTCCAGGGGCGTCTTCTGCTCCGAGTTGCGTATCGTATGATTGGCGCCGTGCTGGAGGAGGGCCAGGCATACGTCCACCTTGCCCTTGCTGGCGGCTTCGTGGAGGGGCGTGTAGTTCCAGTTGTCGGTGGTGTTCGGGCTGGCTCCCGCCTTCAGCAGCAGTCGCACCACCTCCGCATGCCCGAAGGAGCAGCAGTTGTGCAGCGGATGGAGGCCGCCCTCGTCGCAGGCCTGGATGGAGGCGCCGCTGTTCAGCAGAAATTCCACCACTTCCCGGCGTCCATAACCTGAAGATCAATAAGCCAAGAGAAAGAATTAGTTTCTGGCAAGCCGTAGAAGTGACGCGGAAAGGTCTTGTCATGGTCGGGTTTTCTTGGGGTTTTCCGACCTTCTCTGTGGAGGGTTGAGTGGGGAGGGTTACGGGTAATTAAGCCACATATAAGGGGCCATAATGGAAGACTATACCACAAGGAAATGTTTACGAAAGAAAGGCCATATCTGATGTCCAGAAACTGATATCTACAGGGCTGATGGGCCGATAATTAAATCAACAAATACGTGGACCATCTGAAGCGTCGATTAGGCAATTATCTTTTAAAAATAGCCATTCCATCGGAGATGCCTGAGTCATCTGAATTTTGACAGCCGCATTAGTCACTGGAACGATTATCAAGTTGGATCTGTGGCAAAGTGCGAGGAGAATCGGAGCCAATCACAAATCTGGGCAAACAAAGGCCCCACGAGCCACAGCCACCCACAAAACGCGGCTAGGCTTGCCCAACTAACGTCGCTCGTTGTGCCGTTCACTTTTTTGTGGGCGAAACAATTACGAAAGTTTTGCATTAAAAATTAATAGAATGGAAAACTTAATTCCACCAGCCACCAGTTATTGCACTTGCCGCTCCGAAAGAGGGCGATCCTTGAGGCGGGGGGACTATAACTTCGGTCTCTCAACTCTATTTGCAATTGCTCCAAGGTTAAGTTGTCTAATTTTTCGACCAACCAGATATAGAAAGGAAGGTCTAACTTATTATTATCATATTTTTTATGAAAGATAACGGCACAATGTCAAACAGCTGATAAAAACTAACAAAAAAAACAATGATTTTTTTTAATTTGAAAACTTTGTCACGATTGGGGCGTGTAAGTGGCAACAGGTATTGTAATGTTTCGAATAATTCGACAAATTCATACCCTCAACAAGGTGAAAACAAGCCACAAAAATACGACAAACGACAACCAGAGACCCCTTCGGAAGATCTCACTTTTTGTTGTTCACAGAACGTGACAAACGGACTGACGAAAATAATAATGGGAAACCAGTTTATAGAAAGAAAGAGCCGCCGCCGAGTGCCAGTGATTCATAGGCCACAAGATAATAAAAAAAAGGCCAATTTAGAAAGAAGTCGCCAGAAGTCAGAGGCGAAATTGATATGCGAGGGGCGTTGTTTGGGGGCCAGAAGCTAAGGGAAGAGCTTTAGAAACAACATAAATCGCAGTGCTGAGTGCTAACTAGGCCAAAGTCACAACAATAGACGCAGAAATATTGAGCCAAAGACGTCAGCAGGAGGGGCCATGCACCAAGAACCGCAGCAGCCCCAACAAGTTGTCCTCAGAACCCAACCCCCCCAGTGGGCCACTATGGTAGACACCAGTATGGATCATATCCTGGAGACTAGTTCTCTGAGAAAAACAAATACACACGTAACTAGTGGCTGGAGTGGAGTGAGGTGCTATTGTTTTCACCCCAGCTGTGTGCATATTTTCTTTTCGAAAATAGAAAATATTAAAATGCAACACGCACACTCGCAGCGGCATAAGAAGAGAAAGAGAGGTAGCGAGGTAGCAAGGTAGAGAGTTCCGGAAACATGCCCCAAACACACCGAACAGAACACAGTGCAGTGCTGGGGCAAAGCCGAGCTGAATGGCAGAATGGAAACTGGGTCAACTCTCGACGCCATTGGAGCAGGCGAGTGTCCGACCGAGTGCGACAATGACGCCCGTCACACCCAGGCAGGCAGGCAGGCAGGCAGCCTGGCCCCAACTAGCTCAAGGCCAGTCCACAGCCGAGCTGCTCGCAGTGCTATTGTGGGGTGTCCTTCAACCTTTCTGGTTGCCTCCCGATGGGAGGAGGATGTGTCGAGGTGCCACTGAACGTACCAGATTTTTGGCTTCATTAAAAACAAAAAAACAGAAAATTTATGATGTATATTCTTATATTTGTGTTGAAGGACGAGCTATCCTGAATCTTATTGGATTTCAATTGGAAGTGGGAGAAATCCCAGATGTCCCTGACTCCATTTGGTATGTCCTTGGTCTCATTTTCGTGCATCCTGACGCATCCTGGGGACACTTACCCGCTGCAAAGTGGAGAGGCGTGGACTTGCGACCAGCCGTGTCCCGGGCATTCACGGTCTGCGGTGTTATCAGCTTCTTCACCTTGGCTATCTCCCCCGTCTTGCAGGCCTCGAAGAGCTCACGCAGCGGATCGTTGGCCATGACCGAATCGAGATTAACGCTCAGTATAGCGCGACTGCGACTGCTGTTGGCCATTTTCGTAGAATCTGTTTGCGTTTGCTTGTTTGTTTACTCGCCCGTACACACGCACACTGTGCCCCAAAATAAATCAGGGGGACGCCACCAAAACGCGATGACTTCTTTTTCTTTTTATTCGAGCAGCCTCCTCCGAATCCACTTCACTTCCTGCTCCTGCTCCAGTTTGTGGCTTGCATTTCTGGAATGATCCCTGGCAGAGGGGCAGTGGGTATGTCCGAACCGAAACAGGAGCAACAATTTGCCACGGCCTGCCACGCGCCCAACCCTCGTTTTTCACTAAATATTTAATGCACAATTGCAACCCAAAATCAATACGATTTTGGGGCGTCACTTTTCGCTTCTTGCGCTCGCGGCCGGACACTGTTTGCTGCGCGGTTGCGTTCGGGTCGACTCCCGGACTGCCTGGCTGCACTATGGCCTCCAAGCACTGCTGCCACCGTAGTTATTTTCCAATTAAATCACACTCCCCCGCAAATCGGAGTCTTGCATTGTTTTGTGATGGAACCGGAGTGACCAAACGCAGGTACTTTGCATTGTTTTCAGTTTTTAGGGTTGCCTTTTAGCTCCAAAATTTTAAGAGCCTTTTCAACACTGTTTTACTACCTGTCGGGATTATAGAGTGACCGTGATGTTAAATATACTAAATAAACATTTATTTGAACCGAATTTATATTGCCGGGATTATTTTATTAGTATCACATTAAATATTATGCATAAGTTGTAAAAGAAATTTCTCTAAGCCTTTAAAAACAAAACATAGTTTACCTCGATGATATCTTAAATATATTATGCTAAAACATCTATGTAACATATCCGCTAAGACATTTTTATTTAATCTTTATGTATTAATGGATAAAAACATATTTTTAATATTGTAGTATTTATAATAACAAAAATAAATACAAATTAAAAAAATATGTTTATTTAATTTGAAATAAAACACACCTGAAAAATACCAAAGGTATTAACCACCTGCTGTCTGGCAACACCGTCGAGTACAAGTGCATGCCAACAACAATGCGTGTGTTTGTTTTTCGTTTTTGTTTAAAAATCCATAAAAACGGAAAGATTGTGTCGCAGCCACAACAAAAAGAGTGCACGTGAGCGCCAGTAAACAACCACGGAAGGCAGGTGCCGGAAGCAATGAATAAAACACCAAAATCGCATTTAGTAAAAAAGTGAATCAGAATTTTTCCAGCACACATACACACACTCCAGCACGAAACCAGTTGTGTTGTTGTAAATAAGTGCAAGTGAAGCAGAAGCTGATTCGGAAAATCTAGCAAAAGAAAGGGAAGCAGAGCAGAGAAAAGTGGAAAAGTGCATCAACAGCCCCCTGATAGTCGAAACGCTTGGCTGGGTGCGCGACAGCAGAACGCCAGTCGAGCGTCAACGCTTTGGCAGCCGAAATCATTAGCCCAGCCAGTCAGAGTATAGACCCCTGTTCTGCCCCTCAACCACTGCCGTGGACGCCAATTCCGTGTGAGCGGCACAAGAAAGCAATTTTCTGGTAGCGGCGGCAATCAAGAAATAGCAATAATCGTTCTGCGAGAGACAGCGACGGACAATTAGCCGAAATGGAGCTGAAAGTTTGGGTTGAGGGCATCCAGCGGATTGTGTGTGGAGTCACAGTTAACACGACGTGCCAGGTATGTAATTGGTATTGATTTCTTCCCTCATTACCGATAATAATGATACATGTACCATCTCCATTACGGCAGGATGTGGTGTTCGCCTTGGCACATGCCACGGGCAAGGTGGGACGCTTCACGTTGATCGAGCGATGGCGCAACAACGAACGCCACTTGGCACCCAACGAGAATCCCATGAAGCTGCTCCTCAAATGGGGCGAGTATGCAAACGATGTTCAGTTCATATTGCAGAGATCGGAGAACAAAACACAGCAGCAAACGGCGCAGCAACAACAGCAGCAAAACAACAATAACAATAATAATAACAACTATGCTGTGAACACAACGAAAAAACCGCTGGGGCCAAATAACAGCAAGCCAGCGCCCACATTGCAAAAGCAAAAATCGAACGTCGAGCTCAGCTACCGTTCAAAGGAATTGAAAAAGAGTTTTGGGTGTGTTTCATTAACCTTGTTTAAAAATATATTCGTTTTTTTTTGGTTCAACCCAACTCTAGCTAACGCTGGAATGGGGCCATAGCATTTAATGTATCAAAATCCAGATAAAGACATTCTTTCTTATGTTCCCCAACTAATAAGCTTTTCGTTTCCAGGGGCTACGACGCAAAACAGTTCGACAATATCGGAATAGTGAGAGGCATTCCCCAACAGCAGCCTGCACCACCGACCTCAAAGCCTCCTGCCAGCTCTTCGCCAGTGGTTCCTACAGATCAGTCGCCGACGCAAGAAAACAACAACCTTGCGCCTCTTGTGCCAAAGCATGAGAAGTCATTATCCAATCCCCTGGATATGACCAGCACGGGCAGCACTCCACCGACCGCCGCCACCGGCTACAATGATTTCTATAACAATAACAACGGAAACCAGCATATCTACAGCCAGTTGAGCAAATCAAGCAACGAACTCCGACGTTCCAGCCCCAATGAGATGTACTACAATAACAACGCGAATGTCAACCTTAACAATAATAACAACAACTCGCCTGAGATGTACAAGCAGACACCAACGATTTCGGCCAATGGAGCTCTGGTGCCGCCGCCATATCGTGATCCACCGCCACCTAGGAATAGTCCCATGTGCCAGGGCCAACGCATGGCCATCAGTAATGCCGACACCATGTCGAACGCCTCCTCTTCGACGAATCCGTTTATAAGCGACTATGATCAGCACAGCTCTCAAATCAATATGAATAATAACAATGGCAGTCAGGCCATGGACGAGGGAGAGAACATGTTTCAGGCTACGCAGTACAACGATTTGATGCAGTTGATAAAGTTTCAGCGGGAGAAGATAACATCGCAGCAGATGGAATTGCAAAAAGTAATATTTTTTAAACAGTTTTTTAATCCAGCATTAATTTAACCTTTTTTCTTACAGTTCGATTCGGAAATAGTCTTTTTGGAAAGCAAAGAACGCGACCATGCCCATGAGTTGGAAGTAATATCTCGAGAAATCACCAAGGCAGATCAGATCTTTCGGCAGGGCAGCGAACAGCTTCAGACCCTCCAGTACGTCGAGGAGGAAAACGAATTGGTGAAGCAACAGGAAAAGACCCTCAAGTCTGAAATCGCTCTGCTTCGCTCCAAGTTGGCTAACTGTGAGACGGAACTGCTGCAATGCAAGAATAAAATGCGACTGCTGATGGATGATATAGAGATGGAGCAGCAGCAGCAACAGCAAAGCAACAGGTGAGTATCTTTGAGGTATTTTGTGGAATTTTATTGACTTTAAAACTTGTTATAGACAAACAGTGGAGCGAGACTTTCTGATGGAAATGGAACGGATACAAAGCGAGATCGACCAGGCTCTGCACAATACCGATTCTTCGAACAAAACCGCTGATAGTTTGAAGAAGGAACTGCTGATGATCGAGCACGCCATTGCCGAGAAGAAGAGGCAGGTGGAACAGTTGGTTAACGAGATGAAGGAAGTGAATCTGCAGAGCCTAACAGTGACCACCACGGAGGAGATCAAACACTTGTTGGAAGGGCCCAACAAGCAAGGCAGCAGTCGTCGAATCATCGGTTCGCCCAGGCAGCTTGAGACGGCAGTTCCCACCAGTAAAAATCCACATGGAGTTTGGGTCTAAAGGAGCTTTAGAAAACAAACATATTTTGCTAATCGTATTCCTTCGTAACAACAATTTTTGGGAACAAAATTTATGAACATATCGTTAATGCATAATGGAGTTGGCACAAAACGGATTCCATATGAATATCACAATTTTATACAGTCTTCACAAATTTAC
Organism: Drosophila ananassae; assembly: GCF_017639315.1. NCBI lineage: Eukaryota > Metazoa > Arthropoda > Insecta > Diptera > Drosophilidae > Drosophila > Drosophila ananassae. The sequence continues at coordinate 11,720,850 of NC_057927.1, read as the reverse complement.
AATAATCTATGTGCTCGAGAATTGTTCTAGTAAACCTAATTTCCAACCACACTATGGATCTCTCAAAGCAATGATAAAAGATAGAAGTTTTGACACACATTTTTAAATGCACGATAACGAATTCTACACCGTTTTTATTTTTTACTTTAATGTAGTTAAAGATTCTAAAAACATTCCACTTGTTTTTTATTTTGTGTGCTATACTCTTATTTAACTTTTGTTGCTAGTCTACATGTAAACAAAAACAGTTTCCAAACCCCACATTTCGCCATTAGTTGTTACTTAAGAGGAACTATAATTGTTGCAATAATTCGAAAATAACGAAACTTGAACCGCCTTTTTAACGTTTAAGTAGTGCACTTAGTGATTTGTCTCCCACGAATAATTCATTATAGAATTCTCAATTCGAATTACACACAAAATCGTATAGTACTTAGCAATTAGCGCAGCTTTAGCAAACAATTTAGCAATGCTTTGTTGAAAATCTTCACTTCTAAAGTGCTTAGCCTTAGCCACCGAATAACGAAACATAAACCACAATGCATTAATATACAATAAATATTTTTTAGAATTAAACTCGTATAACAAAATACAAAGAATAGCTTCTGTGTATTATGATTTTAATTAGCAATATTTCGCAACTTTGATAGAAAAGGACATCAATAACACCAACCTAATGCAATTTAGTAATTATTACATTTTACTATAAACTTTAAACTATTACAAATGTTTAGACACAATTCTAATTGAACTATAATTAGCTAATAAATACATTTTATAATTTTTTCCTTTAAATCGCAAAGGGAAGATGTGTTTTAACTTTGGAGGGTATTTTCAAAAAAGTATTTAAGAATGAAAAATAATTGATTCATTATTTAGGATGTCAAGAAACAATACCACTTTCGCCACTGGGAGTTGAATCTTCAGTGTTTGTTGCGGCTAAGGATATTCGGAAGGGAATGCAAGCCGCAGCAGCTCAACGGACCCTTCCACGGCGACCACCCGAATCCTCGGAGGACACCCGAAGGGCCAACAGCGCTGCTGCTGCTCTGCCGCCTGTCTTCTGCGGAGGAAAACAAAATCAGCAACAAATGCTGTCACCAGCTTCAGTTGGCCGATGTCCGCGAAAGTGTTGGGTTGTATTTCGAGGAGTGCCTGAAAACATTCCTTTTTTTCGGCAACGCGCGCGCCGTTTTGAAGTTTTGAAAGGGTATTGCCTACTTAAGAGGGCAGTGAGTTTGGCCCAAAAAAAATAAAAGTAAAGGGAGGGATGAGCACACATTTAAATGGTCTGTTTCTCGCGTCCTATCGCACTGACACAATCTACAAAGTGGTCAAGGGAGCATCGAGTAGCCGTGGCAAAGAAAAAGGAACAAAACTGTTCCTTTTTTACGACACTTTTCCACACCAAATGCTGTTCAATTGCGATGATTGCGATAATGAGTGTCCCTGTTTCGTCTTTTGGGATCATGCATGCCACAACAATGTGCCGGGATAGCTACTTGATGACCTTTTGCGGAAATTATGATTTGTCTCCTACTGACCTTGAGCCTTCCCAGGAGGTCCTGGCACCCCCATCTCGGACTCAATTAAGCGAAATTTAATCAGCCAGAGAAGAAATGTCTTAGAAAAGGGCCCGTAAACGCCGGTCACATATTGCACTTCCATTTTGTATTTTAGTAGATTCGGCAACTTTATAACCTTGAGTTTGGCTTAATGTGTTGAATAAATTAGGAAATAAAAGCGGCTCCTTAAAAATAGAACCATATGATGGAAGCAATAATGGATTTTTTGGGACGGCTCGTAAAGAAAATTATTTACAAAATCAGCAGGACTTATTTCTCCAATTGATTAAAGTTATTTTATTTAATTAATTTTATGGTGACAGGTTTTTTATTTTTTTGTACAGAATAAAAAGACAATTGGTTTATAGTTACTATTTAATTCACATTTAAATTCTCAAGGACAGTGCTTTTAATAACTCCACATGATTTGCATATCCGTTTTTATAACAAAAAAAGCTATCTTTAGGTATCCTTGAATAACTTCAAATTTCAATGTCCATCAAATAAGACACTTTTATCCCATAAAATTAATTTCTGCAGTGCTGAAATCGAAACCCTCCAAGTGGAAAGCACTTACCATACGAAATATTAATTTTGAAACCGCCCCTCCCACTCTCCAGGATCCTTCCGCTCCATCTGCTGTGTAATCCTGGTACTTAAAACTCTTCTAAACGAGCTGGGAACATTAGCCAAATGAAGTGACAAGAAATTAAAAAAAAAAAAAAAAAAATAGACGAAGCGATATAAGAAATAATAATATAAAAACTCAATGAGTCAGCACGGCATTGGTGTTGCTGTTGTTGTTATTCGCTGGTTTCTGCGGTTGGTGGGCGACTGGAGGCGTGGCCGGAGTGGGAATTGAGCTCTGCTAATGATGAACTCGGTCAAGGAGCCAGTGCAGCCACGCTGGCCAGCTAATTAGATAAGCGAAGCTTTCGAAAACAGGACGAACTTGGCCAAACCGATAAATCGCGATGGTCTACGGAAGGAGCATCGCCGTGGGCGTCTGCCTGATGACCATTGTCCTGTTCCTGGCCGCTCTCATATTTTATTTGAGTCTCGGTAAGTGATCGACACCTTGTGATTTAAGACTTTCAAAGGATAAACATTTCCCGATACCTTAAATTCCCCAAAGAAATCAAGCTTAAATTATTAAAACCATTTAGTCAGCAAAAAAATGCATAAAAGGCAAGGAACTCCAGTTTTTATTAATATTAGTAACATTAGAAGATGGAAACATTGTTTTTATTGCGAATTAAAGTTGCAAAAGTTTATGATTTTCGCATTTATCAATCACACGACCCCCGCCAACCGATGGAAAGGCTTCCTGAAGGACAAACAAAAACCAAATCAAATTCCTAACTGCAGAATGCCCATAAATTTTATACTCAAAAGTATTTGAAAGTAATTTGTTGTATAATACGATAAAAAATACAATAGCAATAGCAAAAACAAAAACGCCTGACCATAAAAAATAAATACAAGTACGGCGAAAACTTTGTCTTGAGCGAAAAACAATTTTCGCACATCCATATTGTGTGTATAAGTGTGTATATATTTTTGTTGGCCTCCTGCTCGTTGGTATGTTGTGGTTCCTTGTTCCAGGCCAGGCCAGGCTAGGCCAGGCTTTTATCTTGTTTTACGAGTATCAATATCGAGAAATTTGCGCCGCTTTTTGCTGCTACAATATTACATTTTTTTATGCCAATTTGCGTATTGATTTGCCATACAGGCCGAGCTTGATATAGGCAAAACATGTTTGATTTATGCCATTTTGTCGCCTCGGATTCAAAGTACATGCATCACCCTGGCAAAAACCAGAAATTATTTATCTGCCAGAGAGCAGTTTTCCTGCTTAGGTTTAAATCATCCCAAGAATATGGGGATTATGGAAGAGCTGGGCAGAACAAAGCCAGCAGCGCTATGATTTGTGTTTTTTATGTGTCTCTGTCATAGACACAATGAAATTGAAATTCTTGCTAATGCACATTTGCCGGTGAACGTGTGTGCGAGAACACGACCTTCTCTAATGAAGTTATTAAGGACATATCGAGGGAAATGGTAAGGAGAGTATGCTTCAGCAGTAATGTTTCAAAGGAAATGGCATTGGGGAAACGGAAATGCATAAATATATACGAAAGCGTGTTAAACAATGTGTTCATTTTAGTTTTGACTTGAACTTCGGGGGTAACCAACACACTTTACTTATAAGCTTATCAATCCTTAAACCTCTTCAATTAAATGATCTATATGTTCTGAGTTTTTATGTCCATGTTGTCGAAAACATCCAAATATCTGTCTTCTGACGCAATCCTTTCAAATGAATTAAAACCTCCTCAAGGTGCACAGCTCTTACTCGCTCATTTGTCTAATGAACTACAATATTCCATAATCTCGTCATTTGAATTGCTCAATATACAACAGGGGCCACCCAAACAAATCGTAAAAATGATAAAATGCGAAAAGAGAATTGTCATTTCATTTTACGACAATTGCCCGAAAAAGTTGTAGGCATTCGGGCAGAAAATATTCTTTGGAAGAATTAAATCTAATAATAAGAAATCCCTGTAAAGCGCCTGTGAAATATGTTGTTAAACTTTTCTTTCTAAAATTACTTTCTTTGGCTTATTAATTCCATCCATACTATCCATTTAATTGAATCATGTACTTGGGATACTCCAAAAACATATTGTTAACAAAGCGAACCTCTCAAAAATAAGCGAAAAGATTGAGAAAACTTTTTGGACATTAAGTTTAATTGCCATGACTTGGAAAAAGCAACCAAACAATAAGCTGAAGTTCTGTGTGACAAAAAGGGAAAGGGAAACATCAAAAATCCAGTTGACATCTTGAGTTTTAAGTTTAAAGTTTGCTTGTCAGCGATTACAATAATTACTCATACGCCGCGTTGCCCCTATGAACGTAGCGATACGCGTGATAACCCCGAGGACATTTTTTATTAATTAGATTATAAATATTTAAGTTTAAATATTTGATGTCTTCTTTGTCAGGACCCTGTCCTACTGGCAGTTACTCCTGCGACAATGGCACCCTGTGCGTTCCTCAGCGACAGATATGCGACAGTCGGCCGGACTGCGCCGACAAGAGCGACGAGCACCCGGTGGAGTGCGGACTGCTCTACGGGAGCAAGGAGATGGCTGACAAGATTGTGCGTAATGCCATCGAGAAGAAGCAACAGCAGCAGCGCCTCAGCCTGTCTGGCTCCAATGCGAGCAACCTGGATCTATCACCGCGTGTGGTGCAAAGTAATCAGAGCCAAATTCTGAACCAGACTTGTGGTAAGTAGGATTAAAAGATTTTTAAACCAAGAAAGAAGGCGGTCTGGTTCTGGTTACTACCTGGATATCTATACTATAGATATCGTCACATATCCACGTCTCTGCAAATGCGGACAGGGAACCATACTCTACTGCGGTCGTTTTGCCAAACTACGGCGATTTCCCAAAATCAGTCCGGAGGTTACTAACCTGATCATCATCCGTAACAACATCACTCTGAGGGATAACTTGTTTGCTAATATCACGCGTCTTCAAAAACTGTGAGTAAGACTTTAAAATAAGGATATTGATGCCTTGTAAACAGATTTCCCTTGTTAATAGAAATTTACTGTTAAAAAATATATATTTTTTTCACTTTTTTTCCTTTTTCAGGACTCTCAAATACAACAACATATCACACGTGCCGCTGGGCAGTTTCAGTGGCCTCGAACATCTGGAGCGACTCGATGTGAGCCACAACAATATCAGCCACCTGCTGCACGGGGTATTTCACGGCCTGCATAACCTTCAGTGGCTGTTCCTGGTTAACAACCATCTACGCCAGTTTCCAATGGAGCAGCTGCGACTCATCCGCCGGCTGGAGTGGCTCGTTCTCAGCCGGAATCGTCTCACATTGCGCAACGTGCAGCTGCCGAAAATCTCCTCGCTATACGAAGTGTGAGTAAATCGAATTGGGTCGTAATACTGGCGGGGGAGCTTCTCTCCTATTTGTGAGATTAAATCCTAAAAAGGGAAGCCGGTCCCTGGACGTTCTGCTGATGTATTCAAGCGTAAAATGCTTTACACTGTCTGCCATTGTTAAAAGCAGCTACACACCCATCTCATGGGTTAGTCGCGTATTGGGTGTCCTGATGGATTGACGAGGGTCCACAGTCCTGTGCCATAAGCTCACTACTGCTAGGTGATTTAGTTAAAGACTAGCAAAACATTGTCCTGGTTGCTGTATTTATGCAGTCTGCAAGGGGTATTTGGAAGCTACAAAGTGGAGTTTGCTCAAGCTCTATGGTTACAATGTTAAAGCTATTTACTTGACTGTGTAAAATAAGCGATATATATATTTTTTGTTGAAAACAAATGCCTGACAGAATTTATATTTTTTGTCTATCTTAATCTGCTAACTAAACATTCCTCACTTGTCCACGCAAGCATAGAAAAAAGCTTAAGCTTCAGCACTGCCACTGCCTTACCCAAAAATATATAAACAAAACTAGGCCTAGCTAGGCCTTAGCTAGATTTTTTTCTTTATCCCGCCAGCCTGCTTTTATAAATTTATCTTTCCTCCTTACAGTTATTTGGATTTCAATCGAATTGAATATATTGGCGAGGAAACTTTTTCCCAATTGGATAATTTACATTTGCTGTAAGTAAAACAATCAACTTTCCCCTTAAACAAAAAGAAAAAAAGACGAAAAAGATGCCGGCAAGTGTCGAAAAATCTATTGAAATATGCCGTACTTAGATTTTATGGGGCGTATGCGTAATTTTTACTCTTCGCTGCATTTTGCTTTCGATTTGGCAGATCTTTTTTGTCTACTTGTTTACGTTGGGAGATTTATGTGGGTTACATTGTTGCTAAGAAAGTAGAAATCGGGATAGGCACATTTAAGGATGAGAAGGAGTATCGGCCATTCGCACTTCTATTGAAATGACATTGAAAACAATATCCATACCTCGACACCTTTTTCCGGCATAAAAAGGAACAACCGAATTTATGCACCAATACACATAAATTGGCACTTTTATTGTTCACGCAAACAACATATGCTAAGCAGATATTTAAAGGAGGGTAAGAAACAGGCACGCCGAAACAGAAATACCTTTCCAGATCGAAGATACTTGTTATATAACAAGGGGATTCCTTTTTCCTCCATTTCTTTTTATACTTTTCGAAGGGGGTTCCTTGGAATTTTGACGAAAAATCTAAAAAATATTTTGTTCTGGGATTTCGATACAGATTGATAGAGATTGATACAGATCTACAAATCGTTTAAGGTATTCCGCTCAATCGGATGCAAATTGGCAAAGATATAGCTATCGCTGGGGGCCATATTGTGCCTCCATGCGTTTTTAAACTTTTCGAAGGGGATCCCCTGGAATTTTGACGAAAAATCTAAAAAATATTTTGTTTTGGGATTTTAATGCAGATTGAAGGAGAATCAATCTACAAATCGTTTAAGGTATTCCGCTCGAGAATCGGATGGAAATTGGCAAAGATATAGCCATCGCTTGGGGCCATATTGTGCCTCCATGCGTTTTTAAACTTTTCGAAGGGGATCCCCTGGAATTTTGACGAAAAATCTAAAAAATATTTTGTTTTGGGATTTTAATGCAGATTGAAGGAGAATCAATCTACAAATCGTTTAAGGTATTCCGCTCGAGAATCGGATGGAAATTGGCAAAGATATAGCCATCGCTTGGGGCCATATTGTGCCTCCATGCGTTTTTAAACTTTTCGAAGGGGATCCCCTGGAATTTTGATGAAAAATCTAAAAAATATTTTGTTTTGGGATTTTAATGCAGATTGAAGGAGAATCAATCTACAAATCGTTTAAGGTATTCCGCTCGAGAATCGGATGGAAATTGGCAAAGATATAGCCATCGCTTGGGGCCATATTGTGCCTCCATGCGTTTTTAAACTTTTCGAAGGGGATCCCCTGGAATTTTGACGAAAAATCTAAAAAATATTTTGTTTTGGGATTTTAATGCAGATTGAAGGAGAATCAATCTACAAATCGTTTAAGGTATTCCGCTCGAGAATCGGATGGAAATTGGCAAAGATATAGCCATCGCTTGGGGCCATATTGTGCCTCCATGCGTTTTTAAACTTTTTGAAGGGGATCTCCTGGAATTTTGATGAAAAATCTAAAAAATATTTTGTTTTGGGATTTTAATGCAGATTGAAGGAGAATCAATCTACAAATCGTTTAAGGTATTCCGCTCGAGAATCGGATGGAAATTGGCAAAGATATAGCCATCGCTTGGGGCCATATTGTGCCTCCATGCGTTTTTAAACTTTTCGAAGGGGATCCCCTGGAATTTTGACGAAAAATCTAAAAAATATTTTGTTGTGGGATTTTGATGCATATTGAAAGAAAATCGATATATATATTTTTGTGGGTATTCCGCCCAATAATCGGATGAACATTCGAAAGAGTATTAAATAAACCAACACATTTTCGACGACAGGCTTCCAAGACAATTTGAAAACATTTGTCAGAGGCCTCCCCACATGGTGTTGTCATGCTGGAGCGTACATAATCATTAATTTATGCATCAATAGCTGACAATATAAGTCAATGGGTCGTCTGGGTACCCGACGCCTTGCTGCTAACTGAAAATAAATCAGTTACCCAAATTGCACGAACGTAAATAAATGTGTTAACCTTTACAGTGATTGGAAACGAATGGGAGCGATGAATTTCAGATGGGAAGGCAATATTTTTATAGATTACAGAGTAACAGATACTTGGTGCTTAAATTATTGTCTAGAATTCTTTATATTTAAATATTTAATAAAAATTGTATTTATGCTCTTGAATTATAGAGACCTGCAGCATAATATCATCACCCACATCCATGGACTAGCCTTTGAAAATTTAACGAATCTGCGAGACATGTAAGTATATTTTGGATTGTGGTTCGGTTAGAATGGGAATGGGTAAAACTTTTACACCGACACTAAGCATGAATTATGGCGACACCAAGCTAATTAGCATAATAATACGAATAATGCAGGGCCAGAAGTAAATGAACTCGCTCTGTGGTCAAAAAATCAGCTCAGAACAAAGGACAGGATAAGAAAATAATAATTTGGCAAAGGATTTCAACTAGCCGACGCCCCGAAGTGATTCAGGCTTTGTGATTCAAAACCATTTTCGATGAAAATAATTTCAGTTCATTAATGCGCAATTACGTATACGCCATGTTGTCGCAGTTCATGAAAAACTGAAGTTGAAAACTTTTTCGCCCTCAAACAGATAAATTAGAGCTAGGGGAAAAAGGCTAACATTCTCTTCTCTTCGGAGGAGTTTGTTCCTTTGGAAGTAAAAGATGAAAAATATTTTTTGTTGTACACATTGTAAGAAAGTTTTCCTGCCCCCGGGCAACTAATCTAACCTTTATAGTCATATGTAGTTTATGGGAAACTCTAAAGCAATCTATAAACTCAAGTCGTAAAGCCGTAAAAGAAAAATGAAACAAATTATTTAACGCTTTTGGGAAGAAATTTCATGGGCCTCGAACAACATGGTGTGCGCTTAATAATATGGAGAAAAATATAGCATTTAAAGGCATTGAGAGCTTAAGGATTGGTGGCAAATAAATTCCATTTGCTTGATCGCTTTAAGCTGTGTGGCAGAAATAAGAATTTGATGTTGCTTTCTGGCTTTCATAACCATATATCAGTGGCATATTCAATAAATGTCTCCGTCAACTCTACATCCATCGTCTAGCATCAAGCTGTGGCCTTAATAAATTTACAAACCAGCCAGCATATACATCAGCATATCAAGGATGATAACACACTCCTTCACACATCCATATTCGGGCTTGACCAGATTCAGTGTACAACACACACACATACACCACAAGAAAAAACGAATTTTGGCCAGAGCATTGTATATCTTTTGGGACAACATGAAATGCCTTTGACTTCTGGCTAACGCAGAAAGATATACGAATAAACAAACATTATTATGACCAAATAAAAATGCAAATAAATTTGTATTTTATGTGAAAACAATTTCGCCAAAGCCTTGGCCAGAAAGCAGTAGCTGTAACCAACTCTGGGCCAAGTTGTTGGCCAATAATGAAGGAGTTTATTGAAATCGACTCGGGGCGGTATCCCTCAATCGTCATTGCTTCATTAGATCGAGCTCCATCACCACCGCCATCGCCACCCAAAAACAGTGAATCCTTTACGCCTGTTGATGACACCTCCCATCTCTCACTTGGCACCTCCTTGGTAACCTTTCCGCCCCCTCGAGTGCCCCTCATCGCGCCAGATCCATGCAAATAATTTGCCCTTTGCTGGCTGGCGTGCGAGGAATTTCTCGACATTCCGACAGAGCTTGTGTGGCAAGTGTAAGACTTTTATGGCCACAGAGCGGGGAAAGAACTGCACAGAAATTCCGGTGGCAGGGGTGTCTGTGTATTTGTATCTATCAGATACGCATCTAAATGCTGCTCATGTAGCTGTCTTCCTCCAGCAATTTCTGCTGATTTGTTTTGTTTTCGGTATCCCTAGGGGTTTGGGTGGCAGCGCCACGCTGGACATAAAACAAACGAAAATATTTGAGAAATCGCTGCACTAATTTGATTCCTCGTGTCAAGCCACTGAGCCACTGACAGGTCATTACAGAGATTCTGGTACAAAGAATTGGTTTTAAAGACCTTCAAGTCCCCGCATTGTCCGGTCAACGTGGCTGTGACGTTAATTATGGTCACCCTAAGCTCCTCTCAGGCACCGCCTCCGGATTCCGGACGGACTATGCAACAAATGCCGCAGGACATCCGCAGGGCACATTGCCCCGAAAGAATTCACAATTGAAACGTGTCATTTGCAAGAGAAGCGTAAATGGTTTCATTTGGTTAACATGCTCTCTCCGTCGAAAGGGGTAAAATTGAAAAAGTATGTAATTTAGGTACAACTTGGGTAGTTTTTTTCACAAACCCTTAATATATACTTTATTAAATAATGACATGATTGGGAGAGGACCAGAATTTCGCTTTAGAAAGATTTAGAAGCAAGTTCGATAGAATAGTTACCTTTCCTTCCCTGAGCAGAGTATTCAGGGTCATGTTTGACATGAACTATACCATTGCGTTATGTTCACCGTGCTTTTTTACTTTCTGCACGTAGCGCACTAATACTACTCTGAGTGTAATTATTTGTCATATTCTTAAATGCGCACTGGCCGTTTGAATGCCGCCCATTCCTGCTGTCCTTTTGTTTGTGACGCACTTTGCATTGCCTACTTTTCTGGGACACGTGTGTGGGTGTGTGAGTGTGGGCACTGGATGTGCTCCACCATGAGCAATTGGCATTATTTGGAGCTTATTTGGGCGGCCATCAAGGGACGGCAACTTGTTGCCTGAGAATTATGTTAATTGTGCTCGTGTGTCGTGTCCTCGTCGCTGTCTGGCAGCCCCAGATATTTATGGAGTTATTAAGTACGCTGTTTATGCGGCCAGAAGCCACAGGGAAAATAATGAAGGCAGCCGCTCCGAAAGGCCTGCCCTTCAATAATTAATTAGAAATTTACATAATACCAACCAAATTTGAACGCCAGGCAGACCCATTTTTGGTGGCTCAATTTTCGGCCGAGTTAAATATTTAGTTTAAGCTTTTCCCCCAGATTCCCCACAAAAAAGGACAGGATTGTCCGGCAACTTTAGGGCCATCGAGCAATTACAAGCAATATGTGGATGTTAAGGGGCTGAAACTGGAGGGCGTGTGCATTGTCTTTGTGCGACAATCCATAAAAACAAACTGTTAACAGTTGGCGGTTGGCGCTTCGGCATTGATTGACCAGACAAGTGCAAGCAATGGAGCTCCAGCAAAGAGCTCAACGTCAGATTCAATTCCAGCCCCCAACTTCTGCATCAGCTGCAGCAGTTCCCAGGGACGTGACACGGTGGAACCGAAACATTAGTGTTATGTCCGCATATATTAGTGGCACATGTGTAAAGTCTTTTCAAGTGCCCTCGCAACCACTGTGGCACATCCTGTCTGCCATGAATGATGTGCTCCTTCGTGCCAACACACTTTGGCATAGCCAGTTGCATCTCTGTTAGCCCGCCGCCATTGATAGACAATGTTTGTGTGCTGATTTATACTCAGCCAGCTATTAAATAAGAATTTTCGTTATTATGCTCCCAAGCGGGATTTTATTATGTGACTTTCAAAAGCTGTGGCTTTAGCTTAAAGCCATGCCAGGGAGATACTTTTTTGGGCAGTTTTAAAGCGTTAACGTGTGGTGGCTTTATCAGCGCGACATGCGGGCCATTATGCGGCAACGCGGCGTATGAGTAACGTGGTATCTGCGAATAATTCTGAGACGTGTGTTTCGTTTTACAGCCGCCTCGTTGGTAATCCCATTAAGGAGTTATCTGGAGAAACATTTCTGCACAATTCCAGATTGGAAGCCCTGTAAGTATAAGCCAACTTCTTTACTTAAACATCTAATTTAAGTTATTTACTCAATTGCGCCTTCCAGGTCTCTGGCTCAAATGCCGCTTCAGGTTCACCGCAATCTTCTGGAGCCACTGAACATTTCCTTTCTGAATCTCACTGGCATCCGATATGATAACATCGACTTTAAGGCAATAAACTCTATGCGAAATCTCACATACATTGTCTTCGATCGCTTCTTCTACTGCTCGATGACGCCGAGGGTGAAGCTGTGCAGGCCCTCCACCGATGGGGTTAGCTCCTTCCAGGACTTGTTGAGCAAGCCGGTCCTCAGATACTCCACTTGGATAATGGCCGCCTTAACGATAGCTGGCAATGTGTTGGTTCTTTGGGGGCGTTTCATATACCGGGACGAGAACATGGCGGTGACGATGGTCATTCGAAACTTGGCTCTGGCTGACATGCTAATGGGTTTCTATTTGGTCACCATCGGAATACAGGACTATCGCTACAGGAATAAGTATTACCAGTAAGTTTAAATTTAAAAACATGAACTCAAATCTTATTAAATAACCACTCCTTATTCTGCAGAGTGGTTTTGGACTGGATTACCTCGTGGCAGTGCACGGTTATAGGAACCCTAGCTGTGAGTTCTTCTGAGGTTTCCATGCTAATCCTGGCCTTTATGTCGTTGGAACGCTTCCTGCTGATTGCGGACCCTTTTCGCGGCCATCGCAGCATCGGAAGCCGAGTGATGTGGCTGGCATTGCTCTGCATTTGGCTGACGGGCGTAGGATTGGCGGTCGTTCCAGTACTTCTCTGGCGCTCCAGCAGCCTGCCCTACTACGGATCCTACTCTGGCACCTGCTTTCCCCTGCACATCCACGAACCGTTTCCTCTTGGCTGGTTGTACTCTGCGTTCGTCTTTCTGGGCGTTAACCTTTTGCTCCTGGTGATGATCGCGATGTTATACACGGCTTTGCTAATCTCAATATGGAGGACACGAAGTGCCACTCCACTGACTCTCCTAGATTGCGAGTTTGCGGTGAGGTTCTTCTTCATCGTCCTGACCGACGTACTTTGCTGGGTGCCCATCATCGTGATGAAGATTTGGGTGTTCTTCAACTATAACATCTCCGACGACATCTACGCCTGGCTGGTGGTCTTTGTGATCCCCCTGAACTCAGCGGTCAATCCGATTCTGTATACCTTCACGACGCCCAAGTATCGCAACCAGGTGTTCTTGCGCGGCTGGAAAAAGATCACCTCACGAAAGCGGGCTGAGGCAGGAAACGGAAACGTGGCCACCACCACGACTGCCACCGCCACTGGCTCCTCCCATCCAGACGACTCCACGAACCTGGCCAAAGCCATGCCAATGACACTTACTCTAGCAAATTGAGGCGCGCCAAAACACATTGGCGTATTCATCAGTATACTAATCAGATGTAGCAGCATTTATTTTGTCTATATCGAAAATCTATCCGTTTATATGTGTTTATCTAACCTATCAGTGTAAGTTAACCAAAGCAAAGCGTAAAATAAACTGTATGTGATATTTGTAAGAACAAATAATGAGTTTCATTCAGAACTACATACTAACATAATTTATCACATAGTTTTTGTTTTGTTAGGATACATTTTAAATTATGGCTTTTTCTTTTCATGAATCTTTGTCAAAACCAGCTTGGAGCGAGATACACGAAATTTTCTCATTTCCTCGAGCTCGTCGATCTCTACTACCCGGTTGTGGGCGCCTTCTATGTGCAGGCGCAGTCTAAAATAATGAAATATATTAGCATCTATATTAGGGTAACAAATATACATACTTTGTTCGAGCTGGAAACCTTTTCTGACAGTGTCCACATTCGAATGGCATCGTCGTATGTGTGTACTCATGATAGCGCAGCGATGAAGACGACGTAAATGTCTTATTACAGTTGCCATATTCGCAAATAAATCGTTCTCCACTGTGCTTCACTTTTTGGTGGACGGTTAGGTGGGATCGTTGGGCATATTTGCGATCGCATAGGTCGCAGGCGAAGGGGAAATCTCTTGAGTGGTAGCGTTTGTGTATCTCAAGAGCCTTGGCAATGGCAAAGACTTTACCGCATGTGTCGCAGGTGACCCCAGAATGCTGGTGCTTCGCTTCCACGTGAACTTTAAGCGCCTGCTTGGTGAGATAGACCCTGTTACATTGGGTGCACTGGAATCGAGGACGGTTGGTTAGGTGAATTACCTCGTGCGTCAACATGCGGGACCGATTTTTGAAAACCTTGTGGCAAAATTTGCAGCTGACTACTCCGGAAGGCCCTTGGTGGGTCGATAGGTCCTCTGAGTTTTCTTCTTGAGATTCTTGATCATTTTCATCCTCTTTCTTCTCTCCATCCTCCTCGTTTTCCTCATCGTCTACCAAGTACTCTTCATCCAAATCATCGTCTTCCATTTCTTGCTCGGAGGAGTCCCGAACGGAGGACTCGAATATCTCCAACAACTGCTGATTAGCCAGAGCCACTTTTTTATGAAAATCATAGGCCCACTGAAGTTCCACAGCACATCGTTTACACAGAGTCCTGGGCTCATGACTTGGTCTCTGACGGAGATCCTCCCTGGTGCAAATTTCATAGCAGTCATAGTAGCTCAATCCCGATTCCTGGTCATAGCAGTCAGACATGTCCAACATAAGACTGGGTTTGGGTTCCTCCAGGCACAGGCGGCAGTTATTTTGCAGATCCAGAACTGGGAAGTTCCCGATTGAGACTTCTTGGGACGCACTTTCCAAAGGAGCTACCACCACCTCGGATTTCTTGGCGCATTTCAGAATTCTAAAAGTACGAGCTGCGCCCTGTTTTGTCGCTTGTTTATCCATTATTTGATTAAATCCTGATCCTTTTTATTCCTCTTTGTAACAGTAAATTTCGTCTTGAAAAAAGCTAAGAAAAATAAACACAGAAATGAAGTCAAGGTAGCGTCGTCTACTGGCCAGAAACAATGGAATCTGAAAATGAAAAAATATGGCGCGCTTTTAAATTCTCAAATTTTCAGCTTCTTAAATAACAAAATAAACTGATAATTTATAAGAGAAAACTAAACAGGATAAACTTAAATATATAATCAATACCAGAATAGGATTAAAGAATGGCTTTTTTTAATTTTCTTCCAGCAACTTTATGTTCCACTCTCCAACGTCCCCCAGCATACCTTTTGACAGTACTGTGACATACTTTTAAATTTCTGAGAGCTCTTAAGTGCAATTTACTTCAAACTTCTTTCTTGTATCGCCTTGTCAGCGTTTTCCCCAAGAAAGCCGGTATGTACTTTAAGGTAGAGACGACTACAGTTGATCCTGGCGCGGATATCCTACATCCTGACGATGCCCAGTATATATGGCTGCCGATTTCAGTGCTTGTTGGCATTTTTATTCTAGCAGCTTTGGTGCGTTACTTTTCTTATCTCAACAGACGCTGTCTGTTTATTCAACTGCATTTGCATTTATTTAGCTTAATTTATTTATTTGGGAAATTTTTTAGGTCTACGCCATGTCACGTAGTCGCTGTCGGTGCTCCTGGTCGTGTCTAAAGCACAGGGCTCCGCCAAGAAATGGATATATTAACGTGGACGAAGAGGACTCGGATGTTCCAATGGCTTGCGGGGATGATCTCGGAGAAAGTCTTCTACAAGGACGTCTGCACATAGAGGATGTAAGTAAGGTGGATAAAATTCCTTCAACTATATATAATTCGCTTTTGTATTCCAACAGCGGCGAAATAATCCCTCAAATTCCTAAAAAAAGAAACAAAATATGTCTTTGTTGCAAGACTTTAATAAACTTTATTGTCCACGTTGTGCTCCAGGTGGTTGTCATCGGTTTACTACAAAAACTACGTGCCTCTATTACATGTAAACTATACAACGAAAATAGACCTATTTTATTTATCAGTATTTGTGGCGCCCAGTAGCCGCGTCGTCAAATCGTAAAAACCAAAGAAGAATGCACCGCCCAGCGTGATCCAAAGAACTCTGGGCACAAATCCAGCAAACAGACTGAAAAATAATAAACATCAAGTATGTTATTAATAAATAAATATAACATGTACATAATCTACAATCATTTCTAAAAACTCTCGTTATTAGAATGGTTTCTTTTGTTCTCAGAGAGGGGCAAGACCATGCTTAAGAAATGTAGAACTACATAAGTTAAGTAATATAATGATATATGTTTTGTTAATTAGCTTATACATATTGTGAAAACTTTGCAATTAAAGTTGAATATTTACCCGCTTATTCCCCTTTCTATATAAATGCCATGCAGAATGCTTCGAGCATTTCGTCTTCGGTTTAAACTGTCTTTCTCGGCCAGCATGATGCGAGTTTTGACCACATCCAGTGGAGTAGTCAGGCCCGCTGAAATTCCACCTGCAATCGCTCCGCAAAATGCCACAGAGAGAGGACTGGACTCGTAGCCCGTCACTGGAGTCCATTGTAGTTTGAAGTACTCCCACAGGGGAAACTGTATAAGGCTGAAGGGTATCTCGCGCATTATGGTCGAACCAAATCCGCGATATAGGCCACGACGCAGTCCCTCAGTTCGGTAGGCTCGAAACAGGATTTGGAAGGCAGACAGTTGTTGCTTGTGACCCAACAGTGTTTGGGAGCGTTGCTTGGCTATCTCCACAGGGACACGGATTAAGCAAGCCAACTGAAAGAGGAAATAATTGTTCATTAATCAATCGAACTATAATCGAAAACATGATTAAAAATCTTACCACTTCAGCGGCGGAGGCTGCCGCCATGTGGACATAGGCAGAATCTTTGGTATGCGTGGCCGAACTGAGAAGCTGCTTTCCACATTCATATGCGCAGAAGAAAAGAGCAGCAGTTGGAGCACTTCCAGCAGCCGCAGGAGCCAGCCCTTTATAAATTCCTCGGAATCCTCCAGCCCGCCAAAAGCCCAGCTCGCTTTGTAGTCTCGTTTTTACAGTATCTATTGGAAATAGGGCTATGTCCACTACCACGCCAGCCACGCCTCCAGCCTGAAATTATTTCTTAGTTGAAGGTTCCTTTAATGAATACTTTTAAAAACTTACAACGAGCGCATGTAGAAAGGTAAATTTTTGGACCGGGTCCTGGACGTGAAGCTGTAGGGACCCACCGGCCGTCTCCTGAGCTAAATCTGCCGCCATATCCTAGAAACTTAAGGCACACAACAAGTTTAAGTCATGCCGCGGTGATATCCACCCAATTAATTAAATAAACAAACTTTTTTAATTCGGTTGTTAACGTAACAACTGTTTGGGGGTCTGGAGTAGTATTGCCAGGTTAGCAAATTTATAGCCAGATTTGAACATTTGAAATTGAACTAAAAAGTCCGAAAATATAAATTTAAATATTTAACTTAATAATTAAATATGAAACTCATTAAAATTTTAGAATTATTGAGCCATATTTGCTTTATTTTAAATTTAGCTTTTATCGTCTTTGCAAGACACCGTGTCAGCCCTGGCCAATCAGCTGACTTCAGCTGTTCTTGGTGAGGAAAGAAGAAGAGTGAGTCAATTTTGGCCAGGAGAATAAAGCGCAATTGGCCGTGATTTTCGCGATAAAGAAAGCACTTGTCTGCAGCTGCTTGAAAGCAATTAATTCATAAACCTAAATCATGGCCCTTCGCTTGACTCAAAGATTGCTGCAGACGCAGACGCCGTTCCTCACTCGCGTAAGTTTTCACGGCCGGAAAATTGGCCAAGAAATGGAAATTACATAATGCGGCAGTAGGATATTTAACGAATGCGCTTCGGATATATCATTATTTCAGGGATACCCTTTGCTGGTGACCAAGGAGAAGACCGAGGATGTGGCCCACACCAAATCGGCGCTGCAAAAGAAGCTCACAGTGAGTTGAAACCACTTGTATCCATATGATTGAGGTTATAGTATCCCTTTATCTTTGAAAACAGGGCACTGATATTCCCTCGGCTCAGTACGGTGGACGCCATGGAGTCACCATGCTTCCAGGAGGTGGCATCGGTCCGGAACTGATGACCTACGTGCGCGAGATTTTCCGTTACTGCGGCGCCCCCATCGACTTCGAGGTGATTGATATCGATCCCTCAACTGAAGGCAACGACGACTTGGAGTACGCCATCACTTCTATCAAAAGAAACGGCGTGGCGCTCAAGGGCAACATCGAGACCAAGTCCCAGAGCTTGACCGAAGTCTCCCGCAACGTGGCCATCCGCAATGAGCTTGATCTCTACGTGAACGTGGTGCACTGCAAATCGTATCCTGGTATTCCCGCACGCCACCAAAACATTGATATTGTCCTCATCCGCCAAAACACCGATGGCGAGTACGCTATGCTGGAGCATGAGTCCGTCAAGGGAGTGGTGGAGAGCATGAAGGTGGTCACCGTGGAGAACGCTGAGCGTGTGGCTCGGTATGCCTTTGAATACGCCCGCCAGAACAACCGCAAGAAGGTAACCACCATTCATAAGGCGAACATCATGAAGCTGTCCGATGGTCTCTTCCTCGAAGTGGCGAACCGCGTTCACAAGGACTATCCCGAGCTGGAGCACAACAACATGATTATCGACAACACCTGCATGCAGGCCGTGTCGAATCCCCATCAATTCGATGTGATGAACATGACCAACCTGTACGGCACCATTGTGTCCAACGTCATCTGTGGTCTGATCGGCGGAGCCGGTCTCATTTCAGGAAGGAATTACGGTGATCATGTGAGCTTCTTATTCAAGTCTACTTGTTATCTGTTTACTTTAATATTTATTTTTTTCAAGTACGCCATCTTCGAGCCAGGCACCCGAAACACAGGCACCGCCATCGCTGGAAAGAACATCGCCAATCCCGTAGCCATGATCAGCGCCAGTATCGACATGCTGAACCATCTTGGCCACAAGGAGCACGCCAAGGTTATTCAAGATGCCACCTACCAGACCATCGTCGAAGATGCCATTCGTACACCTGGTAAACCACAAACCATGCAATCAAGCACCAATCCACATCTATATCGTATACTATCTTACAGATCTGGGCGGTAACCACTCCAGCACTGATGTTGTTGAGAACATACTCAAAATCCTGAGTGCCAAGCGCGTGAATTGGTAAAATATTCGATTGAATTTAAAGTAGTAGTTTTTATGCTCTTCTTTCGCGCTGTCTCCGAAGTGTCGTATATTTTACTTAGTCCTTCAATGAGAACACATCTATTGCTTGTCCCCTTTACTTCACTGTTGCTATAGGTCCTGTCGAAGCAGGCCCGATTTATGTATTATAATTTCATGCTGTTACTGTATTATTTTAACTTTGATTACTACAATGAACTGTAAGTGTAATTGCCTCTATGGCCTAACTGTGTCTAACCAATCAGCACAACTCAGACTACACTTAACTACTAACAATTAACTGTTATTAGGTGGGTTGTCTTTGTTTTGATAGGATTATTACAACTTTTAATTCAATTTTTATCTTAGAAAACATTGTTCTTTTAAAGATGAAGCATTTTACTTTTAATCCTATCTCAGCAAACATACCCATCCTCCTTGGTAGATGCTTGTTGAACTTTTCCTTTGTTTATCTGTATAATTTATAAGTAGTGCACCTGTAGAACACACCAATCACACACACTCCAGAACACAAACGTATGTAGTTTTCGTTATGAACGTATAACCAAACAGTCCTTGTGCAGATCTAATCGAAAATATTATTTTTTTTCTCCTCTTCCCCAAAAATCTTAAATGCTTACCCGCTCCGCAGGCCACATGGAAATTATTTTAGCCAATTTTAGGCAATATCGTACAAGAATAAACACTCAACCAACCGCTAACAAAACTCAGCAAGATAAACCAAATCGAACTAAGCATAATACCAAACCAATCAAAATTATATTAACCCCACAACTAAGCCAATTTGAGAAATCTTGTTCCCCAAGCCAATGCATTCAGCGTTAATGTGATGCCCCGAAAGAATCGGTTTAATAAAGTTGAGGTCGAATTATTCCGCTGATTAACCAAATCCAATAATATCCCGGCTATATGTCCATTGTGTGTTCGTTCGATGTCAAAGTGTGATAAATCAGGTAATGAACAAATCAAAAATTAATTGTATCTATAATCAAATAATTATTTTTCAGTTTATAATTATCAAACTGCTATTTCAAAGATGCTAATTTAATTTTTTCCTTTTTCACAGATCTACTTGCCGGTCCCGCTCTAATTTTCTGCACACTGACTTTTTTTTCTTTATTGAGCTCCATTTCTACTTCCTCTACTCTATTTTACTATCCTAAGTTAAAAGAAAACATGTATAACAGAAAGAACACAGTCGAAATAATTATTTTCCCCGAGATTCGACCAAAGCGATATTAATTTGTAACTTAATTCTTTTAAAAATTGTAATATTGAGAAGCAAATTCAAACAAAATGTATTATTCTGTTCGAATATTTATTAGTAAAAGAGACAATTAAACAAAGACAACTCTGTATTTAGATTGTTTTTCTTTCTAAGGGGCTGGATAAACTGAAAAATTCTTCATTAATCTTCATTAGAGATGTTTTTGGTCTATAGATGCGGTTTTTGGCGCCTATCTTCTAAAATGATTAATTTATTCAGATTCTTTGTTCTGAGATAGAAGCTATAATTCTGGGTTGAATAGCTAGAAAATCGGACTTTTAAAATCTCAATAGAAAGATCTCAATTCTTAATATTCTCACAAACACAGAAATAAGGCACATTTCACTTCGGTCATTTTTATCAGAATTACTTCTTTGTTTATTAATCCTTAAAAAAAGCGACGACATTCATCCAGCAGCAATAATGAGCTTCGGCTTAGAATCGCAGCTTCTGGAAGAACCACTTGTTCTTGCCCTCCTTGTAGACAGACTCGAACTTGACGCGGGTCTGGAAACGGTGCGTCTTGCGCTTGACGGGATCCTTAAGGTCCTTGGGCGACAGCTTCTCGAAGCTGATGTCGTGCGCGGTGTAGCGGGTGGGCATCAGGTGGTTGTAGTTCAAGCTCTTCAGGAAAGGCTTGACCTTGGACTTCTTCTTCAGCTTGTTCTTGCCCATCTTCTTGGTCACCTTGCGGGGGTAACGATCGATTCCAGCGACCAGGGCATGTCCGAAGGGCTTCTCCGGGGTGCCATCGTCGGAGGTCTTGACGATGATGGCCTTGCGGCCGGCGTAACGTCCGCTAAGGACGATGACGATCTTGCCCTGTTTCATAATCTTCCTCATTTTGGCGGCTTTGTCTCGATACTGCTGTTGACATGAAATTAGAAGATAGTAACATTTTGTTAGTGACTTATTTTGAAACCATTTTTCCACATTTTATTAACCAATAGATTCTATGTGAAATCTTTGCCATATTTATCAGCATTTGCCTAATAGATTCCACACAACATGCATAGGAAATCATTGTATCTGCGTTGGTTCAGCTATCGCATGGAAAAACGTCCCGTGCACTGCCAATCCATGCGCTCTAGCGATTTTCGTCAAAGTTTTTGCGATTTTCCATAAACCAAACGAAATCATGTTTAACTGGTGGCTACACAAAACGATTTTCAACTAATTCCCGCTTTAAAATTGTATTTTCTCCATAAAATAAATACAAAAAACACGTGGAAGACATTTTCGTGCATACCTTGCCGGAAACGAGAGGTTAAAAGAAAGAAAATAGTGTGGCTGCGACACACGCATAAAAAGCCAGGAACAGTGCTGCCAGAGTTTTTGAAGCAAACGTTGCTACATTTCGAAACAAATGTAGTAAAATTATTGAATTACATTGAATTTATAGTTTGAATTAAATATCGTAATTTTTTTTTACTTAAAAATTAGTCAAATTGAATCGTCTTACCAAAATTGGATTGATTTCTTGCTAACAGAGTACTGTTAAACGTTAACGAGTGCTGTTATACGCTTAGTATCGCTGCTTGGGACTAAAAAAAGATAAAAGGGACCATATTACAAGAAAGCGATTTAAAAAACACATAGTAGTTGCCAGATGCATTATATTTTCAAAAATATAATTCAATTTAAAATATCTGAACATTTCTTTGCAAATCAAAATGAGTATACATTATTTTTATCAATAAAACATCGTTAACAAAATAGATTTATTTAATTTTAGTTGGTACTCGTATAGAAATCACAATACATACTAATTATTGCAATTGGAGAACTACCCCATCATTTTTTCAAATATAGTGGAAATGCCAGTCCTACGCCTTCTTGATTATCTTAAAAGTATTATGCCTATTCATGACGTAGCTTAGAGCAGTGGCAGCAGTGGTCAGTCCAGTCAGATACCAAAGACCCTGAAGAGCAGGATGATCTACGAAGATAATATAGAAATTAACACTCATTTGATGTTGCTTTGTTTATGATTTCTTACCAATATAGTTCCAAATGGGAGCACCCAAACTAAAGCCAATAGTAGCTAGTTGCACACCCGTGTTTATCTTGCTAAGCAGTGTTGGCTCCAATTGAGCGGTTACGTGGGTTGCATCGAAATACCGCGAAAAGGTTTTCTATCGAAATGAAATTTCTTAAATAGTTTTCATGGATTGCGTATTTCATTATCCTACCGGCGGTGGCAGACTTATGTAGCGTATAACAAATCCAGCTCCCAGGAGAAAAACATCACGAAACACAACAATACCGGTGAGCCACATGGGCAGGAGGTCGGTGTAGCAAAGTGAAATGACCAGGGAGCCCATCAGTAATTTGTCAGCCATGGGGTCCAGGAAGGATCCAGCCTTACTTGCCTGCGAGGGCCATCGGCGAGCAATTTGTCCATCCAACTATAAACCAATAAATAGTTACAGTACACAAAACTGTGAGGATGTTTTTAATTTAACGTACCAGGTCCGTGATCCCTGCGATGGCCAATAAGTTCATGCCCAAGGTAAAGTCACCCTGGACGATCACGTAGCCGATGTAGGGCGAGAGAATGGCCCGACTGATTGTTAGCATATTGGGTATAGTCATAATATTTTCGCGCTCCTCGCGGATCTCATCGATCTTCTCGCGCACTCGCTCTTGGACTTTGTGCCGAGCCTCTCGGATGTCATCCACCAGAAAGTTCTTGCGCTCAATGAACTCAGCGCGCTGCCTGTCGATAACGCCTTGTAGCAAGTGGCGGCCCTGTTGGGTCCTCAGATGCAGCGACTGCTTCTTGGCATCGGCGTACAGACGAAGACGAGCTAGTTCCCAATTGCGGCGCCTCTTGATGTCCAGGAAGGAGATGCGGATAAATCCGGTGGCTGCGGCATAGCGGTTCAGGCAGTTGACGAAGCTGCTGCCACCCACGCCAAGGACATGCTCTAAGGTGGCGGCTCCGTGGTGCAGCGGCCGTTGCACCTGCCGGAATACTATGGCTGGCAGCATATCGTTTCGGATTCCCAATCGGTCAGTCTTAAGTCCTCGGATGGCAGCTGGCTCGGAAACTGGGCAGCAGCTTTACTTTACGAGTGTTCTGTTTGAAAAACAAAAATCCCAGTAAATAGAGCAAATTTATTTTGATCTTTGGCCTTGAGATCCACAACGTACATGTGTTGTGTGTGCAGAGATCATTCAAAGACCATTGTTATCAGTAGCTTATCAGTGACATACCATTGGTTTTGTCTCCTATGCTACAGCTCACACTTGTAAGCAGTACGAACTCTGTGTATGATTTCAATCAGCAATCAAATCAATCCACAACATCTACCGAAATTTTGTTTTTATTACACAAGTCGGCTTCAAGTGTGACCGGTCGAGCGGCAAGAAATCCCATACTTTATGGCGTTGCCACATCAGTTGAATGTCACCATTGTATTGGCGGTTTCGGAGGATCAAGCTTTAGAATTCAAATAAAAGCATGTTTAATAAGTATACAGGACATAGCCGCCAAAAATAGATACAATTATAAAATCTTTAATTAAAAATTAAAAATTTTGAAAGTTCCCATTTAGATTTTATAACTTTCTACCATGAAAAACAAAATTTGAAGAATATTTAAATTCGAAAAGTTATCATCTCTGACCCAAAATTCTTCCACAGGACCCCCTTTCCGCATCGCAGGATTCTCAAACTACGAATTTAAATCTTCAAGTCCTTACAGAAATCCTCTTATTTTTCGCTACTCTTGTTTAAAATTCGAACAAAGCAGTGCTATGGACGGCTCGGAACATATTTAACGAAACCACCATTAATAAGCCTCACCGCAAGCTGCTCCGGACTTGTCAGTCTTTTAATTGGATTATATTTAATTACGCTGCCACTTAACCAAGGCGGACGCTAGTATATTTTCTGCTGCCTGCCGTCTTGGATATGCAAATTAAGTCGCGGTAACCGTTTATTACTTAATATAAACTTTGGCAGTGGCTTGGTCATGACCTGACCTTATTGTCCAGATAATGAATTTCCTGAAAAGTAGCTAAAATCTGTTTCATGCTTAATGACCGCAGTGATGGGTTCGAATTTTCTTTATAGAAATTTGTCTTTAATTGGTCAATGGGTAAAGATGGAAAACTTAAATGGAAAATTAAGTTAATAAATCAAGAAATTAACATCTTAATTAAAGGTGAGATCAAGTCAAAAGACAGTTACCTCGGAAAAATAAGTAATAACGGTCCAATGGACAGCATCCGTGCAACGGTTTTAATAATAATGCACCCAGGTGCTCGGCCCAATAATGTCCATGGCGTGTCGGCTGTCATTCAGAATGTTAATTTTCAGAAACCGCACTTCCTTTTTTATATTTCTGAAAGGCACTCAGAGCTACTCAGTAGGTGACTGTCATAAAAAGAAAAGTCCATCAGGTCGGTAGTGAAAGCGATTGACAATTTTTTGTAATACCCTTTTCAAGGTTTTGGGTTATATTGAAAAGGCGTTCGTCCTTGATTTTATGAAGATTCAAAAATTTAACTCTATCTGTAGGCCTCTCTTGTAATACATTAATGTATTTGGTTTCTGTTATATAATATTTAAAATATAAAAATATAAATGTCTGTCGTTTAAGCCAAGTTTATGCTTTTATATATATTTAATTTTTATGATAATAAGATTCAAATAGAGAGTTTAAGTCTGATGTTTAATTTTTGCTTCTTTTCATTACTATGTATATGTATGTATAATTTTTATTTGATTTTTTTGTCCACCTCATTGCGCTTCATTAATCAAAAGTAATTTTCCGCCTTTCACAGCATTCTCGTTGCCCGCTAACACCCTCTCCCTTCACCTGCACCCTCATTTGTACCTGGCCGAGTGAAGATGGCAAACGTCAGCAGCAGCGGCAGAAGCAGGAAAGGAAATGGCGGTAAAAAAAAAAACAGCGAAAACAAAATGATGGCGGCCATTTTGCATTAAGCCGGGACATTTCCCTTATTCTGGCGCCCTGCATGTGTATGAGTGTGAGTGGGGCTAATTAACTGTTTTACATTAAGTGGCCATAAAAGCCGCCGAACGCTGAACATTTTAGTCTATTTTAATGCGCTTCGAGTGGTTGGCGGGCGTGATCGGCTCGGACAATGAAGAAACGGTGGCCATTAGCGGCCATCTCTCTATATATCTCGCTCCCCCTTGCCCACCCGTCATGGCCATTTTCTTAAATGATTTACGACTGCTTTAAAGGCCAAAACCATAAAAGCAGAAGCCAACTTCATCTGACCGCCCAGAGCCCCGTGCTCGGTGTGTTCAGTGCTCGGACTTTGGTGTTTTCCTTTGTGCTTAATTTAATTAAATACTTTCTCGGATCTTTGCTCTCTGCCTCGAATGGTTAATGTGGTCAGCATAAATTGCGGCGAGCTCATTTAGCTTTAAATCATTTGCGGCCTGCTCCGACGCTTGTGGTCCGAATAAACCATATATACATGAACTGGCAATTGGTTCGACTAATGGGAGAGAAGCTCTAGCCTAGTGCTATTTTCTAGCAGGTGTGGTTCAAGATTTATCGTGGATAAGGACATTCAACACTGAGCATTCCGTATTATATTATATATATATATAATTATAGTATTATACATTTTAGTGCAAATATTAGGCTTTATATTATTCATTTAAAAAAGATCTTAAAGTTTGTTATTGGTTTACTGGCCCCAAACATAAAATATAGCTTTAAAAACATCAGAGTTTTCTGTCACCAGTGCTTTCGGTCTCACAGGTAAATCAAAATTTGGCCCAAATTACAAGTTGAATTTGTGGCAGCTAAAGTTGAACAGCCCATTCAGCTTTCCAAGGTTTTGGTTCCGCAATTTCGAAAGTGCCCGAAAGTCCGCCCACAAATCACAAGCCAATGACGACTAATTAGAGAGCAGAATGAGAAAACCAAAGGCAGCTCTTCAGCAGAGTAACAATGACTTTTCACAAACTCCAACTATTTTCAAGCTGTGCAAAGGATTGCTCTCCTTTCTGAAATCCCCACCTAACCATTCCGCAAGGCTAGCACCACTCTTGGCCAGAATCCTAGCCCCCAAACTTGCTTTGTTCTAAGTTATCAACCCACAAGTGGCGGCAAACTTTTGCTTTACGGTGTCGCCATCTTTTTTCTAGCTTCCACTCCCCCGAAATAAGGGGGCGGGGCACAACTTAAAAGAAGATTAAACCGCAGATGCTGGGGGATTCACATCCAGTGTCCCAAATAAGAGAGGGACAACTTTGCCTGGACAACGACACTTGAAATAAGAACGCTTGGCGATTTCCAGGCGACACTTGTCGAAAGTTACGCGTAATTATAACAATGTGCGGGTATCCTGGGGTTGTGGTGGTTTGGGTTCCCTGATATCCTGCTGTGGGCCTTTATTTAGTTTATGCCCCAAGCTCTGAGGGGAGAAGAGTGCTAAGCATGCGGGCAGCCTGTTTTAGGGTTCTAGGTGTTGGCCGCAGGTTCGAAAAACCGCACACCAATTAACAAATGTATTCAAGTCATGAGACGACGATGATAAGAAGAGTTCAAAGGATATTATGAAAGATTTTCACATATTTTGTGGTTGCATTAAATGAGAACATATTCCAAGGAAATGATTGTTGCCATGTCCTTTTCATTATTGTTGTTTCATCTTTAGCTTTGAATTATTATTTTATAGTTCTATCATTCCTTGGTATTAACTCAATTTCGGACACATTTTCCAGATCCTATTTAAAGCTTCTCTAGTCCCAATTTAATTTTACAAATTAAAATAAGAAGGAAACTTTTCATGTGTCCTGTTAGCAATTGAAAATAAAATTTCTCTGGAAGAAAGGCAGCGTAATTTAGTTTCAATTTAAAGGCAGTGGAAGAACCATCTCCTTGGCGACAACATTAATTCGCTTTTAATATAATGAAGCCGCTTAAATGTCAAGACAATGAGACCGGAATCTGAAATTCTGTAACCAGAGGCTGAGGCAAAGGACTCAGCACAGGACCATCAATCAAATTTTCGAGAAATGGCGTATGAAAAAACTATAATAAAATCATTAGCCTGGTAATCCCCAAACGTTTCGGAATCAAAATAAAATCATCAGCCCGGAATGATGATGAATGGTTGCTGGGGCCGGTAGGCCCAAGTGGCAGCGGTCATGACAAAAATGGGGAATCTTTCTTCACTCCAATCTCTTTTTAATAAACAAAACAAAATGTAGCCTCACGACCACGGCAACAACAATGTGGTTGTGTGTGGTATGCTCCAGTGGCTAACACTCAATGTCCAGAGTTGGAAGCAACAAAATGCGATGGCTCAACGGCGTCATTATCGGGGGAAACGTCTTGCATTTCTTGGGACCCAGTTGAGTTTAGGTTCTCTGCTAACAGAAAATTGTTTCCTTTTATACCCTCTCCAATAGAGTAATAAAGAATTACACACATCAAATGACAATAATTTTATTGTGTTACATACATTGTGGCTTCTTAATTTATTTTATAATGTTTAACAAATATAATTTTTTGTCTTAGCTTAAGAAAATAAATCAATTTTTGAACTAAAACTCAGTAGAATCTTTCAAGGCCTTCCAATTCCGTCGTCGGTAGGGTATTTTTTTGCTTGTACTTGCCTTAAACACCCCATTTATTCGTTTTTTTTGGAAGAAAAATGAAAATGTTTAACGAAAAAAATAAAATACTCACGTTTCTCCCAGGCGAACGTGATTCAATTTGTTTTGTTGGTTAGAAAACTAAAACAGCAAAAGCAAAAGCAAGGCTCCAAAAAGAAGCGGAAAATATAACTAAAGCCAGCATGGCAAAGCGGAGCTAAGCAAAGCAAAGCACAGGAAAGCAAAGCACGCTGATGCGAGGAAAGGAGCAGAGTTGTGGAAGGCGAATAACAGGAAAAATTATAGAACAAGCAAAAAATTGTGGGCGAGAAGGACTCCGTCCACGGGGGGCATTAAATGTGGGCGCACTTTTGGTCACTCCGTGTACTCCGCTCGGCCACATCCCGACCCAAAAAGTGGAAAAAGACAAACGGAAAATGAGGAAAAATGGAAAAGGCAGCTGGATGAGTCTTAAAGCCAGGATTGAGGCAATGGCGTCTGTTGGTTCTTTCCCTGCCGCGGGCAGCGGTCCCAGGGAGGCACTGAACTATGAATGGGAATTGGTGCACTGCAGTCCCTGCTGCCCCGACTGGCCGAAACACGCAAAAGTAGGCAATAGAAATGCGCGTGGGTTCTCACAGAAGAGGGTGGTAAGTTTAGTTGCGAAAACTATGTTTCGATTTTAGCTTATATGGCGATTTTGAACACATTTCTAAAAGGTTTAGGGGTTTCTCACAGAACTTTTACTTAAAAGGATTTTGAGGAAAATTATTTAAAATTATTTCACATACACGAGGTATCCATTACTAAACATTAAAATGATATTGCGTATACGCACAGTTGGCAAATTTGGATACAAGCTTGAAACTTATTTTTATTTCTGAACAACTGGTTGTGCCACCCTCGTTCTACTGAATAATGTTAAGTATTTTTCGGCCGGAAAACCGACCCACACGTCTGGGGAGGCATATTGTACATTGTAACATGGCCGGACTTTTGTGCGGACTGGCCCACATGTCGAAGGTCATTTTAAATTAGTTTTACTTTTGCTTTTTCATGTTTATTTTTTGCATCTTTCGATTTCCAGTGTGTGTTTTTCTGTTTATCCCATGCTGGGGCCTCGGTCGATCTTTAACAATGTTTGCTGTGGGATTTGGCGGCAGCTCTGAGGGTTGAAATAGAAATTCGCCCGCTCTGCGGTCCCAGAGCCACCGTTATGACAATTACGTTAGACATTTGCGTCACGTAAGTGAGCAGCACCATCGACAAAATCCCAGAATCATGCAGCTTTCCAAATGGACTTGCCAAAAAGAAAAAATAAGGAAGCGCCGACTCATGCCCAGCGTCGATTGCCTGCGAAAGTCCTTGTTGTCATGTCACTGTGCACTCACGCACACCCCCCCACACACACACACACACTCATCGAAGCACCCGTCTGCTGGCAATGTATTTCGCCTGAGCCACGTGTAACAGCATTCGACATAATCAACAACTTCATTCGGGGAAAATGCCAGCCAATATCCCTGGGAATAGCTCCATGGCTTGGTGGTTGGGGCACGGAACTGGGGGGTTCCCCTCTCCAATTGTTGACAACTTGTGCCTGTTCCCCCTTTAGCACGTTTCCAGAAAAAATAAAAGTGTCATCTGTTTTTTGAAGGTGTTTTGGCAACAAAATGAGCATTACCGACTAAAGATCGAGAGAAAGCAATAGCTTTTCTTGTAAAACATTATATTTTTATTTTTTTATTTTCATAGAAAAAGTCTTTAAAATCAGTTAATTAAAAATTATAATCCTATAATCACAATATTCTTATGCTTAAATATTTATCTTGTCTTACTGTTCGTTTCTAGAACCGGCAGGTAATTCTCCGTAGTCTCACAAATCCGTCATAAATTCGCAGAAAATTCACTTTGTGTCGAGTACAGGGCAAAAGGCACATCTCACTACAGCTGACATCGCTCTGCGCCATGTCAAAATAAGCAAGAGCAGCAGGAGCATCAGGACAACGTCTGCAATGTTTCTTTATTGGAATTGTCGTAAAAGTCGATAACAGAGCCGGCGGTGGAGGATGCAGGTCACAAGCAATTTAATGTCAATTTTGGTATTAAACGTGCTGGCTGCCAATTCACCTGGCGTTTCCGCCTCCATCTCACGTCCATTTCCTCCCTTCGTCTGTCTGACTGTCATCTGCACGCTGGACTTGGCCTGTTTTCACTGTTTGGAGTGCGTGTGGCAACACGAGCACCGAAGGGCAATAACAATGAGAACAAGCTACTCAATAAGAAAATAGATTTATTAATAAATAGAATCTAGAGAAACCGTAAAAATTGTTGTCCCCACTAATGAGTATGCATAGAAAATGTACTAACCAATAAATAATATCAAACTGGTCTCAAATTAAATGTAGCCCTTAAAAGGATATAAGCAAACAAAAACATAGGACCGACCACTGTGGACGCTGATGCTCCTTCAATAATTTTGGCCAGCCAATGTTGACAGACCACTGGCATTCGATTAAATCTAATTAATTTCGCAGGATAACCAAGCATTTCGGATTTTCGCCATAATAGCTTTCAGATTTGTTTGTTTGCCATTAACTGGTCGGCCAAAGCAAAACTATTTATTATTATTTACTCAACCGATAGGTGGTGCGACAAATTGTACTTTAATTGAATAAAATAAATGCAGATTTATTTTTTGGTATTTGTGTTTATATTCTGTTTTTGTAAAAGGTAGAATGGATTGAATGCTTGTTTCAATATTATGATTTGTTATTTGACAGAATATTCAATTATTATTGTTGGAATTAGTTGTAGACCATTTTCTAAAAACTTCAAGAGATAAATATTGAGTTAAATTAATAAAGTTAATCTATAAAATTGTTAAACTAATTACATTTATTTAATCCTAAATGTAAATATATGGAAAGCCACGAAAACAAGTATCCATACAGGATTTAAATTATTCATTTTTCTTTATTTCAGAAACATTCGCACCCATTCGCGTTAATGTAATGCATTTTTCTTACTTATGAATGTGACTGTTTCTCCGTCACCCGCCATTGCATATCATGTCACGCACACTAGTTAACATGTTAACAAAATGGCGGCCGCACTCACTGCACACATGCGGAGCGAGAGCGACTGCAATCTGGTGCCAACCGCAACATGAACTTTTCGCTTTCCTTTTGCTTTCGCTTCAAGTAATGGAAAAGTGAAAAGAAATCCTGCCCGCTGTGTTCGGAGGACATCTGGCGCTGGCGTTTCAAGTTGAAAATTTGCAAACAAGCCGAGAGGCATACAGAAATTAAATGTTCCAGCTTGGAGCTTTATCGTGGTTCTGATTATTAAAAAAAAATAATAATAAATATGTTAATAGAAATTATTATAACTTGTATTTTTAAGGAAAAAATGTAAATGGAAGGTTAGTTGTTTAGTTTAGAAATGGTAAAATATTGTAACTTTTAGATCTAAAATTTATATAATTTTTTCACTTTTTCCAGATTTTCTATACGAACCTTTTTCTTAACAATGCAGCATCATTTACATTGTTCCCTGCAGCGAGCGGGAACCTTTTTGCGAGAGTAATTTTACAGAGCACAAGGTCATGGTGGGAAATCGCAAAAGTTTTTCCAGCAGACCACATAAAAAGCGAAATTTAAGCCACACACGCAGAGCAGAAGACAGACGACAGTTTGCGCCAAGGCCACACTCACTCGTACACTCCCTCACACACACACACACACACACACCAGAACGCCAGGACACCAGCACACAAACACAGAGCATTAAGTCAGATGCCGCCATTTTGTAACCATTTTATCATGGCAAACAGCAGCGGCTTACAGTCGCCCCCAACCAAGAGTTCTTCTTTTTGTTGGCTTGAATTGTTTCGGCTTGAAGTTGATGAATTTCACTCACGCTCAGTGTCTGTCTGAAAAGTTATTTTATTTCTGTGCTTAGCACAAAGGCCAGAAAACTTTTTGGGGAACGGAAAGCACTGAAAAACTCGTCACTTGATTAGTCCACACGGCAATTAGGCAAATTGCCGAGCTACATTTTAAATTCCCACATGCTTATCGACTTCGGCTCTGATTAGCCCCCCAAAAGGTGGCAACGGAGGGCTCTCAGGCATAATTACATTAACCATTCCGAAAACATACCTCCAGCCAGGCTGTATCCCTGCAAAAAGTCCGAGTCAGTGTCGAGAAATGTCACTCACTGCTGGGCATTCAATGTGGCACGAAACGTTTCCATTATTCAGAACGTGGTGCAAACAACTCGACCGACAAGCCAACAACCTCCTCCTGCGTGTAAGACGCAATGGGCACAGCGACTCCGCCTTCTGGTCAGCCCGCCCACAGGCCTCTTCCCAGTGCACCGCTGAAATTCCAGGGCGCACGCACAGCATATTTGGGAAGTGAACTTGCCTACTAACCTTGCTGGTGCATGTGCCATGCAATTGCCCCCAGGATAGCCCACAATACCAACAACAACCTCGACTACATAAACAACAACTGCGACGGACTGGATCTGCAAGGATGTGTTAACATGGCTGCCGTGTAGTGAGGTAAGGAGGCCGATGGACCAGCTTGTAATTAAAGTTCTCCAGCGGAGTGCCGGGGTTACCAATTTGGGATAGGGCCAGACACTGGGATAGCACCAATATTTATTGCTATATTTTTACAAAAATTTAAGATCATAAAAGCTATATAACTTAAATGGAAACATTTCGAAAGAAAACGAGCAGAGAACCAATTTTACATCCGAAACTGCAATCCAGTGAACGATCAACTGCAAGCCCTGAAATGCAATTGTATCTGAAGAGTCCTTTGACAAAAGCCAAAAGCCCGCAAGGATGGCGAAAAAAAGTGAAAACGAAAGATATTGTTGGCCAAAGTTATCGTTGGCTGCGCATCGCTAACAAAGTATGTTACAGCGGCGAGGCAACCACCGGTTAGCCATGTTTTCAGCCTCAGGAGTCACACAGAGTCGTCGCTCGAATGCACTGACTGCTCCACCCTCTCCTCGTTCACCCGCTCCACCTGCTCCCTCCGCCTCTTTCTCTTTCATATGCCAAATCCCTTCCAGCCATACCCGATTCTGGCCATATTTCCTTGTTCTATTCCTTTTGCCCAGCTGCTGCGTCTCATTGGCTTTTGGCCACTCAGTGGAGGGGGGGTTTTGTTTGGTGGCCGCCTGCGGCTGGCAAAACGACAAAATGTATGCTCTGTTCCGGCTGAATTGCAGATTTTCATCCTCAGAAACCTCACACACATAGCTGGCAAACAGTTGCTTATTCCTTGTGCCTTTATGTGCAGCAGGGTTGTCGTTTTGGCCATTTCATGGGCCATGTTTGGAGGAGTTTTTATGAAAGTATCTTTAAAAGCAAACCTGTTTCAATTTGTATTTAAGATTGCTGTTTGTTTATAATTTCTTTTCATTGTAAGGTTAAATATATATTAATTTAATATTCATGCCAATTTTGTTTAAACTTTCCCTTTCGAATTTCGGCATCACTGGGCGAGAGTGCCTCCTTTGGTGAGAGTGGTCCTGGCATTCACTTTGCTTGGCGAGGGATCAGCAGGACGCTGAGGAACAATGTTTTGCCATTTGGTCGCATATTGCTAATGGAAAGGAGCTGAGCACACAGAAACACACAGACTCACCTGACACTGGATGGGGATTATCCGAGCAGTTCCCTAGCATACTTTCGGATCATATCTAAATTGAAAAAGTTCGTGGAGCGATGCCGTGTGTCAAATGTGTCGCCTTTTATTTACATTTTATTTTCATGGGGAACGTGTGCCGTGCCTGGCCGGATAATCGATTCAAATCGAAAGGGAATCCAAAAATCCGTTTACAATATACAATGCCATACGCCTTGTCGACGTGTCGTTGACAGCCGGCTGTCCTGCAAGCAATAAACAAAAATAATGTGGCCTGCTTCCAGGCGCGCTACATAAATTATAACATTAAAGACACCGATAGGGCATAAAAATCTTATTTATTCGCCAAAATCGCTGCGTCGGACTTTCCCCATCAATGACTATTCCCAGCCCGGATAATTCCCGGCCATAAATTAGCCAGACAAAAGTTGGAGCCCGTTTAACTGCGAGGGCTCACTAACCGGGATAGGATGAAATTAAAATCTGCTGATGCTTACTCGATTTAGCTCGTATTGCGTCCAAACAAGTCCTTTCGATTTTGTTTGTGTTTTCAAACAGGGGCGTCTATAGAGGGGTTCATATCAAAGGTATTACCAGAGCTTGGAATATGGTTTAATATTTTATATTTTACAATAAATTCATGAACTATGATATATTTTGTATTTAATTGAAATAGATAAATCCCCTTTGTGAAATTCAACTATGCCACTGATCTGTAAGCCA
Organism: Drosophila ananassae; assembly: GCF_017639315.1. Taxonomy (NCBI): domain Eukaryota; kingdom Metazoa; phylum Arthropoda; class Insecta; order Diptera; family Drosophilidae; genus Drosophila; species Drosophila ananassae. The sequence goes on along the minus strand of NC_057927.1, from coordinate 11,686,463 downwards.
TTAGTGACTGTTCAATCCATTCACCAGGCACCTCAAACTTTGCCAGAAATGTTCATCGGACGAAGCTCATTACGTATTGATGCCCTCTCATGTGAAATAATTGCCGTAGTTGTCCATTAGCATTTAATAATTCATGGATGCGTGTCTATCCTTCTATCACTTCGCTCGGCTGGGGGTGGGCGTGACCGTGTCCATGTGAGCCAACAAAAGTCAAACCAGTATTGGCGTTGAGGCCATTAAGTTCAAGCAATCAGGCACAATGTGCAAACCCTATTAGCTTTTCAATGCTGCCTCGATAAGCCAACAATGTACGATGAGTGAGTGGATTATTGTTGCAATGATAATTCAGGCAAACTTAACATATGCAGTTGATGGATAATAATGCCAAGTTTCCCACTTGATTGATTACCTTCTACGGTCAAAAGCTAATGGGAAAAGACATCTTTGCTAATGGAGCGACTAATACTTACTTATCCTGTCGGTTTTAGACTTCCGAGTAATAACCAGAAAAATCACAACATCTGTGTTTTTTATTTTAAAATCCCATTTTATTTTTCCGAATAAATTTGAATTTACATTATTTATTAATAACTTTTCACACGTACCGATACATATATCTAATAGTTTGTTTACAAAAAGCATTTGGGCAAATACTTTTTCGATTCTAAATTAAAATACATTTCACAGGAAACAAAGTCGGCCGATACACATAACGTAGTATGCTCTTGTTTTTGTGTAAAATAAATTAAAAATATCTGAAAGCTTGTTTACACACTAAATAAATGAGACGATTATTAAACAAACTACAAGTTAGATGTTTTAATGTATGTTTAATGCTTTTAAACTGATCACAGCAAATTTTGTATAATACCCAAGAACGAAAACGAGCAAAGTTCATCAAATAAACATTTAAATGTTAACCACTTAAAAAATGTTATAGTTTTTGTTTTTTTTATTTTCCTTGTACATTTTTCCTAAACATTTCAAATTCAATTTAAATTTTAATTTGTATTTTCTAGGTATTTACAGAGATGTTGTGTTCTAATATTTAGCTAAAAATGAATCCAACTCGGTGCTAGAATTTAACCCTCTCGATCAAGATAATAACTCTGATTTATTAACTGCGATTTCTTGGAAAGCAAAATATATACGCTACAACTAGTCACAATGGTTCTATGTCTATAAACAGTTTCCGTTTAGCCATTACCTTTTTGATTTCACAAATGTCTCCTTTTTCCAGCAAACTTCAACAAAATGTCTTAACTTTTTACAATTGATTTCATGGACGTGTAAGGAAAGTTGGAGTTTTGGCACTGAATGGCGTCCTGGCTCGTTCCTTCTTTGAGTTCTTGAGGGCCTTTTAGTATACGCGTGTCTGTGTGTGTGCGAGTGTGTGTTTTGTGGGTGGGCGGGTGAGGTGTGGGCGTGGGTGCGTGTTCGACGCCGTTAGTTGATGTCGAAATGTTGCGCCTAAAAAATGTTTCTTGTTATTAGTTTATGGGTGTGTGTGAGTGAGTATGTGTATGGCGATGTATATGTGTGTGTGTCTGGGCTTAGTATTTTAACATTTAAATTAAATTTTAAACTAGGCAACAAATTGAATTTGTTGAGTATTCTCTTCTCCCCACACTGATGTCTTTTCTATTCTGTTTTTGGCATTCTTCTTTCTTACTGCTAATGAAAGTTTCTTATTTCCCCTTTTTTTTCCTTCTGCATTTCACATTTTGAACTTTCATTTTGTTTAGTTGAGTTTCGGGGCCTTGTTCTAAAGGAATTTATAGTAGGAGATGCCTATGCTGATCTCGGTCTGCGCGGCCAGTGTATGTAGGATATGCATACAAGTGGGTCTTTGGCGGAGGCTCAGACACATTCGGTGCCCGCTTCACACAGGGGGTTAGCGCACTAGATTGGGATTAGAGAGGAATTTAATTAGTAAGGAAAGTTATACAACAAACTAACAAATTAAAAGGGCAACTAATAAACGTATAGAACTAATAATAAAATAGTATTAAATAATATTAAGAACTCAAAACCTTTAAAACAAAAGAAACTCTCTGAAACTCCGATTAAAAAGGATACCCTGCTGCAATTACCTGGTTGTTTAAACATTTAATTAAATCATGCAACCACTAAGCTTGTGGCAATTCGGTCAATTGAGTTAGCCTACTTGTATGAAAATTACATTTTTGTTCATTGTGTGTCGCAGGCGTATAGAAAATCCCTCTTAATGCCATTTTGTTTAATTTTGCGTTATTATCACCGGCCTTTGTTGTCAGCTACCGAAGGAATTTACACTTTTTTTTATTAATTAACTGCTTTAATTGAAATTGGCAACGAAGCACTAATATAATGCGGCAAGGTAAACGCAATTTAAACGAAATATTCGCTAATTTATTCGTTCTTTCAGAGGTTGCTTTTACGGCTTAATGCAGCAGCTGTCCAGCTGTCCGGCTGTCCGGCTAGTGGATATTTTGACGCTCCACTGACGTCGTTTAATTGGCCTTTTAGTTAATTGGCCAATTGATATGCATGTTTTGATTGCATTGGCAGAACTGCAATTAGCGGACCCCGCCGGCAACGTCAGCCACCTCGACTCGGGTCGGCTCGGTTTGGAAATTTTGAAAAGCAATGAGTCAGGACTCTCGAATGGATTATAAATTAAATCATAGAGTAATAAAATTATAATTAAATTGTACACACGGGCCAACAATTAAGTAATATAATATACCAATAATGTTCTAATGTGTATTTTGCGACCACAACTTACCGTTGTTAATAGATAATTGCGACTGCGGTTTCGAGGCTTGAAAGTTCATGGCTCGCAGCGTTTTAAATAAAATATTTGTAAATTGGAATACGGTTAACTCTCATAAGATAGGTGGATAAAAGTCAAAATATGGGACTCTAACAATAGGCTAAAAAATTCACAACAATTTCCAGGACTCTTTCGACGCTGATCTCACGTCCTACCGGATTATCAACTACTTGGATCGTATTTCTTAACCCTAAATACAACTATGATACGCACACTTATCCATTTATGTACAACACTAACTTAGCACCTAGGCATCGCCCCTTAGAATCTCACGTAGCTAAAGTCACTCGTATTGGTCACCATCGGTGGGACGGGCCCGCTTACCTCCTCCTCCATGGCAGTGGCGTACATGTGTGGCGTCACGTTCTTCTCCAGGCTGAAGTGATCCTCCGTGGTCTTGTGGTACACAGGATTTTCAAAGTTCATGGAGTTCACAGCTCGTGTGCAGCGTCTATATGCCAAAATTGTTAATAAAATCACAACAGATGTGCCTGTTAGAGTGATTAGCACAATCATGACTATATTGTTATTCGGTGAAGGTTTCGAGCCATCAGGTTTTCCCTCGGGTCTACTGGTTTCAGTCGCATTTCCAACTGTTGAAGAAACAATAAAATGAAAGATGATTTAGGAATACAAATAATACCATAGATCATTTCTACAATAGACAAAACATTTATAATGTAAAGCACACCAAATCCCGAAGCATGTGTTTTAATTTCATGTAATATTTTAGTAGAGGATTCAACCAACAAATTATTTAATAAGATTCTCCCATAAACCATTTACAGATTTTTCATGTTTTCCAAATATAATTAAAATGTTGTCTTTGGGTCGGAGAAAAATAGAGAAGCAGCAAATCCGTGGACGACGATGACTATATCCCGTGGCGAATGTTTCCGCTTTTGGGTTTTTCCCGGTTTTACTGTCGACTTTGGTGCTCTTTTATTTTCGGTCCTTTTGGTTTTCTGGGGCCAGGAAGTTGTAGGATTTTTCCGCTGTCATCATAATTCGTTTTCGTATTTTTCCGTTTAGAATTTGTTCAACAGCAGGAAAAAGCAGAAAGTTAAGCGCAGGAGGCGCGCGTTCGTCTGGCAAAGGATGTGCCGCTCCGAATTTCCCTCCCAACATTCCCGTCATTGTTGTTGCTATTAATTCCTGCCCTATGAGTGTCCAGATGAGGCGTGTGGCAGGGAATTATCATTAAAAGTTGATAGCGGCAACAGCTGTGCGGCATCGATTATGGCCAACTTAGGCGTGGGCGCGATAAGATGCTGCAAATTTATTTTGGCGGCATTAACAGACAGTCAAATGGCAGCGGGCCAACATTTGAAAAGTTGCACGTTGCTGTGGCATATTAATTGCCAGATTCCTTCTGGTTTAAGTGCTTTTGTGGGCGGGGGTATAAAATAGGCAATGGGAAATGCCAGATGTTGGTACTGTATAAATACGAAATATTTTTTTCGGCTTTTAAATAAATATTTTACAAGCCATTTTAATCTTTTTGAGAGCTGCCACTTTTGGGGCTTTTAAATAAAAGTGGCTTTCTAAATACAGTTTTTGTTGAAATTTAAAATCAAACTTTTGTACTAAATGTGTTGTTATTTTTGGCAAGTGTTCCAACTCTAAAAATTTGCATTTAATCTTCGGCTGAGGCATCAAGTTTTATGTTCACCTATATATGTCATCCTATATTATGCCGCACTCCTAATCTATAGAAAATGCAATTTCCGACCCCGCCGCAGACACACGCACGCAGAACGTTGAAACGTGTAACTGAGAGTTATGCCTCATCGCCCATTTGTATAATCCTGCTCATGTGTTTTCATATTTATTTCATAACTCCGACTAGGGATAATGTATGGCAGGTATGTGGCTCCCTAGCCCTACCCTCCTTTACTGCCGTCAGTGGGAAACGGAAGTGCCATAAAAAGTACGACAAAATGGATGCCAAGCCACAATTTTCCTTCCCAAATGAAATAAAAACGCATAAAATATGTTCCGTCACCTGTTTGGGGATACTTTTGTTGCCGCGGAGGAGAGGGCATCTAAACAGATTAGATAGACCAACAAAAAAAAGTTTAAAAGTTTTATGAAAAAAATAAATAAAAAATAGAATGGGCAAGTCCAAAATCGGATGGCTGGAAAATAAACAAAATGGCGGCTGGGCTGCCATGTTTGTGGAATTGTTTCTCCTTCGGACTCAGATTGTTTTCTTTTTTTCTGGCAATATGCAGTAAAGTTAGAGACTGACAATAACAATTGCCGGACTGACCGAAATGCAGGCAAATGAAAGTCATAAAATTCTGCAAGGAGCACGACCGGCAGCGGCAGCTGTTCACCCACTTTTCGCCACTACCGCCGGAGTGAACTCGGTTTTATGTGGTTGGCTATTAAAAACGTAGCCGCTACTTCGACGGCTCAAAGTTTATGGTTACTGGGCCCAGGCCCTGGCCCTCGTCTCCCGTTCTCTGTACTCCGTACTGGGTATCTCTGGGGTATTTGCAGAACTTTGCCTGCGCTTAATTAAGCAATCTGAAGTGGGCAAAGATGGCCATAGAAAAAGTAGCACAAACCGCTAATTGAAATTGCAGTTATGCCGGACGGGACTGGGACTGGGGCCGGGACGGGCGTCATCATCATTGGCATGGCAAGGCCATCTAATTGAAATAGTCCTTAACTAGTTTATAGTTATTTACTCGGCCGCGCTTCTGCAAACTTTTCTTGCCGGCTTTCTTTTTACTTAATTTTTCTTAAGCCCTCGTTGTCGTCATTATTCTTTCCCTCTCACAAATGTCCTTCGGTTCAAGTCCAAGTCCTGAGCTGATTAGTGCTTTCCGCCCCTCGACCTTAGTAAATATTTTAGCTATGACTTTTTTAAATTGGCATAATTACGCACAATTGTGTGGGCTTCTCGCTAATCTTTCCCAGGAAACTCTTTCTTGGAAGTTTGCTCATTTTTAAAAAAATTATTAAACTTTAAGTGAATTAAATTATGGAAAAAAAGTAATGCTTAAGACTTAAACAAGATTCTTCTATCGACACAGAAAAGTTTGTTAAAATGTGCGTGCCATATTGGCGAACAATTGAAGTGATTTTCTTTGGTTCAAGGAACCATAACGAATACCCTTTATTGGCCTTATTTATTCCATGGAAAAAGGCGAGGATAAATTTGGTTGCCACAGCAAAATATCTGCCATTCGTTTCCAATAATGGAGGACTTTGCATTTTTAAATTGCAAGTGATCAAAGCCCGTCTGCTGGCAGCCGTCAAAATTTGTGTTTATTAAAAATAATGATACACCATTTAGACGAGCGCATGACATTCGTTTTCGGATCAATAATAAAAGGAACACAAATATTGGACTGGACAAAAACATGCAAGCGTACAAATGGCGAGTTATGGGTTGTGGTGGTGCAAATTTTTAGAAATAAACCACCGGCCAGATAGGGGTAATTTATTTTGCCCCACAGCCAGGATAAATATTTCCCTCGAACGTCGACAGTTTCGAGGTGTTGACAGTGCCAATTTGCTGGAGGATCATGATGATGGTGGCGATGACGAATATCTGGTTAAACTATTTGCCCCGCTCCCTATCAGTTTCGTATTCGGCTATGTGGGGTTGTGGTGTATCTTTTGGTGTGGTTTGTGTACAATTTAATTTCATGGCGATTTGCCGACGACTCTGCCGCCTGTCGCAGATATGTCAGATGGCTGAACTGTTGCCCAGGCTGGCCCCCCGGGTGACTGGGTGCTCGGTTGTCCGGGTGGAGGCCCCCAGTACCCCGTTTGCCGTTGCGGTTGCCAGCCGTTCATCATTCCCATTCCCAGCCGGATTCACATCCACATCCTCCATAACGTTGTCATTCTGTCACAGAGCAGTTCGCAAATTGCACGGAGAAATTTGCCCGGGTAAGTGGTGGGACACATGGAGGAGGACCCGCTTAAGTTGAGCAAGCTCCCGCTCCCTGGGAATCGGGATGGTGCTTCGTTGCCATTAAACATGTCACCAATGCTTCCCTTTTGTGGTTTTTGTGCTGTGTGTGAACCCGATATTTATGTTTTACGTTCCGAGCCCCAGCTCCGAGCTCCGAGCTCCGAGCTCAGCTCGTTCGCATTTTGCATGAGTGCCTGCTCGGTGGTTTAAGCAAAAGTTTTGGGTGTGGTGGCCTGTGCATTTTGAGTGATTACGTCGATATCATTGATGTTGATTTATGATGATGGCTACGGCGATGATGGTGGCCGGGAAATCGTAAAAATGTGACGAAATTAAAACAGCGAGGAGAGCAGGTGAAAATGTATTTACCACAACCAGTGTGGCAATCACACATGAAACACTGAAATATTAAACAACCCATCACCGGATGTTGGCATCCCGATTATTACTTTTAAGGACATAACATACAAGCAGTAGTCTTATAAAGGCCCAAAATATACCGCCACCATATTAAAAGAAAGAGATCTCATACCCGGCACTTCGCTGTGCGCAATCTGAGGTAGTTCGGTGGTTGAGACTGGCGACTTGCCAGTCGTCTTGTGGATCGGTCTTCTGCTATGCACACTTGGCACATACACTAGGGGAAAAGTAATTTCATAAAAATGCGAGAATTACAAGCTGGCAGAAGCGCGCAGTGCAGATGGCCACTTAATAGGCCGCAACCGCAACAGAAAAGCGTTGCGTGAAACGCCGCCACAAAACGCATCAGTGGAAGTGGACAGGCGAATCAAATCCCATTACGAAATCCCCTCGTAAAATACCCAAACAACAGCAACATGGCTACTTACGATCTTCGACACACATCAGGCCGTCGGACATCAGTTTGAGGCCCGTGGGGCAGGCGCAGGATATGCGAGGACTGCGCTCGTTGATCCGGGGGGCTGGCAGGCAGAGGTGGGAGCAGTGGCCGTTGACCGACTGGCAGTGGTTGACGCCATCGGGTTGGCGGTATGGATGGTATACATGCACTACCATGGGATGTTCGAGCTGCATTGTAAACAATGTTGTTTATGAAAGAAAGCTTGTATTAGCAACAAGAATACATGGAGCACATGGCGTATGAGTAACCTACCATATGCGTGGCAGTGACTGCTTGCACGTCCTGTCCAGTGAACTTGTTGGCCTTGAAGACGGCCTGCTTGTCCCAGTCGGTCCAGTAGACGTGGTCCTCGAATGTGGTGATGGAGAAGGGGTGGCGCAGGTATTCGCTGGAGTAGAGCACCTGGCGACGCTGGGAGCCATCGAAGTTGGCCGATGAGATGATGTTCAGCTTGCCGTCCACCCAGTAGATGCGCTTCAGCACCAGATCCAGGGTGATGCCATTCGGCCACTTGACGTCGTAGGTGATGATGGCGGTGCGGTGGGAGCCGTCCATGCCGGCTCGCTCGATGCGAGGGGAGGCGCCCCAGTCGGACCAGTACATCCAGCCATCGATGGGGTCCAAGGCGATGGAGCGCGGAATGTCTACGGAATCCTCGACGAGCACTTTGCCCATGCTGCCCTCGAAGTTGGTCAGCTCAATGGTGCACTTGTGGGTGTCCGTGTAGTAGACGTGGTTGTAGATCCAGTCCACGGCCAGTCCGTCGGAAGTCACCGAGCTATGCTTCACCACCAACGTCTTCTCGTTGCCCTCGTCAATGGGGGACTTGTAGATGCTCTTTGTGGTCACGTCGCTCCAGAAGATCATGCCCGTGCGGAAGACAAAGTCCAGAGCGGTGGATGACTTGGTGCTGTTCACAATCGAAGTCATTTCTGGGCGGTCGAGGGCTATTTTCCGGATGTCGTGCCGCCGGGTCAAGAGCAGAGATGCATGCCCCTCACTGGCCTTGCAGCGTGTGTGATTGTGCATGACCCTCATGTAGCCCTCCTGGCATTCGCACTTGAAGGATCCAACCTGGTTGATGCACTGCTGGGAGCAGACGCCGGGGGTCTCACATTCGTCGATGTCCACACAGCTGCGGTTGTCCGGGGCCAGCTTGTAGCCCGCATGGCATTCGCAGCGGTAACCCACGGCTAGGTTGACACAGGTGTGCATGCAACCACCGTTTGCGGTGGCGCATTCATTAACTGAACACTTTCCGGCGGGCTCGTCCTCGCCATTGGGACAGTCCTTCCGCCTGTCACAGACCTTAGCCAGCGGGATGCACTGGCCGCCGCCGCAGTCAAACTCGCTGGTGGTGTTACAGGGCTTTATTGGAGCAGTGATGTTGCAGTTGACCTCGTCGGTGCCATCCGCACAGTCTCCTTGCCCGTTACAGATCAGGTTCCCGGCGATGCAGCTGCGATCCCGGCATTGGAACTGATCTGGCCGGCAGGTCACCGTCGGACAATTCTCCGAAGACTCGTCCTCGCCATCGGGGCAGTCCTTTTCGCCGTCACATACCCACGTCCTATGCAGGCAAGTGGTGCGATCATTGCATTGAAACTCGTTGTTCTGACAGAAGTGCAAGTCGCCACCCGCTTTGGCGCTGCAGTTTTGCTAAGGAAAACAGAGAAACGGGATTTAAGGATTAGAATTTCTCAACTTAATGGAATTTTGGTTTAAATTCATGAGCGTCATATAAAAAATGAATCTCGGCGAGCGGCGAGGATAAAGGAAGTTAACTTTACTGTGGAAACAACGCTTTGCTTTTCTTGTTAAGTGCCAGCCAAATATTCTGGCAGCTAAGCCCGGTTTACAAACACACATATTGCACCACCAGGCATATCCTTGTGTGCCCTGTGTGCGAATATGGCTGGTCCTTTTGGCCCTTTTTTTTTTAATTTTTTGTGTTGCACACTTTTATGAGCTGCTAGAAAGATTTTCCACATTTTATACTCTTTCGAAAACGACAATTTTCTCAAACTTGACGGGAAACATATTTCAGATTTCTAAAATTAATAATTTCCAAAATATACGGCTTTAAATGGCATTTTGATAACAAAAGTTTTAGGAATTGCTTAGATAGTTGAAACTTTAAACTTCATTTAAAGCAATACAAGGTACTCGAAACATATTTTTCAGGCACAAAGTGCATAAAATATGCGGCTTGTTGGAATAGTTTCGTCCTTTGTTTTTATTGCTTTTCGGTGGCATGCAATTTTGGGCACCACCCCACCACCACGCCCCACTGACAACAAAAGCCATGCGTCATACATATAAATGTTTATGGGGAAACAGTTGCCGACATGGTCCTCGTCGTCGTTGCCAGTTTTGAATAATGCTCGCGTCCTGCATAATTTATGCTTCCGAGCTCGCCCCATACAACTACATATTTATATGCGAGGGTTGTTAAACAAGTTGCGGGAAATGTGTGTGGTGTGCTAATGTGCTCATGTCAATTTTCATTGCAAGGTGAAGAAGCGACAAGGTCTTGGGACTCACCTTCTCATCGGCGCCATCAATGCAGTCGTCGTCCCCGTCGCAGACCCATTCCTGACTGATGCACCCTCCTGTGGGGCAGGTGAAGGCTCCTGGCGGGCACTTGTTCACCGCGCCGCAGTTCCTCTCGTCGCTTCCATCGCCGCAGTCGTCGTCCCTGTCGCATTTGAAGCGGTTCTGGACGCAGTGGCCGTTTCCGCAGGTGAACTCGTCCGAGCGGCAAGTCTTATCTGCACAAATCCAGAAGAATGATTAGCCAGAGACCTCAAATACGTATCTGAGCGTGCTGAGTGGTGGGTGCATGGGTATGAGGAGTATGAGGAACGGAACTAACTACAGTTACTGCCAGGAGTAGGATGTACTCTGGAGAAGGATGTGTGTGTGCTTTGCAAAACCAACACCATTACAGAAATTGCCAACAAACAAAACATGGGAAAAGTATAAGCAGGGAAGCAAAAGGCGGGTGAAAGTGACAACAACAACAACAACAACAATAAGAACACAGCTAAAAGGAAGCAAAATAAACTTTCTCCCGTTTGCTAGTGCATGTTTGTGTGTGTTAGCAAATATTTGTGCTTTATAACGTACAATCTTTAAGCAGGGCATTACACAATTTCCTGGGAAATGTGTGCTTGGCACTCTCAAGTGCAGCTGGGACATAAAGTATAGGATAGCGTGTTATAGATATAGCAACCGACACCAAGTAGAGGGTAAAAGCGGGGTATATGCAACAGAAGATAGCCAACACCAACAAACAAAGCAGATAGGGGCTTACTGCACTGGGCCTCGTCGCTTCCGTCCCGACAGTCGCTGTGCTGATCGCACATCCAGGCCAGCGGGATGCACTCGCCCGACTTGCAGGTGAACTGCTCGGGCGTACAGGTCGTACTACCTAAAATAGACAAGATGGATATGTTTCGGGTTAGGTTCTGAAAAACTAAAGAAGAGTACTGAAGCAGAATCCTTATCTGCGGCCCCCCAAATAGTCCACTAACGGCCTGGATAATGGCCGCCGCGATGGTTGCTCCCTTAAAGGAGCCAGCCGGGTGCTGTCTTTTGTCCTGTAATTAAGTTTATAAGCAGCTGCCAAGGAGGCGGGGCGGAGCAGTAACTACTCTGCCAGTAATAAACATAGTTGTCATGCCGACACACCCATAGACGTGTATGGGTCTGTGTGTGTAGCGCCATTCGGGACTAAACAGTTGGCATTTTATCTAGGCAGTAATTAAGACATTATCAGCCAACACTCCATAAAGTTAAAACGCACACATGCGTATGCATTAAAGCAATTATCGCACACACCCCAGCCTCCACACAGTCAGTGTTTGTGTGTGAGGCTTCCTGAAAGTTTCATTGAAGTTATCCTGCCAGAGAAGCGGACATTAAACAAAGCTGACAACACTCCCAAACAGACACACACACATACACCCATTCGCATAAAAACGCTTGTGTTTAACCCTTAATGCGTATTAGTATGCCAGTTCTTTCGGGTTTCCCTTTCGTGCTTTCTTTCTCCGCTTTCTTTTTGCCTTTCATTGCCTACCCCCCGCCACCGTCGCGACGGGTGACTGTGTTCCTGTGAAATGGAGGTCCTTTGTTTAGACGTGTGGACGTGTGCGTGTGTGGAGACGACGCCTGATTCTACTTGATATTATTACGTATACGTATAGCACATCCCGTCGCTTCGCTTCCGTCCGTCGGTGTGCCCTTTGTTCCGTCCGCTCCGTCTGTGTTTGTGTGCGTGTAAGCAATAAAATCTTACGGCCAAGCCGCACATATTTGAATATGCTTTTTGGCGTTTTGTCTACCTTTTCCGCTTCTCCGCGTAGCAATAGAGGCAGGCTCGCCCTCCCCCAACTCGTCCTGCAGCGTGTCCTTCTATTTGTTTACCGTTTACACGTGCATGCCGCTACGGAAATTTCTGACATCGTTGCAAATAAATTAATTTATTATTATTTTCCTCTTGGCATTCGCAAATTTTCGGCGGTTGCTTAGCATGTACAACGCGTCGTATGCGTGATATGCCTTTAATAGGAATATACGGCGACCAGCTTACACAGTTTATTTCAGGCTCGCTTTTGTTGAATTCCTCCTGAAAGACGCACTAAAGGATGCTGAAAATTCAGTTTAAGGAAATCTTATTTTCTGAATTATATTCATATCTTATTTAAATTTATTTTCGCTTTTCACAATCAGTGCTGGAGTGTGCTTTTTCGATTATTCTTCTCCAATCTTGCGTCCGATTTCATTTTCAATTATCCAATATCATTTTGTCCGTCATAATTTATGGCTTCATTAAATTTTCGGAGGTAGGGTGAGGGTTTATTAAATAGGGGGAGTTAGGGTTGGTGGGGGTGGGGGATGGGATTGAATGAGATTGGATTAGTAGGGAGGTTGGGTAGGGGAGTGGGAGGTGAGGAATGGGGGTATGGAGGTGGGGGGGAAGAAATGGGGAATTGAGAAGGAGGATGGGAATGAATGAATAATAAATGAAATGATGAGGATAGGGGGGGGTGAATAGATGTTGATTGGGGAGGGGGGGGGGAGAATATGGATTATAGGTGTGGAAGGGTGAGAAGGAATGAGAGGGAGGGAATGATGTGGGAGTAGGGGGGGATGGGGGTGATTGTATGGGGAGGGGTTAGTTAGGAATTGATGTGTGTAGATTGGGGTGGGGTTGGGGTGGGTTTTGGAGGGGGTTTAATGGTATGTTATGGGAAGAGTTGTGGGATTAGTGGGAAAAAGGGGAGAGGGAAAAAAGTTAGAGAAGAGGGGTTTGATTGGTTGAGGTTGGAGGGGGGGGGGGATGGGAGGGGGGGGGTGGGATATGAGTAAAAGGGAGAGTGGGAAGTATAGTTGGATTAGGAGAAAAATGTTGGGGTTTATTTGGGTGGTTGTGGAAGTGGGGTGGGGTTTGGGTTGGTTTGTTAGTGAGGGTATGGGTAGTTTTGGGATTGAAGGAGGTTGAAGAGTGGGGGGATTAGGGGAATGTATTTGAATTAGGGTTTGGTGTAAATAGTGGGGTTGGGATTATTGGAGGGTGGTATTGGGGTTTGAGTTATTAAGATGTTTTGTGAAAGATATATAGTATGTGTGGAGGGTGAAGGGTTGGAGGGGTGGAAAGATAGGTGAAGGGGGGAAGGGTTGTGTTTAATATGTAATTGTGGGAGAGGAGGGAATGGGGTGGTAAGAGGGGTGGGGATGATTGGTGTTAGATTTATTTGAGATGATAGGGGGATTGAGTAGAAGAGTTTGGAAGGTTTATGTTTTTAATGTGGGGGGGAAGAAAATATTTTTAAGCACTCAAGAATAAATGGGGATGATGAACAATGCAAAAGAATCAAGTGATGAAGGGTGTAGTGGGGGTATTTGGGGGTATGATGTATTTGTTGAAATGAAATTAATGGTAGCGGGGTCGCCAACAAGTATAGTAAGTGTGGCAAAAAACGCCACGAATAAAGTGAAAAGCGGAAACTACATCAAGTCGGAGCCGCGAAATAAAAGCATCCAGCCTAATGCATAAATACAAATTAGTTCCGCCGATGGTCACGTCGCGATACTGTCCGCAAGGAGTGACATTAATTTATGGCCTGGTCATTCCCCTCCGAGCCAAGTCGTAAAGTCCGGGCGATTCTCTACGGTCCAGATTACTTTCGGGGGGCATGCATTTAAATTTCGATTAAGTGACTCTGCTCTTCCGGAGTCGAGACGAAGGTTGTAGTTATGGGGCGCAGTCGTACAGTTAGTATGTAAATGTTGTATGGGAGGAGGTTATTTCGTAATTTAAGCTTACTGGCACAGTTCTCTTCGTCGGACTTGTCGCGGCAGTCGTCGTCACCGTCGCAAAGGAAGCTCATGTGCACACATTGTTCCCCGTTCTTGCACATTACCATATTACTGTTGCATTGCAAACCTAAACCCATCCGCGAGATTGATTAGTTTAAGCCTCTCCAATAAAAATATTTATCATTATATTAAAAGTAGGTGATTAAAACTTACCACAACGAGAGCGACTTTCGTCGCTTGCATCGGCGCAGTCGGCCTCCCGATCGCAGACATATCCCAGGGGGATGCACATGCCGTTGCCGCAGCGGAATTGGTCCGAGCGGCAAGTCGATTCTGCAAACGAAAAGCAAACGTTAGGAATCAATTTTACATAACTGCCTCGCATAATGGCTTCGATAGAATATTCCCATAAAAATGTATATGCACTCTGCTCGAATGTCTGCTCAGCATGGCTTTCAATTTTTAATGCTCGAATGGTTAAGTGTGTCAAAAATTAAATGTGATTTTTATGTGATTCCTGTGGCTTCCGCCCGAGCTTTCGCCATACTTCCCGTCCATCGATTCGCCTTCGATACTCCCTTTTGTTTTATGCTTTAGTGGAAATAGTGTTTAAGCCATTTTATGGTCACTTTGTTTTATGGCTTTTCTCTTTATGGTTTAATATGCAACAGAAACTATCTTTAAAAGGCCAACAAATATTCCGGCTATTTCGGCTTGTGCTGACAGGCAAAATAAAATGTATTTGATTGAGTGATGGAAATGCAATTAAAAGAAACAGGAAATGACTGTTAAAGTCGGGTGTGATTGACAGCAGAAGCTTCTGTAAGCTACTGTTTTGGAAAATCCTTTTATAAATCATTCATAAATCTTTTAAATTTGTAAAGTTAGGTGCTGTAAGCTTTAAGCGAGCAATTTAGCTCTGAATACAGGCGCATTCCCTTGAAGGACATCTGCATTTCGTTTGGCATGACTTTAAGGGGCTTCGGGGTCTTTCCCGCGGGAAAAGTTTCCCTCGCCACCAGACCGGGAGTCGTTTGCCATAAACTTAAGCGCAACTTTTGTGGCAGTTCGCCTCGTACCCCTGGCACCTCCAACTCCGGGGCCAGCTGTAACCCCCGGATAGCGCCAAAATCGTGGCCGCATCCAAAGCCAATCCCACGGGATTCAGACTCAGAGCCGCCGCAGTGCGAAAAATGCGCATCACGTCCTGCGTTCTGTGTTTTGGGACCAGGGGAAGCCCAGCAAATGGAAGCCTGAATGGCGAAAACGTTCCACAACGTATTTACCTAGACAGCGGCATTTAGCGCCCAAAAAGCACATTAAAATGTTCTGTATCTGGGGACTAGTCTGCTGCAAGTTGTTCTTTTTGGTTTGCTTTAGGATTTACGCTTAATGAGCGGGAATCGGCGGAAGTCCAGAAAAGAAAGTGAGTGAACTCTGGAGCCTTACGCTTTAATAACTAAATATTATTGACCTGAAACCTGACCTGAAATTAAAATCATAAATTAATTTTTTCACACATATACATGATTTAATAAATGTCGCTTAACGTGTGAGTATGTTTTATGTCTCTTTTTGAAAATACTTCGTTTTTGTTCTTGTGGCTAAGAGCATTTTTCGCAGCTGCTTGCCGCCTGCTGCTTGCCACTTGCCACACAGACGCAAACTTCATTATTTACAGTCTGCCGCGTCGCGACAACATGGAGCTGAAGGTGTGGATTCTGTGGCAGGGTGAGTGGGCGGTGGGAGACAGACTCTTAATTCCCTTTAGCCCAGGTGGGCGGGATGTGTGGCGGGCGGGGACCCTCAGTGCAGATTATGCAATTCATTTAAAGTGCTTTGGCTGCCGAGGGGTGAAAATCTCTCTCGACGCCACGGAACACCTTTTTCCCGGCAAGTAATGAATGGGACACCTGGCGCCCAAAGGACATGCGAGGGATAGAATCTGCATATATTGTACATTTAAGAAAGTTTTAGTGCACTGCCTTGATTTGAGGGCTATCACACAAATTGATGCCACTATTTCCAAACTGGCGGCAACAAAAGTGACAAAGTCAGTGGGCTCAAGCCAAAGCAAATACATCGAAAACTTTCCGTCCAGACCCATTGAACTAACCTCAACAAAGTTGGCTAACAATGCAGCTCTTCCCCTTCGAACTGACTTGCCCGGAAAACTCCCCGAGCTCATTTACAGGCCGAGGGCTTAGTGATAGAAAAAGTTGCCCTGTACTTGTACTTGGGAAGTGTCCAAGGGGAAAAGAGGAAAAGTTTTGCGGTCATTCATCGATTTGGCGCATTAAAACTTTTCTGATATTTGCCGTTTTCCAATCTTCGCTTTTCTTACTTTGAAATATTTGATCCTGTGAAGAATTAAAGCACAATTAAAAAGGACACACCAGAACACATGCTTACTAGTGGCACTAAACTATCTATATTTAAGTTTCAGGCACTATAAAATACATATGTAATTCTATTAATAATTCAATTTTTAAACTGAAAAGCTCTGGGTGCGAAAAACAAGACAAGATGAAATATTGGATTTCAGTTTTTTGTTATTATTTGAGGGGTTCGGGCGAAAGATATCCTAATGAAGTTTGTCTGTCTGGCAGAGCATAAATTGAATTGTCCGATTCATTTAAACGGCGGAAAAAAGAAAAACATAAAAAATGGAGCTTGGAGAATGCGAAAGTGAATTTCATTCTACGGTCTGGTCTGGTCCAGTCCAGACCTCACTCCACCTGTCCCTCAGCGGGACCCTCATTCCTTCCAAGTCTCTTCCTGTCTCGTCTCAATAAATAAATGAAAAATTTGTGCCGCAGCTAAGGGGATTTTCCTTTTTCACGGTTTACAATTGTTTTTCTTTTCTGCTCCTTCCCTTTTTTATTTTTATTTTTATTTATTTTGTTTTTTTTTTGTGTTGTTTAGAGAAGTATCTGCTTCCGTACACAGCGGGTTGTATCATAAAAGGCTCGCCGCTTGTTGTTTATGGCACCTTTTTCCACTTTATTGAAGTTGTACTCTGCCTCAAGTATTTCAATAAAAAAAAGAGCAAGGAAATGGGGCGACCAAGGGTTTGCTTTTTGTTTTGGGCCGGGCTCAGAGGACAATGCCATGCATCATAAATCATTCGGAAAGGCGGCCAGAGCAGAGATTGAGAGCCACTCTAATGAGGCAAAGTTTCGTGTAACTTGTTTCCATATGGCAACTGTTGCTGATTGAAGCAATGCAACAAATGGCCGCGAAAGTCGATTTAAATTACACTTCAAGTGCTTGGCAATTTATATGTTAACTAAGTTCGGTTAAGGGAAGCAAACAAAATGGTTTATGGGACGGGGGCTAGGCCGTGAAATATTTGAAAAGTAATTCCCGCTTCTGTGAATTCCGGCCGAACTAAGGATCAAGCAATTTCGATGGATTGCTGCGCTTAAAAATGTGCGGCATACATAATTTATGGCATTCGAGGAAGGACAAGGACAAGGATCGGGAACGGTAAAGGCAACGGTAGGCCAAGGATGTGTGACTGAAGCTATCTAGGGTCTGCAGTCAGAGCGCAAAATCCAGAAAATACTTGTGTACGCTATAAGTATATATAGGCTGGTAAGCCTCCTTGTGAGATGCTTTTCTTTTTTAGAGTTTTCACATTCTTCGTGAGGGGGCGGCAGGCTTATCAGCTGTCTGATTTTTCCAAATGCGTTGCATGAATATTTATGCGCTCGATATCGGGCACCAGCACACACATGACCATTATATATATTTGGCAGGGAGTGTATAGTATGTGAATATTTTATGTGTTAGAGTCTGCGCTATGTGCTGTAAAAGCTGCTTAAAACTCTGACAACGTCTCAGTGTCCTTTGTCTCCTGGCTGGCGCTTACGCGGCGAGTGGGCAACTTAAAGCCGCCTGATGGCTACACACATTTATTTACTCGAACCGTATACATCCTTGCCGCCTCGGATCGGATCTGTTGTTAATGGCCCTACTCAGCTTAGTTGCCTATAAGTTATTTATTTATTTACTGACTCCATCGCATCCACCCGCCAATATACATTCATTTTTGTCATCTCAGTGGCTTGGGTTAACATTGGGTTTCGCCCATCCGCTGTGGGGAATGGCCGCGACTCGGCGAGGAAGATAAAACCCTCGTGGCAAATCTATAGGACTACAATAACACTAAATTGAACTTCACTTGAAGCGGCATAATCGGCATCCGCCTTTTTTATCTGCTAATTCCGAGGTTATTTGAGACATTCCTTAGAAAAAAAGACTACAAAATATTTTAATTGATAACAAAGAAAGAGGATTTTTCTGAGCGTTATGGTGCTTAAAAATTATTAACTTATCAAGTCTTTATGAACTGAAATTTCCTTAGAATTTAAAATAAAAAGTCCGCAAAAAATGGATATTTGATAAAAATTATATTTGAGGAACTAGAAATTGCTAGAAATTGATCCGGTTTTAGGGGGTTTAAACTAAACTTACTAAGCCAATAACTAGATCTGAGCGGCTTACTTTGCGCGTTTTATTTTTAATCTGATTTCGGGAATTATCTTTCCACAACCAAATCCAATTTCCCCCCAGCCTTACCAAATGATGTGATGGTGTGAGCCTGTCGTGGCAGTAATCCTGCGAGGAGCAGCAGAACGGAGCATCCCAGGAAGCTCGGTATTGGTCCCATGTTAGCTTTCCGTGGGCGAAGGCTCTATGCCAAAGTGATAATGTTCTAGCCTAAGTGCTCGACTGAATTATTAAAATAAATTGCTCTTTATCCAGGTTTGTTGTCGCGTGAATGTTTGTGCTGGGCTCTCTGTTGCGAATATGTAATCATAATTATTTTAAATGGCAGTCAAGTGGTTGGCCAGCAAAATGGCGGCAGCAGTACTCCGAAGCTCAAAAGTAGGCAACAGTTTTTCGTCATGAGCGAAATAATAACGAATGGCTTTAAAAATCGCATTTGCGATTGAGAACTGGGGGAAACTTTTGAAAGAATGGGATTTTAACGCAAGTCACATTAGATTTATGCGATTTTAAAATGTATTTGGCTCGAAGATACATTTCCTATTACCATAAATTCATTGAAATGGAACAACTTAAACGAAAGCATGTTTTCATAGGCATAAATAGTGTATTATTTTTAATTTATTGCTTTCATTGGGTGAAGTGTGCACGGAAATATTTCTTTGTTTTAATATTTTTGTCGTTTAATGCTTTAATTAAGCCATTTTTTCGTGTCGGCCTGTCGGGTTTATAGTCATAATTATTTATGCGCTTGCTTTTTCTGAACTTTGCATAATCCTCTCATTGGGAATTATTTTTCAATGTCCTTGCGGGCGGGGGATGAGCAGAAGTTAAGCCGTGTTGAGTGTTTACATTTAATTGCAATTTTGCACTTTGCCGACAGGAATTATGACGCTGACAAACTTTTACACGCTTGGGGGAATTTTAATGAAAATTAATAAGTACTACATAATAAGAATAATCAACAATCATTGCGGATTAAGTATTCGACACACTTGTGGTCCAAGTGTGAATATTAACTTTGATTTGTTTGGGAATAGCTGGGCGCAATTGAAGCGCTCCTCAAGTGGCTTTGGCTTGCATTCGGTGTCAAGTTCATGTAATCCATTCCAAAACAAAAGCCAAGCGTTTTGCAAATCACAACCGAATTATGCCATCTCGTTAAGAGCATCCCGCCTCTAAGAGAAAGCCCGGAGAGTCAAAAAATGGTAATATTACCAAAAGTGGCGCGCAGAAGCGGGCCAAAAAAATAAAGTTAAACGGAAAGAGGAAAACAGACAGAGCACACGGCGGAAAAGCTTCCGTTTCAAAAGGAAAAGCTGCTGTGGCTTGGACTGTTGCCTTAGGAAGCTGATACCACTTTCGAATTGCCGCCAAGGAGACGCCAGAAAACTGTTTTCAGTTTGTCAGCCAAAACTTGGCCTTGCCATTGATTTTTGTTGCTGGCCAAAAACAGCTGTCGGATTAGGTCCACTACTTTTAGCACCTTTTTCAATGAATTTAAATAAACCTTGATTTATTTAAAAATATTGAATTTATTTTATTTAGTTTCTCACTGCCAGTTCACTTCAAAAACGTTCTTTGTTGCCTTCGCGAGATTTTGAAATTGAAATGAATCCTGAAATTTCCTAAGCGCGCACGTCCTTTGCTTTGCAGAGTTCGGCGTAAACTGAGTGTTTCGCAATTGTACCTCGTTTAATCTGCCAAGATGTGCTGGCATCCATGCTGGAGCTGCTCCCCGAGCCGAAGCTTGCGCTCAAATGATAAGGATTCCACTCACAGCGCACACTCAATGGTCTTCTGTAGAGTGCTTCGATGAGTGAGATTTTGATTCCACTCGCAGTGGAAGACTCCGGTCTATTGAGAATCGCAATTAGATTGTGATTTGTCAAAACAAGCAAAACCCGAAACCTTAGTGACCCTAGACAATTTAAATCGTAGCTAATCTCAAGTGTTATAAGTGGCGTCTAATTAATCGGCGCTGCGACTTATTGTCCACTGATGACCCTCTCTGAAAAATCCCACATAAATTAATCGTCTGAATTCTAGCTAAGTCTGCCTTCTTCTTTGTGGTTGGGTTTTTACTCTATCAGTTGTGGGTCAAGTTTAGAACGGATTTCCTCAGTGGGTGAAACGCAATTGAAACTGTATATATAGAACTATAATTAGGTTCTTGGCGGATAGCTGGGACGCAATATTCAGTTACCTTGGCCTCGAATTATCATTATTTACATCTAACAACAGCAGGCATAGTAGAACGAGGATACTCATATTATTTTATGTAATGAATTAATGGTCCCCAATGGTACTGTTAATTGAAAATTAAGTATTGCGATAGGTTAGTACTAGTACTAGTACTATTTCATATTAGTATAGATTCCTCTCCTCCTTTCAATTAAAAAAGATTATTTTGTTTTGAAATTACTCAACATGAAATAGAGACAAGTCTTAAGTTTCTTGAGTGTTTCAGTCAATGAGTTTAAGCTTCGCGAAACATGTTTCCCAAAATAAACTCCATTCTTAAATTACTAACATGTAAGACTTGTGAGAGCCAAGCATGATGCAATGGATTAGTTGGATTGCACTTGACTTGCCATGCCCCCAAATGAGCCTCAACTTGACTCGACTAGAACTGGGTTGTTGCTAAATTACCAGGCCTGAGCCGACTTAAGACCTTCCATCGGAGCAGATACATATAATTGGGGGTTAGCTGAGGTCTGTGCACTCGCCCGAGCAGCAACCATGCCCAATATTTGCGACTGTCAGTGTTTAGAGCGCAGCTGCCTGAAAGTAGGCAGTGTAACGTTTTCAAAAAGCCGGTCCTAACGTAACCAACGAACCAAATAGCAGACTGGTCTGCTAACCAAACTTAAATTAAATGCAGGGGCTAATAAAAAACGCACACTCGCACACCGAGTGGCCGAGTGTTAAAATTAAATGAAAATAAATTCAGCTACAGAATGGAATGTCAGCAGGATCGGCGGGCAGTGGGGCAGTGAGGATTTCGGGTCCTGCCTACATGACACTAAATAAACAGCCAGTTGTTACTTACTCAACAACGAAGCCAAACAAATAGCAAAAACACCAAACACCGACATCCAAAACCAATACGAAAGCAAACAGCACACGCAGAGGGCGACGGCCGAGGAAAACGAAGTAAATGGTTAGTTCTGTGACATTTCTAAATTGAAAAACTACAAATGACTGACAAAAGATTAGAGCGACGTAGAGCACGTAGTTCGCAGGCAACAGCTGGGCCCTGGCATTGGCCTGGCATTCGCCGTAAATCCCAATCCTGAGCCCAATTCCTGGACAAGCGCTCGACTTTGAACGAGGAGTGTATTCCCTTCTCCTGGCCAGGGCCAAACATAAAAAAATAGAAGGAAAAGGCAACAAAAAAACAGCAGCAGCAGCCAGGAGGAGAAAAATTGGCGTTAGCACAATTCTACTTTAAAAGGCTTCCGAAAATACACAGAAAAAAGCCAACAAACCTGGAAATACATTCTGCGGCTGTTACTGTTGATTTCCTTCAAGTGTGTGAGGCTTTGAGCTGCCGTTCGAGTATATTTGAATAAGACAACAGTTGAAGTGAAGGCCCAATCAAGGCCGGAAGGATAAAAATGGAATTTCAAGAGGAAAGCCATGGAAAGCAAGGCCAGTGCTCTGAACTCACAAATTCGGTTTATTTATTGACTCGAAAACCGAAGAATAAAAGTAAATTCTTAAAATGTAAATAAATGTGTGGAGATGATGTTTGTCTAACAAGAAATAGCTAAAATAATTGTAACGTCCGACAAGTGAAACTCTTTTTAATTAAAGTATTTTAATTAAAGATGCCTTGTAGCTTCTTCGTCTGTAAACTCACCTTTGAACTTGCACTCCTCCAGCCGCTCGTCACTGTGATCCTGGCAATCCGAGTCGCCGTCGCATACGAACCGTATGGGAATACAAACGCCAGGGGAACACTGGAACTGCTTTTCTCCGCACTCCGTCCGCAGGCTTTGAGCTGCAAAATCAAATGCATATTAATTAATTAAGTTGGAATTCTCGGGTTAGCCGCAGACTATAATTAAACATGAACAGGAGACGACCGGACCGGCGGCCTTTCTCCTGGGATGTTGGGTGGGGGGACCTAATAAAATTCATAACTAAAATTTAAGTTGAAAACTTTGGCTCGTTAAGCACACACTGAGAAAGTGAGACCAGAAGAGTGGCGTGGGTGGAAGGGGCGTGGAGGAAGGCGTCTGTTGACAAGCCTCAAAACCCTTTTTAATGAAAGCCGAGTCTTGACAATAAACAAAAACTTGTAAATAATGAAATCCAGCCGAGGGGCCGGGCCTAACACATGTACGTATTAGAGCCCGGTTGTGAGGAGGTGTGGGTGGGTGGGCTGTTGTGGTGGACCGCAAAAGGACCCAAGTGAAAGGATGAAAGTTTTGGGGAAATTAATAAGCAAAGTATTTGATGGCAGGCAGTCAGTGGGAAGGTTCCGCGCCGGATGGCTTCATCAATCGTTTTACGGGCAACTTGACATTTAACACCACTGCTTTAATCTGTCTTTCATTTGCTATGCTTCTCGATTAGCATATGTACATTGTGAGTACTATAGGGTATGCTAAAGCAAACTTATTCTGGTTAATGTGGCGCGATTATGCTTAAAGTGTCTCCATTCAGCATGTGTGTGTGTGTGAGTGGAGTCTATCCGTGCGTCATTTACCGTTTAATTGTGCGCATTTAACACAAATTGACAATTGCTTAGGCACAGTCAGTGTCACGCACCAGCTCGCCCACAAAGCCCCGCGCACGCACACTGGCAAGCTCACCCTAAAGTGGACCTTAAAATGATCTAGTTTCTATTAGGGTCTAATAGGGGTCTTGTACTAAACACTAGGAATGCCTAAGCTATCTCTGAAATCTATACTATACTCTTTTATTGTTCTAATGAAATATTTATAGTCCATAAATTATATTGCAGAAATATCAACTGATCCGATTGAATTATTACCAGCAACAGCTCAGGACTTGACGCCATAGAAGTACAAATTATATATTCTTTTTTTATATTCTTTATATTAAAATTTTTCTTAAACATTGCTGCTTCTGATTACCCCATAGACAGTTCTATTGACGCAACTTGATAATTTATGCCTGGCCTACGTGTCGTATGATTGATTTTAAATTTTCAACCTAAATAAAGACATGAAACATGCATTTACGCTATTAAGTTTTATTTTCTGATAGGTCCACCCTCCAGCCTTGGTATTTAATTACAAAATCAGACGAGTCATGCACTGCCCTCAACACGCACACAGCTATCCAGCCAAAACACACACACACACCCCGACCCAAGAAGCCAGACAGACACGCATTTGATGGGTTCTTCATTATGGTGGTGGAAAATTCATAGCATGCAAGGCGAATTTTCCGGCTAGTCGTTTGAAATTTTTCGTTGATTGTAATTCTGTTTCTTTGCCGCTTTTGCACTTTACATTTTTTCATGCATATGTATTTATTTGCTGAAAAACACACTCGCATGTTTATGAGTCCTGTGCTATATGACGAGAGTCGCATTTGCTACTTTTCATTCCTGAGCTGGATGGAAATTTTTTATTAGTCCCCGTAAATTATTAAAAATGTGCGCAGGTATTTTGAATTTATGAAAAGAGTTTTGTTCGCTCCTGCCTTACATACCTACTGTACTGTACGTACATTCGTTGGCCAAATGGGTGCTTGTGTATGCACTTGTTGGGAGCTCAAATATTGCAATTGCTTTTGTGGACAAATCTGTATGTAAATGGGTAATGCAATTTGCATTTTAAGTGAGTCGTTTAGTCTCTTAATTGAAATAAATATTAAAAGAAAGTGACCCATCCGATCCATTTGGCAATGTTTAGATTAGTCGAGATACGCAGCAAGCAATCCGAAAGGGAATTTATTCATATGCACTTTATTTGCATTTTCAAATAAGTATTCCAAAGTCGGCAATTGGTAAAGATGTACAAATTATTCTCGGCGGAATGTTCGCTAACAGAGGTGATGGATGGGTTAGGCAAGCGTATTTAAGCACCAAACTAAGGCCCACGTGTAAGTCTTTAATAATTTTTATTGATTTCGCCAACCCTTTGTTGACGTTAAACAACTGAGTGAAACAACTAAGTGAAATAGGACAAACAAAGTTGTAACAAAAAGATGGTAATTAACCCTTCCAGAGGGTATTACAATTTACATCTCCGACATAATCAAAGCGACATCTCCGACCTTGAAAGGTATATCACGTCTTGAGTCAATATAAGAATATCTGTCTGTCCCTATGAAAAGTGCTTGGGAGGGCAATATAGCTACCCGCGATGGCTATATCTTGGCCAATTTCTATCCGATTCTTTAGCGGAATACCTTAAACGATTCGTAGATCGATTCTTCACCATTCTGCATCAAAATTTTAGAACGAAATATTTTTTCGATTTTCTGTTAAATTTTCTAGGGGATCCCCTTCGGAAATGATAAAATTGCATAGAGGGACTTTATGGCCCCCCGCGATGGCTATATCTTGGCCAATTTCCACCCGATTCTTAAGCGGAATACTTTAATCGATTTGTATATCGATTCTCCACCATTCTGCATCAAAATCTCAGAACGAAATATTTTTTCGATTTTCTGTTAAATTTTCTGGGGGATCCCCTTCGGAAATGATAAAAATGCATAGAAGGACTTTATGGCCCCCCGCGATGGCTATATCTTGGCCAATTTCCACCCGATTCTTAAGCGGAATACCTTAATCGATTTGTATATCGATTCTCCACCATTCTGCATCAAAATCTCAGAACGAAATATTTTTTCGATTTTCTGTTAAATTTTCTGGGGGATCCCCTTCGGAAATGATAAAAATGCATAGAAGGACTTTATGGCCCCCCGCGATGGCTATATCTTGGCCAAATTCTATCCGATTCTTAAGCGGAATACCTTAATCGATTTGTATATCGATTCTCCACCATTCTGCATCAAAATCTCAGAACGAAATATTTTTTCGATTTTCTGTTAAATTTTCTGGGGGATCCCCTTCGGAAATGATAAAAATGCATAGAAGGACTTTATGGCCCCCCGCGATGGCTATATCTTGGCCAATTTCCATCCGATTTTCGAGCGGAATACCTCAAACGATTTGTAGATTGATTCTTCATCAAATACCCATTCGATAGTTGCAATATATATCTTATATCTTATATGATACTTATAAATACAACTGCAAGGTTATATCACCTTCGACTGAAGATAGTTTTACTTTCTTGAGTTAAAGATGAAATAATACCCGGAAATAATACCCTTTTCTATCGAACTTAAATAAAAAAGTAGACATTGTATACTTCCATATAATTAATGGATGGTTGCATAGAAAACAGTGTTTATTTCCTACAAACTTGTCTCCTGTCTATTATAAACAGCATCGTATACTGCCCATTCCTCGAAAATGGAATGGGAGCAGTTTTTCTATGAAATTGAATTTATTGTTCAGTTATTCGCTTATCGTACTTATCATTTCTCTCCCAGGCACTTCCTCCCAGTGCCCCAATCTAGCTATTTAATACAAATTAAATCAGTAGGGCAATAATTTGCGAGGCGGACCGCACAAACCGCATCAGCAGGCTCGGCTTCCAACGGCAGAAGCCGCCAATTTGATTGACAGAATCACAAATGCCTGACCAGAACAAAAGCAGCAGGCAACCGGCCAATTAAATGCTTAATGCGAAGTTCATTGAACAGTTTTATTTTACTTTATTCCTCTCTCTCGCTCAGAAATCAATCACAATCACAGCATCCTGGCCTATGAGAAGAGCCCCAGCAGCAGCAGCAGCAGCAGCCTACAGAGCCCCCTTTGGCCGGTCAAGAGTATTTCACATGAAAATTTCGCACCATTAATTCAATGACAGCAAAAGACATGGGAAATGGGGGCGTGGCCGGAGCCTGGGGGCAGGGCGGTTAGTCAAGAGGGCGAAATAATAAACAGAAATCAGCGCAAAAGTCAATCAGAGTTCAAATCAATATAAATGCTTTATTAATAGCTCGAAAGGTTGTCGATGTTTGTTCCTTGCCCTCTGATTTGATTACGCGTGCAATCCTATTAATAGTAGTGATTAATCATTGATTGGCTTATGGTCAACTACACGCTAATAACAGTGGACTACCACGTAAGTTAACCAAAACATTTCCAGTTAATTTAGATAAAAAAATTGTCGAACTTTGCACTTATCAGAAGGTGTTGATATTGCAATTTTGATAAGAAATTAAGGTGCTTGTGTAGTTCATATAGAACAACGGGAAGGACGGCTATAGTTGATCGATTATATGATACCTGATACTCCTCTCTTAATTCTTTTCTTTCTATGGAAGTTATAGAGGGCGTGGCAAAACTCGATTGATACAAACTCGATAAGAAGAATTCATTCCCCCTTTATCTATTTGATTTTTGCGACAAAACTTTTTGCAACAAGCGCCTTGAAGACATTGTCGGCGCCAATAATCTATTTGTACTAAGTTGAAAAAAAAGAAGCCCATAAAAACAAACTATTATCTGTGATAAGGACACTGCGATTTCGCCGTTCTTATCAGTTATACGTAATGTTTGCTTACATTTCGAAATAGCTTTGCGGGCTTCTTAGCCAGAATAGACTCCGACTTAGTCATAAATTGCTTTCCGAAAATCGGGCGGCTATTCACATTTCTTATCTGATAAGAAACGAATATAACGTAGTACTTACTACTGGTAAGTGCGTGGCCAGAATTAGCATGAATAGCAAAATCGGATTTCGGCTCAGTCATAAATCGATTTTCGGCGTAAGCGGAAGGTAAATAAATTTTTCTTATCAAAGTGCCACTCAATAAAAATCTTTTCATCAAGGCACGGTAAAAAATCATTTTTAGTTCAGTAGTACTAACTTTTCCAGTGGGTTCTATTTGGAGTCATGCCACCCAAAATTTTATCATATAATTATAATATTTTTGTGCGATTTTTCCGTTGCTTGGAGATAACATTTTGTTGATAAAAGTGAGGGCTTTTGCAATCAAGATAAAGAAATATCAACAAATAATTGTATAATAATGTGAACACGGGTCCGTACAGTTGGGACACGTCGAAGTGAATCGTTAGATATGTTGGCATTAAAACTTCACTATACGAGACACTCTTTTTGCGGCCAACACTTAAGAGTATCTTGGCGATGCTCTTAAATATTTTCAAGAGATGTGATCTCGTCACGAATGTGTTTGCCGCTGACTGGGAAAAAGGTGGCCTGATCGCTAACGTCATACTTTAAGCAACAAACGACTTAAAAACAATAACAATTAGTCACTTGTTCATACAACTGTTTGGCAATGCTGCATGGGCGGTATCAGTCGAATTAAAAGTGACTCAGTGCTAATAATGAATGATGATGCTAAGTACTTAAAAAAATTCTCAGCAACGTCATTAGTTGTTTGTTGCGGTCTAGATGTAGAGAACCCTAAGAAATTACCAATGAATGCATTTTTTAGTCACACGATTTGCTGGCAAGTTGCAAGAACAGCACATCACGCCACCCTATCGCCGCCTACACTGCGTATGCGTAATTTAATTGCAAACCAAAATAGAAAAACCAATTAAAAAAGAGAAATTCTCAGTTATGTGTGGGAACAAGCAGCACATGCCAAGTCGAAGGTTAATGGGTTTTGACCATCACAGCTTGTTGGCAGTACCTATTAGACGTTCATTGAGATACTGGTAACAGAATGCAGTTAACAGTTTCTATTTCATTGTGTTTTGCATAAGTCACTTATGAAATTCGTCACTCGAGCACGAACAATTGCAGTGGTTTGTTAGTATCGCACTTGGTAGGCTTCCTTTAGACGCAAACTCGTTTTCGGATGACAAAAAAAACGTGAACATATTTTCATGTCGTCCCATAATTATACGTAAAGTCAAATGCTTTTGTCATTAAGGCAGTCGGCTCAACTGCAACAGTCGCAACAGCTTCCAGAGACCAACTTTGGGGCAGGGATCCAGAGTGGATCCAGAGCACGTGCAAATTCCGGGCCTAATTAGCCAAGTTAATTATAAAAGTCCGAACCAAGATGGGATGCTGGAGCTCCAGGCTGCAAACTTGTTTAAATTCGATTCTGAAATAAATCAAGACACCGGACCGTTTAAGGTCCTACTTCCGTGGGAGCGATTTGCTGTCGATGTCGGAGACAGTCATTAAAGCTGTCAAGGACGTGCCCAGAACTGGCTGGCGAACGAGAGTTGCCAATTTGAGCTTCCCATCCGCAATTCGTGTCAGATTTTCATTTTACTGGCTCTAAACTTAGTTCGGTGGAAATAATTTTGTCACTGCCTGTCATTGTAAATTGCTTTGACCTATATCCTGGCCTAAATCCGCCCAACAATTTATTTAAAGACGTGGCTCGACCGATTTCCCTTCGATGGCCCTTCGATCCCCCCCATCGAAGGCGACAAAACTGTCAAATAAACACCGAAAATGCATTTGTGACTATTAATGGGTTATTTTAAGGGAAAATAATTGATGCCCTAATGGTGCAACGGCTTAAACACACATGTATGTATGTATATGTTTATGGCTAACCTTTAAACCGTGGCTATAATCATGACCCAGCGGTATTCATTTGGGTAAAATCTTTGACATTAAATATCTGATTTTTTGCCAGCTGAAGGTTTCACTGAAGCTTGTGAATGAGGCTTAAGGTCTATCGATTTGTGGTTCCCCTACTTTATTTAAATTTTTTAGCAAAACGGCTGGCAGCATTTTAATCATTCATCTTCATTAGTGAGGCTAGATTTATGTTCCCAGAAAGAGCCTTTGAAGCAGTATATTTTTGTGGGCTTAAATATCAGAATTTCATGCTAATGTGACACGTGCTGGAGTTACTTTTCAAGCTCCATCTGACCAATGTGCAAACTCCAAGAACCTGACACTTGTTGCTCTTTTTGTTCTCTTTCTTCAAGCATTTCCTCCTCTCTTCGCATGTCTTCTCTGCAATGCTCCAATGCCGGAGACTCCAAGTGGCGCTCCACTCATGGAGTCATGGAGAAGCCGGCCGGTATAAAAAATAAGCATAAAACCGAATAATTACTAAAGGGGAAACAAAGCAAGCAGAGAGGATACATTCTAAAAAATATTCTAGTCATGATTTTAAGAAAAAAATAATAAAAAAAAATTTGTATTTATTTTATTTTTATACTTTTTGAAAATATTAATTATAGCCTTTTTGTTATCTATTTAATGTAGTGCCATGTATTTTCTTCAGGTGTACTGTAGAGAAAAGTAAAAGGCCCGCGTTCAGGGGGGGAGCACTGAAAGAAGAGTGGAGCTCCTTAGCTGGGCTTAGAGGGCGGCGAGGGGGCTTAGCAGACTAAAAATCGTATGACGCTGGTATTCAGACTTGGAAATGGAACTGGAGTTGACTGGCATCGCCAGACGCTCTGGCTTTCGGCTTCCAACAATATTCACATAAATAAAACTTGAGCCCCGTCAGCTCGGAGTCGGAGTCGGAGTCAGTCGGTGCCTTAGTTAAAATCGGAGTCGGGTTTAGTGGAGCTGGAGCTGGAGCTGGGAGTTGGAGGTGGAGGTGGAGTTGGAGCTGGTTGGTGGCCTGATCGCTAGAAATGCGAGACTAAAATAAACATTGTTGCTACTCAGACTGTAGATTCGGAATTTAAACCGAATACCACTTAAATTTATTCATTTATTTTAAAGCCAAGTTTGAGCTTTGTAAATGGCACGTTTTATAGACTTTGTTTCACTAAATATAGACTAGACTTTCCACTAAAATTACAAAGTGTATTTGGAACTTGAAACTTAAATATTATTTGCTTCAGATTACAAAATCTCACACCTCATAGCTAGAAACTTACATATATCCATAGCTGTTCCTACTTTTCCCGACACATTAAGGAACTTGAAGGCATTTCCATTTAGGACAGAGTTCAAGGAGTTTCCAAAGTTTCCCATTCCGATTCCCATTCCTGATCCGATTCCGAATGGAGGATTCAAACTGTTTGCAGCCGCCGGGGCCAAGTGCTTGAGTCTATCCAGCGGAGGGCCCAGGGTGGTGGCTTTCAGCCTCTCCAGGAGCGCAGATCCGCTTAGGTTCTGCATAAGTTCGCTGCGACTGGGCGTGGCGGCGGTCACCTGGGCGGCGTTCACCGCCGCCGCATTGCAGAACTTGCTGATGCTCAGGATGCCGGGGATGAAGAGCAGGTGGTACCAGGAGGCGAAGCTAACGCTGATTAGCTGCTGCACTTTGCTCTGGTAGTTTGTCCGGGAGCTGAAGAACAATCCATTTGTTTTGGGCGGTGGAGGTTCCTGTGTGGTATCGCAGTCCTCGTCGGACTCTATAAGATCCTCGGAGGTGGTTTCAAAGCGTTCCGTAAACGCGGGCAGGCAGGCTGTTGCCATTTCAACACTAACTCCGGAGTCCGGACACTGAAAAATGACGGTAAGAAGGCACTCTCTAAGTTCAGTGGGTCAAACACACTTTTCACTCTAATTCATCTTAGCCATTGGGTGTATCTATTTGTATCTGGCCATATTATTCAATAATAAGACCGAGGAAATACACGCAACGTTTGCCAAAAAATTTCACGAATTTTTCAAAAAAAAAATAAATAAAATAAAGAAAGAGATGCGGACGGAACAGAATAAGTGTTCGGCAATGTATCGAAAGAGAGTGGCAGGCAAACGCACGATAAAAATGGTGAAAAAGCCACGACTAAAAAAAGAAACATCATACGATGTTGCAAATACATGGCAGCAGCATGAGGCAAAGGCATGAAGCAGGAAAGTGCAGACTAAGGGCGACGACTTTGGTCAAGCGAGGGTTAATTTT
This sequence comes from Drosophila ananassae, assembly GCF_017639315.1. Classification (NCBI taxonomy): domain Eukaryota; kingdom Metazoa; phylum Arthropoda; class Insecta; order Diptera; family Drosophilidae; genus Drosophila; species Drosophila ananassae. The sequence continues at coordinate 11,655,119 of NC_057927.1, read as the reverse complement.
GTTTCTGCATTCTGTTTCCCCCTTGAAGTTGCCGGTTTTGAGTTTTGGGTTTTGGGTTTGGGTTTGGGTTTGGGCCGAGTCATGCTGCGTGAAGGGCTTTTTCAAAAAAATGAATCAGTTACGGGGGGCCAGTGTCTCACAGCTTATCAGCAATGTAAAATGCGATAAGCCAGGTGAGCTCCTCCCCATTAAGCGCGGTAAAAGTCATGCGGAGCACTCGCTCTCTGGCACAATTTCCGAATAAAATTGTTTTCGGGGCTTTATTTATTTTTTTTTTGGCAAAACACATGCGCTGCGGAAATTTATGCTGCCGTTTCACATGATGTATTGACGTAACGGGCCGCTAAAATAGATGCCTACATTTTTTCAATTAACACTTTCGGCCTGGAAATGATCGGTATGGGCGGTTGCGATGAGCTGGCTTTTAAACTTGGGCTTGAAAATTTTTTATTTGCTTTGAACTTTTGCTTTCCGAAACTTATTCGCGAGCGAAGAAGAGCGGTTAACGGTAGAATATCGTCCGCGGTGTAGCGTGCAAATGGGCGACCCGACGATAAGCGACTGCCGGCCAATCGGACTAGCAGTTCACCGTTGCCCGTTGCTCGGGCTCGTTTTCGGCAGCACTCGGAGGCCGACGAACCGAAGATCGCCACGCGTCAAGCCGAACTTACCGAACGATCTCACCTGTGCACCGTGGGCAATTTTCCGCTTTTATGTCATAAAACTTTAAGTATCCATTTCATTTACAATCCTATTTAAAAAAAAAAATTATCTTACAGTCTTAATTTGACTGTCGACTAATGTCAATTGTATGACGGTATTCTAGAAGGTTCATTTAAAATTTTGGAACCATTTTATATTCCACTCAGAAGATGTAAAGTGCCCCATCTGAGAGCACTGTAGCACATGTGGGTTTGACAGATGCCGACGTCATCAGTGGGCCCGTCCAAAGAGCGGGAGAGCGGGAGCCCCAGCAAAGAGATTGGGGTCTTCAGAGAATGCTCCCCATGTGACATTGAAATAGACGTCGCGAGAGCCAGCAGGTGTTTCTTCCGATATCCTCTCTTACATGGATCGCTGCTCTCTTAGATCAACCGGTGTAACACTCAATTTAGCTTTGGGGGAGTGTCATACCGATTTTGATGGGCAATTTGTAAAATTATAGACCTAAATTGTATGTTGGCATAGGTCGAAAGGCCACGGCAACCACTTGAGTACCTTAGATGGGGGTAATTTGCCTAGACACGTTTTACTTAACATTGAGACCTTGAAGAATAGAGCCCCCGACCACTTAAATATTGCTAAGAGTTGTTCTAAAATTTTTGGAATTTGCTTGACCTGTGACTTAATGTTTTTTCCTAATTTTTTTAATATGACTAACGTTATTAGTTTTTGTTCAAATTCTGATAAAATAAATTTTTTAATTTGTCTCCAAAATTGTAGTTTTGAAATTGTTTATGTAAATATTAAATTTAGCTATGCTTCTTAAATAAACATTTTTGAAAACTTAAGTTTTTTTAATTCTTAAAAAACTTAAAGAAGCTTCTCAAGCCCATTCTTCGGTACTTTAATTGAGAATTGAAAATTAAGCGTTGAAGTTCAAGGCGAAAGTTAAAAAAATGTATGCGCATACATTCCAGCTTGTACCGAAAATTGTATAAGCATATGTACATATATTCCCGAAATAAATTCATCAAGTACTCAAATTAATGGTGATAGCCTTTTAAAATATTTAAGCTTTTTTTATCGATTTGACTGCCAAAAATTATCCATGTACTTCCGGAACAAGTAACACCTGTTTTTATGATTTTGTGAATAGTTTTATGTAAATACATACCTTTTTCCATATTACCTACAAAATTCATCTTAAATATCCACATATTTTAACCCAATAAGTAATTCATCAAAAGAAACACAGCGAATATGCTACACATAAGTATATCTGAGTTTATTATTAATATTTTAATGGGGAAACATATACATATGTATGTATGTACACTTAAATATATTTAACAAAAGGCTAATACGTATGTATGTAGTAATATAATAAAACGATTCTGTTTTGCAAAAACAGAAATATACTCGTAATTTCTCAACTTTCTCTAGTAGAAGACCACAATCGTTACGATCTTTTTTGTCATAATACGTACAGTTATTTTAATTAGCTTCGTTTAAAAATAATGCACACTTACAGCTATATACAGTTTGGAACTATTTAATTTATAATTAGCAATTATATTTTCTTAAACACTTTGCTTTACGTTTTCCTTTACTGCTTTCTCCTTTTGTGATAGAACTCTGCGACATAGTATTTTGTACAGCATCCTTTGAGGATGCGCCTCCAAGTGATCCGCCTTCCTTGCCGTGACTTAAAATTTTAAAATAATTAATTTACACAATACACAGAGTTGCTCAGTCTTCGGGCGTGTGTTTTTTTTTTTCTGCCAGGCGGGTTCCGTGCCAGCTTTGGTCTAAACTTTTCCAGCGACCAAGCGAAAGAATCAACCAATTCACATCTCATGCGATTCCAAAGGAATCAAATCTAATACGAGGATATGCCTATAACGGGTGAGTACTGAAAAACAAGGAGTTGTAAAGGGCAAGTCTTGGTTTACTTGAAATTAAATTACCTCCTCATCCATGACACTGGTGTGGTCATAGATCCGTGCCGGCAGATTCTTCCGCAGACTGAAATGATCCTCTGTGGTGGTGGTTTTGCGGTAAATGGGATTCTCGAAGTTTATCGAGTTGATGCGTCGCTTGCTGCAGTAGCGGTAGCCAATGAGCAGGAGCTGTTTTTTGTTTTGCGGAAACAATTGATTAGGATTCTGCGCCAAATTCCCCATGCGGGTGCCCAACTTACCACCGAGAGGAGGACTGCAAAGCCACTGAGACTGGCGATGACCACCAGCGCAATGAAGCCAGAGTCCGGCTGTGGGCTGGGCGCAGTGGTCTGTTCGATTTGGGTCTGGTTCTTCACAGGACGATGGTCGGCAACTGTGGACAGAAATGGTTTTAATTTGGGGACATTTTTTGGGGATAAAATTAATGAATTATTGGCAAACAGTAATAATGGGATATATTTTATTAATATTATGTGTTTACAACATAAAAAAGCGGCATTAATGAGTCATAAATTAAGTTAACTAAAAAGCATCCTTAACCGCAAATAAATTGCTTTTCATCAATTTAAATTATTAATATCCTTTTTTTATAAACCATTCCACCAACCACAAATATACATTTTTTATACATATTTATTCTTTTTTTGACATTTATTTTTAGCTCCACCCTTTCTTTTTTTGGCTTAGAACGTATCCCATCCCTTTAAGATGATTTTATTTTTCTTCGCACAATGACTGGGCTTAAATGCGGCTCTACCTTGGCCAATGATAAACAAAAACAGAGCAACTGTGTGAAAAGAAAACGGAAATCATTGCAATAAAAGAGCAAAACGAAAGAGGGAATCAACATCAAAATCCAAGCGGCTTAGGGCCGGCGAGCCCCAATACGAAGGGATCGCCTCCCCGTCGCCCTGGATCCGTTTCCGCCGCCACCCACCGGCGGAGATGCGAAGGAATTTTCAATCAAATCGCTCAAAGTGCGCATTTAGGCGCAAATAAACACTTAAACGCGCTCGCGCCTTTGATGGCGCAAACTTTTATACGAGCGAGAGAAGCGGGATGCGGCCGCCACCGATTTAGATTGGGAATGGGAATGGAAATGGAAACGTAATGACATCGTTAACGCAGCGCATTTAATGGGATTTTGTCAGCCGTCGAGGGTGTTTTCTTCTAGTCAAAACAGTAAAAGTTATCAACATTAAGCTGAGCCCCCCTTTAAAGACGGCACAGCAGGCCGATGCTGCCGAAGGCGATGGCGTGAAGCGGCCAATATTATTAACCTCATACTTTGCGGTTGGGTATTTGTGGCACAATGGCGGTGAAGCACGCTGGTGGAGGGTTATTGGATACCGAGGCGGTTTCAATTGCAGTATTGGCCCATTGCCTGCCTGCCTGTGGTGCGGTTGGCTGCGACGCGGCGCTGCAAGTGGCTCAGCTCGGATGGCGTTTATGAAACTGTCAAGAATGGGGTGCTGCTGGTCCCTCCCCTGCGATGACGATGATTAATGTGGGCCATGACAAAGCAAATGTTGCGGATAGATGGTGGTGGAGACTGGTGGAGGTGCCACAAAAGGGTTTCAGTGCTCTTGGCAAGCAGTTTGATTAATTTGCTCGCAATAAATCTGAATCTCACAAAAGTGTTTATGAACCCGAAGTCCGAAAGGAAGAAAAACTTCGTGCCACTAGCTGAGAGAGATGTTGAACTTATAAATTGAGAATAACTAGCATGCTTGTCAACCCATTCAGGAGGACAAATATCGAAGGTTGCCCCCAAAAAGATTATTAATCAAAATTTACGTTGACATCTGATAAAGTTTTCGTCCTTTTCGTATCTGAAAAAGCAAGCAACCTTTGTAATAAACACTTTCGGAACCTCACGAATGAAACATATATTATGAAGGCACCCAGTTTAGACTCTAAGTTGGACAACACAATGGCTCTATATATCCACACAGAACAAAACACAGATAGAGGTTTTCCAATCCTACCAAACGAGGCTTTGGAGATGGGCAGTCCGCTGTTCAAGTGAACCTGTTGGTTCACTTCAATCCGGATGTTGGCGTGTCCGACATGGATGCCGGATGGCACTCGCTGCTGCGAGAAGGACGACCTGGGTCTCGTTTTGAAAGCCCGTGGTGGTTTCGTTCTGGGTGCTATGTAAAGAGCTGCATGCACGTGCAAGTCATGCCGGGTCGGGGAATCAAGGTTTTTTTGGGTTAGTAATCAGAAATCAAAAGTTAAGCCATGCGGGTTAAATCATAAGCAGAAGCGTGACTGAACGTCCTGGAATACTTACGATCCTCGACACACATGAGGCCGTCGGGCATCAGTTTCAGGCCCGTGGGGCAGGCGCAGGATATGCGAGGACTGCGCTCGTTAATCCTGGGGGCTGGCAGGCAGAGATGAGAACAGTGGCCATTCACCGACTGGCAGTGGTTCACGCCATCGGGCTGGCGGTACGGGTGGTAGACATGGACCACCATGGGATGTTGTATCTAATTGGGAGAAAAATTCAGTTACTGTGACGTTTGAAAATGGAAATAATTTTTTCTTTTAAGAAATATAATATATTAAATATATTACTTGGATTTACTGTATTTTCTTTACTAGTTCGATTTATTTAAGGTGATTTTTGCTTATGACTTAATAATGACATTCATATTACGTCTACGACATGTTAACTATGAAATTTGAAGGACTTTAACATATAAATATTTTTTTTTAATTTTTAATTTTAAACTAAACAAAATTTAAGTAAAAAAAATTAAAATTTTTCCGATAAAACGTATTATTAATCGCATCACGTATACGCCCTGTTTCCTTTGATTAATGTCTGTTGTATAACCTATCCGGATGTGTAATTTATGTTTTTGAACATAGATGGACTACAAAATTACCCAGGTCATTCGTATTTCTATATTAAGGCCAAACATGAATTTATAAATTTTTGCTTGAAATTTACATAACGTATCCGACATGTTGTCCCATTCAAAGCTACACAAATTACCAAATGCGTTTTTAGGCATTCTATGGTAGTTCTATAGTAAAAGTTAGTATAAAGCAAAAAAAACTTACCATGTGAGTAGCTGTAACGGCTTCCACATCCTCTCCAGTGAACTTGTTGGCCTTGAAGACGGCCTGCTTGTCCCAGTCGGTCCAGTAAACATGGTCCTCGAACGTGGTGATGGAGAAGGGGTGCCGCAGGTATTCGCTGGAGTAGAGCACTTGGCGACGCTGGGAGCCGTCGTAGTTGGCCGATGAGATGATGTTCAGCTTGCCGTCCACCCAGTATATGCGCTTCAGCACCAGATCCAGGGTGATGCCATTCGGCCACTTGACGTCGTAGCTGATGATGGTGGTGCGGTGGGAGCCGTCCATGCCGGCCCGCTCAATGCGGGGAGAGGCGCCCCAGTCGGACCAGTACATCCAGCCCTCGATGGGGTCCAGGGCGATGGAGCGTGGAATGTCTAGGGCGTCCTTGATGAGTACCTTGCCCATGCTGCCCTCGAAGTTGGTCAGTTCAATGGTGCACTTGTGGGTGTCCGTGTAGTAGACGTGGTTGTAGATCCAGTCCACGGCCAGTCCGTCGGATGTCACTGAGCTCTGCTTCAGCACCACCGTCTTCTCGTTGCCCTCGTCGATGGGTGCCTTGTAGATACTCTGGGTGGTCACGTCGCTCCAGAAGATCATGCCCGTGCGGAAGACAAAGTCTAGTGCGGTAGCCGCCTTGGTGCTGTTCACAATGGAGGTCATCTCCATGTGGTCCAAGGCGATCTTTCGGATGTCATGGCGCCGGGCCAGCAGCAGCGAGGCATGGCCTTCACTGGCCTTGCATCTGGTGTGATTGCGGGGATCTCTCATGTAGCCCGCCTCGCACTCGCACTTGTAGCCTCCGATTTCGTTGACGCAAATCTGCGAGCATTTTCCTGGAGTTTCGCACTCATCTATGTCCTGGCAGTTGCGCTTATCTGCGGATAGTTTGTAGCCTTCGTGGCACTCACAGTGATGGCCCACCGCCAGGTCTACACACCTGTGCATGCAGCCTCCGTTCTTGGAGGCACATTCGTTCACAGAGCACTTTCCAGCAGGCTCGTCCTCGCCGTCCGGACAGTCCTTCCGCTTGTCACAGACTTTGGAAAGAGGAATGCACTGGCTTCCGCCACAGTCGAACTCAATGGTGGCGTTGCAGACTCCTTTGGCAGAGCCCAGGCTGAAGCTTAGGTTGCAGTCCTTTTCGTCGCTGCCATCCGTACAGTCTTTGTCTCCGTTGCAGGTGAGGTGTCCGGGAATGCAGCTGCGATCGCCGCACTGGAATTGATCCGCCCGACAAGTGACATTTTTGCAATTGGCCGTGTGCTCGTCATCGCCGTCCGGACAGTCGCGATCTCCGTCACAAAGCCAGCTGTGGTGCAGGCAGGTGATTCTGTCTTTGCACTGGTACTCGTGGGGCAAGCAGGGCGTGGTTGTCTTGGTCACATTCGCACAGGACTGTTGGACATAGTTTTTAAAGAAATTTTATAAATTAGAAACTTAAACTCAAAAGGGCCACCCCAGGCTTTAAAAATTAAGGTAAAAGTTAAATATTCAACAAATTACGTTAAATGAATAGAATCCAAAAAAGAGGGTTAGGCTGAGGAGCTGGACAAAGTTTCTTGGTCCCTGTGGGAAAAGTTTTCCCTTCGGGCACACAGGATACTATGCACCCCCTCTAAGCATGCAAAAATGCAATTTTATGCGTGCCATGCGTTGACAACAAAAGCTGCCAAAGCTGGCAGGACGCTGAGTTATGCCCGACTTGGCCATAATTTACGTGGCTTAAACCGCACTCCCTTCTAAAAAACTAAAAGGAAAAGCGAAAGAATGCCCGGCTCGGGGCAGCCAAGCCCACATTCTTTTTTGGACTCCTCCAAAATGGAAATTTATGGCAGGCATTATTCAACTCACCCGCTCATCGGAGGCATCGGAGCAGTCGGGATCGCCGTCGCACACCCACCGCTTGGCAATGCAGGCGCCGTTGGTGCAGGTGTGCTCCGCCACGGAGTCACAGGGCACCACCGGGCACTCCTTCTCGTCGGTGCCGTCGCCGCAGTCGTCGTCGTGATCACACACCCACCGCTTCTGGATGCACCGGCCATTGCCGCAGGTGAACTCGTCGGAGCGACAGGTCTGGTCTGGGAATTCATCGAAAATATTCAAGGATTGTTCGACACAGAATGGGAGTTTGTGAGAAAAAACACCAAAATGAACCAAAAGCAAATGAACTTGGATGGAGTTGTTAGATGCAAAAGGGAGTTAACTTAAAGGGAGTAGGAAAGGAGCCACAAATACTTGAATCCCAAAACCTTAAACTTATGTATATAAACAAGCTACCAAATAAAGGATAAGTGCTTGGTAAGTTATTGGAGCTACGTGAAAATGAATTACAAATCACAAAACTAAACATGTAAATTGATTAATTTTCTCATCATTCTAGTATTCAATAAAGTACAGACCCCCAGTTGCGTTGAAGCAATCGGAATGTTTGCCACAAATGAAGAGCTCAAATAAAAGCAAACTAGAAATGAAAAGCCAAATGTACTGCGGTTGTTGGATGGAAACAAATAATTATCAATGAATTTGACAGGATGAAGAGCTTGAGTAGAAATTAAAAACCGAATACTGAAATACTGAAAGGATGCTTAACTAAACTGAAACCAATTTGCCACGACTCAACGGAAATGCTGAAGTGAAACAAATGCAAACATTATTTGCTGGGAGATCAAAGTAACTCAGTCATGGATAAATGGTAAGATGTGAGCCCAAAGAAAATAATTACAGAGTTTAAATGAAAGCAATTTTTTTGAAAGTAAAAGAGATTTGTAATTCAAAATTTCCAAGAGAACGAAAAACCATCAAAGGAACTCATGAATAATCTTAAAACTGTTGACTAATTAAAAGTTGGAATTGATTGACAGATTGTCCTTACTGCAGTTGTGCTCGTCGGAGCCATCGCTGCAGTCCTTGCTCTGGTCGCACATCCAGGCCAGAGGAACGCATTGGCCTTCGCCATTTTTGCAGGCATACTCGTCCGGTGAACAGGTGCGGGCCTCTATTAAAGTTGATGTGCATGAGGTTCAAGAGGAATATAAAAGGAGAAGGTATAAAGTTGAGATGGCTTTGTTCCCACACATACACAGATATAACCATAAATTCATTTATTACACAAGATTTCCTTTGGCATCCTAAACGGCTAAAAGGGAAATATATGTTCCAATATTCCATCAGATTCAGGAGGGTATTCATTTATGGGTCAGATGTCTTAGAAGTCCCTTGAATACAATCAAACGTAGCTAACAGGAATTCTTATTTTGGCCAACTTCCTTGAAAATCGAACTATTTCGTATCAAAAGTTGTCCAAAGAGCCTTTAAGGATAATGTTTTTATAATAAATTTTGGGAAATCGACTCAGTTTGATTTGTATTTGCGAAGTAAGACTGTGGCTCACCAAGTTTATTGTGGAAACAGCGGGATTAAGCGAATTTTATGCTACGAGTGTGTTACCAGGCGCCACCCCCTCCGACAACGCGTCGTATACTTGTTGTCAAGGGCTGCCATGAATGAGTACACAATGTACCCGCACATACACACACTCTCACTGCATTGTTTGAACACACAATCACAAACATGCACACACCCACAACACACACACAAGCGACTCTCGCTCTCAATGACTTGATTAAACTTCTAAGCACAAGTGCGGGACGGACGATGGGAGGGAAAATTGTTGCGAAAATTATGCAAGCGCCACTCCATTAAGGGTGCGTATGAGTTATGCGGCAAGTTGGTTAGCGAAAGCGATTACACGGCGAGTGGCTCGGTTCTTGAGAGCTTTTGGAATGCATAGATGGTGATTTTGATTCGCTTACTGCAGTGCGCCTCATCGGATTTGTCGCGGCAGTCGGGGCTGCCATCGCAGAGCCAGTTGCGCGGAATGCACTGATCGACCGATTCGCATTTGAACTCATTGTTGGGACAGGCATCCACTAAACAGGGAATCGTAAGGTATTAGGTCAATACTGGCATAATGTTAAACTAGACTTAAGACCTAAGATGCGTAGACTTAAGAAGTTTTGTATAAAGTGTACTTACTGCACAATTCCTTGGACTCGTCGGAGCCATCGGCGCAGTCCCTTTCCTGATCGCAACGCCACTTGTTGGGGATGCAGTTGCCGTTGGTGCAGCGGAATTGATCCGTGGAGCAAGTGGCCTCTGCAAAGAGCAACAGAATTCAAGTTAAATTGTGCGTTGGTAACGTTTTTACTTTAAATGTATGTATGTAGTATACCCTTCAGATATGTATGTGTGTTGAGCTTGCTTTTGAACTCTACCAGCGACCCGTATCAGAAACAAAAGCCAAACAAATACCAAAGGAAGCAGGGGCACTTGGCAATATGCTCGTGTTTATGAATGCCTGTGTGTGTGTGGATGCGACCACACCCACCGCTCTACTGTGCCCCCAAACACACATACATAGTTATTTACACGCACTTGAGCACGTGCTGAGCAGGGAGAATATATACCATAAACAAACAAAAAGGAACGTTGCAATGGTTTTTCAATGCCACTCCAAGGGGCACGAAAATGTGTCATTTTTTTACCAAAGCTCCACGCGCACACATGTATAGAAATATGTTTGGTTTGTAATAGGATTAGTCACTTTCTGAATCCGCCGCTGACTTGTTGCTGGGGAATTATGAAGGGAGGCTATCGCTGAATTTCTATTGCATACTTTTCGAAGCCGTCGCGGCAATTAGACTGAGCTTGGGCGCTTTTCAATGCCCGACTGGGCACAACTTGTTTGGCAAATATTTGGTGGCCATTTGGCAAATTCTTGGGGCAGTTTGGAGCAATTTTTACGACCTTCATAAAATAGAATTCGAAGCATTTTGGTGTAAATGATTGGAACATGGCCTGTGGCCATAGAAAATTGCTGTTGATTATGCAAATCTTGGCCGGGTCGAAGAGGCAGTGCCACCGCTCTAAAATTTTTAATCAATTTTTATGATTGTCGGGGCGGGGGCCCAGTGCTTGCCATATCAATAACATTTTATATGATTACTTTTCTAAAACTTTTTGTGGACGGCAATGAAATGTGGCATGAACAAAAAATGTGTGCGTAGGAAACTGGCACCCAACAAAACTTTGATGTGAGCCAATATTTGCCAAAAAAAAAGAGGCGAAAGCAAAACAAAAAGGCAAATATAAATACACATTCAGTGAACAATAAAAAATTGGCTACATGTGTGGCCCAGCCTGGCAAAAATGAGTGTGTAAAAAAAAGAAGGGGGATGTCGGTGCAAGTACCATATTTGGGCCGGCCCTCCATCAGTTCAATTATTGTCGATTCGATTTTATGTTATTTTTTCGGTGTTTTCGTCCCGTTTTTGCTAATATGTGACATTATTTGGGGCTATTGCGCCCAGAGGACACATTGGGAATTTCCATCGCTGTACACTTGTTAAAATTTGACGTTCCCACGCTCCCCAATTAACAATCAAATTACAGCAGTTTTCGCATCATGTCGCATGTCACGACAAGGGGAAACTTTTATTGATTGCATTTATGCAGTCCCCCAAAAAAAAATTATAAATAAAATGATAAAAGTTGCGCTGTCATGCAGTGTTTTTTCGCAGCATAATTTATTTTTTTAACTAAGTTTAAACGGCTTTTCAGTTGATTAAAAATCTTTGGCCTTTGGCAGCAGTTGTTCCCGTGCATGCCGCCTGCTATCTGGCTCGGTGCATGCCTCCTGCCTCATGCCTCCAGCCTCATGCCAATTTGTATGCAAATGTTAAGCGGCGCTGGCAAAAATATTCTGTTGCATACAAGCCATTGCTGGTATTGCTCGCAGGCTGTATAAGGACTCCGGGCGGAAAAACGGAAAAGTGGAGAAACCGAAACGGAAAAGCTAAATATTCGGAGAGAGGGACGACTGGATTTTTGTAAAATCCAGATGATTGGGATTTTGCCATGTTTAATTTAAGTTAAAAGGTGTTGAAAACTTTCCGACCTGATAATAGTTAAAAGTTTCCTCAACTTCACCTAGTTTAACCGAGTGTTCTTCGGTGTTTCGAGTTTACTTTTGGCTAGGACTCCCGCAGGACTGATAAAAGGGCTATGATACTACTACCTCAAGTTGTTAAAAGAACCTTCAACTTTTCAAGATTTCGTTAAAGTACGTATTAAGGTGACAGAGTAAATGTTGGGCCAGCATGCTCTTGGGACTTTGATAAAAGTACTGAGTTAACTCGACAGTTCAAGATTAGTTTAAAAAGGATATTCATTTCATACGCCATTAAATCAATAAATAAATTCTAAGATACCGAAAACTCGGTAGTTCCACAACCTCTATAAAATCCCTATGAATGTTAATACATTTTTCTCAAAAAAACTTATTTTCATACCGCTTATGGCCAGGGCGCGAAAACTGTAGCCCTGTGAGTGCAGCAAGCTGGTCACAAACAATAACGACCAAATGCGAGCCATTTTGTGGCGATGACAGCGAATATATCCGCGGCGTTCACGTTTTCTTTAAGTAGTTAAGAAGATTAAGCGATGAATATTTCAGTTGTGTTTGGCAAGTTCTTGATTATGAATTATAAATGACACAGGCACCGCACAATTTCCATCACAAAGACAGGGCCATCAATGGCGAATGGCGAATGGCGAATGGCGGATTGCGAGTGGCTAAGAGCGTTCAAGTGACATATTTGAGGAGTTCAGCCAAGTTGCACAAATTGATTGCATAATATCCGCAAACAAAACCTGCCCTCGGGCAAGACGTTTTCAAGTTCATTATGGTCGCAGTGGACGGCAGACAGACTATATATATATATATATAAATTGTAAACATGACACTCCATTTCTGGGGTCATCGCGGAAGTGGTATGGGGGTCGGGGTCAGGAAATTGCGGAAACTCATTTAATGTTCAACTAAATGATAAATGGCCAGAGTGCTCCTGGGGGTGGAAGTCAACCCCATCAACAGTCACTGATTGACTTGGAGGATAGCTTTGAGTATAGCTGGAAACGGAGACTTCCTTGGCGTATCCTTGAGAAGCGAACGCGCCACGTGGCCGTCAGGATTTTCATGTCCTGCTGCTGGCGTTTTGTCAAAGATAAGACGAATCTTGGCAACGGCTGGCTGCTCGCAGTCTGATTAGCCTTAAATGTTCTTCGCAATTTGTTTATTCTTTTGCAGGATTTAAGCAGTCTCAGGACACACGGAAACACTTTTTGGCACACATTTACTGGCTTACTTTTTACACGTTTCTTTCGATTTTGTTTTTCGTTTATGGTTTTGTTTTTCTTTGTTTGCTTGGGTTTGAGGGGCTTTCCCCGTCTATATGTAAATTGCCTCTGAATGGGTGGCAGAGTCCTTTCACACTCGACGCGCTAACTGGTCTCGATGTCGTCCGTTTGGTTGAGAGGTTCGCCGCCAACTGAGTATTTGGCTTCGGAGCGGCTATCCTTAAAAACAATTCCGCCCAAAGTCGTTTGCAGCCTCCGCAACCGCCGAGAGACTCGGCTGAAAGCTTGCCACACAGCCAAGAAGCGAGTCGAGTGCAAAAATCTGACTCTGCTTGAGAGGAATTTTATGGAGTGGAGTGTTTTTGAATGAGTGAGAGTGTGGTTAAAATTGCGAATTTGTTGTGAGTGCTAATTTTGAGTCCTGAGTGCAGAAAGGATAATGTTTTGATTTTATATTTGACCAACAATACATGGTCTATATACAATACCCCTTTTTTAAAAATAAGTTCTTCAAATATATTTATAGCATTAAGATAAGACTTAAAATAGTTCACATCCGCTTTGAAAGATATCTGGGGCAAAACCAAGCCCCATTATAAAATTCCCTCAAGTTCAACTGGCATTAACTTTTCCTTTATTCTCGCATCTTGCCTCATTATCAATTTCACTTGGCTGCAATTAATTCCTCCAGCTCTGGGTTGCATAAGACAATTGCGATACGCGCCACAAGAAACCTAAAAAGGGATTTAGTTTTTGGTGTCTGGCACTAGTTGTGTGATAAATCCAAGGCAGACGACCTCACATAGTTTCCTTTTACGAGTGGTCCGCGTAAGTCGCAAAAGTCTCGTGCGACGCAAATGATAAAGCGGCAGACAGCGGCAGAAACAACGCATCGAATTGCTGATGCAACATCGGGCGCATGTTGCACTCAGCTCAGCTAAATGCGTTGCAATTTGGAGCGGGGCGCGATACAGGCGGCGGGGGAACTGCCATGGCACAGTTTTTGGTCAGCAGTCAGCGACAATTGCAATGCGTAAATGTTGCAAACTAGTTTCGGTTTCGATTTCAGTTTCAGGTTTGACTCAAACAAAAGGAAAACCAGCGAATGCCCCAAGCTCCCCTCCGGAATGACCACCATGACTAATAGCGCGGACGCTACTCTGGTCGTTCTAGTCGAGTGGTTGCCGGAAAGTATGCTACAGTTTATGAAAATTTTAAGCATGGCGTCTAAAATGTCCGGTAAGGCGGATACATATTTTGTATTTGTCAATATCATATTTGTTTTTTATCTAAATATCATAAATGAACAATAAACTGTTCGTCTTTTGTTATAAAATGAATTTTATGAACTGGATTAAATGTATTTGTGGTAATTATATCGTCAAATACACAAAAGTTTTATAAATAACACGATAATTATCACAAAAACATTGAATTTTTATATTTACACAAAAAAATAATCAAAATCTGTCTCTTTTTTTGTACAAATACAAATCGAGGACTAATTATTTAATTGAATTAGTTTTTTAAGAAATAAATGAGCTAAAATAAGCTTATTTTAGAGATAATTAGTTCCCGATAAATCAGCTAATTAAATTAGAATCAATGAACTGTGTGATTGATTATTTCATTTGTTATAGTTTTGAAAGAGATATATCCGTTTTTCTTACCTAAGAATTTGCACTCGTTTATCTGCTCGTCACTGTGGTCCTTGCAGTCGGCATCGCCATCGCAGACAAACCGAATGGGAATGCAGTCGCCGCTCCGGCATTGAAACTGCTTCTCGCCGCACTTGGCCTCCAGAGATTGTCCTGAAACGTAAACAGATCCTGGATGTAGATGGGCAAACAAATGCTTAAAGCTAATTATAACGACTCCGAGTTCTCGACTTAAGGGCTTGGTGCCTGGGGCCACTCTCGCTCCCAGAAAAGTTTTCTCATTAAAGGAAAAATAACAAAAGCTCAAATTGATTAGGGCTAAAAACTTCAAAAACAATCACCGGGCGTACACCCACACACGTATCCTTGAATCTGAATCTCCTTGCATGCATATGTGTAAGTGTGACAAGTAATTTGCATACTAAACGATAAACAAGAGGCATGAGCGGATGGCCCAGCCGGCTTTTAATCAACAGAAAAGCCCCCAACAAAATGGATCACAAACTTTTGGGCCTCCTCCCTTATATATTTTTTTAGTCCTTCGCCCCCGTGCAATGAACATATTTGAAACAAAACAACCCATCACACTGGCAGCAGAAGCAGCAGCAGCAGCAGGATGTCCCAAGAATGTCAACAGTCTTAGGGACCTAATACAAAATGTGACAGGCACTCACAAAGGAAATAAAAAACTGAATGTAATAGATTGCCATTCAGCAAACAGTGAGAGAGGGCCTGAAGTGGAACCGATTTTGAAAAGGGTACTCTGGACCGCCTGCCGCTGACAGCATGAGAGCTTGACCCATTCACACGACCCCCCATCAGCTTGCATATTTCAATGGCCAATATTTTACGCATTCACATATGCAGAGACTTGTTAATTGTCGTAATTGGAGTTCGCAGCGAAATCGAGTGCGTGCGGCAAAATAAACAAAGGGCCATCTCCGATTGTCGGCCGTCAATCAATAAGGTCAAATCAATTCAATTTTGTGTGCGGCCGTGTCGCCGCGCTGGCTGTCCTGGCTGCCCGGGAATTGTTTTCAATTATGTATGATGACAGTCGACAAAATGTCGAATTATAATTCAGCCATATGCATGCATATATTTGCGGGATGGCTACGGGATAATATTCGTGTAGATATTTGCCATTCGAGTAATTCCAGATGACGTCAAGCTGCGCCATGAATGGGGTTCTTTGCCTTAAACTGGAAACATTTCAATGAATGGATTTAAAAATAAATTCTAATTTTAAAATGGCTGCTTGATAAGGGTCAGTTATATCCCAAAATAAAGCACTGCTTCTATTTTCACTCTAATCTACCAGGTACCTATCAAAACTGAGATTAACTTAATTAAACTATTTGAATTTAATTATTGATTACAGTTTTCCGCGATAACCTGGACACACCCCACATCCAGCAGGCCGGGGAACCAGTTCAACATGGTCTGCCAGCTAATAGCATCAGACTTTGTGGCAGACTCTGAATAAATAAATATAAAAAAATATCGAAAATAAAACTGCTTAGCATAGCTAATGAATTTGATAATAGTAAACGCGAAAACAAGTCCACACACAATCCGGTTGGCTTAACCCAGTAGATTCAGCAAGCCGAGGGACATAATCAGGTGATGTTTCTATCAAAAGTATCTGATGGTCATGAGCATTTCAGCCAAACACCCAATTAATCATAATTGTGTGGGAATTAAGCATGGATTGCACATACCGATAAGAATACCTGGTTGTCTGAGTAGCTAAAGTGCTGGGAAAATATTGCAATCAGCCATAGATGGCAAGTCAGCAATTATTGGTAATTCACATGTGAATGCCAGCAGTGATAAGCTCGGGCCAGCGATTACGTCAAGTTGAAGGTTAATGGATTAGCTGATAATTGTCGCAACGAATTGATTTTTTTGTATTAATAAAGTGACACAACACGTGATGCCTGAGGGATCTGACGAAATGTTGATTTGGGCATCGTATGATGCATCAGCAAATTTCCCCAGAATTGAATCAATCAAAACATGTTTACTGTAAACAAACAAAACAATTAAACTGCATCAACATCGAACACAACAACTACATTTATGTAAGACGAACACGCCCACTATCAATTGTTGTTGTTTTCGGATGCTGATACTGGCACAAACTAGTTATATTATACATATATGCTAGAGAAATCTGTTGGCACTGCGAATAAATTAAAATCTTAAATGAAACGAAATGGCACGAAGACTCAAATGGGGCGCACAAATAAAAATTAAATCAAGTTCTGTGCGCCTCTCTTCGGCGACCTTGCCGCATTGCATAGACCAGGTATAAGTAAAAAGTATATATCAAATCAGGCATATGCTCATTTATCTGCCAGTATCTCTCAGATATTAAACAAGCGACCAAATCAAATCGAATCAGCCATAAATCAGCGGAGGAAAACCGCGACAATCGAGAGAATCAAAGTCAAAGAGGGGTAATGACATGTAATGCGCCACTTTACATCGCCAGCAGATTGAGAAATAGGGGCTCGACTCAGTCTATATTTATTTGTTCGGAACATTCTCACAAGATGCTCGAAAATATGTTTAATTTTAACTAAGCCATCGGTGACATTTGTCTGGACTACGTCAATTTGTGGCAAATGTATCTCAGAAATGCGCCGTGTTTTTTGTGCGGGAGGATCATTTTTTGTGTCAACAATTTCATTTATTTTGAGCAAAGTCCAATAGACTCAAGGGCAAAGTACAAATGGCAAGTAATTTGTTTTTTATCCAATAATAGAAGCATCTCTACACTGTTGGGATATTTTTAAAATAATAAAAATTAACTTGTACTTAGGAGAACTTGTCAAGAAAAGGTGAAAGAATATATTTTATTCTGATTTTAATTTAATAAAATCTACGGCTTTAATCATCAATTAGTTTGAAGAACTTTTCAAGGACTTCCTGCATTTATTTTTAAATTCGATTTACTATCTTTATATTCACATTTTGATTTATACAGGGAAATTTCTATTGTCTGGCTGCCCTTGGGAGTGGCACTCGACGCGGAATCGCAAAATCGTAGGGCATGAGAAATGCATAAAAACAAATCGTAAAATTACCAATCGACCGATAAGATAATCCCTCAGTTCAGGGCTACAACATATCCCTTGGTCAAAGCAGGTGCCTAGATTTAAAGTTTGATTTATGATTGGAAAGGCCCGTGCCAACTACGTCACAGACAGACACCAGGCCACTACCGTATTGGCTATCGCATGGCCGAAATGAGATAAAGATTGGGGAAGTCCGAGTAGGAAATCAATACGGAAGTACGATACATTTAGCAATTTTTAGCCTCTATTTATGTGCTTTGGTACCACGGTTACCTGTGCAACAAGTGGCAGATCGCGGGCGGTGATTTGCAGTTTTGAATCTGTATCTGCGCTTGTGTTTTTATCATTTAACTAAAATTTTTCCAAGCGCCTACAGATTTTTTAGTTAATCATAACTTTAATCGTGACGTATATATTTTTGTTTACTCTTGAATTGTTGAACTATTTTTTAATTTTTTAGGGGATATAAAGTTAAAGTGGGGTTTAAATAGGGTCAAAAGTTACTTTTAACATTAACATTTCTAAGCGTAATAGTTTGAATTTTAAAATGAAAACATTCTGTTTCTTACTTTTTTCACATTTGCATTTAGCAGACAGACCCCGGTGGCTTAATTTAAATTTAAGTATAAGCCTGCTGCACTTTTATCAAAGAAATAGTGGAATAAATTAGTTTTTAGATAGTCTGTTCAGTTTACACATTTGGAATCTGAATTTTAGATGACCCTGGTCTAGAGTCTATTGAAATAAAATGGAGGAAATGGAAAAATAAAAGGGGTGTATCTTATATCTGACTTCTATAATATAAATTCTATACATGCACCTGTGAAATAAATTTCCTCAATATATTATTTATAAATATTATTTCCATCTAGAACCTAAAAATATTACCAAACACTGTGGATCTCACCTATGCCGAGTGGTGTGCCAATCTTTCCGGATACGTTCAGAAACTTAAAGCTCATATTGATGAAGGCCTTGCCGTCGAGCAGCTTGCTCAGCGAGCCGCCCCCTTCCAGTTGCTGTGCGCTAACTGATGTGGCGGCGGCGGTGGGTGGCGTAGGCGTGGCAGTGCAGCATTTTCCAAAGCCGAGCATCAGCGTCAGCAGCAGCAGATTGAAGCCGGCGCATGCGCGACTGAACAGCTGTTCCGCCCGTCGCTTGCTGATCTCGTTGTTGTGTTGCTTGGTATTGTGGTTGTTGTTGAGATTGTTGGGTGTTGCAGTTGTTGTTGAAACCTTATTAACTGTCGCTGAGATTCTGGTATCACTTGCAGTGCTCGTAGAGCGTGACACTATGGCCATGGTATGGTCTTTTACTTGTCTGCTGTTTTGTTTTCCACTTGTCTTGGCTTTAGTTTAGTATTTGTACTACCACTTTTTTCATTGATCTGACAAAGTTTTCACACTAATTGGAAGAGATACAGGAGGTTGAGAGGGGGCATGGCGACCGTGGACATAGGATTATCTAAGCAGGAAGCGTGAGATCTCCGCCAGAGATTATCTAATCAGAGAAATGGCCAGAACGTAAAAATAAACGACAGATTCTCCGCAGAAAGCATTGACAATTTGCTTGCCAAAAGAATATAATAAAACAAATAACAAACGATCTGGCTATTTCTCTTTTTTGAGTCTGGGCCGAAGAGAGCACTTCGCATTTCTCGAGACGAGATGGCCGAAAAGAAACTGGTTAAAATCGTGCGACACAGCAAAAAAACATGGTCCGAAAAACGAGATGTTGCCAAAAACAAAAACCGAAACCCCGAAAATCCACGAATGAAAAATGTATCAAAAATTTCGAACAATAAATACGAAAGGCGGCTGGCGGGGAACGCACAAAAATAAGCGTAAAAGCCAAACACTTCTGTTGACGTTGGCAATAATAAAAGTTTAAGTAGAATTTGAATTAACGGGGAGGGACACGCCCCTCTGATCGCGCACGGTAATTAATTAAATATTGTTTTCGTGGATATTTCACAGTTGGCACGCGTTCGTCAGGTCTGATAAGGCGGCAATTATCGGACCTATCCGTTTATTTTTGTTTTGATATTGTTTGTGCTATTTTCAAGGTGTCTTTGAATTTGCAACACGTGCTTTTTTAATTTTTGATATCTATTTTGAATTAAAATATAATAAAATTTAACATTTACATACAGTTTATTTTGTATTAATAATATTTTTAAAGTAAGATTCTTTGAAACATTAGCCGCAAAAAACGCTGCTGCCCCTGTTCGTACAACGCGCCTTTTTCAACTGAATTCGTTTCGAGAATTGGCCCGCGAATTTAAGCGAATTGGCAAACGATTTAGATTCGAGCGATCGTTGTCTGGCTGTGGGGCTGAGAGCGGTTTTTTCTGCGTCAGTGTTTGTTTTTGCGCCACTGGCCACAACCTCAAGGTGGCCTTATCAACATAAACTGACAAGAATACAACCTGGCCCCGTCGAAGAGATAACGCGAAGAGAAGTATCTCCACGATGCTGCATTCATCTTCTCTTAGCAGATCGACTTTTAATTCGCTCTTAGGGGGACCTGTTGATCGGTAAACAATTCATTCTAAGGGAGTCGAATATTCTACCTCAAAACAGCAGTACCAGAATGGGACATAGATTTAAGATCTTAAATAATAAATAATTCTTATAACCTAAAAATTAAAACAGATTTGGGTACAAGACTGATCTTTAAAAGAATAGTAATCTATCTATATTAAGTATACGCAGTCATTCGTATCTTTAAGAAGTTTGCACTGAAATCAGATTAGTTCCTTATAGAGGATAGATTCAAATTCAAGTGGAAAGACACATGTCGGAGGTTTTAAAGCCGATAAGGTATTAGCCAACAAAAGAATTGCATATAGTAATATTAGAAAACTTGATTGCACTATAATTTGGCCTCGATTGTTCAGTAATTTAGGGTTAACTCTATTGTACAAACCTTGTGAAAAGGACAACGCCAAGGAGATCACAAGCAGGAATTTCCTACAAATACGACTGCTGAACATCGTTTTTCACCAGAACGTGTATTGTATCTGAAGCGTGCGACTTCCTTTCGGGTTTTTGGCGTTACCACCGCGTATAGAATGGCGTTTATCAGTGCGCAAAAAAAGATATTTTTTAATTAAGCCGGACGGGAGGCGGACAACCGGACGTGAAAATGGCGCGATAATCGTACGATGAACGTGACGTCTTGCATGGGCATACACACACACTACCCGAAACTATATCCAGGTGTAAAAATTCGATTAAAATATACAAATATATGTATATAGGATGGGATTTTTTAGGAGCCGGAAGGTTTCACGGTGCGATGCCCAGCAAAGACGGACGCCAACTGAATCGGCATGGGCCAGTGGAAGCGAAATCGCAGCTCATTAGCATTGAAAGTAGTAGTGCTTTCAATCAGACCAGGTGTATGTGATTGAAAATAGAAAATTCGAAATTGAATTCAATGGGTTAGGATTGAGTAGAGTTGATTTTGATTTTGATTTGAGTTGAGTTAAGTCGAGTAGAGTTGAATTGATTTGACTGACGTCGATGGGCGACTGCCTGGCTGATAAGAGTTGGTCAAAAAAAAAAAAAAACCAGACGGAAAACTTGAAACGAAAAACTGCATCCAGCCAACAATGGGGTCGGGTCAAAATCAAACGTCAGCCGTTAACAGCTCTACTTCACAACAATCAGTGGCATTAGCATCAGTCCAATCAAAATCGCCGTCACCATCATAGTCATCGGCTTGGCGTCATCTGCATTTGTCGTAGCTTCCACTTGAAGTAGGCATAATTTATGATTTACGCGTGTAAATCATTTTTCAAGCACCACCCCCGCCATATTTGTGCCTGACAGTTGCAACGACAGTCCACGCCTCCCCGCCAAAGTCCCCACCCCGCAAAAGGACTCTGCCATGCCCAGGGCCTGGTCCGCCGTTTCTAATTGCAGACATTCGCAATCACAGGCAAATCGGGCAGAATCGTGGCAAATCGCCTAATCAAGCACTTCAATTGACACTACATTTTATCGCCATGGAGCCCCGAGTCAGTCGTGTGTTCAAGTTGTGTCGAGTGTGGGTACAGGAATTCACACACACACTCACACACATATTTATCCGTGATGCCTTTGTGTTTTTGGCAGACGTTAAGGGCCTCGCTCATCCATTGTTGGCCAATCTATAGTCGTACTGCAGAGCACCGATAGTGATCGCGGCACTTACACCTCCGAGTAGTCTGACTGTAATCTCTATTTTTGGATTTCGCAAATTTACAAAAAAGGCAGAAAACCCCAGTAGATAAAGCATAAAAAATAAATAAATAAAGCCAAGAAAATAATCTAATTTTAAGTCATACTTGAAAAGTATGAATCATATCATATCTCTAATGAAAATAATGAATGTCAACAATTAGTTAATAGATCATGTGAATCGAAGGGTTCAAAAGGTAATTACATGACTCAAGTGAAAAGAAATGGTAGCACTTAAAAGGGTTCGAGTCAAGGGCTGTTATGATCACTTCCAGGAACTGTAGATACCGATCTCAGGTTTTGGCCTTATTACGCATTTGGGGTAGGTCTGATTAGAATCGGCTTCATTGGAAATACATTTCGCTATATTTATTGGCACTAAGGTCTTGTTTAATTGTTTGTAGAGTTGTTGAGAAAATTAACCCATATTCTTTATTACAAAGTCTCTATATATTGTAAGCACTTTAAGAATATACACTTAATTGGCGAAGTAATTGTAAATTACGATGTTTTAATGGGGTTTGTTTTAATAATTTCTTTCAAGATAATGATGTAACTTTGGAGGAGTTATTTTTTCTTTGTTTTTAAACTTTTTTAAGTATCTAATTATATTATTTATTTAAACTCTTGAATTGTTTTTCACTTTTATTTACTTAACAATAAATAAAAAGATAGTATTTTAAGTTTTCTTACATATTACACTCAACATTTTTCAGATATTTTGAATTTTTACGATCTATCTGGTGAATAACTATTCGATTTGCAAAAAAACAACGCCGATAGGCAGTAGATAGGCTAGTGAACTTCAACCGGAAATGGTTATCGAAAGTCGCGCTCGAACGGGAAAAGTCTTCGAATCGGAATGTAAACAGCGAATGAATGAACGAAGCGTCGGCCAAGAAGATGTAACGGTAAATTTCACATGTGCCAAAATGACAATAGAAGCTGCTGCTGGTGCTGCTGGTACTTCTGCTGACGTTTCTGCCTCAGCTGGCGTCGCAGCCGCGGCGACCGCGAAGCATTACCAGAGATTTTCCGCACTAACAATTGTGGATGCTGCTGTTAAGTTACTGTTAGCCAGCTTTCAAGAACTTAACAGTGCATGTTGCGCAGCGTCGGCGTTGGCGTTGGCGATATCGCTCATAAACGTCATTCAATGCCCATATCTTTATGTGTGCGACTGCTTTAGGGTATGCGTGCAAGGGTGTGAGTGTACTAGTAAACGAGTGTGCCAGTGTATGAGTGTGAGCGCCCAGCGAAGCGTTGCTAAATATGAAAGCATAAAAATTAATGTTATATTTATAGTGTGGCATCAAAAGTTGCGGCAGGAGGCGTTGCGGTCGCTGCAGGGCAGCAGCCAAAGCAGTAGAGTCAGTACACCAGAAGAAGATATCTCTCAGATAATCCCACTCTCCAGGATAAAAAGATTTTGGCCATAAATTCCAATAGGGACTACTCTTGTGTCATTTTAATAAAAACCCTTTTAACCAATCTATTTAATAATAATATAATTTTAATTTTATTTTCAGTGTAGCGTCAGAAGTAACTGCTCTGGCCAAGTGCCGTGCCATGGATGTGTTAGCTGTTGTATTTGTTGGTATTTGCTGTGCCCAGCGGCAACATGGTCGCTTCTGCTACTTTCCAGTCACCCAACTATTTGTAGTCCTGCCAGGGGGTGTTATAAAATGCGATGGGGAGGGAAGCGGCAACGAAAAAGGAGCCTCCGTTTATCCTGTTTGAATTTCAATAAGCAGAGGAAAATATTTTTTGCGATAAATCGCTAAAATAAATATAGTTATGCTAGCAAAGTATAGTTATGACTCGATAAAGGAGTCAGGATAATAAAGCTGTTGTGTTAGGCATAGAAACAAAAGCTTATAAATAAGGATTCTTAAGTATTTCCTTACAAATCTTCACATTAGACTCCTACTTATACATTCTCTAATCTAAGCAGTTCTCCACAGTCGATTACTCACTGTGAACCTCCCCCGACGGAATTTGTGGCATGCATTTGGTGTGTGTGCCCCACATACGTGGCATGCCTCGCCAGCAGCCGTGCGAAAGGGTTGCGGCCAACGTGGCGTATGATGAATTCTTTTGTCTGCCAGAGCTTCTGCAGTCTGGCAAATCAGTTTAGTGAATGTTACTTGATTATAGATAATAGTTGAATGGTTTTGGTTGTGGGAATCTGCAAAATGTTCATGTAGTTAAGATTTTAAAGCCCATTTAGGGATAATGAAGGGCTTTAAGGCTCATTCTCTATCCTTCATCCACTTTATATTTTTTGTTTCCATTTTATTGCTGTAAAAAAGGTGCACTTTGATTTCTGATTGCATCGCACTCAATTGGTCCACTTCCGTTTGGACCGTGCCAGTCCAAACGAGGAAACGAATCGCCAACAACTGGTACGAGTGCTTAGCCAGCATTTTTATTTTAAAGTAAGCCGCATCAGAGCTGTGGCTGCCACACGGTGCACAAAGGCTCTGGCCCAACCAAGCCGCAAACCAGCCGAAAAACGGCAACGTCCCTCACATTAGCAGTCGAATAATCATACGCCGCATTGTCGTGGGCCCAGAGATTGGTGGAATGAATGGGCGGGAGGACCTGTCACGGTGTCTGTTGTGGATATTTGAATGTGCCATCAACAAGGTCCATGGAAAATGTTGGCATATCACAGGGAGTGGAAATGAAAATGCTACTTGGAACGGGTAAAGGGTACCTTAAACTGCGGGCCTCGTTGCGGGGTATGGGGGAGGACGAGTGCGTCCTCAGGCTGAGATAGCAACCACTGGCAGCACTGGCAGGACTGCTAGCTGGCTGGTTGACAGTCCCTCAGGCCCCATCCCCCTACTGACTCCTGTGTGTGCAGGACAAAATTTACCGCTAAGCATTTGCCAACAACGTGCGACTGTTCAAAGGACAACGCAAACAGTCAGAAAGCAGGATAAGGGAAAGGCATGAGGCTGAAGCTGGGACTGGCATTGGAACTGGGACTGGCTCTGGAACTGGGACTGGGTCTGGGGCTGACAGTAAAGGGGCATGCTGGTCGGGATCATAGGGGTCATTGTAATCATAACGTGGCTCCTTTCTCGAAACGGGACAAAAAACACGCTGAAAAGGCGCCAAATTAGTCAAATCGTATAATGGCCAAAACAGGGTGCTTACTGCATAATGTCCTAAGCAATGGAATAAGCAATACCGATATCCTCGCCCCGTTCTCCTCTAATAATTTCATCGCTTTTGGCAGGATAACAAAAGCAATCGAGCGAAGAGAGGCTTTTCCTCCTCAACAGCTTCTTCCACTCGCTGCGCCGCTGACTGCTCTGCGGCTTCTCTGTCGCGTCTCTGCCTTTATCCTTGTTGTTTTTTTCACTGGCCTTCCTCTGCTCCTGGATGATGGACAAATGGCAAGTACGGCGAGCCAGTAAGCAGCGACAGTTTTTACGATTCTTTCGGTTTCAGCTGGCACATTCCCAGTGTTTGTTTTGCAATTATTTCCCCTAACTTTCCCCATGCTGGGTGTCCTGTTATCCTTTTATGGTGGTGACTAGCCACTTTTCGTACATTAGACGCGGACATTAACATCCACACTCGAACAGAGTGTGCGCGCCTCCGCCCATCTACCTCACAGATGCCTTCCCCCCACCCGAAAAACAGTCAAAACTTTGGTCAAATAGGCAAACAAACAGCCAAAGAACTTATCACTTTCTACCTAATTGATATCAGTTTCTGATTCCCGGACCGAAAAGTTTCTGATCTCCCGAGGGAGCCGCGCCAAGTGTTGCCCAATGTAAATCCGCTTATAGCGGAGTGGACTCATAAATTATTGATTTGATTATGTCACCCACTGGCCCGACACTCTCCAGTCGGTAGTCAGTCACTTTCAGCAGCAGCTGCTGCGTCCTGCTTGGTATTTATAAAGGATCAACAAGCGATTATGTCCTGCTGGCATTTGGCGGAAGGCGAAACGGAAACGGGACTGAGAGGTGGGGCGGGTCGTTCAGAAGTGAGGTGAGCCGAGGTCGCAATCGAAAGTGCCACTGGATTAGTTGACATATCAATGTCGGTTCCCTTTCCACCATCGACTCAATCTGCTCCTCCCCCTCAATATCTTCGTCCACCTCCCACTTTTATCTGTATCTCAATCTGCGCTTGTATCTGATCCAGTGCGGAATGCATTATTGATGAAAGGAATCCGTTTTTAGCGCTCGTCCTTTTCCTTGAGAACATTTGCATGCATGCTTGACGCCTGGCTATTTATAGTCCCTTCCCCGGTCAACTCGATTCCGGACCTTGGCCGAATGCTTAACCCACGCACCGCCCCCAGTCCAACCCACCTGCAATGGCCTTGCCACATGTTTGCCATTTTCGTGCTGATTTCCATTTTTCTGTTTTTCCGTTCATATTATTTGAGTTGCCAAGAGTTGGGCGGGTATATAGAAATTCAGAGTTAACATGGTTTGATGACAATTATTATTTTATTAGACCCCTCCCTTTGAAAACATTTTAAACAAATGATATAAAATTATATCTTATTCATTCTAAAGTTAAAAATATTAACCAAGAGTAATTTTAAGGTTTGATTTACGAGTAAGATCATACCAAATTGGATTACCTTACTCTTACTTGTTTTTTTGAATAGTCGACGCGTGTGTGTCTTCCTCCGCACTTTTCCACCTCTTATTTGTCCTCCTCTCTTATTTGGAGGACAGTCCAACTCCATGTCCTGCTTGTTGGCTATTTGTGTGCCTTTCACGTTGGCCAGCCAGGAGTACAGTGCTTTCCGTGTGTCCTACTTAGAGTCTCAGATTTCGGCTAGTCCTTGCGCGGGTATCTCCCATACCGCACTTTGACAAGCTCATAATTAAACCTTCTCCCTGCTGCGGTTAGTGGTTTGCATATTTTGCGTGTTATCTTAACCAGCTCAGCCACGCCCAGGCCGCAAGGACCTTGACTCGCAAGCGCCGAAACCACTTGCCGATCCATCCCCAAACCCTTTTTCACAATGTGTTAATCATTCCACTTGGCGCACGTTCCGTCTTGACTGCCTTGGGTCACTTGAGGGTCTTCCTTTCAACGGGCTCCCCTAGCCTTAATTTGTATCCCTCCTACCGAACATCCTTGGATAACCCCGCCACGTAGATGGCCTTCCGTCGTCGACCATTTGTGGACATATTTGTTGTGTGGTCCGCCCACTTTGTCACTTTTCCGTCCACCGTCGCCCACGTCGCCTTTGGATGTTGGCTTTTATTTATTTGTTTGCCTTTTGTTGACAGCAATTTAAACGCTTCAATGGACTGCCACTGCCACTGACTCCTTGCTGTCACCCCCTTGGCATTCTACCTTCCCCCTGACCGTTAGAGCGCAAAAAGGGTTTCGCAAATAAGTTTCACCTCGTAAATTAATTTCTCCAGCTCTCTCGGCAAGCAGATACAATTTGTTGAGTGTGCTTCCTGGGGGTGGGAACGAACTGACAGGGGTGTGGGCGTCTCTGCTCAAGACACGACCTCCGCCAAAGGTCAAAAAGCTTTCGGACTACCGCCAGGCAACTCATTAATTACCTCTCCATCCGCAATTGCAGTGCAACAAAGCACCAAACAACACCGAATAGCCACAAAATTACAAAACAAAACACCTTTGGAAAAACATAAAAACCGGAATTGTTTGGTTGTTTGCGTTTCAATTATTTTATTTGATAATTTTGTTTGTTTAATATGTAAATCGTATTGTTTTTTTGGTCAGAGCTAATTTTCATTTGCGGATTACCAGACTGAGTATCAAATAATTTAAATGGTTTTTCGCATGAATTCGAGATGGGGTTTGCCATTCAACGATGGAATTCTGTTAAGACCGCTTAATTTATTATTGCGATGTAATTGTACGCATATTTATTTATTTGCATTTAAATCGGGTTTCCGAAAAGGTTTCACCCGAAAATGCTAATATCAAAGCCTCATAATCCCTCATTTAAATTAAAAGATAGAAAATGTCATTAGTACATATTTTAAACTTGTGGATAAAAGCTCCAAATAGAAAATTATTTAATAAACACTAAATACTTATTTTGTGTAAAAGTTTTTCCTTAAAAAGGTTCTTTGGACAAAAAAAGTTATTATTTCTTAAATGTGTTTCTTTGGATGTGTTTAATATTCAGGGGAAATGGAAGCCTCCTTTCCTCCTTTTTATTGGATCCTGTCACTTCAGCCAAAGTCAGATTAATGTCCCGCTGGGATATGTGTGCTCCTTCTGACAGTTTTCACTTTCCATACACACTTGATACGGTCGCTGCTCAAGTCATTGTTTTTGGGACCCGATGGGCGCGTTTATGTGATTCAATTTACTTCGATTAGGAATGCCATTGGTCGGGAGAGGGGGTGGCTGCGGCAAGGACATATGTGCCTTGTCATTGCTGACAGATTTATAGAAAGTCACGACGCGGAGCGAGTGAAATTAAAATGGCTTTTGCTCATCCAGCCCGTTCCAGGACAGAGCAGAGGGCAGAGAAGCTGTGACAGCTGCTCCGGGCGTGTGAGTTCGTGTGTGCGATATTTGGATATTAGGATAAGGCATTCCGGCAAACAGCCAAACTGTTTGATATCCGGTAGCGGCGCCGGTTGCCGACGACGTCCAGACTACACAACGCGTCCGCCAGGAACCGGCCCTCCTTGGCCCTCGGTCGCTTGAGTCCTTAATCCCGCCTCGGCTTAGGGACTGTCACGTTTCGTCGGATGGAAAGCTGTCAACCTTATTGGGCATACAGAGAACTAAATTTCAAATATTAAAGAACTTTACTGTTTTGTGAATACATTAAGGGTTTCTTTAATCTTTAATACTCAGCTATAAATGTATGTAGCTATAAGCATTTTTTCTATCATAGATATTGGCCTTCAACCATTATTATTATTTATATAAGGAAAATGGGATTTTTTTTAACATATTTTTAATTAATTGTAAAAGAAAATCCTTTTTTCCTATTTATTTCTAGTGTTCAAGCAACTGTCTAGTCTGTCAATCCCCGTCACCACGTATCCCAAAACTTCCGGTCAGATCATAATTTAACTCCAGCATATGGCAATTCTGCAGCCCTGGCTACCAGTGCAGCAATTTTCCCGAGGCGCCTCCATTATGTCCAGGCGTTGCACGTGCCACGAGTTTTAAGGCCCGGCAGCGGGCAGGGGTGACACGCAGGCCGTTAAGCGGCCAGGAGAACAATTGAAAAATTAACAGTATTTATTTATGATGAACAGCAAAAAAACGCGAGAAAGAAAGGGGAAGAGTGTCAGGAGCAGCTCATTCGCAATTCCATGACCGAAATACCTCTTCGCACCCCCACCCTGCATGCAACCACCCCTCCCACGCATCAACCACCCCCTGGTGCGTGCGTGCCGGGCATGCAAAAGTGGCGAATGCCAAGGGCCAGAAGCAAAAGCGGCCGGTTGCAACAATTTTTTAATTGGCGCGGAAATTGCTGATGGAATTGACGCTATGAAAGGCAATTTCGGGCAACAAGCTGCCCGGGCGTTGGCCAATTTGTTACAGAATGCAAGCGAATGGATTCGAGGATGGGGAGCAGCCGTGAGGCGGATAGCCGAGTAATGAAACGCTGCATAAGTAATATTGGCCAGAGAAAAGACTACAGTTTAATATTCAAGTGAAGATAAGTGTAAAAAATATGGCTTCCCATTGTAAATAAAATGATAATCTTAAATATTTGACATTTTTTTGGAACATGTTTCTTAAAAATCATTGCCTACTTTCAGGGATTTACTAACTAATACTTCCTCTTACTTTAAAGATGGATTCAATTTAATAAAAAGACTAAAAAAATTATTTACCCTTTAATAATTTAAAATAAGAGTGATACCTACATTAAATACCTGATTGATACGTTGAAAAAAAGGGTAGCCACTTAAGCAGCTAACTTTAATCAGCGTCCCTAAACCATAAATTTAAAAGGTAAATGGAAATCAATGCAAAATTATAGCACATTAAAGCCATAAATAAGGTGGAAATAAAAGCGAACCCAATCCAAATGGGAATGGGAAAATCGAGATGGTCATTTATTTAATTTTTCGCACGATTTCAGCATTTGCCGTTTGCTGGCCGGAAAAGGCCGCAGGATAAGCGAAAGCCAGAGCGAGCGAGAGAGGCATGTATGGTAAAGGAAGGAACGACCAGGACGAGATAGAAACATCAGTTAAATGACCGCAAAGAAATTGGAGGGGGGAACTATGTAGAAAGTGCGGTGGAAGAAAGAGGAATGTGTGTACGTGTGTGCAAATGGGCGGGGGTGGGAAATGGGAAAGTGGCGGCCTGTGAAGTGCCTGGCAAATAAAATGGGTGGAAGGAGAACTAAGAACGGGTTACACCGATGAATGCAAATAAAGCGAGAAAAAATTGGAAAAGGGACGAGATGTTTTCACACCCAGGATGGGTCGAGGCGACCAAATGAAATTATCCAACACAGACAAACAATGTCACATGGATACTTCTACCAAGAGCAGGAAAAAGTTACAATTCTGATTTCTAATAAGGTATTTTGTACCATCTCAACCTTAAGGATCAGAATAAAACGGTCGAATATATGCACTTAGTTGTGAGCCATATAAGTGCTTCCCATACATCCGACAAAATATATAAAAATATTTTTTGCATCAGGATTATAAGGTATTCCGTTCAAGGATCGGATGAAAATTGGCAAAGATATGCCCATCGCTGGGGGCTACATTGTGCTTCCATGGGGTTTTTTACTTTTTGAAGGGGATCCCCTGGAATTTTGACAAAAAATCTAAAAAATATTTCGTTCTTGGATTTCGATGCAGTTTGATGGAGAATCGATCTATAAATCGTTTAAGGTATTCCGTTCAAGGATCGGTTGAAAATTGGCAAAGATATGCCCATCGGTGGGGGCCATGTGCCTTCATGCGGGTTTTTACTTTTTGAAGGGGATCCCCTGGAATTTTGACAAAAAATCTAAAAAATATTTCGTTCTTGGATTTTGATGCAGTTTGATGGAGAATCGATCTACAAATCGTTTAAGGTATTCCGTTCAAGGATCGGATGAAAATTCAAAGATATGCCCATCGCTGGGGGCCATAATGTGCCTTCATGCGGTTTTTTACTTTTTGAAGGGGATCCCCTGGAATTTTGACAAAAAATCTAAAAAATATTTCGTTCTTGGATTTCGATGCAGTTTGATGGAGAATCGATCTATAAATCGTTTAAGGTATTCCGTTCAAGGATCGGTTGAAAATTGGCAAAGATATGCCCATCGGTGGGGGCCATGTGCCTTCATGCGGTTTTTTACTTTTTGAAGGGGATCCCCTGGAATTTTGACAAAAAATATAAAAAATATTTCGTTCTTGGATTTTGATGCAGTTTGATGGAGAATCGATCTACAAATCGTTTAAGGTATTCCGTTCAAGGATCGGATGAAAATTGGCAAAGATATGTCCATCGCTGTGGGCCATATTGTGCTTCCATGGGGTTTGTTACTTTTTGAAGTGGATCCCCTGGAATTTTGACAAAGAATCTAAAAAATATTTCGATGTTTGATTTCGATGCAGTTTGATGGAGAAGGATCAAAGAAGGATCCGTTTAAGGATCGAAGATATAGACATCGGTGTGGGCCATATGAGTCTCCCCCATCTCCCCCGGAAAAATCGACGAAAAATATAGATATCGCAATGGCCCAAAGGAGTCCGTCCCAATGGAAGTGCCTCCGTATTTTGTTTAAAAATACAAGTGTGTTTAAAAAAAGGGTGGAATGGCAGAAATATTGGTCAGGGTTTGTTGCTTCGGGAGCCTATGTATCTAAGTGCAGCTCATATGAAATGTATGCAAATGTTGCAAAACTTGAGTAAGACAAGGTCTCAAATTTCAAAGAGTAGATCCAGAAACAAAGTGACAATTGAGGCAAAGTGGGGTTCATCGGAATTGAAGATGAGCCATTAGGGGTGAATGGAAGAGCATTGCAATAACAGCCACCACTGGAAAAGGACAGCGACATTAACATCGCAGTCCACACTCGTCGGCAGGGGAAATAATTGCAAAACAAACAAAAGAAAAACTGGCTACGACCGAAGAATCATAAAAACTGTCGCTGCTTAGTTGCTCTTTTGGCGATGCCATTTGTCCATCATCCCAATCCCAAAGCAGAGGAAAAACAGAGGAAAACAGGAAAATCACAGGGATAAGCAGAGGCCAGGCAGAGCTGTGGCAGCGCAGTAGCTGAGCAGTCGGCGTCGCAGCCGGCAGAGAAAGGTCTTTGAGGAAAACAGCAGCAACAGCAGCAGCCGCACAGCGATTGCTATTGTTATCCTGCCAAAAAGGGATGCGTACACGAAGACTGGGATTGGGTGCCGAGATGGTTCTTCAATTACAAAATTATTTCAAATTTCTGGGACATTATGTCCTGAGCACCCTGTTCTTGTTATTAGACGAGTATGACTAATTTGGCGCCTTTAAGGTCACTTACTTTCAGTTCCACCATTATGACTGCCGATACCCCTATGATCCCAACCAGCATTCTGTGTTCTGGATACTTATCACAGCCCTACCACCCTCCCACTGACTCTCTGCTTGCGTTGTCCTTTGTAAAGGAGAACATTGCTTAGTGGTAAATTCTGTTCCCCACACAGGACCTAGTTTTAGAATGAGGTTTTTGAGGGACTGACAGCCAGCCTGCTGGTCTCTGCATCTGGGAATGCCTAATACTCCTTTTTACCATGAAACCCGCAGGTTAGAGGTTCTTTTCCATTGCCTGCCGTATTTTCACTGCCACTCCCTGATATGCCCGAGTTGATGCCACATTCAAATATCCACAACAGATGTCGTGACAGGTCCTCCGGCATGCTGCCTGCTCACCACCAGGTTGAGGACAATGCGGCGTATGATTATTCGACTGTTGGTGTGAGAGTGGTCTGTGGTCTTGGACAGTCCTTTGCTAAATTTCTGTCCCTGTTTTAAAGCACAAAAATATGGCAGCAGTTGGCCAGTTTCTGGCCAACGGAAGTGGACCAATTGAACATAGAACGCCCTGCAATCAGGAATCAGGAATCGCATCCCGTATCGGAGGTCATCATCAGGCATCAGTCGTCGAGGGGGCGGCGGATAGCGGATGGCGGATGGCCGTCGCAATAAGCCATGGCCGGAACAAATGTCTCTGGCTGAATCCGGAGGGGATCCCCGCCTTCCGATTGGCCAAAAAGTGTTGACAATGCCATTTCTCAGCGGAACGCAGAGCGGAGGAGGAATCGTGCCTTCGGCCGGAGGCAGCTGTCCCGAGTTTTCCGAGTGCGCTCATTTTTCAGAACGACTGAGCACCAGTTTTGATTAATGGTCAGCCGGTCTAAGCCGGCGGCGACTTTTTTATTTGGCAATTATGTTGTTTAGACCTCGCATCAGATTTCGCACCTCGAACATTTTTCATGCACCGAACACGCCCAACGCCCAATGGACTTTGATTTCATGTTTCGAGGCTTGTCACTGGCATGCGCCGTCATTAATTCTCCCACCGGGTCCACCCTCCTCGATATCTCCTCCTGGCAATGTCTATCCGGTTCGCTGTTATAGCCGCTTTCATTTTTCAAACAGTTTTTGGCTTTTTCCGACACTTGACAAGTGTTTTCGACTTGCGGCATAAGGTGTCACAAGCAATTTAGGTGACGGCCTGAAATCTGCCACAAATTGTTTCCTCAACGCATTTTGGGGGCGTTACTTTATGCAAATTTTGGGGGGCTGGAGCCAATAATCTCTAGTGGTTGGGCTTTATCCTATATACTTTGTGGTATAAACATTAGTCTTGGCTTGTTAGTTTGGGAATTAGTTAACAGAAAATTAAGTTTTAGATAAATACTTCCCTACTTTAATATTTCCTACCACTATACCAAATGCCCAGTATCATCACCTAGACATGGCTTAAATTGCGAACCGCAAATGGCAATCGGATAAAACTGACACGTGCCACTTCCACCCCCATAACCTTTCCCTTCCCCCCAATGTCCGACCCGATTTGCAATGGTAATTAGCACATCGACTGCGGCATTAAATGGAGCGAAAAACTCGATTGTCTGGATTGCACGGGGAAAGGGTGTGTATAATTTCCGAGAACAGACGGTCAATGAAACGTTAGTGATAGCCGTATTAGATTTGGTCAAAAGGCTTCACGTGACGCAGGAAACTATCATCAATGATTAATAGATTCTAGGAAATACATTTCAATATCTGGTAGACATTTATTTTATAAGGAAAGTGTTTCTTAATGGAAATAAACTATCGCTTCTTAAATTTTGAATAAAACCGGTTAAGATCTAATCGAAAGGTGAATCAAACAGATTGCTTTGATTTCCATTGAGTTCCGTTGTGGGTCAGGGGACTCTTGATCGTGGGCGAGAGTACAGTCCAGAGTCCACGACGGCCCAGCACCTCATACAAATTCTTCCAGAATCCTAGATCGTAACTTCGGTCCGATTTGCTGAAGAAAACTGCGTTGTTCCGGAGTAATCACATTTGATAGACCAACTTCGCGGCCGGCAGCACGAAAACCATGGCGTTCACATAAAGGATAAGAAATATGAAATATTTTCTCTGTAACTCCTCCTGGCCATGACCCAATAGCGTCTCAAGAAAAAGCATATACATAAATATAGGATCTACCAGGGTTATGCGCCCGTGGCTCAAAGTATATATGAAATTGTACACCAGGGCCAGTCCGGTGCCGACACTCATGTAGAACAGTAACCAAATGAAGTACCGATGGTTGTTGTGTCCGATGCAGCAGCCCGTGAAGTTGCAATGGTGATCCCTCTTTAGGACGCAGCGATCGCATATCTTGCAGTGCCACGATCGGGGCGGCATAAGCAAGTTGCACGGTTCGCAGTGGCTCCACGTGTACTCCTCCCCCTTCGGCGGAGTTAGCTCCTCGGCGGACAGGCTGGCCACCCAGCTCTTGGTCCTGTTGCAGGCCCACAAGTTTCCCAGGATGTTAAAAACGATCCACGCGCCCAGAAATCCATGGAAGGTCTGGCCAAAAGTTCCCATCATGGTTGGTATCACAATGTACATGTCGTATATGAAAAAGAAAAAGCTCAGCAGGACAACCACACTGATGGCGAGGGACTCTAAATAGGCCGTAGAGGCCTTTATGAGGCGGTTTTCCGGATTATGGGAGGGCTGGCTCTCCGGACAAGCCATGGCGCGAAGCTTGATCGAGTTACCCACAAAGTACATCAAAAACCCACAAGTGTTTATGTTTCGTGTTTTTAGTGTGATTTAAATTTAAATTTTGTGTATAGTCCTTATTGTGTAAAGTCTGATTAGTATCACAAAGGTCTTAGAAATGATCAGAAAATCTCTATAAAAAAAGTCCTTAAAAATTTACAGGTGGTATATAAGATGTTAAACCGTTTTATTACAATATATAAATCACAATACAATACCATCACAATACAATTTTTATAAAAATACTAATTGCTTTCTGTAGTAGTTCTTGTCTTATAAATATTATGATCCATTATTTTTTCTTTGAAGCTCTCATTTAGTTGCCACTGGACGCCATCATGGGGCAATGGGCTTTTAACAGAAGGCGAAAGGAAAGTCCACAGGCCAGCTTCTCCCATTAAAAGATTAATGTTTTGCCGCACCCCTAGATCATATCTTCCGTCTCTTTGGTAATAGGACGCATTTCGGTAGACGATGATAGTTTGGGAAAGCAACATGAGGCCGGCAGCTGCCACGCAGAACACGTTGAATGAGAAGACAACGTTCTGATTCAAATCGTATACCATTAAGGGCGAGTTCGATCCGGATATAAAGATATATAAATTGAAGATCCAGGCTGGACCGTGGTGCCAATTATTATGTTTAAGCATGTATATGAAGTTGGTGACTAAGGCCGCGGCAGTTCCCAAGGTCACATAAAAGGTGAACCAGAAAAAGTACCGGTGGTTGTTGTGCCCAATGCAATTGGCCGTAAAGATGCAGTGGTGGTCTCGCTTCAGGATGCAGCACTTGCAGAACTTACAGTGCCAGGATCGTGGCGGCACCAATTGCTCACAATCCTCACAGTGGTGCCACAGGTGCCTCTCATTAGGATCGGGAACCAGGCGATCCTTGGGAAGACTCGCCACTGAGCTGTCCGTCCGGTAGCAGGCCAGCATGTTGGCCCAGATATTATAGACTAAAAACGGGGACACGATCCAGCTGACCTTGTAGAGCCAGCCCTCCGTTCCGATCAAGTCGGGCAACAAGTAGAATACCTCCCAAGTGAAAAAGAACACGGTTCCCGCGAATAGAAAACTTATCGAAAGGGGATGCGCACATAGTATGAATTTCTTGGGATCGGCTTTGGCATAATACACGAAAGCGTCCGATAAAATGCACATACTTGTTAGAATGCTAACAAGGTAAGAGAAAAATCTTACAAGAAAAAAAAAAAAGAGAAAGTCTTTAGTGAATAATGGGATATTTGAAATGAATATCAAAGCATAAATTTTTGATAGAGTTTTTAATATTTCTTTTCAAACAAAATAAAAAAAAAAACTTATTAGCAACCGTTTAATTTAAATAAATAGCACAGACATAGTTTAAACAACAATGTTGTTGCCACTGAGCTCTAAAGGCCACTGGGCTCCGTCGTGCGGCAATGGACTCTCAATCGTGGGCCACAGGAAGATCCAGAAGAGACGCTTTCCAAAGACGACCTCAAGGTTACCGCGCCAGCCAAGATCGTACGAACGATCCATTATCTTGTAGCAAGTGCTGTTCCGATACGCCAGAAACATCTGAAGGGAGAACATGACGAGTGCTACCACAAACGAGAACATGTTTAGCTTGAATACGGTGGCCACGACGTACATCCAGGTGATATCGTCCGAGCCGCTGACGTTAATATTGTTCGCATACGTTCCCATCATAAGTATTGGGTCTGCCACAAAAAAAGCTTTGCACTTCCAGGTGTATATACCATTGTAGATAAGCGCCAGACCGCTGCCGAGGAACAGGTAAAAAACGAAGCATATGAAGTGTCGATGATTTTTGTGCCCCACGCAGTTTCCCACTAAGGTGCAGTGGTGATCGCGCTTCAGAATGCAGCAGTTGCACATCCGGCAGTGCCACGAGCGCGGTGGCACTTGCAACTGGCAGGTGGAGCAGTAGTGCCAGAGGTGAGCTTCGCCCTCCACCGGCTGCTGTCGACTTTTCGCCAGACTTGCAACCGAGTTGTCGCATTGGAAGGCAGCCCACATATTGCCCAGGATATTGCAAACAATGAATAGGGCCAAGAGCAAGTGGAAGCCATATACGAGGCCGTAAGGATCGAATATCTCCGGCAGCACATACCACATGTCATAGACGAATAGGCACAGTATAACACCGACAAGGACCAGGGCCGACGTGGTATGGAGTATGGCCAAACCTATACTTTTGTTCCAGCGCGAACACGAAAAGATCGCCTGACACACCCGATTTACCATCCTGCGAATGTGTCTGCGAGGCCTTCGGGCCTTCACCTTCATACGAACGGGTATGAGTCTTTTAGAGACAACTTTTTTAATTCTGAACCTTTTTTGAAAACGGAACTTCTATAATTTGATAAAGACATTAAAAGCTTGAACTAAAGCGATTTGCAAATACATATTCCGGCTATACATGAGGGTATAAGTGACTTAATCGCCTCAGCCATTCAGTTGGAAAAATCTGGCATTCTGTTGGCCTTTTGGGGGCTGGGTTGGCAAATTCAATTTCTTTTCGTTTTAAGCGGATTAGAGCGAAATTACATTTATAATTGTTGAAGAGGTTTGA
This sequence comes from Drosophila ananassae, assembly GCF_017639315.1. Lineage (NCBI taxonomy): Eukaryota > Metazoa > Arthropoda > Insecta > Diptera > Drosophilidae > Drosophila > Drosophila ananassae. The sequence goes on along the minus strand of NC_057927.1, from coordinate 11,617,437 downwards.
TAAAGATCTTAAAAGACAAATTAGAGAAGGGATATGTGCGTCTGATTGGGGGAAGAAGTTAAAATAAAATTTAGGTAGACTACAAAAAAAATATATATATTTTTAAGCCTAAAAAATTTTCATTTAATGTAACTGTCCGTAAAAAAGAACCTATAAACAAAACAGCTCTCCTTTCAAATAAACAAGAGCCATGTTTTCAGACCGAAAAGTGAATTTCGATAGCCGTAATGTATACGGCATGTATGACAACCCATTTTAACATCAAAATATTTTTGGAAAAAAGTGCACATGTAGTATTATGCGCTTTGAAAAGAAAAACAAAAGAGCCTTATTGAGGTACAGGATCGAGGGTCGGGAATATGATGATTTTGCAGCAGCTGTATGTTGTGTAAACAAAGGAGCGGAATATAAAAAATAAAAACAGCGAATGCATACCAAATATACAAACCAGCTGGCGGAGTCGACTTCATTGGCCCCACCGACCGCCAAATGGCAGCTGTCAGCCAGGTTTAGACCGCAACAGCGACTGACAGAAGCGGCGCAAATGTTGTCTATTTCGCATAAATTTTTTTGAATTATTAATATGAACTAAGCATTTTCAATGTGGTAAGGCAACCTGCCAGTCCGCCAGCCTGTCAGTAGAAGAAGGTGGAAAAGTCGCGGTTTTCCATTTAATGTTTTTAGGGGAAGGGAGTGCTGGCCTACTGAGAGGGTTTCGTGGGTGTCGGCCGAGTGGAATAGAGTGGAACTCTGCTTTTAGTTTGCATAAAATATGTGCAGAGGCGGAAAGGACTTTCCTCACTTCGTGGCTAAATGTGTTTGCCGTCTTTGGACCAGACCGGAAGCAAACAAACAGCCATTTTGTGCTGTGCGGCGCTGCCATTTCCGGCGCAGCATCCCCCCTCCCTCAACACGCTGTCAATGTGTTTGTCAGTCAACCTGTGGCATGACTTTCTCCCAGTCCCGTTTCGCTTTCTCTTTGACTTTGTGCGGGCACTTCAAGTCATTAGCATTTGCTCAAAGAAGACACACAAAAAAGCAAGCAAAAAAAGGAACCAGCAGAATGGTATGCGGAGTTGGCAACTGCTTTTTGGCCAACTTCTCGCATAATTGCCGAGTTTTGCTGCTAATTTAAGATGATTTTCCCTTCACTCTCCCAGCTCCCACGCTCCCCAGCTCCGAGCTGGTGTCTTTGTTTGATTTCATTACAAGGAGACTCTTAACTTCAGGCAGCTGTGTTGAAAAGTTTTCGCAGTCCGTAGTCCCCGTTTTGTCCCTGTTCTGTTTTATATCCGAGGGTTATGCCCGGTGTGTTACTGTGTAATTTGCAAGCAATTACCTGGCACAAGGCCACGCCCACGTACGTCAGTTCCAGAGCCTGGGTATTCCTATCACCCACAGAGCCGTTCCTCCGAATGTAATTGAGTTTAAAAAATGTTTAAAATTAGATATGTGTTTGGCCCAGGCCTGAAAAGGCAACTGTGAGAGTGACTGATACACGCACGGAATACTTGGTGGGAGTTTTCACTTGAGATACTCGACAGTGAAATACTTCATCTAGTAGCAGTTTCATTTTGTATTATAATTCGTATGAATATATAATTATAAAAATAGTAATACAACATGACCGGATATAATAATATAATTAATTTTTTCAAATTTAAATGCAAAAAAAGACAAATATTAAACTTCCGAAACCGAAAACCCTTTCAAACCCTAACCTAAGCAGTATAACTCCCTCTAAGCACGCAATTTATTTATGAACATTATCTTTGCTTGGGCTGAGAAGTCTTAAGTATCACAACCGTATTAGATTCCCTTCTCGGTACTTTATTTTATGTTTGTAATTTCAGAGGAGAGAAAGATTGTAAATACTGCGACACATGCCTGCCGGGTGTGCTATTAATATTATTACACCGAATGCATACATGTGTTTTCTTTTTTGGGTTAAGGCCCTCTCGGCAAGACTCGACTCTGCAGTGCTGTGCTCTGCTCTGCAATTAAGGTGCTGGCCAGATTGGGGGCTTAAGACCAATAGCACACTTTAATTTATTCTGCTATTTATCTGAGCTAGCGGCACAACATTAATTTCGCATGGCTCCCACGTGTTATTGAGCTGGGAATTGCATCGTTCGTCTAAATGGTAGCTCGACACCTGGTCTCGATTTATTGTGCTTGGCTGCTTCGAGCCAATGCAGCGAGCAACATTTTAATGAACCATCAAACGCCAATTGAAGCTGTTCAATGCTCGGGGCCCACGTTGCGTATGAGTGATTTTGCAAAGCGAGCCATCTTCCAGCTGCCAGCTGCCGAAGTTCTTGTTCAGTTCTTGCTACAGTATTGGTTTTCTCCTGGAGATTTTGTTTCATATTTCTCTCGGTAGTCTTGGTATACTGTTACGGGCCAAAATATGTTTGGTTGGCTGGCATGTAAAATATTTGGCACTTGGCACACAAAATGGCTTGTCATTTGGGCGAAATGAGTTGGAAGTTTTACATAAACGAAGCGAAATTTTCATTTTTTTTTGTTTTTTTGCCACGTACGTTGGAAAACATGGTTTATTTTTTACAATCACTTGTTTTTTTTTTTGTAGCATGGCGACATTTTTGTTGCCAGCTACTGCTATTGCTACCGCTTTTGTTTTTGCTGTTGTTTCATTTCCGTTTTCATAAATTTTTCATTTTGTTTGACAATGTTTTGCGCCTTCGACATGTGTTTGCAATTTGCATGAGGTGAGTGTGTAAGAGGGCCATTGGCTGTTGTGTGTGTGTGAGTGCAGAAATGGGAGCAAACAGGACCCGCTTTTTGCACGGAGGTCCTCGGAAACAATGTTTGCTGATTGATACTCTGTGGGAAGAAAGGTATTTGGCTTATATAATTAGATCTGCTTTTGAATGTCAGGAGCTGTCAGGATACACATAAAGTGTTAGAAGTGACTGCAATAATAGAAGCCATTTTAACTGGCTCTGCAATTGAATTTAAGTCTCTTAAACTTAATAATTTCTGTAATTTAATAAGGAAATACGTACAACCATTTTACCTTTACTTGGATGCAATATTGGCAGATAATTTATTTCCTCCATTTAGTAAACCATCCAAAGAAAATGATTGACACTCTAACACATCTCTCTTTTGCAAATTTCAGAGTGTATTTTATGGTCGCACTGACCTCTCGGGCGACCCATCCATTTCCATATTGACATCCGCTTATATGTGTGAAATATTGAAATTGTAATAGTAATCCAGAATGGCGGGTAGCACTTTGGGTTTTTCATTATTTTCATAGATTTATTGCGAAAGTTTTCTGATTACTTTCCTTTTTTTTCCCGCCAGCAGCCTCTTTTTGCGTTTTCCCTCTTATATTCGGCGTATTGTTCGCGCCATTTTCCAGGGCACCCATTTTCTGTTGACGTGGAGCAGACCCAATTACTGATTGACTTTTCCTCAGCTGGGCCGCTGAGGAAAGTTCCGAAATGGAAAATGGGAAATCTTTAGGATTTCGCTCCTTAAACAAGTGAAGTGAACTATCGTGGGCTGGCATAGTTATGCTGCCTGAAAAGCAATAAAAACTAATTACAGTAGCTGAAAGCCGTCGCCGAGGAGGAACGCAAAAATGCGCAAAGGCATTTAATAAAAATTTAAAACTTAATTCCGTAAATGCCAGACAACAGCAACTGCCGGGTGGGTGACAACGCGGATAATTAGGGCAAAAGGCAAACAAGGAGCGGGGTAGGAAATGTAGGGGAGAAGAAGGGAGCTGCAGTAACGCACACCTGACTACCTGACTTTCTTCCATCCTGGCAACGTGGCGTATGAGCAATTAGTAGTTAATTGTAAAGTTACCCCATTTGATGTGAAAATGGAGGAGGAGGAGGAGGAGGAGGAGGAGGAAGGAGGAACGGGCGGATGAGCATGCATTCGTGACATTGACGTCGGGAACGAGCTAAGGACAAAGGAAGGGATAATTAAGTAGCAATTTTTGCCACTGCAGCTGAATTTTTAGCAGGGAACGTTAGTTACGTGCCACTGGTGTTTTTGGGGCGCGTGTGTTTGATAAATTATCGCGTGTAATTAGCGTATCAATAGCATTTATAACAAAAGCCAGCTAAGCCAAGGCAAAAATAATAAATTACAGATAGCCAGGTGCCTGTGTCGGGTGGCAGGTGGCAGGTGCCGGATGGCGTCCAACTTTGATCTCCGTAGACGTCAATTAAATATTTACCTAATAACTCAGACTGCCTCAACTACCGGCAGGATTAACTCTCGCCAGGACAGCACTTTAAGCAGCGCTCCGACTAATTGAAATTGAAAGCCGGACTAAGAGGACTAAAGTCCTTCCGACAGAGGACAGGGATATAGGAGCAGCAAACGGATAACTAAGCAAGGCGATTAAAAGACCAACTAACCGAGAAATGAACAATGACCAGTGGGTAAGCCAAATAAAAATCAAACACGCAAGACGCTGAAACAAATGGCAGGAGCAGCCAGGACTCTTATGTAAGCAAGTCGAGGCAACAGCACCCAAGGACCGTTGACAAAAATCAAACAATGAAGGCGCTGTTCAATAAAAACAAAAACACAGGAAAAGCCGGAGCCGGAGCCGATGCAGGATAAAAAAAAAAGAAAGAGAGATAAGAAGCGTCAGGCAGCAAACGGGTAGCCCCAAACAGGCAAACAGATGATAAAAAACAAAAGCGGGTTGGCAAGCCCGTTTTTCTATCATTCCGCCTCCTTTGGGCCAAAATGAAGAGGCAACAAAAACGGAGTTGTGGGCAAAAAAAGAAGGGTCGTCTGTGCAAAGAATGTGCTGGCTAATGCTAAGGACATAGGAAAATGAAATTTAAGCCGAGCACCACACCAACACATATACAGCAAGGACATGAAGTGTGAAAAGCACTTGACTCAATAGACACTCAATGACAGGACTCGTTTTTTTCGAGCGCAGGACTTGAGTATTTTTTCACACAGCATCCCTGTTTGAGAGAAAGAGTCCAGGAGAGTCTAAAGCTGTCAAGGGAGAGCTTTTGTGCAGTGAGAGAATAACTGAGAAAAAGAGAGCAGGCACTTTCTCCGAAAGAGAGCAGTGCTCTTTCGTTTCATTTTTTGGCCATCGCTCTTAGCACTCGTATAGATTTAAATTCCTTGCGTGTTACAAAGTTTATAGGATAAATATTAAAATCCTGTCGTAACTGAAGTAATTCAATTAGGGTCAGTATCTCCTCGCTCAGGCAGTGTAATATTTTCCCATCTTCCAGCCGACTGACAAACAAACATGTAAATACACAACATCGCTCAGCTTGCCAAATGTAAATAGACTCCTTGCTGGGATCAAATCCTGGCAGGCCCGCAGACTAATAAGTTTTCAATAACTGTCTGGGCCAGGACGGATGGGATTTATCTCAGTAGCCCGGCTGATTGCACACGGCTAATGCAATTAGGGTCTTAACCCTTTTGGCGCCCTGGTGATGGATCGGCTTCTGGTTCTGCTACTGGTTTGTGTGTGTCGTTGCTCAAGTAATCCGTTTTAATTTTTGCGCCTCGTTCTTTGAACTCTGACCGGGAATGCCACAACCACACCCCCAATCAAATGTCACAGCTGCAGCGGCGCCTAGAAGAATGCTTTGTTTGCCTTTCATTACAAAGCAATGTCTTTGTTTCTGCTCCGTCTTCACCCCGGCACTGAATAAATTACATTTTTGCTCTGTGTGTAATTCGCATGCCATGTGTCATTGACACCCACTGGTCCCGAAAAGGTCACAACTTCCCATCGCCCTCGCCCTTGTCCCGTTTGTTTGTCTGGGAGACCGGCTTAGGAAACTCAGTTGGTATTTGGTTATCAATATTAAATTGCAATTAAAACAAGGATGGGCAAATTTAATGCCAACTGCTAATTAAAATGCAAAGTCAGGACGCTGGAGATGGCGCCTATTTTCCTAATTTCGTTCTCGACTAAATTTATCGATTGGCCGGAGTGTTTGGGTTCGCACTTAATGAAATCATTTAGCGCTGGAAAAAGAAAACACGCAATGTCAAGCATACGCCATGTGGCAAAATTCATTGACTTCTGGCCGGCCTTAGCCGGGCCAAAATGAAAATGTTTAGTCAAGTGTTGCCTGACCTCCCACACAAGCACACAGCATCACATACTCAACTTGGCTGGAGAAAAATACAACAAAAACAGGGAGAATTGGGCGAACAGGGCGAATACCCTTAAGGCAGGCTATTTTTAAAGGTTGTTGGCTCGGGGAAAATTCATTTGCCTAGTCCGGTTCCTGTTCTTTTCGGGCTGGCTTGGCCCTGCTCTGCTCTGCTTCGCTCCGCCTAACTGCGGTAATTACTCACATTTGAACCGAAGGTTTTAAGGGTCTGCAGTTTTGACAGGAATCAATTCAGTGGCTCAGCTGGCTGCAGATAAATTGAAATTTTCGGCTTCAAAGTGCAAGTGTGAGTGCGGCTCAGAACTCCCATCAAAGTATGCAACGGAATTCTCGCAACCTTGTGTTGCAATTGATGAAGTATGGCTATGGGGCTTTAGCAATTTGCCCCACCTCTGGGCGAATTTATGGGGCTCGAGTTGATTAGATTAGAGGCAAGACTGTTTCTCATTCCGGTTTCTGATTAAGTGTTGGCCACTGAGCGATAATGCCGGTGGACCAGTGGGCCAGTGTGCTGGTGGACCACTGAGCCGTTGGTGCCGTTGGGCCGGAAACTGGCAACTGCCCTCCCTTGTGACAAATAAAACCTCCGACCTGGACTCGCCTGTAAGCCAGGTTGCCAGGTTATTAGGTAAATGTGGAACTGGCACAACTTTGGCTTCACATAAATCCACTTGTTATAGTTCACTAAGCAGACACAGGCACACACACACATGCGAATAAACAATACTTTATTTACAATGTAACGACATATAAAATGGCTGCCGTTGCCATTTCTTCTGTCCTCCGCCCTTTGTTAGCCAAAGAGTCTGTGTACTCGGACTGTGTTCGCTTTTTCGGTTTATTTGCCAGCGGTCAGTTGCTTAATTTCTCCGCTTTTATTTGCCACAATTTCAGATACTGCATTGCCATATGTAAGTATGTTCGTGTGTGGCAGGGTGGCATGATGGCATGGTGGCATGGTGGGCGTGGCCCAGCCTTCTTATGCCCCTCGATTCATTTCTCGTTCTGCTGTGTCCTGCCTTTCTTATTTATTTTCGTAATAACAATAAATTACATTTTTCTTCGACTCTCTTTCTGCCCCACCCATTGCCAGTGAGTGTGTGTGGTGTGTGTGTGCTCATTTGCTAAGTTGTTTTATGTGGCTGTCGCTTGTTTGTGGCTTTTTGACATTATTTGGATTAAGAAAATAAATCCTGGCCCTGGTCCGACAGCAATTTTAATATTTTACTCCACACACCCCGAAGCCAAACTTTGATTTTCATTTTAATCTCGTTTTTCGTCCACAATGTCTGTTTTGTTTTGGGAAAAATAGCAAACTTTTAATCATTGGAATGGCTTAAATCAAATTTCTGCTTACAGGACCAGAAAGTTTGGCAAACCTGTGCCTGTCATTGCAGCATAAATACAATTTACCAAGGAAAAACATAAATTCTGTGCAAACAATCCATGATGTTTGCAGAGCTATTTATGAAATTGAAGTGGAGGTACTTTAAATGGAAAATCTCATTTCAAAGACTAATTTATTAATTAACTTAAGAAATTTAACAAAAAAGCCATAAGTGTGCTTGAAAATTTTTTCTGAAACATGTGTGTTTGTTTTTTATTATTTCCCCTTGAAAGTCACCTGTTTATCCTCACAGAGAATAAAACTGGGAGCAGGTCGAGGCACAGAACGTAAACAGGAAACAAAGACAAAGTTGGCAGCGAGAATTGATGGATCAGACTGTTTTCCACGCTCAGCCTCTCTGTCGGATTGAGGACACCGCTGAGCGAGATAGCAGGACATAAACAAGCTGATACGCTCACAGATACACACACTGTCAGAGACACATCCTGGAAAAGACAATCGTTGGGAGCATGCATTAGGCTTAGTGGGAATTGCGAAAATGTTTATGGCTCTGAAGCCGCCACCGTTTATATTTTTTTGTCCCTCTTTTTTCGCCATCTGCTGAATCGTTGCCTAGTTTTAGACATCGCCCAGCGGGCTAAATGGAAAAGTTTAGCCTAATTGCACTCGGCTTTAATGCAGTTTCGAAAGCCGCCACGCCGCCGGCAGACACATCATAATTTGGGTAATTTTCCAACAGCTTGGCTGGCATTTCGCACTAAAGTTTTAATTAAGCCCAGTCCCGAGTCACGTGCAGCATTCTTTAATTTCCATACCCCTCGCTTTTCTGGCTCTTTTGTGGCTTTAGCATTTTTTTGTTTATTTTTTTTCATCACTTTCTGTGGCAGACACGCACTCACAGCTCGGCAGGGCGTCCATTCAGTCACTCATTCATTCCACTCATACAAAAATGCTAAAGAATTCAAAAAATTTGTGTTACTATTCTAGCCCTTTGTGCTGTGTGCACTTCTGCTAGCTAGCTATCTGCCCTCCCATTCATTTCACATGCAGCCAAATGTGTTGCGCTTTTGTTTAAGCCAACTCCCAACTCCCAGCTCCCATCTCGCATCTCCCATCTCGGCTTATAATTCAAAGAGCTCCTGGCGGCAGCCATGTTTTATGTTTATTAGCCCGTCTAATTGAAATCTGAAATAAGGGAGTTTTTGAAAGTACCGTGCAGGGTCGCATTTCCGCTTCATTTGGCTTAGAGACCCTCAAACTGCCGCGGGTCCAGGAGTCCTTCCCTCTCGAATTGCACCACCAGCTGCCGTATGGAGTCCTGTATGCCGGCGTTCAGATACAAACGCCTTTTCATGTTCATGCCACGGGGCTTGTCGGAGAGCAGGGCTGCAAAGTCCGCATCCACATCATCGGTGTTCAGTAGCACAGGCTGGAGGAGCAGTCCGCAGTGAACAGCTGGCAGGAAAAATAGCAAGCACAATTAATAAATAAATGATCTGTTTAAATGCATAGCGAACAAGTACTCTAAACTACCATTCCCTAATAAAGGTTACTGGTATGGTTACATCTTTAGATTCTTAAGTCTTCAATACCTTAAGAGGTCTTATGTAGCTACTTCAACTTAACAAAGTCTTAAATATTATGCGAATTATATTATATTATAATTCTAAATGCAAAATCATTTTAATGAGAAAGTCTACCCACCGTAAAAGCGCTTCTGCTCCGACTCCAAGTGAAACTGCTTCCGGCTGGGCAATCTCTGACCTTTGAACCCCAGTCGCCGCAGTTCCCGCACAAACACATCGTGGTACACGCACCTCATTTCCACCTGAAGGTCGCTTCGCACCCGCTCCACCGCCGACGTGTTGACCAGATGATGGATGTCCAGGGCGGGCGAGCCCCAGAAGGCGTACTGGAAGTCAATGAGCAGGACATCCGTCGGCACGCCCTTCTCATACTTGAACATCATGTTGTTTGTCCAAGCATCGCCATGAGTCAGAACGTTGATGTGTTCCGCCTCGGGCTGAAAGCAGCGCAGTCCCAGTCCCATATAGTAGGGGACGAGTTCCTGTAATAACTGCGCTTGCTTCTCAAAGCCCGGCTCCGTATTAAGATAGCTTGCACAGGATTTAAGGCAGCCTAAAAAATAGGCACTGAAACTCTCAGTGTAGCGATTGAAAAAACCGCGGTCGTATTTTTTCAGTGAATTTTTTTGGTCTTTGCAATTTGCTTCTAAAACTACAGAAGCTGCCTGCATTTTGGCCAGTTTTTTGAGCACTAATCGCACATGGTCCTCATCCAGCCTTTGCAGTCGCGGAGCCATCTTATATCCTTGGTGCGTTAAGTCCTCCATCAGGAGCGCTCCGTGCTGGCGATCGGTGATCCACACTTTGGGGCAGAGTGGCTCACCTGCCAACTTTTGCAGCTTGGGCAGCACCTTCTCATAGATCTCCAATTCCCGATTGTAAATATCGTATGGAGCCTTGCGCTCCTTGGTGTCCAAGTCTTCATCTTCCAATGCAGTCTTTGCCATCAGGTGTTCCTCCACTTCCGCACCATTTCCCTGGATGTAAGTTAAGTGGATTCTCGTCAAAATGGCGCCATAGTTTTCTCCCTTCTTAAGGGCTGGCCTGAAATCCACTGACTTGATTTTAAGCTGAGGATTGCCGTAGTGCTGGAGCAGTGCAGCTTCCAGATATTCCCTCGTTAGCCAAGCAGGTGCTACGGCTTCCATAACTGAACTGAACTAGTTGAGTTTTCAATGTACAATCTCGCAGCTGCTGAGATGCTTTAAAAAATTATTATCAACTGTTTTGGCGATAAGAAAATAAACAAACAACACAGTTGTTCTGCCTATGTACTTTTGCAAGTCTTTTATTATTGGCATAAAATTATAAGTAGAGCTGAAGCTTCAACTAACAAATGATGGCCAAGTACTCTATTGTTTTAGACATAGAGTTAAGCTTAAAAAGGTATTGATGTATTTTATCATTAAGTATAGACTATTCCATCTGTTTGAGTCACCTGCCATTGTTTTCCGTGAGCCTCTAGTAACTTACAGATAAGAGATTTGTTTGGATTGCTTTATTGGATTATGAAATATATATTAAAACATACGAGTAGCTTAAATGACACTGCATAGCAACTAGCCTTACACAAGATGCATTTAATTGGGCTATTCCCTTCTAGCTTACTGACTGCCAGAAGCAGAAACAGAACCAGGTCCAGAGGCAGAGGCAAAGGCCTTGGCTGATGTAGCTACCAATTCTGGATTCGATTCAGAGTCTGGCAGCTTGTTGCAACTGCTGCTGCTGGTGCTGATGGGACGCCTGGTAGCACACTGATAGACGTAGTTGGCCAACTCGACCGCAGGGTGGGCAGCCTCAGTACCAGCATCCTCCCTGGCAAGGATATCCATTGTTGGCGTTGCTGGTGGCGTTACTTTTTTCTCAGTTGCTGTTGCATTCCCGGGCAGCAATAATGACGGCGGACGGCTGCAGCTAGACGGAGCACCGTGACCGACGGTGGGCGTTGGCTTTCGCTGCCACATATGGTGAGTGCCCCGCAGACAGTTGGCCCCAATCGCAATAACTAGAACGATTTGGAATCGGGGTCTCGGAATAGAATCGGTCGGTAGTCTAACCAACTTACCAAAAGAGTGGCTGAACAGCCAGCAGAAAATAAATTTCCAGTTCATATTTTCTCTTGTTCCTCGTTCAATATCTAGCTCGGTTCAGACGCTCTGTATTTTCTAGTTTGTGTTTTTTATTTAGCTTTTTGTGGCAAGGACTACTGCCACTCTGGCTGGGCTTAGAAGTTTCTTTGGCGGAACTTTCGACACTTGTTCTTGTTGATGTTTTTATCTGCCGGAGTTACTTCTGCTGCTGCTCCCTCAACTGAAATCCATTCAAATTGACGCATTGACAATTGTTTTACCAATTTTATTTCGCTTGTTTTTCGACAGTTGGCCAAAACTTTGCCCCTCCTACCTCGCCTCTCCATTCCCTGCCAGAACTGTTCTGAGTTGTTGGTTCAAGTGCCACTGTTGGCGCATTTGTTGCAGCTTAAAGTTGCTGATGCCACTTTTTGCTCGTCCTCTATTTTTTCCCCATCTTTGCATTGCCAGAGCGCTAGTTTATCAAAACATTTTCAAGTCGGAGTGCGGCTGCAAAAACAAAGGCACCCAAGACATCATCGATTTTCTCAAGTGGAATGCCTTCCCAAGAGGGCCCAGGAGGTTGCGGGCCCGACAAGGAAAACAACTCAATCTCAATGCATGGCACTTAAGCAGCTGGAGGAGCGACAGCAAAGGCGGCAGCTCCAGTGGCAGCTACTTGGTTGCAAGGTGCGGAAACTTCTACGACAGCAGAATGCAATTTTATGGCGGGTGGCTGCCACTGTCGAAGGAGGGGCAGCTTCTGCAGCTCCTGCCGATTGTTTCAAGCTTTGAAGCCCCAATCTTGATAGCGAATTTGTGTAATCAGTCAGAGGCAGCTCAACAGCCATCCATTCAGCTTTCCATAACCCTCAGCTTTCAGCTGTCCAGGACCCACTTGTGAATAGCTTCGCGGTATTAATTCATCGAGAAAGTAACCAACTTTGCTCATTATAATTACGAGGATGCAGTGCAACCTGCAGCTGACTTTACTCTCATGCACGATAGATACATATTTAACGTACTTTCAGAAGCGGGCATAAAATGCCAGTCCGAGGGCAGTTAAATATAAGTAGAACCTCTTACATTAAACGTTGCATTTTTTTTATTATTATTTATGATAATAAATAGCCTTACTTCCCTTTTGATCCATTTTTCATGTTTCTGTAATACAATCCTACAACCCTTTCATTGGAATTTCGAGTGACTTCCTAGGCAACCCTCGCGCACAAGCTAGCCCAGGGCTTTGGCACCTCAGAGAACCGTACTCCGAGTTCCGTATTCCGTATCCCGTATCCCGGGCAAACTGAAAAGGAGAAAATGGGTGGCGGCACACAGAAGCGGCGGGAAAACGCCTGGCACGTGCATTTCATTTGATAAATGTTGTCGTTGTCGACGTCGCCTTTGCCTGATTATGCAGCGCAGCCAGCCAAGGATGCTTCTACGGTATCCGTTTCCCCTCCTTCGAACCGTGCCGCCATGGAAGCCCAAAACTTGCCCCGACTTCCGTTATGTCGGCTAGGTATATCTTTTTATTGCACACGCGCGTGGAAATAAACCGCAAAAGGTGAGGAGCGATATCTAGGCAACTCCCCCCGGCCCAGCCCGGCCCTACTCTGTGTGTGTGCGGTATCAGGTTCCTCTGTGTGTAAAATTTACACTGACACGAGCTAACTAGTCGTGTATTTATGCCAGCGTGTGTCCTGGAGTGTGTATCTGTATCTGTAGCTGAGCGGCATGCGGCATGCGGCACGTTGCCGTTGTAACTTGCAACTTAAATGCGCACGTGATGCGCTGTCTGCGTTTGCTTTATTGCGTGAGCTGCTCAAAATTAACAAAGTTTTTTCCACCAGTGGCAGCCCCTTTGGACTGCCCCGTTTCCCCGTTCCTACCTGCCAGTTGGCAATATGAATGAAGATGCCAGCAAACAAGCTAGAAACTCGAGAGAAGTGCGAATGAGCACGACCTAACATAATATCACGCATACGACACGTTGTCCCTGTTCCTGTCGCTGTCGTTCTTGTCGTTCCTGTTGCCGTTGTCGTAGTCGATGTCGTTGCGAATTTTTGATAGCAACTGCAATCAGCTAAGTGAGCTCCGACAATCAGCCCCACGGCATAACAACAGGGCCGAAAATGATTAAACGGAAGTTGGCGGCTGGCAGCTCGGCAGCTCCGGTTCAGCTTCTGTTCAACAGTTCGAATTGCCAACTTTTGAGAGACAACTTTTACGAAAGCCAGAAGACGCTGCTCTTAAATTATAATCAAGTTGCAAGGAAGCTACAGAGAGAATAAAAAACATAGGTAACTAGGTTAAGGATACTTCTAAAATGGGCCTGAAGCTCAAAAATGTAAATCATTGATGTGAAGTGAATGGAAAACCAATGAAGTACTTAGGGAACTGAAAACTGAAAATTAAGCAATAATTATTATAATTAATAATATTTTTCTGCTGTGTAGCGAATAGCTTAGCCTCGCGAACAGAAATTGAAAGTCAACACAGCCAAGGACTGTGAGAGAGACTCAAGCCAGATATCGAAATCAAATCACAGCGTCGTCAAATGCATTTAGAGCTATTTGCATTGCTTGGAATTCCTTATGCTCGCTGATTTCTGCTCCCTGATTCCATCCGAATCAGATTCAGATTCAGACTCAGTACCAGATTCAGATGCAAAGCTGAGAGCACGTCGGCATGTGTCTCTGGATGTTTTTTCTCTAGCTTGTAGATTTTTTGCGAGCATTGCAAATTGATTTTTACCGCTCGGGGGAAATGCGTTTGACTCGTTTGACAGACATTCAACTTGAAGCTTATATTTTCCAAGTTTTTTGGGCCCATTTGCACAAGAATGTGTGAACTTTTCATGAATTGATTTATTATTTTTAAATAGCAATACAAATTTCCTTAAAATATTGTTTAAAAAGGAACATTATCGCACTCCCATTACAGAATTAAGCGATTGAGCTGGTAATTTATTAATTAACCAAATGGCATCTCGTTTTGCGCTTTATGTACTTAATTTTGTTAATTGGAATAAATAAGAGTAAACAATCGTAAGTGTGAAACGAGGTTTTACGGCAAAGGCAGGATCATTAATAATAAATACAAAAAAGCATCATGTGTTTGCAACTGATTATGCAAATGCGATTGAAAGCAACAAAAAAAGTGTAATTCATTGCAGAATTCATTGTCGTTTCATAGTCTTAATTATTGACAACAATTATGCATTAATACGGAACAAATGTATAAATAATGGCTGGGACAATTGTTTGTGCATTCAATATTGCGCATACGTAATGAGAGCCCGGCATATGTTCTCGAATTCAGTTTGAGGCAATTTCATGGTTGAATTCCGACCACCTGGAAGCTTGTTTTCCCAACTAATTGTTCCAACAGTAATACGATTTCAGGAGCTCAGCCTCAAGTCAGCTTCAAATTATTTTAAAAACAGCCTTCTGGCTTGGACGAGGAAACACTGTGTTGAAATGATGCTGCTGGCACAGGATACTTTATAAAAGGAAGCTATGCCGAGGAAGCCAGTTATTCCTTTACTTTTAATTGAACATTTTTAATTTATGCACAATAAAAACTGATTTACCGCCGGCTACCCGTTCGGCTAGAAAAAGTTCAACTTTAACTTTTTATGACTGACCCAAACTGGAAAAAATGGTCGAACGCAAAAGGAAAAAAAATGATGGGCCATAAAAGCGGGCGAGGTGTGCGTTTGTGTGAGTTTATACAGGTGTCTGTTTGGGTGTGTTTGGTGTGTGTTTCGGTGGGCAGGATATCTAAACTAAACTTTTGGTAGAGCGAGCAACTTTTGCTTTTTAGTGCCGGCAGCTTGCTTCATTTTACAGCATTTAAGTGGCCATGAATTTCCTGGCCAGTGAGCACTGAGCGGCCACCGCCTGCCTGAAAAACGAGCGCGTGGATCCATAAAGACCCCGTACTATCCGTTCTCCAACCTCAAACCTCTGACTTCCATTCCCCAACCCCAATCAAACCACATCCTGCTGGGTAGTCCAGGCACTTTTGTTTTAGTTGTGCCGGTTACGGTCAGTTTTTCGTCATAGTCATCGGCACATTTTAGTTTGAGTTGGCTGGCGGTAGTAAATTGATAAAAGGAAATATTCGCAACTTCACCAAATCACATACACACCATTCCTTAATTAAACTTATTATTTAAAGGCTAGAAAGTTTATGAAAATTCTTTGCGAGTCTGAAGCATTTAAAGTAGCATCAAGTGTTTCTAATTCAATGCGACATGGAATATTGTATACCTTCTCAAACTAAACAGCTACTCTAGTTCATCAATAACTTTCCAACCAAGATGAACAAACACCTAAGCATTGCCATTGTTGTGCTGATAGTGGGTCTATCCGCCGTGAACGCCCAGGAATCGGACTACCCCCTTATATATGTCTGCCACAAGAACAGTCCACACTGCGTTCTCTTCAAACCATTTAACGAAACGATTCCACAGGACAAACTACAACAACAAACTGAACAAGCCGCATCTTCACCGTCTATTCAAATTCGCCCTCTTTAAAAATAATAAAACTACATTATTATCTCCTATGGAAATCTTAAATAAAAAGTATTAGCCAATAGTCTTTATATAAGGAACTTTTTATTTAAATTCAAAACAGATAGGGTTATAAACCTCTTAATACGCTCTTAGTAGCTATCCTACTTTTTATTGTTTACCAAAGTATATGCCATTTCCAACATTATTCCAGAGATCTTAGGGTATAAAAAATATAGCACAACGATGCATCACTCTGTCAGAGGTGGGAGGTTGTGGCATTTTGCATTGCATTGTTGTCCTGACAGCTGCAATGAAATGACGAAGATGTATGGCTGTAAAGAATAAGGGGCGAGGCGAAAAAGAAAGCTGGAGGGAAAGTAGGTGAAGTAGCTGGGAGAAAGTGCATGTTGTCGGGCTTGCTACCATGTTGCTGTGACAACTAGCTGGGATGGAGCCTGGGCGACAGTTATCCGAACAGGCGACACTCGCCCCGCCCTAGATGCCTGACTCACGGATGTCCTGGCCATCTGCATTCAGCTTGTTTAGGATTTTCGCATTTGCCACACATACAGCTTTCACACTGACATTGATTTGACGTGCAACACATTAGTCTAATGAAAGTTTTTCCTCTTTCCTGATCCAGCGAAGAGCGTGAGCTGTCCCTCCTGCCACCTGGCTATTAACACTCAAATGATTTCTGCGGCCCACCTAGCTATCCATTATTCCATCCCATAAACGTTTAAGACCAGGACCACCACCCTTTCGTCTCTCCAGAATTCGAATTAGCCCCCAACCCATCGTTTTAATTACATTTGACTTGGCACTGTCTTCGGGCTTCAAGGCTCATTAAAATATCCTGCCTATTTTCTGGCGGCCCACGAAAGACATTTAATTTAAATTGCGACCATAAATATGCCGTCAGGTTTCTTTAGAGTATATGTATATGTGGGTGTGTCTTATGGAAGTTTTAATATTTTGTAGTATTTTACGTTTAAATTTTTTTGGTTTTTATTTAAGGTAGTGGACTTTAGATCTACTAATCCAACCATACACTCCATTATACATGAGTATTTGAAAGGAATATCCTATTTTGGACTTAAAGAGTATTCAATATCTTGTATTTCATTCTAATTTCTTTGTCTTTTTTGGGTCCAAGCAAGTTCACGTGCCACTTGCTTGCAAGGTAACCAGGCCACCCTTTTTCCCCTTCACGAATAAAGTTTATTTTGTTTTTTAATGACTATGTAATTAAAATGCGGACTGGCAAACACTTCGAACTGGGGAAATTCCAACTTCGAAGGTGAAAAATTCAAAATAAAAACAGAAACTTGAGAGTGCAAAACGATCCCGGTGGAAAAATGTCTACCGAATATCAAAGACAATCTTGGGATTCAAGTGGCGAAGGGGACAAGAGGTCCTGATTGACTAAATGTCGCTGGGACTGACTGACAAACTGACTTTCTAAACGACTGTCAGGCCGACTGACTGACGGATGAACTGCAGTTGAGAGGAGAGATCTCCGTGTCTCAGTTTCTAAAGTCGTTGAGCGTTTTTTTTCGTAATGGGAACTCAAACTTCAAAACAAGTTGAAATGCTTTTGGCCCTCTCTTGGCAAGAGCTATTGTCAATTCCGGGGGAATCTGCCGAGCCGGGCTCAAGGCAATTTGGAATTTGCAAGAGTGGTACATCCCTACCTGATGCTTCTTACCACGAGATGCCATGAAGCTGCCGCCTCCTCCAGTCATTGCCATAAATCAACCCAAGTGCCTACGCCCCAGCTGATTTATTTTTGCCCTGGCAACTCGTCAGCATGCTGGGGAAATGGAAATGAATATGGGGAGGGAGGTAGCTTCTTGGTAGCTAGGGAGTGCCAGGGGTTAAGGCATTTGCCTAAAATATTTAACCGGCACTTGTGCACAACAATTCCAAGTTCTTCCTGGCTGTCTCTCTGCCTCGTATCCAGCTCCTCTTGCCTTTGCTTGTGCCTTTGCCCTTGGTCCTTTTTATTCTTTTATTAAATTCTCAAGTGGCATTCGAAGTCGAATTTTGTGTTGCCTTTTGCCTGTTTTCCTTTTTGCTATTTTCCAGCCAGCAGCAGCATCAACAACAATGGGAAAATTTCATTGTCAAATTTCGTATAATGCACAATAATAATACAGCAACGGGAGCGGGCAAAGAAACAACAACCATTTGCGGCTAGTGATTACCTTAGACATTTTGCGGCTCACAAATTGCGCTATTCCCAGTGCCGCATGGCCCAAGGGTATGCGTTCTCGACCCCCAAGTCCCTGACCTCCTGACCGCCCTTCCCCAGTCCTCGCCTCAGCCCACAGCTTCCCTTAAACTCTGATTGTTGTTACAGCCGCATTTGGGGTTTTTTGGGCCATCTTCCTCGGGCCGCGTTCCCCCCAAAGAGATCAAAATCAGCACGCGAACAGTAAATTTAATTTTTAATTTCGTTGCGCATAATAAAAAAAAACTTTACATGTTTCTAAGGCCATAAAAAGTCTCTTCCTATTTCATTGTATTAAAAGCAAACTTTTAAACGAATACATACTTCCATAAACACGATACATTCTAAACTACTAGCTTGTCAGTTTCTGATATCCGGTAGTTTGCTTTTGGCCGACAGGATGATTTTCCGGCGGAATAGGGATTAATTACGGAGTTTCAAATTTGGCCAAACAAAAGCTGCAGCCTGCCGCCGGAAATCAGTGCAACAGGAATAAAACATGGCAATATTCGGAGGCAGAGTTGATATGCGGATCGGGTGAATGAGTCGCAATACGGGCAAACTGGATACTGGCACCTGGTCGAACTTTGTGCTCTTCGGCTAATGCAATTAGGTGCAGAATTACAGCCGTTTGTAATGTGCATAGTAGAAACAGGGAAAAGGTGAAACAATAACAGGACTGCCAAACTAATTATACGAAACTTTTTTCCCCGAATTTTCTGGCACAAGCTCTCCGGTTTTTGGCGCTGTCGAATTTTTGGGCTAAACAAATACACACAGCGAAACGGAAGCCATAGAAAACAGCGAACCATTACAGACACACCCGCTCACACCCCCACACACCCATACGAACACCCCAAAACAACTGAAAAACTCAAACAAACGCACACAGAAGCCATTTTGTGGTCTCGTGCCACGCGTTGTGCTAATGAGATTTTTATAGAACTTTTTGAGGCGGGAGTTTGAGAGGCAGCTGCCTCGGAAACTGTTGACAGTTGCCTAATTAAAAGTCAATTCCTTTATCTACCGCCTTGGCCCCATTCCTCTTTCAGCCACAATACCTCCCCAAAAAAAATACAAAAAAAATCACCGAAAAATGTTGACATCAACTGAAAATTCAAATTTTTATAGTGGATCTGGAGCGAAGAATTAAATTTCGGGATCCCGGATGGGCTGCATAAAATGGAAAGCCAGTGGGATGGGATGGGGATGCCAAAGAGCATAATTTATAAGCAGCAGTCATAGCGCCTCAATTTTGTTGTCATGTTGCATGCAAATGAGTTGAACGAAAGCCAAGGGACTGGCGGATATCGCATAAAGTATCGTGCCGCAGCTCCTGTTGCAGATTGAATGCTTGCCAGGCACAGGAGCAGCCCAGCAGCCAACAGCGAATGCAACTTTAAGTCAATTTTTAGCTGGAAAAAATACCCTTGGCTCCACAGGCGGTACTTGTCTATGCCCTTTCAAGGAGCCGTAAAGAGGGAAGGTCGTTTTTAACCCAATTTAAATATTATTCCATTTATTATTATTTCATTAAAGTCATAATGTATTGTATTTCAAAGTCATATATGATAAACAATCCGGTTTAAAATCAGTCCTAAAAGTGTAATAATATTTTCAATATTCTTTATTAAATAATTTGCATAATAGAGTTTAAAGATAATACTTGCCATTTTTTTTCAAATTCTTTAACTGGGTATCCTACCACTGGGTATTCTAATGACCTTCAAGTCCTTCGTAGGCAGTAAGTGTATTATTTTATGTCCTTATAGTTTGCTTTGTTTAGCTTTCCTTTTTTTGTATGCAACCACTTGGCGAAATAACATAAATTTCCGCATCCTTCCCCCAAACACTTTACTTATTATGTGTTTTTCTTTGCGCTTAGCTTGAATGAAAGGACTTGGAAAGTAAATGCAAGGTAGGAAGAGGAAAATGAAGAATGTGCAACAAAAGGGGCAGAGTCAGGCAGCTGACTGACATAGTTTTCCCCCAACCACTTGGTAATCGGTACTCGAAAAGGATTCAAGTACTTATCACTAAGATTAATGTATAAAATAGGGATAACATTTAAGCCCATCTAAAAGAGGCCTATGCAAAAGGCAAAAGCTTGACCGATTTAAATTAAATCATTAATAACTACAGGGTATTTAGAGTTCCCAACTGCTACTGTCCTTCTGCAATCCTCGGTTTCCGACTCAAAGTCTTTACTTGCTGTCGTTGCCTTGGGCCTGGGAAGCATTGAAATAAATCTGCGAGAGTTCCTTAGTGGAAAGTTTTCTTCTTGGCCGATGCAAAGTGCAGTGCAGTACATATCTATAAGGCTGGGAGCTAGGAGCTGGTAGCTGCGAGCTGGGTGGCGTTGACGGAATGAGGAATGCCTGGTCGTCGTCGTAGTCGTCTGCATCTGTGTCTCGCCGGGGGCCAGCCAAAAGTGTTATTTACCTTTTCTCTTTGTTGGCAAATGCCTTGGGGGAAACTATGCAAAGTTCACTTGCAGCTCTGACTCTGACTGACTCTCCATTCTTTCGGGCCTCCGCTTTTTCACCTGCACTTTGCTTAATGTTTGTCCTGCATAATTAAACAATTGCTAGGCAAATTGTTGCAGCTTCTTGCAATGCCAAACAAAGGGTTCATTTGGCCCAATGACAGGAGGTGATCAGGGAAATGGCAGCCGCAGGACAACGAGGATGAGGACGAGGCAGAGCCGAGGCTTTGGTACTTTAGCAAAATTATATTCCAGCGTCTCGAACGTAACTGCTGGCACACATTCCTGCCAAAGATGTTGGCAAACATTTTAAAAGCAACTTAGAATAGCTATTGGCTCAAATGAGGGTAATTAAGTTTAGCCAAACAATTTGCCAACGACAGGCGAACGTGGAGCGAGTCGAGGGCGGCATTTGGCCAGCTCTACTTAGTTGCCAATTTGATTAACCGTTAATTAATTTCATTATTAGACAAGGCAAGAGGCGGCTGGCTGGGTGGTAGCATCGTAATTAGTATGCCAAACTTTCCGACAGCCGAGAACGGAAGTTCTCACAATTTTGTGAGAAGTAATTCTACACTGACAATAATGATTTCCACTCGCTTCCAGATGGAATGGAATCTCTGTTGGATTTAAGCACTTGAATACTTGAAACATTTCTATAAGTGCCACATTCATGAAACATTCCCTTATTGTAGCTGATTTCATGCCAAAACTCGTTACATAATTCATTCGTTCAATAAATGTCAAATGAATTGCGATTTTCTAATTTGTAATTATTTGCTTATAATTTCCTCTACCTGACTGAAATGCCATAAATTTTTAAGGCCCAGCCGCAGCTGTAATTTGTGTGGCTTGCCGAAATCGCAGCCGATGGACACAAATGCTGGAAACACAAATTGCATAGTCAGAGAATTTAAAAGGACGAAGGAATAAAAAGTAATCTACAGAGCGCACAAATTGCTGGCCATTGAATGATGCCGAATAAAAAATGCTCGATATCGTCGGAGCGGAGGACAAAAAACAAAACTGTGCTTAAAATTCACAAATAAAAGCTACGTAACGTGCAAGCTAGAAAAACAAGATAGGGGGAGGTTAGTTAGGAGCCAGGATCTACCGGGCCGGCAGGACTGACAGACAAATATGCAAAAACTGTGAATTTGTATTTCAATTTCTGCAAGCGCACAACTTTCGGAACGGGTAGCCGCAAAAACGTAACCAAGTGGACGAGTGGCAGAGCCACCGACAGGTTGAGAAGCTATCCTATAGCCCAACAGTCCGGCTGTCCCGGCATCCCGGCATCCCGGCATCCTTGCATCTCTGCATCCTGGCGAACGTATTCAGTTTTCCCCAGTATATGAAACCGACACAACTGACCGGGGCAGGGCTTTACTCCGAATCCGAAACCGGTGCCTCGACTGACACAGCGCATTTGAAAATTGATCACCGGAACATCCGTGCGCTGACCGGAAATGCACAAATACTGCCGTGATTTATGTGTGCGTGCGTGTGGGTGCGAGTGCGTATATATGTCTGTTTCAGTAACAGTTTAATATTTGGCAATTGTTGAAAATTTGCAAATGATTCCTAGGCACATGCTGGATATAGTTAGGCTTTTAAACATTAAATGATTATATGAACTGAAGTAATCTTTAAGGATTCTTAAGGCTAAAAAAGGACTAATCTCCATCATAACTTTGAAGTGCATCAGTTACGGGGAACTGCCCTTGGCATATATTTATCAATTTTCAGCTGCAATGTTATCTTTAATTCATGAAGCTAAAATTGGATGGCAGGAAGGAAAATTACAATTCAGCAAAAACAACTCGCCCTCTCCGCCTCCTGATTAGTTATCTCGCCTCCAGTCCCCACTTGTCCGCATCTCTTAGCCAACTTTGCGCCACCTGGCCAGGAACATATTTCAGCTGCTAGTTATTAACTTATTTATGTGCCGGCAGCCCAGGCAAGTGAAACCACCGAATGTCAGTCCGGCTATGCTCGGCTTCCTTGTCCTCAGCTAGTTATCCAACTAATGGAAAATTATGTTGTGAGCTGGAAGCGAGCAACTAGCAATATGTCAAGTCTGTCCTAAAGTTTGCTTCAAGTTGTCGCTGGACTGCTTTTTTTGGTCACTTCTCTCTGCCAGCCAGAATTTCTGCTGTCGATTTTTGACAGCTGCACTTCGGGCTTCTCCAAAGTTTTTCCCTGTTCAATTGCTGAAAAGTTCCGCCCACTATCCAGCTTCTAGCTTGGCCACCCACCAAAGTTGGCCAATAACTGACAGGACTTCAGATAAGTCCTCCCGCAGCCTTCAGCTTCTACGACTTCGAAAGGCAATGAAAACATTAATTATTTCTGCTATAACACCAATCCGACAAACCATCCCTACAAGCGGCGAACAATGTCGGCGATAACTCTATAATAGGCATAATTAAGCCGCACAATGTACATTTAAATTATAAATTTATTGAGCATCGAGTGGGTCGCGACCAAAACGACAACATATTTAAAAAAAATGTCAACAAAAGGATTCAAAACAGTTGTTTACTATTTGACAAATAGTTTATTTATGGTTTAAATGGGAATTTAGACAAAAAACGTTTACCACATTAAGAATTAGTGGACTCAGCACAACGGCTATTTTTTATAAGCCCAGTTCAAATATTTAATCAGCAACTCTGGCTACGAAAAAAGGCTCAACGGATGGAGTTTTATGACACGTTTTTCATGACAAAACGCTGACAATTCAATTGAAATGCGACTGCTATGGGCGAGTTGGCCAAAACGGAGTTGCCGTTTCGTAGAAATTACGTGAAAACCCCTCCCGGCCCCCTCAGCCAACCCTCTTGGCCAATTCCAGCACCAACAAATGTAAGAAAAAAGCGGGAAAGGAAAAACAAAACGCTGGGAAACGAAATTAAAACGAGTGCCCGTATCAGGAAAAAATACGGCAGTAATGGAATGGGTGGCATGGGAGGGGCTGTAAGGCAGTCGAAAAAAAATGCAAATATGTATGCCAATGTAAAACAGAAGCTGCAACCGGGGTACCATCATCACATAAAAGTGCCCGAATACGATTCTCCTTCACACCGACCCCGCCAACCATCTAAAAAAAGACAAAGAATTGACATAAAAAATGTACGGATGCAGGATGGGCGGGCAGTAGAGAATAACCCTACTGAATGACATGACTAAAAACAAAAAACGCCAAACAAAAGAAATGATGAGAGTGTTGATGGAAAGCAAGGACGAAGGACTTTGGGAGCGAGGGGCATCGAAGTGGCAATGCACTTGCCGAAAGGATAGAACGGGTGAAGGATAATTCAAAACCAAAAGAAAGCGCAAAATTTTGTGAAGAAGTTCCTACCGAAACAGAAACCCCTCTCGTAAAAAATGGGTTAAACTGGGCAAAAATGGAACTGAGACAAGTGTACTTTTAATTAAAATAAAACAGAAAAAAATACTCAATTAGAGAGAAAACGTAAACCAATAGCAAAAATGAAGGGAAAATGTAAGGGAGAATTAAAGGAAAGGGCTCTGACTAATTTATTTGTTGAACTCAGTATTGGTTCTTATTATTAGTTTGGCTTGACTTCTAGAGAACTTTCCAGTCCCTAAATATCTGAAAATCCGAAAAAAAAACAAGATATTAATGATGAAATTCTTAATGAAATTCATTCAATCACCGCACCATATATATTTCCCATCATTTTCCCTTTTGTTTCTTTATTTCGTTTTCCCTCCACCCATGGCACAAATTAAATTGCGCGTTTGCTC
This sequence comes from Drosophila ananassae, assembly GCF_017639315.1. Classification (NCBI taxonomy): domain Eukaryota; kingdom Metazoa; phylum Arthropoda; class Insecta; order Diptera; family Drosophilidae; genus Drosophila; species Drosophila ananassae. The sequence goes on along the minus strand of NC_057927.1, from coordinate 11,593,259 downwards.
GGTCCGGCGAATATTCGTTTCAGTGCGTTTTATATATAAAATATATACATAAATGTGTATCTTCTCCTTTTGTGCTCTATGGTAAACAGACACATTTATGCGAGAACGCGGGATGCAATATAAAAAGCGACATGCAGCCAATAAAATATTGACAGTCAGTTGACCAAAACGTGGGGAGCAGAAACCTTTATGTAAACACGACCGCGGTCTCAAGCCAACTGTGAAAAAGAGAACAGCACGTCAATGGGGCGTATACGTAATTTTTAGTCGAAAGCGCAGTGACCACACGACGTATGTGCTATTTTCCGTCAGGCTTCCCGTTTTCGCTTTAAATTCAAGTAACATGTCTCGTAACTTGACTGAACAGCAATTTGATGCTCATTAGCTGGATTTAAAAAGGCTTAACTATATTTCAGATGCATAGATTACAAGCTCGCAGTGCAGGATGTTGCCATAAAATGGGATTCATAAATTGCCAGCAGCAGGCCATTATTTATAACTACAACTTGACAGACAGCTTCCCCCTCTCACTTTGCACCATTTTCCCCATCAGATTTATATTTATCTTTTCAGCGAGAACCCCCTTTCCGGGAAAGCAAACAGGTTGGACAGTTAAAAAATAAACATTTCCTTTTTATATAATTTTTTCCTCTAATTGGCAATGACTTAGTTTCGTTTGGGGTTAGGGTCGAATAACCGCTGAGGTTTGCTTTTGAATTACAATTTTTTGCCCACCCTGCTCGCAGCGCACGTAGCAGCTTGAGTAATTTTTAATTATTTGCTCTGCGGCAGCCTTGAAGTTAGTTTGCAGGTTGAACCGGCGGCCCAGTAGACACCTGCGGCGTAATTTCCTACACTTTACAGCATTTTTCATTCACCACCAGCATCTTATCATTTATCAGCAGTTGGAAAAGATCAAAAGCGATGGCAAGCTAGCCATCAAAAGCAGGGATATATAGAGGACGAAAGGACCTTCTACTCCATCCCACCTCCCTGTCATTTCTCACTCCGGCCTGACCCCCTCAATTTTTATCTAAGCCCAGTCTGCTATGTGGGTCGAAAAGCTCCGACTGCCAAGCCATGCCATTTGGCCAAATGAAACTAATTTTGTTGATTGTACAACCGCGGTGTTGGAATGGGCCACCAGCAGTTGCGAAGCTTTATAGCCATCGACAGCTGATATATGGGCGGATGGGGGCGTGGCTTAACGTTTTAGGAGCTCCTGCTGCTGCCAGTTTAGAGAAATCTTTTCTGTCTTTCTTTTGGATGTATCCGGGGCTCAATGAGATACAATCCAAACGAGATAGTATGTGTATCGATAAGTTATTTGGAAGGAGCGGTAAGTTGAGTCATTTGCATTGGACTAACCTTTAAACTTTGATAGCTAGACTTTTAATTAGTACACTTGATAGGGCATCTTTTAATTAGTACACTGCAGTGCAGAATTCAATGAACTTTTTCTCGATCAAAATGTTCAATTGCTACTGAAATTATTTGCCTAAATTGATCGAAATGCCTTTGTTTGACTGAGAAAATGACTTGGACTGCCTAATCGGAGCAAATCAAAATACCCTCCTTGCATAGTTGCTGCAATCAATTGGAATTGCTCCGTCAGGGGACATCATCAATATAGTTATTTCCATTGTCCCTTGCGAGTCTGCATCTTTGACTCCAACCAATCATTGGATCCTTCTGCTCCTGTTTCTGTCCCCTGGTTCTGCTCCTGCTCCTGCTGCACTGCTCTTTCATTTTATGACATTTTATTATACCAATTAGAGTTTTCTCCTTTGCATTGTTTCGAGCTCATGCCTCATGACAGACATTTCCCCGGTCCATTATTCCCATCGGACAGAATTCGCTCGTTGCCTTTATTCTCGATTCTTTTCCATTGTTTTCCTTATTCCTGGTTTTTCCTTCAGTTTTCCTTACACCTATTTCAGCTGATGACTGCTCAGAATTTACGGCTCTCGATTGTGTTTTAACATTTATTCATAGAGTGTTGTCCTGGATGTCCTGGTCCTCCTGGCTGTCCTGTTGGTTCGGGCGCCACTTCACTGAAAATACTGGCAACACATTCCCTTCAAATGCTGCAACACTTGGCCAAGCTAGCTGCTTTTGCTGCTGCTGCTGCTTCATGCTCGACACTCAAATGACATTTACATTTTGAGCACATAATGTAGGTAGAATTTGTTTCCTAGTACATTTTTTCGTCCTTTTTTGTTGTGTGTCCAGGAGAAGCACTCTTGGCCCCGGTAGTTTTTTTCAGGTGATAATTGCATACGGCGCCGTGCTCTCAACAACAGCAACACTACAAGTTGGATGTTGCTGCCTCTGTTGCAATTGCTGCTCCGGCAACTGCTGCTGTTGCTGTTTTTCGTGTTGCCAGCAACTAACAACTTCCTACAGTTGAAGAGCAGCTTCATGGCTTTAATTTTGCTGCAACAAGCAAATTTTATAGGACTCAAGGACACAGTAAAAAAATAGAATCCTTTCGACAGACTCATTGCTTTTGCGATAAGGTAATGGTATATAGTTGGACAATTTGTAGTTCAAAATACTATTGAAATGCTATACATTTTTTCGCAGTGACTCCGTTAGCAAAAACAAATTATTAAAGGCACTACAGGCAGGGAAATTAAAGGGAAGCCTTCTGGCCAACGGCTTAAGCCGTTTATCAAACGAACTGACCAGCATCCTGACAGGCAATAAATTAACGGACCTAAATATAAACAGCTGATACAGTTGAACCTTTCGATGGGTGGGCGAATGGGTCGAGGCAAAATAAAAGCCTACTTCAAAGAGACTGCCATGAAAAGTGGCTTAGCCGGAATATGTATTTTCTTCGACCGCCTTAGCGGAGAAGAGGCTTTTGGCTTTAAAAGCGTTAGCAGGAAACGAAAGCCACTTTAGACGCATGTGATGCGATGATCAAAGGCAAGCCAAAAGCTGAGGGCAAACTTTATTGAACCAACTTTGTTACAGGTGGCTCGGCTGGAAAGAGGTCACAGAAGTGGCAAAAGTGGCAAAGGGGCAAAAGGCAGATTGTGGCCTTAAGTGGCTAAACGCAAGTTGGATTACAGATAAATCAGGAGCAAGATGAGCAGCTAAAAATAGAGTTGCCGAGCAGAAGACTAACAAGATTATGCACTTCACGGCTAGTTGGAAAACTTTTGCGCACAAAGCCATACGACCAGGAAATGTCACTTTCAGTTTTAAATTAAAGCGTAAACGAAACGAATTTCCCCAACCATAAAAAGTTGTTTCATAATAGTTGCAATACTCAGTTGCCAAAAGATGGGCTTGCATACATTGTTAGTGCTGACAGTTCTCGGATTGGGTCTTCTGGGTCAACATCGCGCAGAGGGTGAGTGGGTCGTTTCCTTCTTTTTTTTTACAATTAATTAAATTAAATAAAGAAATATTTAAACAACCAAACATTCCTTGACCTACATATACTGCATTTTTATTAACCCAAAAAGGGCCACTTTGATTTTAATAAGACATGTATTTGGCTTACAGCTAGTTGTGGCGATACCACCCACGACTTTTGGAAAGATGACGGCAAAGTCGATGAAGGCACTTGTAGTCGTCCGCCGGAAACGGCTCAGGAGGAAGCACCTAGCTCGTCAAAAATAAATCCCCTTGACGCTGAAGAATCCTATCCAGAACGCAGCACACAAGATGTTCGGCCGCAATCTTTCATGGATACCATCGTTAAAATTGGTCTTTTTATATGGCAGCTCATAAAGATGTATTTTAATTGGAAATAAATGAACCCTAAACAGTGAAGAGAGGCCTTGATTAAGCAGTGAAAATTTGTTGAGTGTATCAGAATCGAGAGAAGGCTTATCCATCTTAGCCTTTGTTCCACCAGGTTTGTGTTTATTTTGAGGCAGTAGCATTTGTGTTTCATTTTTCTTGTTGTCTAGTTTTAGACCCCTTTGATTGCATTTGCAATCTGAGTTATGAAAACGTTTCGTTTGGCTTTGTTGCTGAATTGTTCTCTATTGTAGCTTTTGTTTACGTTTCTGCCTTGCATGCATTTCACATGAGACGGCAGTTTCCGCTTTCCATTTGGTTTATTGCGAATTTTATTGTTTAATGGTAGTTTATGGCAATCGCCATACACCAAGCCGTGTAAATATTTGTCTGTTCTGGGCAAGCCGCTTTCGTCCTACATCAACAATCCATACGAGGATTCATTTAAAAATGGCCAAGTTGACAAAGGATGTGTTTACTGGGCTGATGACCAAACTACTCAAAAAAAAAAAGGAATAAAGGAAAATATTCAACAATTTGCATACAGATAACTTTATTCACAGAGACAGCTTATTATTTCATAAAAAAAGCTTGTTAATTTAAACACAGACAAAGAGAAGGCTTTTTTATGGGATTTGTTTTTTAAACGATTTTAGATCCCTCACTTAATAGTTGGGCTAAGCAGGCCCAAACCGGCTTATCTTCTGGTCATATTAATCTAAAACAAAAGTTAATTATACTAAATAAAGCAGGGCGACTGCTGTTCGGGCTATTAGGCTAATGGGCTTGCATAAAACTTTGGCCGGCTGAGAACAAACTGGCTGAAACAACAAACAAACCAACTGCAGTAAAAACAAAGCGTGTAGAAATAATGTGCTAAATGAACAAAGCTCTAGTTTTAGTCCTTTTCTGTGAGGGAGTGCAAATACTTGCGAAATACAAATAAAATTAAGTAAAACTCAAACTCAATGGCAGGGCCGGAGGCCAAAACCGAAGCTTTCGACCGAAAAGCGCACCGGAAATTTTTGGAAAGCGTTCAACGAAAAACTCTGAAATAATTAAAAACTAATTAAAGGGGCGGACTGGGGCACGGTCAGGGTAGTGTGGCATGCGGCAAGCTGTTGTAAAACTTAATTAACTAAATGAGAGTAGGAACAACAAGAGCAATAACAATAACGCCACAGAAGTGTGTTGTCCGAGCGTACACACACGAGGCGTATGAGTAATTTAATCATGTTTCATGCTGTCATGACCAAGCAAAGGCGATCCGAAGAGCTGCGTTCTGTTGACACCCACACAATGCAATTTGCGCCACAAAACAAACAAGGAAAGTCTTAGGAAAGTGCAGGAAAATGCATGAAAATGGGGCAAAATACGAGACGGCGAACAAAAGTCAAACAAAGTTATATCCCAGATTGGATTTTCAGTTCTCGGATTTCTTACTGCTCACAAAATGCTTTTAAAATAATATGAATCAGAATAGCATAAATATTTGCAAAATCCTTTAAGACTATATTTTCTTTAAAAACGTTATGAATAATTTTCAATGTAATTCGTGTTGGAGACCATTCATTTATTATTCTCTATTGAGTTTCATTGGATTATAGGAGATCTTAAAGATATCTTTGCATAACACTCCCTATAGCTTTCACTTGTTGTAGCCTCGGGGCAACATACTGGTATTGACTTGGATATTTGCTTTTCCACTTCAGTCGAATCAACCAGTCGTCTCCAGCCACCTTCCTACAGTCTCACCTGGGTCGAGGGTACTCCACGCACGTGCCATCAACCTGGAATAGAAACAAACAAAAACCTAAACCTAGACGCCAAAGAAGCAAGAGTTCCGCACTTCTTTCTTTGCCATCTGGCTTAAGTACGGTGTGTCTGGCATACTGCTGTAAAGCAGAACACTAAAAAAAACTAATAGCGATATTATTTTAAGAATATAAATAACAATTTCATTAAGAAACGCATAATCAAATATGTAATTAAGGTTTGACAACCTTTTCAAATTAATATTGTTCATCTTCGCCATCAAATAAATCAATCCTCGCAATGTAGAGGTCATAGGAAGGGGGCTATCTGATATGCAAAAGCAACTTCATGGCCCAGGCGACTCAGTCTACGGCCACAGAGACAGTTGGCCATTAATGAAAAGTGACAGCTGCATCGGAGGAGATTGAATGCGAAAACAAAAGAAAGCACTGAAGGCTTTCATTTCTCACAAATGCCTGTTCTCATTGTGGGCCACAACTGATTGCCGTTGGCTATAATTCATTTCCGTTGTTGCACTTGTGACCGAGTCCGGATCCGAGTCCAGCTCGTATTCCCATCTGGCACGGCATGAACACTGGGCTCTGTAGACTCGCTGGACTCACATATTGAAAACGTTTTGGCATAGACAAATCTACGCCCGTCCAGGCCCCGTTCAGACCCGTCCAAACCCTTGACTGCAGTCCAACTTGATTGAATGACATTACTTTGCAACCTCTGGCCGCCGACTGAGCGCCTCGGATTCGATTTCTGGCTGTTGGTCGATGCCTGTCTGTCTGCCACTCTCCGCCATTCACCATCCAGTGGCCACTCAATTGGATTTCGGTGCTGGCCATTGTTTGTGGTTGTTGGCCAGAGTCTGCAGTCATATCCTTAATTGGACCGATTTCCTTGTGAGCGACAGAGACCAAGGGCTGCCGATTGGTTCAAATTCAAATAACTTAACTTTGAAGATTCAAATTATAAAGTGTTTGCTGCACTATTTAATTCCTTTTATGGATCAACTTGAAATGGTAAAATGTCAAATGGTATTGCTAGTTTCGGATTTTTGAGGCCAAAGAGCAGCTCACTCGCGTGTATGCGCATTATCATACGGAGTCATTGGCCCAGCTCGTACATTAAGAGATTGGCCCTTCCTAACCCTTTCGTCGGAATGTGTGTCCCATTTCGCTACAGAAATGCAAATTTCTCTAATCCCCCGAAGGTCTGTTGCCGTTTGGATTGTTGCCTTTCGTCCTGTGTATGCCTGATCAAAGTCCAACAACCGGCACATTCAGCTGCATTTGCCACACATTCGTATGCATATATTCCGGTATCTGTTGGCCGAATTGTCCAGGGAAATGCCTTGGCAATCCCATGTCGTAGTGTCATGTGGCTAAACTCTGACCCGACTACTCCAGCCGCAATCCCCGCCTTGGCTCCTCATTAGCTGGCAACTCCCATTGTTGGGGCACGTGTGAGAAAGGATGGTCAAGGATATGGCATCCTCCTCTTCGGAATTATGCAAATTGCTTGAAATTTCGCATTGGATAATTTTCCTATTAGCACGTAAAGCCCAATATAAAAGCACTCTTAATGCCCGAGAGCACGAGCAGTGCCATGAAGTGGCCGTCCAGCAACCATTCTCAACAGTTGTATGAATGCACAAAAAAAAACCATCCGAAATAAAAATAAAAATAAAACAAAAATAAAAAGCGAAACAAATTACGTCGCATTTAATTAAAAATGTAATTACCCATGCTTTGCTACTTTCCCAGCAATTGAAGCCATGCCCGAAGGCCGTTTTCGGAGAATTTCTGCAAATTTAATTGTCGAGTCCTGCTTCCAGGGATGTGGTCACTCACCGATGTGCACCAAATATTTAACAAATTTTATATCCTTCCAGAGTGTTCCATATTTATTTGAAAGATGAACCAGGGGAGCGATACTTGGTAAATCGAAAGCAAAGGTATGCTTTTGAAATAATCTTTGACAGATGAAAATAATCCAAATTTCATTATTTCTTCCGCTTTAGTAACTATTTCGATTGGTACATTTTTATAAAATTCAAAAAATTTCGGAGAAAACTTAAGATTTCTTGACGATGGAGGAGCTGTCGGACGTTGAAAAGTCACTCTACCTCGCCATGAACGAGTTGAATGTCCAGAAACTGGAGGATTTCAAACACAGCTTCGATCAACTGCACAAAAATGAACGTGGAGTGGTAACTGTGAAGGAGCTGGGCTCCATGATACGCTCCATGGGCGTGGAGCCAACTGACGCAGAGGTGGAAGACATATTCAAGGCCTCCGACGTGGATGGCAATGGCGAGATCGACTTCAAGGAGTTCTGCTACGTAATGGCGCTTTATGAACACGAAGAGAAGGACGACAATCTTCAGATATTCAAAATGTTCGACAAAGACGGCGACGGGTACATAACTGAAGAGGATCTTCTTAAGCTGTTGGAGCACACGGACTTGTCCAACAATATACTGGCCGTGAGGAAGCTATTGGACAGTGAGAAAGATGGTCGGATAAGTTGTGAACAATTCATGTCCCTGATGAGTGAGTCCTCCCAGTATCCTCAACTAAACGATATTGCCTGAATATGTTAAAGCCGTTGATTCCCATAAGTTCAATCCTTTCCTATTTACTCATTCATTTTATTCATTCATTTTAAAATCAATAAAATTCCATGTTCTCCAAAAACCAAAACCCTTGCTTTTATCATTTAAATGCGTCAGCAGGCTTTCGAAATATGATCCAAAAAATTATGAGACAAAATATTTAGTCGGTGACAAAATTTTTACCCAGAAACAACGAACCCCTGTTTTATTTTTAAAAAATTTTAAATCCAGGAGTTCTTTAGATTCGACATGGATGATTTCGATTTCAGCACACCGCCGCCAGAAGTGCGAGTCATTCACACCCACAACTTGAATGACGAGCAGGTGAAGGACCTTGAGGAGGCATTTGCACTATTTGACAACGAGGACACCAAGGTAATTTCCATCAAATATCTAAAGGACTGCTTGAGGGCCGTGGCCCACAATCCCCCCGAAAACGAGCTCCAGGATTACATCACCGAAATCGATACGGATAATTCCGGAGAGCTGTATCTCAGCGACTTTCTCTACATTATGTCTAAGAGGTACGAGGGCATGACCCCCGAGGATGAAGTTATACTTGCATTCAAGGTCTTCGACAAGGAGGACAAAGGCTTCATTCCAGAGACCGAATTCCGTCAGATTATAACCAATATGGGCGAGCCCATGGACGAGGATGAAATCGAGGAGTTGATCCGCGATGCAGATGCCAACACCGAAATGAATATTGAATATGTCAAGTTTGTGCAAAGGATGATGGAGACCTAAAACGGGGAACACATACCTATAAAAGAGACTAAAGAAGGTAATAAATACTTTATTTTATTTTTAATATACTTTTGAACTACTTTCATTTAGAAACCCTCAAGGATCTCAAGCAGTTGGACTTAACTCAAAGCATAATTCTCCAAGGTTGACGCAAGAATCTATGGTTTCAAAAGAGATTCCACACGATTGAACTTTATTTTTTATTAAACTCGACTGGAAATTAATTGTTTAAAATACTGAGACTAAGACAAATAAAATTATTAGTACCTTTCATGAATTATAACTTTGTATTTATTTAAATAAAAGTGTTTTTTAATGCCCCTGGTTTTTTACTTCGAAGCAAAAAATGTATCAAAAAAACTAGTTCAAAATCAAAATTAAACCTTTGGTGACCTACAAAATTTTCCAGGTCCCACCCCCTAAGCCTAAGCCATGGATTTTGCGGATTATCTAACTCCGCCGCCCGAGGAGCGAATAATCCGTAGCCACAATCTTAACAACGAGCAGCTCAAGGACCTAGAAACTGCCTTTTCACTATTCGACCATGAAAAGGCCGAGGTAATTCCCATGAAAGAATTGAGGCCCCTCTTGCGGAGCATAGCCTACCATCCCACGGACCTGGAACTGCAGGATATCACCAACGAAATCGATCCGGAGGGCTTGGGGGAGCTATATCTCAGCGACTTCCTGTACATAATGTCGCAGAGGTATGCAAATATGACCCCCGAGGACGAGATCATTGCTGCTTTCAGAGTCTTTGACTTAGAGGGAACTGGGTTTATTCCTGAATCAGAGTTTCGCCATATTATGACAAATCTGGGCGAGAAAATGACCGAGGATGAGATTGAGGAAATAATTCGGGATGCCGACTCCAACACTGAGGGAAACATCGACTACGTTCGTTTCGTCAACATGATGTCCGAGTCATAAGGAACCTTGGCAAGCTTTGCTTTAGGGGGCTGGGAATCTGGATATTTCAGTCTCAAAATCTTTTCCGGCCGGTAGCCTTCATAAATTCCAAAACTTCTCCCCATATCTCCATAACAGCCGTGAGCTTCCTGGAAAATACACACCCCTGGGATAAATACTTTTTAGATACATTTTAATCATGAGCGACCTAACAGAGGAACAGGTGGCCGAGTTCAAGGAAGCCTTTATACAGTTCGACAAGGATGGCACCGGCAAGATCTCCACCCGAGAACTGGGGGCCGTGATGCGTGCCCTGGGCCAGAATCCCACCGAGTCCGAGCTGCAGGACATGATCGCGGAAATTGACAACGACCCGAATGGCCAAATCGACTTCAACGAATTCTGCTCAATGATGGCCAAGCAAATGCGGGAAACGGACACCGAGGAGGAGATGCGCGAAGCCTTCAAGATCTTCGACCGCGATTGCGACGGATTCATCTCACCGGCTGAGCTCCGATTCGTGATGATCAATCTGGGCGAGAAGGTCACTGACGAGGAGATCGACGAGATGATCCGCGAGGCCGACTTTGACGGTGACGGCATGATCAACTACGAGGAGTTCGTCTGGATGATTGGCCAGAAATAGCGGATCAATTCATTTTACATTTTACCAAAATAAAACTAACACGAGGTCACTGTTAAATGGATCTTTTAATTCCATACTTCTCTGTCTTTATATTTACATTTTTATGATTTTTTAAGATTAAATATTTTAGATGAAATCTTTTACCCAATTTGCAACTATAATTTTTTCAGTATTCTTCACTTAACTTTTTTTGTATAAAATTTTCACATTCCGGTTATTGTGGTTGCTTTGAGAATTTTTCCGTCTCGTCCCTCACTGTGTCTCAGGTGAAAACTGCCAACATGAAACACCCCGAGTGGTTTTAGCCAGCTTTCCCCTTTTCAGGCCAAATGCTCTCGCCTCCCGCACACGGCACCTTTGTGGCCAGACGAACAATTTTCCTGTTGCTTAAATTCAATTTGCTTATGCATTAAAATTAAATTTTACTGTGGCCTCACCGGCCCCAGTTCGTCCGCTTCACAGGACGACTCACTCGCAAACGAGACTCGTTTGCATCTCCTGGGGATCGAGAGCCTTGTGTCTGACTTTATAAATATTTCGTGTGCATATAGAACGAGTGTACCTGCCTGCATACATACATAAGTGTATATTTCCAATTTTTCGAGGCAAAAGTTTCGGTTTCTGTTTCGGCCGCATCCCAGACATGTCAAAATGCCAACTTGCTTAATTGAGAGTCCACAAAAACATTGAAACCCAAAACGGGACCTTAACTGCAGTGTGCATCCACATGAAATAAGAACAAAGGACCTGGCAGATTCCAATTTCAGATCTGACATCAATAAGCACTTACGGTGGCATAAATATTATATATAGTCGTACGTGCAAATATACATGTGTGTCTATATTGCTGGGAATCCAACACCCAATGACATCGGCACATCGCCAGCTCACCACATAGACGGCGAGAAGGACGTTGAGTCAGTTAGCAGGGTGCAGGACATTCCGATGTCCTGGCTGCAAAGGAAATTGAATTTGTGGGCAGAGGCCCTGACGGAGCATTCGGGGACATTCTGGGTGGCGAAGGACTCATGAACCGAGGCCACTGCAATGTGGGACAGGATATTTGAATGGCAAGAAAATCAAAAGCAGGCAAGATCAGATCGAAAAGTTTTCTTTGAGCTTGATATATTGGTATTCCCATTAAAGGCTTGGTACTCTTAAATACGGGATTGGCAACTTCTAATCCATATCAATAGCAATTCAAAGACATGGAAATGTATAGTCTTATCTATTAAATTCTAACCCACAGAAACCTCCATACTCATTTTGTTGAGTGTGTCCAAAAAAATCATTTAGCTGGCCAAATTTTCATGCACTTCGAACTCTTTTAGGAGATGCTTTTTGCGGTTTACCGCCCTCGTTTCGTGCTCAGAGTGTCACTTCGATGGGAAGGGGATAGAACACTTCCGCACAGGCACTTGAATGCCCAAAAAGGCGCATGCAAGTGTCGAGGTCCCTGGACAAGGACGAGAGTGTCCTGGCCAGGGCAGGCACACAAATACGAACCGGCCAACATTCACAGTTTGAACTATTCGAGTTATCTGTTAACTCTAATTGGGAGAGAAATGGGCTTGTGTGTGGGGACTTAAATTCGAGTTTGTGATTTTATTACGCATACGCCTAGTGGCGCCGTAAACCGAGCAAGGCTGCGGCCAAGAACCCTTTTTTGTGGCCATAACAAACTTAGCCGCTTAATGGCAGAGCTTTCTCTTTGGGCCCTCAATCAAATGGGAGGAAAAGCTGGGGCTTTTCTATCCATGGAGGAAGTCGGCAAACCCTTTACGGATTAACAGATCAACGCACAAATGACCCGAGCAATCGTCTTGGGCTTTCCTATTCCCTATTCTGCTCTTTTTTCGACCGCTCCTCAGCAGCCATTTCGATAAGGACGAAAGCTTATCGGGGCTGAAGGACTTTGACGACCCAATTAATTCCTGTTCAACAACAAGAGCGGCGGCCGACCGACAAAAAATAAATTGTTGCCACATGCGTTGTTAGTCTACTTTTCATGTCAGGGAAAAGTGGAGTAAAAACCAAGTGAATAACGTACAAAAGAAAATAAAAATGGGAAACTCTTGAATGTTGAGTTAAATTGCGCGGAAAAGTTATGCGATGGCAGGTCCTCTGCGCCTGCCAGTTCCAAGTTTTTTTTTACGGCCCCGCCCTCCGTTTTTTGTAACAAAAAACTTTGCTAAACATTTTATTCCACAGAACTCCGGGCACGTTGGCTTAGCTAGAAACTACTTGAAAATGTAAAAATGTTCGAGCCGGAGCTGAAAAGGCAAACTTGCAGCAACTTTGAAGGCTCACATAATTATGCGACTTGCACTACGGTCTCCTCCAGCCGTGGGTCACCTCCTCTTCCAGTTCGTCGGCCACCTGCTGCTCGTCTCAGTCTCCGCCAGTGCTCTCTACCCCCTTCCCCGATCGGCAGAGCACCAGAACAGGGATTGCTGCGAGGACATGCCCCGAAACTCGAAGGAGGCAGCCACCATCATTGCCCAGAAGGCCGCCAAGGAGGCCAAGCTGGCCTCGGAGTCCCAGCAGCCGGCTGCATTGGCCGCCGCCTACCAGGTGCGCGTCCAGCTGGCCGACAAGGCTGTCCAAGCGGCCAAGGCCGCAGAGGCAGCTCTGGCCGGGAAGGAGCAGATAGTCGAACAGCTGCAGGAAGAGGTCCACGAGGCAGACATGGTCGTCCAGGAAGAAAGCGCCTCCGTGGTAAACTCTCAGGCAAATCTGAACGCGGCTTGCACCTCCGCGAAGCAGGCTAGACTGCTGTTGGAAACTCTCCAGAACACTATTAAGATCGCCGTGGTGGCACTTTCCAATGCCGAGTCAGCAGCGATGGGGGCCAAGGACGAGCTTTGTGAGAAAACACAATTAGTGGAGGCGGCTCGCAGCAGAGCAGAGATCCTCGCCCAACACTTGTGTGCTGCCAAAGCAGACTATGCCAACACGAAAAAGGCAGCGTACAGTGCCGCATGTGCTGCGTCCGAGGCAAGGTCAAAGGTTGACAGGGATCGAAGATCTTCCAAAGGGGACCACCATATAGCCAATGGGTTGCAGGAGCCACAGAAGCAACGAGAACCACAACAGTGGGAGTACAACGAACAGGGCAAAGCTATATTTTCTAATTAAAGACTTCTGTAAAATAGAGGAGGTAGATTATTGCAACCTAGTTTCCGATAATAAATGTCAATTTCAATGCACAAACTTTTGCCAGAAAATTCCTTTCCCGCAGCAGCTTTATTTTAAAGTTCATCAAACCCAGAACCCTGTTCAAATAGAATCATGTGGCACATTGACACTTTGTCGGCCAAGCGCCTTGGGGACTTTCTGCGGCAATCTAACCGACGGGAGCCACAAGACTTTGGAAAGGCAACGCATAGCAGAGCCAAAAAAAAAGGACACAAAACCCAATTGGCTTGTAAAACAATTTGACCAAAGCTATTTCGTTATAACTTTTGAGTTTTGTATTTTCTTTTTCCAATTCCCCTGCTCTCTGTTTCTGTTTCTGTTTCGGGTGACAATGGACCCGGGCGTGACACAATAGGACGCATTACAAAACTTTCCAGCACACGTTTTCAATAATGATTAGTTTCGGGCTCTCATCGGGGAATTAACAAAGGATAAGCGAAGACGTAAAGTTTAAAGTTTCCCGTTCGCCCTCTCCAAACGGCAATAAATACATGTCGGCTGTCAGCGTATTAATTTGGTCATAAGTTGGCAGCTGTAAGGATTCTCCCTGGAGCGAATAAAGTCAATAGCAAAAGGGCTCACCAAGGAGCTGTTTAAAAATGGCATAAGGATATTTGGTGATTTGTGGTCTTTATTGGGAAACAAGATTCCAAAGTAATACATTCGAGTGGCACTTGCTGGCGGAGTTATCAGAAATCGGCAATCAACGGAAACTACTGCTAGTTGGCTCTATGATCTGGCCTAATCTGATGTATCTATAAGATATAAAAATGTGTCCGAATAGCTGCCCAATTTATTGGTCGGCCATGTTTTAGGAGCTCTTCGCATCCGCTGTTGACAGGCAGAGGAAAAGGGTTTGAATGGAGAGGCGGCTTTTGTTTCTATTTTTAGTGCGGATTTCACCTAGCTTACCCTAGCTTACACTCGGAGAAAAATATATGATTTTATGAAATATATTAATATTAAAAACAAACTGTATATATTGATAAATTTATTAACAGTTTGGTTAATAAAAATTATTTGTAATATTAAGTCAAGAAACATAAATGTTGATGTCTCGGTGCACAGGAAACTGCGGCTCTTTGGGGCGCATTAAGCCGCATGTGGGGGAATCATAGCCGGAACAGAACCATTCGGCTAGCTCCCATTCTAGGCATTCAGCTGCCAGATGCCATTGCCACTGCCTGGAATTCCACTCCACTCCGCAGCCATTCCGAATATTTGCTGACACTTTAATGCCAAAGCAATCTGGCAAGTGTTGATCGCTCCGACAACTAAATAAACTACTACCGAAAGTCAGGCGCAGGCCCAGGACAACCAAGCATCTGTGGCCGGCAGTGTCACTCAACGGCATCAGCATAAACCACAATGCCACGCCCCCCAATCCCAAATCCTAGTCACCGCCCCCCACTCGTCATGCCACAAACTGGGCCAAAATGTATTCATTTCAACACTCCAATGCGAACGGAGGGAGTTTTTGTTATACCGAGTCCGGCTCTGGGGTCTGGGGTTTGGGGTCTGGGTCCGGGTCCTTGTCCGGTTCTCAGTTCTATTCCGGTTTCCAATTTGCGTTCCTGCGTATTTTGGGGAAACAAATCAAAACAAATGAAATGAAATGAAATCAATTCAATGAAGCAAATCAAATTTCATGCGTATTTCGTCGCTTTTTCCTTCTGCTCGATGCCCGATACTCGACACTCGATGTTGGACAATAAAAATTTTCGGCCTGAAATCGAAACCGAAACCAAAGCCGAAACTGAGTAAAATCAAATCTGTTGCTGTTTGGCCCAAAAGTTGCGGGAAATATTGTATTTATGGCTGGGAATTGTTCGAGGGGGTGGCTGTTAACGGGAAATGGGCGTTAAATTTGTGTGTGTGTGTGTGTGTGGGGGTGGTCATGGCTATCGCCATGGGCCATAAAAATCTCTGGCAACAACATAATTTGTGGAAGTTTTCTTCATTTGCCCCATCTTTTGGCAGTATTCTCTCGATTTCCTTGTTCGGGCGTGTGTATTGTGCCTGTGTGACTGGCATGCAAATGAAAATCGACAATGGCATAAATTTTTCGGGTCTTAAATTGACTTTCGAACAAATACAAATGTTGCAACTCGGTTCAGATCCTGCCGAGCTGTCAATGCCACTGCCTCACTGCCTGACTGCCGGCTAGTCGCCAAAGAGTCAATTTATTCCGCTCAGCTGGAGGCAGATATCATCGCATATCATTTACATTTTCACGTGACGGCACCACCACCACCACCACAGTAGCACCTATGAAAACTCTCGAAGGCACCATCCGGAGGTATTGGGTCCCATTACTATTCACTTTTATGGCAGCGAAGCCTCTGATATTTGCGCATTAATTTCATATCATTAAACATTTTCCGGGGTATTATTATTTACCAAACTCCCAGAGACACGAGAGTGGCAAACGTACTGCAGATGGCGACCCGACCCAGTCCCAGTCCCACAGTTAATTGGAAATGTATTCAGGTGGGTGGTCCTTGGGGCGATCATGGGTTAAGCGCAATGCTCTCGGTTGCGTATTGAAATTTATGCGAGTAGCCAACTCTGAATGGGGAAATGTGTTTGTTTAGTTTAATGACGGTTATTATATTTCCACTGATTAATTATGGCCAATGATGCTCTCGATGACGGTAATGGTCCAGTCTGTTTGTTGTTTTTCTGGTTAGGCTATTAGCTTGATTAAAGGTTATGAATATTGATTAATAGCTTGCTCTTTGATTAATCAGGCCTTAAAGCAATAGTTACATACCTTTGTTTTTCTAATAAACTTCTGAAAAATTATTGCTCCATTTCCCAAATACTATCTTATACACCAGATGTCATTATGTAGTCCCCTAATAAATTGCAGGTCCCTCGACAACTACAACTTTTACGCTGGAAAAGTTTCCTTTCGAAAATGTTACTTTGTCGGGGATTTTAATAAAAATACGCCAGAAAATAAAACTTTCCCGCTAAGCAAATGCACCCCAGTGGTACTACAAAGTTTATATAATGGGTTAAGGAAAAATATTAATTTTCCACAACACTCCGGCAGGGAAAGGGTTTTACTGCTTCACTCCCCGCCGAAAAAAGTATGAAAACTCATTTAACAACTTGAAAGGGACAAAAAAAAAATAGGGGACACAGAACAAAAACACATCGCCAAATGCAAAACTTGTGTTGACACGACAACTGCCCCACCCAAGTTCACCCACCCATCCGACCAGTCACCGCCCACCTGGCTGAGCTTCTCCGCCCGGTGTTTGCTGATGTCTCTCCGTGCAAGTGGATTACCGGAAGGATGCACTGCACACACAGACAAAGTGTGGCTGTTTCTTTTACTGTTGATGTTGATGTTGCTGTTGGTGTTGCAACGTTGCTTTCGCAATTTCACTGACGGCGTGACAAACTTCGCACGTTGCACAAAAGACGGTGGGAGAACTTGAGAAGATTACTCAACGGCACCCCCAGCTCCGTCCCCTGCACCCTGTGGCTATATTTCCAGCGTTCCATTTTTTTTATGTGTAACACAAACCCGGTACTTAGTGAAAAGTGAAAAACCAGTGTAACAATGTTGAGCTTTTAACGGTAAATTGTTGCAAGAGCAAGACCAAAGACAAAACTTTCTTTTTCCAAATGAACAACAACAAAGTTGAATGAGGTGAGGAGGTCGCCATGCCAGGTGGTGGACTGGTTGGATGTGTCAAGTAAGTGCAATGCTTCAAGTTGAAATTTATGCAAAGTGCGCCAGTTTAGGGGAGAAGTACTTCAGTAGTGCCGAGAATCCCCCAACCGATCCCCAGACCTTTTGCGTTTTGAAAGAATCTTTTTGTAGTAATTGCATGCGAGAGCATTTTTTCTGCTTCGACAGGACTTTTTTGCACAAAAGTTTATCTCAGAAATAACAATCTAAACAATAGAGGATGCACTGTTATTATAATACTCCATCTTGAGACTTTGAATTTAAAGATTTCTCTGAAACTCTCTATTATAAAACAAAAATCCATTAAAAAGTTTAATCTAAGCTGTGGTCCGGAATAAGTATCTTTAATATATAGAATAATTTTCAATGTACTTTTTTTTTCAAACCGTCGTCTGTAACAACGAAATGACAATCTACAAGAGAAACTAAATGGAGCTTCACCCCAGTTTTGTCAACATAATCAAAATTTCTTGCTGCTCCAAACTTTTAATAAGGATCAAGTTGCCAACAAATAGCTGCAATAGCACCAGCTGCAAGTGAAAGCCAGCTAATGGCCAAAAGTCTGGCTAGTTTCGCCCTTTAAGACAACTTGGCCAGCTGGAGGAGAAAAATTAAAGACACTTTCAGGACACTTTCTGGAAGGGACCGGCCAAGCTGTCAATTGTCCGCAACTTTCGGTCGGGGGGCCATCACATCGGACCGGACCAAAAGCCAAAACCAATGAAATGCCACACAACTGACATGCTGACTGGCAGCCTAAGCGCTTCCCTGGCTCCTTGGCCAGGACATCCTGCTGTTGCTACTGCTCCCTTTGTTGCTACCGTTGTTGTTGGTGCTGTTGTGGCTCCAGCTTCAGCATCAGTTCCTTCCACTGCCACCGGGAACAGGGTATGGACCTGGCTTTCCGTCCGGGTCGCAATGAATGACATGCAAGTCCGTTGTGAGCGTGATCCATTCGACCCACTCGACGCTTGTTTGACGAAATCGTAGCTGAGAGCCGGCGCCAGAAGGACAAAGGAAACGATGTCCTGGCACGCAACATTTGCCTCACCGCAGGCTAGAGATGTAAGCTTATTAAGCTAATATTGCACTATCGATTAAATACAAATTTATAATAATGAACAAATGTAATGAAAAATACCATATTATTTTGTAAACAAAATTTTATTTTTAGGAAAATTAAATTAGGACTTCGATATAGATGCCATCTCTACCGATACCAACTCCAATTGATGAGCTTTTGGGAAAGGAAAGAAGCCACTTGGTTGACTGTCTGTCAGTTTAGCGTTGTCACTTCAACTGCGGTGGGCAGGGGCGGGGGCAATTGACTGTAAGTAGCCAGGAGCCAAAGCTGAAGCAGGATGTAAGACCCAGCAAGGACCCCAGTCCGAGCCGATGCAGCTTGCATGGCATTAGGATTAGAAGTGTTTATGCAAATGCGGACAACTTTGAGTGATTGCACGGCAGGCGCTTAAAAGACAGGAACTTGGCTTTACAGCCACTCCTTGGCCACCAGCCACTTGGAATGCCACCAGTCTTGTGGCATCGCGCCATTTAAAAAACATCTGGGCTTAAATTGATTTCAAATCGTTTACATAACTCGGGGTGCTCAAATTACATTCCAGACTGGCAGCCAGAACATATCTGATATCCTGTTGCGCGGAAAAAGCCGTAACAAAATAAATTTAATGCATTTTCTCTAAAAATAACATAGTTGTGTAAATGGTATTTTTATGAAAAAGTCTATTGATAGTTAAAATCACTCTCGCGAAGCAAATATCATCAATATAACAGCAATCAAATGCAATTCAACTCGTAGATATGCATTTTCCCAGGCATTGTGCTTTTTCCTTTTTTTCTGTTGTTACCACACAAAAAATTGACCGTTCTGAGCTTTTATTTGTGGTTATCCCTTTCGGGTTGCAATTGCAATTAAATTCTCACACATTTTAAAGTGATTTTTGCATTTTTTCACCCTATCTGCTGAATGGGTATGATTTTATGGTGTGTACTCGAACTTAACCAATGCAATTTCCGCTCTTCGTTTAAAATTGTTAATTCGATGTGCATTTCGAATTGGGTTTTGGGGCGGGGAATGTCAGCGAAGAGAGTTCAAGTGCTGGCCACTTTTATCGGCATTGTTGCATAATTATAAATCTCATTCGGGCACATATTACGGACCACAACGACCGGATGCTGCGGAAGAGCCTCGCCCAATTTGCATATCGCCGAACAAAGAGAACACCACATTAAAAACGCAAATCAAAACGAAGGCAAATGCTTGACACAGTTCTGGTAGAGGAGGCCTTTGAGGGGCACTGGGAACCGAAGATTGCAGAATCTTTTTTCAAAACAACAGCAGCATCAGCAGCAGAAACAGCAGCCAAACCGCAACAATGGCAAAGTCCTTGGCAGAGTGTTTCACTTTCACGCCGCAGCCACAAGGATCGAGTCCTGAGACTCGAGACTCACTCACCCAGTAGCGCCAACAGATTTCTAGTAAGTAATTGCTGCAGTTTTCGATTCCCCTTTTCCCTTTCGGAGAACCCTCTCCTGACTAGCGTCTTCCCCTTGTAGAGACCCTGGCTTAATTGTCTGCAGTTTTCCTTTCTTTTTAGCCAGCTGGGCAAAGTTTTGCTTTTGCCTACTCCTACTGGTTTTTTCCAAACAGCTTTAAAGCGAATCAATTAAGCTGAGCACAACAACCACAAATCGAGGAACTCGTTGCCGGAGTCTTACTGTCATCGGTCGGGTAATTGAAGTTTAAAAATGACAGTTTCCTAATTGCCGTTTTTGAAGGTAATCTCTGCTGTGCGGCATCTCCTGAAATATAGTTGAAAATATGAAAAAATTCCTTCTTATATTATTAAAAGAAACTAAGGTTAGGAGAAAATTTATAGATAGTTAATCTATAGACATAGTTCGGCTCTTTAAATAAACAATCCAAATTTTAAAAGATGGTTCGATATAAAAATTAGATATATATGATATATATCTACAAATCTTTAAAGGTAATCTGCTCAAGGATCGGGTGAAAATTAGCAAAAATATAGACATTAGGCTGTGGGCTATAGAACGCCTCCCCATACATTCCTAAATTTTGAAGGAGCTCTCCTTAGAAAAATGGACAAAAAAACAAAAATATTTTTGTATAGGGGTTTTGATGAAGGTTTTGATGGGAAATCGGTTTACAAATCGATTAAGGTATTCCGCTCAAGGATCAAAACATTCCCCAAGGGAATTCCACAAGACTAAACGCAATGAGACATTTTATTTAAGCGAAAAACATTATTAATTGTCAATATCAGAATTACACAATTACGCAAATTTCACAATGACAGCCTTCTTCAATCTCCCACACAATCATGGCCAAACTGAAATGTTTCAATCAAATATTCAGTTTGTTCAACGGGCATGTGCCAAAGCCGAAGCTGTGGGCGTGATTAATTCATTGATAGATTCAAATCAAACACAACTCAATCTGTCGGCAATCAACCTCGGTTTCTGTGAATTTCTTATCTACACTTGCCACATACATATATACGTACATAAATTAATTTCAGTGCAGCCTGCAGGCATTCTGGCCGTCAGACGGCTGGCCGATTGGACGGCGACGACAGTTGGCCAATTGGACACTTGGTACAATCATGGCCAGATGATGGCCTCGCAATCGCACTTGCACTTGCACTTACTGCCGTTGTCGCTGCTGATTAATTTATGCCAATATGCAATTTTCACACCAACGAGCAGGGTCCTGCAAAGACAGCCCAAACGCATAATTGCATGGGTCTGGGGCTTATTTATGGCGCCCGAATGCCACCAGCCACCAGCCACCGGCCACCATCTCGCAACTCCCGGCCGACATCCGCCCCAGGGTCAAATTAAGAGCTGCTGAAATGGCACGGAGAGAGGTCAACCTTATGGAAAATGACTCTGAGCAAAGGTCATAAATTGAGCTGTCAGCTGGCAAATATGTTTTAATCATTTACATGAAAAATCTCAAGAAATACGAAAATGTCGAAATTTTCTTGCTTTTAGTTAATTGCTGCTCCAAGATCTGCCCGGGATAAGCGAAATATTATCATTTTTCCTTAAAGCCTGAAATGAGTTCACCGGAAAATGAATGCCAAACATGTCAGTTGTCCCAAGTTGTGGGAGTGCCAAGGGAAACTTTTCCTCCCAACACGTGTGCATTTTATGGAGCTCAGTAAAAACGAAAAACCAACTCACAGCTTCCAGGTATTGCATTTGATTAGGTAAAATACAAAAAAAAAAGCTCGAATCAGGTGAAAAAAAAATGTTTAAAATTTGTTTTTGGATATTATGATATTGCAACTAGGCAACTGAACTAGAGAAATTTAATTGGTGGCCGAAAGGAAAAAAGCAGCAGATTTGGAATTCTGTTACCTGGCAACCCAATCCGCATTCAAAATTTGCAACAAACCGCAACACTCGCCCTGTCCCACCCTGCCCCACTTAAACCACCCCCGCCCAATTTTTTGTTGGATGATGGTTGTTGGAACCTGTCAAAATGCTCGCCCGCCTGTCAACCACAAGACAACACAAAAAGCATTGGACAATTTGCTCGGCACCGGATTAGATTGCTCTGGTACGATCTTTACTTATCCGGAGGGTTGATGGGGTTGGGGCTGATGGGGGGATGGCAATCAACGTCAGGCATGTTTCAGAGTTGTTGCCCGTCTGATGGATTGCCAGGGTTGCCTGGTTCATCTAATAAGCAATGCACACGTCTGTACTTTTGTATTGAATTTTTGTGCACCAGCCACCGCTTAAAGAGCCGTGAAAATTCGCTTTTGCTCTGCTAGGTATAACTGTATGGTATTTGCCTTTGGGCCATTTTTCCCGGCTATATATGTATGTATGTTTGAGTGTGTGTTTGCCTTGACAAATGATGTTTGAAGGGAAAGTTAACTGGGGCGGCATGTCGCTGGCCATTTTGTGGCTTTCTCTCGGTTCTAGAAAAAAAATATAAAATTTATATACAAATTTGAATTATGGCTAAGGGCGGCGGCGTATACCTTTTTCCTGGTTCTGGTTCGGGCCCTGTTTTTCTGTTTTCAGCTTTCAACAAAACTCTTCCCTTACTTTTTGCGTTTTCTTTTAGGTCACCGCATAATAAATAACTGTGGATGATTTTTTTCCCCGTTCTGATACAACCGGTTTTTCCATATAATTTATGCAGGTTAAATTTGCAATTTTTTTTTCCAGGAATGAGCCCATGTTTAAGGGCAATTATGAGGCTGTCAAATATATATTCCGACAATTGCGGACGGGCGAAGCTTTTGGGCCAAGCTTTAAATTGGCAGAAGGACGCCTTCAAGCTTTTCCCCAGCCTCCTCAGCGTTTGTCCTTAGCATTTTGTTGTCTTTTCATTAGGACAAAAGGCAACTGTCCTTGGCCCCCTTGGGGTCCTTCAGTTTGCCTTGCACTTGAATGTTCCGTCCGTTTGCACGATGGTCCTGGTATGAATTGGGCTCTCCTTTTGTCCATTTCATGTCCTGGCCATAAATTGTAACTAACATCTCGGCGGGCAGCGCGGATAGGAGGGATTCCCCGAGATGGTTTAATGCATATTTATACCACCTAAATGGCTAATGAGCAAAACGTGCCACACATGCAGCCAATTTTTGAGGCATGAATATGCGAAAACACGAAGAAAATACATTAATTAAATTTTCTCGCCGTCCGATCCTTCGCCCAGGAGGAAACTGAAAAAGACGCAAGGGTGTAACTTGTACTCAAGAATGTAAGCACGGCCGGGCCTCGGAAATCAACCGGGGAATAGTCGGGGAAATGGAGGACCTATAAAGAAAATCATGCCCGGCCATGTGTGTCTGAATTCTGATTGTGAATAATGCCGAAGAAACAAAGAGCAGACAGGCGAAAAAGGAAATAACGTGGCGGAGAGTTTTCCCTTTGCATTATTTATAAGAATAAAAACCAAATAATGAAGCCACATAAAAATGCCAGGGCTTAAACAATATTGCGGATATTACAAACAAAAGATAATAATATAATGAGCAATAAGCCAAAGGCGAATAATAAAGGCTGGCTAAAGGGAAAGAATCCAAGCCACCGCAGGAGAATTCAATTATGTGCGATAAACAGAAGTCATTAAATATTAAAGTGCTAATGAAAAAGGAATCGCTGGCGATTCGAAAGGAGGTTCTCCTCGGAAATAAACGATTCGAAAGAAGCAAATACGGGATTGGAGGAGGCCGCTGAACAAAAGGTTAAAGGGTAAAGTGAGTGGGAGGAAAGGAGCTCAAATATTTCTGGGAAACGACGGAAAAAATTAATGACAATGGGAAAATGGCAAAGTGCAAATACTCGGCGAAAAACAAAATGAGTTTTTCCTGCGCACCAGGTACGACGACTACGTTTCAACCATCTGGCGCCATCCATTTGATTCACATGCATATTTCTGCCACCGGAGGGGAATTTTACAGTATTTTGATTTGTTATATATTGTGTTGGTTTGGTCTTAACTTTTTTCCCTCGCTGTGTGCTTGTTTGTGGGCTGTGTACTTTGTTGTGCATGCACAACCACACCCCATACCATCCCACCCACACCCACACATGTTCCGGTTTTGGTGCTAATTTTACGCTCCTCTAATTCCGCATTATGAGATTATTATGCTCGGGCTTTTTGGGGTTGCAGCTTTGTCGGCAAAGCAGCTGCCCTATGTATTTTGGGGTTTGCGGGCAAATAAAATATTCCATTTGATCCTGTTGTCTTGGTCATGATTTGGCCAACCAGTAATGAAGGTTTCCATTAAGTGACACCATGGATTGCAAACCAAACAGGAGCCACAACATGGAATAAATTATTAAAGCACAGCGATAAACAATGTTGCAGAAAATTGAATTTTGGGTGACATATAGATCATTCTGGGCAATTAAAATTTTCTAAATACTTTATGATACTTATAAACCTAATTCAGCCGTTTATTATTAAACCAACTTGCATCTCAGCAATTTTAAATTACAAAATTTTAGTAATTTTGTTTTTACAGCCAGTTTCCACTTCTGCGACCAACTGTCGAAATGAACCAGAAAATCACAGGCGGAGACAAACCGCGAATTTCAAAACCAAAACCAGATTTTATAATCATGCAATTAATACATGGTAGAGTGCTGGACAAATGAAATCTACGTCACTTTTGTGGCTGCACCTGCCAGCACCTGATACTGATACCTGCTTGCTGCACCATGCCCCCCTCTAAGCCGCTCGGTGTGCGGTGCACTTTCCAGGAAATAAATTATAAATAAAACGCATCGACATCAACACGAAACGCTGTCATGATTCTACTCAGCCCTTCGACACAGGACTCTCCCATTTACGGCGGGGCGACCAGATTAAATATATCCATTTTTTGGGCACTCTCCGTGGTGCGGATGCTTTATTTATGCCATGAATAAATGCAAATTTTCCAACGCCACAGCAGATTTTGCAACATATGAGAACGAAACTAGGAGGCGAGTGGTATGCGGGTAAGAGAGAGCACGCCAAAGGACTCCCCAACATCCGTAGCGTGTCCTTTGCATAATAATAACTTGTAAATGTCATGTAGCCCGCTCCATCAAAAAAAAAAGGAGCGGGAGCTTCAGCTTGGAAGCTTGAGAGTCCTGCTCCATCTGGGCCGCCCAAGAATTAGCATTTAATACGAGCCATAGGGCCAGGATTATTAAAGTCCTAATATGGATAAAATATTACCTTTCCGAAGAAAGTTACCGGGAAAGTAAAATATGCACTTAAAGTTAAAAAAAAAATTAACGCAATGTAAACATTTCGCGGACTCCCCGTTTGTTTGTTTGACTTCCTCCAATAAGCTTCAACTCCTCGACCCTTGGGAAACCGATTAGATTGAGGAGTTTGTTGTTCCAGGGAGGGCGCTACTAATTGACCGGAAATGAGAAAAATTGATTTATTTGCCTGGCTCAAGGCCGTGACGCTCCAATCATTGCGATAAATGCCAAGATAAAATCAATTGCGTTGCCAATTTGATTGATTGGAATGCGATTAAACTAATCCAAGCAATAAGAATCGGTTGATTAAAGTAATTTGTCAGCTAAGGTAATAAAAAACCAATATTATCTCACACTAAAAGTACCTTTAAAATGGGTTTTAAAAAAAATACATTACGACACGGTTCACCAAAAACACTCTTCTAAAAAATTACGCATACGCCACGTATCCTTTAAGTGAACCATAACCTTTTTTTTAAGGAAATCAGGAATCGCCATTTGCTTTAGCATTAAATCCGAAATAAGTAACATGTTTAATTATTTATGGTCCTCTTAGGGACAAGGCCTCTCAATGGTATGAAACGGAAAATTTGTAGGACATCCAACCGACATCCTCTCATTTTTGCATTGGCAAGCGTTTTTTCTGGCTTTCCTTGAAGCAGGCCACTTGTGAGCGATACTTTTGCAACAAAGACAGAAACAGAATCACAGGCAGAAGGGCAGATTGGCTAGGAAAAGGAGGAGAATACACTGGATCCTGGATTCTGGAGGCAGACACATGCGGAGAGCCATTTGAAAACTATTACGCCCAAGAGATTCATTCAAGTAGTGCGGCATTTATAACTCAAATGTTTCCCAAGTAACAAAAAGCCTAAGAACTCAAGAGGAGCAGAGTAGCAGGCAAAGGATTTGCAGGGAATCCTGAAAATAGATAGTGATGAGCAGAATACATATGAGGAGATGGAAGATAAATATTCAATATCTGTTTTCTGGATAATACAATAATATATAAATAAAAGAAAATAATAGCAGCCCGACTTTAGTCAATACAAACTACAATAATTATTTTGACATCACCACGGTAATAAATAGGAAATTCAGTTTCTGAGCTTCGGATATCTTTATTATCAGTGAATTTTTGGCCAAACAATGACCTTCAACGAAATCTCCTTTTCCAACTATAACGAAGTATGACAGGAAGGCAAAGAAACTGTGGAAACAATGTTAAAAACGGCAGCACAGAAAATCCATTCCCCTGCTTTTTATTAGAATGTGTCCATGGGGACGTGGGCGCCAGCCATTGTCTGGATGCTCTCAGCCGAGTGCCTCGTTCCCCATGAATCTCTATCGCTCCCCGCACGGGTATATAATGTATAGATATGTCTGTATAGTTTGCTATATGTTTCTTAGCACGTACTTATCTATGGCAGCCACTGGAACAACAATGCCACTTGAAACAACAATAAAAACTTTGCTGAAAACAGAAAAAGCCAGATACTCTTATATGTGGACAAGTCTCCGCTCCTGCATAAAAAGGAGGTAACACCATAAAATATGAAATGTACAAAAGGTCCAGATTTTAATGGAGAAACCAAAAGATTTTATGATTTACTTTGCATTACTCGTGAACTTTGTGAGTAACAACCCTTTGAACAAGCACTTCCTTTCGAACTTGGCTAATTTATTTATTTATCTTTCATGTACAAAGATCAGATTGTTGCTACTTGGCTGGACCAATCGGATTTTAGGCTTTTTAATGATTGTTTCTCAGGAAATATTTCCCATTCTTGCAAACGATTCAATGAGGGCAACCTATTTTCGAATTCCACTAGGCAATTGAAGTACTTTTCCTTTTAATTTGCTTCAGAGCTCCAGCTGAACCAAAATCAAAAATATTACTAACTATAACTTAACAAATATTACTATACAATAACTTACAAATGTTAAACTAAACAAAGGAAGTAGACTTTTGTTACATATTCCTTTTATCCACAGGGAGAAAATCTTTTTTACTCTTGGGTACAAAACCCCGAAAGCACTCTTTGACACTTTAATAATTGCATTTTTTCCATTCACCTAAGATGGCCACACATGTTCTTGAGTTACTCAAAAAAAAATAATGAATTCATCTATATTACTATTTTTACTTTATTAATTCACACAATTAATATCAAAAATTAGTTCTTAATTAATCTTTGTTTTACTTGGACGACCCTGTCGTTTCTGGCTCCAGGAATAAGCTAGCCTATCCAGAAAGGGGTCGCATGATGGCGGATGACTCAGGAGGGGTCCTTCAGGTGTCTGACTTTCTTTCTGTTTAATGCAAAGGAAATAGTTGTGGATGTCCACTTCGACACCGGTCAAATAACGGTTTGCCGTCTCGCCTATTTCAAAATAAAGTTTCCTATAATTGCACTCGAATATAAAATATATTACCTAAAGAAGCAGCAATAATAGCACTAAGCAAGACCACTTTAAATAAGTTTCGCAAGCCCATCTTTAGCAGCTTAACTACGAATACTAGAAGGACTCGAAATAGCACTGCCCATTTTAGCTAATTTTTGCTAAGGTTACGCCAAATTAATTTTGTCCCCCTTAAATGCGTTATAACAATGGTTATATAAAGGCATGTATAGAGTCTCGTATTCTCAATACACCCCAAAATTATTTAAAATAATAAAATATACTAATAAATTTTTATTATCTGTTTTATTTAGTGCTGAAAGTTTTTTTATTTTCTGAGAAATTTTCGGGTTCTACATTCTGAATATTCATAATTTCCCCAGCAGAATAGAAATTTTAAAAATTAAATTTTATATTATTTAGAAGTTATTCATCGATGAAAGTAACTGATTTTGATCTGAAAGTCCTTGAAGCACAACTAGCAATAATTTTAATATTTTTCCATTTTTATACCTATATTCCTATATTTTATAATTTAAATAAAAATTAAAATCCTTGCCCGAAAATAAAATATACTATCAATTTATTTTCAAAACTGGCCCTTTATTGTATCATCTCCTTAACGGAAACATTAATACAAACATGGATCATTCCTAAACATGAACTGTAAGGTTGTTGAGATTCAGATTTCTAATTCCAGTTTTATATCCACTTGGTTTATACTTTGCATTTGCCATTTCCTTTGCCTTTGCTAGAGCTACCAGCACAGAGAAAAATAAAATATACAATCAATTTCTTTTTCGTAATTATTCCTTTATTGTATTGGCCGAACAATTAACGGAAACATTTCTACAAAATTGGATCATGCCTAACCAGCAATATTAATATCGTTGGTATTTGAATTTGAACTACCTCTACCGCCACCGCCGTCTTGGGCATTTGTCATAGCCAGAGCTACCAGTACGGAGAAAAGGCCTAGGCAGAACTTCATGTCTGAGAGTCTAGATGGAGTTTGAAAGCGAAACGAAGGATTTCTCCATATATAAGTTTAGTGTTACATAAATAAGTTATATAAATATGAAATATAATTGACACGCCAAATTTATTCCGGTATATGATTAAATAAGACCATTTAAAACGTTAAAGGTTATCGTTAAAATGTCACAGTTACATATTACATACATATAATAAACATATATATTTTTTGTTTGTTTTTAGTTTATAAGTTCCCAAAATGTATGAAAAATGTATGAAACATTACTGAAAACTAACAAATGAAAGATTGCATAATAACCATGAAGTACATACATATATCTGAAATTTTTCATTTAATGTTTTGAAAATGTTGGCTTAGAATACTGAGATTCTTTCAAAATGTTTCTGATGTCTTTTCCAAACTATGAAATATTTAAATTGAAAAATTTCTCTACGGTTTCGGGTGCAGGTGAGGTTTTCACTCTTAAATATTCCTCCTTCCTTCTAAAGTAAATATTGCACCGTTTAAGATCACTTAATATATTTGAGCTCTCTACTAAACGATTGTTTTGAATAAAAAGACAATTTTGCTTTGTTAAGCGAGTTCGACAAAGAAATTCAGTTTGCTGAGAAATTTATTTGAAACTTGAGATATTGGCACTGACTAACTTGCATGAACTGAGATTTCTAGACCGAATTATACTCTGAAATGTGTCCCTTTGAATGAATCTTTTTAGTTTCTTTTTGGGATAGATAGTGTCCTATATCCTGCATCTA
The DNA here is from genome assembly GCF_017639315.1 of Drosophila ananassae. Lineage (NCBI taxonomy): Eukaryota > Metazoa > Arthropoda > Insecta > Diptera > Drosophilidae > Drosophila > Drosophila ananassae. The sequence continues at coordinate 11,563,988 of NC_057927.1, read as the reverse complement.
TGAAAGAATTACTTAGAATTTTATATTTTTTCTTGTTTATATTAAAAACTACACATAACCAATAACAGAAAATATATTTGTTGTTTTTATACAAGTTTTATTTCATTCAATCATTGGATTGTTTCAAAGTTATTTAAAAAAGTTTACTTTGAGGGGGCAGGAGCCTCCGCTGGCTTTCCAACAGAGATTTTGTTAGTGTTAGTATTTTCGTTTTGTCCATTGGCAACGGCCAAAGCCAGGAGCAGGGTAACGAAGGCTGATAAGTACTTCATGTTTGCTGGTCGAAGACGTTGTGGAAGATCAATCTCAAATGGCCCCTTTTATACTTGATGGCCTTAAGTATTTCTAATCACAAGATCAGTTTTATTAGTCAAAGGGACGCTTACTTTTAAATAGACCATAAATAAATTAATGCCTGTAAATAATTGAATTATAAAAAGATTCTCTTTATTAATAAAGTACTTGTATTAAGTAAAAATCATAATTTAAATAAATTGTAAAAAACACATATATGACTGCGCTTTTTTCTTTTATAGTTAGTTTGAGAAAGGAATTAAAGCTCAAGCAAAAGTAATAAGAAATTAACAATTTATTATATTCCTCGAAATGGAAAGAATTTTAAATTACCGATGAAAAACAATTTAATTCCATAAGTGAAACAAATTAGACTCAAATGTCTACTGTTACGTGTCGGAAAAGCAGTCGACCCGGCCCGTGATGAAAGTGCCACGAGTATTAGCCATTGGAAGTTCTCTGCTCCTCGTTTTTGGAGTTATCATGACCTTCAACTGGATGATAAGTCGCAGTCTTGTCTACAAAATGTCTGGCGCGGCTCACAGAAAGCACGCTGACTTGAAAAATGCCATAAAAAGAACATCCAAGCCACATCCAAAGCGAAAGAAAACCACTGTCCAGGGAAAAACCCGGAAGCTGAAGCAACCTGTTCTCAAGAAACAGCCAAGGGTGACCTTTGATAAACTGAACTCCAAGAACGAATCTGGTAAATCCTATCTCTCCCTGCTCGATATCTTGAAGGCAAAGAATCAGCCCAAACATGGAAAGAATATATTTTTCCTGCAAACCACGGGTGTCCAGAAAGAGGAGACACTGCAACTCATTAAGTTGACGGCGCGAGAGGCATGTGCCATTGAGTCGGCCGCTCTCCACAATCCAGGCCTCACTGTGTTTGTGCTCTTCGCCGGCGCCACGCACCGGATGTACAGTGGAAATCCCTGGATCAGAAGCCTCAATTTCTACAAGAACATTCGCTTGAGGCGCCTAAATCTGTTGCGCTACGCGGCCGGTACTCCCATCGAGAAGTGGATTAAGCTCGGCAAGATCTACAAATCGAAGTACATATTTCCCCACGCCTCCGATCTGCTGCGGTACCTGACCCTGTACAAGTATGGCGGAATATATCTGGACCTCGATGTGGTGGTACTGCGAAGCCTGGAGAAAATGCCACCGAACTTCACAGGAGCTGAGACAAGCAAGTCCTTGGCGTGTGGTGTCATGAAAATGTCCAGCACTGGCGAGGGACATCAGATAGCCGCTTTGTGCCTGCAGGACCTTCAGGCCAACTTTAATGCCAACAACTGGGGTAGCATTGGACCAGCTGTAATAACCCGAGTGGCCAAAAAAACCTGCAACACCACCCGCATCCAAGCGATGATCGACAAACCCAGTCACTGCAAAGGATTGACGGTTTTCGATGCAAAGGCTTTCTATGCCATTCCCTGGAGACAATGGATGGACTTTTTCAGGAGCAGTTCTCTGAATAAAACTCTGAAAGCCACGTCTAACTCCTATGTGATTCATGTGTGGAACAAATTCTCGAAATTCCAAAGGTTAAGGGCTCGTGAGATCACAGCGTATACCAAATATGCCAGAACGAACTGTCCCAGGGCCTTTGCAGCTGCGGGGGACTTTTTCTAAAACCCAGATCTATGTGTAAGCTACTATTAATTAATGCTAAATTAACCAAGACTTCTTAGTTGCCTTTAATAAAATTTTAAAAGTCCTTAACTTCAAAGCAAAAACCGTATTTTTCTAATACTAATCAGCTTAAAACTTAAAAGACAATCATATTTCTGATTCATGATGGAAGGAACTTATTTTCTGATAAAATATTCATAATATATTCCCATAGCTCTGCCAATTCATCCTCCTTTCTTTGTTGTCACAGCGCCATAAAGAACTAATTAATTCTTGCCAAATAAAGCCAAAGTAAATAGCCAAAAGCAATTTGGCTGCCCGGGCATTATTAAAATTTTATAAAATATCTCGCGGCGCTTTCAAGTTTTGTATAAATATTTTGCCATCATTAAGTATAAGCCATGGCTGGGATTTGTTTATGCAAAACGCTATTTTGGAAGTTGTTGGCTAGATATTTATATTTTTCCTCTAAACACTTAAAAGGCCGCAGACGTCCAATGACCGTGCCTTCAGCCAACTCTTGATCTACGGCCCGAGTCGGTAGAACTAATGCTTGAATTTATTGTGACTTTTGGCACTGGCTGCAACAGCTGCTGCATATTATGTGGCACCCAGCAAAACTTCACCCAGAAATGGGGGGGAAAAAAAGCTGAAAAACTGAAAGGAACCAAAGCACACACATGTGTCTCCTGCTCAGTTTTATCTGCTGTACTGCACGCGGCGCATTTGCATATTTCGGGCACAGGAGTCACAGCGACTGCCGTGGCAACAGTGGCAGGAGCTGAGTTTTTATTTTTATTCCATTTTTATTAATGCGAAAAATGTAATTTCAAGCATTTGCAACTGCAGTGGGCCTTAGGGGCTGCACGTAAGCCAGACCCCACCCAAAAAAAAGTGGCATTTGGAAAATTGGAAATATTTCATAGAAAAATTGGATAAGGAAGCAGCTTAACTTTAAGGTTGAATATTGCTAGGTTGAATGATTTTCAGTCTTATTAAAGAATGAATATATAAATGAGATTATAGTTACACTCGATGAAACCGATAGTCAAATAAAATCTAATGTTTTCCCCAACATTCATAACAAACACTAATCCAATCAAAACACTTGATTAGATTCCCTCCCTTTAGCCTTTCTATTTGACTTTTTGCTATGTCATGTCCATTGGGTCAGATGAAATTCGGAGTCGCAACTTCCATTTGCATTTGTCACGCTCGTTAGACTTTGGGAATTCCCATCGGGAGATAAGTAATTTTCGGATACAGAAAGTCTGCCGCGTGACTTGAATCCCTTCCAAGGTCATAACCAAACGGAGTTCATGGAGCTTCCAGTAAGGCCTTTCTAAGCTGGAAACTATTCTTGTAGTTTCAATACTTGTTTTAATATTGTACTCCATCCTAGGAATATCTCATAAATAAATATTAAAAATAACTGAAACCGTTTTGACTCACACTGGGCTCACTTGGCAGAGACCGAAGTATAAATGTCTGAGAAAAGCTCTCAAAGCTGAAATCCTTTGGCTTTATCTAAGCACTGGTAATAGTATGGAAGATAAGACCGAGTCTCTCTCGGCCACAATTCCACAGCCTGTAAGCAGGACTCGGTTGAAAAGGATGATAGAAAGCAAAATACCCGGAAAGAGGATTACAGGCAAGACAGTGTGCCATAGAAATTGTAAATACCTTGGATATAAAATGCAACAAGTTGTTTCAAAAAACTCAACCACATCTTTAATATTAAATGGAAGAATTTGAAATTTTAGTTGTGAGCTAACCAAGTCAAAGCTTAAATGGGTGGCTTTTCAATAAAGAAATATTCTGCAAAATAATACAACTATTAGGTTAACACGAAAATGAAGTCACAAAATATTTTCACTTCAAAACCGCATTTACCTTTCAAATTGTTTTCCATTTCATTTTCCATTGCGCGCTGAATGCACACCTACGCTGAACAAAAACACCAGAATCTAAAATTTAAATGAAACAAAGCTACTTGATTAAATTTCAGAAATGATTGCCCGCCGAAATGAATGCTATGGCACATTGAAATTTTACGAATGAGTGCCCGGAATGCAGCACGTTCTTGCATTATGATTATTATTGTTGCAGTGGCCCCAAACACACACACACTCGCAACAACAGAAGAAAATGGCGCGCCGGCAAACGGCGGCAACGGAAAGCGGAAAATATAAAGCCAAATATTTTTGTGGCTGCACAAGGAAGTGGCCAAAAGCGCACTTTTCATAATCTCCTGCATTTTATGGTCGAGCGATGGCGGCAGTGGCAAGCAACCGGCGAACCGACCGAACAACAGAGCCAGCTGAAAATTCAAATGAATACCAAATTGTGGCAAATGCCTCGCGCAATGCTGCCACAAAGCCTTTGCTGCCACCATAGTCCCCTCTGAGGATATCCCCCAACCCATAGCCCTCCCAACCCCATCCGGTCTTGTTGGCGGAAACAGCTGTTTCCTTTACACAGACAACTTCTGACCCGATCTCACTCGCCCCCCACCCATTCCCCCAAAGATGCTGCGAAATTATTATTACATTTTATGCCAATTCAACGAATTTTCCATGTGCATTGTCTGCGCCTGCAGATGAACCCCCGGGTTCCGGGTCGGTCGGGAGTGGGTGGGCCTTAAGTTTGCTGTAACTTAATTAAAGCCACCTCCCGCTGCACCAAACGGAAGCTATAAATTTAAAATGCGGCACGAGCTTGCCACAAAAATCTTGATGCTTTAGCTGCGTAGTTTGTTTGTTTTTGGCTGCACAGGAAGTTCATATTTTTTCAATTTAGTCTAATTTTTATTTTTAACTAGAGATTAATTTCAAGGCATTTGAAAGCTTTTAACACCCTTTAAAAAAATTAAGAGATATTTTACAACAAACTAATTAAAAAAGTTAAAAAATTCAATTTTTATGAAAATAATAAAATCAAACAGAAATCATTAACTACTTTTGTGGTCTTAGTTTCTGTTTGGGAAATGCATAGATTTTTAGAGCTATAGAGTTATATATATTTTGTAATTGGTGCTTTAATATAAGTGTGAAAATATATACAAATATTGTATTGGCTTGGATTCATCATTCTCACTTTTACAATATACCCTTGTTCTCAAAAAGTACCCAGTATACAAATGGGCCATGAATGTTCGTCCAGAGTAAAATAAATGAGCTCCGGCCCTGCAACTTAAATTTTTGAAACGCTACTATGCGGTGGCGGCGACTTTCCGCTAATTTTGTATGCGGCCCACACAAATCTTGTCATTATTACAGCCAGGACTATACTCTCTGACTCCGACCCCAGCTCAAAGAGAACTGGACATTGCGGTCTGGTGTCTGCTTTTTGCTCGTTTGATTTGCTCCATTAATTTTGAGCAAAAGCGGAGTTTTTGGCCCCGGGAAAGTTCTGTGACAACAGCGGGGACCCTGTTGGGCCCGTTGATTTGTGTGGCGCTTTTCTGGGTGATTAAGTCATTCATCAGGCGGCTGCTTCGGCTGGGACAAGTGGAAATAAGAAGGCATTTCGCGTTCTTGTTCTTGTTGGCGTTCTCTTCGTGGTTTTCTAATGAAGCGTCATGCCGAATAATTAGAGAAGGCATCGCGGCCCGCCGCTGGCTTATCTAGTTTCCAATTTTTCCACTCACTTTTTTCAATTAAAAAGTTTTTCCTTTGTCACGGTAACGCAATAAATTTCCGGAGATTATTGCACTGGAAATTCTATATAAATAATATTATATATAAATAAATTAATATTTCAATTATAAAATTATCAACATTAATAATAGAACTTATTATTATTTAATCATAAATTTGTATTTTTCTCCTATTGTCCTTTTAATTGTAAATGGATTTTATCGATCTTCAGTTTTCTTAAATTTTTCGTTCTGTGACCCACGCGGCGTATGCGTAATAAGCATTCAATGATTGGGCACACAAAGCAGCCTTAAGCTCATTTAATTGGTATTAATAATGGCCCAGGACCATGGCAAGCTGTTGCCAGGGTAACCTGCCAGAAGGTTGGCCTGAAAACGAGCTTAATGGCGTGGGGGGGTCTCCTATGGCGCCAAGGAGCATCTGTGAAGGTCATCGCTAAGTAGTTTTGTTCTGACATTGGCATGCTCGCCAGGAAAAATGCTTTGATAAGCGGTGCAAGCGCCCATTCACTGTAATTTTATAGCTCAAAGCATATTTGCTTCGTTTTCTTTATTTTTAGCTTTTTCCATCTTATTTTTCCGCTTCCATTGTTTTACTTTGAAAGACTTTCGACTTTGAAAGGCAAATTTGCTTATATATTTGCTAAACTTAACATTTGACTGAAGGGGCCCGCAAGAAAAGAGCTAAACTCTATCAGTGATCTGAAGCGCTACAAAGCCAAAAATGCATTACCAGAAGGCATAACTCATGGGCAATATAGCATCAAAAACTCAGAACGAGATATTTTTTTTCGATTTTTTGTCAAATTTTCTGGGGGTACCCTTCAGAAATGCTAAAAAGTGCATGGGAGGGCAATATAGCCCCCCGCGATGGCTATATCTTGGCCAATTTCTATCCGATTCTTGAGCGGAATACCTTCATCGATTTGTAGATCGATTCTCCACCATTCTGCATCAAAATCTCAAAACGAAATATTTTTTCGATTTTTTGTTAAATTTTCTGGGGGATACCCTTCAGAAATGCTAAAAAGTGCATGGGAGGGCAATATAGCCCCCCGCGATGGCTATATCTTGGCCAATTTCTATCCGATTCTTGAGCGGAATACCTTCATCGATTTGTAGATCGATTCTCCACCATTCTGCATCAAAATCTCAAAACGAAATATTTTTTCGATTTTTTGTTAAATTTTCTGGGGGATACCCTTCAGAAATGCTAAAAAGTGCATGGGAGGGCAATATAGCCCCCCGCGATGGCTATATCTTGGCCAATTTCTATCCGATTCTTGAGCGGAATACCTTTATCGATTTGTAGATCGATTCTCCACCATTCTGCATCAAAATCTCAAAACGAAATATTTTTTCGATTTATTGTTAAATTTTCTGGGGGATACCCTTCAGAAATGCTAAAAAGTGCATGGGAGGGCAATATAGCCCCCCGCGATGGCTATATCTTGGCCAATTTCTATCCGATTCTTGAGCGGAATACCTTAATCGATTTGTAGATCGATTCTCCACCATTCTGCATCAAAATCTCAGAACAAAATATTTTTTCGATTTGTTGTTAAATTTTCTGGGAGATACCCTTCAGAAATGCTAAAAAGTGCATGGGAGGGCAATATAGCCCCCCGCGATGGCTATATCTTGGCCAATTTCTATCCGATTCTTGAGCGGAATACCTTAATCGATTTGTAGATCGATTCTCCACCATTCTGCATCAAAATCTCAAAACGAAATATTTTTTTCGATTTATTGTTAAATTTTCTGGGGGATACCCTTCAGAAATGCTAAAAAGTGCATGGGAGGGCAATATAGCCCCCCGCCATGGCTATATCTTGGCCAATTTCTATCCGATTCTTGAGCGGAATACCTTAATCGATTTGTAGATCGATTCTCCACCATTCTGCATCAAAATCTCAAAACGAAATATTTTTTTCGATTTATTGTTAAATTTTCTGGGGGATACCCTTCAGAAATGCTAAAAAGTGCATGGGAGGGCAATATAGCCCCCCGCGATGGCTATATCTTGGCCAATTTCTATCCGATTCTTGAGAGGAATACCTTAATCGATTTGTAGATCGGTTCTCCACCATTCTGCATCAAAATCTCAGAACAAAATATTTTTTCGATTTGTTGTTAAATTTTCTGGGGGATCCCCCATGGAACGACCCTAAGGCATAGAAGCTTGGGACTTTTTTCAAATTTATTTTTATAAGAAGTTATTGTTACATTAAAAATTTCCATCGTTATAATAAACATACCTTATTTTTGCAAAATATAATATATCTTATTATGCGAGCTTCCAATAGTACAACTCCAAAGGTATATAAACTGGTATTAGGGGACTTTGGGTATCTGCTCGGCCCAAAGTTAGTTGTCCTTTCTGGTTTTTTACATAAATTTGGACATAATGATAATCCTGGTGACTTTTTGTCACTATTTCCTTGCTGACTTGATGGCAAACAAACATTTCATAAAGTCGTGTAAGTAGGAGCACGTAGAAAGGAGTAGATGTGGTTGGCTACTTTGCACCTCTCAAAGCTGGAAATGCGTATTAATTTCCAAGCTGTTCGTTGGAGTGTTTGCAGCGGTTTTTGTTTCCACTGCCATAAGGAAACGACGTGACAAACTTTTGTCCCAGTTTGTTTCGTCCTTCCTCGTTCGTTTCCATTATTAACATGCAGACTTTCAGTTTTTCCTCAACTCAGTCTTGGAATTCGAGTCAACTCACCCCTCGTAGTCATGTTAGTGACAGAAATTATTCTTGTTGACACATAAAAATTATTTAACCCTTTTTTTGCCACTCGCCCATTCGTGGCATGAAAAATGACAACAAATGATAAAATGTTTTCGAGCGTGTGGGTGTGCTTGCCGTAGCAGTTGGCCCAAAATATTTTCCAGACATTGATGTATTTGGGTCAGATGCCAGAAGGATAACTCCCCAAAACGGATGCTAAAGAAATATATTTAGAGGCTGGCCACGCCCACTTTCCGGCTCATTAACAGCGAGAAAATTTGCATAGTTAATTGCTTTTTAATTGTTGTGTTTAGAATTTTCAATTGCAGTCGAAATTTGTATATGTTTTAACTTTATTCTTTAAGCCTAGCACGTTTTGTGCTCGCTTTTTTGCGTGGCTTTCGCCCCATTAGGCAAATAGAGTTTGCAGCTCGGCTAATGAAGCATAGTTTCGAGATTTGCCACGCCCCCACTCAGACAGACTTCAATTAGCCTGCCAGCAATGGCAGAATTTTTATTTCGCTCCCGGCACTTGGTATTCGGTGTTCTCGGCTTTGTTTTTTAAGCATTTGCCTTTCGTCGGTTGGGTGTTTTATTTTTTGGTGTTTCCTTTGCGGTCATTAAAACTAATGGCAGCTCGGCGGTTCGGTGGCTTTAAAAATTCCACACTCGCCCTCGGGCCGAATGAAGCGCCCAGCGCCGGATATATGTATCATTTGACCAACAAGCCAAACAAACATGCCAGTAAAAAAGGATCTAAAAAAAAGGAGAGAGCGCCCAAAGTTTTGTTGGCTCGCATGCGGTCACAAAAGAGCAGTAAATTAAAATTTACTCGACATGAAATTGAAGCGGCACACTGCTGCTCCTTGCCATTCTTTCTGCGCTCCAGGCCCCTGGAAAACCATTTCCGACTATGGGATTCCATTCATTTTTGGCTGCACTCTCGTTGAACAAGGGGGAGGGTTGAAGGGCTGGTCCTTTAGCTTCCAAAAGTCGATTCAATCGGCTTGCAACTGCACTCCCAACTGAAATGTCGGAGAAGTATTAATAAATATTAATACTGGTATTAATGGCACTCCCAACTGAAATGTCGGAGAAGTATTAATAAATATTAATACTGGTATTCTGGGAATATACTTACATACGTAGTGATGGCTGAAGCGGTTGAATTATTTAAGCAATATTGCATTAAAATAAATATGGAACACTTATAATTATGTAGTGGATAAAAGTTTAAATTATTTCATTTTTATATTAAGTATTTAATATTTATAATATTAAGTATTTTTATATTTTAATTGCCCAAAGCACTTTTAGTTTGGCTTTTTAAAGACAAGGTTTACAGTTTGGCGATCAAAAGTTCAACATTTCGGACATGCCACTGACATGCAAAGCAGATTTGGCCAAATAGGCCTGGCTGGCCACAAAAAAAGCGAAACTTCTCGCCAGGTCGTGAGCGTTGGCCTCTTTGCAGTCGGGACGCGTGCACCGATTAAGCAGGATACAAAACGAATAGCCTGCGGCAGCGGTCAGACTGTAAAAAAAAGGACACTCGAAAACCAAACAACTTTAAAGAGCTCCAATCAATTATCAAGTTGATTCCACTCCGCTGTTACCACAATTTGCCGTTAAGCGACAATTTCCGCAGCGATTATTCAGTGTCAACTAAAAAGTTGCCAAACTGTTTGAAAAACCAGAAAAAGCAATTAAAAGCAGCTGCTGCCGGGCCACGCCCTTTTTCCGCCCTTTGCCCCATGCTACATGTTTATTTTATGTGGCAAAATATGTTTTCTTTTTTCGGAGAAATATTTATGTAAGCTCTGCTGCAGTTTATTTGTCAAGCCGGACATGCAGATGTCGTTGGTCCTGCCGGGGGATTAGATGGATTTATCGCACTGTGACAAATATATGGCGTAAATCATACGGTTGGCAACTTTTCCAGGACTCTGGCTGCTAAGTAAAAATTTTAACGCAAATAAAAATAAATAATATATGCACATGCATATGGGACATTTTTATAAAACAAATTTTAACTTTGATGCACTGAATTTATAAATCATATAATTAGATTTAAATAAATTATAGTAATTTTTTTCAACTTATCGAGACACCCAATTATAATTTTGAACAAATTTCTGCTAGAATTACTAATTCTGTTCGAGTAATTCCGCATTTTAATTTGCTTTTAAAACCCCTGCAGCTTGACTGTCAAACGCAAAATTAATTCAATGCATTTTGCAGGGCAAGTCTTAATTAGCTGCAGCTTATCCACAGCTCAATAATGATGAATTAGCTTAGTCCCTGACCCGCAATTGCACTCACCCGAGTCCTGTATCACGCATCCCCGCCCGTCACATCGGGAGCAATAGTTTCAGCTCTGAAGGCAAATGAAATTTCCCGGTTCGCAGTCAAAATGAAACTACACGTCCAGCTTGTTATAGTTAATTGATTTGTTGGCTTGTTCGGCCCAAGATATTGCCAGCAAACATAGACGCCATATATTAGTTATTGATTTCCCACAGGTTGCAATGAGTCTAATGCCAATCAACCAGAAATGGAGCCGAGAGCTGGGAAAACACAACGAAAACGCTGAGCTTATGTTTCAGGTAAGCGCCAGAAAGGATACTCGGGATAGTTTGAAATAAAATTAATAAGAGCAGTATGAAATGCAACATTTTATATTTTTATAAAGTTTTATCATCTACATAGTTCAGTTATTTTGCATTTTATCATTTCATAAAACCTATTTATAAGTGTTCTGATATTTTTTTATGTTGGGGCTTTGCGATATAAGTATTTTTGAATTGGAATTGAAATTGAATATGTTAAAAATGTTATTTAATTGAAATAGTCTGCTCTACAAAATCATTGTTTTTAACAAATTTATTTGCTATTTAGCCCCAAAAATTATACATCTATATGTAAAAGAAATCGTCCCAGCGTTTTTTTTAGAAAAATAGTATAAGTTGATATAATGATGATCTCAAGATGCGTTGGTTAACAAAATTGAAGAAAAACTACTTGCATGCAGTTGAGAATAAAATATGTACGCAGTACATAAAAGCGACCAGCATTGCATGTATGTATATAAGATGCATATATATATTAATTGCGCGTATGGCGCATAGGGTGATCCTTAAATGATCCCGAAGAGGATCCCTGCGAAGACTCCTTGGCGTTGGAAAGGGGGGCCATAACCACTGAAGCCTCTACCATATACGGTGCCTGATTAATTGGGGTGTGTGGTGGTCTAGATTCAAAGGACAAAGAACTTTGCGAGCCGCCGGTGTTTTGCACATCGCCGACATATTCCTCCAGGTCGCTTTCGGAGTCGTAAAGATGATCGATTCCATCCAAGTCGATTAGCAGACGCCTCAAATACCGCAATTCGTCATGAGCGCGTGAAACCTTCCTTTCCAACGCTTTCATTTGTGCCTGCCATGGTGTATTATTAGTCAACATATATGATTTTCCTTCTTATTGTAATCTAATCCTACCTGGGGAATCAGGGGGCATCCCAGAACATGCATAATGTACATCAGGGGGTCCGCTGGCGGAGGCTCAATATTCACTAGTTGCTTCAAAATATCCAGTAGCCTGGGCAGAATTCCCCTCTCGTTCAGATAGTCGATGTATTCGTCTTCCAGCACAGACATATTTGAAATAAAAAAGTAGTAATGAAATTATTCAATAAGAAATATTAAAATAGACGTGCGAATAAATGCAATGGCGCGAATAACTGTAAAGCGATAGAACGCTCATATTGGCAACCTTGGGAACTACAGTCTGTTATTTACACGGCTGCATGTGGTGTATTCTTAATGTTACTCAACACTGTACTGTTAGCACTAGTGAATTTTTGAAAACAGTATTTATTTTGTTAAAATTTGTCTAGAATTAATGTTTTTGCCTAAATTTAAAAATTTATTTTATTAAAAATAAAAAAAATAAAAAAGGCATGTGAAGTGTTTATTTTATGACACCTGTTTTGCCTGCAGAGGCAATGTGTATAAGTCAGAATTAAAAATAATTTATTGATATATAAAGTAAAAACAAATTTTTAATCCCCTTTTTTCAATCAGTTGCGTCTCATTTTAACTTAAAAACGTAGTCTTTGTTTTTTGAACTTTTTTGAATAAAGCGCTATTATTTCTAACAGTTCTGCGAAAAGTCTTATACTGCGGTATTTTACGAAAAACAAACCATCTGGCAACATCCACCAGTCGACGGTTTTTGAATTTTTTGACAACCCTACTACCTACACAACAAATATAGTCAAAATTCGAAAGAATACAAGTTAAATATAGCACCTACTTTCAGCGAAATGGAGAAGCTAGGCAAGGCGAAGGCAAAGGCGGCACGCGAGGAGAAGCAAAAGGAACAGAAACTCGAGGAGTTGGTGTGTTTTATTTCAAGAATCCTTAAATCGGCATTGACCGCACCCGGCACCCGTTGCAATGGAAACGGTTATAAATAAAGCGACTAATTCCACGTTTTTCCGCACCCTAGGTGTTAAAATCACTCGAGGAGTGCACCACTCCCGAGGATAAGGTCAAGCTATTGCTACAACGGCACGTGGATAGCGAGAAAAATGTGAGCCGGCTAACCGGCGAGTTGCGGATCCTCCAGCGCCACATGGAGTCCCAGCAACGGGAAAAGGAGCAAGTGCAGCGTGATCTTAATAGGAGTGTTCTCATGCGCGATAAGCTGCAGGAGGTGTGCCGCGAGCAACAGCGGATAATAAAGTCTGTGAAAAACGAAAGTATGCTTCAGATTAAGGTTGAGGAGGAGCGCCGAAAGGAGAGCCAAACCAATTTCCAGTCATCACTGAACGAAGTACAGAAGTCCCTCGCGAAGAACAACGAGGAAAACATCAAGTTGCGCGATTACAACATCGAAATGACCAAAAAGTAAGCGGGCGCAAGTTGCCCCACCGAAATGTCTAAATATAGACACTGCACACACGCACCAGCGCATGCTTTTCGTTAACCATCTGGCCTCTGTTTTAGGTTAAAACTATTGGCGGAGCAGTACCAGACCAGGGAGCAGCATCTGGAAAAGCTGAACGAGCAGGTGCAGCTAGAGGCCCAGCTGCACCAGGCCAAGCTCAACAAAGTCCAGGTGGAGGCTGCCATGGAAAAGGAAATACTCTCCAAGTTGGTAGCACAGCTTCTGGTGGGTAAATGTCTACTCTAAAGCCTTTTTAGAATGGACATTCGCCCAAAATTATGCGTTAACTTATCTATCCCCCTTTCCAGAGAGAACCAAATCGGACTGGAAAAGCTGTTGCAGGCGCAACGAGCCATCAAGGATCTAACCGAAAGGGAGAATCAATTAAAGGAACAGCTCAATATCTACACGGCCAAGTATGATGACTTCCAGCAGTCTCTGCAAAAGTCAAACGAAGTGTTTGGAAGCTACAAAGTTGAGTTGGAAAAAATGTCGAAGCACACGAAAAAGATAGAAAAGGAGGCTCTGGCCTGGCGGCAGAAGTACGAAAAGGCCAACGCTATGGTGATTGATCTTGCCACCGAAAAGCAGCTCTCTTCCCAGCATTCGGATCGACTTCAAAAGCAAATTCAGCAGCTGCAAAAATTACTCAGAGCTTTGCAGCAAGAAAGGACAACGTTGCACAAGAGCTTGAGGGACAATAACATTGAAATTCCGGCGCTGCCACAGTTGCCGCCGGAGCCCGAGCCCGTAAATGATAAGCCAACTCAGGAAAATGTCAAAATGGAGATGATGTCCCGCAACTGTGCAGAGCTAAAACAGACATTGGCGAACCTCCAAAACCAAATGAAACTGCTCACGGCCACCGAATCCAAAACAGCTCTTGAGGAGAAGAATAAGGCGGCTGAAGAACAGCGACAGGCGAACAACGCCAAGAAGAATAATCGCAAGAAGGAAAAGAAGTCGAAGGCGAAGGCAGCAGCTGCAGCGGCCGCCGCTGCCGTATCATCCACTTCAGAAGAGCAGCTCAGCAGTATCCAGGATCAACCTACATTGGAGCTGCAGGCAGCTGGCGATGCCAGCAATGTAAAGGAGACCCAGGAGCAAACTGTTCAAACCGTGCCAGAATCTGAGGCCATTTCAAGCGAAGACTCCTTAACGCCTCCCTTTGACGTCTCCGAAGTGCCTGCCCTTATCGACGCCAATGCTGAGTAAACCCTTGTCGTTTAACTACAAATACTCGAGTTCACAAAGAATGGACGGAAGAGTTTTGCCTTCCCTTGAACGCATTTTGTGTCATTATTGTCTCAACTGAAATTTATCATCAATTATAATCATGAAACGATTTTGTACTAGTTATTTATTGTATTTTGTATAATGTATTTATTTGAGGTCGTGTCCTACTATACAACAAATTAAAACGTGTTTCTTGCAAACAAATGAAAAATTAGTTTAAAAGTCTTGCCTAAATTTATTAATGGACTCGTCAATATCGAGACAACCAAAGAGAAGGATAAATCTAAATAGTTTTAGCCTGATTATCCTTGTTAATGGGTATCCTTTATACGTCGTATGTATAAATATTCAATATTGTTCCGGCCTAGAAAAAATTTAAAAATTTAAAAGTATGTAAACTTACAAAAACAATTTCAAAAGTGACCGACATTTTGTGTGCACTTCCCACAAGATATCGCACAAGCTCGATGGCCATGAATGGCTTTCGTCATTGTTAGCGCCGCCAAAGTGTCTGGCGTTGCATGCAACACATTGCAGTAGTGAGTGGTGGGTGTTGGGTTGTGCGCTGTGGGCTGTGGGTGAGCAGCGAATGCCAGCGGTTCGTGGCCAGGGTCATTATAATTGCGCCTTAATTATTTTTAACACGCAGCTGTCATTTTTGCCGGGGCCCCAGATTTCCACTATAAAATATTCAAGACGCATGCAACGTGGCGTATGCGTAACACCCCCTGTTGATACTGGTCAAGTGGCGAGTGTAGGAGTGAAAGTGGTAGGGGGGTGTTGAAATAAAGCCGTTTAAGCCACTAAAATAATTACAGAAATTAATTTAAATTTCATAAAGGACGGGAGATGAGGAAAAGGATATAATGAATGCGACAGAGGGCAGCTATTCAAGGTCCAAACTTAATGTTACCCCACTTTATAAAAACATATATAATGATCCTAAGAAAAAATTTAAAAAGCTAGCTCCATGATAATATTTTTATTTAATTAAAAACATAGGGGTTACAAAATTTAATTAGGAGTTCGCTGGCTCCGTACAATCCTTGCTGATTGCCCATTAGGCGGTATTAAAAATTCTCGCCACAGCCACCAAGTGCCCGGAACAGGAAGGCAACAACAAGGCCAGCAGGCGACACATATGCATATTTCACACCCTCACACACCAGAGCTGTGCCACTCATACCACACACAATCGCAGTCTCACAAAATGTGTGCACATTTCGCAGGCAATGAGCTTTTGAACATTTAATGAGTTAATACGCTAAATTTGAAAGCCGCGCAAGCGTGGGCCAAGTGCTTCTAACACTTCCCGCAGCACCCCTCCTTAAGTTGCCTGTTTGGGACTTGAAAAAAGGAAAATGAAAAAGCAAGAGTCTAAATATCACACTGAAGGAAGTTGGGTGTATTGTTGTTTGAATAAAGTGAAGATATCGGACCTAAAATTTTGTAGAATATTATTTTGCATTTAAAATCAAAGCCCCTCCCCATTCATTTGGGTTTTAAAATAGAATCTTAAAGCTAGGGCGGTGTATTTTTTTCAGTGCAATCGCAATCCTCATATGCAAAACACTAACCACTTGTCATTTGGGCGGAAAACCTTCGGTGTCCGTTCGCTGGTGGAAAACAGAGCAAGTGTCCAACCACACGAACATATGCGAGGCAGAGGCGTGACTTTTTGGCAAGGAGGAAGACCTTGTGGGTGGGCATCGTATTCATCCCAAAACTCGTTAGTGTCCTTTTTCAGGACCTCTAGAGTCTCGAGTCTGCTGGATAACAGCAACGTAACAGCAGACCCCATTTGGGGCCACAATATGTAAAGGCTGCCAGACTGCTTGACTGCTAAGTGTTAAGAGACCGAAGAAGCCGACGATGGGAGAGTGCGAAGTGTGGCAATATTTTTGGCAGCCAATTGTGCGGGTTGAGCAAGATGAATGAAGGATATGACAGTAGCAAGGACAGTGGGAGGGACTAAAAATAATAATTGCAATATTTCAATTTTTTTTTCTATTAATTTACGTATTAAGGCAACCTTATTTTCCACTATTCTTTAAAATATTAATTATACGACCTGTGAACCGACATCTTAATAAAAATAATATAAATCTTATATTAGACCTATTCTACTATTTTTTTTTAACATTTAAGACTTTTTTTGTTAAAAAAAAAAAATATACATTTCATTAATAGTTTATATCACAACATTAAACCATTATTTTCATTTATAAAATTATGATCTTCATGACTTACACATATCACTCATACGCAAAGTTGTCTTGTTATTCTCTCTTCATTCAGATCTAGCTAATTCCACTGTAACCTCACCAACTACATTGACATTCCACTGAGGACCCATGATATATCCCACCCGCACCCATGTGAGTTCGCACCCACTTGCAGCTCCAGCTCCAGCTGCTGTCCTAGCTCTCTAGTATACCATTTCTCTCCGGCGGAATGGCTCCGGTTCGCCGTCTCCGGCTTGTGTTCTCTCCGGATGTACTGCGTTGCGTGAGAGAAAGCGGCACCATGACAGCGAGGCAGCGGAGCCTGCGACAAAGCTGTGCTTAGTCAAATTTCGGTAACAGAAGCCTGGCTGGCAGGACATTTACCGACGGAGCTACCGAAGGTACCGGAGGAACCCGAAGCGAAGGGAAAGCGAGGCGAAAGCGAATCAAACCGAAGCCCCGCTGCTGGCGAATATTTTCCATTTTCGCAGTCCTGTAATCAGTTGTGTATAGGACACTCGCGTGCGCGCGTCGAACGGTTTCTGGCCAAATTGTGCGAACTGAAGGTGTGTGTTTGTGTGTGTGTGCGGGTGTGTATGAACCTTAACGGTAAACGGAAAATGGGAAAGGGAAATGGGGAAAACGCTGCGCGGTTTCTGCTGATACCGAATCTCTAGAATTAATGGTAACGATTGTTGCTGCTGCTGCTGTTGATTTTTTGAGAGTATTTTTTAAAAGAAAAATTAGCTTACAATAAAAAAAATAAATAAATAAATAGCCATAGAGAAATGATCGAGCGGCAAAAGGTATATATTTTTCGAAAGGAAAACCCCAAGGAACAAGTTGTGGGAAATTTTCCAGCTACGGCTACAGCTGCTGCTGTCGGTGCTGCCTCAGTCAACGGCTCTGCAGCAGCGCTGTCGCTGTGTCCGAGATAAAGGATATGCCCGGATCTAAAAGATACAGTTTTTCTTCTTTTTCCTTTTTTGCTGCTGCTTGAGTTGTGCAGGCTGCTTGGTATTTTTCTTTATCCCAACAGTAACAGCTAAGAAAAAAAAAAAAAACAAAAACAACTACGGCAACAGCAAGAACAATCGGTATTTTAACGTGAAATTAACGAAGGAATTTAGCCAGGTAGCAAAAATGTAAGCACCGAGGGAGTATGCAAATAAATTAATAAGCCAAAGTCATTAACAAATTAAAACGAGACACGCAAGGCCGAGAAAAATATCCTTTATATCCGTTGGCGGAGAGCAAACTATACACGAAAAGTAACACAAGTCAAGTGCTTCAAGGAGCTGTTTGCTGGAATGCTTTGAGGTTAATACCACCCACCCAGCCAGTCAGTCAGCCAGCCAGCCATCCTTTCCCTTCGTCTTGGCCATCTCTTCCCCAGCCTTCTCTTGGCCCTCCACTCGACAGCGCCGCTTTCGTCACCGTCAAAAGGCATCGAAGGTAAATATAGGCATGCCAGTGTGGAGCAATACATACAATATACACGAATGGGCAAACAAACTAACCTACAAAGTAAACAAAAGCGTAACGCTACAAATGCAAATTTTTCGCATTCACCTACACACCAATACCAGCACACACTGTCACACACACACACACACACTCATGCTTTTGAGAACTATAAACAACAACTCATTTAACTGACGCCATGCCCCATAAAAAGGCAGCAACAAAGCTCGAGTCTAGAAAGAAAGAAAGGTGAAAAGTATGGGCGAGCAAACCGAATGGAACACAACAAAGCAAAACGCACGCTTCAGCAGCTATTTGTATAAAATTTTAATCGCATGCGATTTATTTGACTAGGCGCCAAAGCCTCACACACTACCATACCAAATAGACGTTAACACACACACACACCCAGGAACACGCGCCAAATCGCAAATGCTCACTATGAATTTGAAAATAGCTGCCAACACCTTGGTTGTATGTTTTTTATGCGAAAAGCTATTAAATTTTGGGGATTTATGGTGTGTTTATTAAAGAAGAGTCTTAGTAAACTAGTAGTTTCTTATGAGAATCGAAGGATAATGATTATCTTAAAATACAGCCAAGGACATTCTGTGTGTGTCTATGGTAGTTCTTTTAACAACTTTAGATGTTAGTTTTTCAAACAAAATCGTAGTTCTTCCTATTCCTTTTGGTAATGGAATTATCGTGCTGTTGAAACTATAATTTTCCGAGCGATTTGATCCTCGACAAGCATTCCCCGACATTTCAGAAAAAACAAACAATAGTTGGGCGCAACAACTGATAGGTTGTAACCGGATTTCGTGCATTTCAACCATAAACTATAAACCAAATGCCAATTTCATTTAGATGCACAAGCCGATTATACAGTCAACTTATGCTTTTATATTTGTTTTGCTTATTCGACATTTATTGGCGTCGCTTTACGTTATATCAGTTAGAAATTTTAAATGTTCGTGCAAGGATTTCAGTTAAACTGAGCTCTCTATCTATTTATATAATGCTTGACGCTATTTTGCCAACTATTTTGAGTGCTTCCAGCTAACAAGAGCTGCACCTGCACTTCCACCAGCGGCAACAATGAAATGAACTTGACTGATAGAGGGGACGAAATGGGCGGTGGGATTCGAGGGTGATGCTGGATGGAAAACACTTAACGCGCCACTAAGCGACAATTGTTGTTTGTGCCGTTTTGTGTGGCGTTTAAAAATAGCATCAAGGTGCGCTCTAGTTTCAGTCACTCACACGGACCCACACAAACATCCCAAGAGCCTATACGAAAGTGGCTGCTGTTGTTCTGTAAGTGGGCGGCCGAGAGCTAGTGCCGACGCCTAGATGTATGCAACGCGAAACTGCAAATAGAAAATTTATAAATAACATCTGAGCAGA
Source organism: Drosophila ananassae (assembly GCF_017639315.1). Taxonomy (NCBI): domain Eukaryota; kingdom Metazoa; phylum Arthropoda; class Insecta; order Diptera; family Drosophilidae; genus Drosophila; species Drosophila ananassae. The sequence goes on along the minus strand of NC_057927.1, from coordinate 11,544,379 downwards.
GTGACTATAAAAAGTCAAGGTGGTCAGAATTTAGATTGTAAGCTGGGACAGATAAGGTCAGAGTACACCTGAGTATCGGAAATTTACGCTGTTTACCATAAAAGACAAATAATTGTTTTAGTTCCATTTCATCAATCAGCCACGAACGTCACCAGTGTGATTCCGGATTTCCAGTTCGGCTTTCGCCTTCAGCACGGAACTCCTGAGCAACTACACAGAGTTGTCAACTTTGGCTTAGAAGCATTAGAGAGGAAGGAGTATGCAGTTGCTGCCTTTCTGGATATTCAACAGGCTTTTGACAGAGTGTGGCACCCTGGGCTTCTGTATAAAGCTAAAAGTATATTTACACCGCAAATGTTCCAGCTTGTAAAAAGCTTTCTGGAAGATCGAACTTTCCATGTATCTGTAGATGGATATATGTCGTCCATTAAACCGATTTCTGCTGGAGTTCCCCAAGGTAGCGTCCTTGGCCCTACTTTATACTCCATTTATACTTCGGATATGCCTACCCAAACTCCAATTACGGAAGTGAACGAAAATGATGTTTTAATTGCGACATATGCTGATGACACTGCTGTCCTAACTAAAAGTACCAGTATCTTGGCGGCTACTTTTGCTTTGCAAGAATATCTAGATGCGTTTCACCAATGGGCTATGAACTGGAACATCCGAATAAATGCGGACAAATGTGCTAATGTTACATTTACTAATCGAAGAAGTACCTGCCCTGGAGTCAATCTTAATGGAAGTCCAATAAGAGCTTTCCCTGCATATAAATACCTTGGTGTCACCCTGGATAAAAAACTTACTTTTGGCAGACATATAACATGTGTTCAAAATTCTTTTAAAAACAAAGTTGCTCGGATGGCCTGGTTACTTGCTCCACGCAATAAGCTTACGCTAGGATGCAAGGTTCAAATTTACAAATCTATTTTAGCGCCAAGCCTTTTCTACGGGCTACAGGTTTACGGTATCGCTGCCAAAACCCATCTAAATAAAATCCGGGTTTTACAAGCAAAAACCCTTAGAAGGATCTCTGGAGCTCCGTGGTTCATCCGAACAAGAGACATTGAACGCGATCTCAACGTGCCCAAAATCGGTGACAAGCTGCAAAAGCTTTCTCAAAAATATATGCAACGATTGAATGATCACCCCAACAGCCTTGCCAATAGACTTGGCACCGCAGCTATTAACAATGCTGATCCACGAACAAGAGTCAGGAGAAGATTAAAAAGATTTCACCCTCAAGACCTACCAGACCGGATCTTGACTTAAAATTTTCACCAAACACATTTTATTTCTTTCCTGTAATCATATCTTGCCCTAAGCACCGCTTAGACATAGTTTTGTTATTAATTTTGATAAGACGATTAGATTAAGCTGCCATTTGGGTAGCAGTGCGCTAATCATGTGAATAAAATTTCTACATATATAAAAGTAAAATCAATCAGCCACGTCTTTGGGGTTAGGTCAGAGCACTCTAGACTTGGTCATAAGGACCTGAACCCAGCCACAAAGTTCGGGACACGACACGCGAACTAATACGAAATGCCAACCGCAGCTGTGAGGTGCAAAATGATTCAACGGTTTTCGGTTATAAAGTGCCTAATCACTTAAGGTGTTAGCTGAGTGGGCTATCACACGACACAGGTAATTACAGGCCCAATCGAATGCTATTATCCTGGATAGTGGACAAGGGAATAGGGCGTGACTATCAACCTAACGCCTGGACTTTTGATGAATAATTAAGGCTGTGTGGGTCGGCACTTGTTAATTTTTCAGATACTTAAACAAACTTAAAGCTTTTTTAGGGTTTTTTGTATAAATTGTAAAATCTATGTGCTAAAATTCCTTTCGGATGCCAGTTAAAGCTCTCCCAGCATGAACATCAATTTGCCGGCATTTGGCGACCATTAATGGTCAAGTTATCATGGGGGAAAAACAGCTATTCCGGCCCCCATGGTTAAAGCCATAAAGCGTGTGCATGTGTATAAAAAATACGTATACATATGCAACAAATAGGGAAAAATAAACGTTTAACTTTGGAGCAACAACAAACTTGAAATTTATATAGCCAACCGCCAGATGTGTCTATAAAACTTGCACATTCCCATCCATCCCAAGCACATATATTATGGTGAGATTTTTTCTTTATGTTTTTATCGCCAGCTGATAAGAACAAAGTTTGTCCGAAACTTGGCGCCTGCAGAAATAACACGCATACGCCATGTGTTACATAGCAGAAACGAAGAATAAAAGGAAAAGCGGAAAGGTACCTACAATTTCCAAAAAAGTTAAATGTCTTTGCTACCAAGGATTTAGCAACATTTTTTAATTGCCTCACTTGAGGGCTGGGGAAAAATCCACAGCTACAAGCAAACATATGTTGGCAACATGCAATTAACAAGCCAAGTCCAAGCTCTGAAATGAAAAGAAAATATAACAGAGTACTAAAAACTGTGGATACCCTTTAAATACATTTTTAGCCCTATAAATTATTTTCGTAAAGAAGATAAAAATTTTTGTATTTATAGAAACCTGGAAATATCAGCAGAATGGTTTCCTTAATGACTTCATTTTAATAAACCATTTTTTGGCTTAAAATAAAAATTTGTAATTACTCTGAATAGAATACAAGTTTAATTTATACAATAAATATTTTAAACAGAAATGTAAACTAAAATCTAGTCCTATTTACATTTCTAATTGAAGAAATTTCTGTAAATTTCTAACGTCCCAAAGCCGGCACCGAAATGAGAATACTCTTCCCGAAGTATCTGAAATTTTGGTAACACAGTCACATATACTGTGTGCTCACCCACCCGCACAGAGCATTTACAAGCATTAATTACTGTGTCGGGCCTGCCAAGTCAGCAACGAGCCACCAAAAGTTGAAGGACCAACAGCAGGAGGCGATTCCACACAAAAAATATTGCATACTTTTTCGAAATTTTTTCTGTCCAATTTCGCCCTTTTCCCGCACTCTGACAAGTTGTATGAGTTGCGAGAGTTGAATGTTTCTTTTTATTGCCATTTCGTTGGTTGTTTTATGTTTTTGTTGCCTTTTGTTTTTCCTTTTTGGTAAATTTTGTATTATTTGGTCTGTTTATTGTTCTTGTAGATGTTGATATTCATTGTGAACATAAAAGTAAGCCAAGCAATAACAAAAAGTTAGTTTTGTAGTTGATTTTCCAACGAGAAGAATTAAGTTGAGAAAACAAATACCAACTCATGTAATTGGTTTTCGAGATTCAAAAAGAAAATATACAATGGAGAGTTCAAATAAATTATTTATCAAATAAATAATTTGAATAAAAACTCTTGGCTATCCTATAAGCCAATTAAACTTGTCTGATTGTGGCATTCATGTAACATAGTTTTTCTTGGCGGAAATAAATTAAGTCAGCTCATAAATTAAATCAATTCAACCAAAAAATTGTTGTCCAGTCAAGTCTTGTGGCCCATACACCCACGCACCCAATGGTAGCTCACATATCTCCGCATATTTATAGCTCTGGCCGAAAATTCGCTAAGCTTTTGCCTTTTGGCCAAGAAAGGGCACTGCCAGAATGATTGTCTGAAAGTTGGCGCATATCGCCCAACCGGAAGTTCCGGGCCCATCAAGACCAGTGGGTGGGTGTATATTTTCATGGGCTTAAGTACATATATAGAAATATATTCGTGTATATTTTTCTCTGTGGTTCGAAGTCGGAGCCAGTAGGACGAGCTTCAATGGCGTTTTATTGTCGAGAATTTGTTGTACAGTTGAATGTGAAATTTGAACTACACCCCCGGCACACCCCAGAAAGTTTCCCCAACAGCTCCCACTAATTCCATCTACACCCAATCGCCTAAGACCCCCACACCCATTTGGAGTAGTTGGAACTATTTTGGCAGTTTCCTTGTAACGCTTTTTGTTGGCCCGGCCAACAATGAAGTCAGTTTCTTGTCGGCCATTGCCAAAAATAACTGCATTTTCTGGACGAGGGAGTTACTAAAACTTTTCCCCTGGCCCGGAAGTGCAGTGCAAACTTTTTCATTGTTCCCTTGGCTTTTGCATACAACGAAGTCCCTAAATTTTCTTGAGGCCATAACTAAGCGTAGATTGCAATTTTAGTGAGTCCTAACTATTGCCAAATTAATGAATTCCAGTTTGCAGAAACTGTGATTGCGCCAGTGATTGGCAGTAACGGGCTTCCGCAATCACAATTTCTTTCGTCCTTTGAAATCCACACATGTGTTTATCGAGCTGATTGCCATATAATGCTTGACTGCCTCTGAGTGGACCGCCCACTTGAAATCCATACATCCCAGAGTTAAGCTTATCAAGGGCAGGAATTGCTCATCCATGATTGGTACTTCATTTTGGATGAGGCCACTCGAATTGCAGTTTTCCCACTTGTGCATTGTAACCCTGCCCGAAAGAGTCCTTTTTAAATAAAATAAATAAGTGTGACAACTTTAAAAAGGAAAACTACCAACTTGCAATGTCAGAAAATTGTAAAATAAAATGGATATCTTTTATAAATCTCATATGACACATTTCCATTCCGAGCCCATTTTGTTAAAAGTTCTAAACTACCCACTAGAGATATCCAGGTGCCGGCAATTACGTGTCGCGTGCCGGAAACGCGATTAGAGCATCAACAGCGACTAATAATAGCCCGGGGCTTGGTGGGTTCCTTTGTTGGCTCAAGATATCCGAAATGATTCGCCAAAATTGCTTTTCCCTCCGATGTTTTACTAAAAAATTATTGCAAGCCGAGGACCAAAGCCACATGCTACACACGGCTCCGTGTGGCTCTGGGGAGTTGTTTGTTACTGGTGACAGGTGGCATGCCCTGCCTGGATCCCGGCTTATCTGGGGGCATGTGAAGGCTGGCTGCGAGCTGGAAAACACCATCTTAAATTAATGCACATTTTGCCATTCATAACCGAAAACTAACTGCAAACGGGGAATGTTCATCAGCACTTTTAGCCTGATTTCCCCAAGCTCCTCCTCGGGCTCAAAGTGAAAGCCAAATGACAGACTTGAAGCAAATATTATGCACCGCTGAATTTCGCATCAACTGAGACTACTTACTTTACTTTATTGAGTATTTATATCACATAATCACTTCCTTTGACTATTCCCATAACTCTGTGATAGGCTATTTGTATTTATGTTGGCTAAGAGCCAACTTTAGCTCATATCTTGCATCTCTTGGCAATTGCCAGAAACTCTTTTGGCAAAATTACCAACTTTAATTATGCGTCATGCTGTCAGATCCTTAAGGATAAGATGAGTTTGAGTGGTTGTGGTTTCAAAGACAATTATCTTCCAAACTAGCACCTTTGCTTTTAACACAATATTTGTAAATTGAAATCAGAAACTATGAGCATATATTAATAATCACTTAATGAAACCATTAAGCCCCTCGTCTAAACTCCGACACAGTTGCATTTCATCGCATCGCACTGAAATTATTATTAATAAATGAACATTTATCGAACGTTTGGTAAGCAATTATCTCTGACTCCCAGAAGACCTGTGTCAACATCAAATTGCAACTTATAACAAAGCTAATCACTGGAAAGTCGAGATAGAATGGCAGCCTAATGCGAATGCACTTCCGTTTCCGTATGGATTTGGATATCCGCATGTATTTCTCGAGGGATTTGTGGGCTTAAGTCCTGCCAGCTCTGTCTGTTCATTATTTTCCCATTTCCACCCACATAACCCCACCTGCCATCTATGGCCAGATTGGATTTAGGCCTGGCCGAAAGGCGGATTGAAAAGTGTTGAAAACCGTACTTTATGTGTCGTCATCGCTTGCCTTGGCCGAGGCGATATCTGGTTTGGAGAACCGCAAAAAAGTCCCCAAAAAAAGTATATAATTGGCGTTGATTTATTGTCTTTGGTAGGCGCAACGAGATTTGCCCACGACCTCGCCCTCGTGGGCGAGTGCCAACAAAAGCTTAGGCAAAAAAATTCAATTGTTGGCCCAAAATGATCCACATACACACACCTATCTGGTACTATGCAAAGGTACTACAATATATAGATGTGCCATGGCTATATCCGCAATTTAATAATGCTCTCAAAATTGAAGTAGGACTGTGGTTTTTGCGGTTGCGTGTTAGATCAGGTCGGTAGTCACTATTTAGATATAGCCAATCGGTTTCGTTTCGTTTCGTTGCCTTTCGAGCATGGCACTCCTTTCAGTGTGCCAGTCTGTCTCCGCCGTCCATGAAAGTGGCATGAAAACAGCAGAATATGACAATGAGACTAGCACAGTGTGGCGTCAGAGCTAGTTCGGGCCAAGGTAGACAATCAACTGAAAGTACTTTATTTAGACTCTAATCTCGAGTATCCTATTTGCACATTCTTATTCGATCCATCAAAAATCCCTCAGCCCATTTATAATTGCAATTTATATAGACATTAGCCCTCGAGGAGCTTCTTGTCTTACCAACAACGTCAAATATTATTATGAATGTACGGGTATAAGCCAACCACTGTTGACAATTTCTGTTAGCAGTGAGCGGAGAGTGTGAAGGAGGAAGCCTGGCGTTCGTTCTTGTTTAGTTTTAGTTTTAGCTTTTTTGCCAGTCGAGTAGCATTGCATGACTGCATGCAAGCCGGGCCTGGCCAAGCCTTGTCCTTGCCGCTGCTCCTGCTGCTGTTGTCGTTACCATTTATAAGTTTAAGTCCTGGCATGCTGGCACACCAGGCCCACCACCCAGACCAGGACCCACAAAACCCCAATCGCCCCACCCTCATCAGCCAGAAAGCGACAGCAACAAGAACAACACAATTAGACAAATGAATAAACATACAGTTCTTGGCATTGCCTTGCCAGAAAATTTGCATATCCAATCTAAGCCTTCCCCTTGGCCCCTGGCTCATCGGCTTAAGTGCATTTCTGTGTCTGCGGATGTATGGAAATATTTTGCCAGAGTCAAGTGTCGAGTGCCTCGCAATTGGGAATCGGCTAATAAGGATTTTTGCCTTACAATGTTTACACACTGACCTGGTTTAACATTTAATTAGCTTTGCTGCCCTGGCAGTGAATGGGTTTGCGTCGACTCGGTCGGTTGGACGGCTATTCGTGGGTGTTCGTGCGCTACCCGCCGGAAGCACATGTCGTATACGTGATATTTGACAAACATTTTACATGCACACATGCACGCCCCCGAACAGAGGCCTCGCCAAAAATGCATTTGAAAGTGAAATGCGTGGTGTGTGTGGGATGAGAGTGCCCAACCAAGTACTCTAGCTACACACAAAACAAAGAATATAGTTAAGGAACCAATTTCAATTCAAACAAGTTATAGCAAAGAATTCAAATTATTTAAATAAAAAGGATAAGCCTTCTCTTCAAAGAATAAAAAGATTAAAGGATTAAATCCAATTCCATTTTTTCTCTATGTAAAAACGCAGATCCTGACCATGCCAAAGGCGTAACACCAACATGGTCTCCCAAACGTTGTAAACTGCAAGCAGTTGCAAGCATTTCCCTGCCCCGGACAGCCTCCCATTTTCGCCTTTTTCCATTTTCCATTTTCCCCACAGTCTGTGCCACACTGATTTGTGCAAAATAGAGTCATGAAATTAGTTGGCTGCAGCTCGAGCAGCTAAGTATGACATTGTATTCGGTTTTATGGCTCTCTCCGCTTTTAATGCTGTTTATGCTAATGGCAGCCAGCATTTAACAGTTTCTTGTGGTTTAAAGAGCTCACCCAGCACATTTTCAGGACTTTGTGGCTTTTAAGTTATAGATTACACTTTAGCATTGTTCGTGGGACATTTATGAGAGCTGAGGGTATTTGTATTAATATTTATTGCTTATAATGATACTTATACGTTATTGCATTGCATTGTAGGGCTTTTAAAATAGTTACTGAAAAGTGTAAGATGTAAGAAATCCAGTAGCTTAAACAGAGCCAGTGAGCGGAAGATAAGTGCAGAGCTGGCCAAATACATTTTTTTCGGATTTGGACTGTCAAAGCTATTTCCGTTTCGAAGTGACCCCATTTCGGTCTATCTCCTGCTTAATCAATTCCAACTGAAAAATAACCGTGACGTCGGAAATGGAAGTACCTCCACCTACATATATCCTCCAGCTCTGGTCGGTGTGGCTGTGCGGGTGAAAATAAAACGAAAGCACGGAATGGAAATAGAGTGGAAATAGTAGCAGAACACACTTTTTGACTTTTCGCTGATAAATATTGAAGTGCTGTTGAAATTTGTCAGGATAAAAAACGAGGAGGAATCTGCAAAGATTTGATTTGAGCTGGTGCAGGCGAATCATTGCCAAGGAAATTGAATTTGTGGATTTAGGAGAATAGAATTTATGGATTTAGTTTATTATGATGAATGAGCAATGATTGTCGACCATGGGTATTGTGACTTATGGAGTGTAGAATATAGATATCAAATAAATCAATATTTCATAAAATTCTTTTTATACAATGTTATAAATTTACATTGCAATAATAATTGTTTACTAATTAATTTCTTCTGGCAAAGAACCTTTCCACTACCTTTCCCCCACCAAGCCCCATCTGTAGCCCCACCCTCGCATTTCCTTTTTGCCAGCGGCAAGTGCAACGAAGGTGCTGCAAGTACACCAAAGACCGCGCATAACTCGATTCGCCTTTGATTTACGGTACGCAATAATAATCTGCATTTGCATGTTGCCTGGCTGGCTGCTCCTGGGACGGGCCCGAGCCTGAGGCAGTCAACAGGGCGTATACTCGATGTGCTTACATAAAAAGTAAATATAAATGTGTGCGCAAAAGGTACATAGCTGCGGTTACGAGTTTCACTTCCGGCAGCCGAAAGTGTCCTTGTCCCGGCACAGGACTTTGATTTAAGTTCACTGGCAAAATTTATATTAGTATTTAATTCAAGGACTTTCACGAAGAACTTTTCTTTTTTTTAGCTGTGTAATATTTGCCCCAACAACCTTCTCACTTGTGCTTTCTATTTCGTTATAGAAATGGTTGCCTCATTAGCGACTTAGTGAAATGGCGTACGGGAAACCGTAGAAAAGAAACCAGAAACCACCAAAAAAATAAAAAGGATATACTGAAAGGGATTAAAAGCAGAGGCCGCTGAAAAGGAGGCGAACCCATAAAAAAAGGACAAAGAAATTGAATACTTATAGCGAATTTGAGCATAATGAGTTCGTTCTCTTGCCTCTAAAACCGAACAACTTAAATGCAAATTGATATTAGGCTGCAAATCATAATCAACACGGCAATTAATTGAATACGAAACCAAGTCAACAGTAATTAAGGAGCAACCATGGCCTCACCACCGGAGAGTCCCATCGAGGAGGTGGTCTATGAGTTGGAACACACACGCGTGCCTAAGCCCATTCCCGTTGCCCTAGAGGATCTCTGCCGCCAGACGAAGTTCACAAAACAGGAGATTCGGGTCATGTACAGAGGATTCAAAACTGTAAGTGTTAACTCTCATGCTCTTCTAAGATTTCTTTATACAGAAGCCCCCATAACGTTAAAACATCCTAAATTTACATTATTTTCCTCATATTTTATCCCGCATAATAACTAAAATCTTGTGAAATTTATTACAGTTAAAGTAAACAGTATTATATGTGCAGTTTTTATTATACACCAAACTGGCAACTTTATTATCCAAAGAATACTGCCCCGGATGTGAGAGAGAGCCTGTCATAAATGGCTGTCACTTTAATGCACACGCGTTTTGAATTTCATTGCAAATGAATTCGGTCTTTGTAAGCGAATATGTGTGTCCAAGCACTTTTGATGTAAGTGCGGAAAACTTGCTAACTCAACAAAAAAAAAGTTTCAATATGTGGGTCAACAAGAGATGAGCTCGGGGTCAAGCAAATGAATAGTTTCCGCCAGGGAGAGTTTCGGATCACTTAGAGTTTGTCCTATTGATAGTTTGGCAGGACATTGATAGTTTGCCCTATTCTTAGTTTTATTTTTTTCCCACTTTCTATGTCCACCCTTAAACCAGTTCATCGGTATATTAAAGCTACTTTTCTTTTCAAGCTTTGTTATAACACCATGGCAATCAAAACCATTTATATTTTGTGCCAGATTTCTTGCTCCTTTTAAATCCTAACTCATTATATTTGCCTTTTTCTTTATTAACCGAGCAAACACTGCCATGGCGATTTCTTTATTTGCAGGAATGCCCCGAGGGCGTGGTGCACGAGGATTGTTTTAAGGATATTTACGCCAAATTCTTTCCGCATGGCAGTAAGTATTTGTATATGTGTGCTTGAATATAAATGTCCCTTTTCAGAGGTCGGATGCGGGAGTGCTTGCCGCAATTCAATGCTGTCGCTGAGGTCTTATGCTTTTCCTTTTTATAGTTGCGCGTCATAAAGCGCCATTTAAGCGAAAATTTCGTCCTTGCAGCAGCTGCGCCCCCAAAATGCCAAAATACTCAAATAACCAGAAAACGGAAGACGACAAAAAAAATTACTCTCACACGCCCTTAATTGTGCCCCTCTCCTTTGCTTATTCTATTTATATAGATTCCAGTTTATACGCTCATTATGTGTTCAAAGCGTTCGATGTTAATTGCAATGGCGCCATTAGTTTTCGGGTAATTATTTCTCATTATAATAGCGTTTACGCAATCTTCTCCGGCCATGCCTATTTATAAATTTTAATGATTATTAGGATTTACTGGTCACCTTATCGACATTGCTGCGCGGCTCCGTCTACGAGCGCCTGCGTTGGACCTTCAAGTTATACGACCTGAACGGCGACGGTCGGATCAGTCGCGGAGAGTTGAGCGAAATTATATTGGCCATACACGAGCTTATGGGAAGGAGACCGCACCAGCCTGAGGACGATCGCAAGGCGAGAGATCAGGTGAGTAAGAAAAACTTATTTTTGTGAAAAATAATTATGCAACAGACTCTTGTGGAACTAAACTTATTCAATTCCACAACAAAGGCTGTACCTGACGCAACTAAATCTCTGACATTCCAAAACATGTTCCAAAACATTCTAAATTATGCAAAAACTTTATCCAAACTTTATCGACAAATGCCAAGACTCTATTTACTCGTATCTAGACATGTCACCTGTCCTAGGCTTTGTTACTAAAATCTCTATCTGTCCGCTATCCCATGGCGCCGAGTTGTATGCTTCATTTTGTATTCAAAAGCCGCTCTTGAAATATCGCGCAACATCCGCTGACGTTAGCCGGCGCACAGTGCGTATGAGTAATTATAATTGCGAACACAGAGAGAACATGAGCGGTGGGAGTGGGTGTTCCATATTCGTTGAATGGAAATCGAAAATGCATTGGAAACATCAGGCAAGCTTGAGAGGGGGAAACGGAAGCTTTCATGTGCGGAAGCAGCAGCGGATATTTTACTTAATAATGAGGGCTTTACGTTTCCCCCTTTGATAATAATGAAAAATACCAACGGAAAGTATCTGAAATCCAGATAAGAGATTGCAGAAGGATTTTATGCCATCATTTGACTTAAGAATATTTTAATTTAAATAGATTTAAATAAATTAATTTTAATAGATTAAATAGATTATAAAAATATATATTTTTTATTAGGTGGATCGTGTCTTTCGCAAGTTGGACTTGAATCAGGACGGGATTATAACGATAGAGGAATTTTTGGAGGCCTGTCTGAAGGACGATTTAGTAACGCGCTCGTTGCAAATGTTCGACAATGACCTCTGATGACAAGAGAATGAGCCAGAGCTACGCAGTTCCAGGACTATAATATCGCTTATAGATCTCTAAATGAAATAAGCGTTGAAAAACAACCATAAAATTTGAAAAATTTACAAAAAAAAAAAATGAGAAAAGTGGAAAAAATTCATAACAAATACATAACACCAGTGAAATTGATTGCAAAAATGGAAGTGAATCGTATTAGTAATTAACATTAGCTTAGGATGAACATTTAAAAACCAAACTTTAAACTTTATGAGTGTGTTATTATATAACTAACGATGAGATCGACTAAGATTGATCCGATTATGAAGAATATGTAATTTTTTGAGCATATGAATTTATTCCTGCCGTGAAAAGCGAATTGGTCTTTTATGTATTTACGATATATATGTCTGTATGTAAGTATATGTATGACATATAAACAATGAACAATGCAAACGAACTTCACTTAAAGAACAAAACTAAACTAAACCACCAAACCGAATGTTTGATTCAGGAAAGGAATTGGTATACCGACAACAAGAGATATCGAGCTCTCAACACGATTTACTTTACTATAAATATAAACAACATTATACTATAATATTTACACTTAACTAGCAACGATAGAATACCAACAAGGATGTTATGAATTGATTTTTTTTTTTCGTTTTTATCGTGAAAATTTTCAAAGTTGCCAACCCTTTGCGTCGCTGTCAATTAAAACATTAACTGCGGCACATGAAAATTAAATTAAAGCTTGGGGGGAATTCTGTTTATAATTATTTTTGACTTGCACAGCTCGCTTTCTCCCATCAACTAATTGAATTTGCAATTTTCGCCACATCTGCCAGGTGCAACATTGGTTTAAAATGGAAAAATAAATTCCGTAAACACGCATTAATAATATATGCCTGGGTTTTTTGTGCCCAACCAACCACCGATATATAAAAATAGCACATGACAATTACGTTTTATTTAATATTTATACAAGGTCGTGTTGATTTTTTAATATAAACTGCACGACTCTTCGATTGCATTCAATTACATGCGTCACAACGCATTGTATTTACCAATGATGACAAGAAACATCGCCCCAATAATGAAATCAAGGTTTTCTGCACAGGAAGCTGGACAAATATTGTTGAACAAATTAAGAAACTGCATCCTTCGAGAGCGTCCTTTCACAAACATTGAATGCTTAACTGTGCACGGACAAGACAGGACAATCAATGTGGTTCGATATTTCCTATTTCCTTTTTAAGTTTTACCCATCGTTCTTCCATTATTGCTTTAATTACGAATCATATTATAATTCTGTACAAACTCATGCAGAAGCCTTAAAAAGACGGAAGGAAATGAAACAGAGAGAGGTCAGAGAATAACTCCTTTTTATATTATTGAATTGGGGAAAACAAAATAGCCTAACACTTAAGGTGGATTCTTGAGCTCTAATCGTTTATTAGGAGCGAAATATTTGAATGTTGGATTTGAAAGCGTGTCAGAGAACTATTATTAACTTTAGATGTTTAACATAGATTTGATCTTAATTTACTTAAGATGGATCTGAGCTTCAGCAGGGTTAAATAATAAATATATACTAATTAAATATTCTACTACACTTCTAAGAGTTTCCAATAGGCCTACAGAATACCATAGATCTTCTTCCATAAATGTTCACAGATGTAATGTGTAATTATCCGTCAGAAGTACTCCCATCAACCGGCAAAGCCATTTCATATGCAATCATTACCACAAATCTAAACGTTAGTTGAAAGGTGTTTAAAATAACTTGCGTTTAAAAGTATCTATGCGACCTACTTGATAAACCACCCACAATTTCTATATCTTAAGGAACGATCTATGCAATACAAACGTACACTGTCCAAAAAATATGAATGGGAAACTAATTGATGTTTACTTATCATCCCAATCGAGGATGCTAAATGTCTAACTAGTCAAAATAATAAATTATGAAATCGAAACGCTTAAACCTAAAGTTAAATCCCTTTTAAAACCTAAGTCGTTTATTAGCCCAAACTAATTGGAAAATAACGTAATAAATCGGTTTTAGCTGCTATTTGCTGTCGAACGAAGATGCTATGCTATTTCCAATTTTAAATGTGCATAGCCTAATGGAATGGAATCAGAAATCCATGCCAGACTTCACTATGTGTGTAACTATCGTGTAGAAAATTATTTTTAGCATTGCCCTAACATCAAATTTAGTTTAATCTAAATTGAATCAAAACGTACCTATAGCAAATGTAAATTACGATAATAATTTTTCAAGCTAAGTAATTTTTAAGAAAAATCAAAGAAATTGAATTCAACGCTATCATTGAACCTTCTAGAGTTTTACTTTCTAAATTAATATACCTACCTTATTTTATCCCTATGAATATTGAAAAAAAAAACAAAATTAACAAGAGGAAACGTGGTTAGTGATTTGGATCGATTATACATAAGTGCATGATAGTCAATCTCATTCCAGTAATATAACTATCATACTATACGACAAACCCATAAGCATATGTATAAATTATAATAATTTAATTGTCTAAAAGTCCTCTTGATACGTTTTACCATCTACTGTTCATTATTCCAGCATAGTTATATCTTAAAATCATTAATGTTTGTTGTTCCTTTAGAAAGGAAAACTGAAGGAATTCAAACTTAAGAGAAAATAAATATTCTGTTAAATAATGTGGACTAACAACCGAATACTAAGTGTTAGTTTTAGAGGGTCTTATGAATGTCACAACCTAAGTTCTTAACCACTCCACTAATTTTTAGTTCCATATCTAGTATGACAAACAATAGTAACGAATAAGAAATAAAAAAAACTTCTTATGCCACTTAATAAAATAATATTGAAGATTGAAAACAACAAATGCAAGCCTTGCCAATGACAAAGTGGGTAAAGGTTAAAAATTTTAATAAAAATAACTATTTAATTATGTAAATTTTAAAAGTGTTTTTATTGGTTGGGTGGCTGTTTCCATTAACTTACCTACTTCAACCCAAAAGTATAAACTAAGTCAATTTGTTTTAAAGTACGATTATTTATTTTGAAATATCAGTTTTGTATGCTTTTGTTCTCTAAATTTGTTTTCACAAACATCATGGTTTAATCTGTGCCTCTGTTTAGTGTTCTCTGGTTTTCGTACAAATCTTGAGCGTTGTTTCATTGCTTAAATTTTTTAAACTATTTAGTTTTCAGAAATAATGGACATCATGAGTTGATTGTATTTATGGTTTTCATGCTTAACATTTTTTTAAGGATACATACGTACTTTTTTGATTTCAAATGTTTGATGACGCGTTATGCTTTGAATTGTTTTCTAAATTTATTCCATTTAAATGTGAAGACTTTATTTTATAAATATTTTATATGATGGTGAACTGCATTGTAAGTGATTGATCTCTTAATCTAAATCATTATTCTGTTTATTTGATTAACTCCAAGAAATTGTTCTCTTAACTATATACTAAAACAATTTTAAAATAAATAATTTTCTTTAATGTGTACATTTAAAGTTAATATATATATTTAGTTTATATTTTTGTTTTGTTTGTAAATTTATTATAATTTTGACCTTGGATTGGTTTTTGTAGATTTAATTTACTTAAACATTGTGAAGGGGTACACGGTGACGTTCAGGATACGCTTAATCAACAACAAAATTCACATATAACAACAGGTAAATGAAAATGTTACAAAAAATATATATTATCATTATATTAAGGTGTATGGTAAAAATACAATGTAAATATAGAGATTTTTTGTTACATATGTGTGTACTTTCCGTTCAACATTTTGTGCATTTCACATTGATTCTTCGTACAAACTCTTGCACTTCTACACCATATGCCTAAGTAACTTGTATTCGAATTAATCGAGTTTCGAGTTTGTAGGCTTTGGAAAACATTAAACAAACACTTTCGACTTGAAAATACTTTTTCTTTTCTAAAATTGGCCAAACGTCAGCTTAGGACAAATCAATCTTCTACTAACAGATTATTCAACATTCACTTAAGTGTTAATTAAATTTTGTTCTAGCTCATGTCTGCTTATGCTCAATTAAATAAGTTATGATGAAATAATTTAAAATTTTGTTAGATATAAAATATTTGGCATTCAATTTCGAGAAGCTCTACGAATTAATTTGTTTTCGGTTTTAGCACAACATTTTACACAAAGGTAACAAAATGATTTGAAAAATATTTTGGGCTGGGTCTTTGGATGGCAATGCGTTTTTTTCCAGAACAAAAATTTGTCAATCATTTTCATTCTCGTGGAATGCTGTTTTGTGTCACATACGTACGCATATGCGGATGTACTCATATTTCATTTGGCATTGTGTTAGCATAGAAATGGCCACAAAAACTTAATATATGTATGGTATAATGAAGAGTCTTACAGGCAAATCTAATCTGGAACGAAATTTGATTGAGTTTTCGTTTTGTTTACATTTCTTCCATTTCCTTTTCTTTTTTGGCAATTAACATTATTCTTTTGTGCTTATGCTTTTCTCTATATATTTTATATATAGTATGTCTATGAATTCGAAACGTTTTCGCTAGGCTAAGTATTATGGAGCTGCTTAAGTTGTTCATACATATACGGAGTTTACTGTTTGGGTTCTTTTTTTTTTGTAGAAATAGTTTTGTTTAGAAAAGTGTTTCCATGTTATTCTTGTTGTTCTTCTCGAATAAAGATGATTTCGTGAATATACGAACTCTGACCTCCTGCTGTTTGTTTTTAAAAAATTTGCACAAATTCCAAAACGCTTCGTATCTCAAATACAATTGCTCAACTTCCTCATATTGTTAAAAGTACTACAAAATTGTGTGTTTCGGTTGTTGTCGGTTGTGTTGCTAAAGTATTGACGAGGGGCCTCGGAATCTATCCCGCAAGCCTTTCCTTCCACTGCTACACTGTAAATGCGTTTCCTTTATTGCTCAGCTTCAGTAGTAGCCCTCGCTATGCACTCGCTTTGTTTTGGTTTGTTAGTACTTCTCATCGTCTGTGATTTCCCTATGGGAGTTCTGTAATTCTCAGGCCTTGTAGTGTTTGTTCCTCACGGCACAGCACAGGCTCAGGGCGAAGGTGAGGGACAGCAGCTCCAAAAATATGACGGAGACGGTGACGGCGAAAATGGGTATCCAGTTCTCAGTAACGCATTCAATCATTTTGTCCACACAGCCCTGCAACATAGACGGTTACTCACATTACTCACAGTAGGCACTTCAAATTTCTTTCAATTGGCTTGCGACACGCATTCCATGGGCGCCGTCTCACAAACAGATCGAAAACTGATATGCGACATGAATATCAATATTAATCAAAACTCTTTTTTCATCGTCTCAGCGTTTCATCGTCGGCAGACGAGAATTGGCCGACCAGAGACACCCCGAAAACAATATAAAGGATTATTAACTTTTATGACCAGAAAAGAGCGATAATGATCGCTCATCCAAGAACTTATGGGTCGGACCCACCTCTGCCAATTGGCTTTTAATGGGTTTTTGGTTATTCAGTAATTCGAAAGGGGAGAGAACGGAAAGCTAATGGGGGATTCTAAAAATGGAAAGCCATAACATTTGAATAGAGGATACATTCTTATTTTGAAGAGTTTCTAGTTGAACATTTCCCCTTAATTACCGTTTGATAAATGGCTTGGTTCAAGGGTCCCCCGAACTTGAGGCGACGTGACATTTCGCACTCGTTGTCCTTTAGATTTTCTTTGCAACACGACTCGGGAATATTGTAGAAGACATTCATGGACGACACCGCGATTTCGACAATATTCGTCCTGTCCACATTATTGAAGCGACTTGTGGCCCAGTCTCCAGGACCATCAGCGCCACAGCATTTTAGCTAAACGAGAAAGGGATTGTCATTAATTTAATGTTTTTTTGATTATATCTCAAAATACTTACATTCTTTTGCAACGCATCGAAGGTCACGGTCTGTGAACTCATGGTGGACTGTCCGTATTCATGCTGAACTGTTGATTTGACAGCCGCCCGAATGATGTCGTCCAGTTTGTCTTGATTGTGGAAGGCCCAGGCCCCGGCCGCAATCTGCGCCACCATAACAACCAGTATGACACAGAAGAACTGCAAGAAAATTTACAATTTATGAGTGCCAGAGAAGAGTAGTGTGTAGGCGTTGAGTAAATAAACTCTCGGAGATCCGAAAATGATACATCCGCAAATTCCCAGACTTGGCACTGCCATGTGGGCCGACTACCAAAGCCAATTACATGAATGGAGTAGTGTGGGCCACACAACTGCATTCGTTTTAATTGGAATTCGCATATAATTAACTTTTTTACTCCAATTCGTACTTACCGAAACGAGAAAACATTGCGACTCTCGGCAAACGCCCCAGCAGCCGAAGAACGCGCCCAGAGTGATCAGAATTCCGATGCCCAGCAGGACGTAGAGCGCTATCTGGTAGTGCTGGTAGGATTGGGTCATGGACAGGACAAATGTGGGATCTGTTAGCATCCACACGGCGGATATGACAAAAGTCAGTCCAATGATCTGTAAATAGAAAAATATTATTGTAAAATTTGTATAGATTTTAGGGAAATAGTGCACTCATAAATCTGGAGGCACGCGTCAGTGACGCCATCTGGTGGGGCGGCAATTAAAGTGGGAGTCTCGCCACGCCCTTGCCACCCCAACCCCCCTCCCATTCGGTCCCCTGCTGCGTAACTTATGATGTCAGCTGCGTTGAAAGTGCCGAGTTCTATTAGTTTGTTTTAATTAAATTATAAAAATTGGGCTTTTGTGGTCATAATTTAGCCAATTTCAAGTTTAGAATGGAAATAATTTAAAAAATATATATATATTTCATAATTTTGTATTGTTTTATATTGAGAGATGTGATTATTTGATTTATTTATAGAAATAAGTCATTGGTCCGAGCTTATCAGCATTTTATAATCACTTTTAATCGTTGTTTCTTAAATAAAATTATAAAAAGGAACAAAAATGAGTATTACACACTGAATCACATAAAATGAAACCTTAAAAATGGATTTTTTTTCAAGCTCTTATTCATGCACTGATTGAGAAAATCTAAATCTAACAGCTAATGACTTATAATAGAATGCAGAATGTGTTTATATCCATTAATTATTCAGCGAATTATTCATCCCAGAGAAAATGGGCTTGGGATGAAAATTAAGCAAGAGATCAGCGTGTGTACTCTATGGGAAGTAGCCACTTGAGAATTATTTAGCAACCCAAAGGGCTCTTACGAAACAGAAATATTCTTTTTAATAAACAACAAATGTACTTGTTTGTCCAAAGATTCTCTAAAGTTTTTCTGATTGAAATCTGGAGCATCGCAGCTTCTAGATAAGATTACGCAGTAGGCCTTGCCAGTAACCCTTTAAGAACTATAAGAAATATATATATTTGTTTAATTGTTAACGAACAAAGATGAATAGAGACTCTTTCTTAAAAACAATATTGCATATTTAATTGTAAAAATTGGTCCGAGCAGAGCAAGTGAAAAAGTGTGCCACTCAAAGTACTCGTTTGTGTCCCAATGGTTCATGTGTGTGCCTCCGTTCATGGAAACATAATATCATACAATGTTGCACCACACGAGGGTAGTTTGTGGAGTAACAGTGCTAGTAAACCTTACAAAATATTCAATAAGATAAGCATAATTAAAAAAACAGTTTCCAAAAAGTATTTAGTTAAAAAACAACTGCCCAGACTTTATTTTCTAAATTTTAAATAGCCTTTGTGAGCCCAATTTAGTATCAATATTTTTTTTCTTTTACAAATGGAATCCTCGCCTTTTTTCTTCGCAACATTTTTACTATGTCGCGTGTCCGTGACGAAAAAAAAAATAACAAAAAGCCTGCCGAAGGGGCTAATAAATGTGCAGGTCCTTCGTTGACCCACTTTCGAGTGCCGACACAAGACCCAGTTGAAATCACGATGAGAACTTCGGGTGTGAGAATACATACAATGTATGGTATACACTTCCAGTCGCTGGGTTGGTTGGGACTGTTTGGGGCCACAATTAACCGCATCGATTGAGAACTGCAGTCGCACGACACAAATTATATCAGAGATGGAATATGAATAATTGAGGAGAAAATAGACCAGCGAGTCTTGTAAATTGCATGTTTAAAAATAGTTTAAATTTGGTAATAAAAAAAATTACAAAAATGATTTAAAAAATAATAATAAATCTATCAAAGTTTTGTTGAAAATATATCATTTTTTTTTTAAACATTTTTGTGGGTGGACGGGTCATTGTGATTCGGCCAACGGATGGCTTTTTTTCGCCACTGACAACTTCAATGACGAAAGCGACAGCATCGGCCTCCCGTACCGTCCCGGTAACCGCACCACCGGCTCGGCTCTCTGGGATCATGGCATCGTCGGCATCTCAGCGTCCTCAGAGATCGTGGCGTTTGATCACGATGCCCCACAGCGACGATGAAAATGGAAATGTTTGGAAACCGATGCACAGTGTCCAGAGGGTGGAGGGAAATCCAAATGAATTTTAAACAATGCCCACAGTGGTGCACACTTGTTGGTTGTTCAGTTCTTTAAAAATAAATGTGTTTGACGTACTTTTCACTCCATCATCGTTTTAAAAATAGTTCAAATCATTTCCATTTAGATTGCTTTCTAAATTTTTAAACCCACCACCACCACTGTGCACAAAATAACGACTAAAACTAAGACATCTTGAGACGGCCGCATGTGTTTTTGTTGTTTTGCGCCCGTATTCGAAAATAGCTTTTGACTAATAAATACTATAGACGAAAATCGAAAAGGCACCCACAATCGGCCAGAGGGAAAAAAATGAAAACAACCAGCATAAGCGCAGCATTATAAATTGATGCCCAAACGAAAAGGAAAATGATTTCGAAAGCCCATACTGCAGGCCCTACAGATAAGAGGCAAGCTTCGAAAGAGAACATAAACATTCCCGATGAAGAAAAAGAATGTATTTCAGCGAGGCAGCCCACAAGAATGATAAAAGTTTAAAAAAATCAACAAAAATTATTTTTTTTTTCTGAGAGTTCTCCCGAGGGCGGAAAGGGCGATCGCCAAAGTTATGTCCTTTTCTGCGAACGTATGTGTTATAAAACAAACAAATAAAAAAAAAGAAGGAAAAGGCAGAAGCACAAAACAAACTAAACAGAAATGGAAAAAAGAGAAAAAAGAAAACACTGTTTAGATGTCTGGTTTGGGGGGGTGGGTGCAGAAGAGACTCCCTTCTTAGAAGAATTCCATTGTTAGTGGGTGGAGTAGTGACAGTAGTGGTCTAATAATACATTACAAGTAATCAATTAGTAATCACTTTTTTTTTTAAAACAATTTATTTATTAAATTAAATTAAAATTGTAACTAACTTATAAATTCATTATAAAGTCTATAATTTTCAATCTTATCAGTAAAAAGATTTATTTTTTTTTGTCCACCTACGAGGAAGAGAGCCTAAGAGAGGAGGGCTCCAAAGGAGCAGTCTCCAAAAGAGCGTGCGCGCGCTGCCCTGCCCCTCCTTCTATCTTCCGCCCACCTAGCAAAGGGGCGTCGGGAATACACAACACACACAAACTACCACGCAACACACCCACACACACACCAACACACACACATACAGATTTAGGTCCCTGTTCCAGTTGTTGTTGTGATGGGAGAAAAGAATCTGGGATTTTTGATGTCGCTTACATACCCAGAACAAAATGTTTATAAGGACCATAAGATATTTGACGCACGAACAGCACCCGTTGAGACCCATTGCGGATTCAGTTCTTTAACTAATTTTCTCGCCGAAAGTGGGTTGGATTTAACTGGTTTTGTCACCACTTTTTTAGATGCTTCTTGCAGCCACTCGGTTGGTTGCAGCAAAATCGTATTTAACTGCAACCTGCAAGGCGATTTCCGTTTTTCACTTTTCGGCCAGTTCAAAGACCTTTGGCAAATATCTATTTATTTATTTTTTAAAAACTTTTATTTAAGCCCACAGTTGGCGCAATTTTCCGCTGCAACCGT
The DNA here is from genome assembly GCF_017639315.1 of Drosophila ananassae. Classification (NCBI taxonomy): domain Eukaryota; kingdom Metazoa; phylum Arthropoda; class Insecta; order Diptera; family Drosophilidae; genus Drosophila; species Drosophila ananassae. The sequence continues at coordinate 11,522,658 of NC_057927.1, read as the reverse complement.
TGCAAATTATTTAAAATTTTATTTGTACATCGAGCCGCAGCAAGCGTCCGTTCGAGTCGACTTTCAGTGTTGCCAGATGCCGATTAGTAACCCTAGAATCTATCGGATAGCCTGAAAAACCCACTAAAAAATCCCCCTAAATTCAAAAATTCAGCGGAATCGATTTTTGGACAATCCATGATGAAACATCAATGATTTTTGAAGAATATGAAAAACATTGTCAAGAAGTTACTGTCACGTCCTTACTACTATAAAGGTTCTAAATACTTCGCATTTATTTTTTTTTAATATTTTCAGTTTGAAATATAAAATTAATTTGAATATAAAAATGTAGTCCCGACTCAAACTTTAGAATATATGGGAATAAATATCTAAAGCTATTATTTACCCGCTTTTCCACTCAAATGTACGAACCGGGTATAATTTCTTAAATTGTATATCGATAACATGGCTTCCAGTTTAAAGAGACCTGATAATGCGATAGTTTAGTGGGACTGTCCCCTCCAAGAGAAAAAATACCAAAATCGACAAAGTGCTTGGGGGCTCCCTGAAACTGAAAAACACCAACACTGAGGCACTGTGGAAAACATTAAACTATTAGAAATACGTTTAAAATGGCTGTCTAACGTTAGCTCACGGCAACGAGAATCGAGTGGCAAAGTGCATTAAGATGGCTCATAGCTGAAAAGCGGAAAATATGTAGCAGGGTGACAAGACCCTTTTCTCGCGAAAAAGAAAATCGGTGCAAAGGAAAAACAAAACAAATACACAGCCAAATGCGAATGTAAATGTGAAGGCAAAGTAAGCGAAAGGTTTCCCCGACTTTGGAGTATAGAGTGCAATATATGGTTTTTTTTTTCTTTTGGCGTAATTAAAGACAAGTCTTGTTCCCCAGTCTTGCCCCAACTACCCGCTAGCAAGAGTGTAGTGTATGTGAGTGTCTTGTAATTTTGTTACGCAGTGGAGCGAAGTTGGAGTTGACTTTGTTGTTGCTGTTAATGTTATGGAATGAAGTGGAGTGTAACCAAACACGAATGAAAACGGAAAAAAAAACCTTAAAGCGCAGGCCAGGCCGTTTCCAAATGAACATATCTCAGCCGCTGCAAGCCAGTGGCTGTCCCACCGCCCCCCCTTTTTGCATAATAAGATACTTTTCGTCCCAGCTTACGCACTTGTTCAGGAGCTCTTTCCGCGTGCAGTACACCTGGAGAAATATATGTAGCCAATTTATATTTAAATCAATAAATCATTAAATACTTTTGGAGTAAAAAGTTAGCTACATATACTTTATCTGATATCTTTTAATCCGTGGTATGTTTAGTATTTGATGGATTTTTTTTCCTGTATCCCTCCCTCTTTGTGCAACTCCCCCTGGTATCTTGGCAAATTTCACTTTCACATTCGTTGTGGGCAGTTACAGCGAAGCCAATTGCTCGGCTGGTACTTCTTTTATTTTCAGTTCCCCCTCCCCACTTCTTCGGGCGTTTTAAATTAGAAAGTGTCGGCGTATGTGTGTTGGAGTTGTGACATGAGCGGCATGGCATTTTCTGAATGAGTGGGGCTAACAGTGGATAGTTTGGATAGTTTGGTTGTTCGGTAACCGGCATAGACTATGAAGTCTCCAAAAAATAACAGTTAATAGTGCATCTCTCCACCCTCTCTACACCCTAAAATGTAATTCTAATTAGTGCTCGTTAACAATTCAAGTGGCGGCCCCCATCGTCTGCCAGCTGCGGTGTGTGGGAACCTAAATTGTTGCATCCAGAGTGAGAGATGGAAATAAAAAGGGGGACAAATACCAACACAATGGCAGAACGAGAGGCGGATACAGATGGGGTTGAAGCAATAAGACTATTTTAAATAAAAAATAATATCTTTTGTAAATACTATTTAATAAATATTCTTACTATTGTCCACCCTACACCTGCCGCAAAATTTGATTATTTATTCTGTTTCCGATCCTAAAACCTCAACCTCTGCTGTTGACAATTTTGAATCATTTGCATTCCATACACAATTACAAATGCGTGCTAAGTACGAATGCAGCTTATGCATTGCAGCATTGGCCAACAGGCAGCATAAATTGGTGCAAGCAACGGCACCTGGCAACATCCACTAGCTGCCAACAAGCCACCGAGCCACCAGGGAAGTTGGCAACTGTCTCTATTATCATTAGCGGCTTAACAGAGCGCCTAACTAAACTAACAGCGCCTTAACATGCAAGTGCAACAACCCTGCGAGGGGGCATGTCAGTGGGTGGGTGGGTGGTGTAGTGTAGCGAGTAGTGTGTGTGTGTGTGCCTTGGCCAGATGTGTGAACTTACAACAGAATGGATGGCGATAACAATGGCCCAGACTTCATAGAAACTGGGTAACGCTTTTATAATTTATTTTCTTTTATTTCCTACTTTTTGTGGCCTTCTTCGTGAATATTAAATTGCTGTATGTGGCATTTATAGTATTTCCAAATTTCTATTTAACAACCCCTCTATATAAACAATGGTTTAAACTTAAAACACTATATATCTTTGTTTGTTTACATGATATCCAATGCATGCCCGAATGCATTTCCATCATTCTTCTGAATCTGAATCTGAATCCGAAACTGTACACATAAATAAACCATTTATTTTTAAACATTTGTGGTCTCCCTGGAACCGAAACTTATTCTATATTATTTTATCTTGGCTGACGCATGAAAGTTGACCCCAAAGGTCCCCCAAACTCTATACTAGCTGGGAAAACCAACCTGATAGTGTGTTCTTCAAATCGCAGCTGTCCAAAGAACTTTTTGAAGGCAAACACGGAATGTTTACAAAAAAATGTGAATATTAGCGGGGGGGTAGACCACTGATAGGGTCAATAAACACGGCATTTATCACTAAATCAATAAACCAAAACAAATTTCACTTTCCATTCGTGTTTAGATTGAAGCGGCGCACCATCATAAAAACGCGATAAGCCCGGCGCAACTCGACAGATAAGCGGAGACCTTATCGCAACGCATCCATCGCCCAACTTATCCAGGTACACCAGCAGAAATACTATACCATTTTATATTTACAACTTTAACTTATTTAAAATAATAATGATTACATTTTCTTCCAGTATTAAAGAGGAAAAGCAGAAGGCAACTGCCAGGAAACCGCAACCGGAGAACCCGGACGGAGCATGTCGCACGGCGGCGCCGGCGGCAGCGGCGGTTTGGGAGCGCAAACGGTAGTGGCCGGCAACCTTGGTGGGGGTGCAGCGGCAGCAGCGGCGGCGGCGGCAGCAGCAGCAGCAGCAGCCGGTGGCGGCGGCGCAGGCGGTGGAGAGTACCGCGAACTCCACTGGACAGTATCGAGTGTGATGGACTCGTCGCGCGTCTCCACCTGCCTAATATCGATGCTGCTGATTGTTTACGGCAGCTTCCGCAGCCTGAACATAGAGCAGGAGGCTCGCGAGCGGGAGCAGAAGAAGCGGAATGAGTCGACGACCAATCTCCTGACCGGCGAGCAGGTGGAGAAGGAGCCAAGTAACTGCCGCCCTTAAACATTAGAAATACTAACTAATAATGTATTTTGTTCGCAGCTGATAAGTTTGCCACTCTGGACACGATGCACGCCCTTTGCTTGCCACTGGGAGCATCCATATCACTGCTTATCATGTTTTTCTTCTTCGACTCGATGCAGCTGCTCTTCGCCGTGTGTACAGCCAGTAAGTGGAAGGTCCTTACAAAGTGTCTTGTTCTAAAGTATGTCCTTCACAGTTATTGCCACTGTGGCATTGGCCTTCCTGCTGCTGCCCATGTGCCAGTACATCATCCGGCCGTGTACGGACGGGAAGCGCTTCTCTTTTGGCATATGCGGGCGCTTCACGGCAGCGGAACTTTTTAGCTTTACGCTCTCGGTGTCGATTGTGTGCATCTGGGTGCTTACCGGGCACTGGCTGCTAATGGACGGTGAGTTTATACTTGAAATATTATATTTTTTGTAATTTAATAGCAATAATTTCTTATTCAGCAATGGGTATGGGCCTTTGTGTGGCTTTCATCGCCTTCGTTCGCCTGCCAAGCTTAAAGGTGTCCACGCTGCTGTTGACCGGCCTGCTCATCTACGACGTCTTTTGGGTTTTCCTCTCCTCGTACATCTTCAGCACGAACGTAATGGTCAAGGTGGCCACGCGACCCGCCGAGAATCCCGTCGGCATCGTAGCGCGAAAGTTTAATCTGGGAGGAATCGTGCGGGACACGCCTAAACTGAACTTGCCAGGGAAACTGGTGTTCCCCAGTATTCACAACTCGGGCCACTTTTCGATGCTGGGCCTCGGCGATGTGGTGATGCCCGGCCTGCTGCTGTGCTTCGTCCTGCGCTACGATGCCTACAAGAAGTCGCAAGGCGTCACCTCGGATCCCACGCTTTCACCGCCCCGTGGCGTTGGCTCGCGGCTAACTTATTTTCATTGTTCCTTATTGGGGTAGGTCTTAAATCTATGATTTTGTTATCGTAATTTTTCATGAAATCATATTTTTTTAGTTACTTTTTGGGTCTGCTGACGGCTACGGTGAGCTCTGAGGTGTTCAAGGCGGCTCAGCCTGCACTTTTGTACTTGGTGCCCTTCACGTTATTGCCGCTCTTACTAATGGCCTATCTAAAGGTGGTATTAGAGCTCGTTCTCAATTTGAATAATGAATAATAATGATGATTTTATTGCAGGGCGACCTGCGTCGAATGTGGAGCGAGCCGTTCATCGCGCAACAACCATCAAAACAACTGGAAGTCTGAGTGTGCTCTTTCTCAAAGCAAATGAAAAACAAACAAAATATGGAAAAGGTTTATTTTTCAACAAAAAAACACACACCACACAAACAATTATTCTATAAAGATCTAAAGAAACGTTTGTCTCTTAACACATTGAGTGTGAATGTATTTTTAAACTCAACTTAACTAAGTTTCGTTTTAAGTTAGGTGATCCTCGTTTTCATAGTGAAATAAAACCACAACCGAGTAATTATAGTTTCTAGTGTAAGCAGAACGTTTTATATATGCATATACCACATCCGAGAGTTCATTCAAATTGGCTTTAAAGTCCACTCCAATCATGCGATTACTTAGCGGCTAGGATAGAGATCAATCGAAATATTAGTTACAATTCATAGAGATTAATGCATTCGTATTACTATTGTATCAGCAATCGATAGCAAAAGACTACAGACATTTTGAGATTCGAATTTCGACAGCATCCGCATCTGCATCCACATCCGTTTCAAATCTGTTCCGGGCAGTATGTTCTGTAAATACTTAAGTTTCTTTATGCGTAATATTAAACATATACGTATGCATATTGATAACGAACCACCATGCAACAAATAATAGTTAGTAAGCTCGCCTTCACATTTATTCGTTAGTTCTCGTTTCCGAATCACGCCCACGCCCATCTCCGTCCTACATCCCTTTCGTCCTTCGTCCCATTCACCTTCATAATATCGAAATGATGTTTTTGCCAAATGCATGTGTTCGTTGCAAACAATAAATAAGCAAGTAAAAATACAGTTCAATAACAAAGCAAACGTTGCACGGCGTCTGTTTCACAAGAATTATGTTTCAAGAATTTACATTTTTTACGTTTACAAAATAATAATTATTAATTACTGTATGCATATGGAAACGACAGTTACATATTAGTTCTAAGTAAATGCAATTTCGTAACGTATAGAAACAATAAAAATGTGAGATTTAAACGATAAACCGGAATTTAATTTATTTAAATAAGTCTGATGATATACGAAAGGATATGACGGGTTCTACTATTTAGTTAAGGGTATATTTTGTAAGTATATTTTATCAGTATATTTTGTTGAAAAATATAAATGTTTCTTATATTTAGCCGATACATACATAGATAGTCTTTGTTGGATCCTGAAGCATTATTTTTTTTATAAAAAACTTTAAGTGTTTAAAATTTAATTTAAAAATCCTTAAATGAGAAAAATACCAAAAAGAAAGGTTATATTTTTATTTGTACTGATGGTATTGGAATTGAATATTTGATTTAAAATTTAAATTAGATTCAAACTCAGTTTGGCGCTAAAAATAATTTTAAATTAAAAATATTTCCCCCACTGTATTACCCGGTTCGTTTCTTTCGTTCCGATTAGAAGAGCAGACGAGCGGTTGAGGGAAATTCTCTCTTGAGAGCAAAAGAGCCATTCCAGTGATGAGTTGAAATAAATGAAAAATATCGATGCATCGATGTGGCCCTGGTTATCGATATATCTCCACCTCTACAAGTGCTGCGTAAATGCGTTATTTTGCATAAAACAAAAAAACAAACCGTTGCATAAACAAACCGGCCGAAAATATTGTGAATATTAGACATCTAGGTACGGTGCTTGTGTGGGAGGCGTCCTCCCAAGGCTGCTTTTGGCCATTACCCACTCGAGTCGCGGGTCGTAGGCGTGGAAATTCCTGTGTGCAATAGTGGGCGTATGTGTGTGAGAGTGGCATCGCATCTTTATCTTTTTCCAGCCCCTTAGGGGGGGCGCATCAGTTTCGATTTAAAAAATTCTGTTCTCCATATAGTATATTTATGCGATATTTCTATGTACAAAAAAGGTACATAATTAATTTGCTATTTGGGCGTCCTTCTACATGGTCTGATGGCAGTCTCTATATAGGGACTTCACATGGTGTACATATTTAGCACCCACAATAATATATTTAGTTCTATAATGATGCATCCCTTTCATAAATTCGAACATAAGCCACCTCACATCATACAAGCCTTCAATCCCAACCAGAGGCTTGCCCAGGTCCACATTACGCAACAACACTACGGCGGCACATTGAAGGAGTCTCACTTCCCTCAAGCCTACTCTTGAAATTTAAACCAAAAATCTATATCTGCAGTGTCTTCAGAAAAGGACTCCAGCTGGGTAACTTTTGCGGCAAACTGAACCGCAACCGCCAGCGACAGGGGCAGGAGCAGGAGCAGCAGCATCAGCGGCAAGCGCTCGGCCAGATGGGTGGCAACAGCACTGGGGCCAACTCGAGCGCCTTTAGCGCGGGCGGATACATTGGACCGACCTCTGCCAGCAGCCACAACAACTTGGGCACCTCGGCGGCGGCAGCGGCGGCGGTTGCCGGTGGCAGTGACCTTATACCCGCACCTATCGGAACTGGAAACGCCATGGGAGTGTCCTCTTACGCGTACGGGGGAACCAGTTGGGAAGAATTCTGCGAACGGCATGCCAAAGTGGCTGCCACCGACTTCGCCAAGGCCTGCATCACCTACATAAACGGGAATCTGCCGCCGGAGGAGGCGCGCAACATTCAGCATCGCAGCTTCGCCCAGAAATTTGTGGAATCTTTTTCAGCCCACTACGACACCGAGTTCTTCAATAGGCGGAGCACCCTAAAGTCGGGTAGGGGATCGGTGGAATTTGACGAGGAGCATGAGGTGCCCCGGCTGCTTTCCAAATCTCTCCTCAGGCGACTCTCCTTCAAGGGACTGCGCAAGGGCAAGGTGAGTGGAGCAGACTCTATATTTAAACTCAACATTGCTTTAATTGTAGCAATTAATAGATAATTTGGTATATTTTATTAACTAAAAGTAGTTGATAGTAGGATAGTCGGGTACTTCGGCTATATTTAACCGACTTGTTTCAACTTTCAAAGTTCTCCGTGCTACAGGCTTTCTTCCACAAGAACTCTGACGACGTGGATGGGAGCGGAAGCAGCAAGCAGAGCAAGACAAAGCTGGCCAAGATCACGGTCGAGTGCCGCAAGGAGGGCTGGGTGAACAACCTGACGCCGGAGAGCCTGGACCAGCCGACAGGCTCACAGAAATGGGAGCGGTGCAAGTTGGTTCTGGTCAAAGCCGTGGGCGGCTACATGCTGGAGTTCTACCCAAACAAGTCGACAAAGCCACGCAGTGGTCTCTTCTGCTTCCTCATCTCGGAGGCGCGGGAAACAACGATCCTGGAGATGCCCGATCGGCTGAACACATTCGTCCTCAAAGCGGACAACAATATGGAATACGTGATTGAGGCGGAAAATGCCGAGGAGATGCGCAGCTGGTTGGCCACCATTCGCTACTGTATGCGAACGCCGCCCACTCAACAGCCCCTCATCGAGTCCGATGGAGTAATGGCCGCTGCAATGCAAACTTCGCCCACTAACCCAACCCCCAATCCCATTGGCGGTATCCAGAATCCGCAGTACCATCAGCAAGGGGGCTCCAACGGAAATATAGTCGGCGGAGGTCCTGGACTCGCCTCTTCCCTGTCCGCAGACAGTGCTTTGGGACAGGGAGGTGCCACATCCGCAAATGATTTGAACGCCATCAACGAATTGGGCACAACGCCGCCCTCAGGTCCACCGGACATACCCATAAGACCCCATCGGGGCGAGCAGCGTTTGTCAGCCTCCAGTAATTTCGATGGCGTGGAGCTCGGCGAAGATTCGGATATAAATGTGGCTGATCTGACAGCTGAGATGAGTTCCTTTCCGTGGTTCCACGGAACACTCACTCGCTCGGAAGCGGCCCGAATGGTTCTGCAGTCAGAAGCCGCCGGACATGGTTACTTTTTAGTCAGACAGAGCGAAACGCGCCGCGGGGAGTTCGTGCTGACGTTCAACTTTCAGGGGCGAGCCAAGCACCTGCGTCTCACAATTTCGGAGAAGGGGCAGTGCCGGGTGCAGCACCTTTGGTTCCCCTCAATCCAGGAGATGCTCGAGCACTTCCGCCACAATCCGATACCTTTGGAATCGGGTGGAACCTCGGATGTGACCCTAACCGACTGGGTCCTCAACAACAGCAGAATCAACGATCTGTCGGCAGCTGCAGCAGGAGGATCTGGCCACGATTCGGGCCAGCTTAACGATCTGTCCTCCAATGGGAATGGAAATGGAAATATGAACGGAGCGGCAGCAGCGGGAGGAACTGGAGCTGGAGCGGGAGCGGGAGCAACCGGCGGTGGTCATCCGTCTCCGAGACATGTGAGATAGCCAAAATTTTGGAGTCAATTCAGTGTCAGTGATGGTTTTTTATTTTACTTTGATTTCTATTGATTTCTTATCATTTCATTGCAATGGAACAAAATACTTGTACAAAGAGATAGATAGGCTATTTTTAGAGCTTCTGTAGGTTATTTATTTCAGGAACAGAGATATAGAAAGTTTTTATTACAAATTTTTAAAGATTAAATGCAAGTTTATTAATAAAGAAAGAAGAAATTGCAGGTAAGAGATGAAGAATAAAAAAGAAAGGAATTTTTTAAATAAACTACAGTTTATTTCAACAAAAAATCAATAATTTAAATATAAAATATTTTAAATCCTATTAAAATATATTACTTTTTTGAGCTCAGTTTTGAATACAAGCTTAGATTCTTTTTATAATTGTATTAAACTTTAAATCAAGAGTACTTATAGTATGTTTTTAGTTGGCTTTCGTGTTTCGTTAAAACTTTTCGAGGCTTGAGTTCATTGTTGCATGCTAATTGTTTCATCACACACCCCCACATATCCCTAGCAATGCCATTGAATGACCAAGATCTTTATTGTTCCTTAACCCACAGTGCAACGAAGTGATTACCATGAATCTAAGTGTTCGCCTAAAGACAAATGAAATTGATCTGCCACAGGAGCCAACACACGTATATTTTCCGGACCAAGTCTATTTCCGTTTGGATCCCACATCTCTAACCGTGCATGGATCGCCACCAGCCGCCCAGAGTTTCCTGGATCAGCCGCATCTACGGGCCTCGAACGCCTCGCTGCAGGCGGCGGCTCACCATCATCCGGCAGGACAATCACGGCATACCAGCGACAGTGGCAACAACAGCGCCAGCGGCGGAGCAGGGGGCTCCAACTCGGGTGCCGAATGCACCGGACGGGCTATCGACAACCAGTATAGCTTCACCTAAAAATCCTGGCCAGCAGCCCCATCCGCGGATTGTGGTCATCCGTGCGGAATTTATTTTTGTGCCATTTTAATTGTCTTGATGGGAAAAATTTGTGTTTTGCATTACAGAACGTAGTCTGTCCTATCTTCTGCTTTCTTTGCCATTTTTCTTAATTGTTTCTAAATTATTTAAGTACCTATTTTGGAAGACATGAAGTAACTGAATATTATTACGTATATATTATATAGCTAAATGTGTGTGTTCATTTTAAGTACATCAATGTTGTATGTATAGAAGAGTAAAAGAAAAATTTGAGATGTTTGTGGCACCAAAGGTGTGACTCATGCGAATCCTAAAACTTCCTGCTTTACAAAACAAAAAATACATACGTCTATACTAAACTTATAAATATTAATTATATATGCATAATTATGTATGTGTATGTATAAATAAATATATATTAAAATTGGTAACTACAATAAATGAAGTTATGCAAAAATAAAAAAAAAATGTAATATAATTCTTTTAAGTTTATTGAATAGTAGTTTATTTTGAGTTAGATGTTTTAAAATTTGAAAACGTTTCAGCTTTGAATTTGAAATCGTGCTAGTTTTGGTATTTTTTAGTTTTGGTGTTGTGAACTGTTAAAAAAAAAACAGTGTTGGAAACCTTTAAAATACCGAGGCGTGCTGAAAAACGTGCAAATAATATACTTTTCATCTGACAACACTGATACGAAAACTCCGGCACCGAAATAGCAAGGAATGGAGCTTGAACTGGACGTGGTGGACTCCCTTCAGGCCCTGGCCTACGAGGGTCCTTGCCTGCAGCAGGAGAACCTGAGCAGGGCACTCGATGCAGGCATCGAAAGTCCGGCGCTGCGGTTGGTGATCCACTGGCTGGCTCAGGAGCTTCATGTACTCCGGAAAACGGACGAGCGCGTCAGTTCCGGCAGCGGAGACCACGACGAGTTTTCCTTTGAGCTTTCCCTCTTGCTCACCGAGTTGGGCTGCCCGTATCGCAAACTCGTTATTGGTCCAATCGAGGAGCGATTCCAAACCCGGGAGTCTTTGGTGCAGCTGCTTGAGTACCTCACCTCCGAGTTGATGGCCACCAAGATGGTGCTAAAGGCTCAGCCCGTAGGACCGCCTTGCAAGCGTTCGAAAACCGAGTCAAACGCCCAGCAGGCCATCGAGCAATTAGCCAAGGACCTGCAGCTGGGGGAGCTCCCAAAGAACATCAACACAAAACTGCTGTTCGAGAAGCTAATACCAACCTTAGATCAGTCCCTGAAGAAAACTAATCGTCAGGTGGTGAGCGAACCTCTACTGAATCTTAAAAAGCCTCTTAACGATGCCCAGTGGCGTGTGCTGGAGTCGCTGCACAGGGATCTGGAGGCCGAGTACAATCTCCGTCGGCAAATGATGACCACTCGGCTGGAGGCCACTGTTCAGAGCTTCCAGTGGTCGGAATCCATGCACCAGCGTGAGAACGAGATAATGGATCGTTTTCAACGAAAGCTGAGGGAACTGGAGCAGTTCAAAGTGGGCGGTGAACAGACTAATTTGGTGGCATTGCTGGCTGCACGAACAGATTTGGCCATTATCGAGAAGACCAGCTCGGCCAATGTGCGGAAAAACACCGCCTCCAAGATACAGAAGCATGTGATTGGCAGCGTACCAGATCGAGGAGGTCGTGCTAATGAGCACGCTCCTCCGCCACCGGAAATGCCCTCATGGCAACAGCAGCGAGCCAGCGGTCCTCCTGGAGGTGGACGTGGTGGAGGAGGTAACTTCCGTGGAGGTCGAGGAGGAGGTGGAAGGGGAGGAGGCGGAGGCGGAGGAGGTGGCGGTGGCGGCGGAGGAGGTGGCGGAAATTGGCAGCAACCTAACCAACAACCTCAACATCAACGTGATCACGATCGAAGCCGTGAGAGAAATCAAGATCAACAGTGGATTAGCGGCAGTGGACGCGTCCAGGGCACCGGCTGGAATCCACACGGAGGACGAGGTGGTGGCGGAGGTCGTGGAGGAGGAGGTGGCCGCAGTGGAGGAGGCGGCGGTCATCGCGGCGGCGGCTATCGATGATCTCGATACCTGATATTAACCAGTTACCAATGGAAAGGGCGACTAAAACGACTGATCCTTTTATTATTAACTATTACCGACTTGATGATTATAACCAAGTTTAATTTATTGCCAAATTATACGAATACGTTTATAATTGCGAATGGTTGCCCGTTTAAAAAATAAACTATCTGTGTCATCGCTTTGCTAGCAAATCTCGCGTGTCGATTGCGCCTTCTGGAATTGGGGTTAAAATTTTCGCTTTCAATATGCCAACGACCCATTTTCTGTCTAATTGATGGATTTATATTTATATTTAGATGTGCCGATTTATTCGTCTGAAACAGTACAACTATCTATGTGTACCATCAAGTTTTTGCAAATCGTTTGTTTTATTTTATGAACAACTCAGGTGTATAATTCAATTACCTTCGTCTCAATGTGTCGCAGGTGGCTGAAAATAATATAGTTGGAGTATAGTTTAAAAATTCATATAAAGAATAATGTTTAGGAACATAGGCTTGGTTCTGCAGAGGATGAACAAGACTGGTAATACATAGTTGGAGCAACTAATTGAATAAAACCCCAACCCCTAGCAACACTACGCCCCTGGGACAAGTAACCAAGCATCAAATACACGCGACACTCAATTGCCATTAGCGTCCAATCTAGTCATCAACCGAGCCGGCTATATGGCCACTATACTGCCACCACAACTGGCCAAATCCATTCCGATCCGATCCCAACAATTAACTTGGTCAATCAGCATGAAAACCATGTCGAAGTCATCATGGATGGGTCGACTTCGGAGCTGTGATCAGTTCATCCGAAGCCCCAGATCGGAAAGGTTGACAATTCTCCCGTATTTCAGGCCCAAACCTATATTTCGAGTTATATTACAATGATTATTAAACTAATTCTGGTGTTGGTAATTGGATATGGTAGTATTTTCGCGCCCGGTTGCGCACAAAATTTATTGGATCGCCTGCGTCCGGTGAACATGACTCGAATGGATGACGGAATCAAAGTGGTTTCCGGCACCAAAGTAAAGCGGTACGAACGGTTGACGGTGCCGCTGGGAGGTCCTGCGGGGATTCCCGGGGCAGCCGGACTTCTTGGACCGCTTTTGCCACCACAACCGGCATATTTGGGATATACCTATGTAAGTTTTATAGAAAATTATGTATAAATAATTAATAATAACAAGTTACAAGTGTTTAATCATTTTAAAGAGTGTGGAAGTAATTTGCTCGCTTTTTGAATTACATTGTAATTTAAACTATTATTCATAATAAATGAGATTACAGTGTCAACAAACAGTTTTTTTTATATATTTTCCATTTAATTAAAGTATATTATTTAATTGTGAACTAACTAATCTCATAACTCCCAATTTCCCCAGCAGTTAGTGCCTCAATGGCAAGCTGGAGCCAAATTAATGGGCGACGGCGAGGCAGCGGGTGTATCTGGAATGATCTCGTTCCAGCAACTACCCTATAGTTCGGACATCAAGGTGACCATTAATGTGACAGGACTGCCCCCTGGAAAACATGCCCTGCACATCCACACCTTCGGAGATGTAAGCGATGGATGCAAATCCACGGGAGGACAATTCCCCAATAATTTTGTAAGTAGTTCTCCTAATAACTTCGAGTCCTTTGATTAACTGAATTAAAACTTCCAGTTGGGCAATGTGGATACAAAGGACGATGGAAGCATTTCTGCCGTTTTTCAAAGCATTTATTTGCAGTTGTTCGGCTTCAATGGCATTGTCGGCCGATCCATAGTGATCCACAGCAAGGCCATTGACCTGAACACGGCCTTAAATGCGGAGGTGTTCTCGTCCTCCCTACAGCCCATGCCCAATGCCTTGGCCTACCAGAACGAGGAGAACTCGCTGGGTGCCCCGATTGCCTGCGGAGTGATTAGTCTGATGAGCACGGCAGCCAGTTCAGGTGGCATGGCTACTGCCCCACCAGCTGCTGCGACTGCGGAGGCTTAACTTTGTGGACTTTTATAAACTCTCTTTAAACTATAAATAAATATACCTTTTTAACTTTTAAAGAGTATTAAGATCAAGGTGGTATGGTGCTAAAAGTCACAGCATTACACACAATATCCAAAATAGCAGGCTTTTCTTGTATATATTTCTTAGAAACTATTTAAAAATATGTAATTTTACTTTGCTTTTTTCTGAGTTTTAAAAAGTTTTATTAAGTAATGTAACTGTAGCACCTTACTTTACTAATCTCATGCTTCAATCCGTCTCTCCCCGAATAATTCAGCAATTTCGAGCCTATCAAATTCAGCTCAGCTTTAATGGCTAATACGTGCGGCGCATGCCCAAAGGTCTGGGTCGCCTGCCTGGCCAAAACTTTCTTCGCCGGCTTCCCACAACCGAACTGGCCAGTTGACCGTCGCGGTTCGTCATGTTCAAACGCGAAAGTAAAAGTTTTCTCTGCCAACGGCTTATACTACTCCTGGTGTTGGGCGTAGCACAGCTCCAGGCCGAGGTCCTTAACGAAAACTCCCAGCAGGCCAAATTCGAGTGGCCATCGTTTCCATGGACGCGGAACAAGACCAACAAAAACACTCCCTCGTCTCTCAATGATCTGGATTTAAAAAACGATTACACCCAGATGGAGTTGGCCAACTTTGGGGACTTTGATCGCCATCCGTGTAGAAGAGTGTGCCAGCAGGGTCAGTCCATGAACTGTTATTACCAGTTAGTGGTTCACAACTACCAGAGGCTGGGCCCAGAGTGTCAGAGGTGTCAGCAGGACGAAAGGGCTTGCGCCTCCGAAAATTGCATCTTCGGCGATGGTGTAGCCAGTCTGGTGATGGCAGTGAACAGAATGGTGCCAGGACCTCCCATCGAATTGTGCGAAAATGATACTGTTGTGGTTGATGTACTGAACTATCTGGGTGAATCCACCACCATGCACTGGCACGGTGTCCACATGATTCGTACTCCCGAAATGGATGGCGCTCCCTATACCACGCAGTATCCTTTGCAGCCGGGCGAAGTCCAGCGGTATGAATATCAAGTGGATCGCAGTGGCTTGCTTTGGTATCACAGTCACGTCGGCTGGCAGAGGGGCTTCGGGGTGGCTGGTGCCCTAATCGTCCGGCAAACTCGGCAGGAGAATGTGCACGCCCAACTCTACGACTACGATCTAGGGGAACACACTCTGATGATACAGGATATATTTTATAACTATAACCTGCAGGAGGTTCGCAACATCCTGGTGAACGGAAAAGGGCGCAATCATCTTAGTCAGCTGCCGGATAATGACAATCGCCATCGGTACGAAAGGCTTCGAGTTACGCCAGGCTACCGCTACAGGATGCGGGTAGTCCTTAATGGAATTGCCAACTGTCCTGTGGAGTTCTCCATAGAGCAGCACAAGCTTTTGATCATCAGCACCGATGGTAATGACATCGAGCCTGTCTTGGCAGATGGTTTTTTCCTGACGTCCGCCGAGAGATTTGATTTCATCTTGGAGGCCAATCAGTATGCCAAAAATTATTGGATCAGGGTTCGTGGATATGAGCAGTGTGAGGAAAGAAATCTCTACCAAGGAGCAGTGCTTAGTTATCGGGGATCTGCTCGAACGGAACTGCCGCAAGGCAGTATCCTGGAGAATCCAAACAGCCGCTCTGAGGAGGAAGACTCCGTTTGGGTCAACGACTACCGTTTTCGGTCGCCAAATTCAACAGATAAGTCCTCCCTGCGCCAATCCCTGGACAAGGACAACAACGTGGGCACCGTGGCCCTGCGTTCCGTGCAACCAGTGTCCTGGTCCCGCTATACAAAATTCCTAACCTACTACTCTAGCTTTGGATCGCGAACGGCACCCAATGGTGAAGTTCTCTTCCAGATTGATGACATATCTTACAACTCTCCGGGGATATCGCTGCTGCAGGGTCGACATCTCTACCAGGACGATGGTTATTTTTGCAACAAAAGCTCCCTGGCTCGCGAGGGACGTAACTGCGAACGGGAGCAGTGTGAGTGCACTCACGTGATCCGCCTTCCAGCATACAGACCTATTGAAATGGTAGTAGCCAATTTAATGGAGAACACGCATCCTTTCCACATTCATGGCTACACTATCCGTTTGGTGGGACAAGGAGTTCTGGCCAATGCCAATGAGGTCCGAAATGTAAGGACTATCTTTGAACAGAAGCCTGTTCCTTTTTAGTTTTAAATATTTTAATTATTTCAGATCCGGGAACTCGATCGCAGAGGCCGTCTTTCTCGCTTGAAGGATGATTATGTCGCGGTGGCAAAGGACACGGTTCAGATTCCGGGTCTCGGCTACATAATCGTTCGCTTCGTATCTAATAATCCTGGATTTTGGCTATACCACTGCCATATTGAAGCGCATTCGGTTCAAGGAATGGTGGCAGTCCTGAAAGTTGGCGAAGATCATCAAATGAAACGCATTCCGGCACGCGTGCGTTGTTAAAAATTTTTTAATCTATTTATTATTTAAAGATGAAACAAGTGCCTTTGTTGCCAATTTAAAAATATTTTATTCCTTAATAAACAAGTATTTATATTTTATTTAAAAATTCCAAAATTGTTTTCAGTGCTTTTAAAGTTTAATCGTTAAGCTATCTGCAAACTTATAACCATTTAAAGCTCGTAAATATTATTACGTTCAATACACAGCCCGTGGGAATTTCCCTTAATTTTAATTGAGAAGAATATTTAACTAAAGAAATTATTTAAGTGGAAAGTCCTTAGTATTTTACTGAATTCACGTGTTTCCCAAAAAAAGAAAGTATAGACAATAGTTAAGCCATGGTGTGATAAAAGTTTTGCCGTCTGTTTATGGAACAGAAATTTCTTTATCATATTCATAATACCCGTGTTTATGGTCTTTAAATTGGTTGGTCGTTTTGCTGATTGGTTGACTACCAATATTGCTACTTTAATCGAAGCTGCCGCTGGTCTTTAAAAGAGACCGATGCCCGCAATTTTTTCGTAGTTCACTTTTAACATGTCGCGAGCTCTTATTGTCCTTGCCACTGTTTTGGCAATCGTGCAGAGTGCTCCTCTTGAGAAGGAACAGATTCCTGCGGATGTTCCTGACTATTATGAGCTATTTAATAATCCCGAAGCTCATTTGGCTCTGGCCAAAGCACCTACTACGGTAAGTTCTTATACCTATTATATTAATATTTTTAATAAAAGTTTTTTATATATTATCACAAAGACTTATTTTACAAGAAATTCTTAATTAATATTTTAATACTTTTTTTGCAGATTAAATTTATCGAAGATCACGGCTATCCAGCAGAACGTCATTATGTGACCACTGAGGACGGCTACATCATCAGTCTCTTCCGCATTCCCTATTCGCACAATCTACAGAATCAGGATGTCAAGCGACCCATCGCCTTCCTCCAGCATGGACTCTTTGGCAGCTCCGATGTCTGGCCCAGCCTGGGACCGGATGATGGGCTTCCCTTCCTGCTTTCCGACGCGGGCTACGACGTTTGGCTGGGAAATGCCCGCGGAAATAGGTACTCCAAGAACCACACATCCCTCTCTTTGAAGCACCCGAACTTTTGGCGGTTCAGCTGGCACGAGATTGGATACTACGATATCGCCGCTGCCATTGACTACACGCTCTCCACCGAGAACGGAAAGGGCCAGGAAGGGATCCACTATGTGGGCCATTCCCAAGGCACCACTGTCATGTTCGTCTTGCTTTCTATGCGGCCAGAATATAACGCCAAGATCAAGACAGCTCATCTGCTGGCCCCAGTAGCCTTTATGCATAATATGGAGGACTTTATGGTCAACACCTTGTCTTCTACTCTCGGTTTCAACAATGTTTACTCGAAGCTCTTTAGCTCCCAAGAATTCTTGCCCCACAACGATTTTGTTCTGGCATTTTTCTACAACGTTTGTCTCCCGAAATCGCCGGTATTGTCCATTTTCTGCAGCGACGACGAAGAAGTGGAAACAGTTGTGGAACAAGGTCGAACCAATTCGGTGAGTTGAACAGATTCTTCTCTATGTCATGCTTCTCTAATTTTTGATTTTTTAATTCTATAAAGACCGCTAATTCAGTAATAGCTGGTGTTATGCCCGCTGGAATTTCCACCGACCAAGTTCTGCACTATATGCAGGAACATCAATCAGCTCATTTCCGTCAATTTGATTTTGGAGCAAAAAAGAATTTAATTGTCTATGGATCAGAAGAACCCACTGATTATCCAACGGAGAAAATTACCGCTGAAATGCATCTTTGGTACTCGGATAACGATGAAATGTCTGCCGTGGAGGATGTCCTGCAGGTAGCGGCGACCCTTCCCAATAAAGTAATGCATCACATGGAGGATCCTCTCTGGGATCATGGAGATTTTGCCAACAATTGGGAAGTGCGAAAATACATAAACGAACCGATTATAGCCATCATGAATGAGTACGAGGCAAGAACTAAGTGATCTAATCAAAATAATACTAGTTCGAGAGTTACAAGTATTAATACTTATATTTGAACAAGCTACCATGTATTATTTCATTCATAAGACTTGGCCGACATAAGACTTTTAGACACAAGGAAAATTTGTGTTGGCAAAGTGATTTTTCATAATTACGAGTATCCTGCTCAATGGAAACATTTTAAAAGAAGAAAGAACTACAATTTAGGAAAAATTACCACATTATATATTAATAGAAGTAAAATAATTTTAAGGTCTTGTTATTATATTATATAACAAAATAAAAAATATGGACATAATATTCAACCAGAAGTTAAATTTGTACCCTTTTGTATTAAACAAAAATGTAAAATATGAATATGTGTTTTATGAAACCTTTTCCAAAATCCTATCTGAGCAACATGGAGTTATGCGAACCGGATGAGTTTTACATTTTATTCCCTTTCTATTTATATTCCCCTTTTCTTGACCTTTCTATAATTTTTTAAAAAATTATTATAAATCAAGCAAACACTTGATAATATTTAATCACTAACGGATGCAGCTTAGACATTCAAAAGTGGGGATACTTCATTATTAAACAAGTTCCATTAGATTCCACTTCACTTAGAAACAGCCATTTCCTCGTGTGCATATTTAATTCATTAGATCTTAGCCGACTTTCCTAATCAAAAAGCAATTTGCGCCTCATACGAGTATTGTTTATAAATTTTACAGCTACCCTCTTGAAATCTATTAATGGGTTAGTAATCTAAAAAACTAAATTCCCAATCGGTGGGGGTACATTCTTTCTTCAGATTATCGAAATGTTCTAAGTGCTTTCAATAGTAGATAAGTTAAGCCCAGTGAAGTACGTGTTGGCTTAGTTTTCGATAATTTTTAATTATGTGTGGCACGTTCTAATAGGTGGTGTTTTGCGTAAAGCAAATTGGGGCTTGCCCACTTTTATTGACTGACAGTGATTTTGGTTTTAACAGATTAAAATTTACAAAAAAAGTCGAAGCATTAATCTTTTGCCACTTAAAATTTGTTTGGGGCTTGAAGAGTTTTTTTTTAAGCTTTTGTAAATTAAAAAAATAAACACTTTATCGACGACAATTGTGCTTATAATCTGAACATGATTTCTCTGAAACTTATCTTCTGATTTTTGTTTGTCCAAACTTTAAAGTTTAAACCAATACATAAACTGCGAATATTTTTAATCCCATTTTTATTACTTTTAGATTAACAGTTTCCTTATTCATTATCAAAAATGTCTAAATATATTTAATCGAACCATTGATAGTAGAGGTTACTTGAAATGAAGCCTCCAAGGGACTGCTACAAAAGTTAAGAGTCAAGTGTTTGCCAACAGTCAGTAGCAATCGAACCATCAGCGAAACATGAAGAATCGGTTTGTGAGTCTCTTTCTTATCCTGGCTGGATTGGCAGTTTCAGGAATTCACTCAGCGGCTCTCGATGGAGTTATTGATTTATACAAGCTGTACGATAATCCAGAGGCTCATGTCAGCCTCAAGGGAAAGTTGACAACGGTGGGTATTGATGAAAATATGTTTGGTAAAATGTGGAATTTTATACTGAATTTCTTCTCTACATACAGGCTGATCGCATTGCCTCCCATGGATATCCTTCGGAACATCATTATATTCCTACCGAGGACGGCTATGTTGTGGGTGCATTCCGGATCCCATATTCTCATAAATTGCAGAACCAAAACCAGAAACGACCCATTGCGTTCCTTCAACATGGACTAGGTAGCTGTTCTGATGCCTGGATTTTGCAAGGGCCTGATAATAGTCTTCCGTATTTACTGGCTGATGCTGGCTATGATGTCTGGATGGGCAACGCTCGAGGCACCGCCTATTCCAGAAACCACACGACTCTGTCTACCGAAAACCCCAATTTCTGGAAATTTAGTTGGCATGAGATCGCAGTCTACGATATAACCGCCATTATTGATTATGCCCTGAGCACGGAAAACGGCAAGGATCAGGACTCCCTTCATTATGTAGGCCATTCGCAGGGCACAACCGTGTACTTTGCCCTAATGTCCTCGCTTCCGGAATACAACGAAAAAATAAAAACGGCTCATATGTTTGCCCCGGTGGCTATAATGAAGAACATGGCCAATCCTTTAGTGCGAGCCTTGGGTCCATATTTGGGCCACCAGGGCATTTATGCCACCCTCTTTGGTACCCAGGAGTTTCTGCCCCATAATGATTTCGTCATGTCCCTATTTTTCAATATTTGCCAACCAGATTTTTTGCTGCGCCCGGTTTGCGAAAACGCCATGCAAACTCTCTATTCAGGAGGTCGTGTTAATATGGTGAGAGATATTTATTTGCTATTGATTTAGTTAATTTGATTTATTTTAATACTGATTTATCTTAAAACCAAAAAATCTGTTATATTACAGACAGCAATGCCAGATGCAATGGCCACCCATCCGGCAGGATGTTCCACCGATCAGATGCTTCATTATCTTCAGGAGCAGCAGTCCGGATATTTCCGGCGATTCGACTACGGAGCTAAAAAGAATCTGCTAATCTACGGGACCGAGGAGCCTGCAGAGTATCCTGTCGAGCTAATTACCTCAGCGGTGCACATGTGGTACTCGGACAACGATGCCATGGCTGCCGTAGAGGATGTTGAAAAATTTGCAAGCCGACTGCCCAACAAGTTTATGCACCACATGTTGGACAAAATGTGGACCCACGGGGACTACGCCCTCAACCGGGAGGTCCGAAAGTACGTCAATGAGCCAGTGATTGCCATCATGGAAGAGTACGAACAAAAGAACGGCGGCATGTGATGGATTGCGTTCCTAATCTCAAGGAGAATAAATGCCTATTATAATCGGATTTATTTTAAGTTCAGTGATAAGCTTATCAAAAAAATGTTTCATGCGAGCAAACAAAAACAAAATTTTTTAACAAAAAATTTAAATAATATTTTTTTCTTGGGTTTTGGCGGAAATTGATAGAGAATCGATCTGCAAATCGTTTAAGGTATTCCGCTAAAGAATCGGTTCAATATTGGCAAAGATACAGGCTTAAAACTTGGAGCATCCGTGCCGTTTTGAATGGATTAAGCCAGTCAGGAAAAAGCTTGACGCCAGACATACATATGTATAAATGATAAATTTATGTATGTTTAATAAAAAGTTTAAAGATAAGATGTTTGCCTGAACACTTTTCCTAGTAAGGCTTATGGATCTTGAAGTTTGCAGACGTTCCCTTGACCAAGACTAAGACCAATCAATGTCCTCCAGTTGCAACCGCAGCTCGACGCTCTCCACATATTTGGACAGCGAAATACATTTAATTTTTCCACTCGAACAACTTCTGATTGCCAGTGAATGGCTGGCCAGTGGAAAGAATAATGCATATTCAAGCTTTTCATTCCCATTTCATTGCCCTTGGCGTCCGACCAACTCTCCGAAGGGCCAACTCGATTTCTGTTCATGTGTCTGGATCGGCGTAAATGGCCCCAAGTGAATATGTAAAAATGGCCGAGTAAGGAATTAGAACGGAGTCCCGCTTCTGGCTAATGGATGAAAGCCGCCAAGTTCAAGGTCATGATACAGGCTGGGCCATTATACTCCCATCCCGTCCCGTCCGTACAATCTGGATTTGATTTAATTGGTCTTAATTTGTGGGCCGTTTAATCAATGGCCCTGAATAGTTCTTTGCCTAAAGAAATATGCCAGCGATTACTTAACTGGATTAATTGAACTGTACATGCCAGCCACAGCACTAATATACGGATTGTGTTTGCTGTTTTTAGTTGGAAATTAAATCTTTCGCCCGTTCTCCCCTGCGCCGTCCAGTAGACACACAAAAAGTTCCCTCGGCAAAGTCAACGAGGCGTGGCAAGTAAAAAACACACGGAAGCGTTAAATTGGCTCAAGTGTGCACAAAACAAAACACACGAAAAACAACTAACCAACTATATGGTGGGAAATCTAAAAATACCTCTTACTTTGAGGTAACTGATGTATATATTTAAAAGATATATTTTTACAAAAGATGTGGAATCTTTATTCTTTAGGATAAGGTCTTGATAAGTCAAGTAGTAGTAGAAGCCCAGAAGTAACCAAAGCTTAAGCCTTTAAGCCAAACCCCTAAAATCTATATTTACTATGTGTTAGGTAAATAAAACGTCCCATTAAATAATTTTAATTTAATATCCCTCTTGCAATTTGCTTACTGGGTGGACATGTTCACAAAAAAGTAAAACACACAAAAGAAAACTAAACGGAGCCAAAGTCAAGGCAACTGCAAACTGAAGTTGCAGCCGGAAATGGGAAAATTCCCAAACACTAGAACTGCACAAACATTTGGGGCGGATTCGCAAAAGGGCCAAAAGCGCTGCCAGCGGGGCGGTGGCTTCCCTTAAAGTTAAGCTGTTGTATTTGCGCCAAGTTAAAAGGCCGAAACAGCTGCCGCGGTGGCCAGACAAATTAAGCCCACCCAAAAGGGTCAAGAGCTGGTGTCGTTGCCGGTTCTGGCCATTATTTTGCATATGCTAAACTCGGGTTTTCATTTTCGCCAGTTTTTCATTTCGCTCGTCGCATGGAAATAATTAAATTTTTTTAGCACTTTGTGGCGTTTATTTGCCAGGGGATTTTTTGTAGCGCCATATTTACACTTGCCGGTTTCTAAATTGCGGTTACTACTGGGCGCTATCAGTGGGTTAGTTGGGATCATTTATTCCGCACATAAGTTCTGTAATTATGATTTTATCTTTTGCTTTACGATTATAGTTACAAGTTTATCACGCCGTTCCCCCATGTTGTAATTTGTATTTGTTTATTTGTGGATTCACAGAAATTAGAGTATTTAAATCTATTCTTAGAACAGGCATTTTTTGGAGTGGAAAATTCTATTTAAGATTGTTGAATGTGATGGCTTCTGGATTGATCTGATGAAATAACTCAGTTATGTCATTAACTTAATTCCTAAAAGAATAAACTACTACAAAAACTGATTTAAAGTATAAACTATCCAATCTTAAAGGCGCATGCTGGACCTGATGATTTTTAGTCCTTCTCTGATTCCTCTCTTACTATTTTCGGATTGTCCTTACTCACAAGGGATTACCTCAGCAAAAGATTACACAAAGTCAAAGTCACGTTGCTGGGTATTGTGTGGGTTTCCTATAATCGAATCTACCTCCACCGTTCGAAGCTCCAGTCCTAAGAATTGGCTGTAATTGATTGTCAAAAATCAATTAGACGGTGAGCTGGCTTCTGCAGCATATTGCTTCTGAGTTGCACTGAAGCGAAGTAAAAGTTAAGTTGAGTTCCAGCACAAATTGGTGCACAATTGCACAGTTGATATGGCTGCCATTGTCCGGCTATTAATATCCATTAAACCCAATAAACAAGAAAATAACGAGAAGAAGAGCATTTATCCGGAGTGGTACTCTCCTACTCCGTTTGCATTTTTTTCGAAAAAGATTGACATTCTGATGGGTCGAACTTGGACTCGTTTCAGTCATCTTCACGGCCTCTGTGTCTGCCGGACATGGCCAATTTGGGAATTTAGACGGTTAGCTAACTTTATTGACCATTTTGGAAATTCGATTTGTGTTGCATCCTGTTGGGCCGCAAATATCAAAGATTCGTTCCATTGCGAAATCAACTGAGGGACCTTTTTGTATTTAATTTTTCTTCGGTTAGGCCCAGTCCATCACGCATACGTCACGTCGTGCCCTTGCCCCTGTGGCAATCGGCAAATATTTGCTGCTACTGTCTAATCTCCAGCCAAGACACTTTGTTTGCCCCGTGGGCACCACGTCATCTTTGAGGTGTCCCACCTCTCGTTTAGTCAATTTGGAATCATAACCAGTAGTCACCTGTTTTATTTGGTAAGTGAGCCGTAAGGCCTTTGCGTATTATGGTAATATCGTGGAAATGTACCCCTTTTTGAAGTTGTAAAGATAGTCCAAATGACTATCTAAGTCAAGCGTGAGGGATATGCATTTTTATATATAGCAGAGATATTAAATCTAAGACAGACCAGGTTCGCGCACAAAGAAAGTAATTTACAATGGAGAATATCCGAGGCTAGACAAAGTATAGGGGGTGTGGACTTATCTATCTATTCCGAGACTAGACGCAACATGCCCCTGGGCAACTAGGTGATAAAGCTTTACACAAAGCCTCTGCCCACACTATTACAAGATTTGCGTGAATTATGGGCAGCTAGCTCGGATGTTTCTCGCCTTGATAAGATCTCCGGAGATCTCTAACGCAGCTTGAGTCGTTCAGCGAGTTCAGTACCCGGCGGAGATTTGGATCAGCCACTTGTGTGAGCTCTCATCCAGTTCTAATTGAATTATCCCGATTCCGAAACTCAAGGATCAAGTGTGCGTGTGTGACGAATAGTTTAAAAAATAACAACAAGTGTTGTGCTTAAATAATTTTGAAGGCAAAAAGTTATAGAAAATATAATTGAAACTTTTAAACTCTAAAGATATTCGTGGTTTTTATAGTATTTTACAAATCTATATTTATTTCTTTGATTTAGAGTCCTTTTAATCCTTTTAGTTTTAAAGAACCCTCAATTTTTTCTTGTTTAAAAGGATCTTCCTTTAGTTCAAATTTTCTTTCTCCTTATTTAAGCAAGTGTCCTTTGATTAGGAAGGACTAGAAAAAATATCTAATGAAAATTCGAATTCAGTTCGCAGTGCCGAGTGCTTGTGCCAAACTAATGCCAAAGTAATCAAACCTAAACGCATTAAAGCAACCGACGACTCAACGCGGCTGGAAGTCAATAAAAATAAACTACATAAAAGCAACTTGCGGTCCCGGAAATAATGTCCACCACTGTCGAGTCGGTTGCAGGAGGATCCGGGGAAGTTTCCTCCTCCCCGTCATCCCTTAACATTCATACTATCGTGGCTGATGCCATTGTGAAGACAGCGGCCGTAATTAGCAGCACAGTCTCTCCAAGCTCAACAACTGGCGCCTCCCCTGCCACCTCTACAACTACCACGACCACGCCCTCGCCCTCGTCCTCGTCAGGGGCCATCTCCACTCCTACACCCACGCCCACTCCCGGCCAATCATTCAGCCCCCCCGGGGGAAATGAGGATGGGAAAATCAGTGTGAAGGATTTGAGCCAGGCCCTGCAACATTTCGGCACTGTTGATTACTTGGTCTTTGTGGCCATGTTGGCGGTATGCGCCGTTATTGGCGTCTATTTCGGATTCATCGAAAAGAAGCAGAAGAAACAGAAGCTGGCCGGCAAGGATGGGGCTGGAGCGGCGGGCATCGAGGAGCGACGTGGCTCGGAGGCGCTGGACTACCTGGTGGGCGGACGCCAAATGAAAGTGTTTCCGGTCGCGCTGTCACTTGTGGCCAGGTGAGTTACCGCTACGGCAATATATGCAAATGGTAAATTGGCCTTGCGTGTTTTATGGCGTCTGTACAGAGAGAGAAAATACTTCACCTTATTATTTGGGGAGTTAAGAAAAGTAATTTATAGGGGCCATAAGGCATGCGAGTCAGATTAGTTTAAATACGACTGTCTCGTTAAACACAAGACTTTTAGAGTTTTTTTTTATATTTCTAGGCAATTTAATATATAGTTTTATTTATAAAAGTAAAATAGTTGAGTTTTGACGAATGGTTTATGAAATAAATTAATAAAAAATATAATTTGTACCAATATTTCGCAATCCTTTCCCAAGTGTATCCTGTTTAATTGCTTTCGACCCAATCCGGAAGGCATTTCAGAGCCCTAGGCGGAGTAGTAGTAGGCATGCTATTTGGAAATTAAAGGCTCAATTCTCTTTAAGCTGGGATAATCTCCTCAAATCGAATGCAATGCATTCAATTCAATTCAGATAATATTTGCACAAATTATCGTAATGACCTTAACTTGTCTTCACTCTCCATTCCGGCAGCTCCTCCTCCGGCGAATCAATCAAAATTTTGCAGTCATTTCATTTCATTTTGTGCCTTCAGCCAAACGTGCGTATACGTAATCTAAGCAAAAAATAATCTTTCCCCGCCCAGCGTTGTCTGGCCAATTGTTTGGCGAGGGCAAACAGAGTAGCATTTTATTTAAAAGTTTCCTCCATCAGGATGGAGGTTGCGTAAATAATATTCATTGTCAGGGTCAAGCCCATTATGGATGGTTAAGGGGCATGCCTCTGGCTGCTGGTTGATGTTGATTGTGCTGATATTGAAATGGCTTGCGGAACTTTGCAAGTAAATATATCCGACGTATAAATACAACTTAGCAGCTTTCGGTGTCTAAGCCAGATTGAAGTTATTTAAACTTACGCCAGCCGCAAACTCAAATAATTTGCCCAAATTACTTTTTGTTTAGCCACGAATTGTTGTTGCTGTGGCCTGTTCGAGTGACCTTGGTCCTTCTGAAAACGGTGCGAGATGAGCTTTGTATTTGACACGTTTTGGTCAAGCACCTTTCGAAGGGTGCGGCCCTTTTGTCTTTTGTCTTAGGCGTGTTGTCGTCGCATTAATGACCAGGCGGACAGGTCCTGTTCCCTGCAATCCTAGAGTCCTGCCGTGGTCATTTGCCTTGCCCGCTGACAATTGTTTCGTGAGCCTTTTATTATTATGGCATTCTATTTGTTGTCGTTTGCTTTTTGCAACAAATTCAGGCAACGTGCTTTGAATTACAATTACATGCCACCATTTTTTCTTTCAAATATCCATTGTATTTTTTCAGATTTAAAAAATACTTCTCCTTTTTCGTGGTGGTGTTGGTGTATGTAGATGTCTGCATACTTTAACGCTGCTTGTTATCAACTTTTAATGGCATTTCTCTCTGGGCCGTCAACTTTCAGTGTCTGTGGCGATTCATTTATTTGTTTGCCGGCCAGATTTGAAATGATGATTGTTATGGACATTAATCATTAAAATCAGATTATGAAATGCATGGTGGAAAAATCCATACCGACTTACTCACAAATGCGACAGTGCATAATGTCATTTCGCTTTCAATTTAAGCCATATATACATATTTTGCACACATAATCTAATTGATTTAAGGCTCACAATAAGGCTTTTTTAAATTCAATAAAATTCTGCCAGGAGTTTGTTTTAAAATTTCACAAAACTTTGACCGAAACTTGGGACTTTGCCCAGTCCAAACTTAATTTAATTAAAATTGGCTTCAGATTAATCTTTGGGCCTTGACGAAAATAACTTGGCCGAGGCAAAAATAAATCATGATCAATCGGCCGGCAATTAGCCGGCCAACTTTTGGTCCTCGACGTAATTAGCTTGAACTAATTTTTTTTCGCCCTATTAACCTGTGTGAACTTTCAGCTTCGTGTCGGGTATCTCGCTTCTGGGAACTTCGACGGAAATTTACGTCTACGGCACCCAGTACGCCTTCATCCTGGTGACCCTGGCCATATCGGGAGCCATTTCGTGGTACATCTTCCTGCCCGTTTTCTGCAACCTGCAGCTGACATCCACCTATGAGGTAAGCAGAACGTTGTCCAACTAGATGCTTGATTTCTGTGTTTACTTATTGGACTGCATGTTACACATTAATTCAATGTTTCTGAGTGTGCGATTTTGGATTCTTGTATTGTAAACGCTGGCATGTTAATATGTGTAAGTAAGTTAAAGGCCAAACAAAGCACTGATGCTTTGAGTGCCCGCATTCATACTCCTCTGAATATGAATGCAAAATGTGTGGGGTACATGGGGGCAAGCCGGGGTGCAATCAACTGAAAGTACGAGTCTTTTTCGCTGCCAGTTTATTTGCATGCCATTGGAATAACATTGTGGATGCCTGTGCTTGTGAGTACGAGCATAGACACCCACGAGGTATTGGCACACAATGCCAGCTCGAACAATGCCAATTGTTGTTGGCACACGGATAGTCGTAGTTTATAAGTCCAGGCAACATGTCGTATGAGTAATATTCGATTATGTATGCGTAGTCCCGCACTTGCACACACACTCCGACGTGTCTGTGTTTGTGGGGGACAATATTTATTGTGTTATCCGAGAGCCGACAAACCAATGGACAAAAAATACTTACAGTACTTCGAGTTGCGCTTCAACAAATCGGTTCGCCTGCTGGGATCCGCCTTCTTCACCGGCGCAAATGTAAGTAGAATTCTATTTAAAGAGATACAACTCCTATCAAAGTTAATCTGGAAGTCATGAGCTAAGAAAACTGAATAACTTGCATGCTTCATATTTTGATAGCTTATCTGGCTGCCCATCGTTATTTATGTGCCTGCGTTGGCCTTCAATCAAGGTGAGAGGTCGAAGCTAAGTATACAAATAATATGTCAAGAACCCCAAACAGAGCTACATTCAACATAGTCTTAATATTTTTAAAATTATAATGAAACATTTCAGTTACTGGCATAAACATTCATATTATTACCCCGATTGTATGCCTCGTCTGCATTTTTTACACCACTGCCGGCGGTTTGAAGGCCGTTGTCTGGACAGATGTGATCCAAACCGTGGTCATGGTGGGAGCCATTTTGTTCGTCATTATCAAAGGCACCATCGATGTGGGTGGGGTGGGAGTAGTTATCCAGCGCAACCTTGACAGCGGACGCCTTGAATGGCCAGAGTAGGTGGTGCCACATGAAAAAACCAGAAGGCTTCATCTAAAATTTGTTTAATTTTCATAACAGATTTACCCTTGACCCTAAAGTGAGGGTCTCCATGTTGGCCTTGTTGGTTGGGACTGTGGGACACAATGCCTACAATTTCGGCTTGAATCAGTCAATGACCCAGCGCTTCATGTCCTTGCCAAATGTCAAAAAAATGGGCCAAACTTGCTTGATTTTTGTTGTTGGCCTAATTTTATTGTATTCCTTATGTATTTACAATGGGCTTCTGCTTTTCGCCACCTACTATGACTGCGATCCTCTGACCACAAAGGTTGGTCTAATAAATCAAAAATTCATTGAAATGCAACTGATTCGGACATATTATTGCAGTTGGCGGTGGCCAAGGATCAGTTGGTACCCCTTCTGGTGGTGCAGTCCCTCAGCTCCTTTCCCGGAGTCCCGGGAATGTTTGTGGCCGGCGTGTTTAGTGCCGCCCTCAGTTCGCTCTCGACGGGTCTTAATTCTCTGGCCGCGGTATTTCTGGAGGACTACATCAGACCCTTGGCAAAGAAGCCCCTCACCGAACACCAGATCGCCATTACCATGCGGCTCTGCACAGTCATCATTGGAGTTCTGAGCGTGGCTCTGGTCTTTGTTGTGGAGCGAATGGGCTCCCATGTGATGCAGTTGGCCGTCACCATGGGCTCAGTGGTCCAGGGGCCACTACTGGGAATATTCCTTATGGGTCTTCTATGTCCCAGCATCAATTCAAAAGTTAGTTACACCCACTCCCTAGTTGATGAAATCACTTCTAAATTTATACCGACATCCTTTTTTTTCGTTCAAGAGCGCCATTGCAGGATCTATTTTCTCGTTCATCTTCATGGGCTGGCTGACCCTTTCGGCCCAAATGGCCATAAATTCTGGGGAAATTAGTCCTGAAACCAAGCCGGTGAGCACCGAGGGCTGTGATTATGAATTCGATCGCCCCCTAGTGACCCTGGTAAATGCGACACTTCCGGAGGCAGGGCCTGCGTAAGTTTCACGTAAAACCCCACATAGCAAATGCCTCCCAACTCATTTCATCTTCCCAATCACACTCCCACAGGTCCCTCAGTTTCGCCGAACAGCTCTATCACATATCCTTCCTGCTGTACACCGTCATTGGGGGTACAGTGGGCGTGGCAGCCGCCTACATTGCGGGATTTTTCTTTGGCCGAAACAAAGCCGGCGAAGTGGACTTAGATTTGCTGTCGCCGTGCGTTCGCCGATTCCAGAAACAGAAATACTCCAGCGTAGAACTGGATGAGAAAAGAGTTAAAAACTAAAACTTGTTTGAGTTGCGTTCTTAATAAATAATACTTGCTATAGTAATACACTCATTACTATAAATCTTACTTATCGCACTTAAGTTAATTCATCAATCATACTTTACTTATATGCATGTTTCATGATGGGTTCTTGACTATAAGTTCATTAACGAAGGGTATAACAACATCCTGCATTCTGAATATCGAACATATTTCAGTTACGGGCATAAATGTTCACATTATCACGCCAATCGTGTGCATCGTCTGCATTTTCTACACCACTGCTGGTGGCTTGAAGGCCGTTGTCTGGACAGATGTCATCCAAACTGTGGTCATGTTGGGAGCCATTTTCTTTGTTGTCATCAAGGGCACCATCGACGTGGGTGGGCTGGGCGTTGTCATTCAGCGGAACTTCGATAGCGGACGCCTCGAGTGGCCTGAGTAGGTGTTGGTTTTAATCCCCGCGGGCTTCAACCTTTTTTATTTTATTCAAAATTCTACAAACAGGTTAACATTCGATCCCAAAGTTCGTATGTCTATGCTGGCCATGTTGGTCGGCAATCTGGCCCACAATTCATACAATTTGGGGTGCAACCAGATCATAACCCAGCGCTATCTGTCCCTGCCAGGACTAAAGGAGATGGCCCACACATCCTTCATATTTATTTCTGGATTGGTGGTTTTAATGTCGATCTGCATCTATAATGGACTTTTGCTTTATGCCACCTACTACGACTGCGATCCTCTGACCACTAAGGTATCTATTTTATTTTCTGAAGCTGGACAGCATACTGACCCATTCGTTTTAGTTGGCGGTGGCCAAGGATCAATTAGTTCCCCTCCTGGTGGTGCAGTCCCTCAGCAACTTTCCCGGAGTCCCGGGCATGTTCGTGGCCGGCGTGTTTAGTGCGGCCCTCAGTTCTCTCTCTACGGGACTTAATTCGCTGGCAGCCGTATTTCTGGAGGATTACATAAAGCCTTTGGTGAAAAAGCCCCTCTCCGAGCACCAGATTGCCATTACCATGCGACTCTGCACGGTGGGCATTGGAGTTATGAGCGTGGCTCTGGTCTTTGTGGTGGAGCAAATGGGCTCCCACGTGATGCAGCTTTCCATGACCATTGGATCGGTGGTTCAGGGTCCTCTGTTGGGTCTGTTTGTGATGGGTCTGCTGTGCCCCAGCATCAACTCAAGGGTTAGTCTCCCGTTTCCTGGGAAAAGAGAGTTCATCTAATTATGTATGCCTTTTGCCAGAAAGCCTTAAATTTTGTATATATCAAATAAGGATTATCAAACTTTTTTTTTGCCAAAGCAAATGTTAGAAAGAACCTCTTTTTTTCCCGGTTTTTTTTTTTACATTTTTAAACGGGTAAATACTAACCAAAACTATTTGTTTTCAAGAGTGCCTTGTTCGGATCCGTTGTTTCGTTCTTTTTTATGGGATGGCTATGTATCACTGCCCAACTGGCCATCAACTCCGGGGAAATGCACTTCGAGAGCAAGCCCGTGAGCATCGATGGCTGCGACTACGACTTCCAGCGACCTTTAGTGACCCCTGCTAACGCCACCTTTGCTTCCGATGAACCTGCGTAAGTTAACAGGAGACCCCCTCAGTGAAAATCACTCATCGCACAGGACACTTCCCACAGATCTCTCACTTTCGTCCAGCAAGTCTACCACATCTCCTTCATGTTCTATAGTGTGATGGGGGCGACAGTGGGCGTGGTGGCCGCCCACATTGCAGGCTTTTTCTTCGGACGTAACAAGGCCGAGGACGTGGACTTGGAGCTCATTTCCCCCTGTATCCGTAGGTTCCAGAAGTCCAACTACTTGAGCGTAAAGCTCGATGAGACCATTCTGAAGAGTTCAAACGAAAAATCCTAGATAATAGTTTTGTGTCAAGCACTTGTTAATAAAATTCACCTTTATGCCTATTAAATTTGTTGCACATTTTGTTGTACCATACATTTATCTATGCATGAAACTAAATTAACCTCAAGTAAACACTTATGTAGAGGAATAGGTAACGAAATCATATCCATCTAACCAAAATCTTCTTAAATACTTAGTACTTTCAATTGCGCTATGGTGCTGGCATACGCAATTTGGGTTCGGCTCTCTTCATAGTGGGCACTGTAAGTACTTGACTGTCCTTATGTTTTTGAGTATCCATTAGTTTCCTACGCTTCATACTTCTCAGATACTCTGGCTACCTGTGGTTTTGTATGTACCAGCCATAACCTTTAGCCAAGGTGAGTTTGATAAACAATTACTAAATAGTTGTGGGTTGGTGTAACATAATCATCATTGGAGAACTATATACCATCTTGATTTTCAGTAACCGGGACTGGCATCCTCGTAATTACACCCATTGTGTGCACTATCTGCACCTTCTACACCTGTGTGGTGAGCCTTAATTAAATTCTGATGCAAATTGTCGAGCGGGTGGTGACTGGAAGTCTGTCATTTCAGGGCGGACTCAAGGCCGTGGTCTGGACAGATGTCACTCAGAGCTTTGTGATGTTCGGCTCTATTTTGGCGGTCTGCATCAAAGGTACCTTCGATGTGGGCGGACTGGATGTGGTCTTGGAACGGAACGCAGAAGGAGGTCGTCTGAATTCCCCGCCGTAAGTAGATGCGATGATTAATTTGCAAATTTAATGGAAGGCTCAATCTCAGGTGGACTTGGGATCCCACGGTGCGACTGTCCATGTTGTCTGTGATTGTGGGCGGCACTCTGCATAAGATACAGTCCTCGGATGTCAACCAGGTCTCCATTCAGCGTTTCCTCTCCCTGCCCAGTTACGAGCATGCCAAACGATGTATGTTTGTATTCACGGTGCTGTTGGTGTTTCTCCTCAGCTGCTGCAGTTACATGGGTCTGGTGTCCTACGCCGTCTACCACGACTGTGATCCAATTAGTACAAAGGTTGGTAAAGGCAATGTGTCTACTTATTTAGTGAGTCCCCTAACTGAAATTCCTTTATAGTTGGCAACAGCCAGTGATCAACTGCCCTCACTGTTAATGATGCGAACCCTGGGATCCTTGCCAGGCTTACCGGGACTCTTTGTGGCCGGAGTTTTCAGTGCCGCCCTTAGCTCCTTGTCCACAGGGCTCAATTCCCTGGCCTGTGTGATTACGCAGGACATCGTGAAGCCTTTGCTAAGAAAACCACTGACAGAACGCCAGACTGCCTTTCTGTTGAGAGCAATTGTCATTGTGTTTGGATTCTCTTGCATTGGAATGGTGAATGTTGTGGAGAAGCTGGGAAACGTGATTCCATTGGCCAGTTCTACGGCAGCCGTGTCGATGGGTCCGCTCTTGGGCATCTACACTATTGGAGTGGGCCTGCCCTGGGTCAGGGGAAAGGTGATATTAAAACGGCTTTAAGGTTCTCAATACAAGTTGGCATTTGACCCCTTTTCTAGAGCGTGTTGACTGGTAGCCTTGCGTCGTTTCTTGTCCTGGCGTGGATTTGTGCCAAGGCGCAGTTGGCTCAAATGAGTGGAGATATTCGACACCCCAGACTGCCCGTTTCAGTCGATGGCTGTGATTATTTATTCGACAATGCCACAGTTCAAGCGACCATCCACGGGTACAGGTAAGTATGGGAGTAAGGGAAGAGAAATAAAACTCCAATTAACAAATTTAACTCCTTTCTTATGTAATTTCTCAGCCCATCGGAGCGCGACATCTATCATTTGTCTTTTCTTTGGTACACTGCCCTGGGCGGAGTGATTTGCATAGTGATCTCGCTATTAGCGAGCTTGTTTTTCGGTTGGGAGGACCTTAACAAAATGGATCCCGCCCTTATCACGCCCTGCATGCGTCGTTTTCTGCCCAAGAAAAACTACCACGTTGTGAAAATGCAGGATCTTTTTAAGCACAAATCTGAGGCTAAAACTGATCATTAAACTCTGTCAATAAAGTGTTATTCTTTGTTGTGTCAAATCCTTTTGTTTGTCTATTAAGCTAGTATCATGAAGTAGGCTTCAATCGTCCATTTCATTTTCTACGTATACCCATGAATCTCTTAACCAATATTTTCTTGCTTCTGTTTAATATTTTTATATGAAGTACTTGGAGAGACGATTCGACAGACGTGTGCGTTTTATAGGATCCTGTCTCTTTGTGCTTATGAACGTGAGTAATACTATGTCATTATTTATTGTTTATCTTATGCATCTGTATATTTTTTTAGGTCCTTTGGCAGCCCATTTGCGTTTATGTTCCAGCTTTGACTATAAATCAAGGTGGTTTTATTAAAACATTATTTTTCAGTTAACAACCTTTTTTTAAACAGTTTCTGGCATAAGTGTTAGCACGATTGTTCCCTTGACAAGTTTTATCTGCATTGTCTATACCTGTGTGGTGAGAATATTATTATAGGGTATCTTGTATATTATATATTAACTTATTATTTCTGTAATCTTTTTATTAGGGCGGAATCAAGGGAGTAGTCTATACAGACGCCATACAATGCGTTGTGATGCTCGGCTCTATGGCGACTGTTATTCTTAAAGGCACTTGGGACTTGGGTGGATTGGGAGTTCTGATAGACCGTGCTGTACAATACGATAGACTGGTTGGCCCAGAGTAAGTCAGACATTGTCAAACAACCTTTAGATAATAATGATTTCTTTCAGAATGGCCTTTGATCCGAGAGCCCGAATGGGAGTGCTTGCTGTGCTGATTGGAGGCACTTTGTTTAAACTGCAGGCTGATGGCATAAGCCAACCCATAGTCCAGAGATACCTTACCCTCCCGAACTCCAGGGCCGTAAAACACGCCCTAATACTGGGAATAAGTGGCTTTGTGATCATAATAATGATGTGTGTTTACATTGGCCTCTTGGTCTTTGCTGAGTTTTATCATTGTGATCCGATTACAACAGGTGTAAGTACAGACCATGTGTTAACTCATACAGTCTCTCACAGTTCTATTTCAGCTGGCAGGTGCCAGGGATCAAGTCATACCGCTTTATGTGCTAAAGAGTGTTGGCGACTTTCCGGGGCTTGTTGGCTTATTTGTAGCTGGGATTTTTAGTGCGGCTCTCAGCTCTCTTTCCACGGCTATAAATTCCCTATCTGGAGTGGTTTTGGCAGACTTTGTGGAGCCGTATCGGAAGAAGCCTCTCACGGAACGGCAAACGGCCTTCGTGTTGAGGGGCGTGGTAGTGTTGTTTGGCCTGATATCGATGGCCAGTGTTCCGATTGTCCAGAGACTCGGCCTGGTGATGCAGCTCTCCACCACAGTGGCTGGAATAACTTGCGGTCCGCTCCTGGGAGCCTTCAGTGTGGGCATGCTAATGCCCTTTATTAAGACTGAGGTTTGACCTTCAGTGGTGAGCATAAACATAAGGCTAATGCGTATACTTTACCTTCAGAGCCTCCTCGTTGGCATGTCCGGTGCATCCTGTTTAATAGCCTACATTGTAATAAGGGCCCAAATGGCCATTTACAACGGCACCCTGACCTTCCCATCAAAACCCGTTTCTGTTGAGGACTGCGACTACAGCTTTGATCTGCCGGATAATTGGAACGTGACCACCCCGGCGTATGTACTTGTTCCAAGAAGATGAATACCGTGAATCAACTCTCTAACTGAATTTTGTAACACAGATCTTTAGGCGAGTCCGGCAGTCATGGAATCCATGAGATCTCATTCCTATG
The DNA here is from genome assembly GCF_017639315.1 of Drosophila ananassae. NCBI lineage: Eukaryota > Metazoa > Arthropoda > Insecta > Diptera > Drosophilidae > Drosophila > Drosophila ananassae. The sequence goes on along the minus strand of NC_057927.1, from coordinate 11,486,695 downwards.
GTACACGGCAGTGGGTTCTGTGGGTAGTATACTCGGAGCCTTACTAGCTACCTTGTATTTTGGGCGCCAGGATCCACGAGCGGTGGATAGAGAACTGATAAGCCCTGTCCTGCGAAGTTACTGGTATGGGGAGTACAAGCGCGTATCCAGTGATGAGAAAAAATGTGTGGCTTTAGGCCAAGTGGAAGCAAAAATGCCCTAATTATTGCTCTATAATATCGATTCTATATTCTTTGTAAATAAAATATACTACCCTCTTTGTGCCGTGCAGTTGTTTTATTTGATTGTTTGTGTGCCAGTCCAAAAGCATGTCTCATTTATCAAGTGCATCCTGTACATACGCATACATCATATAAAAATTCTGTTCTTGTTTCTGTTTTATTTCATTTATCGAAGTACTTTGAAAGGAGATTTGATGGCCGAGTTCGCATCTTCGGATCCTGCTTATTTTTGGTGATGAATGTGAGTACTGCTTTTGATAAAAAATAATGTCAAATGATTTAATAGTTCTTTTTCCCAGATTTTATGGCAACCCATTTGTATTTATGTTCCTGCCCTCACACTAAATCAAGGTGATTTGTAATATCCTGTAGTGAAATCACTTTATAATTCAATTATTATTTCAGTCTCCGGAATAAGTGTGTCCACAATTGTGCCTCTGACTAGTTTTGTTTGCATTCTCTATACCAGTGTGGTTAGTATCTGTGTGTTTATCCTAAATGCCAGTTTATTATAATTATTTGAATTCTACAGGGAGGAATTAAGGGCGTTGTTTGGACGGATGTGATTCAGGGATTCGTGATGATCGGCTCCATGGCATTTGTTATCGTCCAAGGCACTATAGATTTGGGTGGCTTGGGTGTTGTCCTGGATCGCAATCGGCAGTTTGGTCGTCTGGTGGCGCCAGAGTAAGTTTTCATTTAAAAACTTTATTTATTTTTCAACACACACTTTCCTATCAGGATGACCTTTGATCCAACTGCCCGTATGGGGGTTTTTGCACTATTCGTTGGAGGCGCTCTATTCAAACTTCAAGCCAATGGCATAAACCAGTCGATAGTGCAGCGCTACTTAACCTTACCCAATAATAAGGCTGTGAAAAAGGCTTTAATATTATCCTTGACTGGGTTTATGATAGTCTTGCTGATGTGCTGCTATATCGGAATGCTGGCATTTGCCGAGTTCTATCATTGTGATCCCATTACAACAGGTGTAAGTATATATAAGGCTTCCAAATTCTTCAAGAAAGTAAAACTATTCGACATTAATTCCTTTAGTTGGCACGTGCCAAGGATCAAGTCATACCGCTCTACGTGGTCCGAAGCGTGGGCAGGTTTCCTGGCGTGGTGGGCCTGTTCGTGGCAGGAGTTTTCAGCGCCGCTCTCAGTTCACTCTCTACGGCCCTCAACTCCTTGTCCGGCGTGATTCTCAAGGACTTTGTGGAGCCCTATCGGTCGAAACCCCTGACAGAACGCCAAACCGCCTATGTGTTGAGGGGTGTGGTGGTGGTCTTCGGCCTGATCTCGATGGCCAGTGTCCCGATTGTCCAGAGACTCGGCCTGGTGATGCAGCTCTCCACCACAGTGGCTGGAATAACTTGCGGGCCGTTGCTTGGAGCTTTTAGCGTGGGCATGCTGCTACCTTTTGTCAAGACAGAGGTTTGATTCGATGGGTGGATAGCACAACTATGAGTACTTACTGGAAATCTCTTCTGATAATTACAGAGCCTTCTCGCAGGAATATCAACTGCCGCCAGCTTGACGGCCTACATTGTGGTGCGGGCTCAAATGGCCATTTTCAACGGCACCCTGACTTTCCAAACGAAACCCGTTTCTGTTGAGGATTGTGACTACAGCTTTGATCTGCCCTCAAACTGGAATGCCACCACCCCGGCGTATGTACTTGTTCCAGGCGGTGACACTACTTGAACTAAGTCTCTAACCTATTACCAATTCCTTTCCCACAGACCTTCAGCCAAGTCCAGCAGCCATGCTATCCATGAGATCTCATTTTTGTGGTACACCGCCATTGGTTCCCTGGGCACCGTGCTCGGCTCCCTTCTGGCCACTTTGTACTTCGGCCGTCAGGATCCACGGGTGGTGGACAAGGAGCTCATCAGCCCGATTCTGCATAACTATTGGTACGGGGAGTACGAGACTGTGTCCTGTGAGGAGAAAACAGACTTGGCCCTTCACGAGTCAGTGACGCAGCTGAAATTGGATCAGCCAGAAAAGGCCTAGGGCTAGTCATAGTTTTTCTAATTTTGTTTTCAAAATATAACCTTTTTTCGAAATCCGAATACCTGCAGTTTGCTCTTAGATTAATCATTGTACTGTATCTCATAACGTAATGCCTAAGTTTAACGTTTTGTTTTAGCTAATCGTCATAAGCAGCTCTCAATCGGGTCTGTCCTATGATCAAAGTTTCTACAGTCTGTTCGAATCCTTACTCATACACACTCACTCTTTCAGTACTTTGAGAGACGTTTCAGCCGGCGAATGCGTTTGTTCGGAGCCAGCTTATTCGTCTTGAAGGCGGTAAGTTAATCATAATTTTAATTTGAATTTTTAATATACCCAATCCTCTATCGTTTCAGATCATATGGCTACCAATTGCCGTTTATGTTCCGGCTCTAACTTTCAACCAGGTATCTGGTATCGGAATCCATACCATCACACCCATTGTGATTATCATCTGCACCTTCTACACCTGTGTGGGCGGCCTCAAGGGCGTGGTCTACACGGATGTGGTTCAGAGTGTCATCATGTACGGATCCCTGGTCATCATTATGATTAAAGGAACCCTGGATCTTGGGGGCCTGGATGTTGTCTTGCAGCGCAACTCAGAAGGCGGACGTCTGAATACCCCCGAGTATGTTGAACACATATTTTTTTAATCAGATCAGATGCCCTTATACTTTTATTTTATCGCCCAGGTTGACCATGGATCCTACTGTTCGGATAAGTGTGTTTTCGGTGTTCGTTGGGGGAACAATCTTCAAGCTGCAGAGCACTTCCATTAACCAGGCTACGGTCCAAAGATTCATGTCTCTGCCCACCCTGAAGTCCATCAAACAGACCCTGATCACCTTCTCCATTGGTCTGACCTTCCTGTACTTAGGCTGTGTCTACGTGGGCTTGGTTTGCTATGCCACCTACTTCGATTGCGATCCCATGTCCACAGGAGTAAGTTTCTTTCTTAATTAAAACCATTTTTATGAAATTAACATGTTTCATTTATGTATTTTGTAGCTGGCCGGCCGTCGAGATCAATTGGTGCCTCTCTTGGTGATGCGAGTCCTGGGAGTTGTTCCCGGGCTGCCAGGACTCTTTGTGTCGGCCGTGTTCAGTGCCGCCTTGAGCTCTTTATCCACACTCCTTAACTCCTTGGCCGCCGTAATCCTGGAGGACTTTGTGAAGCCGCGCATGGGAAAAGGCATGCAGGAGCGTCATGTGGCTCTCACCATGCGCCTGGTGGTAGTGACCTTTGGCGTAAGCTCCATTTTCATGGTGTATGTGGTTGAGAAACTGGGCATGGTCCTGCAGCTGTCGGCCACCCTCCAGTCGAGCTTATACGGGCCGATGTTGGGCATATTTACGGTGGGCATGCTAATGCCATGGGTGGGCGAAAAGGTAAGAACAATCAATGAAAGCCCAAAAGCAAAGCCCACAGTCAACCCAATGTTTTTTAATAATTCCAGAGCGTATTCACTGGAAGCGTAATATCCTTCTTCACCATGGCTTGGATTGCGGTGAATGCCCAAATTGCAAACATAACCGGCACCTTCCAGCACACTAAACTGCCCGTTTCCGTTGAGAATTGTGAATACGACTTTGACATGAGTCGCTATTCGAACTCCACAGCCGAATAGTAAGCTCAAAATAATTTTTTAACCGAGATCATACTCAAAAATAAATTTTAAACTATTTTCAGTGAGCCCCATAAAGGAACCTCAGTGTACCACATGTCCTTCCTATTGTACGCCCTGCTTGGTTCCCTTTTAACAATCGTCTTTGCAAACCTGGCCACCTTTGTTTTTGGTCGTCAGGACATCAAGGATGTGGATGAGAATTTGCTGGCTCCGTTTGTTCAACGTTATTTACGTAAGAAGAATAATTATTACGAAACTGTGGAGCTCAAGTCGGCTGAAGTTTTGAAAATTCCCGAGACTTCCGATTAGGTGACTGGAAGAAACACTAATCTTTTATATTGTTGATCCTTTAATATTGAGTAAATACTGTTCTCAATTGAGGGGTAGAACAAATCCTTGCGGAAAATATGTATATCATATCAAATTGTTCCTATTACCTTTTAATTAAAACTTACTTTTCTTATTAATTATATTTGGATATTAATAAGTTCAATATATTACAATTGAAAATTTTAAAAGTTGGATCGCTTCTATAATCTTTTATCTAAGTCGAAGAGGTTTTATTATGACCAATTATTAAAAATACAAATCCAACGTTTAACATATACTTTGTTATTAGAACTTTGTTAATAGTATTTTCGTTAGTAAAAAATGTGTAAAAAATGATTATAAACTTGTAAACATTGTTTGAAATAAATCGTTTATTAACAAATCAAGCTACCTATTTCGTATTAATGCCTGGGATAAGTCCTCCATATGCTCCTAGATTTATTAAAATGATTTCTTTGCTCTTAAAATGGAAACCTCTTTTAAAAATATCACAATTTTGGGGTAGCTTGCTGCGGCTCCCAGTTACAAGCATGAATGAGACTGAACGTAGCTTCGATTCCGGTTTCTAGACATGCTTGGCAACTGACAGCCCCGGCAGACATCTGCACTAGGGGCGTGAGAGATGTAAAACGAAAGACTATCTTCCCAGCTTGTCACTCGACAGTCCCATTCCGGACTTTATGCGCGGCAGAAGCCTTCGCCGCGGAGTCGATCCACTGCGAGGGCAAGGCGGATAGGTCATGGCCGGCGAGCAGAGAGTCTGGACCACCCTGCTGCTGAACTGCCGGCCCATGCATACTCTGGGGAACCTGGCGGTTAAGGTGTGTAGCTTTCCAGAGACGGTGGTGCGACCCGGCAGATTCGGCATGCTGAGTGACGCGGATCTTCGAAGGCTAACAGGAGCGCTTCGCTGCCTCGACGGCGCCCGGGAATGCTTGTGCAACTTCGCCTCCTGCTCCGAGCAGGATTGACAAATGTATGTCACGGGTACTTGTTGCTGGCAGAGCTGATGTTGGGGTTGCCGATGGGCATTCTCCTTTCCCTCCCCGCCAGTGGTTCGCTTGGATGTGTCGATGCTGGAGCCGCGTTTCCTGCGCTCCCGCTCCATCTGTGCCTCCTTCCGCTTCCACTCATGGAGTTTCTTTCGCTCCTTCTCCTCAGACTTCTGCTCTTTGCGACGCTGCTTGTTCACCTTTGCCTGGTTCAGCGCCCTGTAGTGCACCGTCTGGTTGTCAATCAGCATCTGAGTGACGAACTTGAATTGATTCATGTTCGTCTCCGACTGGTCTGATAGTTCTATGGAATGGAGTTGAGATCTTAACCTTCTAACAATAATTCTCTACTCATATAATATAATAATTATTCATATCTTTGACTTACTAGTTATTAAAACCTTGCGCATTATTTACAGAAAAGTATTAGGAACTACTTACTGGTGGTAACATCGCGATAGATTTTATTCAGCAATGTCTCCTGGTGGTCTAGATCCTTCGAGATGCGTTCCATTTTCTCCATGGAGTCCGCAAAGCACTTTGTTACCATTTTCTCCACCGCCCCCTGAACTGACTCCAAGACATTGTCGTGGATGATGCTGAAGAAATCGGCGAAGGACTCCTGCAGCTCGCGATTTAGATCGCTTGTGGGTTCGGGGCCCATGTCTGGCTTTTCACTTCGGTTTCTGTCGTCGCCGGCGGCCTCGCGTTTGTCCCTGGCGTCAGTGCACACCACAGCTGGTAGTCGGAATCCGACGGTGCGCGAGGACAAGTCCTTCGTCGAGAGCGGGCACGGAGACGAGGGGCTCCACTTGGGCACCTTCCTTTGGCGCCGCGTGCGTTTTACGGAGGAATCCCGGGATACGCACCCGTACCGGACTTCGGAGTGATTTCGGGCACTGCCGGCGGCGGACTTCACTGCTCGGGCGGGTTGTCGACTAATTCGCTGGGAACTATCCTTGGCGGGGTAGTTTCTCCTTATAACATCGTAGCCTAACTGTCTGGCTGATTTAGTAAAGCAATAATTTGGAAACATGACTTTTTTGACGAAATTTCAAACTACAGATCGATTAAAACCTAACAAAATTTGTTTCTTTTCTGGGGTAGACTCATTTCTCTGTTAAAGTATGAAAAAAAAATGCAATAAACAATTATTTATATAAACGGGTGTCCAATCTTGTAATAGTTATTCCAACTTCTGCCTGAAGAAAAATATTATTCTTTTCATAATAGCATTTTCATAAAAGCTTTTGTTTGCCTGTTTCCTAATAGGATTTGCATTAAAAGTTGGCAAATAAGTTGAAAAATCATAATTGCAAAAATCACTCAACAGTGGCCACCTGAAGTAAGCTGCTTAATGGAACTCCTCCGCCTTTCTTGCCTAATGAAGTGTCCTGTGGCGAAAAGAATTCCTGCAGTCCTGTCCCCACCAGGATGGGCAATAAATTTATTCGCAATTGCCTGAATCGGAGCTGCTGCTTACCCATACGCTGAAGGACCAGGAAGCACAGGAAGTAAATATGTACGTCGAGGGAGAAGTTACAGAACTTAACCAGCCATAAGGCAAATATAAACAGATCCCTTGAACTTTACTGGGAAAATTTGCCATTTACAGACAATGACAGCAAATGAGATACCCCGTTGGCTGTTTACTGGGCCCACAGAAACCAATATGTTTTCACTGTCTGCGTAGGGTTTGTCGCTCAATTTATCTGCCATGTTGACTCTGCCACCAGTGACGTCAGCCGGAGCCACAGACACATACCACATCATCACAACAATTATAACCAAAGTGAGAGCAAAAATTAGCCCAACCATTGTCCTTGCTGTCCTTGTTCTGGTTGTTCATTGATGCGAAAGGAAGGAAGATTTTCCAGCGCGTGCCAAGCGCGACCCGGGAGCGAAGAATGTAAATGAAAATGGAGACGCTTGAGAATCCGCTTACTTTATTCTTGCTTCTACTCACATAATGATGAAATAAATATTAGCTTAAACCAAATTGACTAAAACGTTATGCTCGTTTAACTCTTACGGTCTACTTATGTCAATAGGTTTTGGTTTAGGGATCTTGGACAAGTTCATCGGCCACAACTATTAGTGGCTATGTACATGGCTAAGATGGAATTTGAATGGGCTTATCAGCTAGTTAGGACTGGAAAGCAATGACTTTTGAGTTCCTTGTCATTGGGCGCGAGTTTCACGAAAATAAGTTCAGTCTGATGAATAGAATACAAAGTTGGGAAGCGACTGAAACCTACACTGCCAGGGGTCTCCCAGAAATCATTGAGTCTTAAGATAAAAATCATAAAAAAACCAAAACCCGTGGCTAGTAAATTCCACTTCTTAGCTCTAATAAAAAGTTCTATAAATACCAACTACTAGACAATAAATACTTACGAGGAACAGTTATAAATAGATTTGAAATTCGTAGCGTAGACCTGGAATACTTAAGAACTATCGGCTTACATTTGGCTTTACCTATGTCTAGTACAACTACCGAACTTATTGTCTAAGCCTCTGGTGCATTCACATATTGGCCACTCCACTCCTGGAGTCATTCCTGGAATTTCCTGGGCCCCATTTAGAGAAACTCCGCGTCGCTGAAGGACGTCGGCCCGTGGACCGCGAAAGTTGAACGCTTGCGGGTGGTGTGTGCCAGCTATCATACCTCCGACATGGCCGGCACGGTCACCACCTTGCTGGGCCTCTCGCAGATGACGACCCGGGCATTGGCCTTGTTGGTTGATCGGCGCGAGACGGTCAGCGAGGTGGTCAGGGTTCGCATGGAGTCGCAGCTGTTGTGGAGCCGCCGACCCACGGTGTGGCAGCGATTCTGCTGCGAGTTGTTGCGATACGACTTGCAGCAACAGGTGAACCACTTGAAGGGCGGAAAGCGACTGCAATAAGATAATATTTCGGTTTTTTTAATAAAATATAAATAATAACTTTTAAAAAGCTTACTTACCTTAGAGTACGAAAGACTTGCGAGGAAAAAAGACAGTAAATGAGAGGATTGGCCGCTGAATTCAATGGAGCCAGGCTCTGGATAAAAGTGGCAATGGCGATGTTGGTCTGCGAGTGCGGGATCTGGCCAAAGACCTGGAGCAGATCAAAGACGATGTATGGCGACCAGCAGATGATGAATACAAAGACTATGGTGAGAGTCATCTTGACGGTCTTGACCTTAGCTCGTGGTATGATTCCTCTCGAGCTTGCTCTTCTGGCAGGAGCAGCTCCAAAACCAGCTCGTTCTGAAAAATACTTTTATAGGATTATATTTTTAACATTATTTTTTCTATCTAACCTGTAGGAACGAATATGGAGCCCTTGGCCCATATCGTCTTTACAATAATCGCATAGCACGCAGAAATAATCAGCGCTGGAATAGCAAATAACGTGGCCGAAACCAGACTCATGTACACCTGCCAGGCCATGGGCGAACCTAGTTCAATCCAACACTGTGGATGTCCTTGGATGAGCTTCTCCTCGTATAGCACCAGAATTGGAAGGGAGAAGACTGCGGAGATGATCCAAGCACCAGCCACTAGGTGACGAGCTCTCTTCCCTATAAAATAAATTTCATCTATAGTAACAACCATTATTCGGCCATTATTAAGTTTGATAATCAAGTTTAGTTAATGATTATTACAAATTCGAAATTGCAGTAAAATATTAAGTGCCACGTTTTTGTAAAAATTTTATGTAATCCGAATAAACGAGCAGCAGGGTTTTGGCGAACAGCATTTTGCAATTAGAAAAGTTTTTACACGACGACGACTTACACGACTTTGAGAAGTTCATGGGGTGCGTTATTGCATCGTATCTGTCGATGCTCATGGCCACCAGCACGTAGGTGGACGAGTATGTGACGCACACCTGCGAGAAGCGGATGACCTTGCAGGCCAGGTTGCCGGCCCTCCACGAAATCGTAATCCGCCATATTATGTCCGTCAACACGTTGAGCAGTCCCACGCAGAGATCTGTGAAAATTGGCAGGGAACCGGAGAGGTTGAAAATGGAAAATCTGAACAAGTCAGGAAACAACTCACCTGCCAGAGCCAGCTGCTTGATGAAGTAGTTCATTCGCGATTTGCGGTTCTTGTTGATGAACATCACGAACAGGACCGCCGAATTGCCCAGGACGATGATGGTGAAGAGGATCCACAGCACAGCAAACTGCTCCGTCTGGAAGGAAACAGGGTTTTGTCACATTTCATTAAGCGTCTATAAAATTCATTGTCAACAAAGTGTTAAGAACGGAAATCACGCATAAAACTCAATTTAATGCTCCCCTGACACACACGCTCACACGCCATGTTGTTTATGGCCCTTTAAATAGCCATAAAAATTATAGAGCTATGAAGTCCTGGCGCGGTAGCGGGCGTGGGGAGATAGGGGCGTGGCTGATGGCAGGATGTGCCAGAGGAAGTTTGTTCTTTCCAGCTCAGTACTAACAAGACTAGGACAACACGGCAGCCCACACAGACGCAGCCGTGATGGAGGCGAAGACAGCAAACGTTGCGCCAGCAGGAAATTGCTGTCAGGATGAAGGACTACGTAGGTCTAGTTATTGCCTGAAATATGACCATTTCGCGGGTCTACATTCTTTAGGGGATATTTTTAGAAACCAAATATTATAATTAATAAAATCATTTCAGATTATCTGAAAAATATGTCTGGTAGTAGACTTATTTTTTTTAGTCCCTAATTATATTTAATTTCATTCAATAATGACATTGTATTTTCTAGAAATAAAACAAAATAATGCTATTTTGCCAAATTTAATCAGAATTCGAAATAATATTACTGTCTGTCATATTCAACCGTCAGAAAGATGTATGATTTTTAGAGCAAATTAAATTTATTTTCAAACGCATCGCGAAGCAAACTCATATATGTACAATGTCCTGTGTTCCGAGAGTGGGTATTGAAGGTGAGTTTGAGTTATGGCCTCGGGGTCTGTGCAGTCTGACGCCAACGCTGATGTCGACGCCTTAAGGGCGAGCAGAAAGCAAACTTTCCCCGAAAAAAAAACTTGACAGGCTTCGTCCTTGGTCCTTGGCGCTCTACACCGACTAAAGTCGCCCCAGCTTATGCTACAACTTTTTGCGGCCCCAATACCCTGGTTATGCTTGCAGCATTCACTTGCTCATTTTTTTTGGGTGTCCGGAGGAGGGCCTAAGTGCGACTTATATACAAAAATAAATATCGCCAGACAGATATATTCTGTTCCGGAGACTTTTTGGCGCAGTGAGCCTCTATTCCGTCTGGCGGTACATCATGTTGCGCAAATTGGCGCATAAATCAGCAAATGAGCATACCTCGACCAAGGCCCGGCTATTTTTACTCGTTCCTGGCACATCCTGTCTGGCCCGTTTTTCATTATTCGCCGGTGTCGCGTTTATTATTAAATACGCCTCCGCTGCTGTTGCCGCTGTTTCTGCTGTTGATGTTGCCCCACGTCATTTATTAGGGGCAAGAATTTTTGCATTTACCCAAGTGAAGTTGAACGGTTTCCTCTTTCCAAGCTGTGATTTGGCCTTTCTTTTTGTTCTTGCAGAAAATGACTTGGCAAGTTTCCTTAAAGCCTTTGTCGGCTTGGTGTCGCAAGGTGTTTGGGGTTCGGCCTCTCAAGTGCAATTTTCCAGCGTGACTTTTAAGAAAGTAGATTCGCGCTTGAACTCAAGTTAACGCATTCAGAAGTTTTCACGCTTTGCAAAAGTTTTCCCCCATTAGATGTTGGCTCAGCTCCTATTTTTGAAAAGGATCATGATTTTTTTATTCAGCAAGTGTTTTCTAAATATTTCCGTTAACACATTTAGATTTACACTTCGTGCCTATCGAGGGGAAAAGTTGTGTTTTCTTTTGGAGGATTTTTTTCATAGATGCTTACAGGAATCAACATTTATAAAGGTCATTATTTATATTTCCCTTTAAATATCCTATAAAATGATAAATTATTTAGGAAATAATTGTCTATCCAACTGAAAAAAAAATGCAATAACTTTTTAATACAGAAAAATCAAATTTTTCAGATTACTTTTTAGTCAGTGTAAGGATTTTATTATGTCCCATGCTGTGGGCGCTATAAAAATGTAATAAATGGCATATTGTAAGCCTTTTTTAATGATCGACCATTTCTGGTTGCCTTTTTTTTCTCTTATTTTTATTTTTTTTCTTCGTTTTGCCGTGTGTGCTTGTGGTTGTAGGAGTTTCCCTTTTTTTGGCAAGTCATTATGTCTTTTTCAATTTGGCTTTGCACCTCGAGGAAATTGCTTTTTTGCTGGAAGAACATTAAAAGTGCGAAATTCAATTTTAGGGGCCAAAGAGTTGAACGCATAAGCCCAAAGGCCAGCGTTTAAAGAAGCGCACAGATAAGACCCCAAAAGGGCAGAAATGGGAGGCTGGGAGGACGGGAATCTTCGCCAGAGCGACCGTAAATCCTCATTAAAAGGCAATTCTTGCAGAGGCAACAATAATACCACATCGCCACCTGTTGCGGTACCGGCGGCGACAACGGCAGCTGGGCCCAGAGAAACTTTATCTGCAGCCTCAAACTATTATGTCTGATTATTAAGTGGGACAGCCATAACAATAGCAGCCACTTGGCACTTGAGTGCCACGCGCGGCGCATCGTTGCCTCTTCCTAGTCCTTTTTCCGTATCCGGTTAAGGGTTAAGGGAATCCCTTGCCACACTTGCCACACCCTTCTCGTTCACAGGACTCGTTTTTTGTGTTGTGCCAGCGACTTTAAGTGCACTTTGTGCGGCTTGGGATCTTGTGGCTTTAAGCTCACTAAATCGCCGTGCTGACAAATTTCAACCACTGCCTGCGGATCGTAAAATGCAGCAACAAAGACAAATGGGTGGCCGCAAACAAAAGGCAATGGGAAATTAATTTCATTTTTGCAAGAAAGGAGGAGCTTTTCATTGCACCCCGCCCTTGGCAGTTGTTGCAGTTGTAAGAGCCACAGGCAGCTGCGCTTATAAATCAGTCCTTGTAGCCCAGTTCCGCGGCAGTCCCGGCAGCTGCGACCCCACTAGATTTCTCTTCGGGATAGGGACTTGACCATACTCTATTAGATATATTACTATAGATATTCAAGTTTTGTGTAGTGATTCATATTTTTTGTGATACACCCATGAATAATTTTATTTTCGAATTCAATAGGACACTTGAAAGTCTAGGATAAAGTATCCAACTTGGCCCATAAGCTTAATCAACTTTTATTTTCGCTGCTTATATTTAAAAAGCATCTGAGCCGAGGACGCGGAGCACATGCCACATGCCGCATGCCACTTGGCCCCCATTGTTGGCTGGCATTTCCAGCTTAAGTTTTTCGGTGTGTGTGTGTGCGTGTAGTTCTGTGTGTATAAAGTGAGTTTATGCGAGTCTGCGTTGAATGTGTTTTGTTTGGCTGTTTGGCTGCTTGTTTGTTTTCCTTTTCGTTTCCTTAGCACTTTTCAGGGCATTCATTAATAGCGATTACATTGTGCTTGAGTGCCCTGGCTCCAGAGAAGTTGCATAAAGTAAAATTAAATTTGATATTACGTATTACGTATACGCCGCGTGCTGAGCTAGCAAATGGTCAGATAATAAGCATTAGCAGAAAACTTTCGAAACCAGTTCAACGAACCCTGAGAAAGCCGGGTGCCAACGCAGGAGCATATTGTGGGGAAAGTATCCTTAGATATATAATCATCACCCAACAACGAACATTCATGCATACATAGTATTCGGGGAAGGACACTTGAGCTCGGTGGAGATAAGAGCGTATTATTTTGGCATAAAAACATGCATTTGGGTCAAGCCGAGCACATCAATCATGGTTTTTATAGTGGGTTTGTGTTGCTATTTCAGTAACAATGGCTGGCCAGTCTCGTTTTATGAACTGTTCTCTGGCAAAAGCCACCAAAGTCAGCTCGGCAGGAGTTTGGGTTAAACGTGCACCGGAAACACGGCTTAGAAATATCAGACCATAACTTTTCATCTATCTTTTTTTATGAACTTAGTTTAGAGTATTTTTGTAAGAGTCTTTAGGAAGTTTTCATAAAAAGGAAAAATAATTAGAGTCATTTCTCTCACTGTTTGAAAGCCTGGTCGACTGCGCTTTAATTCGCCTAATGGCCAAACATTTTGTCATCAGCTGGCTTAAATCATTTCACCCAGAGCCGTCCCCTCTCGGCCGTGCATTTTTGGCGTTGATGTTGACACAAATTGAAATTAATAAAAGCCCGTCACCACGGCCAGTGGCAGTGCCAGTGCGTTTGTACATGCTGTTGACAAACTGTTGAGTGGAATTTTGGGGCACTTAAGTGCGTGTGTGTGCGGACTGGGAAACATGAAAAATTACCAAAGATTTGCCAACATAATTGTGGTTGGTTATGAAAGCCATCATAAAGCGCCACAGGCTGACATAATAGTTATTTAACTGGTCCCGGAACTTTAGGCTGGACTTCTAGAAATATGACTTCATTTTGGGTAACTATAATGAGAGATTATCAGGGTGACTCTGAAATAATCTCCTCTTCCCCACTGACAACTAACAACTGACCCACTAAACGGCTCGATAAATTTCCCGTCTAACAGAGAAAAGAACCCATAGCCGAACATCAAATTGTTACGCCAGTGACTCGTAAATTCAAGGGTCAACAAAACACATTAATCAAATGAGTCGAACATAAATTCAGCTAGTTGGCCCAAAGATGGCCATAAAAGAATCTCACAGATAGCCCAGTGGAATGTTGTCGCAATGCAAATGGGACTGATGTATAAATAAATTAAAGGGCCAAACAAACATAAATATGAGTCGGAATGGCCTGATGCCATAAGATAACCTTAGCATCAGTGTTGGCCAAAAAAGAAGGACCTTTGGCATAAACACAATTTTTTAGATGCGTGTTTTTAAAATAGAATTAATTAATAAAGTGTCTAGTTACAGTTTCCCTTTTATATATCATATATCTCTTGCTCTGAAGCTATTTTCCCAAATTGTGACTGACCAGACAAAGGGAAAACAAAGGCGAGGTTGTACCAACATTATTAACAAGCAGACAGGCAAACAATAAATATAAGCACGCGCCTAGAACTATGCAAAACAAATTACAGCCTGCCCCCAGGACGAAACAGAGGATGTGGAGAATCTGCTGCGGTTGACGGAAGTTACGGCCGAATTTCCATGTGTGTGGGCGGTGGTGAGTGTGAGGAGGTGGGGGCAATGTCTGCCTGGCAATTTGCATAAACAACATAGGCATTTGTGATAGGCAACAAAAGTCAAGTCAGGCATAAATTTGAATATTTTTCCCAGCCATTTACCGCTTGAGTTGGGTTCCCATTGGGTTGCTGGCGATAATTAACACATAAGCGGCAGCCACATGTCCTGCCATCGTCCTGCCCCAGTGTCTCTATATCGGATCCCATCTATCTCTGTCTTCGTCTGCCAAATGAACTGAGGGACAAGGCATTAAGTAGCCATGCCAAATCGTTTTATTTGTGTGGTCAGCAGATAAGTTGACAGGCAACGGGGCGTCGAAATTGAAGTCGGATTTTAACCAGACACCGTCTGTCAGTCAGCCAGTAAGTAAGCGGTTTGATTTTCGCCGGCAGACAACTTATAAAGGTGGTCCAGCCAATCAATAATAAATTCAAGGTGCTCTTAAAGCTTTTTTAAGGAGTTCAGAGATGATTCAGTCCCAAGTTTATGATTCCATTACCCGATTCATTACTTTCCATGCTTTCCTTTCAATGAACACTTATGTATTTAGCCAGGAACTACTTTATAATTGCAACTTTTCCAGTAGTATGTGTCGAAAGTTTCGTCTACCTAATCCCTATAGACATCATTAGAAGCCTTTTGTCCAAGTTTAGATTAACTTTCCGTGCCGAAAGATACCAAACTAAATGGAAACTTTCAACTTGCCTAAAGTTTGGATCAACATTTCTTTAACGACTAAGAACTAAGCAGACTGCAGGGATGTTTTGTTGATGTATCTACTTTAACTCCTACTCTGGCAGAGGCTGAAAGTGCCACTTGCCCCATCCTACCCGCTGGGATCCTACAAATTTAATTAACGTCCAGCTTGCAAAGGACAGCAACACCTAGCGATTAACGAAAAAGACAAGTTCCGGGCAGCAGCAGGAGCAGCAAAATCTATCGAAAGCAAAATAAACTTTTTCTTAATTTAAAATTCCACAACTGGCACTTGTCAAAGGAGGTTGGAATGCGGCAGCTGAGGCAGGGCTCTGTGGCAGCGGAGGCAGGACACACGGAAATGCAGCAGCTTCATGGGAGAACAGTTCTTGGACCAGTTTAAAAGTCTGTCTGGCTGTCTCTTTGGCTGCCTGCCTGGCAGGCAGTCTAGTGGTAGTCCGGACTCCGGAGTCTCGACTCTACAGCGACTAAAAACTAGACGCCAGAGTTGTTACTTCTGATTTTGTGTTGCTTCTACAGTTTAAGGATTTTTTTCCCATTTTTGTTATTTTTCCGCCTTTTCCCTGCACAGCCGTTCACGTGTTTTTCTATATGCTTGAGCACCACTTGGCAGCTGACTTTGATTCCATTTAGTAAGTAAGACTTGATTCCTCGGCGAATGCCACCTCATTCCCTCGGTTCCTTCCGGACTCAGGGCTCCGAAGGTGCCAAGTCAAGTAATTTTGTGTGTAAATGAAAAGTGTTGCCATGTTCTGTTATGCAAATTGCTGCGGTTCTTGTCGTTGAGGGATTGCTGGAGCATGACTTTGGCATATAAAGTTCGGCAGCCAACTTTAGACTGGATAAAGTGAACACAGAGTGTTGCTTGGGTAAGCCTGAAAAATTTGCGTAATTTGTAGTGCAGCCATCTCTCACTTAGGCCTCAAATGTAATTTAACCACATAAGCAATTAAGACGGATAAGATAAACAAAGAGGGCTTACATGAGGCAGAGAATAATACAGAGTGGTATACCATTTTAATTAGTTGCAGTAATAATTCGCATTTATTAAATATTCAAAAGCAATTCAGAGAAAGCTTATTCCAAAGAAGAAACCCTACAAAATGATATGCAAATCCACATACTTATCTATAATTAAATGAAATATTAGGTGGCCAGCGATTCGAGGGGTATCTGGTATTGAAAATCGACCCTTTCGTAAAATCAAACTAAAATCCGACCCTTGATCTCATTCAATATTTAGTTTCATGCAGAAGAGCTCTTGAAAACTGAAACTGAATCATAATCTATAATTAAAATACAAACCTCTGATTGAAATAAGTGGAATACCATAAAATTTGAAATGCGAATCAAATGCAACATTAAATGCGTAACTGTGTGGGTGCGAGAGGGCATTATAAAGTGCTTTGTGTCAAAGGAAAAAATGCATGGCTTGTACGTGATGCGCAAGCCAAATGCAAGCACGCACTTAATCATTTATGCACACACCCACACCACACACACTCCAACCCGTGTATTTGTGGGTGTCACATTTGACATTGCGCACGTAGAAAGCGGAAACGGAAACGGAAAGGCGGACGCGACTTTTACACGCTTCGGTGGAGTTCTACTTTCAAGTTTATTTGGGATATGCTTTATTGGAAACTTAAAATGCCCTAAAAGTACATTTTTAAATCTATCGCATCAAGAGAGTATGTATTTTGAAATAAAAACTTTAAGTAGAAGTTATATTGTAAAAACCCACTCTTTTTGACATAAAACTTAAAAAATATTCTAAGAAATTCCCAATGGATCCTTTTTGACACCCGAAATACTTTAAGTGCCAAAAGCACTTTATTTTTTCTTTTATTTTCCGCCCTTAATGGATTTGCATTATTTTTTATTTTACTACCAAAGTTTTTGTTCTCTTTGCATATAAAGTCTTTGGGGAATTTAGCAGGAATAAATAAAAAATACATTACCTATTGGGATTGTAATGGTGTCTTAAGTAGAATTATTTTATGAGCGAGTGAGAAATATTAAAAGTTTATAGTTGTCTGGCATTTTTCGGAATCAGACATAATCAAATTTCAGTGACATGGTCGGGGCAGAGGATGTTTGTGCCAATTTCATGGGAATTGCGTAAATGACGTTGCTGCTTCCGCTGCATTGGCATTGGCACCTCTTCCTCTCCGCCCCTCACAGAAACGTCAGTCTTGCCACTTTGATGCTTTTTGGCATGTACTACCCGTTACTTTGATGTGGTACTAGCTCTGCCCCACCTCTCGGGTGAAAGAAATTTTGTTCTAGGTATGTAGTCTGCGTGCTGATTGCCGTGTATTCCCCGCCCACTTCCGATTCAGTTTGCTTGCATGTTAGTATGTGTGTATTTTAAACAAAAAGCTGCAGAAATTCGTCGAATTTTTGAAGTGAATTTCAACGGATACTTGATTTTACAAGGGGAGCGCTGGGTTTTGTTTAGCAAAAAAAGTACACAAAAACGGAGTAATCCATGTACACAAAAATCAAGGTTGATTTTTAAATTCCAGGTTATATTTTAAGCTTTTTTAAGAAAATACTGCCTTTTAAATAATTATATTTTGTTATAATATTTAAACAATAGAATAGCTCCAAAGAACAAATAACCATACTTTAATATTGTTTGTTTTTATTAAATTAAAAGTTAAATCAAATTATTCTAATAACATTTTTTTAAGACAACTTTGTAATAGAGCCGTCTGAAACACTCACTTGAGTCATTTCACTTCATTTCATTGAAAACGCCGCACAATTCATTGCATACTTTGGTGCTACTCGGGGAGCTGACCTACTTCCTAGTAAGTCATGTAAATAGCTCACTGAGGCACTCAGACCCCGTCCCGACTCCCAGCCATCTGTCTCACTCTGTTTCCTTCGTCTGGTGACACTTTTTCTGGTCCTGCTGCTCCTCAAGTATTTACGGAGCATAATTTCGCTGTTGGTTTGTCGCACTTTGCATTTTCTCATTAAGCGCATTTCGCGCACTTGCACAAAACCAGCTATAGAAGGAGCTGAAGATGAATGTCCTCCACTTTGGGAGATTTCTTCTTGCTTACACCCACCCCATCTCTCGGCCGCTCCATTCCTCATTCGCCATGCAGCTTAGTATTCCGGGTAGTGTCGTAAAACTCCATACATTCTGCTGCAATTATCTGGCCTGGGGGTCATCGGGTCCCTTAGGCGCGGATTTCAGCGCTTTTACGATTTGCATAATTTACACAACCGCCCGTTTCTTTTTTTTACGATTTTTTAAGTGCCACCCAAAGCGAGTGTACTTCGCGCTGCGCTATTTTATTAGCCACCCGAATGCAGTCGTGTGTACTCCGGTTACGTTCCTTAGCTTTTTTTGCGGGCCAACGCTCTGCGTTGCTCATACGCAGTGTGGAACTGTAATTGACTCGGGCTATGTAAAATTTATTGTGTGCACTTGCTGCTTATGCATGCAAATTGTAATGATGCGAAAATGTAGTTGCGGGTGCTCCTGCTCCCGCCCCTGCTACTCCGCCACCCTTATCCCTTAACACTTTGAGATAAATGCCAGTTTTCGGTGTGCCATGTGGGCGGGCTGTCAGCTGAAGTGAGTGGCATTTTGTGCTTATGAAAATGAAATTAAATTTTTTACTCAGCTCCGTTTTAGCAGCTGACAATTTGGGTTGAGTGTGCTGGGGGGATAGCTGGCCCGCCTCCATTGTTCTGGCCCTTATCGTCGCAGCTTATTGTTGCACAAAATGTTGTCATTAAGAGAACTTCCGCCCCGTGATTACGATTGTCGTTTGAGAAGAGGGGGCATGTGCCACAGGATACATGTGCACTTATCAGCTGTCGTGAATGCGAGTGTTTTTCCAGCATATCCCATAGATTTTTCAACCTGTGACTGCCCCACTTTTATTACACTCATATATATAAAGATAAACATATATTTTTGCGACATTTTTGTTTTCGGGAAATACAATCCCCTTGGCTAAACAAAAATATCAATAATAAAACACACATTTGTCAGCAGCTGGCTATATGGACGATTGGCCCAGGGCCTTTGTTTGCGCCCTCTGATTGCCAAAAAAATAGCAACATGTGAAGAAAAAAGGATAAATTTCCTCATTGTAATATCAGGAAAATAGTTTCATTTAATAACTATATAGTAGAGTTGCTAAAATGTTTAAGAAATCAGCATCAATATGTAGAGGAAACTCTCAATGACTTTTCTTTGAGTGTAGCGGACTACCAAAAATTGAGGAAAACAAACAGCAGCTTGAAGCCAAGGACGTAGGGTGGGTGGATCCGACGAAGCTCCGTAAATTCCTCCTTAGCATAGTGGGAAAACAAATCAATTAGACGTTAAAAAGAAACAGAATCAGCACGAGGTCTCGAGTGGGAGTACCATAGCAATGGTAACCACAAAAACACATGTGGATGGGTTTCCGTTTCCCAGTTGGTATTTCGGGGACGGGGGCGGCGATCTCCCCTGACGACGCCCACTTAATGGTTATCAGTTTGGGGGAAACGCTATTAACACCATGTTGATTTATTGCAATTTAATTTGGTTTCAATTTGGGGTTTTCGCCTCAGCGGCGAGTATTTTATTTCACAAATTATGTGCAGACACAACGGGGCGTGGCACGGATTTGGCCAGACTTGGGCGTGCTTAGTCCTGTGGTTATTTATAGCGGTTAACTCTCCCGGGCGAGGACCCTCCGAAGATTGATTGCCGATGGACAGTAAAAAGGTTTTCTCGACTTTAAAAGGAAGTTTGTATTTTTATTTACTTTTTATGGTTCATGAAATGCATAAAGAATTTCTTTTCGCAATAAAAAGCGACCCAGTCCTCCGAAGGCTGCCTTTGCAAACAGTTTTGGCGTTTCTATTATTTCCATCTCTTTGCTTTTCCTCTTCCATAAAATATACTCGTAATATATCCACATGTAGAAGAGCCTTTGTGATGCAAACAGCGATGAAGGCGAACTTTGCCAGAAATTTATTGATTCCATGTTTAATATTTGACTAAAAAATATCAAATACCCATTTCAAACGGCAACTCGTTGGGTGGAAAACTTTTTGGGGCACCCAGTCCCCTTTTTAATTGTTGCTCCGAGTTCAAAGTTCAAGCGTGACAAATAAACCAACAATTAACTCGAGCACTCATTAAGTCAATTCTTCATCCATCCACCCCCTGGTTTGGTTCTCGAAAATATTTGTGAAATTAACACTTCCATTGTTGCTGTTGTCGTCTCGCATAAGTTTCGAAATTTAGCCCGTTTATAGCCATTGACAGGCTGGCTGGCTGACTTACTGACAGGCTGGGAGCCGAGGAGGCAAATTATAACAATTAGTTGGCAGAAGACGCTTATTGATTTTGTTGGTCAAGTGACACTTTGGGGAATTTGAACAGTCTGTTTTGGAAAATACGGCCATTAAAAGATTCGCCATCTCTTGGCGCGACCATTGAACCTGAGACATGGAATTGAACTACTGCTCCGGCTTGGTGTCCTGGTCGGTGTCGGTGAACGCTTGATGAGCTGCCAAAAAATCAGCCAAGCCGAAAAGTCAAGAAACCTGTCCTGCGGCCTCATCACGGTTAGATTAAAGTGGCGGAAGTGCATTGACTTTCAATGCGAAATGAAATACAATTCTCATATTTTTTTCCAAAACAAACAAAGGCTACACTGAAATTAATGAATTCAAACTTCAGGACACATAAAAAGGTACCTTATTTTTCATAAATAATATAACTTACAATATAATGAGCTAAGAAATGTCAATATTTCTCATGTTGAAAATGATTGGAAATAATTTCTTTCACTGCAACTGTCACAGGATATTCCTGGCAGCAACAAATCCTTATAAATCGCTATGACACATCCAACTAACAGGCGACGTGCCAGATAAAACTCTTGTCAAAACGTATTTTATGGGCCTGGCCCAAGGATGCGGCGAACGCATAGAAAACGGCAGAAGTCATCAAGGACCTGCGGCCATCCTATCACGTTGCTGCCTTAATAAAATTGATGTTGGTCGCTTTGTCGCATTGTCGCACCGCCTTGGCCTGGCATGGCCTGGACTGGTCTTGGCCGTTCCATTGCTACAAACAATTCCACTGGCCAATGGGCAAATAATGTTGTTAACTCATTTTTATCCAAGTGTGCGCCACATCGTCCCCATGGTCGCATTTGAGGCCAGCTCGTTGGCCACTCAAGCGCTTGATGGTCTTGATGTCCTTGTGGGCATTTCGTTTTGTCAACATCTCGACTCGACTCGGCCCGGCTCGGATGGAGCAAATGTAATTAAGCCCAATCACGCGTGTCCGCCGCCTGGAATTATGCTTTAATTTGCGTTAAAGCTCGGCAAGTGTGATTACACCTCCTACAGCGCCTTCGTCGCGAAGGCAGCATCTCCGAAGCCAGTTCCCACATATGTTTATTTACTGCCAAGAGTGTTGGGCAAATACTCGAAGCCGGGTACAATAAACAAGCAGCTCAGCTCAGCTCAGTCCTCCCGACTGTCTCCCCAAGCTGCTTAGTGCTGTAATTTTCTCTACTGCCCAGCACATCTACTCTCGGCACTCGACACTCCATACTTAGCTCAAGGCAAATTAAATTGCTAAAAAAGCTGTGAAAAAATGTGCAGAGAAAAGGATCCCCCTGCAGTCGTCGGTTAATGATGCCGCTTTGTGGCCACTAAGTGTTTAACCTTCCAGACTCGAAGACAGCTCCAGAATCAAAATCAGTCCCAGGCCCAGACAGCGACATGTGTCCCATATTTTACATGCGTCAAGTCTCGCCGTTCTGCTGCCTGAGCTGCTTAATTTTCCTTGGCAAATAAGCTTAAGACAAAATTTTACGCTAGATTAATGAGTTCTTGGAATCGACGCGCTTTCGGAGAATAATATTTGCAAAAGCCGAGAAAATTGCGGCAAGGACTCAAATTTATCCTGCAGGCAAGCCTTTTTTTCAAGGCCCATTCTAAGAAAGTGGATTCTTAAGCCAGCACTGTTGAACATTTTATCATATTTGTGGTTTAAAGCCTTGAAAGAATCTTTGTACGCCCATTTAATGTTCTAATGTCCTTGTCTATTTTTTTCTATATTAAATTCAATTTGATTGCAACACTGATGCCTCATCCTTATGCCGTTTGAGTGGCAAATTAGCCGCTATTATTATAAGGGCAGCTGTTTGACTTTTATCAACATGCAAACAGGCAATGTTGTGTTTTTCGTTTTTGCAAATATTTGCTTTGGCACCATAGAAAATAGCAATTAATTTTGGCCTTTGATGGCCACATTAGCCGGCACACCAGGGCCACCGTTGTTGTATCAAAACTGTGTCGCATAAATATATGCACTGGGAGAGGACACCACATGAGGTCCTGGCTAAAATTAGATGAAGTGCGAGTGTTCGAGGGCCAATATGAAAGCCGGGACCTTGGAACGGTGACAAGCGGTTTGCTAAATGAGGGCCAGTCTCATTAGAGCATATGTAATTATGGGAGCAAAAACGCTGAGACGCAGCCAGTGAAGGATACGTCAAGGACTAGCAGGGAACTTTAATATTTTCCTCCTGCGCATTTGAATTTCCATCAATGGACCAACAATGGCTCAGGGCATGTGCGGCTGCATAATGTGCTTTGGTTTCCTCAGGCTAGCAAACAAGCAAACAAATAAACGGACATAAAATGGCGCAATACTCTCGATTATTCCTGCCACGGGCCAGCATGGAAAGTGATTCCCATCGGAAAATTGTGGCCAAGTGCTCGTTTTCATACAAGGGCTATAATGCTTTTTTATCCCCTCCACATTTCTCTGTTGAAAGGCAATGCAGAGCTGGCCATGGTCGGGACTTTTGGCTTCGTCCTGCTCCCAATGCACTTGTAATTGGCGCATCCGTTGCCACGAAGCCTAATGTCCGGCCCTTAAACTTTAAGGTGAGACATCAGCAAGGATGCAGGGACTTGGTGCTTAACTTAAATATGATTTAGCGTAGTGTGATGTGTGTTAACAGGGGATTTCGGGCATGGAAAAAGCAATCACGATTGCGCCACGGACGACCGCTGGTCAAGGCAAATCCTCAACTAAGCCATTTAAATTGCAAATCATGTGAGACCCCTTTTAGCTGTTATGCCTGGGATCCTACCTCCAACACCCACACGGGACACATACGGTATCAGAGAAAATATTGTCAGGTCGGCGACCTTTTTACGCCACAGCTTTTCCAATTTTTTTCTTTCTATTTTCCCTGTCACAGATTATCTAAATAAAGTTTCGTTTTGAAGTCTATCAGACCTACATGAAACATTTTATATTTATTTTTCATTTGCCGCCAGTTGTCAGAATCCTGTTAACAGAGGTACAAAATAATAACAACCTTACAAATCGAGCGGTTTTCAAAGTTCGCTAAACAAAAGAGCTGCCGTCTGAAAAATAGATTTGCAATAAGTTTTTGATTGAATAAATTAAAGATTTTTTAATCTCAAAAGACAAGCAAGACTTTGTTTAGCCAGACTTCTTTATTTGTGGGATATGGCATTGTTTAAAAATATCTAAATTAAAAGAAATTCTGTTTTCAAACCGAACTATTCTAACTATAATTTTTCACTTCTCAGAGAAATAATATATTTTAGCATCTTATATTATTGGCAATCCCTTGGAACTCCTCGTTGTCATCCCAAGTATGGGACACCATATGGTGTCGTGTCTCCAGCAACACAGCATGCCGTCGCGTCTCCACTTTTTTGTGGTCCTGGAAAGGACTCATTTAAATAAACCCAAATTTATGGCATCCCCATACGCACGCACGCACTTTGAGTGATTGGCGCGCTTAAACTTGGCTCACATGGTTTAGACGGCTGCTGTGTTTGGCTGGAAATTGGACGGTCGAGGGCTACTTCCGTTCCAACAATGGTGTGATTTATACGATGGGGCGTATGGAAATTTCATTACATGGAGGACTTTTTATGGCAGTATGTAGCAGCTTCCCAACGAAACGAATCGGAAATTTAGTTTAATCGAAGTTGTTGTCACGATCTGGCGAGGCCTCTGATTGATTGCCCCCCATTGATGTGGACTGTGTTTCTTGATTTTCTCGGCATGCAAATCACCTTCTTCCCACCACTCTCCACCAGGGAAAGACAAACAACTTCACCCATCTTGTTGAGTTTTCTTAATTTTCTTTGGTTTTGATGCCAAATGACATTTGGCGTTTTATTGTTTTTAGCCGCTGCTGGTTGGTTTGCCAGCTTGAAATTAAGTTTTTCTTTGCCGCTGCTCAGTTTTCCGCTCTTTCAGTTTTCCGAAAAAGGGAAAATTGCAACAAATTGGAATTTGTATCATCAAGCAACAAGCCAGCGCTGGCAGCTGTGACTTTGAGACCCTTGCTCCTTGGTTTCCTTTGTTTTCTTTGTCTGTTTTTGGCAAGGATCCACGGACTGATACTTCTGCATCTCGTGGGTGTAGTGAGTTCTGTGTGGAAGTTCGAGATAAATACACTAAGGAAAAAGTTACCTAAATACTTCTATTATATTGCAATGCCATGCTTTATTTTGGCAACTTCGAATATCTAAAAATCTATCTAAAAAAATATTAAAAATAAATTGTATTTTTTCCTAAGTTTAAAAGTTCAAACTTTAGAACAGAAATGCAGTATAAGCTGATAGTTCTCTTATATGACTTCTATTATTAAATCGAAATTCGAAATCAAATAGAGCAGCTGCGTCTCCGATTTGAATAAATAAATTAGTTTAGTTTGTTTTCCCGCCATTTTCTGCTCGCACTCACCTCATAAAAGTAGAACGAGTTTAAATTGTCCAATTCGCCGGGGTGGCCCGCTGTGGAGTTGCCCCCAGCACTTGCCTCCATTTCCAGCTCCATGTTCATATCCACCTCCGCCTGTGCCGCCGCAGCTTCTAAGTCGTGGCTCGGCGCCGCTGTCGTCTGGACTATTGCAGCCGAAGCTGATGCCGCCGCCGCCGCCGCTGTTGGCGCCAGCATCACGTGTGATATCGCAGGTGTGAAGTACGTCAGATTAACTGGCGCTGCCGTGGCCACGCCCCCGACCAGGCTGTCATTGAGCGCCCGACCCGCCCCCGCCGCCAGGGAGGACTCCGAGCCGGAGGCCAGGGTGAAGTAAAGTGAGCTATCGAATAGCCTTAAGTGCAACATTGCTCCGCCTGATGGGGCTTACTCTGCCATGGCCTGCAAGGATAATATCAAAAGATAAATAAAATAAGTATTTAAATTGTGTCCCGAATGGAAGAAAAATCAGTCTGTAATGAAAGAAAATTAAAAGTGTATTTAAAATTTATCTCCCAAAATACTCGTATATCGCCTCTGAGCCCGGGGCTGTGCGAATGCTTAAAAACACATAAATCCCAAATGAAAAGCTGCGTAATAAATGCTTTAAGTACTTCGCCGGCAAAATGTAAAAAATATTTGCTTCAGTTAACATGGCTTTTGTGTGTAAATTTGGAGAGCCAGCAGGTGCAGGATTCTCGGCCTGTTATTAATATCGCGCATACGCCGCGTGTGACATGGCTGACTTGGGGGAATGTAAATCAGGGTTGGAAGCGAGTTTCTTAATGGAAGCCGACCCTGATTCCGTCGGACTAATGGTTATCACATGTAAAATAATACTGATAGCAATTATCTTTACTGGTATTGTCACATCATCCGGAAACCATCCCCCGAGCTATTTGTTCAGTGATTTGGAATAATTTATGACACCGAACGCGTGTCAAGTAATGCCACGAACGTGTTACTAATTGAAAAGCAAAAGCATAGGGCATGTCTTGACCCTGGGCCCTTCGGACGGTACAGGACCCGCAGCAATTAGCAGCTAACAATAGACATTTAAACCCCAAGTAGCATTGTCACGTTTGAAGACCCCAAACAAAGGAGCCCCTGAACTTTGGTGTGGCCTCTCGAAAATTTATGCATGCATATGTGGCTATGTTGTCTGGCATCCATCTGTCCGTGTTCGTGTTCGTGTTCCCGCCCGGGACCCGGTCTGTTGCTCTTTGACTGCAACTTTAAATTGATTAGCCGCAACTTTGCGGGGCGCCTCGCACAACGTGCCCGAACTGAGCAAGTGAACTCTCCTTTAAAATGCCAAAAACTTTTGCTCGCCGCTGCCAGGTATTTGGCCCACTAATGCGGGCACGCCACTATTTTCCCAATGATTTATATGAAAAACACAGACGCACGCACTCGTCTGGTCGCCCGCTTTCTTTTTTGACACATTCAATTTTGTCGCCCAGGGTGGCTCGGCGGGAATGGATCCAGGATCCAGAAGCAGGAGGCGCAGGGCCACATGTCGGCATTTTTAAATGCTATGAGAATGAAAGAATGAAAGCATTTTTAAACGCTATGAAAGTTGCTTTAGAAACCGTTTCACACACATAATATAAAATAATAATATCTTCAGTTGCTAATAGAAACTTAAAGTAAAATACCTTAAACAAAGTCCTTTCTTTGCCTTAAAAGAAAACAAACAAAAGCTGCCTTGACAACTTGTCGAGGGTCATCAGGAGACCTTATTTACCATATTTACATACCTATAGTACCTATATGCAAATGGGCTGAGAGCTTAAAATCAACCCATTTGTGCTTTGCATAAGTTCCTCTCGGCATTAAAGTTTCAGGCGACTGTTAATGCGCATTTAATTTGCATGCAAAATAGCTAAAAAAAAGAGAGTCGAGTCTAGTCGGCAGGACACCTTGCTCTGATGCCAAATCCGAGTTCTTGGTATTATATTTGTTTTGGCCTTGAGATTGAAAGGTAGAGGAAGGCGAAGTGCGAAAGCTGAGTTTGATTGACATATTTTGAGTAAGCTGTCACTTAAGCCAACACTTTTTTGGCATCCGAATTGACTTAAGATACTGCCATTGGCGTGGAAAGGCGCTGTAACTGAAAGGCAGTTTATTGAATTTGATTGCAAAATCAAAGAAGCGCGCAAGAGGATTGTGATATTGCGATACCGAGTATTGCATGTAAAAATAACAAATAACTAAAGTGGATTTTTAAATTCAAGAATTTATTAAGCTCTGTATCTTAGCTGTGTCTTTATGGCAAATTGAGTTTTTAGAAAATGGTGGCTCGTAAGTTCTTTAGTTATCTTTGTCCAGAAAATCCCAACTTCAAACTTGGCAAAGGACTTTGTTTTTTGGCCATCCTTGTGCAACGTGGCGTATGAGTCATAAAAGTCGAATGCATCTGGCTTTTGTTCTCCCAGAGCCACTTGCTGCATATTTATGTTATGTTGTTGTTCAGTATTTTTTGGGAAGGACGTGGCATTATATAAACCATTACGCTATCTGCTCCGGAGTCACTTTTAATGTGCTCTGTGACAATTGTCGTGCCACATATTGTGTACTAAGAGAACGAGAATGGGCATGGGCATGGGAATGGGAGAATGGCGTCGTCATGCTGCCTCAAAATGAAAAATTGATTTCACTGTGAAAAATATGGCATCGCAAGACAGCAAATGGGCACTAACTTTATTAGGTCACACGGTCCAGGCCCCGTTCATGGCCCGTCCTGACGTGTCCTGCGACCTCCCCGCTTTATGTTTATGGCTCGGACAATGCACGCGGCACGATTCCTCGCATGCACTTGCAGTTCTCATGGCAATCAGAGTCATAACGAGTAAAGTTTAGTATTTCATTTCAATTTTATGGAGCGTGACACGTGCATAAAGGATAATTGCCTGTGAGCCAGTGCAGCCAAGGGGACTCACTCGCTGGCCAACATGCCACGGCGATTCGTTTTCATTATGTTTGAATTTGTTTCACATTTGGTACTTTGATTGTGCCAACAGCACAGACTAATTGACAATTTGAAAGCCGTTTTCGGATCGCACCATTCAGACTGTCTCTAAAAATCCACTTAAGACGCCGGGGCCTTAAGTAGCCACTAAATTTAAATCTAAATGACAGACGTAGTCGCACGTTGTGTTGGAAAGTAGACCCGTGAAAACAAAAACCAAAAAAGAAAACACACGCAAATTTCAAAATGGTAGCCGAAACTGGATATCAAGGCTCGTTTGGTTGTCTCGAAGAATTTTCATGCCACTTTCCCAGCCCAGGCCTGCTCCTAGCATTTTCATTTCAGTTCGGTTCGGTTTGGCTTGGTTTTGTTTTCTTAAATTGTAAATAGACGAGGCGTGCAAATTGAAAAGTTGCAGTCTGCGTGGCAGTGTGGGCAAGTGTGTGAGTATTCAACTTTTGCGGCCCCTCGGAATGGTCCCCATTGGCCAAAAATGCCGACTCGTCTTTTCAACGTGGCAATGGCTAAGAACAGTGGGTGAGTCTCTAAGATTTTGTGCTAAAAATTTAATTTTATAAACCTAATAATTTGTTTCTAGGCCTAAGTTTTTTTTACTCGGATGTTTAAGTTTTTTTTTTTAAGGATAAGAAACATAATTATAACTATATATACCTTTGGAATATTTTTATCAAGGATTGTGTTATATAATAGCCATAGTTCACCTTTTGTAGCACCGCCATTGAATGGCATTTCATTTTATTATTGCACACAGCGTGCTCGCTGGCTGCTTGTGTATTTATATTCAAATTTGTAGCACCTGTAAAACAGTTTGCGAAACAATAAAGACGCCGCCAGACGGCAGACAGCAGAGAGGGAATGTCAGCTGCCGCATGCCCCCTGCAACCTTATATTCCTGCCCCATTTGGGCAAAAGTTAGACAAATGTATGTAAATGTAAAATGGGCTGGGCGAAATTGCGTCAAAACATTTGCCACACGAGATTAAGTCTTCGGCCGGGTGGTCCATGATATGTTTTAAAGTTAGACTTTCTTATCGGCCAGGCAGACATTATGAATGAAACAGTGGGTCGAACTTGACGGGCACATGGTTTCCAGAGGTAAGAGATCAGGCCGAAGCTGAAGCTAAAGCCAAAGCTCAAGCCATAGACATGATTTTTCTTTTCGCTTAGCAATCAGACAAAAGAAAAGTTAAACGAATTGCGTATACGACGCGTTGCCTTGACACCTTGTGTGGGCAGCTGAGCCGCCGAGTGGGAGCCATTTGTCAGGGACTTTCGCCGTGTTCTTCTATATTTAAGCAGACTCCCGAACAGCCAAAAACAATACACATTTATTATGAGTTTGAACAATAATTTATAAATACTTTCAACCCCAAGGCGAGATTGTCTGACTGGTTGTCTGTCAAGTTTCCCTAATATGTGAACACACTTGGGCGTTTGATTGATATTTGGCAGCAAATAGAGAGAAAGAGTGGTTTGGCCGTGAAAACTGATACTTTGGCAAAGAAGACACTTCTTCTGTTGCTTACGAATGGCACTACGAAAAGGTGTGCCATAAATTGGCCAAAATAATTAATTCGAATGGCATAAATGCCGAGGGCGGAACACAGGGATGGTTGAGTCTATTAAGCCAATTATAAATAAATTATGCCGCCTTCAGCTCCTGCCCCCAAAACCTGCTGATGCTGGCGGAAAAGTAATCGCCAAGTGGATGGAGAGTGTTAATTAGCCCGAAGAAGGGTGGTGGTGGCGATGGATGGAAGCGAAAGGAAGACCGCTGGGAAATTATTATTATTTATGCGAATTCAAGGTATGCACTGCAGGTAATTGTTTCACGGGGCGAATGAATTGTGAGAGTAATAATAAATTTTCATTTCCTTCAGCAAAGGGCTGTGAATTCCTCCTGTCTGGTATGAGAGACAAAGGACTAACCTCAAAGCCTTCAATGTCCTGAAATATTCACACAGTTAAATCACTTAGTTAGCTATCGGCTGATGGCCTCTTACGCTCCTAGTTAGTGCTAATGAAAGCCAACTGCCATGGGCCCTTGCCGCCTCATCCTTGCTCTCGTCATCTGTCAGACACACACTGGCACTTGGCCATCAAGAATGAGCCGCGAGCCGTAAGCGTGAGCGGGGCGCATAAATTATGCAGCACACAGTGCGCCATACACCCATACAGTTTCAGCAGTTGCGGCTGCCACGCGTTGCTAGTTAAGTAGAATTTTGAACTTGACTTAATTAGTCGCAAATGCAGAAAATAGAAAATGCCACAACCACAGCTCCACAGGGAATTCGGAATCTTCGGTGGTGCTGACGAGTCTTCACTGTCAGTTACACGGGAAAAGTTTTATTTAAAAATTAGACTAAGTTAGTGCTTAGTTGGTTCTCTATAGTTTATCGCTAAATCGGAATCTCCTTAGTTTTTAAAAAAAGGTTTGTATGCTAATAAGCTCTAGCTATTAATAAATTTATGTAGATATGTACAAATTTTAGATAGTCTATCGAAAAATAGCCAAAAGCTCCTCGAAAAGGTAAGACCTAAGGTTGGATCTAAGAGACTCTGCGAAAGTGCGTACGCAGAACGAGGCCTGCAGCTCTGATGCTCCTCCGATGCCTAGAGGCCCCAAAAGCCCGATGCTCGTTAATTAATCAAAATACTGCTGAAGCTGTCAGCGGGATTCCCCTCTCCCCATTGGCCCCACCCGCCATCGGCCTGGTCAACGAACCAGCCGCTGAAAATCTGTCACTCTGGTATGAGCTCTTGTATCTGTAACTGGGCTTGGGCAAACAATTAAAGTCACGCGCCAAAGCCAGAGTATTTAATTAAAAGCTGAATAATGTAACAAGTGCTGCGGCCAGGAAGTGTCGAAAAGTAGGAGAGCAGAGCGCCTATGAAAAGCAATTATATTCCAGCGTAAATAAAACTTGCAACGCAGCTGACTGGTTCGACAGAAAATTGGAAATTCACGAAACGAAGTCAAAGTGGGCACGGGGCCAGATGAGCAAATAGTCAGAAGCAGACAAGTCAACAGGCGGGTCGGACTCACTGGAATCATTTTTTAAAATTTCCCATTTTTTTGGGGGCACCGTGAATAAGAGATTGACACCTTCATGCAACGGCCGATTTCAATCAGCTGCCACACGTGGGCCACCGGCCAGGCCCCTGTAATTATAGGAGCGCCCCGAGAGGCCCGAGACAAAACAGGCATTTTAATTTCACCGAACGACTGATTTTGGAAATCAGAAGGCGTCTAACTTGAAGACTCGTCGCGTCTTTTTTAGCTGCACTGTAAAATATAAGTGTGGCTTTAAAATTGATTTTAATTTTAGACTTTTTTCAGAACATTTAAAATTGTACATGCCACAATGAAGGATGTTGTCAAAATTGAATTAAAAATATTACATTTCTTTCTATTAAAACGCAGCCCGCTTTAGTTTTATCTTTAAACCATTGTTTATTTTGTAAATCTTTAAAATAAGTACAAGAATTTAAGCCACAATTTAAAAGTGAATTACAATCGCGAATTAAAAATTCCCTCAGTGTTTGTTTTTTTTTCGTTTTGGGGATTTCTGGAAATGCTGTCAATCACAGGCTGGGTGGGCGAGGCGGGCAGGTCGCAGACATATCGCAAATCGCTCAGGTGTAAAATAATTTGTCTCGATTCCCTTCTGCCTCAACAAAATCAATAAGCACCGCCCCCGACCTAGCCGCAGACCGCCAAAACAATCGCCGCACGTCAAGATGCTGCAAATGCCATTTTCGGCAATCAGCTAAGAGAAATTCTGGCTCTCATTAGACCCATCACCTGGTGGTGTTAGAAGAGCCTTTGAGCCTTAGTGCCTTGGAGCCACAGAACCGTAGAAGCAACTGCGGCCCAGAATGCCGCATAATTGCGACGACTTTTTAGTCTCGAAAATCGCATTTCTAATGCTTGGCACGTTCGCGACGATGACTGGAAATGCTGCTTACTCCTTTCATGTACCATTTCTTCTTAGGCCCCCACCTGTGAGCTTTGCATAAGAGGTCAGGTGTCTAACCTCTGATTGCAGCACTTTGTCCTTACACACAATCAACCAGATGTAAATACAATTGGGCGACAAACGTGCATGACTTTTGCAATGTTTGTCTTAAGTACCCTCGAAAATGCTTTTCTTAAAGTTTGCAGGCGACATTTTTATGCACTTGTGTGCCTTATGCTAAGTACTTTGAGTAGAGAAACTTTACTTTATAAATATAAAACTCGATTGCCTTTTTAATAAAAAATCTTTGCCAAAATGAGTCACGTAATACGATGCATAGATTATTCAAAGATTTGTATCTGATAGGCGAATAATAAAAGTATTTTTCTGTTCTATAAATGATTGAAGGAGACAGTTCTGCAAAGTTGGACAGCTTGGAAATAACTTTTGTTTAGCTTAAAAAAAAATGTATGCAATAAAAGGAATATTCAAGTATCCAACTTTGGATGCGTATTGTTCCAAGAGTTTGCAGCGACTCACTCTGAAATCCTTTCAACAGGCACCCCCATTCACTCATTATTCATAAGTCACTTTCGTGTCAATCTTTTCCATCGATTAGCGTCAGGATTGTAGCTTATGCATTCAAGTAGAATCCTTTAAGAAACCAGAGTGCAGTCCCACTCAAAACGCCACCAACGTGCCACACAATTCTGTCCATTTCCAATGAAAACTTTTGCATTTGAATAAGTTGCATAAAAGTTTATTTGCTTTCGATTTTAGTTTTGTCAGAGCGAGGAAGATACTCTGTCAGGAATCAAAAGGACTTGTTCCTGAATAAATAACACTATAAATTACACAAGTGTCAGAGCGTTGATGGCAAGTTTTAAATAGAAAATATATCCGTTGTCGGACTCCCCGATGCTAGCCGGTGGATGGATGACATTTGCTAATTGGGTTATGTAGTCCATTGATACTGAAAATTTTGCCAAAATTAGCACGTAATATATTTTTCGGGTTTTATCTAATGGTTATTATATTTGACACGAAGCGTGGGCTGCACTGTCGCTTTTGGTGTTGACACACTCACTTTGGAAAGCAACCATCTTTATGGCCGGCTGGTGTTATTTTTTGCTTAATGTCGAATGATGGAACTCAACAGATACTCAACCTGTTTACATGGTCTGGCCTTATCGCCCATCACCCCACTCCTGGCTGTTGGCCCGGCTAATTAGACAGTTGCTGGCACCGATAAAGGGGCTCAGATAAATTCCACCATGTCCTATCTGGCCGGTGGTGAGATTTATGTGACATTTAAACTTAAATTCTGCTGACTCGGGCTCTGGTCGGCAAATAAAGAAACTAAGCTGGAAAATGTGCGGGATAGAGCCTGTTTGGCTAATATATGGTCATAGCCATTATAATTGCAAATTGAATTTATGGTTTTAGTGTTAAGGGTCTTACCGTGTGGACATATATTTTGTACAAGTGTGAACAAAGGCTTGAAATTAAGTATACGCAAGGTAGGCCCAAGTAAAACCTTAAAATTTAATCTGTTAAAATTGAATTAAAGTATCGATTTAATCCTTTTCTCGAAATGATTCTTAAGCTGGATGAAAACATGAATATTACTCATACGCCCTGTCGGCACATGTTCGGAATCGCACTTCTGCTTAATACGACGCCCAGATTATAAATGCCAAGTAATAACAGTTAAAAATTATTGAAATGTCAGTAGCAGCGATTTATGCATAGCTGCATGGCCAATAAAACGTATGAAATCCGCCGTTAAAATGTCAGCAACGATTATTGGCCTCCAGTGAGCTCGATAATTAAGCGGCGCGAGTGCCGAGAGCGCCCGTATTAAAAGTAAATTGTTATGTTAAAGCCTTTTTTCAGTCGAGGGGTGGGGGCTGGGCCGACACATCATTAAAAATGTGGCAAGCACAGCAAAAAAATAAGAAGAGTTCCTGCGGCAGACAGCCAGACACATAGGCTGAGGACGGCAGGGACAGTCAGACAGACAGACAGAGTGGCAGGCAGGCAGTCAGCACATTATAGGTAATCACAATATTTATGTGCGTTTAATGAGACATTCGGCAGGCGAAATTGTTGAAACAAATCATTGACAGCTGGCACAGCAGCCACACATTTGCGGCGGTCTTCATTGTGTGTTTTGAAACTTTTTGTGCCTTATTTTTTAAGACATTTGCTTGCTTGTTTGCCTGTCTTTTGCCTTTTATTGCTGAGGGCCTTGCCACAATAAATCAGATTTTTTCGCTCCTCGCCGAAGCCATTTCCCTAGAGTCGAGCCTCGGCTACATTAAGTTGACAAATAATGGCAGCAATAACAAATTGGATGTGAATTGTGCAAATTATTTCTCGTATACATTATTAAATTTACATTTTGTTTTTTGAATATTTAAACTTTAATTTGATTACAACGAGGCTGTAGTTCTCTTCTAATATTGGTTGCATGTTTTTTTCTGGCAATTAGCATTTAAATGTTGGCCATTGTTGCAAAGCAATTAGCCGTTTTCAGGGACATGCTGGAAACATTTTACAAAAATTGCCTGAGTTTTTACTGCAAAGTGCGATATCCTTAAAAGAATGTAAATCACGCTGCCTATCATGTCGAGCCGTAGCATTGTGACCCAATTTCTCAAACGATTTAACTTGAACAAATAAATTAGATACATTTATTTGCAACGGGAGGAGAACAACGGAAAGAAACAAGTCGAACATTCAATTAGGCATATTGGAGTGGCAACAAATCAGCGGTACATTCAGCCCAGGATGATAAACTTTTGGGTAGAAATTTCCGGCACCGGCACCAGTGCAGCATACAAAAAATAGACTTTGTGGAAATTGGGGAACTCTGGAAGGAGGGAAGAGTGATAGACAGCCCGAAGACGGTCTGTCTGGGTATCTTTATTGCAATCTGTATCTTTTTTTGGGCAAAGTCGTGGGCGTATAATAGACAACTTCCTGTTATTGCTGGCCCAGCCCCACTCGGGCCCATCCCAACTGCCGAGCTGTCGAATCAATGGCATGTAAAATTTGTAGACTGTAAAGTAACCCCGAGAAGTCGCCTAATCAATAGCGGAGTTTCGGATTTTGGCTCTGTTTTTGTCCTCTTTTATGGCCGTGACACACGTAAAGTTGCGATTAGCCATGCACTTCTATAAAGGGAAGTATTCCCTCGATAAGAACGTGACGGATGGTATGGGGATGGGTATGGGTATTCAGTGCAGGACCTCTCTTAAATTCAAAAGATACCACGCACGACCGGGAGATGGCATAAGCAGCTGCTAAGCAAATAGACAACAGAGGGAATAACATAATCAATGCATCAAAAGTGCCAGCCATTGTAAATTGAAATCATCGGGCATCGAGCATTGAGCATCGGGAGCCTTCGAAACCAAAGCTACAAATGCGATTTGCAATTTTACACGCACGTATCTCTGTGCAAATATGTATGCTCTAGTATTTGAAGAACTCTGGACGAGGAATGGTGGGGAGGCGCTTGGCAAATAGCACTCAAACGTGATATGGCTGGCACTTCCATTGCATACATCTGGGATGGCTGTCGGGAGCTGGGATCGCCCTCACTCCCGGCTTGCCTGATGTTTTTGACGTAAAATGGGTTGGGGAGTAAGTGAATATGATCTTATAGAAGCTGAAAGGGATTTCCAGTTCAATTCACCCATCAGCTTTCCAAGAGAAGTTACCAAGTCGGATACTTTGAAACTGTACCAGCTGCCGGTAGAGGTGAACTTCTATATAAAGGACCTTTACATTTCAAGTCAAGAATGAAAACTTAGCCTAGTTTCCCTGTACTTCCTGTGATATTTATGCGCATTTTTCTGACCCAATAACAAGGACATGATTAGCTAGACCCCAAAGTTATAAGCTCGTGAAAATGTGGGGAGTGGGGGAAAGGAGACCCCGGCATATGTTGGCCGGATTGCATGTCAGCCAGGATTGCTGGCACGGCCGCCCAGTCAACAACTTCATAAATATGTCGAGCATGTGTAGATGGGAGTGTATCGGATGGCAGCTAACCCAGCCCCCGAGGACCCTCTGGCAGAGATTTGTGCCACATCATCGCTCCGAGCTGACCATTTTTACGCTTCCGTCTAACAACAAAATGGCATTAAACGCAGATCAATCACAATCAACACTGCTGACCCACATCCCGCACAAAGATACATGAGTTGCGGTCGTGGGGAGATTGACTCCGAGCTGGGAATAGAGTTGTCCCTTAGTGGGGTCGAGTGGGTGGGTGGACCTGCTCATAACTGACTTTCCTCTGACATTCATCTGCTCGCAGTTTGCCTTTTTCACTTTTTTTTTTCACTCCCCGACAAAGTTGAAAAGTTTTTCTATTTACTTGACATTCTGTGTGCCTCGGCACGCCTCGCTGTGCCCCGCTATTTTGGCAACTTCCGCCATCGCCAGGAACAACAAATGAGGCTGGCGAAACTAAAGTTTTACTTCTCGGAGAAGTACACTTGTTCAACTTTATCTTGCCTCAATTTCTCTATTAATTGGCAAACACCATTGAAGCCGCTGTTCTCTGTTCTGGATCCAGTCAAGAGATACTATGGTTTGGCCCGTCTTCCCCCCGAGAATTGGTCACTGTAACCGGCACTTTCAAACAAATTGTCAACTATAGACGTATACATATTCCCAACTAAATTTAATTTCCAGTCAAGTTATTGGGACTTTGTGCTGGCTTGTCCATGCACATCGGTCTGAGGTAGGGTTGTGGTTTCTTCAACTCGGAGAACATTTATTTGTACAGCTGCCACACTTTTGTTGGCCATTTAAATGGGTCAAAATACTGATGGCATATTTTGTAATGTTACCTATGATGCTTAAAATTATATTTCCAGCAATGGAGTTTATTAATACGGTTGCCTTGGCATTTCTGAATATAATTAAAGCCTCTACCAGCAGACAAGTGTCAAGAGGAATTTTAATTAAATATATTTAAACACTTTTTTTCTGGAACTACTAACAATTAGTTTTCATTTAAACTGCCCGAAATCTTATGTGTAACATGAACAATTTAGAAATCCAAAAAAAGCAAATGAATTGCCAAGCTAAGCCTTTGCAATGGCCAGCGTGATTTCGCATTCAAATGTTAAGATTAATCACTGTCAACTAAATGCGAACAAATGTATAAATTGGATAGATACTTAAAGCTAAGAGGGAGACACATGGACGTAGTAGAGTCCAAGGCATGGCGCTTAGCAATTGCGCAACCGTAACGCGATACTCACTCAAGCTACTAGCTGCGACATGAATTGCAATTGCAATTCCAATTCAATATTGTGCACTTCGAGTGGAAATGGGAATGAAAATTGAAATTACAGTTCGAATTCAAATTGAAATTGAGTTCGGTGTTAAAAAATGTGTTAAACAAGTCTGCTGCCAATTGGTCAGCAATCCGGACAACTGCGATTTGCACACCGATTTGTGCAACAAATTTCACTCGAGGCGTTAGGCTGCGATGCGCCTCGTCATGCAAACCGCGATCTGCAGGCTTGTATCTTGTCCGGCGAGTATCTCGAAGATGCACACGCGATGGCCGGGCAGTCTGCTGTCTAATTGAGTCGCCAAATTGATTACACTTTTTTCCCGAATTGACGTAATTTGATTGCAACCTTTTTACGCCTCGGCTTGTTAATTTAATGCTATTATTGGTTGTTGTCCTATTCGCAGTCACAGTTCTTACTCCCGCACTTAACGCTGAGGGGCATTGGTTTTAGCCAACATTTACGCACTTGCTAACAAAATTCTTTTGGGCCACGCAGCGTTTAAATATTTCGCGTCTGGTTCATACAAAATTTCGCATTGAACTGAATTTCTGTGCGGATTTTCCTGTTTGGGCTGCTGTTGCTGCTAGTGTTGCTGGTGTTGCTGCTACCGCCTGCTGCTGCTGGTGTTGCTGCTTCTGGTGGGCCAACACCGACGACACGACGGCAGCCGACACGAGCCTGATTTCACTCCAGAAAGCTCAGCCGGCTTCTTTCGCCGACAACCGAACAACCCAAACAACCCGACCAGCTGTTCTTTGTTTATGTTGCCGGACTCGTTTGCCTCACTTTGGTGTTGCACGTTGTCAACATGCTACGTATCGTTTTGTTGTTCAGTCGCTGTTGCCATTGCACTTGACCAAGCCTTGCGGATGTGTGGCTCAAGTGTTCAGTTAATATTTATAACGAGTGGGCCAATTAATTATTGTTAGTAAGCGCTAGCAACATGTTGCTGCCGGCAACCGAAAGCTTAAGGTTTCTCAACATTGTTGTGCCAGAAGCTTTCTTATCACACATATTTTTATTAGTTCTTAAAAATTAATTTAAAAATGGTATATATTTTTTTTTATTGTAGTTTATTTGCTGATTTAAGTGCCTTTTAAGCTTATTGCTTTTTGAATTGTCTCTCATGTATTTATGACTTTAATTGATGCAACTGAAGTGATGTAAAAAATGACTCTGACCCAAATACCAGGAAATTTTATTTTCATTTCATTCAGTTTTCTGCACTGACTGTGAGCCAAAACAAAAAAGCCCGCAAGACCCCCCTGATGATCTTGTTTGTGTTTAAAAAATGACACAAAAAACATACATAAATGCCCTGCTCAGAATTCATGACAAAAAGCCATCAAAATGCCGAAAATAATCATCAACAATCAAAGTCGCTTCCGAGCAATTTTTATTAAAACAAAATAAAACAGAGAACAAAACAAAGCGACAGCAGCTGCATTTATGAAAAGGCCAGTTCGGAAACTCATTTCGCGTCGAAAATCGAGAAATTTTGTTGGAAACTTCTGGCAGCATCGCATAAATAAGCAAATTTATTTGTATGATATCTGTGGCGACTATTTATTTTATTGTATCATTTATTTATTGTGAACATTTTGTCATAAAGTAGAAGCCGATTCTCGCCAGCGATGTCTCTCGTCATGTTTGTCTGGTTTTAAAATAAATAATCTTCAATAAACAGCTCTTAAATTAAGAAAATAAAAGTGCTTTAAATTATTTACTCGTTTATTTACACGTACACACAAATCCTTAAATGAAAGCAAACGAATACTTTCCTGCCTTTAACATAAATGAGGAAATTCCTCATTCCAACTAAGAATAGAAAAGAGGAAAGTGACGTATTTTGGGTGGGCAGTCTTGGAGAGACCCGATGACAGCTCTGAAGAATTTATGCGACTGAAAAGTGTAACTGCAATTCTCGGTTGGCTTTTAATTGGTGGGGTCTGCAATTAAAATAAAACAAATGCCAGCGGAAACATTTCTGATTTTATGCGGCTTATAAATACTCAACAATTTGCTGGCGAATGACACGCGGTCCCCACTCATTTGATTTATCTGCGCCGCGGGCTAAACTTTCTTGGGTGATAAATTTCTTGGAAATGTTTCGGCCTTAAGCTGGTGTAGTGCTTGTGTAGTACCACATCAAAATTTATCGTCGTGCCTAATGCTAATGACTAATATTCATTCCGAGTGGCTCACGTTTTAGGAGGCCCCCTCATCTCTTCTAATTTAGTTCGCATTTTGCAGCTAATCTGAGGCGACACTCGACAGATCGGTTGCCGGCAAGAACCACAAATCAAGAGTCTCATTGGAGCAGCTAGCAAGAGATGATTATGAACAAGTGTGGATATATGTACATATATCGGGATATGCCAAATCCAGCGTCAGGGCCATTCAGCTTGGCGACAGCCCTTCATAGAGTCTCAACAAATAAAGCCTGGCCTCCGACTGTTGCCACATAATGGATATACGCCGGCAACCCATTCGAAGGCAGCTCAAGGACATGCCTGGATGGTGGTCAACTGCAGGCTGCAGGCGGCTCTGCCTGTCGTCGGCATTGATGGCTAGCTTGTATCTATGCAAAAACATTCGACCGCTCTCACGCATTTTAAATGAGGTCATTTAGAGTAAACTATCGGGGCGGGCATTAAATTAAAAATTATCCAAACGGATAGCGTCTTGTTCGTAATAACTTTGTTTGTGGCTTATCGCATGCAACAGATTGTCAGCAAAATTATCTGCTTGCAGAAATAGGATAATGTCTCATGCTGGGGCCCGCAGCCATCCGGCACACGCGTCGTATGCGCAATTTGCATAATGAGGACGGGCGGACATTCGGATATGAAGCAAGGAGTTAGTCATGGCCTGGGTTTTCTGTTTCAAGGATCTGTCTCCGGGTGACCCAATTTTTAAAGGGCCCATCCGATTCGGGTCTTTATTAAGCCCTTTCCTCTCTTCTCTAGACCGTATTTCTATTTTATGTCTTGAGTGTCTGTAACCTGAGGCGGAGCGGTCTATTTTCAGCAGGCCAGACGTGGCCTCCTGACTTCAGGCCTTAAAGCCATTGCGCCGGCGAGTAGGATACTTAAGGATTCATCCTGCGTGGTCGTCCGTGTCGAATCATACGCCTCGGATACATTCGACACCCACATCCCCGCCCTTCATCCGGGCACGGTTCAAAGGTAAATAATCGGATAAATATTTGTAATAATTTTTCGGGAGTGGTGTCGACGTGCTTTGAAGCACTTCCCAAAGCTGCCAGAGCCAAAGTAGCAGCCGCAATCAACTGCAGCTCATTAGCATTTGATTTGGCATAAAATCAAACAAATATTTCCGGCAAAGCTGGCAAACATTGAACCGCAGTCTGTGGCCTTTGGTCTGTGTCATTGCCACTTGCGGTTAGTTGAGCGGCAAAAGGTAAACAAATTTTCGGGGAAGTCTTCCCATCCCAGGGCACGGCATCTATAATGAAAGGCAGGTCTGCGAGGTGTGAAATTCGACTTGATGGATGCATGTTCAATAGGCTTTAATATATCTTGGTTAAATTTAAATAGAAGAGACTGTTTGTTGTTTATATATATAAGATGTATTATAGACCTTTTATGTTATAATTTAACATATTTTTCTATCGGCGTATATGATTATTTAAACAAGAATTTAAAGATTAGATACTAGACTCCTATCCGGGCTCCTAGCCGGATAGACTCCGATACAGGCAGGCTATTGCTTATAGAAATTACTTCCAGACCACAGTAGACACTGAGTTAAAATTCAATCCTGGTTGGCCTTGCACAACACCTTTCAACATTTATTACTCTTTCTACTCATTTAAGATAAGTCACCCGAAGCACATATATTAGTGAAAAATATTCAAAATACAGTTAAAACTTTTATTTTAATTTGCGTTTACTGGTAGAACACGAAGCAATCGAAACTGGCTGAACTGGAGAAGAAAGTCCAGTGTTCCCTCCCGAGAATCGCTTCGTGAATTCGTGATCAGCCGGCAGTCTGATGAAAATGGTGCGTCCCAGTCGCCGTAAAGGGATCGAGGAGGTGTACGGCTCCAAGATGGATTCCATACACCCGGCCAAGTCGATGGTGGTGTCGCATGTAGGTATGACCAAGACCGCCGCACTGCGGGCCGAGCGGGCGGCGGCGGGCGTGGGCGGTGCTGGGGGAGGCGGTGGTGCCGGTGCCGGGGTGAGTGGAACGATGAGCAACCGGCAGATGGAGACACGGACACAGCGCAGTTTCGTGACGGAAAACGATTACTACATCACCACGAATCTACCCCTGACGGCGGCCAACCTGAGGAACACTAGCCAGATTACGCAGCCGTCGGCATCTCAGATGATGCCCGGACACGGCCACCACCAGCCGTCGCCCTACAACGCCATATCCTCTAGGCGCAACTCCATGGCCAATAAGGCCAGTGCCCGTCACTCCCAGATGTCGAAGGTGCCCCACTTCTCGCTGCCCGAGAACAAGGTGAACAACAGTGTCTATAGCTTGGCCAAGCCGAAGGATAGCCATCGTATGCATGGACACGGGAAAGGCGTCTCCCAACGCGCCGCCTTCGGCCTCGAGGACAACATGGACTTCTCGGACAAAGAACTGATGGCGCCAGCCTCGAACCAGGGAAATACCCGTCGCCAGCACTCTCATGTCCACCAGATGCAACCCATCATCATGCAGCATTCGCATGCGCATCCGCCCCAGCACCAGCTCCACCAGCAGCAGATGTCCCACATCAGTAGCATGAAGCATCAGCCGCAGTTACAGGCACAACACCAGTCACAGCAGATCCATCAGCACCACCACCAGCACCAGACGCACCACCACCCTAACTCGCATCGGAAGCACTCGCGTGGGCGGCAGCCGAATCCCACGAGCAAGGTGCAAGTGAGTACCGCCGATGACGAAGACGAGAAGGACGACGATCCAGAGGAGTTCTTCGAGCTGATCCGCCAGACCGTTCAAACGGCTGTAGGGGTATGTTTGGGTCCAGTTGCATCTAAATTATTTCTGATCAGGATCACCTCCCAAGTCTATATAGTTTTCTGTTTCTCTTCTTGAGAGGCCGTTTAGTAAGGCCAGTACTAGTTTGCTTAAAGATACCGCTCAAAGATTTCCTCGTTTTTATAACCATTTGTATTAAATATATGTTATTATTAATCTCTTAGAACACCATCTCGGATACTTTGGGGAAAAACTTCCGTGATCTGGGCCACAAGATCGATCGCTTCTCCGGCGAGCTCAAGCAGACCAATGACCACTTGGACAAACTGCAAGAACAGGTCACCGAAAGTAGGTTTCATAGTTTGTTTTAAGTTTCAAAATAATCATAAAGCTTATTTTTTCAGAGGTTATTTATTACGGGGAGGAGAACATGAGGCACTTTAAATACTTGTGCATGAAGTCCGAGTATGACAAGATGTTCTATCAGCATCAACACATGATGACCGGCAAGCCAACGCCGGAAATGGTGGACACTTCGCAGATGAACCTTGCGGCATCGGCCTCGGTGGCCAATAACCTGGGCTACAAGACCTCCCAGGTCTCGAAGCATACGACGGGAAAGTCTACCAAGATTAAAAGGGACTCGAAAACGGCCACAAACGTGGTAACCAAAAAAGCCTTGATGGAGGCCCTGAAGGTGGGACCCTTCCACAGTACCGCCAAGTCCCATCCGGCACATCAGGAAATGGCGCCTCCATCTGCCATGGCTGACGCTCAGAAGTCCTCCTCGGAGATGAGCTTGAACGTAAAGTCCTCGGAGCAAGGCATGCGCGAAATCCTGGGCCACATACAGCGCTTCTGCACTCAGATGGAGATGAAAGACCACAGCGGTCAAGCGATGAACCTAGACGATTTAATGGTTCCCAAGAAATTGTCCAATTCTGGCATCGGCGACACCTCCGCCAAGACAACGGGTCGCAACATCGCCGGCTGTCAGGGTGACAAGAAGGCGGAAGAAACCGAGCTAGACACTCCGGTGGACAGCATGGACGAGACCTACACCGAAATGGATGAGTTTCAGTTTTCCTCGGAAATATCGTCCTGCAGCGATGAGGACGACTGTATGAAATACGGAGCTGGGGATGTGACCACTAGAGCGCCAGCAAAACCGG
Source organism: Drosophila ananassae (assembly GCF_017639315.1). Taxonomy (NCBI): domain Eukaryota; kingdom Metazoa; phylum Arthropoda; class Insecta; order Diptera; family Drosophilidae; genus Drosophila; species Drosophila ananassae. The sequence continues at coordinate 11,443,363 of NC_057927.1, read as the reverse complement.
TCCGGAGACCTGTTAATAAGGGCGCCGGCGATGGCCAATAACTGAGACGCAACTGAAGCAACTAAGATATGAAGCTTTTATCCTTGGACACACAAAAATACACAAAAGAACTTGCGACGAACACAGGACACTGTAACAAAAACGATATCAAACGACTCGAACGAAACGACATAGAAGCTGCGTTTTGGTTTTCCCAATTTGCTGTTTGAATCTGTTTCGATGAACAAAATTATCAAATCGATGTTGTAAAACCAAAAATAATTAATTTTGGCCTAGGACAAGTTTGTATAAAAATTAGCAAGGACCTTTGTAACGCCCAATACCCGCACCTATTCACGTTACCAGGCTAAGCTTGAAACATAAAGACACGCCACGTTATAATTGAGAATAAATCTGAAATTGTAAGATCTTTGCAGAATGCAAATCCAAGAAAAGATTATTTGAATTTTTTGAAATTATTCAAGTAGATTAGAGACGGAGAATCGAGACAGAAGAATCGAAATTATTAAGACTTGTATTTAAGAAAATCGTATAATAAGTGACCTATTTGCCCCCAACAAGTTCAATCCCAGCTAAGTAATGCTCATTGGTGTCACTAATAACTGAATATTATATTGACTGCAAAGCAAGCCACCAGAGCTGACACCAAAAACCGGGCAGGTGAGGCCTATGAGCGAGTCGAGTGGAAACAAAGGCCCAGCCACCCCCACCAAGCCCAGCCGACTAACCCGACCCCGGGGCAGCCTGCAGCTGCATTTTTATGGGCTTACAGCAGTCGCGGCTCAGTCAATTCTTCCGTGTCTGCGTTTTGGCCAAACAGTTGAGACGCGAACGTGGCCCGGAGGCAACATATTGCCGCATTATACCTCGGAATACTATATTTGTGAAAAAAAATATCAGCCCATTTGTTACCAAAAAGTGATGTTTTAAATATTGATGAAAAGCTATCTTGTGTCGATTTTCCCAGGGGTGCTGAAGGGTAAATGCCTGTGACTGTGAAAAGTGACTGAATGCAATTTGTATTTTGATTGCTTTCTCTGTTGACATTAATTAAAAGTGTTACGCAAAAACCCGGATGTGCGCTCTGCGAATGTCACAGCCCAAGGCCCGAGTGCCCGACCTTAGATTGGGCGTCTCTCGAAATAAATGAAAATATTTTGAAAATGCAAGTGATAAACAAAGTGCATATTGTGTAAGCCATCAATTGGCATATCCTGAAAGCTCTTCAAGGAGCTAGAGACCTGCCACCCCCTAACCTAAGTGCAACCCGAAACTTTTCTTAGTGAGTCGGCTAATTGGAATGACCAATATTTGAACCCTTAGGGGTTGCGTTGCGTTACCCTCTGTACATATTTGGCTGGTTTATAATTATGGGAAAGTGTACACTCGATGGGGCAAGTAAAACGCCGAGTGACAGTTTGAGCCAATAACCATAACAACCATCGAGTGGCCGGCCTAAGCCAAGTTAGTCAAAACAAAAGCCAAAACAGGTGCAAAACCTTGCCACATCAGTGTTCCTTGTTTCGAGCTGCGAGGGTGGGTCCCGTAGCATATAAATAAAATGAAAATAAAAGAAATAAAACAAACCGAATAAAAAACCAATAGAACATAATTGCAACATGGGGCACTGCAATGGTGCATCCGCTAATAGGCGGGCTTACAAATCAAACTGATTGTTCGCCGAGAGTTGCCTACCTCACTGACCAAATATAAAAACGACAACATTTAATTGACCCTAAAATTGCTGAAGCATTCAGTTTGTAGTTTTTTACATTTTTTTGCGATTTTTTTGTGGAATCTGTGCTTTAAACCAAAACTAACATATTACAGCCTAGATCGCAAGAGGGCCCAGTGCCGCGATGAGTGCGTGAATCTGTGGAACTACACATATAATATTGTAAAAACTGTGGCCTGAAAATAATTCTATTGATTTTTCTTCTAGAATCTAGAGTGAGAGAATATGAGAAAGAGAAATATTTTCCGCCACATTACTTTGCACTGATAGTGGTCGTAGGGAAAATCACAAAGAGTCGGCAATACAAGGCGAAAATGCAAAAGAGGAAACTGTGCCACGCCAAAGTCTCTGGCCGGGCACTGTGTTAGTGTGGCAATTTTTAATGCGATTAAAGTGCAACACTCTCAACGCAGGCGGCAAATGGCAAATGGTTGAAGTGGCAAGGAAAAATGGCAAAAGCTAAAATTAAAATGTCCAGAAGTTCGCATAACGATTCAAAGCCCTGTCCAACAAGCACTTGCCGCCGAAACCGTCGCGTTCAATTCCTAAATTCCAATATTCTCTCTCTTCCAGAGTGCTCATAAAATGCTGCTAATTATCCTTAAATATTAAAAAAAAAAAACTCTGAAGAACGATAAAAAAATATTTAATTGAAAAACCATAAAGCTTCTGAAGAAAGGTCATGAGTTCGTGGCAGTGTGGTCCAAAAAAGCCATTACAGTTGGGTAAGTACTTTGTAAACGAAGCCAACAAGATATTCAATGGAATAAAAGACAATTGCACAATGAAAGCCACTTTTAAATGCCTAATATCTATTAATTACGTTTTTAAGAAGGCACTGCTATTATGATTTTTCTGATTAAGTTATGACGTACAATTTTAAAGACTTCATTTAAACATTTGCAGTTTTATTATACATAATTTTTACACTGGCCTGCCATGGAGCGGAGGTGACTTCACCCACCAAGAAATCCCTACCACTTCGCATCACCAAACCACAACCCACAAACCAACAGGCCAAGGCCAGCAGTATTACCACAAGGACCCCCACCACAGCGTTCCCCAGCACCACCGAAGATGGAAGCTCTAGCGCGTCTGAAGGACTGCTGGCTGCCATGGTTTCCTCCACAACGGACGGCAGCAGCAGCACCGGGGCCAGTGGTACCACCGCTAGCCTTGTGCCAGAGGTATGTCTCAACGGTCTCCAGATGACCGTCAACAGTGCGGACGAGGGAACAGTGATCCGGAAACAAGAGAAGTTCGTTCAGATCATAGAGGGCGATGTGATGCTCAGTGTACTGACCAAGGATCCCATTTCGGCCCTATTTGTGATCAATCGAGTCAATCAGGCCAACATCATAATGGCAGACTTTGAAATCGGTAAGGAAGAAGGCCAAAGGACTTTCTAAAGTAAATATATATTCATTTTATCATCATTCCCACCCTTTTTAAGGAACTCGCGCCATACATATCGACAACAGCAGCCTGGCCGAAAACATCCTCCTCCAGGAGGTTCAGTACCTTCAGCAGTGCACCACGTATGCCATGGGTATATTTATGGACTTCGACCTCTACAAACAGCTGGAGTCTGTTATCAAGGACCTCGAGTACAACATTTGGCCCATACCAGGCACCAGAGCTCATCTGTTCCCCAAAGTGGCCCATCTATTGCACCAAATGCCCTGGGGCGAGAAAATTGCCTCCGTCGAGATTGCCACCGAAACTTTGGAGATGTACAATGACTTCATGGAGGCTGCCCGCCAGGAGCACATGTGTCTGATGCACTTTAAGAGCGAGGAGAACGTGTACATCTTATTTGGCAACAAAGTGGCCAGCCACTTCAAGGAAAACGGAACCATATTCGCAGTGCCCACCGATCGAACGGACGATGAGTTCCTGGCGGGTAATATTATGTCTATACAACTCTATAAAGTATAATTTTTATACCAACCTTTTCAGAACTTCCGAACCGCGCCTTCATCCTGATGGAGAATGAAATAGACCTTGGCACCACTGTGGAACTGGACCCCTCACCGACCACCCTGGACGAGGTGCTGATCGGGAAGAGCGTAGTGCCATCAAGGGTGCTGAGCTTTGCCGGATCCATCATCGACCTGATGAACTGGCTCCGCGGGTCTCTGGCCAAGCACTGCAAGAGAGATGAACAGCTGTACGTTCTGGAGAGCTGTTTCAACTTCCTCAACTTCATCGAGGACTGGCGGACATCGGAGTTCCGGCAGCTGCACGAGATCCCAGAAATCCTTTCCCTGCTGGCGATGCGAAAACTGGGCACCGCTATGAACTTCCAGATGTACCAGAAGAAGGTTCTGACCCTGGACAAGATCACCGGCGAGTCGCGAACTGAGCTGCGCGAGATCGCCTCCCAGAATTTCGTGACGAACGTGACCACCTACTACCATTACAACCGGGACAACGGTACCAGTCTGGAGCTTAAGACGAAGTTCGGCCAGGTCTTCAACTGCCAGTACAGTGCCGGAGACAACCGCAGGTATCCGTTCCTGTTTGACGGCGAGTCGGTGATGTTCTGGCGCATCAAGATGGACACCTGGGTGGCAACTGGGCTGACGGCCGCTATTCTCGGCCTGATAGCCACGCTGGCCATTCTGGTTTTCATAGTGGTGCGCATCTCCCTGGGCGATGTCTTCGAAGGCAACCCAGCCACCTCGATCCTGCTGCTGCTCTCGCTGATCCTGGTCTTCTGCTCCTTCGTCCCCTTTTCTATCGAATATGTGGGCGAACAGCGCAACTCTCATGTGACTTTCGAGGATGCCCAGACCTTGAACACTCTTTGCGCAGTAAGGGTGTTCATCATGACCCTGGTTTACTGCTTTGTCTTTTCGCTCCTCCTCTGCCGTGCCGTGATGCTGGCCTCCATCGGCTCCGAAGGAGGCTTCTTGTCCCACGTTAATGGCTACATCCAGGCGGTGATTTGCGCCTTCAGTGTGATTGTCCAGGTGGGCATGTCCGTGCAGCTGCTCGTCGTGATGCACGTGGCCTCGGAGGCGGTCTCCTGTGAGAACATCTACTACGGCAGGTGGCTGTGGGGCCTCGTGGCCTACGACTTTGTGCTACTCTGCTGTGTCGGCGCCCTGATACCCTCGATCTACCGATCACAGCGCAACTACCGCGAAGGCATTCTGATTGTTATCGGGGCAGTGCTCATCATGGTCATCTGGGTGGCCTGGATTGTGTTGTCCCTCTTCGGCGACGAATGGCGAGACGCCGCGATTCCCCTGGGACTCCAGGCATCCGGGTGGGCTGTGCTGGTGGGTATCCTGATACCCCGCACTTTCCTCATCGTAAGGGGCATCGAACGGTCGGATATAGCTCAGGCCCTGCCCTCGCTCACCTCGCTGGCGTTTGCCCAAAACAATCAGTATTCCTCGGAACAGGTACGTGTATCCTTCTACTAAGGCCAGAAATATATTAAAATTATTTACTATTTTGATTCAGAGTGTCTACGAGTGTGTGAACCCCGCCATGCGCCACTGTTCCCAAGAGGAGGTGAATCATCAGTCACCCAGCGAGATCCCCACGTTACCCCTACGAGGCGGCGGACCGAGGCGACAACAGTTCTTCGCCAATTTACGCCAGGCCAACGTCAACATAAACCCACAACGTCCTCCACCCCGCCCACATCAGAGTCCTTCCCGCTCTTCGGTCTCCTCGCTGCCGCCCTCACCCGAGAACAACAAGATCACGCGCTTCTAGCCGATCCCGGGAGTGCCACTGGGCTTTTGATGCCCTTCTAGTCAAAGATCTGAAAACAAGAACTCTACTTCTTAAGGGGGCAGGATGGTTTCAGAGGCTGAAAAATAGCAGTTTTTTGCGATTTTTTTTTGTTATGTCTGACTAAATATATCAATTCAAGTTTTTTACACAATTAATGGCTATATTTGGAGAGTATCTAGGAATTTTTATTTTTAAGAAATAATTATAATTTATCCCGTAACGGGCAGTCGGCCGGAGTCGCTTCCAAAAATTGGTCTCTTGCTGTGCGTAAAGTCTGGCCTTACAGTGTTATCGGAAATACAAAAATTGAATTGATTTACTTAAAATATTAGTTTCTTGTGCGGATGAACGAAACCATTTTGAAAAATATGCGATTTTGAATTTTTGGCGCGGTTGTAAAGTCGGAGGAACCATTTTTACATAAAAATCCGCCCATTATTGCCCTTAAAAATGGTGAAAAAAAATTAAAAAAAAAAAAAGCATTCGTTCATCCGCAAGTATTTATTGTATTAAAGATGTGTGCAAAATTTTATTTAGATCCGAGCATTACTTTTTGAGTTACGTTACGCACCGACTTGAAAAAGTTGTTTTGAGAAAAACGCGTCTAAAGTTTTAAAAGCAATGGAAAGTATATGGAGAGAAAGAAACTAGAAAATCGGTATCTCAGCAAGTTTTAGTCCGATCGACATGAAACTTTCACAGGATATTCCTAAGATAATGTTCTATTATATAAAAAATTTCTGAAAAAAAAATTTGTTTGAAGTCTCAAACCATCCTGCCCCCTTAACTGTCCATTAAATCTTTGGAACTTGAGATAATAATAAATCGATAAAAATTTTGAAAACTAATCCTGATATCTTAGTTCATTTATTTTTTAAGATTTAATCATTTAATTAATTAAAATTCTAATAATATGGGTTCTTCGCTGTCTCCAACCGACACGGTCCTTAATTTCCCAATCATGATTTACCCTGGTTATGGTTTGTGACTCTGCTAAATGAAAAAGCTTATAAAGCTCCATGCTTCATGTTCCATCTCTCTCTGGCGGACAATAACTCTAATTGGCTGGGCAAACACGTGATGGCGTAAACGCCAAAGGAAAACCGGGCGAAAAGAAATTCATCTAAGGCGACAACCACAACAACAACAGAGGCGACTGCGACAGGACTCAATATCCTTGTGCGTCACGCGACATTGGTAGTCCGTTTGTTTGGCCTTGGACAGGGGCGGAGTTGTGCGTGTTGGAGAGTTTGGAGCGGAGGGATCGGGGGAGTGATGGAATAGAAAAGTGGGGGTGGTGGATGTGGGTGTTGGGCTAGGACGCTTTTTAACGGTAAATGAGGGACGCTGACGTCAGTTTGACACTAGACGGGGCCGGGGCTCGAACATTGACCGGGTACATGGACAAATGCGCAACAAGATATGGCATCCAGCCTGAAAGGCCGGCTGGGAACCGACGAGGTTGCCGCAAACCACCGACTACACGCGACCATTTCGAGTGGCGCCGATTTCGTTGACAATGCCACGCGCCAAGCATTATAGAGGGGCGTTGGATGGAGGTGAGGCGAGGACGAATCCATGCTCTAACCTCCATAAAGTTATGCTTTAACATGTAATCTTGAGCACCGAGAATCCGCCCCTTCTGTTTTCATGTTTCCGGAAAATGTATGGCATACTTTTTGGGGCACTGGAGGGAAAAAGCACTTTGTTTTTTGCTTTTCGCGCATTTCCATGCACTGGCCGTCGGCATAATTTGCACTTCATTTGCCGACAGAAGAACCGAGCACACAAAAAGGAAATGTCTTTGGCCGCCAAGGACAAGGATAAGGATTTGCCGGTGGGTGGCTCTGATTGCTCAGCGGCGATAGCGCTGCGAAATGAGTTTTTCCTTCCGCCGTTCTCGAGTTTATTTGTATGGCGGCCGCGTTCGCTGTCCTTCGAGTATGTTTTGGCATAATTTTCAGCTCTGTTGTTCGGTGCTTTGTGTTTGTAATTACATTTTCGCATCTACCCAAGATTACAAAATATTTAAATCGATTTTTTGCCACCAGGTTGTTCTCTCCCGGCCAACCTCTATAACTTCTCCCACAATTAGCCGTGTTAAGGAGCATATAATCATGACCATTCTCCGAGGACTCGGGCTGGAGTGCGTCTGGGAGTGGGAGTGACACTTGGCTGTCAAAAGCTGTGCTACGTGACATTATTAGCAATGCAGTCCTGCCGCAATATTCCGTAGATACGTCCTTGCCTCCGTGGCATGCCGCCGCCGGCTACATCTGTTGTGGAGGGCGTGCCGGAGCGGGTGTTTCATGATTTATGACTATGACAGAACTAATGATGCCACATTCGTTAGATGCTAGGAGTGCGCCAGTGGCAGTGGCACGGGGATATCATTATATTCCCATACATATCCACGTCTGCTCTGGTATTCCTTTTTCGAGTCAAAGTTTCACGTTTGACGCATTCGACACACGCCGAAGATAGCCGAACGTTTTGCAGAACAAATCGCAAGTATGGCTGCCACTTGTAAACTTCAGCTTGTAGTTCAATCTGCCGCAGGAAAAGTTTCTGTTTTGCCGGGGCATGTCATAAAAACTCACCCACTCGCCCCATCGCCTTGGCCGATGAATGATTCAACGCAATATCCATGGATTCAGTGACGACATCAGCGCCAAACACCCCATTTGCTTCCCAGCCGGTAAAAATCACCACGAGTCCTAGTGTGGGGGCTCGTATCTAAAAAAACAAAACTTTTTTCTGGCAAACTTGACTGGAGATTATACAAAATATTTTATAAAGATGTTAAAAATAGATGTAATTCTTATGAAATGTTAACTTTATTTAAGAAAAAAAGAAGGTACTATAATAGTCGGAATATTCCTTGAAATATTATAATTTTTCCATACTTTTTTTCTTGAAATATTAAAAAAATATGACAACGCTTTAGTGTAAAATAGGGCTTAAAATTTCAAAAATTTCTTATTGTGCAGGCCAAGTTTCGTTTGAGAATGCGTATCTTCTCTGGCATGTGGCCAAATGTGCGGCACATCCTGCCACCCTGGCGGCGCTTGCCATTTGCCTATATTAGTCATGCGGATCGAAAAAGACATGTGACGCTTAGAGACTCCGGAACTCCGGTGCGGCGCCGCCCCATGCCTCACTCTGCCAGCCCCCAACTTACAGCAAGCTTTTACTATGCGGAGACGTCAGTGGCTGTCACTGTTTTACAACTACAACATGCTCGGTTGCGGTAAGAGCGGGTTGAGCGGAAGTTTTTGCCTCCACCCTCCACCCCGCCCAAACAAGGACCTGCCACCACCCACCTTGCCACGCGGTAGCGCAGATAGCGGCAAAGCCAAAACAAAAAGCTTTTCATTCATCAAAAGAAATCAGGCGCGAGCGACAGAGACCGATGATGCGGCAGGACCGAGGGCGGGAAAGGAATAGTATGCTTCGGATAGAGTGTGCGCCATTTGGCGACTCGTGGAGCTGTTTTTTGCCTATTTCATGGCCTGGCTCTTTGCTATTTTGGTTGGACATATTCGCGGGCCAACTTGACGAAGCTTCTATTTCTGTGCATTGGCTTTTCATATGCGGTTGTTGCTTTTTCCCATACTTTCTCCTGATTTTTTTTCCACTTGTTTTTTTGTTTTATTTTTCGACTTCTTCAATTGCGCTTTAGGGTTCATTCATGAAATTTGACAAGCTGACTCGACTCGCGTTGAACAAACAAAGACGAATTTCGAGCTTTTATTCCTTTTGTCATTTTAATTGCCTTTTGCTGGCTGGCTATTTTTAGATCTCATTGTGTCTCAAAGGAGTATTTTCTCAATAAATTCTAAATCTGACTACAAAAAGGCTTTAAACTTGAGCTCAACTTGACCTTTAAGAAATAGGATTTTAAATAAATTTAAGGGAGAATGTTTGGAAAAATGTAACCCTCCAGATGATGCAACAATTACATTTCAAAATGTAATCTATCATACGCCATGTTGTACCATAAAATCTTTGATAATTTTTCCTAGGCTTCTAAAAACTTATACCTTTGCAGTTACATTTTAAAAAATTAATCCTTTGAAGTTTCTTAAAGGTCTTAAATCCCCTTTAGCCCTTTTAAATATTTTAAAAAAGTTTAAAGAAATATTACAATATTATTACTCATACGCCATGGGGTACGCGTTTTAAATTGCTAATCATAGATAACATTTTAAAATGAAAAGCCAGAAAATAATATTTTAAGAATTCTAGACAATGGAAAAGTATTTATTAGTCTTTAAAAAGAAATGTAAACCAATAATTTAACTTAATATTTAAGTTGATACATTTTTAACGCATTTTTCAGGACACTTAAATAGACTGGAATGAATATTTTTTAAAGAATAAGAGCATCCAAAGTGTTAAATATATGAATTCATGTCTAAAAGGATCATGTTAAGAAGAATGAAATGACGGTGGAGAATTTTCCGACTCAGTTTTCTCATCACTCACCCACTCCGCATCACTTTCCCTCTCTGCAAACAGCTGAGAGCTAGCGGCCCATACTCCAGAAAGCTTTCGTCAAGTTGACCAAGCTTTTCCAATGCGTTCCACAGGCCGAACACAGTCGGAGCTCGTACATGAAACACTTGAAAAAAAGTCGAGTATAAAAGATGTTGGGATTGTTGGAACTGTAGAAGCAGAAGCATCCTTGAACAAACGTTTGGAATCCAACAGACTTTTCGGTTTACAGTACGCGACGTTGACTCCGAGAGTACGGACATGACAGCGGGTGAACGAAAACAGGAATCGAACTGAGACACAGGACACGCGCACTCACACAAACACATACACAGCTGTATATAATTGAAGCGCCAAGTGCCAGTGTCCTAGAAATCGAACATCAGAAACAACGGAAAACCGAATCGAACGCGATAATGGAAAAGTAATTGGAGGGTCGGTTAACGGGATGATAAGCCGAGTGAAGGCGAAGGAAAAGTGCAAGTGAAAAGTGCCTATAAGAAGCAGAAAATCAAACACTAACACACACACACACATACAACCGCGACACACGCACACACGCGCGCGCACATACACACAAAGGAAACGTCATATGCCAGAGGCATTGACAGGAGCCAGTGGAAAAGCATTTTGTGTATCCTATTTTGAGGCCCCAACCAAGCAGGCGAGCGTGTCCTTAGCCATATCCCAAGCCGAAGTCAACAACGAAAACAACAAAACCACAACAACAGCAGCAATTACACCGTGTAGTTGCTCTATAATGATAGATTTCAAAAAAATAAATTGAGCAAATTATCGTATAAACGTGCCCTCGAATCGAAAGTCTAAAAATACCCATAGTACCCGCAGCTACCCCACCGCAGTACCGTGCGACGCCAACTTGTCGAGGTCCTGTAATCCTCACCGCAGACCGCCCCCGTTCCCAGCTCCCAGCAGGAAAAGAAGGGTCCAAGTGGCGCAACTGACTTTAAATTATGCATGCCCATTGATTTTCCGACCACCGTCGCCATCATCCAAGCCGCCGTCGTTATATCCCCATCATCTATATCGCCAGCCTATCCGGGCTTTGTTGTCGCATGTTATCAGCGGAACTAGCGTCCTCGACGGCTTTGTTGAATGCGAGTTATCAGCGCAGCAACGGCCCCTCGAAAGGTGAGCCCTTGTTCTTACCTCCATTTTTCCCAGACAATCCATTCATCCGTCCTGGCCATTATCCATTCACTCCATCCGCCAAGGGCATGCGGCAGGAAGGCCGTCTATTTATTAGACCTGGCCAAAAATCTCACAATATCTCAGACAATGTACATAAATGGTTACCCATACATTATCAAAGAATAAGAAGAATTTGTAAAAGCAAAAAGGTTTTTATCTGTCAAAGTTTTGTTTTGTTTTCTATGAACTCTCTCTTATTTTAGACAGTTTTTATATAATATTATAAATATTCATGAAAAGAAAGTCCTCTTACAGTAAATGCGCTGTAAGATAAAAATAAGTTAATAAATACATTTCATTATATGTTATCCCTCTGGATAATATTATACACAAATTAATCCAATGACTAACCCAGAGTTTAATTAAACATTTCTTTATTTTAAAATAAAGTAATAATTAAATTACGAATCAATAATAAAAGATTCCAATCGGTTTGAATTTTCTGCACCCTCAGGACCTCAGCCATTGAGATGCTTTTCCATTATAGTACCCTCTCGCCTAATAATTTCAATCAAAAGGCCATAAAATACGTTTATAACTCATTTATAATGCTTATTAACACATACGAGGAGTGGGCGGCAGCTCATTAGCACCCTTGGACATGACCTATTCGCATTCTGCAGCCTCTTTGGCCCGGGACCAGGCCCAGGCCCCACTCTCCTTCCGCGTCTGCTGTTAATGCTGCGTCATTGTTGGCACTACACAACTGCTTTTAATCAGATTTCAATTATAATTCCATTTTACTGCACTAATGTCGTTTGGCGCCCACTGCTAGAGAATGCCTGCCACCATATTCGACCCTCTGACATCCAACCACCGCCCGTCACCCACTGCACCACCCTAGTGCCCTCCATTTGGGGCTGCCCACGCCGGGTAATTTCCTTTTGTGCAACACCATTTTAATGAAATTTATTAGGGCTGACAACGGCTCTGCACCGATGGCGTTAAAATTTCCATTCGAACGACTGCTTAGGCTCCCACCGGAAATAAAGTTATAAAATGTCAACAAGAATGCTAACCCGAAACAGTTGCTACACATCCGGAATGCAACTCTGTGTCTAGTTGGTGTGTGGTGCTTGTGTGTGTGTCACTTTTGTTTTTGTTTCAAGTTTTTTGCTGACGTTGTTCTAACGATTTTACGACTTGATGGCATGCTCTAAACGCAATTGTACCTTCTTGGGTTTTCGCAAAATTTCCAACGACATGCAACAAGGAGTTGCACAGAAATTGACTTTATGGTCCGCATTCAGAGAGGCAATTGGCTTGATTATACAAATTGTTCCCCAGATTATAAATTAGATTGCAGTTTGCATATTAAAGAGAATTAGGTGGTATTTTCCACATCCTTGAATTTTCTTAAGGTTAATCATGAACTAGATTGCACTTTATAGGATGTAGGATCAGAGATTTTATATTACAACTGTGATATATAGACAAGAGCTGGCCTATGATATTCTTCCAATTTTTAGAAAATGACTAATATATTACTTTTCTAAATAATTATATAATTTGCTAAATACAATAGAAAGTTTTCCTAACAATTCTTAAAGATTAACACTTTGAGAGGACTCTCTTTGGGACTTATTTCAAACAAAAGAGTTGCCACAAAGAACTTTTCCATCCACATTGCAAATAACCAATTCAATCAAATCTGAGTATGAAAGACAATACCATTGTGTGTATTGTGTGTATTGGGCAAGGATTAAATGAAAAGTCAACCCACATGTTGGGATTAAGTGTTGCTTTTGACACGAAGTTGTTAAAACCATTTTCTTCCGTCTTCTTTTGTTGCAGATGAAGTTTGCCTCTCGACAGCATATGACAAGGGCTACACAGCAACAACATCATCCACAACAACAACAACAACCACTGCAGGAGCAACATCAGCAACAGAAAAGCCGACAGCAGCAACAATGACCAAGCAATTGACAACCAGCATTGCCACCAATGCAGCATCGAGTATAACGCAAGCGGGTGATTTGGCGCCCACTGTTATTTCCCCAACCACTGGAGCCACCATTGAAACCGGATCAGGGGTGGGAGGGGTTGCTGCTGCAGGAACAGCAGCACCCATCAACGAGACAACAAAGACTTTGACGCAAGCTGCAACTTCTGCCACAGCATCACAAACAACAACAACAACAACAGCAGCAGCTACTAAACCCTCGAGTAGCGATGCCAGTGGCAGATCAGCAGCTTTGGAACGTGCCTATGTCCACGATGTCTACGAGCACTGCGAAGAGCCCACGGGACCCATCCGACCCCGGATGGCCCATTTCCTGGGGAACTTGGAGCCCGGTTCCGTGGTCTGCGACGTGGGCTGTGGCAGCGGCCGATACCTCACCCAGTGCAACCCGGCCATCTGCACCATTGGCGTGGAGCGTTGTTATCGTCTGAGTAAAGTGGCCCACGAGAAAGGAGGCGAGGTAAGTGACCTGAAATCTCCATATATAATATATAAAGGGGTGAAGAATCAATCCACAAATCGTATAAGGTATTCCGCTTAAAAATTGTATAGAAATTGAACAAGATATAGCCATCGTTTGGGGGGCTATATAGTGCTTCCATCTATATCTCATCAAATCCGAAGGGGATCCCCCAGAAAATTTGATAAAAAACCTAAAAAATATTTCGTTCCTAGATTTTGACTCAGAATGATGGAGAATCGATCCACAAATCGTTTAAGGTATTCCGCTCAAGAATCGAGTGGAATTTGGCCAAGATATAGCCATCACTGGGGGCCATATAGTCCTTAAATCCATATCTCGTCAAATCCGAAGGGGATCCCCCAGAAAATTTGATGAAAAACCTAAAAAATATTTTGTTCCTAGATTTTGACGCAGAATGATGGAGAATCGACCCACAAATCGTTTAAGGCATTCCGCTTAAAATTCGGGTGCAATTTGGCCAAGATATAGCCATCGCTGGGGGCCATATAATCCTTAAATCCATATCTCATCAAATCCGAAGGGGATCCCCCAGAAAATTTGATGAAAAACCTAAAAAATATTTTGTTCCTAGATTTTGACGCAGAATGATGGAGAATCGATCCACAAATCGTTTAAGGTATTCCGCCCAAGAATCGGGTGGAATTTGGCCAAGATATAGCCATCGCTGGGGGCCATATAGTCCTTAAATCCATATCTCGTCAAATCCGAAGGGGATCCCCCAGAAAATTTGATGAAAAACCTAAAAAATATTTTGTTCCTAGATTTTGACGCAGAATGATGGAGAATCGATCCACAAGTCGTTTAAGGCATTCCGCTCAAGATTCGGGTGGAATTTGGCCAAGATATAGCCATCGCTGGGGGCCATATAGTCCTAAAATCCATATCTCATCAAATCCGAAGGGGATCCCCCAGAAAATTTGATGAAAAACCTAAAAAATATTTTGTTCCTAGATTTTGACGCAGAATGATGGAGAATCGACCCACAAATCGTTTAAGGCATTCCGCTTAAGATTCGGGTGGAATTTGGCCAAGATATAGCCATCGCTGGGGGCCACATAGTGTTTCCGTCTATATTTCATCCAATCCGACGAGGATCCCCCAGAAATTTTGATGAAAAACCTATAAAATATTTTATTGCCATATTGCCTTTTAGCTCTCCTAGATTAATGGGGAATCGCTTATGAATCCAATAAAAATTAGTCAAGAATTACATATATCAGAAAGAAAACTGAGAAAAAATGAGCTCGAGTTCCATTGCAGAAATGTATATAAGGAGAACTATTCAAAAGTTGTGTGTGCAACCTAATTGCACCCTGCTAATTGCATGTGTTTGGTGCGGTCGTGTTCTTGGAACTCTCTTGGCCATGCAATTGACCCATTTTGCTCTAACAAGCCGCAGAGGGAACAGGCACGGCTGGTGGTGAATGGAGGATGGAGAGGATCCTGGCCATAAACCATTGCCAGTATATTCAAATGCCAGTTGCTCCACTTGAGTTGGGCCATTAGGAGCATGCATAAATTATGCTTATCATTGGATATTATTTGCACATGTTCCGCTTTCTCACGCTGCATTGGGAGTTCTTAATGCCCCATAATTGCAATGGTCCACAATGGTGTCGTTAAACGAGTCATTCGGAGAAGGAGCCAACGGGCCACATCTAATAAACTGCAGATGCTTGTCGGGCAAAATTGTGCGAAATGGCCGATTGCACTTTCCGTTGCAGGAGTTTCAAAATGAAAGAAATGGAAATCGATACAGCATAAGTAGGTGCATAAGTAGGGTCTAAAAATATGAGAAAAAGTTTCCTCTACACAAAGTTCGAAGTACTTACCAAGTTTATTTCAATTTTACTTCACTTCAAGTATGTGAATATATTTGATTAAATGTTTATGGTTTGAGATGCACCCTTCCAATGTTTTGCCACAATTAAGTGATACGCTCTGCCATGTCATAATGAATATGAACTATAGGGCACTTAGTTTTTTCCTCAAACAATTCCCCCTTAACAATGACACAACTCTTCTGCATACTTGTTCCCTGTCGCTATTGTCCTGCCGCTGTTGTACTGCTCCTGGCTGGCAACCCACACCATTTCCTTTCACAGCGAACAACAATAAATTGCGAAAACCCCTTCATCTGCGCAATAAAAAACGCGAGGCCTGAGGTATGCAATAATCTATTACTAACGCTGGGCTTTGGAGCGTTCCGCTTATTTATGGTGCCATTTGCAGGCTGGCAGGCAGGCGGGTGGACGGCAGAAAACCATTTCCCAAGAAGTGCATTCTCCATTTTCTATTCGCTGCCAGGGGCTTTTCCGCTTTCCATTTTACCATAATCGACAACACGCATTCTTCGCATTTAAATTGCTTTTTGTGTGTGGCACTGACACAGTGTGTTGTTGCAACAACGGCCCTGCGACAGGCCCTCGGCAGCCACACTGCAACTGCAGCTGCTGAGGTTCGCCCACTATTTACAGTAAATGGTTTAATTTATTTAATAACATGCCACATTTCCGTGACCGGACAGGTTCGATTGTTCGCCGACCGGTCCTTGACATTTAACCAATGTCCTGCCATTGATTATCCGCATGTGTCTCTAATCATTCCACTTACCACGTTTGCATAACAAAAAGCACGTAATTCCATTCGATGTGCCAGATACTCAGTGTCAGTATTATTTCTATTTTTCTACATAATGTGTTTAAAATAAAGCCGACTGCAAAATGCCCAAAATGCGAACGTGACATGCAAGCGAATGCAAGTTTTGTTGCCAACTGGAAGCGAAAACTTTATGCAAAACCAATTTAACTTGGTCCGGGCCAGAGTGCAGAGTTGGTGGGGAAACTTTGATTCCTGCAACTCGTGCACGGCCTGATTTTCAATAATTTTGTAAAGCAATAAGGCAGCAAGTGGAGCAACAGCAGCAATCTGACATCGACACGATTCACCCAGAAAAAAACTGAATTTAAAAATTTTTAATTTAGTTTTCATATCTCATAAAAGCTGAGGCTACAATATAATGACTAAGGGCTTAAAAATATAAAAAACAATAAAATTACCTCTACTAAATAAATGCATAATGTAAATCGAAAGAAACTTCTTCCAGTGCTCACTCAGTGGGACATCCTGTAGAGCTGTGGGAGCTCGTAAATCTTAACCCGCCCAAAATGGCGCATAAAATGGGCAGCTCACAGCACAGCCGCAAACATAAAAAAGTTAAACTCAATAACAGCAGCTGAAAGCGAAAGTGAAAAAGGTGCAGAGTTTTTGGCCCACTTTTGCCTGCGGATCCTCCTTTTTTTGCCTGCAATTTTCAGTTTGCATAAAAAATGGCCTAAGGATTCGTTCTTGGCGTTCTTAAGCGCCATTTAAATGAGCCGCAAGCCAAAAAGAGAAACTGCATAAAGCATAAGTATTTTCGTATTTTTCTTGTTGGCCAAGTGAGGAGGTCTTTCTGCTGCTGCACTTTGCCCTCATTAGCGTGCAACGTGGCGTATGCGTAACGTGCTTCACTCTCACCTAGAAGCCTTGTCAACATAAATTTCAAAAGCGTCATGTGCCCGACCCGTGTGACATTACACACCCACAAAGCCCCCCGTTGGATGTGTGTGAAAAATGGCAACTGCTATAAATACGATTTGTAAGGCCCAGAGAGCACTGAAAAGCGAACCGAATAAGGATAAAGGAAAATGTCAACGTGGGCATTCATCCTGCCCCATGGACATTGAAAGGGGAAACTATGAAAGCTGCATGGGTTTGAATTAAATGCACGCGCTGGAAAGTGTGCGGGAGATCTGATGGATGGTAGCTATCCATGCAAAAGTAGCAAATAACAACACAAAAGAAGCCATTTCTGGTTGAAATGTATCAGGAGCTGTTTGCTTTATTTCACATTTATACTTTCATTTAACAAATGAGCCATAACTTCGGTCATTTTATAGCAATACCATCTCTGTAATCAAGATATTAATTATTTTAAGTATCTGTATCATTAGTTATTCCATTTCCAACCTAAACGTCATTTCTCTCTCGAGGGCTGATAAAAACACTTATGGTAATGGATATTTACTGAAAACTGGGAACTTTCCAGGCCAGCCTCAGTCTGAATTACAGCCACCTTGTTAGCAGCACCTGGAGCAGAAAACTCTGAGCCAAGAAGAGGGCTTGGTGGGTCAAGGATATTTCTTTTTTGCAGACGAACACGCCCACAATCGGGGAAAAAGCAAATACACGCTGGGGCTTGTAACATTGGCGGAGCAGGAGAGATTTACAAGCACAACTAAATTGCAGAAAATAAATTGTCATTTCATCAGGAAGAGAATCATGGATTTCCGTCCTGAAATACATTTATTTTACAGTCGCTGAGGACAATATATATTTGATATTTTTAGTGAAAATTGAGCGCAATAGAATTTCCTGGATGATTGCAAATCCCTATTTGCCGTTCGTGATATTTTGCAATGCATTTTGTGAAAACTGCGCAAATCGAAACGGAATTCATCATCGACACTATTCAGCCGTTAAGAAATTTGTCATTTATTCGACTGACGACTAAAATAGACGAAGCATTGTTTGGACTTCCTTTTGCGTCCTGCCGTGGTAATTGACACCATCAGTTGTGGCCATGACACGAAAATGAATATAAATGGCGTGCATCCACCTGAACGGACATATTGTTCTATTTGCCACCATTGGGTTAGGTCAGTTTGGGGCACCTGGTCAGCTTACAACGAAGTGGACTATGCCTTGCCAGCCCCACCCCTTTTCCTTGACAAATGGTCGAAGCCAGCTTGACCAAATATTCCGATCAGAGACAGCTGGATAACTTTGTTATTCCGTTCACCGCACTGTCGTGGAAAAGTTTCTAATTGCAAATTAATGTTTTTTAACCGAAAGAGATACTGACTGCATTATTCAATGGGTCTGATGTGCTTTGATATGGAAATGGCTACTGGGGGGAGTTTGTGCCAAAATGTTGTGCCATGTTGGCAAGTCCGGACTCCGGAGCTTGAAATTGCATCATCCCACACAGTTTCGCTTTTTGCTTTATGCAGCTTTCAATTGCATACTTTTGCGGGCAGGGCACATGGGAAATTGCTTCCGGGAACTCAACGTCAGCGACAGAGACCAGGAATGCTTGTGGTATTGAATCAGCAAAGAGATTCCTGCATGGACTAAGCCCCAATGCAACTTAATTGGCATGTCATTGCTGGGGATCGAAAGGACTTACTACGAGGAGCTTCTTTCAATGAAATTATTTTTCAAAAGCGGGGAATTCACCGGAAATTAATAGTTTCATGATGTCCTCTATCGAACTTTTAAAGAAATAATAAAGGATAATATCAAATAATTCAACTACATTGTATTATATGATTTTTCTTTCCAGGTGGCCTTGTGCGATAATCTGGAGCTGCCTTTCCGAGACGACAGCTTTGATGCGGTACTCTCCCTAGCGGTGGTTCATCACTTCGCCACCACCGAGCGTCGTGTCCAAGCCCTGCGAGAACTAGCCAGAATCTTGAGAATAGGAGGGAGGGTTGTGATCACCGTATGGGCACTGGAGCAGCGGCACCGCCGCTTCGAATCCCAGGATGTTCTCATTCCCTGGCAGCCACCAAAGAACCGAAATTACTCGTACTCCGACGAGGAAGACGACGACAACTTCCAGCCACCCTACCACGCCTACACCGAGGACTCTACGAATTCCAGTCGATCGGCGGGAGATGGAGATAGTTCCAGTCTGAGCTCATCGTCACCGGGAGAGTCCTGCTACAGCTTCGTGCGGCGAGCCATACAGGTAAAGAGAAATTAATTTTTAGTAACTAAAATTTATTAAAATTAACTTAAATGTTGACTTTATTTCAGAAACTTGCTCGTGGACGTCGCCATGCGTGGTTTATGGACTCTTGGTCCTCGAAGGACACAAAGAATGACAGCAGCCTGGACTTCGAGGATGCCAAAGACCTTCCTATCGAACTGCGTCGCCTGGAGGACTTCGAGGACTTTCCCGACCCGCCGCTCTCTGCCGGATTAAAGTCCCGCAGCTTGGGCAGCATTCTCCAGCCGCCGCCCCGCCAGATTGTTCGCTCCCGGTCGAGCGTCCCCAGCCTGGGAGGTCCCCTAATCCCAGGGGAGTCGAAGGCTACTGCGGCGGCCTTGCTGCTTAATCCTACCGAAGGTCAGCAGCAGCTCCAGTTGAACGGAAGGCATTCGCCCACGACCACAGCCAGTGCCGGGAACACGCTAAGCCGCCGGCCAAAGCTCATCAAACAAAAGCAGTCCTTGTGCGATGACGACGCAGCTACGCCCCCGGCTGCTCCGGAAGCTTTTCAAATGCTGACCAACTACAATGGAGCCAATGGGGCCGTGAGCAGTAGCCTGTATATGCGAAGTGGATGCTACGCAGGAAACTTTCACCAGCATGCTTCCTCCTCGCCCTCCAACACCGGCACGTCAGCCTCTCCATCGGCGGTTCCACCACAAGCCGGTGGCCCTGGAGGATCTGGAGCAGCGCCTACATTCTTGCGTAAACAAAGCTCCCTTAATGAGGAACTGATGGCCTGCAACCGACTGCGGGAGAAGGAGCGTGTGCGGAAGCGCATCCAGAAGCAAACCTCCCTGAACGAAGCCTTCCTTTGCCGATCGGCTTTGTTCTCTAAGCGGCTGCAGGTGATCCGTGAGGGGTTCACCACCAAGATCAAGAGCTCCACCGGCAGCCTGGAGCGGGTGACAAAAACAGGCATCAGCAAGCTCATCCAGAACATCAAGAGTGGGCCGCAGAATCCTCTCCAGAATTTATCGCATGTGGACAAAACTACGGCTCTTAACAACAACAACAAGCACGGAATGGATCAGACAGGCCATCAGCACCAGCACCACCACCACCATCATCACCACCACCACCTTGCCAACAGCCACCAGTCGCACAACCACCTGTCGCACCTGATACACCCGGCTTCCGGCACTGCCACTGCCTCGGGAGGACCAGTGACATACTGCAGCATTGTGGAGTGCACTCTGGCGAATTTGTGCCACTGCAGCCAGTATCAGCAGGAGTGTCCTGCCTGTGCTGACGGGATGCAGTGCGACAAAGCCAGACGGCACTCCCGGGAATCGGGCTCCGACTCCTCCAAGGACAGCAGCCTGCAGTCAGACACCAGCATCGAGTCGGAGGACAGCTTCGCTTCCGTTATCTTTATACCCAAGCCGGAGCAGCACCAGCAGCAGCTCAACTACCAGCAGCAGCACCAGAACTCCAACTCCAGTTCCAGCAACTCCTCCTCCAGCAATGGACAACGGGGGGCGAGTGGAACTGCAGCTGGTGGCAATCCCGGGATGATTCCTGGCGGCTCTCGTCTGCCTCCCACACACTCTGTGCCAACCTCCCCCCTGATCATGCCCTGCCCCCCGACCCCGGCTCATTCCCCGGCCGCCATTCAAGGTACTGTGACATCGCCTCCGCAATCCACTGCAGCGGTTACGGCAGCCATGGCGATTCTGACGCCTCCTTCGAAGCCAGCCCGGTTCAGTTTCGACGAGGCTCATATAAAGCAGCAAAAGGAGCAGCAGAGGGAGCAATTGGAGAACCTGAAAGAGCAGCAAAAAGGACAAATCAAGGAGCAAAAGGGTGACCTTAAAGAAGCGCAAAAAGAGGATAAAAAAAAACCGCCAGAGAAGGATGAAAAAGAAACAAAAAAAGTCCCATCTCCCATCCATCGAATAACCCGCCAGGCTATACGGGACTTGCCTCCCATTCCCAAGTTCCGAAAACAGCAGTCCCTGCAACTGCAGCGCCAAAGTTTTCCCATCATCCGGAGAGCTTCCGGCTCGGGAATTTCCGCCTCATGCTCTTCCTCTTCGCTGGCCAGCAAGCTGCTCTCCCTGGAACTATTCAACCCAGCCACCGATGACCTGGACAGTGACTCCAGTGAGCCCTCCTCCCCCGATTCCATTGACAGTGTGATCAGTGCACCACGATCAGCCAAGGTGCCCTCGGGAAGTGGCGAGGGCGGCGACGGATCAGCCAACTCTAACTCTGCTTCCCAAGACGAGGGGGAGCCCAATCTGGCGAAGCTGATTAGCATCCAGCAGGAGCAATACCACAAGGGTGAGCTGCAGATCAGCAATAGTTCCTGCTCCCAGACTGCTCCGGAGGACGACATAATCCTGAATGCGGACAGTGCGCCCCTGTTGCCGGAAAAGCGGGAAGGGGCCAATCAGCAGCAGGACTGCGCCGAGTTTGCCGAGCAACTGACAGCCCAACTACAGAGGGAGTTGGAGGACAAGAACACTCGCACCGAGTGCCGGTACCTGGATGGAATCGGTATGGGTGACCTGTCGGAGATATTGGGCGGCGGCAAGAAGCGTTCCAATGGCGATCTTAGCGCCTTTCGTGATGAGCTCCGGGAACGACGCCTGATGCTGGCAAATCTCTCCACGCAGCCCAGCCTCCAGCAATCGCCGGTAAGCTCCTCCACCTCGTCCTTGTCCTCGCAGACCCGCAGTTTCACCATCCAGGAGGAGGATGGCGAGGAGGAGGAGGAGGAGGAAAACGAGTCCAGCTATTCGCTGGGCGTGTACGAGCACTGTAAGATCTCCAAGTTCAGCTATAAGCGAAATCGCCACTACCAACTGAACCCAGAAACAGCCTATCTGCTACAGGACGATGGTGACAGCGATGTGAGAGAAGAAGATGAGGACGATGTCATACCGGAGGAGGAGGAACAGGAGGAGCCGGACGAGCAGGCCGAAGCCGAGGCCTTGGAAGCCAAGGGCGGAGACCAATTGGGTGAGGGAATGGCGGATTACGGCCAACGGCGCCGCCACATGGCCGCCTTAAAGGTGCAATCGCCTGTGGCTCCACAGCAGCACAATCAACAGCAACAGCAGGCACAACAGCAGCAGCCGCAGGAGCACACCCTGCAGCAGCGTCACTCATCCGACTCCCTGGAGCACTCGAACAGCTCCACCAACTCCCTGGACAGCCCCTCTCAGGGCGGGTCCAGCACTCATCATCGCTACTACCACGTGTTCCGCGAGGGCGAGCTGGACGCACTGATCAACCACCACGTGGCCAGCCTGCACATCGTCAGTTCCTACTACGAGCGTGCCAGCTGGTGCGTGGTGGCCGAAAAGGTCCAGGTGTGGACCATATAAAGCACTTTTCAAGGATGCAGGGTTTGAAACCGAAATGGTCCTCGATAGGGTTACTCTCTACGATATACGATTATTTCACACTCTTTAGAAACTATTCAAAAGAAGTTATAGTTTATAGACACAACCTCAGACACAAACCGGAAAAAATAGTTCATTTTATTATAATACTTTAATAGACATAAATATTATTATATACAATGGAGAAGGATAATTTTTTTGAAAATCCAATCGCTATATCGACTATCCATTTCGGTTTCAAGCCCTGCCCAATTGCGAAAGCCCATAACTAGCTGTAGTCTCTGATGCCCCCAAAGGAATTGTTAAATTTAGTCTCTTACTCTAGTCGGCTGGTGAGCTGAGGCGGGGAAGCCCCGATCTCAAGGCCAGCTTAATTATTACATTTACTCAACTGTTAGCAGACCTGCTCAATATCGCGAAAGCAGGGATTGCACTTCATTGAAATCCAATTTCAAAGCGAAACCACCTAGTTGTAAGTCCACAAAAGAAACGAATCGAATCGAATACGATAACTTTAACGATAATGATGCAACGCAAGCTAAATAGAAAATTTACTAATTCGTACAAAAGCTTAGTATCTACTTACAACGAAAATCTCTTTGTATCTTGCGCTATCTTTTCAATAAGTTTATTGCACTTTAAGCTATCATTTCCTAGCGAATAATCATCAAACGTCCACAAACAAAAGATATAGAACTTATACAACAGATATACGGCTAGACGAAGTAATATTGCAAGTACAACAAAACTAATCGAACACACAAGCTAATAGAACCCCCAACTGAATAATATCAATAATGCATTTATGTCCACAAATCAATGCTACCTACATAAAAAGGTATATCAAATGCAAGATAAATCAAAAGGTATTCACAGCATCTGGATATCTGTCCCACATTCTTTCCCTATGCTTACAAACCTCTAAATAATATTTGAAACCTGTTTTGAATGCACAATCTTATATTTACATTATTAGATTAAATAAAGTAACCAACTCACTTCCCAAAAACGGCCAAGATTCACGATTGCAACATGCCTAAAATATACACTTTTTTGTCAACTTAAGAACTGTTATTTGAAAAATAACGCAAACATTTTCAATAAAATATATTATATACATAACACTTATATGCGACTGTAAATGTGTTTTTTAGCTAGCAAAACTAACTTTATACCGTAAAATAATAGAAAAATTGAACAAGAAAGATTAAATATTAACTAACGTTGGGCGCAACATTAAATCATAACAGATAGAATTCGATTTAAAACTACTACTGCTCGAAATGCTGAAACATTTAAAGATATTTAGTATGTAACTAACACATCCAAAAAGACACAACAACACCGCCTACTAAGGAGAAAAACTATCAAAATATTCAATATTGGTAATTTGTAATGCATTAACAAAGACATTAAATAAACTAATAATAATTGCCAACATAAAATTCTTTAATTCATGCCATTTTTCAGACCCTGAACAGGAAGTATCCGATTTTGAATATCCCGCCGTTCACTTTGCGAGCTAGTTCTAAAATGTCAGTGCTGCAAAATGCCTTTTCTTTCGATGGGTTTAAAGGGACTTTAAAAGGAGAAATGTGCTCGTATTTGATGTATATCACCAACCTTAAATAAAATTAGCTTCGTTTTCCTGATATCGCTTTAATTTACTCATGGCAGCCGAAAAAAATACCGTGCCAAAGGAGCTTCAGTGTTGTAGGTCGAAATGCCAATATTGCTCAATGAAAATTTTTGGTTTACAGTCGAGTCCCGTTATATCAAGCAAGGCTCGAGAAAAGTATTATCGATATATTCATATTTTGATACATTATCAACATGTCCACTTTGTTTACAAGAAATGCAGTGAAAGGCGTGGAATAAATGCTAAAAATATAACAAAATGGGCACCCAAAAGCCAGGCGAGTGGGCCAGTGCCCTTTTGGCCCGTTTCGAGGATCAGGCAAGTGTTTTTAAACCGTTTTTTGACCAGCTACGACTTCTCCTTCGTCGGAGTCCCAGGCGAAAAAATGTACCTGCTGCTCTGCCACCACCCTCCATCCTTCTTGCGACACGACTCGGCAGCGTTGTTTTGCGGACTGCGTGGGCGCAGGGGAGGCCGAGTCAAGAGTATGAATGAAATTGAAATAATCAATCAAATGCGTCTTTGCAGCTGCCGAACCGAATCGGAGCCTATGGAACGCAGGCGAGGATGAGCCAGGACCAGCTCGTGGCCTGTTTAATCCACATCTCTCGTTATCGTTTCTCACTGGTCATCTCTGGACTTACGAAAATGTTGCAAAGGGTCAATGAAGCGGTGCGTAACCCTAATTAATAAATTTTCATTCATAAATATAAAACTCCCTTTCATTCAAGGCCCTTCAAAATCGCCACGAACCGGAGCGTTGCTACTTCGAATCCCTGGTCATTATACTGACCACACTGGAGCGCTGTTTGACCAACCAGACCAAGGACACCGCCCGCTTCGAGGAGGCCATGAACGTGAAACTCTTGCTGCGGGAAATCTCCCAGTTCGTGGACGTTCAGAGCGACAGTAATCCAAATGCTGCTCAACTGAAGGCTTTGGCATCGAAGGTGCTCTTCGCCCTGTCCCAGAACCACTTCTCGGCCGTGTTTAATCGCATCTCGGCGAGAATTCAGGAGCTGACCTCTTGCTCCGAGGAGAATCCCGATTATAATGACATCGAGTTGATACAGCACATCGACATGGACATGATTAAGCTCACAAAGCTGCTGCAGGGTAATTAAAATATTTTAACAATGTTATAGAACCAGCTAAAATTTGTTATGTTGTAGAAACCATTACAAAGTTTCGGTCCAAGCGAGCCCCTCCTTTGATTCTGCTTTACTCGCTGGAAAAGGCCATTTGGAACTGGATTGAATACCATCCTCAGGAGTTCCAGGATCTGCAACGGGGCACAAACCGCGATATATCCACGTAACTATTTTTTTTTCTATTTTTTAGGTATAATAAACATTATTTATCCTTTCAGCTGCTGGGAACCCTTGATGGACCTGGTAGAGTACTTTAAATCAGAGAACAAAAAGAGCAAGACACTTGTGTGGCCACTACAAATGCTATTACTGATTCTGAATCCCTCCTGCCTCGAGGCCACTGTAAACGAACTCCAACAGTCGGAGAAGGAAAAAGAGAAGGAGAAAGTGCCCTCGAAGTCAACCCAATCAACTTCGCGGGACAAGGACTTTTCTGCAAAACAGTTTATCGAAAGTATTAAACGAGGATTGGGCCAGCACTCGCCCTCCAAACAGGTCACTGAGTCTTCCGCCATCGCTTGTGTAAAGCTCTGCAAAGCATCTACATACATCAACATAAACGACTCCAATAATGTGGTATTTAAGCTGGTGCAGTACTTCATTAATGACCTCAAGGCGCTACTTTTTAATCCGGCCAAGCCCTTCTCCCGTGGTCAGGGCTACAACTTTGCGGATATCGAGCTAATGATTGACTGCTGGGTATCCTGTTTCCGCATCAATCCGCACAACATTGAGGCTTTGAAAGTGTGTCTGAATCTGTCATCGCCACAGGCCTATCACTTTGTTATTGTGTGCTCGCTGCTGAGGTAAAAAAACGCAAATGAAAGTCTTTATAACATGCTTAAATACCTATCGTTCTATTCAGGTTGGCCCACATTTATGTGGACTTTCGTCTGCAAAATAAGAATCCCTTTCGCATCGTCAACCAGCCACGTTTGTCCTGGTGGCCGCAAACCGATGTCGTCCACTACCGCTCTGCGGAGCTGCGAGCTCTGTTCACGGATACCCTCAATAAAGCCACCCAAGGTTACATAGCCCATACTCCTCTGAGATATATAACCTCGCTTACGCTGAAATCGAAGGACACCCAAAAGGGCTTGACCAGGGCTGAAGAAGGTCCTGCCCACAAGATGCTACTGTTGCTCCTCGTTCGACTGATCCATGCTGATCCCACCCTCCTGTTGAATGTAAGTTCCTCATTACTAAGTTTTGTGCAAAAAGTTCAAGATTGCCGTTTCAGACTCAAGGAAAGGTGGCCCACGAGGTTCAAAGCTCGACTTTGGAGCTTATTAACGGACTAGTGAGTCTGGTTCACCAGACCACCATGCCAGATGTGGCCCAGGAAGCCATGGAGGCGCTGCTTGCTTTGCATGCCCCGGAAAAAATTGAAGTTTGGAACCCGGAAGCACCGATCAACACCTTCTGGGACGTTAGTTCCCAAGTTCTGTTCTCAATCTCGCAGAAACTCATCCAACACCAGATTGCCAACTATACGGATGTACTGAAGTGGTTGCGCGAGATCTTAATCTGCCGCAATACCTTCCTTCAGCGTCACAAGGACTATGCCCACGTGGGCAGCCAAATCGCAATCTGCAAGCAGGCCCACATCAAGATGGAGGTCGTATTTTTCATGTACCTGTGGAGTGTTGACTTGGATGCAGTCCTAACATCGCTCTCGTGCTTCGGACTGCTTTGCGAGGAAGCTGAGATTTGCTGCAGCTCTGACGAGCTGACAGTGGGCTTCATCATGCCCAACTATCACATTTACCAGGAGTTGGCACAGCTGTCCTCCTGTAAGTTAATTTATAAAACACTATTTCAAGCTTCTTTTGAACTATTCCTATGTTTCAGCTGCCACCGACACTCGTATTTGCTTCTTCGACAACACCCATGGCAACGTGCTCAGCCGACTCACGCTGCAGAAACGAATAATGACCCTACTACGTAAAATCGAACACTGCGTCCATGGTGTCCAACCTGCCTGGGAGGAGACCTTCCGCAACTGGGAAGTGTCCAGTAAGGTGCTGCAAACCTATCCAAAGTGCAAGGGCGAGGATGCGCAGGCAGAAGTCTTTCATCGTGGCATGGGGAAGCGGCGAGCCAGTCACCAAAGCTCAGAGCACGACCTGGAGGAACAGATCAATGAGTGGGCCAACATGACGTGGTTCCTGCTGGCCCTCGGCGGCGTTTGCCTTCACAAGCGCAGCAGCAGCCGCCAAATGCTTCTGCAGCAATCGCAGAACAATGTTTCATTGGGTTCGCTGGCACAGAACTCACTTTATTCCAGCTCCACAAGTTCCGGACACGGATCGTTGCATCCCAGTACAGTGTCCTTGTCCACTCTTCCGCCAGCTCCGCCCCAAGACGTCAGTTATTGTCCAGTTACGCAGTAAGTATTGAGGACTCGAGGGCAACCTACTTAAAGCTAACCAACGTAATCTCTTAAACAGATTTATTGGACAACTGCTGCGCCTTTTGGTTTGCAGTAACGAAAAGATCGGCTTAAATATCCAAAAGAATGTGAAGGAACTCGTAGGCGAGGAGATGTCCTCCCAACTGTATCCCATTCTCTTCGACCAAGTCCGCGCCATCGTCGAAAAGTTCTTCGACCAGCAAGGACAGGTTAATGTAAACGTTACGGACATCAATACCCAGTTTATAGAGCACACCATCTACATAATGAAGTCGATCCTCGACCCCAAGGCCAGCAAGGATCCCAACAGCGAACAACCCGCTCCCTCGGAGCACCTGGGAGTGACCAGCATTGAGGGAATGATGCTAGGAATAGTTCGGTATGTCCGTCACCTCGACATGACTGTCTATGCCATAAGGATTAAGACAAAACTGTGCCAGCTGGTGGAGGTTATGATGAAACGTCGCGACGATCTTGCCTTCCGCCAGGAGATGAAGTTTCGAAACAAGCTAGTGGAATACCTGACCGACTGGGTAATGGGAACATCTCATCAGATTGCGCCACCGAGCTCAGCGGATGCGTCCATTCTCACCAACACATCGCTGATCTTCCGGGACTTGGACCAAGCATGCATGGAAGCAGTGGCCGCTTTACTCCGGGGTCTACCTCTGCAGCCGGAGGAATCGGATCGCGGAGATCTCATGGACGCCAAAAGCGCCTTGTTTCTGAAGTACTTTACCCTTTTCATGAACCTCTTGAACGATTGCATTGACAGCTCGGAGGCCGAAAAGGAGATGAATAATACACCACTTCTGCCACCCCGTCCTCGTATGGCGGCCGGGAAGCTGACAGCCTTGAGAAACGCCACCATCCAGGCCATGTCCAATCTGCTAGGTGCCAACATTGATTCTGGCTTAATGCACTCCATTGATTTGGGCTACAATCCGGATCTACAAACCCGAGCCGCTTTTATGGAAGTGCTAACTCAAATCCTCCAACAGGGCACGGAGTTCGATACCTTGGCCGAGACTGTCTTAGCGGATCGCTTCGAACAGCTGGTCCAGTTGGTCACGATGATCAGCGACAAGGGCGAGCTGCCCATCGCCATGGCATTGGCCAACGTAGTGACCACCTCCCAAATGGATGAGCTGGCCAGAGTACTGGTCACTCTGTTCGACGCCAAGCACCTGTTGTCGCCGCTTCTGTGGAATATGTTTTACCGCGAGGTTGAGGTTTCCGATTGCATGCAGACGCTTTTCCGGGGAAATTCGTTGGGCAGCAAGATCATGGCTTTTTGCTTCAAGATTTACGGAGCGAGCTACCTGCAGATGCTGCTGGAACCATTGATTCGCCCGCTACTTGATGAGCAGGAGGAGACCTGCTTCGAGGTGGATCCTGCCCGATTGGATCCCACGGACGACATTGAACAGCACCGGAACAACCTGATTGCGCTCACCCAGAAGGTTTTCGACGCTATCATAAACTCCTCCGACCGGTTCCCGCCTCAACTCCGCTCCATGTGCCATTGTCTATACCAAGTGCTTAGCAAGCGTTTCCCGAACCTCCTTCAGAACAACATCGGTGCCGTGGGCACTGTTATATTCCTACGGTTTATAAACCCTGCCATTGGTAAGGTCTTAAGATAAGGTTTTTATTTTCTGGTTAAACCTTTCCCCTTTTTTAGTCTCACCACAAGAGCTTGGAATTGTTGACAAGCAGGTCCATAGCTCGGCCAAACGAGGGCTTATGCTGATGTCGAAGATCCTGCAGAATATTGCCAACCACGTGGAGTTCTCGAAGGAACAGCACATGCTCTGCTTCAACGACTTTCTGCGCGATCACTTCGAGGCCGGCCGCCGGTTCTTCATCCAGATCGCCTCAGATTGCGAGACAGTGGACCAAACATCGCACAGCATGAGTTTCATTTCGGACGCCAATGTGCTGGCCCTGCATCGTTTGTTGTGGACACACCAGGAGAAGATCGGCGACTATCTGTCCAGCAGCCGGGATCACAAGGCGGTGGGAAGACGACCCTTTGACAAAATGGCCACCTTGCTAGCATACCTGGGTCCGCCGGAACACAAGCCCGTGGACTCCCACATGATGTTTAGTTCATATGCGCGCTGGAGCTCCATCGACATGTCCTCTACCAACTTTGAGGAAATCATGGTCAAGCACCAAATGCATGAGAAGGAGGAGTTTAAAACCCTCAAGTCCATGAACATATTTTACCAAGCGGGCACCAGCAAATCCGGCTATCCGGTGTTCTACTACATTGCCAGGAGATACAAGTAAGTGGAAGAGTATTGTTAAGGAATAAATATTAATTCTGTCTCTTTTTAGGATCGGGGAAACGAATGGAGACCTCCTTATCTATCATGTAATTCTCACTCTAAAACCCTTCTGTCACTCCCCATTCGAAGTTGTTATTGATTTCACGCACACTTGCTCTGACAACCGATTTCGCACAGAGTTCTTACAGAAGTGGTTCTATGTCCTGCCCACAGTGGCTTATGAAAACGTCCATGCCGTGTACATCTATAACTGTAACTCGTGGGTGCGGGAGTACACCAAGTTCCATGACCGCATTCTGGCCCCACTTAAAGGCAATAGGAAACTGCTCTTCCTGGAGTCGCCGAACAAACTCAGTGATTTCATCGATGCGGAGCAGCAAAAGCTGCCTGGAGCCACGCTTTCCCTGGATGAGGATCTAAAGGTGTTCAGCAACGCCCTTAAATTAAGTCACAAGGACACCAAGGTAGCCATAAAAGTGGGTCCAACTGCCCTTCAGATTACATCTGCGGAAAAGACAAAAGTTCTAGCTCATTCCGTGCTTTTGAACGATGTTTACTATGCCTCGGAAATCGAGGAAGTGTGTCTGGTGGACGACAACCAGTTCACTCTGTCGATAACTAACGAGAGTGGCCAGCTGAGCTTCATCCACAATGATTGCGACAATATTGTCCAGGCCATTATCCACATTCGGAACCGCTGGGAGTTGAGTCAGCCAGATTCGGTGACAGTGCACCAGAAGATTCGGCCAAAGGATGTGCCGGGAACATTGCTGAACATGGCGCTTCTGAATCTTGGATCCTGTGATCCCAATCTTAGGACAGCCGCATACAATTTGCTTTGTGCGCTGACCGCCACTTTTGATTTGAAAATTGAAGGACAACTCCTCGAAACTCAGGGATTGTGTATTCCCTCCAATAACACGATCTTCATTAAGTCCGTAAGCGAGAAACTGGCCACCAATGAGCCACATCTTACCCTAGAGTTCCTCGAAGAGTCGATCCAGGGATTCCAGCGCAGCACCATCGAGCTGAAGCATTTGTGCTTGGAGTACATGACGCCCTGGCTAAAGAATCTTGTCAAGTTCTGCAAGTCCAACGACGACTCCAAGAAGTTAAAGGTCTCTCAGATTCTAGACAAGCTCATAAACCTAACAATTGATCAGAAGGAGATGTATCCGTCGGTGCAAGCCAAAATCTGGGGCTCAATTGGCCAAATACCGGAACTCATCGACATGGTGTTGGATAACTTTTTGCATAAATCGATCACTTACGGATTGGGTTCCCCTCAAGTGGAAATAATGGCCGATACGGCCGTGGCTTTGGCTTCTGCGAATGTTCAGCTGGTGTCCAAGAAAGTCATCACTCGCATGTGCCGGGTAATGGACAAGTCGTGCACCAATCCCACCCAGTACCTGGAGCAGCATATGATGTGGGATGATATTGCCATCCTAGGACGATATCTTCTCATGTTGTCCTTCAACAATTGCCTAGATGTGGCTACCTCGGTGCCGTACTTGTTTCACACAATAACGTTTCTGGTTTGTTCCGGATCGCTGTCCATGAGAGCCTCCACCCACGGCTTGGTGATTAACATCATCCACTCTCTGTGCACCTGCACAAATCCCTCCTTCTCGGAGGAGGCCCAACGCGTACTCCGGCTGTCGTTGGACGAGTTCTCGTTGCCCAAATTTTACTTGCTATTCGGCATTAGCAAGGTGAAATCAGCTGCAGTTACTGCCTTCCGCTCCAGCTGCCGCCATCCCACAGACAAGTGGCTAGGAAACGAGCGAGTCACCCAACCCCTGCCGGCAGATCGAGAACGTCTATCGCTGCCCTCCCTGGAAGTAATCACCGATGCCCTGCTTGAGATCATGGAGGCCTGTATGCGTGACGTCCCTGACTGTGAATGGTTGCAGACATGGACTTCCCTGGCCCGTAGCTTTGCCTTCTGCTACAATCCGGCTCTGCAGCCCAGGGCTCTTATTGTCTTCGGATGTATCAGCAAGAGTGTGACTGACCACGAAGTGAAGCAGTTGCTCCGCATTCTGGTCAAGGCACTGGAGTCTTTTAATGATCTAATCCTAATCGAGGCTCTGGTGATGTGCTTGACCCGAATTCAGCCGCTCTTACGACCGGAATCGCCCATCCATAGAGCACTCTTCTGGGTGGCCATCTCAGTGCTGCAGCTGGATGAGATTACCCTTTATGGAGCCGGTCTAGCTCTTCTCGAACAGAATCTGCACACACTTAAGTCACAGGGCTGCTTCGACAAGAAGGAGACCATTGCGGAGGTCATGATGAAAACCCGCGAGAAACTGGAGTGGCACTTCAAGCAGCTGGACCATGCCGTGGGACTCTCGTTTCGCAGTAACTTCCACTTTGCCCTGGTGGGCCATCTTATCAAGGTATGCTGGTATTCTGAACTTTGAAATATATATTATTCTTTTTGAAATATCAACAATTAATATGTGTCTTCCAGGGCTTCCGTCATCCAACTCCAACAACTGTTTCACGCACCTCCCGAGTCCTGACCATGCTCTTGGGAATCATAGCCAAGCCTCTGCACCGGGACAAGTTTGAGGTGACACCTGATAGTGTGGCCTATCTGACGGCCCTGGTTGCCGTCTCCGAGGAGGTCCGCTCCCGCTGCCATGTGAAGCACGCTCTGCCGCGTTGGCCCGCCGAGTTGACAGGCAGTGTGGAGAACGGAGAAGTAGCCAATGGCGTTCAAGCTGTAAGATTCATGAGCTCGGAGCAACACCAGTAACTGACTTAATAATCTTCCCCTCAGATTGGCCAGCCGCTGTCACGTCGACAAAAGAGCTGGGACATCCTTGATCAGTCCGCTTTGCAGTTCGCTCGCCAGCACAAGGTCCCTACTCTTCAGGTGAGTTCTGTAATATAGATATGGAATATATATATATTGATTTCGGACTGAGCCGAGCTGTACTCCTCACTTGTTCAAAAATTCGCTGTACAAAAGTTGTTATAACCATCTGCTATAGTAACTTTTGGCTATCAATTTGAGTTTATATATTCAAGCCTATATATACCCACTTATGAACCTAAGTACTATTGAGAATCTATCCAGATCAGCCTTTGCATAACTAATAATCGTTTAATACTGATTTCTTTTCTCTTTTTATGTTTTGATTTGAAAATTAAAAAACAAAAAACGTTACATGCATATATCACAATGTATACTCGTTGAAACCGTATATATATTTGCCATATTATATTGCCTGCCGACTCTTACTCTAATTGGTGCTTGTAACTCTCATCAATATCGATATCAATCAATGTACTATCTATATATATGATCAATAAACTATAAACCGCCTACCAATCTTACGACTACTACTACTACTACGCATGAACATTGTTATTTGAGTTTCGTTTGATTTCGGTTATCGAATCCCCAACCAACCGCCAACTACAATTCCAACATCAACACTCTGCAACCAACAACCACCACGAACATAAATATAAACAAACATCCGTAGAACGCTAGAGTTTTGTTCAAAACTCAACGGTCATTCTCGGTGCCAACAACCAAAGATCCAAACAATGCTACCGGCATCGAAGAACGTCAGGTATTGCTCTACATAACTTGTATTTTTAGCTACAACTAACCCCACCTACCCCACTGTTTCTCCCAGTTCGCTACTAAATCTTCACTATTTTCAAAACTTTAATATCTCACTAGAATGTCATTGAGTTAGTTAGTTAATTTGCATGGCACTGAATGCTGCCTTCTCATCCACTGCACATCTTCTCGTTGCCTTCAATTTTCACTCAATATTTTAGCTCTTCATCTCTGTGTGTGTTTAGTTATTCTATTATCTTAAGACTTGACTAATTCCTATACCAATCTTTGTACAGGAACGCGGCTCGCGTTCTTCAGTGTCCAATGAGTCGAATGTGCTACTTGATCCGGAAGTCCTACCCGACTTGTCCATCCAGGCGTTGGTGCTGACAGTCTTGGCCACCTTGGTCAAGTATTCCTCGGATGAGGGAGAAACTAGGGTTTTGTATCAGTATTTGGCCGAAGGTTCAGTCGTTTTTCCCAAAGTGTTTCCAGTAATGTACGTATATGTTCGACACTATAATCGAGATAATGGATAAACTATTTTTTATCTTTAGCCACTCATTGCTGGATCAGAAAATCAATAATATCCTGTCAGTGTCACATGATCAGGTTGTCCTAAACTCGGTCCAAAATATAATCCAGAATATGCTGGCCAGCGAAGATCCCTCCCAACAACAGCTGCACTTTTTACAGAGTTGCGGATTTGGCGGACTTTGGCGATTCGCCGGTCCCTTTACCAAGGTGAGTGATTAGTTTTAACAGAAATATTCCTATTTATAATTGAATATTCTCTTTTGCAGTATAATATGATGGGAGAATCCTCGGAGCTCTTTGTCAACTGTTTGGAGGCCATGGTAGAGACCTGCTTGCCAGGCGACGAATCGGCTCCGGTGCCACCCTCACCGCGTCCCTACAATTTGAGCTCCAGCCTGAGTAGCCTGACCTTGGGCTCTCCCACGGACAAGGGTATGTACTCTGTACACTTTCTGCAGCTTAAGGAAGATCACATATTTAACACCAACTGCAATGCTTAACCCTAGCGCGATCCCCCCCCCCCTCAAAATGAACACAGAATTTAACAAAAATATATTTACTCAGACGTAACCTTTTCTTTGTATCACACCCAATTGCGTTTTATAGCATTCTCATCGGAATCATTAGATTTTTATGAAAATTGCCCGGGCAGCGTCAGCAGCTTGCGACGCCCCTCACACAGCAAATCACGCGCCAAACATCGAATTAACGACAGTCCATCACATTGAAAGATCCACAGCTTAAACCCAAAGTAAAACTGCAACCCAATCGAACAGCTACGGCAAAAAAAAAATACTTTGATAGCTAAAAAGCAACAGAAAAACACCAATATTTGAAATACATATGTATTTTGTAGTTATCTAAGCTTTGCCTAATCCAAACCAGATCATTGCCCATCATTGGAATTGATTCGATTGTAGAAGTTAAAGACACATGTTAAAATTCAATATGCATATTGTTAAATAGAAACGGAATACCTAGGAAACTCCAAATACCAAAAGTAATGCACTTAATCGACCATATAATATCAAATTGATGTTTAAAATTTGATAATTCTATTGATAATATTTACATATATCGTGTACCTTATACCATATATACGCAAACATATTTTTGACTAAATATATACATATATGTATGCTTTGTACGCACCTTTTGTAGCCTAGAGTAGTGTTTTTTTCCATAAACATAAACATAAACGTAAACATTTGTTGCTCCTCTGTGAACCGAAACTCATGGGTCAATGCTACCATTACTAACTGACACACTGAACAAATAATATATATGGAATGATAAAGTATGAGAAAAGATATACTGAGTACAAAAAAAGTGGCCATGATTGGATTAAAGAGATATACGATATAAAGATTGTAACAGAGACCCAGACACAAGTTTATAAAGTGCATGCTAAGAATAATCCATTATATTGCCTTTATAACACACTAATAATACACTACAAATAAAAAAAATAGTTCCAATAACTTTTATCGTAGATACATAAGACACAGTTGAATACACAGAGCTGATATATATTTTTATTGCAAATCACATTTTATACACGCGATTTGAATATTGTACTAACATATGTATAAGTGAGTTGAATTATGGTTATGTCTAAGTTATTATTTTAGTCCTGATTCTACTGAGCAGATCCCTCCATATGTTTATGAATCTTTCGTCTTACTTTCAGCTGCATGAATAACAACTACAAACCCGCGCACTAGACGTACCACACTAATCGCAAAAGTAATGCGTTTCCTTAATCTGTTTAAAAAGTGCTTTTAGAGAGACAGAGTGAATGAGAACCAGAAAACCCACAGAATTTCGTACAAAATGATAGAATATTTATATATTGGTATATGTATGTATGTATAGAAGGTCCAGAGATGCCCGCGAAGTGCACCTGGGGAAAGTAAATGGAGAAAGGCGCCAAGTGTAAAAAAAAAATGTTTGTATATAAGTGTGTAGAAAGGATGCGACCAAGAGTACTGAGCAGGCGGAAAGGGCAAGCTACCGCCGACGAGGATATCGAATGGAAATATTTTTAAACATTTTACGATTGTACATTTTTGTAATCCGCAACTTAAACTAAGCACGTACACAAAGTTCACCAGTTCCTGAGCAGATAATTACAACCAAGCGAAACGAAGTTAACCGACAAGAGCGAGCAAATCCATCTTATAAATAGAAGGTCAAATCAAAGGAATCGAAAAAGAAATGAAATGAAAGCTTTAAACAAGCGGCATGTCCGCTAACATTATTTGTATTATACAAGAATCTCCTCTGAAAGTGTATCGAACGGCATTTATTTTAATTATTATTATTATTATTATTTTTACCCAAGTTCATCATACATTATTGATTACTAATTTATTTCATGAGCACATTCTACAGGTAACTTTTAAAAACACCACACGAGTACACTACACGAAGATCAAACTAACTACTGTTAAGCTAATAAACTATCCAGTGCGCTTTAAAAGTAATTTAGTTATATAGGCACAAACGCTAAGATTTTAATCCTTATAGCTCCAAGTAGGCAAAAAGAATTGAAACGAAATTTAAATATTACCAAATTGTCAAACGCAACAAGTTTACCCGTTAAACCTATTTTCTAGCACAAAATTTTAGCACATATTTGTACTTGACGTTATTAATGGCGTTATTAATTAACCACATGTTTTTTTTAAAACTAACTAGATGAGCGAAACTAACCAAGTTAATTTGAATTGAAACTCTAAATGTATATGTGTGTGTTGCTATATGTGTATTAAACAAATATGTATCATTGTATATTACGAAAACTTAAAGATATTTATGAAATGTTAATGTCTTCAATTTATCAATGTACAACAATATCGATCAAAA
The DNA here is from genome assembly GCF_017639315.1 of Drosophila ananassae. Classification (NCBI taxonomy): domain Eukaryota; kingdom Metazoa; phylum Arthropoda; class Insecta; order Diptera; family Drosophilidae; genus Drosophila; species Drosophila ananassae. The sequence goes on along the minus strand of NC_057927.1, from coordinate 11,406,054 downwards.
TAATATACTTTCAATAAAAGTGTTACAATACATTATGGTGGTTTGCATTTCTAGTGGGGTTAAAAATATAGTATTATAGAATGACCCCTAATTTTTTGCATACAGCTATCCTTTATCATCGAAATGGTCTTCCTGGATGATCTCAGAATCCCTCCCCCACGTCGAAAACTGACAATGAAATCAGTGCCATCAGATGTCAATGTTTTGCGTTCCTCTCCTTTTAACTTCTCGATTTCATGGATGTGATTGCGACGACCTTCGGTCCGGGTCTCGAACCCGACTCACTCACCCTCGGGCAAGTGGATTTCATCAATGGCAATGGCAGTGGCCCAGTCCCAATCCCAATCGCAATCCCAATCCAGAAAACAAATCTCGCAAAATGCGCCAAACAAGTGTCACAGCTGACCGAGGTCGGAAAACAGAAACAGGGAAACCGGGAGCAGGAGTTTGCGGCACAATCCCAATACTTGTGGGAATGCCTCGAGTAAACTTTCTCACGATGCACCGACCCATCCGTGCACCGGCTGTTAGTTGCTAGCTGCTCGCTTGCCACACTTGCCTGGGTGGTGCTCTGCGGACGGTGGTGGTTTCTCTTGTTGCTGCCGTTGCGGTGGTTGCTGGCGTAAGTGTAACGCAATGTCGCTTCATAAAGGAAATAGGGTCTGTGTGACTGTGTGCCAAAAGGAAAGAGCCATGCACTGGAAAGAATAGTTTAATATTTCAATTATGATTAGTTTCTATTAGCTCTCAGTTCTGCATAAATACCAAAAGTCAGTCATAATAGTAAGAATATTAAAACACATTTTAGTAAATATTATGTAATTAAATAAATATTCTTATTTATCCCTAACAATATTACTATATTAAATTTGAAGAATATATTATAGCATAATTAAAGTTACAAGTTTTTCTTTCAATGCACTAGCACGCATACAGGGACAGGCCCGCACCCAAGTGCAACAATGCCATCGTCTCCACGAGATTGGCTCTTTGGCTTAAGTGAGGAAGGCACGCATGGGGCACGTTTGGGCTGTCTCGAGCGGAGAGCGAGCTCGGAGCGGTGGCATGCGAGGAGGCAGAGATGCAAGGCAGGTCGAGGTCATGTCTCCGTTGTTTCCCAGTTGCCATGTCGTGTGTGCTAATGCTTGTGCGTGGCGGTGGTGGATCGCTCTGGCTCTCGTCTTTCTCCGGCTCCCTTTTCCTACTCCAACTCCACCTCCTCCTCCTTCTCCTTGGGCTCTTCTTCCCCTATTAGGCCCTGGCCGATCGCTGCGCCGGCGCACGGGAACAGCACGAGGGAGAGACATGTCGCAGAGAGCAAGCGAATTGCCCTGAAGTGTCTCCCAAGAACGTGTTACAGGGCCTATTGTCTACACAGAGAATATTTTATGGTAAATTTCAGTTTTTATTATAATTTGGGTTTATTTTTAAAGTCTTAAATGAAAAGTGAAGAACTAAGAAATCCCACAAATTAAATACCTCCAGACTCTAAACTATTCCATGCCTTTGATCTTAAATTTTTTCATAATATTTTAAATATTGTAAATTTTATTCAATAATTTTGTATTAAAATATTAAGATATTAAAAAGACATTTGTAGCATACATAATATTTCATATCATTTTTATGACTTTGAAGCAGTAAATTATTTTCAGTGCAAAGAGAGAGCGGCAGCGGCTTCCGCCCGATCCAATTTCTTTTAAGCTGCACACGTGCAACAGCGCCGAGTGAATCTTGCCACAAACAGAGAGCCACCAGCCGCACCGACTGTGACCCGATTGATGCTTCGTGGTGATCGCAGTGCGTGGTAGCAACAGTTAGGGGAGGATTTTGCAAGTGTACGAGCTCCAGCTACAAAAAGGATCAGCTTACCTTGCGGCAAGATCATTTCTCAAGTGACTACCGTGCAGTAAAGAGCAACAGCACCAGCACCAGCAACAGCGCCAGCGACAAGATCGCAACATCATCAGTAGATCGCAACCTATATTTACAAACAACTCGTTAAAACCAACAAACACAATGGCCGTGGAGGGTCAGAGATTTATGACTAAGACCCAGCACTATCGCAAGGTGACCAAGCCGCTGCTGGAGCGGAAGAGGCGGGCCCGGATGAATCTCTATCTGGACGAGCTGAAGGACCTAATTGTGGACACTATGGACGCCCAGGGCGAGCAGGTCAGCAAGCTGGAGAAGGCCGACATTCTGGAGCTGACAGTCAACTATTTGAAGTCGCAGCAGCAACAGCGCCTGGCCAATCCCCAGTCTCCGGGATCCTCCCAAGTGAACTTTGATAAGTTCCGGGCCGGATACACCCAGGCTGCATACGAAGTCTCGCACATATTCTCGACTGTGCCCGGCTTGGATCTCAAATTCGGCACCCACCTGATGAAGCAGCTGGGACACCAGTTGAAGGACATGAAACAGGAAATGGACTGCTCCGAGCCAAATGACGAGCCCGTCAATCTCTCCGAGCGCAAGTCGGATGAACATGTACCTCAGAAACGCTCCGGTTCGCCGCAGGAACAGGAGGAGAACCCCCAGGGCGAGGACGTCTGGCGTCCCTGGTGAAGGACGAGGAACTGAAGAACCAAAACCCAACCACTCAACATTGAGAGCTTTACTACTCTGGTTTTAGAATCTAAAGTCTAGATGATAATCACTCAGAATAATCCATGTTTTCCAAGGTCTAGTGTCAACATTTGCCTCAGAATCGTATTTAGCTATTAGTAGATTTGATATGATGTGATGTTCCTGTGATAGTTCTTAAGTTCGTATTTTGTAATTGATCTCCCTTAGATTCTAAGATTCACGGATTTAACAATCATAATTTATTTTATTTACACAACCACTAGCTTTCCCATTGAGCTTCCACTTGCTATTTTTAAGATAATATATATTTATGTGCTTTAATATTTGTATTTTTTTCTATAAAGTATCTAGAATAAGTCAAGAACCATTTAATAAAACAAAGACTGCAAAACGAACATATTCTTACTTTTAAATGAAAGGGAAACAAGTTTTTACCGATCATATAAATAAAAAATTCATCATTATCGTTACTCAACTTGATATCCAAAAACTCTCTTGCATTTAGATCGTTGTATTGAAATTTATGGAATACTTTTCACATTTGGATAAAATAAATTAAAGCATATTAAAGAAGAAAGTAAGGCTATAGTCGGTTTCTAGGCGAAATAATACCTGAAACTACTTTCGACTTCTTCCCGTTTGTTTGGAACATCGTCTGGCTGTCTCTTAACTTGCAAGTTTCATAAAATGAAATGTGCCAGTGCTGAAACTGTCTTGTGCGAAGAAACCATGGGAGGAAGGTGCTACCACTGCCAATACACAGGTGCAAAACGAAACTTACCACTTTCTTCTGTCCGCGGAGGAAAGAATCTTTTCCCTGGTTATCATCGGTAGATGATTCCAATACCTCACCCATTGCCGACACTCTAAGGTGCCTAATGTTGTCCTTTTTCCAATATGTTGCCAATTGTCAGCAATTCTGTTTCCAAAAAGGAGTCATTAACCAAGGTGTCTTCCTAACTCATTAACTCTACTAGGATAGTATCTTCCATCCACCCAACAGCCTCATTTTTGGTAGATTCCCCATCAAGCAAAGGACAAGCCACCACCCACTTCAACTAAGTATCTAAGCTTCTAAATTATTTGAAACCTTTTATTTAATTAACGCAACCCTTCTATCAGGTCCGTTTAAGCCTTTACACCTTTTAATGGCAAGGACATCCAGATAACAGACTCCTGGCATGCACGGTCCATCAATCGATTACAAAAGTCCTGGAACGCGAACAACTTACACCCGAAAGTGTGTCCTCCGCAAGCCACACGCGAGGAGCGCAGCGCTCCAAGAGCAGGATCGCTGGCCCCTTTTACATGGCAGCTCGACAAGGAGGGGAGAGATCCTGCGGGTCAGCCGAAAAGGTGAATAACGAGGAACAAGGACGAGGGAAAGTCAAGCTGACATTAAGCGCACTCGGCGCACACGAGCAATGTTCCCACAGGATCATAATAGCCGACCAACAAGTGCCAGGATGCCTTTAAACTCGAACCCGATCCAATGTGGAATGCCAACGGTAAACAGGAAGTCGTCGAGGAATCGTAACGCCCCATCCCCCGCCCGAAGATCCTTGCAACCGTGGGAACTCGACGGGTATCCCTATGAGCTGGCATAAAGCAAGCGGTTCATTATCCTGGTTCTCCCCCCAGCCCCGTCTCTACCCTGGCTCCGGACATAGTCAAATCATAACACACAAATCTAGAAACGGCAGCTGTTTCTTCTGCAAATTCCCATAGCCGATGTCGTGCCCAGGACCAGGGCCAGGGCCAGGCTCAGGCTCATGCTTCGATGCTTTTGCGGGGCAGGTGAGCGAAGCGATGTGAGAAACCGAGGCAGAATGCGTTTCCCACGATCCTGGCAGCGATCCTGCTCCCTTGGCCCTTGATAAGGGTGCAGGGCAACAATAAGAAATCGAGCGAACAATAAGAAGCGGTCTCAAGAAGCGGAAGGGTCGCCGACCGACCAACCCTCATGCCAGCACACGGAGCGTGTCCCTGTCCCTTTTCCTCACCAAATGCCAGCACACAAGCGCATACATTTTGGGGGTTGGTTTTCGGGCCTGCTATAAAAGGCTGGCCGGGATCATGGGCCCAACACACAACGTCTTCGACCGTCAGAGCAGCAAGAGCTCAAGCCACTCACATACATACAACAAGCACAGAACACAAATTCCACAATCCAATATGTCGTCGATGCAAATGTCCGAGATGTCCAAGACCTACCAATACCGCAAACTGATGAAGCCCATGCTGGAGCGCAAACGCCGGGCCAGGATCAACAAATGCCTGGATGAACTCAAAGACCTGATGGTAGCCACCTTGGAATCCGAGGGCGAGCACGTCACCCGCCTGGAGAAAGCTGACATCCTGGAGCTGACAGTCACCCACCTGCAGAAGATGAAGCAGCAGCGCCAGCACAAGCGGGCTTCCGGAGACGAGAGTCTGACCCCGGCTGAGGGATTCCGATCCGGATACATCCATGCCGTCAACGAGGTCTCCCGTTCACTGTCCCAACTGCCCGGCATGAACGTCAGCCTGGGCACCCAGCTGATGACACACCTTGGCCAGCGCCTTAACCAGATCCAGCCGGCCGTCAAAGAGGTCCTGCCCGTCACTGCCCCCCTATCCGTGCAGATCGCCAGCCGGGACGCCTACTCCGTTCCCATTTCGCCAGTCTCGAGCTTCGCCGGCAGTCCCAACTCCAACGCCAGCTCGGCCAGCACCTCCCTGCTGACCACCATCGATGTGACCAAAATGGAGGACGACAGCGAGGATGAGGAGAACGTGTGGCGCCCCTGGTAGATTCCAGCGATGCAGCGATAGAAAGTAGAAGTCTTCCAAGTCTGTGGAATTCCCCATTGGACTAACAATCTAGTTTTAAGCACACAAACCCCATACACCCGAAAGCTTTAGACGAGGACGCACACGCAGTTCATGTGATAACTAAATAAATAATAAATTATATAGATACAATTGAAAGATCACGACTTTTTCTTTTCTTCCGCTATTTGTTCGCCATTCCAGTGGGTGACTCACTTGGAAACAATCTTTCGACCTAATGAGGCACTCCCAAAGTTAGAAAAATTAATATTAACTTTGCGGTCGCCACCACCGGAAATGCTGGAAAGTAACCATCCCAACTAATTTTCAGAACCAAAGTCGATGTAACTCATCGATCGCCCCACCACCAGAAACAAAGGAAATCGAAAACAATGCCAAGGCCGAAGCCAGAAGGAATTAGGTAGAAATGGGAGAAGAATAGACCTGGCCAAAGTCGAGGCTACCGATGGGCCGAGGGACCCTTGAACACGTGTGCGGACAATAAGCCAAGGCAACACATAAAATTAGAGACTTATCCCAGCGTCTCTAATCGAGTTACGACAATGTCGCTCGGACTTGCAAGAAAAGATTTAGGAAACCGGGGAGGAGCCCAAAATAAAAAGGGATCGAACAATCATTCATCCCGCATCCATCCTCGTTTTGTTTCATTTTCCTTTCTTTTTATATTTTTTCTTTATTTATTTTTTTGTGATTCTGTTCCCCCGACCACTCGATGGCTAGAAAACCGTGTGTACAATGGTCAAGGTAAGCCCCGGCTCACATAATTGCTTGGGATCAGGTAAATGAGTGCCTTGCCCTAGGGCAACTCGAAGCTGGAGCCCCGGACAGGATATCGTTTTTTTTCTGAATTTTTTTAAGCGTTCTGTTTCGGCCCAGAGTCGTTTTTTTTCGGCTCATCCAGCGCCATTTGCTTATCTGTGCGGCAAGACCAGTAGTCGATCCCCAGACGCCTCTGTCTCGAAGATCGACGTCGGTAATAACGAGGAAATAGTCAACGAGATTGGTATCGGGGTTACCTTGGGCCTCTGGGGTTTCAGTTGGAATGTAATGAATTCAAAGGAACTCAATTATGATTATGTTTCTTGATTATATGTAGATTTAGGCCAAAAACCTTAATTTTATGAAGAAGTTTTAAGGATCTCCCCCATAAATCTCATCACTTCCTGTTTCAAGATGATTATTTATCCATATAGTTAAGAACCCTGATAAATCTCAACTCATTTTCAAGGGTTATCCTTGCCTAGATGATCCGATCGGGCCACGTAACTGTCTAGATGATACTTGGCGGACAGACAATACCCAGTTACAATGGACAATAAGAAGTACAAGGACGTATATGGCGAGGAATCGCACCCAAAATGCCAAAAGGAAATGCAAGGCAGCACAAAAGATACTTAATCTTATAGGCAAACCCGATGAATGATGAACGAACGTAACCGAAACCCCGATGCAGCAATATCCAGCGATCGAGCTCGAACGCAAGCCCAAGTCATTAAAAACTACAATACACAAACTGCATACGAATCACTCCAAGACTGAGGCCCAAAAAAGGGTCTACTTCGAAGGGTGGGGGGCAGAGGCAGTGGCAGGGGTAGGGACCGAGGCAAGGGGCCAGAAAAAAAAAAAGAAAAGAAATATCAGAAGCGAAGATCGTGAGAAAATGGTTTGGAACGTGGTTCTCACACGATCGACACACCTGCCCTTTTTTATGTGTGTGTGTGAGTGTGTGGCGGAGGGTATATCCGTGTGCCTGTGTGGGTATTTTTACGAATTCAAGATACAAGACCACTTACTGGCAAGATCACGACCGACTCGAGCTAGCCACACTTGGAGAAACAAGTGTAGTTTAAAATATCAAAAATATTATATAAGAAAATATACATATTTGTTAGAAACTTAAAAATATTAAACATAATTCACTGGCACATCAAAGCTTAGAATAAAAATATTTTAACCTTCTTGACAATCTTTTCTCTCAGTGCTCCTATAGCGTCCGACATGAAAGAGAAAAGCAGCGTGCGGTAAGTGTGTCTCAGCCCAAGTCTCAGCCTCACTCACCACCATAGATGACTCTTGTGCATTGGCCAACATTGTAATGACTGTGGACACACGATCGTTAAGAGCGCGCCGTGTGATCTGGACAAAAGGGGTTTGAGGTTGGGCTCGGGCTGGATTTTGACTCGCGAGGAGTATGTTGAGGAGGAGGAGGAGGAGCCGCATGCGCTTGCGTCCCGAACGAACTCAATTTAGTGGAGTTATGACCAAAAAGCGAGAGCAAGCGAGATGGCGGCAGTGGGGGATTGGAGGCTTTGGGCCTTCACAGATGAAGAGGCACCCAACCACACTTATATGGTGTGCTATTGACTCTGTAATATCTTTAATATGGGATGTTGTTACACTACATTGGCACACGCTCTTTCTGCCACTGGACAAGATGGGCAATGTATTTGTGAGCTGCTGCGCCAGCGAGTCGGAGTTGTTGTACCTTTTGTGGCGAAAATTGAGTGGCGGCGTCGGCTTCAGCCCCGACTTCAGCCCCAACTCCAGACCCATCACTATCCCAATCCCAATCCCAATCCCATCCGCCAGCCCATTGCCGGGCCGGTTTACCGCAGCCTCTCCTTTATTAAGTGGTGGTCTTGTGCTTACTTTAGTATGGCTGCATTAAAGTTTAGCGGCGTGTGGTGTCCGCGTATTATGACTGAAGTAGGTGGCCGATCCCACAGGGGATTCCGCTGCTCCGAGGTCACGTGATGGATATCGTGTGGGCTCTACTGTACCTAGTGTCATGGGGTTTTGTAAAAAAGGAGTAAAAAGAAGTGTTTGTGGATGTAATTTTTCAATTATTTATTACTGAAATAGAATAAATTTATACTTAGACTTCATATAACTAGGTTTTCTACTTTCATTTGCTTCAAAGACTAACCCAATTAGCGCTGTCAAATGATCTTGAAGTGATCGGTTTTCAACTGTTTCATCATGAAATAGATCACCCATTTCAGTGGACTACCGTTGAGCCCTATAAATAGCCGTTTTGTTGTTAACCAAAAGCGCTAAAAAAAACCCCAAAGAGCCAACAGATCTAGAGACTTGACCGTCTTCATGCCAAAGTTACGTGACTAATCACATTTTGTGAAGATTAACAGCAATCACCGACGGCTTGAACGGTCCCAGACTCAGTCTCGAGTCTCGAGATGCGGCCCGGTAAGTAGTCATCATCATAGGTTGTCCACCAGACAAAAGCGTTGAAACCAAAGTTCCGTAATCGAACCCCAAGATACAGATACTCAGACAGATACAGATACCGAGAGACACTGGAGTCTTAAGTGCCGAGACGGTCGCGGTCGCAAGCTTAATTTGCAATGTCTGACTGACCGGGTCGACCGTCCGCCGCGACGATCCCCGGCGCATGTGCCGAGCGGTCAAGCGCAGTTAAGGCTGTCAAAGTCTTAAAAATAAACTATGTATATACATATCTACAAGTATAAAAATAAAATATCAGGCGCACAACACAATGGCCTGGCACAATGCTGAACCATTGACAGCGGAGCCGCGGTTCTCACACTCAGATGTGGCGGGCCTCATAATAAATGACGTTTCCTAGAACTGACTTTTTGCTTTATTTTTATTATTTAATTGCGACAGCGCCGGCGCAAAACTTCCCGCAGAAACCCCTTTTGTGTCGGTGTCTGCCTCCCCCCGGAATCCCCTGATTACCCGGCCATAATGAGGCCAAGCTTGGGCCCAGACGATAGTCCGAGTGTGGGAAAATATTCAGACTTCCGGCTGGGGGCTCTACAATTGCTATCGCCACGGAGTTTAACTCGGTTGTGGGACTTTTTCCATTCTCTATCCGTTTGCGGTTAGAACCGCAGCTTCCTAACAAAGATTATAAAATAGTAGAATCAGTTCTTCCTACTCGACATGGAATTAAACAAACAATTTATGTTTCATTGACTTTATTTTGATATCCGTTTGGGATTTCATTTATAATTTCATTCATGATGTGACGCCTCGTCTCTATAGCCAAGATTTGAGGCTCTGCTAGAGAGTGGCGTCGAAGTCCGTGGTTGGGCGGCAGCTCGGCTCCGGCTCCAGGGTGCAGGAGGCAGTGCGGTTTCAGATCCAGCTCTGCTTCTGCCGGGTGGCGATTTGTAGAAACCTTCCGCTCGAAGGTGATCCATGTCCAGGCAAGCCGACTCACCAGGGACGCCACATGGGACCGGAGGTGGAGCTGGCCTCGCTGGGGGCCGGGCTGCAGGTGCCGCTCTCCAGACTGCCGCACTCGGAGGGCGGTGGTGTCACCATGGCCTCCTCGGGCGCCTGCATGGGCACTCCCACTCCGACGCCGATGGGCAGAGATGGTACCACCACTTGCAGGTAGTTGAGGCGATGTCCCAGATGACTCATGAGCTGGGTGCCCAGATCCACACTGACACCGGGAACAGCAGCCAGGGTTTTGGAGACCTCATTGGCGGCATGGACGTAGCCGGCGCGGAAGCTCTCGGCAATGCTGAGCTTGGGATCCGATACCTGGGTGGAGTTGGAAACACTGGAGAGACGGAGCTGCTTCTGGGCACGCAGCTTCTTCATGTGCTCCACGGTCAGCTCCAGAATGTCGGCTTTCTCCAGGCGTGTGATATGCTCGCCCTCCTGGGTCAGGCACTCCACCATGATGTCCTTCAGCTCGTCCAGGCACTTGTTGATACGGGCCCGACGCTTCCGCTCCAGCATGGGCTTCATCACCTTGCGGTACTGATAGGTCTTAGACATTTCCATTTCGAGAACCATGTCTTTGCTTGAGTCTTGTTGGGTAGTTGAAGTTGAGATTCGCGTAATCCACGGAAGAAACGTTCCAGTCGATCGAGGCGGTGCAGCGGAGGAGACTCTATGTGCTCGCAACGAAGTCGAAGCTTTGAATGAGTCGGCTGGCCCTCGGATCGGGTTTATATAGCCTCTGCCGGCGGGGTACCCTGGTGGGAGTGCGAGCGAGATACTCGTTTTGCCTCGTGCGCAGCCTGCTGCTGTTTCTGTTGCCAGCGGTGGTTCCAGTGGTGCTGGTGGTGGTGGTAGTGATGGTGCTGGTGGTGGTGGCTTCTGTTTTTTTGTATGCTTTGCTCGTTCACAGTACGGGTGTACGGGTGTGTGTGTTGTGTGTGTGTGAGGGCAATAAAATGACTTGAGCTGCGGCTGCGCCTCGCCTGCCTTCCCCCATCCCCCGGGGACTGTCTCACCCTCCCTATATATGTGTTGTGATTGTTATACCGTGGGAAACTGTTTCGCAGCCGATTTCCACGACGACGCCGATGACGACGGCTGGCCTGACTTCTTCTGATTGTGCATGCTTGGGGTCTTGTACGATCCCTCTGTCCGTCCGTCCGCCAGTCCCTCTGTCCGTTTGTCCGCCTTTAGAGACTGGATGGAGGGAGGGAGGGACGGACGGACGGACGTCTTAAGAGCCCCGCAACTCTGCTGGATTCGAGCGATGCCATGCGATGCGATGCTCGGCAGCCAGGCGAGCACATGCCTCCCATCCATAACAAGATGTTTGCATTTCAATTCATTTGTATGGTTGGTCGGTCGGTCGGGCGGTCGGTTCGGGGTCCGGTCTTTTGGGTTTCGGTCGCAAGTCTTGCCATGTGCCTTCACCCTTTTGCAGTAGCTTATGGCATGCTGATAATTGTGGAATCGTCATCGGGCCAAGCCGGGCCGGGCCAACGTTGTTTCTGTTGTTGTATCTGTTGCTATTCCATGGTGTTTTTATTTTTTTTTAGCGCTTTATGGATCATTGATTGGATCGTGGTAGTCGTGGGTTTCGTGGGACGAGCATTACGCTTTTCGTTTACATGATTATTCTTGATTGTCGGTTGGGGGGTTTTGGGTTCGGATTTGGATGTGGATGTGGATTTGAGTTTGAGGTTGAGCCGGGGATCTTGGGCCGTCGCTCACTTCTATTTGTAGACAATTACCATCTCTCGACTGGGGCTGGGAACGATGAAAATCGACGTGTGCGCGAAAGTCGGTTACAATCGACCAAACGATCGGTTGTTTATTATTATTATTATTTTGTTTCTTGCCTTTTTTTTTTGCTTTTGTTGCTGTTAGCAGCACACGCTATTAATGTTATGGCTCGTGTGGTGTTACGGGTCGTATACGCGATATATTTAGTATGGCGGTTATTTATTTTTAACGCCTCGATCCGAGAGAGATTTTTTGGTGATTCATCGGCTCGAGACGCGGGGATTCATCCGGCGGCATCTCTGACACATCTCATAGAGCCAAAGCTCAGATTTCACAATATTTAATTAGAAGTGCCGGCCACATGATGACGATCTCGACCCATTGAATATGACACGAGCTCGGCTCCGGGGAACCCAACTAACAAAGAGCGCCAACAGCGACACAAGATTCAGATACAGTCAGATATACGGCTTAAATGAATGAAAAAGCAAACACAAATAAGACAAATTAAGACTGCCCCTTGACGCATTCCCAATGAGCTACAGTTAGTCAAGAGGCAACTAATAAACGGGCTAACACAATCGGCTAACAACTTATCTAACCGAAGCGTTTTGTTGGCTGAACCCGAACCGTTAAGCTGTTTAATGTCAAAAATCTGAATAGTCCGGAAATGGCTAATTGAATTTTATGGATAGTGTTGGAAAATGTAATAAATTTAGTGAAGGGGGTACTGACATGCTTTTGAAACACTGATACCACTAAAAAAGGATAAAACTTTAAAATATGTGTAGTTTATGAAGTTTTCATAATTTCCTAAACATAGTTTATCTAACCGAAGCGTTTTGTTTTCTGAACCCGAGCCGTTAAACTGTTAAATGTCAAAAATCTGAATAGACCGGAAATGGCTAATTGAATTTAGTGTTGGAAAATGATTTGAATTTTGAAAGGGAAATTACCGCCCTGCTTCTTTAACACTAATACCACAAAAGAAGTTTATGAAGATTTCATAATTTCCATCCCATAATTGATAAATAAGCTTCAATGAACCAACTTATATTATAGCCCAACTATAGTAGCTCTGAATCACATCTATAATTATCATTAATTCCAATTTGTGCAATTAAGCAAAGCAGTGCACGAGCACGTGCCCTTAATAGAGTAAATCGAGTGTAACAATAGAATTTAAATGGCAGAGACTGCTGGTAACACAATTAGCCTTAAAAACTAACATTTTTTTAAGCTAATAGTTCTCTACTGACTCATAAATACTTCCGTTCTTGGCTGTCGGTGCCATTTCGTCAGATTCTGCAATGCAGTGACGTGTAGCGCATATCCTCCAGTCGCCAAAGTCCAACTGGTACTTATAAACCCTGGTAAAATAATCCCCAACCTCCACACACACACACACAGCCACAAACCAGAAGACCTCATTTCTCTCGCTTTATTATTTCTCTTTCTGTTGCTGTTGCTGTTTTTTATTTAGCCATTTTTTATCGATGGCATACGCACGCGCGAATTTCTGTGCCCGTGCCCCCGCTGAGCAAAAAGCGACCAGCATTCGGTCGCAGCGATCACCGGACCACCAGGTAGGGGGCGGGGAGGGGTGCTCCGGAAGGGAGGGGGCAGCCAGGGAGGCGGGCAGTACGGGAGCAGCAGCACGAGAGCGTGCAAAGCTGGGAGACCCAGAGCAACACAACTATAGCGTGTTGTTGAATTAATTTATATCCAACAGTGCGCTTTCAACTTTATTGCGCCGCGAAAAGCAGCCAGCCCAGTCAGCAGAGCTCCACCGGTCCCCCTCCACCATCCTCGCCCCCGCCGCAAGCCCACACAGTACCCCCCCTTTGCCGAAGATACACTCGGACACACAGATACGCGCTCGAGCACACACACCAAGGCAGTGCCGGACCGTGGGAAACAAACTCGTGCCAGTCGTTTCATTGCTGTCAAATAATATCTTGATGGGGATCAACTTGAAAAGATTGGTTGGGGCTTGGACTGGGGCTGGGGCTCGAGCTGGAGCTCGGGCCGTCTTTGTCTCTCCCTCTCTATCGCTCCCACGGTAGTCCTTCTCTTTTCCTCGCGTCTGACGATTGCCGCTGTTTAGGATGCGGTCGACGCTTTGTTTTTTTTTTTTTTTAACTCAATTTTTTGTTGTATTTTTTAGATCTCTTTTTTAATGCTTTACACATTTGTTCGTCATAGCCGAGCGTTAAGTATGTGGAGTGTGGGGCTTTGTGTGGTGTATGGGTGTGTGTTTGTGTGTGTACCCACAAGTGCACTCGGAAAAAAAGGTACTAATTGGATAGGTTGGGTAATCTGAAAGTGATTATCTAATTTATCATTATTATTATCAGTATTATTCTATAGCTGCGTTTCTTTAAACTAAGGCTAAGGCTTAACCCTACTCAGATCTAAGGGTTCTTAAAATTATGTTTAATATAACAGATATAGTATGCAGGTTAGGAGTAGTCTATAAGGTAGATGTTTTATATCTCTTTTAAGTTAAATAATTAATAAACACTTTCCATAAACATAGGTATGAGGAAGTACCTTTATTCCTGTGATTGCCTTTCCAGATCTACAAGATCTATTATAGTAAAATATAAGTCTTTATAAACCTTTTTAAATATTTTTGCTTAGTGCATACTGGCATTGGCATCTTCATGGTGTAAGCAAAGATCCAAAAAGCCAGAAACCAGTTTGCCATCCGCCAAAGCCAGTGGACTCTGCTCTGAGACTGAGTCTGAGATGGAGACTGAGACTGAGACCGAGACTGTTGGGATGCCGACACATACTCCGCTCGAAGATCACATAAAAGACCCGGCACACCTCCTACTGCAGTCCCTCCTCCCCTTCGCCGCCCCCTGGCCTGACCATTTTTAACCACCGGCTTGTGAATGGCTCCTCCGCCTGCTTTTATGCACTGTTTGTTGTGTATACACGGTCGAGCACTTGGCACGTTGCCCATTATCTTTCGGAGACGAAAAACTGGAACTGAAGCTGCGGCCGAGGCTGGGGCTTTTATTTTTTTTTTTTGTAAAGATTTCGGAGTGCATATATCATATTACCACCACCAGCAGGGCGAGATGGAGTCAGACCCCACCACCAATACCACCACCACCACCCGCCAAGTGTAAACTGTCAATGCCCCTTGACAGGAGGCCCCCGATAGTGGGGTATCCCTCGAGAAGCATCGCACTCTATACTCCCATTTCACATAAACATTGTCAGCCCATCTTGACGGGGGGTGCAATCGCTTAGGTCCATTAGCTGCACTGATAAACCGAGAAACAGAAACACTATTAAAAAACACGATCCCCCTAGCCATAAAAGACCATAGCCCCCTTCTCGTCCAGCTCGCTTCGCACACACTTCATTCCTGCGCCTTATCGAGTAATCCCCGAAATAAAAAACCTCCCTATCGCTCCACACTTTCAGCACACTTGGGCCGTAAGAAAAGAAATTAATTAAAATATCTATACGATTCTTGCCACAGGGGAGTGTTCTTCAAAATGGAATGGAATAGGACAAGTGGCAGAGCCGTGTTTTATTGGTGGTGGTGGTGGTTGGTTTCTCGGTGCATCGAGCCCTGTGGGAAAGTAAATTTTGAAATCAAAACAGCGAGACAAGTGATTCGAGATGCCTATACAAACAGGGGTACGATCCAGCAACCCCATTTCAGAACATCTTTTGTCTCGAATCCACAACCAGGACGAAATGTATGGGAATGCGTGGGAATCGGCTTCGGTTTTGGGTCCCTTTCCCTACATATTCCTTTATGTTGATTGCCCATTAGGAATACAATTTGCAACTCCTTTTCCACAACGTGATCCCCTTGTTGATCCTGGGCTTCCTTCGGCTACGGAGTCGTGAGAAATTTTACCAAGGAACACCTGCCCCGTATCGGTGTGAGCCGAATCCTCTTGGCCTGTATCAGTGTATTGGTGATTTTTTGTGGCTGCACTGGGGATTCTTGACGGCACTTGAATGCGTTTCCGAAAATTTTGAGGCCAACGAAAAATTGTTTCCCACACTCGTCGGACAGTTGCAGTTTCTGTAGGGGTTTGTTTCCTTAAAAACTGTGATCCTCCGCTCTGCTCCCTCTACCTGCTCCTGCTCCTGAAACTCCTGCGAGCGTCGTATTTCAGGTTCTCTGTCCCGATTATCTCCGCTTGTGTGTCTGAGGTTTAGGGTGAGGGTAAGGGTTTCAGGTCTCAGGTCTCCGGTCTCCGGTCTCGGTTCTCTTGTCTGTGGCCTCTGTTTGTATGGCTCTCCTTGTCGGCAGTGCGTGTCTGCGGCAGGGGTCCGTTCGCCCCTCTCTTTCGGCGTGTACGTTTCCCTTCGAGCGTACAGGAAATGCATTTCGAGCGTTGCGCGGCCGGTCGGCTATAAAAGCCGGGTCTTTGCCGGTTGGGAAATCATTCTGACATCGTCAGCGATTCAAGCAACACACACACTATCCATCCACAAGACAAATTCATATTTCCAAAAATGTGCCAACAAGTCGTCGTCGTTGCCAACAACAACACCACCAACAACAAGATGAAGACCAGCTACAGCATCAAGCAGGTCATCAAGACCCTCTTCAAGAAGCAGCAGAAGCAGCTCCACCAGAAGCCTCAGGGCTCTCTGGAGTCTCTGGAATCCGTTGACAATCTTCGCAACGCCCAAGTCGAGGAGGCCTACTACGCCGAGATCGACGAGAACGCCGCCAATGAGAAACTGGCTCAGATGGAGCACTCGATCGATGAGGAGGAGGACATCTATGTCCCAGTTCGCTTCGCTCGCACCGAGGCCGGCACCTTCTTCTGGACCACCAACCTGCAGCCAGTCGCCAGCGTCGAGCCTGCCATGTGCTACTCTATGCAGTTCCAGGATCGTTGGGTTCAGGCCTAAACATCATCGCCTTCAGCCTTCATCCCATCAATCTTCAAGCTTTAAAAACATTGTGATAGTAGCAGTAGCAGCGGCTTTAACTCCTCATCGAGCGAATCTCATCTCGGCGATCCAGAGCTTCCATTAGTTGTTAAGATATTGTGATAGACAAAAAAAAGAGAGCTTTAAACAAAAAATCGTACAAAATACAAAACAAGAAATATCAAAATCAAATTAAAACACTTTATTAATGGGCTGGGGATTTGGGGTTTTCAGTTTAATTTTTCAGAATGAAGTGATGTGATTGAAGTCTTCAAGAATGAATCACATGTTTGAAAAGAAACATTGTTCTTGAACTCGACGTGACAGATAAGAAGGAGTCTTTCCGCAGATATTTCCAGAAAATGATATGAGAAGTAAAAAATACTTCAATTACTACTCATAAAATTAGATTTTAATGACTTTTGAATTCATAAAATCCTGAACGAATAGAAGAAACTGGAAAAATCTGGAAGCAAAGACTTGAAAATAACTTTTTCTTTGAAAGTTGTGGTTTAATCTCACCTTAAAGTGAGATTTATTATTTCTCTTCCATTTATTACCTGAATTAAAATAAATAAAAACATTTTATATTTCCTGTATCTCAACATTCCAGCCAAACTAGGCCAATAAAATCATGTGTGTGCACTTTTAACTGCACCCCACATCCTGCAATAAACCAACCCACATTGGACAGAGCTCAATACCCCGAATAACTCCATCCAAAAATGGACAACCTTGCGGCCAGCCTTGTCATGTGGCAAGCTCATAGACACCCGAAGGTGTGATGTACGAGTGTCTGGAGAGATGGCCAAGAAGCAAGAACTTGGCCCGGTGCCAATGGGCAATGTTATGGCTATCACCTTGGCTAAGGCCACCATCGCCACCTGTGTGTGCGACCAAATATGGATGTCGTGCGCATAACTTCACGGCAGCTCCTTGGGTACGGACTGGATGTCGCTTGTCGTACAACTTATTTATGAGCCGTAGAGGGAGTGGAGAAAGGCTTGCTGGATTGCTGGATAGGGAGGCGATTGGGGATTGGGGAAAACCTCAAGAATCCGGTGAGATTCATGTGTCCAAGAATCGAGAATCGAAAACCGAAAAACCACAATTAAAATGCAACATGTAGACGTCAACACCTCAAGACATCGAATCACATGCCAAGGCGTCTCGAGGCGGACGTTGAAATTGGGCATAAAAACAGTTGCCGCAAAAGATAATCGCCTTAGCTAGGGAATCACAAGCAAACGCAGGTCCCTCACACGATTCCCACTCTTTCACTGGCCCGCTCCCCGCCTCCATCTCACTATCAATCACAAACGCATTTCTTCTACACTAAATATGCAAATTGATGTCGACAGGTGGGGCTATAGAGGGTCTCAAGAAGAAGTTGGATACAGAAAATCAAATAACAACAAGAATAACCTGAAAAATTCAAAAAGAAGTCATGGTAGATTAAGGAATACACTTTAATATATATAATTAGAAATCAGGATGATCTATAAGGATAGCTGCCTAGATTAAATTTATCTGCAAAATCAGATTCTGAACTTTAGTATTCTTTCAATTATTTTTTTCCTTTACTACTAACCATTTAATATTATTAAAAAAATGTATTCCTGTATTTCTATATAAATTATATAATAAATAATAATATAATAAATAATTTTCAAACCCCCTCTTATGAGTGGTATATACCCTATCAAAGTATATAAAAAAAAGTTCTGGTAGCGCCGTGACGTAAATTAAGTAGCAATATAAGTTTCTGTTAAATTGCCTTTGACAGCACATAATTAATTTCGTATGCAAAGCGGTGCTTGTCTGCACGGAGGAATTGAAAATTGGAAGAAAGAACCCATCATGGAATGCCGTTGATAATGCTGATGACATTGTTTATGCCGATGATGAGGACGATGATTGCGAGGAGACGGAATCGGGGACGGAGTCTGATAGTTATCTACATGGGCCGTGCCTCATTTGCATATCTGTGTACAGTGGACACACATCACACACACCAAACACACACCCCACCCACCGATGATCCTGCCGTGGCTTGAATCCCACTTTATGCTTGAGCTGGCCCCTGGGATTGTGGATTGTGGTCTGGGGGTCTTCAGCGGTGGGTTTAATGGACGCGTGTGTACCCAATTCTTGACGACCGACGAAGCGGCCTTCGCGTGCGTGACGAGCATTCGCTTAGCGGTCATTGATTGGCCGGTTTGTTGGTTGTTTGTTGTTGCCCATTTGGTTGTTGGTTGTTGGTTTTGGCCAGGTCTAGGCGATGGAGGGCGCCGGCAGCAACAAGTGTGTGAACACCATTAAACGGTGATTAGACCCAGCCACCACACTCCCTTGCCCAGCCATTCGCTCCTCTGCCGTGGAGGGGCACGTCGAGAGGCCTCAATTACCATTACCCCGTGGAGATCGCCGAGGCGATGAACTGTGTAACAATGTGGGCGGTCGTAGAATCGGATCGGGATATGGGAGGGTAGAGATCCAAGATCATTTGTCAAAACCTTTGGGAGGGCCGACACACTCCTGGGGTAGTTTTGATGGCCAGAATAGATCATTTCACAAAGATATTCTATTCTATTTTCTAGGGGATGGATCATATGCACTTGATCTCTCTTTTACTAATGACTTTATTATTAAATGGTATAACTTACCTAACGATCCGAAACAATTTTATATATTTCATAAAATGTTTAAAGTACTATATTTAGAGGTATAGTGGTATAATTTATTAATCCGCAATTTTTATCAAATGTTGTGGGGGAAATTCCCTGCCATAACGTGTCTAATCAAGCTTGTGCCATATTAAGAAAATGAATGAAATTCAACTGTAGTTGAATATGTAACTTTTCCAGAGAATATAATAACTTAAAACTACGCAGTTAAAAGTGTTTGTCATTTTCCCTAAAAAGATGTTCCCTCATCATTCAGAGATGTAAACAATATTTATCTTAGACATAGTACCATCAAAATAATACTTCCCCGATTTTATCAATATTATTACACAGATCATAAGGGAAAAACAATAAACAAGATAGTCGACATAACATTCAATGATGCTGGTTGGGGACAACTGCTCCCCAGACTGCAGACATGCCAATTAAAGCTAAAAAGCAGGTTAGTCATTCAAGCAGAACTGGCACATCGTAGAACTTTGTGGGCCACATAAACAAGTTTTTTGTTTGGCCCGGTGATAAGAGGCCCTGCCTTATCAGCGAACCATGGCTGATACACTATCTCAGGTGAGTAGCTGCGGAGAGCCATAAAAATATATAAAAATCAATGGAACTTCAGACAGTCACAGCAATTGAAATCAATATCTACTGAAGTGCGAACGCATTCCGCGGAAATAAATAAAGCAAACTTGAAATAAATTATAAAAAACCTAAAAATGATGAACCAAATTGTAACACTCTGCTGCCTTGTTCTGGTGGCTTCCGTATCCGCCAACACGGTTTCCACCAACGACACCGACTGCCCCAAGTTCTGCCCCTCCCTGTACAAGCCGGTGTGCGCCACTGACGGATTGAACTACAAGGAATTCGCCAGCGACTGCAACCTCCTGAGCCACAACTGTCGCCGCGAGAGGAACAGCCTGCAGAGTAAGTCCTGAGATCTCTCTAAGTCCCGCAAGTCCATTCTGACTAACGATAACCCATCTGTAGCTTACGCTGCCACTGATGCCGCTTGGTGCAGCTCGGAGTTCGTTGAGAATCTGCACGAGAAACTGGGCAACTTCAAGCTGGAGGTCCAGGAGTGCTTCAAGCCCTGCTCGATGATCTACCAGCCGGTGTGCGTTACCAACGGCAAGTACCGTGCCGAGCTGCCGAACTCCTGCCTGCTGGAGAACTTCAACTGCGCTCTGCGGGTCAGCGGCGCCCAGCCTGCCGAGAACTTCCGCATTCTGCGCGACCAGAAATGCTAGGAGCGATCGATCGTAAAACGGAACAATACAGGCCCATTCTTTGTTCGCAATAGTCCTTGCTTTTGACTCGAGCAAAAATATATATCTTGAAACCCAAGATGGACAAGTAAACGACTTGTTAATTACGGGGTTCACGGTGGGAGGTGGCAGCGAAAGTGAAAAGACGTTCTTAACAAGAACAGGGGCTTAGGTTTGGTTAAAAGGCAAGATTGGTGACTCGGATAGGGCGAAATAGGCGTAGAGAGAGAATGTTTACTTGAAATTGCCAAACTCGATCTTTACAATATTGAAACTAATATTAATTCTGGCAAAATGTTTACAAAAAGTGACCTATATTTAAAGAGTATAGCTATAAATAGCTATACTTTTATCTTTACTTTCTAGCGTTACAAAATATCAATGATAAAAATAATCAAAAGCTATATAGTACTATCAATACTATTATATATTAATATCAACTAATCAACAGCTACACATATGAATATGACTATGAATATATGAATATAATGAGTATGAGTATATGAATACAATACCTCACCTGTATTACCTGTACAGGATATGCGGCATCAAATAAAGCTTTGAGGTAATGTTAAAACTTCCATAATGTATCACCTGAGAAAAAAAACAGTTGCTACATCCTTTGAAAGATGATACCTTTTTCAATAGCTCCAGCTTCTTCTTATCCACTTGCTTTGCAACTTTTTCATAAAAGCCTACTCCTTAAGATTCCTTCATCTGTCAGGCCTCATTAGGTTCCACTCACAATATCGCTTTCGTTATCCTTTACTCTGATCTTGGCTCTTCCTGTTTTCAAAGACTCAATAATCCTCCATACATTTTTGATAGGTTATATTATATTATATATAATAACAATTATATAATAACAATTTCTTATCATTTATATTCTTATATGTTTTTATATTCAAGTTAAAAAATATCATAAACCATTTATGAAAAAAATATTTATGTATATGTACATATGTATAATTCCATGACCTTATCGGCCTCTATTTTTATACCCTTGCAGAGGGTATAATAATTTTGGTTAAAAGTGTGAAGGGGACATATCCTGCCATATAACTGATTGATGGGAAATGCCATAGCTTTTGTGATTTTTAAGTTAGAAGGATGATGTTTTCTAAAGATACTTTTGAGCCATTTTTGGCAAACTAACCCGATCTGACAAATTTCATATGGATCGGCCGACTATACCCTATAGATATTATTAGATATATATCTAACTGCATAACTGGGTAGGGTATATCAACATCGACTCCCTACCCAGTTTCCTTTAATATTATGAGTGTTTTGAAGCTCCGCCAAAACACAAAACCAAAAAACCAATAAGTATCTAGCCATATTTTGATAAAATGTGTTTATATTTTGTTTTATATGCAAATGAATATCACATTAACAACGGTTAGTATTGCGCAGGAAAATAAATAAATGAAATTACAATATTTTGAGGTGTAGCCCCTCTATGTGATTGAGATCGGTTCGGTGATGATTGATTCCTAATTGGCTAACACAGAGTGCCGGGGAGTTGGCTGAAGCTCTGACACAGCCAAGCGTGCAGGAGATCGTCGTCCACTCGCTCCTGGGAGTTGGCCCAAAAGAAGGTGCCGTTATCTGTGCTAAGGTATTGCAGTGGCAACTGCAGATCCCAGAAAGCGCTGGGCAACTGTGTTGCACTAGTGGCACTGCTGTTGCTGTTGTTTGTGTTGATGTTGTTGTTGATACTGCTACTGCTGCTGCTGCTACTGCTGTGGTTGTGATGCGTGTGCTGGCAGTTACGTCCGTGCTGACAGTTTCGACATCCTTGGGCGCTGACCTTCTCCACGAAGACACTGCTGATTAAGGTGGGCGTGTTGGGCGGTTGCATGAGTGACACCTCCTCCTCCAGAGGCTGGGTGCGCAGTTCCAAGCCATATTTGTGGACGAGCTCCTCGGGAGTTGACTTGCTCTCCGGCTCCTCTGGTGCTGGCTGCTGTGGCTGCTGTTGCGACTGTGTGTTGTTCAGGTCCACGTTGTTGGGATGGGCCAAGGTCAGGTGGGTGGGTCGACCCTTGCCACCCACTGCCAATAGCCTGCGAAGAGGCTGCCAAACTTTGCGCATGCGCCGCACAGATTTCGATGTTGAATCCGCCACTGTCACTGTGGATGTGTTGCCGCTGGCGGTCAGGTTTTTCGTATCCAGATACATGGCTGGGGCTTTGTGGAGCTTGTAGCTTTTCAGTTTGTTGGTCGTTTCTGTAGTGTGTTTGGCTTGTTTCTGCAGCGAGTGTTGCGTGTGCGCACCTCGCGAGTGCTGGTCGTTTACTGATGCTGCTGCGCCGGCGTCGCTCATATTTATATATGAGCCGCTGTCGCTGCGCTGCCGCTGGCCAGTCAAGAGTGAAATCGTATGCCGGCTGATCTCACGAGCACCAGAAGAAGCAGCAACAGCAACACCAACAGCACCATCAAGCACCGTACGAAATTTGAGTGCACTCTCACACACACACACCGGGCGGATGGTGAGGGTGAGAGGTGAACCAGGGGCAGAAGTAGGGGGCAGAGGCAGGGGCAGGGGAAAGGTGCTCGGTACGGGAACCATCGTTTTATGTGCGCGTACGAGTATTTCCCAAATAAATTCCAACAGGAATCCTCCACAAGCCACTTCTTCTGTGTGTGTACTTTTCCCATGCACGTACAATCGACAAGGGCCGGTTGATGAGTTTTGGCTGCAGGTAGATGAAGACCAAGACACTGCACAGTGGTGCCAAGCCATTCAAATTGGGTCTATAAATGCATATAGCTAATATATTTATATATTTTGATATGAAGTTCTTCATTATAAACTTGTTAAAACTATGCTGTCAAACATATTGAAGTATTTATAATTCTACAGTATAGTATTATAGGTTTAATGAAAGATAGAAATTAATATATATTAATATAGATATATAATAAAAAATAGGAGGTATATCTTGAGGGAAGTGGGTCTATATCTTGACTGAAACTAAAGAAATAAATAGAAACCCTTGTCTAATATTTACTTGTTCAATAAGAACAACCTTAGTATTTTATAATAAATACATCCTCTTGCAGTACAGGATCTTCTAAGATTACTCCTCATAATATTCATTTAAAATAACTTTAAAAATCATTCATAAACCACTGTGCATATAGCCTGCTCGTCATTTATGCACGACTGACTTTGTTTTCACATTCACACGGTACCCACGGACCGGAGAGGGCCCAATAGTACATGGGTTGTTGTCCGGCCTGGCTAAGGGGATTGGGATCGGGATCGGGATAGGGATTGGGAGGGTTTTGCCACAGTGCCGTAGTAGCATGACTGGAAGAAAGGGGCCTCGCCAGCACCTGTTCCCTTCGCCGAGCGTGGGACTAAGACGCTGCCTGTATTTCCGTCCTGGGGAACAAGAAACCGAAAAAGCAAAAGGCGCAGGCGTCGCCGTTGTTCCATATCGATGTGCCTGTGATTGTGTGGATGTATTATTGGATGTGGATGTGCAGTGGATGCCTTCGAGTGTGGGAAAGGGCTTATAAGAATTTCACTTGGGTTTTTCGGCTTTTTGGGTACTATTATTGTTTCTGTTGTTGCTTTTGCTGTTGCTTTTGCTGTTATTTCTGTTTCCTTTGCATGTGATTTTGTTTCGGTTGCTGTTGCTGTTGCTGCCGCCGGGCGGAGCAGCTGTTGTTGCTACTTGTTGGCCTGTTTGTTGTCATTTATAATCAAGGCTCGGAGACCCCGGCGCTGATAAGTTCATTTCCAAAAAGGGACTAGTGGATTATGACATGCTGCGGTTCACACGCTCCGATCTGAGAACAGGAATGGGAATGGGCTTGGATTCGGGTTTGGGTTTGGGAAATAGTGTTCAGGGGCTTGGAGTGAGGATCTAATGAGGCCGTGACCTCATTCGACCAGCAGGTCCTTGCCGATCGCAGTTTTCCACAAACGCTGTACCGATCGCAGCCTAGCCGCCATAACTAGTTTAGCGAGCTCTGAAACGAACCGGGCTAGTAGAGTTTTATTTTTTTTTTTTAATTTTGTGGCCAAAACTCGTGCCAATCGCGTGTGCACCGCACGCTTACGCCCGAGAGATCTCTCGGCCCGGTTGCCTATGGCCGCTATTAATCTTGCTCGGAGCCGGGCTCCGGACTCCCCGCCCCGAAGTCTCTCCCACTGACCCGCGCACTTTTGCCCCCAATCAGCGTCTCGGCTTTGAACTGCACGTTTGCTAAATTGAAAGCGACTGACTTGGCAACATGAACACTGCAACACCGGCTCTAACTTGCAACTCTGCAACTTGGATGCCAACTCTCCCTGCGATTGTGATTGCAACTCCTTCAGCAGTGGCGAGCTTGTGCCTGGGATTGCACTTTTCATAGACAGAGTCTGAGATTTATTGTTTTGGGTTTTATACTCTATGTTTTATTAGCATTGCTTAAAATAAACAGATATTCAAGAGTATATATAAGTTATATATGTATTATTAAATTATATAGTAGCTTTTATAGTTGAGTTATATATAGTGTTTCGCTTGAAATCTACATCCATTAAGAGCATTAGCCAGTCGTGGCTTGGTGGGCTCTTAGCTTGTCTTTGCCCATCATCAACTATTTGGCTCTTAAGCTTTTGGTTCACACGACCGGCGATGGCAACAAGTTTTGTGCAAAACTATATATATATACAAGCATATACACATCGCAGACTAACCGACGATATATGACAAGCAATTAGTGTGCATTGAGGTTAGTCGAAAATGGTTTTGCGGTCTGGCCGTGTCTTTGCGATTATGTGCGATGATCATTTTGCATATTCGCATTACTCATACGCCACGTGTGTCGGCCGAGTTGAAAGTTGAGGCAGAAACAGCGGCAGAGGCATCTTGAAAGCCGAACCATAGAAATGCCTTGAGCTGCTTAATTGTTATGGCTCCAGTCAGCAGAAAGGCTGAAATACCGAAAGCCCAGCCAAGTCAAGCCGAACGGCTAACGGAAGTCATGGACAGAAGACAAACAAACAGAGCGATTCTGCAGCATCATGGGAAATGCTTAGCCAGGCAAAAAGCCCCAGCCAGAAAATAACTCACAGGCGTCCAACCACAAGTGTCATATTGCTCTTTCTGTTTGCTAGTTGGATGGGATGGTGATAAACTTTGGATCTTGAACAGAAACAGGCACAGCAGCTGCGAATAAAAAAAGAGTCATAAAAAACAGGCAACATTTTATACACTCTGTGCTGACCAGTAGCCCTGGGATCAGCAAATCACAACAAAAAAAAAATATATATAAGACGAAGAAAAAAACAAATCTAAGAACGACAACCGGATGTTAAAGTTTACGACAAACACCATCAACGGTTCTAAAAGGGTTGCTGGATGGGGGCTGGTGGTTGGGGGTTGGTGGTTGTGGGATATGCAAAAAGTGCTTTTATTTTGGAACCCCCAGAGCGACGAGATAGCGAAACTGTAACACTTAATCGATATGCTTCAACGAAAATTCGAGCCAAGTAGAGTCAAAACCATCATAGTGGTTATACACAAAGAGAAATATATTTCAATATACATATATATTATATAAGCTCTTAATGTTTGAGTTAAGTTTGTGGACTTGTTCAAGATATAATCCCTATATCACATATGTTCAAAATTTATGTCACATGCCAGAACTAAGAACTACTTTTAATGGAATATATTATAATATAATAATAGAATAATGTCTATATAGAATCATCATAATTCTATAATTTGAAAAGTTCTAAAGCCATAAAAAAAAAGGTGGCCAAGTAGGATGGGGGAAGTGGTGTGACAATATTCCCATGCTGAAAATGTAACTTTAATAGGCCTCGGCTAGGAACTATTTTTTCACTGTGCAGTTGTCGCAGTCATCATCATCAGCCAAGCATGCGACATAATTGCGCGAGTTAAAGCCAGCACCCCACTTTACCCCCAGCTGTCCCTGTGGTCTGCCCCCTCTCGACGATCGCCCACTGCCCCCCATCGCTGGCTGACAGTCAACCCGCTTGAAATCAACCAGCAGCAACAGCAACAACATTTCAGCAATCCATCGGATCGCATCACAATCCAGCCATCCGTCCAACGTGTGGGAAACACACGACAAATCTGTTTCCCACGGTCTCGTAAAGTAGGCACAACACAGCGCAACTATACACACACAGATACACACTGACACCGAGGGACTCTTGGGAGACCCACAATCGGCCTGATGGCAGTAGTCGAGTAGGCTCCCCCATGTCTCCCAGTAGGTGCGAGCGAGCGAGACGAGGCCGGAGATCGGCGGAGAGTCGGCTTCGACAGCGAATGGGAGCCGAGCACTGTCATCATTGACAATAAGTGTGGCATGGTCGAGGGTGAGCTGAGGGGCACCACCAGGCCGCCGCGTCGGAGCTCCGGTGCTGAGAGCCACGCGCAGTTGCCGCTGAGAATGATATCCAATCCGAGCACCGACTGCCGACTGCAGATCGCCGACGGCCGACAGCGGGCTCCCTCTGCAATCAATTGAAGACGACGCGCGCCAGAGCACAGCCACAGATACAGATGCAGATACTCATACGCCATGTAGGCGCACAGTGGTGCAAGGCATACAAAAGGGAGGACAAATATGCAACCTAATCAAGCCCTTATTTAGAAAATTTTAAGATTTTAAAGATTAGGTGCTTTTATGGTTTATTTTTAAATACAACAGTATTTACTTACAAAACACAAGGCATTCAAAATTAATAGCATACATTTCGGCGCCAAAGTTTGGAAAACATTCAACCCAATAGAATAATTTTATTAATATACACAGTGTTATAATGTACAAAGGTTTACTATATGTACACTTGCGATAATTTTCATATATTAAATATAAAAAAAAAATTTTCACATTTCATTTTTTGTTCATTTTATGTTTATTTCATCTTGTTGATTTAGGGTCACAGAATTTCAAGGATGTTTTTTCAAGGAATTGACAGATTTTAGGAATTATTGGGTTTGGCGACCCAGCTGGTAAAGAATTATTATATCTATTTTTCTTGTTAAGCCTTCTCATTTCTATTAAAATCGCCAATTTTCTATAGAAAAAGGACCATTTCTAGTAAACGCATCCAGACTAAAATTTGTATAGCATACTTTTCTGCAATTACAGAATAAGTTAAAACACGTGAAAATTACAAACTAACTTTTAATTATGTAAATATTATTTGTTTATTATATTTATATTCTAATTAAATAGTTTCCTATTTTTTTTTACAACCTTAGACCACTGTAGCTCCGTTCGAAGACTATGAGACCAACCCCCAACCAAGGCTTACAGTAGCCTCTCTTTATGCCGCTACCGATCCGACTGAAAGGCGGCCTCCTGGGCGAGTGCATGGGAATGTGTGAGTGAGCCGTGATGCGGGAGCTTTGTGCCTGTGTCTGGGAGAGCAGTGAACTGGAGAGCGTGACTGCCACACGGGTCGTATAAAAGTAACTCTGGGAACTAGTTTGCCACTCATTTCGTAAACGTGCCGCCTGTTGAACGCACCGCAGTCGAGGGAACGCGCAACGCACGCGCTCCTATCTCGTAACACTAAAAAACGCATATGACATTTTAAAATCTGTTGTGATAATGTGCAGTTGAGATACTTAGAAATCGAAAAAACAGAATCCTTAAATTTAACAAATCAAACAAATCATGGTCATGGAGATGTCCAAGACGTATCAGTACCGCAAGGTGATGAAGCCGCTGCTGGAGCGCAAGCGCCGGGCCAGGATCAACAAGTGCCTGGACGATCTCAAGGACCTGATGGTGGAGTGCCTGCAGCAGGAGGGCGAGCATGTCACCCGGCTGGAGAAGGCCGATATTCTCGAGCTAACAGTGGATCACATGCGAAAGTTAAAGCAGCGCGGCGGACTTTCGCTTCAGGGAGTCGGGTCCGGTGGTGGTAATAGCCCACCCCCCGCAACGAGCACGGCGCACGTGGAGTCGTTTCGCTCCGGCTACGTCCACGCAGCCGATCAGATTACGCAGGTCCTGTTGCAAACGCAGCAAACCGATGAGATTGGCCGCAAGATTATGAAATTCCTGTCGACGCGACTGATTGAGCTGCAGACCCAGTTATTGCAACACCAGCAGCATCAGCCACACCAGAGCCCACAGCATCCGCAATCCCTAGGCCGACTAGCCTTCCCGCTTCTGGGTGGCTATGGACAGGCGGCCGCCGCTGCCGCCGCCGGCTACAACGCATTTCTGGCCGGCAAGGACGAACTAATTGACGTGACCTCTGTTGACGGAGCGGCGATGTCGGAGACGGCGTCGGTCAGCTCTCACGAGTCCGGCGCCTCGGAGCCCGTCTGGAGGCCCTGGTAATTGGGCGTGACTGCGAAATCAGTCCTGAATCCTATCTAGATTTTATCCTTAGCATTAGCAATCGAAACCCAAAAAGTGGCTATTAATCGTTCAGCAACAAAATCCGTTGTCTTCCAAAGTAAATCATTTTAAACATAGTAGACCGGAGCCGACTTCCAAATCGGTTTCGGATTGTTTTTGAAATACTTTTTAGTATTAGTCCTGATGAACATAATTTGTAAATTGATTGTTTATTTTCAACTGTGATATAACTACGATGATTAATCAATCGGTGGAGCTTTTAAAAGGGCGCTATTATCCTACTCCTGATTAGCTCGATGCGCTCCTTTCTTCGTATATATAAGCTTTAAATAATTTATAAATGTTAATTTATGGTTAATTGAGAGAGCAAATGATGTAGAAATAGAAAACCCAAAATAAAATAAATTAATAAAATTGCAAAAACTTAAATCTTTTACTTTACTTATATTTCAGGAGTTTATTGGAAAAATTGAAACAAACAAAAAATCTTTTCTCATCAAAGCAATGTCTATTTTGCAATAGACCCACTACTAAACAATTCCTAAAAATTCAAATTAGATTCGAATAATATTTTATATCTATTAACTTTAAACCAAGAATAAACAGATGGAAGAAAAATGCAACCTTTTGTAATCAGCCCAAAGCCAGAGTAGCTATGGCAGTATCCTTATGAAACTTTGTTTTTATAATTAGGGCTACATTGTATCATAAGTAAATACAAAAAATCTTATCGAAAAGTTTTAATTCTATAAGTTTTTTTTTTCACTAAACTGAACAGTCATAGAACACTTTTTATAAAAGTTTAAAATAATTTCCTATCTATATACTAACATATTGTGTTTCCTTTTTGTTATGCTTGCTGAAAAGAGCAAATCTTGAAGTGTTACAGTCATTTTAGAGGAATTTTTCAAAACACCATTTTGAACAAATATGTAATCAGTTTTTATCGGTCTAACATTGTTTTTTTTTTATCCCAAAAAAAAAACATTTTTTATACTCTAGCAGAGGGTATTAAATTTTGGTCAAAAGTGTCCAACGTAGATATATTTTTAACCAGGTTCATCTCCTGAGTCGATATAACCATGTCCGTCTGCCTGTCTGTTTCTACGCATCTAGTCTCCCAGTAGTAAATCTATCTATTAAATCTATCTAAATTCTCATAGAGATCGGCGAACTATATACGATCAGATAAGCCGCTAACTATCTGCAAGAGTATATAAACTTCGGCTTCGCCCGAAGTTAGCATTATTTTCTTGTTTTTGGCTACCTCCTTAAACCGAATGGGGGCCGCGACAATTAAAAAAAATGTAGACTCAGAAATGTATTCCTTTGCAGAACTCATTTAATATAATAGTAAGCGGAAATAATTTGTTATTAATCGAAGATCCAATTATGTTAATTGGAAAGGAGATGCATCAGCCACAATGTATGCAACATGTTTCCGACTCATCGCTGATTCAGTCTCATAAGTAGATCATCTAATTGGAAGGAAACTTTATTTACCGAGCCGATCGGCAATCAGCAGACAGGGGACCTACCTGCGAGCCCAGAAACTGGTTGGAACCGAGGCCGAAGATCAACAGGCCGAACAACCCCTGACGATGATCTCCACTACCTGCTGGCAGGTAAATTGATCAACAATAAGACAGAAAAAGGTCCAGGATTGAGTCGGATTAGCCTCCGCTCGTTTTTCGAATGAGTCATGCCAATTAACAAAGGATTTCTTCCCTATTATTATTTCTCGGTTGATTTCTAAATGGAAAATCGCTGGAACAAAGATCAGTAGACACTGCTTACTGTGAAATTATTTTTTTGCCCTTAAAACTGAAAGGATGAAATTAAAACACAGTTCAAATTTCTTTTCAATTGTAAATATATTTTGTTTTGTTTTTTTTTTAAATGTTAAGTAAAATTTATCACAATTTTAGTAAAGCTCTGGAGGTTGTCGGCTTGCTTGTTAATTTTTGTAAAGTGTGGTCAAAAATTAACGGAAGACGTTGATTAAAGCTGGAGATCCCAGATTGGAAGACATGGTTGCGCTGGAGGTGTTGATCTTAGGCCTGAACCCAACGATCCTGGAACTGAGCCACGGCGATTTCGTTGGCGGTGCTGCAGTAAAGGGGCTCGATCAGGTCGTTGTCGGCTGGCAGATCGGAGGCGGCGGTCCAGAAGAAGGTGCCGTGAGCGGTGCGGACGAAGTGAACTGGGACGGTGGGCAGTTGCTCCAGCTCGTAGTCCTCGATGTCGCAGGAGGCGGAGAGGCGCTCGTTGGCTTCATTCTCGCAGGACTCCATGGAAAGGCAGACGGAGGCGGTGGACTCGAGATCGGCGTTGCGGCTGTTCTCAATGGACTCAAGAGACTCCAAGGAGTTGGCTTTGATGGTGTTCTTCAGGTTCTGCTCCTCCTCGACTTGCTGCTGCTTGAAGATTTTCTGCAGCAGTTTCTTGACGCTGTAGGTCAGCTTCTTGTTCGACTTGATGGTCATGGTGTTGGTCTTGTTCTGGCACATTTTGAAGGATTTGTTGTGTGTTGCTGCTGTGTGTAGCTGAGATGTGTACTGTACGAAGCGTTGAGCTCGAATGATGTCTGGTCCTCCGGTCGGGCTGCCTTTTATACCCGCCAGCCAGGACGACAGGCAACAGGAGAAACCCAAACTCGAAGCGAACACAAGCAGGTCACAAAACACCGAGTGTGGGAAACTACAAGGATACGTGTCCGATGGCCAACCAGAAAATCCTATACACCGCATGGCGAGCAACAACAAAAACGGCAGGTGTGTTTTCAAAAAAGGGACTGCATCGGCATTAACCTGCATGCGTTGGAGTGTGACGGCATGTCATGTTGCTCCCCTCGCACCTGCTGGCAGTACGGGGCAATTTTATCCTGCTGCAGGATCGTGAGAAACGAGACTTTCCATCAGTTCCCACAGTCTTTATTCGAAAGGATCCTTTTCTGAAAAGGAGATTCATTTTTTTTCTTTCTGCTGATCACTTTTGGTTTTTATGTGCACTTATCCTGTATATTTTTTGGAAATGAGAGCAAGCGAGACACAAGATGGATCGAGTGGAGGGGGGCGGCGATGGAGCGAGGGGGCGGGGGAAATCCCTTTTCCATTTCTCGAACACGTGTGCAGCTCGAGAACGTGGGAGAAAATTTTCAATTTTCAACGCTCGAACTGAAGCAAACAATTAATGGTCCTGAAGCCAGGACCAAGGAGATCACATAGATCTCAATAGGCAAACAAACGTAAAATGGGATTCTGGAGGGGGGATCGAGGATGGGATGGGACTCAGTTGAGGGACTTAATGCGCTGTAATTTGAAATTTATCAAACTGTATGTGGAGGCGAGGCGTTGCCCAAAAAAAAGGGAAGGAACGAAGTCTCGAGTCGAGAAAAAAGTCTCAGGAGTTGGGGGACAAGGATCGTCGACGAAGGAGTTGCTTTTAATTTCTGTT
Source organism: Drosophila ananassae (assembly GCF_017639315.1). Lineage (NCBI taxonomy): Eukaryota > Metazoa > Arthropoda > Insecta > Diptera > Drosophilidae > Drosophila > Drosophila ananassae. The sequence goes on along the minus strand of NC_057927.1, from coordinate 11,373,974 downwards.
GCTGATGGCACACAATTAGCAGGGGACCGGTCCCCTTATCCCGAATCTTATTACGGGGCATTCTCTGTGCCCGTGAGGGGCACACATAAAAAAATGAAAAGAAGGAGGAGGAGCAGGAATGGGAGGAGGCGAAGGATCACGAGGATCTCGTTGGAGGAGCACACGTACAGCGAGCGTTTGTACCTTTTGTGTGTTTCTCTTTTTTATTTGTAGTTTTTTTGGACGCGTGATGGCGCGTGAGGAGCTGATGCCAAGTTTCCCAGGATTTGTCTGCTTTTTGTTGCTTTGCTCCTTTTGGGCATCCCAGGCGTACTTAATGGATTGTCCCTTGACTTAACCATAAATATTTGGAACCCGGTGTGAGTTGGGACAAATTAAGTAGGGATCCTTGGTGAGAATCTGTAGGCTGGCGTTAACAGGTCCTCGCAGTAGTTGGCCTGTATTGCACGATCTATTGATCCTTTGTGGAGGTGATGATAATTATATGGTTGAGATCCTTAACGGATAGATCCTTAACAGAAGATGGGGTTAATTGGGTAAGGAGTTCTTTTATGTTTTCTAAGTTTTTAGTGGGGTCCTTTTATTATTGTGATTATACTTTTATATTATTTAACTTAAGAAAGATAATGAGTTGCAGAAAATCTTAAGGAACTATCTTTTTGCTATATAAACTATTACATTTTTAATAAATATATCCAAACTAAGTAAAAATAATGACACATTGAAGTGAGAAAACTATGAAGACAAAAGGAACCTTTCCCCACAAAGGACACGTTAAAGTTTCGATTAAGAGATCAACAGAGATCAGTAAAACCCTAAACCCCAATACGATAGAGAATCAAGTCAATAGAGAGGTAAAATATTTCTATAACGTCCCTGATATTTTATCTCAACAAGAACAGCCTCCAATCTGTTCAGTATCCTTTGCTGGATAAGCAATTCCAAATTATTAAATTGCTTCTCGGAAACTGACCTTTATAGCCTGAGGATAAGTCTCCCAGTTCTTGGTAACGCTTTTGGTTGACTCATGCTACCGCATTATTCGGGCCTTATTATGCACGGGGATTGTGTTGATCTAATTGTGTTTTTGGTCCTTCGGTTGTGATTTTATATTTTCGGTGGACTCACTGCCCCCGTATGCCCTTCTGATGGACATTTTGTGTTGTTTTTTGTCTTCCAATTTTATTGTGTGCCCACGTGCAGACCCAAAACAAATAAAAATACCCAGTTAACCATTTCGATGGGAAACCAAAGCCCCGCTGGGGGTCCCAACAGTGGTTTTTTTGGGTGACTACTGTGGTGTCTGTCTTCCCTTTTCTCCTTGGTCTTCTTTTTTTTCTTCTCTATCTTCCAGTGAAATCTTTGCTCTGTGCTCCGCTTGAACACGTGCACTGATTTCTTATCGTTGCTCGATCATTAAAGGTTCCAAAGTGTAGATTAGCCCGACGCACACAAAAAGCAGAGGAGGGGGGGAGCAAAAAAAAAATAAAATATAAAATCAACCTGACCCTGGCAGTCCATTGTCTCCCGGCCAAGTGTTCCAGGGGGGTGGGAACGATCGTGTTTGTACACGTGACGACCTCGTTTCGTTCGCAGCAGGGTGTTATGGTTATACGGAACATTTCGAAACCCCGACCCTGTCACGTCCGTCGAACGATCCGCCCTATTCCTATCCACCTACTGGCCACCTTCTTTTCTGGCCATAATGTGCGGCAAGTGCGAAACGTGAGCAACTTGCGATCGTGAAAATTTCACACATGGCAGTGCCGGCGAAGGACAGGCGGGAAAAGCCAGTCGCTGTCACCACACCCACCGATCATTGAGGTCTTCGCAGGTCCGGTTACACGGAGCAGGACTTTCCACACCCGGGCGAGAGGACCTTCTCATGTGTCCAGTTACCAAATCTGTTACGGTATTTCCGTTTACATCCTCCGCGGTGGACAGCGCAAGCGCAAACTTCAAACGATGCCTTCTAGAAACATGAACATCCGACAGATGAGTAATGCCTGATTGTGTGTTGTTTGTTTGTGCCCATGCCTTTGGGCTGCTTTTGATTAAATATTTTTGTATATATTTATACCCTTGTAAAGGGTATTATAATTTTGCTCAAAAGTTTGCAACGCATTGAAGGAGACATCTCCGACCCCATAAAGCATATATACTCTTGATCAGAATCTGATAATCATGTCCTTCGAGAGCTCAAACTAATATGTTTTGCTAAATTTCGGAAAAGAATTTCGGAAGGATGACACAACTTTGGTATTTTTGCTTTCTTTTTCTTTCTTAGAAAATTTCTTTCTCATAAGGATCGGCCCACTATATGCGATCCGATATGTATCCGATCCGAAATTAATAATATAAACTGCTTGTTAACTGCAAGGGCATATCAACTTCGGCTCCGTCCGAAGCTAGCTTTCCTTTCTTGTTGTAGGACTTAGTCGATTGTTAGAGACTTAGTCGGTTGTTAGAGATTCTTATAATAACCCAACTTTAGGAAAATTTCAACATAAATTTGATTAAGAAGAGCCTACATACTTTTTATGTTATCACTTTCTGCGGTTTTCCGCCCTTCCGTTATTTTTGTTTTATTAATAAAAGTACGAAACTATGATAAGCCATATATATTCATAAAAAATCATATCAACTTTGTGGTCCCGAGTCCAACACATGTTAAAAATACTTACATAAGTATATGATTTAAGAAATGGTTTCGAACCAGCAACCTTATCTAAGAACAGAAATAAAATTATAAAAAAGAAACATTTTTTTAAAGTGGATTAGCTATTGTATTTTTGTTTTATTTATTCAATAAAATATTTATTTTTTTAAAGAACTGTATCTATAAATTTGTAATTCTTCATCAGATCGTTGACAATACCGTATTCTAAAGAAATTAGTTTTAAACGAACTCTAAACTGCGGATTCTCGAGTCTAGACCAACGTGGCGGTTTCTTTGGTTTTGTAATGATAAAATAACACAGACACTAATCAGTGTGGTGATACAACACATGTGGGGTCCTTTTTGTTATCAAATTACATTGGAGGAGACGTGCACTTGACACGAGACAGTGCGACATGTTTTAAGATCTTTTATTTTAAATCTTTTTCAGTTTACAAATTAGTATGTGCGATGGTACGCCGCATATGCATACGCGGGAGGCCAGTTCCAGGAATCCTATGGCCGTTGTCATTGTTGGTTTAGGATATCATCGGATCCATAGTCCGGGCCAAAAGGATCCCCTACCGCCGACGCCGCCCATCACTCAGCACGCACGTGCAGGACACAAAAGGGGTCGTAATTGACGGTTTAACTCGATGGGTACAGGACCTCCCCCGAGCCATGAAAACAAAAAACAATACGATATATGAGCCCCGGCCAGTATGCAGATTCGATAACATAACACCCAGCAACACGTGCACCGCAGTGTTAAACTGTCGATCGAGGCGTAGACAGGTTCCAGTTTTACTTTTTTGTATTATTTTTTGTGGCATGCCACTCAGGGGCGTCGCCTGACCAAGGATATGCCTGGATTCACAGTTCAGGGACCTCCGACTTGGCCTCTAGAGAGTTTCGTCTGCCTGGAAGGTGGTACCAAAGATCTTGTTTGGATCATTGTTCATCAGGTGAGGGAGGGATCTCTAAATCTCTAGGCTTTCATCCATAAAATGGAATGTTATTCTAATGAATTGGACCTTTGGAGGATTCTTTTGAATTGGACAGTATTGGAATATCAGAAAAACAATTCAATAAACCCCAAAAGTCTTCACAGTTTTTATTATATTTTAATAGCTTCAAAATTTAATCCATTCACCCCCTTTTTATGAAACAAAGACCTTGTAAACGATAACATTTCTTATTTGACTTTGAAACTTTGAAAGACTTTGAAATCACACCAACAATTGTGTGTAAAAAATAAAGAACAAATATAAAACAGTGGTTCTGTACAGTTGTGATTTTTTCCCTAAATTTTCCAAATAGTAAGATATGAGGTAATAATAGATTTTCATAAATTATGATTATTTTAAAATCCATAATACACCTTCTATAATACCATCTCTTATCCCTAATTTGAAAGCATTGCCCAATAAAAAGATAAATATTTGAGTTTTTAGTTTTTTTTAATACTATTAAAGCTGTTGAGATGTTTCTTAACTCTTAAATCTTAATAAAGTATTAAAGCTTGGGGTTTTCTTATAAACTAGGTAAAGCTGTTATCACAGTGTTAACGATTCAATTGGAAGACATGATTCGTTGTTGATTGTATGGTTGATGGAAGACAGGATTTGATGATTGCTGGCTGATGCTGATGATGATGATGATGAAGGATTACCAGGGACGCCACATGCTGGAAGACTGAGCTGGCTTGGGGCTGACGGCGGCCTCAGACTCCTCAGTGTCGCTGTGATAGCCAGAGGAGGCGGGGCTGAGGGGGCGAGAGGCGGATTCCAATTGAGTTGCCTGTTGCTGGTGCTGATCGGCCTGCAACATGCGCTGGAACTCGACGCCGAGGTGAGTCATCACTGTTTTGCCAACGTCAACACTCATTGCCGGGGTGCAGGCCATCACTCGGGAGATCTCGCTGACGGCGTTCATGTAGCCATTCTTGAAGCTATCCATGGGAAGCGGGGAGACTGGCGCCTGCTGCTTGACGACCTCCTTGCGCATGAAGACGAGGGCAGCCTCGAGCATCTCGGCCTTGTCCATTCGCAGGATGGCGTCGTCGCCCTGGAACTCGGCAACAAGTGTCTTCAGTGTGTCAAGGCACTTGTTCATGCGGGCCCTTCGCTGACGCTCCAGAAGAGGCTTCTTCACCTTCAGATAGTGCTGGGTCTTCGAGACGAAGGCGGTTTGGTTGCTGTTTTGCTGTGGAGCCATTTTTGTAGGGTTTGTGTTTCGTTTGTTTCTCAGAGGACGAGAGAAGATGTGTACTGTTTGCAGGATGCTGCTCGAATGATGCTGAATCCGACTGCTGTACCGGCTTTTATACCTCAGCCCCGGCAATCGGAAGGTCCTGGCTGGAGGACCTGCTACCTGCGAGGACTGTAAAGATCTGGAAATCTTATTGCTGTGCGTGCGTGGGAAAGGAAATCGTTTTGAGTCTGCTTTTCGTGGGTCCTCCTGCTTTGTTATTCTTTTTTTTCTTTCTCATTTCATTGTCTAGCCAAGGAGTGTATGTCCTGGAGACCTATTGTAGCTGCAATTAAACCGTAAAATGCTGGCCAAGACGTGAGAACGTGGTACGAGGAACCCGGGGCAATTGTCTGCGACAAACTGATTCGGTTTGGGCCACCAAATGAAAATCAAACTGTGTAAAATTGTAATTGTCCTGTTGTGGCTTATTGATCTCTCTGGCTCCTTCAAAGGTAACAAGAATCTTCTTGTTCTAAGGATCTCAGAGTCTCATGCCCAGGATCATAGCCCTAAAATGATCACTCTTACTTTTAAAACCAAAAATAATATAGTTAAACAGTACATACTGCCAAATATATTCTAAAAATTTAAACACTTAAATTCTCAACATTTATAGAGCATAATCTTATTACATTAAGTAGATTTTTTCAGTCTTCCTCCCTAGATCCTAACCCATAAATCGTAGCCTAATATTAGGGAGGTCTGATTGCAACACTCCCCGAGCAACCCTTACTGTTAACCCCAATCCCTATCCCAGATCCAATTCGAATCCCAGATCCCGAGAAAGTGGCAGTCACCACGCAGGTCTTGTGAGGGGTCTTCGGTTTGTTTTGCTCGATTTTCATATCGTGAGAACCGCTCGACGCGTCGTGTGTTTCCCACGCGATGTGCACACCTGCCATTTAAGACGCTTATATGGTTACGATTACAAACACACTGGGGGACTGGGGGAGAAATACACTCCGACACAGATACAGATCCGGCGAAGCACAGAAGCAGCAACCAGATGAGGGCACTCTGTCGGCACGCATTTATTGCGCCGGCGCGACGCTTATTATCAGGCCCAAGTAGCAATCGTCGTCGTGTGACTGACTGACGACTGACTGATGGACTGACTGATGGACTGACTGGCGGACTGTCAAATTGACTAACCGACCGCCCGACAGTCGGCCCAACTGATTGCTGGCTGCTTTACTTTAGTTTTCGCTCTTGTCGTTGTCATTGACGATTGTTTAACTTAAATTACCGACCAGACGGTAGCCGCACTTGCAGAAAAAATTAGCATGGATTAGGGGTTTCATAATCCTCTTTGAAATAAAAGATGTCCTTTAAAGTACGCTCTTGTTTTTTATATATTTCAAAAAAGTTCTGAAAAAGTAAATAATATTTTATGATAATTTTTCCAAGTGCATGGAAGCTTATGATTATAACCAAGCGAGAGCCAGTGGTTTCCGAGGAACTTGTACGCAATAGTTATTTGTACTTTACGACATGGGCTAATTGAACGAACGCACCCGCAGAAGAAGTTTAACGAGCGCAGTCCGTCAAGCTGGCATTGATTGGACTTGGGCGAGGTATTCGAGGGGAGACCTGATCCCAAGCCATGGCTTTGGGATTGTCAATGGGCAATCAAATCATTAATGGTCCCACAACGCCACAAGGTGAGTGAGAATCCCCAGTTGCCCGCTGACAGTTCCGAGTGATCGTTAGCTACTGGTTGGATATCAATGATCCATTCAGGTGACTGATCGCCGGCTGTGCAGCACTTTAATGCGAATTATTTTTGCCATGAAGCTTGGGGCCAATCCTTTCAGGGATTTATGTTGGTACGACCACCACCATCACAGCCACATCGGAGCGGCAGTTTGTTTGTCAGGTAAATGTCTTTGACAAATGTTAGCACAACAATAAATTAGCTAGACGATAAGTGGACAATTGTTGTCAGACATTAGCACCGAGCCAACAATCCGTGGGATGCTTTGGATACCTTAGAATTAGCTTGGTGACGAATGGCTACTTCCTGGTGGTGATCTGATGGTTCTTGGTTTAAACACATGATGGGAAAAGTATGCGAGAAGTGGGTTATAAACAGGTAAGATTAAGATACCTTCTCAGTTACTCTAATTAGAATTCTATAGTACATATTTAATTTGTCCATCCACCATCCATTTCAAGAGCAATCCAATCAGCGTATCACTTTGCATTCCAAAGCCATTAACTCCTGAATTGTAATCAACCTCAAACGCACTCGTAGCTCGTGCCATGGATCAACCCTCACCCAACCCCCTTGGACAATAAACACTCCAAGTTATGATCCCAGATAAATTCAATTAATAGTCTATCAAAAAACAAGACCACAATTGGAAAGCACCTTGCGGGCAGCATTTCGTGTTATTCTCATACACGTGACCAACCCACGGCCAATCAGAGGAGGAGCACTTGTCCTCCAGACGCCACGCGAACGGCAGGCGGCGACTAAGCTTTCCGAGCCGGCAAAGCAAACATCAATCAGGTGGAGAGCGATTGGGAATGGGACGCGTGACCCGACTGCGGCTGTGGCGGCGGCGGCGGCGGGCGAAGCAATTAACCAAAGTTGAACCAACTTACCGGCAGGAGCAGCAGAGGCAGCCGAGGCAGCATCAGCAGCAAGTGCAATATGTGTCAAAACCCAGTAACAACCACCACCACCATTCGTACCACCACCACCACTGCCACTGCTACCACCACCACTGAGGCATCAAAATGAGCGGGGCTGTGGCCTAAATTGCAAACAGCTGCCACTCGAACCGTGGGATACTTTTCCCCTAGCCTCAAAAAACGAGATACGCTCAGGATAGGGGAAGGGCCTTCGCTGTCGAACCTTATCCATGGGAACCACAACTGCTCAACGCTCTCAATATTTACTCTGTGCGTTCAGTATATTGAAACAATATATAAAAAAAAAAGAACGGACGAGGAAAAAATGGAAAGGAGTCGGGGTGAAACGAGATTATCCTGCACGTGTTGAGCTTGCTTCGGGGACCCTTGCGCTAAAAGCGTGGCAGGCGAACGTTGGGAGATGCTACTTCTGGTGCTGCTGCTGCTCCTGCGCGGAGTTTGGACATGTGGCAGGCACATGTGGCACTTGTTGTGTTGGGTGGGTTTGCCTGTGGGCTGTGTTTTGGGTGGTGTTTGAGGTTGCCCATCTATAAAAGCCCGCCACTTGCCATCAGCCACAACAGTTGCAATTTGCGAGTCAACACGATAAGAACTCTAATTCGAAAAGTGAATATTCTGAAGAAAAAACTCAAAGCCATGTCGAAGGTTAAGAATCTATTGGCCAAAATGCTGCAGCGTTTCGGCAAGAATACCTCAAATAACGATAGTCAGAGGTACGACAGTCTGGAGGAGATAGCCCAAAATCAGGCCAATGAGCGGATGCTGAGGGAGATTGGAGGACTGGAGGATCACTTGGTGATTTGCTTGGAGACTTCGGCGGGCAGCTTCTATTGGCATTCCCAGTAGCAACAACAGGAGAAACTGGAACAGGAACCACAAGTTTCACAACCAAGGAAGTAGTAACATCGCTGAAACCATATGGAAGTCATCAGTCATCATTGAAGAACCAAATGAAGCAATCACTTGCCACAGAGAGCGCTGCAAGAAGAACCAGCTAAAGCCGCAATAATGGCAACACAAACCCAAAACCGGTAGTTAGATGGGACCAAAACGAATGCCTCAGTGAATGAATGAATACACAACACATATCATCATTCGATGAATGAATGGAGCTACCGTGCGAATCAAGTTGCGTGATGGGGCAGATCCAACAAGTGGCAGACTAGTCGTCAGGATGCAGCCACTCCAGAACATCGGGGCAGACATCCTCTCGTTAGGTGTTAATATTAAGCCATATTAAATATAAAGTACCAGTGTGATATGAACTAAAGCTAGTTACAATAGTCTAGACGAAATGTTATTTAGCATTTAAGAAAATAAATAAGAAATATACAATGAAAACATAATTTAAACTGTTGTCTTACTTTGGTGGCCTGTTAGGATTTCTCAGAGGGCCTATGCCATCACTACAAAACATACTAATTGGATACTAATTGAGAAAACAAATCTTTTAATAGGATTTCTGGCAAATCAATCAAAAGTGAACAAATGTAATTAATAAGCTTGATAATTTGTTAAACATTTCTTAACAATTGATTATTGCTTGTTGTGGTTTTTAAAGGAAAAACTATATTTACAATCAAGTCTAAGCTCAAGGACTCTGAAGGACTTCAGGGCAATATACTTCCGATAAAACCTTTTCTTTAACTCTGATTCAAATAATTTTCATATATCCATGATATCTTATCCAAATCCACTGAAATCAAAGCTCACCCCCTCCTAAATATGAATATATCCCGCATATCCGGGCATCAGTGCTCGCAGCTAATGATAATCGGCCGCCCCGTCATTCCTCACAAAATGATAATTTCCTGTCGCAGATTCTCAGGCATTTTATTTACAAAAAAAAATCCAACTCTTTTTTTTTTGCATTTCATTCAGCTTTTTGCGCATGCCCGGCACATGAAGCTTCTGTAAAGGGCCCTTTGCTTTTTGTTTTAATTTAATTTTTTTGCTACCGCTGCGTGCGTCAGTCGCGCGTTTGGCGTGCCGAGCATGCGCAGAGCGCACACATATTCAATTACACGGCAGCAGCGGCGGCAATGGCGGCAGCAATGCATTGACAATAAGCCATCCCCGTTGCGTGCCCAATGGATGCCCCTATATAAAAAAAATAAGAAGGTATAAAAACAAAGCTGGCCATGTGCAGCTCGAAAAATTTTCTCACACTCGCCACAGAATTGTAACGGCTTGTTGTGCAGCACACTCTCAGCACGCAACGTCCCGTCCCAGTGTCCCGTCCCTGTCTGCCACACACTTCCTGTCAGCATTTTTAAACTGGCCACGTATATTGTTTATATAGTTAACGAATGCGATACATTTAATCTTTAGTGTGTGTCAATTTGCCGTACAGTCATTTAGTTTGCATGTCCCTCGATCCATCGAAACATCCCTTTTTCTGGGTCCCACGATGACGACGATGATGATGATGATGTCCCGACGTGCCCAGGAATACACACAATACACCTATATGTGTATGCCACTTAGCGTTGGCCAGGCCAGGCCAGGCCAGGAGAGCCCAAGTGTTCAACAGAAGCTACAATCCAGCATTCATAATTGACAACAGCAATGCCACACTCACGGGAGTGAAAAGGATACAGTATGGGAGCGAGGGTGAGAGCCCTATTGAGCCCCGACTCTGACAAGAAAAAATTTAATAAAATGAAGGGCAGGTGGTTGTGTTTTTTTACCACTACCCGTGACTCGAACTCGTAGCTCGGTCAGATTTACAGTGGAGCAAGATGCTGGAAAAATATTTAAAAATGTATTTAAAACAATTTTCCCCAAAAACCCATTAAAAAATAAAAATCCATTCACAAATTTATTTTCTAGACATTTTTCCTGGAAATACCAGCCATGAAGTAAAGTTAACCTGCGTGAGAAACTGACCAAACTTTTTCCCATTTTTATAGCAGAAATCCCTAAACCATTAACGAAAACTGCAATTTTCCAAATTCAGGTTCCCAGGACTACAAATTAACCTTAGCAAGTCCAAGCCCAGCATGAAGCACCTTCCTCAAAACTTCCTAAAATGTCCTTAAAAATTCCTAAAATTACAGAGTGCAACCTCAGTACTTGCAGTAGAAGAAGTCCTGCAAGTTAGTCCCTAAACTTCTTAAAACATGCTATGGAAAACCCAGGACAGGATCACCCACCAAATGGTTACTTTCCTGAACATATCCGTACTATCCGTAGCAAGTTATCAATTAGGATGCGTAAAATCCTCAGATACAACCTCACGTAGCTGGAAATACCTTAAAAAACATAGAAATTGCTTCAAGGATGTGGAAAATTTCCATCACATGTTCCTGAGGTTTGGCCCACTGTGCCATGTGCATAAGGGCTCGAAACTCGGTTCGAGCTCGGAGCTCGGGACTCGCACACGGATTACCTCCGATTATAACTTATAACACCAACGAGCGAGAAAAATCTTGTGGGAAACTTGAGGGCAAAGTGTTTCCCACGATTCGAATGTCGGTGGAAAGGAAAACAGAGAAGCAGCATGTGCAACCACCATCATACCACCACCACTGCACCATCGAATCTTCATCCCCTGCCGACTTTGGGATATTGGGATCACAGTCATAGAGAAGTTAATAGGATCTTTCTATTCCTCAAATATATTTAATTTTAACATAATACTTATATTGTCATATTTATTCAATTAAATTTAAATAGTAAGGCTAAAACATAAGACTAGTTTTCTGTATCCTTGTTCTGTGACCTACTATTTCCACCTCGACTGTATCCCAAACTTGTTTGTTAAGAAAAACCTACCACCAAAAATGCAGGCGAGAGGATCGTGTACTGGGCCTGGGCCTGGTCCCAGTGGCTGAGCAATTTGCTCGGCAGGTGATGGCACTCTCTCCGGTTCTCTGCGCGCGCTGAGCACGAGACGCTCTCGCCGGGGGCACGTGCAGCTATAAAAGCGGTGGTAACTGGAGACCGGCCACAACATTCTTAACGCAACCATCGTGCAGTCAACATCTCAGGACTTCCGTCTCATAAGTTCTTCAGCGATTTCTCCTACGAGTTCTAAAAAAAAAACACAAACAAATCCAACACAATGGCCACCAAATACGAGATGTCCAAGACCTACCAGTACCGCAAGGTGATGAAGCCCCTGCTGGAGCGCAAGCGCCGTGCCAGAATCAACAAGTGCCTGGACGAGCTCAAAGATCTGATGGCCGAGTGCGTGGCCCAGACCGGCGATGCCAAGTTCGAGAAAGCCGACATTCTGGAAGTTACCGTGCAGCACCTCCGCAAACTGAAGCAAGCCAAGGTCCAGCAACCTCAGCCGGAGCAGAGCTTCCGCGCCGGATACATCCGGGCTGCCAACGAAGTGTCCCGCGCCCTGGCCTCCCTACCAAAAGTGGATGTTGCCTTCGGCACCACTCTGATGACACACCTCGGAATGCGTCTCAACCAGCTGGAGCAGCCCATGGAGGAAACCCAGTCGATGAACACTCCACTCTCCATCGTCTGCAGCAGCTCCAGTTCCAGCTCCAGCTCGTGCTCTTCCATTAGCCCAGTCTCCAGTGGCTATGCCAGCGACAACGAGTCCCTGTTGCAGATCAGCAGCCCCGGACAGGTGTGGCGCCCCTGGTAAAGAATATCCTCGGAAACCCTCGGGATACACCAGCTTCAACTACGGGCAATCGCGCAATGGATATGCAGCTTTAGAAAATGCTTTACAATGATCCTCATTTATTTGTTACGTTACAAAGTTTTAGACTTTTAAGTTAGGTCTGTGATAGGGCACGCTTTAATAACTTTTGTCAACACCTCAATTGATCAGAAGTCTGTTTTTTAATACATCTTTTTTATACAAATGTTTACTAGTTAAGAGATCTCAATAACTATATAAGAAAAGATACGTATCTGAGAAAAAAGAAATACAAACAAAATATGAACAAAAAATTTATAAAGAATCTTTTAATTTCTTAAACATTGGAAACAAACATTATCGGCCTTTTCAGATGGTTATTGCCTGAATGCGTTGTGCAATTCACAATTGGATTAAGCAATTATTTCAATAGGATGATTTCCAATAGGAATATTTGATGGTATACCATATCAATTTATTTATTAGTTTATTGAATCCCTAATTGTTTTAAACACACATTTGAAACATTTATTAGAAAACACCATCTTCTCTATTAATCTTCCAGAAAACTAAAAACAAACAAGAGGACACTTCTTAAATCCTATTGAAGAACGGATAGTTCTTCTTTTCAACATCATTATTATTTTTACGAATTAGGAGTCGTTATTGTTAAGAAGGGTCCATATTAATATCAATATATTAATATCAATATTAGAGTCAACATATAAATAGGTAAAAATAGGAAATTGTCACCTAATCGCCCAATAATTAGATAATTTAGTCGCCCGATCTTAAAAACTTTCAGATCGTAAAGATCTTGTAAAAAAATGCAATGAAACAAAAAATGAAAAAGAAGATAGACATGTCCTATTGTTTAAATAGGATGTCCTAAAGGGGCAATAGGATACCTTTCGTCCTGATAAGGAGTGAGCATAATTAATACGGTCGGACATTATTCCTCCACTGCTTTACATTAATTCGATTTAAATTGTAATACCCGAAGAGGGTAAGAGGGTATAAAAATCCCTACCATATAGGTAAACATTTACCCAACACCCATTTGACCTTCATAATTACCACCAATTGAAGACCAATCAGAGGATGCAAGGACGTAATGCATAATGCACTCGAGGTGGATGATGAAATTCCAGCACAAAGCCTCCAACTCAACCTCAGCCACGAGTCATGCATGCCGGGCACACTTCCTGCGCCCGACTGACCCACTTGCACCCCAAGACCCCTGCCAACCACCCAACCCAGATCGTGCAACCCATCGACCCAAGGCGCAGCAGTCGCCGAACGAACAACGATCGACAAGGCGACCCGGCATTAAGCCAATATGCCACATCCACTAATTGTGTCCAATAATCACTCGTCGAGGGGAAGTGTGGGAACGGAATCGAGACGAGATCTTGGCTCTGAGGTCCGAGGAGGGCATTATGCCATCATCGTCTGCAGGCATTGATGAAACAATAAGCGAGTAGATGGCACGGCAGGATAACAATGAGCGGCCCACGCACAACCAGATATCCCAGTTCCCCCACCCACCTCCAGGCTCCGATCCCAATACCCATATCCACAGTCATGCCATTCCAAATCAAGCGACAGGATGAGGCAGTGAAGTATGCATTAAGGATAATAACACCGGCCCAGAAAGCAATGCGAACACAGCGAAAACAACGACAGCTGCAAAAATGTGCCCTGATCCTTAAACTCGAAAAAAAAGAGAAGCGAAGCATGTGGCCAAAAGGGAAAACAAACGAGAAAAAATTGTGTGAGAAACTTACTTTCAGCTCGGTTCCCACGCCACGAGCCACAAGGATTGTCCTCCGAAGCGTGTTGCAGCTGTTCCTTTAAAGCGAGACGGCCTACACAGGGCCAACCCTCGAGTGCGAAAGAGAGGTGGGCAAGGTGCGTACAAGAGGGTGGATTTCGGAGCTCGGGGAAAGGTATAAAAGGGAAGGGCCTTCAGAGAGAGGCTATCACTCACGATTCCGCCATCAACAAGGCAACATCCAACGAACCAACTTCGTTGAAACATTAACTTTTAAATCACCTGTACAAAATACGTAAAAACCAAAACATACCAATATGGAATACACCAGCAAGACCCAGATCTACCAGAAGGTGAAGAAGCCACTGCTGGAACGTCAGCGCCGTGCCCGCATCAACAAGTGCCTGGACACCCTCAAGACACTTGTCGCCGAACTTCGTGGCGACGATGGAATCCTTCGCATGGACAAAGCCGAGATGCTCGAGTCAGCGGTGATCTTCATGCGCAAGCAGAAAATCGAGAAGACCGAGAAGGTCGAGGAACCCAAACTCCCCCTGGACAGTTTCAAGAACGGTTACATGAACGCCGTCAATGAGGTGTCACGTGTCATGGCCTCCACACCTGGCATGAGCGTTGACCTGGGGAAATCGGTGATGACGCACCTCGGCCGCATCTACAAGAACCTGCAACAGTTCCACGAAGCCCAAACCGCAAACGAGATCCCTGCCCCCATCTACATGGACTGCACCACCGACAAGGCACCCCTCAGTCCCGCCTCCTCTGGATATCACAGTGACTGCGACAGCCCTCTGCCCTCTCCGATGCCCGTGGAAGGCGAGAAACTTTGGCGCTCCTGGTAAAGTGGCTGGGAGAGGAGAAACACCAACGCATCTGTGATATTCCAACTGTGATGGCAACAAAATAGCAACTGAAAAGATCTAATTAGCAAAAAAAACAAACAAATTAAATTAAATTAAAAACAAATTACTTAAATTACAAATAGAAACTGTCTACTTATTGTCCATTTGGGTGGGAAATATTATTTTCAGAACATTAATAACAACAGGAAACTAAACAGCCGTAAGCTTAATTTCATTTCATTTTAAATGGAATTTAAAATGGATCATGGAAAAATCGAAAATGCTCGAAATGTGTTCAGGTTTCGAAAGAGAAGTGAAAATTTGGGCAAAACAAAATAAGGCTTAAACAGTGTTCCAATTTTTGAATTTTCTTAATTGAAAAAATTGTATAACTCGACTAATATACGGCAGATCCAGGAATGTTATACCTTCCTGATCTTAGAACTTCCAGTAGAATCATTTCCCATCAAAACATGGGAACAAAAATTTTGACCCATTTTTTCGATATTTTCAAAGGGGTGATGATTTTGGCCAAAAATTTATCAACATTTTTTATTTTCAATTTTTTGTTTACTTTTGATGCAGATGGAAGGGGAATTCTACTCCAATTCATAAATGGTATTCCGTTTGTGAATCGGTTGCGAAATAGCTGAAATATTCACTAAGTAGTCAATAAAATGTTACAATTTTGGCCAACTAAAATGTGGCTTAAACGTAGTTTCACTTTTTGAGTTTTTCTAATGGAAAAATGTGTATAACTTGGCTAATATACGGCAGATCCAGGAATGTTATACCTTCCTGATCTTAGAACTTCCAGTAGAATCATTTCCCATCAAAACATGGGAACAAAAATTTTGACCCATTTTTTCGATATTTTCAAAGGGGTAACATCATGATTTTGGCCAAAAATTGATCAATATTTTTTATTTTCAATTTTTTTGGACTCTTGATGCAGATCGAAGGGGAATTCTACTCCAATTCATAAATGGTATTCCGTTTATAAATCTGTTGCGAAATAGCTGTAATATTCCCTAAAAAGTCAATCAAAAGTTACAATTTTGGCCAACTAAAATGTGGCTTAAACGTAGTTTCACTTTTTGAGTTTTTCTAATGGAAAAATGTGTATAACTTGGCTAATATACGGCAGATCCAGGAATGTTATACCTTCCTGATCTTAAAACTTCCAGTAGAATCATTTCCCATCAAAACATGGGAACACAATTTTTGACCCAATTTTCGATATTTTCAAAGGGGTAACATCATGATTTTGGCCAAAAATTGATCAAAATTTGTTCAATTTGATTTTTTCGAACTTTTGATGCAGATTGAAGGGGAATTCTACTGCGATTCATAAATGGTATTCCGTTTGAGAATCGGATGCGAAATGAATAACATATCCACTACAAAGTGCATTAAAAGTTAAAAGTTACGCCAAATTTAAATATATATATAAATAATATATTTAAGCTTATATTCCCGTTATACATTTTTTGGCAAGCCGGCAACACCAGCTGCAAATTTAAGTGGCATATCCTTTGATGCCTTAAAGAAAGTTGGCAGCCCGGTAAGTATTCGAATTGGCGCCAAATTGGCTTATAATAACAACAGACTTTGCGAAGAGAGTTGAGTTATGTTAATTTCCCTCGAATATTATTCTTTCAATTGTGTTAAGAACTAAAAGTGTTGTTTTTAAAATTTAAATATTCAAGAGAAGAGGGACCAGTTCATGTTATTCAAGATTTCCATGCGATTGGCAAATAATAATAAGTGGTCCGGATTTATTCAGTCGCCTGGGCACACTTAAAATTCACCCGAAACCGACGCGTGTGTCGAGGCTAGGAAAATAGGAAATTATAAATAGAAATAGACAACGCCGATGCCTGAAAACCCCCGCTACTGGTAGCTGGCCCTACGGAAAAGGGAAAATCAAACCACCGAGGTGAAGATCGGCGTGCCAATTTGTTGCAAAAAATTGAGGCGAGAACGCCATTTACAAGCCGCGTTTAGCAGCGAGTGCGCGAGTAGAACGGAGAGTGAGATAACTAATGGAAAGGAGGGAGTGGGGTGCTGTGTGTGTGTGAGAGCTAGAGAGCGCCGCCGCCAAGCTGCCCACCACATACACGCCGTGTGTCAGACACTTCGCGGTCGGTCGGCTGAAACAGGCAATTTTATACGGGCGAAAAGTCGAAAAAGAAATTACAACCGTACGTTTTTTTTTTCATCAAAAACAAGCAGAAATACAAATGCGAACGCGAAGTGGAATGGCCAAATATTGAACGATAGAACGTGCTTATCCAGGACATAGAACTGGTACTAACATTATGTCGTTTTTTTAATTGCTTTTGTTTATTTTTTGTATGGGCACAGAATAAATTTTCTTTTGCGCTGTTTGTGCGCGTGTGTGTGTGTGTGCGATTTGGCCACTCGTTGTTTCGTATGTATGTGTGTGCGCGTATCTCCGTTAGGGTTGCCGCCATGTGAAAACAATAAATACAGTTTGCATTTAATTTGCAAAGTTTCGCCTATTTAATCCTTCTAGGCCTCATAAACCAAATAAATAAACAAAATCTAGATAAATACGTTAATAAAAGTGTGAAGAGTGTGTGCAATTTGGTTTTGAATTTCGACCGTTATGGCAACCCTGTTTAATTGCAGTCTGTCTGTATATGTTCGTATATTGTTTGTGCGGAGTGTGCCGTCTTAAAGATAAAAAAAAAGTTGAATATTTTCCACGCAATAATTGCCCAGCCCGCCCAAATAATACGGACAACCCATTTAACCGGCCAAGAAAATTGATCTGTGATTTTGCGTAACAATTTCTCGGGCCACATGCAACTGTGCGCTTGATTTTTCGGCGGTAAACACTCACACACACATCGTCACCCTCGCTCCCGCCTCTGTGATGGTGTGCGTGTGTCTCGCTGGCTCGGCTTATGCGTGTGTGTGTGTACGTGCGAACGTATCGAAAAAAATGGTGCAAAAATATATATGAAAAAAAAGCATAACTAAGCAATTGTTTAATTCCCATTCGCAGGATATGCAAAATGCGATCGAAATCCCAAGAATTCCACTAGCTGCCGGTACTCAGCCGAGCGAACGTAAATAAACAAGTGCATGGAAGTTGTGCGAAAATAGTTGTGTCGTGTGTCGGAAGAAGAGTGTGTGCCGTCTAAAGTAAAACAAGAGCCATAAAACGCTTGCAAAAGATATTTTCTACGCTTCGCGGTGGGTAATTGGAGTCCACAGCCGCCACAACTGGATGACCGGAGAGGGGCTGGTGAGGACAAGGACGATAAGCGGAAGATAAGCGAGAGCAGGAAGGAAGGAAGGAGCCCCTGGGGCAGAAGACGCAGAAGAAGTCCTCTCTGACTTCCGGATTGGCTCCTCCTCGGCTGCCATCCACCTCGGCATAACCTGCCACAAAAACACAAAAAAACAAAAACAACAAAATAGCATAACGTAGAATAATAACAACATGTATCCCTCACCGGTGCGTCACCCCGCGGCAGGGGTAAGTTGGTCATTGGTCACTCGCTGTCGGCCTCCTCCTAATGTGTACCACCTTCTATCCCACCCATCTATATAGGGACCACCACCTCAGGGCCCGATTAAGTTCACTATCGCCGATACCTTAGAGCGCATCAAGGAGGAGTTCAACTTCCTGCAAGCCCAGTACCACAGGCAAGTATCTTCCAGAGTGATTACCGGACGATAATTAATTCTTTTTAGTCTTTTATGAGATATTCTGACGACATTTATTGCAAGATTAAACCGGATTTGTCCGATTGTTTACTTTTAAGCCTTAAAAAATTAATATTTCTGTTAATATTTGACTTTAAGGAGTTAATAGAAGGCTCTTCTTATTGTTAGAACTTTTCGAATTAGATTCTAAACCTTAAAGTAATCGCAAATCTTAGAAGCAAGAACTATCTGGAGAGGTATCCCCATCGGGAAACAAAATTAAGATCATTTTGAGCCTTCGCCGCTCTGCACTGGTATATGTGTGTGGATGCTGCCTGCCTCTGAGGTTTACTCCGAAAAGTAAAACAAAAAGCTAAGCAAACCGGTTTGGCACGCCATATGCGCCGCCACCACCGCCTCTGTCATAGGATTAACCTGCAAAGCAGTGCCGACCGACGAACCAACCATTCCTTTGCAGAACGAACTTTCCGCTTCCGTCGCCCAACTAATTTGCCCGTTGATCGTTTTTCCTGTGAATTTCAGCATCAAATTGGAGTGCGAGAAGCTGTCGAACGAGAAGACGGAGATGCAGCGCCATTATGTTATGGTAAGTTGATGGTGGCATGCTTGTCGTGATCCGAGCATCAGAACTTTCTGGCTAATCCTTAATTTGTTTTTAAAATCCCCCAACGCAGTACTACGAGATGTCCTATGGCCTTAACGTGGAGATGCACAAGCAGACGGAGATTGCCAAACGGCTAAACACACTGATCAACCAGCTACTTCCATTCCTTCAGGCCGACCACCAGCAGCAGGTGCTCCAGGCGGTGGAGCGTGCGAAGCAGGTTACCATGCAGGAGCTCAACCTCATCATTGGGGTAAGTTGGGATTAGTGGATGCCTCTACAACAGACTCTATGGCGGAAGAGGGTCTCTAGTTTCCAGAACTCCAGGCATTAGTTGGAAGGCATTGGTCAGGGGCTTTAATAAACTTTTAAAAAAGAGATTCAGTGTCAGTTTGGGCCACATTTGATTTGAGTTTGTTTGTTCTACTTTCTGATTTGTTATGATTTCGCATTCGACCAATCCAATCCGATACAATCCAAACAACATTGTGCAGCATCAGCAGCAACATGGAATACAGCAACTTTTAGTAAGTTTCTTTTGTTGCAAGCGATCATGTTCTTATTATTTGTTTATTGTTGCCGTCTGCCAATGCATCCGCCGATATGTGCCGCTGTGCCACAACTACTACGATATATAAATACAAAGCAACCAAGTATCCACTCCACTCCACTCCCTCTTGTTTGTGCCTCTGATCGTTCATATTTCTTCTCTCAAATAATGCTTACTTCGCCGCCAACATGTTGTTGCTATTAACCCGAGATAGTCATTCAAAATTGGGAATCAAATGCGCCAAAATCATTGCCATAAAGACTATTTTCTGTTAATGTTGTTGTTTTAAACACCAAGTTCAATGCTTACATTCTCACAAAGCGCACGATGTTTATTGGAAATTCGTCTTAATTTGTCCTGGTTTAATTTAATTCGTTTTTTTTTTTTTTGTTGCAGCAACAGATCCACGCACAGCAGGTACCGGGCGGACCACCACAGCCGATGGGTGCATTGAATCCTTTTGGAGCCTTGGGCGCCACAATGGGTCTACCGCACGGGCCACAGGGTCTGCTCAACAAGCCGCCAGAGCACCACAGGCCGGACATCAAGCCGACGGGCTTAGAGGGACCAGCAGCCGCTGAAGAGCGATTGGTGAGTACTATTGCCATTATATTTGGAGGATTCTATTTTTTAATGTTTGGCCCTTGATGCAGCGCAATTCTGTTTCGCCGGCTGATCGTGAGAAGTATCGCACACGGTCGCCATTGGACATTGAGAACGACTCGAAGCGCCGAAAAGATGAGAAGCTACAAGTGAGTATTCTGGTTTTTTAATTGGTTTTTGCAACTGTATCAGTATCAGTATCATTCATCATCGTGTTGCTATTTACCGAGACCCGAAACTATCAAGCCATCCCATCTCATATCAGCTGAGCTGTCCCTCAACTCACCAACCAACCGTAGTCCTAACCATCTACTTTGTAGTTGTTATTATTGTCTGACTCTTTAACCTTTTAACCCCTATCTTGTAAGATCAAAAGAGGGTTCTAGTTCTGGTTTAATTTCATTTTTGACAATTTGTACAATAAATTCAAATTTTGATTCGAAAAACGAGAGATAAATCCCAAAAAAAAACCAGAACAAACCTAAAAAAAAACAATGCAATTTTTAAATCATAATCATTGTTGTGATTGGTGTGGTTGTTGTTATTACTGTTGTTGTTGTTTATTGTGGGCTTTTGTACGAATTTTATTTTATATTGTTTTTGTATTTTTTTCAAAATTATTTCCAGGACGATGAAGGCGAGAAAAGCGATCAAGATTTAGTCGTAGATGTTGCAAATGAAATGGTGAGTTGAGTGTCGGCCCAGATTCAATGCAACCATCCCTCTCCCCTCTAAAAAAACAAAAAAAAAGAATAATACTTTACCGAAACCACAATCCAAATGCTATAGGTCTGGGCTATCCGTTTGCTAATCGGTGTGTTCTTTACTTTCAGGAATCCCACTCGCCTCGCCCCAACGGCGAACATGTCTCTATGGAGGTCCGGGATCGGGAGAGCTTAAATGGGGAGCGCTTGGAGAAGCCAAGCAGTAGTGGTATTAAGCAGGAGCGTCCGCCATCACGTTCAGGCTCCAGTTCGTCACGTTCCACACCCAGCCTCAAGACAAAAGATGTACGTTTATAATTTAATAAAGTAATAATGGCTCTTAATCATAAACCTATCCATTTAGATGGACAAGCCGGGCACACCGGGCGCCAAGGCACGCACACCAACTCCAAACGCTGCGGCACCAGCGCCTGGCGTGAATCCTAAACAAATGATGCCACAGGGACCACCCCCGGCCGGCTATCCAGGTGCACCCTATCAGCGGCCAGCCGATCCCTACCAGCGTCCACCGTCGGATCCAGCCTACGGACGACCGCCGCCAATGCCGCCATATGATCCACACTCACACGTGCGAACAAATGGCATTCCACATCCCTCAGCCCTAACGGGTGGAAAGCCGTAAGTGTTTTTTTTTTTTTGCAAAAACCACATTTATTACAAAAATATAATTAATTTAATTTACTTGCAGTGCTTACTCTTTCCATATGAACGGCGAAGGCAGCCTGCAGCCAGTTCCGTTTCCACCTGACGCTCTAGTGGGCGTGGGGATACCCCGACACGCCCGTCAGATCAACACTCTGTCACATGGAGAGGTCGTCTGTGCGGTGACCATCTCCAATCCCACTAAGTACGTGTATACGGGCGGCAAGGGCTGCGTTAAGGTGTGGGACATTTCGCAACCGGGCAACAAGAATCCCGTCAGTCAACTGGATTGCCTACAGCGCGATAACTATATCCGTTCGGTTAAGTTGCTACCCGACGGCCGGACGCTGATTGTGGGCGGAGAGGCATCCAACTTGTCGATCTGGGATCTAGCCAGTCCGACGCCGCGCATCAAAGCTGAACTTACATCGGCGGCGCCGGCATGCTACGCCCTAGCCATCAGCCCCGACTCGAAGGTCTGCTTCTCGTGCTGCAGCGATGGCAACATCGCTGTTTGGGACCTGCACAACGAGATCCTGGTGCGCCAATTCCAGGGCCACACCGATGGCGCCTCGTGTATCGACATCAGTCCTGACGGCAGCCGGCTATGGACAGGTGGTCTGGACAACACGGTGCGATCCTGGGATCTGCGCGAAGGTCGTCAGCTGCAACAGCACGATTTCAGCTCTCAAATATTCTCGCTCGGCTACTGCCCAACTGGTATGCTTTGTTTTTAATTCTTTTGTTTTAAAGGAGGATTAATTGTTTAATTTAATTAATTTTTAGGCGACTGGCTGGCTGTGGGTATGGAAAACTCGCATGTTGAAGTACTTCACGCATCGAAACCCGACAAGTATCAACTGCATCTGCACGAGAGCTGCGTTCTATCGCTGCGCTTTGCCGCCTGCGGTAAATGGTTCGTTTCCACGGGCAAAGACAACCTGCTAAACGCATGGCGAACACCCTACGGTGCTAGCATATTCCAGGTAAGTTCTTACATATTTAATTAACTAAAAAATGTAAACTAATTGTATAATATTTTTAGTCGAAGGAAACATCATCCGTACTTAGCTGCGACATATCAACTGACGATAAATATATTGTGACGGGTTCGGGCGATAAGAAGGCTACTGTCTACGAAGTTATTTATTAAATTCACAAATCCAAGCAGTTTTTTCATTTTGTAATAAGCTCGTCAAGTTTTTATTACAACAACAAAACAAAAAAAAAGCAAAAACAATAACAAAAAGCGGAAACAGAAACAAATAAACTACCAACAAAGAGAAAAGTTCGTAATATACAAAAAATCCGGAAACTAAAAATAACAATAAAAATTACAAAAAGAGAAAAAAAGAGCAGCAGTAGCAACGCATCAAAAAGCGAAGCAAAAATTAAAATTCTACAATATATAAAAGAAAAAAAAACTACAATTTTAAGCGTACTTTTAGCTACTAAGCCTAAGCTAAGTCAAAATAAAAACCAACCAACAAACAAAAGTTGAACACACAAATTGCAAGTAAAAACAAAATTATTAATGATGAGAACAAGAACAAGAAAGAAATAAAATGATAATGAATGTAAGCAACAGAAACGAGAGAGTATGTTGTAAAAAAAATAATAAAAAAAAAGGAAAAAAGAAAAGAAAAGTTAGTCGGCGATACCTACCTACGTTCATCATAATATAAAAAACAAATAGAAGGATAAGTGCAGTCTGCATGGATTAGTCATTGCGAGTGTAGGAAGGAGCGTTGAGATTATGATTAACGGCTGAGCAGATAGGAGCTAATGCGACGAGTGCTTTTAGTTTGTTTCATGTAAAAGGTTTTGTAATTTATCCGAGAGTCAGACACACCCGCGAAAGGCGGTAAACAACAGATGTAACTTTTAAGTTTCCGTTTCCATACCTACCACACCTCCCTCCCAATCCCTCCCACACCAACCAACTAACACACACACACTCAAAATAAAACACACACATTTGCATAAATGAAGGTATATATATACATATATATATATATAAATATAATTGAATATAATTAGTAAGAATTTAATTTAAGTTTTTCTTTAATGAAAATGAAACACAAACAGACTATATTTAACACACCGACTACCGTCTACCGACTACCGACTCCCACACCCATTACATTCTCGCATTGGGGGGTCAGAGAGAGCTCAGAGCAGTCTCAGCTTTTGCGCTTGTATGTAATTTGAAATGAGATGATGTATCGAAGATGAGATAATACTTGATAATTGTGTGGATTGTCTTAAGCTCTTTGGAACCAACACTGTAAAATCCTATATAATGGTGCAGCTAATCCAACGATGCCGCGCCTTCAACCGAAATAGAACACAGCTAAATTGTTTAGTGTTTAGAATATATTTGAAAAAGAAAAAACAAAAAACAAAAAAAAAAAAACGAATCGATTTATATATATTTACAAATATATATAATGCGACAGGCGAAATTGTAATAAGCAAGAGATAGAGTGCAGCACACGCTTCGATTTTTAATTTTACAAATATTATTATTGTGGTTATATATGTATATAATTATATTATAAATAATTGAAGCAAAACGAAAAAATAAAAAAATTATATGTAATCGAATTATCTTCCATCTGGAATACAGTTTTTTTTTTAAGTCTAGCTTTTTTTAAAAGACATCTGTGGTGTAAACGCTCCTCTGGCGAGGCAGTGGAGCTCCCTGTTGACGGGACATTTTCGTATGCAACTCCCGCAGTCCCTCGCACTGTCGTCCAGATATCTGCCTGAACTTGTCGATGGCGATTGGCAGCAAATTATCCACCAGGAATATTTTGTTTTTCATCACAAAGTTGGGCTGAAAAAGGGAGTTTTCTTGATCAAATTTCTTAATTTTCATGGAATTGTGAAAGACTTACATCAACAGCCATGTCGCTGGGTGGTTTTAGGGAATGTTGGGCAACGAACAACTCTTTCAAAAGTGTCTCCAGACTTTGGAGTAGCGTTTCGCACTTGGCCAAACATCCACAGTGGTCTGTGAGTTGGAGGAAGTGCCGGATAAACACCACTGTGGACTGTGTCAGATTTATCCAAGTGTCCCCAGTCGTTTGGGCCCTCACGTCAATCCCCAATACGTCCAGCTCCAAGAGCAATCGTCTCAGATTAGACTTAGTTTGCAGGTTGTACGGCAGCCAGCTCTCCTCGGTCCGTCCCACCGAGTCCAGTAGGCGCTCCTTGGACTCCTCGATCAGGGATTCGAGGGTGGTGCGCAGCAGCCCCTCCAAGTGATAGCTTATGTCCAACCCGATTTCCGTGAGCTTAGTGGAGGGTCTGCGTACTCTCTCCACACACTTGGCCACCGTCTCCAGAGACGTGCCTTTGGTCAGGTAGTGTTTAATCAGTTGGCTGGCAAAGTACTGCAACTCCGCGTTGCACCACACCACCAAGCCTGTAAGATAAAGCCGTGATACTTATCCTTTTTAAGGAATACTGAAAACACTTACTACTAACACACGCCGGTTGCTGCTCGAAGGCGGTGAGAAAATCACAGGCCACCTGTGTTAAATCGCAGAAAAATAGCTCCGATATATCCGCATTGTTCCTTCGAGCCTCTCGTTGCGCCACTCGAAGACTCACAGTACACACCTTCAAAAGTGTGGCGCTCGCCTGCCGATAGCGCCCCATTTCAACGAGGATCTTCAGTGGCCTCTTGGCTGCCCTGAGGGCTATTTGCAGGTTCCGGTTGTGGCTATTTGAGAGTTCCTTTATCAGTACATCGATCAGCTTCTGTTCCTGCTGCTTAACCTTCAGTTCAATGGCGTCGGCTTGGTGCACCTTCTTGCGATTATCGCTTCGCATGAACTCCTGAGTGCGCTTGATCAGCTCTTGGGCATCTTCGAAGTGCCGCTGGGCAGCCAACGTTTGGATCTCCTCGCTCGCAGTGCTCAGCCACTCGGGTGTCTCGGCCTCCAGCGACTTCGGTTCCGTCGGACTCTGCGGTGATTGATCTTTCTCCACAGTATCGGCTTTTGGCGGCTGTTTGGTTCGAGTCGGCGGCTGTGGAGCTTGGCCCTTTTTCGGTTTCTTTTGCTGGTCAAAGCGAAACGCCTCCTCCAGTTTCTCAATCCATTCCGATTTACCGCCTGCCGTGATGCTTTGGTAGATCTTGGAGCCATCAGGAGTTATGATATTAATTGCGTTCTTCACGCCATCCAAATCCTTAATGTTGATGACGGCAATCTTCTTCGGATCGTACTCGGTAAGGAAGTCCAAGCGTCTAAAAGGTTTTGAAATCATATTAATGACACAGCTTATTGGTTCAACTTAACATACTTGTCGTGCTTCACTTTACAAACAATTAGCACGTCGTTGAAGAGGAAAAAGAACACTCGCTGGATGGGCCTGTAATCATTGCTGTCCAATTCGATCAAGGCACCTTCGTTGAGAAAAGTTTTTCCCTCCAGATTTCCGTTGAATCCCTGCACCATTTCCTTTACCGCCCTGGTGGCATGGCTGTTCTCCACATCCTCGGCAGCAGTTGTGTTCTCCGTCTCGACACTGTCCGCTTTTAAGTGACTCGAGCTCTTCCCATCGGTCATGGTGGCCAGAATGTTGCGCTGTTCAATGAGTATATGCGACAACTGATACATTTCCGACTCGAGATCTGAAATATTATATTAAAAGTTGGTAAAATATTCATTTTATAGATGTTCCAATTTACGGGATATCTCCTTGGCCGTCTGGATGAACTCCATGTAGTTCTTCTTGCATGTTTGCTTCAGAGTAGCCGCTGTCTGTTCGTTGTAAGCCTCGATTTCCTTTTTCCGCTGCTGCAGATCGCTGCCGCCCACGCATTCTCGTGTCAGTTCCTTAGTATCTGCAACACATCCTAAAGTTTTAGCAACTATCCAAATGTCTTTATACTCTAAAAACTTACATTTTTCAACGCTAAAATTAAAATCGTCGAACTCCTTCATTTTGGAAAACAAGCAGCAGCTGACGCAGTGCCATTCACAGTGCATGGCATATCATGGGCGTATTCAAATAAACTTATTTTTATATAAAAAATATACAATTATTCATATTTGAAAGCTGAATTTGGAGCCTTCAATTTATTTATTCTTAAATTAATTCATAAATTTTTTTATATTTATTTTGATTAAATAAACAAATTTTGAAAATAAAAACACAAAGCAAGTGCTTCTTCTTCTATGTTCATTCACTGCGAAACGGTTACACGCATAAACCACCTTAAAAACTTTACACCGTGGACCGTTTGTTTTCTTGTGGTTGATGAGTAATCTTTGATTAACTCCGTCATTCCTTGCCTTCCCCAGTCGTAATTAGAAATAAGTTAAGAAAAACGCAACAAAATGGACTGGCTTTTCGGGAAAAGGATCAGCCCGGATGAGATGCTGCGCAAGAACCAGCGGGCGCTGAACAAGGCGATGCGCGACCTGGACCGAGAGCGGATGAAGATGGAGCAGCAGGAGAAGAAGATCATTGCCGACATCAAAAAGATGGCCAAGGAGGGGCAGATGGACGCGGTGAAGATCATGGCCAAGGATCTGGTTCGGACGCGTCGCTATGCCAAGAAGTTTATGCTGATGAAGGCCAACATCCAGGCCGTGTCGCTCAAAATACAAACTCTGAAATCCCAGAACACAATGGCGCAGGCCATGAAGGGTAGGGGCATCTGACAGCTGATTCAGTAGCTTATTATCTCAACTTTCAAACCTTCGCAGGTGTCACCAAAGCCATGCAGAATATGAACCGGCAACTGAATCTCCCGCAAATCCAGAAGATTCTTCAGGACTTTGAGAAGCAGTCAGAGATGATGGACATGAAGGAGGAGATGATCAATGACGTCATCGACGACGCCATGGAGGATGAGGGCGATGAGGAGGAGACGGACGCTGTAGTCTCTCAGGTACTCGACGAACTGGGCCTCCAGTTGGGCGAACAACTTGGCGACCTTCCCACCGCATCAGGATCCCTGTCCATAGCCGGAGGAGCTGGTGCCCAGAAAGCTCAAGCTGCCGTGGTCGCGGGTGGTGGTGGTGCAGCTGGAGGAGGTGGTGGCGGGGCAGCGGGAGGTGCTGGAGCGGCTGGGGGCAGTGGCGCTTCTACACCCATGTCGGATGCTGATGCGGATCTGCAGGCGCGCCTGGATAAGCTGCGCAAGGATTGAAACCCGCACCGCCGCAACTGCCTCACCCTTTTTCTATAAGAACCCTATTTGTATATCCTACAAAAGCGAATGTAATTAAATCGAGAAGCTTGTTTTTTCGTATCGTGCGTGTTCGAAAAATCGATTGTGAACCCTAATGGGGAAACTAACAAGGCAATTTAATGATTCTAGAATGCTATTTGATGTTTAAGAGCAATTTCAAATTTTCGTTTCCAAAAATATACTTTTATTTTATTTAAAACTTTTCATTTATTTGTTTATTTGTAGGCGATAGCTGCGATAAAATGCTACAAAATTATCTCGCATAAAATGTTCGACAACAAAACTATTGAGAGAATTTTCGTCATTGGTTTTAAGCATTTATTTTATCTAAAGTATAAAAGTATTCAACGGTCTGTTGCCACTAACCTCAGGTGTTTAAAACAAGTGCTACCTCTCCCACTATTGATTACTCGTAATTAGCATTAACAAGCGTATATGTATGTATTTCTGAGGGGTGTAGGAAATTCAAGATAACACTGCACAAAGAACCAGACAGGAAATGTCTAATGTTTAGAAGCCGCTGGCCACGAACACGCGTTCCACATCGCCGAAGACCGCATCTGCGCCAGGACTTGCGTCGATCTTCTTCACTTGGCCGGCGCCCTCGAAGAACTTGATGATCGGCAATGAGTCGTTATTGTAGGTGGAGATGCGCTTCTTCAGACTGTCCATGTTGTCGTCCGACCGGCCGGAACCACTTTGGCCACGTCCCAAGCATCGCTGGACGCACACATCCTCGCCGCAGTCGAAAAACAGCACAAACTGCATGTCCACTTTATCCGACATCTGACGGTTCCAGCCGTCCAGATTGTCCTGATTCCTGGGAAATCCGTCGATGAGGAACTTTGATTTACCAGAGGCCTTCATGGCGTTTTCCAGCAGCGAACATGTGACCTCCACGGGCACGATCTTGCCGTTTCTGATGTAATCCTCGATTAGGGTGCCGAACTCGGAGCCTTCGCGGGATCGCTCCTCCCGCAGCAAATCTCCGGCAGAGAGATGCGTAAACTGGAAGCGGTCTACAATCCTTGAGCATTGTGTGCCCTTTCCGGCACCAGGTCCGCCTAGCACAAACACAACCTTTGGCTTTTCGGAACTCATATTATAAGTTGATGTTGAAAACGTGGAGGGGGCCGGGGCGGATAGGTACTTCTTGCAAAAATTGCTTCCGATGGAATGTCGCAATACCTGCTGATTCAGCGTTAGTGGTTGTAATCCTTGTGGTGGTGGTGGCCCACAATCGAAGAGTGTCTTTGCCGTTCGCGCGAAAGCCCGCCACATTGGCCGAAGAGAGAATAATGTGAGTTGGTTGATGTGTATGTGCCTGAAACACCTCAGCAGAAGTGCTCTGTGACGTCAGGCACAAGCGCAGCTGTTCATACAACAACATTAACCAACACTGCAGAGTTTTAACCCTCTACATCCCGAACTACCATTTTTAAGGAGTTGGAGTAACAATTTTTTTGTTTTTTAATTTTGTAGTAATAATAAAATACATGCAAAGGTAAATACCTTTCTATGGAACTAATTTTTTATAAAAAATGTTATGGATTTATGGAACAACAATGATAGTTGTCCAATCCAATTAAAAAATTGTTGAGCCATAAATTGAATTTTTAATATTTTATTTATTGATTACCTATTAGATTAGTTGTGCCTGATTATTCTGTATCAAATCAGCGACTAATTGATAAGGAATAATATGCTGAGATCCAGCCGCCATGTCCACCTCCTCGTCATCAACACCCACGATCACAGCGGGAACTAAAAGAATACCAAAATATAGCCAATACAGAAAGGAAAACTAAGAGGAAGTTATTTACCCGCCACATTAGCCTTCAGGAAGACATGGCTCATAAGGTTGGGTGTTACGATTCTCAGCTCGGCCTCCCCGCGCTGCTGGTTGGGCATATACTGGGTGGCCACCTTGTGAAAGTACTCGTCAACATGACCGGCGAAGTCCTGTGCAAATTTAGTTTCCTCCGGCGACAGTCTCTTCTCGTCCGGGTCACGAGCCGCCTCCTGGTTAAGAATGTGCTGAGTGAAGGTCTCGATCTTCTGTAGGCGGCAGCGTAAATAGCTGGCCATAATGTAGCGGACGCGCTCCAGCTCCATCCCATGGACCACCGCTCGGAAATCATTCTTGTCCAGGTCACGCATCTGTTCTTCCATGTGTGCCACTTGCGATACCATCAACTCCAGCATGTCCACTTGGCTGGGAAGGATCTCGGGGGCGCACATTTCATTGATCCAGGCGGTCTCAAGAATTTCCAGGACCTGAAAGCAACAGGTGATAATCTTTTATTTTTTAAATTTAATATACCCACCTTTTGAGCAGTTATTTGTTCCATATCATCGTCGTCCTCTTCCTCTAAGCCAGCTCCATCGCTAACATTCTCCATTTGGGTTTCGGGTACATTTTCTTCATCCGACATGATAATAACTCCTTTTGTTTATTTTGCTAGTTTTTTTTTTTGGCGCAATACAGTTGTGATTCGTTGTGAATGCGCAAAGTGTGAATGCCATCGGTGTTGACGTACTAACATCACTTTTCAACACTGCAACAGCACATGCGATGGCGACTGCACAACAAACCGAATTCCAAAAGAATTTTCGCCTGATTGTTGAAAAGATTTTCAACCACTGGCAGAACCTGCGGCTGGCCGTGGAGCATGGCATGGGTGGACGCAATGGCCAACAGGTGACATCCTCCTTTCACTCAAAAATCGCGATAATCTAACCTTTTTTTCGACGATGCCAGGTGGCCATTGAAATCATGGACTACACATATCAATATTGTGTAGGAAACGAAAACATCACCCAGGGTGAACTACAGGAGGTCCTGGAGGAACTCATGGACCAGGAGTTCAACACGCTGTGCGACGATAACTCGATCCCTGAGATCTGCCGCAATCTGCTGCGCTACAAGCAGCTGTCCCTGCAGAATCAGTATCCGCTGATCGAGGCTGAGCTGAGCAAACTCCCTGCCGGTAAAGAATGGCTGCGTCCGGATGTAAAGATCGCCTACACTCCCATCGACGGAGACTCTTCATCCGACGAGGATATGGATGATGATGATGATGAAGATACTGGAATGGAGGAGGTCGACGAGGAGGCCCCCACAACGAGTGGCAGAGTGACCCGCTCCCAAGCTCGAAAACAAAAGGCTGAAGAATTCGTGGAACCAGAAGAAGGCTGGACCACCGTGCGCAGAAAATAAATTCGGTGTAAATAAAAAATAAATCTTGTTACTTTTTTAGTTGTAATATGCTGTATTTACTTCCTGGAGATCCAGGAATCGAAGTGGGGCGATGGGAGCTCGCGTTATGGACTGATGTGTTGTCTGGCAAAGATTGCAGTTAACTGGGTCAGGTGCCTTTTGTTTAGATGATGAGTTTTTTCCATTATTTAGCTGATCCCAGGAGCTGAAAGCAGTTCCTTTTGGCAGGGCCAATTTTGGATCCACCACAGAGGAAATTGCATCCACATTGACCGTCATCGACAGATTTATGGCTGGATAAATGAGGAAGGCGAAGAACCAAGCGAACACTATCACCAAAAATGGTACAAAAACAGCGAAATACTTATCCGGCAGATACGAGTGCAGGCCGAATTCGATGGGGATAAAAGCCCACGCTACATAAATGAAGAACAAAACCGTGAACAACATGTAGAAGGCAAATCCGTACACCGCTCTATGCGGAGTCGGTGCTGGACTGTGTTCCGGCATCTCCGCTACTCTCCGGCACTCCGGATCCCCCGAAGTGCTTAATGGTGTCCTGACAGAGAAGCAGGCTCTCGAAGAAGGATGTGATGGCTGTGCGTAGGTTTTTTACTTGGTCAGCTTCAAAATGCACCACCAGTACGTCGTTATCCAAGCTGAGCGTTTTTTGTACAAAATTCCGGCGTGGTTCCTGGTCGACACTTAGCACCTTATAAGCGATTTCGGCGAGATGCGGCGTTTCAAACGGCACTCTTATTGTGCTATACATTGGTGGGATATTCTTCATTTAAAATATATTTTTAATTTATTTTAATACTTACGATTCGTTTGGTTTATTTGCAATTTTTGGCATCATAGAAATAATTTCCGTCAAATTCAATCTTAAACGTTAACTAAAAGGCTGAATGGCTTTATAAGAAGAAGCACACGCAACTTGTTTACCTCATCAGCTGTTTACAAAAACAAAGCTTGCAGATTTTTTTTTGGGAATAATATTTAATTTGTTTTGTTAAGTATTAATATATTTAACAAATACATATGTTCTTTTTTCATTTAATTGAAAAATACATTTAATCAAAAGGCTTATTTCATAAACATTTCGTTAAATACATCCCAATATTAATTATCACAATGAGAAAAAGGTAATAGTTTAGTTTCGCTTGTCTAGTTTTTAGTTTATTTCAAAACGTAGCTATGCCCTGTAGCTTGGTGGGTCACGTAGATGTTTCATCTCACTTCTTGGTCTTGAGGGCTCCCTTAGGGGCGGGCTTCTTTCCGGCAGCCTTGGCACCTGGTTTACCAGCGGCCTTGCCAGCAGGCTTCTTGGTAGCAGCCTTCACGGGCTTCTTCTCCACCTTCTTGACTGGCTTAACCACGGTCTCACGCTGGGTCTTCAGGGCCTTGACAATCTTCTGCTCCTCGAGGAGGAAAGCACGAACGATACGCTCGCGCAGGCATCCGTGGCACAGGACACCTCCGTAAGTGCGGCTCACGGTCTTGTGGCGCTTGGAGAGACGGGGACGCTCGCTGGGACGGGAAGGAGTGATGCCCTTAAGCTTTTCCTTGCACTGTCCGCAACGCGGAACGGTCTTGTTCTTCTTAACGTACTGGTACACCAGGCGCCCACCAGGAGTGCGAACACTAAGAAGGATCACTGATTAGTAATATAATATTTAAAAGATATAGTTGCAACTTACATGCGCCTCTTATTGGAGCGGGTGTTGTAGGACAGACGTCGCCGCAATGTCAAGCGTTGAACCATTTTGCCGCTGCAGAGTCAGCACCAAACCAAAACAACATTCCAATGGCCGGCAGAACGGAGCGGGTAATAGGAAATAGATCATAATGTAAAAGGACGATTAGTGTACGGTTTCCCACATTATCTGAACCAATGAAACGCCTCACAGCGTCGTCAGGGCGTTTTAATTTCAGGCGGAACATTTTTGTGTACATACCTCAGCCGGAAACAAAAATCGAAAAGAAAGTGTGCTGAACAGTGTTGCCATCTTTTGATCGGAAGTTTTAGCAAAACAGCAAGAAAATAGCCAAAAATAGCTATATTTTTAAGTAAAATTAAAAAAGTGTTTTTTAACATGTAACTAAATAAATATACATTAAATTATGATAAGGTATGCTTTAAAAATTAATAACACGAATAAATAGTTCAATATTTGTTCAATATTTACCTTCTTTGGAATTACTTGATTTTATTTTTCTTTCGTTCGGCTTTGACAACCCCTAGTGTTGGTAAACACCTTGATGAACGATGCTGCCCGTACCAAAAGTCACTAATTCTATCTTGAAAGGATTAACGGAAATATGTCCACAAGCCGGCCCCTAGTCACTGTGGTCCGGGCCGGGCACCATAGTTACACTGCGGGACTGAAGCTACAGAAACACCTGGCGAAGAGCAAGCAAAATATAGATGATTTTGCGGAATTTCGTAACTACCTTGTTCTCCAAGAGCACGATCCTGTCTACACCATAGGAATACGGACGAAGGGTTACACCGAGGCCGATGAGGAGAGGCTGCGAAAGCTAGGGGCCGACTTCCATCGCACGGATCGCGGCGGCTTGATCACATTTCATGGGCCTGGTCAGTTGGTTGCCTATCCGATCCTGCACCTGCATCAGTTCAAGCTCACCATGCGCAACTATGTTGGCACGCTGGAGCGCATGGTAATCGAAACCTGTAAGAATCTTGGAATTCCAAACGCTAACACAACGAAGGATACGGGAATCTGGGTGGGCGACTATAAGATCTGCGCCATCGGCGTCCATGGTTCGCGTTACGTCACAACTCATGGCATCGGTCTCAACTGCTGCACCGACCTCAAGTGGTTTGAACACATAGTGCCCTGCGGCATTGAGGGTAAGGGCGTCACTTCCTTGAGTAAGGAACTGGATCGGCACGTCGGTACAGAGGAAGCTAGTCGAACGCTTCTTAAAAGCTTTTCCCAAGTATTTGACTGTCGCCTGGAGGAGCAGGCGGACTCCAGAGTTTGTGATACCATTTAGAAACCCACACGTGTACTTACTAGCTAAAGCAATTAATTAAAATATCTATTTATTAGTTAAACCGAGCCTTGTTCAACTCGCACTTCTTGGCGCGCCCGTCGGATGGGACTTTTCCACGCAGCTCCATCTCTGCTCTTCCCAGCTCTCGTTGCTCAGCTTTCCGCATTCGGCGTTCTTTCCGCGACTCCAGGGCACTGTTGAAATAGCGATCCCTGAAGTCCTCTGACGGCGTCGCCACAGGGACTTGTGTCGCTCCTACTACGCTGTATTGGCTGTGTTTTTCGTATGTAAGTAGCCGTCTCGACGTGTTGCCCGTTAATCTCTGTTCTGAGTTGGCTACTAAAGTCAGATTATTATGATGCGGCACCATTTCTGGGTTATAGTCTTCGCGGTGAAATGGAAGCCAGCAGACCAGGCGCCCACCTAGCCTCAAATGCTTCGCAGCAAACTCAAGCAAGTCGCCGTACAGACTTTGTAAGGAGTAATGTGATGTTGATGGATAGTGTACCATATCATCGGTCCTCGTGCTGTCTTTGCTGTTCGCCTTCGCGTCCACCTTCTCTGTGGCTTCTCGAATTCCGTAGGGCGCTGAAATCAGTCTGAAGTTCATAAAGTGTGCTAACAATTATACATTAATACCCACGGTCGGTAATGATACAGTCGAACGAGATGCGGGGATGCCATAAAGGATTGGAAAAGTCCGCCACCACCACGTCCATGTAACGGTCGGCGCATCCGTACTGCTTCAGATTCGCGCGAATGCTTTCATCCTTTTCGCGGATTTTCTGGCTTATGCGACTGGGCCGGCAGCGGGCATGCACCATCATGTAGTCTATGTCAGCCCCTAAGACATAGCCACCCCACTTCGCAGCGCTCACCAGGAGCGAACCAGTGCCTACAAAAGGGTCGAATACAAGATCCCCCTCCTGCACCATTGCCTGATTGGCCATCAGCAGACTGAGCTGCGCGTCCATACTGGTGTTTCCGATGAACTTTCGCTGTTTTAATGACAATTCCTTAATCAAGTGCCGCTGTCCATGCGCCAGAAGACGGCCGAACAGAATCTCCTCGGGCTCTGGCGGCACAGCAGTGGGGTCCAAGCCCCAAAACTCAATGTACCACCATTCCACAAGGGGATTCTTTAAGTTCACAGGTCCCTCTATGGGAAGGTAATCCATCGTTTCTATTTTCTCTATCTTTTCCCGCTGGCTGAAGTGTTTATTGTATGTCTCCACAGTGATTTTAAAGCTGGTATCAGGCCGAAAGTACGTCGCCAACTCATCCTTATTCCCAGTAACATGGGCACGAAGCCTTTCGTGAAACTGGGAAAACTTGTTGGAGTGCGCGTAGAGCTCGAAGATAGCCCGAAGGGCAATAGACCGGGAGGCATACAGCAGGGCAGTCTTCTCGTCGGGGAACTCCACAAGCCAAAAGGGTTTCTATAAGCATCAGGCATAGTTAAATTTAAAGAAACATAGTTTTTTTTTACTTACCAATGTCTGTTCGGTAACAGGCCGAAATTGAATCCCAAACATTTTAACAATCGACTCAAATTCGGATATTCGAAAGTCGACATGTTCTTGGGCAAACCACAGAATGTACTTTCGCCACAACTTGGTCATTTTTCAATATTGTGGTTTAGTAAACTAAATAAATAAAAGATTAATCCGTATTTTACTTTTTTTCTACATTCTTCCGTATTAACAAAAATTATATTTAGCACTCCAAATTTTGTATATTTCACCAAAATTTACACATAAATACTCACAGTAAAAATGAATTATTAAATATATAAATAAAGATGCTTTTCTATATATTTTATTCAAGAATTCTTTTTAAAATCCATAACTCTTTATCAATCCGCGTGTATTTGTTTACATTTTTGGCCAGTGTTGCCATGCGACGGGATCGTGAGTCGGCATAAACTGTCGTTTGCTGACTCAAACTATCGATAGCCGCAACGTGCCGTCAACTCGGCCATTTTGCATAAATCTTGCAGGCCACACGTAGGCGAGCCGAAGATTTTAACAATTTTCAGCATCTCCAGGCCTCAAAACCGCCTAAACGTAGTAACAAAATCAGCTTAAAGTGCCAGTGCATACTAATTGAATACGTTTAACATGGCTCGTTACACGCAACGCCCGGAAAATGCCCTAAAAAGGGCAAATGGTAAGTGTACTGAAAATTTTCCATGCGGTGGCAAAGAGAGCAGCCGCTCTCTCTTTTTTGCCGCCGATGGCGCTCTGAGCCACTCTCATCTCTCTTTGTTTTGCCCCCAGAGTTCATCGAGGTGGGAAAGCCCCTGCGGGCGCTGGATACGCTCCAGGAAGTGTTCCGTAACAAGCGCTGGAACTATGCCTACTCGGAAACCGTCATCGAGCCGCTCATGTTCAAGTACCTGTACTTGTGCGTGGAGCTGAAGAAGTCCCACATCGCCAAGGAGGGACTTTTCCAGTACCGCAACATGTTCCAGCTGGTGAACGTGAACTCCCTGGAGAATGTGATCCGTGGCTACCTCAAGATGGCCGAGGAGCACACCGAGGCTGCCCAGGCCCAGTCTTCCGCGGCCGTGGCCGTGCTCGAGCTGGACGATCTGGACAACATCGCGACGCCTGAGAGCATTTTGATGAGCGCTGTTTGCGGCGAGGATGCCCAGGACAGGTCGGACCGCACCATCTTGCTGCCGTGGGTTAAGTTTCTCTGGGAATCCTACTGCCAGTGTTTGGAGTTGCTTCGCGTTAACACCCACTGCGAGGCTCTGTACCACGACATTGCTCGGATGGCGTTCCAGTTCTGTCTGAAGTACAACCGCAAGAGCGAGTTCCGACGCCTTTGCGACAAGCTGCGCAAGCATCTGGAGGACATCTGCAAGAGCAGTAACCAGACCACCGGCGTCTCGATCAACAAGGTGGAGACCCAGCAGCTGTGCCTGGACACCAGGCTATACCTTCTGGACTCTGCCATTCAGATGGAACTCTGGCAGGAGGCTTACAAGGCCATCGAGGACATTCACGGTCTTATGGCCCTGTCCAAGAAGACGCCGGTGCCCAAAACCATGGCCAATTACTATCAGAAACTGGCGATGGTCTTCAGCAAGGCTGGCAACCAGTTGTTCCACGCTGCCGCTCTTCTGAAGCTCTTCCAGCTGACTCGCGAGCTGAAAAAGAACCTCACCAAGGACGATCTGCAGCGCATGGCTGCCCACGTCCTGTTGGCAACTCTTTCCATTCCCTTGCCATCGGCCCATCCTGAATTCGATCGCTTCATCGAGGCCGACAAGAGCCCCCTGGAAAAGGCGCAAAAGCTGGCCGTCCTTCTGGGACTGCCACAACCGCCCACTCGAGTCTCTTTGATTCGTGAAGTGGTAAGTAATATTAAAACAGCAAACTGGCTAAGGTAATCACCATAATTATTTTAGGTGCGTCTAAATGTGCCCCAACTTGTGTCCGAGGACTTCCGCAACCTTTACAACTGGTTGGAAATCGACTTCAACCCCCTCAATCTCTGCAAGCGCATCCAATCCATCGTGGACATCATCGAGGGAGGACCAGCCGAGAGCAATCTGCTGACTCCCTACATTCAGTCGCTGAAGGACGTGACCATCATGCGTCTGATCCGCCAGATCTCTCAGGTCTATGAGAGCATCGAGTTCAAGCGTTTGTTGGAGCTGGCTTCCTTCTGCAACATTTTCGAGCTGGAGAAGCTGCTGGTTGAGTCTGTGCGCCACAACGACATGCAGATTCGTATCGACCACCAGAAGAACAGCATCTACTTTGGCACCGATCTGACCGAGAGCCAGCGCGAGTACCGCCCCGACGGTCCGTCTCTGCAGTCCATGCCCTCGGAGCAGATTCGCTCCCAGCTCGTCAACATGTCCACCGTGCTGACCCGGGCCGTGTCCATCGTGTATCCTAACCGGGAGCGCGATCAGCGTGCCAAGCTGCGCACTCAAATGGTGCACCACTACCATGAGATCAAGGATCGTGAGCACCAGCGCATTCTTCAGCGCCAGAAGATCATTGAGGATCGCAAGGAGTACATTGAAAAGCAGAACAATGCTCGTGAAGAGGAGGAGGCCCGCCGGCAGGAGGAAGAGTCGCGCAAGGCCAAGCTGGCTGAGCAGAAACGACTCGAGCAGGAGCAGGAGGAGCGTGAGAGGAAGCGTCACCAAAACGAAATCCAGGCCATCCGCGAAAAGAGTCTCAAGGAGAAGGTGCAGCAAATCTCGCAGACGGCCCATGGAAAGAAAATGCTTTCCAAGCTGGACGAGGAGGGTATCAAGAAACTGGATGCCGAGCAGATCGCCAAGCGGGAGAACGAAGAGTTGCAGCGTGAGGCCAAGGAATTGCAGTCCAAGCTTAAGAGCCAGGAGAAGAAGGTTGATTACTTCGAGCGTGCCAAGCGCTTGGAGGAGATTCCCCTGTTCGAGAAGTACCTGGCTGAGAAACAGGTCAAGGACAAGGAGTTCTGGGAGGCCACTGAGAAGACGCGCATTGAGAATGCCATTGCCGAGCGCAAGGATGCTGTTAGCCAGCAAGAGCGCCTCAAGCGCATGTACCCGGACAGGGACGAATACCTCGACGCTCTTAAGAAGGAGCGTGCCTCCCTTTACGTGGAGAAGCTTAAGAAGTTCGAGATTGCCCTCGAGGTGGAGCGCAAGAAGCGTCTCGCCGATCGTATCGTCCGTCGCCGCGAGGAGCGTCGTCAGGCCTTCCTTCGTGAGAAGGAGGAGGAGCGCCTTCGCAAGGAGGAGGAGATCCGATTGGCTCAGGCTGCTGAGGAACGTGCGGCTGCCGAGGCCCGTCGGTTGGAGCGTGAAGCCGAGGACGAGAAACGCCGTGCCCAATATGAGAAGCAGCGCGCCAAGGAGGAGGAAGCCGAGCGCAAGATCAAGGAGGACCGTGAGCGACTGGCCCGCGAGGTGGCAGTTGAACGCGAACGCAGCGAAAAAGAACGCGACACCTGGCGTCCCCGTGGCGGCGACCGCCCAAGCGCACCGGCTGGCGGAGCTGGAGAGTGGCGCCGTGCTGCTCCTCCGGCTGGCGAACGCAACGATCGTGGAGCGGAGCGCAGCGAACGTGGAGGAGACCGCAATGAGCGGGGAGGAGACCGCATTGAGCGAGGAGGCGATCGCATCGAACGTGGCGGAGAACGAGCTGAGCGCGGCGGTGACCGCGATCGCAAGGACGATGGTGGTGCCGATTCCTCCTGGCGTGTACGTAGGGAACCAGACTCTCAGCGTGCTGCGGGAGCCAAGGACGCTGGCGGTGCTCCAGCCTCCAGGGATGACAAGTGGCGCAGGGGTGGTGATCGCGAACGGGATCGTGACTTCCGTAATGACGGGCCCCGTCGCGACCGGGATGATCGTGATGACCGTGACCGCGGTGGCTTCCGCCGCAACGACGGACCTCGCCGCAATGATGAGCCCCAGCGCGAAACAGGCGGAAACTGGCGCGACGCTCCTCGTCAGAGTGATCGGGACAATCGCCGCCCTGGTGGCGAGCGACGCGACCGCGACGGGCGCGATGTTCGCGGCGATCAGCGTGGGCCTGCATCCAAGGAAGCCGGAGGTGGCGGTGGAGGCGGAAACTGGCGTACAGCCCCCGCCCCACGCGACGAAAAACCGGCAGCCAAGCGTGACCAGCCCCAGGATAAGGGTGAGTACACTGAGAGAAATAGTAGTAGGTGCATATGATGATTGAACACTTTTCTTGCAGAGAACAAAGGCGGTGATGATGGCGAGTGGACTAGCGTGAAGCGCCGTTAAACAGCTATACTTGGTGGCTAAACTGTAATGTCCCATATTGTCCGGCACCACACGTAACAAGTTTTTTATTTTGTGCGATTTGTACTTTATCAGAATAGAGCTTTATTTGGCTCATTTATCACCAAACCATTGCTTGTGCCAGATACTTGAAAAAAAAATTGGCTGCTCATAAAAGTACTTTCGAATAAAATAATCCGTTTCTAAATAATAAATAGTATTATTAATATCATCTCTGAGAATTTACTATTTTGGCTTCAATTCAAATTTTGAGAGTAGTTCGACATACTACGCAAATTAAAACATGGGAGGGGGAAATAATGGAAATATTTCCAAAATAATGAATCATTCACTTACGAACAACCTATTTGGTATATAGTAGAGTAAGTAGTTCCCATATCGTCTCCTGTTAATTACTAGTAGCACAGTGACTTTAAATTATGCATATGGCAATATGAAAAATTCTTTTCATAAAAATAATTGAATTAATTAATTTATAATTAATTTTAAACTATCATTTCCCACAGTGTAAAGCAGCTCCAAGTAGTGTTACCACAATTTCCTGGCTAGAATACATAAAATGAAAAAATAAAGAGCTAGAAAAAGTAAAAAATTAATTGAACTATTTGACTGTTATTTAACTTTTAATAATAAAAATGTAAATATATCAAAACTTAAAATTTGTAAAGCTTTTTTATAGCTTCTTCACTCTTTTAAAAATAGCTAGATCTGTCCATAAGCTTAAATGGCAGCCCTGGCCCCAAGTGATAATGCGTTAGGTCTAAAATGATTCGAAACAGCCTGGTAACACTAAAGTTACCTCTGCCGCGAAACTCCACGTGAACATGTTTTTGGCAGTGTGTGGATCACAAACTTATGAGTGAAATTGAACTTGATTCGCAGTTCATTGTCGAATTGTTGGGAATTTAATTCGTTCCCAAAGTGCGCGGAGTTGAAAGTTGGCTGGAATAGCTTGAATTTCGAAACTGTGTTTGTGTTGGTGCTGCAGACGCGGCGCTCAACATGTGAGGTTAAAGCAGACGGACAAACAGACGGCGGCAACAAAACTAAAAACAATTGTGATTGTCGCCCAATACCACGAGAACTGATCCAGTGCAGAGCACCATATACGAATTAGAAAGGTAACTGAGGCTGCCGACAGCCGTGGGGGCATCTGCTTTCACAGGTGCGGGTGGCGGGTGCTCCGCCATGGTTTCAAAATTCAAATGCATGCGAATCGACTGAGAGAACCAGGTTCAGATTTCGTCTGTGTCCACTGAGCTGGGCAATTCTTCCTGTGAAAAAGCTCTCCAAACAAAGTGTCTAGCGGATCTCGTGCGTGTGTGAAATGTGATAGTGGCGATTATCACAAAGTATTGAATCAGATTGTTGTTAAGCATAAAAAGCACATGGCGTGGCGGCGGCGGCGGCATTTACCCACACACACACACACACGCGTTCGTCTGCGCACACTCACACCTACACGTGGTTGGGGCTCAACACATGTGCGCTGTGCTTCCTCCTCCACGAGTCATGGTTTGTTATTGTTGTCAGCGAGTGATATTATTTATTTAAAATTATTTTTGGCCGATAGGCCTTCTACTCTAGGCCATGCCCCGCCAAACTATTTAAATCAAAGAAGGCGGAATATTTTATTCAAAAATTGTGACATTTAAAGCGACTGCAGGTTGCTTTCTCTTGCCAGCATGTGACAGCTCTACTGCAACTCTATTTTTATCTAAATATTTTTATTTTAAGATATAGGAATCACTAAAACTAATTAGAAGAAGAGAAATTGGGATTTAATTTAAAAAATAAAACCATACTCCTTATTCCGTCACAACGGCAACACTGGTGCCACGCTGCTTTTTTTTTGCCGCTCCCTTTTCGGGCATGCAATTGGATTCTGACTTCGGCGCCAGAGTTGCCAGCTCGTTTCGGATTTCCCACTAAATTCAAAACGTCATTGGGTCACTTGCTTGCACTCGTTGGACGTTTATTTTAACTAAAATAGGTATACATTTGTTAAAATTGGTTTTGTAGAATGTTTTGGGATTAGTTCTTGTGCTTCTTGGACTTCTTCTGTCGCCTTTCGCGCGGGGGTGCCAGCATACCGTGTTTGCTGCGCATCTTCTCCACGAGCTGTTCCCGGTTAGCGACCAAGTCGTTAAGCTGCTGCTCAACCTTGTCCATGAACGGGGGTGGCAGAAGGAGGTATGACTGGACGACGACGTCCCTGGCGGCCAGGTCGGCGAGCTGTTGCGACAACTGCTCCTCGGTGCCGGTGAGCATGAAGTATCCCGTGTTGCCGAACACATTCACCGGTGGCATTGGCTCCGCTTCTTGTTCTAGCGGTTCCTCGTAAAAGTCCTCGGGCGTGGAGGTTTCCGCATCCTGGTAGTACACATAGCAGTCGCCCTCGGTTTGTTGGTTCTTGTCGTGCACCTCAACACAACTTCCAGTCTGATTGGAATCTGAGCAGCTGTCCTCCTGGGAGTCGGGACGCTGCTCAGATCCCAGTCTTAGCTCTTTCTGTTCAATCAGGAACCGTTTAAGTTCCCTGTTCTCGCTATCGGCCGAGTGGTGGCGTTTCTGGACGCCCTTTGTTTTTGTCAGGAAGGCGCTGCGCTTCGGCAGCACTGTGTTTAAATGCGACTTGATTTGTTTGCAAATTTTGGCCACCAGGGGCAGAACGGACGTCGGTGTCATTTCCTGGCCATTAGGATCGACTGTAGATTCCTCGGATTTCGGTCTTGGCTCTCCTCCTGC
Organism: Drosophila ananassae; assembly: GCF_017639315.1. Lineage (NCBI taxonomy): Eukaryota > Metazoa > Arthropoda > Insecta > Diptera > Drosophilidae > Drosophila > Drosophila ananassae. Next base: position 11,331,350 of record NC_057927.1, on the reverse strand, counting down.
CTCTAGGGTAGGGCCCTTGTCGTCGTACCAATTCGCCGTGTTGTTCAGTATTTGGTTGAGAGTCGCAGCGTTGTGCGACCTTGATGTGCTTGAAAGTTTCTTCAAAATGGGTGGGATTTTATCGGGATCAGTCATGGGCATCGACTCACAGTCCTCGGCTATGAGCTTGTGAGCCGACTTGGCACACTTCATTCCCATCTTGATCTTTCGCTCCAGTTTCTTGAACTTTTTCTTTCCCAAGAACTCCTTCATCTTGGGTGGTGCGGATGCGGGCGGTGCCGTCTCGACAGCTAGTAGTTCATCATGCTGCTCCTGTGAGTGCTCGTCATGAGAAGTGAAGTTCTGAGCACCGTCACCCGAATCCTCGGCATCCTCAACCACCTCCTCACGCTCAACACTAGCAGCAGCGGCATTGGCGTTCTGACGAGCCTCCTCCTCAGCCTTGCGCTTCGCTTCAGCGGCCTTGCGCTGTCTCCTTGTGATCACCTTTTTTGGCATTTTCACTTTCTTACAGATAGATCTCAATATCAGCCTCAATATACAATAAAAATTTGGTTCAATTTGAATTACAATACACACTTGTAGACTGACTGGTACTGAATCCAAACTGATGAGAGTCCGAGATGTGAAATAGAAAGATAACTTGGTTTTCGGAAACTCGAAAGTAGATTTAATGAAGCAGCTCCTTTGTTTTTCAAAACTTCATAGTAATCTGTCTGTTTTTCAGGTTTAAAATCAAGAAGAAGGGAGAAGAAATGGATTCCCAACTGCTCAACGTGTTTCATGAGGATCCTTTCGAGGGAAACTTCGTCAAGTACGAGGCAGAGCCTAATTTTTGGTCCCCCAACGATGAGTAAGTTGTTTGCAACTAACTAATTATCCAGATTACTTCTAAAAATGTCTCTTAGTTTGCAGCTGACGGACACCCTCAATGGCATTCTGCCCATCGCCCCCACAGACGAGTCACTGCTCAATCACAACAGAGAGGAGGATCTGCAGAACAGAAAGAACTTGGTAGGTGTTTTGGGTCTCGAAATATTACCTGTGCGAAGAGGTTCTACTAGTGTCCGTTTCCTTGCGTAGCTGATGTACAGTGAATTCGTGGGACAGCAGCTTGGCGACCAGGATGACAGCCAGCTCAGTGCCCAGGTCTATCAGGCCATGAACGCCAGCGATGTCGAGCTCTACGACCAGCAGCGTCAACTGAGCGCCATTGTGGAATACGATGACATGGAATCGGGCAATCTGTCGGAGGAAGAGGATGTCCAGAGCCAGTGCAGCGTCTCGACGTTTAGGACCCGAACCGACAGCTCTTCGATTGGGGACTACGAGTCGCATTCCAGCGACTACGATGACGAAGAGAACGAGGATGAGAATGAGAATGAGGACGGCAAGGTTGCTCCATTGGAGAGCTTCAACGACCGCAAGAACAGAACTCTGAGCACCAACACCATAACCTCAGAAGTTGACGCTTTCGGACTCAACATAGACGTTAATAATTTTGACTTAGCTGACTTTATAACCAAAGATGACTTCGCGGTGAACCTGAACGCGTGTCGCATGAAGCAGTCGACGGTTCCCAAGAAACCTGCTGCAGCTAAAAATGCATTACATGCTCCAGCATCTGGACAGCATTCGAAGTCTCTGACTGCCATGTCGATTGACTCCGAAGGCGACGACGATTCGATCATCGACGTGGAAACTATCGATGTAGTCGACGTGGACGAGTCATTGTGGGCTGACCAAGCGGCTACACCTGCCGATGACTTGTGCTATACCGATAATGTTAAGGCAGACCCTTCCTGGTGTCCTTCAAAGGCTTCCAAGAAGCCAACGCCTATTGCGAAAGAGGTTGGTGCGATGAGCTCTTTTATGAAACAACATCCATTAATCTTTTACATTTCTTGAACAGCACAAATCTCCTGAAGTGGAACCTACGGCTGCTCCCGTAGCACCTCCAGTGGCACCTGTGACCAAGCCGAAAACTGCAAATATTTGCTTGGTTCCCAGCAAGAAACAGTGCGATTTTCTCAAGCGTAAAGTGGGAGTGACTACCGCCACCTCCAAATCAAGCAAGGCGGCAACCAAAAAAGTTCAGGAGGCTTTAAAATCAACAAGCAGCAAGCCGGCTGTGGGAAAACCAGTTAAGGCCACAGGCCTTGGCTTGGGTGGGAAAAACTTGGCGCTCCTAAAACAGCAGAGGGAAGTCGCTGCTTCGGTCAAAGATGAGGTCAAGGAATCATCATCACCAGCGGCGCCTTCGACCGTACTTACTCCTTTGCCGTTGCCGGCTGCGGTCCCCAAGCGAAAGCTCAATCTGGAAGAGTACAAACAGCGCCGTTGTGGCGGCGTTTCTATTCCCAGATCGAAACCAACTCCACCGAAGCAGCTGAAACTGGACGCCGGCATCAAAGTATTGCCACCAGTTGCTATTGAGAAACCCACACTACCTCCTTCTCCCCAGAAGACAGCCATAGCAAAGATTGTGAATAGCCTGAAGTGTCCGAGCAAGGGGCCGGACGTCGTGCCGATGGACCCAATTACTGTTGCCAAGAACAAGGTCCTGCGAATGCTGGAGATGAAGCGGGCCCAACAGCTAAAAATCATAGATTCCCGGGTATCCGCAAAGGTGCCTCGCGTTACAAAGCTGCCGCCACTCAAGGACATTGTAAAGGGCACTTACTGCATGGAGGTGGAGCCTGCCGATCCTCCAACTGCTGTGCCCAGCAACAAACTCCACCCGGACTACGAGGAGATAATTATAGTATCAGTTAGTAGTAACACAGACATAACGATTCCACCGAACCAGATTAGTAAAGCCTCACCCCGTTCGCTCCTGAAGTCGTCGGTTCTTCTGTACAATATTTCTAATGGCCATGATGCTGCTACGAGCATGAACAACTCTCTGCTAGCCAGCATACAAAGTGAGTTGGTGAAACAAACCGGCAGCACCATTCCGCCCACTTTTCCATCGAAATCAGATCCCGTCAAGAATCCGGTCGACAAGAACGCCCAGCACGGCGAGGATATGATCATAATGCACTTGCCCAAGGACCGTGTGCGCAAGACACTGGTAACCATGGCGACTCAAACGGACTTTCAACCCGAATTCCCCGTCTTGGGTCTGCCCAAGTCTGAGCGGAAGTCGCGGGAGCGCGTTAAACGAAAATATCGCAAAAGGCGTCGCGACTCGGCGTCCAATGGCTCTAGTTCCTCCAGTGGTTCATCTTCGGACTGCAGCAGTCTGGACTCTTACAGAAGTCGGTCGCGTTCCAATTCGATTGAACAGCTGCGCAACTTGGAGGCCTCGGCCGTAGGTGAGGGAAGCAGTATTGGAAACTGCGGCTACTCCTCTCGCAGCACCCACCGCCATCGCAGTTCGGTCAGCTCGTCCTCGTACTCGGAGGCGGGAGAACGCAGGCAACGTCGGACCAGCTACAATAAACGGCGTGCCAAAAACCAGAAACCCAAATCCTTTTCCAGCTCTGGCTCAGAGAATAGCGACCACGATGGCGGTCGGAGTCACAGTCCGCACCATAGCCTGCAACGTCCGCAAACAAAGTCCGATCCACGCTACCCCAACGATGGCTGCCAGAACACCAACATAAACAACAATCGACGTGGATTCATGGATCGCAACGTTTCACAGCCGGCTGTGGAGGAGCGGCGCATAGTCTACGTTGGCCGAATAGAACAAGAGACCACCAAAGAAATGTTACGACGTAAATTTCTGCCGTACGGAAGCATTAAACAGATAACATTGCACTACAAGGAGAATGGGTAGGGGTCTAGAATAAGATCAAATATGAACAGCAAACTAACTGATTTTAACTCATTTTTAGAATGAAGTACGGCTTCGTGACGTACGAAAAGGCGCAGGACGCATTCACAGCCATTGACACAAGTCCTAGAGACTCACAAATTAACATGTATGACATTAGCTTTGGAGGACGACGTGCTTTTTGTCGCGCCTCCTATGCTGACTTGGGTGAGTAAATCATACCTTTTTGTCAATGTAGCCCGCTCTAAAGTTTACTATTTCATTTCAGATAATGCTGGTATCAACAACTACGACTCTTATGTGTTCCCGAAGGAGGCGCCAGCACCCAAAGCTCGGGATGATTCGTTCGAGGCTCTGTTGTTGAGTGTTAAGGCTAAGCTAAACTCGGGAAAGGCTGCCACACCTGCCCCTGCGGAGGCCCATCCGGTTGCACCATCTGTACCTCAGGACGACCATCGCATGTGACATTTTTGCAAAATCATAAATGTTCTTAAATTATTTCTGATAATGTGAAGTTAGTGGCAAGCATCCTACCCACATGTATACAAATGACTTTGTATATTCCCCATGCTGTTGCTAGCTGTACAGTTCAAAAGCCTGATTATTATTCATAATTTATCGTAAAATAGTTGACAGAGCTATGCGTTGCAAGCAATAGAACTAGTTCCCTAGGACTAGGACCCATTATGGAAGCTAAAAACAAAACAAGAACTTGAAAAGAAAATGGAATTGTGATAACCGCGTAATGCATACAAGTCAAATATTGCATGTAAGTTAGCTGGAGATCCATAGACATAGTTGAATCCACTCAGAAAAGCTTTGTAACAGACTATCTAACAAGCCAATGGAACTGAATTTAATCAAACACAAAGAATAAGTTGAAGCCACAACTACAAAAATACAAAACCTAAAAGAACAGGAAGTTGAAAAGAAGTAACAAACGAAACAAATGCAAACAAATGATGTAAATTAGAAATATCCCATAAATTCATAGTATATACCTGAGATAGAATGAAAGCCGCATGCAGCATGCGACGGAAACGAATTAAACTGTTGATAATTAAACTTTGATATTAGTTTGTAAACAGAATTTATATACGTACGTTTATTTACTCGGTACCCTTTGAACAACATCCACAAAACAGAACCAGATGAAATGCTGCCCCTATCCTCTAGCTACTCTAGCCCTCCAAAACAGCGCCAATCAATCAATAATTTAGAATTATTTTGTTTTTTTTTTCCGAAGAAGTTACAACGCTCGGCTAGAGGGAACAAAATTATTTTTTAATTTTAATTGTTTTTCAAACTACTTACGTCTAGGCTTTTTCTATTGTCATAGTTAATTTAGTTGGAATTAATTCAAAATTAATAAGTTTAAACAAGGTAGTGTTTTTAACATGAAGTGCCGATGAACACGTTGAAAAATTGCTTAACAACTTATTTGTATCCTATCCTAGACTCAACAAAATGTATTTTTATTAGCAGCAACAAATTGTTCTTTAAGTTCTTTTGTACTATTCTCCTATTTGATAATTTAATAAAAAATGTTTGCTTTTCCAAGCAATATGAATTTCAATTGACTTTCTATAAATATTTATTTTTAAAGGGGAAAAATAATAATTGTCGCCAGCAGGTACTTGAAAACAACAATGTTATCTGAACTGATGGTACAAAACTTACTAAAAACACTTGTGGATCAAATTTAAAGTGTGTGACAATTAATACCATTGTGTTCATTGTAGCATATGTTGTTATTGTTCGGCTGGTAAACAGGAAAACAAGTGAATTGCGTAGCCGCCCTGTAGGACGCAAACAATGCTGGCCGAGAATGGATTGTAGAAACAGGAGAGGCGGCAAGAATAGGGACAATGCGACTGTGGCACTGTTTGCAGATAAAAACGGGAAAACGAAAAAGGAATTTCAAAAGCTGCATTGCTTGCCCCGAGTTTGTGTGTCGATGTCCTCTAGTCCAGATATAAAGTGTCACCTGCAAGCTCCTTCAACTCGAACAGACAGCGCCCGTCATGAAGGAATAAGTTGTCAAGAACTCTCGATGAGCAAATATTTGAAATTAAAACTGGAAGGTTGGGACTTTAAATTGGAATAAGTTAAAGATGTATTAATCTAGATTCTAGGACCTTTTAAATAAATCAAACATATAATTTTTAAATTAAGGTTTCCCTTGGGAGATCCTTTTTCTAAGAATGAGGAATGAATTGAATTTTAAAACAGACGAGATTCTACGTGCAACTTGAACCCTTTAAAGAGCTGTCCTCTCTTTGATTTCGGACTGCGCCTGCGCCTGCCCCTCTAATCTTTTGTAGCCCCCCGGTGATGATGCCAAATTGTGTTATGGTTTCAGTTCTGTTTTGGCCACTTAGGAGTGCGGTCCGTTTCGCTAGCTGGTGGCAGGATTTTTGGCGAAATTCGAGTCGTTTGAAGATATACTAGTGTGTGACTGGTGGATGAGTTTGTGCGACGGTGACTACCAATATCAGGTCTGTGTCAGTGGGTGAAGTATTCGCTGTAAACACGTGTACAGCTCCTGAAAGGGGACTCGGTTACTCGATTTAACCCAAAAACATAGTCCGATTTTTCGAATGTCTGCCGGATGACCAAAAAGGATATGTAGGCGGGCAGTACAGCGTTGATAAGCAAAGGTAAGACTACTCCAATTAAACACCCCTGTCTGACACTGAAACATAAACGTGATTTATGGTTTTGAAGCCCCCCTTTTTGGGGCAGCACCAGGTCCTGTGCAGAAATGGTCCATCAATCAAGCCACACACTCCAAAGATGTTGCCGCCGAAAAGGTTTCTGAATATACATATGCTTGTGGGGCCTGACGAATGCCAGCCATTATTTAAAAGTTGAATAAAAAGTGCGGCCGAGGCCGGAACGCTTCCTGGTATTCATGACCTACGGCCCATGCCAGCTGGGATGATGATTTTTGTATCCGCAGGAACCTGAAACATGAAATGAAAATGGAAAACTCATTTCCCGTCGCCAAGAAACGCAAATTGAATATGCTTTAGCATGGACGATTTCTGGATGGCTTAGACCTAAACAGGATATTGTTTTTCGGATACCTCCGACCAGAAGGGAAATTAGCATTTTAGGCGGATTTATTTGGCCGCCAAAAGGGGTCCTGCTGAAGGGACGCCTGGCTTTTGATGTCTGTCCATGCAAGCAAAAGCTGTCTGGCCACTTGGCACCGTTTGCTTTGACAGCTCAATTAGGCCGTCCGAACAGAGCAGATTACGAATGGTCCTGGCATTCAAATAGTCCAGCATCCATCTCCGGGTCACAAAGGACACAAAGGCCCGAAGCCTTTAGGGCCTCGGCTCGCCTCTACTGCCACTGCCACTGCCAGGTTACTAATCGAGAAATCATCCTAGCACGTGACCAGCTGTGGTCTTAGAACCCATCTGGGCAATCGGTGCCGGTCAGCAGCAGGCACGGGTCATAAAATAACGCCACGTAGAGAAGTTTTATGACAAATATTTATATTGAATTTGATTGGTTTTTGTTTCCGATTTGCTGATAGAACACGCCGTCGTATATAGCCCGGAATGCCATATAATACACTGATGGCATTAAATGGAACGAAAACAATGGCATCAGTCTTCGTTTGCTTCTCTTGAACGGAAAGTGTTTACTTCTTTCGGTATATGGTAGTGCGCACTATGAGCGCAAAAATGCTAAAAAAAAGATACTTTATCTTTAATGAAAGCCAAAGGTTAAATGTTAAAAGGAGTGGTCTGACAGCTCATTAAAGTATGCTACATATTTACCTTATATGGAGAAAGGATTTTTTAAATCTCACCTTTTGTGGGTAAACTTACAGACATTCTCTAATTAGCATGCAGCGGAGAACTCTGTCAGCAGCTCTAAAAAACCATGATTCTCTCCTTTCTGGTAATTATCAGGGCTAATTATTCATTTCTAGCATACTCCGGGTTAAACGAGGTTCTAATTAAAACCACGGCAACCAAGAAATGCAGACTCCATGTTTTCCTTGTGTTTAAGTTTTCAAATTGGAAGAATAGTGAAGCTCGTCAACATTCTCCTAAAAAGATGCACTTGTTCTCAACATTTTAGAAATAACTTCAAGCCTTGTTAGATTATTTTAAGTGCCCTCAGTTTTAAAGATATCCCATTGCTAATTTGGCATGATATTTGATAAGTTCATCAAAAGTTACTGGCAACTTTCTTGGCATCTACTTGGATTCATGTCAGAGGTTGTTCAAGCATTGAACACGATAAGAATTCCAAACATAGAATGTAGGAGATCGGACCCATGTGAATAAGTGATTAACAGCATGGTTTGAAAGACGATCTCCTGCAGTCGAACCGAATATTTACCATATGTGGTGCACTTGAAGCACTTAAGAAAGGGCCACATAGCAGGTCAGCGAGCAGTCCGTTGATAAGTAGTTTTAAATAGATTTAAGATTTTCATGTATGTTTCTTGTAAGAGAATTGTAAGAAATAAAAACAGTTTTAAAACAGAACTCATTGGAGTATCACGAGTGTTTACGGGGCTCCTCTTAACAGAGGTGTTTCTGTTTATTGACTTACTTCTACCAGCCTTCGAGTATCCTTTGAAATGTACGTATGTGCAAAAGGTTAACGGCAAACAAAGACCATCCTAACCCTAACCCTCTTAGGAAAGTGACGAGACGTAAATACAATTTTTAGGATGTTTGCCTTTTCCTCGACTTGCCTTGGGCAACGGCCCAAGGCATTTCACTGCTGACTTAACTTTTGAAAGTTTAAAGTCTCACCCGATTTTTGGGCAGTACTAACTTTTGAAATATTTAGTGGCGGAAAGTCGATTTGATTTAACTATAACATTGCCAAGTTAGGTCAACAAAGTTATAATACAAATGTATTTATTTATTTAATTCCGTATCCCCATCAGTCAGCTTTTGACTTCAGCTTTCCCAGTACCTCCATGAATTCAATCAAGCGAAAATATCAACAATAACCATGGTTAGGGAGGAGTGAAAGGAAAATGCCCAAAAAGGGCGAAACCTTCATTTCAAACACGTTAAGTCCACAAACAATAAATTGCTGTTGTTGGCCAGAAGCAAACAAACCCCTTTATGGCCATGGCATCGGTGTTATTATGTTATCACCCAGGGGCCGCATGGTGCTGAAGCTCGTTGATGGTTTTTAGGTGCTTGGAGCGAGGTGCCAATGCTTATCATAACATATGCAATAATAATCCAGGCCAGATGTCCCGGAGCGGCAGCCACAAAGGACGACATAAATTTTGATAATAAAGGCCAAATGGGGCCACAGAATTGGATGGAAGCGACTCTCATCCCGCTGACCGCTTCTGTTGCTTCTGGCGGTTTCAAAGGTTTATTGTTTTGTCCAACCCCAAAGTGTAGGGGGAGGCAAACTGCCAGCCGGAGTGCCCAGTGATTGGCATTTATGACTCATGGCTGTCCGGCCTGACCAGAAGGCCATTAAGGGCAATTATTGATGGTCGCCAAGCGGAAGTTGGCGGAATTTCCGAGCCAAAAGTAACTAACTTGATTACGTTCCTGAGAGCTCTATACTTTTTCCATGAGTGCTTCATAAATTAGATTGAAATTCAAAACTTATTTTGAAACTATAAAAGGTTCTAATCGCTGGAAAATCTAATTAATGCAAGATGCGAGTGAGGCAGGATGTTTTCGAGTGGTGCTATATACCATTTTAAAACTGGACAGGCCTTATATCCTTATAGCAGTTTAATTTTTGTATAATTCAAGGAGATAAACCTTTGTAATTCTAACTGAAAGCACATTTCAACTAAAATATTTAAACCGATTTCGTAATTCCCTACCACAACCACAAAAGTATCAAATGAGATGAAATTTTTGGAAGCTTATGTGAAAAGCTTTTAACAATACATGGGGCTTGGTTCAATAATTTGGCTTAAATAAACTTTAAATATTTAATTACCATTTCGATGGGCATGAATTTAATATGAATGTCGCAGAGAAGCCATTTGTGGAACCATCACTCCAACGCACACTAAATTAAAATGTAATTTGATAGAACAAATGAAATAATTCATTTAAATATATGTATGTGAACAGACACAATAATTGCGCATCCGCCAGGACTCCCATGCCGACAGTGCGGCTGTATAATGCAATTTGCAGAGTTTCGAGAAACCAAAAAATGTAATTAACGCTTGTTCGAGCTTAGTGAAGCGACTCTGCTGTGGCTAACCACAACGAAAAGGCGTTGCAAAAACGGTTGAAAGGTAACCAGAACTTTTCGCAAATTGCCTCTCGTGGCAACTAGGCTTCGAAGTTGCTCCATTATCTGTGTGAAGGCGGGGTGAAGAGCCTCCTATGTCGAGGAGCAACCCACTTCCCACATTCTTTTAACGGTGAATACACATGTCACGGGGGCACTGTGACTACATACATATATATGACAAAGTTTTGTCTTTAGCGCCACAAAATTTGCTCAGCACTGAGAACATCCAACGGGAGTCCTTGTCCCAGCTCATGCATGCATAACTAATCCCCGGCATGTCCTGCAGCAGCGAAAAGAAACGCTTTGCATACGTCCTGTGCAAACGGCTGGTGTTTTTTTTTTGCGGCAATCTCCAAAACACAGCTTGGTAGCATTAATAGGGAAGATGTCTTTGGTCCACTTCCTCCGTCCAAGGAATATTTTTCGTGAGCCTTCATGGATCCTTGAAAGTTTCTCGCTCGGCTGGTGCCTGAACTGAAGGTCATTTGGATGCTAAAGGCGGCTGGAGCCACCATTATTAATGTAAAACAATTAGTGTAATTGGAAAATAGCCAACAACACCAGAGGAGCTGGCATTGCAATTTGTCGACCTGTTTAATGATCGGAAATAAGCTCCAAACAAATGTCCCAATTAATTCATTTAATAAAGCTGTCAAGTATAGGGTTTCCTTAAAGGACATATGTATAAGAAATATTTAAAAAATCCTCCAATAGCTTATATATTTTCAAGAGTTTCGAAGAGCTTTATACCCAAAAAAGAGATGTATATTTTATGAAACATATGCAATTTTTAAAATAATATTTATTGGCTGCTTGATGTGAATAAATATGAATGTATATCCTTTGAATGGGGGTTTTGTTCATGGCAACTTTAACATTCCTTTGAATATCGAAAAGTACTGCCCCTTAATTGTAATTGGAAATAAAATTGATTGTGTATCAAACAAAGTACATGCAGGACCATATCCGATAGCAGCCAAAAAATTTCCATCCAACAGGATAAAAAAAAGGTAAAAACGCAGTAACTTTGTTATTTTTAAAAGAAAAAGTTTGACTGTCTTTTTTCAAAAATGGTTTTTGTGTGTGCATTAAAAACATCTGCTCGATTGGCCGCGCGGCTGGCCTCGTTTATTATGTTTATTTACGAGGAATTTAAATTTCAATATGGACGTTTTGGTCTTTAAAAGATACAATTTAGGGAATCGTAAACTGCAACTCCAGCTTCATGATTATTTTCTTGGTATTCTAGGTGGTTATTGCGAATATCTTGCAAGCTTTTAATGCTCTTACCATTTACATCATGGCTCCAGGCAGGAAGATTACACATTTTCAATCGGATTCGATTCATATTATGATGTTATGGTCGATGGATATAATTTGCAATCAATATAATGGATGTCAATACATGTAATTCTGGCAGCAAGGACATAACCAACTTAAGTGATATACATATTTACGCCCTCATACTGCCTTTATGTAGCTGGAAATGCAATCGAGTCGGGCTTTCGACCTTTTTAATTGGTAACAGAAACGTTTTAAGTGGTCCAGAGGCGCGGTGAACTTTCATGTTTGCCATCGCCATTCAAATTGCTTTTAAATGGCGCTTCCAATTCAATTAAATGAAATCCCAATCGACTTTGGGGCTGGTAATTAAATGTGGTGCACCAAGAATCAATACAAGAGCTCGACGCATTGCTTCCACTAATTAAATAAAATTTGAAACCCGAATTTTCTCAATGAAAATTAAAAGGTCCATCCTAATCAAACACACTGTGTGTGTGTCTGTGTGTGTTTGCCAAGTAAAAAAAAACAACAAAGCCTGATATTAAATACTCACTTTAAGGTCCGGAGATGCCGCAGATACCATAGCTCTCCCCAAGGACTCACTAGGATACACAAGCACTCTAAACCGCATTGGATTATGCGTCTTGGCTCGCGTAGGAAAAACAATTTTGACTTTGTTGAATTTAAATAGCCATCCCATCCCAGAGGCACTGATGGAAGGATATACAGACAGTATACGTATATATTCTGACAGAGGTATTTGGGTTTTATTTCTCTTATTTCTATCTTCTCCAGCATTATCAGTAGAATAAACAATAAAATTTCGTGTAAACAATGTGAGCAGTTCGAAAAAGTATGTCGTACGGAATGAAAGAAAAGTCCTTGCGAAGGGATGTGGCTTTTGGGGTGTCAGTTGAGTACGAACCCCGTAGGATTTCTCGCACCTTTTTCTTTTTTTAGGGATTCTATTCTTTCAGCTATCTATGTATACAAAGTACCTGACATTCTTAAAATATAGAATGAATGCCTCGTTTTCCGGAATATTACTTATTTGGGATATTAAAGCTATAAAGATTACCATCCGACTTTCCCCTCGGGCCACCTGTTGTCGGATGCAGACCTCGAGCCCCCATCAAAGAGCACATCGTTTATAAGCATTTTTAAGCTAATTGCATTGAATTAGGGCTCTTCAGACGAGTGGAATAATATGGGGCGGACCCCGGGAGCCCAGTCGAGTGTCGCAGCCGGAACCAGGCTCATCCGTCAGCGAGATGGATGAGTCCTTCTGCTGGCAAAATATGTGCGCAATCAATTTGCGCTCAAGCTGATGCGCCTTTCTGGCGACCACGAAAGTAGGCAACGCCAAAACAGGACCCCCAATCATAATCGCATCTGAAGTAATCATCATAATAAACCATTGCTAGCTAGCATGGCTAATTGGTGTTCATTCATAAGGCCCGCCGCCACTGAGTGTCTAGCAAAAAAAAAAAGAGAGAGGACAAGAGCGGACAGATGTCCTGGCTCCCTTATCCTGCTTTAGGCGCATGCGCCGTGATCTCTCGGGTCCTTTGTAGAAAAAACTGTAAACAATGTGGGAGCAGGACAGCGGCCCCAGTTCGAGGATAACGTTTGCTCGGTGTGGGTGAAAGGCGGACCAAAATACGGCGGCGCCAAGCGGCGGAAAACGTAAATAATTGCCGACGGAACGGCGATGGTAATAGCGGCACGTTGCATATCGCAGTGTGAGTGCTTATCTAGAGAATCGCGTGACTTTTGCCGGCGCCAGTTACATCCATCAAGGGTTCGCAGACGCAGAAAAAACATAAAGGATATGTTTGTGTTCGTTCTACCGAAACAGGTACACGCCATCGAACAGGCACACAAGAACATGCAACATTCCATTTGCGGTGGAAATTATGGACTTCCCAACGTTACCCTCGAAAGCAAAATATCCTGTGCTTTCAGTTCTAAGAATTTCAATTAACCATTGTGTTTTTGGAATGACTCTTTTCCAAGACTCTTTTTGAGAACTACTTTTGAAAAGTCCTGTCTTATCTGAGGGAAAGTAAACAGAAAAATACAGATGCCCCTCTTTTTTGAAAAGGACCTCTATTATTGTAGCGTCAATTGTTCAGTTTTTTGTGAGAAAGTGAGCGTGGGGAGTTGTGACTGGAATGCCTTGGCCAGGACATTTCAAGTGCAATTTGAATGGTACCCAGTACACATGCAAGCACATACCATATTCACAAAGTAAATGTACAATGTACTTGGCCCCGTGCATGTGAGCAATGCCAATCGATAAATTCAAAGGAAACAAAGTGGTAACCTCTGCACCTCATTCCCAGCGAGGCAGCAAGGCAGCCAGGCATCCTGGCAGCGACTTGGTTCATCTTGTGAGTGTTATGAGAATTTCCATCGCACACAGCAAATATTCCTCGAGTGCGTTGCTGACTTAAGCAAATTGTGTTTGTCTGAGATGTTGGAGAGTGTGGGTCCTAGGTTACTACTACACTTTTACTGCTTTTTTTTTGCTGTCCAATGAAATGAAAAGAAACGACCCCCGCGACCCGGGATGTCAATGAACTCGTCCATTTCGTTTTTGGCTAGCATGGAATTTACGTGTCAACTTGATTCCTGACGGGCTTTCAGGGTGGTTTCCTTCCTCCCCATCGACTACTGCCTGCCTGCCTGTCTGTGTTAATAGAAGAGAAACGCACTTTTTGATTTGGATTATGGAAAGTATTCGAGCACAAGAGCACAAGACATTTGAGGAGTTTCGTCTTACTGATTCCGGGCCTACGTAAATTAATTCAGGCCCAGCAAAGGCCCATAAACATGAGTACCGGCTCCATCAAGTCGTTTCAAATTATAGATTTTTTCTCCGCTCTTCGGGAATCGGATGAGACGGCGACGATGATGTCATTTGTTCCCTCTGAAAATTTATTGTTATCCGAGCTGGCATCAATAAAAGCTCTCGTTAGTAATTAATTCAATTTCAAAATGGCGAATTCAAAATGGAAAATTTCTGTATTGTTTTGTTTTATGACATCCAGATCCTTGATTGACCATTCACTGTTATTAGAGTGTGAAAACTTCCTTGGAAACACAACACAATGGCTTATCAAAAAATATCCTGTACATAGAAAATCTGGCTGGAGGACAGCATACTTAAATTCCATGAAGTTCACACATAAAGGACGAGTGTGACGGGGTCATCAAATTTTTAAATCATAAAACATGCAAAACAAACAACACAACACGCGGCAGGACACATAATCTAAATAATAAATGTTCCTTGAGCTGGGCGACCATAAACGGAAATCGCCATAAAATTCTATGGCGGATAAATTGTATGGCGGATTTTACGGTTATGAATCGGCGGAGTCCTTCCCTAGTGTCGAGGATTAGTGTTAACGTCCTGAAAACTGCCCTCTTTGGTGGTCAGGCCCCAAATAAACCATAATTGAGAAATTTCGGAAAGCAAAAGCGACGATTCAGAAGTGTTTAGTGTGGTCGAATGTGTCAGAGACTCAGATTTTGTCATCATTTGTAATCCTTTAAGGGGCTTAGAGCGAGGAGTAATGTGCCACTTGCCTGCATCCTGATTCTGTCACTCAGGATCAAAAAGTTTAGAGTTCGGATCGGCTTAAATCATTATTCGATGGCTCAGCGAACATGGGCTGATTGTTTTTTTCGGTTCTGAGCTACAATGGCGCGGCATTTTCTCATTAGAGGTCGTCGAAAGGGAAAAAAGGCGCCAGGACGAATAAAAATCTTTTTGGAATATGCTAATTTTTATGCTGATTTTTCGGTGTTTGCTCTTCCCCGTGGCCCCAGCTGCTAATGAAGGCTTGGGTCCTTGCCGGTCCTTGCTGGCTGGATGAACAGAGGGATAGGTGAATGACGCCGCATTGTCTTTTTGCGCTCATTAATTTTTCAGGCCAAGAGACCGGGTCACGTTCCAAGAACTGGGGAAAATATGAGGCATCTTGGACCATTAATTAAGAGTTTTTCTAATTAGAAGCAGCATCCTTCTGCACTCACTCCCCCCAAAATAAAGGGGAAAACAAACAAAGCTGGGTTGTGGTAGCTCTTTGATTGATTCTGGTTACATTTGTTGTGACAACTTTGTCCAAATGCTTGTCTTTCGATATTTGACAATCGTGTTTTAGGCTCACAATCCCATTGATTAATGACGCCTTTCGGACAGGATATGTTGTAGGCCCTGGGATTTAAGATCTACTCTTCCCAATTCCATTTAGATTCAAATCATTTGATGAATCATCCGTTCCATACAGTGTATATTAAAAGCTCATTAGCTAATTGACTGTACAGAAATCGGGCGTCTGATCTATTTCTGTTCTGGCTAAATCATGCGAATCTTAATTATGTAAAATCAATAGATGAATCAGATGAATAACCCAATAACCCGAATTTTGTTGGATTATTTATGGAAACCATTGTGGCGTGTAACTTTGTATAGAGTGTGCGTGGGCCGCCACCCCTCCTACTTCCAGCCAGTCATAAAAAGGGTTCATCTTGAGCTTAGAGTCCTTCTGAAATGAACAGCTTATCAAAAAATGACAAAAACGAAACGTGTTTATGAAAGCTCAAGGAGCCTTCTTGTTTTAAGAGGCTTGCCTCCTTACAACCACCTCCTAAGGTAAGCCGTGTCCCAAATCCAATATCTTTTTCCACTCAGTCTGTCACCTAATGGTATACCACAAGCATACAACCATAAAAAAAACCTTTCACGATGTTGGGGGATGCCTTGAGCATTTCCCTTTTTAAGGACTTTAAGTTTTCCTTAAAGCTGGACCAATCAACTCAGTCCTCCTGTTGAGTTATGAACATTAAATCAAGCAGTACGTTAAAAGGATTGTACGTGAAGAGTATGATGGTTGCTTTTTACAACTCAAAGGAAGTAAGGGCCAGAATGTAACTGACATGGGAACCGAAACATGTTTGCATTTCACCCAATCTCCTTGGGCATCTGAAGGTGAAACTTGGTCTGCGTAGAGGCTGGCTAATACCGTCTTTTTGCGGCAACACTTCAAAGGACTCAGTTGTGTACTCTTGGGCTCGGTGCTGGTGTTACTCTTCCGATTTCATAAAATATTTAAATGCAAAGTGGCTGGAACAAATGGACGATTGTTTCGCAACATTAACGCTGGTAGGAAATTCTGTTGAAGTTTTGATGAAAAATGTAATAACAGCGAGACTTTAAAGAAGGGCTGTGGAATACCATCATTGAAGGTTTAAGTTATTAAAGTAACTCAAAAAATTTCTTATATCTTTTATTTAATAAATAAACTATTAGATAATTTATTAAAAATATCATCTATGATATAAATTTATATTCTCTTTGATTTATAGTTTTTTAAAAACAAGTTGATATTCTTTTTATTATCCTTCTGAAGAAATAATAAAGCCAGCGTGGAAGCCACTATGACTTTCCTTTTTAAAAAACAGAAATAACTTCCGAACTAGAACAGAGATTTATTAATTTTAAGGATTTCAGTTTCATACGTTACATTTTTCATTCGGATATAAAGACATTCTTCTGGCCAAAAACGAAACAATACAGAGTGAGTAAAAACAGATCTTATCATTCCTCAGAGCGATTCCAATGGTCCAGTAGTCTCACGGCACTTTCGACGTTGCCCAGTGAGATCTTCAGAGCGCATATGTTGCGGACACGATCCTTGTAGCCCATTTGTTGGAGCTGCTCCATCTGTGTTTTGTAGCCCACTTCCCTCGAGTTGCTTATCTTGATCCGTAGCGTGGCAGTGCCTGTTCCAGCTTTGGCAGTGCCTGTTCCAGCTTTGGCAGTGCCTGTTCCTACTTTGGCGGCATCCGAACTGCTTGCGGAAGTAGAGGCGGAGGCGGAGGCGTTGGTGGCATTGATTTGATTGGCACGAATACGACGCTCCAAGATGTGACGCGCCAAGACCGCCGACTCGCCGAGCTCCCGCACCGCAGTTAGTGACTTCCCTATGTCGCCGAGCTCCAATGTCTTCATCACTTGTTTGCACTTTTTCCTCAAACTAAGGGCCATGTTCTGGGCACAGTCCATGTCGGCGGCAGTGGCCATGCGTTCCCAAGGATTCGGTAGTGGGCACCTGTTCTCGAATCCTCGCTGTGGATTCGTGCCGTCTTCGGAGCCATATGACGGGTGCTGGAACGTCATAGCCACATTGTTTTCATAGCTCTGACGCATACAGACTTGTAGGCGGCCCAATATCTTATGGCCACCGGGCACCGATTCCATACGCAGAATGTAGAGATCGCGGCGGCGACTCATCTCCTCCTTAGCCGGACTGAACGCAGAGGCGAGCAACTCTCGCAGGTTCCTGTCGCTGTTCAGGTAGTGGCGCAGCGTCACATTCTCCTCAAGCAGGGACTGGATCCGCGGATCGGACTGCAATAGGGTCCGCAATAGGCCCGGTTCGTCCAGCAAATGAGTGAAGAAGGCGGAGCTCCTAGATTTGAAGAAACGCTCTAACAGGTTGACCGGAGGTAATTTGGCCCCCGGAGTGGGTGCCTGGCCGCCACCGCCCTGAGACTGTTCTGGCCGACAAACGACGTGCACCGTGACGCCGGAGATAATACCTTGGCCATCTATCGTTCCGACGTCCTGGAGAACCTCGCCAGCAAAGACCAAAACAATACGAGCAATTGCCTGTTCGAAGCGAACGGCCACCAGGGCGCGCAAGTTCCGGATAAGCTCGTTCTGGCGTATTGAGACGATTGCCTCCCGCCCGTTTCCCTTAGCCACGATGTCTATGGACTCTTCGCAGCTCATCGCAGGAGGTTTACTGAGTGGGTTCGAGGACAAAGTCGCCTGTAAGATTTCGACTTCCCTTGGCAAGTACCAAGAGTTCTTTAACAGTACAGATCGAATTATGACAGCTTTTGCAAAGCCCTCTGAAATATGATATGTATTGGTGTGACAAGTCTCCTCTAAGAAACATCAGCACCTAGCAGTTACTGCAGCCTGGCCCCATTCACTTTATCCAACATGGCTGAAACCCGAAAGCTTTGACTTTTCATACAGTTGCTGAGTCTCGAAATTTATTTTAAATTTAAATTTATTTAAAACGAAATTTATTTTATTTTTTATTTTATTCCGCTCAAGAATCGGATAATTCTTGGCAGAGATATGGGCTTCGCTGGGGTCCATAGTGTCCTTCCCATGCATCTCCCTCATTTTTGAAGGGGTCCCCCCAGAATATTGGACAAAAAATCTCAAAAATATTTTCTTTCTAGTTTTTGATGCAGATTGATGGAGAATAGATCCACCATTCGTTTAAGGTATTCCTCTCAAGAATCGGATGATTATTGCCAAAGATATGGGCTTCGCTGGGGTCCATAGTGTCCCTCCCATGCATCTCCCTCATTTTTGAAGGGGAGCCCCCAGAATATTTGACAAAAAATCTCAAAAATATTTTCTTTCTAGGTTTTGATGCAGATTGATGGAGAATCGATCCACCATTCGTTTAAGGTATTCCTCTCAAGAATCGGATGATTATTGGCAGAGATATGGGCTTCGCTGGGGTCCATAGTGTCCTTCCCATGCATCTCCCTCATTTTTGAAGGGGACCCCCCAGGATATTTGACAAAAACTCTCAAAAAAAAGGTTTTGATGCAGATTGATGGAGAATCAATCCACCATTCGTTTAAGGCATTCCGCTCAAGAATCGGATGATTATTGGCAGAGATATGGGCGTCGCTGGGGTCCACAGTGTCCTTCCCATGCCTCTCCCTAATTTTTGAAGGGGGTCCCCAGAATATTTGACAAAAAATGTGAAAAATATTTTGTTTCTAGTTTTTGATGCAGATTGATGGAGAATCGATCCACCATTCGTTTAAGGTATTCCGCTCAAGAATCGGATGATTATTGGCAGAGATATGGGCTTTGCTGGAGTCCATAGTGTCCTTCCCATGCATCTCCCTCATTTTTGAAGGGGACGTTCCAGGATATTCGACGAAAAATCTCAAAAATATTTTGTTTCTAGGTTTTGATGCAGATTGATGGAGAATCAATCCACCATTCTTTTAAGGTATT
Organism: Drosophila ananassae; assembly: GCF_017639315.1. Taxonomy (NCBI): domain Eukaryota; kingdom Metazoa; phylum Arthropoda; class Insecta; order Diptera; family Drosophilidae; genus Drosophila; species Drosophila ananassae. Next base: position 11,311,953 of record NC_057927.1, on the reverse strand, counting down.
CCGCTCAAGAATCGGATAATTCTTGGCAGAGATATGGGCTTCGCTGGGGTCCATAGTGTCCTTCCCATGCATCTCCCTCATTTTTGAAGGGGTCCCCCCAGAATATTGGACAAAAAATCTCAAAAATATTTTCTTTCTAGTTTTTGATGCAGATTGATGGAGAATAGATCCACCATTCGTTTAAGGTATTCCTCTCAAGAATCGGATGATTATTGCCAAAGATATGGGCTTCGCTGGGGTCCATAGTGTCCCTCCCATGCATCTCCCTCATTTTTGAAGGGGTCCCCCCAGAATATTGGACAAAAAATCTCAAAAATATTTTGTTTCTAGTTTTTGATGCAGATTGATGGAGAATCGATCCACCATTCGTTTAAGGTATTCCGCTCAAGAATCGGATGATTATTGCCAAAGATATGGGCTTCGCTGGGGTCCATAGTGTCCTTCCCATGCATCTCCCTCATTTTTGAAGGGGTCCCCCCAGAATATTGGACAAAAAATCTCAAAAATATTTTGTTTCTAGTTTTTGATGCAGATTGATGGAGAATCGATCCACCATTCGTTTAAGGTATTCCGCTCAAGAATCGGATGATTATTGCCAAAGATATGGGCTTCGCTGGGGTCCATAGTGTCCTTCCCATGCATCTCCCTCATTTTTTAAGGAGACACCCCAGGATATTTGACAAAAAATCTCAAAAATATTTTGTTTCTAGTTTTTGATGCAGATTGATGGAGAATCGATCCACCATTCGTTTAAGGTATACCGCTCAAGAATCGGATAATTCTTGGCCGAGATATGGGCTTCGCTGGGGTCCATAGTGTCCCTCCCATGCATCTCCGTCATTTTTGAAGGGGACCCTCCAGAATATTTGACAAAAAATCTCAAAAATATTTTGTTTCTAGTTTTTGATGCAGATTGATGGAGAATCGATCCACCATTCGTTTAAGGTATTCCGCTCAAGAATCGGATGATTATTGACAGCAATATAGCGTTCGCAGGGATTCATATTGTCGTTGTAGGATTTAATTAAATAAACTCCATTGTGTAAAGTTAAAGTTACTATAAATTTGAGAAAACTTCGACTGAATGTTTTTTATAATTAGTTAGGACTGCCGTCCCTAGTTAGGACAAAGAGCCTTTTACATTGAATTTCCTGTTCTCGTCCTAACTTTTGCCATTCGGCCCGTCTTTTGTTTCAGGTGCATCCTATTTGGCTACAATAGAAAAAAGTGGGACAGCTAAAATCAGGCACCAAGGCAACAAGCCTTAAGTTTCGCAGCCACAACCAACAAGGGGAAACTACGAAAAGAAGGCGGGCGGAGCCATTGATGTAGTGCTATGGGGGCCAACACATCGAGCAGATCCGACGCGAGTCTGCTCGGCAATGATGAAGGTAAGTAGACACTAGACAGTAAAACGGGAGTGGAGGGCACGGGGGCTAAAAAAAAACATCGAAGTAGTCAGACCCTGTGACGGGAAAAACATAACAGAATTATAAAAATTTCTACCGCACACACACCCGAGGTATAGTCGCGGTATGGAGCTGATTCCGGACCTGTGCCTGATCAAGATATTGGAGCACCTCTCGCTGCCCGACCAGATTGCCATGCTGCAGACCTACGAGCGCTGTCGCCCCTTGTTGGGAAGTATTTGGCGCCGGCGACTGGACAGGATAGCGCTCAACTTGCTGGAGGTTCCTATACAGGGGGAAGACTTTAGGATGCTCCTAAACTGCGCATGCCAGGGGCTGCGAGAGATCAGGATCAGCTACATGGATAGGGACCACTTCGAGGCGCTGGTAGGGTGCAGGTATCCCAACCTGGACCTTCTGCAGGTGGATGCACTGCCGCCGTTCGCCCTGCGTCCTCGCCTCAGGCATCAGCTAAGACAGATTATGCCAAAGTCCATCTACCTGGACAACCCACCCACCATGGGCTGTGTTCTCCAAAGCCAGAATGAAGACCAAAGCTGGAAGTCACCGGGTGTGTGGGCGGTAGATTGAACAAAAATTTTCCGAAGGAGATGAACCCATTCAGCAAATATCTGACCATACTCATGTGCCTCACACTCATTTCTTTTGCCCTCACAGTCAATTTCGATCACTTCCAAATTCTTCGTGCCATAGGCAAGGGCAGTTTCGGCAAGGTGGGTAATTACAGTGACAGTTGAATCCAAAGATTACATTACTTTTATCCTTGTCAGGTTTGCATTGTCCAGAAACGCGACAACGGCATCCTGTACGCCATGAAGTATGTGAGTCGGTCGGCATGCGAGCTACGAGGCGCTCTGGGTGGTGTCATTAAGGAGGTGGAACTGCTATCCTCACTAGAGCATCCATTTCTTGTCAATTTGTGGTTTTCATTTCAAGGTGAGTCTGAAAACACTCCACAAATTGTTATTATCTATCAAAAAATATTTTATTTTAAGTAATATTTTATCTCAAGTCTTAAGGAAGGGACAGTTAAAGTTTAGGATTTTGTTTATAGTATTTCATGTTGATTTTTTCAAGGTTCTCCTATTATTTTTGTTATAAATTATTTTCATATGTTTTTAACATAAAATTGAAGACTTCAACCCCCATTTAATCCCTTTGAAAGGTAGAGTTATATTTTATAATATATTGTTCTGTCATATCCTTGCTAGCGTATGCAAATTTTCAGGTATCTGTTCTACCTTTTACGTTCTGGCTCCCTCCTGTCCATTTCTTTCTATAATACTCTTACATACATACGTCTTCCGCTACTGCTGCTGATTGCCAATCAAAATGCAAATTAACTTCGTGAATTTATTTTCAAGCCATAATCCTCACATATACACGAACTTCTTCTGTTTTCCACAGACGAAGAGGATTTATTCATGGTCTGCGACCTGTTGACTGGCGGCGATTTGAGATATCACTTACAGAACCGAGTAAGTTCTTCTGTGGCGTTGCTCCCCTGCCCTTTTGGTCCCTTTGGTCTAAAACAGAAACCCTTATCCTTTCAGGTGGAGTTCTCCGAACAGAGTGTGGCCTTATTAGTGTGCGAGCTTGGCAGTGCGCTGGAGTACCTGCAAACGCAACGAGTTGTCCACAGGGACATCAAGCCTGATAATATTCTATTGGATGATGCCGGTAAGTATTCAGGACGTGCCATGTGAAAGTGTCAAAGTTGCCCTCCCATCTGACACGCAGGTATTGGTTCGTCCTGCCTCCACAGTTCGCTCTGATGCTCCTTCCTGTTGCTCGAAGCTCGAACATTTATCGATTCGTGCACGGTGTTCCGGGGTCCCAAATGTATTTCCGTATAGATAGACAGGTCGGGCGGTCACAAATTATTCATTGGCAATCCAGACAGAAACTGGATGTCACACGGCAGGTATTCAGGGAAATATGCCGAGGCCAAAATGTTATTAAACACAAAAAAATGGAAAAGTTAACTTTTGAGGCAGCCGAAGTGTGTACACTGTACACCCTTTGTACTTGGGTTGTAGTAAGTAATGGATATAGTTAGCCGATCCTTTTAGACATTTTAGAATCAAAAACAGTTCCTTAGTAAGTGAATTTTAAAAAAAGTTTCAACCTAAGGGCTTAACACTTCAAAGTTAGAGATGTTCTTAGAATCTGCCATCTCATTTATAAAGAGAATTTCATTTTTATAGAATCACCTTTAATTAAATTATACTTTTCCTACAAAAGAACGTAATGCTAGATGCTTAAAGGACTATTCGATAGGTTAATTGAATATGGTATACCGGACTATATAAGCATCCCGACACCGCCCGAAGCTAACTTTCCTTTCCCCAAACAAATTAAACCAACAGCAGTACACTCTCGTTCCAAAATATGTGCCGCATCTTTAGCCCCAATTAAATTAATTTCAGGACACGCCCATTTGACTGATTTTAATATTGCCACAAGGTTGCAAAAGGATGCTCTGGCTTGCAGCATGTCAGGAACGAAGCCATATATGGCGCCCGAGGTGTTCCTCTGCGCCCTGGACGAAGTGGGTGAGTGGTGGATGTTGGGGAAAAAATGAAATTAAACCGATACATGTTCCATCCGCACTTTAGCATGAGTGGGGTATAGGGGTCTGATGTAGTTAATTGACTGCATCCTAACGTTTTCAATTCATTTACAGCAGGATACAGTTATCCGGTTGACTGGTGGTCCCTGGGCGTGGTGGCCTACGAGATGCGGGCCAACACCCGCCCATTTGTAGTGCACTCGAACACGCCGCTGGCAGAAATCAAGAATATTCTGAACACTCCAGTGCACTATCCTCGTTACTGGACCAGCAATTTTGTCGATTTGCTGCAGAAAGTGAGATGATGGTTCCCATTTAGTGACAACATTTAATTTTATTTACTTTGTTACAGCTGCTCTCCCCCTATCCTGGGGCCAGGATAAGCACGCAGCAGGAGCTGCATCAGACGCCACTTCTGAGGAATATTGACTTTCAACAAGTCCTCGATAAGAAGACGAAACCCATTTTCAAGCCCCCCGAAGACCATTTGAACTGTGATCCCTGTCTGGAGCTGGAGGAGATGATTGTGGAGACACGACCTCTTCACAAAAAGAAGAAGCGTTTGGCAAAGCAGCGTTCCGCGCAACGTGACAGTGATCCGGAGACAGCTCTCGTCAAGGAGTTCATCGTCTACAACCGCTACAAGGAGCTGAAGCGGAAGGCCATGGAGCAGAAGGAGAACGACTGGCAGCGCGAGCTGGAGTTTGCGATGGCCAACTCCATAGTCAATAGTCTGGCACCCATCCAGGAGAAGCCCAATCCTAGCATCGTGCAAGCTGCTGACGGCGCGGCATCATCCTCGACAGGGGCAAAGGGAGCGGCCTGTAAGGATAGCGAAAGCATCGAATTCATAGACCGGACTCCGTCTCCCCAGACCACCACTACAGTGCCTGACCCGGCACTGAACCCACAGAAGGGAGGCTGCACAACGTCGGACAAGGCAACGAGCCCCCAGTAATGCAGAAACTCCATGATCGTTATAGGTTTCAAAGCAAAAAGCACAAACAATTAACGCCCACGCACCCAGCGATAACATGATACGATATCCAATCCATCCCACCCCCCCACAGAAGTACCAGAACCTATTTTTCGAACTCTGCTGAATTTCATTATTGTATATGTATATAAATGATATATAAAGAAATTTGATATCCCTTAGGGTATTTCACAGGCCTGCATAGGTTTTAAGATCCTTTGTACATATAAATAAATAGATTTTAAACAAAAAAATCAAAATAAACTAAGCATAGCACTGCACAAACTTTTTCGATTTTTTTTAGTTTTTATTTCAAGTTATATTTCATTCATGTTTCACATTTTTTTTGTATAAAAAAGAGTAAATAATATGTTCTGCATTGTATAATTGCTGTTTCACGTTTCTGTTGATCTCTTGTTAAAATTTATAATTAGGGGTATTGGTGTTTCGTTAATGTGAAGACACTAACCAAAATTACAATATTTTTTTTTCTTTTTTTGAATTATTTTCGCAGCAAAAATGCAACATTTTAATAGTTTTTTTTTTTGTGTGTTTCATTCAATTTTTCGTTTACGATTTTTCGTTTTATTTGGGTTTTTGCGATTAATATTACAAATATTAAGAATATTTTATCTTCACCCGTAGTGGCCCCACTCGAAAAGCAGCTCAACTGCATAATTGAGATGGGTCGCTAAGTCGCTAAGATATTAATTGCAGAAGGGGCGAGAAAAACGAAATGAGAAATTGATAGGAAAGGGTCATCATTAACTTTAGACTGTGGGCTGCCACAGGAACAAGTTAGTAAACGTTTATATATTATAGAAATTTAGTTCCACTTCTGTGTGTGGAACGAGTATTTCTGCAATGATTGTAACTAATTTAAATTTCAGTTAAGTTGCTCAACGAATTTTCGTTTTGTTTTTTTCTTAGGCAAAAACAAATGCAATTGTTTAAAAAAAGCGTCAATGGTTTGAGTTAGAAAATGTTGCTTTTGCTCTTGTTAGAATAATGAAGGAGAAGAAACTACAAGCTGCAAAATATGATCTTCAGTGTATGCCTGTGTAGCTGAATGTTTGTATGTGTTTGTGTATGTGTGTCTATGGTTGTGTGTTGGTGTGGTGTGAGTGTATGTTTTTTGGTGTCTGGAGTTCATGTTCCATTCATATTTTGTGTGAGTGATATTTTTTAGACTTTCTCTAAACAAAATGTTACTCTTTTTCGATGAACTCCAAACGTTATGCTGCCGGCGGACATCCGCCGCAACCATTTTGTGGCTGAGCTGACTGCTGGGTCATACTATACTGTGGTGGTGTCCACAGATTCGATACGAGCACCACCCGCATCCCCGCCACTAACAGCTCCGGCCTCATTTCCATTTTCCGCACCGCCGGCAGCGGTACCTTCCTCTACAGCGCTAGCATTGGCGGCAGTGGAGCTTGCACTCTTTTTGGCGCCAAACTTGATTAATTCGACGTTGACGTTTATTGTCTTGGTCTGAACCGGCGCTGCAGACTCCGTTGGCTCCGTTTTCACAGCGGCATCACCTTCAGCACCCGCTGCGGTTGCTGGGGCGGACTCGCCACCGGTGGTAATGGTCAGCGAGAGATCGTTGAGTGACTTCATCACCTTGTCGACGTCATCCTGAGTGCTGGGAGTTCCATTACGGTTTCCGAAATACAGGAAACACTTTCCAAAGTGACCTAATAAACCAAAATCATCATCATTTCCTAAAAAAAAAACACTTATTTCTTCACTTACCTTTCCAGGTAATAGACATTGGATTGCACTCGCGCTTGCGGAGCTCAGATTTCAGGTCCTTGACGCGAATATCACGGGTCAAGTTTGTCAACTTAATGCAGAAATCACGCGGTCCGCGATTCTTGTTCTTCTTCGGACGACGCTCGCCAGCTCCAGCTTCATCAAACTTACGATCCTCGCTCTTGGCACCTCCCTCAACTCCAGACTGCTCGCCCTCAGACTGCAATAACATAATTTTTTCATTAATTTGTTAAGTAAAGTAAAGGTATTTAGCCAACTAACCTTAGTTGCGCGTCTGCGGCGGTTAACGAAACGGCCCTTACGCCTCGGCGTACGTTTCTGCGTAGTTTCCTGCTGCTTGTTTGTAAAACAAAATATTCAAAATTAGACATAATGTCAAAAATAAAGAGCAAATTTCACTTACGCCTGGCTGCTCGTTGTCAGTCTGTGAGGTGGTGCGTCCTGGGTTTCCTCGTTGGAAGCGACGACGCAGCGGACCACGACCACGGCGCCTGTTGTTTTGATGCTGCTCCACATCGGTGTCTTCCTCCTTCAATGAAATCGACTTTCCGGCCTTCTCCTCGCGCTCCTTAAGCTGTTGCAGAACAGGCAATATCTTCAAACGACGATCTGACAACAACTCCCAGAAAACGCCACTGGGACGTGACAAACGCTTGGCGACACGGATCACCTCAGTGGGTGTAACAATAATGTCCACTGGGGTGTCGTACTTCTGGAACAGGTTCAGGGGCAATGTGTCCAACACCTGCAGATCGTGTACGATCGTAACAATCACTGTCTGTGGGGTGATAGCGCCCAGTTCGATGAGCAGGCCAATGTCTAGATCGGCGAACCCATTGCCACGGCCAATGCGATAGCCTTCGCGCGACACCACAACAGATCCGATCACGACCATGTCAAGCTTAAGACCACTATCCAGAGCTATTTCCGAGCGGAACTTCTGGATGTCCTGCACGCGCAATGCCTCCTTCTTCTGCTCCTCTGTGGCATCGGCTGGCACATCTACCTTCAGGCACAGCGCTGACGAATCACGAGTGCTGGGCAAGTAAACAGACTTGTCGGCCAGCAAAGCTTTTTCTTTGAAGTCGTGCAAGGCGCGATCAATGTTGACCTTGATGTGCTCTATAGAGGTGGGAGACAGAAGGGGGGTAAACTCAATGTAAGCCTTTGATTAGGATTGCGCAGTCCTGGTACACTTACGTGCTTTCTTGAATTCTTCCTCATTGATGAGCAATGAAGCAGCCTTATCGGCATCGACAAATGCAGGAATCCGGTTGAATATGTTGTTGAATCCAATTCCCACCTTGCCCTCCTGGATCTTCTTCCAGGTTTGCACGCGCAAAGAGCGCTTTGTGGGCTCTACGGGCTGAGCTGTAGAGAACAGAAAAGAAACGATGCAAAAAATACATTGTAGAATCTGCTGACAGGCAAAATTCCGTGGCCCGATTGCTCTTATCGCCCCGGCGGACCTGTGTCGTTATCACTTTCGTTTTATGCTGGACTAAAGGTGATATTAGGACTGATAAACCGGTTTCCACGCCTAGAAATCTAACAAAAAAGTGTTTCGGCCCAAACAAGCAGCAAAAAAACACCGGCACGGTCATCAACAAAAATAAGAAAAAAAAAATTTGCATGGAAAACAAGCAGCAGAGTTGCCACCTGAGGCAATTCCAACAAAAAAACAAAGATGGCAAAAAAAAAACGTGTACGTTCTTGCGTATGGGGAGGCAGTTTTTTAACACAAACCGACAGCCCCTGGCGCAGATGAAAAGCACAATTGCGTGTGCTTGTTGGGAAAAATTAATTTCTAACATCCCAATATCGATATTGACGCATGACCAATAAGTTGGCAACGCTTCGGCCGCACACAAACACACACACACACACATACGAGACTGCCTACATACACTCGCATACGCACTAAACATTGCTCAGCGATGAGCGCATCAAAACGCGAATTTCTCAATTAATATGTATGCATGTGAGGAGTGGCTTGTGCTGGTGTGCACCGGCGGTAAAGAGGCGGCGCGGCATGCAAGAAATGACATTAAACGAGCGGCCAAAAACTCAAATCGGCCAAGAGCAGCCAAAATAGTCGCCGAAAATGATTCATTCCGGACTATTTGCGTCCGGACAACTAGTAATTGTAAGCCTGCTGCCATTTTCATCAGCGCAAAGAATGCGCGCCACGATGACGTAATTAATGTCAACAACAGAATCGGTGGATCGCGTACCGACATGTATACACACACAAGTTATTCCCCCCTTTTCATTTTCGCTTCTTCCTTTTTCCCCATTACCATTTTTTTTTTGCAACAATTTTGCTCCATAGTTTCGGCTATTTGACAACTCTTATTTACAGCTAGAGTTTGCTAGAAAGAAATATGGCGGAATTTTGACAACTTTTTTGCACCGTTCGTAAAATGGCCGAGCAAAAGGAACGGGAACGGGAAGGGGTCAAGGGAATATGTGCCTTATTGGCGAAGTTCGCAGCTGCGAGAATGCCCTTGATCCCCTTTTGATATGCGGAAAATAGTGCAATGCACTTTTAGCAAAACGGACGAAAGCGAACACGGCGCAAAATACTCATGATAACATTCTCACACTTGCATGTTGCCTTTCATTCTAGCTAGCTATTCGGCGCCGTCGCGCAATTGGACGGGAATAACTTACTTGTCGATGATACCTCCTGCGCGGTGTTAGCGCCATTCTCCGCGGCGGCGGCAGCGGGAGCTGCGTTGCTTTGATTCTCCATCGTATCTCGTTTATAAGTTGCGTACTCGAACTGTTTTTAGTTTTTTGCTCGAGAATTTTCTTCGCTGAATTTACACAAGTTACAGAGCAACGTCTACCTTCTCCTGCTTCCAACAAACCACAAGCCACAAAAAAAAACCACGTTTCTGACGTTTGCCGTTTGACGTTTTGACGTTTGGGGCTACAGCTCTCTGCGATGTCAGGTGTTACCAGACGTTCAAAAGAAAGTACCTGGGTGGTGTCACTGGATGACTCGAAAAAAAACCAGGTGATGCCACTTTATAATTAACAGCCGCACTAATGAACTATCGTATCAAATCTTTGTCACAGTGTCTTATTAAAATTCTTGTTTGCTATTAACTAATTTTTTTTTTCAATAATTTGCAAATTTAGCCTTTTTTTTTTGCTAAACGCCGGGTTCTTTATCTTGATGTCTCAAAAAAGTACCATGGTGGTGTCACTGGCTGGGTCAGTACCAGTGTTGGTAAACATTTTTGAATCGTCCCAAAAACATCGGGTAGTCCCAAAAAAAATTTAAAAATTAAGATTTTTGCTTAAATACAGCCAAAATTGATGACCCGTAGATAAATCTAAAGCAGTTCAGAAATATTTTAAAAATAGGCAAAAAGTTTTATCCTAATACTTTTTATTTTAAGGCCTAAGGTTAAAATCATACTTATTTACAATCTTTAATTTAAAATGGTTACGTGTTATCGTTATTTTAAGCCAATATGTGATATGTAATTGCACATGGTATTGTCCCCTTCCTTAAAAAAATAGTTTGATCAGCGAATTGCCTGCGACATGTGCAATGGCGTAACCATAAGAGTCAGTTCTGCATCCTTCAGATTCGCTCCCCTCAGATTCGCCTCCTGTAGGTCGCTGCCCGATAAGTTGCATCTCTCCAGGTCGGCTCCCGCCAGGACAGCGGCTCGTAGGTTACAATTCTTCATGTTGGCATTTTTAAGATTAGCCACGCGAAGATTCACTCCCGCCATGTTGCTGCTCTCGAGGCAGGCACCTTTTAAGTTGACGCCTTCCAGGTTGGTTCTCACTCCGGTGGGATCTTCAAAGTTGCAGCCGCGCAGATTAGCTCCTTCCTGTGATGTAGACTGAAGTGAGTATATTTCAAATAGTGGATAGAGGACAAACCTACCATATTGGCACAGAGACCGCGCACGGACACCAGTTGAGCGCACTCCAGGTTGGCATACTGCAGGTCCGCCCGCTCCAGACAGCAATAGTTGAGGTTGGTGTGGGACAAATTGCAATGCGACATGTTGGCATACTGGGAAATGGGGTATATGTTGAGGGAGAGTCTCAATTGGGTCGCATTTCTCACCTTGAAGTTTATGTTACGGAAATCCAACTTTCGCAAATCAGCCCCCGATAAGTTAACGCCTTGAAAGCGCAGTTCAGTTATGACAGAAGTCTGGATGATGGCCTTGATAACATCCATGCGAGTCAACGGTCTGTCGTCCGATTGCGGATCGTCCTGCTGCCCAAGCCGCTCTTCCAGATGCGTCACTAGTGAGTATATGCCAAAGAACCGTGCTTCCTCCAGTACACCCAACACACTAATGTTTGAATCGCAGACGAACTGGCCATGGCGTAGGTAATTAATAATGGGCTCAAAGTAGCGTGGGCTGCGGTCAATAAGGTAGGCGCCCTGCTCGTCCCGTTCGCTGGGCTTCATGCTGCCATCCTGGAGAAACATCCGCGCTAGCATCGAGTCCGGTTCCCTGCCCACCAATGTGTCCAAGGTGGTAGTGTATATTTGTCCGCCCACGTTCAGCTTCACCCATCGATTAGGGGCAAAGTTCCTGGCAAGGCTCCCGCCGTTCGCAGGCTCCTCCTTTCCAGAGTCGCTCTCCCTGAGCTCACCGTCCATTGCGCGAGGGATCGGCAAATAGCACCAAATCTCAGACCTGTTTACTCAGCTGGTCTGTGCCGTTCTTCGTTTTCGTCAGGAGATTCGCCATTCGCAGGGCCTCGCCGACGGCATCGATAAGCTATCTGGATGTTCATATGTCGGTCCTTAAAATATAATTATGTAAATTATGATTTGATGACGTATTATTTGTGAGATTTTTCTTTATTTATTGGCAGGGAGAAAGTTGGCAAAGGAATTTAACTTATTTATTTTAAAAATGAAAGTATGTATGTATGTATGGGTGCAACTACCATTCACGGGATTACCCGCGTTTCATTGGTAATGTCACTCTTCCTCTTGCCATATATGTAAATACAATAAAATAGTAAAATCAAGATTCCAAAAAGTTGAAAAGGTCGCGTTGAAACCTAACAACAAACAGAGCAAGCAGGGGAAATGGCGGCCGCCGAGTCAGGTACAGCAGCCAGTGGCAGCTCTGCAACGACTGCCCAGCGCGGTGTTAGTCGCGTCCTGGCCAAGTTGGCGCAGTCCCTGGCCGGTGGTGAATTTTATGAGGCGCATATGATGTACAGGACCCTGTACTTCCGCTACACGGCCCAAAAACGCTACCAAGACTGTCTGGACCTGCTCTACGACGGCGCCCAGCAACTTATGGCCAAGGGACAGGAGAGCAGTGCGGCGGATCTATGCCTTCTACTGCTGGATACACTAGAGAAGAGAGGACCCCAACCGGAAGATTCCGACTTATGGATAGCCCGCTGGGGTGGCTTGATCGGTGGGCTCAGCGCCGCGACGGTGGAGCGCGAGACCGTGATCGTAAGTTCTGGAAGCTTCCACACCGAATAGTAATCAAAACAAGGTGTTCTTATTCCAGCAAAGAACCATCAAGTGGAGCACCGCCCTACATGGTCAGTACGGACACCCGGTGCTGCACAAATTAATTGGGCACGTATTTTGGACTGAGGGAAACGTGGAGGCGGCTCGGCATCACTACCTACTCTGCCAGGATGGCAGCCTCTCCGGTCGAGTACTAATCGAAATTAGCCAGAGCAGGGGCTTCCAAAGTGAGGTGGACTTGTTTCTAGCTCAAGCAGTTTTGCAGCAGCTATCGTTAAAGGACAGAAAAACCGCAGAGGATACTTTTACGGAGTACACGAGGTCCCACTCGAAACTATTGCGGCACGAGTTTCCCTACAAGGAGCCCCTTATCAACTTCCTGTACTTTCTGTTCCGGCTCATTGACGCGAAGAGAGTGGCAGGTTTCCGGGCCCTGCGAAAGCTCTACGACCCGTCACTAAAGCGGGACACGTCGTTCCTCAAGTACGTGGCTAAAATCGGAGTGATCTACTTTGACGAGCAGCCGGAAGCAGCTAATGTCGGTCCAACGGGACTAGGTGGGATGTTTGGCGACATATTTAACCGCCTTATGTCGGGCTTTGACGATGAGGAGTCAGAGGATCAGGACACGCCTCAAAGGCGACAGAATGCCAACAACGAACTGGACTAGCACCAGGACCATCCGCCTGCAGGGAGCTTACGGTCTTGGTCTCGGTCTCGGTCAACTGAGGTCAATGTCACCGGTTCACTGGCTTTTCTTGTTATAATTTTAATGTGCTGTTTGCAAAATTATTTAACGTAAGCGTATAGTCGCGACAATTGCAATGTAGTTTCTTTAGCGTTTCGGATGGAACATTTACAAAAATATATTTCTGAAAAGATTTCCAGTTTGCATAAATCAAAGTGAAACTGTCGGGGAAAACTTTTACGGGAGGATCTTTTATCGATAGGTTTCTTTTTTTCTGCTTAGGATGGGTTTGCGGCTCAAATAAATATTCAAAGGACTCCCAGGACATGAAATATTTTCAAATACCAGTGTGACCAGAGCAAACCGTTTGTGCAACAGCCCAGCCCAATCGAACAACGGCTACCTGGTCACACCGAAACCCCATCGGATGTGGCCTGCGAATATATATCAAATTATTTTAATTTCGCCTTAGTTTCGTTGAATCACATAATAAAAAGGTTTACATACGCTTGACACAGCAGTGAAAATATTGAATCGACAAAAAACTACCTAGCCGAAGTGCAGAAATCCGACTGCACGCAACTGAACAAGCCCAAAGTGCAGCTGTGTGATATTTTCAGCGACGATGTCTGACAAAGCCGCGGTTCCCCCCTCCGATACAGACGCTCCTGGGGGCGGCGGCCCGGCTCCAGAAGCTAGTGATGACTCGACAACCGTAACAGTGGTTAGCCGTTCTGGAGAGGTCGTATCAACCACCGCAACAATTGCCCTTGCCGACAAAGGACAGACTGATGTTGGTACTTCGACAACCGTTTTGGTTGGCGGAGAACCAGAAGAAATGGAGGCGGAACGCTGCTGCTGGATCTGCTTCGCCACCGACGAGGACAATCGGCTGGCGGCTTGGGTGAAGCCATGTCAATGCCGCGGCACAACCAAGTGGGTGCACCAAAGCTGTCTTTATCGTTGGATTGACGAGAAGACCCAGAAAGGAAACGCCCTGCGGTCCGTATCCTGTCCGCAATGTCAAACGGAGTACATTATTGTGTTCCCGCAAATGGGAAAGTTCGGCGGTGCCCTGGAGGCAATGGACAATCTTATCAAGCGCCTTAGTCCGTTTCTGGCAGCGGGTTTCTTTGTGGGATCCCTGTACTGGACAGCCGTTACATACGGAGCTGTCACATTTTTGCAGGTAACTTGCATTCAGTTAATTATTTATTTCGCTACTGAGATTGTGTATTATTTTTAGATCGTGGGCCATGAGCATGGTATGTCTATAATGGAGGCAGGAGACCCTCTCATCCTTTTGATCGGATTGCCAGCCATACCAGTTGGTCTGGTACTCGGCCGCTTGATTCGCTGGGAAGATGCCCTGCTGCGGTTAATTCGAAATCGTGGTACTGTAGTCCGGAAGTTTCCTTTTGTGAACCTCATTTATCCGAACCTGTAAGATAGTTGCTTTGGTTCTACAAAGTCAGTAACAAAATAGCTTTAATCGTTAATCTTCAACAGAAACCAAGAGGACGAGCAACAGAGCACCAGTAACCCGGCGACACCCGCCCTATCTGATCCAGTATCTGCCACTCGGGTCTTTTGTGGGGCCCTTCTTCTGCCCACCATTTCGTCAATTGTTGGACGAATTTTGTTCGACTCCGTAGACAACACACTGCATCGCACTCTTCTCGGCGGTCTCACCTTCATTACCGTGAAGGGCATTCTGAAGATCTATTTGAAGCAGAAGCAGTATGCCCGCCGCAAAAAGCGTCGTATTGTCGACTATACGGAGGAGAACATTCGTAATTTTGTTCACCGTAATAATAACAATGCCGCTGGTGCTGGTAGGCAGGACCAACCAAACCAGCCACAGCCACAGAACCAACAGCAACGACCAGTGCCAGCAGCGTCCTCACGAGATCGCGAACGTGACCGCCAACGCGGTGAGAGTGGCGGGAGTGTTGTCTAGAAGATAGCAGAACGTTTTTAAGTGAAGGCCAAGTGTTTTTTTTACAAGTTATCGTTTGTCTTTATTTGATTGTTTTGCCTTTCGCATGTGCGCAAGGATACGCTAAAACACGTACCCTCTGAAATGCGTAGAGGAAGGTTGGAATTCCGGTAATGCTTCTGTAGAAATCATGCTAAATTTATTGTTAAAGTGCACTGTGTGTATTGACCAGGGAAATAAATGTAAATTGAAACAAATGGCCAATCTACATTGGCAAATATTTTGTTACCATTAACATTATATCCGCCATGTCCCTGCTAGATTTAAAAACGATATAGTACATAAATATATATATGTATAGGCTTCCACACACTTGAATTTATACGTTACCACTTTTGTAAAATACAAAGTTGCCTATGTAAATAAATGCTAAGCCCTTGGCTGTGGGTGAATTACAACCATAATTATAGTTTTTCGTTTCTTTTGTAATAAAATTGGCAGGTGATTTAAAATAGGATTTCAGATAAGACTGAGGTAATACCTAGCTAATACCTATTATGGGTATACCTCCCAAGAAAGTGTGAATAATACAGATGTCTAACATGTAAGCTGGAAGCTATGCTGAGTCACTAAGATAATGAACCCCTCATGCCACCTCATGCACTGCTCAGCAAATGAAATCTATCTACAGATGCCAACCTGCACTTCTCCAGGAGCCATCTCTATATATGTATGTCTGTAGCTACGTTTTGTACACCTGATACATCTAACGATCCAAAGTTTGCCTGCCATATCGACAGAAATACTGTTAAAGAACTGTCCGAAGTGAATGCTCCAAAAAGCGATCTAATCATTTATAATTGTTGGCAAGTTGTGTGTTAGTTTTGTCTATTTGCGCTTATCATCGACAGAACAGGTATAGCGCAACTTATCGGTGTGCATTTCGAAGATTGGATGACGGAACTTGATTTTCCATGTTGATTTCAAAATACTCTTAGATCTAGTATACTTTGAAGTACTCGTAATATTTGGTTTGTAATTTTTTTCGGGAAACACATCGGAAGTAAAGTGTGATTAGTAGTATTTTAAACTTTAATATTTAACCTTCAAAGAACTATTCACTTATTTGGGATGGATAGAGTATTCATAATTGAATGTTACTCTTCCCTGACATATCTACAAACATAAATAGGTTTATAAAACCGGGGGGCTCAGTGATGTCGGTTTTGGCCAAAAACTGTCTTGGGCTTATTTTGCTTTTTAATGTTAAAACTAGAGAATAAATATTACTATTAAAGTTTAGAAGTTTTTCCATTTTAAAGAATTATAAAGATTTAAAAAATATTTATTTAATCTAAATTAATTTTCATTTTCATTTAAAATTAAAGTTCTGAAAGTGTAAACTGCACACTCACTTTGATGATCTGAGAAGTTTATTTTGGCTATAAGCTGTGAGCTTGTTTCCAGTAGGCCTTGCTCGGCCAGCACAGTCTCGAACTTTTAGGAGCAATCTCACGGTCTGGGGCTTGCTTTCTTTCTCCTTCTCCTTCTCCGTCTCTGACACCGTCACCGTCTCCGTCGGAGACAACAAAAGTCATCGCCGACTCCAACGAACTGCGTTTGTTCTTTGTCCCAGAGAGCTGGCCTGGAGCCAGAGCCGTGCAGCGCCCGCTGTCGTTTCTGCGCTTTTTCGGTTAATAGCTGCTACGATGGGAACTTGTCGGCAGTCGCAGACCACACGCGCCACGGAAACAGTCGAACCACTGGATGAACCCGGTGAGTGAGAGCCCTACCGTCGTCATTGTTTGTCGTCACCGCCGTCGCCGCCGCCGCCGCCGCCTAAACTTCACTTGCGGTGCGAGTTCGCCTATCGGTAGTGTTTTCGCGACTTCTGTTATCAGTTCCAATTGAATCGGGTCGTATCCAAAACCTGGAAACCTTTTTGGTGAAGGCCGCCGCCGATGAGCAACACAATGACAGCCGCCCACGAGCCAACGATACATTACCTGGACAGCGTCCTCAACGAGGAGGAGACCCGATGCGAGTATGGCCATCAGTGGCGCAACTTTTCCATTTCCCGTTCTGGCCGCTTCCGGTCGAAAAACAAGAAACGGGATGCGGTGGATGGTAAACTTTTCGATGTAAACAGTGCCTCCGGATCCTCGAAAGAAAACGAAAAGGTTCGCCACTCCCACTTACTCATATTTATTATCAATTAAACCCCATTGAGCCAATATTGGTGTGTGTGACCCATATTGCAAAAAAAGTGAATTTTCCATAAAAATATAAAATTTTATCAATAGTTATAATAGGTGAAGTTTTCGGGTGAGGGATTAGTTAGGTGCTCTAACAAAATTTATATTTATTTGGATTAGGGAAATTATGATTATTTAAATATTAAGTGGATGTAGTGGGTCCTGTAGCTAGTGTTTTAAAATATATTCTAAAGTGCGCACTTCCAATAGAAGCTCCAATTCTTGCGTACTTTGCCCTTCGGCGAGAAGTATTGCCAAGATTTATATGTAAAGGAAAACTAAGCGATAAGATTAGATTGTAAAGGGACTTTTTGATTTTATTTTACGTATTTGAGAGTCTCTGTTAAAGTAAGATATGGCAAAAATTATTTTTCTCGACGTAGAATCCCTTAGTATATGCATTTAAGTACAGAAGAACCAATCTGCCACCCATGAAAGGGTTATATAAAAATAACACTTTGGCAAACTCCAGACAAAAGGCCCAATAAAAATCTCATAAAATGCGCTCGGAACATTGCGCACTTTTTCGGTATTGTTTGTTTAATTTGGCAAAAGGCCTTTTATCACAAATTGCAAGTACAGAGAAGGTAAAACCCGACACAGCGAACCCGACAACAAAGCGCCCGTCGTGTTGAAGATCAATATACTATGTATTCGAACGTGCTGGTTTTTGTTTTGGCCGCGTTCTGTTCTGGTTTGCATATTCATGGTTTGCTGCCCCCCCAGTCGACATACACACCTTTCCTTATAAATTCGTTATAAATTTACTGGCGTCACGCCGACGACCTCCCCTTCGCAAAATAAGGTGACTAAATTTCGCCACAATACACACATTTATGTATTCTGAGGGTAAAAAGTACCCAAGAGTCAAATTAAAAAGGCACGCGAATGAAGTATATTTGGCAACGCATCAATTTCATTACCAGGCAAATTAATTAACGTAAAATTTCTGGGGGGATGGCTTCTGTTTCGAAGGGGTGTGCATTATATACTGGAGATTCTTACGCAACGAAATGCATTGACCGATCGATTGACTGCCGGATTATTAACTTGTCCAGTCATTATCGTCTGAGCATTGAACTTGGAAGAAATTTACAAACATTTTTAGGGTCTTTCATTCAGCTTTTAGACGAAGCAAATGTATAGACCCTACCACACGAATGATTCCGTGAATCAGGATAGGAAATATTCAAAAGCTTTATTATCCTGGCAGATTCTGTCCTTGGAGGACAAATTGATAGTTCTTTTCTATAGTGAATATGAGAGAATAGAATGGAAATCTTGGGGTAGAATTCTTTCTAAAATACACTGAATATTGACGATTTTTTAAAATTATAATTTAAATAGAAACGCTTTGCACCTGAAAGTTTTTTTAGTTCAGCCATATGGAAGACACTTCAGTAATCACTATCAGATATTGAAAATAAAAACCCCTCTTATCGATATATGTATAAAAACCAATACCCCAAAAATATAACAACAAATCGCAACCGTTTGTCACTGGCTAACATACAATGCGAATATGGTTCGTTCCACGAATTATATATAGACCAATAAGTGGCTGTGCACGGTTCTACGCCAACCTGTCAAGAAAGCTTTTTGAATAAATGCGTTGGGACTTGATTAAAATCAGGTGCTAAGTCATAAACTGACGATGGAACATGTCTTCTGATTAGTTTTGAGCGTCTGTGATTGCTGTGACCAGTGAAGATAAGTGGCTTATTTTTGGGAAAATTTAATGCATCTATTATTTCGGTTATAATTCTGACGGCTCGTTTTAATAAGCTATTCATTTTTTTCAGATTTCGGTGCGAAACTCTTCCAACAGTGGTTTGGCGAAGCCCTCGACCAATGGAACTGCAGGATCCTCCGCGGTGGCAGGAACATCGACACGAAGTCAACGCGACAAAGCGGAAAGCTATAAAAGTTTTTACGAAACGAATTTATAGATAGACGACACCTTCATAAGCTTTTGGCTATATTTTCTATTCGTATTCCTTATATACATAGTCTAGAATGTCATGCACACATAGCATGGCACGACGCTTTATTGTTTCAGATTTAGATTCGGGTGAGCTAGGCAAAGATGAAAAGGCAAGGGACTTATTGCAATAGTTTCAGGGAAGACGATACTTTGCGCAAATGACTTGATGTCCCTTGATTTTAATATTTAATAAGGCATGTGAGCACACAATCACTTATCTCCTTCCATGCTTGGAACGATCGTACTTAAGAAAAATTCTTATCTCCTGCATGCTAGTTTGCTTAGATTTTAAAAGTATTAAATCGTGATAATTGCACTAAACTATATGCATATCTTTAAGTTTATATCTATGTTATTGTAAGTCTTACATTTAGTCAAAGTGGTTACAATCGCATCAGACCAATAAAGAACGAGGTTCAATTTGAGAGCTCTATGCTGTTTATCAGTTACCTTAACCGAGCATCAAATCACGACACGTCAGTCCCGCTGGGCTGGGTTGCTGATGTCATATCGGTTTCTCTTATATAGCTCACGTCCAGGACACAGAACTTTGCACGGCACATCGGGCAGGTGCACTTCTGCTCCAGCCACCTCTCCCGATCCACATCAGTTTGGCGCGCGGCAAACCACCGGGCCAGGCACTCCACGCACCACATTGGTCGACAGTAACAGTTGGAGCAGCAAGCATCCTCTGCTAGGGGAACGCCGTTTCGATCCACGTCTGCGCACTGCTTGTTGATCTTGGTGTTCGGTTCGTTCAACATGCACGCGAAGCACTTGTCCGTCGTAGCATCCGACCGAAAGAGAGGATTGAGGGCCACTTGTGCCTTGAACACGTCCACAAAACGATCGATGACGTTGCGGTGAAACTGTATGTTGGAGGGAATGGAGATGGGTCGTCTCACACGGTCCTCCAGATTTCTGAATTCCAGAGCGTTGATCCGAATGTGAAAATCACCTACGCCCTGTCGCATCGGCCGCACTATGATGCTTATCATCTGCAACGTGTCGTTTTGGTCGTGGTGCGAGATGTTGTACGTCTCCGCCTACAAAAAAAGTAAAATTTACCAGCTTCGACATAAAGGAGACTGATGTAACTGACCTTGGCTACACTTAACGCTGTGTTGCTCTGGTGAGCAAAGTGGACATTGTACAACGTAGTCTTGATAATCCAGTTCTCGGTTGCAATCACAGTGCTGATAGAGTTCAGCTTCTTCTTGTATATGTCCGGACGACGGAACTCAGTGCTGATATCGCGGGACACCGCACTATAGCTTCCCTGGGAGTTGGAGTACTTGGACAGGGTCTTGTTAATTGGATGCCGTTTCCAGTTCTGTTGATGCCAGTTAAAAATTAAAGCAGGAACAGCCAGTACGGCTAGTACACTAAACCGTTGCGCAGTCTTCCAAGTGAGTGTTTTAAAAGCAACGGCCTCCTGCGGCATTGGAAAATCTGGGTCGAGCTCAGAGTCCTCGAGGGGTTCTTGGGTGGCGAAGACGGAAAACTTGAGCCTGTGAATCAGAAAGTATGAGAACGGTAGGCAGGAGTGCACGAAGAGGTTTAGCGAAGTCCGTCGCAGATGGTAGCCCACAAAGTCCAGGTACTCGTCACCCAGGAACCGCGCAAACAGCTGCTCTATGGTGAAGCCCAGGCGCTGGAACTCCTCGGGCGGGTAAATGATCACCATACAGAATAGGAAATAGAACAGATTGAAGAGCAGTTCCGACTCGTCCATATTGCGAATAATTTTGGCTGATTTCGGATTAAAATAGCCAAGAGGCGCTGCGAGGTGGTCTAGACTAGGAGTTTTAGGGTTGTTGCATATCGATATTCTTTTCATAAAAATCATAAAAATGATGCATTTATATCGTGTTATGGATTTTCCTCAAAAACATGGAAATTGTAATTTTTTAATGATGTTTTAGTATTTTTTAATTAAACTGCACTATAATTAAGTTAAAATTAATGTTTTATTTCAGCTCGGACCTGTGACGCTATTTTTTACAGCCCTTTTTACATTTTGTATGTGTAAAATAAGAATGTAAAATGTAAATATGTTAACCCGTAGTATAAACCAGAACATAATTTTTCAAAACTTGTTTTTTTTTAATTTTCAGGATCTTTTACCTCGTAAAATTCCCAATATGTAAAGTTAAAATATATTAAGAATACATTATTAGCTAATTTTTTTTTGTTTCATTTAACTGCAAAACATAAATTATAGTTTTTTTTCAAAGATAGCTTTGAAAAAAATTAACTTTTTTTAACAAAACTATAATATTCCTTTAACTTATTTGAGTTCGTTGGATAACGAACCTTTAGAAGTTGAATTGGATAAGTTATAGATGTTGTTTCCTGGAATTTATTCAGATATTGCCCTTTGAAATAAGGGCCTTCTTGATAACGACTACTAAACTTGGGGCCTTCAGAGCTTCTAAATCATCATTCACAGGCCCGTTTGTGGGTAATAAAACATTTTTTTCTTTTTCAGTATATTTATACATGAAAACAATGTGTTCTTAGAAAAAGATACAAAAATCTTTACAATAGGTTATTGGCTTATGGCTTGCTTGAAACGGAAATATTTGATATCGCCGCACTTGTCATGGACTATGTCAGTAGCCGTGATATGGATTAAAAAAAAAACAAGTAGTACGTCAAAGTTTGCATCTTAGATTCTATGGAATCTTGTGCAGTCGGCACAAGATGACCAGGTCCACATTTACACGCCGACGTCGGCAAACATTTAAATACATGCAGGCTGAACAGCGCAAAACTTAAGCTAGTTTGTATAACGGAATGTCTGGTGTGTGGAAATCGGTACTATGGACGGGCGCATCCGCAACTCCCTACGGCTGCAGTTCACTCAGGTTTGGAATATTTCCGCCATAATCGTCGTTCGAGGTCGAACTTGAGTCGTTGGTCATTTCGAAGCTGTTATCACCGCTGGTGCCAGTCACCGTTGTCAGGCTGGAATCGTTGTTAGAGTTCTGTTGCTCCGAGTTGCTCAGGTTTCGCAGCGATGCATCCGGATCGTCAGCATCTCCTTCATCTTCGTCGTTACTCAGGCTGCTGTCACTGTCACTGTTAGGGGGCGGGGACTCTCCGTTGCTAGTGTTCAGATTTAATGCGCTTATCATGGGCAAATTGTTTAAGCTCGTTTCCGCTGCTTCAGTCGTTGGCTGGCTTATCTGGGCAGAGTTCTCAATCAAAAGCGTAATTTTAGGTATGTTTGGTGTGTCCGCAGAGCCATCCTGTTGACTGTTTGGCTGCCCCAAAGAAGTGGATTGCGTTGTCATTGAAGATGTTGAGCTTGCTATGAGTATGGACAAATTTGGGATGTTTTGCGGTCGAGGCTGATTCTCCTGCTCCGCTAATTGTTCGGTGCGGTTGAGAATTGTTAGATTAGGTATATTGGGCGTGGTCGCCGACGTAGACCCGGTCGCAGTCGATACGGTGGCATTGTTTGAGCTGGTTGCGTCCCTATGCAGACGAGAGGTACGGGGCGGCGCTATGGGAGGAACAGTCTCAGACGGTTGGGGCAGGCTTTTGTTCCGCGGCATAATCTGCTTGTCAAAGTTGTCCAAATTAAGGCCAATACTTCCCTGGGCAGCCACATTTGAAGGACTCGGATTGAGGCCGTCGCCGTCAACATCCATGGTTTCGTCAAGAAGCTCCGTTAAGTCCAGACTTATAGGTGCTGCTGGTCCGTCGCTGGGGCGATCTGGCTTGGGCTCTTTGTAACAAAAAATAAAACGTTAATTTGAAATCATGGAGTTTTTGAATTTAAGCTTGGCTTACCGTTAAGGAAGTCCAGCGCAACGAAGTCGGCTGCACTGAACAATTCCGCCTGAACCAGGAGCTGGAGCAATACGCCCACTGTTGGCCGCTCGTGCAATTTTCCAGACGTCTTCCACTCATCGATCATCATCTGGGACTTGCTCTGGTCGGGTGCTAGTCTGTTAGCCGCCTCGTCAATTTGCAGTGCGTCCTGTGTTGTGTACTTGAATCCTTTCTTTATGGCATTTGGAAAGTTTAAACCGCCGGCAGCGCTTGAAGTCTGTACATCCAGGCCCTTCGGTATTATCGACATGAGCTTGCGCCAACAGGCGTTTTCGTCAAGGATTTTGGACAGCCGGTAAATGTCGTTGTCCTCAACGCGCCGGAGTTCTGTGCTGCGCAAGTATTTAGGAGTCGGTGGTAAGGAGGCACTGCTCCCATTTCCGTGCGTTCCCGCTCCACACCCATTCCAGCCATTTACCTTGGACATTGTGCTCACCTTCCGCCGGCTGTCGTGGATACCGTGGGCGGATCACTTGTTCGTCTATTCAGGAGTCCAGGGCGAATTGGCATGCGTTATAAAATCATATTAGCTTTAGAATAACTTTTTGTGCAGAAACAGTGCTATCTTTTATTTCTTTAGGAGCTGAAGCACAAAAACAAAAACGGTCACATAGCCATAGAGATGGGGGAAATTCGCATTTTTTACTTTCGATATACAAATGATTCAACACAGCGTTCAAAAAAGGGGAAATATTTAAATTAACAAATAGAAATTGTTTTTTGCTTAAATTTTTAATCGTTCATAAAATATTCATGCGTATTTTTATATAGGAAGGTTAAAAATATGTTCATCTTGTTATAATGTATTGCCATAAGAGAGTGTTAAGAGCACCGGCAAAAAAAGAGATTGAAGATTACAAAAAGTCAGTTACAAAAAATCAAATATCTAAAAAAAAAATATTTTTAGTTTATTTTTTTTAACACATTTTCTACCAGCTATGACTTCAGTGTAGACGGTCGTGACTCTTTTTTTAATACCCACTTTATGCACAATTCCACACCCCGATCTTCTTATAGATTTAATATTTTAAAATAATAATTTAAAAACTATGCACGGTATGTATCTTAAGTATAAAAATGACTCAATAAAAATGCGTTCAAATATGTTTGGTACGAAAAATACAAATATATTTATTTTTTCAATAAACTTTTTGAATGGACGGAAATACATTACATCATGGTGTACGGAACGGAATTTGAACTTACTCTAATAGACTTACTTCGTTGTAGAATCCAAAATATTCTCGAAAAATTGCTGTAAAAGTTACAATGTTCCCCCTTTGGGCTACTTAATCTTATATAAGGTCACTTTCCTAATCAGTTATCATATGTATGAACTATCATTTCGGTGCAGAGGCTTTCAAAAAACTGCCTAAATCGCCTAATTCGATTCGGTTACTTTAAGGTTTAAAATTAATACGGAATGTTGATCGATTTATACACTAAGAAAAAAGAGACTCTTGGATTCCTGTTAAATTATAAGGCTGTGCGCATCCTTCTTAATATGGACGTTTTTGTTTCTAGCTACCTGATTAGCTGCACCGAGATTTGTGCTCTGTTCAGTATTTTGTGTAAAAAAATGTGGAGATGAACAGTAATGTACTCAGTATCAGGGCCGTGTTTATGTTATGGCCGTGACGGGTATTGGCCGCATTACGCGTTGTTTTGCCCATTTGGAAGCGTAGCGTTGGACTCGACATCCGCCCGTCACCTCCGTTGCTGTAGGCGAGCACTCGCATGTTGTAGCTCTTTCCGGGAGTCAGGGTGTTGATGTAGGACTCCAGTTTCTCGCCAATTGGCACAATGGTATTGTTGGCTGTTATCATGTTTTGGTCCGTCTCCCAAATACGAACCTATCATATAAAAAGTGTTTATGATTTATGATTTTTTCAAGGATCAAGGACACTCACCTTATAGCCTTCGATCGGCTCCTCATCCTGCGAGGGCGATACGTAGCGCCAAACAACTCGTACCGTAGACGGGTTTATTCCATACACATGAACAGAGGATGGTGGTTTCTGTGGGGCCTTGCGATATGTACGCTCTATAAAGAATTAATGGAAAATCAGTGGTGTCCTTCTTTTAGGTGTTCTATGCTCCTTACCTTCGAAGCGTTCACTCTCTGGGCCTTCCCCTGCAGCATTGTATGCCATTACTTTAACAAAGTAGTATGTGTCCGGCTGCAGACCCACGATCAGTGCCCAGTTTCTAGTGGTGCGGGATAGATAGTAGACGGAGTCTTCCTCTTGGTGAGTGGTCTTCCAATATTTCAACTAAATTCAAACTGGTAAGTAAATAAGTCAATGAGAACTTGAAGAATTCTTACCCTGTGCCCAATCAGTTTGCCGCGTATGTTCTCGCGAGACATGTCGATCGGCTGCCAGGTGACATTAAAGCACGTAGAGTTGAACGCGAGAGCGATTGGCTTCTGTGGGGCCACTTGCGGCATGTCTTCGGCAGAGTGGATGACTGCAATGGGGCTCTCTGGACCCTTTCCGATACTATTGATGGCCTGAACTTTAACCTCGTACTCGGTATAATAGTTATTGAGTGGAATGTTGACCACAGCCACGCCAGTATGGTCCTGCTTTTTGATTTCGTCAGAAGCCCATTCCAGGGCGCCCTTTAGCTTCCAGAAGACCTTGTAGTGGATGCCGTGACTGTGCTGCTCTTGCGGCAGCAGTGGGTCCCAGGTAATGGTTAGGTCACCGATCTTGCCACCGCCTCCGCCCACATTTCTGGGCGCGATGTACGGCTTGTCCTCGTAGGTGCTGTAGATCGGCGACGGAGCGGAGGGGATGCCGATGCCCAGATCGTTCACAGCAGTTACGCTAAACTCATACGCCGACCAGGGTGTCAAGTTAGTCACTTCGGCCTGCTGGCGCGAAGTGTATCGGTCAACCTCACGCGCCTGCACGTGGGTCGACACATTCACCCAGGTTCGGTTCCAGTTGGTTCGTCCCAGGATATTGTAGTAGCGAATGGGCCGGCCGTTGTTGGACCCGTCCACCCATTCAATAATGGCTTTTGTCTTGCTGATCTGGATCACTTGAACACCACCAGGAGCGCCTGGAGCCCCCTCTATGACCACACTGGTCTTACTATTGATCTCATTGACCGCCGACTTGACTACGCACTCATAGTCGCCGGCGTCTCGCATGGTGGTGTTGTGCACAGTCAAGCTATTCCACTCCACGAGCTGCAATGGGAAAGCCGTAATTTTATTGGTGCTTTGGTGTGGGAAACTTTAAAATACATACAATGCGCCCAGTACCATCGTGGTCGTTCTTTAGGACCTCGCCGTTGTGTTTCCACACATAAGCTATATCCAGTAACTCGTCGAAGGCCGCCTCACAGTGCAGGTAAATCAGGTCATGCTCCTTCGTAACAATACGCTGGGGCGGGGTTTGGATGAAGCGAATTTCCTCTGCAAAAAGATCGTTAATTTATGTTTCAAACTACAATACTACATGCTAGTTCTTACGCAGCACAATAACGCGGGCATGAGACTCATCCGTGCCGGCCTGATTGGTGGCAATGCATGTGTAGATTCCCTCGTCATCCCGTGATGTTGGTGCTATGGTCAGGGTACCGCTAGGCAGGATGCGCCGATGGCCACCGGAGCCCAGAAGCTGGCCATCCTTTTTCCATTGGAATTTAGGACGCGGAGCTGCCTCCGGATTACAAACAATGGTAGTGTTGCCATTGTAGACGGCGTACACCTCGGCTTCGAGTGGATGTTTCTTAAAGGACGGTTTCATCGAAAGAACTCGGAGCTGCGCCGAGGAGAAAGAAGTTTTCAGCTGATTTTGAGCGCCGCATTGGTACATGCCCTCGTCCTTGTCCTTTTCCAAAAATTTGATAGTTAGCACGTTGTCCTGGATTATGTAGCGATCGCGATTAATGGACAGGGGATCTAGTCGTTCTGCATTCTTGTACCATGTATAGTTTGCGTCCGGAATGGCAAATGCCTCGCAGATGAAGGTGACGTCGCTGTTGTAATCCTTAATCATATCCTTGAGCGGAATCGTGAACTCGGGACGCATTTGGATGTTTAAGTGGATGCTCTTCACCAATGTTTTGTGGGGATTGGTGATGGTGCAGGTGTACTCCCCGTTGTCGTTCGTGGTGGCGTTCTGGATGACCAAAACGCGTCCATAGTTGGTGACATACGAGTTGCGCTGCAAGTGCTGCCCCTGACGGGTCCAGTTGTAGGAGGGAATCGGATAACCAAAAGCCATACACTCTAAATGAATGTCGTCGCCGGCCACCGGTGCCTCTGGAAACACCTTGGGGAAGGTGTTGGCAAATATCAAAGCCTGGTAGTTACTGTTTGGGGTCACGCGGAGCGGAAAGAAGGGACCGTTGCGACCGGTGTCTGATACCAAGGTCTGGACAGTGCAAGAGTAGTTGGCCCGATCTACAGTTTCGATGAAGGAGAAGTAGAGAGCACCGTCCCGGGACACGAAGACACGTTGATCCTCATCAACGAAGTTGGGGAAGTAGTTTCGGGACCAGTAGTAGCGCACATCCGGATAGTGCTGCGGTGGGTCGCAGAATATCGACTTGCCCCAGTTCATCTCGCTCGTCTCGCCGGAGCGCTTCAGATTGAACTCCATTATGAAGCCAAAATTGAGGTGCGCACTTTCTGAGCGCACGCGACCAAATTTGTTTTCTGCGACGCAATGGTAGGCGCCTTGATCCAACGCCTGTTTCGGTTCATATATAACCAGATTGCCGCCCGAAATAGTGTAGCGGTCCTCCTTCAAAGGATCGATCTTCTGGTACTCCAAAGTGTCGTTGACGTACACTTCCCGATACCAGAGATATGAGGGCGTGGGAAAACCGCCAGCCAGGCAGCTCAAGGTTACATCATTGATGACACGATTCTTGTTCACGTCAAAGATCGTATCGTTGGGTTGCTTCACGAAATATGGACCCCTCGGGATGCGTTCCATGTCGCGTATTTCGAGGCCGTAGTGGTAGGGACGCTTATCGTCTAACTTGATGTTGACGTTGTCGGGGCTGTAGAGGACCTTCGATTCGCAGATAAAGAGATTCAATTCGATTTCGTATGCCGGCATGAACATCCACCGATCCCTCTTTTTGGAATACGCGTAGACAACGCGGTCACGAGCATAGCCATTCTCGCCATACGGTTGGTTAGGACCTTGAAAACACAATTATATTTAAAAGAACCGCATTATTACTTTTTAATGCTCACCTATAAAGCCGCGTATGTTGTTCTGATTGCGTTGATTGACGTTGCCGGGCAGGGGATTATAAAACTGATTCGGATTATTGAGATTCTGGTTGTTAAGGTCGTTCTGGACAAGGAATCGATTGTCGTGCAGGTCTTCGTTCTCCCAGGGGATCTCATCGTCGAAGGAAAATGAGTCTTCTATTTGCACGAGTTGGGTGTTGTCATCATTGACCCAATTCTGGGGGCCTGTCTGACGGGCGGAAATGAAGAATCGGTTCTGCCGATGATTCTGAAGTATGAGATTCTTGAGTATAAAGGCGTGCTTCTCCACGTTGTCCACGTTGATCAGATCTGCATTGTAGGCTTTGCAAATTTTCTTCGCCTCCGCCCAATTACGCTTAGGGGAACGGATGAACCGGTAGCAGGTTTGTCTGTATGACACCCAGTACTCCGGGCAAAAGTTGTCCTCGTCGCTGAAAATGTCGCGATAGCTAGCTCCTGCTGTGCCGACGTTGTTTCTGTTGAACGGGTCGTACTGAGGGCCGATGCCGCCGAGTCCTCCTCCCAAACTATTTCCAGGTCCACCCACATTGCCGCCGAGGTCTACAGATCCGGAGCCCAATCCTCGGTTTCCATAGGTGTTGTAAGCATTTGGATTGTATGCGTTGGGATTCCGCTGGTCGATCAGGGGATTGTCGAACTGGGTGGTGTCTGGTCCGGTCTGCTGGCCCGTGTACAAAGGATTGTAGCGCGGCGTGTAGTCCTTGTTGTAGGTGGGCTGATATGACTGCGGCTGCATTGGCTGTCCCTGCTCGGGCTGGCCCAAGGGCAGTTCACCCGGCAGTTGAGCGGTTGCCAGTGCCAATAAATAGGGCACTACGAACCCAACGAAAAGGAGGCCTTTGCATGGCATTTTGAACTCGGTGCGAACTTGAAATAGCGTGGAAATATCTTCAGTTGTAGCTGCCCAACAGACTAAAGCACATTTTCCTAGATCTGCAATAATTGAGTCAGTTGTTTATTTTCGAAAATAAAAGGTGTAAACAATAGGTTTGTAAACAAATCCAGCGACCCCTAGCCCCCAATTAGTATTAGTGAACCAATACGTGTCGATGTGTCCGTCTCCGTTGGTGTGAGTCTGATTAGGCGTGGTCATAAGCTTGGATTATTGGCTAACGAAATTAGTTGCCACTAACGTCTGCTTGTATGATAAAAGAAACTGCAGTATTTAAGACACATAGATAGACATAACTTTATTTAAAATAGAATTAGTTTGTTTATTTTTCAAGCGCCCCCGCCCATTCTAATTAAAGTCTCTTAGTCAACCAGCCAACCACACCTTAATTGGGATTCGGACTCCCTTGATTAAACGACGGTTAGTCTAATACGGGGACCAGATAATATTGCACAATTATGTTTCACCAAGCACAGCAGATATTTTATTTTAAATTTAATATAAATTATACAAACAAACCGTTAAATTATAGTTGAATTAAATAAAAACAAAACTCCGCTCAAGCCGAGATGAGCAGATAGTATGATAGGTATGAACAAGCCGCGATTGTTTATGCACTTGCTTGGCGATGTATCGATAGTTATACTATCGACGATTTCCCAAGATGGTCACATTGGAAAACTGTTAAATTTTACCGGTTGCGGTCGATTGGAAAATATTCAAAAATTGGTTTAAATTTTAAATTAAGCGTTATAATTTTTTGAATTTAATACACTTAAAGCAGATCTTAAGTTCAACAAATAACATAATTTTATTGTTTTTTCACTTTTGATCTATTTTTACACATACATTACATCCAGCCAGGTTTAACTTGATCCATCCATTTTTGCCTGAGAATTCGTGATAAATATATGTACGTAAGCTAGTAATAATCTCAAGAGTATTTAAACCTTAACTCAACATGCGACGCAAACAGAAATGCTAATAAATGCACTGCGAGGAAATAAACATGTGCCTCCTTGAAAAAAAGTTATCCCTTGTTACAGGCCCTTGTTGTAGTATACTGTGTCCAGCTCGGGACGCTCCTTCTTGATTTTGTCGCGAAGATTGTCCTCAAGGTTGTCGACCTTGATTTCTGCACGTTGCTTGAAAAATGCACAGCCGAGGGGCGTGGCAAATATCAAGACGAAGCCGCAGAAGAGGACCTGGATGGGAGCGTTGGAGCGGGGGTACTTAGCAAGGAAGCCCCTCTTCTCAAGGACATTCATAAGCATCGGAGTCAGAGCTGGGAAAAAGGAAACATTGAAATGAAATGTTATATAGAAATCGAGCCACTTACTCATTCCGGGAATAGCCATTGAAATCCGACTAAGTATTACTGCCGAGATACCCAGACAAGCAGCCTTTTTGGAAATGCCCACCGCGTCGTTCTTATCATCCAACAGCACCACACCATTTTGAAGCTCTCTAAATGACACAGGTGTGATCAGAATTTATGTTTAAGAAGCTGTTAATTACTTACTGCATCCGCATACAGGGAATGTTGATACAGTTAGCAGCGCTCACAGCGACGAGGGGTACCAGGCGGCCCAGAAGAGGGTTCATATTCTTCACGGCCCGGTTCAGGGAAAGCGCCGTGACCAGAGCTCCTCCGGTTGCCAAGCAGTACGAGGTTATCAGTTGCCTATAGGCAGAGCGATTTAACTTAGAACAGGCGCACTTCGACTGCGGATGAGGTACCTACGGCTTGCTGATGGGCGATGTGCCTGAACGGTTCGTATAGTTCACAATGGCGTTGAACGTCTGATTACACCACTGCCAGAAGATGACGGCGCTATTGCTTTTGTAGAAGGCCATCATGCCTGGGGGTCACCGAAAACATAATACTCAAATTAATCAAATGGCGGAAGCAAATGGTTAAATAGCCTAAATTGAATCTATGGCACTCACCGCCAGTGATGATGGTGTTCATGGGGACCTGGGCCGACATGCGCCCAATGATCAATTGCTTCTCGCCCGTCTCCGGGTGGTAGGCGGAATCGTACAGGTACTTGGCGCGCCACACATCGTCGATGGTCTTGCACTCTGGAACGTCCTTGCCGGCCCGGTAATTCTGGACAATGCGTCGGGCCTCCTCCAGCTTGGCGTTGGTGGTGAAAATATTGAGCGGGTTAGTCACCAGGAAAAAGTGCTTGGCCCTGCCCTCGTACGTATTCTGGTCATATTTGGGCTTGTCAATATCAACTCTCGGAAGAGGGCTCATGGTAGTCGGAGGGCCGTGGAGTTGATTGTGCCTGCAAAGATCACACGGTTATCTTATCAGTTCCGAATTTAATAAAATATTAAAATAATTTTCGTTTATGCCACAACCCAACTAAACAATTTTTATATTTTCTCCGGCTGAGGGTGCAGGCCTTATCAGCTGCTGCTGTTCATGACCCAACAGCGGGCGCCTTATCGCATAAACAAGTTATGAGAGGAGGGCCGCTCCACGCACCCCCACTATCACATTCTGTGTGTGCGTCCACTTATACCTTGACAGCCTCGCCTGTTCATGTTTGTTTGCTTTACTTATTTTTTTTTCTTTTCCAAATTTGATTTCAACTTGTCAGAATCGCCTTCTCCGATTGCGCATTCGAAAATAGATGCCGTTATATAATTTGACCCTGATTATGATAAAATATTGATAAATCCATAAGCTTATCGGTGGCGCAAGTGGGCTCCGCACTCAGTACTCAGCAAAATCAAAGAACAGGTAGCTGGTAGAAGCGAACAAACACACAATCGTGTGTATCTGGAGTGTTTACCGCTTGGGAGTGTGTGTGTGTGCGTAAAAAATTGACTGTGTCCAGCCAAAAGAAACTTACGAACCGATACTTGGCAGTGAAATTTTTCGAATGTTTAATCAGCGGTGGCGGTGCCCAGACTTGGCCCGCGCGGCCGCATGCCGTTCGGGGGTTTCACGAAGTTTCCCGAAGTTAGCCGAACTAAAAGAGAGAGCTTTGGCGCTTGCTCAGGGCCTTACCAGCTGGGCTTGCCAGGTGCTTGAGCTTTCCGAAATTTTATCACAAAAGTATCAGCGTCAACGCTGGCTGAATATTTTGAAATTTTAAATAAAAATTTCATACATATGCCATGTTTCAATTAGAAGAGATACAGAAACTATAAAGCTTCTCAGATTGGACACTGGAATAACGGTATAAATAGGGCCACCTTAGCTTCAAGAAAAAATTGCACAAAGAGCGCGCAACAAGTATCACAAGGACATAGGGAAAGATGTAGGACTCTATCAACTCCAAATGTAAAAGAAAAACAAACAAAAAAACTTGTTTATATTTTATTAATTTAGATTGTATTCAAATTATTCATTTGAGAATCCCCCCATTTACCACCCATTGAAGTGTGAGAGAAGGATCCCATCTAAAAATACGGGGGAGGGACCAGGCCTGCCCCAAAAATTTTATTTTCGTCATTTTCTGAAGGATACTCTTCAGAATGTACAAAATCCATGGGAGGAACTCGAATGTCCTGGAGGATCACCTTTATCAAATCTGGAAACAAAATATTTTTCAGATTTTTTCTTAAATTTTGTGGAGGGTCCCCTTCGAAATGAGGAAAGTGCATGAAAGGACAATGTGGCCCCCAGAGAAGGCCATATCTTTGCCAATATCTATCCGATTCTCAAACGGAATACCTTTATCGAATTGTACATCGATTCCCCATCGATCTGCATCAAAATCTGGAAACAAAATATTTTTCAGATTTTTTCTTAAATTTTGTGGAGGGTCCCCTTCAAAATGAGGAAAGTGCATGGAAGGACAATGTGGCCCCCAGCGAAGGCCATATCTTTGCCAATATCTGTCCGATTCTCACACGGAATACCTCAATCGAATTGTACATCGATTCCATGGAAGGACAATGCATCAAAACCTGAAAAACCTGGAGATTTTTTTTTAAATTTTGTGGAGGGTCCCCTTCGAAATGAGGAAAGTGCATGGAAGGACAATGTGGCCCCCAGCGAAGGCCATATCTTTACCAATATCTGTCCGATTCTCAAACGGAATACCTTAATCGAATTGTACATCTATTCCCCTATTCATCAAAACCTGGAAACAAATTATTTTTCAGATTTTTTCTTAAATTTTGTGGTGGGTCCCCTTCGAAATGAGGAAAGTCATATCTTTGCCAATATCTATCCGATTCCCAAACGGAATACCTTAAACGATGTTTAGATTGATTCCCCACAAGTCTGCATCAAAATCTTGAAAAAAATTATTTTTAAAAATTTTCAACTTTTCTGGAGGATCCCCTAGCGAACTTCAATAGAATAGAGCTGAATAAGGAAAGGCCTTGTTTTTTATATTATGCATTTATTTCTGGAATTCATTATTTGACTAAACATAACATCAACAGTTTTGTATATTAGCATTAGTTTTTATATATTTAACTTGATGTTTTTAGTTTAAATCCCACAACAATGTGTAAGTTGCCATTTCAAAGTTATTTTAAACACGCTTCACAATTAAATATGATAGGTTTTATATAGTTTTTGTAAACAATTATAGTCGCAATTAACACAAATGTCAGATGTAAACATATATTGTATTGGATTTCCGTAGCACGTTTTAGTTATACATATGTATGTTTGTAAGTAAATGTGACAATTAAATATTTATTGTACATAGTATATGTTTTGCCCAAGGAAAGAGTCCTTTCCATAAGCAGTGTTATGTTTATCCTTTCCCCTAGACCGTTGGTAATTATATAAAGTAAGGGAATCTATTATATAGATACAATTAAAAGTAACACGAAGTAGGTTTGATTTAACTCTCGCAAGATATACATATGCACATTTTAAATAATTCCAATAGAACCTTGACTTCTAAGTCCAACTTCGATCAGCTTATTAAAACGCATAATTTCTTCAACGGCTGATTAAACGATTATTCAATCTTCACTATAACTTTTATTGAAACACTAATTTGAGTTTATACTTCACGGCATAGCATGTTTGAACTAGTTTGGGTAGGTTTTCTTATTGTACAGAAGTGAGACATCATGTAGTCCACTAGGCTAGAGGGTCCTGTGGAAGTACTCGCATGAACTTAATGGGTCCTCAATGCGTTCGGGGATATAACAGCTTTAATTCATTATTTCATAGAGTTGGGAAGAGCCTTGTACTTGTGGTAAGAGCAGCCACTTATGGTACTTTAGTTTGATAGAGTTACAGAGTTATAGCTATATGGGTACGTAGGGATTCTCGAAAGGCGATTGTTCTTAAGTGTTGTTGTATAACTTTACGTTGGTTTCCGTTTAGGTATGTATGTATTTCTGTTTCATTGGATTGCATAGCTCCAGGAAGTTGGCTGGGACAACTGACAGAATTCAGTTTATATTTGCATTTGCTTTTTCTCATATATGTATGTATTTTTTGTATAAATATGTCGATGTTTTATGATTTGAGCGAGTCTATAGCAGTGCAGTGCTCACTACGGAATACGATTTACATCCATTATGCTAAATGAATATATTTTGATGTACATATATATTTGTCTTACACATTGCTTTCAGCTAACATTCTGATACTGGTTCTGATTCTGCTATTCGATCTGGGTTGGTTACATGGTTGCTGGGTTGCAGGAAGGACTCTCCTAGTAGAGCCTTAATTGTGTGCAAAACCTTTCGATTAATGGCTACCAAGTAATTGTGTGTAACTGTGTCTCTTGTTGCATACTTAATTAGAAACTAACAACAAACAATTTCGAAGCATTAACTAGTGTACCTTTCGTCTATGTGGTTATTAGATTTTTATAAAAATAAGTCGAAAAGAATTCAAATGTGAGCATACAGTTATTAACTTTTGATTTTTCATTGATTAAATTGCACCGGTTTATATTCAAATACAATGATCTTAATTGCCATTAAAGGTATTTTTATGATCCTTTAAACATGGCTTTAAAAAGGATAGACCGTTGGATGTATCCTTTTTTCTATGCCAAGCTAATATACTTTGATGTATTTTAACTTCAGATCATGTAAGCAATTAATCTCATTTGTGTTCCCGCTCTAAATTTCAAAAATTGATTATTCGCTTGAAATATTAATTTTGAAACCTTAAAAGTTGAGAAGTGGACAAAAATTTGCAAAAGGAAAGAATTGAATCGGAAACAGGACTTAATGGGGTGCTAAAATTCATCACAAATTGACTTTAAATGCACAATATTCGTTTTATAATATATATTTAATATTGTTCGATATTAATATTAATTGCAATAAAAAATTGACACGATTAATTGCCTCGAGATTAAGTAACCTTGCACTTTTTAATTTCATTGCTATTTTTTGATAAGTTTTATGTGGTGTTCGGCAAACCTAGGACGTATTATATGTATTTCTAAACGAATTTATTTCGTGTGGATTTGTTAAATTATCGCATCGACCGTCAGACTAAATATATAAAAAAATATGCACACTCTTCTTTTTTGTTCGAGGTATGAACTAAAACAGAATATTTAATATAAACTATAATAAAAATTCGTTGCTCGTTTTCCACGGCGCCTGATTCGGCGGTTCTGGTCGGTTGATTTCGTCTTGTGAGTCCTTGAGGGCGACCAAGCGGAAACCCACTGGTGTTCGGGTGGCTCCATAAACCATAAAGGGACTTTTTACAGGAATGTCTCTAAACTAAAACTAAGTCTGTAATTACAGGCTATTGACCAAGGATATCGTTGTAAAACATAACTGGGGCTTTCGATTCGGGTTATCCATTTTAACAAGCTCCTCACTAAAATAGTTAGCGACCACTGCTAGTATTTCTTGTATCTGGTTCTCGTGATTTTAGTTACATATATTTTTGTCTCCCTATCTACAGTTCTATTTATCATTTATGTATACTCTTCGTTTTGTTGTACATATACGGTTTGTTAATTGCCTAAATATAATTTAAATACATATTAATAAATATAATATACATGTATATATAATTTATCTTTTGGTTTATCCTCCTCCTTCTCCTCCTCCTCCTCATCGTACCTCGATCCTTTTTGGTGCAATGTAAAAATCCATGTAAAATGCCTTTTTTTTTTTGAGTATTATTCCTGTCCTCTAATTAACTTTAGGTAAATGTTCCATTCAACTTCATTTAATTCCCTTTGAATTTTGGTTTGTTGCAATATTTGATGGTCTTACTTTAACTGCGGCTATGAACGACACTATATATATGTGTGGTATGCATCTATGTATATGGTACTTGGTGCTGGTAATGCGATTATAAGTGCATGCTGCCATCGTCCTTCGGGACTTAATAAGTGCCTGCAAGAAGAGAAATATTTTATTGGAGTTTTCGGAGGTCTCTGGGCGGCGGTGGCGGAGGAGACAAACTCACTGGGACACTCGGGTGGGTTCATGTAGCCGAAGACATTCATTTCGTAGAGAGACGCCAGCGTGATGAAGAACAGATACCAGACCATCAGGATGATGCCCAGTCGCTTGTCCAGCTTCCAGCCGTTCAGGTGCGTGGACAGGATCAAGAAGACAACGGTGGAGAAGAGCGACAGCGTGG
Source organism: Drosophila ananassae (assembly GCF_017639315.1). Classification (NCBI taxonomy): domain Eukaryota; kingdom Metazoa; phylum Arthropoda; class Insecta; order Diptera; family Drosophilidae; genus Drosophila; species Drosophila ananassae. Next base: position 11,275,283 of record NC_057927.1, on the reverse strand, counting down.
AGTAGGCCAGACCTGCAAGAATGCGGTTAGGGGAGATGGGAAGAAAGAACTTTAAGATTAGTACAGATCTATTACAAAGGATGCTGCTACATCAGCTAGGATAACAGCTACGACACTCATGCCAGGCATACCACAAACGTTGGACACATGACGAGCACTACGGCACATACGGGACATACGGGATTAGCGGGGGAGTGTACATACCCTTGGATATTACGTTGACGTGCGAGCCGGGCTTTATGATGGCCGTTTGTATGAACCAGGGGAGACCTAAGCACACTAGTATATCAAAGACATTCGAGCCAATTGCATTCGATACGGCCATGTCGCCGAAGCCCTCTTTGATAACGGCTATTGAGCTTAGGGCATCCGGGACGGACACGCCAGCGGCCACAAACGTCAGACCCATCACGGTGTCCGGAATGGCCAGAGTGGACCCGATCACGGTGATCATCCAGACCATAAAGTACGAATAGAACGAGATCCACACCATCGAGATGAGGAACGTGAAGGGATACCAGTTGCGGTACTGCTCCTGTCGACAGTCGGGCATCGTCTTCTTGCAGAGGTAGTGGATCGGATAGACCACATACCAGGCGACCAGTGCTGGCAGACCACCCTCCGTGGGTCGGATCAGGGGATCGGGCCGTGGCTCTCGCTGCTTGTCCGTGGACTTGTAGTAATCAACAGTTCCGGTTGTGGCTGCCGCCGTGGTTGCGGCCGGCTTAGAAGCTGCTGCCGCTGCCGCCGCCTCTCCTGTTACCACAGACTCTGGCTGGTCGGCATTGTAGGCCATGTTCTCCTGCCCTTGGCCCTGGTTGAACTGGCCCATGCCCCAATCGTCGACCGGCGGCGGATTGAATCTAGCACTGACGACTGGTTTCGGTTGGTTCTCCTCGCCCCAGGCGGAGTTCGGGTCCCAGCTGGCGTTGGGATCGCTGTAGTTCTGATAGTCGCTTTGAGGTTCCGTCGGCATTCCTTCGTTCTGTTCCTTGGACAGGCTGGTCTGCTGGGTCTGCTCCCGTCCCTGGGCGCCGCCTCCTTGGGTGTAGGTGCTCTCGGGGACATTCTTGTAGGTCACCAGCGCCGACTGCTCCTCCTTGCTGGGCAGCTTGAAGGGCAGGTTCAGGCCCAAGGCCCAGCGTTCCAGTTCCGTGTTGAAGTGGAGGGCCACACAGTATCCAACGTAGCACAGGAGCATCACCACCGACTCGAACTGTAAGCAAAGGATGTTGTATTTATTTATGAGCAGTTTGTTAGGAGAACTTACGCAGGAGATGACGTCGTTGAAGATTATTATCAGCATCACTAGAATAGAGACACAGTAAAAGAAACAGTCCCGCACCAGTGGCCACCAGTTCAGCTGACAGACAGTGCCCGAGCACAGGGCGCAGACGGAGATCACGAACATGATGTTGAAGACGGCGGATCCAATCACCCCGCTGATTCCTATGTCGTCCTTGGCGAAGAACACGCCGATCACCACGGTGGCTAACTCAGGAGCCGAACTTCCGGCAGCCATGAAGGTGGCTCCAGCCACATCGGGCGATAGTTTGAGTTCTGAAATATAAATATTTTTAAAGTGAATTTTTTGAATAAAAATAAAAGAAGATAGTGGTTGAGTAATATACTCTTTATGGAGAATTTGTCTAGAATTTAAAAGGCCAAAAACTCGACTAAGAGTATGCTAAAATGTTTGATTAAAATTTTAACAAATATTTCAGTGTTTTTAGAGATTTCGTCATCGGGTTATCTCTCAAGTATTCTGTGAGCTAACGTATGAATGAACCTTTAATCATATACAGTCGCGATCAATGAAATAGACTCAGATTCAAGTTTTCAATAATATTAGGAGCAGGAACTATGAAGGTCAAGGCCAAGCCAGGATCCTAGCCAGGATAATAGCTAACTTGAAAAAAGTATGCACCATGAAATCATTATCTTACCCTCGCACAGTCGATCCAGACTGGCCACAAAGTACTCGTCGCAGACGATGGCCAGCCCGAAGAAGGTGAAGACTGCCACCAGGATGTGCAAGATGAGGCCGCCATGCTGTCGCGCCCACTTGTTCATCAGTGGCTGGGGGAACTGTTCGATGGCCGGCGGGGTGCAGTTGTCGCGCTTGGGCCGCCAAGTGGGTACCGCTCCGTGGACAGGAGTGGCCTGTGTGGTTGACAGGGTCTATCCAAAGAGGTTTAATTAGCCAATTATGGACAATCTAGGTTTGAGACTACTCACCTCGGGCCACGGGGTTGTATCCGGGACAGCGTTGGCTTCGGTGTTGTCCAGTCCATTCGACTCCGCATCACCGGCGTCCTCGGCCAGGCTGCCGACGTCCAGGGGCAGGGACTCCTTTGTGTCGCCCTTGGCGGAATAGATGCTGACGCAGTAGTAGATGAGGAAGAGCAGCCCCATGTTCCACATGCGGGCTCGACGAGATCGGCGGCGTACAATCTGGGTGAGTGGATAGAGTGTGGAATATGATTAGGAAGAACTCTTCTAGGAGACCTGGAGTTGCTGTACATGCTAGGTTCATTTGCATATGGAAGTGCAAGTACCCCCGCCCAAGTGAAAGCGTACAAGAGCTCAGATAAGAAACCTAACCGCCCCGGTGTGGCTTGATGTCTAAAGGCTTTGTGTGGCAGCTTGGCTGTGGAAATTCGATAACAGGCTTTAGCTGGCGGGAACTGCTTTAAAAGCCACCGCACAAAACAAAGTCATTTGTTTACTCTGGGTTCAGTCTTGGGGATGATCTTATGGTACTGAAAGTTAACTCTCACTGCCTTTAAAATAAATGATTATTGTCATGGAACTTGGGATGTTGAACCTTCTAAGATCCACTGATTCTGTTTGGGAAACCTGTTAGTATCTTTTGGTGGTTCAGATTTGTTGTCTTGGACTTTAAAGCTTATGCTTTGGCATCATGTTGTTAGCCCTGTTCCGTTGAACCTGTCTGATATTCAATACGAGCTCTTAATGGGTGACTGGCCGGTGGCCGGTGGCCGGTGGCAGTCAAGGAAGTCAAGAAGCAAGCCAACAATCACTAAAAAGACAGAATCAGATGAGGTTGCAGAGTGTTTTTAAAAGTATTTTAACTTCATGTTTGAGATTCAGACCCACCCGAAAGTCTTGAATTTGAATAATAATAATTTCATTTCATATTCTCTTGTTTTAGTTTCTTATCTCACAGTGTAAGACCACTGGAGAAGGTGGAACAAGATGCTATGTTTAGGCATTACAAGTGACAGAGCCCCTTAGACCATGTCACCTGGCGAGGTGGCCCTGTTTATGCACCGCCAAGTTCCAGATCAAGGACCCGATGGGCTGAGGGAATGACATTTACAGCGATTAGTGTAGGAAAAGTAGGGAAAACAGGACCAGATGACATCATTGACATCGTCCTGCGGCCCTCCAATACACAAGCTTTGCGAAAGCAACAATGAATGTCTTTGAATAAATTTCAGCAACATTTCTTTGTTATTGCCGATTGTGTTGCTCTTGTTGTTGTTGGTGGTGGTGGCATGGCGGCATGGTGGCATGGTGGCATGGTGGCAAGAAGGCAGACTGCTGCCTGGTGTCGCTGGTGTGATAACAGCGCAAATTTGAAGCAATTGCCAGAGAGAGAGAGAGACTGAGGCCCAGGACTGAGAGGGCACGGCGAGAGCAAGTGGGCTTTTTCCACCACAAACTACAAAACGACACGATGGGACACGAGGACAGCCGCTCGGGGGTAGGTGGGTGGGGGAGGGGGATGTGGTGGCCACGTCGGCGTCTGGCTGACTGAGTGACTAACGAAGCCACCACACAACCACGCTTCCAGCTCCCATATCCCATCTCCCATCTCGCATCCACCAGTTCCCAGTCCAGGCCCGTAAACCGAACGCCGCCTTGTGGGCCACTCGGTCATGCCGCACAATATCGATTTACAGTTACGGCACCCTTGCCCCAGCCCGTTTGGTGGAGCTTCCCCGAAGCTCTCGCTCTCTCTCCTCTCTCTCTCTTTCTCTTTTGAGCTGTTGGGTAAGGTTGCAAAGGGACTGCAGGCGGTGGGTGGTGGGTGGTATGTGGTGGTTCGTGGTGTAGTGTTTTTCGCTTGACTTTTTGCTGTTAGTTACATTTGTTGTTTTTGTTTTCTGCTGCTCGTTGGGGGGACAGTGAGGTAGGTGGGGGGAGGGAAGGACCAGCACAAGCACCAGCCGCGCTGACGGCGTCAATGACGCCCGAAAGGCGGCAAGGAGGCTGCAGTCGAGCGACTATCTTATAAAAATAAATGGCTGAGCTGACTGAACGGGGGGTGGTAGGGGCGTGGGAATGTGAGACGGGGGCCTCGGCTTACATCATACACGCTTTGGCTTTCCTTCAAATCGGCCCAAGACAATGGGAGGCGCTGAAAAGCGAAAGCGGAAACTACACAACAGGACTAGGTTGGAGGGGTTTCGGGAGGACCAAAAAGCTAACAATTGACTCGCAATTTGCACCACGCCAAGCGGATAGAAGGATAAACACGGTCTCAGCTGATTAAGCCAGCACCTAGCATCCTGCTCCTGCTCCTGCTCGTGCACCTCCTCGAGAAGGATTTCATAATCACTATTCCACTATTACCATTTTCGTAGGTCCTTGAGCAGGTGCTTCTTGGAGTCTTGGAATTCTGCGTTTGTTGCACGGCTGGGATCCTAGACGGCTCTACGTGGGGGCCCAGGCTCTGTTAATTACAGTCCCTGGCTGGGGTCTCTCGGAAAACAGATACAGAAGAAAACCGTTGCATTGGAAAACATGTGCGAAAAAAAGTGCTTAGGAGTTTTCAATTTATTTTCTTTTCACTTTCACCAGCCCGACACTTTTGTCAAGCGATTCACTGCAATTAGTTACGCGTATTTCCGCAAAATATTTAACAGTTCATCCCTAATCGGGGCTTTAAACTTTTAGTTTTTCCGCTTCCGTTTGGCTTTTCCTTCACCGGACTGGCTCGGTGCCTCGGCCGCTGTGTGTTTTTCGTGTGTGGGCGCGAAGCTGTGGGGTGCTCTGCCGTGGACTTGGACTCTGGCTGGTGGCTGGTTCGAATCGAGCGCGACCGAGGCCGAGAGCGGACTGTGCCGACTCTGCTCCACCGACGACCCAGGGTTGTCATTTTAGGTGAGTACGAGTACACAAAAATATATATATATTTTCTTTAATAATATTATAATATTTTATAATACTATAACACACAAAAGAAGTTATTTCATTTCAGAGGTATTGCCTTTCAATTCAAGACTTCAACTCTTCAAGTATTCGAAAGAAAGATAAGAAGAGTTGAACCGTCTTTCCAATACAAGATACTAACATTTTTCTTATTCTTCAGGATCAGGACGATTCTTTGTCCTCAGTCTAGAAGAAAGGATCCAATTGTGGAATGGAAAAATAATTGCAAGATCCGACTATTCACTTCTTAAATATAGGATCCATGGGGGATGAAATGAAAGTAAAACATATAGAAAGAATCCATCCTCTATGTTATGATTAAAATTATGGAAGAAAGTATGTTAAGAGAATCGATTAAAAACATAAACATAAAGAAGTTTTAGTTTAAAGTTTAATTATTTAATAAATAGTACCAGACATTTTACTGTTATCATTCAAATCTAACTAGATTTTCTTCAAGTGCTCTCAATCTATCCCCTTTTTCTATCTATGCGTCTCTCTCCTCGCGATGGTTGCAACTCATCGCTTCGAACATGTTGCATGGAAACTCACCACAGCCGGAAATGTGAAAGTACGCATAAAAGTAGGCTACTGTGTAGCTGTCGCCATCTATGTTTAGCTTTCTAAGGTATGAAACGTGAAAAATTAATTTACTTTTTAAACGTTTTCTTGTTATCATTTTTGCATTGCTGCCAATTCATTCAACAGTCTTACATTTTTTAATTAAATGAGTCTTAATTTGTTTCTATAAACAACTAACCCACATAAAATGTTTGAAGGTTGTCTCCCAAAACATGAATTTATTCAAAGTTTGAGACGAATTTGAAATTTGTTTGTAATTCTATTAACACTTTAACATTTCTTTTAAAAATTAATCTCCAAAAATCAAGTCACTAGCTGAATTTTCAAATAACTAATAGGACACTTACAAAAAAAAACCAACATAGAGTTAAGAGACCAATGTAGAAGCACAAAGATTTAATATTCTTTATATTATTTTTGTTTGAAGAAATCTGGTTTTAAAAGTTTTGTTTAAAATAGCGCTGTTGGAGCTTAACTTAACAGGCCCTATCTTAACATTAGGCTATTAAATTAAAAAATCAGATTTTAGAATATGTTTGAAGTTGAAAAAGTTTAAGTAAAAAAGAATTTAAGTCGCCAAAAAGAGGAAAACGATTGCTATTGCTTAATTTTTTTTTAAGAGAAAGATAGAATAGAAGCCACTTTCTTTAGAAAGGGGAACTGATCCCTTTGAGAATTATGGCATTTCCTACGGAAAATAGATTTATAAGATTTAAAAGTGAATCACATTTTTTGTTGACGTCAATTAACTTAAAAAAGAAAGCCAAATCAGATTAATTACAAACATTTAACTTAATGTCAGATCCGTCAATTGGATCTGAGCAGGTTTTTGTTGAAAAATTGCATTACGGAAGACAATAGTGAAGGATCGCGTCTCTATTTGTTTGATTCCTTTTATTTTCGCCCTGACCCGCCCGCAGACGTCAAGTGCATCGTCCCAGCCAAACATCGAACAGCAAACAAACAATTCCACCATTTGATGTGCCGCTAAGGACACCAATTGTCTGGATTTTGCCACATTATCCTTTATATTGCGGCTGTGCGACTCATCGGTGTCTCTGATCTGCAACGTGACATTGCTACATGCCGCACTCTCTGATCTAGCCGCTCCTCCTTCAGCCCTATTGCAAAAACAAAGAGTCCTCGAGAGGGACGGGAGAGGGAGAGTCCTCCTGGATCGTCACTTATATGAAGTGGAGTTTACAATGACTAATTTACCTGTTGACACCTTAAAAATTGACAATTCCTTTAATTGGGAATAGAAGTGCTCGAGTGACTTCTGAGCCCACGATCAGCCAAGAAATATGACGGCTTACGGCTCTCAATTGTAACAGGTTTATGGGCCAATCAATAGTCGGTACTTCTTAAGAGACTTTCAGTCTGCCGCCTGGGGGACAGTCTGTCTGCGAAAGTCGGGAATCAGTTGCACTTCTTGGAAAACCTGAGATCTGCTCTCAGGATCTGTCTGAATATCGCAGATGTTTTTATCAGAAATATGACTTGACTTTTAGAATTAAACATGAATTACTTGGGAATCAATAAGCAAAGGATACAATTTACTGTCCTTATTTTATTCCCATAATCATATGTTTTAAGAAACTCTCGTTTTGGATAAATTGATTGATTGATTGAGTGATTGTCATTAAGTGGGATTAATAGTTTTTAAGTTTTAACAAGCAACAGTCCTGAGACTTTGCCTTATCTCTTTAGCTGTGGTTTTTTTTACATAGTTTCGGTTATTTTAGCCCGGGGGACTGACCCATCTAACCCATCGTCACCATCATGGTGGGCTTGCTTCTCTGCAAGCTGCATGAACTCATTAATTTGTCACAGAAACCCAATTCCATTTCCATTCAAGCGACACTGTGAATGAAATAATCGAACCATCTCCCTTAACCTACTTCACGGGCCGTCGATTTAGAAATAAGTTTACAAACTAAATAGAAATACGGCGGAGAGAATGCGCCGACTAATCGATTCCACACGCTCAATTGAGGAGGCGACGAACGGTCTGGCCGACGACCGCAAGGAGCCATGCAGGAGCAGGACTAGAGACCTGGAGCAGCTAGCCGCCTTGGCGACCGCATCGCCGCGGTGGCTGCCTGAGTGGCTGTCAAGGTGCCACACTGCCATCCGAATCGGAGCCAAGACAATGGCCCTGCAGGTCAGAGGGAAAGGATCCTGGCTGACTCTTCCTTTGACGCAACAGAACGAAATTGGCTCGCCTGTCATTATTCATATCCCACTTTCTATTCAGACGCGGCGAGGGAAGGAGGCGGCCAAAGGTGTCGGGACAGCCTACCGCTCCTTGACGCTCACCGCTTACAGATGCAGCAGGACACTAAAGGACGACAGTAAAGACGTGCCACAGTTTTCTTTTGTCCCATTGTTTTGTTGGTTTTTGGCTTCGTCGAGTGGCCGGGCCGTGGTTTATAGCGGAGATGAGAACGGGATCGGGATCGGGAATGGTATCGTGAAAGGGGATGTGGCAATCCTTTGTATATGGCGACTCAATAAAGAACTTATTGTGGACAAATTTCGACATTTTTCAAGCGCTGTTTTCGGTTTGTCTATTCTGTGTGTTCGATGCTCTTCTGCTGGAATCAAAAGACATGCTTGACTCTTAACTGGAATCAATTTATTTTATGCGAAATAATCGTGTTGATGGCTGGTTCTCGCCCTTTTTCCTCTTTCTGCCCTATCGACTACCCTTCGCTCCCCACCTACCCGGCACATCCATTCCGGCATTTCGGTTTTTCGGTTTCTCGGTGTGGTTTTGTGGCGACACCAACCCCTGGTCCAACCCCCTCGTATCATACGGCTATGTGCCCGCAAAACCCACAAGGCAGGGTTTGGTTTTTGGGTTTTTGGTTTTGGTTTTGGTTTCGAAACCTGGGCTTGCGCTTAGGCGCTCCAAGGTGAAGAAGGGTGGAAGTAATTTTAATTTATGATGTCAATTTATAGACATTTTTGTGGTTTTCGCTGATGACACTTATGAGGATGTGAATTTCCCTATATAGGTCTTTGTATAGTTATAATCAAATTGCAGGAATATGAAGTTTTTACATTTCAAAGAAGTGCGATAATCTTTTCTTAGAAGAAAAGATACCTATCAGGAAGATAAATGTATCTGTATTTCTTTCTTATTGAAAGCTATTTGAACTATAAAAGCTATCTGTAAGTTATCTTTAAACTATGTAATAAATAAAGCTTGAATTTCAATCAAATATAAATCAATCTAATGTCTAACATATTGAACTGAATTGCTTAGTAGCTACAGCTCAAATTATCATGATACTAAGTACTATAATTTTACATTATAGACTATTATTGTTATACATATATTATTATTTATAATAAATATAAATATAAATGTTTGTGCATCAGCCTTACATAGAATTTTAAAAACTAACTTGCTTTTTAAGATAAAAGAATTGAACATAATATTGAAAAGTTTTTGTTTTTAGACCATATCGTACTCCAAATGACCCTGTTTTTGAGTAGGGCTAGAAAACGTTGATATTTGAAACCTTATCAATCAAATCACCCCAGTCGAATACCACGTTGTTATATGCCCTTTATTTTTTTGTGAAAAAAGTCACATTTTTTGATCAATTTTTATAAATCCACTTCTGTCAAGCCGATCGATCAAACTGGAATACAATATTTTGCAACAGCCACAATTGCACGGCCCTCTGAAGGTTTTGCAAGGTTTTCAGAATCAGCAGGGTGTTCGTACACCTACAAAACCACCTTTCTGAAGTGCAGATCTGAACAGTTCATCATTCATGCGAAGCCATTCACGGATTTCTCATTCATTCATCACGGCCGGGGCACTGGGCTGAATATAAGCACTTGACAGCTGACCAGAGCCCGGGATCGTTAGGTAAACATAAATTTATCGGATATTATTCGAACCTTTCAATCATAATTGCACCTTGGGTGACAGCCACAACGACCTGGCCCATTTCAATAGCCAAACTCCTACTGTTTCTACGGATCCTTTGCATCTTGTTGCATGGTCGTGCGGCTTTTCAGAGTTCTGGTTTCATTCAGAGAAGTATTCCTAACCAAGTGTGAAAAGGCTTTGCAGACAACACCGAGCACGGGTCCTGGTCCTGGCCGGGTCAACAGCGCACACAGGACAACGGTAGCATTGAATGTGCGTTCTGAGGAACTCCCGTCTTTTGTCAGATTTTGGCACATTTCAATTTGCATTTGACTTTGCTCTCCATTATGGGCGAACCCAGCCACTTATGACCAATCTCTGGAAAGTGTCCTTTAGTTTACTAGGCGGATCAAGGCTCGAGCCGTTGCCTTTGGTTCTCGGCTACTTGGTGTGCTGGGGGAGCGACAATTGTTAACGATTTGCACGTATTCGGGGCACAAATCTTTCAATCCTAAGGCGATTTCATACTCTAAGTCGGCTATACATAAGCATAAGCGTGTCATGCGGTCAATTGAATAAGGTTGAACACCCGTACCACATTCCACACTCAATGAACTAACTCAGATGAAGGAAATTCAAGGAAGTTTATTAATAGAAATATGTATATTACAAACTTCTTTATGATACAATTCTCTGTTACACAAAATTTACAAGAAATTCAATGGATCTACAGGTTCTTAAGTAAGAATATTAGTTCCTTATAAGAGAGAAACGTTATGGTTTCTAAGTATGATTCTCCTAGGTTAGTAGTTCAAAACTTAAATACAAATACTAGGTTATAGATTTAAACTATAGTTAATCTTTGCCCTCAGTTTACTCCGATTTTTCACTATTGCCAAAACTTAACCCACTCCAATTTCAGCGCCCTCAAAGGTGTTGTAAGCCGACAATCCCTTTAATCCCGGGCAGGTAAATAAAATATCACTTTAGTCGGTAGCCAATGGATCAGTCCAGCACAACTGTGACATTGTTTCCAAGAGACAGTGAGAGGAGAGATCTGTTAATAATAGAACGATTACACGTCGAGGTCAACACTTTGCCATCCTTGCCCGCATGGATATTCAAATGGAAAAACGCCGCAGGACATTCAGGACAATGGTCAGTTGCCGTCCTCTGAATGAAATGCATTACAAGCGGATTATTGGATTTGGGGTTAAGTGCTATTTCAGTGGTTGGAATATGGGATACGGTAAGGAAATTGAAATTTTGTCGAGGATTTTCACAACTGTTTTGACTTTCAATGCGGTCGCTGTGCCGGCGACAAAAAACGCGCCCGAAACGCGTTCAGGAGGCGGGGCAATCTGGAAACGCCATTGCTGTGTCCTGCCCCCTTCCTCTTCCACAGCTGCTGACACGCACACAGATACGCCGCGGCGGGTTGCGTTCATGGGCGAGAGAGCGAGAGGGCTGGCCCAGCTGCCGCCGTGGCATGCCCCAAACAGTATCCGAGCCAAGAATGGCCGCGTGCGCCAAAGGAAAGTAGTTTTTTTGGGGGGGAAGTCCAAGGATAAAGGAGCAGCGATCATGACTCGAGCGAGCGGCGGGGGAAGTCAAAAAGGCCTCCTGGTCGGGGTTGCTTTTGTGGTCGCTCGCGGCGAGTCGCGGTGTCACGGGATAAATGTTCATCGATACTTGTGTCTGTGTATTATTGGGTCCTTCCTTTTGTTGGCCCTGCTCTGTGTCGACGGATTCCCAAAAAGGACAACCACAACCGAAGCGGCCGAGTCCGCGGCCCATTTTGGCGCGTTCGCCGCAGGAATTAGTCGAGTGCATTCACTTGAAAAAAAAAACAGATTTGATTTATGTTTTTGCCTTCAAGTTAACTCTCCTCCCCTTCGGATTCGGTTCGAGCCGCCATTCACACCCATATCGGGGAAGTTCACTTTGTCCAGATGCGTGCTGCCCTTGGAACGCCCATTAGGGCCTTTACTGGACGCGACCGACTTGGAGCATCTGTACAGTTTTTCAGCAAGAAATCTTTTTCTAATAGAAATATAATCCAAAAGTACTTTTTGATTTCTACGAGAGACGTCCAAACATTACAAACATACAAATATTAAATTCTTTACAACAAATTTATGAGAAACTATTATTCAAATTCATAATTTGTTTAAATATTTAAATATACTTTATACTTTATATATATTAAATGTATGAATACTTCCAAATTGTCTACTCCTTTCAAAAGTATTTGCAACGGACTCTGTTTTGACTCTTCATATTTTTAAATACCTAGCTGCTTAAATACATTTGATGAACCCTGTTGTTTAATATTTGTTTATACTTTTTAATTAATATAAGTTAATCTTAACCGAAAAATAATTTTAAATGAAAGATAACATAAAAGAGTAGAAATATTCAATATTTGTACATGTTATGAATGATTCTTTACAAATAAGATTTCAAGTTTTGCAGCTAATCAAACAGCTTTCAAACTTTTTTCCAAATGTTTTCCGAAACTATTAGTCAGTAAAATTAATACAACTGAAACATAGTTTTGATTAAGTTATTTAAGATTTTAAACAGTATAAAAAAGATTATATTTCATTTTACAGATCATGATGTCTAACGATTTGTTACAGAAACTTAAATCATAGATTAAAGTTTAATCATTGAACCTAGTAGTGGCTGAATCTTAAGCAGGGATCGAGTCTTAATACAGTCTCCCTTGAAGAGGATGTACTCATCCTGATCTGGTGCGGATTGGGATTGCACCTAATCTTGGTTCCTCTTGGTACCGGCCAAAATCACACATGACCATCGAACCGGAGGCTTATCTGCGGATGCGACTAGGAGGACGATAAACAGGACAACAGGATGGCAAGTTCCGATGCCAAGCTGGAGTTTGGTTAGGATAGGCACATGTGTTTTCCCCTGATTGCGTCGCCGGCGCGGTTCTATCCTATTCCAACAGACTGCGTACTTTCCCCACAAATGTGGCGTGGTAGCACTCACATGAAATTTCCTAATTAATCTAAATATGAATATGACGCCCTTTGCTTATCTGATGAGTGCCCTTCCTGTGAGCGAGTCCTTAGGCTCTGGCTCTGGCGCAGACTCAGGTATTTGGCACCGCATCCCAGCATTCTATGAATGAAAGTGACCATTGGCCAGGCGGCTTGCGATATCTAATTATTTTATAACTTCCTTTCTTACCGTTTACGAGTCCTGCATTGTGTTAGGTAGGTGGCAGTTTACGATCTGTCGTCGATCTTTGAGACTATTGCGCGGAAATTCCAGTGCTCATTACTTAAAGAATAAACAGGGGAAAGTCCCGAGCGGTCGAAAGCCTAAGTCCCAGCCTACGCAAATATAAGCTTGTGGATTTTTTATGGCTCACCTCACCACCACCCACTACATATACTACGATTCTACCTGCCCGACACCATTGATCCCTGCACTCGACCACGCCGTCCACCCACCGATCCACCCAGATCGCCGGCCCTGCTCTTGACAATCCCTGTTTATGTGTAACAGAGGCAGGCAGAGATGGTCGAGGTGGCAACGCCGAAAAATATCGATAGGGGTAAAGTTACAGGAGTTGGCAGCCCAGCGACAGGGGGGATCATGTACGATCGAACCGGTGTGAGGTAGGTCCGAATGGCGGCGTGAAGCTTGCGTTCTTTTCCACGTGAACCGGCGACACCGAAGGTATTCGAGGCGATATTGAGGAAAACAAAAAGACAGCAACGGTGCGAAGCGGACTCGAAGGAACACGGAGGTGTGTGGGGTGGGTTGTGGGTGTGGGGGGGGGGGGGGGGGGGGGGGGGGGGGGGGGGGTGGGGGGGTGGGGGGGGGGGTGGGGGGTGGGGGGGGGGGGGGGGGGGGGGGGGGGGGGGGGGGGGGGGGGGGGGGGTGGGGGGGGGGGGGGGGGGGGGGGGGGGGGGGTGGGGGGGGGGGGGGTGGGGGGGGGGGGGGGGGGGGGGGGGGGGGGGGGGGGGTGGGGGGGGGGGGGGTGTTGGGTTGGGGGTGGGGGTGGTGTGGGGGGTTTGTTGGTGGGGGTGGGGTGGGGTGTTTGTGGGTCTCTGGGGTGGGTGGTTTGTTTGTGGGTTGGAGGGATGGGGGGGAGGGGTGGGGGGTTTTTGGGATGGGGGATTTATGGTGGGGGTGGGGGGGGGGTAAGTTAAGAGGGGTGTAGGGTGGGGGGATAAGGGGGGGGGGGGGGGAGGGGAGAGGGTTTGGTGGGGTGGGGAGGTGTTTGGTGTAAGAAGATTGGGGGGAGAAAGGTTTGTAGTGATGTTAGGGGATGAGTGGTGTGTGGTTTGGGAGGGTAGGAGGGGGGGGTTTGGGAAGGGGGGGGGGGGTTAGGGGGGGGGGGGGGGGGGGAGAAAATTGAATAGAGAGGGGAGGGAGTGGGGGAGGGGGGGGGAGAAGTTGGGGTTGGAAGTGAAAGGTGATGGCGATGACGTAGAGACTCTTTCCTTGTTAGTCTTAAGAATATCGGGAAGCATCTGGCGACCCTTAAATTTTGTACCACTCCCCTACAGGTGGCATGAGGAAAGCGCTTTCATCATCGCAACAACAGGACGAAGTGGTGAGTGAGAAAACATAGTTAAATTTCCCCGAGGTAGAATCATTCGTTGCCGTCTGCATCCTTTGGAGAATCCCAAGCTCGGGCATGATCCACGCGTTGAGTCTACAGCGGTAGTCTGAATCAGTATAAGCAAATAAGTCATCTCGTCGCTCCCAAGCTCAGGGGCCGGAACCCCGATTCCATCCCACGTCCCTCACGCGAATTTTCTCACGCGGGCGTGCAGGTTAGCGGGTGTGAAGACATCCAACCTTCTCTTTACGGGTTTTATTGCCAAATTGTTGCAATTAAGATTCTCTAATGTTTGAATATTGAAGTTTCGCTGTAATTTAGTTCCTATGCCTCAGATTTAAGAGATTTTGATTGAAGTTTTGTTGTAATTTAGTACCTATACCCTAGTTTTAAGAGATATCGAATGAAGTTTAGCAGTTAGGTTAAGATTGTAAGGTTAGTAGTTAAGGGTGGATTAGAATGTGGATTAGAAGTAATAAAATGTTTATAATGTGCTAAGAAAGTACAGCCGAGTCTGATTTGCAGCCGCCATGCCGTCACCTGATCGATCCAGGGGGCTACCTTGGACCGCTTGCGGGCCGAAAGTTTTTGAGAGAGTGGATTGGTAAGCCTGCGCTGTTCGACAGGCGAGGCACGCGTTCGATCAAATTCGAGATTCTATGATGGACAGCAGGGATCCTGTAGGGAGAGAGAGGAGTTTTAGAGGGACCCACCCACTAGCCGACGAGGTCTAGGCCGGCGACAGCGTGCACCTCCCGTCTCACCCGAATTTGTCAGTACAGGATTCTCGCGCCATGACTGTTCGTTACATATGAATGAATCCTTCGAACTGGTCTCGGACTCTTGAATGAAATCTGCGCTTTATGGCAGGTACTAAAATCTCCTCCTTCCCGGATGCCTACCTAACCCTATACAATCCGAACCAGGACATTTAAGACACCCGGCAGGCCGCCGCACTCATTAGCGCTGCAGAACAATGCAGTTGCACTTAATCCAAATGATTTCTCCTTTGTCTTAAATGAGAGGGCAGAAGGCTTACAGAGCGCGGGATTTGCTATTGCAGCTTTTCAAGATTGAGGTCATCTTAAGGTTTAATTCAAGGGAAGCACATTTGAAGGATATTAAAATTAACTAGAAATAATGTTAATGAAATTCGGAAAATGGTAATTTAAATATATGTATTATTCTAATCATGGTTTCTCATCGAGCTTTAACTGCTAGTCATAGCTAGGAGAGTATTCTTCATTACTTTAGAACAATGATACAATGGTATATTGATGCCATATATCACTATACCAAAATATATCCATTGAATCATGATTAGAACTACAAAATTAGGCAATTTGAAAGACATTTTTCCATCGAAACTCCTTTTAAATTGCATACTATATAGCCATGCAGTTTTATTTCCTGATTTGTATCTTAATTTTCCATCTTGATTTTGAATTTATTTTTAAAGCAAAACAATTTTTTTTATATTTTATAATTAAGGTTTTTTGTAACATCTATTATTGTGTATTGGTTTCATTTTATTATCTTTAAAAAACTTTGTATGAAGCATTAGTGTTTTAAATATACAAATTAAATAAAGCTATTCGTAAAAATAGAGTACTTTTTCATACAGACCCATCCTATTTAGTCCTTTAAGGTTCATAAATTAATGCTTAAAACTTTGAAAATCTATAGATTTTAAGACTAACACTACACAATTGAAAATATTAAATCATGAGTGAAAATTTTATATAAAACTTGTCAACATTTTTTGTTTCAGAAACGCCTTTACGTGCCTCCCCAATTTCAAATCCTATTCAAAGAAAAAAAATTACTGTGAGGAAACCTTTGGATACATTCAAATATCTGCGTGCACTCAAATGTAAAACTTTCGCTTCCCCCACATTATGGATTGTGCTGCGTATCTCCTGAAATTAATCTGGACCCGAATCGCGTTAGGCAAACGCCTACCGACGGTAGTAAAGTTTTCCTGGGAGCATCCCCAAAAGATAAAGTTTAGGACGATGGCGCCGTTATACAAGCTCAAACCTTTTGCAACAGCCCTCGAGTGTCAAGCCCCCGAGGCAATAGCTACAACTTTTGTGTTTTTGTGGCTTATTGTGTATCCATGGACGCTTCTGTCCTGGACACCCATCCCCGAAGCCCACTTTGCATATTTGGTAGTGTCGACGGCATCCCTCCTCGACAGAAGCACTTAATTCAATAATAAATTGCCATCCCTGCCCGGGTAGAGCCAGGATAACCGACCCACCGATAACCGAGTTACAAATTTAACAGGGTTTCTGTGTCTGTTTCCGGGGAAGTGAAGCTCCGGGGATGACTATGAGGATGGGAACGGGAAAGGAGGCCAAAGCCAAGCCCCCTTGCCAACAACCCGGGAGGCGCTGAGGGTTTGCGGTGGGTAAGCGTATAATTCTTAATCGTGAATGCTTCACTTAAAGTTTCCCAGAAATCCGAAGCCACCCCGCGGGGAATCTTCCGCAAAAATAGATACTATACGATTATATATTTTTTACATAGGCGGAGGATAGTGGAGAGTTGAGAGGATATCACAATTAAGGGGGGAATATACATTGAAACCTTGGAAAATCATTTTTGGAAAATCAATTTTAAAAGAAGATTTTTATGAATTCTGTATGTATTTTTATGAACTTTTTGTTTTTGAAGTTCATTTTGTATTTTTTTATAAATTACTTTTGTAATGAGTTCCTAAAGATATTAAATCTTTAAGTTATAATTTAAAGTTTAATAAAATATTTTAGAAATATATATTTTTTAATATATTTTAAATCCTAAAGAAAATAACAAAACCCCCCCTTGAAAGCGAAAGTTGAGGAAACCGCAGGACTTCTAAGGACCTTCATATACGAAATGCTTATGTACTAGCCTGCAGTGGTGTGTGTGCGTGTGAGGCCGCCATTATTGAGCGGAAAGTGGCAAAAACCAACCCCGGAGCAGCCAACCCAGAGGCAGACAGACAACAAATCGATGAATGAAGCGACCCTCGCGAAGGGTACGTGAGCGCAGGACTTGCGCGCGCGTATGTGTGCGTTTCATGTGTATATGTGAGTGTGTGTGTGTGTGTGCGTAGGTAGGCAGCTAGGTAGTTCCGCTGCCAGAGTCCTGGCCGCGCTCAATGAACGAGAAATCTCTTTAAATTGTGCGCTGGCGGCGGAGGAGAGCTCAGTTCGAGTTGAGATCTTGCAGCGCACACACAGCTTCGCTTGCCACAAACCAATCCGAAATCCGTGTACAGTGTTTTCACAACCCACCTACAATCCACCTACCAAGTGCTTCAGTGACGTAAAAAGAAGACTCTTGTCTAGAAACCTACGAAAATGTCGACGGTTAACTTGCATCCTCCCCAAACCTACTCGCGCCTATTCCGTCCCTGGGATACGCAGCGCCAGTCTCCGGCTCCAACGACTCGGGCCGTGAAGCAGGAACGCCAAATGGAGACAGAGCCGATGCCAGAGCCGGGAACCCTTACCATCAAGACGGAGCTGGCCAGCAGCAGCTTTGGACACGATAGCGACCGCGATTCCTCATCCGCGTCATCCTCCTCGTCGCGCAGCAGCAAATCCAGCTACGAGGATGGATTGAACCACAGCAGCTACACCCGCACCTCCACACCCCTACTGGATGTGGCGCCGCAGCCCGCCTTCCCCCATCCGACCAACGCCGCCTGCCCCTCCTCCGCCGTGCCTCAGCCGCAGCAGGCACCGTTCCTGCCGCCGGCAAGTGATCTCTACTATGCCGCCGCTGCTGCCGCTGCCGCCGCTGTCAATACTCCCGCCGCTGCTGCTGCTGCCGCAGGCTTCGGCATGGATCCCTTCACCCTGGGCCTGATGGAGCAGGAGTACGCCCGTGTCATGGCAGAAGATGCTCAGCTGAAGGCGCTGAACGCCCGCAAGCAGCGCCCCAAAAAGTTCAAGTGCCCACACTGCGACGTGGCCTTCTCCAACAACGGTCAGCTCAAGGGCCATATCCGCATCCATACCGGTAAGTAACACACCTCCACCTCCTCCTCTGGATCAGGTTTACTCACGCATATCCTTTATCTCTACAGGCGAACGCCCCTTCAAGTGCGACGTCGACACCTGCGGCAAGACCTTCACCCGCAACGAGGAACTGACGCGCCACAAGCGCATCCACTCCGGGCTCCGGCCATATCCGTGCAACGCCTGCGGAAAGAAGTTCGGACGCCGCGACCATCTCAAGAAGCACATGAAGACGCACATGCCGCAGGAACGCCAACTGGGCCCGGCCATCTTTGTGCCCATGTACCCCTACCTGTACGGCTACTGAAACGGGTAGAAGATGAACCCGCGGATGATGCCGCCTCCTAGCGATCTGTGAAGCGCTTGCCCGCTTTAAAGTCTCAACAGAAACGTTCCACAAACGAAACTCAAATGCCGGCCAATAACCAATCTTGGACAGATCTACCTCAGCCGTACCTGGCGCAATCTCAATCCAACCACTATCAATCTCTAAGACAGGGAGGGATTGAGGGACCGCGACCCACGACGATATATTCAAATATTGATATATTTATTTTTTAAAGCGTATTTACACTTCCAGCTACGTGACTAGTTCCCGCACATGTGTAAATATACCTCCTTAAGTGATCCTTTCTCATATGCTAAGCGATTAAGAGATTTAAGAGATACCCATATATGTATACATAAAACTATACTATATACTAGATCTAAGCTGATATTTTCACTTTTTGAAACGCTGAATGCAGTTACGAGCAATATACAATTTGTACTTAGACTTAAGGCTCTATAGTTAAATATTCAGAGTTGCATTATACGATTTATGTTTACACCAAAAAATACAAAACATTTCAAAAAAGATATACGAAGTTATCTTCTCAATGGCTTTGGTGGGACAATGGAAGGCCGAGGAGCTGTCATTTCGCCATTTTGTTTGCATACTAATGACTTCCACAGGATGTGTCACAACCCGTTAACTGAATCATTTGGCAAATTACCCGTCATGCCGGCGATTTCAAAGCCGACACCCGCCGCACCCATCAAAGGATTCAAATCTACAAGTCATTTTGGGTAAAATTTTGCAAAATAGCATTCAGAAACCAAATGGCCTAGATCGATATTTGGAGAACAATTATTTTAAATGCCTCTAGTAACTGATATCTGGCGAAGAGTGTTCCCACAGTCGCTCATCGATCTAGAACCAAATCTAGGACAATGGCCTGCTCTCGGACTCCACATTTGTCACCTGACAAGTTGCGTCATTCATAGGGACAATGGATGGGCCCACCTGAGCAATGCGACAGGACGATAGGACTCTGCAGACTCTATGTCTGCACTTACGCTCGTTTATGGAATTCGTTCTGCGAACGAGCAATCCATCGACCGATGGACCGATCCCTGGCCAATTTCATTGTGACTCCTGTCGATCGGACAATAGGCTGCATTTCTGAAGCCAATTTGGTGCACCATGGCAGACCGGTGGGCAACTGCCTAGAGTCCTAGGTTTTTCAATAAAAGTCCTGGACAATGCCAAATGCGTCCGCTTGATAGGGGCGTGCAGTTCTCACACACCTACCTGTCTCCTACCTGTGTGTTCGCCTGAGAAAATTTCTTACATCTCCCAGACAGTGCGACGTCGTCCTCGTCGTAGTCCACGTCTCACAAGTGACACAATGAATTATAATGTATGACGTCGATTGAAACCGATCCAAATCTGTTACTCTGGCCACTTGGGCAAATAGTCGAATCCCAGACACTGCAACAAGTTCAAACACCCATTTCTCATAGTGTTATCTATTGCCTTTAATTGTTTCGTTATTGCTGGCCATTTATAAAAGGATATTTGATTGACATAGGCGTTCGGCAGTTTAAGTCTGAAGTGTACATTTCTCATCCTGATCACTTCTGTTACAAATTTCACATTGTACATCGGAAAATCGATCGACAAATCATTTAAAGTATCCCGTTTAATAATCGGATGGTTATTAGGGAAGATATATCCCTCACAGTTTCTCATATTAGCCCCCTAGGCGTGTCTAGCCTTTTTTGAAGGGGGCCCCAAGAAAATTTGATGAAAAATTTCAAAACTATTTTGCATCCACATATTTATGCAGATTTACGGAGAATCAATCGACAAATCATTTAAGGTATCCCGTCTACTAATCGGATGATTATTGGCGAAGATATAGCCTTCGCAGTGGCTCATATTGGCCCCCAATGCGTGTCTAGCCTTTTTTGAAAGGGGCCCCCAAGAAAATTTGATGAAAAATCTCAAAAATATTTTGCATCCAGATTTTGATGCAGATTTACGGAGAATCGATCGGCAAATCATTTAAGGTATCCCGTTTACAAATCGGATAATTATTGGCGAAGATATAGCCTTCGCAGTGGCTTATATTGGCATTCCATGCGAGCCTCATCATTTTTGAAGGGGGCCACCAAGAAAATTTGATGAAAAATCTCAAAAATATTTTGCATCCAGATTTTGATGCAGATTTACGGAGAATCGATCGAAAAATCATTTAAGATATCCCGCTAACAAATCGGATGATTATTGACGAAGATATAGCCTTTGCAGTGGCTCATATTGGCCCCCAATGCGTGTCTAGCCTTTTTTGAAGGAGACCCCCAAGAAAATTTGATGAAAAATCTCAAAAATATTTTGCATCCAGAATTTGATGCAGATTTACGGTGAATCGATTGACAAATCCTTTAAGGTATCCCGTTTACAAATCGGATGATTATGGGCCAAGATATAGCCTTCGCAGTGGCTCATATTGGCATCCAATGCATGTCTAGTCTTTTTTGAAGGGGACCCCAAGAAAATTTGATGAAAAATCTCAAAAATATTTTTTATCCAGATTTTGATGCAGATTTACGGAGAATCAATCGACAAATCATTTAAGGTATCCCGTTTACAAATCGGATGATTATTGACGAAGATATAGCCTTCGCAGTGGCCCATATTGGCCCCCAATGCGAGTGTAGCCTTTTTTGAAGGGGGCCCCAAGAAAATTTGATGAAAAATCTCAAAAATATTTTGCATCCAGATTTTGATGCAGATTTACGGAGAATCGATCGTCAAATCATTTCAGGTTTCCCGTTTAATAATCGGATAATTATTGGCGAAGATGTAGCCTTCGCAGTGGCTCATACTGGCATCTTATGCCATCCTATGTAAAGTTGTAGTTCCAAATACATAAACCTTACAATTTCCTTGCTGAAATGTTCCTATTCTGCTATTATGACTGAAGAGAAACATATATTGTAGATAGATTGTATATTATAAAAAATTTTGATTGACATTCATGTCCTTTCAGGAATTCAAATTCTCAATTTAAACTGAAACAAGATTGTTTTAAATAGATCCCAAAATATAAACAAATATTCCAATAAACCTAGTTATAAGAAAGTTGCCTTTGTTTCGCAGACAATGCCCTTGTATCATGAGTGTGAAAGAAGTTACTTCCTAACAAGAAAGTGGGACGTTTATCAATAACCCAGTGACGTCTTGGAACAATTGCCTCGTAGGAGGCACTATCCTATCAGCCATTCAAGACCACAAAGAGGCCAAACAAGAGACGTCGGGTGGTCCAAACAAATTTCGCAACAGAGCCATGGTATCGTACCAGGACCACTTTCTTGGCGGCCACCCAGCATGCTCGAAGTGAGAAATTGAAATGTCTTTTGTGCCACTAATAGAGAAATATTCGGGCCATAATTTCGCAATTCTACAATAGCCGGGCCATGGCAATTGGGCGAGAAACAGTGCAGAAAAAGCAAACAATTGCCAAAGGATCGAAATGAGCAACGAGTGAGGAGGAATAAAAAATGGAGTCAACTGTCTTGGTGGGTTCGCAGCGTAGCAAAACGGGTCCTGCTACCTTTCACAGCGCCAGTCCATGGCGAGTCAGTGCGATGTCTGTTTTCAACCCCTCGCCCAACAACAACCCAACAACCCTCATCCCTCATTCAGCCTTTGGGCCACAGGACCTCCTCGGGCAGTGCGATAGGGATGATATCAGAGCGAAGGAGAAGGTAACAACAACACAGCCGAGAGAAGGCGGGGGGTAGTAGCCGGGGCTGACGTTTTATACAAAGTGTCAGAGGATCCATTTAATTGGGAAATTTATTGGCCAGCAGGAGCAACAGCCAGCAGGAGCAAGAATAGGAGACAGTTTGTCTGGCCCTCTTGTTGGCTTTCTTTTCGAATATGTGTTTTGCGGTTGCTGGAAATACTTTCACAATGATAGGATATGGTCTATAGGCCTGATCTATAAAAAAAATAAGGAACAATTCGTGTAAACAAGCGGATTTTTCGGGAGTAAGGTGCCACAGTTCCACGTATTCGCGGCTACCCGGGCAACGTGGGTGGTGGAATATTATGTATGGCCTGTGGTCTTGAAGTTGGTATTTCTATTGATAAATCTTTCGAGACTTTCCAGTTAATTGTGTTTACACAGCCTGGTTTCGGCAGCATTGCAGTTGCACAAGATTTCGAGCTTAGGTGCTTATCCTGCGGCTTTAGCGGTTTCCAATCGTGTTTTCCATGGGTCTGTCCGCCAATCCTAGGCGGAAAAGTGGGTATGTCCCGACACTCGCTAAACGATGAGTTTATCTGCATAAACACTCTTAATAAGTCGATTGTGTGGCCCGTAATCTGGCCCGGGTTTGGGTCTTAATGAGCCTGTCTTTCCATTATCTGACCTCACCAATGTACGCAATTTGTGGTCTAATCCTAACGCCGCGACTTGCATAATGTTTTCTCCTTATACATATGTCTGATTTGTACCTCGATATAGGATCCTAGGAACCGGAGAGTGGAAGGTCCTGACACATGGTCCTAAGCTGTTTGCTTAGATAACCCAGTGGCTATGAAAACATTGAAAAATTCTTCGCTTTCCCTTGGGTCCTGCTTCGGATGGCAGAAGGATATGCCTCGATCAAGCCTCGATCAAAAACGCGTCCATCATTCTTGCGCAATTTCATTGAAATCAGACCGAAAACCAAACCAAAACAGCACCCGAGAATCGCCCAGCGGGACAGCGGGTCCAAAGGCCAAACCGTAGGTGGTGCCGGAAGTGCCCGGTCGTTTTCCCATCAATGTGAGCTCTAAGGACTAATCGAAACTAATGATGACATAATTGGCTCGATCATAGTAGGCAATAGGAAGTGCTTGCCAGAGCCCGGGACAATGATGCACAAACATTGCATTGTCCTGGAAAGGAAACAGCCATCCGTCAGGGGCGCTCAGAAGGACGAATGTGCCTTAGATTCGAGTAAAAAAGATAATTAACTTCTTTGCGAAATTCTATGCGATGACACTTGGAATTTGCCGCACAACGTGTGGTCCGGGTTACTGTGTTTAAGATCCCTAGAAGTAATTAGCTGGAACGTCGTAGTTGCTGTTGGATGAATGTTGTGACATTTCGGGAAAGGGCCAGTTTCCAGGCAATTCATCAAGACGCAACCACCCAGATGGCTTTCTTTTTTAATTGATTCATTAGTGGAATTTTTAGGATTCTTATGCGGATGTTTCCCCGCAGCGTAGCGTGTGCTACTGCCGCATCCCATTTCCCCGGAGAGTTTGCCCTAAAAAGTGCACAACCAACACCTTGGGCTGACGGATCAATCAATAAACAAAGCGTCGGTGTTTTCTGTTCCTTAATAATGACTGTTGTTGTATTCGTAAATAAGCACATATAAAAATGCACAGAGAGTAAAGAATTCAGAGTACATAAAGGTCATTCGAGTATACAAAAAGTAAGTACATATAAGGTGTATATATAAATATTGATCGTGCGCTTTGTTCCACATGAGGCCGGTGAAACGCCTAAATACTTCTGCTTTGGGTACATCTAAGTAAATGTATATTGGTAAGTGAGTGTATATAAGTGAGCCATTTCTCTTGGCAAGCAATAGGCGTCCTTAAGGCACAAATATTTGAGCCGCTGAGATTACTTAGTGTCGCTACTCTCTTCCATGTCAGAGTAGGCCCGTTTGAGGTTATTCGAGGATTTTTGCCTATCCTAGTAGAGCATTATGGCGGTTTGATTCTTGTCCTCACTAGGCGGTTCGAGGCGTTGGCGATCTCGGAGCTCCCGGCGCTTCGCATACAGCAAAACGGTTATATTAAGGAGTACCACAATAGTGGAGATTACGACCAAGTAGAAACTGTAGCCCAGATACGCCAGCCCTGTGCTATACCAGTGCTGTTGTTGTTGCTCCGTCAGAAGGACGTTGTGTTGGAAGTACTGGAAAAATTGTACCAGCCAAGATACAAATGCCACAACCTGAGCTCCCGCTGCTGATATGTTGGCGGCCAGGAGCAGAACCATAGTGCCGCCCTTCTTGGCTCCTGAGGCGGATTTTAGCACGGCAGCAATGGCAGCCACCGCGCAGGCCAGAAGACCAAACCCGGTGCCAAGAGTGGTGAGGAGCCATAGCCAAAAGCTAGTCTCAGTGTTTTCCGTGCGAACGAATGTGTATACTGTGAAATGAAAAAAGGTTCGTTATATTTTAATAGTTCATTATTAGTCTATGGTAGAAATCATTTCTATCAGAAACTAACAGGCAATGATTGCAATAATGCATACAAGTGTTAACTAAAATAAAACGTTTCTAGAATAACTATTCGTAAGCAACTTTATAATTAATAAATAGTGCTAACTATTGCTAAATTAAACCAGGCAAATCAAATAAGACCAAATAATAAGATCAAATAAAATTTGCATTTCTTATTAGACACCCAAAAATCTTACCGTCAACCGGATTGGTACGAACACCAAAGCCGGGATTTAACTGCTGGCTACCGTAGAATAGGCCAAAGTTCACCTCTCCCGCGGCCTCCGAGGAGGATTTCCGCCGTGGATTGGCACGAACCCAGTGGTTGGTGGTTAGACTGACCAGCAGCAGTCCGATGGCCAGGCAGCTGCCGAAGAAGGTGGAGAAGACCAACGCACGTGTGCGCATGCTCATCTTGATAACGTTGTTTAGGCCAACGGCAGGTCCGGAGAAACGGCTTGCGACGGTTTTCACCGTTTATATAGGGAAATTGTCAATGCCAGACTCCAACTGCAACAAAGAAAGTTCGGTGAAATTGAAAGCGATCGTACAAGGGCCTATAGTCCGTGTGTTTTCCTACCCTTTTTAATTTTACGGTAGAATAATGTCGCTTGGGACTCTTTGTTTTTCACCTGTCTTAATTTTAAAAAACAACAACAATGTTAATATTGTTTAATCTTTGTTATTTGTCTTGATGCTATGCTCTGTGTAAATACGGGATTTCTTGTTTGTGCAAATACGGTAACTCTACAGCTTGCGCAATGGCGTTGCCAGACTTGACATGTTAATTTGTTTTTTAAATGTTCTCTTAATAAATGAATAATTCAAAATATATTTTTCAGCTTTATAAAACGGTATAATAACGAGTCACTTTGCATCGCCGTTTGAAAGTTTTTAAGCTTTCGTAACATTCCGCCAATACGATTGACATTCTTGGCAACCCTGTCGATTGGGTGGCAGCCCGGTAAAAATAGCGCGAAGTTTTTGTCTGTGCGGTAAAAAAAAAGGAGAACGCGGAAAAGTCGTGCAAATATGAGCGGCCGTAAGCACCGGGGCTCGGAAAACATGGAAAATCTGTGTCCTATCACTAGGTAAATACCGTTTCATCGGTGGTCTCTAAATACTTTTCCGGAACATCACAGTTCGATGGGAATTGGTCCCGTGACGTCACAGAGCCAAAGCGAACAAAACGAGGTCAAGAAAGTGTAATAGCTTAATTACTGGGTTCTTGACCTCAGTGCTGATGCAAGCACCAACCAGCTATGCGCTTTTTTAATGATTCCCCCTGTCACCCCTACAGAAAACGCTCAACCAACAAATGCGGCCCAACACCCGCTGTTTCTGCCACGAAATCCGGACATTACGAACTGCCCTCTTCGCCGTCAGCACTCACTTACGAGGCCCTCGAGGAGATGGGCATCGGTATGCTGGACTCCGAAGAAAGTAGCTCGTCGGCCCTATCAGCCATTGCTCTGGCGGTCAGTGCCACCAGCGATGACAACTCCAATGAGACGACACCCTACGTGAACGTTTCGCGCATGTTGCACCATCAGCAGCAGCGACTGAATATGAGTTCTACTGCAGACACTACGCTGGACAGCAGCTCGAACAATACTACCGTCATTGAGGATGCGCAGCAACGCCTTGTACGCCAATCAGCCGAGAAACTGCAGGCCCTGACACAGGTCAAGCGCTCCGCCCTCGGGTCTGAGACTGGGAGCAACTCCAACTCGCCAAGCAAACGCTTGCGCAACCCCCTGGTTGCAGTCACATGCAATAACCAAAGCGATGCCGCGGCCCCTCTTAATTTGCAACCCTCGACTAGCCGCCAAGCCCAAATGCGCCTAGCCAAGAAACCAGTGGTTGTGCCTCCGCCTCAAACGGCCCGTCTGGTTCCCACCGATAGCTTCTTTGTATACCGTACACCGTCTATGAGCGCCCACATTAGCAGCGGGATCAACTACTTCGAGAGACTGTCGGACGAGATAGTGCTAGACATATTCAAATGGCTGCCTAAGAAAACACTTCTGCGCCTTTCCACCGTGTGCCGGCGATTCAATCGCTGCTCCCGCGATGAAACACTATGGACGCGCTTGGACCTTGGCCTGCGTACTCTGCGACCCGGAGCACTCGAGCAAATACTGAGTCGGGGTGTGCTGGTCCTTCGTTTGGCGCAAGTTAGTGTAAGTATCTTTTGAAATCGGCTCATGTTAATACCACTGACACTACCTGTTCTTTTGTGACGTACAGATTCAGGACCCAGCTTTTACGCCATCAGCTAATTTTAAGTTTAGACTACAATATCTGGACTTGAGCATGGCGTCCATAAGCAAAGGCTCTCTGCAAATGCTCTTTTCCCATTGTCGTCAGTTAAAGAAGGTCAGCTTGGAAAATAACGACCTGGATGATAACATATGCGCGGAGATCGCACAGAACAAATCTCTGGAAGCAGTCAACCTTACCATGGCCTCCGGTCTTACTGCGTCCAGTGTGCGGTTGTTGATGGAGTCTCTTACCAACTTGAGCAGCCTGAACATATCTTGGACTGATCTAACGGCAGACGCTGTGACTGCTTTGGTCACTCACATCACCCCCAATGTTATTCGCTTGAATGTCGCAGGTTGCCGGCGCGTGCTATTTGACTCTCGTGAGTGCAACTGTCAAATATGCTATTTACCGTGAAATAATTGTTTTGTATTTTTTCCCACAGATGTAGTAACTTTGCAAAAACGTTGCCCCCAACTCCTGGAACTTGACCTTTCCGATTGCAACAGCCTTACTCCAGCCGTCATTCCGGCCATAATGAAATTTAAAATGCTGGAGTACCTATCGGTTTCTCGTTGCTATCTTATTCCTGCTTCCAAATTCATGTGAGTCTAGTCTGTTGTACAATTGGATGAATTTAACTTTGAACTTATGTTTCCAGAGAGCTGAAGAGTATGGCCTCCCTCACCTACTTGGACATATTTGGAATGCTGTCGGACGCAGCTATGGAAGTCCTTGAAAAACAAATGCCAGAAATGGGGATCAATAAGTTCATTCACAGTTCTGTATCCCGTCCAACTGTAGGAACGCGTCGCACTTCTATTTGGGGCCTGCGTACAAGAGACTAAATACCAATTACATTCTATCACTCATAATAAGAAATTCTGCGTTTGTCTCTTAACGCAGCAATTTATTTTTCATTTTATGGATAACCACATTTTGCTTTTCGCACTTTTGCTCGTGCGTTTTGTTACTGGTCCGCTTCGCTCAAAGGAGCAACTGGTGCCTCCCACTCCCACTCCTCCCAGCCAACGCAGTTCTTGAGGCTATCCACGAAGCCGGTGTCTGCGGGGCACTTCAATTCGGTGGCCGGTTGGTTCAGAGCTTCACACTTCCAGTACGATGTAGCATCCCAATTGTTGCGGAAAACTTGAATCTCAAGCTCCGCCTGGGTCTTGCAACCGGGCTGGCCATCGCCTTCGTAGGCACTGACACGACCACAAAAAACCACCAGGACGGCACAGAGGGCAATCTGTAGTTTCATCTTGCGACAATCTTTTGGCCAACTGGAGTACCCCCAAGGCCCTTTTATAGCAAACTTGTTGCAACTGCAAACTAAACTGAACTTTTTTAATATTATCAGAAAATGCTTTTAGAGATTGGCATCGATGTAAACACTGTGAAGAGCACTGACTAGATAACTCTTTCTGTCTATGACTAAAATGAGTCTTTCCGCTTACATTTGAAAAACTATTACTTTTTGTTTATTATTGTATTCTCCAACATACTATTAACACATTTTAAACAACCCGTTTTTGCAAACTTTTTGTTTTAGAATTTTCGCAGTTTTATTAAATTTAAACACGGGATGTGCTATTAGTGAACTATAATTTTTTTGTTGCAAAAAACATGGTTTCAAATATTAATAAAAATTGTTGAGACCTCTCGAGACGAATACAACATCGTTTATAGAGATTTAAAGAATATTAATTTAATAAAAAACACAAAAATTAACCTTTTTTAATTTGGTCGTTGGAAAAGTGGACAGATTTGCGCATCTGTATATGGTATAGAATCCTTACTATGGATGTATGGTTTAGAATAATTTAAAACAGGATCTGCCGAATATATTATATATGCCGAATTAGGAGTATATACATAACACAGAACTCAAAAAAGAAAGTGGTTCAAGTTTAATTCATCCAAATAGGTTTTATTTAAAGTTAATTTGAAAATGGCGCCCTTTCACTTGCAATCATTTTCGAAGTGATGGTAAAAAATTTAGATCAATATATCGATAAAAAAAAAAGGCAGTGGTGGCTAACAATAGTTTTGGCAGCATCGAAATAAAACTAACAAACAAATTTAAAAAGCTTTTTTTAACAGAATTACGCTAATGATTGCATTTTCGTACGAATTTTAGAATATGGAATGCAATTTGATGACCTTCCCCCGCCATTTTTCCCTTTGAAACACTGTTTATTTTGAACTGTCCAACACTAAAATATCCGTGAAAAAGGCTAACCGGTGACAACTCTGATGTCGCAGCAAAAAAAAAGTTGCAATTGATCTTAGACGCGCACAAAAAGGTTAAGAGGAAGTGGATTACGACAAATAGTACGCTGGGCGATGGATGTAGACACGGGTTCGAAGGACAAGCGTCCGGGAACCCAGGCTGACCTGCCTGCAGGGCCACCCGGCGTGGACGAGAAAAGCGGAAACGAAAAAAGTGATGACAGGAGTGTTAGGTCTGGAAAAAACCGCAAGTCGAACTCTCGGCGGCGTTCAACGTCACGGCGGCGCTCCTCGTCTCGTGGTCGCCCCGATTCCCGTAACGCAGGATCTCCACCCGCACGGCGAAGGCGCTCGGTGTCGCGCTCGCCAACTCCCCCTCGCAGGGGGCGTTATGACTCGCCAGACTTTGGTCGGTATCCTCCCCGCCGGCGCTTCGATCGCGATCGCCGTCGTTCACCTGATCGGCGACGTTCTCCACCTCGTCGAGGCAGGCGATACGGACGCTCCCGCTCACGAAGTATCTCTCCTCCGCGGCGAGGCGGTCGCGGAGTGAGTCCGTCTGGACGTTGGTCTCCCAAGAATAAGCCAGCTTCGCCCCCTCATCCGCCGCCGCATCAGCAAGTTGGAGCACCTTCGCAAATGAATCCTGGCTATGGAGTCATGCCACCCCAAATGTATGGCCAGGGAACTTACGGCGGTCCTGCGGACGTTTACGGCCATCAGTATGGTATGCCAGCCAACGCGTTTCCACCACAGGGACCGCAACCAGGATATGTAATGCCAGGTCCCACTGGTCAGCCCAATTTCGGAGCTCCCTATGGGCCACCACCCACGGGCGCTTGGGGCGTAAATGGTAACTACCTTCGATGTTCGTGTGATCTCTTGAGTAACAACCATAATTTTTTGTAGAATACGGTCAACAGGTCTGGATGCAACAGCCGCCTCCAGGTCCGGAATCGCTAGCACCGCCACAGCAGTCGGGCCAAGAAGTTGCACCCATCAAGCATCTTGAGGAGGAGCAAAAAGCGCCTGCTATCGATGGTGCAGGTTTGCCGCCGTCGGACGGTAAGTGTTCAAATGAATTTTACTGTGTCCACTACGAAAATTCACATGCAAACCTCTCACATATGTTTTATTACTATTGTCATGATTGCTTGTACTTGTAACTTAAATGCGCGCAAAAGACTCGCAAACCAGAAAATATCGAAAATGTATTGTAAAGATTATCAAAAATATAGCCG
Source organism: Drosophila ananassae (assembly GCF_017639315.1). NCBI lineage: Eukaryota > Metazoa > Arthropoda > Insecta > Diptera > Drosophilidae > Drosophila > Drosophila ananassae. Next base: position 11,244,713 of record NC_057927.1, on the reverse strand, counting down.
TCTAATGCGCTGCGAGAGCAAACACAGATAAGCCCGCCCAAGGGGCTATGAAATATCATTCCGTTTCGCTTTGAAAGCGCACATTTGCCGTTTTTATGTAGCCGTAGTCGAAAATCGCAATTCCGCCCTGCTGGACGCCTTCCGTCTTCACCCCACCATGCACTCCAACCCCCAACGAGGACAAGGCAGAACAAGCAAACACGACGCGGTCATAGCGTTTCCCGATCCGATCCGGCGACCGCATCCGTGTGTAACTAGCCGGTGAAATGCACTCGAGAATGCATTTTGTAAATGAAATTTTAACCTTTATTTTTCTGGAGAGTGTGTTAACTAATTGGTTTCTCTTTTTCTATCCCCATGCGTATTTTGCGGACGACAGCCGTTGCTCAGGAGGCTGAGAAGCAGAAGGACGAGCTCAAGAAACAGCGCGCAAACTACGTTAAGAAGGTGACGCTTCTTAAAAAGGAAATGAAGGTCCTTAAGGAACAACGGGAGGACTTGGCTGCCGGCGAAGCTCCGCCCTCTCCTACCACAAAGAATTTTATTGAGGAAAACGATCGCCTGCAGGTAAGTCGAAGCTGTGTTTAGAGACAGTATGTTCCGAATTACAAAAATCTAATCTTTTTGTTCCCATATCCTTTCTGCAGGTGCAAATTAAGAAAAAGCTCGACACTATCGAGAATGTTATTGACATGTTAAACGGCATCATTGGATACGAAGATGAAGAAATGCCGAAGCCCAAGCCCGTGGTAAAGCCTGACCCAGAACCCGTAAGCCGGTCCCACACTTCAAGCGAAAGTTCCGGCGACAGTTCGGACTCCAACTCATCGTCAAGTAGTTCATCGGAGTCCTCCTCCGATGGGGAGGGAGAAGAAAATGGTGATGCGGAAGGCAGTCCCACTAACCGACTCAAGCACCACGCCATCAAGACCATGAAAACCAGGCAGGGTGATGCAAAGCCAGCCACAGCTGCGGCACAAAATTACAATTTTGTGTTTTTCGATCCTGAACAGCATTGGTGCGAGAACTGCAATGTATTCCCGAAATCTGCCCGCGATTATTTGAAGCATCTGCATTCCGAGGAGCACATGAATCGTGAAACCATAGAGACTCCATGGCACGTGGGCATCGATCACGATCCCTTTCCGACATATGAGAATGTACCTTCCAAGCGCGTGCCGGTTCGTGGTATGCAGTTTCTTGTCCCAGCCAACGCCTGGTACTGCAAACTCTGCAGTGTTTGGATTGGCGACCTCCATTGCGCTTCCGCTCATCTCAAGTCGAGGCTCCATTCAAACAAATACGAGGTAAGTGGCCTAGCAAGGCTGCATTCTTGCCAGTTTAGTTAGTTTTGTAGTCTGCTATTCCTTATTACCAACAATGTAGACTTTTCTCGGTTCAATGCGTTTAAAATTGTTTAAGAACAGCAGGCCGGCACCATGCCAAATGCTCAATCGCATGTGCTTTTCGATTTTTGTTCTAGAAAAGTCGTTTCTATTTGACACCCTATAGGACTAAAATTCCTGGTCTGAATTTAAATTTTTTTGGTCTGAAGCCAATAAAGTTCGTGCTCTCATTGTCGCTGAAAAACTGAAGTGAAGTGCCAGTTAAAATGGTTAATGGGGTGAATATCAAAGACTTCAATGGAAATTCACGAACAGAAGCTAACGATTTCAATTTAGTTTTACATTCTTGTTTGAATATTTCAATATTTTTCATCCTTGTGGTGCTTAGCATTTAAAATTAAGTAGGATTTGGAAGAATAGTTCAACTATTTATGTACATACCTTTAATTGCAGTTGTTTATTGAACAAACTCCCAACTATGAAATCGAGTGGCAGACGAATCGCGAACGTGCCCATCAACAGCAGAAGGATCGCGATGATTCAAAGAGTAAAAAGAGCAAGAAGGACGAAGACAAGACTTCCAAGAAACGGAAGAAAAAGAGGTTAGTATGGGAACTATATCTTAAGTTCGAAATTTTATTCAAATCCAAAACTTTAATCTTTTCCAGCGACAAGAAAAAAAAGAAAAAGAAGCACGGAAAGAAAAGCAAGCGAAGCGCTACTGACGCGAACAGCTCATCGTCTTCGTCGGAAAGTTCTTCGTCGGAGGACGAACGGACTCATCAGCCAAAGAAGGAGCGCATTGATGAGCCATCAGGTGTTCCCAATGAGAAGCCGGCGAACCCCAATTCCATTCGCGTCGCCCCGCGGAAACAGGAAGCTGCACCGGTGAGCTCCGTCAAGCCAGAAACACATTCACATTCGGCGGCGCCGCCTCCTCCGGTTATCAAGGATTCCATGAACTCATCAGCGCGTGGTAAATGGACGTCGGCCGGTGGTGGCGGGGGCGGGGAGGAGCCAGTGGAGGGGCAAAAGAAACGGGATGAAGCCAATCTGCAGCAGTGGAACACCGTTCAGCCTGTGATAAGTGAGAGCGAAAAGAAATTATTGGAACAATTAAAGGGGAAGCTAAACAAGAACAAGTCGTCTCGGGAAACGGAGGAGCATAAGAGCGTGGCACCGCACTCGACCGCCGCTGCGGATGACAAATCAAAGCGTTCCAGTAGTCGCCGGTCGCGCAGTCCCAGGCGGCGTAGTCGCTCTCGGAGTTTGAGTCGCGGTCGCAGCGACCGAGATCGTCGGGATCGAGACCGCGACAGAGATCGCTATCGTGATCGGGAGAGGCGGCGGTCTCGCAGTCGTTCCCGGAGTCGCGGACGCAGACGCTTCTCGAGATCACCCATAAGATCCAGTCGGAGGAGTCGGTCGCGTGATGGTCGTCGTCGTCGCAGCCGCAGCCGTTCGGAAGAGAGGGTGGAGCGTCCAGTGGTCAAGCATTCCGAGTTCCGACCCCGCACTGTGCCTGAACGCAAGCCGGAAGCCAAGAAGGAGAAAAAGGACACGGACGGCAAGCCGAAGGTAGCAAAGCCCACTGTGACCGTGGCTCCTGGTGGAAAGAAGTTGCCTTTTATTGGAAAAATGCCAGTGTTCAAGAAGCAGCCGGTGGCCGCAACGAATTTCGACCCTACGGCGTACACTAATGGCAACTTTGAGGCGCCTCCGCCGCCGCCTCCTATGGTGGGACCGCCCGGCCAAATGGTGGCGCGTCATGCCGCTCCCACAGCAGCTCAAATTCAGATGGCTATGATGGAGGACGCCTTTGGCAATGCACCTCCCTTCCACCCCGATGCTGGTATGATGATGGACTACGACGAACTCATGCCTGATCCGGTGCAGTTCGCCAACTTGATGACCAGCTGCCCGCCACCACCGCCTCCGGGCGATGGCTCTGATGGAGAAAACCGGGAGAAGGACGAAGGAGAGTCGGAAGGCGAAAGTGGAGAGAACGATGTCCTACCACCTGGCATTGACGAGCCGGAAACAGATCTGGTGGCGCGTCCATTGGACAGTGCGGCTCAGCCAGCCGACGGGGCATTACCCAAGGATCTAGCCGAAGCCCTCAACATTATATTCCCAAGTGAGGGGTCGGCGGCGGAGGCTGCGGACGACAGCAGTCAGTTGCCAAGTGTGCCCCAAACAGTTACCACCATTGTCGAGGACGAGCCGGTTCTTAGTGAGCACAATCTTCAGGACTTGGCCAAGCAGGGAATCCATCTAGTGACCATTCAGGAGGCAGAAGCCTCAAAGTCTGTCAATTCATCGGCAAAAGATCCTAAGAAAGACAAGGAATCTCCGGCACTTAACGGAAAAACTGAACCACAAGCCAAAAGCCTTAAACAGATCGAAGCAGATGACATTCCCATGCCGAGCTCGCCTCCATCCGCTCCACCAGCCGAGGAGGTTAAAAAGGGTGAGCCCGTCACGAAACAGACGGAGATCTTAGACATACCAGAGCCGAAGGAGTCGCTGTCGGACAGCGAGAAGCTGCGCCGCCAGGCGGAGCTAGACGAGCTGGCCATGCTCGGAATCGATAGCAGCGACATGGCGGCGCAATGTATGTAAAACGAGTTTGTGTTCTTCGCATTCATTTTACTTTTTTTTACAAAATATTTAATCGCATTCTCATAGTTTCATCATATGCTTGATAGTGACATTGTTTTTAACCTATATCCGTACTCATAGATGCGATGTAATGTTTGAGTCGGCTATTGCCGCTGAGAACGTCAATAGAGGCAGGCCACCCACACGGATTGACGAACAGAACAGAACAGAACAACGATGGACGCATTGGGTAGGCCGCCGCCAGTGGAGGAACAGTTTAAGCTTTTAGTTTCTTAACAATGTATGAGTGTTTCTTGGACGAATTGTTTTTAATAAATGCACATATATGTATGTAATATATGTATGAAGAAAGAAATAAAAGTCTATTAAAGCTTGTAGTAATATAGAATCGTATATATTATTAAATGTACTCTATAATTAATCGAATGGCACTTAACAAGTATGGTATATAACTATACAAAGTTAGACTTCCAACTTTACTTCTTTAAGCATTCAACATTCTCGTAAGTTAACAATTATTCGTCGTCGGTACGATCTAGATTTGATTTTTGTTCATCTCAGTATAGGTACACGTTTTTATTTTTCAGTTAGTTTTAATTACTCCTAAGACCTCTAGTTGAGTTTTAGTTTTAGTAACAATTTAAGGGGGGAGGGTTATGGAAACATTGTTTGTGCTAGCCTACGGACTCTGATTTTGCACGATGAGTTGGATGATTTAGTTTCTGGCCTATGCACAGGTTATTGAGTTATAAATAATTTTAAAGCGAAAGATGGAGGTTCGTCGAGCTGGCCATTTCCGCCGATCCGGTTGCTATAAGTAAGTGACGCGCACTGAGCGCACCCGTCGCTGGCTGTTCGAGCTCGAACCCGGGGTGGCCGGCAGCTAAAACTATAAGTCAGTGACCGGTCCATCTGCCACGCTGAATTTCGTTGTCAGGGCTGCCGCTGGTGCAACTGGTGCTGAAGCTGGAGCGCTGCTAGCCATGGCCACCTGGGCGCCTAGGTCTTTAACCAATTTTTCAAGGCTACACATTTGTTACAGTACACGAAAGTATTGCCACAAGGAGTCGCCGAAAGAGAAGAACAGAAATGCAAAGTATGTAAGTGTCATGTGATTAGTCACCGAGATTCAATGGGGTGATGGGGTGACGGGTAAGTGGTTAGGTGCACGGGATGCGGGTGCGTTAAGAACTGGCATGCGTTTGAAATAAGGCGGTGCTTGGTTAGTGCTAGAATACGGAATAGAGCATAGACTACACCCACGCAATTATACGTTGATTTGCCTCCTTACGTGCGGCGGCAGCTTCGCTGAGCTCTCGCTTGATCTGGGCGTGTTCCTTTTTGCGCGGCAGCAGGGGAGGAGGATGCGACGGATCCACTTGGTCCGAAATCAGGGCAAACGACGGCGGACTCCTCACTGACTGCGGACCGCCCTCGTGCGTGGCGGGCTGCGAGTGTAGCTTGGTTGGTGGCGTTGGCATTCCGTTGCTGCGCGACTCGTTGCTGGAGCAGGACAGTCGCTTGTTGGTGACCACCGATTGCACTTCACTGTCCAGCTCGGCCTGCTCCTGTACGTGCTCCTCCTCCCCCTCGTCGTCCTCCTCCAGCGAATGCGTGGCCTGGGCCGGCGTCTGATGCACAGTTCCGTAGTGGAGATTGAAGGAGTGCGCTCGTCGCGTTACTGCTCCACCTCCATTCGGGAAAGGCTTCCGAGCTCCCCGAGCTCGATCATTTTCGTAGATAATGTCTTGATAGGACGGGCGCTGGTTGTAGCAACTGGCCAGGGCCTGGCGCAGGTACTTGTTCTCCGCCTCGAGGTGCGTCAGGCGCTTGTTCGTCTCCTTCCGCTCCAGGCGCAACTGCATCACATGCGACTGTTGGAGAGTGGAATCACAGACTCAGAAACGACACAGAAAAGGTAACATCATTTGGACACTCACCTTGAGTTCGTCAATGTCCCGGAGAATACGAACGTTTCCCTCGTTCAAGCTCCACTGCCGCTCCTCGACCATCGATTTAACCCTGTAAGTGATGACCATTGGATTACTATTTAATACCGATTTGGAGTCAGTGATGCTTACCGGCTGAGCAGTGCATCTTCTCGTACGCGAGCCGCCTCCTTAACCTCTCGCACCACTTCGGTCATCATGCCAGGTGTGTATGCACCTGCAACAAGAAAGGTTTGAAAGGAATCAGTATCCTGGAGAGCAGGAGGTGCCGATTGTACCGCCTGGCTGTACCTGAATGGAAGGTGGGCGCCGGGCTGTGCGTCCCGCCTAGTCCCCCGCCAAAAACCAACGGTTGACTTTGGGTGCTCAATCCGCTCAAGCTATCTCTACGGTGCCGCATGCCCCCAACGCCGGACGGCGTCCAGGGATGACCAAAAGGAGCGTGCTTTAAGGCTTCAATATCGACTGTGTGTTTGTGTTTACGGGTGCAACAAATACATAGAAAGAGGATCGGGTGGTAATAGATAAAAATCAATGATAATAGCAGGTAATACAAGTATCTTTAAGACTTCAGAAGCTCTATAGTCGCTAAGCAGAAATGAAGAGGTAGGTTCTTAGGGAGGACTTTGTGACCAGTACCTTTTGTTTCGTGCAGGTTTTGACAGATCCTGGAATTGGTGTCGTGCAGTATCTTTATTTGCTCCATCAGCGCCGCGAAGAACTGGTTCTGCTGCGCCAGATCGCAGGCACTGCCGCCTATGTTGCCGTTGCGACAGTCCGGGGTATTGTGGCCGCTCACCTTGGAGTCATTGTCGGAGGGGTTCAGCAGGCAGGGGTCGCTGAATCGAAAGCTGAAAAACATACATTAGTTAGCACTCCTAGTAGGTCCTCCATGCGGCCCTTACCCTCTGCTGAAATTAGGATTGCTGCCGCTTCCGTCCAACACGTCTGTGGAATTGGGTTCGTGCTCCGAACTAGCACCTCCGCCACCACCCCCACTCCCCATCATATTGACCAGTGGCGGCAAACTGGCAAACTCCTGTCCACTATCCCCGGCGTAGCCCATGCCGTAGCCGTTGAAGCTTTGGGGTGGGAAGAGCATCGGGTATCGATGCGAGAGGGAGTGAGATTGCTGTGTGAGGGAAAGTGAAATTATTGGGCCTGGCTCACGACATACAGTTTACCCTAATGACTGATACTCACGCGCTGAATCCCCAGGCTGAAGGGCGTGCCTGTGCCCATTCCGTACGGCTGTGCACGCATTGGAAATGGTTGTTGCTGCTGCTGCTGTTGCTGCTGATGTTGTTGCTGCTGTTGCTGCTGCTGTTGCTGCTGCTGTTGTTGAGGCTGAGCTCCCGCCTGACTCACGAACATGGGCTTAGGAACAGTTGCTGTAGGCGGTATAAAGTCCAAAAACTCAGATGAAGACGACAACTGGGCGTTCGTGGCATCCCGCAGGCAGTTCTCCAGCCAGGCATCAAGATGGTCCTTGGAGTAGCTGACACCGCCCCTGCTGATCTTGCCCGAATTATTTTGATTGATGGGAGATGCCGCAGCTGCTGCCTGCATTTCGGCAGATGTGGTTCGCGATTTAAGCTTCTTGCGCTTGGTAGCATCCAGTGCTGTTGGATGGAAGACCAAAGACATATGTTAGTTAGGATCGGTACTATGAGCCTTCGACCTTACGGCTTTCCACCCCCGACGAACTGCAGCCAGGCATTGCAAAAACGCAAATGAGTCACTGGCTCAAGTCGAGCTCGCGCTCCGTTCGACTCGCCCAAAAACCGATCCAACACGACTTGACTCTCGGGCTAAGTTATTTCAGGCCGCAAAAATGTCGCGGGAGCCGCGGTCTGAAAACGAGTTTCTGTCTGGGTTTCGCGTTGGTTATTCAGTTGCCAGATTTGTTTTGGTTTCTGCTGGGTAAATATTTGCCTTTGGACATTCGAGTGTGAGCGCTTCCTTTGGAAAAGCGGCAACCGATTGCAAAGTTTTCCTAAAACTATGCGAAGCTTTTAAGGGCAACCGGAGATTCAGTTCCATTGGAGAATGCGCTCTGGAGAAACCAGCTCTTTCTGTCATTCGGTTCCAAGGCTACCCTTTCATAACATTACGTCCTCCATATGTCGCGCTCCCCGGGGACTGAAGTTTAAATTTAGCCCATATGTAGATAGATATGCTCGGGGCTGTCATGGTTGAGGGCGTTCCTAATTAATAGTCTACTATCAAGTTGCACTGGTTTGTGGAAGAGTAAGGAAGTTTTAAAGAGCTGGTTCTCTTTAAACGAAACAAATTAATCAAGAAAATTTTAGAATATTTTAAAATAAAGAACATCTTTCGAAAATCTACGTATTAGAACTGTAGCAACCTGAACTTCTAGCCTCTATTTGTTTGGAATTCACAGGAAAATGCAATTTAGCGCTGATACATTGTTTAAAATCAAAATCGAGTTCACATCACTTATCCAATTTCAATGCCAGATCGCGTGTTTCGATTTCGTAACCGAAATACCCGAAATTAAATCAATCACTGACCGTGAACCCATCATACGGCTGAACAAATCGATTCAGAAACTGGACTTAAATTTCGTACTAGTTGATTGCCTTAGTTACCATTTCAATTATACAATAAGTTGACTTATTAAATCAAGCCATTAGTGTTGAGAGCAAGTGACATTAAGTTACGGACGAGACTGACACTCATGAGACTTTAGATCATAATGCCTTGTCGGTGATTTATGAAACCGTTTTATGATTAACCATCATCGAAAGTTCATTATTGAATCAAATGATTTCCTGTCCATGTATCTATCATAATTAAGTGCTATTAGGGCTATTACCCCCAGTTTCCCGAGCCCGAGCCCGAGCCCACCTTTCTGTTGGCCAGCCACGCCCACGATGGAGGCATTCTTCTCGCCGCCGCCACCTCCGCCGGCTGCCACCGCAGAGGGTGCCTCTCCGTTCGATTCCATGGCCCCGGGTCCACCGCCATTGGGGTTCCTCTCCATCTGGACTGTGGTTGTCATCTTCTCATGCAAAACGCTTCAAACGCGACTCCTGTAACGAAAGTAAGGCCAGAGACTTGTTATTTAGCGTCGTTTTTCCGTTCCTATGATTCGGCACTCGACCATAAAAACAAGCGGATATGTTCGCAGTGCACCTTGTGCAGCCAGGGGAGTGGAGTGAAGTGAACAAAGAATGAATGGGAATGAGTGGCGGAGTGGCGGCCAAGCGGACAAGGAAAGAGCATTTGGAGCAACCATCAAGTGTGCAGAACCGGAAAACACCTGTCCGTTTTCTTTCTCAATTTGCAAGAGCAACTTTGTAAGGCTTTGTGGTGGTTGCAGGCGGTTAGTTGGTGGTGTCGTATAGCCATGGCGCACCAAAACCAATTTATTGACAAAAAGTAAACAATCGCTTAACGGGGAACTGCATTGATCCACATACTGAAGAGCTCTGAAGAGAAGCCGCCACCACCTACCATCTACCACCTACCACCACCCGCCACTTACAGACAGTCAAGGATGGCTCGAAGTGATGTGTACTGGGAATGTACATTTTCCCTCTGGGGCTTCTCATTCATTAATTCTTTGAGAAAGTTACAAAAAAACATTTGCATGCTATCAACAAAGTCATAAGACGAGATGAATGACTGTTTTGTCTTACTGCTGGTTCCCATTTATGACAGTACAATCGCCGGCCTCTGGGGATCTGGGGATCTTTGGATCTGGGGGAAATGAAAAATTTCAGTTTTTGTTTAGAAGTTTCTTTCAAGAGAATTAACAGAGCGCTGCTACACTTTAACGCTTCGCTTCCAGCAATTATACAGGTACAAAGTGTTAGCTTTCGTATCACAGCTTGTCTATCTAGTATGCTATCGAAATTGGCCAAAAGGAAATTACATTTTATAACTGGACACCATAAAAGTCAAGCGGCGTTTAGTCTTTGTTACACTTAAAACTTAAATAATAAAATACAAGAGGAAAAAACAATGAACAAATATATAATGAGCCAGTAGATCTTGCGTGGGCTTCAATGTCGGAACCACTAATTGAACCAAGGTGTATATATGTATACACTCTAAACAATCCAAAGCTTAAACTCTCTCACAGACACAGATGTTGGATCTTCTCGATCAAGAAAATTAAAGCACGAATATGGAGCGAAATCATTTCCTTTTACGAAGACCCTCCAAAGACACTTGCTTGTGTACTTTTCGCATTAATGTACATGTATGTACTCTGGTTTGGCTGAGTCCCGTCCCGGCCATTCACCATTCGGTTGAAAGTGAATTAAGTTTTTACTTTTCTTGGCGCTTGACGAGGCGAAAGTCAAAGCATCATAAACATGAAAAGCATGCCAGCAACAATTGCGCGGCTGCGACAAGCGCGACTACTTTTAATTTAATTTCAAGATAGCGCAGAAATGTTTGATATAAGTTCGTTGATAAGAAGGTTTAGCATTTTTATAATTCCTTATGCATTGGTTATAAAATTTTTACTACGAAGTAAGCTTAAGTCTTCTCTATTCTCTAAAAAGAAGTTTTCAGGTCTGACAAACAAACCTTGGATTTCGTAAAAACTTCCATTTATAGATAGAAGATTTTCAAACTTCAGTGTTAACTTACAAAACTTTTATTTCCTAGAAACTTCAATTTATAGATAGAATTATCATCCACAACCTGACACTTTGGAGTTGGTAAATCTTAGGGTATGTCGTTGGTTCGTCATCCATGAATTCGGTGGAACAGAATGGGACCGACCGACAATGGCATTGACATCGAGCACAGAGTTTCACTATTTTGGCAATGTGCCCATGAATTCGGCTGGCAAGGTGAGCATCGCGTCTTGCATGAAGAAAACCACAATCACAGCAAGAAATTTTAGAGTATTCGGCTCATGGAGCGCCCCCTGTAGATGACGAGATGCCTCTGTAGTCGCTTTAGTAACTATCTCGCCGGTGGGAATCATGTGAAAAAGTGCCAGATAAGAGACTTTGAAAACGAACACTGTGGAATCTAGGCAGTCGACTGTCAGTTCACCCAAAACAAAAAACAAACCTCGAACCGGTTTACTCCACCGCTCTTGGCTTGGTCAGTCGAGCTCCGAGCTCCGAGTTCGGAGCTCTCCCCCCATTAGAGTGCGCTGTGTATTGACCTTTCCATTCAACAAATTTTAATGACACTAATAAAAACAAAACACAACGTCGCAGGCGTAGAGATGTCGAGCGATGTGCCACTGGCGGAGTTTGTTTGGTTTGTTGCACCAGCCGGAGAGCACTTAATAACCCAAGGCGATCAATGGAAGGAGCAGCTGCACATATGGCCGAGAAAAACGGTGGTGTGGGAGGAGGAGGGGAGCTAGAGTCATCCCCACCCGTTTCCGTTCATCGGGAACCGCAGTGACTTGCACCCCCGCCGGTCACATGTTCGGAAGCAGTCACATTTGGAGAGAATTTTCTCAGGAGAGTCTACCACGGAACAGATAATATGTCTCGGCCCCCAACCCCTCTGTGGATGCGCCTCTGTCCCCAACAACAAACGGCGGCTATCGAGTTTCCCAGGCACCCCTTGAGCTCTCTCCTTTCCCTTTATTGGTTGTGAAAATGAAAAGAAAAATATTGCGGATGACGTCGTCGGCGAACCGCCTTGCCTCTGCCCGTTGTGGAGCTGTGTAGGCGGGGCTATTCTCAGGGTTTCTCAAATCACAGTGGCAATGCAGCGGTTTCTACGGCCAATTATCCAAGTTACCTACGCGTTACGGCCGGTCCGCAATTGGAGCGCCAGTTGGCGGATGGGTGGGTGCACTGTTCACTGCTCACTATCCACTATTTAACGATGGTTGCTTTGATGCTAATTAGCTGCTCAATAGCGGTTGCCTTTGTAAAATCATCTCACTACACTCAAACTGTCATTGTCCATTCCGTATTCTTTGCGTCACGCACGGGCTTTTACGGAATTTAGGGATAAAGCGCGGGGGGTACTTGGGCGTGCGGGCACCTGGACGATAGAGGGCTCCGGAGCTCGAGGGCAGTTGCAGTTGAGACGACCTAGCGCCAGTTTTTTGCAAATAAGATAACACCACTAATCACAACACAAGCGGCGGATAAATACATTTGCTTGGGAAGCCAATCCGGAACCGGGCTGTGCTAAAACAGTTCGAAATATTTCGGATATTGTGCGTCGAAATGCTTTAAATTTCAAAGATACGCGTAGCTATCCATCGGGTTTCTGCTGGCAAACAATCCGATGGTTCTCTCGATACTTTTCAAAGAGAGTGCTCGGCGGGTTGCTTATATAGATTTTATCGTCGCACTGGTGTGTGATGAAATAATGCATTACAAGTAACGAGATTGTAATCGGTTTGAATTCACATCTTAATTCTGAAGAATATTTATTTATTAACTTACAAATTAAACATTTTTTATAATAAAGAAGAATTAAAATAAATTATAGTTTTATTTCCATGTGAATAAAGATTGTTCTTACTTGTTAATTTATAAATTTCAGTAAGAAAAACTTGTTGAATTTAAAAAAAAACCCTTGAATACCCGTAATTCATGAAAGAATCAGATACAAAAAAATACCAACAAAATACTAGGTATATAATAGTAACGACAGTCTATACACGAACCACCCTGTGTTGCTGTGGAACATGAAACGCGTACAATGAAACCTTGGCGGGTTTTCAATTTCTCAAAGTTAAAAGCTTATTTAAACAGAAATAAACCTCTTTTTGGATTAGGATTTTAATATTATTGATAAACAAAGCTTGTTGCCTTTTCAAATATTCTGGATGCCAAAGGTTGGTGCTAAATGCTTAAAGAAAAGACATCGATTAACATTCCAAAATAACAGTCTACTTAACAGAACACTTCAGATATGAAATTAAAAATAAGTATTTTAACGGATAACGTCTGCTTTAACTCGATTTAAAACTTAAAAAAAAAAATGACGGTGATTTAAAAAATAATCCACTGCATATTGCAGATACATATATAACGATGTAAGTTCCATCCATTGCGACCCAAATACAAATAAGCAACAGTTGTTAGGTGACTCTGTCATGCAACTGTCAAAGGAAAGCTTTTCCAAGCGCTTTATGTACACAATCTGGGGTAGAGGGTTTAAGCTCTCCAGTCCTTCCGAGCCACTTTTCCTGTAGAGTGTAAGGACACCACATTTTATCGCAGTAGAAATAATTCCAGTGAAGATTTCGGGTTTATTATTTAAGAATCGTATCTGCGTCTACCTCGCACATTGTCAAAAATATTTATAACTTCGAATGTATTATCCTTATGTGAAACCCAGCTAGCTAATAGTAAAAAAAAAACGAAGTTTCTGCAAAAAATATATATATATTTTTTTAAATTTAGTGGCGAAAAAAAGTAAAACGAAATAATAAATACGCAAATTACAAGTTTTTGTGGAGGCAGAGGCACAGCCATTTCCCCTGCGAAAAATCGATTTCCTTTATCCTGTCCCGTTGCGCTGTCACATCCAGAGCTTTCGCTTTCACTTTCCTATTGCAGTGAAAACAAAAGCGACCGAGGCTCTGGGATTTCCACCTGCCGCAATGAGGTTTGTGTAGAGAAGGTAGAGAGAGTGAGAGTGAGTTGGAATCGCCGCGACCGTCGCATGAGCAAAGATGATTGTCACTTCTGCTTCTGGCCTGGATAGCACCCCCACTCTGGGTACGTTGCCTGTAGCCCCGACCCCTAACATGTCCTTCCAGCTGACGGCACCTTCCCTTACAGGCACTGTAGAAGTGACCACACTACTCGGCGTCTTCTTCGGGGTGCTGGTTTTGCTGCTCCTGCTCTTTCTTTACATCAGCCGGAAGTGCTGCTTCCACTACCGGCATGCCATCAACTGCTGCGATGAGCGCCATTTGGCGGCCAAGTGCGTCCAGAAGATTAGTAAGTACAACAAGCCAGCAGGCTCCCCCTTAGGTTCCTTAATCTAACCTTGAGTCCCCGTGCCATTGCAGCTCGGAAACGGCGGTATGAAAATACCAGCTCGGACTCGGAGGAGGACATTCTGCGCCGGCTACGTTGGCACCAACAGCATCAGCTGGGCGATAAGCACGGCAACTATGGCATGGGAATCAACCAGGCGAATCCCCTGACAGCCCACAGCTTCAATTACCATCACGCCGGCTCCGACCTACAGCGGGTCACCGTGACCCGTGACCCGTTGGCTGTCGCCGAGAGGGGTAAGGTCGGCATCCCGTCGTCGCACAGCGAGTGTAGCTCCAACGACTCCATGGAGGCCTCTGTGGACAGTCATACAGGTATCCTCACGGGCGAGAGCAAGGGTAAGCAGCGTCAGGCAGAGGATGTGTCAGGACTATTGATTGAATTGGACATATTGACAGGTTCTCACCCGGCGTCGTCTTACCGAAATCCGTACGCGGATCATCGGGCCAAGACGCAGGCCTTGAGGTATCAGCACAGGGTCGAGGTGGTGATGCCGCCCAAGCATGACAAGGAGCGTGACAGCAATTCTGTTGTGGTGCCCATGTCCAATTCCTGCAACAACAACAACTCCAGCGTGGCTAACAACAACAACACCATCAGCACCAACAACAATAACAACAACAACGATGACGTAAGGACTTCCTTTTATTAAAAATTAAATTTTTACAAACTATTATCCTTTTCAGGAACCCCTCTTTGACACCAGTGATCTCCGGTCGATTAAGTCCGACGACATGCTGGTGGGCGGCGATGCGAAGGTGACCCCTCGCGGCCCAATCGAGCTGGAGCTCTCGCTGCTCTACGACGCGCCAATGCGGAAGATGACGGTGCACGTGATGCAGGCGCGCAGCCTGCCGCCACTGGCCAGTGGCCAGCCAACGCACACCCAGGTGCGAATGCTGATGCTGCCCACAAAAAAGCAGAAGCTCAAGACCAAAATCCGCAGCGGCGAGAACCCGCAGTACATGGAGAGCTTCTTGCTCCATCGCGTCAACCCGGAGGACGTGAACAACATGGGACTGCGGGTGCGACTGTACGGATGCGAACGGTTGCGCAAGGAGCGTCTCATCGGCGAGGCTTACGTGAGCTTCGCTACCGTTGACCTGGAACTGGAAACGAACCTGTGGCTGCCGTTGGAACCGCGCAACACATCCTCGGTTTTGGGCTCCACCAGCGATCTCCTGAGTCTGGCGCGGTCGGAGAGTGCGGGCTCCACATCGTCCATGCAGCATGGCGGCGTGTCGGAGCTGCTATTGGGCCTGAGCTACAACGGAGTGACAGGTCGGCTGAGCGTGGAGGTCATTAAGGGCAGCCAGTTCCGCAGCCTATCCCTAAACAAGGCTCCGGACACCTACGTAAAGATGGTCATGGTGAGCAGTATCGGGCAGGAGATATCGCGCGCCAAGACCTCGATCCGCCGAGGCCAGCCAAATCCACTTTTCAAGGAGACGTTTGCCTTCCAGGTGGCTCTCTTCCAGCTCAACGATGTTACGCTGATGATCTCCGTTTATGCGAAGCGACACATGAAGAAGAATGAGATGGTCGGCTGGTTCAGCATGGGTCTGAACTCGTCCGGACCGGAGGAGGTGGCGCATTGGACGGATGTGTGTGAGATGCCCAAGGGCGAGATGCTGGCCCGATGGCACGTTTTGGTCGATTCCTGATTCGAGCAGTTGGGCCAGTCCTCGAGTCGCAGCGGCAAGGCCCTCCGGAAGCTGGGCCTGACCGCCTTCAAGGACCGGTCCCGGGAGAAGGCTGCGAAGGATTCGTATGCCGAGGACGATGGTGACCAATTCCCTGCAGACAACGCCGTTGCAGTGGACATTGAGCCGGGCCTCGAGCTCGACTTTGTCTAGAGCCGAGGCCAAGCGCGAAGTTTGTGATTTGTTTTTTGGCGGTCCAAACAGGACCGACCACAATTGTTGTAGCTGGGAGCCGGCAGGACTATCCAGACCGTAATGCTTGGATTGTCCTCCGGATCTGGCCCGGATCTGAAACGGGCTGAGGAATATTTGTATTTGTAAACCATTTGACACACATTTTTTGATAAAATGTGAGATACACGAAAATGAGAACCTAGAATATCGGAATTTTATACGCAATGGCTTGTGAACGGCAGCCAAATACTTAAAACTTACTCAATTTGAATTTTATGATTGTTTGTGATAATGAATAATACTAAATAGCCGATGAGGCAGATACTAAAGGTCTGCTCGAATGTCGAATTTTTGTAATTAAACCTTTCTGCATCGTATCTTAAAATATTAAGCCTAACACGGAGAACACGACGTCTTTTAAGAGTAGCACTTTTTTATTAAAAACGGATAAAAATTAAAACAAAAACGAACCATTGTAGTCGATAAAAATATGATAATATGCATATGCGAACAAGGGCGCACTCACAAATAAACCAAATAAAATAATTATACCTACCTATCGTCCGGTTAAACTAACTCCAACTTTTCCTAAAACTACATACATTTTAAAATTTTAATTAAATGCTTAACGGTGTATTTGTGAGTGCGCCCCTGTCTTTATATTAATATACCTGCAAACCTACATGCATACATACCCGAAACACCTAACTACATAATTAATTCTTGTGATTTTGATCAAGGCCCATGCGCATGTTCCAGTTTTTGATATACTGACAAAATATTAATATCGGTACCTTAGAATTCGAACGCACAAAGATCGATGTACAACCGGAAAGGGGAGTTGGAAGCGGAAGTTGATAAGATATAAGCTAATATGGATACATGAACGTTACAAGTATTGCAGTCAGGTAATAGGAGAATTTTCTTAATGCTCTACTATTCCGATTCAAAGATCGGAAGGGCGGGCTCGGTCGGGAACTTGCATATGATTGAATTCTCAAGAGTTCTATAAACGACAGGTCACTGTTTCTGAAAGTACATAAGTTTAACTTATACACGGAGATATGAAAGCTTTAATAATTATTGGTACTACTTTGTTTTAATTCAAACTAAAAAAAAATAACAAAAGCAGATAGCATCTATTAAACTATTGCAATTCTAATGCAAAAAACTTAATATTAGTTATACGAACAACCATATGAATGTATTTTGTAACGGATAATATTTGTATCTTTTAAAAATCTATATGTTTTAAATGTCGAATATTTTATAGTCACACTTCAAGTGATCGTGTGTTCGTTGTTGCAACAAACAGAATTTTACGCTAAGTCTATGAATTCGTTTCGGGAGGCAGGTGAGGCTAGACAGCTAAGGGACTATCAACAAATCTAAATCGTTAAAACATAAATGCCAGTATTACAAAAAAAATATCCCCAATTTTGAGAGTACGACAGCCGTTAGCCTCGCCACTAAGCGCGGATTTAATGTCAAGTATTTCAGGCTCTGAGTAGAATCTCCCTCCATATATTAAATGCTAATGAAGTGATTATTTTTGTCTGAAGCAGATTGCATCTTTCTAATCTTCAATTTAAACAATTAAATTGTCATCGTTGATTATCAAAAAATAATTTTAATATTACATAATTGCCACTTAAAATAAAAATATATTATATAAAACAACTGACCTATTTATAAAGCTTATACCTTAGCCTATTGTCTATCACTTAAACTTAACGCTTATTTTCGGCGCTTTCGCCTCAGCTTCTTACTGTTTCCGGATAAATTATCCTCGTCGTCACTATCTGTGTTTGTGTCCAGAGACTCCTTGGCACTCCCACTGGATTGGCTTCCCTGCTGGGCGTCCCACTCCTTACGCAACTCACTCAGCATTCCCGGCGTAAGAAGGCCCTGGGCAAGCAATCTCTCCGTAAGGCGACCCCGCGACGCACTGGGAATACGAGGTTCTTTGGTATGGGTTATTCGCCGCACAGTGTAGCTCGACACATCTCCGTCCTGGCTCGCCTCAGTGTTCTTGAGTAGTCGGGTTATTTGGAAGACTCCTTGCTGAATGATCTCGTCCAACTCCTTTTGGGCCTCTCGCACGTTATTCGCCTCCGGGAAAAGATCCATGAATCGGTAGCTGTACAAAAAATTCAATTAATGATATTATTGGTCTCGTTAAAAAAAACAAACTTGCCTCAGCCAAAGATATAGATCCATCACGTCAAATACTGCTTCCAAGTGGACGAGGTCAAGGATGGTTTTCGGCAGCTTAAACGGCCAGCCGCAGTTCTTTTTAATGAAATCAAAGGTGATGGGTTCGTTGCGGCTGTACTGCCGTGCTATTTTGAGGAACATTGAACACACAAAGGGCATCTTTCGGTTGATGGGAGCACAGCAAAAGACGTAGCGGGCGCGCAGAGGAAGGGGAACGTGCTGTATCATCTCAGCAAGGAACTTAAAGTCCTCAATGTTGCACATGAAATACAGCGAGTCGTCCACTGTGCACAGATTCACAAAAATGTCCATTAGGTTGCTGAGGGACGAGTTTGGCAGATGGTAGGCATAGAGTTCTATTTGATCGGCAGTGGGATGCAAGCCAGCCTGCTTTAGCGGATCAGGTGTTTGCGACAATATGCGATGCAGGATCTGCAGATCCTCTGGCTTAAAGGCGGTCACATAACCATGCTCCCACTGCGTCCGGAAGCGACCAGCGCGCCCTGCTATCTGAAGGGCGGATGATACTGAAATGGTGTCGATCTCACGCTCACCCTTTTCGTTCATTGTCGGCTTCACCAAGGAGTAAAATATTATTCGGCGTATACTCCTATAAAGAGATAAACATATCAATTGTGTCGATTTAGAAGTAAGGGACTCTCCTACTCACAAGTTCAAGCCCATTCCAATCGCATCTGTGGCTACCATTACTTTACAACTATTGGCGGGATCATTAAATTTAGCGGCTTGTGCGAGTTTGGTTCCTGGCGGCAGGCCTCCATAGATAACGGCTACCTCCTTTCCTCTAAGAGAAGAACAATTAAAACTGAATATTTTGCTGGCGGAAACTTACTCACCTGGCCTCGATTTCGCGCGAAACTGTGTATATGTCATGCTTGCTAAAACAGACTATGCAGTCGCCAGGTACGACGTTGTCCAGGGACCCCAGAGCTGTGTTTTCCACGGTTAACTCGGTGAGTCGATCATAACGTCGCACTTCAACAGTTTCCCCGGTGGTTTCGCAAATTTTCTCCAGAAGTCCCAATGATCCGGCCTCCCCACAGACGTGCACTTCTTCGGCAATCAGCCCCAGAAACGCCCGCGTCCATGCCCAGCCACGTTGAGGGTCGCGGATTTGCTGAATCTCATCGATCACAGCAACTTCATCTGCAATGAAAGAGTGCTTTAGATTACAGTGTTTTGTTTTTGGGCAATGCAAGTTTACATGGAGTGTTAACCGATGTCATTTCCACCGTGCACGCTACATGGTTTGCGGGGGAGCTCTCGCTGATGCCAAACTTTCGCTCCTCGCCAGTGACCAGGTCGCAGGGAGTACCTCGTTCGTTGGCCTTGTTGAACACTTCCGTGGCGAGCAACTTGAGAGGCCCACAGTACACACCGGACTTAGCAGTCAGGTATCTCTCCATAGCGTGATACGTCTTGCCGGAGTTTGTGGGCCCAGCGTGAAACACTATTTTTCGGGTAATGGCGCGGGCATTCGTGTACCAGTTGGCCGGCTGTCGCAGATCGGATATCTTCTTCAGATCATCCATGCAATCAAGATGCGGGAACACGGTTTTGGCATGACGGAGGAAGTAAGGAAAAATATCGTCGATGTGTCCTGCTCCTTGCATAATGTCACTGAATATTATGTGCAGGTCCACCGGAAGATTCTCCGCCTCGATACAATAACGCCGGAAGGAACCAAAGGCCTGTTGCTGCAAATAGGCTAGATAATGGAGAGGGAATTCTTTGGATTAGACAATCAATGGGTTTTAAAAAGAATGGAAACTCACAATCCAATCCGTTTTCGCTGCATAGTGCTTTAACTTCTCGGCGTTGAGTGAACTTGTTCAGGATCTTTAGCAGCTCCGCCTTCTCCAGTTTACCAACTAGCTCCGAGCCCACGTCCTCGGCATCAACATTGGCCTGTACCTGGACCGGCTTGAAAAGTGTGGAGACGTTGGTCTCCTGCTTCTTCCGAGCATATGCAATCGCCGCCCGGTGCAATTGCCGGATGCCAGGTTCTGCCCAAAAACACGGACGAAGACAATGGGGTTGTCGGGCGACGCCCAGCAGGCTGATGCAGCGCCTTGTTTGCTGCATAGCAGAATGTGTTGAGGGATATTCAGATTTATTTTAATTCAGCAAATTGGCGAAAATCGCAAGGAACTCAATCCACGTTTTCGGTTCTGATATAACATACCGGGAGACTGTGCAGCTGAGGCTCAGCTGTTTTTAAGGTGGGGGCTATACGCTTTGTGTGACGTCACTGTTACTACATGAGGGTTGCCACTTCGACAATTTGATTTGGATTTTTTTTATTATTAAATATATATTTATATTATTTATTATTTATTATAATAATAATACTAATATATATGCATATATCAAGTTTATAAAATATTTGAATTTAAGAATCCACATTTTTATCCAATCCGATTAATGTCTCCTCCCTAGAATTTGTCTATAAGTTGGCAGCCCCCTTATGTTTGCTCTAACAAAATGACTCACTTGGCCTTTTAAAAACAAAATACAAGTTTAAATAATAAAGCAATAAACAAGATTCTCACCCCAGAAAATTGCAATGGGTTTGTTCGGCAAAACTCCAAGTAAAGACCCCAAAGAACAGGTAAGGTGTGGCGCACCAGTGACCTCCAGAAATGAGGTTTTTGCGAAATGATGTCATGTTCCCGTTGTTTTTATTAATTTGTTACTCTGACATATTTCTTGATTATCTGGAACTCTGAAATTAGGTGCAAGAATGGACGCACAAAATACGGAAGGAGGGAAACCAGCTGGATCGGCAGATACGGAGCATTCAGCGCGAAGAGGAGAAAGTGAAACGCTCTCTAAAGCAGGCTGCCCAGAAGAACGACCGTGACACCTGCGTCATTCTGGCCAAGGAAATCGTCAACTCTCGGAAGGCCGTTAACCGCATATACACGTCGAAAGCGCATCTAAATTCCATACAAATGCAGATGAAGAATCAGTTAGGTTGGTGGCCCTTTCTTTAGTACCTGAACGAAATAAAAACTTATATTCTTTCAGCTACTCTGCGAGTCGCAGGATCTTTGCAGAAGTCGACGGAAGTGATGCAAGCAATGCAAAACCTGGTTCGCTATCCAGAGCTGGCTGGCATCATGCGCGACATGTCGAAGGAAATGATGAAGGCGGGGATCATCGAAGAGATGCTGGACGAAACCATGGATTCGCTGGAGGAGTCCGAGGAGCTTGAGGAAGAGGCGGCCAAGGAGGTCGACAAGGTTCTGTGGGAGATAACCGATGGCAAACTGGGTGAAGCTCCCTTGCCTCCAGAAGCTACGCCCGCGGACAAAGCTGCTGCTGCGCCGTCCCGCGTTGCAGTGCAAGAAGAAGAAGACGACGACGATGAAGGCGAAGAGCTGCAGGAGATGCAAAAGCGGCTGGCCTCGTTGCGCTCGTAGAGTTAAGTGGTTGCATTTAGCTTAAAGTAGTGATTCGTAACCCACAACCTGGCAGGTCCCTTTGAAATTGTAACTCCGATAAGCACGCGAACCTTGAACTCTGTTTAAACCAAAATAATCTTTGAATAACAATCCGTTTTTATCTTTTAAGTGTACAGTGTCCCAGTTCAAATTATGTTGGACCACCCGCTTTTACATTTAATTTATTCAAATTAAATTTAATTATTTTATAATTTACCTTGTATTAAAAATCGATTTTTGCTGTGACAATCCTTTGTAAGATCGGCTATTCATTTTTATGTAAAAGTCAACTTAAGGTCTGATGTTGTTCTCAATGAAGTCGATGTAGGCCGCCACACGAGTATATACACCTGGCCACCCTTTCAGGCCGCAGGGTGTGGGGCCATAGGAAACCACTCCGGCAATATAGTAATTAGAGTTTCCTTCATAATAGTCTTCGAGAAGTAGGGGGCCCCCAGAGTCTCCTCGGCAAGAGTCTACTCCTTCGACGCCTCCGGCACATAGCTGATTGGTGGTCACTGTCCGCCGTTGACTGGCGTACCGCTCGTTGCAGGATCGTGTTGACACCGGATCCAGTTCCGCCTTTAGCTTGACGCTAGACGTAGCATTTGTTTCGGTGCGACCCCATCCGGCGACAACAGCCTTGCGGCCAAGGAACATCTGATCGCGCTGTGAAGGCAGGCTGGGCAGGCACACGGGAGAAATGAAGTCGCTGTATTTAACCTCATCCCGAAGTCGAAGAAGTGCGATGTCGTGCAGCTGGTCACGCGCATTGCCTGGGTATTGCGGATGCGGAATTCGCTCCGACACTGCAATGTCTACATAAGGGTCGTTGCAATCCTCCCGCCCGTTAAACTCGGTGGTGCAATCAGGGTTCGTCCGCGTATCCCAATCGCCGAGGCGCACTCCGGTCAGTTGCCAGTCGGAGGGAATAGCTGCTACACAGTGCGCTGCAGTCAGCACATAGCGGTTGTTGATCAGCGAACCGCCACAGTGGTGGCCCTTGATGTTGCCAGCTGGAGGCGGATAATGTGGTCTCATTTAAGTGGTTAGTGGAAAGTTGTGGACACTTACGTTTTGTGTACTCGATCAGTGCCATCCAGGGAAACTCCCTCTTGCCGGTCTCCACGCCGCCAACGACGCGGTTTTCGAAGTTGTCGCCACAATAGGGCGCCTTGGGTAGAAGGCTGGATCCGGACCCAGATCCAGAGGGTTGGGTCACTGGTCTTGGGGCAGGCTGACCCTGGTTTCCCCACAGCGGAAGCTGATTGCGGGTTCCGCTGTTGGCGCAGCAAACCTGCAACGATGTCGAGGTGAATGGTAAATAAGCGCCTGACTCATCGAATCTGGGGATAAACCCGATCGGGTATCGGATACTCACAAGCACCTGCCCGTTGCGGTAGCCGCACTGACTCGATTTCAAGAACTCTCGGTCCTCAGGAGAAATGACTCCACGTTGGACTACCTCGAACAGGTATCCACATTCTCTGAGATTAATGCACCTCCCATTACTTTCGTCCGGCGTTGTGCAATACCCAAAGACTTCTGTAGAAGAAAGAAAAATACAAATTTATAACAAGGCTATTGCGCGGGATTGGGAACGGAACGAAAACGAGATTGGGAATGCCCCCCGTTGAGCCAGTTTGTTGTCGCATCGCTGGGGTCAAGTTCAGCGCTGATAGTTGATCATTTCAACCAAATTGTACCCAACTTCCAGCTCCCATATAAACAATTCCTTGGAAAAGAACTTACCCTGGGACTTAACATCACTAGCTCCGGTTAGTAATATTGCCAGAACTCCCAGAAGAAGGCGTTGCTCCATGGCGATAGATTGTATTTGGTACTTGGGACTCTGTGCGGCGGAACCACTCAAAGCGCAAAGCGTGTTGGAACCTCACTGACTGCGACTGGCCTGGTGAACGGACTGGCCCTCACACATCTCGTTCTGAGTCTGAGGCCAAGCTTATCAGCCAGCTGAGCGAGCGGCGGTTTTCTCCCACTCCAATGGCGGGAGAAAACCAGAATCAAGAAGAGATTCCAAGTCCGGTCTGAGTCTGAGTCCGCCTGGGTTTGATTCTGGTTTTGGTTTGGGTTATGCGTTCTCTCTTGCTTGAAAGGAGGAGGGTTATTAAATGTGCAAGCTAACTCTATATTGGTGAATTCAGTGAAATTTCTTGTACTCTCGCCGACTCATCAGGCATTGGGGCAATTTCCACTCCAGCGGTGGGATGGGTCTATCCCCTGCTGCACTTGGGGTTGACAGGTCTTGGCCCACTTTAATAGCCATGGCACTGCTACTTCTGCAGCCGACAAGCTGATTGAGAGGGCGTTCAATTTTTTATTCAGACAAACGAACAACTTGTGACACCTAAATGCTTGTGCAAGTGTCATTATAAGGACGATTGCATTTATATTATTCATACAGTCTCATACCCAAGTTAGAATTGGAAATATTGGAAATATAATTTTCAGATAATTATTTGGAAGTAAGTAAAAATTACTTAAGTCCCCATAAAGTTTATCGTAAGAAGAACAATATATATATCCACTATATAACCTGAACCATTTTTAAAAAATTATTGTTTTCTTCAAGATTATTTTATACGAACTAATAAACCTTTAGCTTACTTCAATTAGTCTAAGTCTATTATTTTGAAATAATTATACCAATTCTGTATTATAATTCTGTATTAGCTTTCCATACATAACGTCCTTGATGGAGCAGATCGGATTTATTTGAAGAAAACAAATTACTTCTCCTCGTGAGAGATAGAAGACCTACCGAAGATATCCTTTTTCAGACATCCCCACGATTAGTACTTACCATCGGGAAACCCCAAACTCTTTGAAAATTACTTTTTGGGGGCTAGAGTTTCGAGTGGACCGACTGGGGAGAGTGCTTGAGAAGAGGGTCGTGGTGCAAATGAATGCGAAAAGTAAGATAGATGATTTCAATTTGTTACAAGTGCTTTTAAGTTTATATCGAACGGACAGGATGCGAGTGTGTGGGCACTTGGCAAGGCGGCGCTTTCAGCTGCCCAGCCGGCACCTTCGAGGACGAGGGTGCGTGTGTTGCTGTTTGTTTAGTGGCAGTTAGTTTGCTGATTTAATGCCAATGGCCACTTCAGGAAAAAGTGGACGTCGTCAATTTTACCATTTCATTTGACAATGCATTTCATTAGGGCTTAAGCCGGAGGTTATCACACTACATACTCTCCCGCATGTATGTATCTCCCGCCCTGGTTACTCCTATTAAATTAAAGTAGAATCTGAGGACCACCGGGAAAGGGTAGATGGATGAAGGGTGGGTCAGGATGGCGCCGAAGTTGTTTCTTCAGGCTAATAAACACGGCTTCTTCACACTTGACTGGCTGCAAAGTGACTGGACTGGACGGTGAAATGTGAGGTGGGAGGATGCGTTTGTATAATTAAAAGCATTAACTGAATAATTTATAAGATTCAGGTCTAATGGTCGAATGTTGGGTTGCTTAAGTGGGAGTTGGGAAAAATGTTCCGGATTTTGGGTCAACCGGGACTCTGAGCCCCAGAGCAGCGATGCCAATTTCAAAGGAATTATGTGACTGGCCGACAGGAAGAATGAAATGTCATGATGTCTATTTGGAGAATCAATTGTTCCGAAACAACGACGAACTTTTTTAATTAAACCTAATATGTGTATTGGAATCGCAAGCATTCCCCGTATTGATTTGTCGAACGTGAGTCCTGACGAGGAAGCTATGGCAGCTAGGGAGGAAGCCCACCCAATCATGTTCCACTCCTTGACACCATCTGCATCGGAAGGACTAAGTTGCCCCTGCCACAGGGACAAAGGCAACGCAGGAAGTCAGCAGCATAGTCATCACGGAAGACTGTGAATTCCAAGCACTTTGGAATTTTATGTCCAAACAATGCGGGCTCGCAAAAAGACACCAGAACAGAATGCTGGGTAAGAGTTTTACTAAATTCCAATAAAAGCTTCCTACACTCATCTGCGTGGCAGCGCACAACTTCCTGTGTTCCTCTGTCGTCCTGGTCTCTATTTATTAAAATAGAATGGGAGTGGATGTGGGGATGGAATGGTATGGAGATCCTTACCCGCCCATGGCCATGCCATAAAGAAACGACTGGAGTTCTCATAATGCATTTAAAAACTGTTTATTGGAAATTAACTCGTTCTATATTAAAATACAATCCAACAGTAAATACAATACAACATATTACAATGCAATACAATACAATTCAATTCAATTTAGATCTCGTACAATTCTGGCAATCGCAGTGTCATTTATTTTATTCGCTATTCCGACTCTGACTCTGCGAGTATATATGTATTTACGCACAATGACCTGCGGATTATTATAAATATATATGTACTTTCGAAAGAGCCAGTGGCGTTGGGTAGTTATTTTCTCGAAACGTTTTCGAAATGCATTAATACTAAATTGAACTTTAATAACTTGCTAGGCTGGTATTTTGTCACGTTTTATTTTGTTTTCATAAGGACATTTATGATATCGTTTTGAATATCGGCTATTTGTAACTCAAACTGCATAGAATTTGTTTCCAATAGTCTTGCGTTGAATCGATTTTGAAATTTATTATCAAAACATCAGATCACATTCGATCGATGGATAGTGGGTTTCTATTTATTGAAGTAAACATTACGTTTTCGATGCCCATCTCCAAACTGATGTTCGAATTGGCTATATATAGGTTTTCATGGCACTATATAACTATATTAACTTGGATTTGCTCGTCGCGGCATCGTCGCGGTTAAAATTTGACTTCGATCGTCTATCTTTATATTAAGGTATGCATGTATATATTGAATCGCAAATTTATGATTGGTTAGGGTATAGAAACTTTAATATATTATTATGAATTCTTGTATATATATTTCTTTATTTTTCCTTTTACTTGATCATATCAATATATGTATATATGCAAGTATAGTTCATAAAACGTTTAACAATAATTTCAGTCGGTCATTTTGGTATGTAAATTATATATACTTAGGCTATAATTACTTCTGATTTTTCTTTAACTCTTTCTTGCTTTCTTTTTCAATTACGTTCTTATTATGTATTTCGATTTGTATTATTTAACTTGTAAAACCATGTAATTTTTTTTTAAATTAAGACACGAAATTTTTTAAGTTTAGATATGATTGTTTTATTTATATGATTGATGAAAAATGCTTATATCATTTCCAAGCTCGTCAAGAATAATTGTCAAAGGGGAAATTATTTAGGCCAAGTAATTGGGGGCCGAAAGGACTCCTCGGCCAGCAGAATGCTGCATAAATCATTTATCGGATGAAGCTCTTAAAGGATGGTTGAAATTCGAAGATAGATTAATGGCTTAGCACGATTGGTAATGAGGGTGCAGAAAGTTCCATAATCGGCGTTCCATATTAAGTTCAATATTTGTCATTTCAAGAAACTTAACCTATTAACTACACTTCCACTAGGGTCATTGGAATTTCAGGTACTTTGAAAATCTTATGAATTATTTTGGCAAATGAGGAAAGCAACCGGGCCAGATACTATATACTACTTATATCTGTGGCATTCGCATATGGAATGTTTGGAGAAAGTGTTGAAAGACGTCTTTGAATGCGGCGAATGAACTATTCTAATCGATTTAAACTAATGTCGTTGTTGATTCATCTCTGATTTCACATTTGGTTGCTATATTTCCTTCTAGTCAATTTAGTAGGTGAAGCGTAAATTTGTTATCTTCTAATCGTTGTGCCTATTGGATAAACCGAATTCGATTTTCGAACGACTCTAAAATGGCTCATTTCGATTTTCGAGTATAAAGGAACTAATTGTCGCTAAGCTTCGTGTGCGTTACTTCTGGGGTCAACTAAAACTCCTAGTTAAAACTACCTTTTAAATATCCAACAATTGCAAACGTGCTAATTCTAAAATGCGGTTCCTCACACTTGGGTCTGGATCTCATAAAGAGGCGGTAAAGTGACCACTTAAATATAGTTCGAGTAATACAATATAGGCAATGCGGCTAATTGGATATGAGCGAGTTCGTATCGTTAGGATCGTCTTAAAAATACCTAGTTTAGCTGCTGGAAAGGCTGCTGTGTCGCGACGTGTCCTTTGCGGATCAGGAGCTGGCAGGTAATGCATGTAGAGGGGTCGAACATAGCACTCGGGGCTTGGGGCTGGTAGAAGGCGTTGTCCTTTATTTTTTTTGTAGTGTAGTTCTTTCACACCCACACACCACATGTCCTGCGGGCATTACACCCGAACCGTTGACAAATTGTGCGTTATCTGAAACCGAAACCGAATCGTCCTATGACTCGCGCCTTGATATCTTTTCGGACTTGTTCAGAACAAGTTTCTCAGTGGACAATTCTTAAAAGCATCACTAAGACGTTTTTTCAACTTGGCTGAAAGTACAAACAGAGCAAAATCAGTTAGGGTGCACAGAACCGAAAAAGGATAACTTGGAAAACTGCCTACGAAATCGAAATGTTAAGTTGCATAAACCAAAAAACGAATAGCAGAAAAAACTTATAGAAATGAAAGGGTAGTTGCTTGGCAGTTTGATTGTTTTCGCCCTCAGAGTGACAGCGAAAATAGAATATACTCCCTAAGGGATTGGTTTTGTTTGCTTATTGTTTCAAATTGCTGTGGTCATTAACTTTTTCGACAATGGAACTTTTGGTTCGTGGCTGGGTAGCTGGGTGGCAAGGTGGCTAGGTTCCAAGGTGGCTAGGTGGGTGGTATGGCTGGTGTGAGACTGTGGATGTGGCGTTGGGTGGGGTGGCATGAAGTATGGGCACGAAATTGACTGGCTAAGCCATTATGTTACCTACCTGTACCTGTCCGAGCGGTCGAAGGACCCGGTTACACAACAGAAATGGTACACAGCTTAAAAAAATATCGTTCAAATGTAAATAGGTACTTACTCGAAGGCATACTGACCGACCTCCAGTCCGCCACTCACCTAGGAACAGATTCCACTCACCTAGGAACGCTGCTGGTGACAGGATATGGGCTTAATCTAGGTCACCTTTTCTTTCAGTGCCTTTGGCGATGCAAAAGGTGTTAAGATACTGAAACGGAGGGGCCAGTCTCATCCCTTAATCTTTGGGATGTAGCTGGTGGAATCGCCCTTGGCGGCCACACAGGCTCTCGCGGAGATTCGCAAGGATAAACATACATATGTATATAGTGGCGGTTGGATACAGACAAAAGACTTTGGGGAAGGATAATAGAGAAAGTTGGGGGTAACAGAGGAAGAGTAAGAGGTAGAGAGACAGAGAGATAGACAGAGATAGGTCGACATGTACACATAGATAGAAAAACATATAGACTAACGGTCATGCCAAATGAAGTTCACTATACGTATCAGATATTAGATATCAGGCAGGTAAAGAGTCGGCAGTGTACTTGGGGAGAGATATATGTATTTGGTGGGAATTCAGTGTGTGACGATAGGGCTATCACCTCGAGATGATGTCCGACTAGGAATAAAAACCAAATGTATTGTTGTGTTTTCTCATATATATTTATACATATATATATATTTTTTTATTATACCTTCTATTGTTTTTTTGCTTTTAATTAAATGTTCAAAGTAACAATATAATTAATCAACTATTAACGCTTTTCTTAATTTTTTTTTTGGTTTTGTTTATTCATTTGTTGTGTATAGAACGTCTTTCACATCTAATAATGACTTGAATGGTATTTTTCCAACATTATTATTTATCATTTTTGTCTGTTGTTTCTCTATTAAATTCATTTCCCTATTAAGTTACACATATACATATTTATATATATAGATAATAATGTTTAATCATCCGTGACTTGTGAACTGTCTGATATACATATAATTACATTATCATAACTATAATATTAACGTTTAACACAATATTATTAAACAGAAATCAAAAATAAATCGGCTGAACCATTTAACATTTTCAACATTTATGATTACGTTAAAAACTTGGTTATGATTGAATAATATGTTTTTTTGTTTGTTTTTTGTTTTTCGGTTTTATTCATTTATATTTCGTTTTTATTCAATATATAATAAACAATTAAAGTGACCTTGAACATCACATAAGTATCTGAGAGAAAAACGCAATGGATATAGTAGTAGAATCTAGGTAAACATTTTCTATTAGTATTTAGAAAGCCATTAATAGTTTCGAGTTTCGAAAAGAGCATAGCTAATTGTTAGAGACATCTGTATCTGTATCGGTATCGGTTCAGTAACAGGAGTGCGATGGGAACAAGAAATCTAGTATTAGTTAGGGATAGTAGGCTCCTTTCCCCGTGGTGGTATAACCACCTGGTCATCCTGGTTAATCATCAACTATTCGCTACTCATGGTCTAGTCGTTTCAGCCACGTTAAGGCATTCATTCATTAGTTCGATCGTTCCTAACTTTGTATGGAGCGAGGGGCACTAGAGGATTGCTTCAGTAGATTGACAGAGAGAGGTGTTGAGCCTTCTGGCTTTATTGCTGTCTTACCAATATATATTTGTGTAGAAGTAGATAGAAAAAAAAACAAAGAATCCCGCTTAAAGATAGACAGGAAGGTAAGTGAGAGCACGGCTCGAAAGGATAGTTAGATAGTTGGGTGTTAAACATCATCCTTGTCATCCTTGATGTACCATGTACATCTGACTGCATCTGACATGGTTGCTATTGCGTTTGGTGTGTCAACTATTAATGCAAATTGTACATACATTTCTATGGTATTTCTTGGATCTGTACATTTATGTAATTAACCATTTACAACACCATATAGCTATTTAAATGCTCGTGATAAGTGTGGATGGGTTTGGTTGGGTGTCTGTATACTTATGAGTGGATTATATAGCCATATAAAAACGAATTCACAACGTTCAGAAGTATGGTTGGAACAGTCATTCTCAAATAGAGACGATCTATATAATTCATTTGATGCCGTTTCTGATCATGTCACTATTTGCATGGCTTCTATGGTGTAGTTTGATAGTAATAGTATAGTTCATCTCGTATATTACATAGCTAGTACTTCTGTAGATTGGATGTACTGGATGTTGTTGATGTTGTTCTTGTACTGGCTGTAGGCGTTTTCTTGTGCTGTTGTTCTGCTTGTACTTGATGTTCTTGTTGTCTTGATTGATGATATATCATTTTGTAAAACACCGAGAGAATACATGTCTGAGAGAGACCATCAAGTTGTAGTTGTGAAGATTTTTGGTAGTAGAGTAGTAGTAGTCGTTGTTGATGTTATTTTTAGTTGAGATTGTAGTTAGTTGTTTCGTGTTGTTGCAAATGTTGTTCAGGTTGTTGTTTTCAGATATAAGATTTTTTGAGGCAGAGTAGAAGTGGCGCAGATTAAAGATTTAAAGACAGTGTCGAAATCAAAAGAAGAGAAAGAGAGAAAGACACCAGAGAAAGAGAGAGAGAGAGATATTTATATATATATATAGAATGCAGTGTATTTAAAACATATAGTCATATAAGTACAAATAGTTGGTAGTTGTATGCGTTTCTCGACAAACAGAAAATAATGACCAGTGGTGATATATATTTAAGAAAAGCTCTATCCGGTCATCCGGAACTCGAATGTCCTCCCCGACTGTCCTCCATTCTTCTTGGGAAGTAATCTTGGGAAGGACATTGGATGTTGGCCATGTATGTGGTTAGGAATGATATATTATGGTATTGAAATGTCTGTATAGCTACATTGATAACACGTCCCCGAGCCGTTCTCGTCACAAATCGGATTAAAACTGAAAACTGCCGCTAGCCATGCTATATCCAGACTGAAATTACTTCTTCGAAACCTTTGAGAAATCTCTATTTTTTGTGGATTTAGAACGAGGACGGCTCGATTTCATGATGGTTCATCCATGCACTAGTCCCTCCTTGTACGGACTTGTGGAAACATATTTTTGCGGAACTAACTGGGCCCCTTGTGTGCAACTGGGATGCGTGGTAGAAGACGACAGCATGTAGGAGGTGTATGGCAACCTACCCGTCAGACTTTGCGAAGGGTACTCGGTATTCGTGGAGAGTAGTTTTATTTACACGTGTCGTATGCTTGATGTCTTTGTTTCTTGATAGCCGATTAGCATGCATGTTACTTGTTCTGAATCTGAATCGGAATCTGGGTCCAACATTGATTTTGATTTTGCGTCTGATTGGTTTGGCTCTAGTTTCTGGGGTTCTGGGTACTCGGGTCGGAGGCCAGTGTGTGCGTTTATCGGTGAAATATGTATGCTAAATGTATCACAGCAATATGCTCTAGAACTGCCTAGCGTCTCTTAAAAGCTATTGTCCTTGTCTAAATGGCTACAGCTAGTATATTATCCTTTAGTATTACATATTGTTTAACAATATTTTCTATCGAATGGGCGTTGCCTAACCAAATAAAACCAAATGGCAAATGAACCAACTGAAAGTCCTTGAATGTCCTTGATTATATTTAAGAAATAGGTAGGGGGTATAGGTATAGAGGTAGGTATATTAAGTAGAGTTATCTGGTTTACTTACATTTCAGAAGAATCAACCGGAGAGATCGGTAACTATCTCAAAGAGTTAGAAATTCTCAATTGTGGTGGTGTATGTTGTATGTTGTTTGTACAGGAAAGAAACAAAATGTAACAGCTGTTAAAGATGAATTGCTCAAAAACTTTCAAAAACAAACTGACTGAAATTGTTTTGTAATTGTTTTCGTATTTCGTATATTGTTGCTTTTTTGATCTGGATTCTGGTGGAAGTGCGATTAGAGAATCGGCAATAATAATTTAGCGTATCTGCGTCAGTTCGTTTGCAAGTGTAGTCATTTAGTCGTGGTTAAATTCATGAAAAATATACATTATATACATAACGGGTATATATAAATCTGAATGAAAATTACAACGTATTCGCCGATTTAATTCATAATCTTTCCATACTCATACACACTTAAGTATATGAATTTAAAGTCCAAAGTGATTTCAGCAATGTATTTTCGACGGTTCGACATGATTCAGCAACCTCCTCTGTCGCACCATTCGCTTATTTATTTATTTTAATTAATTTTTTTTTGTTTTTCGATTTTTCAATTTTTGTTTTTATATATTATTTATTCGCTTTATTTCATTTATTTATTTCGATTTGGCATCGAATGTCATCGTGCCGTTTCGATGGTTTCATTATTTTGTTTTTGTCATTATATTTTTTATGTTATCAACTAAACAACGATTATGTATTGTATATTGGGTTTGAGTATATTACATTATCATCGAAGCAAAGTGATTTGAATATTAGTAAAGGCTTTTACTATCTTTGTTTTTAAATAATTTGGTTTATTCTTTAGCTACTTTAAAATTCATTAGGAGTTCACCGTCCTGTTCGCATTTTCATTCCGGATCTCTATTATTTTATTTATCGCATATGGCTTTCGTCGATTTTCGGTATTTAAAATATTGGGGATCATAAATAGGATTAAATTCCGATTTGGTTCAAATTATTGCTGGCGCGTTAAAGGCTAATTTTACGCTTTTATTGTTTAGCTTTTAGTAAAGTTTATTCGTGTTTCTTTTTTTTGGTTTTTGGGGGCTTCCATTGGGATAACGTATTATCATAACAAATTCAATTATTTAGAGAAGAATTAAAACAATTTCCTTTTATGGGCTCAATGCTATTATTATTATGGAATTTGTATTATAAGTGTTTCGCTTTTATTTTGTTGACTGACATATCACTGCATGACACATTTTCCCTCTATTTGAGTTTTTAGCTCATTTACTTGCGTTTCTATTTGATTTTTCAGTTCTGTAAAAGAAATTGAGTATGGAAACAGCAATAAATAAGCATATTTTGTAGAGTAGACTACAAATGTTAAATATGTTAACTGGTATGTATATGTATTTATGGTTGCTCATGTACTGTAACTTGTCTACTGTGTCGGTAACTGTGTGGATAAAATGGTATATTAAATATAGGAGAGAATTCGCAGTTCTAGATTCTAGATCACTAGCGCGCTGTCAGGGAAGCCATGATGCCTCGAACGGTCTAATATGATTCGAATTAAGCTAAGATATAAAAATTAGGGTTGTTATATTTTTAATAAAGTAATTTATTGGGGATTTGTCGTGTGTACAGTCCTGTTTGCAATCGTCCTCGTTGGGATAGAGAGTCAAAGTAGTAGATTCGAGCTTAGAATTAATGAAATAGTTATAGTTATAGTTAATAGATAGGGATAGTAATGACAAGATTTGGTGATTCGGTGAATCGGTGCTGAGGAAATACACATACATATGCAGTATACATGTCGTATATATATTTCACATAAGTCAATCAGTGTAAAATAGATATAGCACACATATAGAGGAAATTAAGGAAAGTAAACGAGAGGGAAAAAGTTTTGTATTGGTTTCTAGTCCAATATTCGTTGATCGTTTAGTTTTATATTTTTAGTTGACAGTTCGGTTACATTTATATTGTTATGAGTGTTCAGTTTCAAAATGCAGTTTAGCACACAAGCTGTTTAAGTGTTTATTTTAATATATATATATTATATAATGGAAGTAAAAGTGCAGTGGGTGAGTTGGATGTTGTAAAAATAAATGTGGAAAATTATTCGAAACGTAATCTAAGAACCCCAGTACTCGCACCTGATATCTTCACCTCAATCAAGCCTAATTTTAATTTGGAAAAACTTTTTCTTACTACTTTTTGTTTGTTTTTCAAAGATTTGTATTTCCTAACACATATTTTTTGGATATTTTTTTACAAAGAGTGAGTATTAGAGAGAAGAAGAAATTGTTTTTCTGTTGGTGGTGAAGTAAGTAGAGTAGTTCATGAAAGGTATTATTACATATAGATTACCACACAAAGAAATCATACGGCTTTACGAATAATCTCACTTACCTTAGACTAATTAATTAAATGACATGAAACCTAAGCAGAAGGACTGCTAACAACAATTAATCGAATTAGTTTTAGCCCAGAATTTATTCAAAATAAAATATGTACAAACGAAAAGAGTCTCCCAAAAAGACACATAATAACAGATGCCAACTTAAATCAAAAATAATGTGGAAATGGAGTGCACGCTGATTAAAAATATAGGTATTTGCAGATAGATAGTTCATATTCATCGTTGCATTTCAGTTGACGGTTAAATCTTAAACACATGTGATATGACAGATTGTAGTTAGGGTTTAGCTTTAGAGTTGGGTTTAGTTTTAAAGTTAGTATAGTAGTTTAGCATAGGTTAGAGCTTACTTATTACACGCACAGGAAACATAGAACAGAGTACAGAGGTCAGAGTTCAGAGTTCAGAGTTCAGAGTAGAGATAGAGATAGACAGATTAGATACAGATAGATAGCGTTGGTTAGTAGCAGTTGTTCATGGAGTTAGATTGGATAGTTCGATTGCACTTATTGGTAAATAGAAAAGACACACAGATGCACAAACATAAACACAGTTACTACTTTCGAGCGCCGTTGAGTATTTAGCTGGGTTTAGTTATTGGGTTTAGTTTCTTGGTACTTGTAGGTTTTTGGTTGTTGGTCAAAATTATGTATTTTGGTATTGTCTGGACTCGACGGCCAGAGGGCCTATCTTCTTATTGTAGAAAATCAGTAGTAGTGGGAGAACGAAATAATAGAGTAACCTAAATCAAAACACAGTTACACAGAGTATCTACCGGGTCCGAGCCCCACGATCGGGGACCGGCCCGTTTGGTGAGTTGGATTAGCAGTAGATAGATGCCAGTAGCTGAGCGAAAGGTTAACGGCAATCAACGGGCACAACAACGACCACTTACTTGTAAAATCGTCGAGCTCCTCCTGCTCCGCTTCGGCGGCGAGCTCCTCGGGCGTCTTCTTTTTCCTCATCAGGGGATTGGGCTCCTCCTGGGGAGCAGCCTCGACGATTTCCTCCTTCTTCTTGATGTTGTACTAAAGGTGTGTAAAGGGTTAAGATCATCAGGTCAGGTTGGATGGATTAGATCATAGATATTATCTTAGAGGCTAACACTTTTTAGGCCACCACGTAGTCGTTGTCTCGCTCCTTTGTAATTCAATCTGACTCCGTTAGGGAGTCTCTCGTTAAAAGGACTCCCTACTAGAGTCAATTTGAACTGCGCCAGGAAGTGGTTGGTTGGTTGGTTGGTTGGTGGCTGGGGAAGCTGCATCTCAGAACACTTTTCAGGACATTTTCTCACTTTATTCACTTTATGTTGGCCACTTACGAGCCATCAGCGAGCACTCACCTTGTCGCGAATGTCTTGCCTCATCTTCTCGCGTTCCTCCTCCATTTTCCGGTGCTTCTCCTTGCGCCGCTCCTCGGCCTCGCGGATAGCTTCCTGGCGCTCCCTCTCCTCCTCCTCTGCCTTTTCCTTGTCGTCGCCATCGTCACCGCCATCACCTCCTACGGCGCCTGTGTGTGAGGAATGCGAGGGAATGAAAGTGGTTAGCAAAGAGTCATTATCTGGCTACGCTTCGGAATCATATAACAATTGATTAAGGTCATTAGGGTTCTCGCGCAGAACTCCTAAAAGTTTCCAGGCTTTTCCGATAAGGAGTTCAACTTGTAATTTAATTAAAATCGGCCGTGACCAATTTTAGTTCTCTCCCGATGCCCGCTGCCCGTTGCCCGGCATTTTGACACATTTGATTGCCCAGCTCCGCGTCCACCTTATCTGGAGGCGGGTTATCTCCTTCAGTTGCGTTCTCTCTGCCACTGACATGGTAAACTATTGGGAACGCGATTAGTTGGGATTGTGGCTTGGCAGCGACCGTCTCAGCGGCTCAGTGCCTTAGTTCGGAAAGAAGAGTGGGCGGACCTAGTTTTCCGGAAGTCTGTCGTCGCATTAGCTGCGACCTTTACTCAGCCGACCTCCCAAAGGCCACAAACGAAACTCAGACTAAGGCCAACAGTGGCTGCAAAAAGTGGCACACTCATTTCGCGTCGGGTAGCCTAAGAGGCAGCACTGCAACGGAAATGATTCTGCCAGCTCTGGCCATCCTGTGGGTGGCTGGCATCGTGTGCGGCCAGAACAGCACGGCCCAGATGGAGAACGAATTGCTGCACTTCTCCTACAAGCTCGAACAGTACCTGGACACTAGCAGGCAGCCTTGCCAGGACTTTTACGGATACGTGTGCTCGCGAAGCGCCAACCTCAGCCAGACGGGACGCCAGCGCTTTCAGAGCTTCCTCAAGGGGGCCGATGACGGCCAACTGATGGACATGGAGGTTCAGCTGGTCAACCTCTTCAGGTCCTGCGAGACGGGACGTGGTGCGGAAGCCCTCAAAGGCTCGCAGCTCTACAGGATGAGCGGAGGATGGCCCGCTCTGGAGGCGGCAAAGTCCGAAGGAGGTCCGCAGCGCCCCAGCAACCAGACCCTGAGCTGGCTGGGTCTATTGAGTCTCTTCCACGAGGTAGGAGCACCCTACTTCTTCGAGACGGTGGTCACCATGCAGTCGAATAAACGGGTGGTGGTGCTCCAGCCGGATACGACGCGGCGCAATACCTTGCGGAAGTTCGAGCAGCGCGTCGGCGAGGTCCTGCAGAGCTTCGGCATCGAGCAAAGCCGCGCTCACGTAGCCGCCCTGGAGGTACTCAGCCTGGAGCGAGCGCGCCGGGACATCGTCAAGGTCGACCTCAAAGAGGACGAGGAGCAGTTCAGCTACGGTTCCTTCAAGCAGCTCCGCTATGGCAATTTTGTTAACTTTGGAAATGCCTCCGTGCCCAGACTCGACTGGGACAGCTACTTCCGGAAGCTGCTGGGCGGCAAGACACCAAAGGACACGGACACGATTGTGGTGAAGCAGGTGCCCCGCCTGATTAAGTACTTTGTGCTGCTCCAGAACACCAGCATGCACCGTCTGCTTAACTGGATATGGACGGACTATCTGATGGGTAGGTACAAGGAATTCCCTTTCTAAACACATCCTAACATCCATTGTTACAGACATCGTGGACACCGACTGCCACCAGCTGGCGGAGACCTATGCCGGCGACATTTACGCCCATGTGGTGCAGCGTGTGACGGCGGACAGGGCGGGGCTCGCCCAGATGTACGCCACTCTAGGAAAGGCCTACTCGGAGCAGCTGGTGGGAAGCGTGTGGATCGACGAAATATCTCAGGTCAGCTCGAGGCAGTTCCTCGGCCAACTCATGCACTTGACCCTCAATGGGGACGAGCGCTTGGACGCCGCCTATCATGATATACTACTGGGACGACGAAGTTTCTATCGCAATCTGGAGAAGCTCCGTCGCTTCCAGCGCCGCCGACCGCCAGTCTCGCAGGCCAACAAGGACCTGCGCGAGTTCGCCCAGGTGTTTGCCACGGTCAACGCCCTGCTGGGCCGCCAGAACCTGAGTTCCCCGCTCAACTACCTCCTGCTCGGAGAGCACTTCTCTTGGAGCCTCCTAGCCGCGGGCAGCAACAGTCGCACCCCTGGCGCCTGGCGGAGCTCCGACTCGGAGCGTCGCTTCAACGCCTTTCGCGAATGCATAGCTGGAGCGGCAGCTGGAGGATCCCCCGCCGACCAGGTTAACCCTAATGATTTGCTCCTGGGACTGCTGGCCCAACGCCAAGCCCTGCGCAGCTACCGTCAGTGGCTGGGACAACCCAATCGGACTACTCTGCAGGAGAGGATCGACTCATTACTGGCCGTCGGGCGGCTGAAGATGTCGCTGCAGAAGCTGTACTTTGTGGGCAGCCTGATCGTGGACTGCCGGTCCGACCAGGGAGTCCTTCAGCAGGAGCGGAAGCGTCAGCTGACACACGCCATCTTGCGCAACTCGCGCGAGTTCGGCGAAGCCTTCCAGTGCCGACCTGGCGATGCCCTCCATCCGCTGCAGCAGCAGCAGCGCTGCAATCCCCTCTAGGCCTGGTTAATTGTCGAGCTTTTCGGATAACTTCGGTCGGACCTTGACATTTTTGCGGGGCGGCTGTTGGCTGTGGGGTGTGGGGTGTGGGGTGTGGGATATGAGGCGTGTTAAAAATCGATATGCGGGCCCTGCAACCATGCAATCACATGGCCGCCCCAATCAATTGATTTTTCTCGGCCCAGTTGCAGTGGGCCAGGCTAGCATATGCTTACGAATATAGTGGGTTACGTACGAGAGAGCACATGAGGCGAAAAAAAAACAGGAAATAAATGGATTTTCTTTCAAAGACTTACATGGAAGCGTTTCGAAAAGATTGTGTTTGTAGAGTTGCGTTGTAGTTGATGTTGTTAGAGTGGTATTTGGTTGTAGTTTTTGGATTATAGAAGAGTGTTGCAGATAGAGAGAAGACGGAATCAGAATTTTGACATAACCAGACTCGAGCCTAGACTCGAGCCCGGACTGGCTATACTTGGACGTGGAAGCATACCAATGAAATTCATTTGATTTCGGGGCGCCCTCGGCAGTTACTGCTATCTGGCCGTGCTCGGGCTTTCCGGACTCCGATGCGGGCAAGTGGATTGTTGCAACCGTTGCCGCAGCCGACGCTGACACTACTGGCTACTGGCCATTCTCGTTGCAGCGGCCTCAGCCGGGAGCACCCTGTGCCCCCCTGCTGGCACTCTGCCGCAGTCGCAGTCGTTGCCGCGATGCTGCTGCTGCCGGTGATGGCTGCCTGGTTTGGGTCGCCGTTGCCATGGCTATCCGAATCGATACCAGCGCTGGCCACGAAGTGCAGTGCGAACGCGACCACGAGCACGCACGAACTGAACGCAGGAAGTCGTCCTTTTCGGAGGAGGACTCGAAATCGGAAGTGGATGCAGAGTCTGAAGCTGGAGATGTAGCGCAGCTTGGGACTTTAGCCGCAGGAGTGCAAACTTGGAGTAGGAGTACTGGCAGTAGTTGCCTGTCCTTTTATGTCCTGTCGCCGCAGTCGGAAGCAGCAGTAGCAGCAGTAGCAGCAGTAGCAGCAGCAGCAGCAGCGACGCCAGCGCCGCTGGACCAATTTGAGTTTTTGGAGCTCCACCACCACGCGCCTGCGCATGTCCCCACGGGCATTGAGTCGGATTCTGGCTCTGATTGCTACACTGATTCCCTGATAAGGGCAGAACCAGGACGTTGCCGTTGCCGTCGCCGTCGACTGCAGCTGCGGTGTCGACGCCAGCTGCGCTGCCACCGTTAATGGCGCAAACGCACAAACTCCCAGCTCCCCAGTGGAGGACGAGGGATGACCACACTTTGTCGCCTCTCCTCTGGCGCTCCTCACCCCCCATTTCCGGCGCTTTCTCTCTGGTCCTCTCTTTCTGCGCGAAAAGGCAACGCACATTAAATTGAATTTATAGTCATCAATTTGGCGAATAGCTTTGTGAATGAACTTTTTAGGGTGACTGTGACTTGATTTGCAGAACCATTTATTGTTTTCATAAATTAGTCAAAGTATTTTATAATAAAAATTGATTTCCGAAAATGGTGTCAAATGGTTGACAGGACCAAGGAGCTGGAGAAGGGGCAGTGCCAATGCCAGTGGCAGGAACAGGAGCAGGAGCTGGGGGCTTCAGTAGCCAAAGTGCACCCGCTTTTATGGGACTTTTGTAATTTGCTTTATGAACTTTATGAACTCCCTCCTCCAGTTTCGTCGTATCTTTTATTTATTTTTTTTTGGGTGGCAGGACATACGTGCTTGGCATGTCCTTACATACATACATAACTTGGCCCGCAAACTGGATAACGAAAGCCCTTTAACAATCGACTTTCCAGTCCCTGATTCAAGATGGCCTCCGAGTAAGTGCACAACTCAATTAAAAACTAATCAAGCCTATTGTAATGCAATTATCATGCCAACATAATTAACACCGCTTGAGAAAGACGCACTTCGTCTTGTCCGGCATTCTAAGTATTTTTTCTTAGTCCTTCTCGTCCTTTGCCGCCTCAGCACCCACTAATGGAAATGGGCAACCCGTTACGGCTCTCAGTCCCGGCAAGTAATAGGATGGGAGTCCTTTAAGGCTGTGGAATCTTTCAATTTGCATGAAAAATGCTCCTGACAGCCAAATACAAAAAATACAACAAAGAAAAAAAAAAGGGAAAAGAAAATCTGCCCGGGCTGTCCGAACAAATTGGTTGTTGGTTCTTGGGGTTTCTTTCCTTCATTCATTTCATCATCCGGCTGCTTCCTTTGCCGTTAAAAGCTTTACTTTTCGCTGCGTGTCATGGCCAAAATGAGGGTACTTAATACCTTTCTGCCACAGGGGACTGGGGATGAGAGCCGCGGGCGGGATGGGCACGCACTACGCTCGAAGGAGTTGTAGTCCTTTGGTCCTGCCCCGCACCCACAATACATCACAAAGTGTTTGGCAGAAGTCATAAGTCTGATATACGAGCCGCAGCCCACGGATAAGCCCTAGAGTGTGTTTTATTGCTTCAACTGCTATTTTGAATACCAACACGTCAGCGGAACCCGATGCGGATGCCAGGCCAGGCCAGGCCATGCCAGGCCCAAAAGAAGAACTAAGGAGCCAGCGTAATTGTCTTATCCACAGCCATAAGTCTAAGGATGCGGATGCGGATGCTGATGCTCGCTGGGTGACATTTATTCGACTTAATACATGCTTGCCCAGGAATACGACATTAGAGTTCCATTTCCATTTTTATTGTGCTAGCGGTCGTCCACATTCACATTCACATTCACATCCAGATACATTCACATTTTGTGCATGGAAATGGAGAGGAAGCTGCTCTCATTTGTGTCAAGTGTTCCATGCCCCCTGGTTCCGGCCCGAGGCAGCGTAATTTTTTGCTTCCTCCTCCACAAGGAGTTGGTGAAAAGGCACGAACAGCAAATTATTTTCTTGCTTAATCCGGTTCAAGCCCGCTGAACTTGGCTGGGCCGCCAGTACGCATCTGGGTCAAAGGCCAGGCCCGGGGAAGGGGTATGTGTGAGGACGTGAGCCTTCTAAGGAACTCCCGGCTTAGCACGCACTCCCCAATATTTTCATTGTCATAGATGCTTATTTGAACTACCATATTCCATTCGTAATTACATTTTGAGAGACTCAAAGAGGCCGCACTCGTATGTCCTTTAGGTGGGCCAGGCCAAGCCAGCCCAAGCCACGAGGCCCAGGACGAGGCAAGAACAGTCAAAGGAGCAGTGTCGACATAATTGCAAGTGTTGAAATTATGTCGACACTTTGTCTTTGAATGCTCGGTTCTGTGCTGTGTTCTATTTTGACTGACTTGTCTTGCGGCTCTCGAGGCACGGAACTAGCGTTCCGTCTGGCTTTCCTTGCCAACGGAAGCGCTGAAGGAGCAGCCAGAGCAGCCAGAGAGGAAACTGCCAGAGGAGGGGCAGGACATCCCGTTGACATTTCGCAGGCTGCACACGACTTTGCTTATAGCGGCAGCAATTAGTTTTGCCCCGTAAATAGAATTCACTCACCCATCCATTTCCACTTTCATTTCCCAGCCTCCTTACTCCCACTCCCACTCCCCTATCCCTTCTCCCTGATCCCTTTTCCATTATTGTGTTATCCTGTTCTCATCCCTGGGCCGGGAATGCGATGACATGCCAGCAAATGCGAAAATTTTATCAAAAATGCTGCACAACTGCGCATCATGTGCGGTCGAAAGCCGAGCAGCAAGTGCATGCAAATATTTTCGCCTCCGTTCGGCTCACGGGTATTTGTGGAATTTTTAATATACATAATTTATTCCAGACTCATGACAGTCCCAGGATGAGACAGAGGCCCGTCTCATTCCCCCATCGCTGCGCGGCCCATTTATGACTTTCGGACAGGCCGCAACGCGTGAATTACCACATCATATTCGGCGAGGACTTTGCGGATGAAGTTATTTCAAAAATTTGATCGATGTACTCGTGCGGTGAGGCATTCAATTCCGGGGAACAAGGAATTGAATCCTTGAAGTAAACAGGTCGTGGCGCACGTGCTTTAGACAATTGAAATATTGCCGACATGAGCAATATTTGCCTGATTTACATGGATGGCCTGGGTGGGGGACCAAAGGAGGATGCCAAAGGACACCGGATGACACCCACTGCTGTTCTCGGAGAGCTATCCTCCGCACGAAGGAATGTGTCGCAGTCGTCATATGTGTCAAAATGTCTGCTTATCGGGACGGATATGTGTACGGGTGTCCGAGAATGCGGTGTTTTGGGGGAGGAGGAAGGACCTCCTTTTTCATGGGACCCAGCACTTGTGCTGCTGACAGATTCAACGGGCGAATATCGAGCTGGTGTTCAGGATGTACATACATATATTATGTAACATACTATACATCGGGCAATAGACCCACTGCCTTAAAGTGTGTCATCGTGTGGAGTATCGTGGTTTTCATTGCTATACTTTATAGATATACTTTATTCTTATACTTTACCTCATTGTAAATTCGTAGTATATTGGTTGAGTTGTAGTTAGAGTA
This sequence comes from Drosophila ananassae, assembly GCF_017639315.1. Taxonomy (NCBI): domain Eukaryota; kingdom Metazoa; phylum Arthropoda; class Insecta; order Diptera; family Drosophilidae; genus Drosophila; species Drosophila ananassae. Next base: position 11,201,903 of record NC_057927.1, on the reverse strand, counting down.
GTAGTTATAGTAGAATAGTAGAAGATGTAAGTAGTTTTGTAGTTAGTATGGTTCCATATTTGTTTAAGTAGTACAGGCAGTAGAAGAAGTAGTTCGATAGTAGAGTAGAGTAGTAGAAGAAGTAGAAGTAGATAAAGAAGCATTTTAAAGAAAACATTTTTGGCAGAACTAAAAACTTTGAATGGAACGTTAGAAACAGTATACTTTAAACCAAATCAAATCAATCAAAAACCAATAATCTGTGGTCGTTTTAATGTCTTAAAAACACAACTTAATCGATAAAACAAACTCAAGGCAATGCTAACTATGCGCAGTTCGAATAAAAATGTTTCTCGAACTGGCACTGTGGTGTTCGAATAGAGGACGTGTTTTTTTGAATCCGTGTTTTTTGCGTCGAACCAGTTCAAATTTGCTGCCGAATCGAATAATGAATGAAAGCTCTTTTAGTTCGCATCTGTTGGATCGTAAAATGCAAAGTTTGCGGCACGCTGCACTCTGCACTCTGCGCCAAAAACTTTATCTGAACTGAATAGCTCTCGAATGTGAGTTCGGTTGGATATCTTTGAGATGCTTTCCAAATACTTGCGTATCTTTTAGGTGGCGTGCACTTGCAGCGTGGCAAACTGTGGAATTGTAAGATATTTGGAGGCATCTTTGCCAATTTCGAGTCATGACACTAATTTTGCGGCTGATGCTGAAGCAGAGACTGACTTTAATTTGAATTTGAAATTTTTTTTTTTCGCCACTATGGCGGCATGCCTGATACGGCTTCTAGGTGGGAATGAATGCCTAATGGGTGGGTGGGGTGGTTGATGCTACAATACTATGTAGTTGAAACGGCGTCAGCACCAACACTAAGTCAAACGAGATATAAGGATGCACGAAGTAAAATGTATAAATACGATAAGTTGAGAAAGTTGAGAAATTACCGCCTGCAGCATCTGTCGAGCGTGTTGTGGTCGGGGGGAGTAGAGGAAAAGTTCCATTAATATTTCAGTCTCTATTGGGATTAGTTGCGACGCTTGTGAATTGCGATTTGAGTTGCAAGTTGCGAGTGGAAAGTGGCGAGTTTGGATGTGAGTATATAATAAGCACTGCCACCACTGCGGATGAGTGTGAGCAATGGTGGGCATATAATAAGTGGCATAATCATAGAAGTTGGCTAAGAGAAAAAGTCGCTATGAGCTGGTTAAGTAGGGGGGTAGTAGGAGGGTTTCAATGCGGGCGCTATCCCTACAAAGTGGAGCTGGACCAGTGCCCGAATGGACAAATCCTGGCCAGTCACTTTGCAGAGGAGCAAGGATCTCGGGGTGCATGGACGGAGACGGAGGCGGATGCGAACGCGGTGGCTGGGTGTGGGCATGTTCATGGGCATGGACGTGGGTGTGGCATTCATGTAAATATACGAGAGTTCGAAATAAAGAGCAGAAAGACGGCGAGGGTTGGTAGAACAGGAAGAAATCGTAATAGAAGAAATTGAATTGTGTTTTCTGTATGTTTTTTATCGGGGAGATGGCAGCTGTTCATTGTGTGGCTTTTGTTGTTCGTGTTCTTGTTGTTTCTGTTGCTTTTGTTGTTGGAGTCTGTGTGTATGGCATTGTTGGGTACACTGCAGTGGGTGGCTGGTTGTAGGATGGGAGGGTCTGTTGGGTGGGTTCCGGGACTCGGAAAAGTCTGCAGATTGCTGTGCACTTGGGAGTCGTTTTTGTGTATTTGGGCTCGGTGTGTTTGTCAAGCTCTTATGTTTGTGTGTTTTACAATGAGGTAAAGTTCGGCTGTGAAGACATTGGAGGAATGAAAAAAATTCTTTATTTTTTTTTTGTTTTTTTTTTGTTTGCCTATTCGAGGGATACTTTCTTTGGAGGACGAGTCAGTGTAGCATGATCTATGAGTGTACTTAGCTTAAATAAATTACGATAACTCTGGATCTACGTTAGGAAGTTTGGTGTGTGTTGTTTTGGTTAAATCTGAGCAAGGATTAGATGATCTAGGAGCAATCGCGGACGCGAAAGGTTAAAATTAGCTTAGTTTCAAAGAGAGCTGAGCTCAAGTATCGGGTATTGATATTCGGGTTGGGAGTTGTGTGCGGGTGCATAGCTCGGGTCGATTATAATATGCGTTGTTGTATTAGAACTTAGGATTTTTCGATAAAATTGACTATGGTATTGGTTGTGCAATGCTAAGCTTAGGAAAAGAATATTTTTATATTAGATCATTAAAAGCCTTTCTTGCAGTTTCAATCTTGAACGGCAGCTGGGGTAACTATTCAAAAATTTCAATCAAGGTTCAGTCATGCTATTGCCAATAAAATAAAATCTCAATCCCCATTCAAAACTGAAACGGAATCGGTGAACTGTAAACAAAGTGTGCTTTTTTATAATGCTTCTTTACTATGGATATTTTTATTGTTACTAGATATTATTCATAGATGTTAGTTTGATGTATTATCTCTAAAATGTATGATCTAGTCGTGTTAGTAACTTACGCACAAAGGTTATGGAATAAATCAGAAGAGATTCTTGCACGAACGCTTACCTGAAAAGAAAGATATTATAAGTAATTATTGTATAGGATTAGTAAGAAGTTAATACCAAACAATTATTCGACAATAAAATACTTTTTCCCCTAGTTTTGAGCAATAAGTTATTGGTAAGCCCTTAACCCTTTAAGGACATAGTCTTTGAAACACTTCCCCGTACGCCCCCATGCAAGGCCAACAAATCTGTAAGCGGATACAACAAATCCATAACTTATCCTTACGTAAGACAGGCAATAGTAATAAAGGCTAACGCGAGCTCAAATAAATTGTCTGATTGCGAGCGCAATGGTTGACAATGGAAACGCATTAGCTGGCTTCATATCCTGCCAGCCAGCCCACTCCCATTTCACTCCCATTTCTCTCCCAGACCCTATCCTTCACCTCGAACTGTCCGGAATAGAGCCGCAATCTATAGCCGGGGAGTGCTAGAAGAAAACACGGTCTGTGTGATAATTGACAAGCGGAAACGGAGCTCAGAAATTGCTGAACAATCCTCCGTGCCTGCCAAGAAGTCACCCCGTCGGTGGCTTTTATGGACAAATTTTATTCCATTTTCACACAGCCGCACTTTTATGGCGAACTTTAAGAGGCCGCTTTCCCGCCTCATTGGGCGCCAAAAGTGGCAACCTCCGGGTTAAGAGTCCGAATCGAAAGAAATATCATGGTAAGATATTCTGGGAACTCAAACACGTATGAATATGCACTTATATGCGTACACTAAGTCCGCCACTAAGTAAGGATTATTTAATTCGGGTTTTTCGGGGTTTAGGGCCATGCTAATAGCGTTTCCGTGTACTCGCCTGCCAAACTTGACAGCCTAATGGCCGACTGTACTGTAGCCACAATCTGGGAGAGAGCCGAGCTGTCAGCCAGCTTCAGTTCCGGCTCGACTTTGGGGCAGGCAAGTGTGGCAAATTCAGCATCAATCTACACAATTAAGTGTATCAATTTTGCTGGAACCACTTCCCTGCGCATTCGTGCAGAATTTTTTCGTTTCGATAAGCGACTCGATGCTCTATGCTCGGTAATGTGCCTCCGAACGGCTGCATCCTTCTGCGAGGAGCAGTGAGGGATGGATTCTTCAATTCTTGGAGGGGCGCTTGCAGCTCGCTTGCAAATTGAACAGAAGGGGCTGCCACCGCGGCAGTCGTCTCGGTAAATATAGGAACATTATGTCACAGGAGGCTACCACCGCTACCATTTACATGGGGAGAGACATGGGATGATGGGACCTGGGAAACTAAGGAGGAAACCATGATGGGTTCGTTCGCATGTTGTCGGCTGATAAGCATTTTAACTTAAATATTCCCGCCCTCATCTGGGCTCCTTTCTGAAAGCATTCAATGATTTTCCGAGCGATTGCACAGCCGCTGATTAAACAGCAGTAGCAGCAGCGGCACCCACAATGGGAACCCAATGACATTACCTAATGCCTAGGCGGAGGAAGGGGCTGGTAGCTGGGAACTGGGAGATGGGGCCTGATATATATCTAAAAGCATTGGCCACTTTCATGTGTTTAATTTTATTTTGTGTTGCTGCGCAGCAGCTTGAGAGTGAATTATGTATGCCCCTGGGTCGTGGCAAGGACTACATATATTGATCGAATGCCAAAAATAAAATGCCCAGGGTTGATAGCTCGACTCGATACCGATACTGGGTGGGTGTGGGGCTTACCTTTAACGGCGCTTAATTGGTTTCCAACCATTTGTTTGGCTATGAAGGCCGCCATCTTTAAGCTTTAAGTCTCTTCACGGGCGTGGCACCTAGTGAGGTCCTTCTGGAGAGTCCTGCGGATCTTGCGGCACTGCACTCGCGCTCGGAGCTGACCTTTCCTGTAACCAAAGAGAAAAGGACAAATTAAAATGTCGTGTACGGCAGGATGGAAGGACGAAGAAGATTCGACAAGCTGCCCTGTCACCTGCCCGGTCCTGATACTTTAAGCCGCTTAGCTTAAATGCCTTTGGTCGGCGGCAGACTCCCCGAAGAGTCGGTTCGCTTTGGTCCTTGCTGAGACAGTTCTTTGCGAGTTCCCGACTCGTTTCAAGTCGACTCATCAATTGCAGCTGCGACTCTGGCCCGTGGTGGTGGTGTACCTAATTCGGGGAAATCTAATATCTCTGGCTCGGCCCTCTAGTACAATAATGCCATAATGAATGTGGGCTCGTAGCCCTCCGGCCGAAAATTTTCAATTTTATTAATGCCTCAGGCTGGTGGAAGCAGCATCAGCATCAGCTTCAGCAGCTCCGGTTACGGGCTCCGACTCCGAATTCGAATCCGGCTCCCTGGCCGTACATCCTCTTGCCGCCGGCCTTGCCTGTCTCTGTCTCTGGGTCTGTGTCTGGGTCTGTGTGCTTTGTATGTAACCATGTATTAATATTTGCGCAAATTGGGCTAACGAACTTAAGCTGAAGGCGGCGACTTGCTTTCCGACTATCTGCGCAAATTAAAACAACACCAGCAAACGAGCAACGAAATTAGATTGACATAAAAAGCATTTACGAGAAGGACGAGCCAGGACCAGAGTCCGTATTTTGTTGCTGACTTGTGCGCTGTGTCCTGCCTCCTGCCTCCTCATCCTGCCTCCATCCTCCAGCCCGCCCCCATTTTCGGTCTAAGCTAATGAATTAAGCTGATGCTGCAGAGCAGTCCTATTCGGCAGTCAGTCCTTTCGTCAGTCACCACTGGGCAGACAGTTGAATTGTTTATTGGCCAGAGCATTTACATTTTGGAAAATTCACTTTAATCTTCATCCAGGCCGAGAAAATTAGGCAAGCAAACGGGTTTTCTACGCTCCGGCAGGAAAACTCGGGCAGGAAGAGCATGCCTGACTTAATATATGTAAATAGAAGCGAAAATTTATGGCATTCGTGCTTAGAATTTTATGGTCAGGTGGGCCAAGGTGTGGTCCCCAACAGTCCGCCCCATAACAGCCCCAACAAGAACAAGATCCGTTCGTCCCCTATCCGCTTTCCCGCTATCCCTTATCCCCTTTACAAACAAACGCCGCTCGGCTGTGGCCTGGCTATCCAATTACGTTTGAAGTTTTCTAATACGGGAACCAGTATGAAAGCCAAAGCCAATAAACACGCAAATAAGCTGCGTTCGGTTCGGTATAGTATTGTTGCCTGACTCCAACCTGACCATATATACCCCTTCCGTACTCACATTCCTGCCAGGGTCAGGAATAGGGTCAGTGAGTGCGCTACAAAGCAGGCTAAGTAAAAATATCAAGTATACGCCGTGTTGGCTTTAACCTGGAAAACTTATCGTCGTGCAGGAAGGTCCCCCAAAAAGAAATCTTTTAGCTTTTTAGGAATTTCAAAGATTTATAATGGGACCGCAGCTTTGAGCGCGTCAAAATGTGCAAAAAAATGTGCAAGCTGCGAGAAAGTTTGGAAAAACATTTAACGTGAAATGCGTAAAAGTTTGGAGCATACTTGTCGCATTCTTTGGACACTTTCCTGATAGGTTTAGGGTCTCAGGTTCAGACCTCAGGCCTGGAACTCACTTACCTGGTCTCCGTTCAGCAAATATTCCGTTTTCAGATGGCCACCGATGGCTGTGTGTGAGTGGGCTGGGCTTGGGCTTGGGCTTGGGCTGTCAGTGTTTTTGTTGTTGAAGTAGCAAAGTTGGAGAAATGGCTGGCGTTGAAGTGTTTTTGTTTTAAAGAAATCCGCAGAGGAGAGCGAGCATTAGACGGACAGGGTTTCTGGAATGGCAAAGAGCAGAGGCAGAAGACTCATGAGAACCGTATCGATTGCAGATGATATCGTGCATGATAGATATATTCTGTTCGTCGCCCCGATAACTAAACTCCTATGGCGCTTAATTTAAAAATATGGCACCCATACACGCTTCCTCTAACGCTACCGCTACCGTTAACGTTACCCTCTTCCCCAAGAGGCGCATTGTGTTACTGTTATTTGTTATTGTGCTTGTGTTGTGTTCGGTTGTGTTGTTGTGTTGTTTTGTCGCTTGCTTTGTTGCTTTTATCGATATTTCTTTATTAGGGTTTCTTTTATGGGAGCGTGCACGTAAGTGCCCATTATGCCAGTGGAGGGAGGCCTAAGGTGGAACGGGGGGGTCGCAAACAAACAAAAATTTTACGTAACACGAGCAGCAAACAAATTCGATTGAGTGTTGTTGGGCCCCCGATAGCTTATATGCATCTTTCAGAACGTCGAAGTTTTTTTGACCGAATTTCTTTTTTTTTTTTTTCGCACCGATTACATAAAGCACTCAGTTAACTGGTCGCGTAATTGAATTAGCTCGACAGATTCTGGTGCTTATAATTAAATTAGATTTCCATTTGGCTGCTCAGAGAGACCAGCGGGCGCCCATTGCGTCTCGGACTGGGGTTTGATGTTTCCGTTTTTAACCAGTTTTTTCTGTTTGAATAACCATAAGGAGGCGAATATGCATAGAGACCGTTATGTACACGTATACTCGCTCAACTCCGCACTCGCTTTCCACTGTATGTATGTGTGTGTGTGTGCGTGTCTGTTTGTGAGTGTGTAGGGCCCAGTGTGTGTGTGTGTATGTGTGCTTAATACTTTTTGGTTTTCCACTTTACACCTAGGCCGTCGCCATGTTTCATTCGGCGCTTCTTACTTCATGCTATGTTCGCACTCTTCTGGACGCCACTGCCGAGTTCCCTACATTGAAAACTTGGGGCTCGACTGGGGGCTGCTGCGGCGCATACAGCGGCAGCGACGGCGACGGCAACGGTAGCGCCAACCGACGCCGGCAGCGGCAGCAACCGCCATCGGCCCCCCCAACGCCCCTAAAATCCAATAAAGAATCCACGAAGCTTGCCCCAGCTGGCCTGGGTTTGAGTGCTTTTTACCGTTTTCTGAGTGAAAACGAGCAGCAAAAAGCGAGTCAACTCTTGCCGCCCTGCTTTCTCCCACAATGGCAGATGGAATTTCCACTCGAGCCGCTAAAAGCTGAACGGACATGACGCTCTGCCTTTATGTAATGCCAGTTGGCTTTCTGCCTTTCGGTTCCACTAATAATCTATTTTTTCGCTGCTACTTTTTGTCTATTACATAATTTGGCTCCCCTCGTCATCGCCGCTGCGGCTTCAATTATTCTCGCGACTCACTCGCTGGCTCCCACTCCCTCTCTCCTTTTCTCCTTTCGTCCCTGGTAGACGTACTCGAGCACTCGAGGACCCGAGCCTCTCTCTTTCTCCCTATCTTGACTTTTTGACTTTGAAATCCAGCAGCGATGTATTGCCTACTTCTGTGGGCCGACGCCTGCGCCTTGCCAATATGACGATATTGATTCGTATTCGGATTCAGACTCGGATTGGGATTCGGATGATTCGGGTCTTGTGATTTTTTCAAAAGGCCAAACGCTGCTGATAACGCTCCAGCCGCCTGAGCCTGTTATCGCCTTTGTTCCATTGCTAACGAGTTGTGGAAGCCGTTACCCTTCACCCTCCTGCATCACCCCAACCCCCACGACTATCAGTCGCATCCGCTATCTGCCGCCCTGTCCTTTGTTCGCATGTCAGTTGCCATTTCGGTGTGGTGTATGAGTTTGCATATGTAGTGGCGGGCAGCCACAGCTCAGGAAGCCCGCAGCTTGAAAGAAGGAAATTGGCAAGTTCTGGCCACGTCCGCCGGCGGCCTGAGCGCGGCACTTGGCTTGGCCGTGGCAACTGCAACAGAGGCTAGAGCAGAGCTCCAGATTTCTAATTAGTGATATACAAGTCCTTCCTCGCCAAAGGCCACTGGACAAGTCTTCACTGGATTGTTTTCCACTCAATCAATTATAGTTTTCGCAGCGGACAGGGCTGGCAGCACGTCCGCCCCCCTTTTCAGGATATGTCTCCACTCTGGTTTATATACCAATCAATTATATTTCAGCCAGCGAGAGCTGCAGTGTGCGATTTAACTTTTTCGCCACAAATTGCTTATTACTTCTGGCTTGGCTTGGCTTGGCTCCCTGCTTAAGTCACGTCACGTCCTGGTCTCCAGGGCATTGCAGTCCACTTTGCTGACGGCTGATGGGTGGCAGATGGCAGCTGATGGGGTGGTGGGGTTGGCATTTTTTTTTTTTTCGCCCTTAAGAGGCTAGGACGAGGAGGAGTGTGGGTGTTGGGGTACGGAGTCTACCCGGAGACAGAGTGTCTTTGATGGCACAAAGAAAGTGTGATTGCGAGTTCCAATCCACTGACGCTGGCGCCCTTACCTATAACCGTCGAAGGCACAGTTAAACTACAAATATTCCGTGTATTTCCCACTTGGCGCACTCGCGCGGCACAACAGCGACATTACACTGACTGAGAGCTCCACGACGACGTATACATACCGAAAAAGTTGTCGCTGCCGCCGTCGCTGCCCCAGAATCTGGCTCTGCCACTGCCACTGCCACAGTCGTTGCTTTTGGCCGAAAACTACACGAAATTGCCGAAAAAGGACGAAACGGGGAATATGCCAAAATGTAGGCAATGTAAAATGTTTTAGCCATGCGAGAGAGACAGAGAGAGAGAGAGAGAGGGCGAGGAAGAGGGCAAGGGAGATGAAGAGAGCCCGAGCCAGAGCACCCTCTCTCTTGCTTTCCCGAGCTCTTCCGCTTCTGCTTCTGTCAGTTTTGACAGCTGACCCCCAAAACAAGCGAAAGCTTGTAGGCCGAAAGCTCCCAGCTAATAACAAACTTTCCCCCCGCACCGCCACACCGGGCTAAAAGGGGCATAGAAGAACATCCATATGCTTACATAAGCCTAGCAGCTTCCGTGGTCCGATAAACAAATTGCTTTATGGCCAGATTCGGATACGGAACCGGTGACAGGTTAGCGTTCGCTAATTTCTGTTGGGGGTGCCGTGTGTGGGTGCGTTGGCGCATTTATGGCGACGTTCCGCCAAACAACGACGCACCAGCCGGAAGATGTCGAGTGTAAGCGGGGCGCTGATAACGTCGACTTGTTTACCTGAGCCTCCAGGATATGTCTCCCTTCCTGCCAGGCGTAGGCGTGCAGGCTCCGCCCCGCCATGGCACCATGTTTGGGACACAAATTCCTGAGGGTGTGTGCGTGCGAGGGACGTATAAGTAATTTATATAAATTATTTAATTAAGCCATACACGTCATCATGCGGTGGCGGGGCCCATTACTTTGATTAGAATCAAACCCATTTTACTTTATGCCACCTGTTATGGTATGTTCGGCTTCTTGGGCTCAATCCTCCCGGCCTCATCATCCTTTCTGTCGTTTCCCTCCATCCGCCATCCTCCATCCCGGAGTATGGCGCACTTCATCCTCTATTGGCTTTGTTATGGTCTTTTTTTGGGCCTGTCTCTTGCCATTTCGCCTTTTTTCCCGTCATCGGTCGACGCGTCGAAAGGCAAATTGGGCACATTTGGCGCTTGGCTGCCGTTTTCAGCTTATTTCGACTCTAATGATAGCCGCGAGACTACCCGCTCCGTTCGCCTGGAGATTTTCTCCGGAGCTGTAAACAAGAATGTGTCGTTACATCATGCAGAGGACGCCTACGCTGCCAAGTCCTATGGGGCCAATTGGTAACAATTTGTTAAAATTGTACAGCGAAAGGCTATAAGGCTGAAAATTCGTTTTTCAAAAATAAAACCAAGCCTATCTGCAGATAATCTTTACGTCTATAAAAGGTGTTTCAAGGGAAACATCAGTATCTTATTCATAAAAACATACGGAAAGAGAAACTTTTCATGTCCAACTTTCTTTAAGCTCTCCAAGTATCATATAACTCGTAAAACACTTAAAACTGTCTCCAAAAGTAAATGCAATTACACATTAAATGGCTAGTTAGTTGCACTAACTTTTTCGTTTAAGTTGAGACTACAGAAGTTGTGTAACAGAACCCATCTACAGAATCAAATTAATAAGTTCCGTGTCACTGAAATAATGAAGGCTGCTTCAGCTCCCACCTCCAGGGGCACTTGCGGTCGTTTTCAATCAATGAGGATTCATCAGCAGCCGCTGCAAAGATGACAACTGAACTTCTCTTCACTTCAGCCGCAGACAATGTCATTTTGGCCCGCAAAAGCACAAACCCAAACCCAATCCCCAAGCCCAAGCTGCCGGATTGAAAACGAAAAGTACAGAGTGAGGGAGGACTTAAGCTGAGGAATGGGATGAGATGGCATGGGATGGGGGCGTATGACTGGCAGAGTGGCTTAATTTAAAACGGTTTCATGTTGTGATTTTGACAAATGATAATTTTTTGCATGTATATGTGTCGGCTGTCGGTCGTTGGTGGTCAGGCTTTGTGTTTGACATGTCAGTGGAGCCCCGGCTGGCGCAGAGATACTCGAAATCGTATCTCCTCCACAGCTCCATGGGGGCGATAATGAGCTGGCACAATGTTCCGGACAGATAAATTCCAGGGCACCGGAAAAATATTCCGAATCATCGCCGGCTCGACCGTCATATCGCCGGGACTTTGTCAAAGGGTCGTTAAGTAAGTAACACCAACGCAGGACGGGGCGAAAAAGTTTCAGTTTCTTTCGGGTACATTAAAAACTATGTAAGCCCACCAGTTGAGGGCTGGTTGGGCAGTTGGGCAATATCAGCACATCCGGGCGAACAAAAGGGAGTCGCCTGTCGGGGACAGCAACCGGGCAATCAGGATTCAACAGCCCACAACCGCACACAGCGGCATTGCACCAATTTATTGACTTAACAGCAAAAAATATCAAAATCCACTTCCACAGCTTTAGCTTTGGCTTTTGGTGTTGCCATGGTCGTTGCCATGGGTGCTGCTTTTTCTATTACCGGGCTCAGAGCGGAAGCAGGACTTTGCGGGCATCTGACCAGAAGCAATAGGGCGAGGAAATTGGCTAAATGTGTATGAACGGCAAGCAGCATGGATGAAAGTGCTCCGGACAATCGACGGATTCCCAATGAACTAGAACAAAGTGACAGTGAGTTAGAAATTGAATTGGAACAGCCTCTGAAAGCCGATCCAGAGCTATCAAATGGCACCGAATTGGCCTGGCCTAATTTCGAGGCTCGCATATTAAAGTCCACGGTCAACAGCGTCACTCTCGAGTGGACGCCCCTGGAATGTGCCCTGGTCTACAGTATCGAGAAGTACCATAAAAGACGTTCCTGGCAGCAGGTGGAGTGGAGCTCCAGCTCTCCCGTGGAGGTGACCAACTTGGAGGAAAACTTTGTATATCGACTGCGTATCAAAGCCCTGCGACTCGCTGAGGATGCAGGAAGCTACGTGGCGATGGCTATATCTCCTGATGTTATTGTAAATATTTTAGATTATAATTAAATATAATAGTAGCTAACAAAATTAACAAAATATTATTAAAGGCTTCCACAGTGGCCGCCCAACCTTCCACCAACTGCCTGAGTCGCGCTATCAGGAAGGGCCAGCAGTTCCTGGTCAAGCGGATGCTGCGCCGACGACCGAGTCTGATTGAATATCCGGCCCCCAACGGATTCCTGCCGCTGGCCAATGCCATCATCCAGGGAGAGATGTGCATCATCGATGTTCTGCTCTCCGCCGGCTGTAGTGTGCACCTCGGCAATCCGGGCAATGGTCGCACCCCACTCCATGTCGGTAAGGGCATCACGCTCATGCTCCACAATGACCAAAGGGATCTATTTCCGTTCCAGCTAGCCTTCTACTACGGACACTTGCCGTCGGCTCGCATCCTGTTGAACAAGAAGGCCAACCTGGAGGCGATGGACAGTAATGGCATGACACCCGCGCACTGCGCCGTGGACGCTAATCAGCTAGCGATGGTGAACTTTGCCCTCGAGTCTGGCGCCGAGGTGGAGGCCAGGGACTCCTGCGGGTGGACCCTCCTCATGCGAGCGGGTAAGAACCACGGAAGGGGCGAAAGGAGCTCTGCTCAAACGGAATTTTAACTTGTTTTTCGGGTTCAGTGGTTATGGACGCAGACCTGGAGCTCATCAAACTGCTGGTTACCCACGGCGCAGACCTGGCGGCTCTGGATGGCGTTGGAAACTCTTGCATCGACTTGGCAAAACTCTACCACAGGCCAGAAGCGGAGGATTACTTTGAGAGGGTGCTAAAGTTTAGGCTGGAAAAGACTGCTGCTGCGACCGCAGACGCGGTCACAAAGGAACAAATTCAAAATGCCACTGAAAAGGATTTCCCCGGCGGTAAGGAAGGACAATAAGAGGGCTTTAATGGGTGGCCGCGTCTGAATGCGAGGGATTCGAGGAATTTTATTTTTCCGTCGCTTCAAGCTTAAATACTTTTTGGGAAGCTCAGTTAAGAACGTGCCACGCCCCATGGAGGTTAGGGGGTGGATAATGAGCATGTAAATGGCTTGGCATTTTCACATTTTCCTGCGAAAAAACGAAACAGAAATTTGAAATGCCTTAACTTCAGAGACTCTTTAGAATATGCTTTATATAATCATCAAAGTAATTCAGACATAAGATTTAGTCTATACTATATATATACTGTATTGTGGTTAAAAAAATTTTCGTTTTCAACTGGAAAAAAGAATAAAGTCGAGTTTTACACGCAATGCATGGGGGTCTCGGTCTGAAATCCGCAGGAATATATGTTGAAGAAGTCCGGATTCTGGTTGAGTCCGAGGTAGAAGACGTGCTCGGCCAAGTCCTTGCCAAACTCACAGAAGTTCTGGGCGTAGAGAGTGAAGAAGAGACGCCTGTTGTTGAGGTGATACTTCTGGAGAATGGCGTTCTCCTGGTCGTAGATCTCCTGGTTCTGCGGCTTCGATACGATCCACGTCGTGTAGTCCCGCCAGGCGTTGCGGAAGCTCTTCAGATAGATCACGGCCAGCATCCGAGCCTCGTCCAGGACGTTGACGAACTGCGGCAGCTTCAGGCACTCCACCTCCTCCCGGAATCGCGTAAAGTCCCTTTGCCGCTCTGTACTGTTGAAGAGCGTCATGTAGAGGTGGACGGTGAAGGTGGAGTAGTAGTAGGACATTGGCTTGTTGCGGCTCTGGTGGAGATACAGGCTCCAGTCGAGCATGGTGCGCTGCACGCCCAGCTCATAGGTGGAGTTCAGCTTCCTGTGCTGCTCCAGGTTACGGAGGTTGTGCTCGTAGCTCTCCCGGTAGATGCGCAGGGAGCGGTACTCGCGGTTGAGATCTGTAACAGAGGCAGGCAGAGATGGTCGAGGTGGCAACGCCGAAAAATATCGATAGGGGTAAAGTTACAGGAGTTGGCAGCCCAGCGACAGGGGGGATCATGTACGATCGAACCGGTGTGAGGTAGGTCCGAATGGCGGCGTGAAGCTTGCGTTCTTTTCCACGTGAACCGGCGACACCGAAGGTATTCGAGGCGATATTGAGGAAAACAAAAAGACAGCAACGGTGCGAAGCGGACTCGAAGGAACACGGACCCGAGAATACAGACTCCGAATCTGGAGCACGGCGATCCGCAGCGAAGAGCGTCGGTTGGGCACAAAGCGAGACAGTTTTAGTGGCAGAGCTCGGGAATAACCCGCTTAGGTGAGTGTAGCTTGGTTAGTGAGGTTAGGTGGAAATTTTGATGGTGTTTTGCTTAGGAACTCGGCGAATATCAAGGCTGAGTGGGCGTATTGGTGTGCTCCACGGGCAGTGAAACTTGGAGTAGCTGTCTCCGTGGGCCCCAGCGAAAGCGAGGAGAAGGAGGGCGGCACGTGCCCGGCACAAGCGCGGCGGGAGCTGCGCCGCATTAGGAAGCGCGCAGGAGCAACCGAAGGAGCGAAAAGAAGGAACCAAAGAGGCGATCCCAGCGACGCAGGCGGTTTTGACCTAACCCTCGGAGAGGACTTCGGGCAACCGCGTGCTCTGAAAGAGGAGTTTCTAGAAAGAGCCGGCGCAAGTGCGCCCGAATACGGAGCATAGGAGCTGGCAGAGCTATAGAGGAGAAAGCAGACTTCGTGGTGAAATTGCCGTAGACTGTTGTTGCTGCCCGCAATCCACTCGCGTTCGGCGATTGCTCCGAAGTAGAAGGCAGATCCAGGAGCAGGCGATGACGTAGAGACTCTTTCCTTGTTAGTCTTAAGAATATCGGGAAGCATCTGGCGACCCTTAAATTTTGTACCACTCCCCTACAGGTGGCATGAGGAAAGCGCTTTCATCATCGCAACAACAGGACGAAGTGGTGAGTGAGAAAACATAGTTAAATTTCCCCGAGGTAGAATCATTCGTTGCCGTCTGCATCCTTTGGAGAATCCCAAGCTCGGGCATGATCCACGCGTTGAGTCTACAGCGGTAGTCTGAATCAGTATAAGCAAATAAGTCATCTCGTCGCTCCCAAGCTCAGGGGCCGGAACCCCGATTCCATCCCACGTCCCTCACGCGAATTTTCTCACGCGGGCGTGCAGGTTAGCGGGTGTGAAGACATCCAACCTTCTCTTTACGGGTTTTATTGCCAAATTGTTGCAATTAAGATTCTCTAATGTTTGAATATTGAAGTTTCGCTGTAATTTAGTTCCTATGCCTCAGATTTAAGAGATTTTGATTGAAGTTTTGTTGTAATTTAGTACCTATACCCTAGTTTTAAGAGATATCGAATGAAGTTTAGCAGTTAGGTTAAGATTGTAAGGTTAGGAGTTAAGGGTGGATTAGAATGTGGATTAGAAGTAATAAAATGTTTATAATGTGCTAAGAAAGTACAGCCGAGTCTGATTTGCAGCCGCCATGCCGTCACCTGATCGATCCAGGGGGCTACCTTGGACCGCTTGCGGGCCGAAAGTTTTTGAGAGAGTGGATTGGTAAGCCTGCGCTGTTCGACAGGCGAGGCACGCGTTCGATCAAATTCGAGATTCTATGATGGACAGCAGGGATCCTGTAGGGAGAGAGAGGAGTTTTAGAGGGACCCACCCACTAGCCGACGAGGTCTAGGCCGGCGACAGCGTGCACCTCCCGTCTCACCCGAATTTGTCAGTACAGGATTCTCGCGCCATGACTGTTCGTTACAGTTATAATTATTTTTAATAATTCCTCATAGATTTTCTGGCGCCCAACTTAGTGGCCATGTGGTTTAGGAGATGGCTAACAGCAACCATGTAGTGCAAAGATATTGAGTATATACTTTTTTCGGCTGGTTACAATGGCATGGCATTAACCACGACCAAAACATTCAGGATCTAAGAGTAACATCGCTTGGAATGCTACTTCGAAAGAAAGCAGAGTAGACCACGATGCTTCAGCAGCCTCACAGGCTAGGGGTAGTTTGGTGAATCCGGATTTGCGCTTTGGAATATAGGCGAGCAGAGGAATCGTCTAGCCACGCGAAACGGACACAGACGTCTTCTAGTAACGCATAGACGGGAAAGCGGGCTGAACAGGTGTTCGGAAATGCAGACTCGTTGAGTTCTGACCACGCCTTAAGAAAGCAGCGGACCCCGTCATTCCCCAAAGGAGGAGTCGGACGCTTGGAATTTATCGGCAAAAGTAGCAGGTAACCACGTCCGAAGCATTGACCTCGCAGGGCCTGGGAGTCAGCAGGACTGGCGAGGGAAGAGTAGAGGGGTTTTCTTTTTGTCGGTTCTCTTGAACGAAGTGGTTGGAACCTAGGATCAGGAAGAAGAAAAAACAGTGAGGTGGCGCATTGGCGGTGCACAGATCAGACAGAGGCATAGTTTGATTATAGTCTACAGGAATACAATTTTCGTTAGCGAAATAAGTGTTAGTTTTTCAGAATTATCGGAAATAGAGATATCATAATGAACCCAGCAGAGTCAGAGAAGGGGGCAGCGACACCCCAAAAGGTGCCAATATGCATGTTATGCAACAAAGAGATGGCAACAGGCAGGGCCAGAACCAAATGTGGGCATGAGTTCCATAAGTCATGCATAACTACTCACGCGAAAACCAAAGCTTCTTGTCCAACTTGCAAGGTTGTTTGTTTTGAGAAGCCTCAAACGGCGAGCGAAATGTCTTCGGCAGGCACAAGCCAGCAATTGCGTAGGGCGGATTCACCGGGGGCCGCAAGCCAAGGAGGTTCTCAAGCAGAGTCCCTAGGTAGTACGGCAGAAATGAGCTCAATGGTGTCTCAGTCGGTGCAAGCCATGCAGTCAACTTTGTTAGAACAACTATCAACTCAGATGGAGAGATTGTTTCAGCAAAGAGCCGAAAGGGAAGCTGAAGAAAGAGATTACCGGATGGCAGGGCGAAATGAATATCCTAGCGAACTCTCGGATAATGAGAGAAGGATTCGAGACCAAGGGGATATTCTTAGGGGCGACACGAGACAGCAAGGAGCAGCAAGCTCGACATATCGGCCCGACAAGGTAGGACATATTCTAAATAGCTGGAAGATCAGGTTTAGCGGAAGTCCAGATGGCATGACTGTAGACAACTTTATCTATCGAGTGGAGGCTCTAACCCACCAAACACTAGATAGCGACTTCTCGGCACTCTGCGGAAGTGCAAGTCTCCTATTCGATGGCAAGGCCGGGGAGTTTTATTGGCGCTTCCACAAAGCGAATAGAGGCATGAGATGGGGCGAATTGTGCGACGCTCTCAGGAACCATTTCCGCGATAGTCGGTCGGATGTGGACATACGCGAGTCTATTAGGGATAGAAAGCAACGCGAGAAGGAAGACTTCGACACGTTCTACGACGCAATAGAGCAATTAATGGACGGGCTGGGAACGCCCCTTAGCGAGACCACGATAGTGGAAGTTGTGAGGAGAAACCTGAGGCCCGAAATACGACATGAATTGCTGAATGTCACGATTCGATCGATCAGTCAATTAAGAGAAGTCTGTAAGCGTCGCGAAAGGTTCTTGCAGGAAATACGGCGCGAAAGCAGCTTTTGCAAGCCCAGCTATCCGAAGAAGTCGAACGGTGAGGGGTTTAGACGAGAGGATAGAGGTCAACATAGGAGCTATCCGGCTGCAAAAGTGGTAGCGGAAGTAAATGAGGGAATGGAATTGGAGGACGCGAGTGAGTTTTCGACCGATGAGGACTTGGACATCGAGGCGGTGGCTCTCATTTGTTGGAATTGTAGAAAGGAGGGGCACAGATATCAGGACTGTGCTGGAAAACGCAAGGTGTTTTGTTTCGGGTGCGGAGCACCTAATGTTTATAAACCGTCTTGTGCGAATTGTATAAAAAACGGGAGAGTGAACGCGCAAGACCGTCCAGCTCAGCGTGTTCAATTAGGACAGGGCAAGGACAAGTAGATCTAATAAAGGTAGCGATAAGAAAAACAGATTTAGATAGAGAAGAAAATGAAGTAATAGGAAGTAAGAAGCTGGAAGTTAATCAGAAAAGAAAATCTAGAAATACGAATAGGTTAAAATGTTATTGGCGTTCGTTGAGGAAGATCGAGACGATCAGGTATAAGGGTTCGGATAAGCGTCCGTTTGCGGAAGTCTATCTCCTAGGAGAGAAAGTCCTAGGGTTGCTGGACACAGGAGCTGCAGTCAGCTGTTTGGGAGGTAGATTGGCAGAGAGATTTATCAAGAGCGGAGCGGAGTTCGATCGCAAAGGAACATTTGTAAATACAGCCGATGGACAACAACAGCAAGTGATAGGGCAGGTGACAACCGAGATCAGATTCAAGGACCAATGTAGAAGTCAAAATCTGTACTTGGTTCCTACACTTAGGCAGGATTTGTATTTGGGCATCGACTTTTGGAACAGCTTTGAGCTTCTGCCGACAGAGTTCCAAGTTAGCGAGGTGTCAGTTTGTCACGAGTTGACGATAGCACAGCAAGCTAGGCTAAGGGAAGTAGTAGAGCAATTCCCGTCTTTTGCCAAGTTAGGTCTAGGTAAGACGCATCTAATCAGCCACAGCATCGAGGTGGGGAAGGCTAAAGCAGTAAAGCAGAGACATTTTCCCGTCTCCCCAGCGGTGGAGAGACTGTTATATGGGGAGGTTGAAAGGATGTTGAAGTTAGGAGTAATCGAGGAATCCGAGAGCGCTTGGTCGTCGCCAGTGGTGTTAGTCCAAAAGCCAGGGAAGGTTCGACTGTGTTTGGATTGCAGAAAGGTGAACAGCTTCACGCAGGGAGATGCATATCCTTTACCACAGATCGACGCGATTCTAAGCCGGCTTCCAAAGGCAGTTTACATCTCTAGTTTGGATCTAAAGGACGCCTATTGGCAGATTCCTTTGGACACCGCTTCGCGGGACAAGACAGCTTTCACAGTACCAGGCAAGCCGTTGTATCAGTTCACTGTGATGCCGTTCGGATTGTCCAACGCATCACAGACGATGACGCGGCTCATGGATAAAGTCATTCCGGCCTCTCTGCGAAACGAAGTTTTCGTCTATTTGGATGACTTATTAGTCGTTTCAGATTCCTTTGAGGCGCATATGTCAGTCCTAACGACGGTGGCTGAGCACATCCGACAGGCAGGGCTTACATTAAACGTCGAGAAAAGTCATTTCTGCGTACGATCGGTTAGGTATCTGGGTCACGTGATTGGTGAAGGAGTCATCAGAACAGACCCGGAAAAGATATCAGCCATGGTGGAATACCCAATCCCACGTACTCTGAAGGCATTGCGGAGTTTTCTGGGGATGACTGGGTGGTATAGTAAATTTATAAGCAACTATGCGGACATAGCGGCTCCACTGACAGATCTAGTGAGACCTAAGTGCAGGTTTACGATGACGCAGGCGGGGATCGAGGCGTTCACAAAGTTGAAGGAAGCAATGTGCCAAGCCCCAGTGCTACACAGTCCTGATTTTGAGAAGCCATTTTTCATCCATTGCGATGCGAGTAGTCATGGTATAGGGGGGGTGCTCGTCCAGAAAACAGAGGGAGATAAAGGAGACGAGTATCCTATAGCCTTCGTCTCAAGGAAGTTGAGCAAGGCTCAAAAAAACTACTCCGTCACGGAACAAGAGTGTCTGGCGGCGATTGTCTGCATCAACCGTTTTAGACCGTATGTCGAAGGGCATAGATTCACCGTGGTTACGGATCATGCGTCGCTGCAGTGGCTCATGTCACAGCCCGATTTAAGATCACGTCTGGGACGGTGGGCAGCCAAGTTGCAAGCTTATAAGTTCAAGTTTGAACATAGGAAAGGGAAGCTGCACGCGGTTCCGGATGCGCTATCTAGGGTTTTCGAAGGCGACGGCGAAGAGATCGAAGTGTCAGGCTTAGATGTAGACTATGAGTCTCCGTGTTTCGAGAGCAGAGATTATAGGACGTTGGCGGAGACGGTGGAAGCCAATAAGGACGTGACTCCGGATTTGAAAGTCATGGACGGAAAGGTTTTTCGGAGGGCAAAGCTGGTTCAGGAAGAGGGCTTGGTTGACCAATTCGCGTGGAAGCTATGGCTACCCAAGGAAGTGATTCCGGAAGTCTTGAAGGAGGCGCATGACAGTCCAATGGCCGCACACGGGGGTTTCAATAAAACGCTGGAGAGGATTCGGCGTATGTATTATTGGCCGAATTTGGTGGATGATGTAAGAGACTATGTCCGCAGGTGTGAGGTGTGTAAGGAAACGAAAGCACCCAACCGCGTTACGAGACCCACGATGGGCAGAGTAGGCGATTCTCAGAGATTTTTCCAGAGGATTTATGTTGATTTTCTGGGACCATACCCGAGGTCACGGTCAGGAAATGTGGGCATATTCATTGTGTTAGATCACCACACCAAGTTCGTTTTTCTGAAGGCGGTGAAGAAGTTGTCGGCTGATATAGTGGTCAAGTATATGAAGCAGGAGCTGTTCCATATGTTTGGCGTGCCGGAGACGGTAGTGTCGGACAATGGGACGCAATTCAAAGGGGAGGCGTTTAGAGGTTTGATGCGGGAGAACCGAGTAATGCAGGTCTTCACAGCGGTACATTCGCCGCAGGCGAACGCGTCAGAGCGGGTGAACAGATCCGTGATAGCAGCGATTCGGTCCTACGTGAAAACAGATCAGAAGAACTGGGATGAGCAGCTTAGCGAAATTTGTTGCGCCCTGAGGACAGCTGTTCATTCGGGAACAGGAGCTTCTCCGTACTACCTAGTTTTTGGACAGCAGTTTATGGGTTCCGGAGGCTCGTACAAGCTGTTGAGGGCATTAGGTCTGCTGGAGGATAGGAGTGTTTTGCTCTCGAGGGAGGATTCCATGGACATAGCTCGTAAGCAAGCTCAGAAGGCTTTGGAGATGCAGGGCGGAAGGAACGAGAGGCGGTACAATACACGTGCGAGGGACATTGAGTTTCAGAATGGGCAAGAGGTCTTCCGTAGGAATTTTAAGCAGAGTAACTTTGCAACTGGGTATAGTGCCAAACTCGGTCCTAAGTATGTCAAAGCTAGGATAAGAAAGAGGACCGGCAAGGCGACCTATGAGGTAGAGGATAGGCAAGGACGATTGGTTGGAGTGTACCATGCGAAGGACTTACGGCAGTGAATCCTGCCTCTGTGTTTGAGCTGTGTAGGATCCATGGCGATCCTAAGCCAGCTCTTGAGAGGGGGCTATTCTGTAACAGAGGCAGGCAGAGATGGTCGAGGTGGCAACGCCGAAAAATATCGATAGGGGTAAAGTTACAGGAGTTGGCAGCCCAGCGACAGGGGGGATCATGTACGATCGAACCGGTGTGAGGTAGGTCCGAATGGCGGCGTGAAGCTTGCGTTCTTTTCCACGTGAACCGGCGACACCGAAGGTATTCGAGGCGATATTGAGGAAAACAAAAAGACAGCAACGGTGCGAAGCGGACTCGAAGGAACACGGACCCGAGAATACAGACTCCGAATCTGGAGCACGGCGATCCGCAGCGAAGAGCGTCGGTTGGGCACAAAGCGAGACAGTTTTAGTGGCAGAGCTCGGGAATAACCCGCTTAGGTGAGTGTAGCTTGGTTAGTGAGGTTAGGTGGAAATTTTGATGGTGTTTTGCTTAGGAACTCGGCGAATATCAAGGCTGAGTGGGCGTATTGGTGTGCTCCACGGGCAGTGAAACTTGGAGTAGCTGTCTCCGTGGGCCCCAGCGAAAGCGAGGAGAAGGAGGGCGGCACGTGCCCGGCACAAGCGCGGCGGGAGCTGCGCCGCATTAGGAAGCGCGCAGGAGCAACCGAAGGAGCGAAAAGAAGGAACCAAAGAGGCGATCCCAGCGACGCAGGCGGTTTTGACCTAACCCTCGGAGAGGACTTCGGGCAACCGCGTGCTCTGAAAGAGGAGTTTCTAGAAAGAGCCGGCGCAAGTGCGCCCGAATACGGAGCATAGGAGCTGGCAGAGCTATAGAGGAGAAAGCAGACTTCGTGGTGAAATTGCCGTAGACTGTTGTTGCTGCCCGCAATCCACTCGCGTTCGGCGATTGCTCCGAAGTAGAAGGCAGATCCAGGAGCAGGCGATGACGTAGAGACTCTTTCCTTGTTAGTCTTAAGAATATCGGGAAGCATCTGGCGACCCTTAAATTTTGTACCACTCCCCTACAGGTGGCATGAGGAAAGCGCTTTCATCATCGCAACAACAGGACGAAGTGGTGAGTGAGAAAACATAGTTAAATTTCCCCGAGGTAGAATCATTCGTTGCCGTCTGCATCCTTTGGAGAATCCCAAGCTCGGGCATGATCCACGCGTTGAGTCTACAGCGGTAGTCTGAATCAGTATAAGCAAATAAGTCATCTCGTCGCTCCCAAGCTCAGGGGCCGGAACCCCGATTCCATCCCACGTCCCTCACGCGAATTTTCTCACGCGGGCGTGCAGGTTAGCGGGTGTGAAGACATCCAACCTTCTCTTTACGGGTTTTATTGCCAAATTGTTGCAATTAAGATTCTCTAATGTTTGAATATTGAAGTTTCGCTGTAATTTAGTTCCTATGCCTCAGATTTAAGAGATTTTGATTGAAGTTTTGTTGTAATTTAGTACCTATACCCTAGTTTTAAGAGATATCGAATGAAGTTTAGCAGTTAGGTTAAGATTGTAAGGTTAGGAGTTAAGGGTGGATTAGAATGTGGATTAGAAGTAATAAAATGTTTATAATGTGCTAAGAAAGTACAGCCGAGTCTGATTTGCAGCCGCCATGCCGTCACCTGATCGATCCAGGGGGCTACCTTGGACCGCTTGCGGGCCGAAAGTTTTTGAGAGAGTGGATTGGTAAGCCTGCGCTGTTCGACAGGCGAGGCACGCGTTCGATCAAATTCGAGATTCTATGATGGACAGCAGGGATCCTGTAGGGAGAGAGAGGAGTTTTAGAGGGACCCACCCACTAGCCGACGAGGTCTAGGCCGGCGACAGCGTGCACCTCCCGTCTCACCCGAATTTGTCAGTACAGGATTCTCGCGCCATGACTGTTCGTTACAGATCCCCAGCGTGGAAGTAGATCCTCGGCGACCTGAACTTCTCCTTGTACGTGCTCAACTTGCCGACGATTGGATGCGAGCCGAATTCCTTCTTGGCCGTGAGGACAAACCGGTCTAGGACTCCCAGAAAGTCGGCCAGCTCGTGGGAACTGCCCTCCAGTAGGTTCTTGGTGACAATGTATCCGAACAGGGGCTTGAAGTACTCGAATGTTTCCCGATAGCAGTCCTCCAAGGCGTGCTTAGAGTTACAGGAAATGAAGAAGTCGAGCAGCTTCTGCTTGGCCTCAAACTTCTCCGGATCGTTCTGCAAGTCCGTCAGCAGCTGGAAGAGCTCACTCATCTGCGGCATGTGGCCTGTGGAATCAAGAGTCGACATGAGGCATCAGGCAGGCCTTCCCCAATGTCCTTCTGTCTACCTACCCATGATGGAGAAAAGTGGCTGATTCCGGCTGCACACATAGTCGTAGTAGCTTTCGCAGGCGTACTTTTCCGGGTTGATGGAACGCTGCAGGCGCATGGCCAGTGCCTCCAAATCCTTGATCCGCAACTCCGAAAGGTGGCGCACGTAGGCCACTTGGGCCTGTCCCGCCCCCGCCCACACGCTGAGCAGTAGGGTCACTGATACGACCAGCTTAGTGGCTGACATGGTTTAGCTTTGCTTGCGTTCTGCCTTGCTCGCGCTCTTGAAGCCACTGCGCACCCAGATCGGGGCCCACTGGCTTGCCGAGTAGTGCTCCGATTCCGGCTGCCGCTGATTGCGAGCACTTCCGAGCCGGGGCCGATAAGCACTTGAAGCCGTATCACCAAATTACACTCCCGCCGTTTTAGAGAGTACTTTATTCGTTTAAAAAGGTTCTACAACTTGGGGGCTTTTGCGTAGACATCTGTTCGCCGCTGCTTGAAGATGGGAATCTGCCTCCGGACTTGTTCAACCACGTCGAAATCTGGGGGAGAACAAGCAATTAGTCTGAGGTTTTCATTGAATAGCATTCCCGACTCACCGATTTCCTCCACTATGAACTCGCATCCCTCGCCCGCCTCGCGCTGCACCTGAGCCCAGGGATTCACGATCATGGAGTGCCCGTAGGCCACGTAGCCGGACATGTTGTCCCTGGCCGGCGAGCAGGTGACCACGTAAAGCTGGTTGTCCGTAGCCCGGGCACGCTGGAGGAGCTCCCAGTGCATGGGCCCCTGGCAGATGCAAAAGGCGGACGGGTAGACGATCATGGTGCATCCCATATTGCGGTAGATCCGGGCCAGTTCCTCGAATCGCTTGTCGTGGCAGATGCCAATGCCCACCTTTTGCTGTCCAATCTGGACAACCGTCAAGTCGGAACCTGCCGACAGGACAGCCGCTTCATCGAATTCTACGCCCCCGGCGTTTTCGGGCTCAATTTTCATGGTGAAGAGATGGATCTTTCGATGCTTGGCCAGCAGCTTCCCGTCGGGTCCCCACACGGTGCATGTGTTGTACATCTTGCCGGCATCACGCTCTACGATGCTGCCGCCGATTATGTAGATGCCCAGCTTGAGGGCCAGCTGCGACAGGGCGGTGCAGGTGGCACCTTGGGGAACCGCCTCTGCGAACTTGGGAAAGTGTTCCTGACCGTAGGGGGCGTTGAAGCTCTCCGGCAGAATGGCCAGCTGCAGCTTCGGGTTGTCCGCCTTCAGCTGCGTTACGGCTGAAACTGCTCGGCGTACATTGGCGGCCACATCGTTGCCCACGGGCAGCTGGAGCAGAGCAAGAGTGAGCTCTATTTGAGAGCCGGAAGGGTTAATCGACAACTAGGTGGAGGTTATTCCAGGTTACTTACTGTTGGTCATATTCGGGGATTGAAATATTGAACGCCGCGGCACCGGACGATGAAGCTGACTGGTGACTCCGAGGCGAGGAGCTGCCCATTTATAGCATCTATAGCATCAGAATGCATCCATATAGTCGCCGACCAGAATATATGTATTCTATATGTGGTATGTATGGCAAGGTAATGCAGGCAGCTGAGGTCAACCACTCAAGTAAACAAACATTAT
Organism: Drosophila ananassae; assembly: GCF_017639315.1. Classification (NCBI taxonomy): domain Eukaryota; kingdom Metazoa; phylum Arthropoda; class Insecta; order Diptera; family Drosophilidae; genus Drosophila; species Drosophila ananassae. The sequence goes on along the minus strand of NC_057927.1, from coordinate 11,177,150 downwards.
TTTTTGCATATATTGACGGCACACGATAAGGTGCTTGGTAATACATTTTGCTAATCTTTGTAATTGCTTATCTCTGTAATTGTTGAATTTTAAACAGCAAATCAATAAAAAGAGAAAACACTAAAGGGTGATAAGCAAACTTCTAAAGCTAGGTCGGTTTTGTGAAGCTATTAATTGGCGAATAAATAATAATTAAAAAGATTGCAAAAATGCGGCTACTCGATAGATTTTATTAGTGTTATCAGCGATAAGGCAGTTCTGCAAATCTGTAAACGATTTAAATCAATAATTGTTTTGACCCTTAAGATATAGTAACAGTACCGCCACGAAATTAGCCAACGATGCCTCATAGAAGCCAGCCTTAATCAGGACCTCCCTCTGTGAGCGCAGGATGATGAAGGCCAGAGATTTCCGAAGAGTCGCCGAGGCCAAATGCCAGTTGGAAAGGCGTACAGCAATGTCCACTTTTAAGCTCTGCATAAAAAAATTAATTTCATAAAGCCTTCGAGAAGGTATTGCTGGACACCAACCTCCACTTTTATGATTTCTCCCCCATAACAGTACATAAACAATTGCAACATGATGGAGCCCAAAAAGGATAGGTACACTAGCAGATCCATCACAGAGTCCAATCGCTATAAATATTTTATAAAAAATCTTTTAAGAATCAGCGTTCTTTAAGTTTATAGGATACCTTTGAATTGTACCATTATAATAATACTATCATTATTATTATTATCTAATAGATATTATTATATAAAATTGTATCTAATGATGCCTATGTATCCTTAAAACACTTACCGTAACTAGTTGATAGATGATGACTCCCACCTGCAGCGATGTTATGAAGAACTGGCCAAAGACAATGGGGGTGTAGATGTCACGCAAGTGCTTGGACAAGGAGAGCAGCTCCACATGGTAGTCCACGGCAGATCGCAGAGCCGCCCGGGTCTCTCGCTCGGGTAGGGCATAGTTGGAGTTCTGGATGTCCCGCTGCAGGGTCTGGAAATGGGCTCGCAAATTAATGGCGAAGGAGATGAAGAGGCCATCGACGGCCGATGCGTAGGCCACGACGACCACGGTGACGAGCACTGTGTACAAGAAACCAACTTCGTAGCCTGGGGTATTGACATCATTGAAAGGGAATCTGGAAAATGTGAATGGTCCAATGAAATGCCCCACTCGGCAGCCACTCCACTCACTTCATGGGCATGGGCAGCTCTCGGACATATGTCGTGCCCCTCCATTTGCTGGCAACAATGTTAACAATGGGTCCCAGCATAAAGTACAGCCCCGTGAAACCGCACGAGACGCAGTACGCCCGTCCCAGCATGGAGGCCACCTTATTGGCGGCTGCCACGTATCCGTAGCCGTCCCCGTCCACATTCCTTTGATTTGCTGATGAGAGATTGATGTTCAAGACATACGTATATTGAGGCCTAGGACTAGATTATTTACATTGCTGATGCATTTCCCTGAAGCGCTGAATCATCCGCCAAAAGTCCTGCTTGTAGGCCAGGAAGGTTGTGATCTTAATCACTGTCAGCATGTTGGTCAGCACAACACTCATGCAGGCCGTGACCTTCTCCATGTCCTCGCTGTTGTAGACGATGTACGAGATCAGGGGGTACTGGGCCGACACGACGAAGGCCAAGGAGACTATGTGCTTCAGGCTCAACTTTCCGTCGGGGATGCTGTTCTCGTGACCCCCAGTGTGGCCCATGGCCTGGAGGCACTTCTCTTGCAGCTGAAACAGGCGGCCCATGGCTCTTCTTTCCGGAGTGACAAATCCGGACGGATGACCACGCATGTTATACCATCCACCGAATATATTTTAATTGTCTTATTGATTAGTTAATTATTTGTTTTCCCAGCATGTCTTCACAATGTACAACTAATTACCGTGATTTCCGCTGTAAAAACGATGTGTTGACACAATAATAGTGACATTTGTTTTGATTGAAAAATTGCCGGTTATTATTATAGCTAATACATGGGGTTAATTGGATAACGAGTCATGAAAACTGCAGTCTACAATATAAGGAGCTAATATTAATATTAGTATGAACTATTTCTATAAAAATAGAAGAAAACATTTAAACTATTGCCATTTTATTTGATCTCAGGCATATTTGGTAATAAATATTAAGATGAAACTAAATAAAGCAATAAAAAAAGTACATTTTTCTTGGAAAAAACTTGGAACTTGTTTGCTTCGTTTATTGATTTTCAAGACCAAAAGATTTGTAGCTTTTGTGCTTCATCACAACAATGGGTTTACAATGGCTTTGATTTGATGTTTTTGGCCGCGGAATTGGCAAGGCTTTTCAGGTGAATAGTTTCTTTCGGTGCAATTAAATAATTCCAGGTAATGGTGATCCAATGTGGCAAGAGTTCCGTTGAATATTAAGCTCATACATCACGCACAATGTGCGTAATTAGAGGGGAGTCTCCCACTGAGGACTCAAAAAAAAACACGAGGTATAAGTAGTTTTGAGTTACTTGCCTATATGATAGCCCGTACTACCTTGCCCGGTCTACCCCTTTACTAATACGTTATTATTTAGTAGGTTATCATAAACATAGCTTGAAAGCATCTTACACTTTTATATACAAATGAAAATCAAATTAGTAATCTTTATGTTAAACGAAGATGATGGACAACATCCTATTTTAATTTTTAGATCTGATATAAGTAATCTCTATGAAAAACTCAACTGTTTTAAGACTAGTGTTTATAAATTTGACTGAAAATTGTTTTCCAATCAAGATCAATATTTTCATCTTTTCATGCTGCCAGTATTTGACCATTAAATGTTATCAATTTTTTCCCAAAAACCCGATACCACAAAATTACAAATTTGATATAAAATTCAACAACGATTTAATTTTATTAGAAACAACAATATTCGCAGGGGGATCAGAAATATGATCCGGGTTCCTTGCTCAGCTCAACTATTTAGAAATTGGGTGGCAGGTAAGCATTGCCTGTGTGGGATCCAGCCGAGCCGGTGGACACGATCTGGCCGGCGCCAGTGGCTCCGATGCCGGATCCAGCCTCCACGTGGCCGTCGCTTCCTCCCAGGGCACCGATGACCGAGGTGACAGGGGCGACTCCCTCATCGGTCAACTGGCTGCTTCCGCCGAGAGCGTCATACTGGGCCTGGATCTGCTGCTGGGCGTGGGCGGCCTCCTCGTTGGTCTTGTACTTGATGAAGAAGACCTCGGGCTTGCTGGTGGAGCTGGCCTGCTCGATGACCTCGGCGTTCACGTCGCTCTCGCCCTTCTTGCTCAGCACGTAGATGACGGTCTTCTCCTCGTTGGCGGCGGGGCTGATCTTGATGGTCTTCTTGTTGTTGCGCTGGGGCGACTTGATGAACACCACATTGTAGTTGCGCTTGGGCACACCAACGGTGATGTGGCGCTCCTTATAGTCCTCAGCCTCCTCCGGTGCGGAGTGGATGAAGAAGCGCTTGGAGACGATGGCCTGGGGCTGCTGTTGGACCTGGTGCTGCTGCTGGTGGTGGTGGGTAGTCTGCACGGCAGGCTGCTGGTAGAAGGCCTGCTGCTGCTGCACTGGCTGCACAGCTTGCACAGACTGCACCACCTGCTGGGGAGCGCCGCCCTGGAAGAAGGTGGCCCCACCGCCGGATGTGCTAATGCCGCCGAAGCCAGACGGGCCGGGGTTGTAGTTGTAGCCCTGAGGGGCGGCCAGCGCCACGGCGGAAAGACACAGGACCTGGATGAGAGAAAAGCAGAAAAGGTTAATTAGCCACAATCCTTGGCCGGCTCCTTTATCCTCATCCGCTTATGGGGCTTACAATGAATCCACGCATTTCTAAGCTTGGTTGAGCTGCTTGAGTGGGTGAGGAAGGATGGAGGTTTTGCTTCTGTAACTGCTCGCTGTGAACTGTATGACTTTCGGACGTTCGGTGCGTCTTTTATACATATCTCGTATCTTACACATTTTCCAACTCCGACGCGCCGACACTCGAAAGTTAATAGGTGAAGTTCAACAATGATCCAAAGCTGCCAAAAAGAGCGCACAGCCTCGATTTGTTGCATGTTCATTGTATTTGTTTTAGTTCGCTTTGCCTTCTTCTTCTGCGGGGCTCTTCTTCGCCATTTACCATTTACCTTCGCCTCTACGGTGGTTCAGTGGTGGTGGCTCGGTGGTTCGCATCCCTCATTAAATGGCGAGACTTGCTTGTAGTTGCTGGCAATACATGGCCAATTAGCGTGGTTCCCCTGGTCGGTCTTTGTTGTAGCGCTTAATTGTTAGCCCCGATATAGCTATACAGCGATACTCCGAGGCAGTGATCCGCCGGAGCCGGAGTAGGGTCTGCGTCAGCGTTTGCCCAATGGAGGCACCTACTCTGCCGCACAGCGCGCATCGATTAAATATTATTAAAAGAGAAATTGCATAAGCATTTAATCAGTATTAGTATTAGTCCGCCGTGCAGCGAGGAATGCCACCTCTCACCCCGTCGTGATGAGTCAATCAAGTGTCCGGGCTCCGGATAATCAGCCCGTGTTGCGGCCACTCAGCGTCTTCATGCCCCTGGAAGAAGACCTGCACGACCTGCGCCACTTTGGGTTGTCAGGCCAAATTAATGACCAGCCGGCTCAGTATTTGCCTATGTCCCTCAAGTCGATCGTTTCTTCACCAGCTGTCAGTCGGGCCATTCACCATTTATCATGGCTAGTTTTGAGCCCAGACTTTCTTGGATAAACTAGGGACCAAATACCCTTTTGATTATGTATTACGGAAAATCGTTTAGGGTCGCATTTATGCCCCGGACAGGGCCGCATCGTGTTAAATGCCCCTCGAACACTTGCGGTCTGTGTAATGAGCCGTTTACATGAATGAACTGCGATTGGACTCCACGTCCCCATACCCTTTGGCGGAGCTTCGGCGGCGGCTAATGAACATGCCATGTCCACTCTCCATTTACGCATCTCAGCACCCAAAATCGATTATCAGCGACTTGTTTTCGAACCATAGCAGTTCTCGGAATCATTCCGTCAGATGATGGTTGCACATTTCCCCGGAGCTTATTACAAACACATGTGTTGGCCGTTCAATGAATGGCCAATATTAAAAAGAGAAATTTTGCATACAGACGATAGTTTCAGCCATGTATTAAGTGTTTGATTTTACTGACTTTATCTAAAATATGAATATTAAAAACTATGTAGTTTTACTACATTAGTAATAGTATTAATCAGTTAATGTAGGCTGAGAGAAAGTCAAAAACACCTTTAAAATTTCATAGCTCTTAAAGTAGTTGACAAACCATTTTCGTAGTAAATGGATTTTACAAATTTTCAGAATTCCAGCACCTAATACTAAGTTTCTAATACCTAAGTATCTTTATCAACTTAATATATTTTTTAACTAGACATATAGATTTTACAGGTTTTTGTAAGAAATACATTTTAATTCTAAACTTTGGTAACGACTTCTCCAATTCAAAAGCAGAGGTGCATAAAAGTATGCAACAACATATTGTTTCAAAAAAAATGGCTTAAAGGGCAGTCCCTCTTCTCTGGAGCTATAAGAAAGCTATGAAGTTCGTCCAAGGGATACTTATCGGGACAGGATCCTGATCAACCTGATCAACCAAATTTGGATAACCAAAGCTAAAATGTCAAGGCATAACGGATAATAGTAAAGTATCACTCGTGTTCGTTTTATTATTTTTAAGAAACTGTGTTAACTAAAGAGATTATTTATTAAGAGGTAAGTCATAAAAGTCTTAAGAGGGTTTTCATTCAAATTAAGTCTGCTGTTTCTTATTTAAATACTCAACTTTCTTACCTAAGCCAACTTTAAATATATCTGTTTATTTTAGTTAAAATATCGTTTCTACTCAATTATAATTCAAACTTCTTTTTTGTTTTAACTAACTTCAATTCAATACCTTGCAATTAAAACTGTAATTAAAAAATTAAACAAAAATTAAAAAGCCAATTTCATTTGAAAGAGTAATTTATTTTTTGCATTGAGACACACTGCTGGGTGCCATTATCAGGCAATCTGCGGTCATTTGCCATTCGAGGGATTTGGTTATTGATTAATATTTTGAATTGGTGTTTTTATAATATTTTAATTATTTAATTCACTTTGTTTATATCTCCGCGGTCTAGTGTTGGCACCTCGAGCCTTGACCATCTTAATTTCCCACGCACGAATGGGCCAGAAAGAGAAATTGATGAAGTTTCGAAAGGGGAATAGAAAGATACTCTTGAGAGATATGACTGAATGGCTGGATTGGCGTTAATGGCGTTAATTGCGTTGCCCAACTCCAGAGGCTAATGAGGCGCACGAATCCCTCCCACTTTTGGCATTAGGTTGGGGGTGGAGTCAAGGAGTCATGGACGCACTCGGTTGCACCTCCTCGGCAACGTCAAGGGCCGGATTGCATAACCTGTCTGTCAAAACTTTGGATGCCAATGTACATATTCTCGGATCTCGGGGCAAAAAGTATGCAGGGAAACAATACACGCTACCCGGTCATTTGAAGGGATTGTGTTTCAGCTCGACCCCCGCCATGCATATGTTTTTTTGATAAATCCCCAGTCATACATCAAAACATCATCATCATTTATCTTGCTAGGCAGGGTCTACTCCGAAATTATGACCCACATCTTCCCGCGATGGACATTGATTGAAGCTCCAACCACAACCGACAGCAGCAACGGCCACGGCGACGGCAGCGACCGTTTGCCAAAAATTACCTTAATTGTTTGCCCAAAAGAGGCCCGTCAAGCTCGTATCATAGTCATCCTCGGGTCTACTGCATTTATGATTATATAATATCCATGTTTGGCCAAATTAAGTTGGGTAGCCCGTCGAAATGATCCGAGATCTTTAGTAATTGGGTCATCGGAAATCAAAGCAATTCACGTAAAAATCGCCAAAACGCACACGGACATCGACGGCGACGGCTCTTCAAATTGACGCCATTACTAATGAGATTATCGTGTGATTTATGCAAGTCGCTATGCGAGATTGTTAATCCCAGAGATTCGTCAATTATGACTTGGGCATCAGCACATCGGCGCACCAATCCACGATGAAAGCCAGCGAAATTGCTGGCCCAAAACAAAGCCCAGCGTGTTCATGTAAAGTTATCGCATATGACTTCCGGCTAGATGGCTCTTTCTTGTCTTGACCAAGTCGGAGAGATGACGCAGGGCTTTGGCTTTGGCTTCGGAGATCGGAGTTTGGGTTTTTTGTTATTATTTTTATTTTTTTCTTGGTATCTGGCCACAATAGACACCGCTATCTCAAGGTTGTTTGTGAAAACGCAAGCGGGTTCGTAAAAAGCGGTGGCTTACTAGACGCTCTTCGTCCACATCTTCGTGCGTCTGAAGTCGCATTTGTGGTCTCAGTTTCAGTTTCAGTTAAGCTTTTCGCCCCATCAGCAGGCCAGATTCGTGAGCGACATTTTCGAGTCAGCGGCTTATAAGTCCGGGCGGCCAGTGATTAGCATTTAGTCGAATTTTGATTGCCAAGGGTCCAAGTGCCTCAGAGACATCTCAATCGCAATCTCAATCCCAACTCCAACGGAAATGCGTGTCTTTATTGTAAGCTCCAGTCTCAGACAGCGCCGTGGATGCACTTATCTGATGGCCTTGTTTCTTGCCAGGTTTCTTGCCTTCTGGGCCTGACGGTGGCCGCGCCCCAAGGATACAGCTACAGTCAAGTCCAACAGCAGCAGCCATCAGCGCCCCTGCAACTGCCCGGAATTCCCCAGATTGCCAGCTTTGCCGAGCAGACGCTGCTCCAGCAGGCACTCCAGGCCCCCAAGGTGCAACAGGTGTTGTCCGGCGGCAGTGGCAGCTACTCCACAGCTCCCCAGCAGTACCAGCAGCAGCCGACGCAGCTAACCGGCAACTTTGCCTACAACTCCCTGCCCCAGCAACAGACCTATCAGCCGCAACAGCAGCAGACCTACCAACCACAACAGCAGCAGCAGCACCTGGTCTCCAAGGACATATATGTTCATGTGCCACCCGTTGAGGAGCCCGAGGAGCGGTACCCGCAGCCCGTCCTTCCGCCCGCCCCTCCTCGTAAGCACTACCGCATCGTGTTCATCAAGGCGCCCACTCCCAGCGTCAGTAAGGCGGCTCTGCGCATTAAGCAGGCTCCCGTGGAGGAGAAGACCATCATCTACGTCCTCACCAAGAAGCCCGATCCCCTGGACCTGCAGACAGCCATCGAGGAGATCGCCCCCAAGCAGCCCAGCAAGCCGGAGGTCTTCTTCATCAAATACAAGACCCAGGAGGAAGCAGCGCATGCGCAGCGCACCATCCAAGGTAAGCAGCACCCACATCTTGCCCGATCCGCTCTTGAAAGCCTCATCAATATGCGACAATCTTCGCCATGGGCACTGCGGTGTTTTTGTTATGGCTTTTCTCAAGTGTTAGGCCTTGTGGCTTGAATCATTTGTCAACTGCGAATCCATCAATCTAAAGCTTCTATGATAAACTAACCTCCACACTTGATTCTTTTTCAGCCCAATACGACCAGCTTGGAGGAACCTCTCAGGTCTCCGATGAAGGCGTGGCACCCGTGACTTCGGTCATCGGTGTTCTGGACAACCCAGCTACTGGAGGCGCTGCCCTCGGGGGTCTGACGGGAGGCACCCTGCCCAACAAGTACCTGCCCGCCCATCTGCGCACTTAGGCGATGGAGTTTCCGATGCCAAGCCAAAAGGACTGCCGTATCTTTAAGTTTCCAGTTGTTGTATATATTTAGATAAATTAACTTGACCCATCCGTATCACAGTGTTGCAATTATCAAATAAAAAAGAGATTGGAGCTCGGCGGCCGCAAAATTTATGGCTCGTGATGCCCAAAATTGTTACAAAAAACTATAATTTCTATTGCCCATATTACGACATCCATTAGCCCATTGATCCAGTAATCAATAGACAACGCAGACTGCGAGGGAGCCGAAGCGGGAAACCGGTCGCACTAATTAGCATATGATTTGGGTTGAATAACACCGATTAGGCAATATGAAAACTTGATTACAAAGGCAGCTCTTAAGTGATTATGATGTCTCCGGGAAAGAAACCATAAAGCATTGCATAAGGAAGTAAATTATATTATTTTGTCGCCAGACGTAAAATTAATTTTCGTATTTAATGAAAAAAAACTGAACTCTTAAATGAGTGGAATGGGGGAATCTGACTTTCTCCAAATAGCATAGATCTAGGATCTCCTAAGATCTAAGTTTCAAGCAGAGCAGGTAAAAAACTCCAAAATGATTTCGTTTAAAAGATTGCTTTATTTTATCTGGACTTTCTCGTGAACAATAAATTATAGTAAGCTACAATGGGTTGTTGATGCAAATAATGAAAGCGTCTGACGACCTTATTTGAAGGTCTTGGCAGGCACGTACTTCCTGGATGGCAGGGAAGGCGTGAAGGAGGCGATCTGCTGCTGGATCTGGGCCTGGATCTGAGGCTGCTGGACCACGGTCTGGATCTGGGGCTGCTGCACCACAGTCTGAATCTGGGGCTGCTGCTGGATGATGGCCTGGCCCTGGGACTGGGGCACGAAGTTGTTCAGGTTGAGGGATCCGCCCGAGACGCTAGTGATGGGAGCCACGCCCTCGTCGGAAATGTGGGTAGCACCGCCCAAAGCATCGTACTGAGCCTGGATCTCCTGCTGGGCGCGCTGAGCCTCCTCCTGAGTCTTGTACTTAATGAAGTAAACCTCGGGCTTGTGAACCTTGGACTCAGTTTGGGTGACCTGGAGCTGCTGCTGGATCTCGGTGAGATCGGGCTTCTTGGACAGCACGTAGATGACGGTCTTCTCCTCGTTGCTGGACTGGGCGCGTTTAAGGGCAGCGGCGGTGTACTTCAGGTTCTGGGACGGGGCCTTGATGAACACGATGCGGTAGTTCTTGCGGATCGGCACATTATCCAGCTGGGGCTCATCCTGACGGAACTCCTCGTTCTCCTCAGGTGCCGAGTGGATGTAGATGTCCTTGGTGACGATAGCGGGACGCTGGACGTACTGAACCTGCTGCTGGATCTGAGGCTGGGGCTGGTAGATCACCTGCTGCTGTGGCTGCTGGACGGTGGAGATCAGATTCTGCTGGGGCAGGGCCACCGGCAGGGGAGCGGGAGCAATCGAGACTGGAAGGGGGGCGGGTGCTGGGGCGGGAAGGGAAATGGGAGCGGGAGCCAATGCGGGGGCGATGGACTGGACAGTTTGGATGGCTGGTTGCTGGACTTGGACGGCGGGAGCCGAGTATATTCCACTTGAGGATAGTGACGTCTGAGGACGCAGGTTTCCAATGGGAAGAGCGGGCCCCTGGACCTGGTACTTGTATCCTTGGGGAGCGGCGGCTGCGATAGCCACAAGGCACTGAAAGGATAAGTCCATTAGATACTGCGGATATACAGGGTGACAGGGATAGGAGTCCTTACCATTAGAACCACAAACTGCTTCATTTTCACTTCGAACTGTGTGAGCTGCAAAGGTCGACTGATGCCCTCACTAGCAGATAGCAATGTTTTTATAAGACTCCAACTTGGAGCAGTCACCTTATTGGAAATGCCATTTCGTTTTCCCCAACGAAAGAAAAAATATTTAGGCACTACCATAAAACGATCGAATCTATTGTCACCCAGGCAGCATCGAATATGTAACGTGGTTCGTTAAGTGGTTGCCAAATCACGGAACCATATTCAAAGATGCATCGGCCGGCCATAGGGCAGGGTAGACCAAGCTGTTATATAACTAAAATGGACACCAACGTAGTATCCACATTTAAATAATCGTCTAATATTCCCTATTGTCAACACTGAATCGAAATAAATGCAAAATATTAATCGTTGGGGCGCCGCATCGACCGACAACACGGGGATGAAAGAAAGAAAGTAATATATTCACTCGTTCGAAATTGTGGGGGACGATCTGAATTCATTATCATCCGATGATATGAGGAGAGCATTTCAAGCCAGATGGTGGCACCCAAAACATGCTATCTCGCCGATGCATAAATTAACTTTTTAAATTATAAAATAAATACTCTGTTGGCAAAAAACAACCATTCCCCTTTGTATTTTAAACCTTATCTTAACCATCCCAACAAAAATAATCTTGAGTATGGAAAAAAAATTGTATACATTTAACCTATATATGTATGTATATAGGCCATTGACAAAACTATTAAATTATAGTCAAGAATAGCATGAGTATGCATAACCCCATATTTGATGCATATCCCTCTCCATAAAATTTGGAAAAAATCGAAAAAATATTTTGTTTCCAGGTTTTAATGCAGATTGATGGAGAATCGATCTACAAATCGTTTAAGGTATTCCGCTCAAGATTCGGATGACTATTGACAAAGATATGACCATCGCTGGGGACCATATTGTCCTTTTATGCATATCCCCCATATTTGAAGGGGACCCTCCCAAAAATTTAAGAAAAAATCTTTAAAATATTTTGTTTCCAGGTTTTAATGCAGATTGATGGAGAATCGATCTACAAATCGTTTGAGGTATTCCGCTCAAGAATCGGATGACTATTGGCAAAGATATGACCTTCGCTGGGGACCATATTGTCCTTTTATGCATATCCTCCATATTTGAAGGGGACCCTCCATAAAATTTGAGAAAAAATCTTGAAAATATTTTGTTTCCAGGTTTTAATGCAGATTGATGGAGAATCGATCTACAAATCGTTTGAGGTATTCCGCTCAAGAATCGGATGACTATTGGCAAAGATATGACCTTCTCTGGGAACCATATTGTCCTTTTATGAATATCCCCCATATTTGAAGGGGACCCTCCATAAAATTTGAGAAAAAATCTTTAAAATGTTTTGTTTCCAGGTTTTAATGCAGATTGATGGAGAATCGATCTACAAATCGTTTGAGGTATTCCGCTCAAGAATCGGGTGACTATTGGCAAAGATATGACCTTCGCTGGGGACCATATTGTCCTTTTATGCATATCCTCCATATTTGAAGGGGACCCTCCATAAAATTTGAGAAAAAATCTTGAGAATATTTTGTTTCCAGGTTTTAATGCAGATTGATGGAGAATCGATCTACAAATCGTTTAAGGTATTCCGCTCAAGAATCGGATGACTATTGGCAAAGATATGACCTTCGACGGGAACCATATTGTCCTTTTATGCATATCCCCCATATTTGACCCTTCATAAAATTTGAGAAAAAATCTTGAAAATATTTTGTTTCCAGGTTTTAATGCAGATTGATGGAGAATCGATCTACAAATCGTTTAAGGTATTCCGCTCAAGAATCGGATGACTATTGGCAAAGATATGACCTTCTCTGGGAACCATATTGTCCTTTTATGAATATCCCCCATATTTGAAGGGGACCCTCCATAAAATTTGAGAAAAAATCTTGAAAATATTTTGTTTCCAGGTTTTAATGCAGATTGGTGGAGAATCGATCTACAAATCGTTTGAGGTATTCCGCTCAAGAATCGGATGACTATTGGCAAAGATATGACCTTCGCTGGGGACCATATTGTCCTTTTATGCATATCCTCCATATTTGAAGGGGACCCTCCATAAAATTTGAGAAAAAATCTTGAAAATATTTTGTTTCCAGGTTTTAATGCAGATTGATGGAGAATCGATCTACAAATCGTTTGAGGTATTCCGCTCAAGAATCGGATGACTATTGGCAAAGATATGACCTTCTCTGGGAACCATATTGTCCTTTTATGAATATCCCCCATATTTGAAGGGGACCCTCCATAAAATTTGAGAAAAAATCTTTAAAATGTTTTGTTTCCAGGTTTTAATGCAGATTGATGGAGAATCGATCTACAAATCGTTTGAGGTATTCCGCTCAAGAATCGGGTGACTATTGGCAAAGATATGACCTTCGCTGGGGACCACATTGTCCTTTTATGCATATCCTCCATATTTGAAGGGGACCCTCCATAAAATTTGAGAAAAAATCTTGAGAATATTTTGTTTCCAGGTTTTAATGCAGATTGATGGAGAATCGATCTACAAATCGTTTAAGGTATTCCGCTCAAGAATCGGATGACTATTGGCAAAGATATGACCTTCGACGGGAACCATATTGTCCTTTTATGCATATCCCCCATATTTGACCCTTCATAAAATTTGAGTAAAAAATCTTGAAAATATTTTGTTTCCAGGTTTTAATGCAGATTGATGGAGAATCGATCTACAAATCGTTTAAGGTATTCCGCTCAAGAATCGGATGACTATTGGCAAAGATATGACCTTCTCTGGGAACCATATTGTCCTTTTATGAATATCCCCCATATTTGAAGGGGACCCTCCATAAAATTTGAGAAAAAATCTTGAAAATATTTTGTTTCCAGGTTTTAATGCAGATTGGTGGAGAATCGATCTACAAATCGTTTGAGGTATTCCGCTCAAGAATCGGATGACTATTGGCAAAGATATGACCTTCGCTGGGGACCATATTGTCCTTTTTTGCATATCCCCCATATTTGAAGGGGACCCTCCATAAAATTTGAGAAAAAATCTTGAAAATATTTTGTTTCCAGGTTTTAATGCAGATTGATGGAGAATCGATTTACAAATCGTTTGAGGTATTCCGCTCAAGAATCGGATGACTATTGGCAAAGATATGACCTTCGCTGGGGACCATATTGTCCTTTTATGCATATCCTCCATATTTGAAGGGGACCCTCCATAAAATTTGAGAAAAAATCTTGAAAATATTTTGTTTCCAGGTTTTAATGCAGATTGATGGAGAATCGATTTACAAATCGTTTGAGGTATTCCGCTCAAGAATCGGATGAGTATTGACAAAGATACGACCTTCGCTGGGGACCATATTGCCCCTCTATGCATGGTCCCCATGTTTGAAATGCTTTAAGATTCCTTATCTATGATGTCCTCTTGTGTGAATACATTTTTAATGATTTGAAAATGGTTGCCTATTTACATTTATAATTAATAGCTAAGGGTTCTGCTTAATCTAATACCTTCCTGGTGGTAAATACGCGCTAGTCAATGGTGCATTGAGGTCGCCGGTGGCCAGAGCAGGTGCAGAGACAGTGGCTCCGCTGGAAACACCCTTGGAAGCGAAATCCAGAACAAGAGCCGAGGATCCTGCATTATGGTTGCTAGAAGGTCCTGGCAACGAGTCGTATTGAGCCTGGATGGTCCGCTGGGCGTTCTCGGCGTCGCTCTGGGTGCGGTACTTCACAAAGTGCACCTCGGGCTTGTGGCTGGTCTGGTGCTTGATCTGGTTGAGCCTGTTGGTAAGCTCGCCGATGTCCGCCTGCTTGTTCAGCACGTAGATGGCGGTGCGGTCGTCCGACGCAGAGGTGGCCAGCTGGAGAGCTGCATGCTCCAGACCAGTGTTTTCGGGTCCCTTAATGAAGAGGACCCGCAGGTTCTTCTTCAGAGCGTTGGCGATCTGCTCGTTGGCCTGGGGGTTGTCGAACTCCTGCTCCGGAGCACTGTATGTGAAGAACTCCTTGGTGAACTCATTGGCCAGCAGTATGGGCTCGGATAGCTGGGCTGCGCCACTGCTGACTCCACCCACTAGGCCACTGCTGACTCCTCCGACCAGTCCTCCGCGTCCATCTCCGGCATGCGACGTGGGCGTATAGTCGTACTGTCCTCTAGCCACAGCGACTAAACAAAGCATCTGCAATGGGATTTTTATTTAGTCTTTAATAGGTATTTTCCCAAAAAGGATTATTGAATGTGCTCACCAGAAAAGCGCGCATCCTGAACAGATTATTATACACCAGCAGGTTGAGGAATAAAAGAGTGAACTGTTTGGCTCTCGAGCTCCCTTTGTCTCAAGATTGCAACTGGCCGCCGCTTTTATACGCGGGAGCTCCACCTGGATGAGATGCAGATGCGCATTCCATTGCATTGTGCAGATGGCGATTTGGAAACCCGATCGAGATGCATCTTGGTGGCGACTTGTGTTCCAGTTAAAATGTCAGACGATTTTAATTGGATCGAATAGTTAATAGTTTCGTAAGGCGGAGAATTTGTAAATCTATTCAAATTGGGAGTCGGCGATGAAATGAGCGTGTAATTTGTCAAGGGCCTAGGGCCCAGGCCATTAGTCTAGCCACTTATTTTCTTGCACCACCGCCTATCCGGATGCATCTTCACTAGAAACCGGCTAACCGGCATCAGGAATGCAAGATTGTATAACCATAGGTCGGGGGAGTGCTAAACGAACCTATTGCTAGCTTATAAAGTGTTTTAACCCCATAGTTTGTACTTATAAACTCTGTAATATTGTTCATCATTAAAGCACTGGTTTAAGAAAACTAAAAAAGGTTGAATTGGTTAGTTTGGCCAAAACATATTTCTTCGTTACTCAAGGCCCACAAATATGAAATCTATACCACAAGTAAACATCATAGGTAAACATCATAAATTTTCGGGATATCGTCGAATAATCCTATCATATTTTGCTTAATCTATTTAATAGATAGATTACAAATTAAACTATGCTAAATTTAAAAAAAACCTTTTTAATTGATAACGGTCTATGATAGAGGCATGTTTATAAAGATTGTATGGAACGGATACATTTAAATTACAAAGTGTTTTGATTGTCTTCTTTATTTATCCCCCAATACAATATACTATTGATCTAATGTGTCGCTTGATTGCAGAGAGAATGTAGGATTATATAGAATCTATTTTAAATGTATTTTTTGTATAATTTTTTGTGAAAGATTAATTTTTCGTATATTGTCTACTTTTGGGCAGTCACGATGAATAAAGTAAGCTGAGGATCGTTTTTATAAAACTAAAGTAAAGATATCTGATTTAAGACGAAGTTTATTTTGGCACAAAAACTTTAGGCATTAATGCGAGCTTTTTATTAAGAGCAAAGGTTGTCGTGCCTTTGTTTTGACCCCACAAAAAACGAATAAACTCTCACCCAGTTTTAATCCAGTTTCATAAAATCAAATCCAACGACAGCCGTCAGCCATAAAACGACCAAGTTTATTGAACAAAACAGGTCGATTTCTGCGAATATTGGAAAACCAGAGCTCTAGCTGGCTACTAGTCGGTAATCCAAAACGTGTTTACCCAAAACTTTTTCAAGTTCATAGTTGCAAATTATCATAATTGACAAAATTTTCGGCTATAAATGAGGGTTCCGCACCGGCCGCGTTGTTTAGTCTATTTCAAGTGCGTACCAATATGAAGGCGTTCTACGTAAGTTTGCATTCTTAGAGTCCTTTTTCTGAAGATGACCTCATGCTTGTGTACGCAGTTGCTCCTGGTTTGCTTCGCCCTTGTGGCTCTGGTGTTTTCCGCGCCCGCTCCCCAGCCGGCTGGCAATGATCCCACCGTTTCCGTGCTCCGCTACAGGAACGACCAGGATCTCGAGGAGATCAAGCGCGCCATCATAGCGCAGTACGATCACTACGGTGGTACCACCCAAGTACACGCTCCGCAAGTGGCCAGTATCATCAACCCCCAAAGCCTAGGAATCCGAAATTAATTTAGCTTCTCGTTAAAACAATAAAGTTGTTGAATTTTGTGAATTTTTAAGTGCTCGTTGATAAGACTGCTGGGACTGGGACTGGGGCTGATGATGGGGATTCACTGATCGGTAGAAGCTTTAGTCCGCTCCCGACTCTCGCAGTGTTCGCAGGGCTTTCAAGATGATCCGCTTAGTGAATCAAGTGTTTTTCTTCCCGCTGCTGATATCAATTTTTGGACTCTGCCTGTCCGAGAGCCACAGACCCTACCCGCCACCGCCGCCCCCCAATCCGACGGGGATTCATTTTCCAGTGGATCGCGACATCCTGTTCCCGGACTCGAACGGTCCTGAGGAGCGAATGTGGTATCGCATAACCGAGTTTAGTTTCGACCAGACGGAGAACCTGCCTCAGCCTAAGCACAAACACAGCCATCCACCGCCGCGGCCGGGTCAGCCCTTTCCTCCGCCACCCGGGGACTTCAAGCGGAGGAATAAGAACCATAAGCGACGTCGCATCTGCGAGGAGAGTAAGTTGTTCGGCGGCGAGGAGATCCGTTCTTTAGTGAGTCATTAGCTGCTGCCTTTGTTCCCAAGAATACTCGGAGTACGTGGAGCGAATCTTCCCCAATGATACGGCAGTGGCCGCGGATGCCAATGATGCGGACTTTGACGGACGAGTGTTGGCCAGGCCGGGCGAATACCCACACATGGTAAGAAGTCCTGGTAAGCCAGTGTGTCCTGTATTCGAGCTCTCTTCTTGCAGGCCGCCGTGGGCTTTCAGACTGAGACCGGGAGCGTGGACTACAAGTGTGGCGGCAGCTTGATCAGTGAGAGCTTCGTGCTGACTGCCGCCCATTGCACATCCATCTACGAGTGAGAAACCTTTAAATAATTGCCCTGCCCAGAGTCAGAGTCTCTTTATTACAGATCGGTGCCCCAATGGGTGCGCATCGGAGACCTCAACCTGGTGGTCGATGAACGGACAGTGGAGCCCCAGCTATTCCGCATTCAGGAAATAATTACTCATCCTAGCTACAACAAGGAGCTCTACTACAACGACATTGCTCTTCTGAGCCTCGTACGGGAGGTGCAGTAAGTAGTCCCGAGTACTGGCTGTACATGTTCAATTCCAATCTCACAATAACCCGCCAGATTAACCGCCTTCGTAAGGCCCATCCGCCTTTGGATCTTCTCGGAGCTGCCCACAACGATAGCCTTCGCCATGGGCTACGGAGCTACAAGCTTCGCAAAAGCCATGACAAACCGCCTCACGAATCTCAACCTGACCATTGTGCCGAATGCCGAGTGTAATACGGAGTTACCGGCTCTGGCGGAGGCTCCTAACGGCGTTATGGACACCCAGATCTGTGCCCAGGACTACATCCTCAATCGCGACACCTGCCAAGGTGACTCGGGGGGACCGCTTCAACTTAACCTACCAGGTCGCCGACGGCAGCAGAGAATCCACTACCACCTTATAGGTGTCACTTCGTACGGAGTATTCTGCCGCAGCAGTTATCCTTCGGTTTACACTAGGGTGTCCTCCTACCTGGACTGGATAGAGCAAACAGTGTGGCCCGATTCTGGTTAGATCTTTTAAATTAACATGGAAAATTAAAAAAAGTATTGTGGTACATTTGTAAGGTATTATGTTTATTGGGCTCTTTAATAGGGATTCTGAGTATAGAACCGAACATTTGTTCGTTTATTTTATGGTTAAAATAATGTTACGTTTGATTTGGGCAAAAACAAACAAATTTTTGGTCAGTTTCGCTGAGAATTGAATTGGGTTTCCTACACCTCGTTGTTGGCGTCGAGCACCTGTTGTTTGATGTCTTCGTAGGCGGGAAGGTTCTGCATTTCGAAGACAAAGGATAATTATTAACATATGATCTTCAAAGTAGAAAGTCACACAAAAAGCGGGCAAATTAACTAGAAGTTTAAGCCATATTTTATATGAATATTATAAACAATTATTTGGGCACTTGCCACCAAGCTCTTTTGAGTCTTTATAATATAAACATTCCCACACTCGCATCTAGCACCCTAACGGAAGACCAAGCTTGAGAAATGAAATAAACAAATTCCCCCTATTGAGCCGGCCACGGCAAAAACAACATTAGACTAAACATCCGCTAGAATCACGCCACTGCGGCTCCCCTTTTTAAGCATCCGTATTGATACCCAAATTTTCCATGCTGATCACAGCAATCCCATTCGGGAAATTCTCTTCGGAATTCAATTCGTAATATACTTCGGGAAGATCCCGAACCAAGAAGGAAAAGAATCAGCTCAAGCCTGGTCAGTCGGAATCTAGCTTAGGTTAAGATATAATGCCTTGTTAGACTTAAGATCGGAATGAAACCTAATAAAGTTTAAATATATATTTTTTTAAAAGTTAAAACCCGTCGTGATTATAATTGGCGCCCAACGTGGGGCACGCGTTAATTAAAAATATCGATTAAAAAAAGATATTCGCGAGTGCCTCAAATAAAAATCATAGACCTGAAAAATAAAGGTTTCTATGTAAAAAAACTTATATCACGTACCGGTAATAACTAGAATAACCTCAACACCCAAAGTGGAATTTTTCAAGAAAAAAGTGACACAAAAGGAGAACAAAAACAAAATATACAAACTAAATAAATTTTGAACCACCAAAAAGTGAAAAATCAAACGAACTCAAAAAAGTGAAAAAAATTAACCCTCAACGCCCTAAGTGGAATTTTTTCAAGAAAAAAGTGACACAAAAGAGAACAAAAACAAAATATACAAATGAATAAATTTTGAACCACCAAAAAAGTAAAGAATCAAACGAACAAAGTGAAAAAATTAACTAAAATAAAATTACAAAAAAAAAAAAAAAAAAAAAAAAACACACAAACACAACAAACAACCCCGACAAACAAGAAGATAAAAAAGAAAAAGATTAAAAATAAAAAGTAAAAACTTAAACAAACTCGAAAAAAGTGAAAAAAAAATTAAATAAAATAAATTAAAAACCAAAAACCTATATTTAAAAAAAAAAAAAAAAAAAAAAAAAAAAAAAAAAAACGGCAGAAGACCCCCCACTCAACGGAAAAAGGACTGGGAAGGAAGAAAAAAAAAAAAAAAGCAATTTCATCAGAGGAACACCAAAAAAAAATCACAAACGTGAGATAGATTATTGTTTAGTTTTATAAAAAAAATAAATAATTAAAAATAAAAAACACATCAATGTAAATCCTATTTTACACACCGACACTATATTGAATTTATATGTAACCTTTTTTTTTTTCCTCCTCTATTGTGTTTTTATAAATCCCCGTCTCAAAATATGTCTATATATATTTCATATAATATACCAATTATATACTAAATTAAATTCAAGAAAAAAATTGCCTGCTGTTTTGCTAAATAGTGATTAATACTGGAAGAATTAATAAACGCTTTAAGAAACTTTAAAATGACAGACTCAAACGGTCCATCTACTAGCCATAGCGCTAATTTAAGCCGACAAACACCTGAACAAACACTAACATCAGACCTAATTGTCCGATTGATAGCTAACAACCTAACACCACTACATGAGGAAATAAAAACGTTACGTTCTCTCTTGGATTCCAAATCCAATTTAGTGACCGAATTCCAAATCGAACAGATTGACGATACCATTCCATGCGACGAAACACTAGAAATAGTCAAATCCGTTCCCCAATTTTCTGGAAATTTAGACAATTACGTAGCTTGGCGAGAAGCCGCTGAAACAGCAATGGGACTCTATGTCCGCAAAAGTCGTCGGTACTTTGTAGCCCTAACCATTTTAAGAAACAAGATTGTAGGCAAAGCCAATGACGCTTTAACAAACCATGGAACCGTATTGAACTTTGACGCTATTTTGGCCAGACTCGATTTTGTCTTTAGCGACAAGAGGCCAATCCACATAATCGAACAAGAATTAAGCGTGCTGACACAAAACAGATTTTCTGTTATGGACTTTTATAATTTGGTTAACAAAAAGTTAACCCTCTTAATAAATAAAACCATAATGACGTACGGAAAAGAAAATCCAATAACTACAGAAGCAAACCTCAGACATAGACAAAATGCCTTGAGGGTATTCATAACTGGCCTAAACGGCCCAATTTCTGGCATGTTATTTTCCCTAAATCCTCCAGACTTACCAAACGCTCTAGCTAGAGTTCAAGAAATGGAGAGCAATCATATGAGGGCACAGTTCGCTTATCGTTTTAGCGCACCTCAGCGCCGTTATAACGATAACCAACGAAACCAAAACGAACCATATTATAGATCTGATGGTCAGAATCAGGGCAATCAATTGCGCCTGAACAGAACCAACGACAATTACAAAAATTATAACGGACAAAATCCCAATTATCAGCATAACAATAGAAGTTCTCCTCAGAATAATAATAATTCCCAAAATAAAAATAACCCCCAAAATAGTAATAGCTACCAAAACCATAATAGCTATCAACACAATAACACTCGGTATAATCCCTATCCAAGTTATAATACTTGGACTCAAAGGAATAATACATACCAAAACAGAAGCGAACCTATGGAAGTGGACTCCAGCATCCAAATCCAAAATAAAAATAGTAACCAAGTATTCCCAAATGGTGAACAATACCAAACTACAAATAGCCTCCAATATAATTCATTCCAACAACCAGAACAGGCAGTTAAACGCGCACAAATTGAGTCATCTGCTCAACCTAGAAACAAACAAATGCGCATAAATAATATCAAAGAGGAACATTTTTTAGGAGAAGAATAGGTCTGCCACACATATTACGATTTGACAAAAAAATTAATAAAAAACTTAATGTTATGATAGATACAGGAGCCACAGCCTGTTACATAAAAAAAGGTACCTACCAAAACGGGATAGAATTGCCCATTTACAAAAGAGTATCCACGGTTAATGGATACTCAACAATAAAAAAATGCCACTACATAACAATTTTTCAAACAAAACAAATTTTTTACGAAATAGAGGGCCTAAAGGCAGACTTATTAATAGGATACAATTTACTAAAAAAGATAGGAGCAGTCATTGACACGAACAATGACACACTAAAATGTAAGGGAAAAATCGAAAAATTGCACTATGATGAAAAAATAAATTTATTAGAACTAAACAAAGAAACAACCATACTTCCACTAAAAAAATATATATTAGACAAATATTTTAACTACGAAAATTTGTCAAGCAAGAATTCACTTAGCATAAAAAGTTTGGGATATATAAGCCCCAAACACGCCGTCGACGCTCATTCCGACATATACACTTTAGAGTACTCAGGGTCCAAAAACTCTGTCAGCGATATTTCCGAAAATTATAAATGCAACAGTTTGGGGTACATACAACCCGAACACGCCGTCGATGTTCAATCCGACACACACAATTCGAAACACTTAAGTTCTAAGAGCACCATCAGCGATACTTCTGACAATTTCAAATCTAATAGTTTGGGTTATATAAAACCCAAACACGCCGTCGATGTTCATTCCGACACAAGAAATTTGGAATACTCAGGTTCCAAATGCACCAAAAGTCAGATTTCCGACAACTACCCCTCAAGTGGTTCAGGGTACTCAGACACTGAACACGATGCCGATGTAAAATCCGATTCAAACGATATAAAGAATATAGATAACACGGCCGAAAATATTTTTGGCATAAACAATGTAAAAAACAATATAGACGAAACCGATACAGAAAACTACATTGAACTAATAATAAGCACAATAAAAAAAGTACATTCAGAAATAAATACAAATTTACCATTCCGGACGGACGTTCGCTGTGAAATAGACACAATAAACGATAAACCGATTTACTCAAGGCAATACCCATACTCACAAGCAGTAAACGAATTTGTTAATCAAGAAATACAACGAATGATTAATGATGAAATCATTAGACCCAGCAAAAGTCCTTATAACTCACCCGTAATTGTAGTATCAAAAAAAGGTACTAATGAAGATGGCACCCCTAAACATAGATTATGCATCGATTTCAGGAAACTAAACCTTAGCACGATTCCAGATAGATACCCCATGCAAGATCCGACAGTCATTTTATCAAATCTAGGAAAAGCTAAATACTTTAGTACTATAGACTTAGAATCAGGTTTCCACCAAATTTTGATGAAAGAATCAGACGTAGAAAAAACTTCATTTTCAATTAACAACGGAAAGTACGAATTCATTAGAATGCCATTCGGGTTAACAAACGCACCTCGAATCTTCCAGAGGGCAATGGATGATATACTTCGAGAACATGTTGGTAAATTCTGCCATGTCTACATGGATGACATAATTGTTTTCTCTCACTCCCTCGAACAACATTTCAAAGACCTAAATTCAATCATTAATATTTTACATAAAGCCAATATGAAAATATCATTAGAAAAATCTCAATTTTTTAAATTAGAAACTTCATTTTTAGGATATGTAGTAGCGCAAAACGTTATTAAAACCGATCCTCAAAAAATAGACACCATATCGAATTACCCAATTCCCAAAAATATCAGAGAGCTGCGTAGCTTCCTGGGTCTCACTGGGTATTATAGAAAATTTGTAAAAAACTATGCAACCATTGCCAAACCCCTGACTAGATTATTAGAAGGTTCCAATGGAAAAATATCCAAGAGGATGTCAAAAAATGTTTTAATTACTCTTGACGAGACTGCAATACAGGCATTTAATGAACTCAAAGAACACCTAATTTGCCAAATAGAACTGGTCCAACCAGACTATTCAAAACAATTTACATTAACAACTGACGCATCCGACGTAGCCATAGGAGCAGTACTTTCTCAGGACGGATACCCAATCACTTTTATATCAAAAACCCTTAACAAAACTGAAAGAAATTACGCGACTAACAAAAAAGAACTTTTAGCAATAGTATGGGCATTAAAAAACCTAAGAAACTATTTGTACGGAGTATCAGGAATTGAAATACATACAGACCATCAATCACTCTCATACGCAATTTCGGATAAAAACCCAAATGTGGAATTAAAACGATGGTTCAATTACATAGAAAGCTTCAGGCCAAAAATTTTGTATAAACCGGGTACTACCAATGTAGTAGCAGACGCACTGTCCCGAATTGAAATAAATAATATTACAGAAGATGAAGACGTAGAATCCACGGATTACGGAACCCAACACTCAGCCGAAAGTAGCTTTAGTAACATTATAGGCGAAACAAAAAAACCACTTAATCAATTTAAACAACAACTTTTAATAGCAAAGGGAAAATTCACAATTCATGAACAGATAAATGTATTTGAAAATAAACGTCATATTATTGAATATGATCAACCAGAAAACTTAGTTACAGTCCTTAAAGAATATCTACAACCCAATATTAATACAGGGATTCATTGTACTCCTGAAGTGTTGTATGAAATTCAAGTTCAATTAAAAAATAACTTCATTAATAAATTCGTATATACAAAAAGTTTTGTTGTAGACATAACAAATAATGACGATAAAGCAATAATTATAGAGGAAACACACTGTAGAGCGCACCGAGGATTAGATGAAAATTATAAACAAATAACCAGATTATACTATTGGCCGAATCTGTACAAAAAATTAAAAGAATATATAACAAATTGTGAAATTTGTAATACGAACAAATATAATAGAAACCCGACTCAAATACCTATTGGAGAAGCCCCCATTCCAAAAATAGAAGGCCAACACTTACATATTGACATTTTTTACGCGCAAAATCTAACCTTCTTAACTTGCATTGATGCCTATTCCAAATACCTCGTTGTAAAAGAAATTACTAACAAAAAAAATATCGATATAAAAGTCTATGAAATACTTCAAACATTTCCCCAAGTTAAAACGATTATGACAGATAACGAACCTAGCTTTACATCAGCACAATTTAAATCCTTCCTACAGCGTTCTGGTATTTCAATCCATTACGCAGACCCCAGACATAGCCTTTCGAATGGACAAGTTGAAAGAGCCCATTCAACCCTAACTGAGATAGCTCGTTGTATTAAAGATGAGTACCGTCTCCTAGAATATTCCGAAGTTATTATAAGAGCAGCAAAAAGCTACAATATGACAATTCATTCAGTAACAAATCAAAAACCATACGACATTTTATTCAACAAAATAGATCACAGTGACTTACCATTAAAACTACAAACAGCACAAACTAAAATGTTAGATTATCATAATAAAAATAAATTAGATAAAAATTATCATGTAGGAGAAGTAGTATACGAGAAAATACACGGAGAAAGAAACAAATTAGGTCCCAGATTTAAAAAACAAGTCGTTCAGGAAAATTTACCCAATAAAGTAATCATTAATAATAGGAAACGAGTTATTCATAAAGACAACATTAAATAAGCCATATTTTACAGAAAATGGAAATACCATTTATCATCACCATTTTGATAATCACTTGCCACTCCGAAATAATCGACTACACTAACAACGAATACCTACTACTGAAGAATGAAAACGATGTATTGACGTATGACTCATTCGAGGACCTCTTTCATATCACAAACCTAAGTTTTTACAAAGAAATAATTAGAATAGAAGATAAAAATACTAACAACAGCAACTCAGATTCAGACTGGGACATTTCCCAAAATCTAAACATTATTAAAATTCTTATGTCCCAATTAATACCATCAAGAAATAAAAGGGGCATTAACGAATTGGGCACAGCATGGAAATGGCTAGCAGGTACACCAGACCATGACGACTTAATAAGAATAGAAAACAAAATTAACGAACTGACAGAAAACAATAACAAACAATTCACAATAAATTCACGTATATTTCAAGAAGTCCAACTTATGACCAAAATTCTTAACACAATCGTTGTTAACAAAGAAACAAAAGTAAGACAACACCGACTACAATTAATTACACTTGATATCCAAAATTTAATCGATACAATCACCTTAGCAAAAATAGACATTTTTAATACGAAAATACTAAACGAACAAGATATTAAAGAAATATTTAGACACGAAAATAAACCAGTTGTACTATCAGATCTGTTAGACATCTCCACTTTTAAAATAATAAAAAACCAAGACCTACTTATAATATACATAAAATACCCAATTATAAACAATATCTGTAGCTTGTACACATCAAGGGCAATTGCCCAAAATAATGGAAAATTAATAATAGACGATAAGACAGCATACTGTAATGGAAAATTCTATAAAATAACAAACTTTAAAAAAGAAATATTCAATAACTATTGTAAACTCTCAAACGAGAGCTCGTGTTTTATAAATCTCTTAAATGGAAAAAAGGCAAACTGTTCAAAAATACGAGAAAAAAATAAACAATTTGAAAATTTAGATGAAGGCGCTATTCTCCTCACTGGAGAAAATATTGTAAACGAAACAAAACTAAATGGCGCATTTTTGATTTTATTTAATGAAAGCATAATTATCAATAATATAAAATACATCAACGAAAAACAGAAAATGTTGGATTATATATCACAGTATAAATACAATAATTATATAATAACAGATTACATATTTTCCAACGATTCCGAACTAAGTTTAGACAACATAAGCATTATAAACCCGTTTGTAAAAATAGGAAATACAAAAATATCCCTTGAACTCATATTATTAATTGTAATACTTATCCTTTGTGCCATATATAAATCACGTAAAATAATATTCAAAATGCTAAAACAAATTCAATTAAAACGAACCAATATTGAACAAGAAATAGAAATTCCAAAAAACGAAACCACTGCAGAATCCATTGCAGAAGTTGAATCTGAAAGAAATATTGAAATAACATTTGCCGAACTTAATAATAAAATCACCTCCCTCACCGCACAATTGTAATGAATCGGGACGATTCATCTTAGGAGGGGGAGAATTAACTAGAAGTTTAAGCCATATTTTATATGAATATTATAAACAATTATTTGGGCACTTGCCACCAAGCTCTTTTGAGTCTTTATAATATAAACATTCCCACACTCGCATCTAGCACCCTAACGGAAGACCAAGCTTGAGAAATGAAATAAACAAATTCCCCCTATTGAGCCGGCCACGGCAAAAACAACATTAGACTAAACATCCGCTAGAATCACGCCACTGCGGCTCCCCTTTTTAAGCATCCGTATTGATACCCAAATTTTCCATGCTGATCACAGCAATCCCATTCGGGAAATTCTCTTCGGAATTCAATTCGTAATATACTTCGGGAAGATCCCGAACCAAGAAGGAAAAGAATCAGCTCAAGCCTGGTCAGTCGGAATCTAGCTTAGGTTAAGATATAATGCCTTGTTAGACTTAAGATCGGAATGAAACCTAATAAAGTTTAAATATATATTTTTTTAAAAGTTAAAACCCGTCGTGATTATAATTGGCATTAGTAGTCTACTTACGAAAACTTTTAAGAGAGTTTAGTGACATAGATGAGTTCATGCAATTTAGCAACAATGAAACATTAAGAAGCGAGATGCACGAATGCACGGATATCTTAGGCAACCTTCGGCCCACTAACCTGCCAATAGTCGTCGTCCCAGGCGGGGAACATGCGCTTGAAAACGCGAGGCTCCTTTCCTTGGGGCACACTGATAATGCTGACGGTCTCAATGGTACGGGCGGTGGGCTCCACTCGGATGTAGCGCTGTGGATAGACAAAGTGCTTAGACCAGAGAATCAAATATGATATTTTTTATAAATTCAAACCTTAGCCATGTCCAAAAGCTTGGATTTCTCCTCCTCTGAGGCACCAGAGCCTACCCACAGGTAGATTTCGTCTCCAGCATCCAGAAGCATGACGTCGTCGGTGTCCAAGTCCTCCTGCTCGTACTGAGCCACCTCCTCGACCTTCACAAGTCCCTGGGGTGTAATGCGGCAATGGAAGAGTCGCGGCTCCAGCAGTGGGGCCCCACTATCACCAAGGCTCCGATCGTACTGGCCCTCGCCGTTCAGCTCCTCCCAGAACTCCTCAGGCTCGGCACCCTCCTCAAGCTCTTCCAATTCGGCGTCGTCCCAATAATTCGCAAAACGCTCAACAGCGGCCTTCTTCTCGAAAGCGGAAGCTCCCAGACCGTTCCAAATGTAGATCTTATGCGACTTGGCCGATACGAGGGCAAAGGCGTCGCCAGAGGCTAGCGATGAACTGTCGGCGGGCACTTCACTGGCGTGAATGTCACTCTCGACGGTGCCACGGATGCGGAACAGCTGCGAAGTAACCGGCAAAGCAGTGTACGAGGCCAGCAGCTTTCCCTTGAAGATCTTGTAGAAGTGTCGTGGCTCGTGCCCCTGGGTTGTCAGCACTAACAGAGCATTCTTTTCCGCAGCGAGATCCTGTCCTTCCTGGAAGGCACGCTCCTTAACGGCGGCTGAGGCCTTGGCTCCTTCCCAAACGTACACGATGGCACCCTTGTCTCCGTTGTTGGCCTCATAGCTGTAGGACAGCACGTAGGAGCCGAAGCCAAGCAGAGGAAGGTTGTCTGAGAAGGGAACGGTGTTCACCAGGACCTCGCTGGAACCGGCCTTGCCCACGTACTGGGTAATAGATTCAATAGTGTTCTGACCGTGATCAGGCATGAAACCAATGGCGCGTCCTCCACTCTTCTTAAGCTGCGTCACCACCGCATCGATTTCGTCCACATCCAGGGAATCATCGGAGCCAATGTCCAGAGCCGAGCGAATGAGGCGGGTGTGTTGCATGCCAGCATCGCGCCACGTGGCGAAATACTGCTTGAAGGGTGCGGATTCGGCGCCTTCAACGATGCGGTGAATCTGGGTCCAAGCCGGGTACTTCTTGGTGCGCAGGAACTCCTGAGCCTTGGCCATGGCATCGGTTTTCTCCTTCTGGGTGGCTCCCTTTCCAACCCACACGAAGATACCGGAGCCGGTGTCCAGAATAAAGCAGTCGCGGGTGTCCAGCATAGCCTGGGTCAGTGGTTTCTGGCCAATTGTGTCCACCTGCAGCTTGCCACTGGCATCGCTGACCTTGTAAAGGGTCACAGCCGCAGCATCGGTCCTTTCGAAGGCACCGTCCTCGTCAGCGGTCGACTCCTCAGGTACCTGGTCAGCGGATCCGGATCCGAGCACATCGAAGAACTGCTGCTTGTCGCTATCGGTGCTGAAATCGTCGATAATTTGAACGCGGGCACGTCCATTGTGGTCCTGGTCCCTGATCTGGTTGGCGGCACTGATGGCCTTCAGCTTCTCCACGCGCTTGGCCTGAGCACCCACATAGACGTAGATATCGCTGCCGGCATCCAAAATAAAGCAATCTCCCTTGTTCATCGACGAGACGGAGAGGTTGACTTGACGGACGCGCACATTGCGCTTGCCCTTCACTTGGAACAGACGCTTCTCGCCCTGGGCATTGGTCTCCACATGTTTGAAGCCAGTTCCGACTCCGCCTTGCTCATAACGAATGCCTGCAGGGATAAAAATCATTTAATAAAGGGGATATGTGTGATAATTCGATCTAACCATTTTTGAAGTAGCCAAGGAACAGCTGCGATTCGTGATCCTGCACTTCGCGATGTTGGACAGGTGCTCCGTTGAGGAGATCGTCCAGCTGGACGGTGAGAATAGCTGCGGCGCCGGCCTCATCAGTGGATGTTTCAGATCCCAGCCAGAAATGCACATCCCAGGATAGTTTCTTGTCTTTCTTATTTTCGATGGTCTGCAAAAAAATTAATGTTTAACATTTTTTGGTTTTTTTTTTAGTTCTTAAGGATCTATAAGGAACTTATACTATTGGTCTTTTGTTATTTTATTTAATTATATATACACATTTCACTTTCTCCTTTGAGAATTTAAATAGGAATTTGTGTTTCCAGTTGTCGAACAAAAGAATAAAATGAAATCTGTTGTGTATAAAAATATTTATTTCTAGAGCCCCAGGGAGGAATGTTTCCTGGAGCCCCAGTCCAAGGCCCCTTAAATGTTTGTTCGCTTTTTAAAAATAGAATAAATAATGTATCCTATAATATGTGCTATTACTAGCTCAGACAATAGATTAAATAGATTCCACAAAAACTATGATTTATAAATGTGCCATTTAAGGTAATGTTTTCATTATTCAACGATTAAGTTGACATTTTAGAACAAGGTTTTTTTTAACGACTTTCAATGGAGAACATTTATAATAATTTATACTTACATTCAGAACGATGAAGGAGTCTCCGGTGTAGAATTTTCCATAGTTGTTCTTTGGGTAGGCCACCGGCTCAAAGTTCTGGAGAAAGTCGAAGAAACCAAGTGAAAAGAAATGAATATTTTTTGGTTAAATGTGTTTCCCCTGCCTTCTATTTTTGCGACCAGTCCAAACATTTCATTCACGAAACCACTCGCTTTCGTTTGTAAACACAAAAGCATCTTCTTTCGGACCTAATAAATTTCGATGATGTTCCGAGTTAATTAGCTCGAGAAAACCGACTTTCAATATAGCCATTTTGCATATAGTATATAGGGTATAGTATATCGGACGTGTTTATGCACATGTGGCTGCCACATTGCGTGAGTTCAGCGAATGGAGGGGAAATCGGAGGCACTGACCACCCTTTCCTTCCGTCCGTGGATCTCCGCCACATTTGGCTTACCGGCGAAGTTGCTCCGCTGCTTCACTGCCCTGCTGGCTGAGCAGCGCGTTCGTGCGTGGGCGGCGAACTTTTCTCCAAGCGCTGTAAACAAGCGCCAGCTATTTATACGCTTCTTTGAACTCGTGCCGAGAGAAATGGAAATTTCAAAAGAGTCTACCGACTTTAAGATACCTGGTTATCCCTACTTATTTCGAGGTGTTTGCACGACAGATCCAAAAAGGTATATAGGCTATATATTTTTTTTAATTGGGTATATTTTCTCACGAATTTCATCCGTATATTCAGGAAGATTTACGGTCAAATAATGAGTATAAAAATAACACTATCCGATCTACATATATCATCAAGCCAAACAGAGCGCTAGGCAAAAAATTATTTTAATAATAATTTGACCAGCTTTGGCATTCTTGGAATCTATATCTGAAGGCTCGCCATAGGTATCTGACGGATATAAATAAAATTCGCCCAAAAAACACCACTCACCTCGATGCGCCAGATCTCCAGGCCGGCGGAGCGACCAGCGTTGGCGAAGGCGGGATGCATGATGCGTCTACCGGGCTGTTTGGAGTTCTGGCCGGAGGGCTGGATCTGTCCGGTTTGTACGGGGAATGCGGGTCGGGCGTTTAGAGTGCCGGCTGAGCAAAGAGTGGCCGAGAGTGCAAAAACCACCAGCAGGCTGTAAACGGGCGAAATGATAAGGGTTATCCGGGGTAAATATTGACTTTTTCGGATTCAAGTGTGGCATATAGAATAGACACAGTAACAGTTCCTACTTCCCTATTCGCCAATAATCCTCAAAACATAACTTGAATTATAGAATTTCTTAAAAGACACTAATACTTTATACAATATACTAAAGACTAGACATAGAACTACTTTGGATAAAAAAATATGTATCATCAGTCATCTAATTGCGCATGATTCACGGCCGTAAAAGGCCATAAAGTAATAGCCACGCCAAAAATGACAATGAGGGGATAGCCTTGGCAATGAATACAATTACCAATTTAAGAATTCTAAGGTTTAGTGCGCGTGCTTAGAGGCTTAGGCTCCAAAAACTATTAAAATATGGCACTTACTTTCCCTTTTGACAAGATGCTTTCGCTGGACGAGATGAGTAATCTCGAAATTAATAATATTTGCACAAATTAACGTTACTTTTTCCGATATTCCGGAGACTAGATATGACTAAGTTGCGAACTGCTCGCTTGCATTACCTCGAGATGACTGCCATGGTGGCGTCGCCTGGCGCTACCATTTCGCGTTTCGTCTCAGTCCCGTGTGGACGCCGCCGGTAATGGGGAGGGAGTGGAGCAGGCACTGCCGAGAGCTTTGTTTATTGTTGCGATAAATATAACAAGTTGCGTATATAGTGTGTGCCCCGATGCCTGTTTGGGTGTTCGTTGTTGTTATGTATTTGCCTTTGTTTTTATCGCCGCGTTTGTTTTTTGTTTCCAGCTCAAACAGAGATGATTGTCCGCCCTGATCCCAGTGGAGAACGAGTAACCTGTAATTATTAAGAGAGTCAACGGGTTAGTTAAGAGCTTCAACGCATGCGGAGAATTCTTCAAAGTGCGCACATCTATCATAAAAAATTATAGTTTTCTTGTGAAATGTGTTTGCCATGAGCTGTTTTAATTAAAACTCCCCCAAAACGTGTTTAAGCCGCGTTGTTTGATGGCTTCATTATATGTCGATTATGGCTAATAAATTGTATCCACATTTATGTACATATATTTAAAACTTAAAAGTCGCTCTTCCTGGGAGCTCCTAAACCGTATGATATCATTTTCGTATATATCATGTGAAGTTTCGGACGAAGCTGCAAACTAAGATGGCACGCATGTTTTCGCAAAATTTTTTTTAAAGTAATTAAGTTTTTGTAATTGCTGCTAGGCGCGTCTGGAAATGATATCATTATTGCTTATGACGAGTGGCAAGCCCATCCAGCCCTTCCTTGAAACTGGGTCAGAATCATAAAAACCCAAAAAATATGTTGGCTTGGACTCATTTTTTTTTTAGCCATTTCAAGTTTAAGTTTAAGTTTCTCCCGAGGTAGTATACATATGAAATTTTTGCACGGGACTCGAATATCAAGTATGTAAGCCAGTATTCTCAAAACGTACCAAAATACACACACAAATGTGCAACTATGGAGGCAAACAAATAGTGTCGTTTACACTTGTCAGAGAACGTATTAATCACCATTAATAAAGAGTCAAGTGCCTGTCATCAAAGACACCCACGTCAACGAAAACCATCATTAATTAGTTAGGTTCACTTTTAAAAATTACACTTTAAGCTGTTGGGAAAAAATTCGTTATTCGGTATTATTTTTTGAAATCAATTTCCTGTCAATCCGACTGAAATACTGATAACCGCTTCCGTTATGCGCCTCAGGTTCCAACCTCTGGTCCATTTCAAAACACTTGATAAGCTCAATCAACAGATAATTAAATGGAATTAAGCTCTACAACTTTTTAGTTCTGACGGCCTGATGGGTTTTTCAATTTTTTATGTAATCCACTTACAAGAGGTCTGAATGATTCAATTTACCATTTTCTGGCAATGATCGATCGTAAAAACAAACAAAAACTTTCAGATGCTATCACCGATCCAAGAGGGACACACAAGTTCGGAGCAAACAATCAAACACTTACTTTTAGGTCGATTCGATCAGCCCGTTTTATGACGATCGATTTGCGCCTGAAAAACCCGCCTGAAAATACTCGAAGCGATGCACGATCGACTGGCAGCAGCTTGAGACACTGAACAAAAGGTAAAGCTCGTCTTCGCTTTTATAAAGTCCGCTCGAAGCCGAGTCGTGTTCACGGCAAGCCCGTCCGCTCTCCGGGGTCACAAGCGCTCTGATGATTGATAAGTTAAAGCTCCGTGCGATAAGGAACAATTTCAAACTGAAAACTGTAAACAGAGTCAAAACAAATAGGAAAAAATCCCGAAATAAGATCTGACCTCAGATTTTTCACCTTTGTACGTAAAGGAACGTTAAGATATTCCCCAAATCTATTTATTCCATAAGTTACAGTAGCCTTAGAATTACAGCTGCAGACGATCTAGTAATCCGCTGCAGTATTAGACAGATAGTCGCGACGTCCAATATTCGAAGCTTGCTTGTTCTGGACAGCCTCCAGTTTGGGACACTCCGTGATCCGATGACCCAGACCGCCGCAGTAGCTGCATCCATGCGAATCGCCAAGATCCAAGGTGTGCTCGGCTTCTGGTGCCAACTCGTCCAGGAATTCTGGAACCTGCTGCTTGGCCTCGATCAACAGGTGCTTCAAATCCAACAGGACAGACTGCTCGGTGATTTTGTTTATCAACGTGGTGGCCAAACCCTTTGTGTTGGAACGACCTGTACGGCCAATACGATGGACATAATTTTCGATGTCGTCGGGCATGTCGTAGTTGATGACATGTTGGACGTTCGGAAAGTCAAGACCCTTGGATGCCACGTCGGTGGCTACCAAAACGTCTTTCTTGCCAACGCGGTACGCGTCAACTGCGCGTGATCGCTCCTCCTGATCCTTGCCGCCGTGAATAGCAACTGCTTCTACTCCCTTCAGCAGTAAGTACTCGTGTATGCAGTCGACATCCTGCTTCTTCTCGGCAAAAATGAGCACGGGCGGCGCAGTCTTTTGCAAACAGTCCAGCAGATAGACCACCTTTGCCTCCTGCTTTACGTACTCCACCTGCTGGGTGACGTTCATGGAAGCCGCTCCAGCACGACCAACATTTATTGTAACCGGCTTCACGAGCGCAGATCGGGCAAAGTTCTGAATTTTCTTGGGCATAGTGGCAGAGAAGAGCAAGGTCTGTCGCTGACCTTTGAAAAATGAGAATATGGTGCGCACATCCTCCTCGAAGCCCATGTCGATCATCCGATCCGCCTCGTCCATGCACAGGTAGCGACACATATCAAGTGTGAGTATTTTCTTGTCGAGCATATCCATCAATCGGCCAGGGGTGGCAACTACAATGTGTACTCCTCGGGAGATAACGTCCAAGGCCTCGCTGACTGGCAACCCGCCCATGGCCAAGCAGGAACGCACCTCGGGCATGCCGCAGGCCTGCAGATGCTTGCTGTAGTGCTGGATGATTTCGTGTGTCTGCTTTGCAAGCTCCCGCGACGGGCATATGATCAATCCGTAGGGACCCTCATTGCGTTCAAAGGGCAAGCTGTACTCCTGCTCCAGGGCGAACATGACAATAGGTAGCACAAACACTAAAGTCTTTCCAGAGCCCGTGAAAGCAATGCCGATGAGATCGCGTCCAGCCAGCACAGTGGGAAGCCCTTGCACCTGGATCGGTGTGGGGGTTTTGATGCCCTTTGCTGCCAGACCATTAAGAATACCTTTGTGGAACTTCATCTCGCGGAAACTGCAAATGGGCGGGCTAGGATTCTCGCCCTCCACTAGGATTCGCATCTGCTTTCGGATGTTCTGTCGCTCCTCCTCGGGCATGGCCTCTATGTATCGCGGAGGTCGCCAGGATGTTTTGATAGGCTCCTCGTATTGTATGCCTTTGGCCAACTCCGCAACGCCCATCAAAGCTTTCTGCTGGGCAATGCTTTCCATGATTTTTTCCTCCTCCCGCAGCTGCTTCTCCACGGCGCTAAGCTTCTTGGCCTCAGCGATCTTCTTAAGTTCCGTGTGCTGATCCAACAGGCTTATTTTGTATTTCCGGCCCCAGGTCTCGGCGTCGTGAGCTCCCTGGGAGTCGTCGTCGTTTTCATTCTCGCTCGACGACTTGGGCTGCGTCGTTTCGGAGGCAAGCTGCACAACCCGGCCGAGCTTCATCATGTGTTGCTTTTTGCGCTCCTTCACCGGCACGTACGGCACATATTCATCATTGTCCGGCTCTCCGTCCTCAGAGGACTTAGAGGATCTTCGATACCGCTTCACAGAATACATGATGAAAAAACGATCCAAAATATAAACAAACGGACACTTGCCATTCACAATGAAGGCGTTGACAATGTGGCCAGATTACTTAACAATGGAACATTAATTTTTATATGATTATTCGATTAGAACCATTATCAAACCCTTAGTGGAAAGTCTGTACTTATTACATCCCTTCAATTATATTCCATGATACTTAATTAAACTCAAACAATATATTTTTTTAAATAACTAGCACAATTGCATTTGAAATAACAGGGTGTTTCATGTTCTAGGAAGAGCAAGAGGAATATACCATCATCGCAAAACGGTTACACTAACAGCTGATATCTCGCCGACAAGTAACACGCAGAAACCGTGTGTTTTGCTTTCAATATTCGAATTTCACAACAGATTCTTGGCTAATTCTTTGCTTGAATAATAACAAAATTAAAAATGTCGTTGGTTCGTAACTCATCCCGTTTGTTGCGATCGCAGTTGAAACGCGTCCAGAGCGTTCCCGTGGCATTGTACCATGAAAATGTAAGTCACCTATCTTTTGGCGCACAAGGTCTTTCGTAATATCTAGAACTCTAGTATAGACTACGAAGTGTTTTCGTTCTGATAAATAGCAAATAAGGGGGCACGTAGCTGATAAACCCGGTAATGGCTTAATCAGTGACTAACAAGTGTTTATTTTTCGACAGGTCGTTGAACATTATGAAAACCCGCGCAACGTGGGATCTCTGGACAAGAAGGATGCCACCGTGGGCACTGGGTTAGTGGGGGCTCCCGCTTGCGGCGATGTGATGAAATTACAAATCAAGGTCGACGAAAATGGCAAGATTGTGGATGCCAAGTTCAAAACCTTTGGCTGCGGCTCAGCTATCGCCAGTAGCTCGCTGGCCACCGAGTGGGTCAAGGGAAAGTCTATTGACGAAGCTGGAAAATTGAAGAACACCGACATCGCCAAGGAGTTGCGCTTGCCGCCTGTGAAACTGCATTGCTCCATGCTGGCCGAGGATGCCATCAAAGCCGCCTTAGCCGACTACAAGGTCAAGCAGCAAAAGAAGCAGGGCAACTGAGCGAATGGACCGGAATCTTTGAAAGTTGAGAAGCACATCGTTTCGGCGAGTGCATATACCATTAACTACTAAACACAATTATAAGTAATCTACAGAATACAATACACTATATATTTACTTGGCATTAGGTCGTAGTTTGCTATAGATCTGAGAGTGGTGAGTAGTGCGATAGCAGAATCGTAAATTGTCTTTTTGTAGGATTAAACAACGATATTTATGTATTTCAGATTGGTCGCGTGATTGCTTCGAGGGTATTTGATAGAACAATATTCGACACTGTGTAAGGGCTGGAACTGATCTGTATGAATGTGTTTGAAAAGGGACTTTTTGTCCTAGTAGTGGGAGCTAATTAAATTTTATGTTCTGTTATGCAAACCTAAGCTTCTTCAAGAGAAATAAAAAGTTCCCGTTGGAATAAAAATGTGAATTTTATTGCATCATTATGGTTTGAAGTAATCTAGCAGAAATATAATATGGTGGTCCGACTCTGTATTTAGGAAAGGAGTACGCTGGCTCCACCTCCACATTCGCCATTTGATTTTTGTTCAAATTCTAAACGAAACAAATAATAATTTAATAGATTTTCAAATGGATATTATAAAAGAATAATTACGTTGGTCGGCGTGCTGACAGTTGTAGTTGGCCATGACACAAGGGCTTCCGAAGGTAATGAGGCGCTCCTTGTTGGAATTCTTGGCTTTACCGCAAATGGGTTCGTAAGCATCCCCACATGATTTAACGCACGCATTAGCAGCAGGCTTCTTACTGTCCTTGGCTGGGATAGCCACAGTAATTGCCAAAAGGCAGCAGGCTGATAAAATTAAGAAGGAAGAATGATATTATTAACTAAAAGGCTTTCAAATCTCCACCCATTTGAAACCAAGGAGAAAGCAACCATAACGCCAAACACGTCATAAAATGTGTTCTATAGCACACAGAATAATAAAATTTTCAGGTGATTATTGGGGCAATAATCAGGGCTCTAATGGATGCCTTTTCATCTATTCAAAACAAAATCAGATTATATATTTACCCAGAAAGACAAACAGAGCGAAACGCATTTTGAATGGCAAATTTCCACGAAATCACTAATAAAATATATTTGATGGACTTGTGCAAAAACCGGCTCCGAGTTGCTTTAGAAGTGAACTGAATTTGACAACGAGATTCATCACCTTTATATACGACTATAGCCCAAAGCCAGGCTCACAAACAATAGACGACCTCCCACAACCACTAGCTCAGAAGCGCTGGAGAGCATATAGGCGATATACATATAGTCATATAGAAAATCCGATGGGAATCGTATCTCTCACCTCAACCCACACATATACGAATTGATGGGGATTAAAACATTCA
Source organism: Drosophila ananassae (assembly GCF_017639315.1). NCBI lineage: Eukaryota > Metazoa > Arthropoda > Insecta > Diptera > Drosophilidae > Drosophila > Drosophila ananassae. The sequence continues at coordinate 11,139,698 of NC_057927.1, read as the reverse complement.
AGTAAACATAAAGTGCACTGTTTGTATCTGCCCTGTGGGATGACAATAGAAACTCAACGAGATGATGGGGCTATGGGGCAGCAATTTGGATAGATAATGGGCTGCCGGCTGAAAGCGGTTATCACTACCTGCTTTTTAAGTTTTCCACATAAAGTCCTGAAAAAAGTATTTTCCAAAATGTGCCGGAATATGATGCCTTTGTAAGCTATTGCAAAAAAAAAATTTTGAAGGCGTAGATTCCTCATTCAATCATTCGACATCAACATAAGATACTTGTTAACCTATCCAAAAATGGATTATTTCGTAACGCCTTTAATTAGCTTAATTTGTTGTTTTTATAGTCCAACGCAAAGTGGGAATCTTTTCTATAGTGTATAGCTTAAATACTTATACTTTTTGCTTATATATTTGATTAACATTTTTACATTTATTTCTTATTACTTACAGTGTAGGGGTTTATACGAATCTGAAGTCTATATAAATACATAAATTTGAATAAACAATTAAGAATCGGCATGTCAAGGACCTCAGAGATTATAGAATACAGATTTATATAAAAAGAGATTGATTATTTTTCCCCATTTTTCCCACCAAATAAAGATTTTGTTTAAAATTTACTGATTAAGCTTATAAGAATATAAAATTTAACCATTAGCCCAATATGAAGATGGAATGGGATAAATATTTTTATCTAGATTCTAGAATATTATAAATTTTTGCGGAATAAAAATTAGATAGAAAGAATTATATTCTCATTATTCCATTATAATTGAAAAATAGCAAAAATTCCAAAAATGTTATTGATTTTTCAGTTTAAAAATGGCTAGATCTAGCATTATAACGGAAAAGAAATGGATAGTTGGCAACTATCGTTTAGATAAGTGCTGCCAACTATCGATATTTTAAAAACTAGTGTGACCATTTTATGAAAATGCAACCACCCCGACGGGTTCAAAATTCCAAAGGGTATTATAACCGAAGGTGACAAAATGGTGTTCCCTACCATAATGTGACCAGTCATGGTGAGAATTTCGAGAGACGCGTACCGAGGCGCAAAAAAGAACGAGCGAAGAAGATAGAAAAGGGAGAATCGATTAAAGTTTCTGCTTAATATATTATATATATGTAATCATATATTGTAAATGTCTTAAGTTTAAGTGATATAAACCAGATATTTGTGTAACGTTCAATATTTTAATACGCGTCGGAGTACAACGAGTGAAGCTAACCGCACACAAAGAAACGGGGTACTTGCGAGCGAATTAGGCAAAAACAAGAGCCAAAAGTTACAAAACAGAGCGCTGCGCAATAGACGGTGGTGTACATAGAGTTTAACTAATACGGAATCAGAATCAGAATCAGTTAAAAGTGTGATTTTTTTGAGCCTTTGTCTGTGAGTGGAGAGAAAGCTTTAAGCGGAATTACATATATATATAAAAGTACGAAGCCAGCCCGTCGCCATTTTGAAAGTGATTTTACAATACATATACATATACACACAGCGAACACATACACACACACACATACACCCAGAAAACCCATCCAATTTGAAAAAAAAAACAAAAAGAAAAAGAGGAAAAACCAACAAAAACACAACCAAAATCAACTTCCGCCACATTTTTAAAGTGAATATAATCAACAAAATCAAGGCAACTTTTAACCCAAACTCAACACATTTTGTATATACATATATATATCTCTATATATATATATATAAATATATATATAACGCTTCGGCACGTTCGGAATCTGTATAACAAAGTGTCGAGAAAATCCCCGAGCAATCGATAACTGCGCTACTCACACACACACACATATAGAAGAGCCAGCCCAGAGAGCGTTCGTGTCAGAGGTCTACAGCGAAAAAGTAAGTCGCAATTGTATTGGTTGTATGTATGTATTTGGGCGAATGTATGAATGTGTGTTGATTCATTAATTCAGGTATTCCGCTATGGTATCTGTTTGTATGTATGTATGTCTCTGACGTCCCCGGGTCCTCAATCCCCAGTATGTATGTAGCGGCGGCTGGGGCCAAACAAATATAATACCTTTTGTTGACGTAAATAGCACAGAAGTGATAATGCCTTGCTGGTTACATTTCTTACAGGTAGTTGCTACCTGGAAATCGTACAAGTCTTATAGTCCAGGCCATCCCCTTCCTGGGATTTTCTGTTCCCTGTTATACACACATATCCTGTTCCCTCTTCAACCCTGTATTACCTGTAGTTTGCTATTTTTTTTTCTATATATTATATCTAGTTATAATTATATTTTTCTCTTATTTCTACCCCACCACTTCCCGCCGTCATAGGATCAGCACGGCTTTAAATGCGACAGCAGCAGCAGCTACTACGAGAATTTGCAAAATTAGAGCTAAGGATAGCTTAACCAGAGAAAGAGATAAATCAACAGACTGATTAACAATACATACATTGTACGCTACAAGTTAAACTAAAGTAAAGAGCAGCTGTACATAAGAAGCGAGACCCAGACCACGGACACCGAAGCAGAAGCAGAAGCTGAGGGGCCAGCCTACGTGCGTGCTCGCTGGAATTTTTCAAATTTGGATTTTGTGGAGAAAGACGACGGACGGACGGACGGAGCATCTTTAGCGATAAGAACCAAAGAAGAAGAAATACGAGCGACCCAAGCAATCCGCCAACAAAACGACAACAAAGCGATAGCAGAGCAGAGACACCGAGTTTGGTTTCGATTTATAAACAAAAACAGAAAAAAAAAAAGAAAAATAATTGATTTAAGTGCGTGTGATATTTAACGTTAAGCATTAATTTAGCGAAGCAACCAAAAACAAAACAAAAACAAAAAAGGCAAAAAGAGCAGAAATTTTAATAGAAGAGGAGTGAGAGAGACGACGACGAAATTACTATGACATACTCGCACAATAGCGTTAGGAACAACATCAGAATGACAACCGCAGCCGCCACCAAGTCCATACGATTGAAAAAGGGAGCAGCATCCAACGCTGCATCCCCCTCGGTAGCATCATCATCATCCCCATCCCCGACATCCGTATCAGCATCCTCGCCAGTCACGCCCTTGGTAACTGCACATTCCAACAGTATTGCCAGCAGTACAAACATTACACCCAACAACTCCAATTTGTTGAGCTCCTCCTCGCCCACTAGCTGCACCCCAATCCTGTCCGGCCTCTCCACGCCGAACAATCAGCAACAGCGGCCCAGGCAGTCCCAGTCCCAGTCCGCCGGATCCCAGCGCCGTCAGCAGCAGCAGCAGCAGCGGCAATCACCACCGCAGCAAGGCGGCGGCGGCGGCGGAGCCTTCTTTTTTGCCAACAACAACAGGAGGAATGGAGGAGGACGATCTCCACAGGGATCAGTTGCAGTGCGCCAGTCGCCAGCCACCATTCTGGGCGGAGGTTTCTCGCCAACCATGGTGGCGGCCGCTGGGGGATCGGCTCGGAAGCAGCGCAAGAGCCCGCCACTGGGTGGAAAGGTTTCGCCCCAGACTATGCAGCAGCAGCAGCACCCACTCATACCCACCGCACTGACGCATTTTGCGGGCAGCAAGTGTTTCGACGCCCCGGCTCCTACGGCACTCCCAAAGCCACCCCAGCACTGGACTCTGTCCAAGTCGGAGGAGAAGCCGGCGAGGCCAATGGCGGCGATGTCGTTGCCCAAGTTCCAGATGCCGCTGATGCCGATGGTGCGTTCATCGAAGCGCAATCTCCTCGACGAGTTCGACACGCACAATCTGAAGCTCCTTCTGAACGTGCAGTCGTAACCTTGGCGCTGGAGGATCCGAGTCCTGGCGGCAGCAGTATCCGGAAACGGAGCGAGTGGATTGAGAAACAACCGACCGACAAATATGGATTGAACCCCGGTGGACCCCGAACCCGTCAACGAGATGCAAAAAAAAAAATACAAGAAATGAGAAAAATAAAATGATACAAAAAAAATAAACAGAAATAAAATAAAAGAAAAAAAGCAAAATGAAAAAAAAAACCTTCAAAAAAAAAAAACGAAAACATTTCAACTGAAAAATTGAACTTTTTTAAACAACAAAAAAAAAAAAAAACCAAAACAAAAAAAGAAAAGAAAGAAAAGCGTAAAAAAAGAGTAATGTTTGTGATCTCAAGTGTGTATCATAAAACAAGAGCCCATATTCGAGAAGCTATATGGGGGAGAAGGAGGAGAACTGTTTCAAGCAAAAATGAAAATAAAATCAATACACAAACAACTATCCTCACACAATCGATAAAACCAACAACAACAACGACAAGACAACAAATAAATAGTAAAAAACAACAAATAAAAAATGCAAAATTCCCCGCTAAACAGAAAAGAAAAAAAAAACACAATCCTCAGCAGACCCTTTGCCAACTTCAAAATGCAAACTTTAAAAAAAAAAAAACCAAAAGCCAATCGACGACAAACTGAAACTTAAAACCGAAAAATGGTAACCGGAAACTGGAATCAGGAATCTGGAATCTGGAAACCGGAACAACAATCAATCGACGCCTGGCTAAAAAAAGAAAAGAAAAGAGAGAAAAAAGAAAGGAAGAATGTAAAGAGAGTATGGATGGGAATGAAAATGAAAATTAGATGAAAGGGAAGATAAACTTTGTATGTCTAACAACGGATACTTCACAACTGAACATTGTTTTAAACGTGATACGCAAATAGACTTGAAAATTAACTAATAAGTAAAATTAAAAGTATAATCATATTTATGAGTAATTCAAAAAATGGACGCTAGAAGCGCAGCATAAAGTACAGTTTATGTTTATCCCCCTAAAAGCGGACAAAATGTGCAACGTACCTTAAATCTTAAATAAAAAATTGTAATAAATTAAAAAAAAAAAAACAAAATAATGCTGACTTAACAGAAGAGACACGATAATAACTAAAGAACTAAATAATAACATAAAAATCGTATACCCACCAAATCACAAAGACTAATTCAACAAAAAACAAAAAAAAAAGGAAAAAAAAAATACAAAAAACTACGTAAACTCAGAGTAGCAGCCGACGTCAACGCCAACGCCGACGCCGCAGCAGCAGAGCAGCCAACGGCGAGATCAGCAGCGACGCAGCAGAGCAGCAGCGCAGGCAAAACAGGCAACTGCCTTGCCAGAACAACCAACCTCTCCTCTACCTTAAGATAGAAATTCACGTATTGCAATTTGACCTACCTAGATACTTCCATTATTTTTAGTTAATTGTCGCGAAAGAAAAGTTACCAAGTACCAATTGCCCAAAATTAAAAAATTAATAATAATATTTAAGCCATGACCCCCTCACCCCCCGAAACATGCTTACTTTAATAATTAATTCTTAAACTTTAATTGTGAAAGGCTTTAACAAATTCTAATTTAAACATTCTTGAATTGTAAATAGAAGGCGGAACAATGCTTAAAATGTTCAAATAAAATTTTATAAACGAAAACGATGTAAATCGATTTAAAAAACAAAATGTAAGAATAAGAACGATAAGAGTGTTAACATCAAATACTTGCAATTAAGAATGTGTAATGGCGATTTTGAAATAGCAAATAGGCGCAAGCAAGATTTTATTTATCAAAAAAAAAAAAAGAAGAAATATTTTTGATCTTGCGCTTGGCGTGTGAGAAACTAATTGTGAAAACGATCTAACTTATATATTCTTAACAAGTTTCAATTCCAAAGCGAAATGAAAGTTGGAGGAGTGATGATAGTAGTAGATGTCGCTAGAATAGGGAATGAGAAATGAACTACTTTGTTAACTATTCGTTGATGCTCAATACTGAAACACTTGAACCCAGTACCTTATTTTCATTATTAGCATTACTTATTAATTGTTAACATTGATATGTATGTAAATTATTTAAGCATCCCTCTCCCACCCACCACCACCCATCCACAATCCCCTACCCAGTACCGCCCCCTCAGAAAATCCAAAGTTATTTGTGTTTTACGTGAGAATGAGAGAGAAATAGAGAGTTAGAGAGAGAGAGAGAACAGGGCAGCGTGAGTTTTTGTATTTTTTAGTTTTTTTTTTTTATTGTCATGTGAATTGTCCTAAATGTGATGAGCCAAAAAGAAAAAAAAAGTTGAGAAAAAAAACTCCCATTATTAATATGGAAGTGGAAATGCCCAGAAATAAGCACACTTGAGTTTTGTTTGCGCATATTGTTTAACTTCCTGAAAGAGCTAAGATATAATATAAAGAACCATGAAGAGAGCCAACAACCACAAGGCTCTCGATAATAATGATAGTTTTAAAAAAAATGTTGAAATGAAAAGCCAAAAAGTCAAGCACCGTTTAGGTATACTGAACAATTTGTCATATATTGGTAGCTTTAAAGCTTGTATCTTCAAGTTACACACCAACACACACACCTCCATCACCCCACTCCACACACACATATACCTTCCTACTACTTAGAGTATTGAATAAGGCCGAAGGTGACCCGAGCAGTGCTCAGGAATAGCCCCAGCCTCACTCCCCTTCCCCCCCCTCATAAAAAACAGATGAAGAACTCTAGAACCTGTCGCGCAGAATTTTGCATTTTTTTAAGTGTAAGCCTAACGTTTGTTACTTACTGGAGTTAAATTTAAGCAGAGAGAGAAAGGAAGGAGAACGCTTAGATTTCATTAAAGAGAAAATATACAAAAGCCTAATTCTAATTCTTATAAAAAACAAAAAAAATAAAATGAAAGCCTAAAAACAGACCAAAACCAGGCCAGGCCACCCAGCTCTGCCTTGAACTGCGTGCACACGAGCTTTGAACCGCCGAATTTTTCAACACCAATCAGTACAAATTAATTTCCATTTTAAAGCAACCGAGCCCGGCCAAGATCACAGAGGCTCTCGACCCGAGTTCAATGCGTGTGTGCCGCCATCCAAGGCAACTGCGGCGGCCGACGCCGTCCCCCCCCTTGAAAGAAATTCAATTTTAATTTAAAAAGCGCAACGACGATTCGAAACAACTACTTTATTGGAGTTCGAATATTAATTTTACCCATTATTGTTTAAGCCAAAAGATTCGTCGTTCTAAAATGAAAAAAAGTAAAAAGTAAGCAAGCAGCCAAGCACTAAATATTTTAATTAATTTCCCATTGATCTAATTTACAATTTAATTTGCAATTTTTTGTGATACTTTGCTATATTTTTAAACCTGGAATATATACAAAACTGAAGGAAAAGTAAAATTAATTAACCCACACAATTGCCGTCTATGGACCATTAGGATGAGTACGATTATGAAGAGAGAAGAAAAAAATTGCTAATCAATACTGTAATTATAGAAACGATTGTTAAAATAAAATCAGATGAAAGAAAAACATTTAAAGCAATATTGGTATTGTGTTAAAACCAAGTCAACTTGTAACATTTGAAAGAAGAAAAAAAAACAAATATTTGAAAAAGAAATCAACCCTCAACCAACCACAAAGCAATAGAAAAAATAAACAATTGTACACGGCTTTCGTAAAGTGATTTATTAAAGCCTTGTATAATTAAGAAAAACAACAAATTTGTGTTTTTATTTTCCATTAGAATCGCAATCTAATTACCATAACAAGCCTATATTATCTTAGGCAAAACACATTTCAGAAATCGAAACACATGGGCAACATATTTCAGACTCCATTTTTCAGTACGATTTCTAGGCCAGAAATTACAAAACAAACATGAACTGAATACTGAAGGCTAGCTTCGTGTGGATGATGATGATTTATATATATGTATACTCTTGCAGGTATTTTGAAAGCACTCTGTTTTATGTCTGATCCTTATAATTCCCCCAACATGGAGGCCGATGGTGCTATTTTTGTAAATCGGAAAGGTATGTGAAGTTATCTGACTGGGAGGCCATCTCCAACACATACAGTGTTCCAATATTTAAAAAATATATACAAGATATCCCTGCAAGGGTATAAAAATACACCGACACGACGATCGAAACTGGAAAATGGTATTAAAAATAAGTATAAATGCAGAAGAAACAGAGCAGTGCTTTCACACAAACTACAAGATACAATAAAACGATAAGCAATCTTACAAACACCAATATTAGAATACCCCCTCCAGTGTAACAATAAACTCTATTTCATTTCTAAGAAAATAACACCCCTGTGTTAGTAAACATCTGTATAAATTAATGTTGCAGAAACTCTTAAATAAATATCTGATAAGTGCTAATCGGCATTGTGAGTTATAAAAATAAAAAAACATATACGCAACATTGAAGAATTTTATAGATTCCTTTGGAACCTGTCATCAAGATAACGATAAAGTTTAAAGGTTTTATTAAAAAGATACACATAATAGATACCAATGTAAATGTAATTACAAAATATATATGTACGAAATATGAGAAACATTTATACTAAGAGCTCTGAAAGCATAAAGTCAAGTTAAAACTAAAGAAATCCTAAATAATTGCCTAACGATGAAACAATCGAAGAATAGATCCCCTCCAGAACACCCACTATAGCCCTCCAAAACCACCCCACCCATCCCATCCAATATCCCAAATCCCCTAAAAAATGAACAAAGAGATTTGGTATTTTCAATGGACCACCTATATTGGGTGTTCTCAATGGACCATTGGACCTACAACTAAAGGAGCTATTATCTTCTAAAGGACAACAAAGTAAAGGCCCTCCTGAAGATCAAACTGGTTCTTAAACCTCCAAGATGGATCTGAAAAGAGCAAAGGAAAAGTAAGTGGCTTGGATTAGTTTACAGGTAAGTGGAAAAAAAAACAGCATGACTCACTGGCTGTGCAAACTAGTATTATCTAGGTGGATTTCTCTAGAGGTTGCTCGAACCAAATGGCTGGTGGTATACGTGCCTCGCTTCACCTCTGATCGTGCCAGTCGTAGCACTGAGAGAAATTCTCCATTAAAATATTTCAAAATTTATATTGGAAAAATAATGGTTAGATTTTTAATAAGTCACAAAATACTCATATTTTATAAATATCTTTTTAAAATAAAAATATATATTGTGTTTTATAATTTTTGTATGTGTAGTAGCGCATTGTAGGTCTGTTTGTTTTTTACCATCTCGTTTGGGTTTCTTTATAAACGATGTCGCAAAAGAAAACTGGATTTGTGGACGACTCACAAAGTTGGCAATGGGTTTCGGTTTTGAATTCGGTGTCGTTGTTTACCGCTTGGCTAAGTCTTGAGTATCTATGTTTGTACTTTGTATCTTCATACATATTCATATACTTACATTATATGCATTTTTTCTGTACTTATGTATCTTCGATTGAACATGAAAAAAAAGTACTCTGAATACAGGAAAATAAGTGTGTAGGCTGACCATATTTGTACATGAAAATAGCTTTCCCCGCTGCTTTCATTTTATACTGAGACAGCAGTCTTTTATTTTTCCCCTTTTCTGCTTTTTCATTTTCAATGATTTCAGACCGACCACCCTCTTCTGATAAAGACTATAGCACATACATACATAGCAGATACATAGCTACATAAATTCATAGTACATACACTTAGACTCGAGCCAAATCAAAAGCGTAAACAATTTTGTTTTTATTTCGGTTGCTGTTGCTACTTTTTTATTTTTATGGCGCTTTGCTTCAACTAATTGCGATAGTACGAGTCTCGAGAGGTGCGGAGGTGGTTTCGCAAAAAACATTATTTTTTATCTTTTGTTTTCACGTCAACTAAAAATAGCTGATTAAACATATATCTACCCTTTAATATTTTATTTTTAATAATTTATTCTATGAAAATCTAATAAAATATAGCCTTTTAAAATAAAGAAAATAATTATTTGGATTTTTGTTTTTTTTCCAAGCTTTGTATAGATTTTCAAGTAAAGTTACTGCTTTTATTTGATCGTATTTTCCATTAAAACATGATCTTAATTTTTAGTAAAACCTAGAAACCTCCTACTGACTCTTTGTTCCAGGGTATCAAAACGGGCTGGCGCAAAACAAGCAGTACGCATGAACTGATCTCGAACTGGGACTGGGACTGGGACTGGTTGGATGCGATATTTCTACGCAAATGGTATCTGTAAGATACACACGCGTAGCCGCCACACGCGTTCACTCACACCAGAAACGGGGGAGCTCACCGACGGCCTCGTCTGTGTGTATTTACAAGCTTTGTGCGTTGGTCTCCAACGACCCCTTGGCCTCGTATCCCCCCGTATCATCACCCAACCCAACTCCCTTCGTCCGCCCCCCGCCTGCGAATACTTTTTCTTAATTTTCTTTATAAACATATGTATGTAAGTACGTATGAATGTATTTGCCAAAAACAAAATATAAATATAAAATGTGGGAAAAGATAGCTTCAGATACGCAGATTCAGATACTCTTTCAGATACTTTTCTTCAGTACTTCAGCAGACTTTTGGAAAAAGTTAATATACCCAGAATGTAAATTTTATTCTGAATACAAAATATATCTGTATGGCGAATCATGTGAGTGTGTGTCAATGTTTTTTTTTTGTTTTCTTCTTTTTTGTTTTTGTTATTTTTCAAGCTATGGAATAATTTATTTTCGCTGCGCAATTTCTTCCATTGATTCCCCCGGGCTGTTATTCGCACATTTGTGTGGACGTTTGTATTTATTTTGTTTTTTATTTATGTCGTTCTTCAAGTGAACCTATCGCCCTGCCTGCCCTGCTTTGATATTATTTTCTAAATAAAGGCACATACTCGTTGAAACAAATGTACTTTTATAAGTATGCCGATAGCATTCGCACCTTATCGCTATAGTGGTCTCTATACGTATGTATGATTATAATTATTATTGCACGCGTAAACAGAAAATAGCGATTGCGGTCGTTGTTACTTCAAATACTTGATAAGGACAGAAATCGGCAGATGTATGTAGTCCCTGAAGTATTTCGTCAAAATTCACAACGGAAGTTGCTTCAAACAAAATCCCAAATTCCCAAAAAAAGTGGATGATTCATAAATTCGAAATAAAAAGCATGCGGGTTTTACATTTGTTTTATGGATCCACGTTTTTTATACGTAACGATCCATCTATTTCCAAACTCTATGAAATGAAATGTGTTTGAGAGCTTTTAACAGCACGAGATGGATCAGAATTGAAGGCTTAAAGCTTAAAAGACAGTATAACTATTTGGAATAAGTATTTAACAAAACATCATAACCTACAGAATTGAAATAAGTTTTCTGCCATTAAATTCGAAGAGTAGAAAGTATTAGCCACGATTTAGTTATGTGTTACATATTTTTAAAATATTATATTTATTTCAAAATCAACTTAGGTAACCTCTCTTCTCAGTGTACTTCACATCACAGGCACCACGTGACACATAGACGGACTCCTCGCGTCCCTGCTCTCCTGGACACAGAGAATTCAGTCAATGAATGGATCTGCCGATCTGCCGATCTACCACCTCCGACCCAATAGTTGTGATAACCCCACGTCGATCGATAAGCCTCCCGAGCTGAGATTGAGTGGTCTGATCAGGAGTTTTTTGGGCCTGGAATCAGTCAATCGTATATTAGTCCCTCGACGAGATGTCTTTTTGCATCGCAGCAGTCACAGCCAGTGCTCTTATAATCCTGAGCACCTTCTCCCTAGTCCAGGCACGGTTTTGTGAAAGAAATATTAAAGGATTATCAACTAACTAACTGATCCTTGCAGAGCAACGTGACCTTCCACTTCTCCCTGGATTTCAATGACAAACAGCCTCCCAACTCGAGTGAGGTGATCGATAAGACCATTCTGGTGGAGGACAATGAGATCACAATGGTGGACAGTGAAGCTACAACTGCCTCACCAATTGGACAGTGGTCGAATGAGGACCAATTCAACGACTTCACGCTGAAAAATGTTCTTGAAACTAGGAGTCTTGTCCAGCAACTAAATGCAGAACTCTCCCCGTTGGCTGGCAGAAGCAATTACTTGGCCAGGACACTGAAGCTGAGCCTGCGATACGTCAATGCCGTGGATGCCAGTCTCGAAAATCTGACCAACTTTGGGCAGCTAGTGGAGCTGCTCAGAAAGTTTGTCAGCCTAATAGACATTCTGCGCGATCCCTCTAATTTTGGTGGTGCTCGCAGTTTGGAGTACGTACTCTTTAAACTGGTGCTGGAGAAGTACGATATCCCTAACAAACGGCAGGAAATTGGAGAGTTACTGGAAAGGGCGGAGCAAGCGTGGCAGAGGTACCAAAACTCACAGGTGGTTATCTTGGACAACTCAACCTGAGATTTTAAAATACTCATCCACAGCACGCTTAAGATACACTTTAGGAATAGACTTAGGGTAGAGTCCTGAGGACAAAGACTTTGGCTGCACCATCCTAAAGGCAGCCGGACTCCTAAACCGAAAAACCCATTGAAGGGACATCCTGTCCATTATGCAGTTCTAATAAAACAAGAACCTATAGAACGAACAGAACAGGTACTGGGTTGAAGGAGAGTGCAGGGGAAGGACAAGCCATGAGGGGTTTAATTACACCTGGAAAAACATAAAACCAATTATTAAGCGTATAATTAGTTTTTACTAAAATGAAAATTGTTTCTCCATAAGAAATAAACAGCCTAAGAAAACAAACTATTTCATGTCCTTAAGTATACAATTTTTTCGAGTGTATTGGAAAGGCAGGAACATTCATTGAGCAGATGCAGGTAGTAGGGATCGGAAAATATAGGGGATCATTTAAGTGCCGAACAACAGCTGCCGTCCGGATCCGTCGCTAATGTGAGCGTTCAGGGCAGGGCCTCGATCGCAGGGCCGAAATTTGTTAACTCGAAACAACCACTGTTCAGTTCACATGCTGTAAAGTGGGAAATAAAGTGCCGACTATGGAAAATACAGACGAACACCATATGCTCACAAAAGGGTGGGGCGTCCTTTCGAGGGTAACGTTTTGTACCCCCCTCGGGGCTCTCAGGAACCTCGAGCAGCGTGGAGCTCTTGTAAGGCGATACCTTATATGAATTACTTAGTTACCCTTAAAAATTTCGTAACGGTCTTCGGTGATTTTTTTTTAGGGGTGCCGAGTCTCGAGTGTCGAGTTATAAATACTCAATACATAAATGTGGGTCTTTGTATAGGACCAAAGCCATGAAGAAATCTGTATACATAATGGAAACTCGATTGCCACAAAAGAGACAAGCCATATGAATACAGGTTTAACTATTTTTTTGATTAATAAAAACTGGTCAAACCGCTTCGGGCCGTCGCAACGAACATCCAACGGCTTATTTACCATTTTGACAGTTTATTTTTATACTTAAATATTATATCTCTGCATGGGATAGGTATGAACAACATATGTACATACGTACCACAAAGGGTATCCTAAAAAAATGTCCTATTTGATTTCTTATATAAATGTGTATACTATTGGTTAGGTATTTTAAGCATTATATTTTTATAACTCATATATATTTTTTTTTAAAAGGGTACCTTCCATTATTTAAAAATACATGTGATTGACCTATGCACTCTGTCTCTTGAAACTAACATATTTACGAAACTCGAAAATTTGTTAAAAGGTTTTACTTAAAAAAGTACATTTTATATTATAAAAATTGAACGACATTGAATTCAGAATCATCTTTGATATTATTGAAAATAAATAAGTCTATGGGTGGAATGTTTTTAAAATCTTACAAGGGAATTATATTTATGGTCAAAAATGGGTAACGCAATGAAGGAGACATCTCCAACTCTTTAAAGAAGACATATTCTTGATCAGGATCACCTTCTGATCGAGATGACGGTGATGGGTGCATCTTTGCCTATTTCCATCCGATTCGTAAATGGAATACCTTAAATGATTTCTAGATCGATTCCCCACCATTCTGCATCAAAATCAAGAAACAAAATATTTTTGAGATTTGTCTTCAAAATTTTCTGGGGGATCCGCTTCGAAAGTTGTAAAAAATGCATGGAGGGACAATATGGGCCCTAGCGATGGCTGTATCTTGGCCAATTTTCATCCGATTCTCGAGCGGAATACCTTAAACGATTTCTTAATCGATTCCCCACCATTCTGCATCAAAATCTAGAAACAAAATATTTTTGAGATTTTTCTTCAAATTTTCTGGGGGTCCCCTTCAAGAAGTGGGGAAAGATGCATGGAAGGACAAAGGGGCCCTAGCGATGGCTGTGTCTTGGCCAATTTTCATCCGATTCTCGAGCGGAATACCTTAAACGATTTCTAGATCGATTCCCCACCATTTCGCATCAAAATCTAGAAACAAAATATTTTTGAGATTTTTCTTAAATTTTTCTGGGGTTCCGTTTTAGAAGTGGGGAAAGATGCATGGAAGGACAATAGGGGCCCTAGCGATGGCTGTATCTTGGCCAATTTTCATCCGATTCTCGAGCGGAATACCTTAAACGATTTCTAAATCGATTCCCCACCATTCTGCATCAAAATCTAGAAACAAAATATTTTTGAGATTTTTCTTCAAATTTTCTGGGGGTCAAGAAGTGGGGAAAGATGCATGGAAGGACAAAAGGGGCCCTAGCGATGGCTGTATCTTGGCCAATTTTCATCCGATTCTCGAGCGGAATACCTTAAACGATTTCTAGATCGATTCCCCACCATTCTGCATCAAAATCTAGAAACAAAATATTTTTGAGATTTTTGTTATATTTTTCTGGTGGTTCCCTTCAAGAAGTGGGGAAAGATGCATGGAAGGACAATAGGGGCCCTAGCGATGGCTGTATCTTGGCCAATTTTTATCCGATTCTTGAGCGGAATACCTTAAACGATTTCTAAATCGATTCCCCACCATTCTGCATCAAAATCTAGAAACAAAATTTTTTTCAGATTTTTCTTCAATTTTTCTGATGGTTTCCTTCAAGAAGTGGGGAAAGATGCATGGAAGGACAATATGGGCGCTAGCGATGGCTGTATGTTGGCCAATTTTAATCCGATTCTCGAGCTGAATCCCGCCATTCTGTATCAAAATCTAGAAACAAAATATTGGCTGGGGGATAAGTAGGATTGTGGTTGTGGTACGTATTGTGGTTATTGTGTGAAGTTCTCTATAAGCATCATCAACAAAGTTCTCTATAAGCATCATCGTTTTAACAAGATTATTGGTTCAAGGAAAAATGAAAGGGCAAATAGAAAGATGGACATTTTGTAAATACTAAACATGAAGCACATTGGAACTTTTTAAATTTAGCGCTAAACTGTTTTTCCGATAACGATAACAATATAAGAATGGTCATCGCTATCCCAATAGCCACCCAATAATAAAGGTTTAATTTTTAAAATCTATGTTTAATTGGGCTTAAAGTTACGAAGTATCTTGAGCACTTCGATTTGGAAGTCGAGCTTGCGGTCGGCACACATCCTCTGCATGTGAGGCTTGATGCTGTCAAAGAAGGCCTGATCGGGATCAGAGGAGGCAGTGGAAGTGGATGCGTAGGCGGGAGTGGCGTGTATATTGACATTAGGGTCGCTCTGTGGCGTCCCGTTTTCAGCGGTGATAGGCGGTATGTCTTCCAAGAGCAATTCCATGTTTTCGGGCTGCGGGGAAGGCTCTTGGTCGGATTCCTGCCCAGAAGAACATCGCCGCTTTAGGGGTGCTCTTTGACTTGCTGCTAGGCGTCTTCGCTTGACAGGGCTGACTTTGGGCTCCTCCTTCAGAGGTTCGTCGTCGTCATCAGTCTCTGCTTTAACGCCCAACAGAAAGCTAAGCTCTTTCTCGTAGATGTATGAAGCTCTGGCCACTTCTTCACCACTTTGACGGAGTCGGTTTACACGCAAGTAGCTATCCCGTGTGTTTTTCCATCGTTTCAGCAGGGTTCTAACTGATTTACAACGTTATTATGTAGTTACACAGAAAATTTATACAGAACATACCAATTTCTTGCTTTTCTGGCTCGCTGGCCCCCTCGAAATTATTGCACAGCTCCTGGCCGATTTGCTGCCAGGCTAGATCCCTGAGTTCCCGGTTGTGGAAGTTCGGGTGTCGTCGCTCCCAGATTATGGAATGTTTGTGAACCGCCTCGATGAACTCGTACATGGAGTATCGAAGATTGCATCCTGCGGTTCTCAGAACCTTGTGATTTCCCATTATAAGTTGTTTATTTACGTGACGGATTGAATTAATTCGGAAGTGCGCATAACAGCACAGTCAGCGTTAACAGAGAAATAACAGCAGCAGACTGGAGTTGCCACTATGTTACGATTAAAACGACATTTGAATTGTTATACAAATCTTTTTAATTTTTTGTTTATTATTAAACATATACAGATAGGTCAGTGAATTATTTTTGCTGTTGTTCTGTAGTGCGTTTCGAAAATGCGAAAGTATGACCGGCTAATACGTGTTTGTGTTAAATTAGGATAGAAATGCAAGTGAGTAGATGATTAGTGTGCTTTCTGAAGTTCTGGATGAGTTTTACATGGGCCTGCCCATGCCGCGGCCCATTCCCATGGGCCCACCGCCAGCCATAGGAGGTTCTCCGGCCTTCGGGCTCTTTATTGTCTCGTCCACGGACAGCACCATGCAGGCTGCCTCGGCGGCAGCTGTTAAGGCATTGATCTTAATAATCGATGGTTCCCACACGCACTGCTCGAAGTTGTCGGAAATGTCTTCCTTGGTTATGTCCACACCAAACCATTGACCACCTGTTAAATAAAAAAAAGATAAAGTTTTTAAAAAATGTACATTCCACAATATTTAAAATACAATTTGTAACCGCTAATTTACTGACAATGTGGCAACCCTACGTATAGCCCGCGAAACGACTTTTTTCTGCTGTGCAAAAGAGCACACACTACAGCACTCGTTGACGAGCGAGAGAGAGAGAGGCAGCCGAAAAACACGCGCTGCATTTTCTTGACGTTCCTCTGATTTTTTCCGCTTTATTTACAAAAATAATTTAAAATAAAGGATGTCTAGCTCTGGGAGAAAGCGTAAGCAACAGTTGAAACCTCGACAGGACGACCACCGATCGCCGGTGAAGCGGCGAAGCGTCGACATCAAAAAGGAGCCCTTGGACTCGTACCCGGCACTGGCGGACTACGACCTGAGCACGGCGGACGTCAAGCCGGACCTCACGGAGTTGCAGCTCCAGCTGGCAACAGAGCCGCGTACGTCCGTCAATCCCAATCTTAGCGAATTGAACCGCCAGGAGAGCGACTCGGACGAAGACGGCTACTCGGAACTAAACTACCAATCATCGGATGTCTTTTGCCAGGGTAAGACCACCACCGCCCAAAAACTGAGTGTCTGCTTCTTATGTAACTTCTTCATAAATAGATGAGCCGGATGAGTTCGACCCTGAGTGGACTTCCCAGCAGGCGACCACAAGGCTGCTCTTCAAGTTCCATACGCCGTTGCAACAAACTGGCCTGAAGGGCACAAAACGCTTTCAATGCCCGCAGCAATATTTTAACCTGCTGTTGGGCAACCGCTACAAGTTCTTTGCCGCCCTGGCTCAGGCTATCAACCTTCGTGGCGGGACGGCACCCACCACTCCCGAAGAAGTGGAAACCTTTGTGGGCCTTTCTCTTCTGATGAGCGATTTGAAGCTCAAAGATCTGGCGGACTACTGGAAAAATAACACGTATTTCGGCTTTGTTGGTTTCTCGGAGAAGATGACCGAAGACCGGTATCGGAAGTTGCTGCAGTGGCTTAGCTTTGATTGTTTGCCCACCGATAAAGGCAAGGAAAAAGACAGTATTCCCCTCCTGACCTTTATAAACGAGAGCATGGACGAACTGTACGTCTGTGGACAGCAGTTGGTGCTGAACGACCCAGTGGTACTTTGGAAGGGAACATTCAACTACCTGGAAGATCTGCCCTGCCGGTTTCGCTGCAACTCCCTGGTTCTCCACATGCTGACGGAGCAAAGTGGCCTGGTAGTGAAGCTCTTGCCAGAAATAGTGCGTCGCGAAGACTCAGCTGCCTGGGTGCGGAATTCCCGGCAACTGGTCCAGCACAGGATCGGAGTGTCTCTGAAGTTAATGGGCGATCCCCAAAGCGGACGAACTGTGTATGCATCGAAGTTCTATGGCAGCTATGGTTTGGCCCACGAGTTGGCCAAGCGAGAGACCTACTGCACTGGGCTGCTGGACAGGAACCGGTACGGCAACAGCAAGGCCCTGGTGCACCAACAACTGCAACCGAATCGAATCGTCACTAGCTACGCTTCTCCTCTGATGATGGGGAAATGGCGGCGGAGGGAAAAGAGCCTTTACTTCTTCAGTTCCGACTGTTTGGCAATATATGCCAAGGAAATGTCTATGCAGAAGACCAACGCAAGGCCGAAGCTGATCCAGGAGCTGGAGTGGCAGTTGAAGGCGGGCAACCAGAGTCGACAGCAACTAATCCAATACCAGCCGGGCTCCCAAGAACTTCCCGCCGACAAAAGGCTGGACATCTTTCTTATCAACATCCTGGTCTACAATGCGCACCTGCTATACATGGCCAATGCCCAAAACGCCAGGGGAGGACGCCTCAAGACCTATGCGGAGTTCCGTATGGCCATAATCAAATCGCTGCTGCGGGAGGAGCAAGTAGCAGAGCCCGTCGCCATCAGCCCCCGAAAACTCGAGGAACCAGTGGAGAAAGAGAAAGCTAAGGAAAATAAGGCAGTACCGTCCACGAGCAATCGCCACGAAGCCGTACTCATTGAGCATAATGGGAAGCCGGCGAAGAAAAACTGCCGCAATTGCCACAAAGGCGGGATGCTGCAGTTCAGCAAGTTTATGTGCAACTCTTGTCCGGACAAACCTGGTCTCTGCCAAGAACCCTGCTTCCGTCTCTGGCATGACCAACTCAAGAAGTGAAAAATAAAGTGATCTTTATGATTAAATTGGATTTGAGAGAAGTGGTTTTGTTTCAATGAGGATTTCCAAAGAGGTCCATATATGTAAGTGCCATAGATGTTTCTTCTTTTCCCTAAGTTTTGGTAGCTTTAGAAATAAAATAATAGTGAGTCATGGAGACTCCCGAACCACCACTTGACTAAAGAAGCTGATTACTCACCCTGGGCATGCTTTTGGCGTAGCTTGTTGAGAATGTTGGTGGCATCAAAGCCGGCGTTGTCGCACAGCTGGCGAGGAATAACCTCCAAGCCCTTGGCGATGGCGGCAATCAGCAGCTGCTCCTTGCCAGCGATGGTGCGCGAGTAGTCGCGCAACAGTTTCGACAGCTCCATTTCAATAGCACCGCCTCCAGCAACGACGGAATCGTGCTTGATGGTGCGACGGACGATCATGATAGCGTCGTGCAGGGAACGCTCTGTCTCCTCCAGGAACTGCTCGGCGCCACCACGCAGGATCAGAGTGCTAGTCTTGGCATTGGGGCATCCTGTATTTAAAAAAAATAGTGTGTTTGTGGTTACAACTGTGATACAAACATAAAATTAAGATTATTACCTTGGAACAGGTTGAAGCGCTCTCCGCCCACCTGGCGCTCCTCGAAATGCTCGCAAAGGCCGAGCACACTGGCGTTGATGTCGTTGGCGGTGGTCATGACGGCGCCGCCGCATGCCTTCATTGTACGCTTGAGATCCTCCTCAGGAACACGGCCCGCACAGAAAATATCACGGTCGGCGAAATACTGTGTGGCCACATCGCCGATGGGCAGCTTGGAGAGTACCACGTTGGCGCCAGACTCGTGAATCTTGGCCAGCTTGTTGTACAGGATCTGCCACTCGGCGTCGACCACCTTCTGGTACTCCTTAACGTTGTCCACGCGGATTTCGGCGTTGTCACGCTCTGCCTTCAACTCAAGCTCAATGTTAAGGAGGGCGATCTTGCACTTGTCGTACGACTTGGGTGCCATCTCAAAACCGGCGTAGGCGAAGGTCTTCTTAAAAGCCACACCTGAAATCAACTGGGATTCCTCAAGGGATCCGCCAGTCACTTTCTTGATGCCAATCATGTTAAGCGGCAACAGTTCGTCCAGGGACAGAACAGCATCCACAACGATCTTTGAGAAGAAGTCCTTCTGCTGATGGATCAGCTTGGAAGACATCGCGGTGGCGGCGCACTTCTCCAGCAGAGCGCGTTGCTCCTCCTTGGATTGCTTTTCAATCTGCACAGCCATCTCGTTGATTTTCTCCATGCAGAGCTGCAGAGCCTTGCGAATGGCTTTGATTATGACGCGAGGATGAACACCCTCCTCCACGAAGGGCTTGACCTGCTTAAGGAATTCTCCGGCCAGCAGGACCACGCTAGTGGTTCCATCACCAACCTACAGTAAAATAAACAAGCTTCATGTAGTCACGTGCTTCAGTTGTCAGCAGTCGCATTCAATTACCTCGGCATCTTGTGACTTGGCAATATCCACCAGCGTTTTGGCAGCTGGATGCACAATCTCCAACAGCTTCATGATAGTGGCACCATCGTTAGAGATCGTGGCCTTGCCTTGCGAGTCCACAATGAGCTTATCCATGCCGCGGGGGCCCAAGGTGGTCCGAACCGCGTCCACGATCGACTGGCAGGCATTGATGTTCGACACCAGTTGCGGCTTGCCCTGGGACGTATCGGTGCCTTCCTTGAGGAGCACGATTTGCGGTTGCTAGGGAGCAAAGGAGTGGAGCGAAATACAGCGATTAGTCAGCAGATGTCTTCGGCTTGCGAGAAGCTTCTTTGCAGGTTATGTTTACATTCGCGTGCCGCTTGAAACGGAATCCATGTCTCGGCCTCCGGTGGGGCCAAGATGCTTATTTGCGACCTAACTTACCATTTTTGTGTGATGGGAGGGCTCTTTCAACGTTAATAAAGATAAAAACTGTCAATTTCTTAGCAGACAGCAGACAGGGCAGCCTTTAGTTCACGTTTTTGGTCGGTGATGTCAAATATATCGTTTAAGGAGCCGGCACTATCGATTTTAATTAAGTCTGGGAAAAATAGTATGCCCAGACTTCTGGTGAAAAAGGTGGGAAAACAAGATAGTTTTCTAGGGCGCCTTTTTTGAAAGATAATAAGCTACAATTTGGTTTATTACTTTTGCCTCTACCTTAGATTTAATTTTACCTTAAATTATTATACTGGGGAGTAAAACTAATTTATAAATATAACAATTTTTGTTGGGACTGTTTATATATTAACAGAAATATATAAATATATTAGATTATATACATTTATAGAAATATGTATATAAATATATGGGGTAGCACCTTAATCATTTTATTGACATATAGAAAGGATTAAAAGTTTGTTATTTTCACTTTTATTAAGATAAAAACTTAAATTTGTTTTATAGGAAGAAAATGAATTGCTGAACTTTATTTCGAGTTTTTGAAAAATGAAATTTAAATAACTTGAACTATCGATAGTTTTACGTTACTCTTGAACGTAAAGCGTGTTTTGAAAATTCTTCTAACTTCAAATATAGATTTGTGATTATTTCTATTTATATAAATTTGGCGATCCACGACTCTCACATGCACGCACGCACGTCGCTTATTCCATTTTAGAATGTGCACCGCATCTTCAGTTTGTTTCGACCGCTCAACTTGAGTGAGTTGCACCCGAGCAACGACAAAAAAAATGAGTTTTTGAAAATAACCCAAAAACAATTGGGTTGAAAGGGAAACAGACAGTTAAATCTAATTCGGCCATGTGGAATTGGAATTTAGTTGCTCAAGGCTCCTCCAATCGACGACATCAGATCACAAGAAATGCGACTGCATTCGAACACCGTGGAGTGATTACGAAACTGATCAGGATTGGGATTTGACTCGACAACGATAAAATTAATAAATGAGTAAGTTAATGTGTAGATATAAGCTATAGGAGTATGTGATGAAAAGAAATCTGAGTGCGTTCTAATTATGTCCATCATTCATCTTGTAAAATGTTGAAAGTTCCACAAATTGGGGATCTGTTTTTATAGTATTTCTATGGTTTTCCATAAATAAGAAACATTTTATGAACAAGATTTAGAAAAAGTATTATTCTACATAGTTATTCTTAAAAAAATGTATTAAAATAACTATAAAAACAGGCAATAGTTTGTGTTTTTTTGGGTATATTAAAAAAAGTTAATATACAAACTCACTCCTTAAACTGAATAATTTTACAAAGACAATGAAAAATATCCTTGTAAAAAAAGGATTCCCGAGTCCTATTTCTTGAAATTGTCCCACATTTCCCGTATTGATATTTTTACGCGAAGAAAGTGTGTTTTTGTTATGAATAGAAGGGAGAAGTGTGAGAATCAGAAGACCGCTGCCAATAAAATGAGGCTTCCGGCTTTCGGTCAGGCATTCTTCGCCTGCCACCCCCAGAAGTTGGCCACCCGCTTTCCCAATACAAAGTAAATGGCAAAGCTCTCTTTAATTAAATGAAAATGGAGGCAAATGAAAGAGCTTGCGAAAGCTCTCCCAATCGCTGCGAACCGGGTAAAGAGAGGGGTGCAAGTACAAATTTAAGTTTCTTCGCTATAATTTCATTCAGTCGGTGTCCGGCCGAAACGAAAGAATCTCTGCTAGCCCAGCAAACGAAATATTATTAGAATATTAATATTAATTTAATCAGATTTAAACTAATTTAATCACTCCTTCCGAACGTAACTTATATTCGACTAACTGCGTGATTTTAACGAAACAAAGAACAAAGTGTAACGAACTTAATGATTTATTCGATTTGTGAAACGAATGAACGAGAAATATATTAAAATATTGTGAATCAATTGTCGAAGAACTGCTCCACATACCGACAAAATTTCTAACATTGTGCGCGAAAAAAAATAATAGAATATTAGCGTATTTACGTCATTGCACAAGTTACACTGCTAGAAAGTGTGGTAAACAACCAGTAAATGAACTGTTTACATTACAAAATCGTCGAAAAAGAGGAGTGAGTGAATATATACACGGAATACAGTTTGTACTGACATCGGGGCATGCCAAACTTTGGTCGAATACGCCCTAGGATTTCAGAGCTAATGGTGCGTATACGTGATCTTCAATGAATCAGTCAACGGGCGCAAAAAGAACTGTACATGCGACGCTAGTCCGACTCATCCGTCTCATTTGGCAATATTTCGATATGAGAAATGTCTGAAAATATAGATACTTTAAGAGCAAAAAAGAAACTTTCATTTACCGATGTGAATGTTGGATGGAAATTGAGTGGGTGTCTTTGCTGGCACAAAACCCATCCAATCCAAGCCGGTCGCACCAAGGTTGTGATGTCACCATGTCGTGTGTCGGCGCGAAGCACTTTATTAAACAGATGACTGGGGGCAGCGGCTTTTAATTAAATTAATTTAAATGGTACATATCAAACATACATACATTCCTGGGTTCCAGGGACCTCTTTTTCCTTTCACAAATTTCCTAAATTAAGTTATAAGGTTCATCTATCCCACATTTTAGTTTTTTTGAAATTAGTGCGAGGCACTTAAGATCACGTTGCATTCACACCTTAAGGCGGCATGTTGGAAAAACAAATCAAATTCCAATAAAGCGGCAGAACGTTGCTAAGTACATACATCTGGTGTTCTATATATACAACATATATATGTAGATCGCGGCCTTGATAACGATGATCGGGCAGTTCGTTCTGGGAGCATTTTATGAACTGAGGGCCTCGAATGTGCACCCCACAGCATATAGTATACGTATATGGATGCTTTGTTATAATCTTTCGAGCGGATGTGGGAGCAATGCAAAGAATTCTGCTCTATTTTAGCGAGGGGTGGGCAAGACTTTGCTGAATTACGGGTTTATTGCGTGTAAAGAGTCCCTGCGGGTTCCGGAAAATATACACATGTCTCAAAGTTTCCACAATGGCGCACCCCATAACGTCACTGGGTACCGCCGAATAGGGACCAATTTATTTCGTAATCCCTGGGCGCCTCTGCGTTTTTTCATTCATGTGTTCTCCTACCCATTGTGGAGAACGGAAAGTAAAAGCTCTTTCGAGAAAATCAATAATAGGTGCGATGGGGATACTTGTTGATTGGCCAGAGCCAGGCCAGAGAAGTGCCCAGAAATCAATGGCGAAACAGAAGCCATAAAATCGCGCCAACAAAGGGGTCTTCCATGAGAAGACTCGATGGGAAATTCGTATAAATCTTATTTGTATGTTTTTTTTTCTAAACAAGCAAGAAGTGTATATACCATGTATGTATATTATTTCAGAATATTTCTCAATTGTCTCCTGTGGTAGTGTAATGGATGTTTTTTGAAATTTTCAGGGCCGACAGCTTAAAATGGAAAATATGTTGTTTTATTTACGTAACTTACAGTCTGAATACTATAATGATAGGAAAGTCTGAAAGTTTCTGAAAATAAGACAAAGCGCAGATGTGCTCATCAACATGGCCTGATCAAATGGAGTTTTAACTAAACTTCCCCCCCATGTAATTCTATTAAAGTACATCTACATAAGTAGATCACTAACAAGCTGCTATATATTCTAATCCAATTGTATATTAATTGTTGATGAGTCGTTGGGGGACTTTGTTCGATGTATTCTATGTTAGATTATTCCCTTTTTAAAACATTTCTATTATTCTTATTCCAGATAGAGGACAATCCATGGATGACCTGGTGAAGTGTAGCAGAGACTTTCGGTCGGACCGCACCGCATATGAATAACTTATAAAATAAGAAAAATAAAAACAAAATATAACGACGGCAACATTTTTATATACTTAAGTTACATAAAAATGGCTGATACCCAAACAAAAACGACCTCTAGCAAGGGATGCGACGGGAGCAGGACCGCCCACATCCTAGTGCCACACAATGGACCGTTGAAGCACAGGTCGGATCCTGGCTCCAAGCCCAATGAAAGCTTCCAGGGAGAAAAGGCGAGCAAACGCGATACTGAAGAATGGCAAGTTATAGCCAAAAACAAATTGAAGCGCAAGAAGAACCTGAGCGCCTCACTGACTTCGGTGGGGGACACCGTGAACCAGGAGAAGCGCACCCGCATCGAGGGCATCCAACTGCACTGCCGCGGCAAGCTGCGGCCCAAGGACACCCAGTCCTTCGAGGATGTTAAGGTGCCAACTGCAGGATCCACAAAGTCTGCAGGAAGATACGATAAAGAGCGAGAAAGAGAACGCCCTGTGATAATTGGGGGCGTGACCACAGCAGCACCGCCCCAGCGGATCAAACGGAAGCTCCAGGAGAATCTGGACACCATTCAGAAACTAAACGCCCTCACGGAACAGCTTCGACTGGAGGTGAACGAACTGAAGTCGAATCTGATCACGGAACGAGGAGCAGTAAGAGCCCTGAGGTGAGAATACCTTCCATTCAGTACGTTTTTAAAGTGGCAGCTTGAAAAAGTAGTTGAATAGGATCCGTAGGAGTTCAATGCCATTATTAAAGTTCAAGATACTACACCTAGACTTAGGAATACTTTCCTTTAAAATCAGGGTCACTTAACTTAACTTTCTTTTTTACACTATATGATACGAAACGCAGCTTTGGTTACATTTTACGATCCTTTTAAAATGTTTGATAAAAAGATACATATTTTTTGGATATTTTTTAAAGTTATTTAATGACATATTAATTTCGAAGTATTTTTTGGGTGAACAAGGATAAAACCGTCATCCTAAGCGTTTTTTTAAGATTAGAAGCTTTGGGATCTTAGCTATGCATCTTATAAGGTATAAGAATATGAGCTCTTTTTTAATATTGAATAAATATATAAACATTATTTGTATTGCGTTTAGTTCCTCTCTCCAAAGTTAGGTTTCCTGGTATTTCTATTACATTTATATCATATTTAATTTTACAACCCAATAAATGAAATCTTTCAGGGCCCAAAATGACGCGGATAGCCGCCGCTGGAAGAGTGAAGTCAAGAAGCTACAGCACACTTTAGAAGTTGCCAAGAAGAGCAATGGACTAAAGAAACCCAACGAATCGGGCCTGGAATCGAGCGGCACCTACGTGACCGCCGACGGCCTCATGAACTATGAAATCCAAAGACTGACTAACGAGATTGCCGTGCTTAAGGAAGCTAACCGAACTAAGGAGGAGAAGTCCCAGGTAAATAGTCACATTAGTGCCCCAATCCGTTTTTTGCGTGTTGCATGCCGCCGCCCGAGAGCTTATGCAATAGCTTTGTTACGACCCTGCGCCAGTTGTGGGTGATGAGTTCTCCGAGCAGCACCATGCATGCTATTCCAATCCCCACCAGCCACAATGAAAAGACGGCGTGAAAGTGCTCCAGCTTCAGCACGATTGGATCATCGCTGCTCCTGCCACGTCGTCGATTCACCACCTTGGTTCCCGAGGTGATGAAAGCCGAGTTCATGATGCGATCCCAGTAGCGTTCGAAACCGAATTCATGCGAGCTCCGGATTAAGGAGTTCAGGAAGCCCAGGTAGGGCGATCCATAGGGCACGATATATACGGCGTGGAACGGCACCAGGCAGCTGTTCATCAGGTGGAAGAGTGGGCGTCCCAGGTGCATGTGTATCCGGTTGTTGACCTGAAAGCGGGCGATGTGGTATTTCTCCAGATAGGCGTAGCTGTTGATCAAGACATAATAATTCATATGAGTAGTATATAGTAACAATAAAGGATAGACTCTTACTTCCGATTGTTGCTTTGTAGCATATCGTACACCTCCTTATCCGGCACCGCCATCATAAGCTCCCGAATCCTCGCCTCGTACTGATGGCCCAGAGAGAGAAAGTGATGGATGTGCTTGACGTGTCTGGGCCGGATCAGAATGGGGTAGTGAGACTTTGCCAGAGCACTCAGGCTGTTGATATCCGGAAGATATGGCTGAAAGACCATCATGCTGGTCAGATTTCCTTTAAAGGCCGAGCAGATGAGCAGGCCGAAGTAGAGCCAAAAGATGAGGAACAACCGGATGGCATGGTTGGGGGGAATGTTGGTGAGGGGCATGGTGAGTGCCCCGGCAAAGAGCTGCATCGGAGCTCCTCCCACTCTCGACTGGAGCATGTAGCAGAATACATTGCCAAGGATGACAGAGGCAAGAATGAAGCCCCAGACTAATGGCCCAAACGATCGAAATATGTTCCAGAAAGTGGGGGCCGCTTTTCCCTTGGGAACAATCACGCAGAGATCATCGCGCATGTGGGACACGGTGTTCTCGGCCAGCTTCTTGAATGTGTCCGGCACTAGAAAGCGGATGTTCATGGCCACATCCACGTACTCCTTGGCGACCTCCAGGAAGCAGATGTCCGAGCTGAGGTTGTGGTTGTTGTAGGAGTGTGGGCGGGTAATCATCATGGTGGCGTTTAGCCTCTCGGCCAAGTAGCTTGCCAGAAGTCCGTCGGTCCCAAGGATGATGCCCTGCTTAAAAAAGATTGCCCGCACATCGTCCTTGTAGATGCACATCCTTAGCGGCTTTCTCTGCATGTTGGGAATGGTTTTGGGAAAAAGTTGCGCCAATGTCGGCAGTCCGTCCGGTTCGTGCTCTACGGGAATCAAATAATTGTCCGTAAACGGATTGTATCGGTACGCATGCAGACGCTTCTCCCGCCAGTACAGGATGACGATGTTCAGCAGCCAGATTTTCCAGAACTGCCGGAAACTGGCTCGCATCCAAGCATCTGAAACGGTATTGGCGTCTCTGACGAGGAGGAATACGTGCGACAGATGCTTCGCGGCTGATTTTTTGTGAATCAGTGACAGTTCCAAGGGCTGCGAGATGTTGGTGATTATCATGGTCATATACATGAGAATTCCGTCATCCTTGACGGCTTCCAGAGGTGTCAGTTCATTCCTATCAAAGGGATACATTTGAAGCTTGTTAGAATACTCTTCAAAGATATCCCCAATCCATCTTCATCTCAGGACCCACCTTAGGGAAATGTAGGATATGTTGCATTTCGTCACCTCTTGCAGAATCTGGCCCGTGTGTTGGTGTGAACTGACGTTCTCGAAGTACACGAACAGTACCTTGATCCGAGCCTTGCACAGAATCTCGCTTACTTTTACCATCAGATGAGAACTCTTCTTGACCTTAATTCGTATGTGATTCTCACTTGCCACGCCCGACAGGACGAGGAGTAGAAGGATCACAAG
Organism: Drosophila ananassae; assembly: GCF_017639315.1. Classification (NCBI taxonomy): domain Eukaryota; kingdom Metazoa; phylum Arthropoda; class Insecta; order Diptera; family Drosophilidae; genus Drosophila; species Drosophila ananassae. The sequence continues at coordinate 11,111,752 of NC_057927.1, read as the reverse complement.
CTGCTTCAGACACAGAGCGGTCATTGCGAGGGAAACTGTTTGCCAATCCAATGGCACCTTTGTTTTTATACCCGAAAGCAATTTCGATATGGCAATTTCACTAATGCTCGTCCTATCTATCAGCGGAGGACGAAAGCAAATATTGTGCCATATCTTATACCCTAACCATCGAGACCCTTAATTTAATTGGTTTTTATGTTACTTCCTGCCGTGTGTTTTCTGTTAAGCATGTTTTATTGTTTGTACAATCTTTCTTAATTTAAAATTTAACATTTGCTCTTAAACTGCTTTGCTTTTTAAAAAAAAAAACTATCAAGCTTACTTTTTGTCCGCTTATTTTTGACATAAAGACTCAAGGGTATGAGAGCTTTCGACTTCTCCAAAGAATACCAATTGGGCTGTCTTTTTTTCCCCACTGTTCTGTGTGTTTTTGTCTCGTTTGGCTAATGGATGTGGCAAGACCCCCAGCGCTAATGCAAACTAACAGCATGGAATTGGATGTTTTAGCTCCTTGGCCCGCCCCATCGGGCGTTTCGAGCCAGGCGTACTACTGTTATTGGCAAAACGCATACACGATTTTGACCATTTCTTGCAGATTATGGGGCAGGCTGATAGACTCAAGGCTGCCGATATGCGGCAATTGAAGAATGCGTACGAAAACCGATTGACTCACATACAGAAATCAGCCAAAATTGAAATAACACGTTTGGTAAGTTGTGCGTAGCGGCTGCTAACGGGTCACCAAATAAATAGGAGACCGGGGGAAACAACAGTGGACGGAGTGGTGGAACCCAGCGGTTCATAAGCGGACTGGCAACTTTTCATATTAAAATTCATACATGCAGTTTTGTTTAGCACACAAAAAAAAAAGACAAATCTACTTTAAAGTTTAAAAGTTATGGTAACTCTTAAGCAGTGAGTAGTTTCTGCAACATTCTATATTCTGATAAATGGCTTATAACTTAATTACTTTGATTAAAATATCATTTTAGTAATACTCCCTTTTAAATTAAATTTGTAGCTAGAGGAAATCAAAACCAAAGAACGTAATATAGGACAACTGAGGAAGGACTTGTTGGCATTGCAGGGTCCCAAGAAACACAAGAAAAATGAAGCCAAAATGCCAGCGACAACGAAACCCAAAACGAACCCCAACGAAACAGGCCAAAAGCCAAAGAAACCCACAACGAACCCGGCTAAAGCAGCAGGAGAAACAAAAGCTAAAAACGAACCAGATACAGATAAAGATTCACAAAATCCCATACGCCAGGCTCAAGTTACACCTGAGGTGAGTCTGTTTGGTCTTACTTTCTTGGTTTATTATTTTACAGGCTAGAGTGGATTGGGAGTGGATTGGAGTGGGGCTGTAGCAGGGGCTGGGGCAGCTCTTGAACTTGCAACGCCGTGGCGGTAGTTTTGAGGCTTGGGTTAAATGTTAAGAGCACCGCCACTTGCAGAAACAGATACAGATACAGATACAGAGAGACAGATACAGATTTAGATTCAGTTTCAGAGATGCAGATATAGGATCTGGCAGCTGCAGCCGGCTGTGTATCTGTATCTCTATCTGTATCTGTTGTGCACTGCGGTTATACACCATTGGCATGATGTATGATATAATTTTGCGTTAGTTATGAGAATGGAAACGGCAACGGCACAACTGCAACTGCAACAATCACAGCGTCGATAAGCGGTGGGCAAAATCGACAAAAAAAAAACCTGCTCGACTGAAACGTGAGCAACTGCAGCAATTGCAGCAGCGCAAGTGTTGCAAGTGGATTGCTGGTTCTCCGCCAAAGAGAGGTTCCGATATTTGGATGTACAAGGTGCCTAACATACATACATCCATATGTATGGATGTACGTATGTATGGATCGTTTGGGGGAAGAGATACTATAGAGCGAGAGCCGGTTTCTTTTTTGCACCACTCACTCACTTTCTCTCCCGATCCCGATCAAGTCGCTCGCATGAATGGCCCAACGGATGGCCGTCAGTTGGGTTTTTAAGTTCGCTGTCGGCTGACGCAGGTGTCGCAGGTGCGCGCGGTTCGGCTAACTCCACAGGTTCAGCCAAATAAAAACTGAATCTCGACACAAAAAGTGAAGTGCACAAATCAAAGCCAAACGAAAAGGTGTTGTGAGTTCAACGAGTGTATAATAAGGTGAAAGATTCGAGGCTAATTCTGGTGAAGAAGCGCTAATGAAACGCCAAGTGCATTGTTCAATTTTCTATGCCAAAAAAAAAAAAGGCAAAGGAACCAAACCAAACATTGACAATAGCATGCCGCACATTTTGAGGGATACAGATACAAATACAGATACAGATACACACTGGCGCGAACAATCGTTACTTTTGAATTGGGTTTTCGAACTAGCAGTAGGAAACGCTTTGCCGTTTACAGTTCGTCTTTCACTTTTGCATTGTCTAACGCACACGAACCCATAATTTCGCCATTAGTTCGCACTGCAGATTAGTGAAAAATATGCCGAAAACGTTAAAAATTAATTTCCTTTCACACCGTACCCCCATCCCATCATCCCATCATCCCATACCTGCCTAGTCTCGTTTCGATCCAGTGACTGAATTCGATTTTACAGTTCATTAATCGCGCCAGTTAGTAATTGTTTTTATCGATGCCCCAAGTAGTCGAGAATTCTCTATGGCCCCCACTGCCTTAGATGAAGATTCGACTTGGGGATCGTCGAGCCGTGACAGCTCCATCCGCGGAATAGCTGATCTGATCGGATTCCGCAGATCGACAGATCCACAGATCGGTAGATCGGCAGATCGACAGATCCACTTAATCCACTCTCGGATCTCGGCCAGTGCGCAAGTTTCTAGTAATCTAGCCATCATTTGCATGGCAAAGTGCAGCAGCAACATCATCATATCAAGAAATAAGCACGGCATCAATAAATACACTTAGAGAAACTATCTATAAACTCTCATATTATTCTGATTCTTTCGAGACTACATGAATCGATGTCCTCCACTCCCCAGACTCTCCCCGGAGAGTCTCTAGTGTGTATCGCTGTGTGTGTGGACACCAACAATTGGGGTCAGTGAAAAGCTTTTAAAATGTTAACGCTATTTTAAATACGATATGTTGCTATGACTATGACTGTGGCCGTGTGGATCTCTTGGCTGCTAGCAAAAATATAGTCATCCCCGATCCCATCCCATCGCATCCCATAGCATCGCCAAACGACAGTAAAAGCGATGGAGCGTCTTGGGTGATGATGATGGGGCAGATAATGATGATGTTGCTAAAACAAGACGCGGACGCTTCCAATATGCAAAGTAATCACAACACAAAAAGTGTGCAGACAGAAAATAAACGACATGACTGAAAAAAGGGGTGTGTGTGAAATGGAAATGTGAACCATATGCAAATTACGAATCGTTTGGGCGAATGTGTCTATAAATTTCGATGTTTTAGTGAAATTACCACGGTGAAAACTATTCGCCATCAAAGCGATTAGACAAAAAACTTGAATATTGCGGTTAATAGTTAATAGTTTTCTTTTTTGTTTGCTGAAACACCCAAAGCGCATACTTCATGTGTGGGAATAATGCATAAATACCACGCCTGACAATGGATTACTACTACAACCGGAGAGATGTCAAGGTAATTGACCAATGCCCCCATCAGACCAAAAAGTATAAGCCATAAGTATAAGCCATTAATTTGTTGCTACTTCTGGGAACATTTGTTACTCATTTGTGGCTCATGCGATGCGTACCCCCCATAACTAAGTAGTTTATTATGAGCTGTCGATGTCGTTGCTAAAATGGAATGTTTATATATCCATTAAAGTCGGGAAATACATTTATTTTTAGACACTCCACTGAGTAGACTCTTCTCTATATTATCAGTTTCTATCTAATATAGTCTGCCCTTGATAGTCTTTCGAAATCCGACCTCCTTTTAATACACTTTCGAAAGCAATTAAAAGAGCATTTCGGATCATCCATCGGCGATATCAAAAGATACTTCTGTCTGACATTTCTGCCACACAGCGTCGATAAAACTTTGCTAATTTTTTAACCCACAAAAGGGGCCATCGTCAAAATCAGTTGAGGCCGCGACGGATGAATAATTACCCTTTTGTGGTATCTCCGATCGAAAGGGAAAGGCATCGGAAATCTGGCGGCTATCGCCACAGTTGGGTTCCTCGGTTAATCCCCGGGTTCGTTGAGCGATATCGATGCAAATTATGCAGCAATGCAATATACCCATATATATATATGTCAACAGGGCCGACTAAATCCATTCATTAGTTCAATTAGCTTATCCCGGGGAGGAGAGTTGCCGCGCTTGGCTGGCCTCCTGATATACAATACAATATAATTCATTAGCGCATATAAACTTTCGCTTTCGCAAGATCAAATCAATGGTTCGCCTTTGTGCAGACACTGGCGTTACAATGCCAAATGCAAATACAAGAAAATTTATATACTACCTGCCAGTTGGAAAATGTATGTCTGTATATAAGGCATTGCCGCCGATACCTTTTGATGGCTGCTGTTACACGTAATCGTCCACGGATCGGGGGAGTCGAACCCGGAACGTCGCCATCGCCGTCGCTGTTGCTGTTGCTGTTGCTGTTTTCCAGTTGCCTCCAAGTCTCCTCTCGCCTCTTGCAGATGCAGTGGCACCGATCGAAGTGAAACCTGTCTGCAGAAAGGAAAATCATTTCACACAATCACAATCACTTGGCCCGCGGCTTGTGCAAACAAACCCGACATCGGAGCATAAACACACCTATATTGCATGTATATGTATCTGAGTATCTCAGTATCTGAGTATTTGGGCATCTCAGTATCCGAGTATCTGGGCGTATCGTATATGGCGCAGCAGGTTGGGACCGCTGACAGATTTACAAACAATCCATCGAGCGTTTGAAATCAACCCGATGGCGCATCTCCGTCTCGCAACGTCGGCGCTGCATTTAGCGCAATCTGCATATGTGATGAGTGGCTCCAATCTCGGCATCAATAGAGCCATCGAATAATCCCCCGGAATAATGTCTGAGGCCTACCTGAGCCTGACTTGGCTTGCTTAATCTGCCAGACACGTTGATCGGGTTCGTTAACCGGCGAGCGGAGAGTGGCGGCCGTTATGCAAAAAGTTCTTTTGGAATCGATCCAAGAAATTACCATAACTGTTACTTAGCTCGCAATCGGACGAAGCCTCGGGCGTCAATCTCGATCCCGGCTCTCCAGCTCCCCAGCTCTCCAGCCCGATAATTTCAATCAAAGACGTGCAGGCATGCGACACCAACGCCGCAGGCCATACTTCACCCACAAGCTCATGCACACTCATACATCCAACTCCATTTATGGCCCAGACCCTGGTCGCGCAAGCGCATAAGCTCTACACAGGGAGAAATTGTTTGGGTTTAGCGAAATGCAATGAGGCATATTCCAGACCTGGATTTGTGCTTAATCGATTTCAGTTAAAAATATTTGCATAGAGCTTTGAATTTCAGAAATTTTTGTTCAAGAAATTATACCAAATTGATAATTTGGAATCTTTTTGAATAAAAATGTTTTTTAGACATTGTTTTTAGGTGTTAGATTTTTATCTTCAGCAGAACTCTTTGCTTATTTTATTTTTAAAACCAAATTAAGCTGAGATGAATGTTAAAACTCTTGATGTGACCCGGTTCTAGGATTTTTTTCAAACACTAACATGGGTACTAATATTTCCTGATACTATAGAACCTCGCTCTTTTTCGAAAAAAAGGATAAACTTTAAGAAATATTTTGTGATGAACTAGGAAATGAACTATATGTTGTTTTGTTAAAAGTTTTAACTCAAAACCTCCCATAGTGAACATTAAATTCTCTCCACATCTGTTAGTAATGTTAATGAAAATCAATAAATATTATTGGTAGTGTAGTTGGTGGTGAAATGATTGAATTTAAATTTTAAACAAAGCCAAGGCGGTTGGTCGTTGCACTGCCTACGTACACTGTACTCTCTGGAAACTTTTCGGCTGATTGATTAATGATTTCTCCGGCCAGTACGCAAACACTCGTTGAGACCCACAAATTAGCATAATGCAGCATTATGCGTATAATAACACTGCTATTATGGGTGTTACATAAAGCATGGGATTGACTTGAAAGTAACACATAACTGGGCGTCGCTTGGCTCGGATTTTCGAGTTAGAGGCTAATTAGTTGGCAGGGGAGATGGATCGATGGATGGATGGAGGGATGAAGGGATGGCTTGAAAATCGTGATGGGACCCAGGGACAAGCAAACACTGTTTGACTTTGGGGCCCAATTGTTTTCACTGACGGTGCGTGGAGTTCGTGAATCACGACCAGGATGGCTACTACACGACGATGTGATGCCTTGGCCCAGCTTAGCCCACAATGCCACGCATCTAGGTATCTCGACCATGTCATTGAACTTCTTCTGGGGACCCATTGGGACGCATTGTTCGGATCCAAAGCCAACCTGTCCATATAAATGATTTGGCGCTTTTTAGCGAAACGTGTGTCTTGGCCAAGAAATCAAGTCATAACTGTTAACACACATGTAAAGAGCACATAATAAAGCGGAGCGTTCTTTCTTTCATGTTCTGTTCTGTTCTGTACTATTCTTTCTACACGAAGACCATTCTAGACCCAAAGACCCATGCCAAGACCAAGACCAAGACCAGATAAAAAACAGATTCTTTTGTTAATTGCTTTGTCCGTTCTGGGCCAGGTCGGTCGAAGAAAGAAAACGTGAGAGAGAGAGTGCTGGAAAATGTAACTATGGCACGACATTTTCTAATTTTTCCTCGTTTATTTCCCGCAGATAACCCAACTCAAGAACATTGAGCTGATCAACAATAAGAAAAATGCGCATAAATCAGCGCTCGAGATGCGCACAACTATGAAGATCAGTCAGACGAATGGACTGGATGCGATGAGGGCCCCCAACGAGATGGGGGCCACCACATGGATGACGACGCTGCTCGGCAGCCATCCCACAGCCAAGCCAAAGGTGAGTCACCGCTTAGGTCCCAGCTTCTCTTCAGATTCTGATTTCAATACCCTCTGCCTCTAGGACCATAATTCGGACACGGACTCGGCCCTGTCCTCGGCCCCGCCCTCGATCAGCCCCCAGCCGCCGTCGAGTGGCTCGGACAGCGGTGTGATTTGGCAGACAGTGAGTATACTTCAATGGTATAACATCCATTGATTAACTCGATATTGCCCTTTAGCAAGAACTGTTTTACTGAGTACAAAGTATACAAGTCTAACAAGAAATCGATCCTCTTTGGAAATAAACTTCAATTTCTTTGAACTCTTTATATTAGTAGTATTAACTACCTACCATTGTACCCACATAATACTTCTTACAATTTTTTTAAAAACTGAGACACATGCTTTTTCTTGATCAAGTTTTTTTTTTTGATAAAGGAGTAGTTGTTTAAAATTTATTCAGAAAACACTAATAACTTAATGACACCGGTTAGGATATACGAAACTTTTCGTCTTTAATTTCAATACATTTTTATACATTTTCTAAAAACAAAGAATACAAATACAAGAGGTTGCGGGCTGATTGGAACCAAAATTTGTATTGCAGCTGCAGGACCTGGAAAAACTACAGAAGGAAGCGGAAATGTATCAGAAGGAGAACGAACGCTTGCAGGCAGAGGTACGTCTGCTGAAGCAGGAGCTGGAGGGCGCGGAACAGGCGGCCCTGGCCACCAGCATGACCCAGAGCCAGCTCGGGGAGCAGATGCAGCGCGTCCAGGAGCTGGAGGAGGAGCGAGCGCAGCTGTCCGATGAGTGCAGCGAGCTGCGCGAACAGAACGAACTCCTCGAGTTTCGCATTCTCGAGCTGGAAGATGATAACGATAAGGTAAGACCCGATCCCGCGCAAAACCCCATACCCCATAGCCCCATAGCAGCTGAAGCTAACCCACTCAAAGCCTGTTTGTGAAACCGCTCAAGCGAATGACTTACTTGGCGGTGGTTTATGAATGAATTGAGCCACTCAGTCGCGACCGAGTTCGGCTCGAGCCGATCCCGCTCTTTTGGCCAGCTTCGGGTGCTGCAGTGGCTCAGTTTTGTTTGGCGTCTAAGTCAGTGCGGAAATTGTTTTGGTTTAACGGCAATACCAATCTCGATGTTTTCCAATTGAAATTGTTTCAGTGGGACAGTCTCATTCGCAGTTAATGCGAAACTCATTACCCCGACTCGGTGTTATATAATATTCAAGAATCAGTGGTTATATCTGTGGTTGGACAGCCCCAGCATGGTTAGTGACTCTGTTTTGTGGCATTATGTCACTTTTCGTTTAATCTGAGCCTTCGACACACGCCTACCACCTAGTCTCTGGCCAAATACGCGAATTGGCCTAGGAGTTGTTTTAGCCAAAAACTTAGTTCTGCTTTATAAGCTAAGCTTATAAGGGAAGGCCCTAAGTGGCTGCCATCTACGAGTCTTGTTATTGTTATGAGTGTTTTGTCATTACTCATAGACGGCCAAATCGAGTGTTGGGGCTTTGTTGGCTCCACACCTTGGCTGATGGCTACTAAGTGAACAAGGGAGTATTGGACCTGAGGGAATGGTTGTATCAGTCATAAGAGATCTAAAATTTATGATCTTAAAATAATGTAGTAAAAGACAGAAGTAGTTATTGCAACTTGGAGCTTCTAGGCCCTGAAAAGCCACTCCAGTATCCAGTATCGACTAACTGCCTACCCTTCAGCAACTAAAGCTTTAGTCTTCTTAGTGATCTCCACAGGGTATTCTGTATTCGAGACCGCTTTCGGCTAATTTTTAATTTTGGTACGTTTAATTTTTAGAGCCGAACGCTCCGCCAGCCCCAGTGTAAGCTCGCATTCAGCACCACAAAGTCGTTCAGCTTGAAAATCCAATTCACTCGCCTAATTGCAATAACCAAATGTAATTATACAAACAAGTGGCGAAGTGAAATTAGTTAGTTGGGGGCATGGTGTGCACTTTGAAGAGTCTGCAGCGAAGCATTAAGAAAATCTTTGTTTACTAGGATAATAAATATTTAAATATATAATACTTGTTAACTCGTTTCAGATGGAGAGCACCTGCGAGGGTCACTGTCAGAGCCTACAAACCATTTTGGAGAAGAGCTCGCAGAGCCTGGAGGATCGCGAGAGACGCTGCCTCCAACAGCTCATGAACTGCGTCCAGCAGCTCGACCTCGATTCGATGATGACAGGAGAACAGGTGCGTAAAATTTACTATTGAAACCCAAGACAGGCGTAGGTAGCCCAGTCAAGTTTGTCAGTTGATCGAAGAGCCCTAAACGTAGAATTAAGCGAATAAAAACTTACAATATTCAATATTTATTTTGATATATTGGTAGTCGAGCCACATCCACAGATTTTCTTATTTTAACCAAACTTTCAAATTTTTCGATTATCGCGATCGGTACTTCCCGGCTAAAATTCAAGTTTTGTTTTATTTTCCCGCACATAGAACCACACGGAATCCCCACGAAGGCACCACAATCAGAACCACAGTCCGAGCCACAACCAGCAACAGCGGATCGTTGCCACCGTCCAGCCGTACAGCAACTGTGCCACGCCCACAGCCCCACCCACGCCCAGCAAGCGCCACTGCACCCAGATAGCCTCGTGGCAGAGCAGCAGCCTTAGCGAGAGCGGCGTTTTCGTGGAGTGCGACCTATCGTCGCCGAGCCAACCAATCTTACCCAACCACCCCCACCTGCTGTTCTACCAGGAACGGCTGGAGCAGCTCGAAGGAAAGCTCCTCATCTACGAGAGCACCGGAGAGACCCAAGCGCGTCTCCTGGCCCAGCGACTGCAGAGAGAGCTGCAGCTGCAGAAGGAACTGAAGGAGCTGACGGAGCGGGTGGAGCTGCTGACCGACCAGAACTCTCAGTTGGACGAGGCCAAGTGCGAGTTCGAGGAGGCCGAGAACGATACGCGGCTGAATCTGCAGCGCAACGAGGTGGAGCTAGAGATCCTGCGCCAGCGCAACGTCGAGTTGGAGTTCGGCAAGGACGCCTTGAGCGCCAAGTACCAGGACTGCCGCGCCGAAGTTGTGATTCTTCGCGAGGATCTCGCCGCTGCCGAGACCCAGTTGGCAGACCTTCAGTGGGAGAGGAAACAGGCCAAGAAAGAACTGCAGAACATCCGACAATCGCTGCCATTGCTTCTGATCTGTCGCCTTCTGGCCTTGGCCAAAATGGGCAATAACTTGTCTATTCCGGAAAATAGCCCCCGCCATCCCGGGGATTCCCCCATGGGTAAGCACAGTCAGCGCCTCTCCTCGGGCTACCACACATCTAGTGTACAAGAGTCCAGTACCAAGTTGGGGTTGGCGGACTTTGGTCTTAGCTCCGATCTTGGCGAGGGACGAGATGTGCAGTATCTGAAGGAGGAGGTGAAGAGTCTGCGTAGTCAGCTCAAGGAGCTAAATGCCAGACACTATGAAGCCATGGAGACGGCCGATTCCCACTGGGTCGATCTGGAGCACCAGTACAAGGAGCGGGAGGAAGCTTACCGCGGCAAGGAAACCAGCCTGAAGCAGAAGATCACCCAGCTGCAGGACTGCCTCAGGGAGGACTCCCGCGCGGCAACGGAAAAGATTCAGCAGCTGGAGGAGGCGGAGCAAGGTCTCAAGACATGCTTGGTGCGCCTGACGAAGGAGCATCGTGATTTGCTCGACGAGAACCGATCGATTCAGTGCGCCTTGGAGAACGTAATGGCTAAGATGGAGGTGGAGGCGGAGTTCAAGGTACCGCTTACCGAAGCCCTGGAGAGTGAAAAGAAACGCTCCCAGGCCTTGATGGACGACCTGACCTTTGCTAAGAAGATTCAACAAAACACAGAAGATCAGCTGAGGCAGGAGACAGACGCCCTGCGGACCCAGATCTTCGACATCAAGAAGGAGTATATGCACATCGAGGTGACCAACGGGGAGCTCAAGGAGGAAGTGGGCACGCTGGAGAACAAGATCCACCAGATGGAGACTCAGCTTAAGGACTCCGAGGAAAGGGCTCGCTGCCTGGAAGACGAGCTCCGTACCAAGGACGAGCAGTGCTTGTTGATGGAACGGAAGTTTGGCGTCATTCCCGAAGGATTCAGCCTAGCCGATGAGCTCTACGACAGTCCAGCGAAGCGGGCCAAAAAGGATGACATTCCCGATCTGCAGACAGCCAGTCAGGGATTGGGTGTGGCTTTGCTGGACATTGAGGTAAGTGCGGAATAGGTTAGATATGTTTATATTTTTCGTTAAATTGAATCTGTTTTCAGCGCCGTGAGCTGGAACTTCCCACCCACAAGGACTTCCAGGCGATAGCGTGCAGTGTGAAGCATTTGGCGGACACCCTGCTCTCCCAGAGCCCGTCCGAGGTGAGTCTAGTTAAGAGTAGCGATGCGGGCAAGCCCCTCCCTCGTCCCGAAGTAGAGGATGTTAGCTGGGAGACAGCTCAAGACACTGAGGAGTCACAGAGTGTGGCTGGCAATGAGCTGGTGGTGAGAGGCAAAGTGAGCGATCCAGGTGATAGTAGTACCAGCTGGACTAGCATTAAGAAGTCCTCCTCGCAAAGGGAAATGCTGGAGATGAAATCTGGCCAGAAATCAAGCCGATCGGGGGGAGGAAGTTCCAGCCAGACGAAGATAGAACTTTTACAAATAACCGATACGAAAGTGGAGGACACTGAAGACGATGTCTGCAAGATGCCGTCGACCTTACGCGACTTGATTTACGGGAACGCGCAGCTGGAGCAGGAAGTGGAGCGACAAAAGAAGAACAAGAAGCGCCGCCGAATCCACTTTGATAGAAACCAGAAGGAGGACCGCTCCTCGCCACGGCGCACTCAGCGCTTCATGTTGCGGCAGTTCATCTATCAACGCATCCATCGCACTCGCGTTCGTTTCGGAGGCGCCATCCGAGCTCAATTCCACGTCACACCGACACTCTCTATTAACAGCTTCCACTCGGCGGCTTCTGTCCACACGGTTCACTCAGCCAAATCCCAGCTCTCCTTTCACTCGCAGCACGCCGACATCTGCAATCTGGAGTGGCACAGCTTGGAGAGCGCCTCGTTTGCCCAAACAGATCCGGCTGAGATCCTGGAGGAGGAGGTTCAAGCCTCGCCTGACCTTTCCGAGCAGGAGGTGCAGGTGTGCCCGGACACAGCGGAGTGCGGCTCCCAAGCGGATGTGGGTATAGAACAGCGGCTGCTCCTCATGCCGCTGCGCACTCGCTGCTTTGTGGACCTCCTCCAGAATGCCGTGGATGGGTACTTCGATGTGGCCCCCTTTCGGGCAAAGCTCCTCCAGCTGTGGGAGGGCGGCGAGGACTTCCGTGAACACATTGAGCTGCTGCAGGACATGTGGACAGAGAAGCAGACCCCAGAGTCCGTGGAAAGCTATGAAAGTTTTGTGGCCGCTCTGGACTGTGTAAGGAGCTTGAAGCTGGCCCTCAAGCCCGTCTCATCGGCGTTGCTGGAGGAGATCGAGCAGAGGATCAATGCACGCCTCGTTCTCTATCATAACCAAAAAATGGAGTCGGAATTTGGTTGCACCATCTACTATCCCGTGAAGCGACCAAACTCATTTTATTTCTCCGACTCCTCCCCATAGAGACAGGCGTCCCTTACCCGATCTCTCGAAATGTGATTGCTCTAAGATAAATGTAAATTACCGAGTGATTGCCCATTACATTACGACTTTAAAGGGGATTAATCCAGGGGGGGATTCATTGGGTTATAAATCGATTTATTGAGAGGCTTTTCAGTAAATCTGAACATATCATGAAAGCGGTTTTCTATATAATGAAACTACCTATTGAAAAAGGGTAATAAAGAAGAGAAGCACGATGGGTTCTTCAGAGAGAGATCTTTTTAAGAGATAGATAGTAGATACTTTTTATACATAAGGAGTTCGATCCGAAGTTGTAACACAGAAAAAGTCGAGGACTCTCATGACTATCGCAGTAATATTGATCTCAGTAGATTAGAAGAATATATTCCATAGCTTGTATCCTATAAAATAGAAGAATAAACCATAAGATTTCTAGTGTTTCTTTTTTTAAGCTTGTGGACTAAACCTGCGACCATATATCACAAATTATCCTCCTAATATTTGGTTCTCAGTATAGAAATCAGTTCCTCCGAGATTTTTGAATCAACGACTTCAGTTAGTCGGCATTTGAAATTGCTCAGTTTATTCTTGGTTTTGTCAAAATTGGTACTTATACAACAATATGATTGGAGCGACTGAGGGCGGAGACACCTTTTACGACTGCCATAGTGACGAAGAGGAGGATGTCGAGGAGCAAGAAATGGCACATGGTGACGCGGTGGTTTGCAAGCAGGCGCCCCGCTTCGACGATCCGGTGCAGATTCGTGCCGTTCTGGAGCGGGCAGCCACTGCCACTCAGCAGCTTCTGCGGTGCTACGGTGGTACCGACATCCAGGCCACGCGACCATTGATGACGCGTTTCTACCCGGCCACACTGGAGTTGAGCGCACGCCTGCACACCGACGATCTGTGTCCCTGCCCCAAGGAGAGGCAGTGCAAGTTGCGCGGCGATCCCGTGACACTCAACCTGCCCATTGAGCTGAACCCGGAAAGCGGTCAGGTGAAGGTCAACCTATTTCAGCCCAAATCGATGGGAACGATTTGCGGATGCAATGCACCCGTCGACAAGAGGAAGCGGCGATCCCACAATCGCAGTGTGCGCTGGTCCGCCAAGGACGAAACGTGCTGCTCCTGCTTCAATAATCGTTTTTAGAATTGAAAAAGATAGATCCGTCCCTTTGATGTTCTCATAGTAAAGGTTTCTCGAAATTTAAACGATATGAAAAGTCTTACTGGGCGGGAACTGCTGCATGGAGGTGCCTTGTATAATTTCCGCTTAAGAATGGGTAGTTTAATGTCCAACCATACTCTCTACTGGAGTGTCATTAGAGTTATAAGTAGATATATATATATTAAGAATGAAATATAACTATAGTAATAATAACAAGGTATAGATTTTTGTGGTAAAAGGCTCCATTAGCAACCCCATGAGAGCTGGAGATTATTAAGCAGAACCACCTGGTGGAATGGTTGAATCATAGTCGACTGGGAATGAAAACTGTCAGTTTCGTACGGAATGCCTAGAAAAATTTTTATTGTTTAGGTTATCTCGAGCAGGAAACACACACCATTCAAATTTCATGTGAGTGCGTTACTTGCATTTGGAAAAAAGAGTACGATCGAAAGGTTCGTAGAAGCGCGATGACCGAGGATCAAGCCCTTCTCCCAGCCGCAGAAAGCGAGGAGCGCATCGGCTCTTTGCGGCAACGCTTTGCCGAGCAGGGCAGCAATGTCACATCGCGCGTTGTACGCTCCGTGGACTCCACTCGGCTGCTGTTCATGGGCAGCAATTTCCAGCATGGGCGCTGCGACCAGGACGTATTCTATGACTGCCAGAGCAACGGGGAGGACTCTCCGCGAGAGGGCCGCAGTGGCACGAGTCGCAGTGCTACGAGCCGCAGTGTTACGAGCAAGTGCCGGCTCGACGATCCGGCAGCCATCCGGCAGGCCCTGGAGCGAGCGGCCAATGCCACAAACACATTGCTTAAGAACTTCGACAACTCCGGTGGGTGGAACAATCCCTGTGCCGTGACTCTGGAGATCACTGCCCGTCTGGTGGACCCCAAGAAGACGCGCTCAGGTTGCCCATTGCACGGAAAACCAGTCACCGTTCAGATGCCGCTGCAGTTCAATCCGCAGGGCGGCGGGAAGCTGACCACTTGCCAGAAGAGGGAGTTGCCCCGACCCCGCCACCAGAGCAGCGGTTCCGTATGCCAGTGCCGGACCGGTGCCCCGAAGGCTAAAAAGCCCTGCCCAGGTAAATCCGAAAGTCAACAACAGTTCTTCCAAAGCGAGTCACACGTTTCTCGCTCCGACGCCTCCGCGTACATGGGGAGTTGTGGCGACTCTACCATCTGTTGTCATAGCCGCATTTACCAAAACCGCTATCAACCGGATGAGCGAGAGGTTATATCCATCTCCTACCTTTCTGTTCCGGAAACCAATCAGATTTGGGAGGAAGAGGCGACGGTGGAGGATATAAAGCCACCTTTACCGCCTCCAGAAAAAATTGAAGAGCCTCCGGTGGAACCCGAGCCGGTTCCTGAGGAACATATAAAAATTGAAGCCCCACCGCAAGAAGATGAAGACGAATCGGATACAGAGACTGTTTCGGAGTCAGAGCCATCTACTGCAACGGTGGTTCTATTTGACGAACCTGAGCCGGAAACTTCAGCACCGAGTGGCAAAAAGTACTACCTGGCCCGACCTCAGAACAAAGAGTTCTCCAATTGCTCGCCATGTCGATTCGACCCAAGTCCGATTATGGACGAGGAGGGGAATGTCTTTTGCCCTGGCAACTGCGGCTGCTGTATGTGTCCGTGGAAACGCCGCACCTTCGAGGAGAACCGGGAACATATCAACGTCAAGGTCTGCCGCTGCGTGCAGCGCGGAACAATTTTTACCAAGTTTGAGGACCGGGAAGTCTGTAGCCAGACGTCCTACTTTGATTTTTGTCCATGTCGCGAGAAGGCCGAGGCCAAGTTCCTGGAACTGTATCACACGGAGATGTGGTCCTCGCCAGACAATACTCGGGGACGCGAGATTCAGCTGTCGGAGATAAAAGAGCTCCTCGTACCATTGCGCCAATACGAATAAAGTGTGTGTGTTTGCCCATCACATCGAGTGTGTATTCTAGACGGATGCGGGGGAAACTAGTCGGAGGATATGCAATGGGCTTCAGAACTCAATATTGATCGATTTTCTTTTACCTGCAGATCGAACACAATCATATATAACTCTATGTATATTACTAGATATTAAGCATTACTAGGATTACCGTTTTAAGTCCTTTTCTCTAATCCGTTGTTCGTTTCCGTCCATTTACAGAATGCCCGGCTCTGATGTATATGCAAAACGAGCAACAATCCGGAAGCGACCCCAACTCCCGCGCCCAGCAAACCGACATTTCCCACCTGAGAGACCACTGGAAGCCGAACACGTCGTCCCAGGCCTCGGCCATGGGCATGGACGATCCCCTCGCCAAGCCCTCGCAGACGGAGGCCTCCTTCCTGAGGGAACATCACACGCCCAAGTACGGTCGCTCGGAGACGGACACTGTAAATGCACAATCAGCGTCGGGATGCCAGTGCTCGTCTAGATCCAAGTCCGCCGATCCGCCGCCAGTTAAAAGCCCCATATGTGTCTGCGACAAACGCGCTCAGGCACAAGTGTGCGGCATGGTGGAGAGCAAGCCACCATCCAGCCAACAATCATGCAGCTGCAAGAAGGACTCCAAAAGCAAGTCAGGTGGAGCCTTACTGTCTGCGGTGTCCACATGTACGAAAGAGATCCTCAAACCCTGTGGATGCGGCAGTAGCAAAAAACCCTGCTACTGTCCGAATCAAAGCAACATCGTCGCAGGCCCATCGAGCAGCAGGCAAGGACGCAGTAAACAGGTGACTGCTGAAAGCTCAAAGGCAACTGGAACAGCCTTATTTTCCTGTAGCTGCGATGCAACCGAAGAATCCGAGCCAGATCCGTGTGAACAGAAACTTAAACCATGCGCCTCCAGGAGTCAACCGAATATGGCAGATCAGAGTTACCAGAGCGGATCGATCTGGTTGTCAGCACTGAAGGATGCCGAGGACGTAAAGCCGCCACCGGAGCCCAAGCGCCCCTGCCCGGCTCAGGAATTTACCGACACAGCAGCTCAGACATCCCGGGCCCCCTCTGCAGCCTCCTGTCCGCAGAGCCGCTACTACAACCCCAGCTTCGAGTCTAAAGGGAGTGCTCCGAAACCAGCACACCCTTGCAGTCAGCCGTCGTTTGGGACCGAAAATCCCAGCTACGGGTCTAAAGTGAGTGGTCCAAAATCATCACATCCTTGCAATCAGCCGTCCTTTGGGATGAACGAAGAGACATCGGCGACGACGAGGTCGCGCTCAATAGTGGGCAAGATCACCTGCCTATGCGCCTCGGATGAGCAGCCAACAGTCGAATACTGCACCGACCAGGGTCAGCAGCAGGAGGATCAAAACAGTTTTATGCCATGTCCTTCGGCGAGGATACAACACTCATCCGCCTTCAAAGATTACATCAGTGGGGAGGCTGGCCCTACCAAAAAGTCCTCCTCAAAGAAAGTGTGCATGGTTGAGGATGAAAAATTCTGCGACTGCAGTTCGGCTGAATCGATAAAGAAACCCTCCACAGCGACTTGTCAAGATGATATCTCGGAATGCTGTAAGGAATGTGAGGATTCGAAGTCTGGTCTCATGGAGGCAAAGTCCTGCTGTACGGAAGAGAAGTCTGGTTGTATCGAGCAACCGTCCGACTGTATTATAACCAGCTTAAAGACGCACCGGAGTATTTCCGGCGGTAGTTGCATGTGCGATAAGGACGAAGATGAAGATCCACCTGCTGGGGATCTGTCCCAGTCAGCGTGCGTTTTGAAGGACTGCAAGTGCTATGTGAAGACCTCGAAGTACGACATATCCATGCAGGGCTCCTATAATCAATCAAAGCAGGGAGATGAAATGTGCAGCTGCGTCGACGGTACTGGCTTCCAGACCCCGGAAGATGCCTGCGGGTTGATCAAGAACATGTGTGCGTCACGGAAGGAACGTGTCCTAGGACTCCTGGATCAGCTAAGCAAGCCCAGTTGTGATTGCGGCGTGAGCCGTGCCTCCCTTATACAGCAGCTTTTCCGGGAGATCACTCTGCTTCTCCGATCAGAAAGGGAATCCGCAATAGCTCCGGCGGAAGAACCTCCGCCACCCGAGGTGGAATTTGAAGATTGCTGCACCACCCAGCATGAGCGTGGCGGTGAATCTCCGCCGAAGAAGGTCAAGACCAAGGCGGAGCTACGGCGAGAGGAGTGCTTCGAGGCCATGGAGGATTATGTCCGAAGGTGTTACATGCCCCGAGAACCCCCACCAATTCCGGTGCAGGACATTTACGGGTTCGAGATTGATCCTGAATTCTGTCCCGATGGTGTTCAGATGGATCCAACACAGTTTCTAAAAGATCCTAATGATAAATTTCAAGAGATAGGCGACGTGAACACCTGCGATGGCAACCCACCCGATTGTGGCAATTCACAGTCCCTAAGAGGGTCTGCCTCGGAGAAAGCTTCCATTGTTGTTTGTGGGGAGATGTATCAGGACTGCCAGGGATATGATGAGAAAGATCCACCTTGCCAGTCAAAACCTTCTCAGAATTCGGAAGACAGCATTTGCCCAGGTGCGGGTGATGAAGATGATCCACCATGTCCTTGCAATACTCCGGACTTTTGCACCAAACTTAGAGCCTTCTATAAAAGCAAAAAGGCCTTGATGACTGGGGATGCCGAGATGGACGATAAGGCTGCTAGTACGTACCAGTTCCTTAAAAATCTATGCGAGGCGTCATCCAAAAAATCTCCCTGCTCGCAGGACAAGGGAGATCTAGCGGAGGATCTACTGCCAGCCGAGCCACTGCCGCCCGAAATCCGAAGGCTGTGCGAAGACCTTCTGCGGCAGGCCCTCAAGGAGTGTAATGTTTGTGAAGATACGGGGGGCGGAAGTTGCGATGGGGATGATGCGGGTAAAGGGAGTAAGCCGTGCGATGAGGAAGGATCGGATGGACACGGCGACCAGGCCAAAGTGTGTCCCGAAGAGTTGCCAGAAGAATGTCCCGATGAATGCCCCTCAGAAGGCGAGGAGGAGGGCGTGGTTCCTTTCAAAGGCGACGGCGACCCGGGTCCGGGATGCCTATGTTGCCACTGTCGCGCCCTCATCTGCGACGACGAGTGCAAGACGGTCGCCAAGACCCTGCGCTCGGCGATGTGCGATCCTATCTGTGAAATGGTACGTATTCCCGCCCTGAATGAAAATTGAATCCATTGTTAAAACTTTTCTATCTCAGAAATACTTTATCGACTCGATGATCGTGGATCTGCATGCCATGGATTGTGTGCTGGGTGACAAAAAAGCAAAGCCTAAGGTAACTATCCCCAAATGATTTCTAGCTTTCACAAATGATGACCCTTAATCCAATCCTCAGGACGTGAAGGCAAACGATGCTTCCAACACCGGTCCTGGTGATAGTTTTCCAGTTTCAATCACCGCCGTTTCGAGCTTAGGATGCTCGGCTCTCTACGTCCGGTGGGAGGTGGCGGACTGTCGTGCTATAGCAGGATACGAGGTGCTCTATTCCCACTTTCCTTCAACCCACACAAACCCAATTAACTTCTTTTTTTTTGTTAGATTTACGTGGACGGACATTTAACCAATAGATTCTACAGCTTCAAGCATCAGGCCGGAGTGATTACCAATATAGATGTGACGAATCCTCATAATATCGTGCTGCGTGCCCAGGCGGTGGGTCAGGACTTTCCGGGAGAAAATGACGGAGTTCCCAGCCAGTGTGGCTGTCAGACGGTTGCCCCTGCACATCCAGAGTTGGCGGCCGGCGCCGAGAGGCCCTGGACGCCCGCTGTCTACTACTACGATCCCAACAGCGCCGAGCCGGGCGGCGTTCTACCGTGCTAGTCAAAAAATCATAAATCGTATATCATCATTATCAAAGTTATCGGAACAAGGAGCTGAACATTTCAGCTCCCACACGTTTTAGCTTGTACATACATTTAAATAGGTTTAAATGCAAACGTAGTGTTTGTAAGAGTTTACTTTGTTCAAGAGCGACGCGTCTCGGCACTCGATGATCCGAATTGAAATTATTTGTATGTAGTGCTTTCCATAGTGCCTTAAATTGTAACCCTAGTCTGTAAGCAGAGAGCAATGCCCCACGATGGAATTGAAGAAAACTAATCCGTTCAGATGGACGCTCCATGTTAAAACCAAAATTTACTTTCAATAAACATGAATCGTTGATTCAAAAAATAAAATTACTTTTTCTTGGCTACAACATATTATATTTGGAAATTTGGTTATAGAAATTCTTAACATGACAGATCAGAGCCAAAATCGACTGATCGCTGGAGGTCGTGGAAGTGGAGGCGAAGGTGGAAAAGGCGGTGGATCAGGCGGAGGAAGGGGAGGAAGTGGAGGAGGTGTCGGAGGCGGAGGTGGTGGTGGTGGAAGAGGAGGTGGGCGTGGTGGAGATGGAGGCGGAAAAAAGAATGCAGATTCGGAAAAAGACCAGCAACAAGGAAAAAATTCAGAAAAAAATAATCCGAATGATGGCGAAGATGGGGGATCAGGACGTAGTGGTCGGGGAGGCGGAGGTGGTGGAAGAGGAGGTGGGCGTGGTGGAGATGGAGGTGTAAAAAATGACAAGGATTCGGAAAAGAATTCAAACAAAAGTAAAAATCCCAATGATGGCGAAGATGGAGGATCAGGACGTGGTGGTCGTGGAGGCGGAAATGGACGAGGTCGGGGCGGTGATGGAGGAGGCTCCAAAAAATAAATAACCAAAGCAGTAAGTGAGACAGTCAGGCCAGCGATCACTTGGATAATTTTATTCAAATTCATAAAAAACTTTAAACTTTAACCCCTAAATGGCCCAAAACGGGTCTCCAGGTTTTGGAAAATATACGAACAGGTCTGGTCGTCGTAGGCTGGCTCAATCTTATCGCCCTCGACGGTGGCCAAAATTATGAACTTGGTGTGGGGACTCTGAAAAGGCACTTGCGATTAGATCGGAATACCATCCACCGGCTGACTCACTACCTCCTTCGGTTCGTTGTGCTTCCACAGATCGTTGGCCTCCAGGTAGGACTTCAAGAGGACGCGCCACTGCCAGTAGTTCTGGCTGCCATACAGCCTGGGAATGGCCCTGAAATCCAGCTCCGGATGACCCATTTCGTTCTGCAGTCCGACACTGATTGGAACCAAGCAATTCGATGGGACGGCCGATATGAAAGCTTCAGTTCGACGAGCTTTCCATATCTGGGGGTTTAACAGAGCGCCCGGTTTAACAGCTCTGGAGGCCTTAGCACTAGATGGAGTACGGCGTGTACTGGGTGCGGGGTGTGAATCATTAAATAAATTCTACCGCTAAGTTGTCAGAAGTTTTCATCGCTCATGTTCAGGGGCGGGTTTATGGGATTCTCGGCGGGGCACACCAAGCGGAAAGTGTCAAACATGCATCGTCTTCAAATCGGCGACAATTAAACTATTAAGTTATTATTCTAATATTTAATGGCTCTAAATTTGGAGCAGCGCACATCAGTGGGTCGACAATGGAAACATGGTGCTGAATGAAATTATCGAACCGGAGAGTTCTAGTCACTAGCAGTAGTCACCTAAATTTAATACGTACTTCGGTGCTCACCTAAAATTTATTTTCAATTTGGTTTTGTCATAAAATGGGATTCTCTTTTTTATGGGATATCAGTTTCCTTATCTAATTTATATCTATGGGAGTATGTATTTGACAAATATTTTATCGAAGGTAAATTTCTAGCCTTTAAAAACAAATGTTAAATTCTTCTCAATCCTTAAAAAAATGCATATACTTCACTCATATGATTTAGTTAGTAAGAGTAACCCCGATTCGGTTCTGGTGTTTGTACTGCGGTTTCCCTAATTTGCTTTATTTGAATGCCTTTTTTGCTCATTGCAGTCAGGAAAATCCCTGAGCTGAGGAGGCCATTCATCAGGCAATTTATTGAGCGGGTTGTGGGCAGCCTTTGCTATATAGCTCGGCGGAGCGTTGGTGGCTCGTTTAGTTGACATTGGCAGGGCTATGACTCAGTTCGGTTGGATACAGTGGCTGCAGTGGCTGACTCTCGGTGTAGGAGGAATCGGTGGTCAGGCCTGGAGCTTCGGGCCAGCCCAGCCCGACTCCGGCCGGGAGCCCCAGCCGAGTGATGTGGCCAGTACGGCGAACCATACGAGTGAGCTAAACAAAAGCGCTAATCCAGACATTAGTTGCAGGAATTATTCTTCCCCACAGTTCTCACCAGACAACTAATTGTGGGCACTTTGGTGCCGCCCCAACTTCCGCCGGGCACCTGGCCACCTGTGCCCTCGATTGTGAACCCCGGAACCTCCAGCTACTGCCGGTGCGTGCCACCCGGGTCCTGTGCAAATCCTCTTCCCACCGTGCCCACCGATGGAAGTGGCCAGCTGGATATCAGAATCGTCAATAATGGGGCCTATGTGAGTTTACGTTTTGGGGAGCATTTGCGGGCTTAGTATTAGTGCACAACTTTAAAGATATCCCCGCTAAATGGCCATATTAAGCATGATTTTATATTTTCAGCCAACCATTCCCTCCTCAGCTTCAACGCTGACCTGCAGCTATGGCCTGGTGGCCTGCTGCCAGGCGGGAAGCTATCAGTGCGGCCGCCGCTTCCCACCCCCGCCCGGCGCCTCCTCTGCTGGAGCTGGACAGGCCAGTTACGGGGCATATCCTTGGCAGGCTGCCCTTCTCACCACCGCGGATGTTTACCTAGGAGGAGGGGCACTGATCACTGCTCAGCACGTCCTCACCGCCGCCCACAAGGTCTACAATCTGGCGTAAGTTTTTGAGACTCTTCCATTGTTCCTCTCCCCTAATTGTGGACCAGGCTTACTTCCTTCAAGGTCCGTCTAGGAGAGTGGGATGCCAGCAGCACCAGTGAACCGATTCCCGCCCAGGACGTCTACGTCTCGAACGTGTACGTGAACCCGTCGTTCAATCCCAACAACCTGCAGAACGATGTGGCGATCCTGAAGCTGAGCACGCCCGTTTCCCTAACCAGCAAATCCACGGTGGGCACCGTCTGCTTGCCCACCACCAGTTTCGTCGGCCAGCGCTGTTGGGTGGCCGGCTGGGGGAAGAACGACTTCGGACCCACCGGAGCCTACCAGGCCATCATGCGGCAGGTGGACGTCCCGCTCATCCCCAATGCCAACTGCCAGGCCGCTCTCCAGGCCACGCGCCTTGGCTCTTCCTTCGTCCTCAGCCCCACCAGCTTCATCTGCGCGGGCGGCGAAGCCGGTAAGGACGCCTGCACGGGCGACGGCGGCTCTCCGCTGGTCTGCACCAGTAATGGGATCTGGTATGTGGTGGGTCTGGTGGCCTGGGGCATCGGCTGTGCCACGGCCGGGGTGCCGGGAGTCTATGTGAACGTTGGCACCTACCTTCCCTGGATTCAGACCACCCTGACGCTGTAGGAGCAGCCATTTTGTTGATCAAATGCGGTTTTATTTTTTATTTGTTAAATTATTATTTAACTTTATTTAACTTGGCTGAACACATATTTCTTTTAAATATAAAATGATACTTGTTTTTGAGCTTTATTGTTAATGTTTTTTTAGCCTACTTGCACATAAAACAGGTGCTCTTGGTCACCTACATAAACGGTCATCCATTTTAATAAAAAAATGTTTTTGTCACACCTTAGTGACATTAAAATCTATTAAATATAAATGCTCAATAATTTCGACAACTGTTAATTTAATGAGTCACAATAATCAAGAAATATAATTACTAATAACGCAACCCGAGGAGCTCGTAGAGCGGAACTTCGGCTACCGATTCGCTGGCACTGGACTCTTCGAAGTCGCCACTTTGCAGCAGATACTGCGGACGTTCCAGGCCCGGATTGGCCAGGTAGAAGTCGATGAGGGCCGTGGTGCTGCGCAAGTGGGTTATGCCTTTGAAGATCTTCTCGCGGGTGAGAAGCTCCTCGGGATAAACGGTCTTGATGGCCGTGTCGCCCGAACGCTTCTGCCAGGGTCGATCCTTCAGGGGCACCGTGCGCCCAAAGAC
Source organism: Drosophila ananassae (assembly GCF_017639315.1). Taxonomy (NCBI): domain Eukaryota; kingdom Metazoa; phylum Arthropoda; class Insecta; order Diptera; family Drosophilidae; genus Drosophila; species Drosophila ananassae. Next base: position 11,088,003 of record NC_057927.1, on the reverse strand, counting down.
ACTAATAATGGGCTTTTGATTTACGCGGGCGGCATGATCGTTGATGTGCTTTTCGTACTTCAGCTCAATGGCCATCTTTCGGAGGAATAAGTTAATTAGAAACTATTTTATAAAAACAGTAATCTTAAGAATGGTTGGACTCACGTGTGGTTTATTCCATTTATCAGCCACTGTCTGGGCGATGGCGTTCACCTCTTTCGGATCTGTCTTCACCGAGGCCAGAAGAGTACGATCGCCCTTGATGGAGAACAGATTTTTAACTTTCTCCGGGGTCAAGTTACTCTCCACAGTTCCAAAGGAATTAAGCCATTCCACGAAGCGTTCTGCCGACTGGGAAACATTTTAATACTAGAGCGATAAAAGTTGTTTATACTAACAGCATCCATAAGATTCTCAGCCTGCTCATCCAGCGTGACCATCGAGTAGTTCTGTCCAGGATGCTCCACTCTAGTCTGCCAGCAGACGCGCTTATCCCTCGGGGCGCAGAGGAACTTGGAGTACCAGGAGGTTTTGTCGACGGTACGGTGGGTATGCCCCACGGGCTCGTCCAGTTTAAGGTCGAACTTTTCGAACTCGTGCTCCATCCGCACAATGTCCGAGTGCTCGCTCTCGTTGAAGTGCTCCTCAACCTTCTTGCGGCCAATATCCAGCTAAAAAATAACCTTTAGATTCTTTATATGCTTCAAACCAATAGTTTGGAGTACCTACCATGACGTCCTCTTCCTCCTCGCTGTCGGCGCTACTGGCACTCATGTAGTCCTCGGGCCGCACCTCCTGCATCTCGTCCCGTATGTAGATGTCGTCGTCCGACTTGGAGTAGTCGTAGTTCTGGATGCGCTTCACCCGTTCCCGCAGCCGAGGTGGCAGCACCAGGGAGTAGTCTATGACAGGAATGCGGGGCCTGAAACGACAGGAGGCCGCGAACTCTACCTCCTCGATGGCTTCGTTCCAGTAGGCCCTTCCTTCAAGGCCGGGTCGGTCGGCCAACTGGGAGAATCCGCTCATGCCGGTACTAGAGGAGCGCTCTTTCTGCAAAAGCTGTGCCTTCACCTCCGTGGTCTTATCGTGGACTTTTGGCTTTGCGTTGGCGCGGCGTGTAAAGGATTCGAGGTGGGCAGAATGCAACATCCTGTTGTACGGCGGCCGATTGGCTCGGGCCACAATGGTGGGATTAACAACCGAACCATACTGATGCTGCTTTCTTACGGACATGGCTAAAAAAAACTTTTAAACTATACGAAGTAAACAGGGTCGGAATTTGTATTCAGTTTGTTTGTTCGATACGAGCTAGTCTCTGTCTGACAACCAGGGTGTGGAGCTTGGGTAGCCCTGAACTATGTTAAGGTTCCTAGTTTAATAGGTCATGGTATGTTCGGTAAGCCTTGAAACTGAGCAGATTAATTAAAACGAAAAACTAAAATAAAACTATTTTGACTTAAAATAAACTCTTGCGTGGAAGGATTTTTTGAAAATTAATATTTTATTCGAAATTGGCTAACTACTGACTAACTATTATTAATATTTCAGACTATTGAATTATCTAACTATTAATATTGCAAAGTTTTTAACTAAGACATGGTAATAAAAAGCAAAAAAATCTCTCTATATGTATATATAATATGATATTATTAAATGTACATAGTATACATATTAACTTTATATTTCACATACTTTCTCTAAATGTTTTATTTATTTAAAGAATAAAAATTGCTACAATTTATTTCTCTCGGAGCCAGAGAAAAGTTAACAGAACCCTGATGGGGTTAAGATTTAAGTGAAGCCATTACGAAAATAATTGCGCATACGACCCGTTGGCGTCCTGCGAGCAAAAACGATTGTCGAACGGCAGCAAAAGAACCTCTGCCAGTCGAACTAACACAGGAACCCGCCTGCCCATATACATATCCGCACAGCAGGTGAAATTTATACGCACAGCCAACAGGTTGCTCAGGGCCTCAGTGGGCCATCTGCTCTCCTTCACTCTGCGAAAGTGCGAGGGACAGACTCACTCAGTCCCTTGCCAGGACAGACGCCTGTGGCATTCTGATGGCCGCTTACGCCGTCCCACTCGCAAACGAAACAGGTCCTCCTGGGGATTCGAACAAGGCGTTAAATTGGCATGCAAATTTAATGATTCTTAGCCAATTGTCCAACATTTAATAATAGCCTTCGTAAATAAATCATGGCTGGACCTGAGAGTCAATAGCGTCGTCCCACTGATCCCACCTTGCCCCCATTCAGAAGGGTAATGTCAACCGGAAACCGGAAACGCATCTCAACGCACAGCCAGAAAAAAAGATGAAAATCCAAAAAACCAAAGCCGACAAAGAAAACACACCGAAAGCCAGTAAGCACAAAATTAAAATGCAAGCTGCCACGACAGGAAGCCAAAGCAACAGAGCCATGATTTTGGCCAATTTCACTCAACGACCGAGGCGCGAAGAACTCACTCGAAAAGCCGAATGGCGACGACGATGGCATAAGCATGGAGTCCTTTGGCAGAGTCCCGTCAGTCCGTCCTCGGCTTTCGAGCGCCACAGTCGCGAATCCGGATAGGGGTTACCAAGGCCCACATAAAGTTCTACCAACAACAACTGGCTTAAAGTTGTAGTCAATTGCTAGGCAGTGTTAGTGTGCTTCTTAGCCTAGAGTCAGATGGCAGAGTTTCGGTACAATCGGGCCAGTGTTGTGTAATCCGGTGTAATCGTAAGAAGCGCGTCCCGATACTCCTCGAGGAGAGTGTCCTTTCATCGCGCGCGTTCTGCCTTTGTTGTTAGTTGCTAGTTGACTTGGTGGCCTTTGTGTTTGGTTAATGGCCTTGATGTCGTCGCCGAGTCTGACTGCCACGCCTACAACTTTAGAACACCCGCCGTTTGCCTTTTGAGGCCAATTAAAATGTGTTTCTTTGATGTTTCCTTACAGTTGGCCGAAAAAGCAATGACACCGATAATAATCAAAAATAATGCATAAAGCTGTACCGATAAAAGACAGGGAATCCCGATGAATAGGCATCCTAAGAATCAAAATCAAACCCCATCCTGCGGTTCGTAAGAGAGGGACGAACCAGCGAAAGCAAAAGCGAAAGAATTTTGTAGCATACTTTTGGGTTTACGTCATTTTTGTCTACGCGAGTCGCCGTTTGTTTGTTTGCCTTTGAGTTTGAGTTTGAGTTTGCGTTCACCATGTCCTGTATTTGTACGCCTCTATTCCTGCCTGCGTATGTGTCTGTGTCTGTGCTTGTTGTTGTGCTCCTGTTTGCATTGGTGTCTGCCAGCCCGAATGCATGCCAATCACAATCCTGAACCGCTGAATCATCGACTGTCCAAATAGCTGCAGGTGCAGCTGTACATCCAGTGCAGGTACTTGAGCCGTTTTACGTAAGTGTCCTGCTCCTGTCTCTCCCTTATAAAGGAGCCCAATTAGTTCTAAATACTACACACATTTTTATAGATAAGTGTTTGCATTGTCTGTCCGCTTTCCAAACTGCTTAAAACTCATCCAACCTTCCTACATCCTTACACTTCCCTTTGTACCCAATTCATGGTTCCCATTCAGAGAACAATCTTCGACACTTGAGCTTAATTTTGAAATGCTACTTTTAAGTGCGTGTGCGTTCTACGTAGTTTTTCAACATGCTTTGTTTAAGTACAAAATTAAATAACTTTATTTTGTATTTTTTACTCAATGTATCCGCAAATATATAAAAAATTTTCCCTATTTATGAACCGTAATATGACATTTCCAGTTGGCATTTTATTTTGATGACTTGCTTTTTTATTAAATTAATAGCAAACATATTTCACTAAACCTTAATCTATTTAAGCAATTTCCTTAAACCCAAACATCGATTTAGGGTTGCCAGTTTCCCCTTCTATACACTCTGCAAGAAATAAAATCCACATTAGTGTTCGGCTCTGGTGAACTCTATAAATAAATGAGACTTTCATAGACTAGTGGGTGTGGAGTCCGCACTGTGGACAAAACGACAGACTGCGTTGACGATGGCATTTCCATGTCATGCTGTCGGGGTACGACCGACTCCTCTGGTCCTTGGGCCACGGATTGCTCATACGCCGTGTGATATGAAAATATAATTCGCCCGTTATTGTGCCATGTCGCCTGTCCCACGGACCTGCTCGACCAGTGTGCGTGTGACCAGGAGATACGGGTCTACGTAATGTCCTTACTGTCCTCACATGTCGCACCGGCGGGCACAAGGACCGCAATCAACTAAGCAAGTGCGTCAGATGCATGCATGCGAATTACGCTTCCAAACGGACGAGTTCTTAATCCTTTTTTTCCTGGAGCAATTAAGCTTTGATTTTGTTTTAATTTTACTGTCCTTAGTTTACTATTAGACTTGGTATACCTTACAATATTAACATATCCCAAAGAAACTAAAAATCGTTGCCTACATTTTTGGGCAGGCAGCGATTTCTTAGAAGGTTTAACTTCCATAATGGATAAAGGATATTTAAATAACTCTATAATAAAAATTTTCAATAGAAAAAAAACAATAAGGAACTGGTTAGGAAAAAATCAAAGCTTGACCATATAAATGTAGCCATTTCGATGGGCAATACAACCATTTCATGGTAGTAAGACGAGATGTAACCAATAAATATCCGAATCCGTTTACCGGCAGCTTTGCCGTGTCAGAGAAACCACCGACACACACGGACAACTCCAATCGGGAAACTGAACATTTCCACATCGAACACTGAACCGTGAACGACAGAAGCGGGGAATTCCCTGCAGGTGCAACGACAATGACTACAATGCAATTCACTCACTCCAACACATCGATCTATTGGGGGAACAAGAAATGTCAATCTGGCCAGAATGTCACATCGCCACCTGCCTCCTGCTTCTCCACCACCTATGCTCCCCATTCTCTCCACGGACAGAAACTTTTCTACGGAAAGAAGGAAAATCGAAGCGGTTGACATGACCAACATGTCAGGGGGGTCGCTGTCGCCGTGTGTGTGTTTCTGGCAGGATGTGTGTGTGTGTGTGGTTACTTACACTTTGGGGCAGAAGGGTGGTAATATACACCATATAAAAAAGAGAACTCAAATAAAACTAGTGTATTTTTATACCCAGCACAAGAAATTGTATATATACCTTTTCATTTCAAGGATCATTTTCCGTTTTCGTATAAATTTTAATTGTTTAATTTAGATCCGAAAGTTCCGTATGTTTTTAATTTTCTTCCACCTCAGTCTACCTTAAGATAGATCTTTACCAGATGACGAGTATCTACATATATGTTATTAAAAGGATCATAAATATATCTATCTCCTTATATATAAAAATACAACATACCCCTTCCTCGAAGAATACCGGGTATAGAACATGTTCCTTTATTTTCAAACTTCTTTTGTGTGCGCCAGCAAAACTTTAGTGCATTGTGTATGTGGCTTACAAGATGGAAACTTCTGAGGGGGTTCCCCAGCGAATCCTTATATAGATACCCAATGAAAGCATCAGAGGAGATCCAAGAAAGAGCTTCAAGAGTGTGCATGTGGCGACATGCATTGTGGGCCAGAACCCAGAGCTGGCAGCATTTGTTGACGGTCTCGGCCTCCTTTGTCAGCCATTGTTTGACTTGTTGGCCTTGTGCTCCATTTCACTTGGTCGAGAGCGGTTTGTTTGTCAGCCACGTCATAATATAGTTTATAGTTATAGTTTCTTTCCCCTGCCGCACCTATTTATTGTTCACTGTCGTTAGCTGACTGTGTTTGGAGAGGTGTCGCCGGGCTTTATGCGGCTGCTTGGTTAGTTGAACGCGCTATAAATAAATTAGCCACAAATCAGTCTGTTTAAACATGCCCAAATGTAGGATATGATTCTAGCTATAGACGGCATTTATGCATAATCATAAATAACCATTTCATGTTGGCAACTTTTGATTTATTGCACAGCCCTGTTGTGTGACATGAAAGCAGTAACAGTTACGACAACAAAGAACCTCAAACATGGCCTGTAATAGCCGTCAGCGGGGGCTCAGCGGCTCCTGGCTCGGCGGTTGCCCAGGCCGGGATGGGAGACTATCGGCTTAGGTCATGGCCAAGGAAAAAAAATTATTTAAGTCCGCGCTTCCTTTTTATCCGATTTTAAAGGCATTTCGCTACACGTCCCTAGAATTTGTACGTATTACAAATTTGGCAAGACGGGCGACATTTCCAGCCTTAATTTGAAAGCACTCGCTGATGATAATAATAAGAACAACAATGTTGAGCTTTTCATTATGCAAAGTGAGCAAAGTGGCATTAATAATTCCGGGAGGAGGCCGAAATTCAAGGCAGGAAGCCACCAAATATGTGTATAAAGACATTTTCCATATCAAATTATGGCGTTCGGTAGTGTGGGAGTGCGTCTACTTAACGAAAACGACAGGCTAAGACAGCAAGTGGGGTAGAATCTACGGAATAACAAAATAATAATATTTATTTCTGGATAGAATGTATATAGAACATATATAGGAAGCCTTATAGGAAGATCTTGGGAACTGAGTCCAGTTTTTTAATTGTTTTATTTTCTTAACATCCTATCTTATTAGAACATCTAAGTTAGAAGATTGATATGAAAATGGAGACTGGTTAGTCTCAAGGGAGAAAAACTAATACCCGCCTATACATAATCAACAAAAGACATACCTTAGATAAGAAAATTAAAATATATAATAATAACTATATACTAACTATTTCTGTATTAGGTTACTTCTTCAATTGACCTTTATATCTGCAGGGCTAATAAGCCAAACATCAAATCCAAAACCATTTTATTACATTAAAGTTAACATGGAATAAAATAAAAAATGTTCCTTTGCTGAAGTCTTGCTCCCGTTTGTTCTTTTGTGTTATTTTTGGACAAGACCTTCTCTGTTTTGCTTGAAAACAAACTTTTTGGTAACGCTCAATTGGAATTCGCATTTGGAAATTGGCAAAAACAAGTGCCTGAAATTCAATATATTTTGTATGTAATTGAACCCTCTCAAGTATATGTATATAAGCAAGGACGAGGCAACTTTTAGCTTTCCGCCCGGCTTGAAAAATGAGCACAAACAGGTCCTGGCCTGCCTGGCAATATTGGCTGCCCAAGAGCCCTTTGGACTTGATAAATGGCATGAATTGACTTTTGGCTCGTAAATGCAAACACTGGAAGTCTCACACATACTTGTAACAAGCAAATACTCCTACACTCAATCAAAGGAACTTTTCCGAGGGGGTATCTTAAATTTCACAACAATCCTATAGGTTGAATTAAAGAATTAACTATCATATCTAATCTAAAAGTATAGTTCATACTATAAAAATAAAGTTATCCAAGAAATTAAGTTAAACATATGTTTATGATTCTTTAATTTCCTCTCTTAAAATCTACATTTATTTGCTTTTTGTTGAAAACACCAAAAAATTACCAATATCCTCGAGGGAACTGAATCAGTTCTCTTTTTTATAGAGCCATCGATTTGTTTTAGCCGGAAAACCGCAACTCTTGACTATTAAATAATTAAAGCTTGACGTCAATGCAGTCCTCACGCACACACACACACTACACCCATAGCAAAGGAAATATATACATATAGTAGATATATATAGCCCCTCGGAACATGCAAACATTTGGCTGATGTTTCCACTTGATTGGCGCAATACTGAAAACGAAAACAAAAATAGCGAAATGACATACGCATCAGACCACTCTCGCCGGCGACCCCACATCCTGACCCTCCTTGAGGTGCACAATTTTGCCATTTTCGCAATGCATTCAAGTGCACAAAAATGCCGGGTCGGGATGTCAGACTCGAAGTTATGACCAGGGGCCTCAACAAGTCGAGGATTAAGTAAATTTATTCGGACCATGGAGCCGTTTAATTGCTGTCTTGGCGGCAGGCAGAAAAAGGAAAAACTTTCAATTGCGATTTAGTTTGGTTTATGGCCAGAGGACATGCAAGGCTTTGGGGATAAATTTCGCCAGAGAGCATTGAAAAATATTAAAATCTTTAAGGGGCATGCGCACTTGAAGGGCCAAAAAATTGGCATTTTTTCCGAATTTTTTTCTCGTAAACTATTGAATTTTTTTGAAATATCGTTTTATTATGTGAAAGTACATTATTTTAACTTAAATTTGAAAAAAAAAAAGTAGAAAATATTTAGGGGTTTCAAAGTTATGCCCCGTCGAAGTGAGGTCCATCCGAAAAAGGCGAGTTGCGGTGACCAACACTGTGAAAAACTGGATAGTCTGAAATCAAAAAATGAAACGGATTTACATTTATTAAAAGTAAATCTAGTACTTAATCGAAGGATATTAAAAAAAAAAAATATTTGACAAAATGGCGACCTTTCAAAGTTGAAAAATAGTTTTTCGTCAAAAAAATCGGTAGTTTTTCAGCTGTAAAAAAAAAAGTTTTGCATAAAAAAAAAAATCCTTCGATTAAGTACTAGATTATTATGTAATAAAAGAGCATGCTAAATTTCAAGACAATCGGGTCACTAGTTTTCGAGTAAGAGTGGTCACCGACTTCAAAAACGTAGTTTTGAGAAAAACGTGTTTAAAGTTTCAACTCACCATTACACTTACCGGAGGCCCCTCCCTTTCAACATGTGTAGCTCAGTGTATTTTCACCGGATCATTTCAAAATTTTGTGGACACATTTCTAAATGTATATACTTTAAGAAAATGTAAAAAAAAAAAATTCGATTTTTTTAAAATTACAAGTGCGCATGCCCCTTAAAACAACAAACAGCTAAATTGCAGCGTGCTTAAAATCGTAAGCCCGTTGGAAAGAAATTATTAATTTTTCCGACAATACATTTTACAAAAACTTTAATTGGAAATAGAATTTGAAAACATAAATCACTTATCGACCTTTAATGGAATTCATCTCTTGGAGCATGCCTGGAAAAATATTAATATTAATGTTCTTATTTATCTTTCAATGCGGCTTGCTATTTAATTGGATTTATTTCGGACACGTTCTCCACAGTTTCATATTCTCAGAGGCTCAAATTGAAATTAATTTCTACAAGCTGACTTGAACAAAGCCACACTTTTGTTACTCTAAATGTTTACCAATATTTTCTCAAAAACAATCAGAAAATTATATTTAACCAAATTCAGAACATATATGTTGGCATAATATACTAATAGTTGAATTTTCCATAAACTATGACTAGGAGTACAAATTTGTTGGGATAAAACTATTATAATTTTTTCATAAAATAGAGTTTCTTAAGAGTCTTAAAGAGTTTCATTATCTTAAAGTACGTCAGAGTAATGACACATTTATGACCAATAGCTTTGCTTACAAGGCAAGTTTATTCCGAAGGACAAACCTCTCAACATTAAAAAATCAAATGTGGGTAAATATTTCCATTAGCCAGCCAGCAAATGATACAGCAGAAACTCCTTCTCCCCCTACTTGGGCCAGAAAATCGATGGTGGCTAGCAATTTCGCAGTTGACTTAGGACCTTAATCCCATGAAATATGAAGTGGTACGCTGACACGCCCATAGGGCAGGACCTTGGGCGAAATGCCTGTTTTTATTTTTCCAAAGCTAAACTATAGAACAGCTCCGCCCTATAGAGAAGCTTGTCGCATATTCCAATATTTTAAGCCTCTTTAGATAAAGTACGGAGTAGGTGCCGGAAAAATTTCGACGCTATCTCTCGGAGGCGGAACACGACTATACCCGCAACACCCCCTTCTAAACTTGTATGTGTGAGTGGCAGGATGGCATGAGGATGCCGTTGCCAGGCAGTCTTGGCATGTCTTGACGATTACCCCATAAATTTTTTAGATTGACCCGAATAGCAGAAGCCTTTGACATCATCGCTCTGACAGTGGTGCTGGTACTGGTACTGGTCCTGGCACTGGCACTGCCACTGGCACTGGCTGTTTTTCCTGTCCCCTCGCCCCTCATTGACATAACTATGCCCCGGAGAAGTTTTCCAAAGGATAAAAGTTTGTTCTCGAAGTAGTGGCGTGCCTTGACCTGCACGGGTTGCCTTGAACTTGCTGGGGAAGCTCCTCTAATGAGCCCGGCTCTGAGGTCCTCTAAGCCTACGAGCTCCAGGATCCAGGTTCCTGGCTGACAAAGTGCGACTTCCGGCCGAGCAGGCAATATGAATTTAGTTTATGCATTTCCCGCTCATAAAAATGGTCCTGTTAAGCAAAGTTTGGCAAACTTTACGGCTCTGGCCTTGAGGTTTTGGGCCACCCAGACGGAGACGTACAAATCGCCGGGAAAAGTGTAATCTAGCAGGCGCCCCGAAAGTTATAAATTACCAGGAGCCAAGAGCGTCGTCCTTTCGCCAGTGTGTGCTCTTGAATGCACTTACTTTCTCTCCAGAGTAGGAAATTGCGCATACGCCAGATGGGTCGCTTTCGGCACTGGTCCACATCACGGTCCAAAAACTGGGCCAATGCGATGGTAATGGCCCCAACTAATCCCGGATATTATGTAGGACTGCTCCCATCACCCATATTGGAATCAGCAATTAGAGGATGGGAATGTAATGCAATCACTTAAATAAATTTAATCCTGACCCTTTCCACATCCCGCCACTGTTTATGGGACCCTGCATCAAATATAATACTGATAGGAGCTGCGGTGGAGGTGGCATCTGATGTGGGGAGGCAACCAGTATTTGTTGCATGTTGGCATTTTACAAAATTAACTGCTTTTATCTATTTTTTCCAGGGGCTGTGCCACAGCTCCTGCCACACACGCCCACACACATGGAACAACCCATGAATTTGGTGTGCGTGTGTTTGGCTTTCTGTGTCATTTGAGCTTCATGTATACATATACTCTGCCAGAGAAACAGGCAACTGGTAATGTCCGTTGCTAAATTATACGTATATACGAACAGGAATGAATTAATGACAAGGCCAGAAGTAAAGACACTTAAGTGGTACTTTGTTCCATATTTATAATATAATTGCTTTCGCTCTTAAATGCCATGAATTATTCCGAGGCTTCTATCATTATTAAAGAGATTTTAATTAAAATGGAATTCAAAGTCACAAAATAATTGTACTAGCTGGGTAGAACGTGTGAAGCAAATCCTTTTTTGTTCTTATTCAATTTAGGGTCTGGTTGCGCCTTGAAACTACAAAAGCAGATGTCCTGCCAGCATATATATGGTACATTCCCGACCTCGCCCATGGCGAGATTTATTCGCATAGTTAGCAAGAAATTGCATAAGATTAGTTTTAATTAGTTGGCAAACTTTTTGCCGGGAAATAACAGCTCGAAAATACGTAAATTGCTCGCCAAAGTCAAGAAACTTAGCAGGAGCACTCCGCATCCGCATCAGGTTCCGTTGCAGGAATTCCATGGCCAACAACCTTAAAGGAAGTTAAGGACCTATTAAGGTAGACTCCACGTTCATTAAAAAACATATTTTTTAGCAACAAACTACCAAAATAACTCTAAAGGTTAAAACTCATCTTGATAATGATAAAAGTTCAGGCACTTCAGTCACTTTTTAAATAGGTTATACAATTTTTGAATTGTGGAAAAGGTCAGAGGAAGTTCAGAGAGGAGTACCGGGTATCATATAGTCGAGGAACCCCACTTTTACCGTCTTTTCTTGTTTTTAATTTTGGTTACGTCATTTGTACACAGAGGAAAGAAACTGCAGAAAGTTGCTCGGTGAAGGAACTGTCTGTTCTGACTGCTAATTTATGGTGACCCTTTCAGGTATTTCGCCGTAGTTCCCGCCAGCTGTTGTTGCTGCCAGTCCGCCCTAGTTGATTGCCAAGACGACCGCGAAAGGTTGCCGGGCAACAACAATAACGAAAATAAGTAATATTCGGAGCCGAAAGTGCGCCATCGAGTGCTGTTTTTAATTGCTGTCGCACAAAATAAGGACATTCTCCACAACAATTGTTGATTGTAGTCATAAGAAAAGTAATAAATGTGGTAACTAAATAAATGAAAATCAAAGTAAATTGAACAATTGTATACAGTATATTAAATAAAACACTTTATGGTAAATAAATAAGTGAGGTTTTTAAAAAGTAACTGCTTTGCTTGGGGTTTATAAAGCTGATGCTTAGCCGCCTCCGCCTTTTAAGTGTTTCTCCTGTATGTTTTCTAAACAAACACTTCTAGTGTCGAAAACTACCATCCTTCGAGATGGAAAACTTTCAACTGAGAAAAGTCTTTCGAAAGTTTCCCAGAGCCCTTAGCTGCAGAGTGGTTCGACTTCCCGCTCCTGTGGCTCGAAACTGCTTAAACCCATACCCACATCCGCCATTCGCTTTCTCCGGCTTGAAGTAGCCATGTTTGGCTGCTGCAGCTGCATTTCCCGCCAACTTTGGTAAGGCTCTCACGTACACAACGTTGCTTCAAAGTTGTGTGCATTTGTGTGTGCTTGGAACGTGCTGGAGGCCAATAGTTTTATGTAAGAGTGTGTGTGTCTGTGGCATTGAGGACATTACACAGAAAATAAATCTTAAAATGAGCCTTAATTTCTATGCGAGTAAGGTTTTAGGACATAAATATGTGAAGCTTTTGGGTCATAAACAGGATTCTTTCTTCCCAAAATAGTTCCATTGCAATAAGTTAAAAGAAGGTGTTCTAAACTGTTTCCAGTGCAGGAAATTTCCGGTACGATACTGGCAGTGTGGAAACGAGAAACCGCTGAATGCCAGTGAGACTATGAAAGGAAGTGCTGAACCGACTGTCAAGTGGCCAACTCATGGCGTAATCAAATTATCCCCGAGCCTGAGCCTGCAAACCCATTCCCGGTATTCTGTAGGACTCGCCTCATTGGGGTCATCATGCGTGTTAATTGATTCAGCTGCTCCCACCCTCTGACCTACTGACCAGAATCCATAGACGCACATAGTCGGTGGCACGTGCAGTCCTGCTGATCAATTATGCTAACGAGGAGCATCAGCCCGAAGCTCCACCTGCCAGTCTCTTATTTCGTTTGCATTAAAAATGTATCAGGCTAGAGCACATGAGGGCTGGGAACGGCAGCACATGCACGTGTTTGGCGACTAAATTCAGAAATCAGATCTGGGTATGTCTGGGGTATGACTTAACAAGATTTTTCATTCCTCATTTATCACACAATCTAAAGATTTTGAATCAAAGTCCTATATATAAAAGACTTTCAAAGAGTGGCATTCATTTATTTCAATAATAATGGTATATACGATATTGACCATTGTGTTTCTATATTTACTATACCAGTATTAAAGAAATATTATTACATAATTATATTTAACGAATATTTATTTTGACAAAGGATAGAATAAGGACATCTCTTGGAGACCATACATGCCAAATTTTTTAAATGAAGAAAATTTGCGAAAATCTTTAACATATTGTTACATAATGTATAATGTTTTCAGTTTTTGATGCATATAGATGAAGAATCACTTTAGAAATCGTTTAAGGTATTCCGCTCAAGAATCCGATAGAAATTGGCCAAGATATGGCCATCGCTGGGAGCCATTTTGTCCTTCCATGCATTTTTCAGAAATGTTGAAGGGGATCCCCCAGAAAATTGAGAAGAAATCGAAAAAATAAAATATTTTCAGATTTTGATGCAGATTTGTGGAGAATCGATCTAGAAATCGTTTAAGGTATTCCGCTCAAGAATCCGATAGAAATTGGCCACGATATGGCCATCGCTGGGAGCCATTTTGTCCTTCCATGCTTTTTGTCAGAAATGTTGAAGGGGATCCCCCAGAAAATTGAGAAAAAATCGAAAAAATAAAATATTTTCAGATTTTGATGCAGATTTGTGGAGAATCGATCTAGAAATCGTTTAAGGTATTCCGCTCAAGAATCCGATAGAAATTGGCCAAGATATGGCCATCGCTGGGAGCCATATTGTCCTTCCATGCATTTTTCACAAATGATGAAGGGGATCCCCCAGACAATTGAGAAGATATCGAAAAAATAAAATATTTTCAGATTTTGATGCAGATTTGTGGAGAATCGATCTGGAAATCGTTTAAGGTATTCCGCTCAAGAATCCGATAGAAATTGGCCAAGATATGGCCATCGCTGGGAGCCATATTGTCCTTCCATGCATTTTTCAGAAATGTTGATGGGGATCCCCCAGAAAATTGAGAAGAAATCAAAAAAATAAAATATTTTCAGATTTTGATGCAGTTTAGGAATCTGCTTGAGAATCTTATGATGAGTTTTAAAAATGTGTACATTGTAGCCATGGGAGTTCAAATATGTATTTAAATTCCATTGCGGACTTGGCCAAGCTTTTATTTAAAAGATATTTAATTTTTAATACTTCCATGTTTGGGGAGTGCAATGTGGGTCAAAATGGTCGGATTCTCTGCGCCTAAGCAAATGAAAATGTTGATTCAGAATTAAAATTCATTCTGGCCACAAAGCAAAGTCCTGGTCGAGGGCGAACCGGCTAAGCGGTATGTGGGTTGGGGTAGCTACGAAACTGGGTGAGAATGCGGTTAGCCTCGAGCCACATGGACATTCGCATATGAGACCAGAGGTTCTAACCTCTTGCACCAGCGAACCTGCCGCCACCGTAAGTGGCCGTGTGCCATGAGAGCAAATTGAATTTGCCACCGGAAGGATTCGTACTGCTAACGGGGAGGCAGAAGAACCGGCCTGGCCACCGGATATCCGTTGGGCGTTGAGGCGGCCTCATGTAATATGCAATAGTCATTGTACCAATCTACCATCCGAGTCCTTCCCCTGCCGTTCCGTTCAGACAGATTGTGGCCGCGCACCAGCACAATTGAATATTTGGCCCATTTTTTGGGGCATTCAAATTTGGCGGAATATTTCTTGCCCGAATTTTTAATGCAATTTGGGCTTACCTGAGGCGAATGGCGAGTAATATGAAGACCTATTTTCAATTGGATTGGGTTAAATAGATTCCGTGCAATTTTTAAGATTTTTGATTATTATTTATGTTTTTAAGATAGGATTTGTTTTTTTTTCTGTAATTGCATACAGATTGAAGGGGATATAGACTCTGTTTCACATATGATATACCTGTAATAAATATGTTATTTATTTATGTATGTATTTTTTGTATCAAATTCAAAAAGAGTATTCTCTTTCTAGATCCTTTTTCACAAAAAGATAATTCTGTTAAATGTGTATCTTTTCATATCTATGTTTATTGAATATTTTCGTCACTGCAAATGTTATTAGATATTTTGAACATTCGTCACTGGAAATAAAATTGGTATTTAGATGTGCAATATTAATATTTTTTGGTTGTGCTGTTAGTTACATGTTAGTTTATTGCACCCTAGATGCTTTCTGCACAATAGTTTTGGTAGAAATATGTACTAGAAGGCTAGTGTATGTATCTTATTTATTTATAATCATCATCTGACTCTCGCTGTAGTTAGTTCTTAACTTATGTCCAGGCTCTCTACTCCCCTTCTTTGAACTCATGTTGTACATTTGTTTTCTTCTACTTTCTTTTTATAGCTTCAAGCGAAGCAAAACGTAGTAAATGAGCAAAAGAAAAAAGCAAGAAAATCAAAAAAAGACATACTCGTAACTGTAAATTGGTATACAATTAAGTTAAAACAAAAGTCAGAAGCCAGCTACAACAGCAACAACAACAAAATACAAGATCAACAAACCATAAAAAACAACAATAACAACAACTACAACAAAAGCAACATCAACATCAAGATACAAAAAAAAAATATATAAACAGCAAACAAACAGCAAAAAAGTGAAAACTGCAACAAGAAGCTGCTACTTAGTAGATACTTTAAGTATTTGAATTTTTATCTCGTGGCACCCCAGCAAGCAAAAGTTGCATATTTGGCATCGTAGATATTAGGCGCCGCACACAAAGTATAAGAACACATCCAGCAATATCAGATACATCCAACCAAAACCAAAACCAAAACCAATCCAATCCAAGCAGCAACCAGTGCAATTTCGCATCCATCAGATACATCCGATAGCAAAAAAAAAACAAAAACATACAAATCTCAATACAAACCAAAACCACCATCGCCAACACCGTCAACACCGCCACCACCACGAACCATATGAGCCTGAATAAAATCAAGAAGCGGGACGCGAGCGACTTATGACTGATGCGCTCCAAGGGCCACGCCGGTGTCAATGTCGGCGTCGCCGTTGGCAGCGGCAGTCGGTACAAGGTGACGGCCCGCTGCGTCCCGGAAGTGAGCATCACCTCGCCCACGGCAGCTGGAGCCGGTGCATCCGCCCAGGCCATCCAGCCAAAGCACTTTGCGCTCCTGCGCAGTCGCTCGCAACCTTCGCCGCCGACATCTAACAGCCTTTTCTCCACGCCTCCAGGCGGCGCAACTCTGGTCGAGGAGGAGGATTTCAGCTTGGCCAGCGGCAGTGGCAGCGGCAGCGGCACTGGCTCGTCCAAAAACGTGCTCCAGCGCCAGCTGGCCACCACTATCCAACAGGAGGATCTGGCGGAGGATAATCACTCAGGGCAGCAAACACAGCAGCAGGGCGAACCGCCTAACGAGTTGACGCCTTTAGTGGAGGAACCGGGCGGGTTTGCTCCAACTACCACGTCAATCGGCAACAACCGCTACAGTCACAACTCGAAGACCACGCGATCCTGGCCGGTGATATACCGCAATCCCCACGCCTGCGACTACGAGACCTTGTACGTGCAACAGCAACAGCTCCAGCAGCAGCAGCAGAGCTTCAAGCAGAACTGCTACTCGAACCAGTTCAAACAGTCCATTGTCTACTCCAGCAGCAATGAGGAACTGCCCGGCGGAGAGCCTGTAGCCTCCAGCTCAGCAGAGAACCGCCAGACGACGTGCTACTACTTCGCCCCCAGCCAGCACAACAGCATTTATGAGCACCCCTCCTCGGTGGTCGGAGGATCCTTGCAGTTCGAGCATCCAACCACAACAGCAGCGGCGGCAGCAGCCGTCGAGAGCCTGAGGCGGAGTAACAGCATCCTGCTGCGTCAGAACAGCTGCGCCAAGGTCATCCAGCGGCGAGGCAGCGGTAGCGGTTCACCCACCTCCCTGGGATCCCAAATGGAGGGTCTGGGCATGGGGGGCGGTGTCACGGGCAGTGCCTGCTGCTCCACTTGCTGCATGGGTCCGCCGCCAGTGCTCTTCCTGTTCGTCACCCTGCTAATGACCACCAGCGCCACAGCCATGTTGTGCGCCGCCATCATGACCGACCACTGGGAGCACGTCACTTGGGATCGCAATAGCTTGGATCGCTACACCAACCGGTCGGGCTTGCACCTGGAGTGGCTGCTCGACGACCAAGTGGCCATGCTCAAGCCGGACAAGAGGGGTAAGTGGGACCTAAAGGCTTTCTATATTGGTTAAACTCTCTCTCTCCCCAGCCGACCATCGCTTCCGACGCGACTCAGTGTTCCTAGTCCCTATGCACGGTGGGATCTGGACCCTCTGCATCGACCTGCCCATGCAGCAACTGCAGGAGCTGCGCCGCAACCCCAAGTTCCCAAGAGGCGCTCCACCGTGCGTCAACTACCTGGCCGGCTCCATGGAGAACGCTCGTGGGGAGGAGCAGCGCAACGACTGGCAGCACAGTGAGTCACAGGTCACACTGCAGCCGCATCTGAGTACGTATCCTGGGGCGATCCTACCGCGAATATCCACTCTAGATCCGATCCACATCCATACGATTCCTTCTCTCTGTTTTCACGTTACTCTTTTTGAGGCAATTTATCGTATTTATTGTTTACATGTTTTGTTTCCTCTTGGTTTTTTCGTTTAATACAAAAAATTTTAATTACGTACGCACTTAGCACTAATTGTGATTGTAATCTTAGACTTAGGGACTTGGTAAAAAACAGCAAACAAATAGCATAAATAGGAGCGGGGCTAGGACAGTGTAATGGTTGGATGTAATCGTGAGGTGTTTAAGTAGCAAATGGGAGAGACGCGCTTTTTGTTTGTCCGTGGAAAGCCACTAGAAAACTGGAATGTCCGCTCAGACGGCGGGTCGCTTGGCCGGCGAACAGAGAGCTTCGGCCTCCGAGCTGGGCTCCTCGGGCTTCTTGCGTTTGATCAGATGCGTGATATCTGTGGGCTTGGCCGAGCTGCTGCTGATGGCCGATGAAGAGGCTGCCGCTGAGCCGCTGGCCGAGCTCGAAGAGGAGCTTGCTGCTCCGTTGCTGGACGAGGAAGTTGACGAAGCGGCGGCACCATCACCGCTGCTCATGGGCTTGATGTAACTGTCCAAAGCAGCTCGCACCTCCGCAATGGTCTGGAAAAAGATAAGAGTTAAATATGACCATGAATCTTGGAGAATCTCTCGCTTACCTGAGCCTGCATTTCTTCGATTTCCTGAATCTTGGCCAGAATCTCCTGCTTGGTTTCCTCCAAATCCAGCATATTGTTTCTTTCGCGTTCACTTGGCTCATCCTTGCCCTTGATCTCGGCAATCTCCTCCTCAATCAACGAGCTGGACTGTCGCAGGGCGGCCGCGCCTTCCTTATTCAACTGCTGCATCAAATAGGTCAGCCCGATCTTGTAGTGCAACTCGGCCAAAGCGCGTCGATTCTGATTGGGCAGCTCTCCATGAATTTTAAGAGCTTTTTCTGTTTAAAAAAAATGCATTTTAGTGTTTGTAAGTAAAATATTTAGAACATATCTTACCGTAATCCTCACGAGCGGCCTCTAGAATTCCATTCTCGAATTCAATGTTGGCCAGTTCGGTCTGCACTTCCGCCAAATAGGGCAGGCCACTGAGGCCCTGACGGGAAAAGATCTTGGCAGCCGCCTCCAGAATCTCCCAGGCCAGCTGCAGGCTGCCGCTGACTCCCTCTTCTTCTTCGCCCTCCTCCTCCCCAGTGGCAGCAGCTCCATTTGAACCTCCACTGGTGGTGGCCTCTCCATTCGATGTGCTCGGACGCTCGTCATCATTCACTGCCGATGTTCCGCCTCCATTACTGCTGCTGACTTCGTCTACTCCTGTGGGCGGTTTCTTGGCCTTCTGGTCATCCGGCTGGGCCTGTTCCGCTTCTCCGGTGGAATCGGCCTCATCGGAGGCCTCCTTGATGCTGTCCAACACCTTGCCGTTTGTGCTGCCCGCTCCATTAGCAGCCTTTGACTCCTTTTTGGATTCGGCTTCCTCGCCGCCCTCCTCCTCGTCGTCATCCACATCTTCGTCATCGTCGTCAGCTGCCTCGTCCGGCACGTCAATGACTTTATTTTCATCCAGGGCCATGGCAATGAGGGCCTTGGCATAGCTACCGGAAGAAAAATTGGTTATATTCCTAGCGTGTCTCCCACAAAATCGAACTACTCACAGTAAGAGGGGCTGGCCCAGCTCATCGGCCAGCTCGCCATAGACCTCCTCGTACAGCTGGCACACTTGGCTCAGCTCGTCAGCGGCCTCGTCGTAGCTCTTCACCAGAAAGTTGCGCGATCCTTGACTGAAGAGCTCCTTGCCCTTGAGAATTTTTTCGGCTCGTTCCTGCTCGGCCTTGCCGCCGCCCTCGGTGGTGCCCAATGGGGCGTTGTCCGGCGTGGTATCGGCTGCCACGGGCTCTGCGGACACCGGCTTGCTGATTGGCGTTGTATCAACAGCATCGTTTGTGGAAATTGCTTCGGCTTCAGCGGACATGTTTCTGGGTCAGCGAGCGCACAAATATCTGCAATTTATTTACAAAAACTAATGACTTCAGTCCTTCAGATTCTTAATGATCTAGCTCCTAGGGTAAAAATACAAGGGATTGTAGGTTTTTCTTTCCATTTTATGTTTTATTATCACGCTTCACTCCACCAACCACCAGTTTCCTTTGTAGTCTGAGCCCTAGACGTCACTTTCGATGTATGTAGAAGACCACCAATACAACTTTTCACTCTTTTTCCACGCATTTGCCTTGTAAGTAAGCATTCAGCAGCCAAGCACAGAAACTATTCATGCTGGAGTCACTTTGCCTTCCACATAGCTTCCCGAACACTTCACATCATTACCACAAATCTCATTCCGTAATTCAGGTAAACTCTGAACATTAGATAACCCACTCTAGTCTGCTATATTCCCCGTCTATATTGTCTAAATGGAAGCAGTGTCCTTCCTGCTGGAGTTTTATGTATTTTCCAAAAGATGTTATTTGTAAAGTCAGAGTATAATATACTTTTATTCCTCCTCTAGTTCTTCATATCATATTTAGATTATTGGCTTTTTAGTTGTCAGATTTAAAAATATTTATTTGAAAATAAGTTAAGTTTGAAAACTAACTAATCCGAAAAAGCCAGTCTAGCCAATAGGATAAACACTTTAAGATATGTCTGTCTGAAATCTGAAAACCTTCTTGCTATAGATAGACAGATATGACATCTTAGTTTAATTTAGATTCAACATTGCAAAGAATTGTATATATAAAATATCCAGATTCATTAAATACTTCACCCACAAATAAGCCTTCCGCCTTCATTTATACCTTTATTAATTCAAATTATAATGTTTTTAATACCCCCTTAACTAAAAAGATGAAACATTTATTACAAAACATTTTTCTCTTAACCCCAGGAATGCAAAACCTCTCCATATCCTGCTCGTTGGTCTGCCTCATCATCTTGGGCAGCGCCGCTCTGGTGGGAGCATTTGGAGTCTGCCAGCGCCAAATCAGCGCTATACTCATCACAGGAGTAATGTATCTGCTAGCGGGTAAGGAAGCTGTTATCCTTACTTAACAATTTATCCTCAACATAAATTTTATCCAAATCCACAGCTCTCTTCGCCCTCTTCACCCTGATGATCATCCACTTCAAGCGACAGCAAGGACGACCGATGCTGGACAGCGACTACGACGGCACTGTGGACGGAATTGTGGCCAGACCCGGTGGGGTGGCCATTATGGCGAAGCCTTTGCTCGGAGCGCGCATATTTCTCACCTCATGGAGCCTCGATCTGGGATGGGGAGGTGTGGTGCTGTGCGCCATTACCTCGGTCCTGTGGATTCTGCTCTCGAAGATCATGCGCTACAACCCGTTCTCGGCGCTCATGATTTAGCTAAACGCCTTGCCGCTCGGCGTCTACGGTGCCAGCTACGGGAATCTTCGGAGCTGCGAGAGCTACGGCAGCTATGGGAGCACCCACAGCGGCAGTAGCAGCGGCGCCAGCTCCAGTTTCCTCCTGGCAGCGGTTTCGTCGAAGCGGCAGGCGGAAAACCGGGGAAAGGGAAAATACATTCTCTAGGACTTTTTCCTTTCTCTCTTTTAGGAACTTTACCTTACTTGCCCACTAAGGGCATTACTTTCCTTCTTTTTCTTAAATCCTTTTAGGAGGATTCAAAACTGTACCCATTTCCAGGCTACTATTCCCTTTCAGTTAGCTATTACTTAACTAACTTAACTATTAAAAGCCTTATATATTTTAGCCCCAGTTTAGTTAGCTGTGTTGAAATTGTACCAAACTCAAAAGTCTATTGCCTTGTTCTTTATATATACAACCGATATACACTACTCTTATATTATTCTATATATCTAACTTTAATATGTGCAATTGTAAATTCAATTTACACCTTAACACTTACAACTAAACAATTGATTCGCCTCTGATTTATCGCTAATCACTCTAGTTTAGTCCTTTAAAAGAGACCATGACCATGTGGCATGTGGAATGTAAGACATTGTTGCATCAGACATGATAGGCCTAACCCCGGGGTTAGTTAGTTCGCTTAACTAGTGCTAATAAGGCTAATAAAGTTATCCGCTTAACATTAGACTGGACTTGAATAGAGAACATTTGATAGAAGTTGCCTATCAGTTTCGACTGGTAATGGCTTTGTTTTTTCATCTTATTTCATTTGTATCTTTAACCAAACCAAACTCTGCTCAGATTCGAACCATTGCCTAGAATTTAGAGTCGTAGAAGTGCAATAACGAGATCATTTAGTGCTTTAAAACAAACGGTTTACAAAACTTATTGTACTTACTATATGAAGCGACCACACAAATAACAAGCTAAGAGTATAAACAATGTATTTTTATGCAAACGCTTTGCCTTAAAAAAAAATAAAACAAACTTACATATTTAAATAAAAAACAAAATACATTTATTTTAAAAACTTAAAGAAGACTTTTCCTGTGGGTTGGTGGTTTCCCCAATACTTCCATATCTGAGTAGAAAAATTAAAAGGAAAAATTCAACCCAACACCGATCTATAAATAGATAAATGGACACCTTTATGATATTTTGTTAATGCTCGATTTTTAAAAATTGTACAGCTTTTGCGGGTTCATTAACATTTGCGAGCTGCTGTGGAAACAAATTAAGCAAATACGCAAACGAACTCGAAAACGCGACATTTCGTGGAGCTTTTTCAGGAGAATTCAAAAGTTAAAAAAGCGTCATAGAGGATCAAAAATTTAACTTTTAAGAAATCCTTTACTTTTAAAACATTTATAAACAAGTGCCTCGGTTTGAGCGCATTCAAAAGAAACGTAAAAATTCCCACACCACTGTAGAGGCCAACAAAAAAAAATTAAGATTACAAAACACCGCAAAAAAGGTCGTTCACCTGCAAGTGCGTTTTTCAGCTTTACTCTTTCAGTGAGTTTATGCCGCGAAATGTTGCTAAAAAAAAAACTGGCAGCTGTTCCGCCAATTTCAGCACCAATTACAATTTCTATAACAATTATTAAACACGACCGGAACTGGCCCAAGCTAGTTAATTAAAGACTTTTTCCAGCAGTTAATATTGTAAACAAGATCGGAATAAGTGTCGCATAAACGTTTGCAAAAAAAATAGCGCGCGCCTGTGTGAGTGCAATTGCCCGCCATTCGCCCGCGCCAACACACACAGCGACACCAATACCAACCAATTCGAGTTTGTTGCCGACAATATTGGCCATTTGGTTAGCGCGAATCGTATGCGGCACGTTTTCCATATTTATAGCCAAATTGCGACAATTAATTTATGTTTAACACATACACCGTATCAGCAGGAAAACAACAAAAAGAAACCGGCCGAAACAAAGATTCGCAAATTCGCGTGTCGCCGTTTACATGTGAGCATCTCCTGAAATCTATCCAAACTTAAGACAAACTTACCAGTTTTTGATTGATTTATATTTCGCCTCAATTGGTACTAGAAAAATGTATTGTCGATGAAAACAGCACTTTAAACTTTGCAAAACACCAATTCCAAAATTCGCAAATAAAAATTACAGATCCGCGCAAAATGCTAAAGTTGACAGTGTGACCGTGCGTGGCGCTTTCAATCGTACCATAACAATCGACTGTTGACTTTTTATCGATATTTTTATAAAAATACTTATTTTAAATTAAAAATTTGATAATTATAAAGAACCAAAGAGTTTTAAGTAAAAGTTCATTAATAAATGTTTGTCTAAACTCTAAATTTAACTATTAACAGTGTCTAGTGGAAATCATTCAACAGCAGTCAAGTGTTGTGGTTGTCCAGCCCTGGTCAGATAGCCCCACCTATTTGTTTTCATTATAGATGCCACTTGGGTGTGTGCGTTTTTTGTAAATTTCAATTGCTAACGCTGCGCAAACTCCCAGATCCGGAACATCGAACAACAAGAGTCCTACAGCATCCAGCAGCATGCGCGAACTCAACAAACAGCAGTCGCAGGACACTACAGACTACGTGGAAAAGGGCGACTATCCGCGAGCCACCAATGGAGTCGTGTTCGGAGCCCTCATCACCTTCGCTGGCTTCTTCGCCCTGATGATGTCTTTCTGTTCGCCGTATTGGATTGAATCGTACGAGGAGACCCGCAGCAGCTTCAAAAACATGGGCCTCTGGCAATACTGCTTCAAGGACTTTGTGTACCCCAAGTACCATTACCCCAAGGCCTTCACAGGATGTCACAACATCTTCTCGCACGAGTACTATGTGATCCGTGAGTACCTGCTGCCCGTCTGGCTGATGGCGGTGCAGGGCTTCGTTACCATGTCATTCATCATTGTGATGCTCGTCCTTACACTGCTGTCACTGACCATTATTCGGCTGCCTCTGAAGCCCGTGCTCCAGTACGAGTGGTTGCTGGTTCGTCTTTCCTATATTGGAACCGCCGTCTCCTCGCTGTTCATGTTCTTGGCCGTTTGCATCTTCGGTGGCTGCGCCTACCGCCGCGATTGGCTCATGTACCCCAAGTTCAATGTGCTGGGCTGGTCCTACGCCCTCGCCGTCGTCACATTCATTCTTCTTGGCCTGGCCGCTCTGGTCTTGCACCGCGAAGCCAGGAAAGCCTTTGAGGCCCGCGGTGAGCAGAAGAACCTGGTTATGCAGATGGAGATGCAGGAGCCGGGATATCAGCCGCCGCGTCATCACCACAGCCAGTCTCGCAGCCTGCAAGGCTACATATAATTCGAATAATACAAAATATCACGAACACAGGCCGACAGCAACAAATCTCCAGGCATAATTTTGGCTTCTCCATAGCTTCTAAGCCTTTGAACTAGAAGTCTAGAACCAAAAGCTTATGAAGAAGTCAAAATTATCCTTGGGGTATAACAAATTCGAATATGTCGGCCTGTGTAATTTGCATTCCATCCATTGACTAAGTAGTCTTCAGAAACTTTATGTAACTAATTCCGCCCAAAATGCCTTATAATCTTAAATTTGAACCACACTTTTAGTGTAGAAATTATACCGACTTTTATATGCAACCATTTTATGAACTTTAAATTATATATGGCTTTATATGTGAGCCCATAAGAAATACAGAGTATTTGTTTTAATTTAACTTTTTGGATGGATTTAAATTGATGAAAAAAGTTTCATCACTGGGTCTTTATTGTGTTACAACATTTTTTATAGAATTTACATATTTTTGTCATACTCTTTTAATTTTTGTTTCTAAAATTGCTCATTGATATTGGAATTTTATGGAAGAACTTTTTTTTAAAGTTTCCAAGAATGTGAATTGAATTCCGTTATCAATTATACTTTGTTTTTCCATCCTTACCGGTTCGTGAATTTCCGCCCGGTTCGCGAAAGAGAGAAGGAAAAAAGCTAAAGTGACCTCCCCTTCAAACTTTCAGTGTGACCAGCTGCGGGACATTATTGTGGCAAAGTGAGGGTGGCGGATTGTTCAAAACGAATTGGAATTTCGAACGATAAGCTTCGGGCTCCCAATCGGAAGTCAACTGCGCGTAGTATAACGTCCGTTTTGAGTGCTGGCGTGAATCTAGTTTACACTATCGGGCAGTGCAATACGCTCCGGGGCAAACTGTGTCCAACTCCCAAGAAGTAACAAAAAGATAGCCATCTGGTGCTACCCCTGAACTCCCAAAATATTTTTACACACCACCAACGGAACGCACGCACGCACAAAAACAACAATACCGTCTCAGTGGCGGCAACATATGTAAAACGATAAGAAAACAACCCACAAGTGACACCAAAAATATAAAAAAAATTAGAACGGAGTGTGAATACCAATTAATATATATACATACATAGATGTAAGTGCATTTTGAAGTTCTGTGCGTATGGGCAGTATCGATTTTTGGGGCCCCCTCGCCTTGTTTTTGTGGCGTTTTGTTTTGAGCTTTTGTTTCCGCGTGCACTGACTGTGCCCGGATGCCTTGATGTGTTCGTTCAACTTGGCCCTGTCTTCATTGTTAGTTGAGTTATCTTGGCCCAAATTTAATGAGACGCCAGGGTGGGCACTCCCGTGATTCACCTGCCGACATTTTTTGCATCATGGGCAGCTGCCGAATCTGCGTCTCAGCTGCTCCAACAAAAACAATGAAAACAAATGAGCTTTCGTTGTTGCAATAACCGGTTTTCTGGTTTTCAGCGTTTATGTGCCAATAACTGGCTTTACCTTGTTGTTGTTGGTAGCTTATCGGTATTATATGTAAAAATATGTACAGATATGTATGTCATTCTGAAGTTTGAAAATTGAAAATATTTGGAAATTGTTTTATTATTTCTTAAATACATACATATCTGGTGCTTCCACAAACCCCCAAGCAGGATAACTGGCAGGTCATGCCACAAAATCGATTCTCCGCATCGGCCATCCACATCCACAACAGCAACAGTCTTCCTGGCGCCGGAAGGTTCATGGAAAAGTGGTGACGTGCAGGATAGACTCTCGGAAAGTTCAATTTTTTATGAACTTTTAACCCCTATTTTATCAGCAGCAAGTCATCTTTCCCGCAATGGGTATAGAACTTAAAAGACAATCATATTTGTTAAGTAATTAGAGTAGTAATTAGGCTAGTAATAAGACTAATTAGACTAGTAGTTTTCAAGACTGTATTTATTATTAAAATAAAATATATTAAATTCTTAGTTCTATTTTAATTTTCTGTATATTTTACGTTATATTCAAATCCGAACTATACCTAGAATAAATATTTGCTTTCCCCGTTTTCTTTTTATTTCATCGAGACCCAAACCCACAGACTCCTGGCTGCCGTCTGGCTGTTCCCACAAGGGCTGGGGGTTGGACAAAGTTGTTATGTCTGGACTCCACCACTTCACCTCCGTCCTGCAGCCACCGTCCTTTGTTGTCTCGGTGGAAACGGAGATGGGTATGCCGATGGCTGTTTTATGACGTAGTTGGTCCGGGCAGCTTGAAGTTTGTTTGCTTGGCAGTGCCTGAAAGAGTTCATTTTCCCTGAAATGCATTAGCCCACTTGGTAGAGAGATCTCTGTATAGAATTTCCATGTTTGCTCGAAGCCAACAAGAGATAACCAAGTGGCTGCCTCCTCTGCTATGTTTTGTTATTGGAAAGCCCAGCCAGAAAAGTTTCCAGCTCATTAGAACCAATTTGCCTGGGAACATTATTAGAATTTATTGTCTTTGATCCAAGAATAAATAAAATAAAAAATACACTATATATATAGCTAGATCCTTCTACCTAGGGGCTTGGGGCTTGTCTGGTCTATGTGCTTTGTTGAAACACTTGGGAGTTTCGGGTTTCTCTGTCTCGATCCCAGCACACATCGCCTCCAATGACTAATCAGTCATCGGAATAAATGAGCCAACCACCACAAACGATTCAAATATTCAATTAAAACCGAAACTATTCGTGGAGAAAGGAGATGTGGGTTGGCTGCCAACTAATTGATCATAAATCCCAAGAGTCCAATTGAGAAAACTCCCATTCAAATTATTTCTATTAATATATTATTATTATTATATATTTTAGAAATCGAATTAGCATTCAAGAAGTGACTAATGCTTTTGGCAGAGACTTAAGAGAAGGGGAGTTTATTAAGACAGTCGTAGGACAGACATTTGAAACCAACTGAAATTGGAAAATGAGCTGGACAAGACGAGGAAACCGAGGAGTTCTTTGTTCGCCAGAGTTCTTTGGCCTGGCCCCTGGGCCTTGACTCCATTTGGATTGTCTTTGTTGCCGTTGCCATTGCTGTTAACATTTAATTTAATATGAGAGTTGAGTGTCCGGTTCCTTGCCCCGAAACGCCACTCCGGCTCCTGATTGGTAGTTTATATTTGCATAATGTGGCGTCTCCAGCCGGTGGGGGTGGAGGTGATTTGTATGCCAGACACTGAGTCGGTTAGTTGAGGCTTTCAATTTAATTTATTCAAGCAGGATTATAGTCGTCTACCTGGCGGCAAGGAATCTGATATATGACACTATAATGCCAGATGTTTGCTAAGCTCCGTGGAAATAATCTGCAATAATAAATTATGAAATTTGGCAATGGATTGTAGCTTCAAAAGTTTGTTTGTTTGGCCCAAAAAACTAGGCTTGACACGCCCCCCCCAAATGGGTAACATTCTTTCAAGCTCTATTCTCGCCTTGCTCCACTTTCAGTTTATTGTATTCGACTTCTCAAATGTACTCTTTCGTGAAAGGCCAAACCAGGCCAAGAGGCGCGAAAGGAAGCGGGTGCATGTGGGTGCGGCTGGGGGCCGGAAGGAGAGTTTCTATTTGGGTCCTGCACGAAAACAAAGGCTGCCTCACACATTTAGGACGCATTAAGCCTCCAAAGAGCCCTTCAATTGAGTCGGATTGAGCGGCAGTTGCACTTCCAGAGCTCGATGCCAGAGTCACATTTATGCAAATTGTTGCAACAGGAAATGAAGCATACCACGCACCCAGCCACGCCACAAAAAACAGCACCAAACACGCCAATTATGTGGTAATTTACAAGAAATGTCGTCGGGCCCATTACCCCAAACCCATTGGAGTTTGCCCCTCGAACTCCAACTCCATGGAATATTTTTTATATAAAAGTATGGTCGAGTTGAAGGAACTCCTTTATTGTTGTCGTGCCTTTAAATAATGCAAAAAATGTTAAATCCCTGCTGGGTCTAATGGATTATTTATGCAGCTGACAGCTTTTCCCAATTATTCCACACCTGTGCAAATACATACCCCTGTTTGGGAGTTTAAGACAAAGCTTTTCAATTTCTATAATGAATTGGAAGTCTTAAGAGCTGGGTTCTGGATAAGAACTTCCTCTTTATCCTCAGTTTCAGATGATGGGGATTTTTTAATATTCGTTTAATGACTTTTTAATGATGGGGCTTGGCCTTGAGTGGAAACAGATTGCATTGGAAGCGATGTTTCTTTGTCTTTGAAATGCGGTTTATAGAGTATATTGTAGAATATATGTATGCCCCTCTAAGTTCTGAAAGTATCAGATGTGGCTCAGACTTTTTAACCTCAATAACTGAATGCCAACAGCTCTATTTCATTTCCATTTTCAGCGTTTGGTAACTTTCTTTCTCGAAAGACAAAACACGCAATGATTGCAATATATTTTCACTTTCGTGTCTTCTTGCTTTTTGTTGGTGGAGTCGTGCTAAGAGTGCATCTTTCCCCCCCAAATGCACCTTGAGATTCCACCACTTCCACTTGTGTCTCCAATCTCTCGCCTCGACTTGTCCCCAACTTGGCTTAAAAAAGAAACGTTTCAAGTGCAAACACCGTCTAGTCTTTGTGCCTCAAATAACCCAGAGCTCTGGTGGCTGGCACTTTGTTTGCTTATGAACTTAGCACATCTCGCAGGGCATTCCAGAGGCAGTCCAAGCCCTCCTTATGTACACACTTGCTTTAATATTCATATATGTATGGAGTGCAACGATGAAAGACCCTGCCTGGAGATAGAGTCTTTATGATGCGGGAGTCTTTCCACTGCGTGGTCTGTTGCATCAAATTAACCCAATGAACAAACAAAAATTCTAATTAAATCAGTCAGTCAGCTAGAAACCGAGGGAAACCATGGGAGGTTCCTATAAATACCAACCCAGAGCCCCATTATTTATAGTTGTAGGAAGTGCGATCGGTTTATTTTGGTTTCTCGAATATAAACAAAGTTCGAGAAACACACGACGAGATCTGCGCCACATCAGATATTATGCATACTTTTAAAAATTGATTTACTTTGTCGGTTCTCCAGAATCTTGCACAACCGATTTCTCTCACCTCATTACGATTTCCACATTTTTCCGCTTGATTAGCTTTCTGTGATGAAAGTTTCGATGATTTTGATTGCAATTCAGTTGTTCCGATGACAGAATGTTCATACAAACAATAGGTTTTATTTTGAATACTTTCAGGCCCCTCCTCCTTTGAATCTAAGGCTTTCTTTTGGGGGGGATGGGAAAAAGTATCTATTAAGTGGTCTTCCCGATCTCTTAAAATGTTTACAGCACGTGTTGTCAGTTGATATTGTCAGATATACAATGAAAAATATTAAGTAACATGATCTTCTCAAGCAATCAAGAAGAGTTCCCCTTTGTGTTCCACTATAGTGGTTTTGATTGCCTCGGAAAACTGGATCATAGTCAGAGGTAATCTACAAACTAGTTACTACTATATCCAGAGTTAGTATTAGTTGTATAATAATGTTTTTGACTCACATTTTGAGGATTGAGGATAAGCCTCAATAATCCCATATCTTAATAAACATAAAACCACATACTATGTAGTATATACATAGGTACTGGGCTCTTGCTTCCCTCAGTTTTAAAACTAATGATTAGTCACTAATAATTAGTGCGAAAAATTCAAACTAGTGAGAAAAAAAGACCCGAAGCTTGCCAAGAGATCCGCATCTTGTGGCCATCAGATGTCAATTAAATTGCTCGATCATTGATCGAATCATGAATAAAGATCAAGTTCAAGATCAAGAATCCCGACACAGAAACCAATTTATCAAATAAAATTAAAGCTAATATAATGCTTTAACTCTTTATTCCATGGTGTCTGTTTGATATTTTATTAAAAACATAAAAGTAGTGTCAAAATTAAAAAGTCGTGATACTTTCTGATTGAGCCTTGAATGAGCCTTCAATAGATCTCGTAAAAAGTGGACTCCCACACAACTGGCCATGATAAGACTACTTATTACTACTTGTAGACTTATGCAACATAGTTAAGTTAACTTTTTTGATATATACTTTATATTATATAGAAATGTATTGGGTTTAATTGGGCCTGACAGAAAAGCAACTTGCAGAGGCGGCTATTGTTGCTTTCTACTTAAATAAATCGGTTTGCGCAACGATGCTGGATAAGCTATTGTTGTTGAAGATGATAACTTGGTGCCAAGTGCATCTTTCCTAATCCCTCATAAGTGTAATAGCTTCCCAGATATCTGGCAGGCATGCATCCATTAATCTTTATGTATTACGAGGGCTTGCTTCTTTAATAGGCTTTCTTATTGCACTGTCTCTTTAATAAAAATGACAATTAGTATCTCTAAGATACGACTGCAAACTGCAGAGTTCTACTGTCCTTTTGATTCTCTTGGAATGGGCCTGAGTCCGCACTCGTAATGAGTCGCCTAAAAGCTCCTCCAGGGATGACTGTCTACCCTGGCCGACGACTAATGAACGAGGAAGGACGCAGTGCCTGCGGCGGCAAAAAGCACATCCTGTCATTAGCTACACAGGCTTGGAATTCTTTCCGTGCCTACCCCGTCCCATTGAAGTGCATAATTTATTGAAAATTAAATGAAGGCCCAAATTAAATTCTCTTTGCAGCTGGAGGCAGTGACTCCCACAACAATTACCGCAGATGAGGTGAACGAACCAGTGAACCCTTAACTCCATACTCCCGCGCCCCATCCAGCTTCAATTCCTGACAATTAAAGAGAATCTAATTAAAGAGGAGGCATCTTTTAAGATGCCGTCGCTCCGCCAGAAGGTCACCACTTACTTCCGCCAGTTGAGTTTCATAGCAGAGCCTCGCGAGGGTCGTCGACGGGCAACGGATCACGAGGACGACGATGGCAACTTTATTACAAAATATCTAGAGGGGTGAGTCCACATATAGCTTCTTAAGCTTTAACTTCAACTCCAACCTTTGTTTCTCACTTTTCTTAAAGGCGAATGCGTCGAGAGTTTGTGAGTGGCCCGGAGATCTACAATGGCCGGAATCCAACCGATATGCCCGTTCTCAAACTCGATTGCTACGAAGCAGGACCCTGCTCAATAACAGCGGCCTGCACAGGACCAGATGAGGGTCTAACCGGCATTAAGCGGTCCAAGCTCCACCTTAGCACCAGCTTTGCGGACGACATCGACTTCATAGACACGCAGCAGGAGAATGACGACTGTTATGGAGTGCGGAAGAGCACGAATCCGGGGCCGACAATACAACAGAATCCCACCAGGTTGTCCCACAAATTTGGTCGCGCTCCGATAGGATCTCGAAGGCAGAGCAGCACGGAGCAGCCTACTGGTTCTGCCCCGGCCCCTGGAATGCGATCTCGCAAGAACTCCAAGACTAGCATAGCCAACCTGGCGGCATCTTCGGCTATCACGGATTCCGGAAAAACAACATCCAACCAGAACAACAGAAACGAGTTGAACGCCAAGGCTGAGGGCTCTTCGGAAGGTGGCTCCGACTTGGAGCGGGAGCGCCTGCTTCGGGAGGCAGTAAGCAATCTGGATGGCTCGTCGCCTTCGACAGTGGTGGCAGGAGTGGACAACTGGCGCAAGGAATGCGACTATGCTTACGGAATTTCGGTCTCCCTCTATGAGAACAACATGCTCACCAAGGAGCCTATGGGTAACCCCATAGCCGACTGCTATGGCATGGTGGTTCGCGGAGACTCCGCCGCCATGGCCATGGCTGATGGCGTCAACTGGGGTCAGTAATCTGGATTAAACTAAAAAAAAAAGTATTTAAAATGTTGATCTTTCAGGTGATGGAGCTCGATTGGCAGCCCGCTCGGCAGTCCACGGCTGTCTGGACTATCTGGACCGGACTGTTTTTGGCCTGGCGGGCGAGGGTCGAGCAACTACTACGCAGGAGGTGTTTGTGAATCTTCTGCGAAGCCTCTGGGAAGGACACGGATGCATTCTCGAAGTGGGCGGTGCCCTCTCCACCCTGACCATTGCCGTTGTACTGCCGCTGGACGGTGAGCCGGGAAAGTTCGTGGTATGCGCCTGCAATGTGGGTGACTCGCTGGGCTACATCTATTCCAAAAAGCATGGCGTTAGGGAGCTGACGCAGGCCTCCCACGACATCAGCTCGATGCGGGACATGCGGGATGCCCTGGGGGCACTGGGACCCGCGGATGGCAACAAGCCGGAGTTGAGCAATCTCACCTTCTCGATGAGCTGCATAGAACGGGGTGACATTGTGTTCCTCACTTCCGACGGGATCAGTGACAACTTCGACCCGGTGGTGGGCAAGTTTGCAGAAGCCTGGACCCCAGATGTGAAGCTGCAGACATCAGGACAGGGGAAACTGTCAAGTCTGGCTCCAAAACGACAGAACAAGAGCGCTTCGGCGATCTACGCGCGCTTGCATCCGTCGACGCCCCCAGTTGGTCGGCCCACGAGACAGGCCAAGCCGGTCAGTCCGCCCAGCAATACGCCTAGCCGGCCAAAGTACATGCGATCTCAGACCTTGATCGAGCCCCGTCAAGGGCTGGGGCCCGCACCACCGCTCACTCCGCTTCCTCAGCGCATTCCAAGGTCAGTATCTGGGCTGCCGCTGGTGACTGGACCCCAGAGACATGCCCTCACTCTGTACCGCTTGGAGGACCTGCTCAGCTACGGCATCAACGGCACATTCTCGCCCTGCGCCTCGGCTCGAAAACTCTGTCACCTGCTCATCGATTTCGTGAGAATGATCACCTCCGCCAGGCGGAAGACGCTGGAGCAGAGGGAGCTCTTCTACAAGCTCTCAACGGGACCTGACGGAGCCAAGCGGGAAGTGCAGCTGAACCGGATGCAACATCGGGCCGCCAGAAAGCGAATTGTCGATAGTAGTGCCTATGTGGCCCTGCCTGGAAAACTGGACCATGCCACCGTGATGGCGTATACAGTGGGCGGTGGGGAAGTGCAGGATAATGACACCGTCGACAAGAACGGTGTAGGGGATGAAATATCGTCCCCTGTTCTTCAATCCAAGGAGTTTAAGGAGACAAACTTCTAAGGAGACCAGAGAAAACGCTAGACTGCTAATCAAGCTTTTTATACAATAAATTTATAGCTCACGTGGGCGACATGGAGTGTGTTCACAAGATTGATATTAATTAGCACACCTCACATTGTATTTCCCATGTAAAATCATACAAATATTTTCCTACACGCCGATACTATATATATCATATATATATGTCATACACATGTAGTGATATTTCTTCATAAATCATAAATATTCGTAATGCTTTCGTTTAAGTTTGTTGATTTTGATTCGGTTTTCCACTTCACCAGTCGAGCCATAGTTGTATAGCCATTTATTTATAAACTTCAACGACACAAATGCCTCAACTGTTTTAAACTACCAAAAAAAAGTAAGCAAATAAATATATAAACACAAATGTACATCGTATTTTTACACCTGATTGTAAAATCTGTAACAGCACAGCCGCAATTTTAAAATCAGATCTGTAACCGCACAGCTTGAACTCCAGAGTGAGCTGGGCCCGAAATAGATCATTTAATAAACAACACCGCTTTTATAAACATTAAACTCCAGTAATGTCTTTAAATTGTATTGAATTTATTCACTAATTGCAGGTGAAAACTTTAAAAGTCTTCGGGTAGTATAACTTACTCATATTGAACGGAAAATTAATACAAAATTTGTCAGTTCCTTGTCAACGGCGAAAAGCACATACATACAATGTAAAATCGTGCAATAAATCCGTAAAAGATTCATGCTCATAATAAATGGTAAACCCTATAGCCTATTTTTGCTATCAAACATCTCAACTGTTTCGCATTCGCATGAGTAGGTTGGCAATAGATTGAGCCTGCCGTGGCGAAGAATCAACTACTTGTTTGTATAAAATCTCAACACTTCGCAATGTCTGGGGCTGGAAAGGATATAAGATTGTAGATACTGGTTACAATTCATCAAATGTCACCTACAAGTGTATTTTCATCCATTTGGGATTGAGCCTTGTTGGCCAATAGCCACAGTTTAACGGCCAGTTGAACGACGCTTTCCCTCTCCAAGTCAGCGTACCGAACTATCCGCAAGAAGAGCTCCAGGGAAAGCTCAGCCTGAGCCCGCAACTGTTGGGCTATTCCTAGCGACTTAAGTTGAAGGAGAATGGCATCTACGACCTGGGCGCACATGTTGTTCACCTCAACCAAGAATTTTGGATCATGTCCGTACAAATTATCATTGGAAACAACTGCGAAATGAAACAAATCTTATATTATCGGGTCTAACACAAAGTAATATTAAGATTCCTTACCGCCTTGAATGTGATAGGGAAACTTTTCCAGACTCTGAACATACAGCATGTCTAGGGCATGCAGGTATATGGTGACACGGGCAGTGCTATCGGACTTGAATTCGTGCCTGCCCACCACGTCCACCAGCAAACGTAGAAAGTATAGGACACCCTGCTCAGGACTGTCGGGAACCACGATCAAGGTAGCCAGCATATTGCAGAGATAAGAGACCAGATACCTCTCCAAGCTGCGAGGCTTCCCATCAAAGTCTATGGTTGCTGCTGGTAAGTCATTAACAATCTGCAATGCGGCTTCGAAGCAGGCGTCGGCTTTGGAGGGATAGAAAATTATCTTAATTTCATAAAAAGTTGAAAAAGGAGTCCCAAAACCTACCTTGTCCGAGGCATAAATACCGCAAAGCAAGCTGCCCGCACAACAAATACAAATCCATTTGTTGCTGAACAGATCCTATGCTGGGAATGGTGATGAAGCAATAGGCTATGCAGGCCTTGACAAAGCCCGTTGACTTTGATCGATTCCGAGTGGCCAGTTTACACGCCGCCTGGACAAGAGTGCCATAAACGGCATCCAAATTACTAAACGTGCCTCTAGCCTCCACATAAAAACTCAGTTGACGCTCCAGGTCGCTCCCGAAGTTCACTTTATGGATAAAAACATTGACGAGTTGGGAGATCTGGCGACGCTCGTCCTCCACGGTCAGTGCGCTAACAAAAAGAGCAAATCGTTAAGGATGAATATTTTCAATGACCTTGAATATTGTACTTCACAGAATCATTCAGAATCTTTCCTATGTACATCAAGGCGTTGGTGACCACAGCATCGCAGGTATACTCCTCGCTGTTTTGCTTGTAGTAGCTGAGAATGTTCTTACAAACTTCCACGCGAACAGAATCCTTATGAAAAAGATCCAAGTACGGCAAAAAGTTCGGCTGTATCAGCAGTAGCTCTATACTGCGATAGTTCTGCATTATCCTGGTAAGAATGTTTTGCAGCTGAGAGTAGTGCTTCTCATAGGCGTTTCCGAGGAACATTCGCGAATTAAGTTGGCCAAGAAGACGATTTACTTCATGTACCTATAACACAGAAGTTTATATTATATTATTAACACATTTTTAATAAATTCATGAAACTTTACCGTGAAATACTGAGATACGAAGGTAGCCCAGGTTTCCACACTGTTTATATACTCGTTTGGATCAGTCTGCTTGTTGATTGTCTCAAATGCCACCTTCAGAAAAGTAACACGCTGCTCTTGCAGTGGCGCACAACTGCTAACGCTAGTTCCCAGCGAACGCAGAAGCTGGGACTTTGAAATTCCAGGTGTCTCCGAGGCATTTATAAGCTCTATAAACTCGAGAGCATTTGCGGCAACAAACTCCGACGTAAAGGAACTTAAAATTGACATTAAAATTGCACCGCTGGAATACAAAATTGTGTTTTAAAGCCAATTCATTCGACATTACTACTTCAATCTACTTATTCTTTAGTTGTTTGCATTCCTTAAGCATGTCCTGTGTGTAAAGCTCGCATTTATGGACCAGGCAAAGCAGCATGTAATCAAAAGCTGGCGCGTACAACTGAAGATAGGAGCTGGCTGTGACGATTTCGGGATGCAGATTAAAACGAGCTACGAAGCGAAAGATCTGCCAAATAGATTTTTGTTGAAAAGATTATAAAAAACGCTGTTATCAGTGGCATAACCAGTTACCTGCGGATATATAACGAACAAATCACTAAAGTTCTCCCTGATGTAGCCTTTGCTTGACGTCAGCGACACGCCCATGCGTACCAGATAGCAACGGGCGTAACTAGAAACCAGGGGATCGGCAATTCCCCGCAGCTGGTGGGTCAGTCGGTGCAGCTGCTTCTCGTACTCCTCGCGACTGGATGTTAGGAATTCGTAACACTTAAATATCGACATCTCCAAGTACAGCCGAGGTAGTAACTCCCGAATAGAGGCGATTTTGTAAAACCAGTTTTGGCAGGTATCCCGGGCAGTCTCGCGTTCTCGCTCCAGAACAGCTGCAGATGCTCCTAGATCTCCGGATGCTTTGCATCGCAGTCGATCGTATACCAACTTGCCAAAGACGTCTAGGATGTCCGTTATTAGAACATATTGACTGGGATAGAACTGCAAGACCGTGGTATCCGCCAGCATCTTGGCACACTGAATGCCTATCTTCAGAGCCTTGACTCGCTGGTCGCTGTGCCAGGACTGAATAAGCTCCTGCTTGAGCTGCTCAAATCTTTGTATGTATTCCTGTTGCGTGAGATCCATCATGTGGCGCATGCTGCCATCATCAAAGTGATCCAGCTGCTCCAGCCGGTATCTGGTCTTGTCCGCCACAACGGTCTGTACTTTGACTGCAATGAAAGATTATTGGTAACTTTGAATCCTTAGACAGGATGTATCATGGGCCCTACTACTTTCACTGCCTCCATCCATACTCCCAGATGTGACGAGAAAACTGGTGGAGAGGGAAAGCTTCTCATTGGTGGTGAAGCGGTTGAGAATGCCCAGGCGCCTTGAACTCCACTGCAGTGTATTATCCTCTTGATCCACTCTGTCGCGCTCCCGGCGCTTCGAATTAAGATCCTAGGCGACGGGGAACTTAAAGGAGGATTCAATTCAGACTGGGGGAAGTACTCACAAATTCTCCTCTCGATTGGCTGAGCGGATCGTCTCGTTCCTCATCCTGCCGAGCAAACTGCGAAAGTGGATCGGTTCCCTCAAGCGCCCGGCTCAAGGGATTGCTGTCCACTACCTGATTATATATTATTTTATTAATAATATTGCCAGGGGCGTTGTACCGACAACTCACCGATACTGTTTGCTGTTTTAGGGGATGCTCTGTGGTAATCTGACCAGCCAGATAGTTCCTACGGATTTCGTAGCATCGTGGCACGCAAACCCTAGAATCAAATTATTTATTTACTAACATTTAATTGTTTATTTTTGTAAGAAAAGTTTACCAATCCAAGTTTGCCATGGCGCCGTGGTTGTTGTTGTCGGCATCACAAGCAGCTGTTCGCTGAACCACGGACGTAGCCAAAACTGAAAATAAAAGGGCTTTAATCAGGAATTGCAAAATATAATTTTATGTTAGAACCAAATGTTAAGGCTTTTTAAAGAATTTAGTGAATATTAAAATTACATAAAAGTACCCAGTATCTATTTAAGACGCATAATATCATTTAAAAACAAAAAATTGCCATTCACAGTAGTTGGTAACACTATTCAACCCCTTAAAAATGATTATACAGTACGCCCATGGTCCGTTTCGTGGCGAATAGCAAGAAGAAGCGACGCGTTGTTTCCTATATTTTGGTTGACAATTATCTTGAAAAACATTTTATTTCGAATCGCAGGCGAAAAAAATGTCAAAGTCTGCGCTAAAACACCTGAAGAGCACGTGCCGCGTCTGCGGAAAGTATGCGAGCAACAAAAGGTCACCGAAAATATTCGACAGGACTAACACAAAGATGGTCGACAACATCGAGGCCCTCACTGGTCTGCGGGTAATGTTTTGTGTTCTAAATTCAAAGAATTCCAAGTTGACTTAGTTCGTTGCATGTTTTGGGTTTAGCTCGAAAACTATGGATGTCTGCCGGACCAGATTTGCGAATGCTGCAACATGGAATTGGCGTCGGCCATTAAGTTGAGGGAGCGCTGCCTCGCCGCTCAGAAGGAGCTCCTCCAGGGCTTGACCGAGGAACAGCGCCAGGGAATCTCGCCTTTTTACCGGGCCGCCGTCATGGGAGAGGAAGTTCAGGAGGTGGTTAAGGGCTTAAAACCGGATGATAATGAAAATCTACAAACCTATCAGCACATTGTCTATGAGAATCCGAAGATGGAGCTTATTGAGGACGGCTCAAAGATCGAATACGACAACTCAAAAATCGAATACGAGAACGTTTATTTTGAGGTGGCCGAGGGCAATACTGGCGATTACGATGAGACCTCCATCATCGAGGAGGCCGAATATGAATCCCTTTTGGCAGATGATGACGTCAAGCAGCAGTATGTGGAGGTTGACGCCGAAGCTGCTGAAATGATTGTTGGGGACGTCGCCGAGTCATATGTCTACGACTCCGACGATGAAGTGGCCGTCCTTGACAATGTTTTGGATGACGAGTACGAGCACGAGAACATAGTTGTAAAGAAGTCGAGTTTGCCTCCAAAGCCAAAGGTCCGTGGCGACGACTCACGGCGCCGTGCAACCGGAGGAGTTTACATTTGCGATCAATGCGGCAACCATATTAAGGGTCGAATGGCCTTTGAGCTGCATTGTCGTCGCCATCGCGGAGATAAACAATACGGATGCGAGTAAGTACAGTCTCAGCGCTATTATTGGTCTTTTTTGTCGTAGCATTTCATTGCTTATTTTTAGACTTTATATTCAAAAATATAACAAACTATTAAATTTTAGGCTTTGTCAATCACGGTTCTGCACCACATCAGAGCTAAAACGCCACATGCGGAAACACACCGGCGAGCGACCCTTCGCATGCCAGTACTGCGGCCGCTGCTTCACCGATTATACAACGCGGGTCAAGCACGAACGCACCCACACCAACGAACGCCCTTATGTTTGTGGCACGTGTGGCAAGGCCTTCACCACTGGCTACATCCTTAAGAATCACATGCTGATACATTCCGGCGAACGAGCCTACAGGTAGGAAAGAGAAACAAATATTTGTAGTTCTGCTATTAACTTTTATATTTATTTAAAATCTTCCCCAATTCGATATGCAGGTGTGAACTCTGCGACAAGTCATTTATGCTACCCACTCATTTAAGCACCCACTTCCGGTCGGGAGTGCACAAAAGGCACCTGGAGAAGGCCGAAATGAAGCAGGCCATGGAGCACGAGCTGAAGCGGGAGCTGAAGGTGGAAGAGGAGGACAGTTTGCACATCTAGACCGGAGTCGTTCCGATAAGTATATCAATGAGCAAGGCAAGGATGACGATGGCGCAAGCCAAAAAGCATTTGTGCAAAACAACACTTAAATGTATTAGAATTTAATCAACAATAAATTGAAGCTTCAGATCCAGTAACAGTGCGAGTGGCACCCGAATTCTGGCTTGAACTGTCCCCAAAGGAGGGTAATATTTGTCATAAACCCACTATTCAATCCTAAGCCGCTTCTTTAAGATAAGTTAAATAATGTAAAGCAATGGTAACTGGGTATTGAAGGTTGAATCCTTTAAACAATTGTGCGAAAATTAAAGCCCACTAACTCTGGCGTTCTATACAAATGTATTCGTTTATCAATTGATCGATAAAATTAAACGAAAATGAATGAATATTTAGGATAGATGTTTCCTAAATGAAATATTTTTAAAACGGCTTAGTAATTTAATTCAAACTAAACCAAATTGTGAACGTATGTCATCTATTAAATGATAAGCTCTTTAAATAGTTAACCACCTGTTTTTTTTTTTTTAATCGTGCACCTGAAGAGTATGCCACTCAACAAAAAGAAGAGAATTTGATTTGGCCATTTTTATTATTGAGATTGCTTCATTAACACGTTAATTTGTACTGTAGACTAATGTTGATGCACCGAGAGTTGCCAGTTCTAGAGAAGTATCTTCTTCCTGCTTCTCATCCAACGGCAAAGGCACTTCTATCATATAAGTAATTTCCTCCGGTTGCGTCTCTACTGCTGATGAGTGCTTGGTGTGCTCGATTGTTTGGGATTGCGATTGACTGGAGGTGGACCCTAACTTCGCCTTCTCCACGTTATGCTTGTGTGTGTTGGAGCGGTAGTGCGTATTCAAGTGGGTGGGGCGCGCGAACGACCTCTGACACAGCTCGCATCTGGATGACATACATTTATTTTTAAACACTTTAGATATGTTCTTTTAAAAAATTCTTTACCTGAATAAACGCTCGCCCGTGTGAATGAGCATATGGTTCTTGAGAATGTACGAATTGGTGAAGGTTTTTCCACACTGATGGCAGGCGAAGGGACGATCGTTGGTGTGGGTGCGTTCATGCCGCATTCGACCACTGTAGTTGACATAGGACCGTTCGCAGTAGCGGCACGGGAAGTTCCTGTCTCCGGTGTGCATCACCTGGTGGCCCTTCAACTCGCCCGCGGAGAGGAATCGGGCCGGGCAAATTCTAGTACAAGAATAGTCATTTTAAAAACGTATAATTTAGTAAGCAAAATAGCCGTAACATTCATCTTACTGGCACTGGAAGGGCCGTATGCCGCTGTGTTTACGCAGGTGGCGATCAAAAGAGGACTTGCCCGTGATGTTTTTGCCACACTGGTCACAAAAGAACACTGTGAGCGAAGCCTTGGGACGCTTTTTGAGCTTCACTGCACTCTTGGGGCGACCGCGGCGCTTGCCCCTCTTCGTTATGAGTGGCTTGTCTTCCTCCTCCTCCGATATGGACATCTCCTTGATGGCCCGCTCCAGGTCGGCCTCATGGCTGGAGTCCAAATGATCGACTCCGTCGTCATCTCCATCGCTGTTGCTCAGGCTCTCCAACTTAATCATCACTTCCATGGGAGTGGGTGGCAGCACGGGCTCGACAGATTTATAATTTCTTGGGCGACAACGTGTACTGCGGCGAACACAGCCCAGGCGGGTGGATAGGGAGTGGGTGGTAGTTTTTGACGAGGCAGAGGAAATGTCGGCTTCCGGTTCCTCGAATATTTTCTGGCTTTTCAGGCACCGCTCCCGAAAATCGATGGCACTCTTCAGATCCTGCTGACATGTCTCGCACATCCAGTCGGGCAACTCGGGCTCGCATTGCAGCTGGGAACGACAAATGGTAATCAATGATGTGACAGTTACAGACTGTGTCCTTACCAGGAGACCGGTGAGCAACTTAATATCATGTAGTATTATGCGAGTGTCACTCAAGAACAACTTTATGGCATTGGTCGTGCTCGTGTTGGTGGCACACAAGCGACACAGATTCCGAAACATCTTCGAAAATTAATTAAGACTAATAAGAATATTTCCAATTTTAAACATAGGCCAGCCAGTCACAATATTCTTCCATTCACCCCGAAACG
The DNA here is from genome assembly GCF_017639315.1 of Drosophila ananassae. NCBI lineage: Eukaryota > Metazoa > Arthropoda > Insecta > Diptera > Drosophilidae > Drosophila > Drosophila ananassae. Next base: position 11,046,359 of record NC_057927.1, on the reverse strand, counting down.
TAAACAACACTGAGAAAAATAAGAAACAAAAAACATGATACAAATATTTGTTGCATCGTTGTACAATAGACTGTTATTCATTATAGGATTAAGTATTATAAAGAAAATATTAAAATGAACAAGAATTTTAAAAAAATTAAATAAAAACAAAGACATTGTTCTATATAGTTTCTAATCTCATAAAATAATCATTTCGAATGTTTAAGAATTCAATTTTCTTACTTAACTTACTTTATAACTAATTACCATAAAGCTGATTGTTTCTTTTAGATTCTAGGATCCTTCAATAACAATAGAAACATAATAGTTATAGACATTTCAAAACGATCGTTAAATTGAATTATCCCACACCCATAAAATGAGTGATTACTAAATCATACATATATTTTTAATAGTTATGAAATATAATAAATTATACAAGAGAATAAAATATATTTAAATATTTTTTGTCAGTTTATACTTCTTCCATATAAAATCTGTTTCAATGTTTTAAGAATTTAGTTTATTTTTAAATTATTCTGATGCAGCTTCGAACGGTAGTGGGTAAGGAGATGGGTCTTCCTCTGAAAGGATCGATCGCAGAGTTCACATTCGAATTGCCTCTCACCGGAGTGGATGAGCATGTGGTTCTTGAGTACATAGGTGTCGGCGAAAGTCTTTCCGCACTCCACGCAGACAAATGGTCGATCATTGGTATGAGTCCTCTCGTGCTTTAGTCTTCCCATATAGCTTACATATTTCCGGTCGCAGAAGCGGCAGCCAAAGGGACGATCCTTTGTGTGGACCCGACGATGCTCACGTTGTTCTGCAGCGCTCCGAAACCGAGCACCGCATTCTCTGGAAAATGTATTTTAATTAAAATATGTACATATAATTTGAAATTCAAACAAGGAACCAATCTCACTCGCATGCAAATGGCCGCTCCCCCGTGTGCTTCAGAATGTGGCGATCGAAATTGCTTTTCGATGTGGCATGGTGGCCGCACAATTCGCAGATAAAGATCTGGTTTACCGTCTTACTCTTGAGGTTGGGATTTCGAACCTTTCTAGGCAATCGTTTCTGGTTGTATTCCCTTCTGGTTTCCATTGATTCCGATTTTGGAGCTACCGACAAGGGCTGCTCTTCTCCTGCTGAATCGAAGATTAAATTGTGGTTTTCCGGATCTACTTCTATCAGTACTTGAAAGGTCTCTTCTGGAGTCCTTGTACCCTCTTCTCCTTGTAGCTTAGATTCATCCTTTAAGTTTTCAGTTTCCGGTTCACTTGACGAAGGATCCTTGTCGATTAAGGTGCATTTTCTGAAGCTTTTAATACACAGCCTTCGGAAGGAGACGGTAGACCTGAGATCTGACTGGCAGCGTAGGCATATAAAATTCGACACATTAGGAATTTCTTCCAACTGCATAAAAATAAATTCATTGAATTTTAAATAACTTCTTCTGGAGGATTTATTTCTCACCTGCAATCCTGTCACCAGGTTTAAGTTCATCAGAAGCTTCTTGTTTTCTTGGGCGAAGAGGTTTAGACTCCTACCACAGATAGGGCTTATCCCGCAAGTTCTGCATCTATTAACAAGCATCTTGCTTGGGGTACTCAACTCGACTAATTGAAAAGCAATTTCAGGTAAGTCCCAAAGTCGCCAACGTCGACAGTCACACGAAAACGCGTTCTGTCAAATTTAGGCGCCAAGATCGACTTTTCAAATTTACGATATTTTTTATGGATTTTTTGGGAAAAGGGAGTTTTTGATTAACAAGTTAGGGTTACCTGTTAGGACTTAGTCAGAGCTTAGTTTTATATCACTTAGATTTCAGGATATATACATATGACGATTTCCAGATATCAGGGACTACTTTTAGCTAGAAAAAAAGCTATATTTTTATTCCTGAACTTTCTTCTAGATGGAGTTATATAATTTTTATTTCAATATTTGTTTAGAATATGAATTTTTTGGAAACGGATTTTTGAAAACAGTGCTGAGTAGCGCGCTTTAATCTTTGTTCGACGAATTTAAAAAAGTACGCTTGAATATTAAAGAATATTAATCCGCTCATACTAGGTTGGCTAAGTATACTACTGACTAGAAAGATTTTTACTAGATAAAACAGCTCCTACCATTTTTGGTTCTATTACGAAGTAGAATCAAATGAAGCCAAAAAGTATGCTACAGATATGTAATAACTGATACACGGAAAAATAAAATTATAATTTGTATATTGAATTTTATTACCAGAATTTAAAACCAATTTTAAAAAAAATGGACACCAATAAATTGCTAACCTGTCGAAAAAAAAAAGACTTGAAATGGGGGAACCTATAGATATTAATGTTATTGGTATTTATCTGTCTGAAGGTTTTGAACTGAGAATTTAGAACTACTGCGACCACGGCCATTGTGAACTTTGAAAACCACCATGAATTTCGTCCCCAAACAGAGTGCCGATGGGAATTTGGATTTCTATGCGTTCGAACAGTCGTTGTCCTCATAAGCCTTGATCATGTTCTCCTTGATCTGCAGGTCCTTGTGAAAGAGAAGTTCGCTGTGTAGGGTCTCCTCCCGTTCGCGTGCTATCTTCAACTCGAGGAGATCCAAGCGCCGTCGCTCAATGAGGACGCGGTAACGGTGAAGCTCTAGCTGCCGCTGCCGGAAGGTGGGCAAGTGGGTGCCCGTGCTGCCGCTGCTGGCGCTGGAGCACTTGTTGCCCCCTGCCGCCGGTGCAGCGGCGGTGGAGCCACCTTTTCCTCCTGAAGGTACCTTGCTGGTGGTAGGACGACGCTTAAGAGGACTCGTGATGCGTCGAGTCGTTTCCACGAACGAAGGGCTGGTGGGAGCCGCGACGTGAACGCTGATAAGTTCACTGCGCAGTCGCACCTGTGGCTGTTGTGGGGATGGGTTGCCGTCCAGGTCAAGGACGGGACTGTTCTTCGGGACATCCAGATCCCCGGAGCAGCAAGAATCGGTGTCATTGGTTAGTGACATTCGCATTCGTTGAGCGAATTTGGGTGCCACTTCGCGGACCACGCACGTTTGCTGGGGGGGCAGGCAAAAGGACTCCAACTTGAGATCAGTCACCACTTTCGTAGATCCCCTAGAGGTGCTCTGAAGACGTTCTGACCCAAGGTCCTTACTACGCTTGTATTTGAGGGACTCGTGGGAGGGCTTGTAACGGAGCGCCAAACTGGGTTTCACGGTCAGAGCAATGTCCGCCGGATCCTCCTGATCGGCGCCCGTACTCGCCACCTCCTTCTCATCCGCCCGCCGCTTGGACATTCCGGTAAAGAGTCTCTGCCAGTAAGCATCCGCTCGCTCTTTTACAGAGGGCTCCTTAACCTCCGGTAGCGATGTGGCTGACAGGTGATTGTGCTTCCAAGCCGACTCGTGGATACTGGACGCTTTCTTGCTCTGCTCCCGCTCTCTGATGGTAGCTTTCTTTTTGCGCAATTCGCGCAGAAGCATCAACCAGTTCTCGCTCGCAGTGCGCTTCCTGGAGGGCTGCTCAGGCTCGGCCGGGGCCACAGCGCGACCGCTAGACTGCTGCACAGCCACGCACACGCTGCGGGCCGGGACGCGGCGGTAGTTGACCAAGGATTCGAAGGTCTCCTCCTCATCATTGAGCTTCCACATGACGCGACGACTACTGCTGGACATTGACTGAATAAAGACTTCCTCTGCAGGAGAGACAAAAGATTAATAATTAATTCTAAACATATATACATAGGTGGCATACCTGACTTTTGGCTTCTGTCCATGGAGTTCCCTGGAAGTTCTCGGTGACCGACAAAACCGGCTCCTGCCCTTGTATTTGCCCCGGCCTACAGTAGTTCCTGTTCGGAATTTGTAATACTAGTAATTTTGAAGTAGTGTGATGTGTGTTTTGTAAATTTTTTTGAAATTTTGCTTGCTCTGCTACCCTGATACATAAAAACCGTGCTACCCTCAAAGCCTACTAATAAAAGACTGCGATATTTTTGGTTTTCATCTTTAATTTCTTTTATATCGAGTGTATATAACTTGTTATAAAATTTCATAGGATTCTCTTGATTTGTTTTTATTGATTTAATAACTAAATAGTGTTAGATGCTCTTTAAAAGTATGTTAACATTTTGGGTGCAACGAAATTAAATAAATAATTTTAAAATAAATTAACTAACAGGATGTGGCCTTTGCAGGTTTCACTTTGCATGTGGATGCCTTCTAATTAAAATTGTGTTTTTAAAAGCAGAGATTTATGGACTATTTGAGATTTTTGTAATTAATATTTGCGCTATGAAACCACAAAAAGGTCTTACAAATTATACACAATCCTTGTTATAGCTTTGAAGTTTCTTGTGAACGTATTTAAGTTAGTGACTAGCATTAGTGGAGCTGCCTTTTATTCTTATCCTCTTCATTATATTCATTCCTAATCCGACTATTTCTTCATTTTAGGCGGGGATAATTGAGCTAGACTTTTGGGGGGGTTTCGCCAATAGGCTGAATTATTGAGAAGAGTTCGCAATTAGTTTGCGGCACCAAATTGGAGAGGCTTTGCCTAGATAATGGGCTAAAAATGTTCCGTATGATTTAACTAATTTGTAACGCGATTTTTGGTAATTGTTTTTCTTTGGGCTTTCTTTGGAGTTAGTACATGTTATTTACGCTATATTCTAGTTTTATATAAAGTATTTTTAATAAAGTACACACATCGTCTTGAATTTTCGTGGGCTGTGATTCTTGTTTTATGAAATTTGTAGTACAAATTTTGAATGCTTTGTTCTATATGGATGACTTTTTAAGAGACTATTTGTTACGTCTATTGTTAACCAATTTTTTCTGTGATTCGAAGCGAACATTACGGCGTCTGGCTACCCTTCTTAAATATATTTTACATTTCTTCTAAACATTCAAGATATTTTTCTAAATCTTGTAAACTGTTTTTTTTTTTGTTTTAAATTTGTTTGTTTTTTTTTTTAATATTTCTCTTTTGATTTTTTATAAAAAAATTTCATCTTTAAAATGTGAAAATTATTCAAGGTTAAATTTAATTTTCTGTCTTATATTGGTTCCAATTGATGCTTAAATGTTAACAATTTTTGTATATAAAACCGTTGAATATATGTATGTGTGTATCTGTTATTACAAACCTTACTATACAAAAGAAGTAATTTCTTACATATGCTTTCTTGTCTGTACGCATTAACATTTTTCTAGGCCATGAGCAAGTCGGCTTGCCTAAATCTGGTTACTATCCTTGGTTTATATTCTGTCTGGTCTTGTAAATGTTTTAAAATTTAGCTAGCAACTAATATATATATTCGTTTGCTGCTTTTTGCTATGGGACGATTAATCGTAGGTAACTGGACGACACAGTGAGAAAACGAAGACGATGGCATACCACACCTCGGTCAGGTAAAGGGCGATCTGCAGCGTGCACAGGCAGTACTCCAGGCGCAGTCGATAGGTCTGCAGGAGCAGCAGATAGGAGACGCCAATGAAGCAGGGAACGGTCATGAACACCGACAATATTGCTGAACAACCTAAGGAGAAAAAAATAGTTAATTATTCATACTTCTTGTTAAGTTTTAATTGATAAGTAAAATGCATTTTTGGCGGAAAGAGAGAACTTTGTGTACCTCGCCCAGCCAGAGTACTCATACGCCCCATTATCAGTCGAACAGTTTCGAAGACAATGAAGGCAATCATCACTCCGGTGTCCAGCGCAAGAGAGTGGCCAGTGTAGCTCAGATTGATGGCCTTCAGCAGACCCATGGCCATCTCGCAGCATGCGAACATGCCGAAGTAGAACGAATTGAGGTAGATCAACACCTCGTAGTTCATGCTGGGATTCGGCTTCTTCGGCACGAGAGGCGGCGGGCGCTTGGGTGGCATATTTTGATTTGACGACCTGGCTCCTGCTCCTGCCCCTTTTCTTTTGGATTATAGCGCAAACTAATACGAAATCTACCTCCCGAATGGCCCGTGGTGTTGCTCACGTTGGGCGCTGTATTTTTAGACTAACCATAATAATAACGGGGACCTGCCGCGCAACTTGGACGCTGCAGCAGCGAGCTTCTCGCGATTTGGCTCTGCTGTTTATTTGAGTAATGAGCTGCCGGCCGTTGTCGCCTTTAATATCTTTTCTCTTTGGTGGCCACCATAGACCGATGGATAGCCTGCCCTGAAACGCGAGGTTCTTGGGTAGAAAAGAAGGACATATCCTTTCCTTAAAATCAGTACGTTATATTACAAATTCTTCTTAAATAACTTTTAATCTTTTAGTATATTTCCTACGGATGGCCAAGTTTATAAAAGAATGAAATCACCTGCAGATCTACCTTTAAAGAGGCTAACCCCGATTGCCGCGGCCGAACCAAGCGTGCGTTCGTTTCACGATTCCGCAGTGGCCCGTGTACATTACATTTGAATTAGAAGTGTACATTGCACCTAGGGGACAGAAGCGGTGTTGCATGAGCATGCAGTGCGCATATAATTTTAGATCATCACAGCCGTACGGCAGACCGTATAAAAATACCAACGGCCTGTCCGGCGAGTCCGTGTCGGAGAGTCGAACCAACAGCGCCACAACGCCAGCAGGGAGGCGACAAAGGCCGGACAAAAGAATGCAACTAAGAAATTCAAATTAAATACAACTTTGCTTTTGATAGAATCGGACGTGTTTGGTAGTCGGGAAAATAGTGTGTTTTGTGCGGTTTATATAACATATAACTTACGTACATTGAGAAAATGTCTCTCCCAATGGAAGTGGATCCTTAATATTATGGATTAGTGCGGATTCGGTGTGCTGGACGCTCCATATCCATATTATAGTTTGAAGGCCCCAGCAATGCGCTTGATGTAGAAGTGCCATAGAATGGTGTCTTGTCCTACTCGTAGTCGTCGCTTCTCAAGTGTACCTCTTGGTTCGTCCAATCCTCCCGTAGGCGGAAGTGCTGCCATGATCTTGGTCTCAATTTTGGTAGTTGACGTGGCGGCAGCAACGGCAACGTGGTTCATCAACTGCTAGGTATATGTCACAGGACGACACATCGTACAAATAAATATGCTGGCGTAGACCAGTTCAGCACCTTGTAGGGTGATCATTAAGGCACTCAGAATAATTTCGATTTTGAGAACAAAGGTTTGAAAACAACACAAGAAGATAACAATAGCAAGACTGGGCAGTGTTAATATTACGGATGCGGTTGCTTGCCAGCCTACAAGGACAAAAAATACATGGTAATTATTAATTATTTATAAACTGCATTGTTATAATTAGGATTCACCCAGTTCCCAGCTTGCAAATTAATATTTGAGGGATATAAAACAGGATTTTAGGCAAAAAAAACAATTTGATTTAAGCTAAAAATACCATTTACATCGAGTTGCCTATTTTTAAATCTATATACCATAACATTTTACAAGCTTAGACGAAATATGAATAGATTTTTTGCGTATAAATAAAAACCATAAAATAAAGCTTATTCCTAAATGCAAATGATAGCCACACATACATAGGGATAAGTGAATTTTTATGGTCTTTAGTCTCACAGAAAACCACTAAAGGGAATAAAAGTCGATGACGAAACTGTCGCCCCTGTGACTGCACCATCATTTGCTTTGTCGTTAAGGCTCCCTTAGCTCACTAGGAACTGTATCTTAACTCACCACGATCGCTAAGACTGCTCTTGCGGCCGAAGACGATCCGCAGGGTCTCGATGATGCAGAGTGAGAGCAGGATACTGGCTTCGCGCGACAATACGTTCTCGCCGTAGTTCAGATGGATTGCCTTCAGCACGCCCACGCCCACTTCAAAGGTGGCGTACAGGCCAAAGTAGAACGAGTTAAGATACATCAGTATCTCATAGATGAGGCTGGCGTTCATGATGGGGTGTTGAGTGCTGGGAGACCCGACTCCGGGCTGCTAGCAGAGCAGTTTGAAAGTCCTTTTCCAGCCCTAGCTGTGGCTCGCAATCCAGGATTAGCTCCAAGGTCCGTGCCAACTTACGGCTGCAATCGCGCTTCCATTGACGGTTGAGGGTGATCCAGACGATGGGTGGTGCTCTGTTAATGGCACCCCTAGCGTATTTTTAATTGCAGCCTGCTCATAAGTACATTTAGTAATAGCCTCGCCTATCGCCCTTGTTGCCTGGCCTATTGTTGTTGCGGTGGCGTTGTCATGGGAGTCAAGGCGTGTGTCGGTTGTGTGACAACTCTATGCTAATATTAAGTATGTACTGTGCGTTCACGTTTATTTATATTTTATAGGTTGCTTGGAGAAGATGAGCAAAGAGCAGCGTTTGGAGGAGCTTATATAAAACTCTTTACGTCTAAGGAGCTACCGTGTTCATCTCTCCTTGCACGTTCACAACTCTCACAGCGGATGGACGCACTTCCTCCTTTCAGGTTTTTACCATTAATAATTTTTTAAATATTTGAGGCCTTTTATGGGACGTTCTGGTGTGTGTTGTTGCTGTTGGGAATTTTTCTTTTCCTCCTCGCTGGTGATGGTGGGTGTTTGCGCAGCGTTGCCAGACGTTTGCCTGGAAAATGGAGGCAGCTTACAATTTTTATTAAAACTGATCATGAATAAAGCTTTTGGATGTCTTTTATGGCACGAGAGCATACTCACAACTTACCCTTAACTTTGTGAAAGTTGTGGGAATTTATTCCAAAAACGACTTGTTGCTTTTTATGTTTAAAAATAGGAAGGACATAGTTTTTCTTTCGGTTCTTATTCGATAGTCCATTTTCCAGAAATAAAATATTGTCTCATCTCTAACCCATCTCTAGCATTCAAATACCATCTCTAACCTTATTTATTGTGTTATTTTGATTTTTCATTTATTTACCTCAGATTTTGAGCTGTTGCGATGCCAGCGGATCAGATTCAATATTCAGAAAAGTACTTTGATGACAAATTCGAATACAGGTATGACGCAAATAAAATACCCATTCATTCTTTCTACATTATTATATAAAATCTGTTTTAGGCATGTTATTCTGCCTGCGGATTTGGCAAAGCATGTACCAAAAGCGCACTTGATGACTGAGACAGAATGGAGAAACCTTGGCGTACAGCAAAGTCCCGGCTGGGTCCACTACATGGTTCATGCACCAGAGCCACACGTAATACTATTCCGCCGGAAGCGCGTCGAGGAGGAAAACGCGCCACAGGTGGCATCTGCACCACGTTCCCAAAGCACCGGCCTCGCAGGTGTGCGCGGTTAATCAAGGATGGCCATGAACTCACCATCGCTTATGCAGTATTTCATAAGTCAGCATCAGGTATCCTGATGTAAAACTATCGTAAATAGCTTTAGGATAAGTTAAGCTGCTAAGTTCAAAGATTCAAAGACAACTCAGAGTAACTTGTTGGAGATATATCAATTTCATTAAGTTTATTACCTATTATTAAATACAAAAATAAGCGTACGCCATGTGTACAGATAGTGTAAAATCATTAATTATTTGTTTTTGACTAATTGTAACAACGCCATACCGCGGGCAACAAGTGGTCTGTCCAGCTTTGGTAGTTCAAATTGCAGTTCTTTTTCGCATAGTATTCCATGGCGTAGAGTGAGATTATTAAGCCATTACCCAAGATAAGGGAAAACCACAGGAATATGTTACCAAAAACTTTGGGAGCCCTTCGCATCAGGAAAACCAATGAAACGCCCACCCCTCCAAAGAAGAAAAACATTACGGGAAAGAACATTTGCAGGGCAAATCCGAGTATCTGCTCGTGCACCAGGGCGGAAATAAGGAAAACGGACAGCGAGGCAGCCAGCTTTGATCCGCGGAAGACGTGCATGTACATATCCTTGTAAACGTACTCATACAGCCAGTCATGGACAACTACATTCCAGTTTCGATAATATCCGTCGTAAGTGTGCGCCGTCCACCAGTCCTTGTAAAACATTCGATCGCCAAAGCGTAACAGCTCTGATGTGAAGTTTAGCCACGAGTGCAGGATCAGGTAGAAGCCACATAGAAAGATGACGGCACTTGGCAGCATCATGCCAAAAAACTTTAAGATCAGCTGTGGGGCTCCCATCGGCTCCAATCCGAACTGGCCAAAGTGCGCGTGGATGTGTCTTTCGTGAATAAAAGCATAAAGGAATGCCACAGCAACCACCTCCAAAAGGCGGTTGAGGGCAAACTTCCAGCGGATCTCCGGGGTGCGCGGATAGGTGTCCCGGTATATCAGCGTTGGGGCAAACAGAAAGTAGGTATAACACTGTAGGGGCGGGATAAACGGTTGCCCGGCAGGCTCCTCTTCCTTGTCGTCAGTCTTGGCTTTTCCCGCCACAACTCTACCGGCGTTGTATCTGACAAACGCATGCATCTTCATCAATAGGCGGGTGCTTTCCAGCAAAAGAACGCAAGCACTGACAAACGGGAGGTCGAACTTTAGACAGAGGGAGGTGGATACATAGCAGAACACCATCTGGGAGCTGATGTACAGGATGAGGCAGGTGTGCGTCCAGAAGCGTTGCAAGGCGCCTGAAAAGGAAGATGGGGGTTTATATCTTTAGTTGTAAGAAAAAGACTTGTATATTTATGTCAAAATTATAGATCCTATAGCGCCTATAGCCCCTATGTCACCCCAGTAATTTCATTAAGTGCATAAAAGCAATAAAAACTGTCAAAACGAATTAAGTTATACACCAAGAATATAACCAGTTTACTTAAGGGGATAACAATAGAGGTATTTAAACTTCCTGTGTTGTGGATCTAGCCTATGGACTTACTCTGCGGTTTCAGCTTGTGCCTGACAAGCGCCCAGCCTCGGAAAGCATAGTACAGAGCGAAAACGAATACATGTTCCAGCGCCCAGGCACCCATTACCCAGTGCAGGCGCCGTAGTCCGCCCTGGAAGGTGCCCAGGCCCAGGTCGATCCGCCCGTCAACAAAGTAGTCGTAGAATATGACGTTCAGTAGAAACATGACCAGAATAATGTAGAAGATGTGGTAAATGGTGCGCATGTGCTCCACCTGAAGCAGCGCGGTCAGATACGACTCCCGCGCCACGAATACCTTCTCCGGCAGCGGCCGCTTTTTTGGTCTGGGGTTTTCGGCTGTGTGCTGAGTGGGGTTTGTGGTCATCCCATTTGCATTGCCATTTGGGGAGTCGCTGACGTCCGGAACGGATTTCTTCGTGACGCGATTGTTCCAAGTGCTCTTGGGATCTGATCTGTCAAAGTTTGGAAACTCGTGATCCCGCAGTTCCCGCTGCCGAAGATCCTGCAACACATCCTCCACCGTGCAGGACAATCGCTGCTCGAAATCGTATAGCATTTTCGACTGAAACTTTTGGAGCTTATCCCGCACAAAGTTCAAATCAGGCAATCGGGCCTGAACCTCTTCTGGTTGTCTTTTGTTCTCATTAGCCATGACTGGAGCTGGGAATTAGCCCTTTGTTCGGGTTGTTAATCCTGGCCACTGACTATATATGTATTCTATATCCGCGTTAACACAGACAATAATTGCGACTGCCCCCGTCAACGCCACTTTGTACAATGTATGCGGCTCTGGCGTTGTTGGGTTGTTTTCAAATCTTCGGTGATAACGGCGTTTAGCAGACTGAGAACATAGGAGCACTCCAAGGGTGAACTTTGTCACTATTATAAGTAAAATTTAATTCTAATGGCGATCATCTATTTTTTTATTAATCCGGAAATAAATTGAATTCCAAAAATGTTTGTATAATAAAATTGTAAAAATATATTTTTTTATTTAAATTTTAAAATCTTACTGAATCATACCCCACTGTCCGTGCTCCAAGCTCTCCTAATAACTCTCGTTTTGGGGCCCGCTCTCGTTTGATCGCCCACGACTCTGGGGACCTTATGTTAAGTGCGCTACAATTGTAATTGAAATACATTTGGTTTAATATCTCGCGCTTTGAGCAAGACGATTAGCTGTCAACGGCATTTTAGTTAAGTCTATTCTACGCCTTTACGGCTGATAAGCGTCTGTCCATTGGCCTCGTGGTGGACACAGCTGTCGGAGGCGTTGGCGAGTGCACATGCACCCGATTTGTTTACATCACGCCGCTGACCCGATTGCATGTGCTCCGGGTGCACACTGGAACGAAAGACGACAAACCCGGAAAGCTTTGTATCCCCACTTCCTATTTGAATTTTTCGAAAAAGAACAAATATTCTTCTAAGTGGTGGTCATCGCTACTTCAAAGAGTGTTTAGACCGGTCCAATAAAAACCTATTGAAGTTCCAAAAGTTTACCATCAGATACCTTCACCTGTAATCCAACCTGTATGGAATTCATGGTTCGGTTAAGATCACCATTATATGGATGTTACGCTTTGATTCTCAAAAATAACAAAGTAATGACGGATATCAGCAGTTCCGAGTTACTCATTGCTTTACTTACTCACAAAGAAAGGTGTGGGTAAATTTTGAGTTCAAATTCTCAGCGAAGTGAATACCTCAGATCTCATAAATAATGTATGTACAATGTACATATGTGTTGTATATATACTGAGGGCTTAGCTACAAGATACTCAAACTATTATATTTTTGAAGAAATTGGCCTGAAAATAATTTTTATAATAAATAAAATAAGAGTTTCTACGTATGCGTAATATATTACGTATACGCAAACTTAGAAACCAATTTCAGCGCCTTGTATTTTGTGGGTTTTAGTTTTGAAGCCATCGACCTCCGATTAGTAATCCCCTAAGTCCAGTTGATAAAACAACAATGCTTTTCTTAATGTTCTTAAGTGCAAGCTGATAACACTGAGTTGCGTGGCTATATCCCTATCAAATTCCAGATAATCATTTGATATGAACTAATAAAACTATTCCGATTAGTCAAGGCATGTAATCCGCTGAGTACATTGTCTGAACTTTTTGTTATGGCACGTTTTATTTCGTATATTACTACTATTTATAAGTAAGCTCAAAAATATTTAACTTATTCCTTCTCTGGTTCAACTTTAACATAAATGTAAATATTGAAGTTAGGACTAAAATATTGTTGAAAGTAATACAATTTTTAATACAACATTTTTCAAAGCTCACATCTCGCAGATATTAAACGTCAAAAATGGGCTAAACAGGGAATTGCATGGGAGAGATTGTGCGTATGTATTCTGGTAAATATTTGGCATATTTAATTGCAAATATTTACGACAGTGGAAGTAGATGCAGAGGCGTACACACACACAGAATGGAATAAAAACAAATACAGGCGCATAAACACAGTGTTTTGATAACGAGAAATGAACCGAAATTAAAGCTCACGGCCATGAGTCCTGCGGTTCGCAGGATGCACGCATGCCAAACTGTGTGCAAGTGTATGGGTATACCTATGTTGGAAATAATATTAATACTGTGCAGACGCAATAACCAAAAATATTTATTATTTATGCGAAATAAACAGCAGTGGCAAGAAAAACTCAACACATACACTGACATACCCAAAATATGAAATTAATGCAAAAACGACAGGAGCAGCTAGAGCAGAGACAAAAAAAACACATCAGAAAATGGAGAGTGTAATATATATATGTGTATGTATATATGGAAATGGCAATAATAAAAGCTGCGGCACTGGCTTGGCACATAAAACACAGGGAGCGGCGAGATGTCGAAGCGTATTCATAAACATCCCGGCCGAAGGCGGCCATTATGGAGAAAACGAAACTGAGATCCTTGTGCCAGGATTGGAGACAAACGTACACATAAAAAGACATTTTTATTGCCTCGAAATAAGGAGGCAAGGCTCGGAGTCTGGGCAAACACAAAAAAGGGAGAAACAAAAAAGGCAACAAAAATAATATGCGACCGCATAAAAATCTATATAATTCATAAACCCGCATTTGAAATAGTGATGCGAACGAAGCTATTTTTCTTTTCTTTATATTTTAAGCCTAAAATTAAGTCTGAGCCACCGCTGAAAAGGAGTTAATGTATTTTTGGTAGTAATTTATAAGCAGATCTTAAAAAATAGTCTTAATTTCATAAAAGATCATTAAAAGATTTGTATTAAGTAACTTTTAAACCAACAGTGAACTATTCTCCCTTTTAAAATATTATATTGTGAGGAAACATTTTGCGTCTTGGATAGGTCTTTGCCATCACTGCCTCCAAAAGCCAGGGTTTGGGGAAAGATTGGAGGTCCCGGACCAGAGACCGGAGACCGGACACGGGCAAGCAAACACGTACGCCGCTCTGTGGCGGCCATATTGGGTCATAAAAAGCACTCACACACCCTCTCACACACACACACACACACACATGAAGGCCAACATAAAAGCCTGGCCACAAACCAACAGCGGAGCAACAACAGCAACAATAACGGCAAAAAAAGTGACAGCAGCAGCAGAAAACAAGTAACAACGGCTTGCAGGATATCCCGACTATAAGATACCCGATGATGACATGAAGCATAACAATAACTGGGCATTGAATAATTATCCAGGATGTTATGTTAAAACGTTGAAGCTTTTTTTATTCCACTAATAAATTGTAAAGTAGTTTCCTGAAAAATTGCAACTGAAAGGACTTTCTTCCTGATATTACACAAATTGGAAGTAAAACGATATACCCTTTAAAGCTATAAGTACCGGGTAGAAAAAATTTTATGATGGTGCCTGCGCAAAAGTTTTGTGAAGCAGAAACATATAAAAAATGTTGCATATTTTTGGGCATGTGGGAATAGGGGTCTGGGAGGCTGTCGGTGGGTTCAGAATTGTGGGTGGGTGGGTTTTTCACCTACCCACTGATGGTTCGCAGAAAAACGCAGAAAATCTTCCTCGCTGTCGTTTGAATTCGGCTGGTTAGAGGCCCTATGTGTTCTCTATTTTTATATATATACATATTGGTATGTATTGTACATATGTATGATCCTGTTTTGTCATTTCCGTTATTTGTCAATGTGTTGTTGGTTTATAGGCGTAGAGTTTTGTGGGCTCCTAAATTCAAACAAAAACCATATCACAATAGGAAACTTTGACCATGGCCTCAGATTGAATACACTTTTATTTGTAAATGGTTGGTTTTTATGAATCAAATTGTAAATTTCAATACCCACCCAAAATATACCCACGATGGAGTTGGTATTCGTAGCGCATGTAAGGAATTCAATAGAGAGAATCTGTTGTTCCCTTCATTCATCAGATAATAATGAAAATTACTTGTTTGGATCAACTAATCTCACACTTTTATTCTTCTAATCCTATCTGTTGGGGTCTGCTTGACTTTTGTGTAGAAACTTTATTATATAGATACCCAAATTTGTGGTGAAAATCACTTGATTGGATCAACTAATCTCAAGCTATTATTCTTTAAATACTATCTGCTGGGGTCTGCTAGACTTTTGTCTAACAAACCCCAACAAACACCAAAATTTGTTAATCTACATAGGCCATTTTTGGATTCTCGAGAAATATAATATCTGAGTTTCTGTTATCGTTTTAAAAAATATGGAATAATTTTCTTAAAGTTATGCTTAAAAATAATTGAAACTGATTTCTGACCAGTTTTATCTTAGGCCCATGATTCGCGTCGTAATTGTCCTCCCCTTTGGACTGAGGTAATCCTGCCATATGGACCCTTGCGATTTCCTGCCTCAGTTTGGCCGTCCAGCCACATTATTAGCGTCTTGCACATACCAGTTTTGGTGTTGGGGGCGTTGTTCGGGGAGGCGTGGTCGATGGCACACGTTTGAAAAATAAACTAAAGCTGCCGTGCCTGCCAAGCGAGCCAACTTTGTTTCCCGGTCTGTCTGCACAAAGGGCTCATAAAAATATGCTTGAAATGAGCCGAAAAAGGACGAGAAAGTGTGCTGTAGCGAAAAAGAAGGAACGCTTAGCAATATTTAATGTCGCCAACGATGTCAACAGGACAATTTAGTGGGAGATGGTCAAGGAGATGGTAAGAAAGTAACACGGAAAAAAATCAAATGATCATATTAGTTTTTAATATCAGACAAGTTATTAAGATAAACAAGGATAGTTCTTTTGGTACATATTAAATTTAAATACTTTTTCTGATCTTAACTGATTTCTGTATGATGAAGTGTGGATTTCATACTTTTTTGTCGTGTAAGAATGAACATGGCGACTCAGTTAGCTTTTGATTGTTTTGCAAACAAAGCGAAACACAGTCTCTGTGCCGCAATCATCCACCCACTATCGCACACACACATGTATATATTTTTTCACCCCACTCACACACACAGCCACCCACTCAATGCTTTTTTCGATTTCCCTTTTTTGCCCACTTAAACAAAACAAAGGGGAAGAAGCGAAAGAAAATAAAAACGAACGAAAAAATCGTTGGCAACTTTTTTTCGAGGGTGGATTTTCATTTTGTATGGTTCATGATTTCGAACTCTATTTGCTGGACCAATTCCCGCCTCCTCATGGGATGGTTGCTCTCGTAGATTTTTTTTTTTTTTTACCATTACATTATTTGGAAATTTATGCGGGGTGGCAACTTTTGTGACTCATTCCCTATCCCCTCATCGATTTTTTGCTGGGCAGGGATGGCGGAGGACGAAGCGAACGGGAGATTTTTTATGTAGATTGGTCCATTATGTGGAATTAGTTTTTGCATGGACGCTGATAGGAATGGCACAGTCGTAGAACGTTATTGGCTGTTCCATAGCCCTCATAAGTATGCAATGAAATGCAGGCTCTCAAATATATAGTCGAAAAAGGTTTTTTTTAATCCGCCTTAAACTACTTATCTAAGCTAAAAAATTTTCCATCTTATACATTGTTATTTGGGTCTAATATTCCATTATCTGAGGAAAAATTTTCCATAAAACGAAAAAAAGTTGATTGACCAAATCCGCAAACAAAACCGAGCATTGTAATTTTTATCAGTGCGAACAAATAGAAAAAGTAATTCTCCAAAATGTAAATATTTTTTTTATAGACAAACAATATTTATTTGCACGACTTTCCAAGAAAGAAACAATTCTTATGGAATTTCAATATTATTGGGGCTAACAAGAAGACAAAGAATAGTATGAAAAAGATGAAAAATATTTTTGTAAATATATGATAATAAAATGTACAGAAGATATAGTTTAGATCTAATACCGAAACGATCTGAACTATAGTTCTAATAATTTGATTGTTTTTTTTTTACAAGTAACGAGGCATCGCATAATAGCAAGGACTTGCATCCATACCATCTAACAGACATACATATACCTTTACGTACATATGCATGTATTTACGCGTGGGTGGCTTCCGAAAGAACTGGCTTTTTTTGGGTGGTTGGTTTTTGCTGGCGAATGTTTCTGGCAGAAAAAGAAAGAAATTCACATAAAAATATACGAGTCCTCATTATGATAATACGAAAATAAATGACAGTGGCGTTTAGACACTAGCCGTTAGAATGGTATAACGGTGAGCCCAGGGGAGTACCAACGGCAAGAAGGATATCAGGATGGGAGAAACGTGGCAGGCCAAGTGTCAAGTATTAAGGCGGGCTGTTTTTCACAAAAGCGTGGCTATGTTTGCCGTTTATTGGCTAAGTTTTTGAATAATACTGAATAATAATACAGAATAATGAATAATACCTTATCCAGCAACTTAAACATAATATGAACTTTAAATATAGGGAACAATATCGCCCATCAATCTCTTTTCGAATCTTTCATTTCAACGCTTTCATTAGAAAATAAAATATTCCACTTTATCCTTTTCCCAGAGTTGGCCCAAGGCCTTTGTTTTTGGCATCAACACCTTGGGCCAAAGAGAGCCGGAATCGTCCTGATGGCCGACAAATCCTAGAAAAAGAATTACTAATTCCGAGGACTAAAAGCCTCCAGTTGAACGTTGACTGTGCGACTAATAGACTCGCATATTTATCGTAGCAAGTTCAATTTTTTATTCGCATTTGCGCCGTATGTTTCCGGCTTAGTTATCCTGGCCATTACCAGAATTTGATGCGTGTGTGTAGGTGGCTGTGTGGGTGGGCCATTAGCTAATTCTTTGGGCCATACAATAATAAGCTTTGAGTCGGTTATAAATTAAAGAGAGTTGCGCAGCTGCCGTCAGGACTCAAAAATCGAGGCAAAAATACGTTACATTTTTGGGTCAGTCGGGTGAGAAACTCAGGGGTCAACAATTAAATGACATTTGCAATAAAAGATTCTCGATTTCAATAGGCGCAATGAAAAATTATTTAAATGCTGAAATTTTATTTTCGCATATCAAGACGGAAAAAGGTCAAATAGGGTCCGGGTGCCGAGTTCCGGGCTAGGGTCAACCAATGGTCAATTAAAATCACTCCAAAACCCAGCTGACCCCAACCCCTACCCACCCAAAAACCATTTCTCAAACATGCAAAACAAAGAGGCGAAAATTTTTGATCTGCAAAAATCCTTTTTTGTTTTTGGATCGACTGTTACAGTTTTCAGTTTCCAATGCCGGGCCATAAATTTGACCCTAGCCACCCCTATGTGTGTGACTCTCCTTGAGGCGTCTTAGCCGTGACCCCGAATTCATGCAATTTCCCCGACACATTCACATTATTCGCATTAATTTTAACCTCTGCCTGACGCTGACAAGGGGTCAGGGCATTGGCGCGCGCGTTCTCAATTTTATTTTATTTTGTTTTGTTTCATTTCGACCAGCTTTCCATCTCCATCTCCTACTCCTCTTCTGGCCAATGGCTACTGACCACTGGCCAACCCCCGATCGGCATCTGTGCCACCGCAGGGGTCACGAAAGTGTGAAAATGTGTAACTGCTGCGTGGACTGATTAGATGACCGAGTCCTGTGCGTCCAAGGATCACCGGGGTGGGTGCTGATGTTCTTCCATTTGGCGCTTCTTTTCAATGCCAATTGCCTAAGCTCTGGATTTTGTTTTATTCGTTTCCACGTTTTTCGAAGGACAATGGACAATGGTCTTACATTTGTATGGATTCACTTCGATGGCGACTTAGTGGCCATAATATCCAGCGAATTACGAGCGTAATCGCGCCAAATAAAATATATGAACAGGATCCTTGCAGGATTTAGAATGGAATAAATCCTATAGATACTCTGAAAATTCTGTTTCATTTGAGAGATCCAGTTGCATTTTGCAGCCGTAAATAATTTATTTTAAATAAAAACTCTAGACTCAACCCTTTGCTTCTACAAACCTTTGTAGGTGACATAAAAACATAAACCCATCCAGAATCCAGATACCAATACCATCCAGAACTTAACCCTTTCGGCTAATTACAAGTACACCCGTTCCGAGAAGACTTTCCCTCATAAAAAGTGCTTGGAGTTTCGTTCTAACCCTTTCCTCACACAGCCAACCATTTTTTCCGTCCGCAAAAGGGTTGAGGAAGTACACGGTAAGGACACACATAGACATTGGTCATGCAAATGTGAACAAAGGACACCATAAAAAAGACACAACCGAGGCGTCATAAAGAACACAAAGGCGAAGACATTAGCTGGAAACAAAAAGAAGAGAAAACGCAGAGCGAACAAATTGCGGGACGATTCGAAGGAACTACCAAGGACACTCTCAGGATGCACTTTTTTCTTAATGGTGAAAGGGTTAAGGTGCACCCACACAAAAAAAAATCACTAAAAACCGAAGAAATCTACCTGCCCAACTTCCAACTGGCGGATGCCATAAAAAACAAAAAATATTTTATGGTCGAAATTATTGAAAAAAAAGGACGGTTGTCCTTTACGCGGAAGTGCGTTTTTTGTGGGCCGTTTTTTAAGTTTGGGCCAAAAGTTCGGGCACAATTGTAAGTAGAGCGGAATGAGACAGACCCGGCCTAATGACCATTAGAGATCTGGTATAGTTCGGACGGAATATCGTGTCCTGGGTGGGTGGACTGAAAAGAAGTTTCTGGCGATTTTCCAGCTACTTTCATTGTTAAGACCTAATATTTTTGGTCTTACCTGACCAGAAACAAACCGAAACCAAGACGAAACGCTGGCCGGGATGCAAAGTGAGTCGCCCTCATAAAATACCGTGGCGTGTTGGCAGAAAATCCATCCATCGATTGTCTTCCATGTCCTGCCGTTGTCCTTCACGCTTTTGTTTACCGCGCAGCTAATTTTACTGTGGAACTATTAGGCAAAACAATGAAAATTAGAGCAACTATTTGCCCAGTCTCTGTCCCTGCTCTAGTTTCCTTTTTTAATCCTTCAGTTGAGTTCATTTCGGGCTAAAAAAGGATTTTTCGGTTGCTTGTTCGTCCTTTTGCCATAACATTTCAGGCTAAAAATATTTCCCGGTTTCTGTTGCTTTCTGTCTTCCGTGTCCTCGCAGGATTGTGGGCGGAACGAGACCCTTTGCACTTTTGATTTATGCAAAAAGGGACATTTGCGTGTCAGGCGAGTCGCGGGTCTTAAGCCAGTGTTTTTAGTTGTTGTTTATATTTATGGAAATCTTTTAAAATCATATTTTTTAGTCTATATTTTCTTAGTTTCTATAAAAATGTATTTTATATTATAGAACATTAAATATATGACCTTTTTTTAGCTAGATTTTTAAAGAAACTATTGTTTTAAAAACCTCTAAATTGGCAACTAAAAACTGAAGTAAAATGGTTAACCATTATCACAGTGTAATCCGCTTAAAAACTCAAGATGATGAACAAATCAAAACACAAAAAAGATGCCCTAATGAGGTTGCCCTAAGGACCTCTTAAGGAAGAACTCGGTCAACCTCAAAATCCTGTCTGAATCAATGAGCATTGAAGGGAGATATTTGCATATGGGAGATGAGATTCAAAAGACACCAAAATACAGATGTTGCCAGCCTCCCTCCCCAGGAGAAAGAAACGATTTTAAGGATATTATGGCAAGGCGGCTGGGTCAAAGATCATTCTGCATTTGCATATACAGAAGGGTCCTTAATGATCCTTAGCGATCCTTGAGCATGTTTGTGTTTGCACCTATCTCGATCATAGGCATTCCCAATTAAGAGGTCAAGCGTGGCGGCAGTAGGTCACAGTTGGCCAAGACCTTGGCCTACGTAATACCTTCGGCATCAACTTTACATAACTTTCCGTAAATATTCGACCGTAAGGCGTGGATTGCAGCACGCGGATCAGTGCTCCACGCCCGCTCGCCAGCTCAAGGAGCGCTAATCGGCTGATCAGTGCTCGGTAATCGCCCGGGACTAACTGGATCCTCCGGATCAACGCCGTTGATCCCCGATGATCCTGCGTACTGCGTAATGTTGGATTATGCCAAAATTTAAATCGCTTTTAAATCTGCTCTAGTTTGAGTCGCCTCGCGAGTCGCTTACTTCTTCGGATTCGCGGATTAATGGACGAGGCGAGGCCGATCAGGTAGCGTCCGCCGTTTAATCCTTTCTTCGGCGGCATCCTAATCCACAACTAAGTCCGGTTGCAGTTTCTAATCCGGTTGACTCGTCATTGACAGGCCAGTCTCTCGGGTTACCTGCAGCTTCCTCTTCATGTCCTGCGAAAGTGTATCTGTATCTGTATCTGTAAATGTTCATATCTGTGTTCGCGGCAAAGTTGTGTCATTTGCATATCGACGTGGCTTTGTTTGCATTTTGGGCAGTCGTTGGTTTTGTAAATATTGCCTTTAAATTTTCCCTTTTCCGTCACCGCCTCTCGCAGGACACAATAGATGCAAACATTCTAATTATAACGAAATACGTAATATGGCTGTTTATCTTAAAGATTCCATATTAATTGGGTTTTCGATGCAAATTATGTCGGAGAAAGAAATAACATATATGTATGTTACATTTATAACAAAATTAGAATAAGAAAATCCTCTTTACGGATAACCCGAACTTAAAATGCTAATAATATTCGGTCTAGCTTAAACAGACTTGCTTAGATCTTTATGATTAGAGTTTTTAACTAAAACCTATTTTAAAGAAAGTTAAAGTATACATATATTCCCTATTAATAAAGAACTTATTAAAAAAAATGTTTTATAAAAATGACCCTCAAGGATAACCCGAACTTGAAATACTTATTCTTTCAGAACTTCCAACTTATTAAGTTTTGGCATCACTCTTTCGGAGTAAGCCAAATCTGTTAAAGCAACAGGAAATCTCCCCGGTCAAATCAGTTGGCCCGAATTACAGACAACTAACTTGCTAATGTGTCTGGGCTTAAAGTTCCAGCACAGGAGCCCGAAAAACAATTGGCGAAGGCGAGCGCCTCTCGTCTCCCCACCCAGGAAGCCCCTCTCTCTGTTGGCCAAAAAATCAATAATCTATAATGAAGCGAAGCTCCCAAAAACACTGCCAAAGAGCAGCTGCAATCCGCAAAATGCAGCGCCAGAATCAGAAAATGCAGCGCGTGGACCAAAACCCAAAGGATGAAAACTAGACGACAACTTGCCGGAGAGCGAGTGAGAGCGCGTGAGGGTGAGTGAGCCGTATGGGGGATGCCGTTCTTTGGGGGTTGGGGCATCGCTCATCGCTCAACTCACTCGCAATGAGCTCATTTACACCATCATCCGTTTTGAGTGAGTTTCGTTTCTTTTAGATGCGATGCTCTCCGCTTCTCCTGTAACAACTGAGCGCTCTCTGAGGGTCTCAGCTCTCGGGTCTCGGGTCTGTGCTGTGTTTTGCTGCATTTTTGACATTTGTTTCCTCGTTCCAAATGAGATTTGTGATTTGAGTAGGAATTTGAGTGCTTGAGTGCACTATCCGGAGTTGATTTTGTCTATGACTAGCGCCAGTTGAGCAGAGGGTACCGTCAGTCGTGCTCTGAGATTCGAAAAAGGCGAACGTCGCCCCAGACAAGGAGCATCCACAAGCCAAATCACACCAAAGGACGAGTGCGATAACGAAACTGCTACCAAAATAAGTCTTGCCAAAAGTTAAGAAAGCAAAACAACTGTGAACGTGCTTAAGACCAAAAACAAAAAAGAAAAACTAAAATCTGAGACTGAGTTTTTGGGATTATTTTTTACTTTACCAAAGACTATTTTCCGCACATGCGCGAATTCCGCGCAAAAAAAGGCAAGCTAAAAAGAAGAGGGCCAAAAAATAGACAAAAACGACAGGCAAGGAGCATTTGAGCTCCCCATTTCACCTCGCCCCCCCTGGCACGCACTGTTATCGCAGCCTCTGTGTGCGTGTTGATTTAACGGTGCCGCGGTCAAGTGTACAAAAAGAGAGTGAGAGAATCCGCGACTGAGAGCGCAGTGCTCCCCAGTTCCCCAGTTCCCCAGTTCCCGTTTCTGGATCCACTTCTGGAAAATTAGTTCGGAGGACACCAAGGTATGTAAATAATATAATCTCCATCACAAAAATTTCTATCAGGGCCTTAGCCATAAGCCATAAGCAGACAACGGCACAGGTTAGCCTTTAATAAATCTTAAAAAACCCATACAGGTAGAAATGTTCGAAAGCTTCGCTAGCTTTCCTCCCACCGATAAACAAATAAACAAAATGTAGGATCTATTTGCGGGGCAAATTTTAAAATGTTGGGGTATGCATGAATATAGACTTGATTTTGGAAAATATTACAAAAACATTTTCATAACTTAACTAAAAATTATTAAGTTAATAACTGATATCACTGCCCAGGAAGAAAAAAAGTATATTTTCGAATACTTTCAGGGATAAATCACTTGCTAAAAATGCCTCGGCAAAAATTCTAAAACAATATTTTAAAATCTGTCTGGCTTTCGGCCGATCATCTTTGGGTGAACTTGTTTTTTGCCCGCTCTGTCTGTTTTTGCATTCTGCCCAGAATTGCATTGCTTGGCCCCCAACTCCCACAGGCCCCCATCCCAGCCTGACAGCTAATTTTATTTGTTTACATGTCGACTTTCATGTTATTTTTTCTTCATACCTCCTGGCCGACCATTTTTACCATTTCTATTCGCCATTCGCCTTTCCGCCCCATCTTCCCCAAAATGCATTTCCCCCCCCCCCATTCTGGCTATTTTGCTTTTTTTTAATAATTTAAATTTAGACATCGAACTATAATTCAAAGTCAACGTTTGCAATTTTTTAATCGCAAGTCGCAAATCGCTTATCCCTTGCCAAAAATATAATTTCAAATGCAAATAGTATGATTTTCGAGATGTTTTTTTAGGATCTCATCACAAGACAGTCATCTCATAGACGGGCCGAAATGATTGTCACTCGGATGGGGGGACGACAGCCTTAATGTTTTCTGACAAAAAGAACTGATGAGGCTTTGTTAGGCGCATAAAAATAAAAATCTCTATATTATATGGCATTTATTTATAAACCCAAATGACATTGAATGAGTTCGACTGCAGTTGCAGTTGCAGATGCATTTTTTTGCCAGCCAGGGAGATTTCCAAAAAGTAAAAGGACACGACCCAAAGGACACAACAAGTTGTTCCACCCAAATGAGCCACAAACTCAAGACCTCAACTGCCACTTTCCTTGGCATATCCTTCTCTTGGCTCACTCTTTTTTTGTTAGACATTTTTCAGAAAAACATTTTTTTGTGGCGCATTTTCTGCGTTCGTGAATTTTTCCATTTTTGCAATTTTCATTATATTTTTACGTGGGGGTGGGGGTGGCAGGGAGGTTGGTTGGTGGCAAAACGACTAGCACATGTTTAGTTTACTTTTGCAGTTTCGGTTGCCTGGCTTCTGCCTCAATGCACTAGCTGGGCCTCCTTTCGCCAGTCGCGCGTCCCCCTTACAGTGCCCCATAGTTGCGTTGTAGCCGGCGTAATATTAATTTTACACTTGGCCTTTAGTTTGGCTTTGTTGTTCTTGTTATTCTTGCTGTTGTTGTTGGGTGTAGCGCACAAAAAAGCGTACACGATATGCAAAAATTCTCTTTGTTGCACTCTCACACTCGAGACCAATTAATTTTGGCTTTCCTTTAAAAATATCCACAAAAGAAAAACTAAATAAATATGCTAAGCTTAAGTATATTTTCTATTTCCTGTACCATCAATTAAGCCTTTCTACGGAGAACCAACCACCCTATACATTTTGCGTTTTTAATAATATTTACTTAGAAGCACAAACAATTGGCCAAAAATGCATCGAAAAATTGCAAAAAAAAAGAAATGTAAAGGGGCGAGTTATTTGTGGAACTGCGCAAATCAAGATGAAATGGCTTTGGAACGTAATATTCTGCAAAATAAAGCATTTTTTATGGTTTGCTGAAAATATATATGAATTTTCTAACCATAAATAGTGCAGTTTTTATAAAAAAAGATGCAATATTAAGGCCTAAAACTTGGCATACTTGTATGCCATTTAAACCCGGCAGCTGTGTTTCTCTCCTCTGATCCGTTAATTTAGTTAAATCCTTTTTGCTTTTTATTAGCAAATGGGTGAGTAGGCCTGCTCCGCCTACTTTCGCAGATATTCCAGTGGGTTGGAATATCGCTGGTAAGCGATCAACTTAATCCACATAGAAAACCGAGGGAAATTCGGAGTCGCAGCCGCTAAGCTGGCTAGCGCTAAGCTCCCGGATCATCCAAATCCAAGTGAGCGTACTTTTTTGTGTTTCGCACCAATTTCGTCTTTAATCCAGAATGGATCAAGCACGCAATCCTCTAGCCGTGATCCGCTATCCGCGACCTGTACCTGACTTTCCGTCACCTTTTTCCCGGTCGCGCGGCATTTGATCCTTGGGCGCGTGCGCCCGTCTACCTGACCCGTATATAAGCCAATGCCGGCAGAAACTCCTCAGTCAGTTACGAGTTTGCCATCCCAGCGACAACACATCCTCACGCACTTTCAACATTTTGAAAAAACTCCGCGTATTTGGAATATATTTTGAAATCACACACACTCACACACATCATCATCATCACACATACAACGGCCAGTGAACGGTACGTGGAATCCAAAGGATATTATTGCCTCCCCTGTCCCAGTTCTCCATTTTGTTCTGAAAGTCACTCAAACAGCCAGGGGGGTGTCCCACCATGGCGAATTTTTAAGGGTGGCTGCCGTAAAAATAACAAAAAAAAAGAGGAAAAAATAAAATGAAAAACAGAGGGGAAAAAAGAAGAAAAAAAGAGAAAAGAAGCAAAAAAAACTCAGACGCAGGCGCAATAACTAACCACCCCTTTCTCCCTCTCTCCACTCTCCCACAGCCGTCAAGAGCCGCCAAGATGCAGAACTGGGAGACGACATCCACGGCCAACTACGAGCAGCACAACGCCTGGTACAGCAGCATGTTTGCCGCCAACATCAAGCAGGAGCCGGGCCACCACTTGGAGGGCAACAGTCTGGCCAGCAGCCCCCGCCAGTCGCCCATACCCTCGCCGATGAACCCCGGCAACCAGCTGGAACAGTTCCTCAAGCAGCAACATCACCAGCAACAGCAGCAGCCCATGGATACCTTGTGCGCCATGACACCGTCTCCTAGCCAGAACGATCAGAACAGCCTGCAGCACTTCGATGCCACACTCCAGCAGCAACTGCTGCAGCAACAGCAGTACCAGCAGCACTTCCAGGCGGCCCAGCAGCAGCACCACCATCACCACCACCTGATGGGTGGCTTCAATCCGCTGACGCCGCCCGGTCTGCCCAATCCCATGCAGCACTTTTACGGCGGCAGCCTGCGGCCCAGTCCCCAGCCCACACCGACAGCACCGTCCGCTGCCTCGGTAACCTCCACCACCAGCGAGAAACTGCAGGCCCTCACCCCACCCATGGACGTGACACCGCCAAAGTCGCCCGCCAAGTCCAGCCAGTCGAACATGGAGCCCGAGAAGGAGCAGGACCAGATGTCCAACTCCAGCGAGGACATGAAGTACATGGCCGAGTCGGAGGACGACGACACCAACATCCGCATGCCCATCTACAACTCGCACGGCAAGATGAAGAACTACAAGTGCAAGACGTGCGGCGTTGTGGCCATCACCAAGGTGGACTTCTGGGCACATACGCGCACCCACATGAAGCCCGACAAGATCCTGCAGTGCTCCAAGTGCCCCTTCGTCACCGAGTTCAAGCACCACCTGGAGTACCACATCCGCAAGCACAAGAACCAAAAGCCCTTCCAGTGCGACAAATGCAGCTACACCTGCGTGAACAAGTCCATGCTCAACTCGCACCGCAAGTCCCACAGCTCGGTGTACCAGTACCGGTGCGCCGACTGCGATTACGCCACCAAGTACTGCCACAGCTTCAAGCTGCATCTGCGGAAGTACGGCCACAAGCCCGGCATGGTGCTGGACGAGGACGGAACCCCGAATCCCTCACTGGTTATCGATGTCTACGGCACTCGACGTGGCCCTAAGAGCAAGTCCGGAGGAGCAACAAGCAGTGGGTCGGGAAGCAGTAGCCGCAAGCCCAATGTGGCAGCCGTCGCTCCTCAGCAACAGCAGCCCCAGCCGCAGCCTCAGGCAGCAGTGCCAGCTCCCCCCACCTCCCAGTTGAGCGCCGCCCTCCAGGGATTCCCTCTGTCCCAGGCCAGTGCTGCTCCGGCTCTTTCCTCGCCAGTGCCGCCCATGGTGGCTTCACCCAGCAAGAGTGTTGCCAGCGGGGATCAGAGCCTGCCCAGCCCGGCGAACCTGCTACCTCCGCTCGCCACCTTGCTGCAGCAGAACCGCAACATGGCCTTCTTCCCGTACTGGAACCTCAACTTGCAGATGCTGGCCGCCCAGCAACAGGCCGCCGTTCTCGCCCAGCTGTCGCCCAGGATGCGGGAGCAGCTCCAACAACAGCAGCAGCCCACCAGCGACAACGAGGAGGAGGAACAGGACGACGAGTACGAGCGCAAGTCGGTGGACTCCGCCATGGATCTCTCTCAGGGCACACCTGTTAAGGAGGAGGAGAGCCAGCAGACTCTGGCCATGAATCTGAAACTGCAGGAGGAGGACACGCCTTTGATTAGCAACTCGACCGCCTCGCGGCGCAAGGGCCGTGTCCTGAAGCTGGACACTCTGCTGCAAATGAAATCAGCGGCTCTGACATCCCCCGAGCAGCTGAAGGTGCCCTCAAGCAGCATGCCCACTGCCTCCTCACCCATTGCCGGACACAAGCAGCTGCCGGAGGAGCACTGCTCGGGCACCAGCTCGGCCGACGAGTCCATGGAAACGTCCCATGTGCCGCAGGCCAACACCAGTGCTAGCTCGACTGCCTCCAGCTCGGGCAACAGCTCCAACGCCAGCAGCAGCCACAGCGGTAGCGGCAGCGGCAGCGGCAGCAACATCAACGGCAGCAACGGTAGCAACAGCAATGCCAGTAGCAACGGCAACGTCAGTTCAGTGGCCCCGGCATCGGGAACACCGGCGGCGGCGGGAGCCATCTACGAGTGCAAGTACTGTGATATCTTCTTCAAGGACGCCGTGCTGTACACCATCCATATGGGCTACCACAGTTGCGACGACGTCTTCAAGTGCAACATGTGCGGCGAAAAGTGCGACGGTCCGGTCGGACTCTTCGTTCACATGGCGCGCAATGCCCACTCCTAAGCCGAACCAGCCGACCTTGTTATTATTTATCTACACACTATTATACCTTTGATATCGTTGTCCAGAATTGTAAATACTCGTAGTTTAAGTTTTCGAAATTATTTTGTTGTCAAGAATTGTAAATAAGCAAAACACTAAGTCGCTAGCAAGCCAATCTAATCCTAGTTCTAAGTTTTAATATCTATCCTAACTGTATCGAACTGTATGCACTTTCTATCTATCCAACTGGCTATCGTATTTTTGAATTCGACTAAAAACCGTGAAGTAGGTTTAAAAAATGATCATCAATTATCATCAGTCTAATCTTAAGTTAATATTATTTGTAAGCCAAAACCAAACAAAACCAACAGTCCAAAGTCAAATTAATAAAATATAGTTTATAATACATGAATGAGTATATTTTTAGTCATATTTTCCCCATATAAGCATAAACTGATATTCCTCCCCAGTATTCTGTTAGTCCAACCAGGCCAAAACGCAAATCGAATCGATCGAAATCAAATAAAAACTATACACAAATTACACAAGATCACTTTTTTACTTTATTTTCGGCACAAATCTTTGGCAAAAATGACAATATTTTCGATGCAAATGAAACAGACGAAAGAAGAAGTACAAATTTATATACTTTTCTTATATAAGACCACTGAATCTGAGCGAATGGATCAAAATTAACAAATATTTAGCTATTAGAATCGAAAAACAATTCCGAGGTCTCGATACGTGTCCGGTTGAATCCTGGCCACCTTTTTAAGTACAATTGTATAATTAGCATAAGAGTTGTATAATTACCATTATAAACGATCTGAACTAGTCGGTCTTTATTGGTTTTGAAACTGATTGCAATGGTTGGATATTATCTGAGAACTTTTTCAAGTTTAACTATGAAACCTGGCTTTATTTAATTTCCGACATATTCCAATTATGACTACAAGAGAAACGATTTTTTAGATAATTTTTTATATAATATATGAATGACATGTACTTTGCTATTAAAAATTAAAAATTTTAAAGCCAAAAATAAGTTTGATTTTTTATATAATTATGCCCAGAAGTATACCCAGACCCTACCATATGTCGGTGACTTGCCAAGCAAAGCCCATTGTTAGCACGCGATTTTTGGAAAATGATGTATCACCACCCGCACCAAGTAGTTCCTGAAAAAAACTGCTCCATCATGTGCTAAATATCCTAGATATATCCATTATTTAAAGGTGAAAAGAACGAGAACAAGAAGGTTGTTGTGTGGTTGGAAACCAAACAAATTAGACCTTTCCCTAGGATCTCCCTAGGATTTCCCTTCCCGCTTTAAATTTTTTGATGGATTATTGACATTTTGCATTGAAACGCACATTTTCCACATTGCGTCAGGGGGGATTGAATAATAATAATAATAAGAATCCCATGAGCACACGTTGAAGAAGTCGCAGAGGTGTGGGGCAACGCCTTCCACTCAAGATGACGCAGCACGGGGCCTCCCCGATACGGAGGCGACTCGGCAATGATCTTGGGGTTGTTGCGCATGCGCCGAGCACACTTCACCCGAAATGAGTGGAAACGAAACTCCATTTTATGAAAATGCTACTGGCGCCGCATTTAATTGATGAAGCAATTTTTAATCTATGCATTTCCCCCCTCAAGTATTAATCGTTTAAATGGCCTTTTTCCCATTTAAATTTCTCATTAATTAATATTTATGGGCGAATAAATTCCGTTGCGAGCCGAGGGTGGCCAAAGATGATGGTTTAAAATCCTCTGCTTCCACAGATCTTATCACAAATAAGATTTTGCATATCCCTTTAGATATTAAAGCCTGAGCATATTTGGAGATCCTGGTGATTTCAGCAAAGTTAAGTTGCCGATTTGGCCATTGTTTCGGATATATCCTTGGCTTGTGGCTGCCGCAGGCGAAAGATGTTTATCATTTGAAAGGAAGATGAATCCGGTATTGCCAAAGGTCGTAACCCCATTGTCCTGACCCGAGGAAACGATCCCTAGTTTTTGGTTTCTTATCTCAGCTTGTGGCTTTGTTGCATTTTTTGTTCGTCCTGCAGCGGCTTATTGTTTGCGGAGTGGACAAAAAAAAACCTATGGACAAAAAATCTTGGCCACTTTGTCTTCTGGGAGTTCTTCAAATAGTTCAATTGCCCGTCTGCTGACCATTTGAGACGAGTATTTTGGGTCACTTAGGGTTGTTATTTTCAGGTTTTTTTCTACTAAAAATGCAGCTGTTTTTGCCATCATCCTTGTAGAGATTCTCCTAGCTGATGACTCCCCCAACTTTGAAACAATATTGAGAAGCGTGCTCAGCACGTGTATCGATCAAATGAAAAATAAAATTTCAAAATATATATTATGATATTGCTTATGATTTTTATACGTGTATTAACGAAAGGGAAACAATCTCCCATTGAGCTAAGCTATTCCATAAATACAGTATTTATGTAAAGCCACCACCTTCCACACCGCCATTTTGGGATGGGGAGCTGGATTAGTTCAGGTTACGGATTTAGTTTGGGAATAGAGGGAAGGTAGCCATTTTTAGCTGTCCGACACTAAAAATATCAGCAAACAAAAATAGCAAACACAGTTTAGTGGAAAGGGGTTACACGGTTTTTCACTCACTTTTACCAAAAATATTACTCCGGGGGTTTCTGGCAGCCCGTTGTGGGTGTTTAGATGATTGAAGCACTCCTGGGGGTGCAGTATTCGATGATTAGCAAACCATCCCCTAGACCAACTAATAAGACCCCTCATCAAACAGCCGCCTTCGATGAGCTGTTGATTGCATCAGGAAAAGCCGGCGCCCACATCCCAGAGATCAACCAAAAAATACCCAAAACTCCTCGGATCCTTTTTTCCACAACTTTACGCATTTTAATTATGAAAATTGCCAGAGCCAGATCAGACGGGATCGGCCACAGACCCGGATCAAAGGCTCACCCATCATCTGTGTGTGTGGGTTAATTATGAACGGCGATCCTTTCAAAGTCTTGACCATGACGTCATGTGCGAGCCGTCCGCCGGTTACCTTAAGGATTTGTTGAGCCTCCGATTATTTATTTCTGTAAACAGTTTTTCACTGGAATTTATCGTGGCCCGGAGAAGTTGTGGGAGACGAAAAGGGACGAAAACATAGAGGTCCTTTTCGATTCGTCCAACAGCTGACCAGAGTCTGAGCTGCGATATTGAGGTGGGTGTAGCGAATTCTTAAGTGGCCATTGCCAACGCTAACGAGGGGCTAAACCCGTCAACCAGAGGCCAGGATAATGGATAACTACAAGGGTTTATCGAGCAATATGTCTTACCAGTCGCGTGTCGTTCTTTTTAGTTTTTATTAAAAATACAAACATTCTTTTGATATTAAATCGCAGGTTTTCCAAGCATTTTCTTGTTTTAACTCTCAAGGTTGCTAGGTTAATATATCTTGAACCTAGAACCTTAATTACGATTTTAAAAACCCCGATTTTTATTACAGCCGGAAGTCGGGATTTTATGTGATAAATTATTATGATATGAATATTGTTGTAGATCTTAAATATCATTAGAAATAGTGTCTATAGTAATATAAAGTATTCTTTTTCAAAATATTTCGAAAATCTTGAAAAATTTGAGATGATAAATTTTTGAAGATGTTAATGCTTAATATGTTTTCAGCTTTTTTAAAAAATATTAAATGAAAATATTTAATAAATTTTTAAAGAACTCAAAATGGAGCCGCCACTCTAACGGTTCTATTAAGAAAAAAGATCTATTTAAAAACTGAGATCTAAACTCTTAAAGTTGTTAATTTTTAATTCCCCAAATGTCAACTTCATAAATTATTCAAACGAATATGATAATATGAATAATAGTCTATGCGATACACTCTATGCTCTTTAATCCCAAAATATCGAACAATAATATCAATTCAAAGGCACAACCAGGACTAATTTACTTAAATGCATTGATGAATATGCAGAATATAGAAAACGCATGCTACTTTGGGAAAATCTGTTAAATAATTTTGGAGATTTTAGTGGTGGGGTATCACTAACGGACCCAAAAAGACCAGTCTATGGGGAAACAACAAACAAAAAGCAAGGAAGCTAACGATAAAACTAACAGAAGTGGAAGGATGTTTACAGTTTGCCGAAAATAATGTCCACTCTACATGTAAATGGATAGAAAAAAAGAAATCTACTTGGAGAAGACTACCATCCGAATGGGATGGAAAAAACATCTGCCCCTGATGGTACTTTAGTTAACGAAAACAACAAAAGGTTAAAAATATATGCAAGTCCGGACCCAGGACTCGCCGCCATTCCCATTCCAATTCCCATTCCACAGCTAATGTCCAGCATCCGTTATGGAGAGACAGAGAATAGGAAGTTGACAACAGCGTGTGCCCCGATCTCTGGGTGGGAGAGCGAGCGGCTGTGAGCAGTGCGAGGGTTGCACAGATACGCGTGTCCTGCGAGTCCTCCGACGAGTCGATATTTGCACTAGAGTTGGCCCAGCCGCTGGATTCATCTGGTCAGTTGGCCGCAAACAATACAAATTTTGTAAGGGCCAGTCGATTGGATTCGAACTTGGACAGTTCCAGAACGGTTCCAGCAGCCTTTCCCTTTTGTTTGTCCACAACCACCTCCACCAGATGGCGGCAAGTCAATAAAGAAATCAAAGCAGCCTGGGAATAGAGTGTACTAGCGTTCCATGTTAAAAAGGGTAAGGGCTTGATAAAATATATCCATTTAAGAGATAACCCCATAAAATAATTGGAAGTTTTTCCCATTTCCCACCCCATCGATCGCTCACAACCAATCAAAAAATGGCACACAAAAAACAAGCAATTAAGCGATTCGTTTTTAGGAAATTTCACGCAAAAAATGCGATTACCACCAATAAAAATATCACACAAAAAACGCTCAACGAAAAAAACCAAACACATCGATTCCCAAACTACCCACTCGGGGTGATACGGGGTGGGAATGGGCAACCAAACTACCACCACCTCGTATAGGGGGTTGCAAAAAATAAACAGCAAAAAAGAAATAATATGGAAACAAAAATGAAAAAAGAATCCAGAGAACCATTTGGCAAATGGATTCAATGGATCGATATTCTTTTTAAGGGTGAGGCATGTGGGTGAGTTGGAAATGTGAATAAAAAACAGGTAAGGTAGGGATTTCGGTTTTGGTTTTTTGTAACAGATACTTTTTCTCAGCGACATGTGTTTGTTTTTTGAAAAGATTTTGAAGATTCGGAAATCGGCAAATCGACTTATTGGTCTTTTGTGAAAGGTTCGAAGTGCAATTGTCAGCTGGGTGGATAGAGGGACGCAGTGAAATGTGAGCAATTAGGGAACTTGGAAGATGATGTATGGGTATCAGGTAGTGGACGCAGGATCAAAACCGAGAAGCATGAGCAGTCGATACAGGTGTTAATCGATACTCCAAAAAAATCGCTTAGATACTTGATGGGCGGATATTGGTCTCGAATATCCGTTATTTGTCCACCAAAGAATCAAGTTCA
Source organism: Drosophila ananassae (assembly GCF_017639315.1). Lineage (NCBI taxonomy): Eukaryota > Metazoa > Arthropoda > Insecta > Diptera > Drosophilidae > Drosophila > Drosophila ananassae. Next base: position 11,012,493 of record NC_057927.1, on the reverse strand, counting down.
ATCCAACCCAAATCCGCCCTCCACCGCCTCCGAGGTGGCTTGTGTCATGGGCTGTGGGACACGACATCTGTCAATTGCATGATTCACTTTCATTTCCAGCTGCCAGATCCCAGATTTGCCCCTTTCCCCCCTCAGCTCTTTGTTATCATGCAGGTGCTCATCAGACATTCATCAATAAATTCGGTCTCAGTGACTGCTATTTGCCGAAAGTGAAGTGCATAAATTTCAGCTTCGATTTGCGAGCCTTACTTGCATTTTTCAGCTGGTCATTGTGGTTGACAAAAGGGTTGGAAGAAGGGAAACTAAAAATTTCCATGGATTTCTGCAGAAAATGCGAACAGTTTCTGCTTTTGCCCGAAACGAGGGAGTAACATCTGAATAAAGGTGCTACATTTCGATTATGAACCCCCTTGTTCAATTTTACACCCTTTTTTGTGGTGGGAAATGGTCCTAATTGATACAGTTTTCATCTCTTTTCACTACAGTTTTAAGGTCTGGCAAAGATAAATGAGAATTTATCCATGCTCTTTCCTCATTTCGAAGGGGACCCACAATAAAATTTAATAAAAAATGCGACAAATAATTTGTTTTCAGATTTTGATGCAGATTTGTGGAGAATCAATTAAGGTATTCCGCTCGAGAATCGGATGACTATTGGCAAAGATATGGACTTCGTAGGGAGCCATATTGTCCTTTCCATGCACTTTCCTCATTTCGAAGGGTCCCCCCACAAAATTAAACAAAAAATCTGAAAAATAATTTGATTTCAGATTTTGATGCAGATTTGTGGAGAATCAATCTACAAATTATTTAAGGTAATCCGCTTAAGAATCGGATGACTATTGGCAAAGATATGGCCTTCGTTGGGAGCCATATTGTCCTTTCCATGCACTTTCCTCATTTCGAAGGGTCCCCCCACAAAATTAAACAAAAAATCTGAAAAATAATTTGATTTCAGATTTTGATGCAGATTTGTGGAGAATCAATCTACAAATTATTTAAGGTAATCCGCTTAAGAATCGGATGACTATTGGCAAAGATATGGCCTTCGTTGGGAGCCGTAGTGTCCTTTCCATGCACTTCCCTCATTTCGAAGAGGACCCTGCACAAAATTTAACAAAAAATCTGAAAAATAATTTGTTTTCAGATTTTGATGCAGATTTGTGGAGAATGAATCTACAAATCGATTAAGGTATTCCGCTCAAGAATCGGATGACTATTGGCAAAGATATGGACTTCGTTGGGAGCCATAGTGTCCTTCCCATGCACTTTCCTCATTTCGAAGAGGACCCTCCTAAAAATTTAACAAAAAATCTGAAAAATAATTTGTTTTCAGATTTTGATGCAGATTTGTGGAGAATCAATCCACAAATCGATTAAGGTATTCCGCTTAAGAATCAGATGACTATTGGCAAAGATATGGCCTTCGTTGGGAGCCATATTGTCCTTCTCATGCACTTTCCTCATTTTAAAGGGTCCCCCCACAAAATTTTAGAAAAATTATAAAAAATAATTTGTTTTCAGATTTTGATGCAGATTTGTGGAGAAGGAATCTACAAATCGAATAAGGTATTCCGCTCAAGAATCGGATGACTATTAGCAAAGATATGGACTTCGTTGGGAGCCATAGTGTCCTTCCCATGCACTTTCCTCATTTCGAAGGGGACCCTCCACAAAATTTAACAAAAAATCTGAAAAATAATTTGTTTTCAGATTTTGATGCAGATTTGTGGAGAATTAATCGAAAAATTGTTTAAGGTATTCCGCTTAAGAATCGGATGACTATTGGCAAAGATATGGACTGAAAAATAATTTGTTTTCAGATTTTGATGCAGATTTGTGGAAAATCAATCTACAAATTGTTTAAGGTATTCCGCTTAAGAATCAGATGACTATTGGCGAAAATATGGCCTTCGCTGGGAGCCATATTGTCCTTCCATAAATGATTCAAAACTTTTTTAAGGAATTGTTTTCCAAAAATTTGTGATTTTCTAGACCTTTCCAATAGTTTTATTTGGTCGAATAAGTCCCAGACTATCGTGAACTTGTCCTCCATTTTGGAAAAAAAGAAAACTCACCCTTCATTATTTGGGACTCCATTTTCCCCTTTTCTGGCTCTATATGTACTATAAGCGTTTCTTAGTTTTATTTTTAAGAGTGCCACGCGCCCTTCCCCTTTCACCCTCCCAAAAGGCAACCACTTCGGGCCTCATCTCCAATTTACAGCACGTAATAAAAACAAAATGAAATTATGAAGGGGTCTGCTTGAAAGGCATTAGAAGTGTCTTTAGTTATTTTGGGAAAGACGCGCTCCAGCCCCCCTTCGGCGGGGCCAATCATCGCCGAGGGATTAGAGGATCTAGGCGTGTGTGGCACCGCAAGATCTTTGTCATTGAACTTGAAAAAGAGCCGTAGTTGGGAAACGTGCCCCAACAAATGTTGCCGCTACCCTTTCAACACATTTGGGCAATCTGACATGGAAACCCCTTATGTGTGTTCATAAATAAAACACATTGAGTGCTGCACCCGAATCCGAAAAGAAACCCTTTTCTTTTGTATCTTTATCTCACGCCTGTTGCATCATCATCATGGAGTGATACCCTCGTCATCCGTCGAGTACCAGCTCTCAAATTAACCACCAATAAAAAGGCAACACTTCATAAAAAAGAACAACTTCCGTTTGTCTTTATTTAACATCCTGATCCTGCTCCCTTTCTCTGATCCATTGTTCCTCGCCTGTTGCGCTCCCGAATATTTTTTAGGTAATGCTGTAATCGAGAGGTCTTTTAGGTAAACACCCTTAATTTGATTTTTAGCGCCACTTAACAAGAGGCACTTTTTTTTATACACACGCTTCTCATGTGATATGCATATGGGGTGAGTTTTTTTTACAGGGGAGGGTAAAAAATACCCTCACTACAAAAAGTTGTCAGCCTAATTGGGGTATCGAATACTCGGAATAGAGCCATTATTATGTAATTGAGCGATGTAAAAAATTATCGGGTGAGATCGAAATAGGGGGACCAAATGGGCGTGGCTTGGTTTTTTTTGTGGTTTATTTTTTGCAGAGCGATATAGTGGTTGGAGTGTCTTTTATGATGGGATTATGTATCCATAACGAACGATAGTTTGAGTAAAATTAGTTTAAAAAATTTGTAGCACACTTCCAGATGCTGGATTTAGTGTAATTTAATTTAAATTTTCATCACATATTTATATTCATTCACTTATACTTCCGATAAGACTCGAAATATTGAATAGTTGGATTATTTATTATAAATTGGCTTCCATTCGATATGTTTTTTCTTGAATATATTCGTAGTTTCTAGTTCCAATACCCTTAAAATATATGCACAATGGAAATTGCATTTATTTTCTCGCCATCATCTGCTGCCAGCGGATCCTTTGTCCGCATAATAAATTCATCACATAAAATGCTGATCCTGGCTCCGATTGATCCTACGCATTCCGAATACAAAATAGCCCAACAATTGAAACGCAACAGGGCGGACGCAAATGCAGAAAATTCAAATGTCATTCAAATAACGGCTGTCAAGACAATGACCAAGCACGAGGTCAGGATTCGAGTCCTGCGAACTGTATAAGCATATGCAGGAGAAAGTAGAAAGGGAAATCAAGCTGAAAGGTGGATGAGCTGGAGTAGCAGAGTAACGCCTGCGTCTCATTTTGAGAATTCAGAAAATAAATAGAATCTTTCACTGCAAAAAACTTGTAATTAAGAGAATGATATATTTTTTGGAAATAACAATTTCTTCCGACTACCAGTATCCCTAAATTTTTTTCACTGTACTATTTGAATGCGATAGGTCGGCAATATCCTGACACAGGATACATGTGCGTATATTGTTATTATTTTCGAGTTCCATCCGGTTTGGCCTCAGCTGACTGACAGCCAGCGGACGACGGCTACAAAAACATTCAGCATTCAGCCTCCTTTCAAAGGCGTCGACGATAAGGACGAAGTCGAACTACCGGCTGAGGACACGACTTCCTCTCCGCCAGCTAACCACAACAGATGACTATGGTCCTTTAGTCATGTTTCTGCGCCGATAAGCGTGACATTTTCATATTGTCGGCGATCTCAATCGGATTTTTTGATCTAAATCATGATTTCCCAGTCAGCCATGCCGTCCATTCATCTATTCTCTTCGTCCTGGCCGAGCCTGAGGCCAATCACACGCTGACGGGATTAGTTCATGACAAGTTTTTTATCTGGGCTAATTGGACCGATCCACTCTTTGTCCTGCCAGCAGACAGCCATGAAATCACAAGCCGATCTTCGGATGGGACAATCCGAAGAAAATAAGTCGCAAGTCCTTCCAGATTCTTTATTTTCCTCTTGTTGGCGTGCAATTGCCTTGAAATTTAAACTGACATTTATCCTAACGACGCCAGTTCTTAAACTTAAATATTCACTATAGTTTTAATAAAAACTACGTTTTATATGAAAAATTTAAAAAAAAGTACTTATAAAGTACAAATTCAAATGGTAACACGAAAATCCTTGATAATTTGAGTTATAGGATCTGTTAGAGGAGTCCATCTGCTAAAGGAGTATTCCTTCTCCTCCACTCTTATGGGAGGCCAAAATATTTTCTCTACCGAAAGTGTAACTAAAGACTATCAGAAATTAGGGCATAACTTCATAACTCCACAGTCGGGAGCCAGGGCAGATGTCAAGCTGCTAAAGATCACACAGAGTTCAGACTATTCAAATGAAGGGTCTGGGTTCCAGGGAAAGCAAACAATTTCCCAAAGGAGCAGACATAAGAAAATGATTTGTAAGAAATGGAGTGAGAAGGACTCTCCACCCTCGGTGCCAAGCCAAAGGGCAAGCAGGGTCTAGGGGCCCCTTAGAAATCGTAATGTCGCGTGTTGGCGCGTAAGATTTGTGTTTTCCGGGGTCGCATCCTCCACATCCGAAGACCCGACCCAAGGCACAAAGGGTCGGGCCCTCGGGGTCGTGGCTCACAGGATTATAATAGGCTCATTTCCTCGCCTGCTCCTTGGGCTCCTGGTTCTCTGCTCCTTGCGCGAGCGTAATAGCGTAAACATTTAACGGGAGCGTGCGCTGCGCACGCGCAACATTGCCTCACCCTGTGACCCGAACCCTTGGCCTCATGCAGATCCTGATCTTGGGTCCGCAGCATTGTTTGATTTCCTTAAGGCTTTGCGCGTCCTGTGATTGATTCACTGTTTGTTTTCATTGTCGTTCCAATGATTCTCCCCTCTACACGATCAAAATCTTGTGGCTTTCTGTATGGTGCATAATAAGTCTTTGATGCGTCTTTGAGGGTGTAAGAGTCGGCTTCGGGAACGGGGGAGGACCTCATTGTTTAATTTTTCAAAGACTGTTTGAAGAGAAAAACGAAAAAATCATTCAAAAACATGAAACGTCAATGAAATATCAAAATAGTACTGCAACAATAGATGCAAAGTTTTCTTTTTAAAAATAAAGTTTTTTTTGGTATTTCCTTAAAACTACTTATTGAATCTTAAATGATTAAAATTTATGCTTTTCATTCTGTTTTTGAATTTTGAAGTATTGAAAAATTCTCCACAGCTCCTCAACAATATGAATATAGCAACTAGCACATAAACTAGCTTTTAAAGAATGTTAGCTACCATTTCCATACAAATCCTCCATCCCAAATCATTCTCTTTTCCCTACAAATAAAGAAGTTACATATATTAGCTGATATAATTATACGAAGTTCATATATGCCGTACATCTATTACTTAACTGATAGTTTTAGGATTGTAAACTAAACTTATTGGGTGGGAGAAGTATATAGGATAATATAATAAAATATAACTTCCACGGAAGTATAATCTAAGCCTTCGAATTCCTTTTCAGCTTCAGCTGCCTTAACACTTTCGTGGTTAATATCCGCCTCTTCAGTAGTAAGAACATGATACATGTGGCACGTTTAACACCTCCAATTCATAATGAATGAGTTAAGAGCATCAACAAACTAAGGGAGAACATATAGGCGGAGGACTACATACGTGGAGCCATGTGAAGGGAGTCGTTCTAGGTGTCGGGTCGTCACGCCAGGGCTCCGCCCGCATGGCAGGACATGTGTTAATCAAGCAGCAACCTCAGCAGAGCATAACTCTGTTGCAGATGGACTAATTTTTGAGGAGACGGAGCTAAGAGCAGCTGCCCGGCGGACTAAAAATAGTGCGTGGCAAGTCGAGCCTGGGTTACGATTTATGTGACAGAACTATCGTGTTTGCGCTTAATTTTCATTTAATTTTTATGGGCGCCAAAAAATGTGTCAGACGGCTGCTGCTTGGATCCTGGGGAGAACCCGGCTAATTCTGGCTATTTAGATGGACCAAAGAATACAATGTATTGAGAAAAGGTAACATGAGCTAAAAAACCAACACAAGAAACAATGTGACAGGCAATAGGAAGAGACAGACAAATGGAAAATGTGAAGAAAAGCGCAATTGTTGCAGAATCACAATTGAATGCAATCCGGAAATGTCCTGCGTGGACAAGGATCGATGGCCATCATCCAAGTGACATTAAGAGCTGCTCAAAAAGTGCTCCAGAGAGAAGTTCTACAGGAGAGATCATCCCCTGTAGATCGACTCAACTCGAAGCCTATGAGTATAGGATCTTAGGGGATGTTCATTTTAAAACTCACTCAACAGAAATCGAGTGAAATTCAGTTATAGGTTCAGATTCCGAAATTGCCTTAAGTAAGGCCAGTCTTGACCTCAAAGATGACCTCAAAGATGAAAGATGTTGAGAGAGTTGAAGGAAGAAGCGCGCGCTGCTCCTTTTGTGCATTCGCATCCTTCGGGTCAATTTCTGACCTTTTCTCTTGGCACCCGCTTCAATTGTCTTTCTACCGGGATCGTTGACAAAAGATCCAGGACATTGCCATAAATGTGATAAAGATTGTTTTTGCTCTTTGTCCTTTTTTGTGCAATTGCTTGGACACCGTGCCATAAATTGCCCTTTGACCGTCCATCGTTGATCATCGGCTAGGGGTTTGGAGGAAAAAAATAGGTTGAATGATGCCTTAATTGAGGAGACGGCAGCTGAAACTAGTCACTTCTTCAGAAATGCCCAGCAATTGTGGGTGTTTAGATCTAAAGATCGTATTTTTACTAAAGCCGATATCTAACACATGTAATACCTTCAGATTACAGAGGCAAACTTTTATCTTTTTAGGTACTTAAGGGTTTGTAGTTTTTCAATCATAAATAAAATCTACAGACTTTACTGTTAATACAATATAACATAAAATTAAGTTAGTTAACTCGGTATAAATACTGATTTTAAAATCGATTTTCCATGACGAATTCCCGTGTATACCTTGAATTGTACCACAGCGAGCTTAAATGAAAGTCATTTTATTTTAGCTTTTGACTCGAAAGTTATTGGTTATGACTACGTGGAGAGTTATTTTGGTTAGTATTCTGCTTGCTATGTTCCTCAAGGTGGGTAGGTAACTTAATCAAAACGCATAGAGCTCTTTTACCCCAAAATGTAGTTATTTTAGACAGCGATGTATTCACAACTTTCGAGGAATTGGTAAGATTGTTGTAAGATATTTTGAGCCGACGAATGCAAAACTTTGTTTCCCAGAGAGCCCTGGAATCGGTTAGCGTGAAGCACATAAATTTACTTAAAAAAATCAACTCAACTTACTACAAACGGCCAGGAAACTCAGCAAATAATACAGAGTTCGACAAGTACTTTAAAATGGTCTTGAATGCTTTAAACTTAACCTCCCATGACGTAGATCGTATAATAGACGCATATGTAGACTTCAAAATATACAATAAATTCAGGTTAGACTTGGAGAAAATGGTTGAAGACAGACTTAAAGTCGTAAATAGGACTCTCAAGATTCAGATTATGTTACCTGAATGTCGGGCCTTTTATACTAAGATGCAATGGCAACTTATGAAGAGCTTTATCCAATCAAATGTCATGAAAATGGAAGCCATTTATACCATTAATGAAAATTGTGAAGAACTGGAAAATATTACGCTTCCAACGGAAGCACCAAAAATAACGAAACCAATTAAAAAATCTGAAGTATTTGCGACAGAACTTCGGAACGTACTGTTTAAATACAACCTTCGACCTTGGGGCAAAAAACAATACCCTGAATTTGACGAACAAATTTGGAAAGTGTTTATGGCTACTCTTAAAGGAAATGAAGGCCAGAAGAGATTGGCTTTAAATAAATTTTTGAAATACGATGAAGATCGTGAAAAATTTGACAAAGCGCTTTCCGTTAAAATAGGAAAAATAAAGCGAAAACTTAATACGGGAGTTAATACTGCATGTAGAGAGGAATACATAGAGTTCATTAAGAATCTAACTCAAGCTATGTTTCAGACCCTGTCAGAAAAGAATAGGTTCCTTGCAAAAAATGTTTCACGAAAATGTTAATAAATTCATTAAAGAAACAATTAAAATAAAATCATGAAAAAATTAATGTTTTATTTTTCTATTTGTTCATATTTTTACCATAAAATCTATACGTTACATTTAAGGTAACATAAGTTAAAATTATTAAAGTTATTAAAAATTTCGTCACTCTCACTAAATTAGTAAGATTTATATAAACATTACCCTTAAAATAAAATAAAACAGTTTTCCCCCGATTAGTAGTTTAAAATTTTCGCAGTGTGACCATTAAAGCTCACCTTCTGCTGCATATTTTAGTACATTTTGGATCTTGGTGCGCTAAGTGCGCTGCCACACAGCTAAAATCATACAATTTAGTTTTAAACAAAACAAAATGAGTCAATATAGCCACGTTAAGTATACGCAGTCACCAACGCCATCGGTGGTCTCCGGCTACTCCAGCGCCTCGCGGCTACATTCGCCGTTGCCGCCGCCGGTAAACCACAGGAAAGACTGCCTCTCGGCGACCACCAAAAGCTATAAGTATCTTCGACGACTGCTCAAGTTTAACCAAATGGACTTCGAGTTTGCTCTGTGGCAGATGATTTATCTCTTCGTAGCGCCCCAAAAGGTCTACAGGAACTTCAACTACCGAAAACAAACCAAATCTCAGTTCGCCCGCGACGACCCCGCATTCCTGGTGCTCTTAGTGATCTGTCTATGTGGTTAGTTTGCTTATCACCTCCCACCGCTACTGTTGGGTCGCCACCTCTTTTGCATTACACCATTTACTTCCGAAAAGAATCATTTAATAATAAATTTTGACTCTTTGAACAGTTACATCTCTGGGATTCGCCTACGTGTTGGGACTCTCATTCTGGCAGAGCATATCCTTCATCTTTTACGTGGTCTTTGTGGACTGCATCTTCGTGGGCATCATTATCGCCTCCTTCTTCTGGGCAGTAACGAACCGGTACCTTCGAACAAACAGCCTGGAGCCGGATATTGAATGGGGCTATGCCTTCGACGTGCACCTGAACGCCTTCTTTCCTCCTCTGATGCTGCTGCACTTCATTCAGCTATTTTTTTACAACTGGCTCATCAGCCAGACGTGGTTTATTTCGCGGTTCCTGGGCAACACCTTTTGGCTTTTGGCAATGGGTTACTACGTGTACATCACCTTCCTGGGATACAACTGTGAGAGTCTATCTACATACTATAAGTGCTCTATATTAATAATCTTCCGATTACAGGCATTCCACATCTAAAAAACACACGCATCATACTCATCGCGTTACCAGTCATCTTCCTCCTCTACCTAGTCGTCACAATTATTGGTTGGAACGCCACGATATCTTTTGTAAATTTCTACAAATACCGCGTTTATTAATCGTGTGACGAGAATTGTAAATTATTTTGGCGTTTAGCTACTAAGCAACCACGAGTATGACTAATAAAATATTTAATTTAGACTTATCAAAAGTAACTGAAGTGAATTTTTTATGTAATATTTTTTAATGGACTACAAATCAACAAACAAGGAAATTACGCCAGTTGCTTTGGTTTTACAAAGGTACGCTTTCGCTTGTTCCGCTTGCGCTGGAGCTCCTGGGCGTGGAGTTCGGCGTACACTTCAGCGAATATTTCATTCTGTTCCTCCTCGGGTATTGTGGCGCGGTATTGTTTCATCAAGTCGTACTTCTCCCACGGCTTCTGCACTCTTCGGGCAGACTGACGGTGTTTGTCCTTCAGATACTGATCAATGTTGGCGACTCCACGCAAATTTTGACGCTCCCAGCGTTCAAGCCAAGGACGCGGACGTAGCACTACCTTAATGTCGTTAACCGGCACAGGCGCGCCCTCCTCCAATTGCTCCGCCTCCATGTTCTCGTCGAAGGTGCTGTATTCCGGTAGAGCGTCTCGCAAATAAAAGAGACTGTCATCCAGACGCTTTTCCAATCGCAGGACCTCAACCTTCTGAATAGTGGGATCGTACAGTTCATAGATCACCTCTATACCTTGGTGGTCAATCACGTTTCGGAGAATGAAGCGTGCGCGCAGTCCACAGCGATCCCGGTGAATGCAGATACCCACGAAACGACTAACCTTTCCCTCTGCATGCGGATCGGAGCTTGTCACCGCCATTATGGAGCCCACATAAAACTCTGGCAGGTCAATTTGGCGGCGACGGTCCAACATGTCCATGCGTTCAAGCTTCTCCCGGATTGGGTTCCGCCATTCTATCTTGGGATCAGGCAAAAACTCGGGGTAGATGAACCGATAATTGGCTGGTATAACAGGTTTTCGGATTGGAATTGATGCTTCCGATGCAGTAGAAGCTGTCGTCTCCTTTATCTTTGGTTCCTTTTCTGTTTCTACAGCATTAGCGGCAGCATGTTCGGTCGATTTCGTGGAATATGTAACTAAAAAACAAGTTTGCTGAATGGAACATAAATGAAAATGTAAACTACTTACCAATGCGATTGAAAGCGCACTGTTTTCCCAGCCTATTTATTAGGAATCGAGTGCTCACGTTCATTTTTAATATTTCCTATTCTTAAATTCCCACAATGTTTAGATAATCATGCCGCAATCAGCTACAGCTGCAGACAGTGTGGCCAGGTTTGTTATTCAACCTCTTGGCAATACTTTGGATTATTGTAAATTCATTAAACCATCCCAATTTTGTGACAATTTGTAATTAAAGAACACTCAAAGATTTTAGTTTAATTAACAATTCAATAATACTCAAATGTTGGGAATTTGTCATGAACCCTGACCCCTTTTTTCTACTTCCTTGTGCAATAGAATTTAACCCAAGTTGGTAGCCCCCAAAATCAGCTGTTTTATTTCGGAATGTAAAAAATTGTCTGTTTTTACCAACAAATTACAGATCAATGGACGATCAAATAGTTATGTGAGTGGCTATGTAGCAATCACAACGAGCTCTTCTGTGATTCAAGTGTGATTATTGGCTAGCCTCGATACATTGACGGGCAACGTGATACTACTGCAGCCAAACGAGGTTTTTGTTCCGGGAGACCGCAACTTGATTCGCAACCACAGAAAGTACGGGAAGATTACGGATCATGTTCAGCCAACTACTTCCTGTCTACGTTGGGGGCAAGATTGTACGTGGATTCGGACGTGGGTCCAAAGAGCTAGGCATTCCAACAGGTTGGTGGCAACATAGAAGATAGTCCTAAAGGCCATTGCTTATTGATAACCATCCGTTTTATACTAGCTAACTTTCCGCTCGAGGTGGTGAAAGCCCTGCCCGAATCCCTGCCAACTGGAGCGTACTACGGCTGGGCAAACGTAAACAATGGCGAAGTTCACAAAATGGTACTTAGCATAGGCTGGAATCCGTTCTACAATAACAAGGAGAAGAGCGTGGAGACACACATGTTGCATGACTTTAACTGCGACCTTTACGGCAACACTCTCAAGATATGCATTGTGGGCTATCTGCGACCGGAGCGTAGCTTTGAATCGCTTCAGGAACTGATAGACGCCATCCAGGGGGATATCACGAAGGCCAAAGTGCTGCTTGATGAGCCGGAGAATGCAAAACTAAAAGAGGCTTGTTTTTTTACGGAGAAAACCTGCTGTCGGGAATAACTTTTAAGAAATATACCGAGATGTATATATATATATAAATGTATATACATATATGTATGGCGTATATATATATTTATTTATATATACGTATATATGTATATGCACGTATCACGCATCGAAATCGATATGCCAATATATGTACTTAACCTGACGTCACATTAAAATCTGTTATTTTCACCACGACACCAAAAGAAAGCTCAAATGCATTTCAATTAATAAAAACTTATTTCACCACCTTCGCAGAAATTACTGAGTTTCAAAAAATTTGTTTCCCATTATTAGACTGACTATCATTATTTGAATGAAAAATAATGTTTCAACTCTAGGGATTTCTTTAAAATAATCTAAATGGATATCTAGATTTTACAATTTGTGAATAAATTTTTATGATAAAGACAATGCTACTCGATATTCTTGATATGAGTAATTGATAAAGTTTCCTTACGCAATAGTGCCTTGACAATAGTTTTATTTATATTCTACAGAGAATAATTATTTGAAAATCATAAATCTAATGTACATATTCGAATCACACTTGTTTGAATATAAAATGTAAAGTCGATCTCAGAAAATAAATTCATAAAAAACACTTTCAAGCATACATAAATAACTAAATTTAGTAAAATATACATGGCTTAGTGTAACTATTATTCAATATATTTCAATTCCAATTAGAAATTGTTGGATTGGTTTCAATTTGGTAAATTAAGGTACAGATTTTCTTTTTTAATGGCTTAATGATTGGCCAAAACAACAAATTAAAATTCAAAAAACCAGCTATGGAAGTTAGAAAAATAAGTTATAAATCAAATTAGTAATAAAATTGATTTAAGTCGCAAATGGTATATTTATGCGATCAAGCCGCGGTCACACTGGGCTTGATCACCACCGAATTTAAGCTGCGCGTTTGAAGCGTGCGAGGATTTTCGTCTATAAAACCGTTGCGTAAACCACCAGGTAAATCAGTTACCTCTTATTAGAGCACATACTACGATCATCTACGGTACTGAAGTCTTGCAATTTTCCAATCAGCAACATGGAGCAGCGTGCAGAACAACAACATCAGCATGTGCGCGTGGTCGAACAGCAACAACAAAAGCAACAGGTGGAACCAGCTGGGGAGGTGGAACCAGTAACCTGCGACACCCTATCGATCTCGGCTAGCAAGGAACTAACTGGTTTGACCCACGAGTGCGGGGTGTTTGGAGCGATTGCTTGCGGGGATTGGCCGACGCAGATCGATATTGCTCACGTGATCTGCCTTGGACTGGTGGCCTTGCAGCACCGTGGGCAGGAATCCGCGGGTATTGCCACCAGCGAAGGCAAGTGCTCAAAAAACTTTAACGTTCACAAAGGAATGGGCATGATCAGTACCCTGTTTAACGATGACTCGATGAAGAAGTTGCGCGGAAACTTGGGAATAGGCCACACTCGCTACTCCACAGCAGGAGCGTCGGAGGTGGTCAACTGTCAGCCCTTTGTGGTGCATACTGCTCACGGCGCCATGGCCCTCGCTCACAACGGCGAGCTGGTGAACAACGAATCTCTGCGGCGCGAGGTCTTGGCCCGAGGTGTGGGCTTGTCAACCCACAGTGACAGTGAGCTCATTGCCCAATCGCTTTGCTGCGCCCCAGAGGATGTTTCCGAACTGGACGGACCTAACTGGCCGGCCAGAATCCGCCACTTCATGACGCTGGCTCCTCTGTCTTACTCGCTGGTTATCATGCTCAAGGACAAAATTTACGCTGTGAGGGACACCTACGGAAATAGACCGTTGTGCATTGGAAAGATTGTTCCCATCAATGCTGGGCATGGCGGAAACAGGGCGGATACCCCTGCCGATGGTTGGGTGGTGTCCAGCGAGAGTTGTGGCTTCCTGTCCATTGGAGCACGGTATGTTCGCGAAGTGGAGCCTGGAGAGATTGTGGAGCTGACACGAAGCGGCTATCGCACTGTCGATATTGTGGAGCGCCCAGATTTCAAGCGCATGGCCTTCTGCATCTTCGAATACGTGTACTTCGCTCGTGGAGACAGCATCTTTGAAGGCCAAATGGTGTACACGGTCAGATTACAGTGCGGCCGGCAGCTGTGGCGGGAGGCTCCAGTCGAGGCGGATATCGTGAGCTCGGTGCCCGAATCTGGAACGGCGGCAGCACATGGTTATGCGCGCGAGTCTGGCCTGGAGTTCGCCGAAGTTCTCTGCAGGAATCGTTACGTGGGACGCACTTTCATCCAGCCATCAACCAGATTGCGGCAACTGGGAGTGGCCAAGAAGTTCGGAGCTCTGTCTGAGAATGTAGCTGGCAAGAGGTTGGTGTTGATAGACGACTCAATTGTGCGGGGTAACACCATTGGGCCGATCATCAAGCTACTGCGGGATGCTGGAGCGAAGGAGGTGCACATTCGCATCGCTAGTCCGCCACTGCAGTATCCCTGCTATATGGGAATAAACATACCCACGCGCGAGGAGCTTATTGCCAACAAGCTGGACGCCAATCAGCTGGCTCGTCACGTGGGCGCGGATAGCCTGGCTTATCTCAGCGTGGAGGGTCTGGTGGAGGCCGTCCAACTGAAGAACCAAACGGTCGGAGATGGCAAGTCCAAACCTACTGGCCACTGCACCGCGTGCCTTACAGGACAATATCCAGGTGGGTTGCCTGACGAGCTGAGCTGGTAACTCCTGGAAAAATATATAAAAAACAATGTTGCAACAAACCAGTTGCACGCTCCACAAAAAAAAGAGATCGCACACAGTATCATAAGCCACAGAGGGCTCGAAATTGCTGTCACAAACTTTGCATTTAGTTAGTTAGCTATAGCACAGCCATACCTATTAACCCTTTTTATACACTTTTAGCTTTTAGGTGACAAGCTCTTGCTTCACAAAAGCTATTCCATTCACAAAAAGACAACTAGTGTCTTGGTCAGTCTGATTTGTCCTTGGAACTCTATACAAATAGTACAAATTATAGCCCTCGATGTTGCCAATTTTGATTATCATATATCTTCATTAACGATTGCCAATAAAAGACATTTAGACAATAAGACTTCTGGGCTGTTTCATTTGGTTCGAGACGAGACCTCGAAGGTATGGAATTACATAACCCGAAATGTGCAGTTCTGGCCAAGGCGTGTTCACTCAGCCGCCTCCAATGGGTCAAAATCGTAATGCATCACTTCATTACATAAACAGGTGAAAAAATAACTTATACAAGCTAATAGTTTATAATATTTTAACTTTTTTATATTTCTTACATTTTAAAGGCTTACTTAGGTGTATAAAATATATTAGATCCAACATTAAAAAACTACAAAATTCAGCAGAGATAAAAGATATCCTCTACCATGTTTAGGATTCCAGCATATTCTCAAAGTCCTTAAGCTCCAACTCTCTTTCAATGACCTGGGTATAAAGATTGTCTAGAGTTTCCTGCATTCGAGACTTGAGCGTGGCATTTTGAATGGAGGCGATTTCCATTGACTTTTGAGACTGCTGTGCCTTCAGTTCACTGATCTGGCGAGTGAGTTGGCTGATCTTCTCGCGCACCTGCTGCTGTGTATACTGGGGCTCTTCCATAAACTCCATGTTTTCGAATTCTTCCCGCTTAAGCATTTGACTGTCAAAGAAGCCACTTGGACCAGCCAGATTGGAACTCGAACCGGCGGCACTCAGCTTCGGACTACTGGCTTCTTGGCTAAACATGGATTTGCTGAACTCGTTCTGGTCCATTTTCATGCCACTTGTTCCAGCATTGGTTCCACCAAAGAAATCAGACATCCGCGAATCATCAGCAGAGAGGCGAGAGGAGTCCTCTAACTCCCGACGCGGCATCGTATTGTTGGTGCGATCCGGCTCATCTTCGTCATCCGTGGTGGACACTTCTTCGCCAAAGATGTCGTGCTCTGCTACGCCCATATTAGGTGCCCGATGAGCGCCAAAGTTGTTAGTGTCGTCCTCATCCGATTCGACATTAATATCGCGCTTCATAGTCTTCTCTTCTTTGGTGTTGTCGTTGGCGTGCGAGGTTGTCTCATCTGGGATGTAGTCGTCTACGTCGTTGTATGGCTTAATGTCCGACTGTTCAAGATCATCCACGGGCTTCTCCTCCTCATTTATGATTTCATAGTCTACGCGCACAGCTTCGTTGTCAATTCGGAGAAGATGCTTCACCTCCTTCTCAATTTCGGGAGCTTCTACATTCTTTTTCTTTAGAGTCTTTCGAAAACGACGCTTTCTCACATTCTTACAAGGCGGAGTTATTCCATGAGGGAAAAGATATTTCTTGTCCACTTTGTTTGGATCTTTTTTCTTGTTTTTGTTTGGCGACTCCTTTTCCGTCTCGTCCTCCGGCTCCTCTTTACAAATAAGTAATTGGCAGATGTCAGCGGATTTATAAAAACTCTTGTTGTCGATTGTCTTGTAGCTCTCCACGACGGTTGGCAGGTCGACTAGCTTGGCGTATAGCAGTTGATCGTCTAATCTCACTTCTCCGTATCGCAGATCTTGGTCAAGTTGGATGGTCAGTCGATCCTTTATGTTGCCAGAATTAATGGCATCGTGAACGTTTTCTGCTAGCTCCTGGAAAGTAAATCAACAATTAGCCGCCGGACCTTCAGAAACACAGTAAAGAAGAGCGTATTACCTTTGGAACTCGCATGATAAACTGGCTCTCCAATTCTACGCCATCTTCCCGCGGCTTATAGTCCGACTGCTTCCCTTTTTCACTCTTTTTTTCAAACATTTAAATGCGTTTAATGTGACAAAAACTCTTAATCGAAAGTAAACACTCTAGATTTTTCTGACGCAGTGTTAAAAAGCGACTGTTATTAGAGGTGGTAAAGGCGTATCATTAGAGTTGTGAATCAAACAATCGTTTTACATTTTTCAACTTATTCATTCATAGTTTTAAGTTAGATTTAGATATAAATATGTGCATATGTTCTTTTTATGCATAAATTAAGCTAAAAAAGTTTGTAAATATGTAATGGAAAATTCCTACAGCTTGCCGGTAACCAAAACTTATCCACTATGCAACACTGGTCGTGACCGACAAAATATCGAACCTGATGTAGTGTGATTACCACCCCTGCTCTAATTTCTTCTCATCTATTTTGCAGTGACGGATAAAACGAATTAATGTTGAATTCCGTTAATTTATAACACAAAAAAGCATTGTGAGTTACATTTTTGGCGCCTGCGTCAGTCGAAGGGGAGAAGCAAGGCTAACAACATGTTGGAGAAGAAGTTCGGTGCCGGTCCATGGTTCGCGGTCCTGCTCATGGTGGGTGCCTGCTCGGCATTGTACGAAGACCAGATCAAGAAGTTCGACTGGTAAGTGGCGTGATGACCACGAATGACCATTGACCCGGGATGTAACGTGGATATTTTATCTGTTTTCAGGCGAGCAGAGAATGTGGGAAAGTTGCAGCAGTCCGTCGTAGACCTCAACCACTTTCAACCACGAATCCTGCTAAGCACTGAGGAAGGTGTTGTGGCCAGCGTAAATGTGAAGACTGGTGAACTCGTATGGCGCCAAGTTTTGGAGCAAAAGCCACGTGGAGCTATCAAGCTCCTTCAAGTGAGCGGGTTCTCCGACGAGAGCAGCGATACTGCCGCTGCTCCAATTGGCAGCAATCTCGGCTTCGACATGCTCACCGTACAAGGACACGCGCCTGCTCTGGTGCGGGGGTGGAATAGCAACTTGGGTGCCATCGAGTGGGAATGGTCCACCATGCCCTTGAACACGGAACGTGCCCAGGAAGCGTTGTGGTTCTACAGCCATTCCGTGCTATATCATGTAGTGCCGACTTGGCGAAGCCATCTTGAGGTCACCGCTTATTTTGCCAGCTCTGGCCACAGCACTGGTAGCAGTAGCAAAGTTATTGCATCCTGGATCACCGCAGAGTCGTGCTTGCTCAGTGGGAGCTACTATGTTTGCGTAGATGGAAAGCAGCTGATCAGTATCGATCTGGCCTCGAAGAGCGGTCAGGTGATTCGTACAGCGCTAGAGTCGCAGCCCTTTGGAAAACTGACAGCGTTGGCGGTAACTTTTTTTAATATTTTCATCATAATCACTTTCTAAATAGAATTTTTCTTGTTTTAGGGGCTCAATGGCGTGGTTATTGCCAATGGAAAGTTGATTAGTGTAAACAAGGACCAGTCTGTATGCAACAGCTTGCAAAGTTCTAGTTACGCCGTGGGCAGCTTCAATTATCGTAAAATCGTGGTCTATGCTGATCTTGCATCTAACGTATGTATTCATATTGAAAACCGAGGAAAATATAATTGATTAACATTCTTATTGGACAGCAGAATCTCAAAATAAATGCCATGTATCTTGACAACTGTTCGCCGGTGGTTGAGCTGGAACAGAATGTACCCTTCCCCGAGCATTTCGGCACTCCACAGCTGAACAGCTTCGATTGCATGCATAGGAAGAACGGTGACGGCAAAGGATGCCTATTCCTCTTCAGTACCAGCGCCGAATCCATCGTCGCCGTGCAGCAAGGACGCATCCGCTGGTCACGCGAAGAATCCCTGGCCAATGTTATTGATTCCCTGTTTGTCGATCTGCCTCTGGCTGATTCTGAGGGAACATTGGAGAGTGAAATGAAGGGAAAAGCCGGTATGTTTGTTTATAACCATTTTCTAAATGTAAGAAATACTTTAAAAATGCATCCTTTCATCGTTCTTAATAATGCATACCATAGGGGATTTTACAAGTTTTGATAGTAAGTCTGTGTAATTAGAAAATTATTATCTAAGATGTTACAAAATCCATGACATAGTATTAATAAAAATCTATATTTTCTCAGGAGACATTGCTAGTGCCTTTCTAAGACGTATCACCACGCAAGCCGTCCAGATCAGAAGTTTGTTCCTGCATGTTATTGGCTTGGGTCCGCCTCCCACTGCTACTCAGCGCGCCGGCCTCGTCCGCGACTCCTTTGGGCTCCACAAGATGCTAGTTTTGCTGACGCAAGCTGGAAAGATTTTTGGCGTTGACAACATCTCGGGAAAGCACCACTGGCAGTTGTACCTACCCAATGTCAATGGGTTTGATAACGCCGAAAATATGCGATTGATTGTCCAAAGATCGGCGAAACATTTCCCTCTTCAGCCACTTTGCACTATTCTGGCCAAAGATGCTGTAAGTCTAAGTTGAAATATATGTTTTTATTTTATTAAAATTCCTTTCGCAGGATAATGGATATGGCGTTCTTTATCGCTTCAATCCCATCACGGGTCTGGCCTCAGAGGGCGGATTACTTCACCTAGACTATAAAATCAAGCAGCTTTCATTGTTAAAAGAGACGGAAAAGGACTTTGTGAGGGGAGTTCTATTATTAGATGCTTCTAACGAAGTCCATGTGTATCCTCCGCATGCTACACCCTTGGTAAGGCATTTGTTACAAAATAAAACATCTTACTTATGAATAATCTTCTATTCCCTCCAGGCCGATGGTTTGTACCTCTACACGGCTGATGTTAAAACCGCTGAGCTGTCTGGTTATTTTGTAAAATATGCGGGAGGAGTGAGTATCTCTTCGTTATACTGAGCGCGACAACAACTAATTCAATTATATTATTTCCCTAGAAATTGTCCAGCACGCAAATTTGGAACGCTCGGCTGGGAGGCCACAACTCCGAGCAGCAGATTATTGGCGTCGCTGCCAAGAACCCCATTGAACACGTCCACTCACAGGGTCGTGTACTGGGTGATCGTTCCGTTCTGTACAAGTATATTAATCCCAATCTGGTTGCCTTCGTTACTCAGGCGCCGGATGCCACACACAAATG
This sequence comes from Drosophila ananassae, assembly GCF_017639315.1. NCBI lineage: Eukaryota > Metazoa > Arthropoda > Insecta > Diptera > Drosophilidae > Drosophila > Drosophila ananassae. The sequence continues at coordinate 10,992,670 of NC_057927.1, read as the reverse complement.
TAAGTCTGCATTTGGGTTGTTAACTTTGTAATACAATTAAATTTTGTTCATCAGCCTTGCTTAATTTATATCTGGTTGATGTGGTCTCCGGCTCTGTGATTTTCACCATGACGCATCGCAAGGTGCGCGCTCCACTGAGTATTGTCCACTCAGAAAATTGGCTCGCCTACTCATACTTTAATGAGAAGGTTCGACGAACTGAGATCAGTAAGTTATATGTCTTTAAATGCTGATTAACATTCTAAAATACAAAAATTCCCTTTTAGCTACGATTGAACTGTATGAGGGAAAAACGCAGGCTAACAGCAGCGTCTGGAGCTCTTTGCAGGCTCCTCCAATGCCTCTCGTAGAGCGCCAGTCTTATATAATCCCTACCCTCGTTGAGGTTCTGAGGGAGACGATAACGGAGCGCGGAATTACTAACAAACATGTTTTGAGTGAGTTGTGAAAAAGCATATCCTTTTATTCGATAATAATCTTTACTTTGGCATCTTTCTAGTTGGCACCGCCAGTGGATCTATTGTTGAAATGCCGTGGCACTTGTTGGATCCCCGACGACCCATTGCATCCACAACGCAGGGACGCGAAGAGGGCGCGATTCCCTATATACCCGAGTTGCCTTTGCCTACCGAGAGCCATATAAACTATAACCAGACGGTGGCCCGCCTGCGTAATATTTATACCGCTCCTAGTGGCCTGGAGAGTACCTGTCTAGTCGTTGCCACTGGCTTGGGTAAGTAAATATTTAAAACAACACTAGCGGTTGAGTGAACACTATATATTTTTCACAGATTTGTTCGTTACGCGAGTGGCGCCATCAAAAACGTTCGATTTGTTGAAGGAGGACTTCGACTATATTCTAATTTCCATTGTGCTAGTCGCGCTCACATCGGGCTCGCTGATTGTTAAGCATTTAGCTTCGCGTAAATTGCTCAAGCAGGCGTGGAAATAGGCGTAGCATTATTAAATAATTGCTTTATATACAAAAATATGTTTACTACGACCAAATATAAAAACGGGAGAACGGCCGAAAGCAAAAAAGTAAAAAAGAGGAGGCCAATGGCAATGAAAAAACTGATATAAATAATATTAGTCTTGTAGCTGCATTGTACCCATAAAGAAAATAAGTTTTTTCTCAACGCTAAGCCTAGAAAATTTACCACAAATAATTATATAGCGTTAAACATCAAATGATTATAATTAGCTGTTGAAAAGAGGGGTTTTATTGCATTTTCTGAGCCAATGATTTATGTTTGTTTCGATTTCCGTAGAAGGAAATAAATATATCAGCATTAAAATTGTTTAAAAACTTGAATAAATAAAAACAACTAGTTAATAAATAATGTGTAAAGGTGGACACTGGTAAAGTAAATAAAGAAGTTTTTCAACAAATAAAGAGTCGGTGTTATCTTTTATCTTTATTAATAAGCTCATTTCTAAGTTTTAAATAAAAATAACATTTGAAATGCCCGCCGTCTGAAACATGTTGTTTTTCAACACTGCTTTGGGGTCCATGTGCAGCTGACATATCAGCTGTTTCTGTCTTTCAGTGGCCCTGCATTTACTTCTTAAAAAAATGGCAGTGCGTGTTTTTGGCGTAAATTTAATTAAAACTAACAGAAATTTGCTGCAAAATGCTTGCAAAACTCCTGCCACGACCTTCGGTCACACGGTGAGTTCAACTACAGTTGTTAAACAACCTCCATCATTGATGATTTTCTTTCCGGTCTTCCACAACGTTTGCATAACCTCGTAGGCGGTAGCTCAATTGGCCACCGAAGTGACTGTCCAGGCTTCGCCGGCGGCTGTACAGAAGCAAAAGGTCAGCAAGGCCATGCGAGCGTACCTGAAGAGGGCCAACGAACACGATGAATTCATGAAGACACAACATCTGGAGTTCCAGATCGGCAAGCGCCACTTGGCCAACATGATGGGTGCTGATGCCGAGACATTCACTCAGGAAGACATCAATGTATGTTTAGACAGTATGTCTTTATCCGTCTCGAGACTAATAATGTTTCTGCATTCACAGGAAGCTATTTCTTATTTATTCCCATCGGGCTTGTATGACCCCAAAGCCCGGCCTGCCATGAAATCGCCAGAGGAGGTATTCCCCGCCCGTAAAGCTGCCGAGTTTGACGAGACAGGCAGGCCCTTCCACAGTATGTTCTACACCGGAAAGCCAAACTTCTTCCAGTTGCTGCACGTGAGTTTAATATAGTTCATTATTTATTAAACATTTCATTCATTTCTCACTCATTGTCTTATTTCGCAGGATATTGTGGAGGAAACTAGGAAACTGGCAGATTTGGAGGAGCGCATGCTTAGGCGCGGCAACAAACCTGACGAAAACCAGAAGCTGTAAGTCATGGTTTACACTTAAATATAAGAAGAAAGTTTATTTATTACGTTTATAATCTGCAGGGAAATGTCGGGCTTTCAGCTGCTGCCGAAGGACCAGTTGGAGCTTGTCCTGGTTGAGAGCATTGCTGACATTGAGTACTCGAATTTCACAAACTCCATGGATCGGCTCATTGCCTCGCCCTATGCCTACAAGAGCAAGGCGTTCATTGAGCGCTTCTTGAAACCGCTATTGGATCAATCCAAGCAACTGGAGGTGCCCAAGCCGAAGATCGATGAGCAAGGTCGTCAGTTCATAACCACATACGAGTGTCTGCGAAAGACTGCCAGGGCAGATGTGACGATTCGTCTGCCAGGCACGGGCAAGATCAGCATTAATGGAAAGGACATATCCTATTTCGAAGACGAGAACTGTAGGGAACAGGTGAGTTCTACTTTAGTGAGAAGCTAGAGGGGTTGGAACGTACTTAGTTATGGGATTAGTGCTTGCCACAATTGTAGAAAAAAAAAACTCTTCATACCAATTGGTATAGCATATACTTTATTAAGAATAGACACTTTTATTTAATTAGGATTTAAACGATTCTCTGACGACTACTCCACAACGACAAAGACACAGCCTGTAACCAGCAACAAATCAATCCTGCCAACTGTCCGTCTCTAACTCAAATAACCTCTAGTTACACGATAATATTTGTAGGGATAAATAACTGCTAGTTCAACAATAGTACTTGTATGGATAATAGTATGTATGCTGTGGTATGGCTATATTGAATAGGGCGCCAAGCGCATCGATATCAAAATTAGATTAACTACAGTTCGCTACTACGATAATATCAACAATATTCTGGGACTTAACTGGAATCCTTTTGGGATCTCCTTACGTCTAGGAAACTACTACGCCAAGGTTTATTCGTTTATTTCCGCAAATTGTGCTTCTGCTGGTTGGAAATGACAATTAGCAGCTTGTCGATCACCTTGCTCGCCTGCTGCTGCTGCGATATGAGAGCTTGCTTCAGCTCCTGGATCTCCTGGGTGAGGAACTCGATCCTGTCTGCGTTGTCGTCGATTTTGGTAGTCAGAGTATTAAACTGGCCGGCGTCCGGATCCGCATCCGGAAGGACGTACCCAGTTGTGGCGCAACCATTATTGTTGTTATACTTGTTCTTGTACGATAGATAATTCTCGGCCGAGTTCTTCGAGGAGACTGTGTGCCCGAAGTGCTTCCGCATCTTCCCGACCTCGTAGGCCTTCATAAGTATATCCCGGGGCAGGCGTTTTTCGCTCGGATTCAGGGGTTTGACGCACAGCACCACCCTATAGGCTTGCGGAGAAACCAGGGCCGTGTAGTGCAGGAGATTCCTCAGCCAGGTGGGCAAGTAGCCGTTGAAAAGAGCCGACTCTATGTAACTGATCAGCTTGGTCTGGCGCACCAGCTTCGAGAGACCCGCCGTCTTTTTCAATCCCTGGATGTCGTGGACTGCGATACCTACTAGGAGGTTCATCAGGATGATGGTCACGAACAGAAGGAACAGCACGAAGGTGATCTGTGCACTGACCTCCAGGAGAAAGGGAGGGTCCTTGCCATCGGGATCGTTGATTAGCAGCGACAGATCCTGTTCGCCGATCATCATGACCAGAACCGTGATGAAGCCCATGAAGGGATTGGCGAACGAGGAGGACGATGGGAAGATCACGCAAAAGCTAATGGTGAAACCTATCAGCATGCAGGAATAGGCCATAAACAGCTTGGCGAACTCCCCTTGCACCCTCGTGTACATGGCCACGTAGACGTCAAACACTGGCAGCTGGCCAATCATCAACATAAGATTGGTCCACCCGAGGAGCACCGCAAAGGCGCCAATGTGGTTCTGGAACGTGTACGTCTGCTTGGTGTAGATGTAGGATATGACGAAGACACTGGTGATCACGAACCACTCCATGATGTTCTCCACTTGCGTGACGTAGTGCTTGAACGAAGAATACCCTGTTATCCCGTATAGCTTTCGAAATATCTCCACAATGGTGATGGCAACCAGCACCCACCACTGCATCTCCATCACGAAGGGATTGTTGCGCAGCATGTCGCCGAGGATGGACTGCTTTTGGCAGAGCTCCTGTGCCTGGATAGTCGTGTTGTCGTCCTTGCTGCCATTGTAGCAGTTGTGGGCCAGGGCCGTCAGAACGTAGAGCGTTAGGAAGAGGACAAAGCTGAAGCAGAAGATCAGTCGACCGATGTAGTACTTCCGGATTTTGCCCCACTTGATGTAGAGGAACGAGGAGCACAGTGGGTGCTCTAGGATCTCCTTTTGGCCTTCGTCGACAAAGGTGTTCAGGTAGCTGATCTCGCGCGGATGGCAATGTTGCAACAGCTGGCGAAAGTCGAGCTCCAGCTCCACCTCGCGGTTCACTGGATCCTGGAAGGGATTTTCTCAATTTAGAGACTAAAATGAACAAATATCACAATACTAACCTGTGAGTGGTGCAGGGTAATAGCCGCATCCAGTTTCTGCCTGATCATGGCCACCGACGCTGGCGTCTTCCTGGTGATCACGTTCAGGGCAGAGGTTCCCTTCTTCGACTTGGTGGTCACATCCGCCCCGTGGAATATCAGCATCTCCACACACTGCACCAATCCGTCCAGTGCTGCCAAGTGGAGAGCCGTAAAGCCGTAGATGTCCTTGTGGTTGACATTGGCACCCCACTGAATGAGGGTCTCCATTATGTCGTAGGCGTTCTCCGATTTCCCCACGGCTGCATGGAGGGGAGTACGGTGGTCGAAGTCCTCGGCATTGGCATCGGCGTTTCCATTCCTCAGCAGTGACTCGACGCACTCCAGGCTGGAAGTCCTGGCCGCCAAGTGGAGGGGCGTAAAGCCCCGGTGGTTCTTTAGCTTAGCATCTGCTCCTTTGGCCAACAAAAGATCCACGCACTCCACATTTCCCTCATCCGCTGCCAAGTGCAGAGCTGTGGACTCCTTTTCCCGAATGCAGATTCGAACGTTGGCATCGGCGTTGGGAGCATTCAAGAGAGCCTCCAGGCACTGGATGTTGCCCAAGTCAGCGGCCAGATGTATAGCATTGGTGCCGTTCGGCTTCAGCGAGTTGACATCGGCGCCCTCGCCAATGAAGATCTGCAGGCACTCCAGGGCGTTTGATCTGACGGCGCAGTGCAGGAGGCTCTCCTCGCAATTGGGCTTGTTGGTGTCCTTGGATATGTCGGCGCCGTTGTTGATCAGGAACTTGGCCGCCTCCGCGGCGTTTCCGAAGGCTGCGCAGTGGAGCGGCGTGTAGCACTTGGACTGAAGATTCACGTTCAGCCCCTTGGAGACCAGCAGGCCCAACGTGGCCAGGCAGCCACTGAAGGCACCCAGGTGCAGCGCCGATATTCCATTCTGATCGCAGAAGGTAAGATCGGCTCCCGCCTCCAGCAGGCCCTCGATCAGATCCCAGCGCTTGAGGTAGCAGGTCCACAAATAGCTGAGGTTCTTCTCCAGCTTCGAGGCTGACTCGAAGTGCGTCCGAATGCTCTCGGCCACCACGTTGCCCTGCTCGATGTCCTCGAAGAGCCGCACACGTCCCGCCGCGCTCTTCATCTGGTCGATCAGGCTGATCCGGAGCGTGTCGTTGCATATCTGAACGCTCAACTCGCTCGTCGGCTCCTCAAAGCTGTCGTACATGCTCGGCGCACTCTCCGCCGGCGGGGATGGTCCACACTCCATGTATTCGAATTCTCCAGCGGTTGGGTACTGGGCTTCGATCATGGCGTCAGTGTTGTTCCGCCATCGCACCATCAAATTGGGGGGAATCGATTTGAAGCTGTCATGGGTACACGATAGGGATAAGTGGGATTTTTTTTTTAAAGGTAGGTATTGCTATTTTTTTGGTGGTATTTAAAAAAAAAGGTTGTATAGAATTTTTTGGTTATAGTTATTGGCACTTATTTAAAAACGAGTTGTGTTTTGTATTATGTTATTTTTATATTTATTTCTTTGATGGGATTTAAAGGATAGGAAAGCCTATCATTACTATAGGATAGGATAAGTTGTCATTACTATAAGATATGATAGGATGGAATAAGTTATCGATTCTATAGGATATGATATAATAGGATAGGATAGACTATCATTATAATGGGATAAGAAAGAATAGGATAGGTATTTATTCCTATAAGATATGATAGGATAATCTACTATTACCATAGACTATGATAGGATGGGATAGGCTATCATTAGTGTATGATTCAATAAGATTTGATAGGGCAGATTAGGAGTTGATATCCAAACACCTGCGACTTGTAAAAGAACTGAACACATAATCACATCACAGATAGCAGTAGTTAAGTGTTTTGAGGCTACCCCTTAAAACTAAATCACACTTGATATGATAGCTTCGGTCTGAATCACTTTCTTGGGCTCTTAAACAAAGTCATTAGACGAACTCGCACTTCTCTTTGTCTAAGCCCGCCTTGGGGAGCGGGCTTTGTGAAACTTTTTATGGATTTGTAAACATATATTTTCCATTGCTAAAACGCCACTAAACAGAGTTCGAGATCTGTTGACTTTTCGAGCATGCATAATTTTAAATAATTATTCTTTTTTTTTTTTTTTGCGCTGAGAGTTATGCAAAGTTGGCGGTTTATTTTAAAGTCAAGTTTTTTCTACCGTCCACTGGCTTACGCTGATGGATTCACCGACTTCGGCGAGCGATTTTAGTTTATTTTCTTGATCGCCAGCACAGATCTGCTCAGCATAGTCACTCGGTGCATAATTTCAGACCTCGTTCATGGCCAGAAGCTGGTGCACTTGTTGTATAACTACGAGCATACATAGTACCGCCTTTGTTGGTCACTTAAACAGCGAAACTACGAAACTGGGAAACTGGGAGACTGGGAGACTGGGAATCCGGCCGGATTGAATACCTACATCGTTTGCAGCCATATCCATGGATGATGCCAATTCGCCAGTGAACTGTTTTCAATTTCTAATTTCATTTCCGAAATACATGGGAGAGTCCGGCGCGACAGTCGACCGACCGACTGACTTCCCGACTGATTGACCCCGCCACAAGGTGGTACTGGACTTACGGGGATCGGATCGAATCGGATCGAGCGGGACGGGGCGGGACGGGACGGAAAAATTGTCTCACAATGGGGCCTTTTGTGGGGGGCTTAGACAATTGTATCTAACGGGCGGAAAATGCAAAATGTTGTGTGAAAAAACGCGAATTTTTCACTTCCGTTTTGTTGTAGTTGTTGTGTCTATTCTATCCGATTTTTTGGCCCTTGTTTTAGTGGTTATTGTTGTGCGATCGTGCGACGATCACTTCGAACTCGTTCTAGCTTGGGGTCGTCACTGTTTCGTACACTCTACTGGCCAGAACCGAACGCGTCCGCCTCCATTGTTGTTTCAAAACCGACTAAACTCGATGGAAAAACCGTAAACCTCGGTTCAGTCGTCGATCAATATTGAAAGAGGTGTAGTTGGAGAGTGAGAAACCGGCCAGGAGAGATTTCGCTAAACGCTGGGGAGAGTGAATGCCGGGGGCTTGCCAGAGATTTCGGTGATTTTGGGCGTGAGAAAGCTCGGCCAAGAATATCATTGGCTAAGACAGGGGCATGCCAGTAGTTTTGGTCCAAAAAGGTAATATATAATGGTAGTGTTGGGAGTTGTACTTCAATTGGATTGAAGGAATGGGAATATCAATTTTTATTATGATCATTATAATAATTAGTTCTTGTATGTTATCTGAATAAGAAGACACTTTTAAAATCGTCCTATTGGCATTATTAGTTACCATCCAAAAATAATCTTTAAACTACTTGTTTTACCAAAATATACTTTAAGTTTTCTATTTATTTTCAAGGCATTAATAATGGTCTAAGATGAAATATATTTAATATATAAATATATTGAAAAAGGAAGCTTGAAACTTAGAGTTTCGAAAGCGTACTGTTATCCCCCATTGATTGCAAATTACCTTGCATCTGGTTTTGTGTAAAATGTGTTTTTTTATATTGTTGACTTGGCCAATACATTTTTGGCATAAATCATGGGGATGTTTCCGCGTCTTTTGGAACGCGACGGACGACTCATGGCTTTTGGGTTTGGAGTTGGGTTTGGCAATCACACCTGATTGTGAGTGTATGGCGATTTTGAATACATTTTATTGGTAGCCAGATATCTCTGCAATTGCAACTGGCGAGGTGACAACTCCAACTGGAACTTACCGGTTATTTGCATTATTCTCCGTCAGCGGCTGTTCCACTTCGGTCTTGGTAACGACACTGATCGAACGTGTCATGCGGCGGGGTTTGGTGCTGCCCTCCTTGTAGCCGAGATTCTCCATAGTGTCTGGCCGAAGTTGTTGTGCTTTGGTATCTGGGTATCGCCGTCGATGTCAATGCTACTCTTTTTTTAGCAGTTGCAATTAAAACGCGCAAAAATGCGAAACACTAAATGCAAATCAGTTGGCTTGGTAAATGGCTTTTTCAATATCAGTGGAGGCTCTGGAGGCAAGTCCCAAGATTTCAATGCAAGATCGACATTTTCAGCAATCTGCAACGAAAGATGGAAAGTTTATAACCAAGAAATGGTTGGAAATCTGAAATCCCCCTAGTCATTTTAGATCCCCATACCAAAATCCAAGTTTCTGAACTCTACGGCTCCCAAGTGTCACACTGTCTGAGTAACTTTTACCAACTGTCCGGGCAAACGGACTGCGGCACTCGTGGCTAAAATTATCTAAGAGCCTTCCGTTTTGACGCAGCGATAAGAGGCACACATCATCACTCGTCTTACTAGATATTATCACCAGACTATCTGGGGATTTATCTTAAAATGCTACTGTTTCAGAGCTCCATTCCTCAGGCTTTCAAAGGTGGACCCAATAGTCATGCGGTAGGTGGGGGGAAATGAAAGCCTCTAGATTCCAAAATCCTCCTGGTTTTATGAATAGCAACTGATTAGTATAGCCCCAAGAATGCATGGCCTATTGATTAGCTAATTCAGACCCTTAAATAGATGTTATAATCTCATCTTATTATAAATTACTACTGTTTGTTAGCTCTTCTCCTATTTCGTCTTAGTTATTCATGTATTTGTTTTTGTACGCCCTCGCTTTAACATTTATTTTTTCGAATACCTATTTATTTTGATCATAAAACTACTTTGTGTATTTAACTAGATTATAATCACAGCTTTCCCCGCTCACTCTCACGTGAGCTAAGAATAGCGATAATCATAACGCTTATTACATTGGATTTACTTTGCTAACGAAGCGTTAAGCTTGTTTAGGTTCCATTTGATAGATTTACTTTTGGCATCGGATTACCGTAAACAATTCCCGAGAATTTCGGGAATACTGCAAACCAGTTTGCGAAATATAAACAAAAAAGAAAAACAGAGTCTCAATGTTTGCTTGGCGACAATCGGTGTGCTGGGGACTTTCTTTGATTAGCCAAAAACAATGAAAATCTGGCGATAAAAACAAGGTAACGACGGGTTTAGAAAAAAAAAACCTCTAAACAAAATTGAGCTAGCTTAAATATGCCAGCAAATTAATCAAATTCTGTGCGTCGTTGGCAAACCAGTTTTGGCCCCATTGGGGGCTGTAGCTGTCTGGAGAGTCTGCGAGGTCCAAAAGTCGCTAACAGTGTGGATAAATATTTGACGAAACGCCCCCGTGTGATTAAAAAAATTTGCTGTCATTTCTGGCACATTGTGTGAATTACTGGAAATCTTCTTGTCAATTAATAAATCTCTACCAGGCCTACAAAAAATGTACATGAATGCCTGTTATTTGGAGCGTAACACGGGTCGGATACGTTACGCATTCCCGGAAGCGCCATTTTCCGATTACCGGATGATGGCCGGACAGGTTGCGGCCATTTTGGAAAACTGCGACGCTATCGAATGGAAATGGCGATTGCCCTAACGATCGTCGGGGGCCGTTCGTTTACTTTCTCGCTTATTTTTTCACTGCGCGTTTATTCAATTATAATTGACATCAATTTGGTACTTTTTCTTCTTCGCTCCACTCCGTCCGCCTTTGTACGGGCCAGAGTGTACGGATTATGTGAGCAAACGCATCGGACTAAGCTTTATTTTATTTTTGTGTTGCTTTGATAATGCCCTTGAACCTGAATCGCGTGCCCAACGGCCCCACATCTGGGACTGGCTGGGGGTACTATTTTCGATTTACTATAGCTATGTAAGTGTACTCGCTGGCCAATGTAGCTGCAATTGGGCTTTTGCTTTTATTCGCAAATTAAAGGATAATGCAGCCGACAAGTGACAAAAGGCAGAGTGTAAACAAATTTCAATTGCTATTCATGAGCTTATCTCGCTTATAGAGATTGCTCACTTCATCAGCTTCTAATGGGAATTGTTCTAAAAGATCTCAAGAGGGTTCTACGCCAGTTGGGGTTTGTAATATAATTAATCTTGAAGAAGATCTTGATGAGAGAAATATTTGACTAATTTATCTAAATTTCAGTTCTTTGTTTTCCGAAATTTCACTTTACGTTTGATTTTACGGGTGATTTTAGTGGCAAGTCCAGTGCCTTCGTTTCAGGATCTGTTGCTGCATTTTGATCCTTAAAGTAATCTGCGATTGGTATTTTCCAGAACAAGTAGCTCGATGCTTAGCTTCTCTTCGGTCCGTGTAAAATAATCCGACACTTGAAAAGCGCGCTCAACGACGTGAGATCAACTGATAAAAGGAACTGCGCCGAAATGGTATTGTACGCGATATAAGACCCAAAACTAAGTTGAGCGAGCGACAATGAAGTAGATGTACACTTAGTCTATATACTATATCCATCGTATATCCCCCCATACAGATGTGTACTTGGTGGGACGAGCGGCAGAGCGACATCTTCGGGTCTTTCGTCGTCGACTCGTGAGATCAACTATACTTTTCTGGTGTCAAACTATAATATTAATTTAAATCATAAGATGTCGTCGCGAATTTTCTACTAGCCGGTAGCCGGCCTCCCATTTGCCACCTCCCACCCACAGCCCACTACCGATGACAGTCGTTCCACGGAATATTTGGAATAGGATTGGGCATCCCTGGAAGTTGGGGGAACCAGTTTCCCCACAATTGCCTCGTCACTTTTCTGCAAAATTGTTTCTATTTTTATCCCATTTAATGAAGATTTTTTTTGTCGTTCATTCCAAGCTTTAATTGCCAGTTTGCTGTTAATTCGAAAATCTTGTTCGCAATTTTATTATGTTTATTATTTTTGTTGCTGTGCCGTGAAGTCATCTAATAATTTGTTTGAACCAATCGAAGCCCCCATCTCTTTCTGTCGTCCGTCCCAAAACCATTAGGAGATTGATGACTTCTGTCAACCTGCCTTCACAAAAATGTCCAAACAAAAATACGTATTAATTACTGTGCTTTTATTTCTAAAATGTTGTTTTTTGTTCATATTGTTTATTATTTTTGTGCCCCCAACCGTTAAGGAGTTTCCGTTTGTGAAGCCCTACTAGGCCTTGATTCCCACTCGAATCCGACAAAAATTGGCACAATCAAATTAATTATTGATATTGTGTGTTATTTTCAAGGCTGTGATACGATACTTTATTTTTCTGTAACATTTTAAATTGAAAAATGGTATATATTTGTTATTCAGCAGTATAGTTTCTATGCTATTGATAAGATGTGCCATTCCTATGCAAATACCTAACAACTATGTTTAATTATGTGTAAAATTAGTACTTTTTATCTATCTATAGCCAAGAATTTGTGGAATTATTATCTAACAATGTAATCGTGGCAGCGCGTGCCCATCAAGCTTGGGGCGATGCAATTATCCGCACTTGATGCAATGCAGTAATGCAGTAATGAACTTATAATTTGCATCACACCTACAAAAAAAAACCTTTCAGGTCCCGTTTCCGCTCCCGGTTAATGCCAAGCGGTTTTTGCAAAAATAAATTTCGTTGTTTTTATATTTTATTAGCAGTTGTTTAAATTAGCTAACGATTTTCAATCACTCTGTACAATTACTGGAAAGTTGGGGGCCTTTTGATGTCTCTATAGAGCTGGGTTATGGTAATCATCGAATTCTAATTTTAAAAATCATTATCTTTCTATTTGCAGTTGCTCTTTCCGCTGCAATTTAGCGAGATGTTGGGAAAAGTTGATGTGGAGGCCAATGTGGAGGGCGGCGGACCATCCGGTCAGGCCGGTGCCATTCGCTGGGGCATTGCGATGAGCTTGCGCAGCTTTGTTGATCAAGAGATGATTGAGTCAATGCGTCTGGGTAAGTGTCTCCAAACCCCTCCATCTACACTTTCGCGCTAATTGCAATTTATGTTCAATGTTTGTAGCTGGCCTCCTGACACGTGACTACCGCAGACGCGAGCGCAAGAAGTTTGGACAGGAAGGGGCACGCCGCAAGTACACGTGGAAGAAGCGCTAAACGAACACGTGAATGTGCAACACGCTATTTTTTTATATGGCAGTCCTCATGGCTTTAATAAATGTGAACAATTAAAAAGACCTTCTTGCGTTCTTTCATCTACATTTGGTCGAGAGGTCTGAGACCCAGGATTTGTATTCCTTGTTGCAGTGTCTTCTTCGCCGCGTGAAAGAGGAGCAGTCTTTGGCTTTGTTTTTGCCTGCAAGCTTCCTGCTTTACTGGCAAACGCTTAAGAGCCCTGCTGGTTGCGTTGCTGCAAAATAAAAGATAATAATAACTAAAAAATGAGAGCACTATCCTTCTTACCAAAGTCCAAAGAGATAGTTGACCAGCACACACGTCTCCAACTGCTCCTTCGATTGCCAGACGTTTTGATCGAAACGAGCCAGTTCGTAAACCAAATCCAAAGCCTCCAGTGGCTCTGTGGCAAAGTGATCCCAGCTTGGCTTTATATCTTCCAGATCAACTTCTTTAAAATTTTCCAGTAAATTGTTTAGGCGGCAGTGCGTGTATTGAAGCTTAATGCCTGTGTCCCCATTGACTTGAAGAGCTTGTTTCCAATTGAAGTCGTAATCACGCTGTCGGCGCTGTTTGAGGACATTTACTAACACCGCGGAGACGCCAAGAATATCACAGACATGCTCGTCATCAAAAGAGGTATTTTCTTTGGTTGCTGCAAAAAGGATCAGAGTAAAGTATCATACTTTTTGTATTTTAAATCCAGCTCACTTGCGCTTATGTTCCGTTTTTCCCTCATAATATCCCGAGCTTCATCCAGCACGTCCTTTAGAAATATAGCCGTTCCCTGGCGAGTGCTCATCCCATGGATTCTTCCAAATTTAACATGTTGCAGGTTTTCCAAACTTAAGCGATCACTTAGACTAGATGCTGTCTTGAAGAGAGCATTGAAGTGATCTGCTTGCCCATTGTCCACCACATACAGTAGGCGAGAGAAATCAAAGCGATCCAATCGTGTAAGTAGAGCAGCAATGTCCCTGGCCAGATACAAGGTGGAGCCATCGCTTTTGATCACTGGAATGCGCCTACCATCGACAATAACAATCTCCCTACCATCCGATTCTCTGTGCAAGAGATCAGCTTCACGCATCCGATCCAAAACAGCGCGTATTTGTTGCTGGGAGTACTGGGACTCCCACTCGTAGCTGTCGAAGTGGACACCGAGTCGGCTGTAGACTTTTGAGAGGTCTTCTATAGTGTACTGCCTGTACTGTTGCCACTTTTTGGCCATCTTCTCGTCGGTGCCCGCTTCCAAAGCAGTGAAGAGATCCCGTGCCTGCTGGGTTATTTCTGGACTTTCTTCTGCTGCCTTGTTGGCGACCACGTACGCTTTGTACAGCGTTTCAATGGGGGATGTCTGCATGGTCTTGTCACTCACATTGTTGAGCTCGACTCCCAGCGCCAGCAGACCGAATTGCGTGCCCCAATCACCCAAGTAGTTCAAGCGGGTTGTCCGGTAGCCCAGATGCTGGTGCAGATTGGCCAGTACATTGCCAATTATTGTAGAGCGCAGATGTCCTACGTGAAAAGGTTTGGCAATGTTCGGCGAACTGTATTCAACCACGACATGCTCTGAATTGGGTTGAGGTGGTGGATTGGATTTGTTCCGCAAAACATTCTCCACAAATGCCTGCGGGTGCAGCTGAAACTCTACCTTGGCTGCATTGCGTCCGGAGCTGGGAACTGTTCTGACCTTCTCTATGTAGGTGTCATCAAATCGGAGCCCGTTTACCTCACGTAGTAGCTCATCTTCCTGTTGCGCAACCGCAGAAGGAAGAATCCATTCCAGGCTCGGCCGGTGGCCATTTTGTAGTATTTGCTTCTTCACCGGGATCTCCAGAGCATTGTAAATGTTATTTAGCTGTGGTAGCTGAATGAAGATAGGATTCGTTATAACAGGTAACTCGGGTTTGAATCCATTTCCACTCACCTGTTTGCAAATTGAGCGCCTTATGCGAATCATCGAGATGAGTGGTGCTTTACCTGGGGGCTTTATACTTCCCCTTATACTATTTTGCACAATTCATTTGAAGCAAAATTGCTTATTTATAGTAGTAAATTATAAATATATAATAAAATTATAATAATATTATAGTTCATGTGCTAAAACAACACAGAAATATATAAAAGACCGATAAAAATATCGATTTTTAAAGTTTTTTGACCATTTCAGTTGGTCACACTACCAACACACTTCACAGTCTTCGAACGAATGGCAGCTCTGCCGCGAAATTCAAACTATGAGAGTAAATTTATTAATGAATCTCATTGCTTAAATTTTTATATTATATACAGACAATGGAGTTTGTAGTCGTATAATCCTTGAAAAAGTATTAACGTAATAATTATAATCTGTAGGCACGTTCTTTTGATGAATAGGGTGAAGGGATTCCCTGGCCAGTCTGATAACATGGAAAGCTTCTTGAGAGACCCAAGGACGAAAAGTGAGATAAAAATGGTATTGTATTTTGTATATTATATTTGTTATTATATTTGTTAACAGAACATTCTTTTTGAATATCTCTGGCAGCGCTGTTCGCTTCTGCGCGCGACGGTTTGGTACAACATTCGGGCCTTGTCTTTTTGAGGGTTGAATGCAGAAAGGGAACTTGACTATATCCACAGAAGGCACACGCGAGAAACCCCATCGACGCCCATGTGAACATATGGTTAGTGCTGATTTTACTTGGATTTCCATGGAGCGGCTCTCTGGTCTGCGCTTACGTGCAACTTCCAGGCCCTGCGTCAACTCCAACGCCGACGCTTTGGTTAAGACTTAAACTTTTGAGCATTTCAGTCGCGTTCCTAACGTCGAAGAGTCGTTTTCCATTACCAAATTGAAAGGCAGAAGTCGCATTTAAGTGAAGCGGAGGCTTACTGCACATTCGGTTCAATTTAAAAAGTGTGTTTACTTGTGAAGTGCAACTTTTCACTCTTGATTGTCTGCATTCCCGTTACCAAGATTCGCTTCAGTGATTTGCCACTGCAAGAGGCAAACAAAAAAAAGATTAGCAGGGTGTGATTATATACGAAAAAAAAAGAGTATTGCATGCCTGGGGGCTGTGCGAAAATATGAAAATAAAAATCGATTTGGCAAGCCACAATAATAAAAATCCTAAAGCGCCTCTAAAAGAGCTACTATGAATTTATGTCTATTGAATCCGTAAATCACGTATAAAAAAGGGTATCCTTGCCTAATTACGTTGACATTCAGGGGGGCTATTAAAATTTTAGTTGTATATATGTGTGTGTACATAGGTGTGTGTGTGTGGGCATGAGATCATCATTGGAACGGTAAAACTGTAAAAGTAAAACCACACTGCCTTCCCTCCTTCCGGTATGCAATACTTTTCATCACGCCTCAATTTCTCTCCCCCAGCAGAAGTCTAATCCAATTTGGCCTATGACAATACAAACGAACTTTCTTCGCTACGCATTATCCAGGTGCGTGTGCGTTTAGAAAAGGAAAGGAAAGAGACAGGTACAGGGAGAGTGCGAGTACGAAAAGCGATATTTAAATTAAAAAGCTAGACCCGTGTGTGAGTGTCCTACGTTGTTGAAAAGTTGTTGAAATTGACAACGAACATAAACATAGCATCAGTTTAAAAATAAACCCCTGCGGAGAGTTTAAATTGTATTTCTGGTACTGGTTCGGCGTCAGCATAAAAGCATTTCCCTATGATTGGCTCATTCTGGAATCTGTGCAGAGCGTGCCCATCAATGCCGGTAGACAAGGTGAGTAATGTGGCCTGCTTCTCAATCCAAACTTCACACAAAATGCTATCTCTACACAAAAAATCTATCAGGATTCTTGCTTACTGGCATACTGTTAGCCTCTTAGCCCAGTTTTAAGTTGCGAACAATTCAAAATGGTTTCAAGCGAACCCCTTCTTTTGGTGTGCAGGGGTCGGTTATTGCATACTTGCAGGCGTCAATGAAAAGGGGATGCAATGGCTCCAAAATAGGGTGATTTACCATGAGTTATGACTCGCTCGAATGAATTTTAGGATTAGGGTGACTCTGATCTATATTAAAAATGTTTTTAATTAAATATTTGATCCCAAGGGACAGTCGTAATTATTAATTATAAAGGGTTTTGCAGTTATACCATTAAAAATGTCAAATACCATTCTTAAATTATATCAGAATCCCTTTTTTGGACCATCGAGTATTTATTGCACTTGCTCTCAACTAACAAATCATAATAATTTACTGTCATTACGTACGAAATCGCGTCAACTCGTTATATATAATAAATAGGAAGAAAAAGAAGAAGCAGGAAACGGTGAAAAGAAAAATGAAAAAACTGGCCAAAAAAAAAAAAAGCACAAAATCAATAGCATATGGCATGTGGCTGGCTTGGATCCACAGCTATTGCCGGCCGGGGTGCCACATTGTATGTCGCTCCCCGGGTTCTGATTCCTACAAATTTAAGCGGACCCGGTGCCGAGGCCGAGTACCTGTCGTTTTAACTCGGCTATTTTCTCATTTTCCAGTGGAAAACAGTGGGAAACAGCTGATTCATCAACATGCCGCGACAGTGCTACAGAAAAGCTGTTTTTTTTGGGGAAACTTTTAAAGAATTGATTGTTAAACAGTAGTTAATTAAAATTGATGTTCATTAACTAGATGATTTTAAACAAATAATACTGTAATTAAAAAGAATAAATACGATTCACTTAATATTCTTCTAAAAGTTTATTATTTATACAAAATTGTCTTATTACAATAATTAAATTCAATAAAATATATATTAAATATAATAATAATTTTCACTTGGTTAAGATATGTTAAAAAATCACTTTCATCCGTTAACTGCAAAGTCCCCGCGCATGTACTGCTGAGAGAAAGCAAGAGAAAGCCAACTGAGAGAGAGTACCAGGCCGGCTTTTGTTCCAACTTCAATGTGATTGTTTTTTTCTATCTGTTAGCTTGAGCCATATGACGTTCGAGCCAAATCGCCTTGCGGTATTACATCAGCGGAGGGCAGTCAGACTTTTATATCGACGCCCATTCCTCCCACTTCCGGCATACCCCCTCGTAGAAGGAACTACGCTAAGTTAGTGGCATTGCCGGCTAAGTGTCGCCAGCAGGTCGTCGGTTGCATGCCACACGCTTATCGATTCAGCTCGCATATGGTTACCACAGTATTCCTAATTCTTAGTCACTCATTGAATCGATTTCTTTACTACTTGCAGTCAGCTGGGCGTCGCCCTGTTATAGTTTTCCTCAGCTCCTGACGACTTATCTCCCTCTGACAGCCGCAGCTATATATCTCCTGCCGCCTTGTTTCCTCCTGTCCTCCTGCATTCATTCAGTCCTTTTGAGTGGCACTGGCAGCGGTTAGACGTCTTCTTTCCTGTCGTTATCGTATTGCTGCAGATTTCTGCGGGTCGCACATTGAAATTCGTCCTCGTTAACGTTGACTTTTGCAAATTCTTTCTATTGTAGAAAACAAACTATTTTTCTTATTTGTAAAGAACTAGAAATCGAATTATCTAATCTAATTTTTAGTAAAATTATGAAGTTGCCTTGGAGTGCCCAACTTTTGAAACTTTTGAGTCACCTTTTTTCCAATATTTAAGCTATTTGACGTCGGATTTGAAAATATAATACCATTTAAGAATCAGGGCTTAAAGTACCTTAGATCTGCATTAAAATATTGCCAAAATCGAGAAGTAAAATTTTGGCCAAAATCATGATGTTACCCCTTTAAAAATTTTCGAAAAATGGGGCCGATTTTAGTTGGTCAGGTTTAGATTGGGAATAATACTACTCAAAAATCTAAGGTCGGCAAGGTATAAATTTTCTAGATCGGATAAGAATTGGCAAAGCTATGGCTATTTTCCTGAAACAAATCAAAGATCCTTATTGATCAAGTTAAGACCTTAGTTTGGCTAAAAAAAAAGGTTCCAAATCACAATTTCGGGATAAGGACCCTATAATTTGCATTAAAATATCGTAGAAATAGAAAACCTATGAAAAATTTCGAGTCCCTTTAAAAAAAAAAACCAAAATCGGATAAGGTTTCAGTTGGTCAGGTTTTGGTTAAAAATGGTGGAGAGGCTATGGCCAAGTTTCCAATGTTTGCTTTGTTAGTTTTAAATAGAGAACACTTCGACAATTATTTTGTTTCCAAAACCTTCTTACTTAACCTTAAAAAGTAGACGGAAATGACGAAAATTAGAGTAAAATCACTGGAGACGAAAAGTTTTGCGAAAACTTTTGTCTTGGTTGCATTTCGTTTGGAGACTTCACGTATTTCTTGGCGGCTTAGTGTTTGGAGAAGTTATCTAATTACCCGTGGTCAACTGTGTGGATTTCGTGAACATTTTCATTAAATCAAATACATACGAATATATAGTATCCACCACTGTGTGAGTATACATCTGTGTTGATGGGTAACCACTCTCGGTATTGATTTTTTTTTCAAGATTAAAATTGCACACGAAAGCTACATGGTCATGAAATGTCTATCAAATGGTTCTCATCAATGTCAGGCATAGCAGAACTTTTTCCATTAAACCAGAAGTTTCTCAAGCCCGGACCACGCGTCGTATACGTATTATGTGCATTACGGGCTGCTGGTTCTTATTTAAAATGTAACCTCTTACTATAAGATTTATATAAATTGAAAATTTAAATGTTAATTTTAATGAAAATGAAATGTACATATGTATTTTCACTCTTTAAGATGTATTGTTTCTGTACCTTTGTGAAAGTGTGTCCTAAGTAGGGGATCTTCATTAAGATCTTCTTCGTTTAATATTTGATTCCTATGATACGATTTCTATTAGGTGTAATTTTTAATTGGTATTTAATAGCGTCAAATCCCATTAATTAATCGGAGTAAAAAGTGCTCGGGTGAGGTCCTTCCACATTCAATAGTCCACCCTACTTTGCTTCCATTTTCGGAGTCAAATACAGCGACCACGTTTCAGCCTTGCCCCATTACGCCAACTTTCCGGCCAACCCCAGTCGGTCCTCAGCCATCCATCAGCATCCTGTGTGAGCAAAACTGCCATGACGTCGCCTAGCGTATTTCAATTTCAATTTTCTGCCTTTGAACTAATGCAATTATTATAATTTCCTTTCGCCAGTGAATGGATTACAGGCCCCAGCTAACGGCCTGTCAGGTGCCATATGCTGTAGGTAGACGGGACGATGTCTACCATCATTGCACTCCTGCAGTCCTGGGCGAGGGCACTACCCTTTCTACTCCCTGACACCATAGGGGTCTGACTCTTGGCTGGCGACCAACTTACATCGATGGGTTGATGCTGACACTACTGAGCGTAATTTGGCTCGACGGTCTGACAACAAAATGTTTTAAAATATATTTAATTTAATGATTGTAGCAGGTTCTCTGGGAAACTGTTCTTCGAAGCCTTGGCTGCTCGTCCACTTTTTCATCCCTCGGCATAAAAATTTTACAAAGACTCGGAGCCGCTAAAAAGTTAAATATACGCTTCGAGTACAACCGCATTCTACGCTTTTTTCCTTAGCTTGGCCAACAATTCACATCCGAGTATTATGCGTTTAGCCAACGGGGGGGAAAGGTGGAATGGAAAAACTTTTGTTTGAAAACATAATAGCGTAAAATATTTAAGTGGCCATGAAGGGGATCCATGTTGGGGAGATGGAGATGTTATACCCCTCATTTGACCCAATTTTCATATAAGTAATGTGTTAGTTTCAGCTCTTGGCAAGCAACAGAAAAGTTTTTGCCAATTGGCTGGGCCCACATGAGCAATATTTAAAAATGGCTGTGATGTCAGCTCAACAGGGAACGCCCGAAAAGCGATAGACAGTAGCTTCATAAGTACTCATAGTATTCCTAAGAATAAATATTTCATTAAAAACTAACTACTAGTATACTTAAATCAGAATCCTGAAGCATGGATTGTCTTATTAATGTCGAGAAATAGCTTACCAAGAACGAGTAGTTCAGTTCAGTAAAATGTTGCTAAGAATCCATAATCTATAGGCAATAAAGATATTTAAAAAGAACTAAAAATGCGCCGAGGACATCGTCGAACATTAACCCAAGCGCGTGCCGCCAAAGACAAAGCGCGTAGACGCTTTTGTAGTTTTTCACATGAGTGCTTTAAGCGCAGCACTCAGTGCAGATACTCACCCACACCGGGGCAGCATTCACCGTGGCACTCATAAAATGCACTCAAGCGGTAATCGCTGCGCACGGCACACAAAAACAAAAAACTACTCAAAGGGGATCGAATTTCCATTTAATTGTTTGGCATTGAAAAACGCCAAGTAACCGGAGCAAGTTTGCAGCAAAAGGAAAATTAAAATGTCATTGCAAATGCATCTGCATCAGTTGCCAGTTGCCGGCTAAACTATTTGAAGTTTGTGTCTAGAACAGGAAATATGAACTGTGAGTTGTTTTCTTTCAAAAAGATATTCCTTGGCATTAAACATACTTCATTTTAAATCAGAGACACTTGTCTCAAAAATATGTATACGGTAGGTAAAGCCACATAATATGTCACATCACATATTATTTCACAAGTCATATATATTTCAAAATCACTCAACGACAGCCGTTTCCTTGTAAAAAGAAGGAAGCTACATCGACAGGAATGTCACCACTAAGCTCTTAAATCATACCAAAGCCAAACCAAAAGGTGTGCATTTACATATGTATGCAAGTATGAATAGGGATTAGAACTGAAAGGCATAAGACGGTGGTAAGTGCAGTGATGCAGACTGAAGGAATATATACATGAAGTGTCTACAAGAGTCTTAAAAGTGTAACGTTCCCTTTTTTTATGTTCTGCATCACGTACATATGTATGTATTAAATTACTCTTTTACCACAAAATAATTTTTTGTTGAAAAGACTAACTTTTCGCTCATTTTGGTTGCTATGATTTAAGAACTTATTGAAAGAAAAACAGGATATTTTAGAAGAAATCAAATGGACTCCTGGTTATTCTAAAACCTGTCAAGTCCCTGGAAGCTATCTATTGAGGAAGTTAAGCTCTTTTAAAGACCTTTGGATCTAAGAGTATAGAAGCGTACTTTACTCGTGTATTATAAAAAGTATATTATATGAGCAACCACATTAAAATCCTTGTAATTGCTGTACCTTAATTTCCACTAATTAAATGTTTCTCTGCTTGTGGTGCGTGTTTCTCGCCGGATAATCAATATAAATGGTTATGAGAAAGAGCAAGGAAAATGGTGGACGGAAAAAGGGCGTTCATGCAAATAGCCTGCACTCTTTAATTTAATGGAAGCTATACGACCTGTTTAGTTGGGTTGGATTAATATTCTTATTACAGGGAATAGTTTTTAATTTCTATGCTCTTTGTCAGGACCATCCTTGAATACATTTTCAGTGTACGGAATGTCGAAAGAAAGTCAATCTGTGTCCGTCAAAATGACTGCTGTGACGTGTATCGTTTTACGGTAGAAAGCAATTAATTTGAGGCAAGCAAAAGCGTAGCTCCTTTGGGCGAATGCTGAGTGAACTAATTACCGGTGCAAACACAAACCCCTACCCGGTCACTCTTTGGCTTAGTCAAGCTGCAGGGTATCTGAACGGTAGGGTCGGGGTCAGAGAGCGGCAAAAACCCATTCCGGGCATTTCTTTTGTACTTTCAGTTTACGAGACGGAGATCATAAAGGCAGGCGCACGCATGGGCTGCGTCCCTGCCAGGCACAACGGTGTCATATGAAACAAGGCATCGTAAACAAAAAGTAAACAAACCCAGAAGGGAAGACTGTCTTCGGGCAGAACGAAGCTTGCACTACTCAGTCTTAGTCTTAGACTATCTTCAACTCTATGAAAGTTTAATTAACAGAAAGGTAGAAAGTCAACTTTGAATAGCTTAAAGCTAGCTTTGATTAGATTGGCAAATTATAATATTAAATAGTTAAGCCTTCTAGGCTATAGAATCCACAGGACACTTTAAAGTCCCACTGCTGCGCCTTAAACATAAAATATTAAACCACAACAGAAGCCTTTTTAAGGCTTTATGCTTTGAGGTGTCATCTTTCTGATTTGCCAGCATAAAACTTGAAAGGTCCTTTCGACTAGATTAAGCACGCACATGGATTTTTCTTCATCAGCACATACACTCATGCCTCTGCGGTCGAAGTCCTGGATCTACGGATTACGCTGCAGTGGAAACTAACACTTGAAAGTATCTATAGTACACAAAAGCTTTAAGCCACAACCCATTTCGAAAAGTCACAAATTGTCTTTGGCGTGTCTTGAAAATAGAACACCTTTAGATACATTATTTATTGAGCTGCAAGGGTTCTCAATAAATGTATTGATCTACTTACTATACGTAAGTACAAAGTCTTGATGGCATTTACTGGTCTATGAATCATTAACGTGTCAATTACCTCGATTACTTATAAATGATGTACCTTTTTAGAAAAAGTATTCGTAGAATACCAGGATATCTGTATTAAATTAATGTAAATATTTGTAACAAGGATTAGGTTGGGTTTCGAAACCCGCTTCATCTAAACCTCAAAGACTAAGGAAGAAAGAGTCATGAGGTTTTGAATAAAGCATCTGCCAAGAAATTTATTATTCGAAACAACATTTTTGGGGGAAACTCCTAGGGGAAATACTTCTATGTTTTAAGTTTGGCTGGACGGAGAAGAATAGAAATAGCCATTAAAAATTTATAAAAAAAAGGACGCATTAATATAATTACCTTTGGTTGCTGATTCATAAGTGAACTTGCTTAGCTTTCTCGGTCACAACTGCAGCTGATATGTGTTAGTTGGAAAATGTATAGGCTAGACTTTGCTTGGCATCTAGAACATGATGAATAGTCATCCAGGTTGTGGCACGTGTCAGGGAACTCCTATTCTATCGACCCTTCCAAATCTGCTGCAGTGGGGGCGATGGCGACGCACCAGACGCAAAAACAGCTATTTTAAATGACAGATGAGCTTCCATAGGCTTGGGAATACCTCCGGCGGCTCAGGTAAAGTGAGTCCTTACTGCTAAAATATTCAAAGGTTGCGTGCCGATGAAATATTGTGCTGCCAAGGGTGCGGCAAGTCGATCCTGTAGAGCTAAGTGGGCTCGAATCGATAACGTGGCACAGAATAAACTACCAAAAGCGCATTTTAATTGGGATATCGATTGAATTAAGGTGTATGTCTGGAGTCTAAAGTCTGGTGGCACGCATTTCTAATGCTTTCAAAAAGGTTTCTGGAGGGTCCTCTTTAAATACTCTGAAAATTCATGGAAGGTCAATATGGGCCACGCCAATTTCCGTTCCGATTCTTGAGCGGAATACCTTAAACGTTTTGTAGATCGATTCTCCACCAAAAATCAAAATCTAAGAACGAAATATTTTTTAGATTTTTCTTCAAATTTTCTGAGGGATCCCCATCAAAATGTTGAAAAGTGTCCGGAAGGGCAATATGGCTCCTAGCGTATGCCACATCTTTTTCAAAAATCATCCGATTCTTGAGCGGAATACCTTAAACGATTTGTAGATTGATTCTCCACCATTCTGCGTCAAAATCTAAAAACGAAATATTTTTTAGATTTTTCTTCAAATTTTCTGAGGGATCCCCATCGAAATGTTGAAAGTGTCCCAACGAAGACCATATCTTGGCCAATTTCCATCCGATTCTTGAGCGGAATACCTTAAACGATTTGTAGATCGATTCTCCACCATTCTGCATCAAAATTTAAGAACGAAATTTTTTTTATATTTTTCATCAAATTTTCTGGGGTATCCCCTTCAAAATGTTGAGAAGTGCCCGGAAGGGCAATATGGCCCCCAACGAAGACCATATCTTGGCCAATTTCCATCCGATTCTTGAGCGGAATACCTTAAACGATTTGTAGATTGATTCTCCACCATTCTGCGTCAAAATCTAAAAACGAAATATTTTTTAGATTTTTCTTCAAATTTTCTGAGGGATCCCCATCGAAATGTTGAAAAGTGTCCGGAAGGGCAATATGGCTCCTAGCGTATGCCATATCTTTTCCAAAAATCATCCGATTCTTGAGCGGAATACCTTAAACGATTTGTAGATCGATTCTCCACCATTCTGCATCAAAATCTAAGAACGAAATATTTTTTAGATTTTTCATCAAATTTTCTGAGGGATCCCCATCAAAATGTTGAAAAGTGTCCGGAAGGGCAATATGGCTCCTAGCGTAAGCCATATCTTTTCCAATCCGATTCTTGAGCAGAATACCTTAAACGATTTGTAGATTGATTCTCATTCATTCGTTATTAAAATCCAAGAACGAAATATTTTTTATATTTTTTGTCAAATTTTCTGCAGGATCCCCTTCATAAATGCCTGGAAGGACGATATGGGCCCCAGCGAAGGCCATATCTTTGCCATTAATTATTCAATTCCGAAGCGAAATACCTGAATCGATTTGTAGATCGATTGTAAAATCTACATCAAAATTTGAAAAAAAATTTTTTTTAGATTTTTTGTTAAATTTTGTCAAGAAAAGCCTGAAATATTTTGACTTATCAAATGGCTTTCGCTATTTGCTAAATTTATTAGAAATATTTGCAAAAAGCCACCGATCAATGATTTCAATATAATAACCCCCTTTATTATGGAAGTTTATATTTAATTTAATGCTTGCTGCAACTTTTATTTGCGTGTCGTTGAGTAATTATTTTATGTTTTTTACAAAAGTAGACCAGAAAACTACGATGAGACAATAAACACTGAGCCGAGGTGTATATAACCGTCTGGTAAGGGGAAAACAATTTACTGTCGGCCATTTAAAATATTGACTGGCATGGCTGTTCCACGAGAATGTCCTGAAACTGTCTGTTGGCCAGGACTGTCGCTGCAGCTGTCTTAGCTGGTTTGTGTGCGAAAGCTTAACCCAATTTACAACTTACATGTAACGATTTTTTCCCGACTGTTTGAAGCCCGCTCCGATCGATAGGAGTTGTCTTGGCCATAAGTTAGCTTCCAGCTGAATACCAACAGTAACTGCTGAAGTGGCAGAAATACTCGTTGTTGCAGAAATAGACCATTAATATGGATTTTTCTATAGCTTTTGTAACAATTATCAAGTGGGAGTGGGTGGGTGGATTGCCGCATTGAAATGCGACAAACCGCAATTTGGCTGAGAGCCCGAAACTGTTTGAATAACTGGCCAATTGGGTCTGCAGTCCGACCATGGAAAAATATATGTAGTCACTTGTATGGGCATTGCCATATGTGGATGTGGTTAGTTTTTTGTTTGGCCATTTGTGGTATTTGTAGTGCGTGGAAAGCCATGAGGTAAACAATATCTCTGCGGTGCAATAAGAATATATTAACTTTTAGTTTGTACATGTGTAATTTTAGCCTTAATTAACGGGTACTCATTCTATTTTAAAACGAACTTTTATCCTTTTTTATAGCAGCTCCACTCGGAGTATCGGAGCACTTACCGTTGGCATGAATTTACTGGTAACTCGAGGCCAGAGGTTGTGCGAAGAGCGCCAGCCCCAAATCCAAGCCAATTTGTTGGTAAGTGACAAAGACATTTTTCTTTAGCTTTATTGTCACGCCCTTTATTTATTGATATCGGAATTCGTTCGACTTACGATGGGATTTTTGCACCTGCAGGTCCAACAAATGAGCCGCCACTGCCCCGACGGAAAAAATGTCCAGAATTAGCATATAAATCGCACGAGTTTATTATAGGATCTGAATACACGGATGCGCGCCGAGATGCCAGTGCACATCGCCTGGCGAGGGTAAGTTCTAAAGAGATTTAACAACTTTATTCAACTATAACAGCTCTAGAATATGCAGCAATAGATTTAATTCTGTTTTAAAGGAAGGATTTTCTCTTTGAATTACACTAGCATATTAATGGCATACGGATATAATGGTTTTACTATTCAAAAGTTTAAATGCTCTTTTTAAATTACTCTCCACATATTCCACTTTTAATTGCATAAGAAAGCCGTTGCCTTTACGATAGAGTTGGCATTGGGGTTATGGCATTTAAGCGGCGGTCCTCATAAAAATGTCGACGCTCTCAATTCCACAAAAGAGCTGGGAAAAACATATTTTCACTCTAGTGTTGGTGCTCTCCTAGTTTTTTCCGCTTCTCGATTTCAACGCCAGCCTAATTAATAACGAGGCACAAAAGATGCGAGTTGGAAGGACATTAAAGCACATATACGTGAGTCAGTGGCGTACACGATGGGGTTGTCCATTTTGGAAGAAAAATAAAGTGCTGTAATTTTGCACTATTATTAAAGAAAAAAAATGACACATGACCCCACTGCTGTCTGTCTGTGGCACCTGCGTATTACTGAGAGTGCTTCTGTTGTTCGACTATAATGTAGCGCATTCCGGCCTTGCATAATTAATAGACTTCACCTCATGACGCACGTCAACATGGCGTATGCGTAATATTAATGGCCAGCTAATTAAGGATATATGTATGGCTATACACAAACACACTCATACATGTTTCATGCCCCCTGCTCATCGGTCTATCTCTTTCTCTATCTCTGTATCACTCAGTCGGAGGAACGGGGCACGCCTTCGCGCCGCAGCAAATCGGAGGGACCCCCCGTAGTGCCCAATGGACGCACCTATCCCATTGCATCGGAGGTCGATGGAACTACGAGAAAACAGGTAAAAATTGTCAAATGGATCGCACTGCCTCGCTGCCAAGCACATGGGTGTTTAATAGTCATGTATTGCCTAATCTAACCTAACACTTGGATATGTATTCTGAGTACGTGTTTTGGGTGTTTGTATGAGCAAGTTGTGCGAGTTCCTTAGCATGCATAAAGCACTTTATACTTTTTGTGAGTTAACTTAGGGCATTATTGTATTCAAAGAGACTACAGCCAGAAAGAAGAAGTGGGTTTGTTGTCCTTTGTGGAAATAATTGAATCTATGGTATAAAGTTTACAGTAGACTTTAAATGTGTGGGTTAAAGTTTTATTAGAATGAATATTAATTTTGTTGACGGAACACTTTTATCAACTATGCAAAGCATGTTTATTGTAAAACACATCAGGTTTAACAAAATTTCCATAGATTTTGCAAAGAGACAATATGTCGACTAGTAACTGTAAGTTAGTTACTTAGTTCTTTACTTTTAACCACTTTCATAGTAACATGAAAGTTGTCTGCAACTTTTATAGTTGTTTTGTAGACAGTTGGTCCCCCGAAGGACATGATGTTAAGGGACAATTGTCTCTCCATTAGTGAATACATTGGAGGAAATTGCATTTCCATAAAGGAGTGCGATACCGTTTTTCCCTTTAAAAGCTTCAATCCATTTTATTTCGTCGTGATTGTGCAAGGTTATATAAGCTTTAGCTTCTAATTCCATCTGAAGGGAAATTCCTTAGTTTTTTCGTTTCCAATCTGGTAACGCTTAGATTTTGCGCAATCTGTTATGGTTTAAAAAAATTGTAGCATACATTTGAGGGTAAATTTTATTCTACCATGCATAGTATGTATTTAATGATTTCACTGTTCTTTTCACCTTATGTATTGCCTTATGTTAAAACAATATTATTTAAAATTTAGTTGTGATTCCTTAAAAAGGGAACTTTACCCGTTATCCATATTGAAATGAGGATTATTCCATTACTTAAATCCTTAAAAATTTGTTAATTCGAAAGATATGGTATTGGTGGCGAATAAAGTCTCTGTTTAAGCTTGCAACTATATATTTAAATCGAAATATGTTTTATATTTATATACTAGCATTAAAACCAATTAGAAATAATTATTTTAAATTTACCATTTATACTTGTATTGTGTGTATTTCTTCTCTTTCTTGTTCTCTGTTTCTCCACATGTGACTAATCCCGGTATATTCTTCTTTATGTATACTGTGCTCTTGCTCCCTGTATTACCTGTTTTCAAAAACCAAAAAAAAAAAAAAAAATCTAAAAAACAATTATATAACAATTATATAACAAATAACATTAAAATACTTAATTGCGATCGTGCAATGCTTCTCGTTTTCTCGTTCTTTTCCTTTCTCTCTTTCTTCCCAACTTTTGCGTTATGTCTTTCTGATCTTATCTTTCGCAGGCGGGTGAGTCAAATGGGATATTGAAAAAGACCATCACAAAATTGAGCACAGAGTACCGCCTGCAATTCGTTTGGCCCACTGTCCGACGGATTAAGGGCGGTGGCGATGCGACGTCTAGGGCCGCTGCCGGAGATTATCCGCGAAAGTCCATATCGCTGGGCGCCATTCGGTCTGGTGGCCAGAGTCACGCTCCGAACCAGAGTCAGAGTCAGTCTCAGGCCCACAGTAACACACATCACACGATGATGGGTGCCGGTGCCGGGTTGCCAACGGTGCATAAAAAACGAACAACAAATCAGAAAGAAGGTGCGACAACAAATTGTCGTCGCTAAGAATTTATTTCACATACGTACTAAAAAAAAAACCAAAAACCAAAGTGATGAAACAAAAATTCATTTCCTAGTACCGCATAGTTTCTTTCAATACTAATATGTGTATGACTTACTAAAAAACAACTATTTTGAAATTCTCAATCAAGCGTACTAAAAAAATATTCAATTTGATTTAAAGTCTTTTTTTTTACTTACCAATCCTCAAACTAATTTGCGGCAGATTGTATAACATTTTATTTACTAACCTTTTTGTCGAAGCGTAAACGTTGAAACTTGTTTTATTTATTTTTTAAGATTTTCAAATGCAAATTTGTGCAGTGGCAGCAGCATTGAGTAAAAACAAATACCTAGAAATCGCATTTCATACTATATAAAGTTAAATAGTGTTGGTACAAAAAATATAGCTTTTTTTCGATATTATTCAAGTTTTTACAACTGTCGCATCAAGACAGAATTGACCACTAATCGAGTTTTTTATGAACACGTCGTCGTAAATTTGGCCAACCAATATAATCTATAAATATGTATGATACAGTGCTCTCAAACCTAAAATAGATACTTTTCCTTTATGAATTATATCGTACATTTTATACTATACTCTCCCATTTTTTCTGTATTTACAAGCAAATATTTTCTTTTCCGCTTTTCTGAGTAACGACATTTGTTTTGATTTTAAGCAGTTGACAGAAACTGACAGTTCTAACATTTGTTTCATATAGAACGAAATTATGCTAAATTCCCCTGAAAACTAAAAAAGGTTTAAAAACAATTTTAAAAAACATCTTTTTAGCCAAAAGCTGACGTAAGTGTTGAACTAAATTTCGTTTTTATTAGTGCTAAAAAAAACCCAAAAACTATGTATTTGTTTTATTGCAAAGAGTAAAATTGCGTTGACGAACGACAAATCGATTGGATTATCCTCTGGCTATAAAGGATCTGCTATCTTACTATTCGTGATGTCAATGCAATTTTACTTTTTCGATTGATGAGTTGAAATAGCAAAGTGTAGTCGGAGCATGTTGTGGCCGCAGGTTGTGCGATAACTTTTGTTTATAAAAATTGAAAGCATAGGACATTTTATGTTAGTTTCGATGCATGCGTGAAACTAAAAATTCAAAACCAAGCGAAATTTTATATAGTATCCTGCATTATTCCAGACAAACATTATTTAATCTACTAACATGGCATCGAACTTCAACATTTGTATATTTTGGTTTTCATATCATTAGCTAGGCTTATTGGAAAATGCTTAGCGGGGGGTTAGACAAGCAGAAAACATTTATTCGAACTATCACTGTGGGGCCCGTGGGGCCCTAAATACTAACAAAATTTAACATTAACAGTGAAAGCAAAGCGCCATAGGTAAGGCAACGGAATGTAAGATCTAAGGGCTAGATCTAGAGGGATCTAAAATGTAATATATATACTTATGTGAACTCTCCATTACGCAAATCGTTAGAGCATCTGCTTCTCAGACGCAATTAGTGGCTTCAAGTGCAAGTCGCTGCTTTTCTTGGCGTTAATCGAATCGTTGTGCATTGCCATAAGCTTCCGTAGTGTATGAATTGGACGCAGTGCTTAATAAGAATAATCTATAAAAAGAGCATCCAAAACAAGGATCCATTAACATAAAAGTTTCACAATTGGTTTCAATTTCGTTCTATATTTTAAATAACCCAGCCCCAGAAATTGTTTAATACAAATTTTAGAAACACCCCCAAGAAATTTGTAGGAAAAACTTGCCAAAAACACACTTTAACCACCTAATCAACACATTTTTCGGTTCTCTACTCAATGCCAAAACCAGCTAAAGCATCATCATTTGAAGTTTACATTTTAGTATTCACCTTGCCGCAGTAAAACCTTGCCCCCCAAAAATTAACAACTCACATACCCATTCACAATATCCAACCATCAGGGCGCTGCTTTCGGCTCATTTATTTGCTGTACAATTAATAAAAAAATGAATTCCTTGTCTTTGAGTTACATTTAGCGAAATCGAGACTCTTTGCAAAACAGTTTCTTTTCACTTTTATTTTTCTAATGCATTTTATACAATTAAACTATTCCTTTCCTTATATTAATGTAACCGAACACTGATGCCTGCCATCAGCCATTATCCTGTAAAAAGTTACCGATCAACCATGGATTGCAGCATTAAATTTCGAATTTGTGTGCTTTCAGCTACTCTACATGAGTTGGAGCCCTTGGTTAGCGATACGGATGATAGAAAAACGCACGAGAAGTATGAACATTTGATTTACCTATCCCTAGTCAGCCCTAGTCAGATCAAATATCTCTCTTCATGAGCTTTTGCCATTGTCATTGTCAGAGAAGGCCCTCATTAGCCCACCCAAAAATGCAGCATCACACAACCATTCAAATCCCCTGTCATCCGCACCTGCATGTTGCAAGAGATGCATGCTGCAGCTATAGAAAGGGCACAGCCGTCCATTACGACAAAAATGTCTCCGAATACGAGCTATTTGTACAGTGGCTAATGGTGTTCCGATTATTGCAGGCAAGTGACCATTGTGGAGCGCAAGATTACCTCGCGCCCGTTCTCGCAGGCCATCGACCAGGAGCGTCTGAATCATTTTATCACGAAAAAGGAGAACTTTGGATTTGCCGATGCCGCGGATGCCGCTGTTACCGTTGCCGCTCTCAAGGACGAATTGGACAACCGGCAGCCGGCCACCGAATCCGGCCAGGTGGTGGTTATGAACGGCACCGCACCTCCTCACTCTAAACCGAATTTGGATTTGTGGTTCAAGGAAATGGTAGAGCTGCGTAAAAAGGCTGGCGAGTACAAGGTGAGCGAGTAGTATTATTTAAATTACTGCAGGCTGGCTAACCTGTATTATTCTCCAAAGTGCCGCGGTTGGGGCATAGAAATCGATCCGGACTTGTACAAAAAGCAGAAGGATCTCTGGGATCAGGTTTCAAAGCGCAGCTCACTTTCAGCCCTTTCTCTAGCGTCGTCAGTTCATAGGTATATTTACTTATTATATAAATAAGTACCTACCTAATATGTGTACCCTTGTTTTAGACCTATTACAAAGGAGGAGAAGGACCAGGAGAATAACAAGAAGTCAATCCCATTGCAAAAACCGCAAAAACCCAGAGTCCCCGGACAGGCCTTCTTGATCGATAATAAGGATGAGATTTCAGCACTGCCAGCACGATTTAGCAATATACGTCATCACCTTGAACGCACCACTGGTCCGGGTGAGCCTCCATATTATACATATTTTCGAAGAAAATCTCAAAATTGGTTTCCCCAAAACATCAGATGTAGAAGAGGGCGCCTTGTTGCCTTCGCCCACGCGTGAGAAGCTTATGCCCGCTATAACAAAGCGAGAGTCGGAGTCTCAGCGCGGAAGTCCTAAGAAAACGGCTTTATCGCGACACGGGTCGCCCCAGAAGGGAAGTCCACAGAAGGGCAGCCCCAAGAAGGTCCTAAAATGTGAGTAACTATTGGCCGTAAAAAAAAAGACAAAAAAAGAATGCATTTAGTCTAACTCCAATACCGATTCCGAAGTTCAAAATAGCTAAAAAGCAATAGTACTCCAAAGCAACAATGACACAAGTACACAAAATGCACTCACAAGTTACACGTCCGGTAACCTACAATACGTATACGCCCCGTTGTCGACTACTTGATTTGGTTTCTATGATTTCCGTTTGCAATATTTTGCTCATAATGCTTCAAATATTTGGTTTATTATTTCGGCGAAAAAAATAAGGATACTTGCAGCATATCCTTCTCAAGTGCACCGACGAAAAAATGTAGGGCGATGAGATTTGTGCACAGTTTTTATGTAGTTGTTACAATAAATATTTTTTATTTTGAAAATTGTTTTTAAAAAACAGTTGTTGAAATTCATCTTCCAGATTTTGAACACACTTTAAGGGATTCAGAGTTATTTATTGTTACAGGCACTTTGCAATTTGAAGGAGTATTTTTTACCCTTTTAAGTAGATTGCAGGTTGAAATTACTAGCATGTGCATAAAAATATTAGTAATTTGGCTAAATGTGGCTTTATGAGGTACATTCCATTATACATATATGAGAGATGATACATTTTGATGTACCTCATAAAACCGCATCTATGAAAAATGTTTCCTTATTTGTCGCTTGTTCGTTTTGCTTGCATTGCAATATGGCACAAATATTGCAATTTGAAAAGGAAAATAAATGGCTTGGCAAATATTTGAACAGATTTGAGTTTAAAGCTTGGAAAGTGAGACAATTGTACCATCATTTAATTGTTAGAGCATTGGATAAGTGTACCAAATCTTGTAAAAACTTCACCCGAAACACCCACACCATGTCACCATTAGCAGGGGCTGCATGGCCCCCAAAACCTAATATCTATAAACTATTTAGCTAAATGCGAACTGAAATTAAATCATGAAAATCGTACTTTTATCATCACTGAAACTGCCCCCACCACCACCAATCAACCATACGAAATACCGATAAACGAATACGTAAAATCTGTATAAACTGAAATCAAATCCGAAATCGAAACCATCCTCATCTGAATGTGTATCCGTATCCTGAACCCGTATCCGCGTCCATATGCGTGTCCATCGACAGCGCGCTCACAATCCGTGGGTCCGGGCGTGGCTGAGAATGAGTCACCAAAGCGCCAGATCCGATCGGCGAGTCAGGCGCCCTCGAGCCGCAAAAAGACGCCGACAGCCGGAGGCGGCAGCGAACGCAAGGCACGCCCATGTAAGTAGCCAACTTAGAGGAGGCAGGCCATAAATTCCTATAACCAAAAATCCAAAACTCGACTCAGTTAGTTCTGTTAAGTTCAGTTGAAGTGGAGCGATGCGATGTGTTTCATTTCGAGTTACTTTAGTCCTAGTTTGCGTACGTTTTCGTCATTAGTTTCCTTATGTTTCTTTTGAGTTGCTGGTTTCGTTCAAGTTTTGAGTTTCATTAGTTGATCGATCACACCTCAAGTTTGTACCTTCTACTATCCAACCAGTATTTCGAACGACCATTTAGTTGAGTGTTTAACGAAATAAATTAAAAAACATAGATTACATCTAAATAAACTAAACTTTGTTTGACTCTTTTTTCGTTAGTTTAGTCTCTGGTGATGCAGTTACTTGTTGGCTCCTCGTTTTTGATTTGTTATCCACCTAAATTGAAATCACTGTTTCTTTTATATTAAAGCGTATGATTGGTCTTTCGACTATATTTCAGTCTATAGTTTAGCATGTTGAGTGAACCGTACTAACAAAATAATAAACCAATTAACAAAACTAACAAACTACTAAACCAATAAAAATAAATTACTTGTAAGTAAGTAAAGAAACATTAACAAGTCCAGCTCAGTGTTGTGTCTAACCCGTTGAAGTTCTCATTTGCTTTCCGTTAACCCCAAACTAACATTAAGTGTGATATTGTTGGCTTAAGTCCTAGATATTTGAGAAATGTGTTTGTAATACCCTAACTATGCCCTCAGGGAAACTAACCAACTGTATCTAAATTGCGAAAGTTGTACAAAATAGTAATAATATTTTTTCGTTTTTATCACCCAAGAAGTATTCCTGCCATTAAATTTGGATCCCAAAGCCAACAATGTATGACCATTTGTGATATTAGATTGATATAAGTAGACTAACCTCTTGAAATTGTTAACACACCCAACCTAGACTTAACGTTTAATACCAGCATTTCATATTTAGTTTAGTTGAATTCTCATTTTTTTAAACGTTGTTTTGACATTTTGAACGGCATTCTCACCCCCATCGCAATCCAAAATACAACATTTTTTTAATAAAAAACATTTATTCATTTTTTCACGTGCGTTTTGTTTTCGGTAAAAAAAAAAAAAAAAAAAAAAAATCATCATAAAATGAAAAAACCAAAAACCATGGTCGAAATATACAAACCGAAAACTGCTTACGTTCTTATAGCCACCCTTTCCACAACATTCCAATCCCGCATTAAAAGTAGTTCCCTGCCACCGCCCAACGGTAGAGTAGCCTCAGCGGCGCCGTCAGCAAGTGCAACTGTAACTGCAACTGCAACAGCGGCACCCACCCGGACAACAGCAGCAGCATCCGCCGCAGCAACAACAAAATCCGCATTACATGCTAATCAGCCTCATGCTAATCAATCACATCCACATCCGCATGCCAAAAGCAGCAGCGCCACTAGGCCAGTAAGCGGCAACAAAATTCTGAAAACATCGGCAACCCAACAGCAACAGCAACTGCAACAGCAGCAAATGCGTAAGAAAGACAAAGATAGATCCAACATTAGTTGCTTGGGCGTCGGTTCTAGTAGTTACAATGCAGATGCTGGTAGCGGTAGTCAGGCAAATAGTGTCAAGCATCAGCAGAATAAGCAAAAACAACACCAAATGCAACAGCAGCAGCAACAAAAACATCAACAACAACAACAACAACCACAACAACATCAGCAGCAAGAACAAAAAGTGCAAAGGTTGCATCCACAACCGAATACGATTGCAGCAAGTACAGCAGCAACATCGGCTCAAAATCCAACCCGGCCTGCAACAATCAACATCAAACGGCTATCGGTACCAGGTCAGGATAAAAAATTGGCTGAAAGTGAGTAAAGTTTCACCGAAAACTTGCAAAAAAAATATATATATCAAAATCAACAAAACAAATAAAAAACCCAAAAAAAAAATCTCTTCAATAACCAAAAACTAAAAAAAAATTATAATACACGGAAAAAATGCTGTAAAATGGTATCTGATGCGCGAAATGTTTGTGTTGCAACTCAAAATTATTTTACGAAAAAATAAGAAAAAAGCTATTAATAATCTTACACCTTGGCCAAAACCCATATGTCCACAATTAGCAAAAATCTAGTTATTATTTACCAATTGGAATCAATTTTCGGTCCACAAATAAATTGACGTTTCTGTATTTTGTGTTTGTGGGAGCCCTGTGGAATAATGTATGTTTTTTAGATTGGCATTTGAAATTGTACAAAATATTAATAGAATTCGATTTGTGTTAAAATTGTTGTCATTAAATTCCACTGGCTGCCTGTTTCAAGAATCACTCTATATGTTAAAATATTATATCACAAAAAAATACAGAAATCCAAACGAAATTAATAAATTTTAATTGCTAGCTAATGTGATTACTCTCTAAGAGCTAATTGCATTATAATGTGTTAGTTGTTGTTGTGTAGATTGTTTGTAAGTGTTGTATTCCCATCGTGTCATTTATGTCCTTTTATAGACTAGCTGTGATAGCTTTAGACTTTTATATACGTCTCATTGTTTATGTTTTATTCCCATTTCCAAATGAAATCTCTCAACCTCTAAATTCGACATTATCCTAGCTTCATATTGTAAATACAATGCATAATTATCAATCATTATAATCCATTTTATACCCTTTGTAGTGACCCTTTTAGTGAACTTTTATTAGTCCTTGACAATGATACACTAAAACATTAAAAACTCTTATATTGTCTGTCTGTCTGACTGTGTATGATCTCAGGGAATATGATCACATTGCTACTTTAACTTCAAATCCTCAGTTATCGACTTTAAAACCTTTCTTTCTGAGCAACTATGCATTTGAGTTTGCTTTTCAAAACCAACAAAATGAAAACAAACATACAAAACCAGCCTCATATCAATTGGTTGCAATTTCTTTTGCAACTTAACTTAAGTTCTATAATAATAGACATTAGATCTTACGCCCATTTTCGCATTTAAATGTTGCGTGTCTAATTGTGTATTTGTGGCATGCCGTTTCTCGTATTGTGCGCTTTATAAAGTCAAAAATAAATATGTGAAAATTTAAATATCTTTCGTTTATACTAACAATTTGTTGCCTTTTAAGCTTCAAGCTTAATATACTTGAGTTCTCTAATTTTGTCGTTTTGGTTCCGAATATGAATTCATTTCAATTTTAGTTAAAACTACTAACCAATAATACTCAAACACGAAATATGCTTAAAAGCAAGAGGAAATTCAATAAAGTTGAAGAGCTGCGGCATCATAATAAAATAAATCAAACATAAACTGCGCCTATAATAAAGATAACTCCATAACTCATGACACTCCACGTCGTTTTGATTTCAAATGTATAACTTATTTTTGGATATTTTGCCAAATCAACAGACGATACGGAGGATGGTCGTGAGACTGCCATTTCAATTTCCAGCTGCAGTCCCCAGCCGCCGGTTCCGGAAGTGCCTGAGGAGCCGCTCGTGAAATCCCCGCCTGAGCCGACACGCGTCAAGTCTCCGGAGCAGATCATAATGCGTTCTCCCGATCCAGTCAACTGGACCGTGCCCTTGGATACCGGCAAGACCTTTACCGTCACGCAGAACGTGAAAGATGGTAATGTCTTTTGGCTATGAACAATATATTTTAATATATGGGTTATTTGATTTTAATGAAAATTCATTTTTCGCAGGGGAAAATTACAGCCGACCTCAGAGCGAAATTAAAGCGTCGACTCCGGTGGAAAAGCCACCACCGCCACCGCAATCGGCACCGCCACAACTAACCGAACAGGCTAAAATGGACGGTAAGCCATTAAGCACGCTTCAATAAAAACGCAAAACTTCCATAAAAAAATCATCAGCAAACCCAAATGAAGCCGCCAAACCAAACAAACAAAAAGTCGAATCGCTTTTACAAATCTTAATATATATCAACGTATTTAAATATATGTATCTGTATATGTATCTGTATGTATTGCTATTCACAACCATCATCCGAAAGTCTATGAATCGAATCATCGATTGCCAAAATCCAACTCTCTCTCAAAACCAAAAGTATCACCAGCCAATCAAGCCAATCTCGAAAAGCATAAATATAAAGCAGTTTCCCTATCTCTGTATCAAGTTAAAAAAAAAAAAGCAAAAATCTCGCGAATTGTGCAAGCCAATGCAATCACATAGCGTATCCAAAACCGTAGAATTTTGCGTAACATAAACACTATTTCCAAAACTATCTCCCCTCCCTCCTCCACCAAAAACCGAAAACTGCCGTCCCGCCAGCCTGGAAGTCGAGCAGTCCTACCACTAATGCCGGGCTTTACGGCAAAACGCTGACGCCTCATGCCACGCCCACCGGCCAGCCGGGCGGAGCGGTGCGCTGCTTTGTCCAGGATCAGCAACAGCAGCAGCAGCAACAGTCGGAGCCGACGGGCACGGCCCCCACCGCCCGTACCACCGCCGCTGAGGTGCTTGAGAGGGCCCGCGACCGCTTCGATCGATTCTGGGGCAGCAGCGCCACCAAGGAGGAGAGCGTCTAAGACCGGAAGTAACAGGAAGCCATTTTGTTTTGTTCAGTGCTTTCGAAGTGCAAAGTCAGTTTTTACAAGACAGTAGGGGGACCTTCGCAAGGAAGGCAATTATGATACGTAAAGGATAAATTCGATACCAAAAAATATACGAAAACCATCTATACTTATAAACTAGACGGATTTTTGTGTGAACATTATATTTCTCCAAAGTGTTTTGATTCAAGAATTTTAAACTCTTCTATAATTTTTATTTATTTTAAGTTTATTAAAAAATTCGTTTATGATTATTCGGCATTTTCCATTTATGTTCAAAGTTTAAAAAAATGTATTTTTGAAACCCAATTCTTTCCTAGTTAGTTGTATCCTTTAATTTTCAGTATTTATTTTTGATATTTTAGTTATTTCCTTTGCTTGGAGAAATGTAGTTCATTAAAATTAGCTTGAATCTAACTTAAAACTGCTTAAACTGCTTCAAGCGAACCCAATCAGGCCAAATATCATCTAATGTTTTACTGTTTGGCACAACTAATACTAAAACAAACTTGTTTTAAAAGACACTTTCACTGCCTCTTCCTGAAACCCATTCATACCATCTAATAATGCATGCTTGCAAATAATACCGAGTGACCTTTGCGATTATTTCGATGCTTCAATCACAAACAAAAATGGGACAAACATCACCGCAAAGACCCGTCCAAAAAGTGACATTTGACAAGAGATATACTTACAGTTTTGTAACTTTCAATAGTGTATTTGGGTAATGCAAAAGGTGATTTAAGCCAAAACGCTGATCCGTCAAAGAACTAACGTCGATAATAGACTTTGCACATAAATTAAAAGATAAATGAAAGTAAGAATAATTTAAGATACTTGATGGCAACAAATGAAGATCCAAACAGGAGACACGCAATAAGCAAATATAAACAGAAATGCATATAAGAATGGGATTATGCTTTGTAATGCTGTGAACTAGTTTCTGGCATGCACTTACTTTATAAGGAATCCTGCTCCCACACCTCTATATACGAAATGAGTGTATGAGGACCTTTAAAAACATTTAATGTTGATATAGAACCAGTGTGAATCATATTAACTTTTGAAGAGTAAGAGCTAACACCATAATGACAGAATGCTTCCGAAAGAGCAATAGCTTTGAATGGATGTTGGGTTGAAAAGTAATAGGAGTTGGCAGGGTACTTTTTTAAATAAAACTATAATTTCAACATTATCAGTTTAGTTTTCAACTATATCATTCGATGTTGTTGATCTTTCTCGAAAAATAACAATTTTGGTTTCATTGTTCAATATTCAAAATAGTCGAACTAAAATGGCGCCCAGATAAAACAAAGTTTACAAATTTTTAAGAGGTGTCTGATTACACTATTGCAAAAGAAATATAGAACTTTTTGAACATCACGGGTCTACTTGCCAAGGACAATTACTTTTCAACCAACCCTTCGTTATATTTGTATGTAACTTTGTTTGTCTCTCAGTGTAGATGCCATTTCAATAAAAGCAAACTAAAAAGTAAATGTTTTGAAGACACTTTTGTTTTGCCATGGGAAAATGTTTAAATAAAAATCAAAAGAAAAAAAAAACATGGTAAAATGTATTGCAAGCTGAAGTTCAAATTTCATACCTATAAGTTTTATGGTTGACTTCAGTACTGAGCTTAATTGTTGCTTATCTATATATATTTTAATACAAATCAAAGACAAAGGGACATGAAGGGGCAACAGATGCCCCCTAATGGTATTACAGTTGAATATATTTTGTATGTTTTTCATAAATATCCCTGTTTGTTAGTTGAAACCAATAAGTTAAACATTATAAATACATAGTTACGAACTAAAATGGTGGCTTATAACGCTCAGCTAGAAACTGTCACCGATTCGATCTACATGAATGTATTAGTTAGAAATAAAAAATATTCCAAACGAAATACATTTTCTGGCAACATAAAAAAACTCTCAAAAAAAATAAAAAAGAAATAATAACAACCACAAATAGGAAAAACGCACTCACTCTTACCGAATTATATGTCCAGTTGCAGTTCAATTAAACGAAAATACAACCGGATAGTAGGCTGTCGAACACATTTAGTTTTAATATTGAACTAAACAAATTTTAGGCAACTTTATTATGAATCTAAATAGGAATTAACTTGATATATATTCCAGCTTCTTTACAAGGAAACAAAATAATATCGGAAAACTAAAGAAAATTACACCCCGATTCGGAAAAGGCATACCACAAGGGCTTTAATCGATTTTTATAGACATTTATATGAAAGTCAAAAGAAACTTTTTCATTTTTTTCACTCACAAAGCAAAATAAAATAAGGATCAATAAAATCAATTTTAAACAATGAAATTTAAACCTAATGCGCCTACAATTTTAATGAATTAAAAGCCACGAAATAAATGCAATAAAACGAGTAATGAAAAGAGCCCAATTGAACGTTTTCGAATTGTCATACAGAGGCACACCAAATAGCCTTGATAGAATTGCTAAATAACAAGATATATGTATTAATATAATGAACTTTGAACGAAGAAACCAAATCATATTGAAAAAGTAAAATTAAAACAAAAACATAGACAAGAAATGCAAGTGAAGGTAAAACTAATTATAACATTATATAAATCAAATAAATGAAAAATGCATATAAACGTTTTAAGAATTGTGTTTTAATTTTAAAATATACAAACCCATATGCCGAATAATTGGAAAGAAAAGATCTTAAGTTGTTTGTTTTTAGGAGGCAAATTATATAGTTTTTATTATTGATTGTTTTTAAGAGTTTCTTTAAGAAAATGTTTTTATTATAATTGATTTTGTTTAGCTTGATAGAAAATTTTTAGTTTACTTTTCACATAACTTTATGTTCCATGTGTTTAGGAATACGTTTAATTACATGTCTGTAAAATAGCTTTTATTTAAACTGGGAATAGGATGTTGAAGTTATTTCATTATTTGTATTGTTTAACATTTATTGCTGCTTAATTGTTTTTCTAGGTATCACCTATATACTGATTGTAGACGAAATGTTTATATTGCAATAAATATTTAATATACTCTTGCTTAATTTGTGTAGTTTTTTTTACAGGAATATAGAAAGCTGTTATCACAGTATTTTGGGAAACAAAAAATCACGAAATCAATAAGGTATGAAAATTCGAAGAAAAGGGAATTCGAATTGCCGTTTCTAGTTCAAGGTAATACTTAAATATTTTCTTTTAATTTTTTATGATAAGGTATAATTATGGTTTTAGTTCGTTAAAGTTTGCTCGAAAATACATGTGTCGAAAAATGTACCAATGTGTGTTATTATTCCTAAAATATAATTTTGTTTATTATTCTGATTAAATTTTGTATTATATTCCGTAGTTTGTTTTATTACTTTTTTCATTATTTTTATTTAAGGGTAATCATAAGCGTAACAAGTTTCAGAAATACGTGTCTGAACATTTTGAAATAATCAAATGGGGCTACTGGTGCAATCATAGAGATGTGTAGTGACAACAAATCAATCGAGTTTGTCTGGGCTCATTTATACTTGTATATTAAATAATAATATAATATAATATTTAGACGTCGCTCAAGAGATTTGTTACGGAATACACTTGCCAAGAGCCGGCTGTTTAAAAAAATCACTCGAGGGAGGCACCAGGAGCAATCTTTTCAACCCGGCCTAAAGCATATAGAAGATGGTACTCATATGCAGCTATTTATATGTTTATGATCTTATATCTAGGGTTAGGGCTACACAGTCGCACTTTAAACCAAATGAAAATCGGTCTACAAAAAAATTAATACTTAATACTTTAAGGATCTCATAAAAGTCGTGATTCTTCTCTCGGGATACACGTAAAAAGATTAAATGTATACAAAAATGATTTGTTCTAATAATAGCTTATATATTTGCCATATGCTTGTATATAGTAACAAATTAATTTGTTGGGGGTCTGGAATCCGCACCACCGATAGTCTAACCTAAACTTATTTTTGAAAAAACGTCACTGGACCTAACAATTAAATTTATTTAAATAAACAAGTTTTAGTTTCTTGTTATACCACAAATAATGACACGTTTAACAGACTTTTCATTGTTGCGTTTAAATAATTTAGCATCAATCCGTTTTAGCAATAGTTTCGAATATCTACGTATTTGTATAAGAATATTATATTTTTCCACTTTAGATTGGGGCTTAGGTGTGGGTTTGTAAAATTTTAATTGCTTATATGTTTAGAATGGGTTTGGTTTTAGTTACGTGGTAAGTTGGGTGTTTAATAAGATCATTGGGTTGCTTTGGTTGGGGCTTGTCGTACATATTAAGCGTAACTTGAAAGATAAACACTTGCAATCTAACAGATGTTGTATTAATTTAGTATTGGTATGTGCTTCTACGTTTAAATTCGTTAAATCGCCAATCTTTTAGTGTTTATGATTTTGATATAATCGCGCACAAAATTTAAAACATACCATTCTTCTTCGATTTAAACCTTCTTCCATTACATTTTTCTTCCTTACCTTGCTATGAGTTCAAAAATAAACATGTCCTACTCTCTGTCACTTTCAGACCTTTAAGTCATCTTTGGATAAGTGCGTCAATAAATGGTACTATCAGTGTTCATACTCGATGTGTATAAGATGTGTATACCTTTACTTCTCTCATTTTCCCAGATTGTTAGCTTAGCTAGCCTATAAGTTAATGATTGTTGTGTGCAGTTTTTCCCATAAAAATATCCTCTCCCCAGCTTGATTGCAACTTTACAACTTATTTCCCTCTTTAAACTCTAAGAGCTCTGTTCGAAGACTGTATTTTGTACTATGTTGCCAATACCTCACTGAGTCCTAATTCTCGCTAAGATCCTTAATAGCCTGCAGGATGCGCTTCACGTGTCCCACCTTAACTACACCTAGGTCCTTCAGGTCGCGCCTGCCCAGGGTTATTAGCTCCTTGCCCCGGATGTCGTTCTTCAAGAAACTGTCCACGTATTCGGAGAGCTGCATTGTCTCCAGCCAGGTGACTACCTCGTTGACACTCCAGTTGTTGGCCGCCTCGCGAGTGTTAGTAAGAGGAGGCTTAAATGCCTGCTGGCCGGCTGTGGATCCTGATCGTAAGCGTACCCAGAAGGGTCTTGATTTTCGACGAGCATCGGGCTATGGATTAAATTATTAAAGGAGATACTATAGCTCACTATTTTGAAAAAAATGGTTTTGTTACTCACCTCCTCATTGGGAGCCAGGACATTAAAGTAGGCTCGCAACTTTCCGTCTATGCACTTCTGGACAGAGCACTTCTTCAACTCCATCTCCATATTGGCCAGGGCCGCACTCAGCTTGGTCTCCAAGTCCTCCCGCAGGATCAGACTGTGGCCCCGATCGCGGAGCAAAGTGCAGGCGTCGTCGTACAATTGTCGCGAGGAGTCGATGACCTCCACTAGCTTGGTGCGCAGTGAGGGTCCTTCTAACAATTTGCCCTGGGGGTGGATGCTTTCCAGAGCTTCGCTGGCGCGGCAGGCCACTGCGTATAGATCATGCTGCAAG
This sequence comes from Drosophila ananassae, assembly GCF_017639315.1. Taxonomy (NCBI): domain Eukaryota; kingdom Metazoa; phylum Arthropoda; class Insecta; order Diptera; family Drosophilidae; genus Drosophila; species Drosophila ananassae. The sequence continues at coordinate 10,948,655 of NC_057927.1, read as the reverse complement.
GCCGGGTGCGAGATAATCAAGAACTTGACCCATTTCACCAGTGAGCTGACTGCCTCAATGAAGTTGAGGAGCACATAGCACTCTCGCTCGGAAATGACCTCGTCGGTGGAGGTGGCATGCTCGGAGGTGGTGGAAGAGGTATCCCGTTGGATGGAGATGCTATGCTGGCGCTGTTTCTCCTGCCAGCTCTTCAGTGAGAGTTCCAAGCTCCGGTTGCGGCACAGCATTTGTACACGGTTCTTGTGCAGGATTCGGATCATTCCGGGGGGCTGTAGCCAGGCCTCGCCGTCCACCTGGATGGGTATCTCTTCGTCGCCCAGGATATTGATCTGAACGCTCTGGCACTGTGCGATCCGATGATGTTGCAAGTTGATCAGCCGGGAAGCAGCCATTTGAACCGATCCAAAAACAGCCACCACTTCGAGGACTCGATCATCGAAGCTGGGGGGCAGGAAAATGTCGTCTTTCTTGCTACTGCCCCAAAAGTTAGTGCCGCCCATGAAACTGGGTATATTCAGGATCACGATTCCTTGGAGTTCTGGAAGCGGAATGCGCTGACCGTCACACTCCAGCTGGACGCGCTGTTCGAGGTTCTTGCAGGTTTTCTGTAGCAGCTGCTTGGATCCCAGAACTCCGTACCACATGTAGTTGCGCGCCCTGGACCGGCACTTCTCAGGATGCTCCTCGCGTTTGTTGTGGAAGTCCAGTGAGATCTTCGCATCGATTCCGATGCCGAAATAGTTGTTCATTACGCACTTTTCATGGTAGCCAGCCAGGAGTGTCTCGTCAGGATCCATCAGCGGGCTGACCGCTGCGCAAAGGGTATCAGCATTGGCGAGCAGACACTTGGATATAAAGCCACCGCCATTGGCAAGGTCTATACAAAAAGGATAAAACATTTTTTAATACTATTAGAATAAGAAAACAAAATGTAAATCAATCATCTTACTTGGCCAGTTGGGTAATCGCACCAAAGGATTGATAATGGGCAATTTCCGGCCCGTCTCTTCGGTGGGTGTCTTCTCTTTGTCCTTGCAGCCCTTTTCGTCCTTTTCCTTGTCCCCGGCTGCAAACTGATCGAAGCCAAAGAGGGTGGAGCCCATGAACAGGCTCGACTTGGAGCCCTTCAAAGTCTGGAGATTCGGCAGGGCTTCGTTCGGCTGCAAAAGAAGTCACCAATTAGTTGGGATGCTAAGCAAGGATTCAAGGAGCAATTGGAAAATCAGCACTAACTACAAAGAAACCAGTGGATGTGAGCGAGAGTGTGACGAGTGTGCCAGTGTTTGGTGACTTGCAATATTGTCGAAAGGTGGATTAGATCATGTTGAGGAACATAAAGAAAATGTAGGGATAGGGCTAGAAGTAAGCTTAGGTATGATACATAAACCAAATCATGGGAAGAAGCAGTGGCTACATGTTCAAGTTTCTTCGTTTTGTGTTGGCTAAGGTAGTATTTTTAATATTATATTGTTTTTGAACTCTACGGAGAAGTGAATTGGCGCTGGTGCAGAGGAACTGGAACTCGAACTTCAACTGGCAATTGGAAAAGACACTTTATACACAGGATTTTAAGCATTTTGGCCCATTTACAAATATTATCTTGAAATGAAATCGGTTACTCTTATATCGGATATTCTTATGATTCTAAAAGTTTCATAACCAATATTATGTTGGAAAGTTTACCAAATCGGATCATTTATACGTCTTTCGCTTCCATTTTCAAAATGTATTTGTAAAGGGTATATTGTATTCGGTAAGTCCGAAGCATGCACTCGTTTATTTATGTTTTTGTTGTTTCGGATTAATTGTACTTGCTGGGGGAATCGAACATCGAACGAACGTGGGAATGTAGAAACGGTATATGGGATCAGAGCGGTTGGGTGGAAGGGGCAAGTAGCCGCACACTTGGGGTCCTGTCCGGGATTTTTGGACTGGCTTACCAAAGGAATCAGCGGCCTGATAAGCGCCAACGTGGCCAGGCGAATATCGGGCTCAGCCACCACAAGGAACCGAACACTGAACAATCCATAGCCGCGCTTTGTAGCGATCTTTTGGTTTTTCTTCTAAGGAAATGCATTTAGTATACGCTGCCTTTAAAATTATTTTTTATACTATATGGTTTTAAATGCTGTTTTAAGATGTTTATGTGTCGGTTAGGTAAATTAAAAGTAAATACTCAATTTTGAAATACGTACCAATAGTTTTTGTGCTTATGTAAGAGGTATACATGGTGATTATATTCGGTTTTTATTTGTTGTGGTTAAAATTATTGTTTAAACTACAATTAAATGCCAAATTATATGTATATGCATGAAAGAAACTAAAATGTGAGAACGCCTATTAGACTCAGCTACACTTGACTATAATTATGCCCTAGAAGTAAATCACTTTATAGACAAACATAAACAATATTTGAAAACTTCAATACCCTTCTATTAAGAACCTCCCTATTCTCTACAATTAATAAAAAGGCTCACACTTCCGAACATACACATATCAGCCTAAAAAGTTATTACGATTCTATGGAATATGGTTTCTTAATAAATATTTGACATTAAATCTGATACAGCACATATTATCTTTGATAAATCCTATTGTATGTGCTTGTATGTAAATATATATATTTCTTGTCTATTTTATAACTTTCAGAAGATCATCACCAAAATGGTTATGCATATGAGTATACTGACTTAATTCTATTAACTCCTTTTGAACACAAATATTAATAAAGCCGTATCACTTTATTCTCTTTTGTACTCCTTGAGCACACTATGGGTGCGGTTCCTGAACAGCCAATCATGTGGAAGAAAGTCTTAGATGAAGGGAAACTCACCTTGAAGAGACTACCGCAGCTTATCCTGCGGCTGGCTGCCGGAGAGCTGCTAAGAAAGCGTGCGTGCTCCGGATCCAGAGTCAGCAGGTTGGGATTGAAGCCGGAGTGTCGACGGTCCTTGTCTTTGTCGATCTCGCGGACAGCCAATCCGGGAGCATGGCTTGAGTGGCGCCGAATCTCAGCGTTCATCGCCCTTACCCCCAGTAAACTGGAGCATCCCATCGCCATGGATATAGCTCCACCGGAGCCGTCCAACAGCAAAGATCCCGAGGGCTTAACTGAATCGCCGCGCAAAGGCGTCGGCGGGCGCACAACAACACTTATCTGTGGATAGTTGGGATTTACATCATCAAAGGATTCTTTCTTACACGACTCATCAAAAGTTATGCGCTTTACATCTTGTCCATGGCCCGATTTCTTAGTGGGCGAGGTCGACGTGGTCAGAATCGTATTGGCCTTCATGTTGCCGGCGATGGAGTTGATTGTCGTGTTGCGCATTGTGGCATCAACGTCTTGTATTTCTATTTTGATGGCCGTCTGCGTGGACAGCTCATCTTCGCTGGTGGTTGCCATTAGATTTGTCATGGTATTCGTTGGCGTTTGTTGGGCCTCGGCTTCCACTTCCACTTCGACGAGGTCGTTGTCGTTGCTTCCTCGTTGTTGCAATGAATCGTTCTGTTGCTTCTGCTGATCTAGCATCAGCTGCTGTTGGGATACGAGTGCAGTGGTTGTAGTGTTTTTCAGTGAGATTCGCTTTTTGTTACGCTTTAGTTTAGAAGCGTGCAGGAGCAGACAGGAGCAGAAGAGGAGGATATAAAGTATTCGATGGTTTTACGTATCGAAGGATAAGTAGTGCCGGTTTGGTTAGTTTAATTTTGGGCGGGTTAGTAGTTTGGTTATTGGTTGGTTGGTTGGTTGGTTGGTTGAAGGATACGATCGAATAGCCGATATACGAAAAAAGAAAAAATCGAAGAAAGAAGCAAACGGAGAGCAACATAGAGTTTACCATGAGTGGCCATATCACAGCACTGTCATACTACCAAACAGAAAAACTTCAAATGCACCCAGTATGGGTACCCGTACTTTCTACACTTACAACTAATCCGTACCGCCTGGATACTAGAAACTTACCTTGAAGCTCTGACGCGCTATATCGTTACCTTCCACGAACTGGGCGAGGCTGCAGTATCGCGGCGGCTCTCGCATCTTCTGGTCGTCGCACCGATTGTCGATCTCAAACACTATGTTCTCGAAGCCAAACTGCTGCGGATTGTCGTCGCTGTCCATTCGCGCCAGACGCGGTATTCGCGGCGGCGAGGAGTTGCGCCTACGCGGATGCGAGTGGCCGCGGGTCAGGGCGCTCAGGGACTTCTTGCGTGGCGGCTTCGGTGGTCCGACATGCTCCGAGCAAAGCGTAGTGGTGTCGTCGGTCAGGGTGTTGTCCTGCAGGGCGTAGGTTATGTCGTGGCCCAGGACTGAGCTGATGTCGTCCATAATACTCTCACCGGGCATGGCCTCCGTCTCGTCGCTGGTCTCCGGGGAGTCGATGTGCGTAAAATTGCTGGCATCGAGACTCTGAGATGGAAGATAATTATTGAAATTAAGTTATAATATAGCCTTATATAAGCTATGTATAATCATGTCTAATCTGACTAAGTCCTGGCTATTAAATCATACCTGAATAATATCGCCCAGTGTATGACCAGCATCCTGCTTGTCGAAAATTTCGGAGGCCACGCTGCACTCCTCATTGCTAATCGCCGAAAGCACGTCGCTGGCCTCACCTGCTATTTCTTCGGAGGACGACTGCTCCTGCAAGGATACAAGGGTTAGTATGTCATGGTTGGATGTGCTCTATGACCTTGGGAAATGGGACACGTACATTAGTGGTCTGTGCATCGGTGTCAATGATTGTTAGACTGGCGCTTGTGTAAACATTTTGGGAGTTGGGGGTAACGACAATGCCGGGTACCTGCAGGTTACAAATATGTACCAGTGCTTGCTTCTCGGTGGGCATATTGTCCTCCTTCTCCACATCCGTGCCGGAGGACTTCTCCTTTTCGATGTCCCCCTTCTTCTCTTCAGTCCCTTCCTTTCCCCTGTCGAGTTCTCGGTTCATGTAGTAGGTGCGTTCAAACACCTCGATAGGTCGGTAGTCGGAGAGTGGGTCCACTATCGGCTCTCCCGTGAGTATGGGTACCCGCAGGAAGTCCACCTTGCGGTCGGCGGGAGATTCAACGGTTGTTGGAAGGAGATTACCAGCATCATCGATGTTGGCCCCTCCGGAGAGGGACATGCGGCCGATGCGGTAGACCGTTTCCCCGTTGGCGCCTTCCTCGATTTCCTGGATGACATCCACCCCGGAGCTCCGACGGCTGTCGGCGAATTGCCGTGGTGCCGGCAGACTAATGCTGTTAAAGAAGCTCTCATCTACGGAATCGCGCCGCGTATCCGGCAGCGGGGAAATACAGGTGAGTCGCGACGTCTCCATCGTCGGGGATATAATATTAATCGGCGGAATAATCGGTAGGGGGGAGCTGCAGGGTGTCGAGTCTCCCGAGGCGGTGGTGGTGGGCAGCTTCAGCGCCTCGAAGGGTGTGATCGAGAGCTTGCGCTGATAGCGTTTGGGCCGTCCCGGTTCGGAGTGCTCTACTACATTATAAATGGCTCTCTTCACGCTATTGGCCCGGGACTGCAAAGCCTCCTTTTCGCTGGAGCGAAGGGAGCGACTGCTTCGGCGTTCTTTTGTATTGATCTCGTCCTTTTCATTTTTCTCAATGGATATACTTGGGTTGCTGTGGAGGTTTCAAATATATTCCATATAGTATAAAATAATTGTATTATAATTTGAATATAAGCTTACAAGATATACTCTCTGGAGTCTAGATATGGAAAAGGAACACATATACTCACAGCAGCGGCGCACTCGTTCCAGGTGTCTGAGGAATACTCCTGGCAATGAGACTTCTAATGGTGGCTATCAAGTCGTCTCCACTGTGGGCGCCCATCTCTTCCTCCTGCAGGGCATCCAGCAGCATATTTAGCTTCTGCCTGAGGATATCGCACTTCACGGCCAGTTGTTCGTCTTCCCTATGATGCTCCGAGATGCGTCCCACCAAGTCGTCAATCGTATCACACAGACTCTGGGTGGAGCTGATCAGCGTCTGCGTATCGTTCGTTTCCACTATGAAGCGCAAGTGATGGTTGGCTGAAGTCACCATGCCAGTGAGAAGCGCCTCCTGCTCGGTGGTGATGGACATCTTTGGTGTCTTAGGCACGGCTATGGCCTTTTCAAAGACCATGATGCTCCAGCGATCGAGCATCTTTGTGCTGGCCGACTCGTACCTCTCCAGGATCTGTGGGAGATGGGTGTCATCGTCGCAGCTGGAGCCCCAGCCTAAGACTCGCGCCAGGTCATTTCCAGTTCCCAAAGGCATCACCGCCACCTGGCATTGTTTCTGTTAAAAAAAGGAAAGAATATAGTTTTGATAAATAATATAATCAGGTTTAATTCTTAAAACCTTCATGATATTATGATTAAAATTCTTAAAGTTCTCTTGATACTATAACTTACATGCATGTTGAAGCGATCGATCTCACTAAGCACCCAGCCCACTGATCCATCTCCTGAGCACACCAGGATGCGAAACATCTCAAAGTGTCTGAATAGTCTCAAGCCCAGGCTCGGGCCCGTAGAGATGAGATCAAAGACCTGGGCCGGATTGAGTAGCTGCTTGAAGCGGCGCAGGAACTTGACGCCCTGATTGTCGCCAGACTTCGAGTTGACAAAAACTAGGAGTGGGGAGAAATTCCCCTTCGGGCTGGCAACGTCCCAGGCATCGTCGGTGCTGATGGAGTGGACACTCGTCGGAGGCACCACTGAGAGCTTAGCGGGTCCAATCGGACATGCTACCGCCATCTGCGGACGGCATGCCACATGTACAGTTGCCCGGCACCAAAGACACCGCCAATCCTGGAGGCGCAGGACCGATCCGCAGGTCTTTTTGCAAACGGCACAGACGGACGAGACGGGTAGGTTGCCCTCCATCCACTGATGCGGCATGATGATCCCGTCCGCCTGCTCGATGATGTCCTTCCCCACACTCGCCAGCGTCGTCCATTTGCAGTTGGCGATGGACTTGGCAGCGCATCGTTTGTGGACCTTGCACTTGCAGACTTCGCAGCTGAGTCCGTGGGAGGTCACTCCGGAAAGCGCATCGCGGCATACGTTGCAGTAGGTGGGTCGGGCGTGGGAGGTGGCGTACCAGTGGTGGTGGTTCGACAGGATGTCGTGTTGTTCGATAAGGAAGCTGTCACCGCGCGGTCGCTGCGGCGTCGTCGCCGTCTTGAGGCTGCCGAGCCAATCCTCCATTTCTCGGCGGGATTCGGCGCAAAGAACCAAGGATCTTGTAGGTGTGATTATCTGCGAACGAAAAGGATATGTTTATACACAAAAAACTGTCCAAATTTTGTCCAAAGGTATAGGCTGAAACCAAAGCTATAGATACATTCAAAGAAATGTTATGTTGGCTTAATAAAAAGAAATTGCAATGAAAATAAATAAAAGGAGAAACAGGCATGCTTATATCTACTCTAGAGATGTCCTTGATTACAAATAAGGATATAAAGATTATACAACTTCACCCTGGTGGAGGATAAAAATGGTAAATGGATTCGTTTCATTCTTAAAAATAGCTTGTTTTTCGAAAAGCTGCCCCGCACAAGCAGCAATAAATCAAGCACCTAGCTGGAAAATATTTTCCTCTCCTACGTCATAGTTATGCAAGTGCAGTTCACCAGGTCGAGGGCTCTGACACTGTCCAGTGGCCAGGTCGAGGGCTTTGACAATGTCCAGTGGCCATGTCAATGTCGCGCTATGACACGGCCACTTATCCACTGGAGGAGGGTCAGAAGCCAAAACACTGGCTTTGGCGGTCTGTTGTGAGAGAAGAGTCACTTGATCCTTTAGGACCGGACACAAGATTGGTGAAGCCTCAAAACGCATCCTTTTATAAATCAATCCCAACACGAAAATGCAATTAATGTGCAACCACAGTCGGACATCAGTTCCATCATCATCACCCTTCAATTGAGCCTTTTGGGGTTTGCCAAATCTATTATTTTAATGTAAGATGGTAAACTGATTCCTGCTGCACGTACTTGTCCCTGCCAGATGCCGTCCTCAACGCCCTCGAACTTCTGCCTTCATCGTTTTAAACATGAATTTACTTTTAAGCGCAGCTCCGGGGACATCCAGTGGTTTTGTGACGTTTGAACTTCAAACCGCAGAGAGCGGTTTCTGGCAAAATTGAACTGCAGATTGATTCTTTTTATAGCTGAAAATAAATTGCATCATTTGCAGGTACCAGTTACTTTAACTTTTCTTGGAAATAAGTTAATCCTTTAAATTTTGTTAAAAGTATAAATAGTGCCTCTAGCTGGCTTGGATGCACTTAACTTGATGAGTTTGGTAAATGCAACATTACTCATACGCCCCGTTGCATGCCTTTGGAGACTCTGTTCTTTTTGTTGGCCTTAAATGCCGAGGAATGGAATGCTTTACGTGCTTTGCATTTTAAATTCATTTTGAAACTTAAACTGTTGACATCTCGACAGGGAATAAAATATGTATAATGCTCATACTGGGGTGTAAAAAAAACCATTAAAACCTATTAACTTTTATGTGATTTCCCACAACATTTTATCCAATAAAGCGCTTACTAATTGTCGAAACACTTTCATCATTTTCCAATATTACTTACTTATTTCATATATTATTTTAACACATAACCTTTGATGTTTAAGTTGGCCAATGACATCCTCCACTTAAGTGGGGAACAATAAATGGAAAACTTATTATGGGCTTTCCGAGGAAATTGAATTTTCAACGAAAGTGCTTTTTCAAGGATATTTTTGCTTCTCATTTATTCGATTTTATACATTTGTGACACTTTTTACCTGCAGAGAGTTGTTGTTTGCGGTGGAAGTTGCTGCTGACATTGCGGACCGGTTTTGCAAGGCCTTACTGCATTTATTTTGACAGGACGGTGGGTGTCCTTGTGCATACTTTATCGAGTTTATTATAAAGAGGCGGAAGCAAGGAAAAATGTTGAATCATATTTGTTATTTTGTAACTTGGATGTCCCTTGTTTAAAGTTTAAAAATGATTCCACCAAAAACTATGTCGTATTTGTTTACTTCGCTACATTATCTAACATATTCTTTGCAAAGAAATATGGTTATAAGGATTGGCTTATAATGGTATCCCGCAGACTTGCTCGTCTGACATAAGACAATGATAAACGATTATGGGCACTTTTTCGCTAATAATATTTTCACATGAAGGAGCGCGAATACATTTTTGCGTCAATGTACATAAAATATAATAAATACGCAAATTTTTATTGGCCAAGTTCACGCAACTAAGCAACAAGCTGGTCTTTTCCAAAGAATACATATAAGTTCTTTTTATTCGGCCAAACTGGTATGCTTTCGTGAAATGATGGGAAAACCTTAGAACTTTTTTCCCATTTGGACCGCATAAGTGCTTCTAAGCTCAGGAGTGGTACATTGTGTGCCTTATGGGACATCAATTTTTCATTCATTCAGTTTTTATAATTTGGATAGTGGTGGGAGCGTTCAACTACATGCCAAGGCTTCTAAGGACTAAAATCGATTTTTTTTGTAGTTGCGAACAAAAAGCTTACACAATTGTTCAGGGTTTCAGGGCGAATACCTTTGCAGTTGCACCTTATTATTTAATCGACCTACTAAAAGGTCATCCGATAAAGATATTTGCTTGAGGGAAAATAGGAAATATAAGGGAAGATATCTTCATAAAATATATTTATAAAAAAATCCCAACTTTCCATCACAAGCAACCCCAAAGTTTCTTGAATTTCCAGAGCCTCACTTTTAAAGTTTAACAATAAAGGAAAATTTATTATTTTATTTGCCATTCGCAGGTGCTATTTTCTTTAGAGCCTTAAGCCGACGAAAACGGTGAAAATCGTTACAAGAAGTTTGGCAAATTAAAAGGTAATAAATAGGTGGAAGCGTGGGTGGGCAGCCGATAAACTTGCAAACTAATTAGGGCCAAGTACGCAGAGCCAAATAAAATATTTATTCAAAACAGCCAAGTCTCGAGAACTTTTCACATACATTTTTTATGGTGATTGTTTAATTATGAGTGCTGGGAATTCTTCTCTGTGGGGGAACAGTCTCACTTACCTGGAAACTATGATTTACGTTCTTGATGCCGCACTCAAAATAGCACAAGTCAGACAGATCAATTTCATCGAGAACATCGCACTGAAAATAAAGTCAACAATTAAACACATGGTATACGATGTATATTATTCTTATTAAATATTTATTTTGCCCCTTGACCCTTTTTGGCACTGAACCAAGTTTGCCCCGAAAAGACAATAGAAAATTAAAGAATCATGAAAATATTTATAACTTTTATGCATTATTTTTCGCCTTGTCTTTGTCCTTAATGAAACGCTGGAAGATAGCCGGCGGCTATTTTGATGTAGCCAAAAGCTTCTGCCTTCTCGGAAGCCCCATGCCCCCGAGGTCCTTTAGGAAATTGAAATGTTTCGCACACACAGGCAGGTAAATATATGAATATTTATCCAACAACAACAGCCACCGCAGGCTCAAACACATAATAGAAAAAGTGACAATGGAAGGCCGAAACAAGGCTACGCCAATACTGAAGAGAACCCTGTCAAAAGTGGAACCCGATTCCTGGTCCGGTGGCCATCGAAACATCAAGGATTGTGGGCTTGAGTAGTTTTTGAACAAGGCGAAAATTGGTTTTCCTTTGACTCGAGTGATTCAAAAAGTTTGTTGCCTGGGCCCAGAGGTATCAGCCCAGCCAGGTCCTGCCAGGTAAACAAGTTGGCATCATTTTTTACTTTTTTTCTTATATTTGCTTCAACTCCCAGAGCAATCAATATTTGAGTAGTGTGCTGGGAATTGTCTCGATTTAAGCCAAACTTTTCGTAATTCAAATATTTAAAATATCAAATTGATATTTTGGACAGCCTTGTGGTATATTTTCAAGCTTAAGCCACTTAAATCCCATTGATATTGGCCTCCAACGAATACATTCAATACAGAATACAAACAATTTAATTATGATAAGTTGTTTGACACGTAATTGATGGGGAACAGGGCAAGGCAACCACTCAAAAGCCAGCGAATACCCATACATATTTATATGATGGAGCGGCTCATCCGCCAGAGTGAGCATTGGGCCAAATAATTAAACAAGCCAAATCCAACACAATCGCAAATTCCACGAATACGAGCCGAGGAGGAGAAGTCGCAATAACGAGGAATTTTCAAGTACAATTCATTAAGGGTGGAACAGACTTCTCCAATCCCCCCAGTCACCTAGAGAAATTAAGTGGTTTTGGAACTTAAAACTGGGAGTATATCCTAACTTAAAGATTTGGGATAAGGAACCAACCTAAATCTTGTATTTTACTTTCCACAAATGCAATGTGACTAATGCTTTTCCGAAATGAAGGATATTGGGAGTGTTTTCTTCAAGCGTATACCATCGTATACCATTTAGACTTTTTCCTCGTCGTGTACGAGAAAACGCAAGGATGTTTGTATATCTGCGTTTCTCTTGTTTGCTTCCGCACTTGTTAAATTAAGTGAGCGCAGACATTTTCCACTTGAATTGGTAACGCAGTTCTTGAGCAGGACGAAAACCGTACATACATCTGGATGGGGATTTCAATAAATGTCGTCGAGGTAGATGAATGTGTTTCTGCGTATGTATATAGAGTGCTTTCAGAGTGACGCTTCGTTGAGAAAATCAATAAAATAATTATAAAAACGTATCTCAGATGATCCAACTTTTTATGCCATCAGCCATATGACACAGGGGAATTTTTCCCTCACAAAGGATATCCACCCATTTCATTTTGTTGTTTCTCTCTCGGTCGCCGTCGCGGTTCCTTTCTCTGGGGTCAATCACTGGCACATTAAGGCAAATTGCTAATTTTCTGTGTTATCAGCATCGGTCCCCAGGCATTAACCCAACATTGTACTGAACTGAGATTTCTCCTTTTTTTTGCCTCACGAAAAACGGTCTCGAATAATCATCGATTGGTGCCCTTTTGAGGGTCCGGACTCCGAACCTTGGGGCCCGGAATCCACCACCTGGCGCACAAAATGCTTTTTTTATTTATTACTTTTTTTTCCTACTCGTGTATACAGCATGCAGGAAAGTTCTTGGCCCATTCATATCAATTTCTTGGCATTACTTCTCCATCCAACCGTCTTTCCCTGTTTTCCGCCATTTTTTTTGGTTGAAAAAGGAATCGGCGGTCATTAGAATTTAGTACACTCGAGTCGACTCGAGAAACTGCTGAGTTGTGCGATGAAAGCGTAAGCTAAACTAATTGAGCCGAATTCGGGAATTCCAGAAAATCATTAAAAACATCATCAGGCTTCAGGAAACTTAAAGAAAGCAGTCTTATTGGAGCATCATATCCAATTTCCAGCATCTTTTGATTCTCAAGTGTCAAAGAAGTGCATTCCTGACAAAATTGTTCCATTGAAAGTCCTTGGCCAACTTTTTCAGCTGAAAACTTGGCTAGTTTGAAAGACATTTCCATCTGATTTTGGTTCATTTTATTTGGACAGCCCTTTATCGCAGCGTTTGGCATCCAAATGTTCTTCAACGACGGAAATAAGTGAGGAAACAAACTCGGCTGGCATTTAGAAGCAAATATAGCCTGGCCTTCCTACCTACCACTTTGGGGACTAATTAGTATTAAATAGCTTCGGCCACACCGGGTGGAAATTTCACTTAGGATATATTTTGGGGCTGGCGGACCCGGACCTGGACTTGGGTGGGGCGCGTAGGTGTCGGCTCGGTGCGCAGCTTGAAATTTTAACATTTTAATGGAATAACTTCCTAGTAACCAGACTCTATGACCCTCACCCCAGGCGGTTGTAGCTATTAATGTGCCATAATGTCGCCCTCGGTTACGGTGTTGTGCCAATATTTTGGGAGTGGCCCATTTGAATACCCGCCAAATCATTGGCGGGACCGTTGCAAGTGGCTGATACTTATTCAAGGGAATACCATTAGTGGTTTACGGACAGAGGGCTTACGTAACTCACTTACTGTTTTGCCAAAAATGCAACTTTGAGGGATTGTTATTGCAGTTTCCATGAAGAAAGAAAAACAAGAACCTTGACTCGAAATAGCAATCCTAATGCGGCCTTGTTAGAGGTGTTTGGGTTTCTAATTTGGATTCGGTAGTTCGCCGTATCGATTATTCTAGGGCTCTCAGCCTGTGTGGCCCACATATGTGGAAGGATATGTGTAGAGCGTACATATGCATAACCCGAGAAGCAATTACATGCGAACGGTCATTGCGAAATGAACATTTCACCCTTGTATGCGCTTAAGTGGAGGCACAAAAGCCCTGCCAGCAATTAGCGGAATTTCCAGGGGAGATGGTCGGGAGCTATTTAACCTACTTCGGGGCATGGCGCAATTTGTCAAGGTTTTGATGCAGGGATAACGACTGTGACCCGATTCGAAGGAGCGGGACTAGGGATCCGACAAGATGGCGGACCATAATTGTGATTAATAACCCTGGGGCGTTAGCGACTATTTTTCAAGCCATTTCTGTGCGGGAAACGCCATCGAGACCAAATGCATCATTATTTTATAAGCCAACAGAACGCGATGTGACATTATAATGCGTATAGAAATATATTTCAGTATATGGGGAAGGATAAAAGCCTCTGTTTTTCGTTTTGATGAAAATATATTGCTTCATCCCTGCTTAACCCCTCAATATTCCGTCGGTAATGCTCAGAGCAGCGCAGGGCAGGTTGCGTGTAAAAATTCTGACACTGAAGGACTAACTAGTATTGCGTGTGTAGAGACCCATTGTTTCAAAATAAATACACAATAGATACATGCATACTTGTATATTACCCCTAATCCTAATAACTGTATCGAGCTACGGGAGATTCATTTAAATGATATATGATATATATATTAGGGATATCATAAATAACAGACACTTTGCGTATGTAAATATTAAAAACCAATATGGAAAACCACTTTAAGCGGAAAAGTGCAGGATGGATCAGGTAGGTTGGCCCTAAAATCTACACCAAGCCATAGGATAATGACCAATCTTCCCAGCGAGCACGCGCCTCCTTAATGCCTGGTGAAGGATTTATATTCGGGCATAAATCCCCGCATAAAGGTGGATACCGTCTCACCGGAGAGCTCCAGCACTCAATCTGGGAATCACGCGCCTTTAGCAACTGCCAACACCTTTCCGCCCGCCACCCCATTTAATTTTACGGAGTCTAGCCCCAGACTCCCATACTCCCCCGACATGGATCAGCGAGGTGTTAATGATGGCTTGCCCCATTTAGTTGATGTTTTCCTAAACTTTTGATGCGGTTCGTGTGCATACTTTAGCTTAGCTCGAAAAATTGTGATTTTCTTTTTAAGCTTTAAATTTGATAGTGACTTTCAAAGAGAAGGAGTTAAATCGGCTTTGTTTTATGTGGGGCCATTTAAATTAAATTATATTTCACAAATACGAATTTTAAAAGGTTTTTTTCGTTCAACAGGAGCTGAAATACAATGTTTCTTGGCTCAGATTTGATTCCTTTTTACGAAAAGGGTCCTTTAAACATTTCCTTTCATGATTACAAAAGGCAAAGTATAAGTTTTCTTGTCAATGATTTTCATTCAACGAAATGTATACCGCTTTGGGTCTCGCCTCGGGTTTCGCATAGGATTTTTCGTTATTACTTTCGTCCTTTGGAAGCAAAATCATCTTTTTTATTTTGCTTTAAGCTTGAAAGAAAGTTTTTCCAAGCGGAAAGTGGATAAATTATAATGATAAATTAATTAAAAGGGCCGTGTAACACCAAAGTAAATGCTCATAAAGAAGAAACTTTTAGAGAAAAGTTTACCCGAACCGTTCTCATAAATCGTAATGTCTGCAAATTTTGCAGCAATTTTTAAGAGAATTCCTTTTTAGAATTTTTTTTACCCAAAGGTTGGCCGCCAATTACATATTCATGCGATTGTTAACCCTTTTTGCAGGAAAAGCACTTTCTGAATTAATTACAATCGCATGTTGTTTGCCCTTTGGGGCCTACATTTTTTATCTTTACTGAAATAAAAACGCTGATACTATTCAAATAATTGAGCTCATATGAAAACCGCGTTCAGTGTTCATGCATAATCCTAAACTCGAAACATTTTATACCTTTTCAGATTTAAAAAAATAAATGTTGAGCTGGCTTAATGTTAAATCCCCTTAGGTTCTTGGCATAAGGGCTCTATAGAAATGAATATGCTACACATGCCCACTTTTTCTTGTCTTTCTAACCCAACAACCTTGAAAGTTGCGAAGGCCAAAAGCTTAAGCTTAAGTTTTGCATTAATAGTGACGGCAGCCTTTTTAAGAGGTTCACTTGGAATTATTTTCATTTTCGCTGAATAAAAAAAAAGAATTAACCAAAATAAAGGTCTTAAAGTTTAAATATAAATTTTTTTTCTCCAATTTGTTTTTTATTATATTCTATTTTCATTATTATGCAAATAATATTACAAAACTTTTATAAGTGTTCTGCTGAATTTTATTCACAGCCCCAAGGTAAATTTCTCAAAATAGTGTTACACAAGTGGCATCTGCTGCCTCGAATGCTAGAGGTATTCACGTTTTAGAATTAGTTGGTACACCTGTTGGCTTAACGAGCTCTTGCCGACTCCCACATAGTTTCCTTTATCCAGGGACCATAAAGTCTTGCCTGATTATAAAGCTTAAGTTAATATATATCATAAGTTTTTCGCGAAAGCTTTCACCTTTAGCTTTAAAAGTTGTGTATTTAATGCAATTATCGGTCTAAACAAATATGGAGACCCACACCAATGTCTTGAAAGACGGTCCAGAAAAAAGTTGTCCAAGTTTTCTTTTCAGAGAAAAGTTTTTCTTTTGAGCCCAGGTCGACAGAAGATTAGGTAACCTGAGGCATTTACCCAGCGATCCAGACGCAGATGTCGGCGACATAAATGACGTTTGGCCACACAGGCGTTTTGATTACTAAGGATATGGGATGAAAAGTCCTTTAGGGCTAAGGGGCATTTCGGTGAACTGAATTAATAGAAAGATTTTCGCCCTGTGACGTATACGGCGGTCCAACTTGTCGTATACGTAACATGTGGTATGGGTATGAAATTGGTTTTACTCGAGAAGTTCTGGTATTGACCATCAGCTGCAAATTACTCTGATTATTTGTGTCGTTTCTGTGTCCATTTCGGCCTTTTGTTATATTAATTTTCGTCCTGCCCAATGCCCAATATGCGATACATGTATTAGTGTCCTGTCAGCTGGATTCATGTTTTTGACACGCCAGGAGAGAGAAACCTGTCAGGCATGCACTAACAATGCAACATCACAAATTTTCAGTGTCAGCTCGGCATAGAAATCCACCTAAATGATGAGTATGAAATTTAGATAATACAAAACGAGATATCCTACGGTGTTAACACAAAGCGCATATCCAGCTCTGTCAGCTTCCCATGTCACGTAGCATTGAATGACACGAGAAATATAGAAGTCGTATGTATGTATGGGAGGTAGTGCAAAGCACTCGTGTCTTTTATTGTAACGTGTAACAAATGAACAAGTTCATTAACTGCAGGAAGCTGTCGGCCGGGGGCTGGGGCCTATGAAGAAGGGCTGCTCTACAGGGTCAATGTTTATGCAGTCATTAAAGTCCATAAAGAGTGCTACAATATGCAAACTGAGTAGGCCCATGTGGCGCCCCTTGCAAGGCCACATTTATGCTGATTAAACCAACGCAACTTGAGGCATCTCGGGTCTGAGGTCTGGGGTCTCGGGGTGTGATGGCTAAGAGCTGGAGTCGTTTCCTTTTGAATGCCAACCGGAACGACAGCTGCTCCCGACCAACACAAAGGACACCCGTGCACAACAATACTCGTCCTGCTACAGGATCTTATTGACAGTATGGCACTATAGTTGAATGGTTGAGTTTATTAAAACTCGAATATCCCCAAAAAAAAAAATACTTCTGTGTGTAAATATTACAATTTAAATAAAGTTATTACCGATGGAACTCAATGGATGCCTGTGCACTCACTCAGTAACAATAAAATTGCAAATATGCATACTAATGCCAAAAAACCTTTGTTTTGAATATATGTTTGGGCTTTTCTTACTTCCATTTAGTTTCATTTCATGCATAAACCAAAATCACTTTGCTGGAAATAATGCGATTTCAGTAGTTGAGCTATTGTGTTTGCAAAATCATCGAAAGGTGCAGTTTACCAAAATATCAAGGTATCAAATTTGCGCAAATTCGAGGGCAACTATTTTGCTTAAAAGGGCAAATAGTCTACCATTGTTTTTGGGTATCTAGACGTGATTTTCAGACAGAAAGGCCATGAAACCACAATATTTGTACATTGCACACCTATACAATAAAGCATTCATCAGAATAATTGAAGCATTTGAACATGAAGCATTTGAGGAGAAGCTTACCACTTGATAACTAGATGTCTTTGAAAATTAGAAGTTCTGAAATTAAGGACTTAGTTCCACGGAAGAATATTGCAGTCATCCTTTTCTCCTAAAAATATTTTTTAATTGTTTCATTTTCTATATAGTTCTGGCAAAGGGAGTAAATATATTGTTGTAGAAAAGTCGGGCATGTTCGTGCGCAGCCATAAAATAACTTTAGTGACTATAGGGATAATTTTTGCCATTTTTAAATATTATAGGGCCGCCTCTTGTGTCCCTACACATATGCAGCCCATTTGCGTGTACGCCATATTAATTATCCAGAAGGAACGAGCTTAACAAAAAATTGCCAACCTCCGCTAGTTGGACACATGCTCTAACTTTGGGCGAAAGTGGAACTCGGATAAAAGGTCAACGCTCGCCACTGAATTGATGGCGTACATTTGCGTTAAGGGGCCCCAAACAATTGGATTTTTGTCTGAAGCTGATTTAGGAGGAATGGAAGGCAAATACTTGTCGGTGGCGATAATATCAATGCCACTTATGTTGAAACTTGAAAGTTTCTGCCGTGTAAATAGGTGTACCGCTTAAGTTTCGGCAGGCTTTTAGATTTTCATGGCCTAATACCAGCAAAAGCCGCATAGAAACTTTTATAAGCCCCGGAGAATAAAGGGTTTTCTGAAGTAAATTCGATATGAAAATTGGTATGAAAGTTGGATGAACTTACCCAAAAAAACACACAAAATATTGATTTAGAGGTGACTTAGTTGGTTTTATGGTTTTGGAACTGTTGCTTCTTTGGTTAACGGCAGAAAGTTTTTTTTTATCGTTTCGTTTATATCAGACAAACTTAAATCACGGTAAACTTTGGGTTTTCACAACGCCGGGAAGGGGTCCTTCCCGCCGCCTTTTAAATCGAAACAAGGACTAAACTTATGAGATTTTTGTAGTCTTTTCTCAAATCCACTATTAAATATATATATTTATTTTGTAACAGTATCGATGTTGAGATTAAATAATTTATTATTCAGCCTGTATTTGGCTAATCCTGTTCTCAGCTTCCGTTGCTGATGCTGCTGTCTTCTCCGCTTGGATGTCGGTCATTGCTTCGTTGAGTTGGAACTGAGGCAGAGTCCTGCCTAGCACTCGTTTTTATTGGCCGCCATTTGAAACTCACCACGGAGACATTGTCGCTGCCGCCATGCGCTTATAAGGATACAAATATTTACAGGTGCTCTGAGGTCTTGCGGGTGGAGGGTTCTCCAGGCAAAAGCTCTGCCCAAGTTTTCCACACTGGGAACAATTGCTAATTGTATATTTTTTAACAAATATAAAAAGAATTGGAAAACTTTTGAGGCAGTAGAGATAATACTATTTTCTTTGCTTAAAATATTTAGGAAATCTTAATATTAATAATATTAATTATGAATATAAATCCGTATTGACAACCCTGTCGGATATTTTAGTATCTCCTTTTTTTATATCTGTCTCTTTTTCGATGGAAAAGCTTTCCGGCGGCAACGTGCACATGGCCAAAATAGAGTCCTGAAACTTTACAACTGTGGTGAGTTAGAGACGTAGTGTTGAAGAAGAAGCGGAGAAGGTCGAGACTACTTCGGCTGGCCAAAACAACAGAGCCGAAGGAGACTGGCAGAAGCAGGCCAAAGGATAACCCCAAGAGAAGGTTGAGACGAAAACAATGCAAACAAAAATTTGCGCTTTTACGAGCACCTTACCCGTCATGAACCTAAGTATCAAAATCATCCAGCTAGCCCCCGTTGAGGATTCATCTTTTTAGCCGCGTCTTTGGCAGGCGTATGTAGTTGCCCTTCTAGATTTTTTTCGCCTCATCCTTTGCCTTTTTTTTTAATTTTCCCTGACTACGGAAGCCTGGCAACAAATTGCCAACCATTTAAACCATTATAATTACAATTTGGAGACACTTTCTGGACACTTTAAAGAACGGAATACATTGGAAACTCCCAGTTTTGGATTAAATGACTTTTGGGTGTGTTAAATTAAAATCAACAGCGAATAAACCTTTGGAGATTGGATTCCACTTCCATGCCAACATGTCATAATTGAGCAGTATACCTTACGTCATGCATTCCCTTCTCGGGACTACGGATGAGTCCCTACTTGTTGCATAATTGGAACGCGTCAAAAAAAGGCCACCGAGCACTCTATTGCGACACAAGTCCTGTTTTGAAGCCCTTTTTAAGTGCCTCTTTGTTTCAAGGTCCACCCTCGGTTAATTGCATTTCAGGCTTCTATTTTGGGCTGTGTTACATTGACGTCAATAGGACTCCATTTTTGTGAAACGTATGCACCCAAAATTTATGGAGGAAACGTTTCATTGCGTGGTTGGGACTCTGTTGCTGATTGCAGTTATTCAAGTTGAAAACCCCCAACTAGATTGCGTCAAAAATGTATTGATTTTCCTTTCATCATGATGATGCACCAACTTTGCTTGAGGTTCTTGTTGCGACTCTATAGCCCCACAACTCTTAAGCTGCATACTTTAATTATACTAACACTGGGGGGTTCTTCGCCTATTTAACAGGACTATGTCCTTTATTTTCTGTGTCATCGGTTTGTTTTGTCCTTTTGTCCTTTCCCCAGTCCTATTCGATTACCACACCCTTTTATCAGCATCGCCATGCTTTTGCTTTCAAGTTTGCCGTTATTTCATTTGGTAATTGCAATTTGTTGCAAAGCTACTTAAAAGCACAATAGAAAAGGACCTCAACATGTAAATAAGTAAGTGTGTGAAAGGTCAGCTCTATTAGGGCACTGGCATAGGTCGAAACCATTAGTACAAGGTCCCAAAGCGTTTATAGTATAGAACCTATACCTTAGCAAATTGTTAAAATATTTATAAAAAATGGTAACTAGATTATTATTTTTGAGTTTTTGTTATTACATTATTATCGATTCTGTGCTTGATTAGATTTTGTAAATTTTATCTTACCTTTTCATCCTTGGCATGGAATAAGACATTTCGCTTCAGTCGAAAGTAGCGGCGACGCCAGCGCTGAAAGGACCATGTGTGCTTAAGCAGGAATCCTTCCTTTATAGTAGTAGCCTAAAAAAAAAGTGCCAAATGTGGAAAATGTAATTATATTTTAGCTTTACTTTAGATTCTAAACCATGTATCCATGTCGTCCAGACTCCATAAATTCTAAGCTAGTTTCATATCTTGTAAAAATTTAAATGTCACCCATACTTTGATTTTTTAATTTTGGCGCGAACTTTTTTTAATGAGCCTCCATAATGGCTAGTTTAGACATTAGCTAAATCCATAATTTTACAAAAGTAATTGCATAATCTAAATCAAAATTGGGCTTACTATTTAAATCAAAATGAGTAACTTAAAAAGTTAGTTTAATAAATAAAATCCCGTTAAGCCTTACCGGGGTTTTTGTGCGTTTGAAGGACAAACGGCGTTGAAAGTATCGCGTTGGCTTTGCCTCGACCTCTGACTCAGACTCGGAATCGTCAGTATCCCGACTAATTGCAATGATCGGAATTATGGGCACTGGCGACAAGCTGCCAGAGCTACAGGCGCTACTCCGGCCGCTGTTGGAGTTGCTCCGGCGGGTTGTACCGGGACGTTGCACCACATCGAGGGTGTCCAGTTTTATGTGGGCCATTGTTGTGATGTGGGTGTATTTTCCATTCTTCTCCGGACTGTCACGAGGCAGAACACGGTAACGAAATCCAAGGGTCCTGGGACTCAGGTGTTTTTCTCATTTCTTCTTGAGCGGCTTATGTAAAAACGAGCCACTACTTCACATACCACCAGGGACTCTATTACAATCCGACAGAAATGGGTCGCTATTGTTCATTCTATGACGTATACGCCCAGGACGCACAAATGAGTAAATAATTGCACAGATGACGTATCTAAAAGGTTTTATTTAACTACGGATGTATGTACAATTAGGGCACGCTAACTAAAAGGCAAGTACAATTCTCACAATATTGTCTATCAAATAACACCCACAATTCCCACATAAAATCGCTCTAAGGATTGCACCATCTATAATTAAAATAGAGTTATCCTTTTTGTTTATTTTGCACAGTCGTCATTATAAAAAAAGACACTAAATCGCCACCTCGAATTATTTTCCTACTTTTTATTGTTTTTATTTTCAGCTCGGGCTTCTCTTTCAGTTCCCGGCCGAAGTTAAGGGAGTCGCGCGGCGAACTGTCAAATTCCCCATCCGTGCAAGGATGGTCGGCAATGGCGGCAAGCCCCCTGACAGGGTTGCCAGGCTGAAATAAATTTGATACAACATAATCTCTTAACGTTTGTTGATTGCTTAATTATTCAACACAATTTAATTTATTTATTCCTCAAGTTAGTTTCATATTTATAAATATAATATAAATAATTAATAATACCATAAATTTTTTTTTTACAATCCAATTAATAAAATATTTTTTCGACAGAGTTGTCATTCCCTTTCAAATAAAGCTCATAGTCCTTTGAAAGCACTTTCTACTCATTCACGCGAGAGAGAATGAGAGCGGCAGGAAGATACAGAGAGCCCACAAAACACACCCTAAACCGAAGGACTTAGTTGACAGGACGAGCAAAACAAAACGCTTGATAAATAACTTACGAAGCACAGATGAAATACTGGGAACTGGGGGAAAAACATATGAACAAAAATAAAATGGTATGGTAAAACTTCCGCAGAGACGCCATCTTTAAGTCCCGTAACATGTAAGGAGCCATTTCCGGTAGCTTACGAATGGCCCTTTTAATTTTGCATGTAACATTAAACTTAAAAAACTTTTTTTTTGAGAAAAAACTCAAAACCGGTTGATGCCGGTTTTCGATACTCGAAAACTGTGTTGCCACTTTGAGAATTGAGCACTTTGAGCAAAGAGAAAGTAGATAAGCTTATTAATCGAGGCAGAGGCTTTTACAATGTAAAAAATAATAAAATCAATAAAAATAAGGCTTTTGGGGACATTATTTATATTATTAATAAATTTTAAAGGAACAAAATATCCACTTTTCCACCAAGTTTAAACCGCGTTTGCCCAAATTATCTCATAAAATTAAATGAAAGAACTGATAATGCATGTACATCTTGTATGTACACTATATAATTTAACTGTATAAAATTTTACTTTTGGGGTTTACGCATTCACAAAAATACTTATGACTGAATTTATACTTTTTCATGGTCTTTTGTAATTATCTGTGGTATAAAAAAGAACCCAAAATCAGGATACCTTTTTATTCCTCACTGCTATCGTAAATCCAATCCTGTGTCTCTGCTTGAACTGTCCCGCCCCTAGCTCCCTAAAAAATAAAAATTTAAATAAGTGAATATACAAAAATATTTTCATGGGATTCAGTATTTTTAAAAACTTACCCTTGGCATATTTAGGCACCTGCGGAAGCGCAAACGTTTTCGGCCCGACTCTTCCCCAACCATGCCAAACTCAAATAGACTAGGAGCTAGTAAGAACCCACCCCAGTTAGATGGCATTGGGACATCCTCTGGAGCCTTTCCGAACCAGGAGCTCATGCGCTGAACCATCCGCTGATAGAAACTCGAGTGGGCTTGCGAATACTTCGCCGCGTATCGTGGTCCGTGGGTTATGGTGAGCTGCATGTGGCGCGAATAACGGCGAAATTGGTCCATTGCCTGCGCATCTGTAAGCTGGTAGGCGGTTCCAGCTATCCGGACACTGCGCATCAATGGTGCCCAGTTGAAATGCAGCGATACATGAGGGTTCTGACTTAATTCGCCTGCCTGCCGGCTGCCCAACGTCGTGAAGAACGTTATTCCATGGGCACTGACGTCCTCGATGTTGGTCAGCCGCGTAACCGGCTCGCCAGCCTTATCCACCGTTGCCATGCATGCGAGACGCGGACGAACCTGAGGCGCCTGCTTCTGAGCGGACATCAGCCAGCGCTGAAAGATAATATACGGCTCCTCCATTATCCGCTCCTCCTGAGTGGCCACGTTGTGTGCGAGATGGGAGTGGGCGGGCGACCATCTTGGATACGCCTGGGGCCAGACGCGGCACAATAATTCGGTCGTGGCGAGCGTTCCCCAAAATTTTTGTACTAAAATAGACGACATCTTAATTTCGAATATGCCTATTGCGTATATAAAATTGAATTGGAAGATGAAGTTTATTTCGGAACCAGCTAAATTTACACAAAAGGAGGATCTCATTTTTAAATGTTAGATTTTTCCCAGGACATATAGTGTATATTTACATAATCCTCTGTTATGTAAAATTACACAATATCTTACATAAAATCTGGCGCCATCTTTTGGACGGTAGAATTCATCCCTTATTTGGAATTTTTACCCATTATCCTTAAAATATCCTTTAGAGATGTGAAAAATGATTCTATCGTATCCTGGAGACCCTCGGCTTTGTTGTTTACCAAGGAAGTCCATCACTGACTTTAAAAAGGACGAAAACCAAAATAAACGAAAATGCCGCAACTAGCACTTTTGGTATTTGTTTGTTTAATTATCCTGCCACAATACCTTGCCTTTGGTTACAAGGACATTCATGGATTGAATGGCAAGATGTTCCCAAAGGCGGCCACTTTTAATTTTCCAGAATATGCCTACAAGGAGACCAGCAAAAATGTAAGTCCTTAAACTATTGATTTTTATTTTTTAATTAAAGTGAATAAAATCAAACCAACAGGAAATCACATACCACGAAATGGAAGTTGAATGCGATCACCATGTTCAGTGCGCCAACATTAACCCAGTAGGCGTGGCCAAGATCAACTGCATCCGGCGGTGTATCTCTCCATCCTGCTACCAGGACATTTACGCGTTCAACGAGGTGAGTGTCCGGGTCGGTGGCCTCGCTAGTTTATTTTAACATCCTTAATCCTGCAGCTCGAGGAGGGAGAGATTGATGTCAGGCTTAACTCCTTCAAAGGATGCGTAATACAGCGAATGTAGCAACGACCGCAACTGTTCAGGGAGTACTTCCTATTTAAATGGTTGGAATTTATTGGATTCCCTTCCTGAACAGATATTGTATGTTGTTAACCAAAGATCCTAAAATGAAGTTTTATTCTAAACTTGCATTCAAAGCCTTTTAAAACCTGGTCATTTGGCTTACTTTTAGGAAATAGTGACCTATTTAGATAAAATGCCTGATCCACTTTCGATGAATGACCTTTCAAAACAATCATGATGTAAATGGTATAAAAATAAATGCATTTTTGTATTGATAAATAATAAAAACTATTAATACTTTTAATCGTGCCAGGATCCGTGTGGACAGCTGGGCATGCACGCTATCGTATCCTTTAACCTTTCCGAAAAAAACAACGATTAAAACTAGATCCTTCTAATATATGGTATTTATAGGAACAATGCACGCCATTAGAGTATTAAGAAAAAGGTGTTGGAATTCGTGGAATATATTTTATTTATATAAATACAAGAAATATATATTGTTTATAATTTATTTTTATGGTATGCTATATCATTGATTTAGCCCAATAATTTTCGTTTAAGGTATAATTAAGGGTAAAACATTTATTTCAAAATAAACAAAGCTTAGTTAAAGCCTTCCGTATAAAACGCAACTAAAACCAACTTTTTAGAGAAATGTTTAGTCCAAAACTAATATATATTCCATTAGATGTACTACAAGTGAAGGGGGCAAGGAAACTGTTTTGTTGAAATAGTTACGGGGGCAATTTCCCAATTTCCCAGGCAAAATACAATTTTACTTTATGACTGTGGCGCCTGAGACAACAATTCCAATTGCCTCCCCACCAGCGCCCCTGCCACCAAGGTGTTGGAACCTCCTCCTAGTAGATCAATCAAGCCAAATCAAGCGTGTTGGATAAATATATCCACATATGTACATAAGCACACACCCATACCCATACCCCAATGACACGCACACACGCATTGCGAATGTTTGTACTAGTGCGGCGTTTAAGTTTAGTTCGGTAATTAAAAGCCAAATGCTCATAAAACGAAAATTTATTAGCATTGTTTAAGCGAGTGTCTGCTGGGTCTGTTATGTGAGTGTGTGTGTGTGGCAGTGTGTGTTTGTTGAGCACACAAACTATGTCACTATGCGTATGTAATCCAATTGCACATGGCAGGGAAGAGGCGTGGCGACTAATGGGAGAAAGGGGCGCGAAGTTTTATGGGGAGCCGGCACACTCGTACTCGTACATGTGGGTGTTGAAATCCCTATGGATTTTTAATGTGCTTAATTTGAGTGACAGCTCCAAAATGGGCACGATCGATTTCTCTGTTCTCTGTTCTAACACGCCCAGCCGCCACGCCTCCATTTATGTGAATGTCAATGTCCACCCACACGCACTATGGAAAATAAAATCACAAAACAAGGATTTTACTTTTCACATTTTATTTTTCACATTTTCAGATGAAATGTGAAATCAGGAATGTTACTAATAAAAATTCTTTCGGGCTTCATGACATTTATTTTAATATCTTTCCATTTTTAAAAGTAATCCCACTTAATAAATTGTGAAGAAATGTTAAAGTACGTTTTTATTATTGTCAGACTTTTTATTAAGCCATTTCTTTTCACAAAAAAATATATTTTTTTCAGTGATTTTGCCTACACGCTCGGTCGTTATCAATTACAGGAAATCCATTTATTTCCATCTGCATATGCAAACCAATGCGTGACGACTCTCCCATCCCCACTAGCCGGTCCTCACTGGACCCCCCCCGCTCCGTTTCTCAAATATCCTTTGTACTGAGCCCAGCTTTACTCATTTGGGGCTCCTAATTCTGTTGAGTGTCGCGCATCCTTTGTGGAATCCTCGAGACAAACACAAAGTGTATTCATAATTAATACACTTGCAAAGAAGTGATAAAGAAGAGCAACGAAATTAACACACTGCGACTAAGGAGCGCGACTTCAGCCCGTCTAAGGCTCAGAGGTTCCGAGGTTCAGAGTGACAAATACAGTGGACCCTCTGTGCACACACAACGGTCGGCCCCCGCAGCCAATCCAAAGCACGCAACCCACCAGTGCCGGCAGAAGGCAAGCGTTTGGCAAATTAGCCAAATGCGTTATTTGGCTCACAAGCATTTCGGTTTCAGTCGCTCACGGAACGTCCTGGCGTTTGGCCGCAAAAAACCGAAAACCCAGAACATTAGCCCGACCAGTTGTGTGTTAACTGAAACAGAAATTTCAAAATCGGAATTGCAAATCATATCGCAATGGAATATGAAATATGTAAATATTCCTAGTCCTTCACTGTCGGTTAGTTGGTTTTTTAGCTCAGTGGTTTCGGTGATCTTTCCGTCGTAAATCACAATCCCCCGAACATCTGGCCGTAATCAACAGATAAATTTATCAATTAACTTGCTGCTATCAGCCAAAGCAAAACTAATGAGGTTTTAGCCAAGTTATTGTGTGTGTCTGGCTGTGTGTGCGTGTGTATCTGTGAGCAACAAGTTTGCGATCTGACATTGGTGCGCCCTGTGCTCGTTCAACGCGAACTAATCAAATAAATATGCCAGTTAATTGGAGAATGCATATTAATGAGGGGGTAAAAACGGTTCAAACTCCACCCCCATAATCGACCATTTCCATGACCACGCCTATGCCCACGCTCCTCCGTGCCATCCCCACCCTCTGCCTTCTATAATTTTCTTCTGGCAGCTGTTACCTCTGTGCAATTTACCTTAATTTTTTATGGTCTCGTTGTCATCCAAAGGCATCCGCCTTTGTTGTCAATTTTTGATGAATCATAGAGCGTGCAAAAATCTAATATACTCGTTTATGTTAGCACTTAATTCGCGGGTTCGGCACTTCGATTAGTCAGTTTACCGCCAACCATCCTCCGGATTTAGCCGGAGACTCCCCCTCGTCCAGGGACCTCATCATTTTTATATCAGAATTTTCCGAATATTTTCCAAACAAATCTTCGGCCAAGAAACCTGGAAAATGTGTGTGCGTCCGCCTTGATAAAACAATAGCATAAAACAGAACAAAATACATATAATAAAATATAAAATCTGAAAAGTAACCAAACAAGAATAAGAAGGAATTTTGCCCTGCCGTCACTGCTTCTGTACTTTAATCGACACAACAAAGAAGAAAAACAACAAGAATAAGAAAAAAACACAAAAATACAAAATACGAGAACAAGTATCGCGCATACGCCTCGTTGACGGTTCCGCTTAGGGTGCGGAGCGGGGTTGTGGTTATGGTTGGGTGGGTGGCACAGGGCCTGGCCAGGGGTTGGAGGGCAGCGGCGGTGAGTGGTGTTCATCTCAGCATCTCAGGTTGGACAGGCCGACAGCCGACAGCCAACTGTCAGTTTGTAATCAGCAGCAGCTCCAGCGGCACAGCTGTGCGTGTGCATAGAAAGAAACTTTTTCGGTGGCTTCCTTGGCCCTTAACTAGGCCGTCATCAGATCCATTAGATCCCCCCGGTCGCAAATCGATTCCCGCACCTCAATCCGTGTTCGATTCCGTGACCTGTGACCCCTCGATGGGTAACAAATGGCGACAGTAAACGCCTACGACTAATCACTTAACTATTTATAAGTCAACGCACATCATGTTTACCGTCGAGATACTTGCCTCCACTCGCCGCGACTCGCGAGAGATATTCGAGATGTATCCGAGAGATGCAATTCTAGCATTTGCCTGGTGTTGAAGTGTGTGCCCAAGCTGTTGTTTGACTTGCGGGTGTGGATGAGCCGACTTCAGATGTTCACTGCAATAAAGTGATTGTTAAAGTGAGATGATGTCTTAAACTTCAAGTAATTCTAATGTGAACAGCTTGAAATATGACAAAAAAATTTGTTGTAGAAGACTTATATAAACTTTTGTTAAACCAGAGACTATAGTTATAAATCAAAAGAAAATTGTAATATATTTTTTTACTATTTAGACTCATCATGATTAATTGATTCACATTAAAATTATTTTTTTCCTGTGTTGGATCTATAGAGTAGTGTCATCCGATCGAAGGTCGAATAGCATAGAGATTTGAAATTTAAAGCACATTCGTAGGAATTCCTCTTGGGAGAGCATGTGTGCCTGATTTATTTTCATTTATTTCGAAAACGCTTGCCAGCGATATAAACAGGGCGGTACATGAATATATATGTAAATAGATTTGTTCCAAAAGAGGCCACAAACTATTGCTATTACTAGCTGGAAATTGCCGGCCGAAATTGAAATGTAAATGGCAATATTAATTGGAAATCATTTAAAACTTTTTCGGGCTATGCATGTTCCGCTGCATAATTTATGGACGCTAATTACTTTCGCTCCTCTGTGTATTCCGTATACGTACAGTGGCCGTTGTGCTGTCCAAGGCCAATTACGCTTACTTATTGCAATTTATGTGGCCACAGTCCGGCCGTAATTGGAAATTGTGTAAGGTCGCAGGCAATTCCATTATTTGTATGCAGTTCTGGACGGTCTACTAGTTTCGTTTCGTTTCTGTCTGCCCCGGTCTTGAGGTCTGTTCCTGTCTGGCCCGTGTTTCTAATGACGCCATCACGACTGGCTACTCAATTGATTAAGTGTAATTTGTTGATGTCGAATTCCATTGGCTATTCCTTAGAGCTATCTCAAGACGTCGGAATGTCGGATGATTCGGGTGACCCCCGTCAGTGGCTCCACGCGCAGCTCCTCTCCACGGCCATGTCTTTGGTCAGTAGCAACGGCTCCTTGGACAGCAACCTGCTCCTCATCCAAGCAACAACAGCTTCGAGCATAGTGGATCCGGAAGCATCAGGAGCAGGAGCAGCAGCAGAAGCCGCCACGACGGCAACAACCCTTAAGGTGGGCGTGCCCTCGATGAACTCGTATCTGGTGAGCATGGCCTGGCCCAAATCCTTGGCCGTGGCTGTCTTCCTGGTTCTCATCCTAGTCACAGTCGTCGGCAACACGCTGGTCATTTTGGCCGTTATGACCACACGCCGCCTTCGCACCGTTACCAACTGTTTCGTGATGAACTTAGCCATAACCGACTGGCTCGTCGGCACCTGCGTGATGCCCCCGTCGGTGATTCTATACATAACAGGTGAGTGTATCCGGCGGCGGCGAAAGATTTACGACTATGCCCCTGGAGCGGATGGTATCTATGCTGCAAACGATTCTTCCATTCCCATTCACGAATAGGCCATTAAAAAATTAAAAACAATTCCATTTCCCACAAAAAAAGGTAAACAATTTTTGTCTGTGATCTGAGAATTCATATTTTCCTGGAAACAGGTTGCAAGCGGCAGAGCGATAGAAATGTTTATGAAAACAAAATTATGTAATTATAATTCACGACTTTTATTGTTTACAAGTGTTGATTGAAGTGCAATATAACATTTTTATATTATTTGTAGAGGTATTACAATTTTGAGCCAAAGTCCGACTATCGATACCCAGCACGGCCATATCTTTATCAATAATCGTCCGATTCTTAAAAGGAATATCTTAAACCATTTGTAGATCGATTCTTTATCAACCTGCATCAAAACCTCACAGCAAAATATTTTTTCGATTTTTCATCAAATTTTCCAGAGGCTCCCCTTTAAAAATGTTC
Organism: Drosophila ananassae; assembly: GCF_017639315.1. Lineage (NCBI taxonomy): Eukaryota > Metazoa > Arthropoda > Insecta > Diptera > Drosophilidae > Drosophila > Drosophila ananassae. The sequence goes on along the minus strand of NC_057927.1, from coordinate 10,918,699 downwards.
AAAATGCATGGACGTCCAATATGGCCCCCCGCGAAGCCCATATCTTTGCCAAATTTCATCCGATTCTGGAAGGGAATACCTTCAACGATTTGTAGATCGATTCTTTATCAACCTGCATCAAAACCTGACACCAAAATATTTTTCCGATTTTTCATCAAATTTTCCAAAGGCTCCCCTTTAAAAGTGTTCAAAATGCATGGACGTCCAATATGGCCCCCCGCGAAAGCCATATCTTTGCCAAATTTCATCCGATTCTGGAAGGGAATACCTTAAACGATTTGTAGAACTATTCTGCATCAATCGGCATCCAAATCTCACAGCGAAATTTTTTTTCGAGTTTCTTAAAATTTCTTAAATTTCTTAAAATTTCAAAATGTTGAAAGTTTAATCCCCCAAGTGGATGGCATATTTTTTGCGAAATAGTTAAATAAATTTTATACGATACGATTCTATAGAAGAATAATTTGTTTTAATAAGAACATCTTTTGATGTTGAAACTATTGATATGAAAAACTATTTTATTTGGGAACTTTTTGTTTTGAGAAACCTTTGCCATTTGTATTGACCAAACCTCAAGCAAAATAAAGGCAGAAATAAAGGCGGGAAGGATAAGGTACTGCAAAAAAATGGCTTTTTCCTGGGCAAAGGGAGCTTAAACTTTTTTACGCACCCTCCAGTAATAATTTCGCCTGTCCGGGGAATAATTTCAAGTTACATTACATGAAGGGAATGCAAGTGTAATGCCACCGTAATCTGCTGCTCAGTGAACTCCCCGCAGGGCCATATGAATCATGGGGTCTGAAGCTCGACAAATGTTTACTCCGCAGGCACTTGGCGTTTCGGCTGGATTCTGTGCGACATCTGGATCTCGCTGGACATCCTTCTCTGCACCGGCTCCATTCTTAGTCTCTGCGCCATCAGTCTGGACAGGTGAGTTTGTGAACTAATTTCTTAATTTGTCGTTGATGTCATAGTTGTAGCCAATGCCAACTGGCAGCGCCAGAGCCAAAGTCAAGGCAAGGTGCTAAAACAGTGCAAAATAATTTATTTGTTGACGTTTTTATTGCCCCATGACGGAGCCAGTGCCAGTCCTAGGAGCAGGGACAGGGCATACCCTTTGAGTGTCCTGTGTGGGTGAATGTGAATGGGCGAATGAAGGAGCTGGCCAGAGATTGGGTTGGGCACTACAGTCCGGTTGCTTTTGTTGGAAGTTTCAATTACATTTTAATGGCATTTCCAAGTTCTGTGCCGCACTGGGTTGAACTGATCCAGCTGAGCCCGTACCGAGACCGACCGACTGACTCTGTACTTTGTTTGCCTCTCGGCAGCGGCTTTATGAACAATATGCTCGTTTGGCTTTTGTTTCATTCATTCTTTATTCGGTATTTCATATTCCATACTCTGTTTGGCAGCGTTTATTGCCCGGCTTTTGGATTTCTTTGGTTTCTCGCAGGTATCTCGCCGTCACACAACCCTTGACGTATTCGAAGAAGCGCCGCTCCAAGCGCCTGGCCCTCCTCATGATACTCGTTGTGTGGATAACGGCCCTGTCAATCACATGTCCGCCGTATTTGGGCTGGTAAGTAAAGCTCCCGATACTGCTTCTGCTTCCGTTGCTTTGCCGCTTCCGTTTTTATTTCAATTTTCTTTTTAATACACTTGCTAGGAATGTTTAAGGACTTGGGCTTTCAATAGAAATTTAACAATAAAGGCATTTGAAAAGAGATCGTTAATATGAGAGTAGGTTCAGAAAAATAATTAATAGAAAAACTTTTATATAATTATTCCCTAAAAATAATAATTTTTAGATTTCAAAAATATATTTCTTCAAGAGTATAATTGATTCGTGTTGAACCCCCGAAAAGGTTATAATTTCATTTTCTTGGGTTCCTTTAACGCTAATGGCTGTATGTGGCCCAATATAGATAATGTGCCACAAAAAGGCCCGAAATGTATGTGCGCTTATATTTATATTTGTACCTCCAGCTGCGCCTAAAACATTACGTAATTGCTCCAGTTCTAGCTGTTGTTCTTGCACCCATTACATTGAAGTTTTAATGAGTTGTTAATGACTTTGTTTGCCGCGGCGCATTTGCTTTGTACTCGCTTACCCGAAAGCCACACACTTGTGTGTTGCATACTTCCAAGCGCCCAAATTAACCAGCATTCACTTGCACACATACACGTACCCACTTTGACACACTTCCACTTCGTATGGAGGGTGTCCTGTCCCCCAAACAGTCTCCAGGGGCAACTCATTCTTTAGTGTCTTTTGGCCCGGTCCTAGCTGGCTCACAAAACGTGGCTTAAAGTGCACATTAAAACCGGCTGAGGTCAAGTTATATAGCCGCAGCTGCCGAGCATTGGAAATTTTTGAAAATTCGCCTTTCGTGGTGCTTTGGGGGAAAAGTGCAATTATAACTACCAGCAGATGCTGAAGTTTGCCATATTTTCATTCTTTAAGGCAAATAGTTTAATATAGAATGTTACCAAAATAGTTTTGTCTTTGAAAGTTTAGATGATGCATTTTTCGAGGAAAAACTAATGATCGAAAAAGTTTCTTTAAGTTAATCACACTCCCCATTAGAGCCTCCCAAGGATTCCGCCTTCATGCACATGTTTAGTCGATCAAGTCAACCATGGATATCCTTGGTCTTCCTTGGCTTTCCTTTATCGATTTAAAGTCGGCACCGGTTTGTGTTAACCGAATGACCATCACGAAGAGATGTGCATAAATAAAAGGCATCCAAAAGGGACTTTCAGGGAAAGGATAAATTGCCAGGACAGGCTTTGGTTTAGGATTTGAATTTCACATTTCGCCCTGCTTAACTGTCACTCGACTAAGTCCCAGTACCAAGTTCTGGGAACTCAGTGGCCAGGATTCGGTTCCTGGTAACTGGCAAGGGACCGAACGAGTTGAAGTCGAGGAGATACTGAGCCGCAATCACAACAACCACAAAAACCACATGCTATTCGAAACTGGAATTCAATTTGCCATTCACAGGTACGAGGCTGGGAGACATCAGGCGGAGTTTGTTGACTGCCGCTACAACCAAAACAAGGGCTACGTGGTCTTCTCGGCAATGGGATCATTCTTTATCCCCCTCACGGTGATGCTGTATGTCTACGTGAAGATTGGTTATGTGCTCACGTCACGCCGACAGCGCATTGTGCGCGATGCGGTAAGCTCAATGGTTTCCCCCACCCCATCACACCGCCACCTGGCTTCATCCCTTTCCTCACACCCCCCACTTGGTCCGCTGAAATGTCTCCTGAAATTTATCATGTCACACCATCTAACCATCCAACCACCTGACTAACCTGTCACGCACTGCGAAAAAGGCGTAATCATTTTTGTATTCACGCTGATTAAGTCTTCAAAGAGGATATCCTAATAATATGATTTAATAAAAAAATAAATACGTTCAAGTTGATAAAGTCTTTAACTCATTAATGCTATAGGACTTATTTCTAAAGCTCTATAATTTTTCCCAGTGCTTTAACCCACATCCTTTTATTTTCCCTTCACCAGAACTCGGAGCGCACCGCAGACTACGATGTGGATGGCGACAACTTCATCTCCGAGTCCGAACACTATCACTGCACGCCAACCAAGTGGCTGCCAAACCGGAAGTCCCGCTGGAGGTTCAGCTCGCTGCACGACCCACCCACCGCTACCGCCACCTCCAACAGCACCACCTCCGGAGCTGGTAATGTGAATGCGGAAAATATGAGCAAGGCGTCGCTCAAGTGCTCCAAGTGCTCAAAGTGCCAGCCGGAGCGGGAGAAAAGTGTGCCGGACAAGACGCTGACCTTCAAGCACCAACCGACTTTTTACGAGCTGGTGGAGGTGTCGCGACTCTCGTCCTTGATTCACTGCTCGGCAATTAGTTGCAAGTACGGCGGACCCTGCATGCACTCCACACCATCTGGCCTGCACTATGTGGGCAGTCAGGTGTCCTCCTACTCGGAGTCGTGCCTGGGCGGTGGCAACTCCACATCAGTGGCCCTAGAAACTGGCGGCGGTGAGAAGGCGGAGGCGGATGTCCAGCAACAGAAACGGGGCTGCGCCAGCCACAGCCATAGTCATCAGCACCACCACCACCAGCACCACCATCTAAACCATCATCATCGCATGCCCATGCGAGTCTCGACCACGAAACGTGACACTAAGACCGCCAAGACCCTGACTATTGTGATGGGCGGCCTAATTGCTTGCTGGCTGCCCTTCTTCGTATATTACCTTCTTATACCCTTCCTGCCTCGGCCGGCCGTCCTCGAGGATCTCATGTTCGGTTTCACCTGGGTGGGCTGGGTCAACTGTGCCATCAACCCCTTTATTTACGCCTTCTACAATCCCGATTTTCGCACTGCCTTCTGGCGCCTCACCTGCCGACCTATTTGCAAGCAGAAACGTCCTCCCAACCACTTGGCTATGTTCCGTGGCTAGTTTGGGTCTTGAAGCCTAGTAGTTAGTGGTATAATCGGAACTTATACGTGTCTCCGGGATCAATCCTTTTGGGATCAATTCTTAAAAACTTCTCTGAATAATGTAGCAATTGCTTTTTGAGAAAAAATAACTAGAAATTGAGTTGGAGGCCATTGTCATTAAGATAAATAATTATTTCTAAACCGATTAGCAATTGTTTAAGGAGTTTTTAGAAAGTTATTCTTGAGATTAAACCACTCCGTAGTAAGATATACATTTTTTCAAAGAAATTACCTGGATTTTAAGATTGTTATACAATAATCAAACCCATCATTACAAAACCAATCAATTTAACGGAAAAAATTCTAATGGACTTCTTTATTTTAGATTTTTAAAACAAGTATTTAAAGAGAGATTACTGGATAATATTATTTTTTTTAGCCATAAGATCTGTATTATTTCCACGATCAATGTTGATTAAAATCTGAAAATCAGGACTAGAGTAAGGAAATTTACAACGAACGTTTAAATTCTACTCCACCTCATTCTACGTAGGATAAAGCTGATTCCAAACAAGTTTAAAAAGTCACAAAAGTAACCAAACACTTACTTTCCGTCAATATGTATTCTTAGTCAATTGTAGTGCTAAGCCCCAGAGTATCTGTTGAAAGTTGCTGGCTAAAATGTGCCACAAAATGTCCCCGTATATACACGAGGTAATAAAGGCCAGTTTTCATCAGTAGCTTTAAGACCCAGTTGACCTGACCGGAAGACTAGATTCTCTCCTAGACCCGCCTAGACCCCATCCCATATACGGAATTATATAGTATTTTTAGGAGTGTGCGTGAGTGTTGATTGCAAGAAGAACAGTACGAAACAAAAGACAAATTATAGTATTTGCGAGTCTTTGTGTTGCCTGACGGCCACTGTTGACCGTCAGGATGAGAGTAGGATGAGAAGGACGATGATGAGGACGATGATGGTGATGGTGACGGCGATGGTGATGGCGATGTCGTCTCCCGTCTCTTTGTTGTGTCTGCGTGAGCGTGTGTGTGAGTGTGGAGAGTGTGCCTCGCAGTGGGTCCAGAAACTGCCAACGACATATCTGGCGTGTCCTTTGTCCGGCCCGGCCGTCCTGAGCGGCTAAACCCCGCAGGCACACAGTGTCCGGCCAACCCATTTAATGTTTGAGCAATCGCACAACGCACCGAAAGTGAAAGTGAAACTAAAACTGAAACTAAAACAAAAACGAGGCCTGGATGTTGAAGCTGCACTTGAGCTTGAAGAGATTTTTCAATGACCCTCGGAACCGTTTGTCCTCACTTTTGAGCTCGTTAAGCATTTTAGCTTTTAGCCCCAAAAGTCACACAAAAAAGAGTTTGTAAAATTGTAATATAAGCCACACATATGTATATCATTCGTATTTATAACCTTAACTATGTACTTTGTAATTGTTCACTTGTAAAAGGATCTCTGCAAGGACCTATCGGCCATCCTTGGACCATCGGCCGAAAGAGTTCTCATAATAAACTTTAAGTTCAACTCGACGAATATTTTATTATTATGAAGGAAAAGCTTTCGGGGGCGTATTGGGTAGTGGTACTATAGTAGACTATAAAATAGCCTCCCTCCGGGTAAGCTGCTTTACTTATTGAGCTATAAATTGTCACACAAAAGTTTTATGAACAATTTCCTGAACACGTATTTCTCCTCAAGACATAAGACGCAAGGTGTATGTGTGTGGCTTACACCCACAAGGATTTGCCAAATATGGAAAATAAATCGTAAAACCACTACCAGTGGAAACAATTGTAATTTATTTATTAAAAGTTCTCTTCCGTTTGAATGTCTCTTGAAGTTTCTTAAATCTGGAACAGCTGCAATACTCGAAGGCATTTGAAAAGGCTGACTGCAGTTGAAAGTACTTTTGATAAAATCTTAGTCGAACTCAAGTAAAGAATTCTCATTTTCAAAAAGGAATAAGAGCCTCAAAGGAAAGAGTGCTTGCGGCAGTGCAGCCTTGACTTCATTTTTTGTGATTTATTATTGGAAGTGGTAACCCGGTGGCCGCCACTGCTACGGCTAAGTTGTTTACGGCAATGGGGCCGGAAGCAAAAGAAACGCTGATTCAGCCAGCTCTGACCACGGCTCTGACTCCAGTGACTCCGGCGGTGCGGTGATTCCAGCTGGGACCGCGGTGGTGTTACATTAATTTAGCTGGAAATAAGGCGTGAAAAAAATATGCGGTCATCATAATTACGTATACGTACACAACCAACCACCCCCTCTCTAACAGCACCCACGCACATATGTGACTAATATAAAAGCATGACAGCGGGGCGGAGTATCCTCCTCCTCTCTAATGAATTGCAACACATTTCGCTGTCACATTTCACTTTCGAGTCGAGCTCAGCGGAAACCGTCGTCCTTAATGCCGCTTGTCAACGGGCCTGTAAACCCAGGACTATTACACCGTATGAGTATGATACACAGAAAAAAATTAATATTTTTAGCAACCACAAAGATGAAGGCACTTTTTACTGGCTTTGTTTCCATGCCAATTAATTATAGTTTTTATGTTTACTCTTCCTGAGGCTGTCACTTTCGATTTTTGCCTTACCACAAGCCAAAACCACAATTTGTATTGAACAATGAAACGTAATTAGCTATATGAACTATCTACCGAATTTCCATAGAAATGTAGAAAAAATAAATTATTCTAATAGGAAAAATTATATTTATGTCCTACAAAAGCACTCTAAAATAAAATCTTCTGTAGCTTCTTTAACAATTAATTTATAGCTTCAAGCCAGTAGATATCATCATCTTTTCATTTTTTATCATCTTATTCCCCATCTTTTCCAAAAAGTTTTTCTCTCAGTACACTCTGTACCGTAGCTTTTGGCCTTTTTTGGTAAGGACCCCTTCCCTTTGAGCCGCTTTGCTGGCTGATATCGCATAATGTGTTAAATTAAATGGCCGCGGTTACAGGTAATGAAGGTGGCAAGACTGGCAAGAGTTGGCCGTTGTCCTGGCATCCTGGGCTCTCCTATTTTTAGCCTTCTGCCGACAGGGTGCTTACGCTAATGTTGTTGCTTGTTGGTTCAAGATTTTCGGTTATGTCATCGCTTCAGTTGTTTTTTGTTTTTGGGGGCTATGGGATGGAGGTTATGAAACACTTGAGAGTGGTTGGAGTGGGTAGAGTGTCGGCAGGATAAGGAAAATAAAAAACACATCGATATTTTCGAGCATTTAACAAGTGCTCGGGACAGGCAAAGTTTGCAGCCTCCTCCTTGCCATGACAAATGCCCCACAAATGTTTTTCGAATGAACTTTGGTTTTATTTCGGTTCCTTTTGTTTGCGTCGCCAAGTTGTTCGGCTGGTTTTTGGGTGAATTCTCCGGATGATGCTCCACAAGTGCCACCCCCTTGGTGGAGGGGGCGACACCGTTGTTTACCGCTCAGCGGAAAAGGAGCCGATCAATTAATGTTATCCAAGTAGGGTTCTGGCTCAATTAGAGTCTTAAAACTCCATTTAGAGGATGCTCAGCTGAGGCTTCTCCCGTGGGATATAGCTGGATAGGCGGGGGCTGGGCAATGGCGGGTATGTCGCGGGTATGGATGAGGGGGGCGGTATGATGTGGCTACAATAAAATATTCATGGAAGGAGAATCAGCGGCAGCTCTCCGTATTTATGGTTATTTTCCGCACCAAACACAACTTTGCTTTCTAACCAACCGTATACTGTGTATACTCTGGTTTGGTTTGGGGTTTTTCTTGGCTTTTTTAGCATTTCTGGTTTTTTCCCCCCGAATTCGACGACTGACTGGATCCTGGTTAAATTTATAAATACATACCAGTACACATATCCGTGGGACGTAGAAAGTGGGAAGTGGAAAGTGGGGCGTGGGAGTAGAGTTGAGTCGAGTACAGTTCAGTACAGCGTGTACGGTGGTCCGTACGGGGTTCGGTTGTGAATTCAATTTTGAGACTGATCAATAATTCACGGTCCACATGCACAAACACTAACCATTGTTTCTCGCATCCTTTGGCATCCTGTCACACCGAGAATCCTGCTCATTGCTGGAACGGCACCTTAAACTTAAATAAGAAAACAATCTCTCGGGGAGGCGGAAGTACTGGGAATTGTCTTTTCGATTTGTCTATTTATTTGTTAGCTTTCAAAAAATGCTGTTCATACACGTATAACTATTAATATATATGCAGATTATGCGGATTATGTATATATGATATTACAAGTCAAAGCCCAGACCGGGCGAGAGATGATGGATGCGTGGATTCCGGGATTCCGGGATTCCGTGATGGAATGCCGTGATGCCATGTTTGCTTGCGACGACGGGTCGGAAACTCTCTCACCCGGCGGAGCATCTGTTTGACTTGTTGGGCTTGACATGTGAGCTGAAATTTAGAAGGATTGAGGCAAGTGACTGGGAGTGGAAGGAGCTGACGGCTACAGTACTCCTCCAGTATGTTGATGAGCCTTTCGTCTGACTTAATCTCTATGTCGTAGCATTGCTTGATTGCGTTTATGACTTCACACCAAGGATATCATGAAAGTGAATACGGGAGATGGGGATGTGGAGGGTCGTGTACATATTTAGAGTTTAAAGTAGATTGCTTCGTACAAACAACACGAATTTCTAGGCTACGAGTAGGGCTCCTAGGGTTAGCTAAGCTTTTTTGATGGCCTGAATAAATTACGCCTAAATTTTATGGCATTTTCTCTGCTCGTTAACACTCGCCCACTCGCATACTCGTCCATTCGCTCACATTCACAGTCGCTCCTTGTTACACTCGGGTTTACATTTATAAATATATTTTTATGCTCTTTAAGGCTAAGGGAAAACGCTTGAAGTCCAATCCGACTTCAACTATAAACTAAATCACAGTAACTGTTTTTTTTTTCCTTTTAACTGGCATTCCAATAAATCTGATTAAAGCTAACTATCGACTTAGTCCGCCCATTTGGGGTTCCACTGATTTCGGCTTTGATTCGCATATCCTCTATTAAGTATGTAAATCATTCCATCATATCGCTCTTATTTATGGCCTCGATAAAGATAGGGTATGCGAGTCTGGATATATATGGCACAATATTAGGGGCACTATGATAGGGGCGAGCCGCATCGTAAATTTGGCCCAAAGGAAAAGTTTCGGACAGGTGTCGGGGTCACCGAAAAGGTAAAGCGCCGCGCCAGAATATTAGAGTGTATGAGAAATGTGTGCAATTTCGGCGGGCCATATAAGCAAGTTTTCTCATCCATCTAACCTGTCTATGGCATTCGCTTGGCAAAAGCAACAGCGGTGCTACTGCTAAAACAGCACATGCCAGTGGCCGGGTCTGGGACGATGTTGCAAGTTGAGAGGCGCCGCCTGCCGAGCGGAAATTCGCACGGAAATTACTAAATCGATACGTGCGGCCGCGTATCAGATTTTTCCACGCGGGTTCCGCATGCAAATTCCGGTCTAAAAAAATGTCTTGAAGCAGCGGCGCCTGCAGTTGCATACATAAGCATCTGCTGCCAGTTGGTTTTCTTTAATTTAAACTTTCTTTCAAGATAATTTTTCCATATCTTTCTTTGCTTTTGAGAGTATTTGATTTTAAAATAGGCTCATCCTATCTCTTTTCCCCTACTCTTTATTAAATTAGATTATATATTAATCACCAGCTTATATTTGGAAGAAAGAAATTAAGTTAAGAGAAGTGACAGAAGCCTCCCAGTGCTCTTTCTTAAAGGCCAACCTCTAAGTTAGACCTCAAAATAAACAGTCTATAAATAGATAGAACCAGGTAATCAAATTATCCCACTCAAATGGCTTAAATTAAGGAACTGAAAGCGAAACCAGTGGAGTTGCCCCTTGGCGGGGCCAGTCGTCGTTTTAAACCACAAAATACGATCTAGAATTGGAAGCAAACCCTGACGATGAAATAAATTAACAAAGTAATTGGATAACAATTACACATGGATCAATGGAGGAATGGAGGAGGTGGACGTTGAGGTGCAATTAGAGACCACACCTCGCCTAAAGGTAATGAATAAGTTAATAATATGTTATGCACTTGCTATTTGTTCAGGGCTTGACGTGAGAGGGTGCGAGGTTGTGTGGGTGTTATAATCTAGGGGTTGCTGCTGCAAGGAGTTCGTCCTGCCCCTCTATCGCCGGATGGACATGGTGTTTGTGGGGAACTGTGGCTTCTGTCCGGCACTGAAGAATCGCTTGCAGGTGAGTCGCCAGAAGGCGGCTCGGAAATCAACACTGTAGAATGCGTAGATGAACGGATTGATGGCACTGTTGAACCAGCCGAGCCAGGTTAATGCCTTGGCCAGCATCTGGCTGGCCTGGTGCTCCGCCAGGAAGGGGGTGATCAAGTAGTTGACAAAGAACGGGAGCCAGCAGGCGATGAATCCTCCGACCACAATGCTCAGGGTCTGGGTCGTCTTGTTCTCCTTCTTGAGCGATGTAATCCGGTTCGACAGGGATTTGGTATTATTGCTGGTGGTGTTGACAGTGGTAGGGCCCGAGCTGACGACTCCACCTGTTCCCCCGCCCTGGTGCGGATGGTAGTGCGGATGGTGATGGCTCCTCCTATCACCGTGTGAGTGCCGGAAGCTGTGGGGCCGGACTCCGGGCTGTTGTGCCTGCCACTGGGCATCTAGAAGACTGGCTCCGGGTCCCGTGCCACTCGTCATTGTGGTAATGGTCGTCGAGGCCGTCGAAGTGCGCTTCAGCGAGGAGGGTCGTGTGAGTTCGTAGCACCCATTCTTGGCGCTAGAACTGCCGCCACCGGCCCCCGGTGAAGGCAATGCCAACAGGGACTGACAATGGGCCTCCCTGGTGGCGCCACCTCCGGCCGGGCCGCCCGGAGCACAAGTTTCGCTGTCGCTGAGCATCATGTCGTGCAGTTCCTTGGCTATCGTCTGGTTGGAGAAGGTGCGCGACGTGGCATGCCTCTGCCGCTGCTGCTGGGCTCCCGCCGAGCTGTGCAGCTCCTGCTCGGACAGCTCGTTCTCCACGTCCGCCGCCGTGTAGCGCTTGAATTTCTAGACACGCAAAGTGCACAAGGCGGTTAAGTCAATGCGGATGATAAATAACTAAAATGAAGTCAATGTGCGGCAAAAGTCGAGTGAAAGTGGATGGGGAAAGTCGAGGACTTGGGCATATTCAAGAGAGATGGCAAAGTCTTTAAAAAGTCTATTTTAAAACTTGAGGTTACTCTTTCTGTGTGTGTGTGCCAAGGTGTGCCACATTTTGAGCCTTACGCCTTGAAATAATGTATTCATTTGTTTTAACTTTATATCCAAAACCAATTAGTAGATCATACTTTAAGTTTGAAAAGTTTTCCTTGATTTAATTGTACTATTTAATTTTAAAGAATATTGGTACGCCTCTCCAAGGATGAGCTGCGATAATATGATTAGCTCCTGCAGAGCCTTGTATAAGTTTCTTCGACTCACAAGGAAATGTTGAATACACAATTTCAGAGAATTTAATTCAGTTAAAGTGAATTATAGGCTTATTTAAGTCTGCAACTTTGTAAGCCTGGCACTGTGTCCAGAATTTTAAGTACCCTTTAAATTCGTTAGACCCTATTTGAACAGAAAATGAGTATTGCCAGCAATTGACTTTGTTACTCCATTTTTCAAATCAGTTCTGTACATAAAAAATGAAATTAAGCTGATTTAGTTACCCAGGTGGACGGGGGGCGGCCAATCCCCGAATCGCATTAAACTTGATAGCTGAAAATTCAGGCTGGGAGCCATTAAAAGCCAAGGCCGTATTGTAAAAGTTGCAAAATGCTCGGTGGCCGGACAAACGGAAGTCCGACGACGCCATGCCAGGGTATAGAACAGTATGGATGGCATGGCATGGTATGGTATTTAAATCTGTGTAAGCTCCTGGCATTTGGCAATTATGAAACAAACGTGCCGCAGTTTGTTTCGTACGTGGAGTGGCCTTTAAGCCGGTGTGGGCCGGAATAGAGAATAGAGATGACTTTAGGGCAGAAACAGGAGCAGTACAGAGTAGTTGCTGTTGCAGCTGCAGTGGTTTCCGTATTTGAGCTTTATGTTGGTTTACTGAAACTACCTTTGGAGTGGGGTGGTGAGATGGGACCAGGTGAGATGAGAGGGTGGATGGGAAAGGCTACCCGGTGGCGGAGCTTACCTTGTTGTGAACACTTATGTCGGTCATATTGTCGTGCCTGGATGCAATGACACAGGAAATTCTTGCATACACATAAATCATTACTGCCATTGGTATGAAAAAGGAGCCCATGGCCGAGAAGATGACGTAGCCCTCGTTTTGGTTGTAGCGGCACTCCCGCAGGTCCCTCCGGCCCGGCTCGTACCTGCAGGAAACAGAAACACCAAGCACAAATACAATTAATTACAACCGACTCGACTAATGCAGGAAGTCGGCAATTATTTGCCTCCGCATTGTGGCAGCAGCGGCGGCAAAGACAATTGCCACCTAATTATATTCGTTTGTTCTGCGCCCGACTTGGTGACCCGTCAGAGTTCACAAATTTGCATGCACTCAACGCAAAATTCTATATAGTCCAGATGGTGAGGCATTTCTGGCCAAGCACTTTATAGCCGGGCGTAAAACATTTACAGACTATTGTACTTTTTCGTCCAAAGGAATCCAACATAACTGACAGCTAATTATCCTGGGAAGTCAGCTGTCAGGTCCTTGGAATTAGCCTGCACAAGACAAAAAGTACCAGCAACCAAGCTTGAAATTGCAATTAAAGCTACGACCTCATACAAAATAGGTATAAACAATATTTTAAACAATCAAACAAATAAACAATTTATTGATAAAATCAATAAACGTTTTGCTTGGTCTATTTTTGTGTATTATTTACTTTCTATTATTGTCCTACAAAATGTTATTGCCTTTTTCCAACACAATCCAAAGAGTTAAATGGCCTCATAATTTGAGTTCTTTGTTCGGTTTAATGTGAGGCCAAATAATGGTATATATCTCATATATATTTTTAATTCTTAAATAAATTCTAATTCCAGAATTTTTCAAGTGTACTTACCATCCCAAAATGGGTGGACAGGTGATGGCAAGGGCCAGAAGCCAGACGATTAGGATCATGATTAGAGCCAAGCGTTTGGAGCGCCGTTTACGGGAGTACGTGAGCGGCCTGGTCACGGCCAAGTATCTGTCGGATGAACGGGAAAGATTTACGTTGCGGCCGAATTCCCAGAACCGGAACCAGAGTATCACACTCACCTGTCCACACTGATGGCGCAGAGGCTGAGAATCGAGGCCGTGCAGAGGAGCACGTCGAGGGAGATCCAAATATCGCACAGCACCCACCCGAGTTGCCACGAGCCTGCAATCAAAATACCAAATTAAAAACTTTCACGAGCCGTAGCCAAAGCCGGAGCCGGAGCCGGAGCCGGAGCCGTAGCCGGAGTCGAGGCAAGGAGCAACTTAAAATTCCGGACCAAAGTCAATTTGATTAGCAACATTTTGCTTGGCTTTCAGCAAATGCCTCACCTAAGGCCAATTAAACAGGCCGTAGGATCACAAATTTTGGCAACGGCCCGGCCCTTTGCACATAAGCCACGTTAGTGGTTTCCAACGGTGTGGTCCACTCCCGACAACTGGACCTCCTCAACTTTTAACTCTTCGGCTCGGCATTGAAATTGTGGGCACTTTGTGCTGAGGCTGAGCACTTGCTCCCCGACTGCGGCCTGTCAACCGATTAATTTTTTAATCAAGTACCCCTCAATGGTCTCGGAGCGCCAAATGAAAAGTTGTTTTTGTGTTATGGAAAGGCCAGGAGCACGAGAGCGAGCTCATTAGGTTGGCCAGGATAAAGATTGCCTTTTGGGCAGCAGCACACACCCACTTTGGTTAGTTTCAATATAAGGATGCAATTCAGTTACTTTGTGTTGGCTCGACTTTACAAATTTTTAAGATATTTTTAGCCAACTTAATATGGCTGTAAATACTGAAATATTGGATAGGGATTTAAAATTTTTTGACTTTTTAATATTTGCTTTGCAAACTTTTATATAAAAAAGGTAAATATTTTACGTAACATCATCTGAACAACTTTTTTGTAAAATATAACTTTTTTAACAAAATAACAAAACAAACATACCGTGTTGTTGTTCTCGGGAAATTGTTAACTGGAAAAAAACCTTGGGGCAGTTATAATTAAGGTCGAGGTTCTTTGCAGGAAATTAAAGAGGGAAAACTTTTTCATATACCGTAATTCATTTTCATGAAAGAACTCAAAAATGTACTCTCAAAGGAGTGAGCCTGCCATTAACATATAGCGTTCTTTGTTGAAAAACCAAAGTGTATCAACTATTTTGTATAATTCGTCCCATTTTCGAAATGTCAGCGAAGCGGATGATTATGACAAACTTTTGACATGCCGCAGCCTTTAAAGAATGCCACAAAGTTAGGCTCGGGAATGTTGCCTTTTTCGGCTGTTCGTTTCCTATATTTTCTGGATTTTTTCGCCAACTGAGGAAGTTGCATAATGGCAGAGGCAAAAAAAATGAAAGAAATTCTTTCGGTTCAAAGAATACAAATCCATAAGGCGAGAGAGATACATACTCGCATATTCCACCTAGCAGCATTTACATAAATATGTGGGGCGTGGAATCCGCCTCTTCCTGACACGCCCCCGCCCACAGTTTTTGTTCCTGTTCGTGTTCCTATTTCAGTTCCCTCTGCTTTGTTATTTTACACTTGAAAAAAATTGTCTTGAAGTTTTTTTTGTGTAAGTTGGTCAACGATAAATAACTATTCAAAATTACATTGAAAATAACCAAAAAAAGGAAATGCCTTTACTAGCTTATTTTTGTTTTTCCTGAATATTTTTAAATTTTTAAAATGTAACTTTCAGAGAATTTGAATCCAAAAACAAATTATACAAGATAGTTTGTTCAAAAAAGAATTTCCAAAAACTAGAATACTTAGTTTTTAAAAATATTTATAGATATTTATAAATTTGCCTGAAGAAATACTCTTGTTGATAATTTTCTCTTTTCTTTGATTTCAAATTCTGGCCTGAAATTCTTCTGAAAAACACTCTTTAAACAAAAACAATCTGATGTTTCTAGTGTAGCCTGCAGGGTGTTGGGCGAAAAGCTTTTGTTGGCAATTTTTTGAGGGATTTACCGGAATGGCATCTTCATCTTCTAATCACGCGAAAAGCCGGCAAGCGCTGCCTACTTTCACGGAAGCACTTTAATGGCAAACCCGGGCGGAAGGACTCACCTATGAGGTGGACGGCTACGGCGGGGGGCATCACGAATATGCCGACGAGGAGGTCGGCCACCGCCAAACTCATCACGAAGCAGTTGGTAATGGTGCGCAGACGACGCGTGGTCAGAATGGCCAAAATCACCAGGGTGTTGCCAATGACGGTGACCACAATAAAGGTGGCGAAGACAGCGATCAGGCAGATGCCCTGCCAGGAGATCACCAGGTCGTAGAAGTGGGCCCATTCCGTGGCCGCCGCCGATTCGTTATAATAATTAAAGGTGGTCACGGACGGGCTAGGAGTGTCGGTGGGCGGCACTGTAGTCTCGTTTGTGCTTACGCCCTTCAGCCCACCGCCCCCAGTTCCATTTGCCGCGTCGAGTAGGTCCTCGTAAACGATGGATATGTTCTCCGGCTGTCCCAAGTTGCCGCCTGCGGCAAGCGAGGAGGCAGCCACATACATGAGCGACGGATAAATGGCGCTTAAATTATTCAGCTGCAGGTTGACAGCCATGGATCGGCCTGTTGGGTACGCACTTGTGGTCCGGTCTGGCCGCTCTAAGCCCTGTTCGGGGATCGGGGGACATATCCCAGAAACTGGGGCTGGTCCTGGCTCTGGCTGAGGTCCTGGCAATGGCACGGGCTCGGCCCAACTGTTGTCATTGTATCGAATGGCTGTTTGATGTCCTGGCTTCTCGTTCGGTCGGCTGCAATCAAGCAAAAGTGTGGCATTTGGTGAGAATTTAAGGACACTAAGAAAAGAGTTTTTTCAAAAAAAGTTCTTCTAAAAAATCCTTAAAAAGATATACTAGTTTTAAGATACAACTTGTTTGTATATGCTTCCTTTATAAAATAAAATATTTGTTTGTTCATAAAAAGGTTTATTTACTTTTTCAGGATATATTGTTTACTTTGGGTTGAAAGGATCTGTGGGATTTTATGACAAAACTTCCTGCCTGTTTGCAACAAAATTTACAAGTTTAAATGAGAATAAAAAGAGTGAATAAAGTGTATACTCTTGAAGTAAATATTTATATCTTTTAATTGATTGCCCAGAATGATTTACTTTATTGATAACATTAAAACACTCATTCACATGTTGCCAGGCTATTAGTTCAAATATTCAAATAAATGCAAAAAATATATACACAAATTTAGAAGCGTTATTCGCAAAACAAAATTCTTTCTATTTATTTTATTTTAGGTACTAATAACAATAAATTTACAAGAATTTCTGTTCTACAATGTAGTAACAGCACACAATTGCAGCTGCGGAAATTGTATTGTAATTTAGTTATTAGGAATTCCAAACATGAATTTCTTTGTTTCAAAAAGGCAATCGGAAAAGTTATATTTATTGTAAAGAAACTTTTTGGCCAATTACAGGTTGTTTCTTGTTGGATTTCATGTACTGTAATGTATTTTAAAAGAAAGATTCAAGGATAATTGAATTATAATCTAAAGAGATGCCTCAAGTTTCAATGTGAAATAGAAAATTGAAGGAACTTTTCTTGACAAATGTGAGTTTCCTTCGAAAAAACGACTTTCCTTCACTTGTGACTTACGTTTCTTTTGTTGAATTAAAAGTTGATTTTAAACTCGATTTTTTTCTGTGTGCCTGCAATAGGTTTCAGATTATTTAGAGTCTCCACTTGCCGATGCCTAGATGCCTAGGGTGTCTGGGGGATACCCCTTTACAGCACGATTGTCATCCATCTACGAAATGGCCAATTTATCACCGAACTTTTCCACTATTCCGCGACCCTCCACGTGCACTCCGACGATAAGATTGATAATCGACAAGCGCTTTATTAGATTTCCGCACAAATTATGTATATGGCTCGGCTACTCGGCTATGGCCATTCGACTATGGCTATGGGAACGGCAGAAAAATACGCCGGAATTGCGACGTCCCCCACGGCGGATGAGTGTTGACTGAGAGCGGCGACTGAACGAGGCAGACCAAATGGCAAAACACCAAGCTGGGCTGCCAGTTCGACACTTCTTGCCACTTCTGTTGACAATAATTTGGCATTAAGTATTATTTATTTAGCCGCCGATAGTGCGGGCCAGCCGTTTGCGATTCCTTTCTTGGTTCCCCGGGAATACGAGTATACGGGTGTACGGGTGTACGGGAGTGTGTGAGTGCGATAAGCAAATTAAAAGCGATATCGCAATAGACAAGGTGGCGGTGGTGGGCAAGGCACCGAAAAGCGAAATACCAAAGTTAAATCAGCGTCGGAATCCGAAATGAATCCGAATCAGAATCATCTACGTCAACCCGCAGGCAAATGAATTTTTAGCGAAAAAAGAAGGAATTATGTAGCAACGAAATTTGCATATTATAATAAAAAGGAGGGAGGAACGCAAGCATAATGCTATGAGGACGGATATGAGAAAGTTCCGAATGATATGTTTTACATGCCAGGCTTTAAATATTCAACCAGAAACTATTTAAAATGGGTATTTCCCTTTAAAAGTTTACTTCTTGGCCATTATTTAATTTCAGCCAAAAATATTTTTTATCTACTTATTTGCTTTGACGTTTCTGTTTATTTTAATCGTGAGCTTTTCCATTAGAGCAATGCTAAGTGAGTATTTACTTTTGATTTACATTTAAGCTATTTAAACAAACAAATTATCAAGTCAAAAGCAAAATCTCACAACCTATATTTATTTTACCAAGCTTCTAAGTACCTTCATATGCTTACCACTTTTGAAAACTGTTCATCAAAAAGTGTTTTGATATAACTAACTTGAAAACTATTGGCTTGTTTTCTCAAAAGTACTCCCTAAAGCATAGAGAAAGCTACCAAAATTAAATGGTAAAAATATGTAACTTTTTACAAGAAGAAGGAGACATGCTTTAGTGAAATTTCTTAAATGGAAAAACTCTGTTTGTTTGTCTTTGCCTCTTCAAGTGGCTTCAATAATAAACTAACTAGTTATTATAAATTGATTTTTGCAGTTAGGGTATACGGTGGTTCGTTAACCCTTTCCTGTATTCATATTCTACACACTGACGCGAAAAAGTCATAAAAGACCTTATCGCTCACATGATAGCAATCTGGCTGGAGGCGAAGTGCTTGGAAGGGAACTTTTACTTTTTTATGCTCTGGGTTATGTGTAAATATTTGCCCCAATGCCTAGTGACGTACTCAAAAAAGGTAAAAACTGATTAATTAGATACGATGCAAAGCCCACAGCAGTCAGTCAGGGTTAAAGTATTGATCGAGCTCGGTGCTAGGTGTTCGGTGTTCGGTTGAATGTGTCACCCGTTTCGATAAAATTATGGCATTCTACGGCCACAATTTTTGTCATTTCTTATATACACACTTACGGAATCTAGAGTGTCCAATTGGTAGCGGTAGAAATCAAGTGTATAGTACACTGAAGGGGCTTTAGAACGAAAATAGATTTATGAACTCATTCCGCCGTATGTGGTCGGGATTCCGGCCAGTGGCTTTGGGGCCGCGATCAGAGGGTGCGGGAAAGCCTTTGTCTGTGATAAGACCTGGCGTTTTTATGAGCACTTTGATTGATAATCTAATTCGCAACTCAATTGCAAACTTGGCACGAACGCAGCCCCCCTAATCTCGGGTCTTGGGTCTTTGGCCGTTGGCCCTTGCCCGTTGCCATTTTTGTTCCTATTTCCATGACAATGGCCGCAATCAGGCCGAAAGCTTTACCCTTTCGGCCGTGGAGGCTAGGGGCTGTCTTGGATAAACTATTTCTTCAAAGGCTGCAAATTGAGTTGCCAAATCCAATTACTTGTGCGGATTGGCACTTTGTGTTTTGGGCCATCCCCCAAAATCCAAAATTATGACATCAATTAGAAATTGATGCCGAAGTGGAAAATCTTGATTGACTTTGGCCCGATCGGGGCGTCCGATTTTTGGTCCATACATATGCTATTTCCGGCACTCATCTCCGGCACTGGATCCACTGGACGTCCATGGAAGATTTATTTCACACTGAAAGTTCACAGGCCGGGCCAGCAGTAGCAAATAAACAATAGTGGTCGAGAGCTCTCTGTATACATATTTACATATGCTGGCTCTTCGCATTGCACATATTTTTAAAGAGATGTTCCAGCGTTTGCTTGACAGCTGGCGGCCTTCACCTTATTCCGTTTTAATTGACCAAGCCCCCCCATTTCATTTGGGATATTAGGCGAGATGTCCGAAATTCCGACTGTCTCGGCCAGAAGGGCATTTTAAGTGTTGCGATTGCAAGGCCAGCTGAAATGACTTTAGCAAGAAATAGTTTTTGCCAGTTTTGGGATGCTTGGATTCTTTTTTGCGACTCTGGCACCTACGCAAAGGGAAAAAACTGCTGAATTCCGTCAAAGTGTTTTTTTTTTTCCATGGCATCCCATCCGTAGCAGCACCCTGCTTTCCGGCACAGCTTCCGCAATTGTTTGGCTGAGCGTTTGTTGCAATTTGCGGCCAACATGGCGTATGTGTAATGTGCAACTCTGGAATAATATATCATTTGCATTCGACGGGGGGGCGTGTGCCTGTCTGTTTGTAGGGTCTGTTTGTGTGCGACAGGAAGCCTGTCTCTGACGTCAATGTCAGTGACAAACAGTCGCACAATCAACCTCTATAAGTAACTATTTATTGAAACTGTCAGACACTTATTTGTCCTCTTTATTTGGCAGTCGAATCGGAGCGGAGGTGTTTAGCGTGAAAGCATTTGTCCATTACCCGCTCCTGATCTATGCAAATGTCACCCCGCAGGAGAAGGGATGGGAATGGCCTCGGCCGGAGAGAAGGGTCCTTCTGCAGGAGGGCACTCCTGAAGAGGGTCCTCATAGCACTGTTTACTTACTTAATGCAATAGCTTTTCTGCAGGGTCCTTCTCCTACTGCTCTCCTTTCACATCAAAATATTTCGCATTGTTTTATTGACACAGAAAGTTGTTATTATTTATACTACTTGTAATTTTATTATTGTTGTTTTTTTTTGTTTGTTTGTTACTTTTATTTAGCGAGCCACTGAACCACTGGAAGCACTAAAGTGGGCCAGGACCCTGTTTAATGTGCAACTTTGTCAAGGGTCGAGGGTCGAGTGCACTTTTATGGCAGCAGCTGAACAGAAGAAACTGTTTGCAATTGAATCACTGTTTATTATTATTATTTGATTGTATTTTTAGCGATGTGACGAACCGCACTCGGCGCCCTCAAATTCAAATTTACGTTATCGGCCGAACAGGTAAGCCGCCGGCTGATCAATCGCTCTTCGATTCAGGTTAGGTTTTCTGTTTTTGTTTCGGGATTTCAATTAATTAGAGACCTCAATGGATGGCTCTACGATGCGACCGCTTCGGTTGAGCGCCTGAGGAAAACTGACAACCAACTCGGATTCTGAATCGAAATGTGAATCGGACTCGGATGCGTCCGGAGAATCGTGCCTGTCGTTCGGCCGTATAAATAGTAGGTAAGTAGTATCCCAGTCCGCCTGGCTTCCAACGAATTGTGGATCCCAAGTTTCCGTGCGGGCAGCAAACACGCGACTTTTGAACCGAGCGCGGGCGGTAATCCTGGCAGAGGCCCACACCGTATTTAAACAATTGTGCAAACAATTCGCAAAAATTTGAATATTCAAACTGCTCGTGCCAGAGCGAAGCCCAGTTAATACCAAGAACGGTGTTTAATTAAGCTGACTGGTAGGGACTAGAATTCGAGGGAAAGGAGAAGACTCCACGTCCGATAAGAGAACTGCGTATCCCCCGGGTCCAGCCGATGGATTTTACGAGAATTTCTAAATGAAAACATAAACGCTTTCGCGGGTACTCAGGAAATCTAAATTAAGACTTTTATGGGAGCCTTGTAGACAAACGAGCAGATATAGCAGATATAGCCATACCGGCCATACAGCAAAACGTGCACAAACGGTACTGGCTCTATCTATCTATAAGAATATGATTATAGCGCTGTGGTCGTGTGTGTTGGGGGGCTTTTGTTTGAACATTTTATAACTTGCAGATGCGTCTCCGCGCGAATATCGCAAATGCTATTACTACACACGCTCATAATGAATAGTGTCAACAGCTGCTAACAGCGCTTATTCTCACCGCCAAAAGGTTAATTTTGGTTTATTCGATTGCCATCCACAATCCACAGGTTCACTGGCCAAGGTGAATGCGTTCCCGTTCCCACTGATTTCTCACCCACACGGCCTATGGATTGTAAACAAAGACATGCGCCCTGATAACGGAACACTTGCAATAACGGCACCTAAGCCGGAGTTTCGGCGGAACGTGTGGTAATGAAACGCATTAAGCGCCAATTTTTGCCTTTCAAACTAAGACTATATCTTAAAAACCCATTCAAAATTCCTACCATTCTCGTAACAAAGCCGCAAACTTTAAATGTATTTTTAAGCCATTAATTGCTAATCATATAATAAAAACAATCATTATTTTTTTATTTGGGAAACAGCTTGGGTGCTTTAAAAAAAAATAACTCATACGACATGTGTCCATTTTTTATTTCTCTACAACTGTTTTTTGGCCATCTAATGGCTATTGCTACTTATGAATATATGTATTATAAATATCAATAAAATTATAATAACTTGATAATAAAAAGGTTAATACTTTCAAAGACACACAGGTCGTATGAGTGATATCTGTTAATTAAATAAAGTTAGGACATATTAGGATAAATTTTTCACTTTTATATACAAAAGCAGGTACATTTATTAAGATTTTACCATTTTATTTAATTTAGCATAATAATGTACATACAACATAAAATACTATCGTCCAAAATAATATATAAAATAAACTATACCAACCAAAATGGTCTCTCCGCCAAGCATCCATCAGATTTCATTGTATATTTTACGGGATAGGTTCTTAGCTCGAGATCACCCCTAAAACCAGTGCATAATTTTGGGCCGTAATGTAGCAACTGAGTTAACCAGACGGCTTCGGGCCACCTGCAAGCTCCTTAGCAGATTGAATTCCGGCCACCGACCAGTGGTTAGTCCCAAACATCACTTAGATTGATTAAATGCGAGAAATCTGTGCGGTTCGGGTACGTGACTCTGCGAAATGACCGACCATAATTGGTGGCTATGCTAAAGGCGTTCATCCCAAAAGGGTAGAGGACTTGGCAACGAAACACCATAGAAATAAAAATTGTTTCTAGTGGTGGACAAAGTTTCGCAACATCATTTAATTATCAAATGCATGTACATAAGTGAGTTTTTGCAGTGACAGGAAGGTCGTCACCCGCTTCCGGGATCTCCACTCACCCACCAGTCATGTCGCATATCCCCGGCCAACTTCAAGGACGGAATAGAAAACTTAGTCCCAAGTCCCATCGCAAGTTGATAGAGAAAAACTTTCCATTTCTATGCACCCGACTTGGCAATAGCAAAGGCAATGCCAATGCTAAATTGAGTTTAACAAT
Organism: Drosophila ananassae; assembly: GCF_017639315.1. Taxonomy (NCBI): domain Eukaryota; kingdom Metazoa; phylum Arthropoda; class Insecta; order Diptera; family Drosophilidae; genus Drosophila; species Drosophila ananassae. The sequence continues at coordinate 10,895,585 of NC_057927.1, read as the reverse complement.
TTGTCTTAGCGGCACTTGCAGTGGATTCAGTAATTGCCTGACAAATCGCTTCCCCCCGCTTATTGTGTGGCACATGCCACACACCCACACTCCCACCCAAGTACACTGTACTCTGGAGGCGCGTACGCAGGACACGACAATTTGTCGCCAAATGTCCTGGCAGCATGTGTTCGCCATCGTCATAAACTTTTAATTTCGCTCGCATAATTACTCCGGGGAAAATGGCGGACAGGAAGCCCTATCCCATCTTTGATCGCATGGCCATATCCACTTGGATTCGCAATCGCACACGTGTCGAAAACTAGTTCATAAATATGACATAATAATATTTTGAAATTCTTTTTGTTTATAACTAAAAATAGTATCTATTAAGACAAGCAATGATCAAGTTTGATGACTAAGTTTCTTTCAAAATAAAAATAATATCAATCATCCAGGAATGTAATTTTTTTCGGTGGACCTTCCGTCTGCCAAAGTTGCTTTTAATTGCTAGGTGAACGAACCCGCTGGGTCCCTAATGCATTGGCCCGGCCGCTTAGAGACACCAAAGGCCAGAAGCTATTAATAATTTTCAATCAATAAGTGTAATATTATTCGCGTCAACTGGATCAGGGACCCGACAAGGATGCGGCGGAATGGGCCACAGACAGTGAGAGTATACTCCGATTACGGTTGCCAGGCATACAAAGTATATATGTATACAAAAGGCATACAAAATATAAATGTATATATAATTTATATGTGTATATATTTTAAATTTGATTCTCGAGCACCCTCCACGTTTGCCATCTTCTTTTCAATTTATTGTTCTCTTGGAGAGTTGCATCCTCTTTCATCCTCCCAGACCATGGCATTCCGGTCTGGACCTTCCCGTTCCCGGTCCTGCCATTGTCCGTTAAGGAGATTTCGGCTTACATTGCGTGTTGTGGGGGAATTGTGAAAAAATCAGGGACAATGGACCCGAGCCTTTGAAGGCGGCTTAGCTCGGCCCGAGAGCATGCAAATAGTTGAAAATACGAAGGCCAACCCAACCCCCTGCTGGGGCATTAATTGGTTAATCAAGTTTACAACTGCCAAAATATCCACTGATGCCACCGAAACGCTGAAAATGGCAATTTGGTCTCTGTGTGTGCGGAAGCCCCGAGAACAAATGACTCTACAGGACATAGGACCGGAGGACTGTGTCCTCCACTGCCACCGACCGCAAAAGCCGCACAAACACTAAATGCGCTGACCACGGGAAAACACAGAAAACTGAAATCATTATTGGAAATTACGAGGTGGCCACCGGAAGTGTACGGAAAAAGCACGGGCCGCCGGGGTGGATGGACACAAATGCACGGAGAGATTTATGTACATATGAACTGAGATAACCTACAAGTATTTGGAGAATCCCACAAAACTCATAGCAAAGCATTTCATACTAGGTTTTAAGTGAAACTAAAACGTAAATACTCTGTGGAATATTGGGAAAATTAAATTTTAGAAAAGTTGATGTACCCGGAACGGATAGTGTAAATCTAATTGTAGTCTCAAAAAGTTTTTAGTGGAGGCAGGATGTGCTCTCGCCTCTATAAAAAACAACCCACACGAACTTTTTTTGTCATACGTCTTTGTTATTAATAGACACAGGATGTTAGGTAGGAACTTGTTCCATAAAAAAATAATGGAATTGAACTCATATTATTATGGCAAAGATTTTACAGTGAAGTACGGAATGCGCTTCCCTTTTTTCCAGGCTTAGAAAAACAAACAACAAAGGGAATGTCAATATTTATTTATCATATTCGCTTGTTTATTTTATTGGCTGTTGTATGTTGTATGTGGCACACACCTGTGATTCCCTTTTTTAAAGCCCAGCAACGTTTAATTAAGGTCAATTCGATCGGGGACTTGTGGGGCATCGAACATTCGAAATTGAAATATTTTGTACTTGAGTGGCCTGAAATTCCTCCCAACTGCGAATGCTGCCATAAATAATGCCACACGAAGTTTTAAATGCAATAATGAAATTTATTAAGAACTTTGCGGAGTTAAAACACTGAAGACCAGCAGCTACGACCTTCGGTCGAGACAGACACAGTGGGCAGGATGCGTCCAGAGAGGGGCAGAGACGGCGGGCTGGCGGGAGTGGCTCAGTTAACAAGGCAGTGGAAGGAAAACCTGGCTGAAGTCCAGATACTCTTGCAAATCGGTAAGTCCTTAAGTTGACTGAAAGTTGAGCGAAAGTTTGCAACTTTTGCTCGGCAAAAGTTTTTCACGCCGATTCCGAGGCAGATGCCGGAGTAATGGATGTGGCGAGGCGGAACAGTTGACCATATGGAAGGGTATTATGGCAGCGTAATTTACGCAGCATGTTGCCACACACATGTGGCCAAGCGTGTCGGCAGGATGCGGGGCCAGGATGGAGATACCAATAAAGGCAAGGCCTCTGGCTTCTCCGTTCTTCTCTGGATTCGTATACTGGCTCCCTTCTTACCACCTCATCACCTGGAGCAGCCTGTAGAAGCCATTCCGCATCCGCATCCGTATCCGCATCCGCCAACAACTCCATGGCCAAGCCAAGCACTTACGTAAATGCCTTACGGCAAAAGTTTTCCCCTTTGTTGTTGTTCAGCTGTTTTAAAAGTCCCGAATAATTGAGTTTTACGCATAATTTGCTTGATTTTATTTTACTTACGCATGCCTCTGACCCGTCGCACCAGCCTTATCCCCTCAGGTAACTTTGACCCGAGTCGTGTGCAGTCACCACAAAGGTAAACAATAACAATCAATAGCCATTCCCTGACCTGTATCTGCTGGAATCCGCCCCCCCCATTATGGCCACAACAAGGCGGGGTCCCTAATGTATTTTTCCTCCAGGATTATCGTAATCCAAATCGAATTGGAATCGATACTGCAGTATTGCTGCAGCAGTGGAATTCTCGGTTTTGACAAACACTAATTAAAATGAATTATTAAATGGGATTGGGACTGGGATTGGCATTGAACAGAGGTGGGATCTGGAGGAGCGAGGGCACAACATAGATTTGGGTAAACCAATTAAAATTTAATTAAACCAAATTAAATTAAACCAATCCATTTATAATTAATTTTTACAAATGAATGCGATAATTAAATATGCACGCATCTGAATCAACACGCGTCCCAACAAAAAGATTCGCGGCCAAAATAAATGGTCTGCAAAAGCAATTAAATGAGGCATTATAAATAATTCACGGTATCCTCTCTCCAGAGGATCTAAAACATTATTAGGGCTATTAAGGACTTAACGATTGATTTGGAACATTTAATATCGTAATCCCCATTGCCAATCTCCCATTTAATAAGATATTTAGAGTATAATATACACATTTAAATATGTATAAGTATTTATTTATTTAACACATTTACAATTTATTATTGAACCTTACAATGCAGCTTGGCAAAGGGGGGAATTATTGTTTTAGATTCTATTATTACAGCTCTTTTAGGGAGGTTTTAATCGCATTTAACGCGCCAGCTCCTGCTCCTGTTTATGTTTCTGTTCCCGATCCGGTTTCAACTCCTGCTCCAGTTACGATTCCTGATCCGTGAGCCAAATCTCGAGTATAATTTATATAAATATATATATTTAACACCTTGGTATTCGTAGAGGTAGGATAACAATTGTCAGATGTTCACTGAATATGAGAAAATGCATTTCATACATTTTGCACACGATGCGTCGTTAGCCACTCAAATAACAGATGAAACCGCGCTCGGTGGTTCGTGGTGTGTTTTCGTGGATTTTCAGTTTAGATTCGTCCTGATTTTGGAGTGGGAGGGGACTTGGGGGTGTGGGAAAGAGCAACAGCTTAGCGTACACTTGAAATACTGCACTGAACAATGATTAATGTTAATAACCAACCAGACTATAACATAGAAATATTTATACTTAAATTATTACAATTTGCTATCTTAGACAGATGTTCGAGCTTGAGACGTTTGAGTTTCGCGGGTTGAGGTGTGCACACGACTTACAAATAGTATTCAATTAGAAAAAATATATATTATATTTAAGTATATATGTATGTATGTAAGGGGAGGAGGATTAGGTGTGTGGTGTGAGTTTTTAGTGTAGGTTTAACGTTTTGTACATGCCCAAAAAACTTTAGCAAAAAACTTGAATATCACTCGTATGTATGTTAAAATTTTCAATTTTCAAATTCAATTCTCTTGCATGAAATAGGTTTTACAATAAACATTATAAACGCCATTTAATCAGTTATCAATATATTAATTATCATATATATAATATTATGTGTGTATGTATAGTATGTATACGATAAAAATAGGGAGATGCTTAAAGTACGATTTTTTACAAGCCTATCCGGGGCACGCTTACTCAGAAACACATGTAGACATAAGTGACATGACCCTTGAGTGGTTTTTTATTCAATTAGGATTATAAATTCGATTAATGCGCTTGAATTCTGGGCGGGGAACGAACCTCAGATGGATAAACTCGTACACTATATGCATAGGCTGTAAGTCAATATATCATTATAAATTATGTTAGACCTGTATTCAATTCAAACAAACTTAGATCCGAACTCTTAACACTTGAATAGGATTTAGATTTACAATTAGTCTGCCCGCTAAGCAATACAAAAATATCGTTCGCTTTTTGCCGTGGAAAAGAGCTCTCCATCCATAAATGAAGCGGCTCTTATCTGCTCGGATGCGATCTGTATGTACATTGAAGGAGCTTTCCAAATATCTTTTTATATTTTTAATTTGGCGCAGGAGTCGTTAATTTCTGGTTTATTTTTGGCACTAGTTCAATGGCTAGTTGGGGGATGCGATAGTGGCACAATACATCAAATGCTGAATACATAAATATACATGTACATATATATCCAAAAGGGCTAGCGCCGAGCAATCAAAGAATTCACATATACATCGTCCACCCTGTCCGTTATTCAGTCCTCTCAGTTTTTTGTCCTACTTATAGTCCTACTAATTTCCAGCTTAGCAGCTGCTGCTGGAGATCCCATTGAGGGATCTCTGTTTGATTCAATCCTTGGCCCATAAAAACCGCTGTTTACTTTGCTCTCCCAACAGGACACTGTTGCAACTCCTTCCGAGACTTAGTTGCAGTCTCAGTTGTTGTTCTTCCAGCGTGAGAGCAAAAGCCTCCAGCGATTTTTACGCCTTCTGCTTCAAATTTGCCAAATCAGGAGATGATTGGTGCTGTCCTCGCGGCCGGCGATCTCGCTCAGCGAGTTGGCCCCGGAGTTGCGGAAGTCCTCGTAGCCATCACCACCAGAAATGATCAGTGTGTTGTTTGTCTCCGACTTGGACTTGGAGTGTTTAATTGATCTGTAAACATTAAGGAAGCACTTTATATCTTCTTCAAGCTTAAATTATACTCTTTTATTACCCTTGTTTGGAGTACTCATCGCTAGTGGCACCACCTGCATCCCGACCTCCAGCTGCGGAAGCCACTCCCTCCAGACCAGTGGTCTCCACAAAGGTGAGGAAACGCACGTGTCCCGTGTGGCCGTGGGGAATGCCGGTGGGCACTATGTTGATGGCACCCTTCTCGTAGCCCTGAGCCGGGATTGTCAGTAAAACGCCAGCACTAGTGCCGATCCAAATGAGATCCTTGCAACACAAAAGCGATGTCACCCTCAGACAGGCGGCCTTGTGCTGACGGATGATCTCGTCGCAGTTGGAGAGCATCTTGTTAACGGCGGGAGCAAGGTTCACTTCGGTGACCAGTTGGTGGCTGCATTTCCCAATCCAAAAATATATAAGTCAAAGATACAATAATCATAGCCTGGGTTCGGACTTACGTATTGGAATGGAAGCATTTAATATGCGCTGAATTCTGTATGGAAATCCAGACGTGATTGTTCGAGACTGTCATGTTTGTAATCGGCTTCGAGTCCGATGAAATCTGTATTTGGTTTATGACCTGCGGGTGAAATTTATAATAAGTATCGAATTTAATTTACTGGAAAGTGTATTCCCACCGTCAGAGTCTCTACATCCAGAACTTTAATGATGCCCTGAATGGAGCACCAAAGGCGACCATTGACATTCAACAGCTTGGTCACCGGACTGGTGATGGTGCCTATGGAAAGGCAATGGGATGAGCAAGTATTCCAGGAGGTGGCTAAAATAGGAAAACGTTTGTTAATAAAATGACTTTATATTACTTCCAACAAATGCTTACCTCCATCTCTAAGGTAAACACAGATATCACCATTCGCTAATGACACAAACACACGATTGTCCAGGTACCTAATAGAAAGAAATATTAATAACAAAGATTAATATATTTAACAAAAATATAAAAAATGAATGTGAATGTGTGACCCAAAATGAGCCATAATGAGCTTCGCTACTAATCATTAGACTCTCCAGCGGAAGAGGAACTATTTTTAGATAAATATTTTAACAAAGTGCATGAAATGCTAATCACAAATACTTTTTCATATTTTTTGGCAAAATGGGCCAAATACATAGGATGGCCCACAGCGAGGGCCATATCTTTGCCAATAATCGTCAGATTCCTAAGCAGAATACCTTAAACGATTTGTGGATCGATTCCCCATCAATCTGCATCAATACCTCAAAACAAAATATTTTTTTCATTTTTTGTGAAAATTTCTGGGGCATCCCCTTCGGAAATGGGGAAAATGCATAGGAGGACATGATGGCCCACAGCGAAGGCCATATCTTTGCCAATAATCGTCAGATTCCTAAGAGGAATACCTTAAACGATTTGTGGATCGATTCCCCATCAATGTGCATCAATACCTCAAAACAAAATATTTTTTACATTTTTTGTCAAAATTTCTGGGGCATCCCCTTCGGAAATGGGGAAAATGCATGGGAGGACAATATGGCCCACAGCGAAGGCCATATCTTTGCCAATAATCGTCAGATTCCTAAGCAGAATACCTTAAACGATTTGTGGATCGATTCCCCATCAATGTGCATCAAAACCTCAAAACAAAATATTTTTTGCATTTTTTGTGAAAATTTCTGGGGCATCCCCTTCGGAAATGGGGAAAATGCATGGAAAGACAATAAGACCCACAGCAAAGGCTATATCTTTGCCAATAATCGTCAGATTCCTAAGCGGAATACCTTAAACGAATTGTGGATCGATTCCCCATCAATGTGCATCAAAACCTCGAAACAAAATATTTTTTACATTTTTTGTCAAAATTTCTGGGGCATCCCCTTCGGAAATGGGGAAAATGCATGGGAGGACATGATGGCCCACAGCGAAGGCTGTGCCAATAATCGTCAGATTCCTAAGCGGAATACCTTAAACGATTTGTAGATTTATTCCCCATCAATCTGCATCAAAACCCCAAAAAGCAAATTCTGGAGGGTCCCTTTCAAATATTAGAAAGAATCATTTTGATGGACAATAGGGTCCACTGTGAAGCCAATGAGCACTCGATACTTAAACGGATTGCCTTGAATAATTTATAAAACATATCCTTATGTATGATATTATCTGCACTTACAAAATGGAATAAACAGCGGAGTGGTGCTCGATTTTGATGCGGTTCTTCTTAATTCGAATATTGTCAGTGCTATTATAGACGTGGATGCAGCCGTCTTCAGTGCCGATCCACATAGTTGATTGATTGCTCTCGCCCTCCTCGGGATTTGAGTCCTGCAATAATTTAAGTAAATTAAAACTACGGTAAAAGAAAGGTTTTCTGACTGAACCTCACCTGGTGTCCATGATAGGACGGCGCAGGACTAGGCACGCGGTCCGCCAAAGTGGCACCGGAACCCCCCACACCAGTGCCTGCACTGCCAACGTTAAGAGATCCCGCGGCGGCGGCAGCTTCTGTTTCATCGTCGCTGGAGCTGAGATTAAGTTCCAACTGAGTATCACTGCCGCCTGCGCCCGCCGACGAACCATCGGTGTTGTCTCCGCCGGAAACTGGCGTCGGAGTGGGAGTCTTCTTTTTCTCGGGCGTCGCTGTCGCCGAATTGGAGGCGCTGTGGAAGCTCGGAGAGATGCTCTTCCGGTAGTCGCGCAACTGCTGTGTGTAGCTTTGCTGCTGCGGCGGCTGATGCGTTTCCTTTCGCTTTTCCTTCTCCTCATGCTTCTCGTGTTGCTCGCCACTGCTGTTCCGGCTGGATGCCGCCGAGCTGTAAGCTGGTATAGAGGCCACGCACAGAATACGCGCGTTGCAAACACCGTTGCAACTGGTAACATTCGGCTCCGGATGCAGCGACATGATGCACACCTGGCCCACATAGCCGTCGCTGTTGCACACCCACACATCCCGGTTTTCACTCAACGTGGCCGCAGCACAGGTGAACTGCAGTCCGGCCCTGGTCTTGCGAATAGGTATGGAGGTGAGGAACTCGGGTATGGGATGCTTCTCCAGTGTGGCAGCTACAGGGATAAACGGGGATTAGCATCTCATTAGATTTTAAAAATATTTTAGGGACTTACCCAGCTTCTGCTTGGCCTCGTTGAAGGCCTCCTCCCACTGAGTGCGCTTGTCCGTCTTGCTGAAGACCACGGTTAGCTTTTGATTGCCATTCCTAAGGACACAAGATGAATATTTGTTAGACAACGATAATAGCCAAGTATTGTAATTAGATCAAATGATTTACGTTGGGAAAGTGGTAATATTTACTCAACGATATGTGATACTGTTTGGATATGAAAACGGCTGGCACTTACGGAGAGCTGACTGTCAGCTCGAGCATGTTCAGCTGGGTGTCGTTTGTCTGGCGCTCGGAGAGCTGTCGCTGGACATCTCGGTGCAGTTCCCGGATGACGTCCTCCAGATACTGGTGCGGGTACTTGAGCGAAACAGTGATATCGGCGATTTGCTGCAGCTTGTTGCAGTCATCGGTCAGAGTCTCAATTTCACTGACAATGCGTTTAATGTTCTCATCTTTGGCTAAGGGAAGATTGGGACGTAAGGAAAGTTCTTATTCATTTTACAGATGTGTAGGTTCCTCACCCTTGACAATCTCCAAGCAGTCCAACGAGATCTTGGTGAGAAACTTGTACTTGTTGGTGTCCAAAGTGGAGGCCACAGTGCCGGGACAGATGGTGGGGTTGGGCTTGCGGATAGTGCCGCTTCGTTTCTTAATGCTTGTGAGGACAAGCAGGTCGTTGAAGAGGAAAAAACCGCGATCCTTGCGTGCCCCCTGTCCCGATGGCATGGAGACCAAGTCGAACATCAGGAATTGTCGGTCAGGTGCAATCAAATCGGTGATACCCTCGATGACGCCCTCTAGCTCCCGCAATGTGGCCTCTCGCTGGCCATTCTCCATGATCTCCCGCTCCTTGCAATTTATGTGGACCAGTATGTCGTGGACCAGTTTCAGGACATCCTGAAGGTGTTTTGTATCTGGATGATCATGATCCGTGTGCTTGATCAAGCGATTGAAGAGCAGTTCATAGCTGAAAATAATTATGAAGTTAGTAATATTTTATTATATATTTTTAGGAGAACTTACTTGGGAAACTTCTGCACTGGTTTGATGAGCAAATTGTCCAGGGTTAGCTTGCCCTTATGCTCTCGAGACGTGGACTCCAAAAATTTGGCAAACGAGGGACGCTGGTGCTTCATAGAACGAATGGCGTTCTTGGCCCTATTACAGTTATTCACAAAGGATGTATAGACTTCCAGGACCTCCAGCTTTGAGAACTGTAAGAATCACACAACCATTATAATAATAATAATATGAGGTCAGAATCAGTAGTTACCGTTTCCATGAAAGCATCCCCCACTTTTTGCGTCGTATCCCAGTCATCCAACCGATTCTTCAAGTCCCCCAAGAACTTCTCGTGTATTTCCAGGATATCGGGAACCATGAAGAAGATTTCATCAACAGTGCGGGTATCGATCATGCCGGCATGTTCAGGGGCCTTGAGAACTTTCAGATACTTGACCACAACGGTCTGAAGAGACTCCACGTAGGACTGTTCGTTTTTATAGATCTCCTGGACCACATAGGTACGTGTGTCCTGAAAAGATAATATTTTTAATGGATATTTTTAACTTATGATGATTTAGAAATATATTAAGATTAGTTGGTAGTAGGAGCGACCAGACTTACACCTTCATAACCACCCAGATTCCATTTAGTGTTAATTTCGAACTGCGCCCGCCGCTCGGAGTCGTCCTCCGAATCGGAGCAGGTGATTGAGGTCATTTTCTTTAGCCTGTCGCACTTGTCGTTCTGATAGATGGTACCTGCCCCGCCACTACCACCACCGACCCCGCCCCCCGAACCGGTCGCCGTCGCCCCGAATCCCGCCTTGCTCAGCCGCGCCACCGTTGTGGTGGCCATGGACACCGCCTGGGAGACACTTCCGCTGCTAATACTAAGCCCGTAGCTGTTGCTACTATTGTTGGTTGTGGTGCCACTGAGGTTGCCGCTGCTGCTGCTGTTGCTGTTGGCGATGCTGTGGGTTTGGGTTGCGTTGCTGGAGCTGCCGCTCGGCTGTGTGTGGGTTTGCGGGAGAAGGGCGGCGGCAACGGTCTGGGAGGGCGCCGTCAGGGTGGCCTGCAGGTCCAACAGGCTGAGCCGCAGGTTTTCGCGATTATGTGACATGCTCGGAATGTTTTAAAGTGTCTGTTTTCTTTTGATTTTTTATTTATATTTTATTTTAGTAGATCACTGATCTGATTTCAACACTGCTGCCACTGGAGCACCGCTGAAGCATTCTGTTTTTGGAGAAGAGCACACGTCTGTTCTGGCTAAATCGCTCAAAACCACTGAAAGGGCAACAAGCCACATGCAAGAGGCAGATTGCAGCTGGCTGAGGATGTTGCACAGACACACAGTCACACCACCACATGCACACAAAGAACAACCTGCGTAGACGGCATGTGGGAGAACCACTTGCCCACGTTCTAAAAGCCCTACACAAAGAAAAATAATTTCCGCTGACAACTAATCAGTAATTACTAACTCATTACAGATTACGGCTAAAATAATAGCGATAGATATATGGCTCACAGTGAGTGATGATTGTATTTGTCATTTGAATTAGAAACTCTATCAGATTTCTGCGAGTGCAGTTTACGATAGAGTCACGAGGCAGGGATAGCCTTGAGTCCTCCCGGCCCCGCCACCCTACCCCGAACAACCTTCGGCTCCTGCGCTGTGCGCGTGTGTGTGATTTGATAATGACACTGACCATGTTTTTGTTTGTCATTGCCATCGGAGTGAAGGCCAATAACGCGCCAAGGAAAAACAAAGGGAAAGCGTGGGTTAAATGCAGGAGGAGTGCTGGGAAACAAAACAAAAAAACACAAACAGTTGCTGGTCTGCATTACGGCTATGGAGTCGTGAATCAGGGCCTAACTGCTGCTGTTTTAGCTGGGCTGCGTTTTAATTTTATGGCCGTTTAATTACCCGATTACGGGTAACTAGGAAAGCCAGTCGAGCAACATGTTATCACGCACACACGCTCCCACAAATGTCAGGCGAGGCGTGTGTGGGTGCAGCTCTATTTGCAGCATACATTTGTGCGCAGTTGGTATGGTAGTTGCAGCTACCGTTATTCGCTACTCCCACACACACACACACACACACACACATACAGAGAAGCACTAGCACGCAGTACGCCTTTGAAGGTTAGAGCGGCGCATAAGCCACATTTCCATTTTACATTTCACAATCACCGAACACACAGATATGAAGCACACATGGTGGAGAGCTGACAGGTAATTGATTTGCTCTCTCCGCCACCTCCGCCACCTCCCCCCACCACCCTCCACCATTCGTCCTCGCTCTCACTCGCTCTCTCGCTTACAGTTACTGTGGATAAGTTGAGAGTTTATATTTGCACTCTATGTATATTATTGGCGTAACGCGGCGCAACAAGAGGTTGGCCTTGTGCAGTCAGGTACACATATACATACACACGCACGCACACACTGGCGCGATGAAAAATTTAATTTGAATAAAATGAAAAGTGATTTTCTCTGCAACCAGAGTTTTTGCCATGTTTCTTTGATGAATGTCTCGCCTTGCAAGACATTTTCCCACGCAACCAGACAGACATTATTTCACCTTTTGAAAACGCCACACGCAGCCTCACCGACACATACACACATACAGAGACAGACAGGCACAAGACACAAGGAGACATACACGCTGGCACTCCAGCTATAAATTATTTTTCTATTCTATATGCTTGCGATTTACGATTTGTTTCAATTATTTTGGCTTTGGCGTTTGTTTGTTTCCTGCCCGGAGGTGTTTGGCCAAGCGGATTCCTCCTCGCTCACGAAAAAATAAATAACAAACGAATGAACGAACGAACGGACGAACGAAACATGAACAATTCCGCCACACAATGGTCGTAGAAAAGCAAATAAGAATTAAAACGCGCACAGTGGTCTGGTCTGCTATTCGGCTCTGCCTCTGCCGCAGTTTGTGGCTCTGTCTCTGTTGCTACTAGCGGCGAACGGCAAACGGCAAACGGCGAACGGCTAACGGCGAACAGGAGTGCGCGCCGCCACTCAACTCGATTCGACTCGCCGAACACATTCCATTGTGCCATATACACACTTAATTTCCATTTTTCATATTCCAAGCGCACTGAAAAAACAACCCCACCAAAACCACTCTACTCCCACCCAACAACTGACTCCCGCCAGCGGCAGCAACTGAAAAACTGAGAGCGCCCAGCCACCCACTGCAAGTGAGGAGAGCTAAGATACACTGAACGAAAGTAAGAAAGTGCTGGCCTTTATCTAATAAACATTTTTGTAAAGATAAGTATACTAGGCGTATACTTGATATTTTAAATCTCATCTTTTTAAAACTTAGGCTAAAAAATCATTTTTTCAATCATTTTCTTTCTAATCCGTCTCTTGAAAGCTGAATCCTTTTCCTTTGTTAGTCCTTTTCTCCTGTGTACGAACGGAGAGTGGCATTAGGGAGAATAAAAATGGCCCGGAGAGTAGCCATTTTTCGGCCAAATCGCAGCTACATGTGAGCATGCTTTTTAAAACAAAAGCAGAGAATACGGCTGGGGGAGAGCGGGTACATGGGCACATGAAAAGCGTCCGTCCGGAGAAAAGTGTGCGTAGTAAATTTTAGATTTCGGTTTATCTGCTTTGTAGCCAAACATTAATTATCCATGTGAACGGAGCGAGAGGCAGCAGGAAACCAACTCGTAAACACACGCCCCCACCCATCCCCCTAGCCTTGCCCAACCCCCTCGCCCCACACGATCCCATGCACAAAACTTTATGTGGTGCGCTAGTCTCAGCTGTTGGGACACCATTGGAATGCTACGCGCATCTTCCAGAAATAGAGAGTTTGCAGAGAGAGAGAACTGATTGGAGATAATATTAGAAGGATGGAGCTAATCTCAGTTCGATTTGCATGCGACAAGTGTCCAAAATCCAAGGATTCTTTCAAAAGATTAACAAATATTTATTTTTAATTTTACTCAAATAATGTAACTTTAGAAGAGACTATCCATTTTTTAATAGTAAACTATGCAGAATAAATTATCTAATAGCAATATAATTCATTTTGACAAAATAACAAAGAGAGATTAATTTAAAACTCTATTTTCTAACTCCTACGCCAATAAAACTATAAAATGTGAACAAGAACTCTCGAAATCAGTCTGTCATCAGTCGAATGCAATTTTCGAAATGTTTAAAAATAGTTCACTCCAACCACTGTGCCTGGAACGGATTGAAATGGAACGCCGCGTTCAACGAAACGGCATGGTACTGGCACACTAACACACATTTCCAATGCGCACCGTTGTCTTTCTTTTGGGGCATGCGCCTCGGAATTCACATGGCGCCGCCACTGCTGTCGCTGCCTCTGCCTCTGCCACTGCCACTGCCGACTCTGCAGTCACTGCCCACACCCACGACATGCACTTCTACATCTACTTAGCAAGCAAAACAAAACAGCGCGGCGGTGTGGGTGTATTGGGGAGAGTGAGTTTTCAAAAAAATCAGCAACAAAGCAATGTGTTTGGAAACGAGAATATCGAGGGCCGATCGTGGGCGCTGTAAGAGCCCCCTTCTCTTGGAACTGGAACGTTTTTGGAAGTAAATGATGAAGCCAATAACAAAGGTTGTCTAATAGAATTTTCTTGGAAGGATCAGTCTTAAGCTCAGCTTATTCAAAAAACGTAGCATACTTAAAGGAACAGCAATGAAGAAAGAAGGAAAAGTAAACTCACCGCTATAGTCTTTTTCCTTTGCTCGGAGATCATGTTTTCGCTGGATCCTTTAAGTAACTCAGCCAAGAGTGCTGGTGTTGGCTTCAGATTAGCCTGGACAGGCGCTGGTCCAGTCGCTGCCGATCCTCGGCCACTGGGAGGAGCTGCCTTCGATGCCTTGTCGTTCGATTTGGCTCCGTGATGATGGTGACTGTGCCCGTGACCGTGACTGTGGCTGTGACTATGTCCGTGATGGTGGTGGATACTGGGCCGCTCGGTGCTCATCGACTGGCTGCGCTTGCTGTGGTGCGTCTTGGGGGCAGGTGCCTCGGAGGCGGCCCGCTTCATGTGGTGCAACTCATCCAGCTCCGCCTCGTTGAGATTCTTGGCAGAAGCGGAGATCTGGGCCGTGTCTGCAGTAATGGTCTTGCTGTGCTCTAGTTGCGAGGGCGTTGAAGCTGCACGGGCATGGGAGGGCACCGGGAGGAAGGTGTTGGTCTTGCGAACTCTCATGGAGTTGGAGTACTGCGGCAAATTCCGAGAACCACCACCTCCTCCACTGGCCCCTCCGGCAGCGGCACTTCGTTGATGCAAGCTGGAAAAATCCAAGAATTAGTTTTTATTTCTTGGAAATATTGAGACTCCTTACCCATCCGTTTCGCGCAGCTCTTCGAGTATCTCTTCGAAATGCATCCTGTTGGGTTTCTTCATCTCCGCCTCGAGCATCTGGCCGTAAGGACCCCGGAGTGGACGCTTGGAGAACCGCTTGTAATCGTAGTCCCCGCCGCTGGGCGTCGGACTGGCGGAGATCCTTTCTCTTTCCCGCTCCCTGGCCGCTCGATCGCACTCGTTGTCGGAGGTGGAATCGGCGCGCAGGAAACTGAAGCTCCTTGTGGAGGCATCGTCCTTCTCCTCGCTGCTCTGGCAACTGAAGTTACTCAGCAACTGGGCCTTGTCACGGCCCAATCCTCCACTGCCCCACGACGGCGAACTCTTCTCCAGTTCCGGAGTATTCAACTCAAAGCTCATGGGACTGTTGATGTACATTTGTGATGGTCCGGATGCGGTGGAGGCATCCGGAGATTCCGGTTTAATGGCATTTTGGTTAGCGACACTGATGTCTAAGGCCAGGCCACGAGAAGGCGATTCCGAGGGAGCCTGCCAGTCCGCATTGTCGATGTACATGCCCTTGCGTTTCGTGGACCTATCCATGTGCCGTCGCTGTCTTTCATCCGTGCTGTGTCGCGGAGTGGGGATGGCCTCCAAGGAACTGCGCAGCTCCACATTTGTCAATTCCAAATCATCCTGGCTGTATTGCTTGCTGTGCTGCTCCACAGATGTGTTCCTGGCCGTGGTGGCCACCTCCACATGCGGCAGATCCTCAATCTTGGCCAGTTCATCGCCCTCCTCGGAGGACCGGCTCACTGAGATGGTGGGCACCAAATCGCTCCTCACAGCCGTGGTGAGAGTGGACTGTGTCTGGGAGACCTTGCAGGCGGCATGAGGCAGCGGAGGCTGAATCGTTTCCGGCACGATTCCAAACTCCTCGGGAGCTACTTCCACCCACTCCTGCGCTGGAGTCTCTAGCCACTCCTGAGCGGCGCACTCGTAAACAGGTACTGGAATCTCGCAAGTGGTTGCCGTCTGCAGGAAGTTGTCTGGCGGCGCCTCCAGGGGGACTTGTTCCTCCATCAGAGTGGCCAAGTTGGGAGCACTGCCCTCGCTGATCGTCGAGGCCGGCGGTGTGATCTCCAGTACGGGTTGAACGTGCTGCACTTCCTCCTTGATCAGGCAATCAGTCTCCGACTGGATCGTGTCCGTCAGGGACTCCATGGTGGCATGGGCCGCTATCACGCTGCTGGCAGTGGCAGTGGCCGGGTAGAGGATCCCCGAGCCACCACTGGCCGCCAACTCCGAGCTAAAGATGTCCTCCTCCTGAATGGCGTCGTGGTCGATCGACTTCTCCTGCCCGTAATTCAGGTTGATATTGAGTTCGGTCTTCCTTAGGGGTATGTGCACCCAGCCGGGATCGGGATTCGGAGCGGGAGATTCGTCCTCCTTGGAGTGTGTGGGACTGGGACTGGGTGCCTCGATGGCCTTGTCGCGCCTCAGGCGATCCCTCAGGGCACTTAGCGTGGATTTGCAGTCGATCTGCGAAAAAGAAACGGAGCGAAATGGAACTACTTTGTGTGCGCCGCGCGATGTTGGCTGCGTGCTCTCGAAACTGCCACTGCCAGTGGCATCTGCGTATCTTCCCGCAGTCAAAGTCGAAGACGCAGCCGAAGCCGCAGGTCGCTGCTGCGCAGGTGGGGGCGGGGACTTTGACTTCTCGCGGTTGCTCATAAAGGCCTCCAGGTTGGAGAGACTCGTGTTGGGCCGCAGAGAGGCAAACAAGCGGGCGGCGGTGCTGATGGTGCTGCCACCACCACTACTGCCCCCGCTGTGGCGGTTGGTGTCTTCGTTGGCTCTCAGGTGATGGCCACTGCCCACATCCGACTCCGAGGTTTGGCTGGCGCCCGTGTCCTGACGCTCCAGATTCGAGTTGCGGGGCTTTCGTGGTGGCGGGACCGGCGGCGGAGGCGGCGGGGGCGGAGTTGGCGTGGAGGAGGCACGGGAGCTGCCGCCGCCACCTCCCCCGCTGCTACCACGCAATAGTTCTGTCAGCTCACGAAGGCGCTCGGAACGCTCCGATGTCTTGCGCTGCTTCTCCGGACCGGATGCGGATGGCGAGGAGGACGAGGAGGAGGCTGAGGCAGCGGTGGCCGCTGGTGATGATTTACGCCCGAATCCGAGGCGCTGAAAGCGGTCCAGGGTATTACGTCGTTTCTCCATTGTGTGCTGGGATAGAAATAATAAAACCCAAAAACGAAACAGTGAGGTCGAGGAAGAGATTCGAGTTAAACGTTTATTATTCACCAGCGGATTTCTCAGGGGCCCATTATCCCGTGCCCCTCCCCTCCCCCCTTCCAAGCTGATGCCCATGTCTTTTTATGGACTAGCTGTGGGCGTACGTGTGATCCCACCCACTACTCCCCACCCCCACTCCTTCCGCACCCCTCGCAAAACAAAAACAAACAAATCGCCGATCGCTGGCAATTCAATTCACTTTTGGATAGACCAAGGCAGCAAACATTGAGTCAACGTCAACGCGGCGTATGCGTAATATCAAGGGGCAACGCTCCGCTCCGTTCCCGAAGGATCGCCAGGAATGCGCCTGGCTAATTGGAACGAGCATGAAGCATTATGTATAGCCCCGATTTCCGGAACCCAGCCAGCATGATTATATTAGGCGCCTACCCCTCATAATCATTATATTCACTGCACAATGACACACATACCGGACCGATCCAAAGAAAAGGACAGGCATCCGAGGGGTGGCCAGGGGCAGAAGAGCTATGAACACAATGTAAAGCAAGCCAGCACGGTGCTCTATATATATAATGCCGATTTCGTGTATACAGACGCACACAGTGATATTTTTAGTATAAACAACAGATCTTCGCCGCATATATAAAAAGTACGTATACCACATACATACTCGTCTTTAAATCCGAATACATATAGAATATAAGCATATAGAATATAAAGAGATCTTGGCTATGACTGGGAATGAATGAGTGAACGGGCCAACTTACAATACACAGACCTAAAAAGAAGTCCTCAACCTCAATATCCCTTAAACTTTTCATTAATATAAAATATTATGATCAGTAATAATATTATAATTCCTAATACTAAGAGTCTATTAACTATCCATTAATAGGGAAACTTTTCTCCAAGTGTACGCATTAAAAGAAATTTACAAATAACACAAAAGTAGAGCAATACCAGCAAGGAAATCTCTGGTGAGTAGAACTCTCGCCACAAACACAAAGGCCACATAAGAATCCAACATTCTCCCGATCTCTCCGATTGAGCGACAGAACGTGCGATTCAGGTGGTGCCCATCCATCCCGTCCAACCCATCCATGTCTATTTGAGTTCTTCTCGCACAACCCCAACTACAATCTCCCCGAGAGAGATTTATTTTGGCCCATTGAAAAGCGAACGTACGAGTAACTACATATACGAGGTGTGTTCAAAAAGTAAGGTGACTTTTCAAATTTCACGGGCAACATATTTTCGATTATCGATTTTTTTGTTTTGTTATGTTGGTACACTCTTCCCTAACATCTGTACCAAGTTTCAATGGAATCCCCTCTTTCGTTTGGTTGTGAGAGACGTAAAGGTTACAGGTTGTTTTGCGTGCTCGGCGATCATCGCTATTTTTGACCAAAAGAACCGTCACATGAGCATCGCTCAAGAGCTGTTGAATGACATCAACGACGACCCAGATTTACTCAAAAGGGTCATAACTGGTGACGAATCATGGGTATATGGTTATGATATCGAAACCAAAGCCCAATCGTCCCAATGGAAGAGCAACTGAAGAGACCTATGAAAGGACGGAGATTTGCAACGATTAAAGAGATAAACCCTGCATCGCTGCAAGAGCTCAAGGCTATACCGAAAAGTGCTTATGGGAAGTGCTTTGAGGATTGGAAAAACCGTTAGCATAAGTGTATTGTATTTGAGGGGGATTACTTTGAAAGGGACAACATAAATATTGATAAATAAATTAATAGTTTTTCTTGAAAATACAAAGTCACCTTACTTTTTGAACACACCTCGTATGATATATGGGATCAATAAAATCGATCAAAACAAAAGGTTTATGGCTGAAAATTGCACTCCCTGACAGTTCGGTGATGAATGGTGGCCATCGAGTTTTGGAAAATAAATACCGATCTATAAGCAATCGCAGTTCTATATATTTTTGAGTTTACTTTTCTCCACCCCCTTTGAGTCAGAGCATATTGTGGGTCCTATGTTTTTCTTAAAAACATCCTATAATTTTTATGATTCACTTTTATTGAATTCTATTTTCAACAAGTTTGTTTCATTTTAATCCTATCCGCTTTAGGTCTCAAAATTTTGATGTTAATTTTAAAGTTTATATAATGTTACGCCTCCACTTACCCCGTTCTCCTTGTTAATTTCGAATGGAGCATCCACATGGGAGTTGCAGTGACAGGGCGGGAGTAGGTTGGTTCGCTTAACTTGGATTTGGGATTGGATTGGGTTTCGATTGTGACTCGTAATGGGGTTTACTTGGTTGGAAGCATTCTTTAGCGGTAATGAAAACGAACTTTCCCGATTGGCTAGCTCCGGGTATATTATATTGGCGGTCACTCGCGACAGATCGGTATACGGATCATAGGGAACGTTAGGATCAACTGAGAAATATTCAGGATTCGTGTATCCATGGCCATGCAAACGCGATTCACTAAGTGACTTGTGCACTCCATTCGTGGGTGAATGGATGCTTTTCCCACTCAGTTCCACTTCCGGTTCCGGTTCCGAATCGAAAGTTAGACGTCCATGGCGGTCGTAAAAGAGGAATCGTTGTCCCCGCAACGAATCAAATTTGCAGTTATAGTTGTTGTTATTAATGTAGGTACTATCGAAGGCATACGGCGGACACACTGATCTCACACTCTCCGGGTAAACGCGGGTCTTTGGCTGACAACCCAGGCGACGGGTTTTCAGGGCTGGCTCGTCGCAATTGGAGGAGTCCTGGCCAGAACGCGGCTTGGGAGGAACTGGCGGGGGACAGCGATAGCTGCGATAGCTAACTGTGGCACAGGAGTTGTAATGTTGCAATCCTGTCTGAAAGTTTGGCTGTTGCTGCTGTTGCGATTGCTGCTGTTGGTGTTGCTGCTGTGACAGTTTTTTGTCAATTGTATAACAACAAATTGCTGGTGACTCGTCGCTGATTTCAGATGACAGGGACAACACTGGCGATGACGCGTCTTCCACTGCTGTTGCTGCTTTTCCTCTTGGTGGTGCTGCTGCTGCTGTTTCTGTTGCTGTTGCTGCCTCTGTTGATTTTTCCGTTTTCGTGGCTGCTGTTGTTGTTGATGTATTTGGCTCCCGCTTTTCTAATTCTATAAACGGCCGCCGCGCAACGTCATCGTCATCGTCAGCGGCATCCTCATAATGAGCATCGACTAATACACGCCTCCCGAAATCGACTTCCTCCCCATCGAAGACAAAGCGAAACGACGACAAATCGGACACTGAATCGAAGTCCCCAAACGGCAGTTGTTGCTTCTGCCGTTGTTGCTCGTGGCGGTCCATGGCGCTGCCAACTTGTTGATGCCTCTCGCCGCAGCAATTCTCGCAGAGAATCCGTGAGCTTTTCGCACCTCCGTCGCCAGGAGATAGCTTTCGATGTTGCTGATTTTGATTCTGAT
The DNA here is from genome assembly GCF_017639315.1 of Drosophila ananassae. Classification (NCBI taxonomy): domain Eukaryota; kingdom Metazoa; phylum Arthropoda; class Insecta; order Diptera; family Drosophilidae; genus Drosophila; species Drosophila ananassae. The sequence goes on along the minus strand of NC_057927.1, from coordinate 10,875,113 downwards.
TCTGATTCTGCTGATGCTGCTGCTGTTTCTGCTGCTGCGTGTGTTGCGAGTTGGCAAAGTATTTGGCAATGGGATCGTAGTCGTCCTCATTGTTATTATTATGGCTGATATTGTTGTGCTTGAGATGCTGGTAAGTGAGTGACTGCGGCTTGGCCCTGAACTCCTGGCCCTGGGTAAACATTGAGGGTGCTTCGCCTCGCCCCCGGGGCTGATCCTCATTCCAGGAAAGTTTCTTGTAGCCTCGTCCTCGCACCACTCGCTGGCCCAGTTGGGGAGTGGTGGGCAGGGAGCTGGATTGCTTTCGGGGAGGCAGTTGGTTGGACACTGGGTAGTTTCCTATGAAAATTAGTTAGTTTAAAACTTTTTACAATTTATCCCAAATTTTTACCTTTGCTGGAAGAAGGCTCTGCTTGCAATTGGATAACTTCGCTGTCCACCGTGTGGGTGGAGTGGCGCATACAGCAACAGGATATGAGGCGACAGCTTTTGGTCCTTCGACTCACTGAATGCTCATTATCAGGAGGTGGATCGTCTTTACGAGAACTCTGGCTATTTCTGTAAAATTAAAATCAATAAATACATTTAAAGCAAGCTATTAATATGAGAGGATATCCAGAAACCTATTAGAACATGCTAACTAAGGTTAATAAAGCTTTTTTTTTACAAATCTAAGTGGCCATGCATCACTTTGCTTTAAAACAAAACTACCAAATTTCTCAAAAATCAAACCATAAACATTGAACTTCAATCGGATGCAATTTAATTTCGAACTTCATGCTAAACATCACTCGGCTGCATCACCTCTTCCACGTGCTCCCATTCACATCGATTCCATATGGCGCATTCAGTGGAGTGCTTGTGTACTTTCTTGGAGGCTGGATATCGTATCTGAGACATCCTTGGCGTGCCTCCGGCATTATTCTGCCCATTATCTGGAACTTTGAAAGCCAAGCAACCGGAAAGTCCAAATGTGATCGAGTTGGAAAGTTCAGTGCTTTAAATAAAAAGCATCACACGGATCTATTTTGGTCCAATGCAGCGCATACTTTATCCACAGTGCCTCTGCTACAAGAAAGAGTAGTCTTATTTAACTCTGCAAGACTTTAAATAATTTAAACTTTGTAATATAAATAGCGAACAAGGTAATGGTAATCTTTGAATAATTTGAGGCATAATTCAAAAAATTTAAATATTTTTTCCCAATCATTGACACAAAAGCCCACATAAGCTATTCGATTCGTATAATTGTGATGTTTTGCTTATGGCTTTCTCTCCATTTTATAATTATAAATACAACACACAATAAATTTTAATAATTTGGAAAAATCACATAGTTGGTGGTAAATTATCGTCCGCTGTGAGATCTGCCACCTTTCGATTTCCTCCAACGGAACGCGAGTGTTACGCATGCGAATTTTTAGCACAGAGCTGCCAGCCAAGCCATGACCATGACATGCCCCTTCCACTAGCCCCTCCTCCTCCCTCCTCCCTCCTCCCTCCTATCGCCTTTAGTAGCCTGTCATTAAATATGTTTAGTTGGCTTTGCATCGTTTTTGTTGCATCCACTATGGTGTCCATTGTCTTTCGGGGATTGGTTACCCGAGTTGGCCGGGCTTTTGTTTCAGTGGAAGACTTTTTCTTTGGCTGGCTTTTTGCTTTTTTACTTTTTTTTTTGCTTTTTTGCTGAACAAGTGGCTTTCCTATAATCTTAATTGATGTTGAACAAACAGCAGAGCATGTTGCACAAGCCGGAGACGTCTCCTCGTGGAGCTGCCTCTTGTTTTTTGTGCGCCAGCAGCTAAACAATGTTTAACGAGAGATTTGCATGAAATCCTTTGAAGCCCAAAGATGATGGAACAATGGCCAAGTGTCCTTAATTGAAAAGGGTATCCAATAAGCCATGTTTGGGTGGCAACAGAATACCCTTTCCTTTGGTGTAAATATCACGCTATTTGGGAGTCACACATTTGTCCCAAAAATATCATTCCGCCAGCAAGCCAAAAATATCTTTTCCACCAGCCGGCACAGAAAGCCGAAGATACTTTTGAGTGAAAGATGCTCGTGGCGAAACAATTGCAGTGTCGTGTGCGGACAGTGCGTAACGAAACTGTATGGCTGGGGAATATTACAGGAAGGCATATGAAATCTGTTAGAGAAAAACTTATGAAATCAAATGAAAGAAATGTGCTTATTATTTGGCTAACACTTGACCATCCTAAATATATGAAACTTTCTGTATCCGCATATAGACGCATAAGTATTTCTGCTCGCATGTACATCGAATTTTGTGTAAGGCATTTTTTAGTTGAGATTTCTGGGGTGTTAGTCCATCGGACACAAATGTATCTTTCGCAGCGTAATCATTAAGGAATGCAGATGCACAGATCCATTCGAGTATCTATGCGGGATCTAAAAATACCGGACAGCTCCGACTTGGCTAAGCAGAGCCCGCTTATCAGCCAGCAGCTGGACTTGCACTTGTCAGATGCATCTGTATCTGCGTCTGTGTATCTGTATCGCGTAATTAGAACTGACTCAAGGTCGCTGGCAGAATGAGGGGTTGGGGTAAACTAATGAGATCCAATTGCGAGCAGCTGATTTAACTTATCTGTTTGGCGTTGTGGCTAAAAAACAAACTTTCCAAGAACAACTTTGGCTCATAACTTTGTCTCGGGGCTGTCCCCGAATGAAATCCGTGAGTTTATTGTGAATTCTTTTTCGAGTACGCCAGCTTCTTGATAAAAATAAGATGTGTCTACAATTATTTTTCGAGTGTTTGCTCATGAAATACCTAGCCAGATAAACCAGTGGCAGATAGCAGATCTGGCGACGAACGTCAGCAATCACAGTTCCAAGATAATACCCAAAAAAAAAGATGTAAGTCCCGAAGAAGAAAAAACCCAAACTTGCGCATTATAAATAGTTTGCCGCCACTTATAAATAAATAAACAAAAATTCAATTAAAATCATACTCTGGCCCAATCTATATGGAGAACCATTAAAAAACCATAAAAGTTTTGACATGTTGCGAACATTTCGCTGTCAGCTGCAGAAGCGGCACCTCATCTCTTGGCTTCCATCTTCCATATAACATCTACCATATACCATAGACCATCTCCCATCTGCGAACAATAATAACAATTAAGCCTGACAACGTGCTGGCTCTTCACCCCGGGTAACACCTATTTTTTCGCTCTTTTTCGTAACTATTTCATAGGCCAGCCATAGGCCCTCGGCCGGGGCCACTTTGACTGACAAGTGACAGCCCGATCTGCGCCAGATGCCCCCTGCTGCCTGACCCTCTAGCTGCTTTCGAAGACCCCCAACCCCATCTACTCGCTCCTCCCCCAACCAGCCAGCATGCAAAACTTCTTTGTTATGGACTTTATGATTAATCTGCACAGCTTTTCAGCGGCATATCAGCAACACCTCCAGCTCCGGCTGGGACACTCTGGGGTGCGTGATGGGATTAGGAGCGCATCTAGCAGATCCCTTTCAATACTTCAAGCCATCTCACGCACCTCCACCTCCAACTCCAACTGCAGTCATCAGCCATCCCCGCCTCCAATGGAAGCTATTCCTGCCCATCGGCGACAACATCGCCATCTCAGCGGCATTCATATCCATCGCTCACCTGAACTTGGACTTGAATTGAAATCAAGAGTGGTGTGGCGTGGTGTGGTGTGGTGTGGCCTAGAGACCTTGGCAGTCTCTTTACATTGCAAATCAAACGATTCTCAGCTGGGTTTTATCCCAAGCCTGGGCTTGAAACCGTAGATTTCGGTTCAAGTTCATATCTTGAATCAACAATTGAGAGCAATAGTTAGAATAATAGTATGGGACATCCGACACCTCTATTCGAATGCAAAACATTGTAGGAGATGCACTTTAAAAAATATATAATAATAAATTATATCTATAATATGTATATTATATCATAGTCTATAAATAAAACACATTTTTGAAGAAAGTTTTTACAAAATTAATGGAATACAAGCAGAATAGTGGGTTTCAAAAGCCACTCGATCATTTGTCAATGACACATAAGTATGTTACTAAGTAATAGTTTATGATTAAGCTTTAGCTTTAAGATTAGCGATGAGAAAATGATCTTGAGCTATTTTTGAAATTGTGGTAGATGTTTCACATTTACGAAATATTCACAACAAAGTATTCAACCAAAGAATCATACTATTTATTCTGATAAATGAATAGATTAAGTGTACTTGATTTTTCTCAGTTTTATTTTTCTCTCCTAGAAACCACAAAATCGTAACCCACACCTGGAGGCAAAGGCGGAGAAAAATCGGAGCTCGGAGCACTCCGAGGCGCGTAATTCTAGCTGCATTTTGGCATAGGAACAGGCCCAAAAGATCACTGGCCAGCCCAGCTCGAATTATGTCAGTCAGTCGGTTAGTCAGTTAGGCAGCCGATCTGTCTGGGCCAGGGTTCGACATTTCACTTTTGATTTTCGATTTCGTACTTTCACGAGCCGGGTTTCTGGCGGACTGGCGGACTGGCGGACTGGCTGACCCCAGAGTTCAAGCCAGGTGAACTCGACTCAATGTAGAAGCGATGCCGATACAAATGGGAGTTGGAAGTTGGGAATGGGAATGGAGAGGGAGTTTGGCTTTTGGCTTCGAGCTGCACAACATTCAATTAGTACATATTAAATTTGTTTTCTTCTTGTTGTTGTTGGTTTCTCTCTCTTAACTGTGTGTGTGTGGCTGTGTGTGCTTATTTTTATAAACAATTTTTTTTCATCTTCGGTTTTTGGCCAGTCCAAACAATGAAGCGGAACTTAACTCGATTTAAGTTTTTATGAGCGGTATTTTGTAGTTTGTATCTGCTGGCTTGTATCAGCAGACAGCGATAAATTGTGTTATGAAAGTGCACTGCAGATGCAGTGCAGGAAGACCCCCAACTCCAAGTCAGACTCCGACTCCGGACCCAGTCGAGAGTCAAAGTTGAACAGCGACATGGGCCCAAAATCTTTTGGCCATTGATTGTTACATCGATTTAAGTGATAAGTATTTAACAATCAGCAGCAGATCAGATTCGGGGAAACGGAGGAAATCACTTTCATAAGGTCTTTTATTTTCGGCAGTTCTTTAGCTGAACTTTTACTTTTGTTTAAACAACGGGAGGATTTTGTTTGGGGATACTTAAGAGTTCTGAAGAAAGTTTCAAGGCCCCAACAATTCGTAGAAAATTAAAGTTTCCATTTAAGAGGAATTCCACAACACAATTCTTTATCTAATCAAATGATAATTCAGGCCTAAGCGAGTAAGATACATTTGTCAGATAATTGCGCCGAAAGATGAGTTGCGCATCTGAGATATGTGATTCTCTAATAGCAGGTCTTCCCGTATCGAATTAATTGCATAACGACCCTAACGAGCTAACCCGGATATCCAATTGATATGAAAGCTATTCTCAGCCCGCCTTGATTCATTCCAATTATGTAAACTCCGTCGTTTCCACTGTGATATGTCTTCGCACGGCAAGGGTTTCGAAGCTCCAGGAGGAGGTGTAGTCCCCATCAAAGTTCGATCGCAGTCGTTTCCTAATTTTCGGGTTCCGGGCTGCCCCAGCAGTCGCCTAAATGCTAAATGCATGCCGAGATGCAGATGGATAGCGCTTTTGGGCGGTGGGGGCGTGGCTGCAGCTAACTACTGACGGGTCGTGAGTATCACTCAAATTGCCTTGCCGCATTCATCATCGAAAGCCGCGGCGGCCGAAACCGTAAATGTAACATGTGAGCACTAGGGTGGTGCTACTTATGTTGTTTTCGACCCAGTCTTGGGGCCAGAAAGTGAAAACCCAAAGTTTACAAGCCAGCTTAAGCCTAAGCTATGATAACAGTTTCAAAATAAAAAGATTCTGAAAGTCATTTATGGCTTGACACATTTTGTTTATTTGTTTTGTATTTTTGTAGGTGTTTGCTTTTTAATTAAAATCTTTAAAATATGGCTTATAAGCAATAAAAATCCTTGCTCAGATCACTCTTTTGGAGATGCGTTTTACTACATATATTATAAGAATTATTATATTATATAAGAGCTATTTATAATATGTAAAATTAAGGTAATTACGTATTTAAATTCTAATAATAGCTATATATTTCAAAAAATACCTAATAAAAAAATCTTAAAATTTGTAATAAAAATTAATCTTCACTTTGGTCCACCCTGATCATCATTCACAAGCTGAGATATTAGGGTTTTCTTACTGACATTGCTGTATTGGAGCTGTTAGTTTAACCGGTGGGGGGCGTGGTCGTTCAGAGCCGAACTCTTTCGGCAGAGACGACGTCGTTATGTGTGTACATGGATATGTGGGGCTCTGTAATGGGCTTTGCTTTGGCACAAATACGAATATGAGCTTGGAGGACCACTTGTCCCCGGCGACAGTTTGCCACTTTCTCACCTCCTCACCTCACCTTTCTGGAGTGGAAACTGGGAGTAGGTATCTTGGGGATACCGATTCCAGAGCCAGGCAATAAAAGTTCATAGAGGTAGCTGGCTGCTGCGATCTGCAGTGCGGCTTGGCTTTTCATTACTTTATTTTCGAGTCAAACTCAATCTGAATCTGTCTTGCCAATAGCAGCAATGCCACCACAATGCACCGAACCTCGGACCTGCAGTGCTCGTTTAAATGCGGCGTCGCAATCGCATTCGTTGTTTGAAAATCCAAAATAGACAGCCAGCCAGAAAGAAAACAAGAAATAAGTATATTACTAGAGACGACGTTAAAGGTTAAGTCCCAGCACTACGAGTTCCAAATACCCTTTATAGAAAGGTGTATTTGATAGTCCCACTAATTATGTAATAATAAAAATTTGATTTCTGATACCTGATATCTGATACTTTCTTAAGAGACTCAGCTTGAACGTGAGGATGTCATAAGATTACTTTATTAAAAAATAGACGCTAATGATGAGTAAGATGATCCATTATAGATATGAATCTTTAAGATATTTCAATCTGATTATATGATTATTGATAGCCAAAAGATAGAGATGATTTAAGCCATTCAGACACTTGTTGAAACTCGGCCAAAAAGGGTATGCACAGGTCTCGTGAGAACAAGGTAGAGAAGGTGCCGGAGCTGGATCAGGAGCAGGAGCAGGAGCAGGAGGCGATGGCGGGAGGCCAAAAGGAAAACAGAAATCGTTTTTGCGCAATCCTCACAAATCTGATAAGCAGTTAGAGAGCATTAGAGCCAGCACACACACATACAGTCATTGGACAAACAGAGAAACGGAGAAACACATCCAACGACCGGGACTTGGCCGAGTCTTGGATTTTAGCCTTAACTGAAGTTTTTCAGTTCCAGCCACAGCGTCTCAGCGCCTCAGCATCTCAGCATCAGCATAAAGCCAGCGTCAAGTCAAAATCCGCAACTGGCCCGACCGGGCTAACTTTTGAGTGTTGCAGCACTGACTGAGCACTGAGCTTAGCCTCAGCCCGGCCGTCTTAGCCCGTCTTAGTCCCAGCCATCCTCCGGTCCTCTGGTGCGCCTGTCCTCCCCTTAAGATGCCCCACCGCCTCCTACTTTCCATTGATGCTCGAGAGTCGCGACGTAACATGCAACATTACATGCCTATAATTTGTTTTCACACAGCAGGACGTTTTCACTCCATAAGACATCAGAAAGAGGTCTTAAATGGTCACATTACTGCCATTTCCAACAGCGTTCAAATGGCAGCCAGCCAGCCAGCTAGGCAGTCAGGCAGTCAGAGAGACTTGGCCACAAAATCTTCTCCAGCATCCAGAGTGGGACTGTGTGTCTAGCCTTTTGGCTAGATCTGTGCTATACTGCCTTTGGGCCAATGCAATAATGTTTGCTAACTGTTATTTAATATAGTCATTATTTGGCCACAACTTGTCCCACTGAGCAAATGGCACTTCATTCCCCAATTTACCGACGCATCCCCGGAGGCCTTTTTCTTTACCCCCTGTAACCCCCCTCGGAGCGCCCCATCCTGAGGCAGGATGCCCCAGCCATAAACCGTTGTTTGTCGAACTATGGAATAGTGCAACATCCACTTGAAGAAAATTTATTAAAATTATTTTTAATAGAGAGTTTGTTAGGAAAGGGTTTTTAGGTTTTTCATTTCTAGAACTCTTCTTTTCATGAAAATGATTTGGAAATTAAGGATTTTATGAAACTAATTAAGGGTACAGACATAATTATGATTAATGGTAGTGTGAAGGAACTCGGCCCGATGAACTCCTCGTGCCTCAGTGCCCCGCCGATGATCGAAGAGGCTGTATCATCTCCCATATCTTTTCTCTTCGGTTCCCCCTGTTTTTTTCGCATCTCCGGCTAAGCCCCAATTTGGATTATTTGTAGACATTAAATAAGCTGCGACCACTGCAAATGCAGGAGGAATTAAGTCGCGCCAGAGTTAAAAATATCCCCAAGACGTCTCGGGATTGTCTCTTTTTTTTGTGCACTGGGCCTAGATCGAGTTGGCTCGATAAAGGTGCAGCTGCAGTGGAAAGTGGAAGGGGCATCAGGCATGGGGTATGGGGTATGGGGCATGGGGCATGGGGCATGGTAAGGCATCTTTTGCACAATTCAATTGAGTGGCAGACGGGGCATTTACATATGAATACCAAGTGTCCTTTACCGTTATAGCCAGTAACAATATAATAATAACAAGCCGAGCCAACAAGAGGAACAAAAAAAAAACAACAAAAGCAACTACCAACTTCGGCCCACACTAAACAAGTTAACATTAACATCCAAGACGGCAGCAGCGGCAGCGGCAGCGGCAGCAGCAGCAGTCAACACCAACAATAACACTAACAATAACAATAAAAATAAAAACAAAACAAAACACGAAGGAGAAGCAACAAAAACACAACACGAAAAAGTATCTTCAAAATACACTTATGCTGTCTTTTTATGGCATATCTTTTACTTATTTGACCGCACTTAAGTATCGCGGCGCTCGTCTCGCGGCCAAAGCTGTTTTTCACATTTTTTTTTTATTTTAATTTTTTTTTTTTGGTTTGGATTTTGCATTTTTTATTTCTGATTTTTTTCCGATTTGTCTGGTCTTGGTGTTTTGGTTATTTTATTTTTATTTTCGTAAATGAAATGAAATCGAAATATGGGTCGGCGCGCAGTCTGAGTGTCCGAGTGCGATTCGGAGGCAATGTCCCATCCATCGCCCACCACTCCTGTCCCCCTGCCCAACCCCTTTTAGGCCTTTTAGGCACAAAAAGAAATTTTTTAATATTCTGCCAAATAATAGTTTAAGGATAAAGGATATTGATTTCGCATAAAATATGTCAATTTCTGTATAAAAATAAATTTTAAAAAGGGCAAAATTTGTAGTCTTTTTTTCTGTCTATATATTCCAACATTCTGTGACTATTTTAACTCTTTTTTAACAAGTTTTCCACAGTGTACTTTGAAAACTCCTCAGCGGTCTGAACTCGAAACACACTTCCAACAAGAGATGCCAGAAAAAAATTCGAGAGCAATATTATTGGCACGAATTATTAACCTTTTCTTTCGCTGTGCCGTTTTTTTTTTTTTTTTTGGTTTGGTTTCTGATTTTTTCTGTTTGTGATTTTTTATTTTGGTGGTGCACTTTAAGCCCACATCTCGGGCGAGAAATTGGCCCAAACATATGTACGTAAGTATATATCAGCGTATGCGGAATGAGCTCGCAATTCGGCACGAAAGATCGTTCCAATTGGAACATGAGAGCACACCGCCTGCATTCACATTTATAAATTCAAAGAACTTTCACGGAATTAAGGGTCCATAATGAAGCATGATGTATGTTGGATGTACCTACTGGGTGCTGACCTTGCCCACGGAGTTGGGCGCCAAAAAGCTGCAACCCACTTGGGTTCCGATTTGTATTTTCTCTTCACCTTTATATACCGTTATAGGCAATAGTATCTTAAACTGCGGATGCGGATGCGGGTGCCGGTGACTTCGAATGCAACGCAAAAAAAACAATTTATTTCAAATCCCGCCCGGATAACTGATAACTGATTCGAGTGCCGCGATCGTCTGTCTTCACGCAATAACAAACTCAAATACCGGTCACAGCCGCCACACGTCTGCACCGTTTGAACGGAAAAAAGCGAATATCCGCGCCAGGGCGAATAATCCGCTCAATAGTCATCATCATTTTTAACAGTGTACTTTGGTGTAGCCAATTGTTTGGATATTGTATATAGTTGGCAACACTTGTTATGCGAGCAAGAACTGAATAGAAAAATTTGTAATAATAATATTATTAGATTTACATTTATGTTTAAAAAATCTTTTAAATAAAAATTCAAATACTTTTACCTATTTTAATAAATAAGTTAGTTGTTTATTCCGATAGTCTCATGATGGAATTAATCGATAGCGCCATCGACATTCCGCATGCACGTGACAACTAGAGCTGGGAAAACATCGATAGTTGGCATATTCGAGGTTTTCGAGGTTTTTCATACAAATATTCGATAGTATCGATAGTATCGAACTAAAAAAATTATAAATCAAGTTTAAGTTGCATTTAGAGTAAATAATAAAAAAACTTCTTAAAGGCCATTCTTTATTCGAATAACAAAACATAACAAAATCTCATAATCATATGAAGTCGCTTATAACAAAGGAAGAAATGAAATAATTCACAAAAGATTCTTATGAATAGGTTAATATATTCTAAATTTGTACACTGACGACTAATATTGTAATATGAGTTCAATGCTATAGCCTCAACGGTTTGTATCTTCTGTTTTGAGTTACACATGCTATAACCTAGTCTAAGGTTTTAGCAGGTATAACTTAGAACAGAAAATACTAACCGTTGAGGCTATAGCATTGAACTCATGTTACAGTATTAGTCTTCAGTGTAACTAGCTAACTATTCATTGATTGAATAGTTTGAGATCCACATATTTTTATTGAGAAAGGATAATATATCCACGTTTTTGGCCTTTAGTGATGCTCTCCTAGCAGAAATAATTTGTCCCGTTTTACTAAAACTCCTCTCAGACTCAGTCGATGATGCACTCGATGCAGTCGATGATCGGCACTCAAACATCGATAGTGGTTCGCAAACCCAAATATTCGATATATCGATACTATCGTGAGTGGCCGACCCAGCTCTAGTGACAACCCTATTACTCAGTTGTTGTTTTTAATTAATGTTTAAATTATTTTAACTAAAAAGGTACGCCCACGCCCAAGAAATTAATATAAACAAGTTTATTTTTAAGGGTTTTATGTTCTAAGCCCATTAACAACAAAAATCCAGTAAATAGAGTCGAGAATGTGAATGAATTGACTTCACTTTCATTCATCAAAATATTTGGGCGTGGACGCTGGCACCCAGCCCAAAATGAAGTAGACAAACATGGGTGATTTCCCGATTCTCAACTAAAATAGCTTACAGTTCTTTACCTTTACAGAAAAATGGTAGTGCTGAGCTCCTGTTGGTCCCCCATCATCTGGTCAGACAATGTCCGGACGGGCAGCTACGCCGTGGCCGCCTATACGGCTGCGCTCTCCGTGGTGCTCATCACAATAATATGCTATATGCTGGCGGGGGGAGAGTCGGGGCAGCTGTACTCGCCGCTTTTCGAAACGGACATCAGGACATCGATGCCCATAGCTGGCGGGTTCTTCATCATCTACTTCCTTCTGATTATCCTTGCCTCATACTTGGTGTACTATGGCATTAAAATCAGGTTCGTTTGCTTCAAAACTTTGAGCTTCTAGTTTCATAATTTATTTAAAATTCTCACAGCACTCGAGGATGGCTACTGCCTTGGCTGGGACTCATCGGTCTGGCTATTCTGTTCCAGTTTGGCTGGAGCTTGTGGCTTATTGGAGGCTATTATATTTATGTAAGTTAGGGGTTTGAGTTTCTCCAGGATAAAGTTTAAATATCCTTTTTCCTTTTTGCAGCTGGAGCAAACTTTTTCGGCCTTACTGAACTTCGTGTGGGTGGCCTACAATGTAAAGTATACCTGGTTTCAAAAGCATTCCTCAAATCTTATCCCAAGTTTACTCTTTTCCCTCAGATATACTGCTGGCTGGTGGTCTTCTCGCAATACCAGATCTTTTTGGAAATCCAGAATCCAAATATTGAGCTGCTGATGCCATAAGAACTGCAGTTCCACTGCCATCTCTGAATAACTCGAATATCATAGTTAAGATAAACTTTGACGCAGCGCGCAACAACTCCGTCCAGGATCACATTTTTACAAAAAGAATTCCATTCCATTTTACAGATGCCTACCAAATAGTTGTATACAAACTTTTATATATTTTACACGCCTTTATACATGTTTAAATGTAATGTATGAATCGAATGCCTTAGTCTGCTAAACGACCATTAAAAATAGATTCGTAAAACTATGTGTTTTGAATATCAACGTTTATTAGCGTAAATTAAGTTTAAGTGTTCTCTAAATGTACGAGTGTGATTGTGTTTTCAAAGCGAAAGGTATAATTTGTACAGAAACTGCAAAAGGAAACTGAGGGGCCTTAAACCACACGCAGATTATTTAACTAGGAGAAATAAAAGAAATCAGGAAAGAAGTCAGGGACGGGAGTACGCGTAGACTAAATGTACATTAAGGTAATTCTTAGGATCGAGTAATTTACAGAGCCTGGTGTTTGACACAGAGCAATGGTGTAGATTCGGTGGAGGTTTTAACTCTAGGTCTTTTCCTCCTTTTCCTTGTTGTAGCGCTCCAGCTCCTTTAGGAACTGGGCCTTGGGCTTCATCACATTGGGTCGTTCGCCTCGGCAGTTCGGGCAGAACCACTTGCCCTTGGGCTTGAGCACCAGAGAAACGCACGAAAAGTGGAACCATTCGATTGGGCACAAGTCGTTGTCGCAGAGAATCATCTCGCCGAAGGATATCTGCCGAACAGTGATTAGTTAGACTGATACTTGTGATAAAGGAGAGCTTTTTCGAAATTACCTGATTGCAGACACAGTAGGTCGGCTCGTCTGGATCAATTGTCTCCGGTGGCGGTGTCTCCTCACGTGTACTGGTGTTGGCATTTGATGCGCCCGCTCCACGCACCTTGCGTTTCTTTTTCTTGCCAGAATTGTTGCCGCCGCCGCCTCCAGCAGCACCACTTCCGCTGGCTCCGGCTCCTCCGCCTCCGGCACCACTGCTTGTACCTACGGATCCGCTGGTTAGGCTGCCACCTGCAGCCTGGAGACTGGACTTGCGTCCTTGACCAGCTCCACCACCGCCGCCAAGTGAAGATTTGCGTTCTCCGCTTCCTCCGCCGCCGCTGCCGCTGCCACCGGCCTCGTTGGCGGAATTAGACTCGTTCCCACCCATTTCCAGAGAGCTTCCGTTGTTGGCCAGGCTCTCATTCCGTCTCCTCGACCGCTTGCTACCCGTACGCTGTAAGTCACCGCCTGCTCCCCCGTTGATGTTTCCGGTGGAGCCGTTGTTGCCGCCATTGCTGACATGGCTGGAGCGCTCTGAATTGGGCGTGGATCTGCCACCGTTGCCGGAAGATATGGCACCTGAGCCCTGAACCACGCCACCATAGTTCAGGCCGTAGTGATCCTTGGCTTGGTATGGCAAGCCGTTGCCATTTAGCCCACCGTTTCCGCCGCTCATGCCCTGGTTGGCCTGCTCTCTCATGGGACTCTGCAGGCGCTGCAGCTTAGACGGTTGGCCATCTTCCAGAAGCGTGGCATAGCGCTCACGTTCCTCCTTAAGGTCCAGATTTTGCTGGTCCGTGTCCAGTTGGCGCAGTTTTCCGTCGATTATTTCCTGCATGTGGTTAACAATCTGCATTTTCTCGTCGCCGAGCTCCTGGGCCTGAATTAGGCTTTGGTGCATTCGGGATATGGTACGCAATCTGCGTCCGGCGTCCGGGGAGTTCTGCAGCGATGTATACAGGTCGTAGTAGTGATCCACGTCCCGTATGAGACCTGCCAATTGGATGAAAATCGGTTTTCCGAGGTTAGGTTTTTCTTGACTCAATCCGCGGGAAATCTCTTCACAGGTACTCACCTCTGTACTGGACGTCAATGTCCCGGATGCGGGACAACTGGCGCTGAACATCGTCGGGCAGGTTCTCCACCGAATCGATGTAGTTATCCACATATGTGGCCGAATTGATAGCCTCCGACTCGGATGCAATAGGATTTATCATTTTGGGTTGTATTTCGCCGTCTTCCCGCTACGACATCGGGTTCGATCTAGATGGGACCGGGCGGAAACAGTTCCTCAGGATCTCTAAGGAATTAGTTGTGTAAATATACTCCTGTTCCTACTAGAGTCCACTTTTTGGTTTTTGAATGGCGTTTCTTTCCAACAACTTGCGACTGTACTTGTGTGTGTGTATGTGTGAGATGGTATTATTGCGCATATATGTATGTATACAATGGATGGTGTTTTGCAGCACTGCGATATGGCAGTTTTCAGCACTTAAATAAGAGCAGTGTTGAAAAACATATAAGTTGCGCGCAAACGTTAGGAATTTAAAAATAAACTTTCATTTTATTCATATTTCAAAATGTTAAGGGTTCCTAAATTGTTATTGGAAAAATTAATAAAGAGTATCGCCTTTTTAAACTCACAAAAATGTGAAAAATTTATTATTTTATAAACACAGTAAAATCAACATTGTTTATTGTTAATATAAGTACGTTAATAAAAGCATTAAGTATTACATGGCCTTGTTTTCTTATTTTTAATAATGTTTAATGGAAAGATTCCTGATCTTGGAATGTGTTATTATATAATTTTTCAAAAGGTGGTAAAATATTATCTATGACTTATGTCTTTGGCACTCTTTCTTTGTGCATTTAATGTAATTACTAAGTTTTGAGATTCCAGTTGAGATTCATCCTCTCTTTATAAGCCTTTTAATTCAGCTTCAGAATGTTTGAGCAAGTTACCCAAGTGCAAACTGCTACTCTCATGCTTGGTTAGATTATACTTGTACCGGTAGTACACATCACACAGCTCGCACCTGTTGGAAAGAGTTCTTTAATTACACAAGATTCAATAAATACTTTTAATGGTGTTTACCAAAAAGAGCGCTTTCCCGTGTGCACCAGCATGTGATCCTTGAGTTGGCATTCAAGCAGAAATCCTTTGAGGCAGATTTCGCAGTGGAACGGAAGTCTTTTATGGGATTCCATATGGCGTTTCAACAAGCCCGGACCTCGGAAAGCCTGTTGACAGACCTTGCACTTAAACGGCTTGGCGCCGGTATGGGAATTCTTGTGCACCTTTAGAGCGAACCTGGATGTATAGCTTTTTGGACACTCGCTGCAAAAGTAGCGTCCATCTTTCACCTCTCCATCCGGTGGCACTTTGTTAAAGCGATTCATAACGACTCGTGGCCCCGCTCCATGCACATTCCTAAACGTAAACAAAAGCCAGAAATATTATTAATCCTAAAAGGAGTTACTAAAAACTATTTCTGACTTGCCTTTCGTGTTTTTGTCGCAAGCCGCCACTGGGAAAGGACTCGCTGCAGTGGTTGCAGGTGAAGGGTTTTTCCCCTCGGTGACGAACTCTTATGTGGATATTACAATCGTAGGACACATAAAACTTTCTGGGACACTCAGGGCACTGGAAGTTCTTGGTGTTGTTGTGTCGGAGCATGTGCTTCTCCAAGTGGCAGGATAGACGGAAAGCGTGTCCGCATACATCGCAACCATAGCTGAGTGGCTTGGTCCTATGCTTCTCGCGTCTTCTCTTGTTGATCTCTTCTATGGTCAACTTTGGTGGTTTTATTTTTGGAGCTGTGTTCAAACTTTCCTCGGTTTTATTACATTCGTTTAGCGCAACCTTGTACACACTACCTTCTCCTTCCAGGCTACCGATTTCCTCTCTTGTTTCACATTTAACGATGCTAGATATCTCACTACATTTGTGCTTCGGTTGTCTTATTCCCATTCTATCCTTATGCCCTTCAGTTGAACCGTCAGTAGCTTTCTCTTTACGGTCTATGTGTTCTTCGTCTTCATCTGTCGGTAAGTCCACATCTGACACAGAATACTCGTCTAGAACAGACGCCTCGAAGCTCTTTTGAGCGCTTTCTTCGTAGAGAACGTTCTCCAGTTCCGTTTCAATGTCATCGTCGCTTAAGTGAGATTCATATCGGAGTATGTGTCCTTTAGCTTGTTTTAGTTTAAAATCCGTTTTTAGACAATTACTTCGGAACTCCATAGCTCTTTGAAGACTTTCATGGCAATTACTACATATTCGATCTGGCATTCCCTCCTCTTTTTTTATCTGCAGGAATATATTTGTTTTTAATATTTATTTAAAAGATCTTAATCGTAAAAATAAGCTTTCAAAAATTCTTAAATAATTTCCAAAACATTTCCAATGTGTTTGAATCATATTAGGTACATATTAGTGTTAAAAATCCTAGAATATTCCAGGGGGTGGTGGAAGCATGAGTTCAAAACAACTCCCATTATGGTTTACAAACAAATCCACCCCTTCGTGGCCACCTACCCTTACTCCCGCGATGATTTCTATGTAGTAGAGCAGTACGTTGTTTTCATCGGCGCAGAGGTCCTTGTCATTGGAGTCTCGCCCCAACATCCGATAGCATATGCGGCACCTGTTTTCTATGTGGTTGTTGTTGTACTCCTGCGACTCCTCCTCGTCACTGGTGAAGTTCTCTTCAGAGAAGGCCGTATCCGAAGTGGGAGCTGTACTGTTGGCCTTTGTTTTTTCAGGCAGGAACAGCTCCAATAATTTTAAGTTCGTACGCTTCAGTGCCATTTCTAAATCACTTTTGTGGATGCATGACAAGTTTCCCTTTAAGCAAAATATTTCGGAACGTGAGTGGAATGTTAATGGAATGTGTGTATACAAAGGAGTTGTTATCGAGAGACACACCCATTTGGAGTCGCCTTTTGTCCTGGATGTCCTCATCTTTCACAGCCTCCCCGCAGCTTAGCAGCCTGTTAGTCTTTAATGCCGAAGATTTCCCTCCTAAGACTGTCAAATCAGTTGAATTTGGCCGAGAAAGATAGGCGACCTTGGCCTTGCCGGCAAAATGCAAACATTTTGCAAATACTGAAAACACATGACAGTGTTGCGAAACGGATATGAACAGGGTTGCTCTTGAGATAACTCCAAAGGCGCGATTTTTAAACCGATGAAGGAGATAACATTAAAATAAGCAAATACAGTATAGTATTCTCTATTCATTTATGTTTTGGTCTAGGATGTGTGGATTCTGCTCTTCCTGCTTCTTTTTGTGTATTTTGGAGCGGTAATGAGTTCCCAAGCTGCTTTTTCGATTGAATTTAACTTTGCACAATTCGCAACTGAAAAGTAGTTCAAAGAATTAGTAAGGAAATAGAGATCTTTTAAGAAAGACTCATTCCAACTCACTGATATGGCTGCTCCCCCGTATGGACAACGCTATGAAGCCGCAGTGACTCCTTATCCAAAAAAGCTTTGCCGCAAATGTGGCACAGGTGAGGCCTGTGTACAGGGCTCTCCTTGTGTCGCCGCTCGTGCTTCAGTCTTATATTACAGTTTTTAAATCGCTGGCCACAATACTTGCAAACGTAGGGCAGTTCGCCCCGGTGCTTGATTCGAACGTGGAGCTTTAGCAAATGCATCGTAAATTCGCTGCGATCACACTCCTGGCATTGGAACTGTTTAACTCCCATATGCCGAGTTAGATGGACATTGAAGTTTCCCTTCTCACTGAAAGTTTTCCCGCACTGATCGCAAATGTAGTGTCCTTGTTCGAGGTTGCGCTTTCCGGATGTGTTTTTAAATATTTCTTTTGCTTTAGTTGGTCTTCCTCGCTTTTTACAAACAATTGGTTCTTTCAAAGTAATTTCAGGATTACCACAAGCAACGTTTACTAGGTCGGATCCACGCGAAGTTAGATAGCGAGTTGGAGTGTCCTTTTCAGTGACTGGTTCTATTTTTATAGAATTCTCATTCATCAGAGGATCCGAATCATTGCCAGTAGGTGGGGAGAATAAAGAGGTATCATCCGTGGTCTCAGAAATAATTCCTTCCACATTACAAGAAATTTTTGCTTCCTGATTTATTTTTCTATCACTAGCTTTCAGTTGTACCATTTCTGGAATCTCCAAATCACCGGCATCCTTGCTCTTCTTGATCCAATAGTTGTTCGTAATTAAGCATCGTTCCCGGAAGGCAATGGCACCATCGAGATCCAATGAACAAGCCGAACATATTCTGTTAGGAACACCATCCTGATCCGTTAACTGAAACATTTAAAAAGCGTTTATTTCCGTACATTTTTAACAAACATAGAAAACTCACTGAAATTCCTGTTAGCTTGAATATATTGTTGAGGATTTCGAGGCTCTCATTGTCGAATAGATTCTTAAAATTCTTTGCCTCCAGATTGCAGATACGGCACACTAAGGACATTTTCCCCGCGTATCCTACAGTTTATGAAGTTGTTTATTTTGAGATACCTGACTTAATGAGTTATTTTCTTTGTTTGTCAAGTGCAAAGTGAATGGCAAATTTTATCCGTGTGACTGTCTGTTGTTTATTTAAATTTTAGCGGTAATTTTGTGTATTTAATTGTTATATTTTTTATCCTGGTAATATAGGTTATATTTTAAAAGTTTAACATCTAAGCAGCTTAATGAAAAATCCGTCTTAGAACTAAATCATATTTTTTATATATGAGTCAGTGTTAGCTTTTGGACGTAACTTTTAAACTTATTGTTTATAATAAACATTAAAAAAAACAAAAAGATATAATGTTAAAACAAAACAAAAAAACTGTTCTCTAAGTTTATAAAACTAAAAAAAGTCGGAAAATTCTAGGCAATACAAGTAACTTGGAAATTAAATCGAATGGCAAGCCCGTGCCCATGTTTTATAAAGAATATTAACGAATAAATGTCAGTAGTTTATGTTATTTGGATTAAAAACAGTCTTTCATGGTTCTTTTACGAAGTCCACGACTCCTCCTGCCATTTTCTGATGCTTTTTTGATCGCAAATGATTTTTTAAATATTCCGTACGCGAAAAGCTAACGCTACATGTTTCACAGCTAAAAAATAAGATACTCCATAAGATTTAGTCAAATTTCGGATTATTGTTGGCTCACCTATGTGGTTTCTGGCCAGTATGAGCAAACAGGTGCCTCTTCAGAAATGTCGGTGTATTAAACTGCTTTCCACACTCATCGCATTGGTACCTCTTGTCTCTAATATGTTGCAATCTGTGGAGATTAAACATAGATAGTTTCTTTCTAAACATTCTTTAAAATCAGTATGCAAACCTTTCATGACAATTGCGAGCCGAGCTGGTGAAAAAACACAATTGACAATACCCGCATGGGTAAGGTCGCTCGCCTAAATGACGAACTCGCTCGTGGAGCGTCAATAGGTGTTTTGTCACAAACCTCTTATTGCAAATTTCACAGGCGAAATTTTTGACACCCAAGTGGCGTAGGCGATGGTTCTTTAGGTTGTCCACAGTCTTGAGATATTTTCCGCACATATTGCACTGCAATTCCAAATCTTTGCGAGGGGCTTTGGCACGAGGAATGTTATCCACAGTGGCTGTCTTTGATTGAGACTCGAGTTCTTTTGCTGGAAGACTAGGATTTATAGGCATAGTGGTGTCAACTGGAGACAGTTCTCGTTTAGGTAATACTAGTGGACATTCCTCCGTTTCAGATTCATTGGCACTATTGAAATTGTCCTGAACAATAAGACTTTTAACATCTTTTACTACATCTTTTAACTCGTACACCTCTTCTGAAGATTTCGTCGTTGTTTTCGGAAAATTTTCTTCATCCGATGGAGAAGATTCGGTGGCAAGCAAACTGTCCTGAAGTTTCAGCGAATCTTTGGTATTGGATGAGTGGTAACCAGGTTCCAGTCCTTGGTTCATTTGAGCCAATCTATTCTGATTTCGAAGGCACCGTTCCCGAAAGCCGGTTGAAAGCTGCAACTGATCATAGCACCTAGTACAAATATGTCGCGGGAGATGCTTCTCTTCCCTTAACTGCAAACGAAAAAAACATAATGTATGCATATATGCGGCTCTGCAAACAACAACTTACATATAGTCCAGTGATTACTTTAATTCTAGCAATTATTTCCCGATTTTGGTTGACGAATAAATTCTTGGGCTGCCAGGCCAAGAAGTCTTTGCCACAGAGTCGACATTTTACCGCCATTTCGGGGTAAAGCCAGTATTAGGAATTACACCCTATGGAGAGAAGGATATATTCCTATATTCCTAGTAATATTTTTTATGGAAGGCACTAAAGTAATTTATCAATAACTTTTCCTAAAACAAAACAGACGCGCACACGATTTTGTGCGTTGGTGGTTCTCGTTGGCGTTGCCAGATGTCTGAAATAACTGTTCTTTTGAAGGGCTTTCAGTTGAAGCCAATTTTTTTTTAAATATGTTTCTAAGCATTTTTGAATAAAGTTTAATATTCTATTTTTTATTTTGTAATAAATACTAGTCTTTATTGTGTTGTCATACAAAATATATACGAATAATCATTGAAATATTACTATTCCTAGTAATATATATATTTGTTTAATTGAATTTATTAGAAGGAAATTAAAAAATGTAAAATAGAAACTACATTTAATGACAATGAAATATCCTAGTTACAAAACAACACGATAGCTAGATAACCGCTTCCCAGGGGTGGAACCTATGCAAGTATCTCTTCCAGAATAGTCTCATCGCAGTCGAAGACTTCGGCTGTTTCCTCATCCAGCACCTCCTCCTCCATTTTCGGCTCTTCACCCTCCAAATACTCCTCTTGGCTCTCGTCCAAGGTGTCATAGTCTGGATCATTCTCTTCCGAGTCTTCTTTATGACGATGGCTGTAGGACGACTTAAGCCTCTTCCGTTTAGGGTCTTCATCAAACTCGCTCACCTCATCCGTGACCTCGAGGTTTTCGCGCTTCCGATGATACTTGCTAAAATGGTGCCGCCGCAGACAATCGGCCGTTTTAAACTCCTTATCACAAGGCTCGCAACTGAAAATGGGCCGTTTAATAATTTACAAATAAAAGAAAACAAGTATCTTACTAAAAAGTTTCCTCGGCGTTACATTTTATCTGGTGCTTCATCCTGCCCTTGTCGCTATTGAATCTTTTGTCGCAGTAGTCACACGGAAACATTAACTCATCGTAGTGGTAAATTCTGTTGGAAAGACCACATATTTTTTATAGAAAAGACAATAGTCTAGACAAACTAGTATCTAAGAACCAGCACGTACCTCTCGTGTCGACAGCGAGCAGGGCTATTTCCGAAACCCTCTCCACAGTATTGACAGACGTACGGCTTTTCCCCATTATGAATAACCCGAATATGCATCTTCAGCGTAGGCTGGGTGTAGAATTTCCGACCGCACTCGTTGCACACAAATTTCTCGTCGTAGTGACGAAGTTTGTGGTCCTTCATGTTGCTCAGGTCGGCAAATGACCAGCCACACTGGTCGCAAACATATCGCTTATCATTTAAGTTGGGTCTTCTTCGACGCCTCTTCGGTCTCTGGGTAATCACCTCCGGCGCTATGGCCATCAGCATGGGCTCAAGCTGGGGGGTTGGCTCGCTCTTTGCAGGCAAGTGGAAGCGCTTCAGCCTAACGCGAGGAGATTGCATGTTATGTTTAGAATCCTTGTCATCCTCAATTTCCTCAGATGCCCGATTGTCATTCTGCTTCAAAGTATCTGGTTCCGATTTTATAAGAGGGTCACAGTCCTCCGTGGCAACCTCTGAAGTGTGATTTTTATGCAAACTCGCATCTGTTTGCAAACAACGCGCCCGAAATGCAATGGCATGGCTTAAATCCAAAAGGCAGCATGAGCAGATGTGCATGGGCAACTGGGCCTCAAACTTCAACTGTAAGAATGAATTTAAATAAGCAGTTTACGGAAATTGCCACCAATTATCTTCTCGGAGATCTGGACTCCAACACTCACCGCTAGGCCAGTGACTTGTTTTATTGCTATAAGTATCCGTCGATTGCGGCGCTCGAAAATATTTTTTGGATCGGCCGTAAAGATTTGTTCGCCGCATATTCGACACTCACTGGTCGCCTCCGGTGGCATGATATTATTTACAATTTTTGAATTATTATTTTGTGACGCTGAATGTTACGAATTTGTACGATTTAGTGTGACCAACTGAAGGTAACTGAAAACACGTTGATAAAGCCAAATTTGTGTATTTTTCCATGAGCTCTTATTATAATATAAGCGGATTGTATCAAATTCTTTATAAAACAAAATATTAAAGGTTTATTTTTATTCATGATACATTTTTTAAAAAATAATATTTCATTTAGTATTTAAATTTAATTAACCAGTGTGTACACCACAATTGTAGCAGCATCTTCAGCTTCTTCCTCTTAGCCATTCACTTGGAAATAATAAATAAAAAAATTATTTTTGTTTACTAAAATGCTCTCGTTGCACTCTCTTTGCCGAAATGGCGGAAAAAACCTCAAAAATTGCAGACTAAAAAACTGTTTTCAAAATACAACTATCAGCTAATAAGTCTGATTGAAAATATAACCGATATGTTTGTAAGCTTTTTGTTATTTTGTGCTATGAAGAATAACTAAGTTTTTATCTTTTAGATGAATTTTGATAAATAAAACGTACACTGTGATATGATCAACTCATTTAAGATCTAAAAGACTAATATTATTTAAACTTAAAAGAATTATTTTATCTGATTCAAAAAATTTTTAAATATACGTTAAAGTCGCGCAGTGTGAATGTCAATTTTCTTCTTTTAACCATAAACAATTGTGTCTGGTGTCTGTCTGCATCGATAAGGTTGTTCTTGGCGGCTATGGAGGACATGTGCAGGACCTGCACGGGGAAATCCTATCCCGAAACCGCAAAGAATTTATTCGACACATCTAGTCCGCTGCTTAACCACATTTACACATTGACAAACGTAGTAGTGAGTAGATCATTGAGTATTTAACTAGTGCCGACTAAAGCGGGCTTGTTTCAGTTAAAGGATGATGTGGATTTCCCGAGGTTTATTTGCCAGCAGTGTCAGCATGATCTACAGATTGCTATCGACTTTCGCAGAGTCTGTCTGGAGGCACAAGAAATACTGGAATTAAAGAAAACGAAAGTCGATGATTCTGGGCTGGAGGCTTGGATCGAAGAAGACAATTCTTTGCCAGCTATTCCTGACAAGGACACGGTTCAGGTCCAAAAGTCACTAATATATCATACCGAGGATGAGTTAGGAGAAGAGAAGAGTGTGGTTCGTTTTTCAAATGAGAGGCAGACGTCTGCCACTGAGCAGATATCGGTTGTATTACTGGAACAGATGGACGACAAGGATAACGCGGTTCTAGATGAGAGTCTGGACGTCAGCAACTCTGTGGAAATGTGCAGTATTCCTGAAAGTATCATAGAAACTTCCGACGATTTTGAAGCCGTGGACATCTCGTGCAGCAACTGTGGGGTGGGTTTTTCATCCTTGGAGGAGCTAAGAACACACAAATACCAGCTACATGACGTCTCATTCCACACCAGGTAATGGCCCCTTAAGGAAAACTAAGTATTCATGAATTGGATAAAATGAAATACGTATGTTTTAGGTTCACTTGCGGACACTGTGGTGAGGGCTTCCGATCAGCAAGTGGCCTATCGAGGCATTGTAATGTTGCGAACCTTCCATTGACCCACAGCTGCGACAACTGCCCCTTGAAATTCCCCAACGCGATCTTGTTGGAGACCCATAAGGAACGATGTAATGCACCTCCGGATGCCAGGCTTATATGCCACATATGTGGCAAGCAGCTGGCCAATACAAGCAACCTAAAAAATCACTTGGTGCGTCACATGGGAACTCGTTCCCACAAGTGCAGTGAGTGCGACGCTGCCTTCGCCCTACCCAGTGAACTGAACGTCCACAAGAAATCTCATAGTTCCGAACGGCCGTATGCGTGTCGGTATGACTGTGGCAAGAGCTTCAGATATTGCAGCGCCCGCAGCATCCACGAAAGGTACTTATTCTCGATTATTTGCATCTATTTCTGTCAAGCTAATAGTATCCTCACATCAATAGGATTCATATTGACGAAAGCAAGCGACCCTATCGATGCGAATTTTGTCCAAAGGCGTTTGTGACACCAAGCGATTGCAGAACTCACCAAAAATATCACACTCTATCGCGCAACTACAGGTAAACCTTTCTTCTAACTATAATTAATCATTTTATTTATATTATTCTTATTCTTCCAGCTGCGACCCATGCCGTATGCGCTTCAAAACTATAAAGCACTACAATCACCACTTAAAGTCGAATACTCACAAGACTGTTGTAATGCGAGCCAAAGCCAAAAACCAATGAATCTCCAAAAAACATTCCATTTTCATTTGGAATCTCACTTCCTCAGACGCATTTTATTATTAAATAAACAAGTATTATATAAATACTCATTAAAATCGACTTCAAGTATCATTAAGTGACTTGAAGGGTAACTCATGAAAGGGTTTTTTGTTTAAAAGACAACGGCAGCTGGAATGATCTTCTCGTTGTCGTAGATCTCCTTGGCGTAGCACAGGTTGGGGTAGTCGAAGGCGGCTCCGTAGCGGTTCTTGCAGCCGGAGGTGGCCTTATCTCCGGGGTTGTACACGGGCTGACCCACGATGTTCGAGGTGGCGAAGTTGCAGGTGAGGATAAAGTGGTTATAGAAGTCCTTGGAGAAACGCACGGCAGAGCATCCCACGTGAGTGTTCTTTTCGGCCACGGCAATGGTGAACTTGGCCACGTTCTTATTGGGCAGCTCCTCGGGGAAACTGGCGAGGATATCGGGGGAGGCGTTGGAGCGCTCGGCGAACCAGTTCTCGATCTGCTCCTTGATGATTTCCGCATCCGTGTACTCGGTCTCAGCGCCGCTGTAGCTGAAGATGGCATTGTTTTGTCCGGCGTAAGCGAATCTCTCAGTGCTGCGGCACTTGTCTGGAAGGGATTCACAGGTCTTCGCATTGAGGAGGGCCAGATGAGACAGCTCCTCGCACCAGGCCATTTTAGCCATGCGTACGGCCTTGGGAAGTCCTTCGATTCTACCACCGGCAACGTTGTTCCTCAATTCGTTAAACAGGCTCAGGATCAGCTTTTGGTGGGGCGCAGTTTTCACTTCTCGCACATCCTTGGGGCAGTTTTCACTGAATATCTAGGAAAGGATACGATGTATTTGGGTTAGATTAGACCAAGAGTTCCTACCCCCTTGTTGTTGCAGGCAATGTGCTTGTCCAGGCAGGTGGGCAGAGCACAGTAGTCGACTGCGAAGGCAATGCCCAGGAAAGCAGAGACCAGGATCAGAGACTTCATTGCCATGTTGACTGTTGAACTGTTGCTACTGGAGCTACTGAAGTTTAGACCGCAGCAGGTTCTTTATTTATACCCAAGCTGAGGATATATTATACCGCTAATACACTGATTGTTTGAGTTGGTTTCCCACCTTGTTTTTCCAGGTGGCTTCTGGGGAATATCTGGACAGCCAAGATATGTATTACCCCTAGCCGGAGGAGGGCTATATAAGCCGTGCGTTTTCTTATATGCGGCTTCTGTCAAGCCGGCTGCCATGATCGAACAACATGGTGTTCCAAGTGCTGGTTTGAGTTCAAGACTTCAGAAAGTTCATTTTCTGTTCAGGATCGTCAGAAGATCAAGTAGTCAAGCTGTCCTTGATTAAATGAAATGTCCTGGTGAAAGATCTTTGCACTTATTTGGAGCTACATAATGTGCTGACCAGCGAATCCCTCCCAGACGAGTGCCGCGCAGAGATTCGCTTACGCCTCACAGCGGAGCTAAATCAGAGTACACGGATGCTTTCTCTGAAATCCTTGTCAGTTTTCCAGAACACATTTTCCTAGAAAACAGACTGTCCATATAATGTGTATTCCCCAAAGGGACTATAATCATTCTACAGAAAAATGAATAGAGTTTTGTTTTTCTTTAGACTATTTTCTTTATTAAATCATATCATATCATGCGAGAGGTATTTATTTATCGATTCGACCGTCCTCGAAAGCATTCGTTTGGATGTCGTTCTTGTACAATTAAAAACATACAGTATCACAATCATATGCAGGTATACAATATATTATCTATCTTCGTCTCGGGGGCCCAGACCCAAACAACACATGGTAGAGTCGAGCCCCTCAATGATTCTAACCGTCTAAGTCGGCGCTAGGCTTATGCGGGTGCAATAAATAGAGTTAAGGATTCCATATGTCGCCCCGAGATTGTGTTTGGGGGAAATTGAAGAGAGTCCGAACATTCAATCGAGTTAGTTAGTCAGGGATTTGGGGCTAAAATAAAAATAAAATAAAGAGAATACGTGAAATGAGTTGTACAACAAGGAAATTGGCAATGAAATAGTGGTGGACGACACACAACTTAAGCAATGTAAAAAATAAAACAATATTTCCGGGAATTAGGAGGTGGTAGATATCAGAATTTGGACTGTCTTGTGTGCGAAGGACTTACAAGATACAAGAGAACAATTACGACTACTATGCTAGAGCTAACTAAGTAGGAACGCGTCATTACTTCTCCTTGGGAGCCTTGTCGAATATGTACTCCTTGGTCATCGAATAGGCCAGTCCGGCGGTCAAGCAAGCGACCACGGTTCCCTGGGCGGCCACACGCAACTGCATCAGGAACACGCTGGTGCTCATGGTGCCACGGTTCCGGTACTTGTAGGCTCCAATCACTCCGGCCGCCACAAATCCGGCGATGCCTGTGGGCGAAAGTAAAAATAATTAGTTTGTTGTTGCTAGCTGGCTGGGTTGGTCAGCTGATAAAGGCCAGACATCGCACAGACACACACAGACAAGGCTGTATCTCAAACACTAATGCAGTTCAAGTTTTGTAGTTTACGATGATCTTGCGTTACGATCATTCCGATTAAAAATAGCCTTTTTTTAAACTAAACAAAGCAACATGTTTCCAGAAAAAGCCAAGTACTCAACTCTGCCCAGAGTCAGCTGGTATTTGTTATATTCGCACCAACCCACACAGATAAGCACCTGGCAATTTCGTACACGCGACAAAGTACGGAGGCCAATGTGACGTCACGGATGTGTTAATACTGATGCATAACTTTCCATTGGCTTTCGCATCAGTGTGAACTTGCAATTAAGGTTACATCATTTACTTTCCAGAACGATGGCGGACGGAACCCGAATTTTGAACCGTTATATCACAGAATTACAGACAAAACAGCCAATTGGCATTAACCTCTATGCGTGAATTACATGGCCAAGGTCAAGATTAGCCGACATCCCCGAGCGGGCATCCAACACATATACATATTTCATCAGCCTCTAGCCAAAAATTTCCATGTGACGTCACGGAACCACTGAACTTGCGCGTGAACATGCGTGTGGTGTACATGGCCGGAAAATAAAATTCACTCACCCACTAGCATGAAGGGCGATTCCTTCGCCTTCCTGGACAATTTGTTGCTCTGGGCAGCATCCTCGTCACTTTCGAAAAAGGATTTTGAACTCATGTTGAAAGCGGGTGATTTGATCGATCGTTTTTGAGCGCTTTTGAGTAGCAGTCTTCAAAAAGTTTGTGGTGTGACCGTTCGTAAGTTGGCGGGCTTTTGCGAAAAAGGTACTAAGGCATGTGAAACTTCGGGTGCTTAAAAAAAGTATTTATTAAATTAAATACATTTAAAAATAAAATAAAATATATTTATTTTCCACTTTACAATCCAGGCTCTCTTCTAACCTATCCGAATCTCTTTATATTGATATGCATTTCATAGACATAGCATTTATTAACTTATTTAAATAAAAATAAAAAACGGGCATTCCCCCTATCGCAGGGGCTTTTATAACATAGTCATTCATTAGAACAAATGTACGTTTTATTTAACCTGACAAACTTTTGTATTAAAAATTACGGCCGAAAATTTATATCGGCTTACGGCCGAGGTTACCGTGCGTTTCCGCCAGGTGGCGTCCCAAAACATCTGTTTTCGTGACATAATTTTTGTAGGGGCGAAGAAGGAGGCGGATTGCAGAAATCGACGTTGCTTTGCTTTAGCCACAAGCTCTGTTTTAAATTCGATAGTGTTTAACAAATTGACAAGTGCCACCACCACCCGCACCGGCCAACCCGAAATCGCGCAACACCGCCGCAGCAATGACGGGTATTATTTCGATCGTAACGAGACGGCTGCCCCAAACTCTGGGAATGCGAGCCCTGCGGAGTCATGAGGTAAACCAGAGGGGGCTCGATCAGCGGGGAGGGGGTGTCAGATATATAGCCGGATATATATATGGACTGGGAGCAATACATCCACGACATACACCTTCCCTGCTCGCTTTTCACAATCAGATTATGTAATTGCATGGGTGTGTGTGTGCGTGCGTTTCTGAAGAAAATGGCAAAAAGTAGCCACAGCTGCCGGGCCTCCAAAATGAAAAACCTGTGACGCACGCTGCACGTGATCCGCCTGCCCCCTTTTCAATGGCCACCCGATTGTGCAATCAACAATTTAAAAAACTGTATATTCCACAGCTGAAACGTTGCATCCGCCAGTATTCCCGGTTAGTTGCCGTATCGGTTGCCCAGCGGCAGCAGCTCTTCCGTCAAGATGCCACGGCACTCTGCCAGGAGGCCCCACGGTAATCTGTTGCTTTACGTGTTCAAATACCCCCCCATGTTATTGAAGAATTCCTTTCGTTTTCACAGGGTTTTAACCTGGCAAGGCATTCATACCACGTCTAGCATGTGGTCAGAGCAGGTGGTGAAAGTGCCGCCGTTCGCCGATTCCATTGCTGAAGGTGATATCAAGTATGTACCACATAGCACACAAACAAAATTCAAAATTTAACCCAAAACACTGTTCAAAAGATTCACGTGCAAGGTTGGTGACTCATTTGCTGCCGACGCGGCTGTTATGGAAATCGAGACCGACAAGACGACAATGCCCGTGCCCGCTCCCTTCGCTGGAACTGTCACCGAAATCTTGGTGAAGGATGGCGACACTGTCAAGCCCGGCCAGGAACTTTTTAAGATGAAGCCTGGTGCGGCGCCGGCCGGAGCACCAGCTCCAGCAGCTGCTGCCCCAGCGCCCGCTGCCCCTGCGCCGGCTGCAGCTCCCAAGCCAGCACCGGCTGCGGCTGCAGCACCCAAGCCAGTCGCGGCCAAGCCCCCACCACCACCGCCGGCAGCTGCGCCACGTCCGCCCCCGAAGGCCCCGCCAGCAGCCGTCGTTAAGCCGGCTGTGGCTCAAGTGAAAGTGCCGCCTGCAGACGGATCGCGCCAGATCCTGGGCACTCGGTCTGAGCAGCGCGTTAAGATGAATCGCATGCGGCAAAAGATCGCGGCCCGCTTGAAGGACGCTCAGAATACAACCGCTATGCTTACCACTTTCAACGAAATCGACATGAGGTAAGTTCGACATGTTACCGGTTTTTTTTCAACCTATAAAAAAAGCCACTTTTAAGAAGATTGTTGAACTTAATAAGCTCACATTGAGGTTTAAAAATCAACCAATACAATTACTAACAACGATTACCACAAAATACAAACAGAGTTAAAAACACACTTGAAACCATCACAATAAAAGCCAATAAATTAACCAAAAGCTTATCGGTTAGAACATTTTTTTGGCCACCATGGAGCCATTTGTGGCTAAGAATAGTTGTTTATAAGGTTTTTCTAGTAGTTCTAAGCACAATTTGTAATTTCCTAACCTATTTGATTTACATTTTCAGCTACGCCATGGCCTTCCGGAAACAACATCTGGAGACATTCATCAAGAAGTACGGCATTAAGCTTGGTTTCATGTCTATTTTCTCGAAGGCCTGTGCCTATGCCCTGCAGGATCAGCCAGTGGTGAACGCTGTTATCGATGGCACGGTAAACACGCCCCCGCCCCACCCATGTCCGCTTATCTCTCTACTTTAGCTTGGTGACGTAGCTTGATAAGCAGAGTTGTTTAAATTTTCGCTTATCACGCGCTTATTTTATTATTTTCTTTTGTTTATGCAATTTCCGCAGAAATATGCTAAATTCTTTCTGTTGTCAAGCGGCTATAACTGAGTTGTTTTTGCAGGATATTGTGTACCGTGATTATGTGGACATCTCGGTGGCGGTGGCTACTCCTCGTGGTCTTGTCGTCCCCGTTATTCGTAATGTTGAAAGCATGAACTATGCGGACATTGAGATCGCACTGGCCGGCCTTGCAGACAAGGCGAAACGTGATGCTATCACCGTGGAAGATATGGACGGCGGCACTTTCACCATCAGCAATGGCGGCGTGTTTGGCTCCCTAATGGGCACGCCTATTATTAATCCTCCACAGAGCGCTATTCTCGGCATGCATGGAATCTTTGATCGACCCATTGCCGTCAAGGGAGAGGTAAGTCCATGCTCCATTACCTTTTCTTATTCCCTTTGTTTACTTTGTTTTTTCGCCAAACCAAAAACAGGTCAAGGTTCGCCCCATGATGTACATTGCTCTCACCTACGACCACCGGATCATCGATGGACGTGAGGCTGTCCTGTTGCTACGCAAAATCAAGGCTGCCGTTGAGAACCCAGCGATTATTGTGGCCGGCTTGTAGAGTGAATTGTTTTAAAGTGCGTCCACGACCCTCACTTGATATTAGCCTTATTTCATTGAAACGTATCTTTTGGTTATTTATTAGTTTATTTTTTCCAGTGTTACAAAAAGATATAAATTTTCTTCGATTTTCATATTCTGAATTAGTCAAAATAAATCTGAGCGTGGATATTTTCGTAAGAATAATTTCGAATCTGTTTCTGCCGTCGACCTCGCCCTGTGCACCGATCATTTAATGTAAACCTAAGATACTAAATGCAAATTCATAATAAAGCGATGACGAATATTGACCAACCAGAATGAATGCCATTTTTCTAAAATATCTTAACCGTAATTAACACAGATTGGATTTGACGAACTAAAAACTGAAATATTCAGTCATTCAATAAGGTTATCTTATCAACATTCAAACTCGTAACTGCCTTATCTTATTTTCCATGCACGGTTGGCTTTTAATTAATTGGGTAGTTGTATGCCCGATCTAAGCAGTTTATTATAATTAATGATCCTTTCGAGAGTCATGAGAAATAAAAGAAAAATCATAAAGTTGTTGTACATTCTTACATCAATTGGTTGGGGTCAATGCACTTAAAATCAACGCACTTAAAAAACATCAAAAAATTCAGTTTGAATTACCTTAAAGGTATCGTATAATTTAAAATCCTTAGATGTATTCCGTTTAGGAATCGGATAATTGTTGATAATTGTGTATGTCCTTCGCGGGGGGCTATATTGGACGTCCATGCATTTTGAATACTTTTAAAGGGCCTCTTGAAAATTTTATGAAAAATCGAAAAAATATTTTGGTGTGTGGTTTTGATGCAGATTGATGCAAAATCGATCTACAAATCGTTTAAGGTATTCCGCTTGGGATTCTGACGATTATTGGCAAAGATATGGCCTTCTCTGTGGGCCATATTGTCCTCCCATGCATTTACCCCATTTCCAAAGGCGATGCCCCAGAAATTTTGACAAAAAATGTGAAAAATATTTTGTTTTGAGGTTTTGATGCAGATTGATGGGGAATCGATCTACAAATCGTTTAAGGTATTCCGCTTGGGATTCTGACGATTATTGGCAAAGATATGACCTTCGCTGTGGGCCATATTGTCCTCCCATACATTTTCCCCATTTCCGAAGGTTATGCCCCAGAAATTTTGACAAAAAATGTAAAAAAATATTTTGTTTCGAGGTTTTGATGCAGATTGATGGGGAATCGATCTACAAATCATTTAAGGTATTCCGCTTAGGATTCTGACGATTATTGGCAATAATATGGCCTTCGCTGTTGGCCATATTGTCCTCCCATGCATTTACCCCATTTCCGAAGGGGATGCCCTAGAAATTTTGACAAAAAATGTAAAAAATATTTTGTTTTGAGGTTTTGATGCAGATTGATGGGGAATCGATCTACAAATGGTTGAAGGTATTCCGCTTAGGAATCTGACGATTATTGGCAAAGATATGACCTTCGCTGTGGGCCATATTGTCCTCCCATGCATTTTCCCCATTTCCGAAGGGGATGCCCTAGAAATTTTGACAAAAAATGTAAAAAATATTTTGTTTTGAGGTTTTGATGCAGATTGATGGGGAATCGATCTACAAATCATTTAAGGTATTCCGCTTAGGATTCTAACGATTATTGGCAAAGATATGACCTTCGCTGTGGGCCATATTGTCCTCCCATACATTTTCCCCATTTCCGAAGGTTAATCCCCAGAAATTTTGACAAAAAATGTAAAAAATATTTTGTTTTGAGGTTTTGATGCAGATTGATGGGGAATCGATCTACAAATGGTTGAAGGTATTCCGCTTAGGAATCTGACGATTATTGGCAAAGATATGACCTTCGCTGTGGGCCATATTGTCCTCCCATGCATTTTCCCCAATATGACAATATGGTCCAAGGGGATGCCCCAGAAATTTTGACAAAAAATGAAAAAAATATTTTGTTTCGAGGTTTTGATGCAGATTGATGGGGAATCGATCTACAAATGGTTGAAGGTATTCCGCTTAGGAATCTGACGATTATTGGCAAAGATATGACCTTCGCTGTGGGCCATATTGTCCTCCCATGCATTTTCCCCATTTCCGAAGGGGATGCCCTAGAAATTTTGACAAAAAATGTAAAAAATATTTTGTTTTGAGGTTTTGATGCAGATTGATGGGGAATCGATCTACAAATCATTTAAGGTATTCCGCTTAGGAATCTGACGATTATTGGCAAAGATATGGCCTTCGCTGTGGGCCATATTGTCCTCCCATACATTTTCCCCATTTCCGAAGGTTATGCCCCAGAAATTTTGACAAAAAATGTAAAAAATATTTTGTTTTGAGGTTTTGATGCAGATTGATGGGGAATCGATCTACAAATCATTTAAGGTATTCCGCTTTGGATTCTAACGATTATTGGCAAAGATATGGCCTTCTCTGTGGGCCATATGGTTCTCCCAAGCATTTTCCCCGTTTCCGAAGGGGATGCCCCAGAAATTTTGAAAAAAAATGGGAAAAAAATTTTGTTTTGAGGTTTTGATGCAGATTGATGGGGAATCGATCTACAAATCATTTAAGGTATTCCGCTTAGGATTCTGACGATTATTGGCAATAATATGGCCTTCGCTGTGACCCATATTGTCCTCCTATGCATTTTCCCCATTTCCGAAGGGGATGCCCCAGAAATTTTAACAAAAAATGTAAAAAATATTTTGTTTTGAGGTTTTGATGCAGATTGATGGGGAATCGATTAACAAATCATTTAAGGTATTCCACTTAGGATTCTGACGATTATTGGCAAAGATATGGCCTTCTCTGTGGGCCATATGGTTCTCCTATGCATTTTCCCCATTTCCGAAGGAGATGCCCCAGAAATTTTAACAAAAAATGTAAAAAATATTTTGTTTTGAGGTTTTGATGCAGATTGATGGGGAATGGATCTACAAATCGTTTAAGGTATTCCTCTTGGGATTCCGACGATTATTGGCAAAGATATGGCCTTCGCTGGGGGCCATATTGTCCTCCCATGCATTTTCCCCATTTCCGAAGGTGATGCCTCAGAAATTTTGACAAAAAATGTAAAAACTAATTTGTTTTGAGGTTTTAATGAAGATTGATGCAAAATCGATCTACAAATCGTTTAAGGTATCTTAAGTTCTTCATTGTTAATGAGGAAATTTTGACAATAATTCGAAAAAAAAGTTGTTTTTAAATTTTATGCAGATTGGTGAAGAATCGTTCAGGGTATTCTGCTTGAGCATCAGATGATAATACATATGTATATAGCTTTAGCTGCGGTTTATTCTGAAGAAATCCGCTAAAATTAAAAGGTTTATTTATTGTTCAGTGTATCTGGGGAGCGAGTTATTAAAAGGTATATATTTAAAAATAAGAAAACGAATTTTATTGTTTTGTTATTAGAGCAAATTGGCTTGTACAATTTTATTGATTTTTGTTTGGTTCGTAATCATACTATTTCTAATTTTTACAATATTTTTGTTGATTTTTGATGTGCGAGGTTATTATTTTTAAAATTTTTGGTGTAAATAAAAGCGTGATTTTGACATTATTGGGATAAATTATAATTTAGCATGCTTGAATATAATTTGTTATTTTTCTTATGGCGAAATAGTGTTTTTTGTAAAAAGATCTATCAAAGATTGATTAACACAGTTTTGATTTAGTTTGGTTTTGGGGTACATTTTAGTGTTCCTGATATTACATTTACATTTTTTTCTTATCACATTTGTCGAAAATATAAAAAACTGAAACTGACGAAGATAATGATAGTAGGGAGAATATCGAAATAAAATATATGTATAGAAAATATACGAGTGGCTATAATGGAATGCATATTAAATTACATAAAAAATGCGACAATCGTTTCGTCTAAAACATTTCGCAAATAAAAAGCGAAATTTCCAAGAATTGAAATTTTAGGCAAAAGGATTGGCATTATCTAGATTTGTTTTTGACCCTTTTTTTGCGTTTTTGTGCAATTTCTTGTATTAATTTTTAGCTTAACTAAGGGGATACAGAGTGTAGTTACGTTGTACAATTCGCGCTTAATCGTAATTCCTGATGATGGTGCTTTTTTTTGGGTCAAAAGAGGCCTAAGCTGTAACTAACGTTTTTCATTTTCGTTTTCTTTTCTTTTTGGGTCTGCCCAATGGGAATTTTCCATTATCTAGGGGTGGGGTAGAGAAGGACGAGGGCGTTGTGGGCGGGGTCAGTCGGTCCTGCACTTGTGTGCCCGCAAGTGCAACACTCTTAAGTCTAAGCAATTACACTAGGTATCCCCCAACCTTGTGTCCGAAATGTTTTCTTGTCCTATGTCTTTCTCAGGCTATCGGGTGTAGCCCCCTTTCAGCTTGTCTATCTGTATCTCTCTATCTATCTATCTATATCTGTCTCTCTCTTTGCTTAGATCTTGGTCGAGAAGGATATATAAATTTTGGAATGACTTTCAATAGAACTATTGTACAAGATTCCATTTGCTACGTTTTGTGGGTGCTTCTAGCGTCTGTCTCAATGATTTTGCAAATTTCCAAATTGCCTGAAACATTCTTCACTTTCCTACTAGCCAAAGGTTAAAGGTTAGATACTGCTCCTCGATGGGTCGTGTGTGTAAATAAAATTCATAACTAAATTTCTTGGCCAGATTGAAGAGGGGTTGAGGTTGGTTGAGAGTGATTTGAAATTTTAGCAGTTCAATTTGCTTTTTTTGGCTTCGGCATGGGTTGCTAGTTTTAGGTTGCTAGTACAAGTCGGAAATGTGTAATTTCATAAGACGGTTTTAGCATTTCTTGTTTCTGCTGATGTTGCTCTTGCTGTTTGCCAAGTTTCTAGGTGGTGTGTGTCGTCATCGTCGTCGTCCCGTGGAGTCTGATGCTGTGCTGCTGCTGCTGCCACTTGGCCGGGCAACTTTTGCCATGAATTTATAAATCAAAACGTTCTTCTGTCTAGTGGCCATTGACTGAGTGCTTATGGTGGTAGGGGTGTGTTTAGATTGGGATTGGGTGTCTCTTTTCTTCGGCAGGGTCGGTACTGTTCGGTTATGGTCCTGACTGCTCCTGACTCTTCCTGGCCTCTCCTCATGCCAGCCATATTTTATTTATTGATGGCAATTATGCCTCGACCTCGACTATTGCCTCGACAGTAGTTTATATAAATTTGGAGTTTTGTTTGATGTGCTTTCAACTGCATGATGCCAATGTGGATGCTGATGCTGATGCTGGTGGCGGGTTGCTGGCAGGATCCTGGATGTCGGATGATGATGGTTCGAACTTTTGCCAAAGAAACCAAGTCTGACCACAATTTGAAAGGTCTGAATAGAGAGTTGGGGCAACTGGGAGGACTGGAGCTGGTCACCAATTTTGGAGTGGGTATGTTTTTTGCTGTGCGTGTGACACTCGTCTCAAAATATTACTTAAAGTTGTGGTTCTGCTGGCGCTGCCTTCATTTTGTTTGCAATTTTGAATCAGATTCTGATTTAGATTTTGAATTGAATTTGGGTTAAGTTGTAGGACTCTGTCTTCGACTTTGTATCATATTTTTTGTGTGGCGGCCGTCAGGCGAAAGTAATGGGCTTGAGGCCTATCCTGGGGCGGATCAAAGTGGTCATCGGCGAATCTTGAGGCTAGTGCCTGCCTCCGGGTTATGGGAATGATTTTGTCTGCTCAAATGCTTCTTTTCTGAAATGTTTCTGGGCTTTTCAACCCCTTACGGGTGGAAAGAGTTCACTGAAATCGCGTGCTGCCTGGATGTGCTTTTGTCTTTATTTTTGCTTCGGTTTCTGTTCAAGTTTCTGTTCGGTTACTGTTTCAGCTTTTTGGTTTTTGTTCTGGCGGATTTAGCTGCGAGAGCTGGGAATTGTTTTGTTTCGTTGTGATTTATCTGCCGCCTGCCGCACTACGCACCCTTGGCCGCCATTTGTAAGATTTTGGCCAGAAAGTTGCCAGTTGAAAGGACTCTTCCCTAACCATGTTCCTGTTTATGTCGCGCTTATGTCTTCTTGCCAGCTCCTGCGCCCTGTTGCTCTTGGAATTTGGTTCTCCTGCAGGCAGCCTGCAGGCTCCTTTTTTGCTCCTGTCATTTGTCGCATTAAAACTTCCGCAATTTCTTGTAATTTATAATACTGCCTTTTTGAAATTTAGCTGTAGTTTTTGTTCTTATTTTTGGATTTTGGCGCTGTTTTGTTTCTGCATCTGAATTTGTTTGGGGGCCGCGAGTACTTAATCATCTTAATGTGGTCATAATTATGTACGAAGGTTACTCGAATGTTGCGACTTATGAACTGGCTTACATTTTTTCTATTTCAATTTTTTATTGTATTTTTTTTAAAGAATTTGGATTGTTTATATTTTTAGCTATCAGCATCATCTTTACTATTTTTTTAACTTTAAAAATTGTTTCATTTTTTGTGGATTTTGAACTTTTTGATTACCTGTTCTGCATGCAGTAATAAAGAATTTTTGATTTGGATATAGATTTTTGAATTTTGTGGCCAGGAAGTTGTTGAATTTTGAGTTTTTTGGGTTTAAATTTTGATGTTTGCCAGAGATGTTTGCCGAAAGATGAAATTTGAATGATTTTGGCTTTCAGTTTCTAAAATAAAACAATTTAGATATAGAATTATTAATGGATACAGAATATGAATTTTGAATGTGAGGTTTTGTTCAGATTTGAAATATTTTATGAGAGATTTTTAAAGGCTAAACTGATGAAATATTTCAAATATTTAAAGTTTTTGAAGTGTAATTTAAGAAAATGTTTTATCCGCTTTTTTATGCATATAATTTTAAAATATCTAAATAAAAGAATTTAAGATTTGAATTGTTGGTTTTTTGTTGTATTCTAGATCTTAAAATTTTTTGCAATTGAACAATGTTAAATTTCTTACAATTGAAATTGTTTTTAAAGCAGTATTTTCAAGTTGAGCGAATGATGTAGAATTGAGTGATGTTAATTTAAGTTAATTTGTGTTTTTTTTGTTTTCAAATATTTACTTGCATATTCAAAAAGTAATAAAATGTTATTCAAAATATTAAAATGGGTTACGAATTTGTTTCGAATTTTAAAATTAATTTTTGATTAAAAATTTGTTAAATGTATATTACTAAATATAGCAGTCTTAATAATGAAGCATAAAGATAATGAAATATATTGATAAATTTTATGTATATTTTTTTAATAGATTTTAGTTAAACCAAAATTTATAAAATGTTTTATCTTTTGATAAGAATATTGGAAATATTCTTTTTTTTTCATTGTTTAAATATAATTTAAAGTTCTTAAATCTCTTTTGCACAATTTTAAATTCGAAAATATATTATTAAAGCTTTAAATTGAATTTAATTTCATAGTTGATGTCGTTTTGAATGGCAGATTACAAAATATTATTATTGATTTAAATATTGATGTTGAATTTGGGGTTATATAAATATATTTTTGTTACAAAAATGTTCTAATATTGTTTTAAATAGTCAATTTTATTTCTAAATGTGATTAATTTTACTTTTTGGTTATTGATTTTTTGGATTATTGTGAAAGTGTTCAAAAATTAAATGTCAGATTTATGAAAATATACTTTAGAAATGTGGGTAAAAATACCAATTTTTAAATAATTAGCATTCAACAAAAAACAAAATTTTTTTGACTGTACTTATGAATTTTAGAATTAAAGAATATTTCGAATTTTAATAAGGGAATGGTAAATTTTAGATTTGTTTTTTAAAAATTTTTACTTTTGAAATACATAAGACATGATTTTTTGCGTATAACGAAGGTATGGTTTTTCAATAATCAATTTGGAATTTGGTTCTTTGAATTGATTTTATACGTGTTTTTAGCAATCAAAGATGGTTTTCTCAAATATTGTTAAAAGAAGAAATGTTTCCATGATGTATATTTTAAAAAGTGCAGTTTTATATATCAGTTTTTTAGTTGATTTTGTGGACTATATTCATTTATAACTAGAATTTGTTAAATATTTTAAGGTTAGACTCGTGCGTGAATTTGATTTTGAGTTGGAATTTTAGAATTTAGAATTCTCTGGTGAAGTTTAGTTGATAATTTTGGTTTTTAATTTGACTTTGGTGCTATTTTGAATTTAATTAGTATTTTATTTTTAGAATTTAGAAAATTTAGAATTTTCTGCTACTTTAAATTAGATTTTGATTTAAATTTAGGATTTTGATATTGTTTGTTCCATAATATACTTGAAAAAAATTTGGTTGAATTTGGTTTAATTTGGTTGTTGAAATGTTGGTTAGTTTTTAACTTGGATCCCGATCTGCTTCGTCAAAATATTTTTATGTTTTTGGGCTATAATTTTTAATTTTAATTTGAATCTTGATCCGTTTTAGAATTAATTGGTGTATACAATTATTTCTATGTTTTTTATCTTTAATTTTTGTTTCAAAATGAAATTTTTAATTTGAAAACTTGTTTTTGAAGTTTACTAAACTGAATATGAATGAAATTTAGAAGAAGATGTTAAATTAGAATTTTTTAAATTTTTCAAATGTAAAATTTTAAATCTGATGATTGGTTTATTTTTGCATTGAAAAAGGATGTTCCTATTTTTAGAGTTTCAGTTTGAATATTTTTTAGAAAGTATATAATTTTGTTTGATCTTCTCTTTCTTTTAATTTGGCTGACCTAATCATATTGCTTTGTTGCTCTCATAAGCTTGTTTTTGAATCCTTTTTGTGGGTCAAATGAATGGTTTATTTATGTTTTTGTGTCAATGGGCAAGAGACATTTTTGGCCTCTGATCGGGTTGGGGTGGACTTGATGACTTTCAATGGTTTTGTACTAGAGTTGCTTGAGGTGAGACATTTCTTGCGCATTAAATATTTCCTTGAAATTTTCAATAATTTGTGATTAAAAATTGCCGCAACGCCTTTGCTTTTTTAATGAAAATGTCAACAAAATATTGAAAGCGCCAAAAAGTGTCCTAATAATATGTATTTGAAATTTGTACGGTTTCGGTTGCGATTCTGTTTTGAATTACTTATTTTTATCTATCGAACATTGGGGGGTCAGGCTATTTCTTTTCTTCTTGGGAATCGTAGAAGCAGCTTCCTTTGCAGCCATTTTATTGCCAAAGGGGTCGGAGTGTTTGTGTGTGTGAGTGGCTTTTTGTGTGAGTGTTTGTGAGTGTAGCCCTGCGCTTGTATGTGTGTTGTGCGAAAGTTTGTGTGTGTGTGTGTTTGTGTGTGGCTGGGTGGTTGATTTGCGCCTAAAGCTCTGGGCCGTGCGAAACAGTCTTTTGGTATTAGTGGGTTTTTGCATAAATATTGTGGTAAACTAAAGAGTTGTAAGGACGAAACGCGAATTTGGAATTTTCATTGTTTCGATTTGCGTTTTGGACACAAAATGAAAAACTATTGCATTGTGTGTGTGGAATTTGGCGGGCAGGAGCTAACTCTATGGTCAAAAAATATATACTATCACTAATAAGAAGCCTAATAACTAAGATTCATCTTCTGGAAATGAAGCCTTCTGCGATGCCGTAGAAGAAGAGTTCGTTTTTGAGATTTTGACGTTTATCGGATGGATTTTGAAATTTCGGATTGGGCTGCATTTTGCTGCTTTTGGGAGAGACAAGGGAGGCTCACCTTTCACTCTGATTGATATTTTTTTGGAGGTTTAGGATTTTGAATTTTTCACTGTTTTTTTTTCGGATTTTGATTTGGAATGTCTTCTTTTTGGATTTGGATCTGGTCTGGTTCAAACGGTGCCTCGAATCTGTTTGGAAATTAGGTTCTAAACAGTAATCAAAACATACTTGCGAAATGTGGCTGCCAACGGAGAGCGAATAGGTGGCGCTCTCTTTCTCTCTGTCTCGTTTCTCCTTCGGCTTTCCTTCCTTTCTCTCTGTATTAGTGTGTTTGTGTTTGTGTGTGCGTGTGAGTTTGTGTGTGAGTGTGTGGGGTTGAATTCGCCGCAAGGATGTGGGCTGTATCTGTGTGTGCTTCCTGTCGAGGGGTGGCTTGGCTTGGCTTGGCTTTGCTGCTGCTGGGGTAAATCACTGCCCCTGCTTAGATATTCAGCAGGGTATCTACGGCGGGGCAGCTTTCTCCTTCTTAGCTGCTGCTGCTGCGGCTGCTGCCGGCGTTGGCGCTGACGTTGGCGTCGATGTCGCTGCCTCTGCTGACGCTCCGCTGACTTCGTTCGCCTCCTTTCGCCGTCAAATGCTCGATCCTCAGCGAAATCGAGTTCATCATCATCAGCGTTGGCTCCGGCCCCAGCAACTGAGTCCTTGGACTCTGTTTCTGTAGCTAAACTTGAATTTGGGTTTCCTTCCTTGTAGTTTCTGTCTGAATTCGGAGTGATTTGCGGGCCTGTTCTGTTGCTTGTTGCTGGGGCACAAGGCTCCTCGGTGGGCGGTGGCGGTTGCTGTGGCGGTGGCGAGTAGGCGGGGCAGTTTCTCAAGACGCTGGCAGTTCGGCTGGTTTTGAATTTCGCTTTGATTTTGGAGGTAGTTTTGAATTTGGGTCTTTTGATTTTTCGGCCAATCATTGGAGTAGAGAAATATGAGCAGTAAACACTTGAGAATTTTGTTGAGTTTCATTACAACTTCCTTGTTGGGGATTTGGGATTGATCCGGATTCAAGATGTGTGGTTACTGCTCGGTCCATAGCTTTCCGTTCTTCAGCTTCTTGGGGTTCCTTTTTAAGAAAAATAATAATATAAACATTTTGGTAAGGTTTAAGAATTTTAAGAGGGAAAATGTTTATGCAGATTCTATAATATGAGTATTTAAATTTACCTGTAAGATATAAAAACAATATTATTATCTCTCTTAACTAGAGATTTTTTCACTCTTGGTGCTTTTTCCAGATGTGTTGATAACTTTCCAATTGGTTCCAAGTGATTCGTTTGACTTTTGAGGTTTTCAGCTTTCCTTTTTTTGGATTATTACTTTTGAATTTTATCTTTGAATTTAGTCTTTGATTTTTGGGAGGTTATTTCAAAAGCTATTCAAGATTTATATCCATGAGGTGTATTTTTGTTTCGTTGGAATTATTTCAATGGTATTTCGCTGATTTGTATCCAGAACTGATTTTGGTTTGCTTTTCGAATTTCGTTGAACTTTTTTTAGTTTTTGGGTTGTTAGTTTTTGGGTTTTTGGTTTTTGGGTTTAAGTTTTTGGTTTTTGTTTGGTTTTAGGGGATTTTTATACTTTAACCATCTCACGAAAATGTGTAAATATGTGACTTTCACGATAACTATTTTCGTAAACTTTTCGTTTTCGGTTTGAAGTTCGGTTGGAGGTACTTGGGTTTTTATACAAATTAATCTGACATTCGGCGGTTGAATTTATGCAACTTTTCGACTGAATTTTGTTGGGTTTCCTGGGTGATGATGAAACGGTTTTGAGTGTTTTTTTGGGCGATCGGTGCGGTACGGAGATGCTGCAAGAGCCTCCCTAGCGCCGCCTGGTCATGGCGGTCGGAGGAGTCCTCGATCCTGGTGCTTCTGTTGCTCCTGTGGTGCCGCTGCTCCGAGTGCTGCTGCTACTGCTGCTGCTGGTGATCCTCAAGCTATGAAGATTGAAATGAAACTGATTGATTCTGCGCAGCAGCCTCGGCTTATATACTCGCCAAGTGACGCCGAGAGGACCCGATTGCAATCAGGATGCGAGAGCTTTGTCCATTGTCTGCCCGGATGTGGACAAAGGATCCTGTTGGCAACAATGGGGCGCTGCCAGGCAGAAACCCGTTGGGCGGGTTTATTTCAGAAAAACCGTCGCTGAAAAGATCGAAAAACGCTCGCGTTTCTTGGTGGTGGGTTGCCTGCCTGGTCTCAGGATCCTCAGGATCGGCAGGATTGTGGGGTGGATCGCAGCATCAGTTGGCACACCTGGCGTCATGAAAGCTGCAGCAGTAGCAGCAGCCGCTGGACCAAACTGGTTTCCAGTGGCCGAGGGTTTCGATAACATTCAGTCATATCCTTGACCATTTGAACTGCAATTGTCTGGCCCGGATGATGGGAAAAGTTCCTCATTTGAACTTGTTTTTCTATACTCCTAGTTTGGTCGCTTCTTCCGTTTTAAAATCGAAACAAGTTTCGCCGGTCACGGCGGCGGCGAACGGAATTTGTCAGCTTTAAATTTATGGCCAGCACAGGTCTGGATGGAGATTTAGGCCGGGCTTTTGGGACTTCTAACCCAGATTCCCCCATGTAATCCATTTGAGTGACCCGCCGTCATCCCATCATCCATCACCCACTGCAGTGGGTCAAACCTTTTCCTTGGCCTCGCCCCCCAGCGCCGGTAATTTCTTGCTCCTTCCCATTTCTCCTCCGTTTTATTTTTTTCGCATCTTTGGTAGTTTCATTTTGGATTCCATCTTTCGGGCATAGCAACAAGTTAAGGGTTGCGCTGAATTTTTTTCCGTTTCGCTTCCCCGAATCCCAGAGCCGAGCACTTTTATTATTTAAATTGCTGTTAACCCTTGTTTGGCCTGGGTAGGTCCTTGGTCCTGGTCATAGGTTAGAGGTTGGGTCACGACATCTGTGTCTGTGTTTCAGCTTGTGTTAGTGTGTGTATGAGAATATTCCGAAACGGGACATTAGTTGCGGATAGGCCATCATAGAACCATTGTGAATGAACCGTTTGTCAGGCATTAAGGATACGCCCTGTGTGCCGGAAATACTATACTGTTTCCGTAATTTCGTGCGGCATTTTGTCAGAAATAAGCATTTCATTTCAAAATTTTTTGATGAAAATTAGTTTATTTAATTTATGCTTAGAGTATAAATTTCAAGGGGCTTCAAGGAAAATAAATCAAAATTCCATCTCCA
The DNA here is from genome assembly GCF_017639315.1 of Drosophila ananassae. Taxonomy (NCBI): domain Eukaryota; kingdom Metazoa; phylum Arthropoda; class Insecta; order Diptera; family Drosophilidae; genus Drosophila; species Drosophila ananassae. Next base: position 10,831,714 of record NC_057927.1, on the reverse strand, counting down.
TTTCTTCAAGAGAAGCAAGAGTCAGATATTTCATAAAGTTTAAAAAAGTTTAATTCAATCAGAATAATACAATGTATCAAAGTATCCTTTCACAAAGTATGGAAGCAAAAATAATCTCTACTCCAAGAAAGAAAGCCTGTTTTGTTTCGATAATTTTCTTGCCCAAACTTGTGGGGTACAGTTGTGTACAAAATACTTTGTCTGTAGGCGTTAGGCTCGGCAATTTCGGCAACCTAAAGGGTCGGAAACTGATGGTGTGGGAGAAAAAGGCTTGGACGAAAAGAAAATTTACATATTTCTGTTAATTTTGCATTGAAGTTGGGTTCATAACGAAGAGGAAACACTTGAAATTTGCATACATTTTCCTCGCTCGCACAACCACTAATACACACACCCACACATACAATATAGAGGCACAGCAATGGCGGGAGGGGGGACTTCTATATATGCAAATTTGTGTGCTGTAAAGTTTTCATATAAAATACAAGTAAAAACAGAAAGAGAGAAAATGGATTTGGGGTTGCTGCCAAGGATGGGCGACTGCCTGCTAAGGACAACAGGCACAAGAAGGACAACAAGCTGCCCACACACCAGCACACGTACCCAAATACCAACACTAGCTTACTTGCCATTTAACACACCGACAGGGCCTACACAAAGGAGGCTCTTTCCAAGAAGGATTGTGCGTGCCAGTTTATCCTGTGAAAGTGTCCTGACCATGTGTATCCAGGCCGAGTGTCTGAGTGCTTGAAAAGTCAGAAAAAGATACACACACCCGCACACTCGTAAGCAGGCAAGGCAACTCACACACAGGCGTTGAACATAAATTCAACAAAAGCCTTTTTTAGAGAAAATGTTGGCCTTTAAGAAGAAGGGGGCCTTTTCCCATCTAAAGAGGGCCCGAAAAGGGAGGCAGGCTGGCATTGTTTGGATCAAAAAGGCGCCTAAAAATACTCGTCCAAGTTCCTATCTCTGCCCGGCTCCGACGACCCTCATTTTTGGTTGGCCAACACATTTTTTGTATCCTTATCCTTTCCCATGTTCCTCGGCTGCCCTTGTTGTGCCGCCAGCCGCCTGCCGCCCACATTTATGTTACCATAATTTGACTTGAAGAAAAAAATATAGGATGGACAAAGTTTAGTGGCGGAAGAGGAAAGATTGGATACTCTTTGTTTCGAAAAAGAATGACTAAGAAATACCTATTACATTGCATAAAATACTTTTGTATCCTTATGAATATTTTTACAATTTAAATACATTTTCAATACAATATGAAGTCTAAAACAAATAATTTTAATATTATTTTTCTGGTATAAAAAAATTTAAAGTATAATAAAAAGCTTATTGAAAGTTTCTAGAGATAATTTTGAATCCTTAAAAATAAAATTTGTTTTCTCTTAAAGCATAAAACTTAATAATAAACAAACTAAAATTTTAAAAAATTACATAAAGATCAAAATTTTTACTCCATAAATTAATTAAAAAACAAAATAGTTTTCATTTCTATAATTTAATTGAATAATTTAATGAAAAAGAAACGAGATAAAATGAATCAAGCCGGAATATTCCGATAGCAGGGTATGGGAACAAGGACACTCATTAAACACACACATACGACGCGCTCCCTGAAAATAGGGAGCCAACACTTGCTAACCGAATTTCCTGCTGTAGTTTTCGGCCATGATGGGTTCATTTTTCAGCACCCACACATATACACAGGCAGGCGGATGAAAGGACATGTGAGGCAACCACTTATGAAGCGAAAGTTGGCAATGGCACACACACATACAAGCATAGAATGGGGGCCATTTACGTGGGTGTGTGCGTGTGGCGTTCTTTTGCGGATTTTGCAGTCAACTTGGAAGCCAACAGGCGAAACTATATGGCTGATGTGTGAGACCCACTGGATGTTCGGGCGTGTTGGTAAGGGTGTGCATAATGTGTGATTGTGTGGAAATTTTTGGGCAGTTTCATTTCGTTCATATTTATTAGTTGGCCCAGACACATTCCCCTAGTAAGAGCAACAGAGACAGACAGAGAGATAGAGAGAGAAAGCCATCAAAACAGGACAACAAGAAACGGAAACATTTTTTTTACATTGTATTTTGTATTCACCCTCATCAGTGCAAGTTTAAATGTTGTTGCCCCATCCATGGCAACTATCTCCAGCATGCCTGATCCTGTGAGTGAGCGACCCTTCCCCTTCATCCGCAGACCCAAAAATACTTAGCTCTGAAGGATATGGCTTGGCCCCCTTCTAATAGTTTGTGTCAGTGCAAGAAATTTGGGGAGGCAAGCCAGGGTCCTGGAAAGGGCTAAGCTGCTCGTCCTTCTTTTGGCACCATTTCCTGCCCAGCCAACATTTTGGCATCTCAACTATAACTACTGGACTCCAGTTTCCTGAAAATGTAATCAATTTTTATGCCATTATTGATGCTTGGCAAGGCAATTTTATACATCATGAAGGATATTTTCGCATGAAATTGATGGGCAAATTAATTGGGAATTTTCGGACGATTTACCCAAAGGACATAGCTTCCGGTTGTGTCTGGCCTGAAGATTGAGGCATCCTTTAAATGGGGGCGTTTCTAGTTTGTGGTTGGGTCTTGGGCTCCCAAAAAAAACAGACGTAAAGGAACTATCAATTTTATTTATTATATTTTCAGCTTTTTAAGCTACATATTCTTAACTCTAATATACATTTATTTTTGTGTCCTTGTTTATCCTTCAGCCATGCCTTTTACGTGAGTTCTGTGAGGCTGCACCATTTGGCATTTAGCATGTGTGTTACCCATTTTTGTATTTTTATCATTAACGATTTTTGTACGACAAAGAAGAATCCTTTTGTTTTAATGCGAGCCCTTCAGATATGTGTCTCTGTTTCTGCGTCGTCCTGTATTTCTGTGGGTCCTGCGAGAGTCCCTTGGCAAGTGTATGTGTATTTTCTGCGTGTGTGCCTGGGCGTTTGTGACACATTTGTTTCCTTTTATAATTATGTCAGCTGCAAGTATTCCTCCTACAAAAGAGTTTATCAGCGCCATAAAGACACAAGAGCCTAATGGCTCTGTCCCTTCTCGGATGTGGGTTGGGATTCTGATTCTGTGTTAGCTTCCAGAGTTGAAAGTAGCCCTTTCCGACAAGTGGATTCAAAGAGGTGGAAGTATAAAGGGTGAAAACTCTTTAAAAGTTATAGGGCTTTTCTCAATCTCCTTGGAAAATAAACTATGTCAACTACAGGAAAAGGATTTCCATTAAATTTTGTAATTATTCAAATTCGTAAAGGTTTCGGCATGGTTTTTAAATTAAAATTATAAAAAAGGGCATAGAACCCTATTAACTTAACTTCTTTTAATATTATGTTAATCTAAAAATCTACTTTAAAATTAAATGTATTCCTTTTTTCTGAAGTGTGAAGTGAAAGATTCAATTCTGCAATCAATATGAATGAATTTCCGTTAAGACTTCCTCAAGGATAATGAATATACTTATTTTAACTCTCACATTTCTGTTTGTTCCATATTTTTCTGTTTGATTAAACCTTTAAAAGCCGCCATGACATGCCCGTTATTTTCCGCCATCTGCAAGAATTAACACACATGCATATAGGTATGTGTAAGTGTATGACTATATTAAGGATTCGCAATATTTTCTTATCAGAGTCCTTAATCCCTGCGGGTCTGGCACTCACACACACACTCATGAATACCATTAGCATAAAAATGTCATAAATAAGAAGCACGCTTACTCGGCTCGTCCTGATGATTCTCCTCCTACTGTCCCGGGGGTTGCTTTCAAATTCAAAATGGCGCCGCTTTCTTATTAGAATCATCTTGCCTGCTCCTGGGGGTGAGTTTTCGCAGGCGATGCCAGGAAACCAGTTCTCAGGCCCACTCCCCTCGACCATGCCACGCCTCTTCTTATGCCCGTCAGGGCTTCCCTTTTTTAAGCTTATTGCTGGTTTTCCACTACGGGTGTGTACTGTACTTTAATTCTCGGACCAAAAGGACCAAAAGGCCGAAGCCCGGTCAAGATGATGTGCTCTAATTGATGTCGCCACGCCGGCAAAGCTTCGGACCAAAAGGATTTCGGGTTTCAGGCATTTGAATATTGATTTTCTGCCCCCTGTTATGTGGGTGGGCGGGCTGCTGGAAGGAAGGCTGTTCATTAATTAAGCTGACTTTGACGAGGGGAAACTTTTCACACAAGTCTGAGAGCTGCTAAAATAGTTGCTTCTTCTACGACTCTGCCTCCGTCTCCGTTCTAGGCATATCCTTAATGCGTGCGGTCGAACATCAAAAGTGGAACATGAAAGCACTCGGTCGTGGACTATGTTATGTCCTGGCAAGCCATTGAGCTGCCCCCATGTCCATGCAAATTGCATATTTCCCACCTAATCGCCTATAATCCACTTGAAGAAAAATCTAAAGAGATAACTCTTTTTGTCTTCTGCCAAAAAGTAATTAATCAAATTGCCTATTTTAGAGTCTTACTTTTTTTATAAAAACTTTTTTACAAGAACTCATTAGAACTCACTGAATATTTTATAATAGTTTACAATAGGAATAAGTACATCGTAGAATTTATAGTTGTATCCCGAAATCAAGAATTATTTTCCACAAAAATGTTAGGTTGAAAATAAATTTGTATACAAGATTTTCGATGTAGACCCTCTTATTTAGAAGCTGTTATAAATCATAAGCAAAGAGCCACAAAAACCAGTCGACAAAATGTTATATACACGGATTTATTTAGAAGCCATACTAAGTGCAACTCGTCCCATTTCCCATTTTTCAGGCCGCCCCCTTTTGACCATTTCTCTGGCCATTGCTTGGCTAAAACTTCTTGGAATTTGCTGCAGCAAATAGTTGGTCTCTCTCGTCCTCGTCCTGTTGGACTCCCGTCTCCTTCAACGGAATATTTATAAATGAAAATTCCAACAAGAACATTTTCTATTAAATTTTGCCTACTCCCGACTCAGCCCCCAGCTTCTGCTGTTGCTCCTCAATCTAGACGAGAAAGTTTTCTTGCCAAGGCCCTCCATTTGAGTTTGGGTTTCGATGGGTGGCCAGAAACAGTTTTCGTTTTATTTTATTACATTATGTAAGAATCGTATATATGTGTACCAAGTTATATACGAGTATTTGTGTGCATGTGTAGAGGTTCTTTTTGCTGAACAAACTTTTTGCTTTGGCAAAAGTTTCTTGCGAATACAAGGCTAGGGGTGGAGAGGATCCGGATTCCGGAAGGCCGAGGACCCATTCAGGATCTCCCATTACTTTTCAGCTGCAAAGTAAAAGTTCTTAGCCCCTTTCTCGCCCAACTCCCCGGCCATTTACCAAATGTGCCAACTACTTTTTCTCAAGTACCACTGCGGGACATTAAATCCTGCTACGTGCCTCCTGCCACTGCCACTGCCGCTGCGTCCTGGCTGGAGCCGACTGCAGGATTGTTGGATTGTTCAACTGTTGGAGGTATTATGCCATGACCAAAAGTTTGAATAGTTCTTTTGCAACAGCAACGGTAAAGTGGCAAAAGTGGGCTATTGGGCGGAGGCGGAGGAGGGAGGTGGATCCTGGAATGCTGCTGACCAACAAGGTTTCTTTTTTTCTGACACTTCTTCCGCAATGACATTTTGGCAATTCGTTTTGGCCCCAACTATTAGATAAGGCCAGATCCTGCCATTACTCACTAGTAGTCTTGAATGATTTTGGTCCTGCCAGGAGACTGCACTTTCTCACACGAAGGCGATTCCTCAACTGGACAGCATCCGTTCCCACAGACGATAAAGAGGCTCTCGAAGGAGCCGCCGAAAACCCGCCTGTCCGGTTGCCCGAGAAAAAGAGTTGAAAAGTTGCCCAAAAGTGTGTGAGAAAATCTTGGCCAGATTGACCTCTGACCGCGAAGATCTTCGAAGGGGTTGAAGGAAGCTGCTGTCTGTGATGTCCCAAAAGGGATGCTAGGATGCCTCCGAAGATGTTTCTGGAACATCGAATATATAGTTATTTTGGATAGTTGGCCGGAAAGCATCCTCCAATATTCCGGCAACAACCACAATCCCCAGCCAGCTCGTTTCGGAAATTTATCAAACTTGGGGGTTGGATTCTACGCAAACTCCGGGCGAGAAAAAAGGGTTTGGGGGTGGTTGGGTGGCTAGGCTGGCAGGCGATAAGTTTTTATGTCTTGAGCTGATGGTGTAGAAAAGTTTTTGTAAAACTAAACACGAGTCCTTCCAACCGCCCGTCCTCCCAGCCACCTAACCTCTCATCCTCCCACCAACGGATATATGTAGTTTGGGGGTTGCTGGTCAGGAATATGGCCGCAACAACTTTTATGCGGGTGTGTGAGTGGGTTTTAATGAAAGACTGTATACACACACACGGCCACTATGCCCTGCTTCCTGCTCCCGGATCCTTCCACAACCACTGTGTTTCTTGAAGGAGCCTGGGCCGAAAAAAGGGGGTTGCAAGGGAAGAACATCCTTGCCGGACATTGTCAGGAGGATTTTCTGTTGTGCATAAAAGATAATGATGTTGCCTTAAACTTTTGGGAATAAATAATAGTTGTAGTTCTTGCCCAGCCACTCTCCGGGAAACTGGAATAGCCATCCCCTCCACCGCCCACTCTCGATGTCATGTGTTTCTATTTCAGTCTGGCCGTAAGCTAAGGTTATTATCTTTCAAGTTTTGCTGGCCGCTTTTAGAGCTGTTGGCCTGGCCCATGTGGAACTGGTAACTGCTAACTGGGAACAGGCAACTGGCAACTGGAAACTGGGTTCTGGCAGTAGCATCTACCGAGCCGTAAAGGGACGGGACCCAAGGCCTTAAGCTTATAATTAATTGCATGTTTGGTCGAGACGAAATAATCCTTTGTACAGAAATACACCCAGACCTTCGCAGGCCTTCCCCCCTCCCTCAAATCTTATGTTTGTCCATGCGTGTTTTGCCACCCCCACATCCCCATCCCTCAGATCCTTTTCGCACTAAACTAACCCCTCTTGAGAGGTCCCTCTTTGAGGATAGTTCGAGCAGCGCCCCAAAGTTTGTAACATGCCTTTTGGGAAATTTACAGGCAAATGAATGTTATCATAACTTACACCGGCGTCCCCAACTCCGGAGGCCTACCCCCCGTCCTCTGGCAGTGACTGAAACTTGTTCATCTGTAAAGAACTAGATGTTATCCCCCTGCGCAGGCGAGTTCTTTTTTTGGGCCCCAGAACATCACTATACGCCTGTTGCGGTTTGGAGCCGCCTTTGAAATATGAAATTTTATTAAAATTGATGAATGAGTCGCTAATTAACGAAACGCCAGCCCGTCAAACAGGACTAATGCAGCCTTTGTCTCTTTGATTTGCAGAAATCTGGTGAAAAGTTGGAGCCGGTTTTATGGATATTAATGATGGGGCATTGTGAGGGCGAAGTGCTGACTAATCAGTCGAGTTAGGCCAGATTTAATCAGTTTTTAGGCATAGAGAGGAGTTACTTCTAACACCAAATTATTAATTTAAAAGGGGCTATTCTTTTAAGGTTCAAGATATGCAACCTTTTCTAAATCAAATTAACTAAGTTAGAGTTGGAAAAAAGGGATAATTTAAAATGAAGGAAATGTATAGCTTTCTATTTTATATTTTTAATTGATTGCAAATATTTGGAATTAAAACCCGAGTATCCTCTTAGCTAAAGCGCTCATTTTCACCTCAGCTATTAGCAAGTAATTTTTTCTTCCAGTGAGTGAACAGCAATCAAATCAAATTTCGGATGTTTGGAATTTATTCTTGATTGCTTTCACAGGCTTCAGATATACATGGCATACAGATTGGCAATCCATTCGCCTTCTCACGCCCCATGGCAGAGCCTGGCTCCTGGCAGCTCTATCCTATGACAACAAGGAGCCGAAGATTGAGGCGAGCAGGCAACCAAATGACAACAATGGCAAAATTTTAATTGAAAACTTTAATTTGGCAACACAACGAAGTTTGCCAAGGGGATGCCAAGGGGCTGTGCAGAGAGATGGAACTGGAGCCGCATCTGAGTCTGCATCTTGGTTGAGGTTTAGGTTGTCGTTTCGTAGCTGCCGTTGCTGTTGCCATTGCCATTGCCGTTGTCATTGCCCTTGGCTACATCTTGTGGAAAAGGATCTGAGACTGGGCAGGAATTTGCCAACAATAAAATGCCGAAATAAAACAAGAAATTCAGCTCTCTGTGAGTGTGTGTACATTTACTTATGGCCAGACAGCAGCATCACTCCTCCTGGCAGTGTCTGCCCGATGTTGTCCTTCGCATGCTTTAGTCCTTGTGTGTATCCTTCTCTGTCTGCCTGCCTGCTCAGACGTTGGGTCGTGGCAATTTCTTGCTCTTGATTTCTTGTTTCTTCCTTTCATGGCTGATGCTGCTGCTGCTGCTGCATTGTTCAAATATATGCACATGTCCTTCTGCCTGTCAGCCAGATCCTTTTGCATTTATTTCAACTGCTTTTATTTATTTATAAAGCCAAGGCTCCGAGCTGCTCTGAATCTAACTGCTCCTTGTCGGGCTGCCATGTAGCTGCCATGTTCGGTTCAATTGTTTGCAGCTCTCGGCCATTGTCTGGCCATCTCCAGTTTCTCCTTCTCCGTCTCCGACTCTGCATCTTATCCTTATCCTTGCCAGTGTCCTGGTGTGCCCTGTCTGTGCGAGTGTGTGTGATTCTTGTTCGCCTATTGTCTGGTGGCCATTTGAAATTGATTTCTGAATTATTCACAAATTTGTGCCTGTTCGTTTCGCCTCAATTGGCAGCCTCGCATTAGCCAATAACTTTTCTCTTTCAGTCCCCCTAGCACTGTTGGCCATAATTCTCCTGCCTGTCCTGGCCATAAGTCATCGGATGCTGCTCCTCCTTCCTGCTGGCAGCAGCTTGCCGTTGATTGCTCCATCGCATCCCCCGCTTTCGTCCTGGTCCGCCACCCTCTGCCAGTTCATCAACTCAAATTTTATGCATTTTAGATGAGTTTTCCTCACAGTTTGTTTTCCTCACTGTTGTTGCTGTTGTTGGCTGGGAGCTACAAAAAAAAAAAATATACATTATACAAAAACAAAAACAGCAAGTAAGAACATTTTGTTTTTCGTTGTTATTTTTATGCAACTTGATGAAAAATTTCAACATCAACATCAAGTTTGGGCAAAATGTCAATGGGGTGCCTTGCCTTGCCTTGGCTCGGCTCGGCTTGGCTTGGATGGCCAGTTTTGTCCAAAACTCATCCTTCAACAAATCCCCCATGCCTGGCAGCATTTTGTGGCCACCCCAGGACAGGAGCGAATTTTGCACAAAACCTAAGAAATATATACCCCCAAGTCGTCAAATCACGAAATTTATGTTTAATTTGTAGGCATATTTTAAGAATCCCTTCTAATATTAATAGTTAATTAATTACAAATATTTACTTATTACCCTTTTGGTCTTAAAGTCCGCTCCTTTCTAGCACAAAATTCATCAACTTTTCTGCACTTTTACTAATTTCAACAGTTAACTTCCTTTGGTTTTCATAGTTAACTTTTACCAGCATGGAAAAATGTTGTGCCTTGGCAGAGTACCACCCAGAGTGGAGGAGCCAACGGAAAAGGATCTGTCCTAAAGGATGTGGAGATTTTGGGGGAAGAGCTCAAATTAAAAAAAAAAAGAAATGTGAAAACTCTCCAAGTTCAATAAAAGTTTTAGGTCGCTGCCGTCCTTGTTGCAATTTTATTTGCATGCAGGCTAAAATGCAATTGCCAGGACATGGCTTTTTAGTTTTCCACCTCCTTGCTGGGTCTACAGCTCCAACGGCAAGAAAATTTTATAAAAGTGGACCAGGCCCACAGTCCAGGACTCCAGGACTCGTTGGCCAAAGCGCTAAACTTTGATGCAGAACTTTGCTTTTCTTAATTTATTTTGCTCACGAGTTGAGCGAATTATAATTACCAACGAACTCACCAGGCAAAGGCAACAACAGCTGGGGGGCTTTTAAGAGGAGGGTACACTGAGAAAAAAATGAAACCTTATTTTTAAATAATAAAAAAAATTGTATACCCAACCTTCTTCATAAGAAGACATGGCATAGATGGCGACGAAGCTCCCGTTTACTTACTGATGAAATTTCTTGATTATTTCTTTTATTCTTTTATTATGTTGTCCTAAAAATTTATGAAGATTTTTATTTTAAATTTTTGACTTAGTGATTAAAAAATATACAAACATCTGTAAAATAAAAAGGCTGTTTTCCCTTAAAATTTCTAAAATATATGGAATATTGAATAGTAAAGTTTATGGAATAGTTTCAAGTGTGGGCTTCCAACCCAACTGGAGGTTCTTTGCTGGTTAGCCAGCTCGATTTATTGGCCTGGTCGACGGCGAGTTCGATATTAGTGGTCAGGGCTCTCAGCAAATTTTGCATTTAGGCAAAAGCTTCCGCAGGCTATCGAGGAGGCTTGGAGAGGGGCTACCATAAATATTAAATATGATACTCGGAACTCGGTTGCTGTTGCAGCAACTTATCAAATATTCCTGGCTGGCAATTGGCCATCATCTCCAGCGCTGCCTTGGCCACATCCTTGCAGGAATGGCTGAATGAGCTTCATTTGCTCGCCCAGATACGCGCCGTATTTTGCATAACAAACTTTGCCAAACGGCCCTCCGCACCCGGAGCCCCTCGCAGTCCGGCACACGGAAGTGGAAGTTGGCCAGAGGAGACCTAAAACTAATTAGTCGCGTCGCTCGAGTCGCCTGTTGGTTGTTTGTTGTTGCTTGTGCCGAGGGTCTCCAGTTGAAGACACGTGAGATGGTGCTGATGCTATTTCAGGACTTGTCGCCGGAGTCGTGCACCTCATATTAATATTAATGGCTAATTGCGGGTAACTTGTCTTTACTTTCAAGCTAAAATGACTTCGTGGCAATAGATCTCTTATGTCACTGATTCCCAAACAGTTGGGATCAACCTGAATACAAATTTCACTTGAAATATTATTTGATTTACCAGCGGAAGCCGTTTCAGCCCAGTTGAGACCCGGCAGGAAACCAGACCATGTCCATGTCCTGACCGTTTGCCGGTAGAACTTTGTGGCTCATTAGAATATTTTCGGTCCACAGCAAAAGAGGCAGCATCCAAAACAACAATAGAGCGATGGAAAGCCATTGAAGGGAGCCAGCGAGAAGGCAATGAATGCATTTATTTATAAGGCCCAAGTAAAACGAGTAAAACGGGAAAAAAACGAAACATTCCTTGATGGCATTATATTTAATTGGTCTGCAAGTTGTTCCTGTCGAGACTGTCGAATAGCATCTTCGTCCTTATTCCGGAACTTTCCCAGGCCCAGCATCTTCCAACTGGTTGGCAGTGGACCTGGAACGGGTCCTGCCAGTGCAGGACCGATCAGGACTGGTCCTGATGGTCAGTAACCTTTGATCCAACTGCAAGTTCAGTGCCCAAAAAAAGGGTAAAAACCTCCGAAGATGCTGCGCAGATTTTAAAGATTTTCTCAGGATATTCTTCGCCCGAAACTGGTCAACATACTTACGTACCTTCGGATGGGTCAAGGGACTGTCATCTATTTAGGGGTGGTTTTAAAGGGTTACTTGTCTGCTTTGGATGCAATTTGGAATTTTTAGGAAAACAAGGTGTGTGTATTTTCAACTTAATACATTTTTTATTAAATAAAATATTTGCCCCTAATTTTTAAAAACATTTATATTTATAAATATATTATTATGCGCTTTTTATTTATTGCTTGGTATTCCACGATTTATAATAACTTTTTCTCTTCCTTTAAGTACTTTAGTTTTTAGTCTTAATATTTGATTTATATATTTTATTTAAAAAATGTTCTATACATTATATATTTTTTAAGATTTAGTTACAAAATAAAAGAAAATGTATCTTCCTTTTTTCCCATAGAAATTTTAGAGCGTCCTCTGTTGTTTGGTGCCACTCAGGGGTTGAAAGATAAAGTTTCGGATAAAAATTTCACAGCTACAGCCACTCGCCACCAGGTGGCGTCTTCTTCCGGATAAAAATGGAAAAACTCCTTTTGAGAGAAGCTTCTCCCTCTTTATTTTTATTTATCTGTTCAAGCGAGGAGTAAGAGAGACCTAAGGGGTAGGACATTAGGGATTTTAAGGACATTGAATAAATAAAAGACTTGTTTGCTATTTTTTAAAATTTTTTATTTTAAGAGTGATATATATTTATATATTTCCAAAAAAGCATATTCAAAATTTTCTAAATTAAAATTAAAATTTGACTTTAAATTTAAACTATTTATAATTATTATAATTATAATTATTGTTTTTGTTCTATGAATTTAAATCTATTAAATCTATGACTATGTACATCTATTTTATCTTTTTCTGTTGCCTTCCATATATGCATTTTTATTCCCAAGCAGTAATCTTATTGGTGAAGGAGTATGACTTTGAGTCCTTGCCTCTCTTTTCCTATCCTCTTCCTTTCGTTCAGATTCGCATTCGCGCAGGAAAAGGAGGTAGCTATATAAAATAAATTAAAAAAAGTCAGTGGCAGGATATCTGCAAGGAACAAGAAGCATGCCAGAGAAAATGCTTTGAATTTTTTAAATAGAAAAGGGGCGGAGCACATTTAAATGCGGCGAGCACAGGTTGGGTTTTTTCGTCCTGTTTTTTACTTGGCTGCCGCCACTTACTATCCTCGGCAGTCCAATAAGACGCGGCCAAGGCAAGGAGGCGTGCGACAGAGACGCAGATAGAACTCACCAGGAAGTGGCAAGTGGGCGGTGGGTGGTAGTTGGTAGTTGGCGCGGGGTGGAGGCATGGTACTGAACTAGCAGGATGTGCACTTAAAAGTATAAAAGGCAGCAAAAGAAAATTATCAAACGAAAACAAATATTAATGCCAGCAAAGAGGGAAGTGATAGAGAAAAACTAAAGAGGAAAGAAAAAGAAAATGCAAATGACAGCTGGGGAATGGACGGGGGGGGGAGGAAAGGCAAAAGGACCCTGTGACAAAATGGCACTTTGAGGGCACGTAACGATGGTTAAAAAGGATATGAAAGAATTTTCGCAAACGTAGTTAGTTTGCTTCACCGAAAAGGGGGCTGTTGGGCGGTTGAACTGCCGCTTGTCTGGCTGGCCGGCCGGCGCAAGGACCAGAGCTCCAAGGACCAAACGCCAAGCACCGGACTGCATTCATTTGTAAATATTGTAGCCTGCAGGATACGTATGCAAATAACATTAAGAGCATCGCATAGAAAAAAGTAATTTCACTTGATTTGCTCAAAAATGCAAACAGAGACAGGGAATCACACACAGGCTTGCGAACACAGTGGCAGGACATGGCCCACAGGACACCGGACACAGAACACAGGACACAGGACACGTACACGGACAGACATACAGACAGATAACGGTCCGCAGCATGGTAGAAAGTTAAACGAAGATAAGAGCCAGAAGAAAGGAAGGAAGGAAGCAGCAGCAACAGGAAAAAGTCACCTCCTGACAGGATATGAGGCGAAGGACTGTGGGCTCCTGCAAAGGATTCGAGGCCATCGAGGAAGTAGGCAGTTACTTCGATACGCCAGGAGCAGGGTGTGTAGCTTATGGAAAAAGCACAAAAAGGAAGCGGAACTGTTCCAATCGTCGGGATAGGGTGGTCCAATCGGAATTTTAGGAAGATTTTCTGACAAATATTCCATCTGAAATAATAAATTAATACAAAAATATTTATTTTATTTTAGAACTAAACTTTACGAAACTTCTTTGGCAAAATGTTTGCACTGTATTCTCTAAAATAAATTTGCTGGCCACTTTCCATTTAATTATGATTCACTAAAAGGTCCTTTAAAGTTATTACTGTGCTTCCTGGCAATTCAATTCATGGAGCCATTTTGCAAGTAAATTAGTTTGTCTAAAAGGTTTGATAAAATTAAATTTTGTTGGCAAGAAATTTGATTTCTAGGATTTGAATTTGAAATAAATTGGTGTAAAATGTATTCAATTAATTGATTATGCTTTAAGGATACTTAACTTTCAAAGACTTATAAGGAATAATATTTGAATTTTGTATAAATATATTATGTTAGTTCTCCTGAAACACCCTTATATCCAAACAGCCTACTTTCAAGTTTCTGAGCCAGTGCCTTTGCTACTCCCCATCCTCCTTTTTTCTTTCCCTGCCCATGTCCTTGCTGTAAGTCTGGCCAGGCGTCTGGCGGGCCTAGCAACTCAATCGTGGCTGCAGCTCCTCCTCCTGAGCCCGCCTGCGTGTCTATGGAAATATCTTATGGCTGACAGCGATGAACACCGTTGGACAACAAGGCACACACCACCACAGACACACACAGGACACTCCAAGCACAGACTCAGGCACATGCAGACGGTCGGCCTTTGGCTTACATTTTAAGTGTCTGAGGCCTCAATTGCTTTACTGGCTTTTCGACTGCCCAGAGGAGCGACAGCGATGGCGACGATGATGATGACCATGGGTATGGGATGTGGGATTTGGGAAGGAGAATGGGATTGGGTTATGCAACGAAGGCGGTGAGTCAATGTACTCCGAGTCGCTACACACTGCTCGACTTGGCCGAGCCGGTTATCCTTTGGTCCTTTTGTTGCACATTTTATCAGCGCTTTAACGTTCAATTCAATATAATGACTCCCCTATGCATAAAATGTTGGATACTGTGTGGGTCGTTTTTTTTTGGGTGAGATTGGAGATCCTGGCAAGTGGAACGTCTGTGTAAGCGGGCACATACTTTTTATGGCGCCATTGAACAGACCGAGACGGAGAAGGATGCGGATGGGAGTGGGGTCCTGGCGTAGTCGACTTAAGGGGAAGATTTTAATTTGCATTCGTTTGCTTTCGTTGGCAGGGCTTCCAGGATGTGTTGCTGTTGTTGCCTGCCTATATTTAATCGTTTTTACAATTTCTCGTGATTTTCCCTTGTAGTTTTGTTTTGGGTTTCCTCCCCTTATCCGTACCCTTTCCTTTTTGTGCCACTACACAGGACTCTTGCTTGGGTCCGGCAAATTGTTAAGTCGCCCATAAATTTGACTTTTTCTTGCAGTTTGGGGTTTTATGGAGCTTCGGTTGGGCCTTCGGGGCACCCACCGAGGCTATTTGCATAATGGTTTATAGAAAAGACAAAGCCAGGGCTCAGAATCGGGCTCAGGTTGGGCCGAGTTGGGGACAAAGGACACACTTGGTGTCTGGTGCCGGGCAATGGCATTCTGCTTGGCTTGATTTTCTCTATTTTGTTGTGGTCTATATCGCCCGCTCCACTCTGCCCGCTCTGTGGGTTTGTCCTGGGCCGCTCTAAAAGGGGAAAACAGGAAACGAGTGGCTTTAAGGGCTCTGCTCCTTTGTGCAGCATCCTTGGCTCGAAGTTAAAACCATCAACCACTTAAAATAAATTAAGGCGACGCCATTTTCCTTTTGCCCGAGAGCATTCAGCAAACAACCCCGAGTCGAGGACGAGCTAGCCAACGAGCAAGGACCAGGACTTGCAGGATATACACATACACAGGCACAACCCCTTCTCCCTGGCCAAGATGAAGGCTTCCCTGTCAGTGTCCGTGTGCTGTGTTGGCCATTACTTTTTCTGCTCTTTCATTTATTTTTATATTTCTCCACATATATATAGAGAAACCCAAGGGATCCTTTGCTATTAGTTTAGCAAGAGCTTCCTGGGGGTGGATGTGAGTGTGTGTGTGTGTGTGCGCTGTCAAGTACAGTTTCGTATTCTTCTGCTTAAGCATAACGAATGTCCTGTGCCGGGACCACTCACAGACCAACACACACCCACTGCCACTTTCGGCCAACATAGTAGTTGGTTGGACAATTCCCTGGGAGAGAAACGTCCTGGGCAAAAGTAATTTTTTACTGTTAGTTAAATAAATGCGAATGCGAAGCAGCTGCAGCAGCTGCCACCGCAGGACCCAGAAACCAGGATACAGAATCCAGAAACCAGGACTCTGGACGAGGGCGTTAAAAGTTTCCACCATTTACTTGTGCCGCATCCTGTTCATCCTGCAACTTTTTTACCCATGTCCGTGTGTTTGTGCATTTCTTCGGGGACCAGGACTCGGGACCTGGGACCAGGACCAGTAACAGAGCATTGCCTTGTCTCGCTGACTAAAAGACGTGCCAGGACCACAGGCAGGACTCGTTGCTCTCTTTCTCGATGGCTCCTGCCAGACTGCCGGGCTGGCAAGATAAAAAATTAGTTTGGCGAACAAGATGAATGCCTTTTGCTGATTAAAATTGCACAGGAGGCGGACATTTGCCGGGGACAGGAGGGCTGCCGGGGATGATGGGGAAGGCACAGAAAACAAGGACGGCTCTTAATGAAATAATATGCGAAAGGAGTTGAAATTTTATACAAATGATTCATGGCTTTAATCAAAATGTAATTTTAAAGTGTATTTAAAGGAGCCACATAGTCTTAATCACAGGTTTTTCAAGATAATACATTTGATTTATTTTCGTTAATTGTTTTGATTTTAATTAATTTTAATGTATGTTTTAAATAAAATAAAGGAATTTGTCACTTAAAATAGTCTACTATCCTTAACCTAAGTTATGGGTTACATATTGGATATCCTTAAACGTTCAGCTCCCTATTGTGATATAGTTTTTGGGCGGACTTCCCCTACTTCATTGCCTCGGATATGTATGTCTGGTCCTTTAAATTTACCATTGTCCTGAAATGAAACAGAAAACGGAAGCACATTAGATACAAAACACACAACAGCCCTTTCCCAATGCAATGTGGAACAATAATTACTGAAATATTTGCACCACAACACGTAAATCATAAATAACTGATGGGGTGAAAGGGAATCGTGGGGTGGGTCTGACCCTGTCTGGCCAATTATTTGGGCAATTGTGAACAATAATTTCCGCGCAGGACACCTGATGGCTGGCATCAGCCTCTAGTCCGACCGCAGTGGGTCACCAACAGGGTGGTGCGAATTAGTCGCGTGGCGGAGGCAACAGTCAACGGTCAATTTTGATTTGCCATAAATAAAGCTCAATTGAATTATTGAACGGAAAACACAAATAAGCGAGAGGCACGCAACTGTTGCGCCTGCCTGTCCCCCCTCACCATCTTCCTCGCAGGACTATATATCTTTTCGCAATTTACCACTTGTGGGTCCAGCGGCGTTCATTTAAATATGAATTAAACCAATTTCGAGTCGATTAATGTCGACGTCTCTCCATTTTCGGACGCACCATTCGGATTCGCTTTCTCTCTCTATCCTTTAATCCCCGTCTCTGTCTCCGTTGCACTGTTTCCGCCTTTTTTTTATATTTTTTGGCTGCAATTATATTTATTTTTCGGGATCCGCAACCTTCCCGGCCTCCCTCATTTCGGCCAGTTTCTTGTTGCCTCTTTTTTTCGACTGACCGGCACTTTCGATTTCGGCGGCATCGGCACCCGGCGCCCAGTGCGGCTTATTAATGCGTGCATTGATGGAATACGCACTCACACACACACGCACACACACACACACACACACACACAGGCACACTCGCATTCGCAGACTCACAGACAGACACATATGGAGGCATGCGTAATGCAGGCGGGTTCCATTTTTTGTACTGTTGTTTTTTTGGCGAAACCCAAATAAAAATTGCATATTATGTAAAGAACTGCGTCTGCCGGTTGCTCATGTTGTGCTGATGCTGATGCCACTGTTGTTGTTGGTTTTGTTGGCGGTGCCACCAAAAAAAAAATGTACAAAAATAATTCTGGGTGAAGGACGAGGACACTGTCCGGTGGAATGGCCAGCCGGCGGGTGCATCCTCCTCTGGCCGACGGGGCGTATGTGTGATGTTGCCTCATTTTTCTCGTTTTTCCCATTCCCATTGTATGTTACGCGACTCTGAAAGGGGGTGTTCGGGGGCAAGCAGACCTGGGGTAACCGGAGTCTGGTGCTTCCGCATGCATCATCACAGCTGGCAGACAAGTGGCAGACACGCCTCCCCGCGGTGGAGCCACCCCACTCATTAAGTGCAATAAACTGTGCAATTAACTCCCGCAGTCCAAGGTCCAAGATGGCACTGAAATTGTTTCTGAGGATTGTTGATTTTCGGCATATCCTTGATTATATTTTGGATGGTAAGGCGGCTCATTTTATCATAAATAAATAAGATATTGGCAATAAATTGAATTCAATGCAGTCATTAGTATTTAAATAAACAGGATATCTTATACAGAATATATTTATTTATTATTTACTCTTCTCACTTCGTATACTTATTTACATAAACGAAATATTTCAACATTCATGATATATTCAACCAACAAACGCGATATTAAATGTTTTCCTTTTTTTTATTAAAGTTTAAGGCAATTAAAACAAATTAAAAGCCTCACCATTCAAATGAAAAATTGTAAAAGATATGAAAAGTATGAGCAAGGTTACCAGAGTGAATTTATACTGTCCACTCTCATCATTTCGTCCTTCGAACTTTCCGTTGCATACTTTTCGGTGGGCGACATTTTTTTTCGTTCCCGCTGTTCTTTTTTTCGGCAATTCGCCACGCGGCGAGATGCGACAGGGTCCTGTCGGTGTGAGTGGCCTGCAGCTGTGTGAGTGCATGCATCTGTGTGAGTGTTGGTTGGTTAATGCGGCTCATACACGTAATTGGCATTAAATTAAATGCCTGCCCCACCACGCCCCACTTGGCGGCTGGTGTGAAAAAAATGAATGACCAGCCGCAGTCTGGCATTCGCCCCACCGTCCACCTCGCGCCCCTTCTCTTTGCGGCAGGATATTTTTAGTTTATTCTTTTTTCGGCTGCCACACACTCACACACAGGCGTATGTATGTATGTATGAGAGGCTGTTGCATCTGCTGCTTATGATAATTGCCGGTTGCACTGTGTTTTCCCTGGCTCTCCGGCACGTGGCACGCCCCCTCTGCTTCAGCCTCTTTAATTTTTTCCTTTTTTCGGCTGTTTGTTTTGCACATATGTTTATCGGTATGTGTGCACTGGATATATTTTCCCCCATTTTCGTTTTTTTTTCCTCATTTTTTTTGGCTGTTCATTGACATTGTCAATGTCATTGTTGCCATTTGAGTTGTCGTTTTTTCGCTCATTTCGTTTTTTTGCTTGTTTTTTAATTTTATTTCGCACTCCTTGCATCGCATTTATATTTTCGTTTTTATTTTATTTAATTGCAATTTGTTTTTTGTTGGCGCGTGCCACTTTTACAGCTGCGAATTTTAAGTTCTTTTTTCCTCATTTCTTTTTTTTGACACTTTATGATGTTTACATTATGACGTCATTGGCGGAACATGCTTGTGTGTGTGTGTAGAGTGTCCCTTTATTTTCGTTTTATCCTGTTCGGTTCAATGGCTGATGGCAGGTCGAAAATCAGCTGATTGTCAGCCGTTTAATTGACATTTAATCGATGATTACTGCATACTTTTCAGCGCCATTAATGGGGGAGTGTTCGTTGATTATTTTGGGAATGTGATGGGGTATGGGATGAGAAAGGAGTTGATATGAGATTGGATGAAGGAGATTATTGGGATAAATCTCACGAATCTTAGAACCTCTTTTGAAGAGATTTTCTGTGTAAAGATTTATTCTTAATACAATTTGAAGTACCCACGGGGCGAATTAGTTTTATAATTCAAAGGATGATACAATAAGGACCTTAAATTAGATCAGGACCAGCTGGGAGTGGCAGGCATGTCACATGCAGGTATTCTGCGCCAAGTGGAAGTATTATTTGACTTTGAGAGAAAATGGGAAAATTAAACGCAAAAAGCGGCCGGAAGCACAGCTCCTGGGGGAGTCCTGTCCATACCCTTTGCTTTGCCTCTGCGGGATGGAAAAACAAAAATTTCCATCACACTTCAAAAAATGTTGAATTTCATTTTTCATTTTAATGAATTGTTGCTGTTGCTTCGCTGATGTTGTTTGCAGTTGTTGTTTGTGTTGCAGGTTGCGCGGCCGCACACACAAATTACCTTATTTAGTGCACACACATACCTCGCCTCGCCGCATGTAATATAATTTACTGTACATAGTCCTTTTTTCCACATGCATATATACGAAATATATATAAACTGGCGTTGGCATGTGCGCTCTTACGGGAGTTGCTCCTTTTGTTGTAGTAGTAGTTGTTGTTGTTGGCGTATATAATTTACTCAACTGGTTTTTGGGTTGGCGCTTTTTTCCATTGCGGCTATCTGTCCCATTCCCATGGCCATTCCCCGGCCCACTTTCCAGCCAAAGTGCCTTGCCCACTCTCCTTTCTAACCTCTTTGTGCGTTTGGGGGCCTAAAGGACCTGCCATGGGGACCAAATGTACCCTACTTCACAATATTCGGGCAATTAATTTCGGCAACGAAAGGGTTTCCAAAAAAAATTGGGTCAGATTTGAAAAATAAGTGTAAGAAGTGATTAAATCAATGCGGCTAATTTTAATTCTAATTCTTACTTTTGTTTGAAAAGAATGGCTTTATTTGTCGTCCTATGAAAAACAAAACTAATATTATTATCAGATGGGAAAATTGATCAAAAAAGACGAATAATTGTTTTCGAATTAAATTTATTGTAAATATTTGAACAAGGGATTATGGAACTTATTTGAAGAGCTAATATTATTTAAACCTAAAATATTGTAGCTCCTTTACATTTAAATATTAAATATTCACTTAAATTTAAGATAAATTCCAGAGTACCTTTTAATATTTTATAAAGTTGATTTAATTTTTCAACACAAAAATCATATCAAATAATAGTCCTTGAAAGGCCCTTGCTTTCCCTTGTAGGACTCTCTAGATTCGATTCGGCCGCTTCCCCCGTCATTTTACCCGACGGCTTAAACTAAAAATGGTAAAATTTTAAATTAACAACGCACACCAACACACTGACAGTAACAGGCCCAGGGACTGACGCTCAGCGAGCTGTGTGTGCGAGTGTTTGCAGGAATTTTATGTAATGTCGTCTGTAATTTGATGTCGGCATACGCAGTGTGCATTTTAAATGAAAATATATATTCCACATAGCCATACCAGTTTATGTATGGCATGGTACATGTATGTAAAGACCATTGGGTTATCTGTGCGTATGGCAAGCTTCCAACTTTTGTGTTCAAGTATCTGATGGATGGAGAAAGACACCATAGAAAATGCCTTTTATCAATGCCATCAAATTTAACAGTAAATCCTGGATGATGTCGATCGCCCGTTGCCAAGGCAGCTGCCTTCAAGGATCTGTTTCTGTTTTCAGTGCGAAATAATTGCAATTCGCAGCTGCGGCCAGTATGCCAAACAACAAATTATAAACCCACCCCTTAATGGGTGAATCAAAGGGGTGGAATGGGCAGTCGAAAGCTAAACAAACCCTTGAGTCGCCCGAAAAGGGGTAAGTTTTTTGGCCGGCCATTTTGGATTCTGCCCATCAGCCAAAAGCTGCCTAAGCGGTGAAATCTCGGTTTTTTACTTTAAACTCTACTCATATTCGTTTTTGAAAAAAGCCTTTTTAATTATGTATCTGACAAAAAAGAGTTTCATTTACCGCGTTTTCGGTTTTTTTAGGCATCTACAGCTGCACAGTATCTGGGTAGTACAAAGGCCTTTAAATCAGCGTTACGTTTCCCTTTTTTTTGACAGTTTTGATGCAGAAACTCGCGATAATGATTTTTTGCTACATCTGTTTCTGATTTCCTTTGCCTATTCAATGCATTTTATTTGCTCTTAAGATGAAGTCGATTACCTGTACAATATTCAGATGAGGCAGCGTCGATAATGACGACAATGTGAGCCGGCTCGAACAAGGAAAACTTATTAATGTAATTAATTAAAACAAACAGCTTCAATTGAAATGCGACAGTCAGGATGACGGGGATAGGCGTGGACGAAACGGGCGGATAGGCGGTCGGCAATTAAAGGAGCATGTGGCTGCCCTTGTCCCGCGTCTGCAGGCGACACACATCACAAGCAGCGGCAACACACACAACAACCCACAGATACACACCCACACAATGGAATGGCCAGGACAGTGATGTCGGCTTATCAGAAAGCAGGACCAGAACCTTTAGCGGGGAAGCAGATGATTGTGTTTATAATTTGCAAAGAATTTATGGAAAAAAGTATAAAAACATTATTAAGCAAAAGGCAAAAACATATCCGTATAATAAAACTTCAACACGTTTTAACAAATCATTTTTAATTCCTGGTATCCTGTTGAAACTTAAAAGAAGTTTTTTAAATTTTTGGTTTAAATCATAAATTTGAACATGTCGCGTAATTTGCATACATAAACACAAATAATTATTGAACCACAAACAGAAGTCTCCCCTCCCGGACAAAAAAGCAGTTTTTGTTATTTTTGGATTCTAAAAAGGCTAGATTTTGTTGAAAAATTGCTGAACTGGCAACACCGAATGTGGGCGGAAGTTGGTGGAGCTGGAAGGCTCGGTCTTCACACCATGCGTTCGAAAATTTAAATCATAAATCATGAGCTTTTCCTCCTCGGCGTTTTTCATGCTTTTGTTCTCCGTCCGCCTTCCAGCCCCACAAAGGACTCCACCTCATCATCCTGCTCAATTTTCTCTCGCTTGTTTTTTCGCTCTTTCGTTCGCTGCATTTTGTTTTTCGCATTTTTCTTTCCGCCATGGACTCTGGGGCGCTTTTTAGTACGCATAAAAAGAGAAAAAAGAAGCCGCCATTTTGTTTTTTCCATTTATTTTCTCATTTTCGCTCGTTTCAGTCGCATATAGAAAATAAAATGCCGCAACATACTCGCACGGAAAGCGGCGGGCAGCAACAACAAAAATCGAAATTGCTGCATACAGAAAATGCGATGCCGCCCCGACTCCCCCCTGGCTCATTTATTTTACAACCCCCACCGCATCGCATCGCACCAAAAACACCCATCCACTGTCAGATACCACCCCCTGTCAGACCTTAAGCTCTATTTGGGCATTAAGGGTTTTCGCTTGGGTCCATCTCGAAAGGGTTTTTGTTGTCTGCCTCCTTGTTTATCTGTTTTGTTTTGGGCAAACGCTCAAAGACCCTAAATTATTCACGCTCCCCAGTCCCCAGGCCCCACCCCCACAACTTGGTTCTTCTCCCGATCTCCTCCCGGCCTCCGTGTTCTGTCATATTGAGTGTTTTTTTCGGGCGGAGGGGCTGGAGTCGGACGTCGGCGGAAGGTCTGACATGTAAAAATTTCGTAATTCAAAATTAACATTTAAGGATGACTTGGAGTTGGCAGCCATTTGCCCCCGGCTGACAGACCCCAGCCCCGGTCGCCATCCGTTTCCCTTGACGCTTTCGCCGTCGTGCCTCGCCGAGAAAAGGATGCGAATGTGTACATAAAATTAACGGAAAAAGAGAAAAACAGCCATGCACAATAAAAAGGAAAAAAAAAACAGTACAGTTGCGGCAAAATGCGAATTTTACTTTGCGTTTTCTACGTATTTACGCAGGATTTGAAGGATATTTGCGGAGGCTTCCCATTCAGCCATGTGCAACGCATTACGGAGGTGTGAGGCCCATTAAGATATGTGCCTTTAAGTCAATTAAAACATTAAATAAAAATCCGATGTACTTTATGTTAACACAAAAACTTTTAATTTAATTTGTAATTCCCGAAGTAATCCGTTTTGTATTTATTTTGTTTATTTTTGCTTGAAAGGCATTTTTGGTAAATATTTATAAATATAAATTTAAGAGTGACAGCTTTTGAAGTTAAGATTGATATTTGTATTCAAAGTCCAAAGATAGTAAGTTTTTGGATTCTCAACATAATAACATTTATTTATTTCAAAATAAAGATAATATTAAAATAACTGATATATATTTAAGATGGTATTGAATTACTTTTTTATATTACAGCTTATTTTTTATATAAAAACCTTGAATAAACAAAATAAAATAATCTACAAAGAATCTTAAAATAATTAACATTCTTCAGCTTCAATTTGGGGAAAAAAAATATTATGAAATTATTATTTAGTAACAAAATTTTAATTTTTAATATTATTTGTACTTATTTGTATTTGTATTATTGCTTTACATAAACAAATAGGATTCAAATAAGACAAATACTTAAACAAGAAAATTGAATGAAAAAATGTTAAGAATCCTAAAAGATTATTGTAATCTCAGATTCCATCCCAGTTTATCTTCTTATATTATCTTCTCTTCATTTTTGGGATTTTTTCGCATCTTTATTTTGCTTGTGGCAAGGATGCAAGCAATTTACGCAATCTGCCATTGCAGTGACTGCATACCCCACTTAGCCCCTCCCGATGCTCACACACTAAGCGCATCCTGAGAGAGTCCTTGCTAGAAAGGGAGAGAGCAATGCCAGGATGAGAGAATGCCGAAGAGAGTAAGCGTAGAGTGACTGGAGATGCAGATGAGTTTGAATAAAATAAAATCAAATAATATGCAACGGCCCCCAAGCAGAGAAAGAAAAGTCTGAATACTCCCCCACAACATCCTTGCGGCATCCTTCCAGCCCCCCGTCTCACCAATACATTGGCATGCGGCTCGGCTTCGTCTGTGCTGTGCTTCGTGTAGAAAAACGTGGCAAAAAGTCCAGCAAACACCCACCTGCCGCCCCCAAATATATTTTCTTTTTTCGCTGGGGAAATTTTTTGTCTTTTTTTAAGCTCCACCTACTTGCTGGGCTGCCATTGGCTGCTGCTCTCGTCGACTGCGGAAAGCAGCAGAAGCGGCAGCATCTGCAGCAGCCGAGCAGCAACAAAAACTGGCTAAAAGGGGAAAAAAAGGCTAACTCGGCACACACAAAAACCCAAAGCACACACACGCACACTCCCATACACTTGAGAGAGATTTTTCCTGCTTTCCTGCTGCCTTTGATTCCGTGTTGTTTGCTTTTTCACATTTTATTTTTAACATTTATATTTTGCGTGCGTGTTTTATGAACAGGATTCAGATCAGGATGGGGCTAGGGAGATTGGGGCTAGGGAGAGGATTGTGGAAATCACACACATACTATGATAAATATTATAGTTAACAGCATTATGAAAAATGAAAACGATTTCCCTTTGCTGCGCATTTTCCTCAACTAGACTAGACGTGTCTGTAGTGCGTCTCCTGGATTTACCCTTTGTCCTTGCTTTGGGGTCCTACTCTATGTACATTCCTTTTTCCGTTTGCCCAACTTTAGCCGCTTGGTCACGTTGTGCTCGCATCCTAGCACCAACAAGAACACAAAGAAAACAAAAAATAGGCGACCCTGGCTCTGCTGGCCGGCAGTTGTTGAGTGTTTAGTAAGTGGTTTAGTAAACACATTTAGTTATTTGCCATGTGGCGACCCGACCAACAGGAAGCTCTTAAAGGACCTTCGAGGGGCTGATAGGGGGGATGGAGCCAAGCGAGGCCTCCTGCACGCACTGAAGGACATCGAGTGGAGCACTTAATGACACTTAGTGATACTCAATTATCACTGCGGCTTCTTGCTCAATTACTTGATGAGGTCCTACGTAAGAGAGAGCCAACAAAAAGGACTCGCATCTTTAAAAATATTTAATTTTAGATTCCATTATTCATGAGAACATATTATGAAAAGCTCTCTTTATAAAACTCAAATATATTTTATCATATTTGTTAAGAGGAGCCCTTCAAATAAGTGTTACTCCAATGAGTTCTGTTTTAAAACTGTTTTTATTTCTTACAATTCTCTTACAAGAAACATACATGAAAATCTTAAATCTATTTAAAACTACTTATCAACGGACTGCTCGCTGACATGCTATGTGACCCTTTCCTAAGTGCTTCAAGTGCACCCCATAAACATTTGGTTAGACTGCAGGAGATCGTCTTTCAAACCATGCTGTTAATCACTTATTCACATGGGTCCGATCTCCTACATTCTATGTTTGGAATTCTAATCGTGTTCAATGCTTGAACATTCTGCAAAGGGCCACAAAAAAGGTGTACATTTTATATATATTAAATTCATTATATTGTCCATTGATAACGCTAGATAGCGGTCTATATATGTATATGTGTATTTCCGCTTTTGTATTAAATTTACAAATTTCTTTTTTCAATATTAGAAAATATTATTATTATGATTCTTCGATAACAATATGTTGTTAATTATATCATTCTATTACATATTTTTAAATAGTTTAACATTGTTTAAGTTATTTTATTAGCTCCCATGTTCAACTTAATGTTTGAACATCCTGCAAGGGGCCACAAAAGTGCTTGACTTGTGTTTACATTTTTAAATTAATTATTATTTCTGTTCAATTTCTTAGTGGACTGTAATATTATATATATTTTTAATTTTTTGATTTTAGTGGACATCTTGAAAACTTTTTTTATTCGATATTTTAGTGGACTGTAATATACTTTAATTTTTTCTTTAGATATAGCTTTTCTTTTTTATTTGATTGATCACTTAATCATATGTATAAAACCATTACATTATACAATAATCATATAAAATAAACATTTTTTTTTTTAAACATTGGGCATTGGGGTTGGCAATGCTATAGCCATCAATTGTCTTCTCGACTTTAACTTTCTTACGTAGGATATAATCAGTACAGTTATGATTATCATTATTAAAATTAATGAGCTATGACCTGACACATCATGAAATTCGATATTTTTTAATTCTAAATTTTGTGCTTTCAAGTCTTCTATTTGATTGGCCAGGTGAGCTATTTCTGCTGTATGGTTCATAACAGGAGGCTTTAGAGGGTCCCAAGCTATTTTCGGAATCTCGTTTATTTCTCCTATATAAGCCGAAGCTAATGCTTCTTGACTTTCCTAGAGGCCACCTCGCTGGATGGCAACTATCATCTTTTTTAGTAAATTTTTTAAAATTAGTTTTACCTATTTCTGTTTTTATGTCATTGGTATCCTCTTTTTCTACCTTCCAATATCGGTCCATTTGTTTCAGCACGATACTGGTTGATACGATTGAATTACTACCCCTGGATTTCGTGCGTCCTGACACTGTCCATCCAAAGATAGTTTTTTGCCCAAGAAGCATACCCTTTTTGGTTATCTCCGGCAGCAAAATTTGTGGATATAAATCTGCACCAATTACCAGGTCAATTCGACCAGGTTTGTCGAAATTGCGATCCGCTAAATAGAATCCTTTCCAATCCGACTTATTTATAAAAACTTTATTTTTGGGAAGACTTTTCATTAATTTTGGCAAAACAATTGCGTTTGTGCTCACTTCTTTTGAATATTTGGAATTATTCTTGATTGTCAATTTTAATTTGTGATTTGAAACACAAGCGCCTGTTGCTGAAACTCCATTTAATTGAGTGTGCGCTTTTATTTTTGGCAACTTAAGTTTTTGTGCCGCTTCTTCTGAAATTAGAGTGCTTTGTGACCCATTGTCAATCAATGCTCTAAATTTCCCGAATTCACCATCTTGACCTTTAATCTGAACATACGCCGTTGCCAACAACGCTGGTTCAGAGGTCATGCATGTATTAACATTCTCTTTTTTAAAATGTAACATGCTATGGTGTTGTTTTTGACAATACGAGCATACTAGCTCGCTTGGACATTTTGTGTTTGAATTGTGCCTTAAGCATCTATAACACACATTCAATCTTTTCACTATATTTGATTTTTCCTGTGGACTTAGTGCTTTAAATTTATAGCAATTAATTATTTGATGCCCGGGCATTTTGCACATCGGACAAGTTTGGCTATTTATGTTATTTTTTTGTACTATTCTTCTAGTTGGTAATTCATTTCCAACTGATGTCAACGAACTAAGCCGTTGATCTAAAAATTCTATGACATCTTTCAAATTTTGAATGTCATTTGACTTTTTAACTTGGCCCTCATATTGTTGCAGAGCCTCAATAGAAAATTTCTTTAAAATAATATGCGCAAAAATGCAATCTGATTCTTCAGTCAGATTTGCTTTAAGGCGCATCATATAAATTGATTCATTTATAGAATCAATTGTATTTTTTAAATGCCTATATGAGTCCAAATTTATTTTTGGAAGCTCAATCAGGCGATTTAATTGGTCTGAAAATATCTTTCTATTATTTTCATACCTTTTTATGAGCAACTCCCAGGCTGCATCATAATTATTGCCTGAGCCAAGCAATAAATGGGAGACCACATTTCGTGCTTCCCCTTTTAGAGCACTTTTAAGGTAGCTTAGCTTCAATGATGGACTTAAATCCATTCTTGAATGCACAAGTTCCTTAAATAACTCATAAAAATGGTCCCAATCTTTGGAGTTTCCAAAGAAACTGGGAACCTCAATTTTTGGTAGGGTAGGTAGTTCGTCCATTTTAGGATTACTACCTTCTACCTTTTCTAATCGACCCACTTCGATTTTATTGTTCATGAGCTCAATGTGTATTTCCACATCTTCTCTGAGCTCTTTTATTTTGGGCATATCTTTATTATTAAGCCCTTCAATATTTATTAGATCGGAAACCGTTTCTACTCTGCTGAGAAACATTTTTAATTTTTGAAGTGAAACTTCTTTAGGCGCGTAATGGATTTTCGGGGACGGAGTAAAACCGAGTCAGGATCGACACGAAAATGCGAGTACCCCACCCCCCTCACCGTTCACTGTCCCTCTCTCACCATATGCGCTTGTTGAGGTGGGAGAGCCGCTCACGAACGTTGTCTCTCTTCTCTTCTTTCCTCTCTCTCAGACACCAGCGAACTGCGTTATTGAACTTTTTCAAAAACACACTCAATTTGGATATTGTTAATGATAGGAACACTAGCACGACTAGACACGGGACAACAATCGATGCAGTTTTTGCACGATTCATTAAGGATTTAAGTGCTCACGTATATATCTCGCACTTTAGTTACCATAACCCAATTATCACGACATTAGGAAATGATATTCATGAAATTGACAATGAAAATGGCACATGATTGGTAAATTGTCATTGTAATTTCTTTGTAATTTTTATACCCTTGCAGAGGGTATTATAATTTTGGTCAAAAGTGTGCAACGCAGTGAAGGAGACATCTCCGACCCTATAAAGTATATATATTCTTGATCAGGATCACCTCCTGAGTCGATATGAGCATGTCCGTCTGTCCGTCTGTCCGTCTGTCTGTTTCTACGCAAACTAGTCTCTCAGTTTTAAAGCTATCGAGTTGAAACTTTGCACACACCCTTCTTTCCTTTGCAGGCAGTATATAAGTCGGAACAGCCGGGATCGGTCGACTATATCCTATAGCTGCCATATAACTGATTGATCGGAAATGCCATAACTTTGTTGTTTTTTAAGTTAGAGGGTTGGGACTTTCCACACATGTTATATTTGACCAAAGGATCGGCCGACTATATCCTATAGCTGTCATAGAACGATCGAAATTGGCATAACTTTGTTGTTTTTTAAGTTAGAAAGATGGGATTTGGTACAGATTCTATTTTGGGAAAAACAATCTGATTTGTCGAATTTCAAAAGGATCGGCCGACTATATCCTATAGCTGTCATATAACTGATTGATCGGAAATGCTATAACTACGTTGTTTTTCAAGTTAGAAGCATGGGAGTTTCAATGGATTCCTCTTTTGGCAAAATAATTCGATATGCCGAATTTCATAAGGATCGGCCGACTATATACGATCCGCTATATATCTAATAATATAAGATGCGCGGCGCCACCTAGCGGACTGCGACTCAACTGCAAGGGTATATCAACTTCGGCTCCGCCCGAAGTTAGCTTTCCTTTCTTGTTAATTGTAATATTGTTATTTATGTAATATTGTATACTTGTGAATAAATTGAAAATTTTTGGAACTATACATTAATCGAACGTCATTCATCTATAAGAAAATATTAGAAAAAGCAAATTCATGCTTCGTCGTTGAATTATTTAACCTCTAATTTTCAAACTAACCTAAGAGAGAAAATAGAGATGATGAAATGAAAATAGAGAGAGAGGAATACTAGAAGTTTCACTTCTGTCTTGCGTAGGCTTGACACACCCTTTTTTTTTTTAATTATATTTAAGTTATAAAACTAAAAAGTTATAAAACTAAAGACCAAACTTGCCGATGAATATAATTTCTGATTGTTTGGTGATTTCCTTGTCGCTGCGCTGTTGATGCTGCTTCTCCTTGGGATGTTGTCACTGTTGCTGGCTGATGTTGCTGTTGAACTTGGTGTCGCTGCGGATGTTGCTTCTGCGTGGATGACTTGTTTCGGCCGATATTGCTCCTGATGTTGCTCGGATGTTGCTTCTGCGTGGATGACTTGCTTCGGCCGATATTGCTCCTGATGTTGCTCGGATGTTGCTTCTGCTTGGGGTGCTTATTTTCTGTTGATGTTGGTGTCGCTGATGTTTTATTTTTTTTTTTTTTTATGTTTTATTTTTTATTTTTTGTTGCTGTTGCCACTGCTGTTGCCACTGTTGCTGTTGCTTATGCTGATGTTTTATTTTTTTTTTAAGTTTGTTTGTCCACAATTTACTTCTTTTTAAACTTTTACACGTTTACGTTTACTCTTGTTTTATACTTTTCCGATGTAGGGCCTCGGATACGCCAACACAAAATTTTTATATTTTAATTTTTATATATATTTTTATTATTCTGGTGTCGTTCCAGAAAACACACGATAGAAGGAAATATTTATTAATTTTTGTATTTCCTTTCTATTCGATTATGCTCATTGGCATTTATATTATTTTATTCTCTGTGTTCCTTACCTCTTGGGGGAAACAACAGAGGACTACGATTTTTAAACTGAGCTCTTTTTTTACTCAGATCGCAGCCTTATTTTTTAGCTACCTTGGGCTGAGAATTTTTAATTTTTCTGCAGCCACTTCTAGGTGCCAGTTTTTTAAACCTGAGTCTCTTACCACAGGGGGGAAAACGTCAGGGTGTCTCGATGGACCAAATGTTAAGAGGAGCCCCGTAATACTCGTGATACTCCAATGAGTTCTGTTTTAAAACTGTTTTTATTTCTTACAATTCTCTTACAAGAAACATACATGAAAATCTTAAATCTATTTAAAACTACTTATCAACGGACTGCTCGCTGACATGCTATGTGACCCTTTCCTAAGTGCTTCAAGTGCACCCCATAAACATTTGGTTAGACTGCAGGAGATCGTCTTTCAAACCATGCTGTTAATCACTTATTCACATGGGTCCGATCTCCTACATTCTATGTTTGGAATTCTAATCGTGTTCAATGCTTGAACAATATTTCTAATAAGATACACACTTAGTTTGTGGATAGGACAGAACCTATTGTACCCCAACCTTTCCCCTTCGCCACCTCCCCAAAGAAATACAATCCCAAAGTTGAGCCAAACTTCCACTGAGTCCTGCCGTTTCAGGCCAACTTTTATTAGCTTTCGAGCTAATTGCTTCTAATTTAATTAAATTTGAAACTTTTGCGCACTTTTAGTTGGAAAATATTGTTCATGCGGATTTTTTGGGTGCCACTCAGGGATTCAGAAGGGTGGCTGAGCAGGCAACATTTGGATAACGTCCTAGGGGTGCGGGTGACTGTGTCGCATAATAGTTTAGCTATAAATTTTATGCGTCTGCTTGCATTTTGCAGTAAAATATTTTATTATTAAATATTTGTTTAATTAGTGCGAGTGCCCGACGCGGCGTCGCAGTTCTGTTCGCTTCGGGTGTTTTTCGACGGGAATTTTTGGGAAAATACGGGAAACTTTTGCGGTTCTCAAAAACTGTTCACTTAATAAGTGGCCAACATTAAATTATTTCCCTCCGACCGACAGGGTTAGTTAAATAAATTCAATTTTGGCTGAGAGCTGACAAGTGAGCAAAGTGATGTACAAAAGAGGTCGTACTAAATATTAAGGGAATTCCATTAATTAAATTACTTACGGTTAGAATAATTGTTTACGTTCTTGGACAGGCAATCAAGTTGAATTAATTATTTACTTGAAGAGTCTTTGTTTATCCTTTGACAGTCTTTTACGAAGATTTTCCAGAAGAAATTTAATATTTATAGTTGAGAATGTCAGGAATACCTGTCTGACATTGAATATTAATTTGGAAATCTACCAGAACTTTTCCTTAGACACGTTATTTGTTATTTATTAGCAAGAAATTTAATATTTCCTGACATTAGGTCTGATTCTTGTTAAAAATGTGCTTAAATTTTCTATTTAACATTTGTGATTAATGTGTAGAAGAGCAAATTAAGCCGGCTTCGGCAGCTCTTTCATTATCTTGGCAATTTTTTAATGTCGGTAATTTAACAGGATTCGAATAAGAAGCCGAGAGTCCTGGCTGGATAATTAATAAGGCCTCTCCTGCCGCCCAAAGCAGCATCGCTTTTCAGCAATTTATCAGCTGATGTCGGACCCCGGCCATATATCAGCCCGGAGATGTGGAAAATACGCTAGAAACCATTTTGGAGGCAAAACAAATTGTTGAAAACAAAATAGCGTTGCAATAAGTAAAATTAATGAGCCAAAATGTAATTTTATAAATTGTAAAAGCTTCCGGCGTGTCCATTATTGGGGACTGAAATGGTATCCATTCTGCTGTCTAAAACGGGGGAAAGTACGGTGGCCATCTGCCATCCCGCGCCAAAAACATCATTTAAAAGCCCGGCGAAAGTAAGGCGAAATTATAGTAGCCATTTTTATAAAGGATGTGCAAAAGGCGGGGGATGTGTTTTGGGCGGAAGGTGGCAGGATGAAAGAGGAAAATTGTGAAAAACATTCGGCAAAACGAGGCGCAACAAGGGTGAAAGTGGATTTACTTTCGTCTACGTGACACGAGTCCTTGTCCCCCATTGCGGTTGCTGCCGCTGATGTTGATGATGATGATGAGTCCTGCCCGGCAAGGACCCTCTGCTCCCTTGTTCATCCTCAAGCAGGAGACACGCATAGCGTGTGGAACGTCTGCGAGCAGATTAACGTGCACGTTCTGAAAGGGGGATTCCGGGGAGTCTCCCTCACACGGCGCCTGCTTGTGTCCTGGCCACGTCCTTGCCGTCAATAGCAGCAGGAGCAGAAGCAGAAGCCGATACAGAGTCAGAAACAGGAGCAGGAGCAGGAGCATGAGGAACTCAAATATGGCGAGTGGCTCACCCCGGCAAGCGGCCATGATTTTCGAAATTAATTCAACTTGATTTTGCCTTCTTCCTTTTTGTTTTGCTCCCTTACTTCGTGCGTCTGTTTTCCTCTGAGGTTTTTTGGGTGGCTATGGCTATGGCAATGGCAACGACTGTGGTGCAGGTGGTTCATGTGGCCACGGTGGCGTGGAGTTGGCATGGAGTGGAGTTGGGTTCTCCGGCAACGGCAACGGCACCGGCACCGCACCGCAGACAAGAAATTAAAATTCATTTCAAACCCCAAGCCCAAGCCCAAGCAGGGCGTACGAACGGCTTCCCGAATATTCAAGGCGCAAGCCTAAAAGTATGCAAGGGACCTGGGAGATAAGCAACCCCTGTGAACAACCCCATTTCTCGGGGCTGTTTCTACCCATTTTCCACAATGGCCGCCATCTCGTTGCCGCTTTCGTCGTCGTAGTCGCCGTGATGTTTCCTTTTCCTTTTGTTTCGGGCCAAAAAGTTTTCTATTGTTTTTCAGCTGTCATGATGAACTTTTGCCTTTGTTGTCGCATACTTTGGCAACAAATTTCCGTAACCCCATAACCCTCTTCACCCCCAGCTCAATATGTATATGGGTTTGATGCACATACATATTTTATTCTGCTCGACTTAATGCGGGGCCGAGTGTCATTGCTTTGTTCTTGTTGCGTGTCTGCCAGCTGTCGTCTTTATGGCACAGATCCATTAATATTCTCCCGAATTTTCACTCGCCTCAGGTGCAGTCTGCCTTTGTCTGAAATTTTCCGCTTTTCCTGTTTTTTTCGGGGCTCTCGTTTTGGTTTTATCATTGTTTTTGAGACGCTGCCATAGGAACTTGTCCTGATGGCTTTCCTCGGTGTGCGAATTGAGCCGTAAGCTGTTCAATTGCCGAGTCTAGTCGAGAAAGGAAATCTGTAACAAATCATGGCAGCTGCCTTGGCCAAAAGGTATGCCATGGCATGAATCTCAGTCTCATCGCTTTACACAGGAAAAGTATCATTCTAGAGTTTAAAATCTTGACAAACTTTATTAGTTAAAAATTTGGGAGGGTTTCCAGCGATCTATTCTATTCTTTAAACATTTCCAGCTTTTCTTTAGTAAATTGGACAGAGCTTTGAAAAAAGTATTATTAATTATTTCTTTTTGTGTACCACAGTCTGTGTGTTTGGGGAAAATTGTTGTGCCGTTTCATTTTATTTGTATGTCTCCCCATTTTATGTGCACAAGTTTTTAACCCTGGCGAGTCATAAAATTAAAATCGCACACTCTTAGGGTGCGACTGTTGGTCCTGTTTCTCTAGCCCTTGTTCGTCCCACCTTCCAGACCTTGCCTTTGAAGGCAGTTCCAGACCCACCTTACCACCGCCGTCAGTTTGGTCTTGCTTCACCTGACCCGCCACCCACTGCTCCAGCCACATCGATCCTGCCATCGTCCAAAACTCCGTCTGCAGCTGAAATCTGAATGCAAGCCTAACGACCTGGCATTGTCGTTGATAAGGTCCAAAAATGCTTGTCTACCGAATTTTTTGTATTCCACTGGTTGGGGATACTGGGGCGAGTAATGTTTATGCAAAATGAAGCCACAGAGTGGGAAAGGAAACTCCATGGAGTTGGTCACTTGGATTCAACCAAGCGAACAGGCCTCAAATCCTGTTTGGCCCCAAGGTGTTTAGATTAAGCCACAGAAAAGTAACTTTTCGGCTTTACGGCATTATGTTTCACATAAGAACCTTATTGGTTTTTATTAGAATTCAGGAATGTAATGTTTAATAAAAAGTTATGTGTTTTATTATTCTCTCAGAGAAAAAATGTTTAAATTTCATTTTTTTTTGCTCAGAAAGGAATGATTATTTTTAAATTAAAACTCATAACGATTGCGTTCTTTAATTATTTAATCTTTTTATAAAAAACAGCCGGTTCAAAATCAATAAATCTTTTTTGCTTTTTAATTCAAAATTGCAGAATAATATTTTTATTTTACCGATCTGAATCCGATTTGAATATACTTTTCTCTTTAGTCTTTATTATTGAAAAAAAAAGGTTTACTTATAATTTTGTTACCCCAGGCGATAATTTTGTGACAAAGGCGATTTCCAATGTTGGAACTGTCCTTCATCACATTCTCATGAAAGGACTCCCTTACTTAAGTCATATTCTAATTTGCATATTCAACGAGTGCCACTGAAAGCTCACCGCTGAGCTTTCTGATTTGAAATTTTAGAAAGCATTCCCATTGCACCCCTTTCATTAGAAAGGGGTTGTGCTTGTTCCAAGCACCAGTCCATAGGTGGCGCCACACGCATTTTTTAAGGGTAAGTATGAAATTTTAATAATGATTTGATTAAAGGCGATACCAACCTGATTCTGAATACTGTGATGATCCAAATAATAGTTTATGTTATTTCGTTCGATCCTTCGTTTTTTATTGAAAGCGATTAATAAAAAGCATAAAACAAAATAGGAAAAAACTCAAAGTATTTTATTCAAATTACTATTTTAATAATAAGAAGCATAAGCATGTTATCTCTAAATGCCAATCAAACTACGGACAAATATTGGTGATACAACTAGAATTACTGAAGCGGTTCGTAAAAAAAGATATCGGTTAGTGGGCGTCTATATAAGGTCGAGTTAAATGCAATTTTCCAGCCAGGTCCTCGGGGCAATCTGCAAAGATAAAAAGAGAAAATGAGGTGGTGAGCAAGTTGAGCATTTTGTTTCTGTTCTTGCAACATCGGAGACAAAAAAAGCCACAGGAGACGACCCGGAATGGACCTGGAGCTGGCCATCTCCGCTTTCCTTTCTGGGCGCCAACGTAAAAGTTTACAACAAATTAAACTTGCTTGTGGGCAGTAAAGCAACGGCAACAACATTGGCAACATGGCAAAGTTTTTAGTTCAGGGAAAAGTTTTAATAGAAAATTTTAGTTAATAGTTTTTAACTTTGCCGCTGCGGTGGATTTGATAAGGGACCTCCACCCAACCCCCTACACCCACACTTCAACACACCCACCGCACACAACACATGTAGAACTTTTTAGGAAACGACCGCAGCAACAAAGGAGGTGGTGCTGGTGGTGCATGGTGGGTGGTTTGTCTAATGGGGTTCAGCTAACCCTTAGCTCTGGTTCCTGTTCGCGTTCGGATCTGCTGGCCAGCGTCCGTCTAATTAATTAAATTCGCTTCGTCCAGAAAATACTGTCTAAGCAGCAAGATAATCAAAAAGTTGCAATATCCTTGAAAAGGTTAAGATAGATTGGCGCATCAATGGGATTAATAAAATATAATATCAAATAATATCATTAAAATAATAAACTCTATGTCTTATCGGCTAATACATCATTTTTGTCTATATATCTATGTCCCCAATGTTGTTAACCATTTAGTTCATTAAATATTATCGAATATTATTCACGAAGATCCTCTCCATTCAATTTCAATTATAATCCTAATAAGAGTATCCTTACGTCTCTGCCTTAGAGCCCAGTTCTCGGCTTGGTAATTTCCTGTTTGCTGATAAATAATTCCACACACATACACACGAATAAGCCAGGACACATAAAGGAGTTAGAGCTGTGCCGTCCTGCCCCGTGTTATGTAACTTTTTGAGCACCTAAAATATTAAAACCACCCTCCAAAATCCCGATTCCAATCCCCTCCCGGCTGGAGGAGCGACGTTGGTACAGATAAGGCGTAGCTGAAGCCCGTTGGCTTAGCCAGGATGCGCAGGACACGTTGGCAAAGAGCTTAAAATGTGGCCCTAAAATAACTTTGACTGACCTCCCACACTCAACGTACTCTCCTTCCTAGGATTTAGTATGCCACGCCCCCCCCAAACCCACAAGCCCAGGCCGCCCACATTTTAACTGCTTGGGGCATACATCAAAACTTTGGCTTACGCTTAGGATTTATTTATTTTCATATTTACCAAGGGCCAACACGGACGCACACGCGCCGCATATGAAGGGGCGGTGGTGCGGAGGGACGGACAAGGATCTCAAGGATTTGCACCTTGTGACGAGGGGGAATGGTGGGATGGCGTTAAAAACGAATGTCCACCTACATCTAATTCGGGTTTGGCTGCCTGGCGCCATCGGCCGTAAAAAGGAAGTTGGACCAAAGGGGCGTGGCAGGTGGCCCTTTTCCCAGAGTGTGTGGGCTTTTGAATGAGACTACGTGACCAGTTTTCAGCTTCCAGTGCCAGTACCAGCTCCCAGGCGGCGTGTCCAGGTCTGCTTGGTGCGGCTTACGCGGCGTATGCGCGTTATCTGCAGAACGACATCTTCTGTCCCGGACTCCCTCAGATTTTATGTATCCGAAGCTATTAAGAAATGACATTAAAAAGCGAACAGTGCCCCCGGGTCCGTCATCCCGCCTACCTCTTTTGAGTCCCTTGCCCTTTCAGTATTTAAATGCGCCATTTGCATATTTATTAGAAGGACTCGACTCGACTCGCCTCGTCGGGTTTTTATTTTGGGGGTTGGGGTTGTCGTTTTTTATGCCATGGCATCTCTCGAAATTATTAAAATAAGACAGCGCTACATAATTATTTTGCACCCCCCGCTCGAACTCGGCATTTATGGGAGGCAAACAAAAGTTAATTTAGACGCTGCTTACATTTTACAAGCAATTTACCCGTCAGCCCGTCGTCCAACTTCCCCGCCCCTTGGCCCCTTATCCTTTCGGCCATTGATGTCGCCTTTTTAGTCGCAGCATCCTTTACTCTCGAATGGCTTTGTGCCGTCGCCTGCGAATACTTTTCATCCTTTTCACAAACAAATTTGCACTTCCACGCATTCATTAATTTGCTTATTAAGAGCCAAAGCCTCTGGGAGTGGGTAGTTCGGTATAAACAAGTATCTGGTTTTTACAGTACACCATCTGCCCTTTAAGCCGGCTAGAAATTTAAGGAAAGTGGAGCCAAACCAACTGAAAACTGAAAACTTATGCCAAGTGCCATATAATAAATGCATATGACAGCATATCCCTTAGCCTGACAAGAAGAAGTTGCCAGGGGTTTCCATTTCTCCGTTCTGGCCAAGTAGTATATACAATTGTGTAGTTGGAACTGGTGGACTTGCGGTAGCTGCAGTTGCATATGTCAAGTTACCACGGAGAAGTTGCCATGGGGAAGTTCCCCCAGAGAAATTCGCCAAAAAACACGTCCAAATGGTCTGAATTGATGGGAAGATAGAGGCAAAGATGTTAAACACTAAGAGTAATTTCTTAAAAATCCAATTAGCTGGATAAAGGTATTTCAGCCTTCTTGTAAAGGATTCTATTTAATTGAAAAAATAAGGAATAAGAACTGAGAACACTTTTTATCTAATACAGTACATATATGAATATATGCATATCCAAGTAAATGAATGCCACTGCCGGGGCAGTTAGAACTTAAGCGGCAGAGAAACTTACGCAGAGTTAGAGGGTTGATGGGGAGAAGGGTGAATTTTGGCGCTGGTGTGGGTGGCCGGTGGTGGGGTAGTTTAAAAGAAAGGAGGAAATGGGGGCAGCAGGCATGCGGCAATTACAAAGACCAGGACTGTGGAAGCTTTCGCTGGAGAAACTGGGGGAGGGAACATAGAAACTTGCAAATATAAAATTGCACAATTTAAAACGCAGACAAAAGAAGAAGTGGCATGGGCCATGGGGCATGGGGCGTGGGGCGTGGCAGGGCACGTACTAGGAAATCGTGTTACGTGTAAGGCAGAGAATGTCCTTGTGCGAGAGTGGGTGTCTGTGTAATGGTGTCCTGTGCGCCATTTACAATTCACATTTCTAGTTTTCAGTTCAGTTGAGTCATTATTTTATTGCCAAGATACGAGCGGGGACTCTGCGTCGAGTCCACTCCACCCATTCCACATTGCCAGGGTTCACCCTTTCGTCCTGCGATGACGATGACATCGAAGGATGCAAAGGATGGCAATGCCCGGTCAGGAGTGGCAGGAGCAGCGTCTAGCACCAACAACACTTTTGCTTTTGCCCCCATTTCAAGGGGGAAGGAGCAACTACGGACGTTGTCTCGTCTCGTTCGTGGGTGGTTCCTTTCGTTTTCGTCCTTTTTGGACATTGCTGCGGTCTAGTACTGCTCCCTATGTGTGCGTGTATCTGTGTTATTAGATTGTTTCAGCTGAAATGTTATTAGAAAATTTTGAATTCAAATTCAAATGACTTCATACTTCCTGCACATTTCCATTGGCATTTCCCCTTCTCCAACGCTCTTCACCTTCGTCCTTTCGCCAAAGGACCTGCACTTCCTTTGTGCACTTGCACTGGTCTGTGTGTGCGTATGTTCATCGGTGGAAGTGGCAGAGTGAGTGTGTGCCAGTCCCTTGCATAATAACATGGATGCTGTGGATGCCTGCCTTCTCGTCCATTAAACGTAAAATGTTTGGAGTGCAATTTGCGTTCGTTGTGGCGCGTTGGCGCAGTTTTTGAATCTGTGGCATGGAAAGGGGTAGTCGGGGAAACTGGGATATTCATAAGGGTTGCTTTCAACCCTCTACTCTAAGAAACTGTAAGGGTGTATTATTTTCCTTGGCCTCTATGCTCACCAAAAATTTAAGAAAAACACGCGCAAAAGTTTAATGATTGCAGATTGCATCAGAAGTTTTCATCACGTATTTCCCACGGATAAGCCCATATCTTTGCCAAAAATAATGCTATTGTTAGGAAAAATGTTTTGTTTGAGGATCAATTCTCAACAAATCTGCATCAAAGTTTAAGAACGTTATAATTTTTTTATTTTTCGTTAAATTTTCTGGGGTATACCCTTCGAAAGTTGTGGCAAATACATCGAAGGTGAATATGGCCCCCAGCGAAGAACATATCTTGGCCAATTTGCATCTGATTCTTGAGCGGAATACCTTAAACGATTTATAGACCGATTCTCCATCATTCTGCATCAAAATCTATGAACGAAATGTTTTTCAGATTTTTCATCAAATTTTCTAGGGGACCCCTTCAAAATGTTGATAAGTGCCCGGAAGGGTAAATTGCCCCCAGCGAAGACCATATCTTGTCCAATTCTTATCCGATTCTTGAGCGAAATACCTTAAACGATTTGTAGATCAATTTTCCATCATTCTGCACCAAAATCTAAGAACAAAATATTTTTTAGATTTTTCATCAAATTTTCTAGGGGATCCCCTTCAAAATGTTGAAAAGTGGCAGGAAGGGCAATATGGTCCCCAGCGGAGACCATATCATGGCCAATATCCCTCCGATTTTTGAGAGAAATACCTTAAACGATTTGTAGATCGACTCTTCATCATTCTGCATCAAAATCTAAGAACAAAATATTTTTTATATTTTTCATCAAATTTTCCCTTTCAAAATTTGGCAAATGCATGGGAGTATTATATGGCCAACAGTGAAGGTTATATATTTGCCAAAAATCATACCTCCACGAATCTGCATCAAAATTTAGGAGCAGATTTTATGTAAAATTTTTGGGGAAGTTTCTCTTTTTACATTCCATTTTTTAAAAACTTCGCTCCAATTTAGATAAGCTTTATCTTAGTAATATACTTTTATAAAGCTCAGTATCTTCCAAAAGTACAAAATTGTTAAATAAAAAGAATGTACATAAAGTATGCATAAGCCCCAACTTAGATGCATTATGCCATTCGAAAAGCCACAACCTCAGACTGGGAGGAAACGAAGAAACGGATCGGTGTGAGGTTATGTGGGAGGATATCAAATATTCCTTTCTACGTTTGCGGCAAAGAAAAGTTTCAATAAAATCCAAGCACACAGTCGGGCTTAGTCGCACACCCACAGCCATGCTCACAGCCTCAAACCCAGGTTCAGATTTTGCTCCGGCCATGGCCAGAGTCCAACAACACCCACAGTAACCGCAGTCGTAACATGGCCAAAGGGGCTTGGAAGAGGGGCTGGGTGGTCAAGTGGGTGGTCAACCTGCAGCGTTGGCAAACTATCTGAACTGAGTTTGGGTTCAGTTGAGGAACTGCGGTAAAGTTGCTAACGTAATCATACAAACCTTGCTCTGGTTAGATGACCATTGTGGGATGACCAGGAGGCCAAGAAGGAGGAGGATTGAGGTAGAAAGCTTTGGATTGTTTGCCATCTCATTCCCTTTCTCATTCTCATGCTCCTTCTCATTTTCGTTCTCGTTCTCGTCCTGGCCAGCAGACAAAAGACGACTTTTGTGCAGTTGTGCTGGCATAAGATGGAGAACATGGAAGCGGTCTAGATGGGAAACGGGGTCCTTTTATATTCAAATAAAATGAAATTACATTGTTTTCAGCTGGCAAACAATTTGAATAGAATTTTAACTTTTTACTATTATTTTATTTCAAAGCATACACAGGCAGGAGGCCGTCAGAAGGACACCCAAGGACCGCAAGGCAGCTGCTTCTATGCTTTCTGCCAGCAGCTGGGTGTGTTCTGAGTTTTTCCAATGGCTGCCCGAGTCTGTTCTGTTTGGATATTTCTTAATTAGAAAGATTTTTGCAAAAAGGGTTGTTCGACAGTTCCCTCCCACTCTGAGCTCTTTCTTAAACGTCATTAATTTCTCTTGCAAATTTATGTTGCCCCTGGGTAGTCTGGCCACCCATTCCTCCAGTCACTTCTCAATTCAGGACGACCCTTTTTGACATTTTCGGCAACCTTTTCGGCAGAGTTTCAGCCTGAAACGTGACATCTTCCTTGTGGGGATAATTTATTGTGTGCAGATTTCGATTTTTTTAGTTTTATGAAATTGTTCCGGTCAATTAATTGCGAAAATTGCGTATGCCAAGTTAAAGCTTTAAGGTTCGAGTTAGAAAATAGCCCCGCCCATCAACCAGTCAGTGCCCGCCTTGTAATCCATGCCAATCCATCTGCCTGGCAGGATGGCAGGATGGCGAAGTGGGCGGTCGGTTGGCTGGCCAACGGACCTGTCCTGAATGCATTTTCCCCAAACGAAATTTTCAGGCTTTGAAATTGCAAAATGCAGAAATTTTTGGCATCCTATTTTCAGATGGCGATGGCTAAAAAATTTGCATTTTTGCCCAAACGGGCTGGCTGGCCCAAATGAATGCACATGCACGCACATAGATGCACTCCACCGACCAAAAACAAAAAAAACTCTCCATCCAAGGGGGGCAGGACACTGAGGGGTGTCAGGGCACCCCTTTTTGGAGCGGGTGGAGATCTGAATATACATACACACTCCCAGCTCTTTGCCTTTGTTGCATTTTTGCCTAGATTGCAATTTTTTGCAGCCCAATTGAAGCTGGAAAAAGCCCGAAACTCGGTTCCTGAAACCAGGCGCAGCACTAAAAATATTGTACATCAAACGTGCGAGTCTTGTTTCCACATATGTGTGCCTGTTTAGAGTGGGCCTTAACAGGTAAATATTAGAAAATCAAGCTTTCAATTTCAGAAGTATGAATATAATTGTATCAAAAATTTCTGAACCGTTCAATAAGCATGCTTAGAGTTTCAGAAACTTTTAAGATTTAAGATACTACCAATATCATAGTCCACTCTATCGTGCGTGTGCCAGTGAATGTCCTGAGTCCTGGGTGCCATCATCATCAGGATGAGCCAATGCATTTGTCGAGCCCGACTCCATGCAGACAGATCCGGAGTCAGAGCATCAGGCGGAGTCGGAGCCGTACCCGTACCCTGGCTCAGACCCGGAGCCATAGTCAGAGCCTAAAATGCAGTTTTTGGCATGCAACGGGTGCGAAGTGCAGAAGAAGTTGTGGAAAAAAATTTTGAAATTGCATTTCTGATGAATAGGCGCAGGGCGGAGAGTGGGATGTAAACAGTGCCGGGGCGGGGGCTGGGTATGAGGGGTTGGGAGGGCCGTTCCATGCCGGTAGGTTCGTTCCCAAAAAGGACTATTGAGCAACGGATGCTGTGACGATAGATGGTCCCAGCTCTGTGACTGTGTGAGTGACATGCATGGCTGCCGGAGCGTAGCGAGGAAGTCCTCCAATCCATCCCCATCCTGCCAAATACAGTATATCCTCCCACCCACCAGTCGGTCGGCCATTTTGATGCAAATGCATCTCAGAGTGGTGTTTTGTTGTTTTTCTTCCTTTTGTAGTTGTTCTGGGGCCCGCACTGGAACTCCCCAAAAATTCTCAGTCAGTTTCCGGGGACGGGGTAACTCTTAAGTCTAAATGGCATGCAAATGACTTTGTTCAGATTTCTCCTAAAAGAATTGCCGGTCTGCCTATTCTGCAGCCCGTGCGACGTCCAATTGAACATTAGACTTGGGCCCAAGTGTACATTCCTGAAATCAAATATGGTTGTACTTTATGGCCACAATGTGGGGTTTTGAGGCGACGTAATTGTTTAAAAACAAAATCTGCTTGCACTCCATGTATAAAATGATTCTAAACCTCTGCCGGAAATTGTATGAAAATATTTGCAGAAGAACAAAAACTTTGAGTCATGCTCCTTTGATTTCCCTTTGACAGAGAGACATCTCAAAATTGAATTCCTCGTTCAGACTTATCTAATTTTCGCATCAATTTTAGACCCATTTGCATACATTTTTAGCATATTGATTTATTGTTTGTGTGGCTTGTTTAGACTACATTGTATCAATTGTTTCGTCACATCTAAGCGATTTCGTGTTTTCCCTTTCTGTTTTTGCGTCCTATGGCTGGGATGTTTGTTTTTTGTGCGAAAAGTGGAAAGTGGTCGGTCCTGTCCAGTACCCGCACATCCGTGCATTCCAGTTCCTATTAGTTATTTGTTTTCCGAACGTTTTTGTAATTATTTGCCCGCCCGCCGCATGCTAAATTGCCTGAGTAAATATTTGACAGTTTTGCATTTGGCCAAAACGATTCGGCCAGATCCACCAGTGCAATGCCTAATGACACTGCTGCACTTTCCCGCTCGGCGCCGGATCCCAGTGGGAGGAGATTGTTTACCTTGCTGTTAGTTCGATTAACCGCACCCAGTGCGATTGATTGAGCTGGCCGGGCCGGCATTTAAGTTAGGTCACTACATAGAAATTGTCATCGGGAGGAATCGGTGGCACGGCCCCTCCTAACCATTTCAATTTGCATTTCAATTATCAAAACTCAGACTTACCCGACGCAGCCGACAGCGAAGACAGCGCAGAGTCTGCAAACAGAGGAGAA
Organism: Drosophila ananassae; assembly: GCF_017639315.1. Lineage (NCBI taxonomy): Eukaryota > Metazoa > Arthropoda > Insecta > Diptera > Drosophilidae > Drosophila > Drosophila ananassae. Next base: position 10,787,577 of record NC_057927.1, on the reverse strand, counting down.
TATTCCATTAAAATAATTGAATAAGTTGCAGCTGCCACATGGGGCGAATGATAAAATATGGCTTAAGTAAATCCGGCGCTGATGGAAAAGTTTTTCCATAACTAAAATCGTATTCATATCAGAAGAGACACATAGAGATGTGTGTGGAGTGCGCACAACTTTTATTTTGTTGCAGTTTTGATTGAGTGAGCATAATGGAAAATTTGCCACGCCACTTCCTGCCACCTCCCATCCCAGCCTGACACTCCGCACTCTTGCCACTCCTACTGGACACTTTCCCAAGCTGTCTCAGCGGAGAGTGCATTCAGTCAGATTAGGCTGCCTCCCCCGAACAAAAGGATATTCCGCCCATCCATCGCGCATTTGCCTTCACCAGGATACAGGATCCATCGGACATCCAAAAGAGAGTGCAGTGTCCTTTTTTAGTCCTTCTATTTTTTTGTGAATTCCTTTCCTTCTTCTGCCTGCCGTCGACTACATCAAAATGCATTTTGGCCAAAAATGGTTCCGCGACGAGACTTCCCTTCCCATTTTCGGCCAAAAAAAAAGAAAGAATTCGAAAACAAAGCATCGAGCCGCACTCGGCAAAAATTGCAAATTTACAATAGGCCAGGACAAGGGAAATGGCCAGGTCGGTAGTCCATGGATTTCATCTGTTAGGCATTCGCCATTTGCCTACCGCCGCGGCGCTCCCTCTCCGCATAATTTGTATGCGCGAGCCGCATAACTGTCGCCCATTCCGTGAATCCTTGCCCCGCCCTTCAGCGTCCTCCCAGAATTCGACACGGCGGAAAAAGGATAAAGTTAAAGAAGTTTATGACATCTGAAGGGAGGTATCAAGGTATCATTATCCTTACCAGACCCTACCTTACCTTAGCTATAAATATCTTTTACCTTCTTAACATTCTAATCATTTTCGAATATTTAAATTTAGTATTATATCATCTTCAAATATAAGCATAAAACAAAATACCGAAAATATTTGAAGTGTAATTTCTGCCTTGGCAGCCCTGGGAATCAGTGCAATGGTCGGCCAGTCACTTTGGTGGCCAATGTCCTGGCCAAATTACAATGAAGAAGAATTGCATCGCCCAAGCGGCGCGCCGGAGAGATGCAGAGGAAGAGATGGGACTCCAGAGTGGGGGAATTCCATCCTCCAGCCAAGTCTCAAATCCCTCAAGGCAGACGTCTGGGGCAAGCACTTTTTGCATATTACCGACTAGACATCGTCACGTTAGCTGCCCCAGCGAATTGTTCATCAAATCAACGTTGCAGCAGCTGCGTCTCGCAGTCTCATCCGCCCTCCTGTGCCTCTACCCATGGAATTCCTTATCTCCCATATCCCTGCACCTTCTGGCTCTTTGGTTTTTCTTCTTCTTGGTCGTCTGCAACCCCTTTGGGCCGACTTTTGTTGCAACGTTTTATGCATTTTTTCAGCGTCTGCATTGGCAACGTCTGTTGTTTCAGCTCCAAGACAAATGCCACAGTATTAAGGCCTATATGCCCCGTCCCACCCAACCACGGCAACCCTTACTGGCGGCCAGACGTTTGCAAAAAATTGCCAAGCTTAACAATTCGCGTTTCTGGATTTTCCATTTTTCTGCCTCCAACTGCCACCGCCACCGTTGCCGTACGTGCCGAAGTCGCCTTGTCCTGATGTCCTGAACTAGCCCACCACAGTCGGCAAATGCAGCTTTTCTTTTGCATATGCCTCCCTCATCCTGCAACGCCCTGGCACCCTCACTGCCCATCCAAAACCCCCAACACCCTTTTGTGCAATAAATACAACATGCAGAAATGGCAGCCGGGCTGCCATCTTCAAGTCGCCCGCTCGCCCTTCCATCTCCAAAGGATTTTTTGCAGTATATGAATTGCATTGCCATCCCCGGTACTAATACACGGTACAAAATTGTTTGATCTCAGATATCTCAGAAATCTTGAAGGGTTTTTTGAATTTTATTATAACATTTTCTGGAGAAAGCATATCCCTCATAGTCCCCCTAAAAAAGTTTTCTTTCATGAAATTTATGGTTTTAAACGCCTCAAAGTATTCTATTATCTTTAAGCGAAATGCATAGATCTCCAAATCCAGTATATGTTAAAAAAATGAATTTTTTCCTGTGCAACCACCACCCCCCTTTATCTGGCCAGCTGAGGCGTCTCGACGACGAGTCCGTTGATTTGGCATCGCTGCAGCAACGTGGCTATATCCCATATCGCATATCCCATGTCCCGTATTCCATATTCCGTGCCGCGTGTCCCGAGTCCCGTGTCCCGAGTCCCTTGTCCAATCCAATTCCGTTGCCCTGGCCTAACAATGTGCATCCGCTCGGTAAGGGGGAGACTACGGTCCTCGGATTCATCGTCATCATCATCGTAGTCGTCGGTTTGCTTTGTTTTGGGTTTGGGTTTTGGGGTGTTCGAGAGAGTCAGTCGAGATGCTTGTTTTGTGCCATTTTTACTGCAGCCTTTGGCTTGCATTTTTTCTTGCTGTCTTGCTGCCACTTGAACTGAGGCAGAGAGACGCCGCCCATTGTCCCTGCCACCCTGCGAAGCTGCAGTTTTTGATTTCACTTTTCAGGGGACCACCCGGCGTCCCATTTTCCTTCTCCTGAGCTGCACTGAGCTTCGATTGGAGCACCGTAAGGTGGCCAGAGGGGCGGCTGATCGGGCTGAAAGGACCCCTTTGGCGTCATGCAACACTTCGGTGGACGTTGCATACTTTTTTCTGAGCCGTTCTGCAGCAGTAGGCAAATAGCAACATTTTTTTGTTCGCGACTTTCTATTTTTCAGCTGCAGAGTTTTTTCACTTTATTGTGTCCTGGGGAGGCTACACTGAGCGATAAAGGGATATGGATCTTGGTGGAGCGGAATCATTGGAATATATGCAAGTCTTCCACAGTAAAAAATGGCAATAAAAAACTGAATCTAACTTAAAATTTATCAGAGAAGTCATGCGTTTAATATGTTTATTAATTTAATTAACTTGTCGGAGGCTCTAGGATATCCATGAAATTAATGTAATGATTGAATAATTGATGAGGATTTTTGTATTTCATGCATTTGTAATATTTTCTGAAGATTTTAGTTCAGAAAGTGCGGTTAGAATTATGAAACTGTGCCCATACTTTAAACAGTCCATTTCCAAAGGTTAGCATTCGTGGTGCATTTCCGGGCTTAGTCCAGTCGAACAGGTCCTGATTTGAGCCGCAGCACCGGGGCGGCTCGAAAGGCAGCAAAAGCAAAACACACTGCTGATTGCATTTGCTTTGTCTGCCCCATGCCGCTGCAGGCGTGTGCCCCTGATACCTGCCCCCCTACGGCTGTGCAAAACTTTGGTGCCCGAACTGCAGTACCAAAAAGCAAACTTGTTGTTTACGTTTTGTGTCATCCCGGCGGGCTGCCTCCTCGTCCTCATCCTCATCCTCGTACTCCGCCTCCGCCTCCGCATCCGTGCGTCGGCTTGATTTTGCTGGCTGCTAGGCTCATGTGCAGTCTTATGATGCTGACAGTTGTCGCCATTGCTGCTGGTCCGCAGAATCCTGCCAACTCCTGCCTCCCGCCTCCTGCTCCGCCAAAGTTGCCATTTTGAAATGCAATGCAGGCGGGAGTGGGAGCTGCAGTCGTTGGGGCAGTGTGGGTGTTGGGGGCGGATGAGGGAGCAGAGCCAGGACATTTCATTTCTGAAGAATTGCTTTGTCGTCGTCGGTCTCATCCAAAACAACAGCAACAGCATGGACTGGTTGGCACGACCATTGCATCCACCGCCTTTGGCCGGGGGCAGATCCATGGCAGAAAGGAGAGTGCTGCCCGCCTTGCCCCACGTTGCACAAATGAAATTTTGCATTTTCAATTTTTTGGAATAGGCTTTTCCTATGCCAGAGTGTGAGCCAGAAGGGTTCGGGCACCATATACATATACACACTTCCCCTTCGTCCATCTGCAGTTTTTGTCGCAGGACTGCGGCAAGAAAAAACTCCCCATGGAGTCCATGGAGTCTGAAAAACCTACGACTTGACTCCTTTTGCTTTTGTTGCGTGTGGAATTTTATTTCTCGGAATTTGATTTTGTCGCTTTTCGTTGGCCTGCACATCCGGTACCTCCCTTAGCCCCACCTCCTGCCCGCGATGCTGATCCTGCGCCTGCTCCTGCCCCAGCTACTGCAACTGCATTTTTTCCTTGCCAACTGCACTCGTCCAATGCATTTCTCTGACACTTCCTTTTCTTTATTTTCCAAGGGGGGCCTAAAAAACAAGGCAACAGAAGTCGCTAGCAGGAATGGGAGGTATGGGGGGGCTACCCTGCGCACTTGTTATTCAAAATGGTGGCCATGCATTTTGAGTTTTTTCTTTGCATTGCTTATGTTTCAGTTTTGTTGCCATGGCTGCCATCGCTGTTTGCTCTTTGGGTTTGTTCTGTTTTTGTTCTGTTTTGCTTTCAGTTGCAGCTGCAGCCCAGTGGGGTGAGGAGTGGTGAGAAAAATGGCAAAGAATGCAGTTGTATATAAGGTGGGGGAACCGGGCGATGGGGTGTGGGTGTTGGAGGTCCTGCAACTGCAGTTAGCTGGCGAATTCTTTTCTCTCTACTATTTTTGGGGGTCGCTCGAGGGAAGGCGCCTGCAATCGATAAATTGAAGGAGAATTCTCCCAGCTGAGCGGAGCTCTAACCCCACCTATAGCCCACTGCCTCCCACCAGCCATCATCATCCATCAGAGACAAGCCACCCACTCGTCCACATCCCGGCAGCTCCTGCATTCGCTTTTATTAGTTTCTGGCTGGAGGACAAAAACTGCATTCGCTGATGCCACCATCGGTTGGCCAGCTTTGTGAAAAAATATGAGCCAGCCAGGGTGATCCCGATCCCGTTCAGAGTTCGTTAGCTGAACACATCGCCTGGCCAGGATTTGTGCCTGTTCAAAGGTCCCAATTTCATTTCGAGTGAGATTTTTGTCTCTTAAATTTTTTGTTCAAGGCTTGGATGCGAATGCATTTTATTTTCTTACATTTTTACTCAAAAATAAATGAAATGTTTCGGATAAAATATATATCACCAATGGACCATAAAGAAATACTTCTTTTGATAAGTTAAAGCCTTTTAGAAGTACTCTATAAACCCCCTCTAAAAGCTTCATGTCCTAATTGAGCTAGAACGCTTGAAGGCGGAAATAAAATCAGCGGCTTAATGCAATTTAAAAATTATGCATGTTAGAGACACCATAGTCCTGCCGGGATAATGACAATCAATCACCGGCGGACAGCGCTTAGATAAATTACAAAACTTTCCAGTCTGCAGCAGCAGGAATCGGGCAATTACAAAGGGAGTATTATGGGTATGAATGGGTGTGTGGGTGTTTGGGTGGACGTCCCCGGAAAATGCATCAATTAAAATTAAAGCTGTCGCATCAGCAACATGCAGTTTACAGTGAACAGTGTACAGGGTGCAATGTGCAACTCAAACCTGCATTTGGGCCGAAACTTTGATTAGATAGGAGTGCATTGCACCAGGACACCGAGTACCGAGTACATACTGGCCCGGGTGGCCAGAGCTGGGCTGTGTTTTGTATCGCATCCTTCTATGTGAAGGACCCGCATGCATGCACAATGTGCCGTACATGGTCCCCGGCTTACGTGGCGTATGAAAATGCATTTTGGCAAAAACATGATTTCTGGCCCAGAAGGGGCAAGTGGCGATGCACACAACGAAACCAAAGGGCAAACATTGCAGCGCCGTTTCCATCGGCCGACAATGCAAATAGGAAAGCCGGAAAAACGCAATGCACACACAAACATTTCACACACATACACACACACCAGCTCCAACACACACTCGCACTAACACTCACCCTCACATTCAGCAAAAATAACAACGCACTGGAGGGAGGCCTATAAATTGGCAGCAAAAAAGGATTTGCCCTGCGTGGGTGCTGTGCTTAGGTGACACCCCAGACTCCCAGACTCGCAGCATCCCAAGCACCCAGCCCCTGCACTTTTCACAGGACAATGGACGCAGACTCGCAGGGCACAGATGACATGCATAAATTGCATATCAAAGGTGCATCAGGAGCAGCATCAGCAGCCAGAATCAGCGGCCAGCGAGGGGCAACTCCCTCTGCAATCTATAGATTTATGCAGCCTAGTCGAACCATGCCACATATAGTTATGATGCATAACCCAAAGCTACTTGTTTTTGCTTTTCCTGGTGCTGAAGCTGTTGCAGGTGCAGCCGATGCTGCCCTCTGGCTATGGACGGGGAATGCTTTTTGTTTGTTTGCCCATTTCGTTCCCCAAAACATTTTTGATGAAAAATGATGCACTTGCCCGCCCGACTACCCCCACACTACATACCCATGGGCCGGCCGCTTTGTTTTGTTTTGTTTTGGAAAATTTTCAATTTACCGGCGTCCAGTGGAGCCCAAATTGGAAAAATGCCACGGCCAGGACTAGAGCATCGAACAGAGACGGGCAACTGAGCCGATGCAACAGCATCATCTGAATAATATTAATGAAAATCAATACATAAATTCTCGCCAAATTTAGATTGTTTCGGTTATGTGTTTATTTTGTATTATAGTTACGTTTATTATGAAGCCGTGGCGTTTTTCGTTTTTGCCCGAAAAACGGAAGGAGAACAATGCCGGTCATGTATGTACGTATACTGTACTACTCGTAACTATGCGCTCTTGCGAGAGCGGGTTCGCTTTTAATCTGGTCATGTGAATAGCCTTTAATTTATTTCAAATTAAATTGGCCACTGCTGAGCTCCCCATTCAGCCAGAACCATAGATCATGGCAAGATGAAATTGCATCACACGAAGTCGCTTAATTTTATTGCAAGTCCCGGCTTTGATTGGACTCAATCGATTGTAACCGGATAGAAACCTAAACAGTTCAAATGTTTAACAGAAATATTTCAGTTGAATGATTTTAATGCGAAATCACCCATTTAAGGAGATGAAAAGGAGTGTTTGGAGAGCAAATATTTAGTTTCTGGTATATTTTCTGGACTATAAATTGTGAGGCCAAACGGTTTTGAAAACAAACGTCATATACTCATAATAAAAATGACATCAATTGTTTCCACTTTAATCCTAAATTTTTTTTTATTAATCGATTATGTACAATCCTATTAGAAAAATTCATTCAAAGCCATTTTTTAATAAATTGAAGTAAAAAATTACTCATACGCCACATGGGCTGCATAGCAGCATGGACAGATAGGCTTAATATTTTTATTATTGGTTATTACTCATCAATCAATCAGATTTATTCGGCAAAAAGGTAGGTACTTTTTATATATACAGTGTCCTTGTTAATATCCTTAAGACATTTCAAGTATGAGGAGAAAGAAACCTTTCTGAAAGAAATGGGAAATCTGGAGATGCCCATTTATGTGTAAATTGAAATTCTAACATCTAGGACCTTTAAACTTATAACAATATAAATATTAAGGCTTCTATAAAGATCGATTTGAAGGGGAAAAATCATTCAGTCGTCCTTTGAATCGATAGAAGTCCTCTAAACTGCGCCTAAAAATCCCACTGCCACCCACTTAGAAGCATCCGAAGCGGGAGGTTAGGGGCCAGCCTATTCCCTCACATCCTGCCGCTGCTGCTGCTCTCTCGCTCGTCCTGGCTCTCTATCGCTCTCTTCCTGCGCAACGATGGCACTTCGGCTTGCTCACCAACACCGATGCAATCACGAAACACACACACACACACACGCAGGCAGCGGCGTTTTTCTAATGTCTGTTTCTCTTTCTCGCGCATTAGTTTTAGTGTTTTGCCTCTCGCTTTTTTGCTTTCTTTTTCCTCTGCTCACCGACACATACACACACACACACGAAAGGATAGCAAGGATGCTGCGCATGTAAAGGGCAACCCATCGCCCCTCTCCCTTTGGCTTGTACATAAAACATGGGCGTGTTTGTGCGGCCGAAGCCGCTGCCGACTTCTCTGACGGCGCATCAAAATTTTGTGTACTTTTTTAGGATGCCAAATAGGGATACGCACAGATACAGACACAGACACCGATGCAGGACCTCCTATATACCACACACACAGCCAAAAAGGGAGTAAAAATGCATTCTGCCTGCACCAACTAAAAATGCGCACTGAAAAAAAAATAGGATCTGAGTGTGGGTGGGGGGTGGTAGGTGGTAGGTGGTAGGTGGTATAATGGGGAAAAACTGCATGCTGCCATTTTAGGCAGCCATCATGTTGAAGCTGCAGCTCTAATGCATCGCTGCTCTGCCTATGCAGTCGATGTTGCCGTTGCTGTTGCCGTCGCTGTCGCTGTCGACATCGACTTGGCTATTTTTCAATTTGCCACACCCAGAAAAAGTGCATTTTTCTACGACAGTTTTTGTCATTTTTGTACTGGCTTTGTATTTGTATTTTGTTTTTGTTTTTGTTTTTGTTTTGTATACCATTCCTGTCCCTGTTTCTGTTTCAGTTTCGGTTTCGGTTTCTGTTTCTGTTTTTGATTTCCCTTCGCTTCGGCTGCTGTTCCCATCCTCGGTCCCAGTCCTTTTACTTGCCCCGTCTGCTGCTGCTATGTACAACAAATATTCACTTGCCACTCTTTTTTCTCTATGTACCGTACATGTGCCGTGCTGCATGTATGCAGGCCGTGTGTGTGTGGAACTGCATTCGGTTGGTGCTAAAAGTTGCACTCTATATGCACATTTTGTGTGCGTGGCCAAAGCCAATCGGGTGCCTGCTGCAGTTTTGTTCTGCTTACTTTTTCTCAACCTTCCGCCCATCCATCCCAGCCCACCTCTGCCACCTTAGTCCCATCCAGCTACCCCTCGCCCCATTGAGCTGGGCTGCTCCAGCTCAAGTCCCACCAGGCCCTCGAGTCCAGGAAATAGACTCCCACCCACTCGGACTTGGGTCCTTCAGCTCGAATATTCTCCAAACTAAAATAATTTGGAGCTCAAATTCGTTGATCAGTAAACGATGATGGGAAACCCAATTTGAGTAATTGACATAAAGGACATAAGATACTCTCGAGGGGGTCTCCTTTAAGGGGCTTCATCAAAATTCCAATCAGGATTAAAATTTAATTCTGTTCATCGGCATTTCCAGGAACTTTACAAGTATAGCCATTTGATTACTATAGTTTTTGAGTTGAATAGAACCCGGATTCTTTTAAGATTGATATTCTTAAACTCATACTCTTAAATAATTTCAAAGTAACCGCCAATCCCTTTATGATTTGTCGTGGGAAAGTCAATGTCCCTCCTAAAAGGATAATTGGACTCTATGTTATCTGGATTTAAATCCAAACAATGGGGGTCAAATGGAGCCAACCGCTTTGGAAAACACATCGAACCCCCAACAATTAATAACGAATTAAAAACCCCTGTCGGTAATCGAACCCAGGATTCTAATCAAACAAATACAATAGCATTCGAACCAGCACCAAAAAGTCAGACCGGAGCCCGGAGTTGCGGACTAAAAAAAGGATAAGACAAAAAACAAAGCTGCGCCCACAAAGTAGTCGCTTGGCTTATTCGCATTTATAATATATATATTTTTTTCTATATCGTATGGAAATCCTCTCCCACGGACTCCAGGATACACACAGCCACACACACCCATATGGTCTGATGGGTTGTGCTGATTTTTTCGCGCGACTTTTGTGGGGGGTTCGGGATTTGTATTTTTTTGCATGCTGCCATTTGTTTGTTTGGGTTGTTAGAAAATATATTTTTTGTGAAATTTACGACACGGCGGGCAAAGGAGAGAGTGGGGGGCGGTGCGAGGTGGGGAAAGGGAAAGCGGATCCTGAAAAGAAGAAGCGGAAAAAATATGCGATATGTGGACGAGCCAGGAAGGAAAAGGAAAGCGGCAACAATTTTTTCTATGCTGCTGCGTTTTGTGTTTTGTTTTGCTCCGTTTTGGTCTGGTCTGGCTTGGTGTTTTTTTTTTTTTTTTTGGCGAAGGCGAAGGACGTTTGGAATAACCTTGTAACCCTTTTCTCGCTCTCTCCTTTCGCCCCTTCGCCTTTCTCCTGCGGTTTGTCGAAAGTGTGTCCTTTAAGCGATTTCCGCCCGCAGCCCCACATTAAATTGCATAATTCACTTTCGGCCAAAAATATTGCTAATTCGTCCGCCAAGGCTTACCAGCAAAGAAGTCATTCCATCCTTTGAAAGCCCTTCCATCCTGACAGCTTCTTTCCGCCTCGATCACATCGCGTTCGCAGTTAAATTCCAACTGATCGGTAAAAAAGCTCGGATCCTGGCAGATCCTCCTTTGCCAGATTGCCCGCCGAACCAGTTTTCGTCAGCGGATTAGATTTGAGTTTTGGGTGAAAAATATTCATTTTTCAACTGGAGTTTTTCTTTTGTCTGACCAACAATTGATGACGAAAAGATCTTCGCGCTGTCTTCAAACTGGTTTCCTGACCAGCTAGGAGCGCCTCACCTTTTTCACCCGGCTCACCCTTTCAGACTTTTCCCAAAACAATTTCGGTTAATAACCTTGACAAGGGTGCGTAGTAGGGGAGGGGGATGCCATTTGCCTGGGAACTAAAAAGGCTGCCAAACGGGTTCTATTTAAACACCAAGGACATAGCAAGCAAGATCCTCAGAGCTTTGTCAAATAAAAATTACTTTGAAATTATTTCGCAATCGTGCTAATGGGTGCTGCTCATTCCGATACGGGATATGGCCTCTCGAGTCAGAAGTCAAGGGTTTGCGGATCAGCACCCCATTAGGGGATGGGTTATCTGTGTCCGGGACAGGCAGCAACCCTTAAGCGTGTCCAGCACGCGTGCGCCCTCCAATACCTAGATTCCAAAATGGGACCCGAGGATTAGGCAGGGTCAACAATATGGATGTGCAGAAAATATGACAGAGATCAAAGTTCTAAGTGGGGTGAGGAAAATATATATGCAATTAAAATGAAACTTATAGTAGGGAATGAGAGTTATTAGAGAGTCTATTGTATAACTCTTTTTGTAGTTCTTAGTTCCTGAAGAAAACTAATACGATTATATTCGTTTGCTCTCTCATAAAGTCATGCAATAATATAAGTAATATATGTAATTCCATGTTTTTGAAACAAATGTAATTTTCACAAAGTTTACACTGTATGCAATTTCATATTCCTTTATTATGTTAGAGGTCCTTACTCGTCCTCCGGGGCAATTTCATAATAGTAACTTTACCGTTTACCCAAGGTTTTCCAGGCTTTTGTGGGATTTCATTGTAGCTTTTAGTTTGTATGGAAGCTTCCGACTGCAATGCCCTGATTAAATATTTTCTGGGAATTGCTTCGCCCCAGGTCCAAGGATAAACTTCATCCGCAGGATGGGTGGCCAGGGTGGAGCTCAGAGCAGCGCAAGTGGAAAGTTTTAGTTTACGCTTTCAAAAATAATAATTATGAATATGATTTGAAGGTATTACGAGCTGGCAGCAACTTTCTCTAGCAGGCTCCCTCCGGCTGTGGTCCCTAGCCGGGGCAGAAGATTGAGTTTCCGCCCTGCCAGCTTAGTTTCCATGTTATTAAAATTCGAAAAATATATAATTTGTGCTCTGGCAGCCACCCTGATGCTGCCATCCTAGCTGCTCCTCTGCCAGTCCTGGCAGCCATCCTTTTCGGGACTTTGGCTGCAGTTTTGGCAAGAGGTAATTTACTAGAAAATTTGCTTTGCAATTAGTGCAATTAAAAATGCTGTACGAGCAGGGATTTTAGATGCGAATGGTGTAGAGGTCCTTAAAGGCTTTTAAACTTAAACCGAATGTATGGAAATTTCCTTTCAACATCGACGTCGACATCGATCCGGGTGTTGTCAAGGGGTTAACAAAACACAAGCCAAGTTAAACAAAGAACATTAATAAGAAAATCGCCTCGCCCGCGTCCTCGCCCTGTTAGTTGGTTTTGCAATTTGATCCGGCAATGAAATGGCAGCTCCGGCGAGGTCGTTACAGGACGCCCCCGAAGGACCCAACTTCTTAATGTCATTAATTTTTTAAGCTTACTTGGAATGCAAATGCCCTCGCCCTGGCCCCGGCCCTGACCCGGCAGTATAAAAATGGCAGGCCATCAAGGAATCGCCGGGTATATGGAGCGGGGAGCAGCAAAACGGAACGGAAAAACGGAAAAGGGTTTAATTGTTTTGGGGCGCCAATGAAAAGGACTTAGGATAATGGACGGGGTCTGGGATGGTCAGATTTAGTTTCAAAACACACTTGAGCCTACGCACTGTGTATAATTAAAGGTCTCCCCAGGACGGTCTCCAGGGGAACGAGATCCTCCCGATGATTTATTGTTTGACAGACAGAAGTTCCAGACTGCGTGTTAGGCAAATTAGAAAGGGTTCTTGGCTGTCTCCGGCAGCTGGGGGATCACCTTTTCGAGTCTGAACCACCAGCACCAGTTTGAAATCCTTCTGGAGTCAGGACACTCCAAGTCCTTCCACTCGGTCTGTTTGCTGTCACGCTGTCTAGCTATTTATTTATATTTAGTGTAATGTTTAATTTAGTAATGGATTAGAGCTGGCCGAGCAGGAGAAAGCTGTTCATTACGGCCAGTCACGTAGTGACTCTACGAAATCATTCTCTCCCGTGGGGGGAAACCAAAGATTTATGATGATTCCTTCTTGCAGCATGGCTGGGGTATGCAAATGTTGCACTCATCCTTTTTGGAGTGACCCGAAACCCACTCGAATACAAACAAAAGTTTAATGAAGCAGCACAACGGCCATAGATTGGTTATTATCTTTTAGTTTCGGTGCATAACTTTTTCACTCTGCATGTAAATTTTGTGCCACGCCTCTTGCCACAACGATCTAGAGTTTGCAAAGCTGCCAGCACAGCGCCCTGATTTTACGTTTTTCGCCGAAATTATTTTATAATGAATGTTCGTATTTAGCCAAAGTTTTATGAATGGCTTTCATTACGGGAGTGCCAGCACAGTCCACAGTCCCAGTCCCCTGCACACGCCGCCGGCGGCTGTAGGATCCCAGTTTTTAGGACCTCCTCCCTCTGAAGTGAACCACAAAAATATGAAAACCGCATTTATATTGTACATCGGGCAGATGTTTCAAAACTTTGTCTGTCTTCCTGTATTTTGCCACACTAGTGTTAGTTCCAGCGAGATAGTGCGGGTGCTGGGGCGCCCGGGATGGTTGGCTGGAGTGGTTCATATGGTAGTTCGCGGTGGTTGCGGTAGGTTTGGCCGGGCAGTGCTTTTCGGGGTCCACAGCCATGCTGCCAAACAGCCCTGAAACAAGCCAACAGCACTGAAAGCCACCAGAAGTGGGCAACTAACACAGGCACTGATTTTGGTTACCAACTTTCGGCAGAGTGCTTCAAAAGCGAAGCGAAATGAAATGAAATGGCATGGAAAGTGCCACAAAGGATGGTTAAATTGATGAAGAAATTAAAGTACTGTGGAGCCTATCCAATGCGGCTCAAAATCTTTTATCCTGGCACCCTGTGTTGGTCTCTTTCCGCCGGTGAAATCGGTGAAGCAAAAGCGTAACGAAGTCCTGGGGTTTCTAGCTTGCTGACAACCCTTTCAAAAATACCGACTTGACAATTAAGTAAAATAAATGAGGAGTCCTTCGGAAGCCCGGCTACGTGACGCAGTCAACAGAAGATGCCCGCAATTTCAACACCCCGCAAGCCGGGTGGCAAATGCGGCAAGATGGGAGGAAGAAGAACTACAGGACATGAGCAGCTTGGGGCAGTGGTGCACTGGCTCCGGTGGTTGTCAGCTAGTATTTGTGGCAGATTGTACCCCAAGGTACAGGACCCCCGCCTGTCTGCTCCTGTCCGTGGCAGCCATTATGGGTAAACTTATATTTGAACTACGAAAACACAACAAAGCAGCTACCTCCCATGCCAAGGATCCATCCTCCACATCACCCCAGTCTCTGCCCGCATCTGGTCCTCGTCCTGATTATCCTTCCGCTACCGTCGCATGTTTGTGCGCAGTTGCCGAGGTCACTAATGTCGTAAGATGAATCCTTTCGGCAAATGCCTTCAGGGTGCAAAAATAAAACATGCTAAACGTAAGCCCTTGGCTCATCCCACCCATATTGTGTCCTCTTAAATAGGACACTGAGAGAAAAGCATGATGGCATTTTTTTGTAATTTATTGGTTCCTTAAAAAATGGTTAATAAAGTTGTTATAAGTTAGAAATCCTATTTTAAAGGGTAATATGATAAATAAGGAATAAATATCTGTAATTCAAACTAATGATATTCCTTATATTCAAACTTATGATTGGTGGGCCATATTTTTCCAGTGTAGTCCGTGTGCTGTTCAGCTTCCGCGCTTTAAATGTAGATTAGTTGTTGTTGTGGTGGGTGGTGGCCCCCTGACATTCTCACAACCTCGCATCCTTGCCTCCTGGTCGTCGGGGAAAATAATGAAAACAGCAACTTTCATAATGAAGGTTGCCGTCCTTCGTCCTGGCTTGTTTTCCTCCTCTCCCGCGTCCCCTTCCTGCCATTCCTCCCAAGCAAACTGAGCTCAACTGAACCGTTTCTGTCCTGGCCGCTCGTCTCTTTTGAAATTATAATCTGCTCCATGGCGCCATCCAAGTCCTGAGTTCCGCTGCCCCCTCCTTGTTCTTCTCCTTCGTCCCTTTGGCTGCGTTTATTTAAGGACATGGCACTCGTTTTACACGCTTTGCTTAGAAAACTCGAGGGTCCGAGCTCCACCTCCCCGGGCTCCAGGGGTACTTTGTTTTCCCGGTTTTTGTAAATAGCTCCCAGTTTTCCCGAATTCTTTGGGGCTCCCGCTCCGCTTTAACTCGGCGCCTTAACTTAAAATTTAAATTTATTCAACAAATGTCCTTAGTCGACTAATTTGCATGCAGAAATCAAATAAGCTGCATGTTCACATAATGAACACACACAAGTCGGTAGTTGGTTGGGAAGTTGGAAGCCAGAAGTTGGAAACAGGAGCTGGTCGGAGTACTTTAGAGTGCTTCACTAATTACTTTGATGGACAAAGCAGAAATGCTCGAAAGCAGAAATTTGAGCGACGCAAACAATGGCCCGGCAAATCAACATAAGCGAGAAAATTGAAAAGTTCAACTGGAAATTATTTGCCAACTGGCATCTGAAACTATTCAATTTCCTGGGCCCGGGCCCAGGCGGTACCAACTGCCAAACAAATTCAATTTGCCACAAAAGGGCTAAGGACTAAGGTCCAAGGATCCCTGGACTGCCTGCGCTGGGGGGGGCGAGGAGTAACTTTTATTGCCATCCCCTTGGCAAAAGCCAAGCCCACATTGGTCCGTCCTGGGATTCCTGCGCAGACGAAAGTCACAACTATCCCAAGTCGGCATGCGGGCTATCCTTTCCTCCATTCCATCTGATTGTCCCTTCTCACTCTGCAGGATAATGCGACTTTTTGGCCACACCAAAGACGCCATATTAGAATGGTCCTAAGAGCGCAGTGGCAGGAGGCGGAATTCAATTTGCATTTTACTGCTAGTTACAAATATTTGTCTGGAGCGGACCGGGTCGGGGGAGTGAGTTATTGAATTAGTCAAGGGTTTCGTGTGTCTTGGCCAAACCTCTTCTCGAGGAGTGAGTTATTAAATTCGGGGCCATCAGACAAAGCCATCGAGAAGCCACTGCTGGGTGGAGATAATGGTATTCAAGGGAATTGTAATATTTGAAACTGAATATTTTTTATTCTCTTCTTTGTAATCTGGCTTAAAGATTTGTAACAGTTTAGCTTTATATTCATTTCCAATAACTTTATAAACCAATAAATATGTCTAAAATAAGAATTGGCTTAAAAAACGTTTTAAAAACGCCAATCTTTAACTATAAATGGTTTATGGTTCCTTTCTCGAAAAACAGTGACTGCCTTTTCGTTTAAAGTTCCTGTTCAAACTGAAACTCAAAACCGTAAGTTTCTGGGAAAATCCTCCATCCACTCGTTTGAGGTCCTGCAACCCGTTCTCGCTTGCGTGGATTAACCCTTTTCCCGGGCTAATGTATGCACCGCAAATATTGCCTCAGACAGTCGAATGAACTTAAAGGAGGCAGCAAGACAGGAAAACCTTGGAAGGATAAAAAAAGAGGCGGGGAAAAGGAGGAAAGCCAGACAAACAGTGAGACGATGGATCAAAAAACAGGCCAGACCAAACAAATGAAGGAGGCTGAGGAAAAAAAATAGTGCAAAGAAGAAGCCAAGAAGATGAAAGGGTTGCGTCTGGTCTAAGTCTGGACGGATTTTTTGTGCCTTGGATCGGGACTCTTCACTGATTCCCCGTCCACTTTCTGGGGTTTTCATTCTATTTGCCACGCTTCCAGCTCGGGACTCTATTAGGTCCCGTTAAAGGATGTGCAGCGCGTGCCAAAGATGCGGCTGCGGTTGGGACAGGGGTCCTTGAACTGGCAGTAAATGAATTTGGTTTGCCGGAGTATGGTAATTAGGGCCAGCCGTGGAAATCCATAAATAATCCATTGAATTGATTAATTACAGATCGATTCTGTCTGCCGTGTCTGCTATCCATCAGAATGAATTCCACGGCCAGTGGCCCGTCCACCCCCACCTGCCAATAACCTGCTTTTGTTGCATTTCAAATTTTAGCAATTTATGATTATCTATCCAGGCATGGAGTACAGTGAGTCGCCCTGCCGTCGGTAGCTTTGGGTTCAGATTCAGTTCGCTCGACGGGCTGAGGCTTTGGCTTTCCACCGCTATGCCGGACATGCGCAGTCTGCATCCGCAAATCTATGTATCTATGTATCTAACAAAGCGTCGGCCATGCCAGGGTCTTCCTGGGCTTCCATTTAACCAGCGTCGGCCATGCCGTTCAGTCGCATAGCAGCTGCCCACGCCAGCCTCCCTCCGCCCCCTCTGTTCGTCCTTTCAGGCATTGACAGGAGTTGCCAGGCCTTTGGGGTGGTGGCTTTCCCACCCCCCGAGCTGCAGCTTAAGAGCTGCACTTAGAACTCTACCCGTGCATAGTTTCTCTTCGTTTATCCGCTTACCATTTCTCTTAATTTTCTAGGCAAACTGCGTCTACCTACCTATAGAGGGCGCCCCTCTAAGGGCTTAGGGTACAAATTGTATTTAGATGAGATTTTCAAAATACCAACCCTTGTGTTCATTGCTCAGCGAAGGGGAAGGTTCAAGTAATTCGGGAATTTATCTTTGGGGGAAATTACTCAGGATTCTCTATCAAAAATATCCTTGCATGGGCTTTGGAACTATCCATAGTGTTAGCACTAGTTTTTACCCGAAATGGATTTTTTTCTGCACTTCCAATTGATATTCCCCAAAATTTATTCAATATTTCATTTGTATTTACAAACTCATACCCGAAAGGTCATTAATTTCATTGAATAAAATCATATGAACAGTGATGAAAAAAGGACCTTGTCTTGCATGCCAAAGTTTTTTGAATATAAATATTTATATCATAATTTCATTTTATTGATAAATACAGGTGATAAAACCAGTTTCCCCCTCTCTTTGACATCTCAATTGATTTTTATTGGCAAAATTTTTTGCAATTTTCGTCTTTTTTTCCTTTGGCATTATTTGTCTCTGCTTTGGCTGTTTACCTTGTCATTGTATTTGTGTTTGACTTTCGACATTTTTTCGATTAGTCCTCCGACCCTCCCCAGCCCGGCAATATGTTTGTTTTTTTTGTTATAATTCGCAGCCTCGTTGTCTGCCGGAGAGATGTGGGAGTTTTGGACAATCGCAGTTCACCTGTCGCCTGACATCGGCTGGTCCCCCATCCCATCAGACTTCCCAAACTCCCTATGAGTATGGATTTTTTGTTCTTTCGGTTTTGCTAGTCAATTTGCTGTTGTTTTATGCGATTAATCCCCGGCTATGGAAGCCACTTTGGCGCACATAATTGAGGTTACGTTCGGATGCACAAATTGCCAACATTAATTGATTCCGGGAGAATGGGTAGGCGGAGCTGTAGGATGCCCAGGAGGCGGAGGAGGTATGTCCAGGACAAAAAAATGTAATAATCGGATTTTCATGGTTGCGTTTTAAGGCTCGTATGTGGCACACTTATTGTTTCGAGTGGCTACATTTTGGACGCTCCTGACCCGTCCTGACCTGCCCAATGCTTTCCAAGACTCATTCTTATACCTTCTCAACCCCCCGAATCCTATTCTGTCATTGTCCTGCCGCGGAAAATCAACCACCGAAAAAAAGTTTGCGGCATGTGCTTGGCTCGTTTCCCAGTTTCCCGGCTTTCTACTGTCCCCATCCCCCAGCTCATATTTTTTTAACACCTCAGATTTATGGCTCATCCGCGAAGCCAGTTAATTGCCACTTTGATGGCCGATTTGCTCATCTTTCGATCTTCAGAGTCGGAATCTTAAATGCCTCCGTTCCGGGAGGCAACACTTGACAGTTGCATAAACAGGCAATTTTCGTTTGTCCATTTTTTATGGCAAAGATGATGCCGAATTACCCAATTAAACTTTTTCATATTTGTTTCGCATTTTGTTTTCTTCCAAGTCCCCACATAATGACGGATATGTTTTCCGTTTTATAGATCCGGCGTGACGAGTGCCCATTCTCGCATTTAATTGTTGGCCAAGAATCTGCGACTTTGGCTTTTATTTTTCAACAGTTGCAAGGCGATGGGTAATTTAAGTTGATGTTTTTGTAATAAAATAAAAAAGTGACAGATGGAAAGGAATAATAAATTTTTCTCAGGGTAGAGTCACTTCCCCTCACATGATTTGTGACTTTTTAGTAACACAGGAAAAGCCTAAAATGTATTAATTTTAGAGTAGAAACCTTTCAAATTTTCCATCTTAAACACGACTGTGCGCTTGTCAAAATATTCAAGAAAAAATTGTATGAAAAATGGAAGTGTTTGTGGTCGTGCATTGCTCATACGACATGTGGTCCGTGGATAGGGTCTGATGCACTCCACTGACTGCAGCAGTGGCAGCAATAACAACAACGAAACGCACAAATTGCAAGTTGATTTAGCTCCCCTGGATTTTTTCCGTATTTGCCTCAAGTGCAGTCGTCTAAAAAGTGCAGAGTCCATGTGCCAGCCTCAGTCGTGGCAGCGCATCCTTTTCAAAGAGCCGGAGGAGGAGTAGCCGGGCCTCGAATGGGCGCGTTTTCAATCAAAATCGCTCAGACTCTTGACAGCAGTGGCGGCAGTACCAGTACCCGTAGCAGTAGCAGCAGCAGTTGCCCCCCAAACAACAAAAACAAGAGTTGCAGCAACAAAAACAAGCAAACTTCAACGGATTGCACTCGGCAGCATTTTGGCAAACTCGCAAAACTCTCGCGGCGCACATGAGCGCATAAAACAAACAGTTGGCTTCATCTCCTCTATATGCGAGTTTATATGTATATGTGTGCATGGCACTTGGCTCTTTATCTTTTTGCCCATAAACGTCGTCCTGCCACGCCCCCAAACTCCAACTGGAAAAAATTCTGGTCATCCCAAACTGCCCGTTCGCCTTGGGTGCTGAATGCATTTTCGGTGAGCTGCTGCACCAACTCGCGACGGGCATTTTTTCTCGCTGCACTTTAAGTGCAGTTTACCTCTTTTGCCAGTTGCATGAATGAGTGTGTGTGTTTGCTTTTCCCCCCTGCCATGCCCCCATTGCTGCTCCGCCTCCCCGCCAGACTGTCCGGCAGTGACGACTCCCCGCCAACCCGTCAACCCGCCGCCCAGCGCTTTGGCGACTTTGAGTGTGTGGCGTTAGAAATTGGGAGAAAAAAGTTTCGCTGTGCAAATGAATTCTTACAAAGGACACGGTCCCATACTCCAGCGCACACACATGCACTTACACTCGACTGCATTTGGATGGAGGATGGGCTGGACAGGGGGATGGAGCAGGAGGATTGCATTTTGTGCGTCCTTTGGCCCGTTGACGACCAAGTGGCATGTGGGATTAAACCACTGGCAGTTGCTGGCGCTTAAGTGCTGCCACCAGCCATCACCCATCAGCCGCCAGCCGCCAGCCCCGCTGAATTTCTTTTTCCATTTAATTAAAATTATTTGCACTCGGAACTTAGCTGGCCGGCCGCGATTTTGGCAACGATTCTTTGCCTTTGGCGCGCGTTTTAAGTGCGTACAGTGCTGCGGCCAATTGTCAATTAGCCACGTTTCAGGATCCATGGCCAAATGCAGCGATGCATTCAGGCGGCACTAACCAAAGCCGAACCACGCACAAAAGTATCTACCGCGGCAACAACATGTTTCAGTGCAATTATTTTCCACAAAAGGTGCCGATTGCAAAAAATTTAAATGAAAATAAAAATCAGGATAAAAAAATCAAAAAAAAAAACTCAAAACAGAAACAGTTGCAGATAACTCTTTTTATGTTACCAATTACAGGGAATGCATACACAGGACCAAGCACTAAAAAATGGTATTCCTTTGAGCCAAAGGTGCAGCTAAGTGGGGGAAGCAGGATCCTTCCTTATAGGCAATTGCGCACACAATCTATTCTGCCCTCCTGGCTTCCTATTAATAATTCCAAGATGCGTAATTATTGATTTTCCATTAACACTTCGAGGCGGGCATGCCTCTAGGCCTCTAGGCGGCAAAAAAATAGAAAACGATGGAAAAAAGGTTAAGGGAAGCCCACGCATGTGGACGGCCCTCACTTTGAACTTATGCCTGGACCTCGTCCTCGTTGTCGTCGTCGTCCACGTTCTGGTTCTCGGCCGGATCCTGGTGCTGTCTCGCAGCGGGAAAAACTCTTTGAGTCGGCTCCTGTCGCTCGCCTGTCACCTTTGTGACAATTAGTCGGCGTGTGTGTTTATTTATTAATAAATATTTTACACTTCGACGCGTGGGGTTAATTGCAGAGATGCCAGCATGTGTGTGCTTGTGTATCCTTTATTTTTTTTGTAGGAGTAACATTGCTTGAAATCATCGGAGTGAGAGATCCTTTAAGCTGGCCGTCTCGGCGGTGGCATCCGCAAGATACGTCATCGTCATTTCGTAATTAAAAACTCTTGCCCGGCTTCGGCTTTGTTATTAAACTTGGCTGCAAATTAAAAGTCAAACTGTTTAAGACAATGAACAAACACACTTTGAGCTCGAGACTGACAAGGGTAGGATCATGCTGCGCTGGCTTTGAATATATCTGCCTGCCCAACCGCCCACTCGTCCTTCCAACCCTTGCCATGTCCGATGTCCAGCCTTACACTCTCACCATCCCTCCATCCGTCCGTCCATCCATCCATCCATCCATCCTTCCACCTATCCATCCAACCATCCGCACTCGCCACGGACGGCTGCACGCAACGTGGCGCTAATTTCTTTGATTACATGAGCTTGAGACTCTCCGGATAGCCTTTGTGCTCTGTCTTACGGCGGAAACGAGTGACCAACTGAACTTCTATAACTTTGACTTCTCTGCAAGTCCACCCTTGAACGTCCTGTTAATACTGTGACTTTGATTCCTTTCCCTTAATTATTGACCAGCGGACACTGGCCATTCATCCACCTCGTTCGACGAGGGACTTTAAAATGTGTTAATTTCAAATTACAGAAGGATTGTGAGAGCCCGAAAAGTATGTACTATGCCATCAGCCAAGTGGCTGCAAATGAAAATCTTAATTACGGCGAACTGACCGGCGGGCCAACCCGCCATTCAACCTTTGACCCGGGGGCAGTTCCAAAGATGTGAGCTGCATTTGAAAGTGGACAGGCGATTGGCAGGGACACTGAAACTAATAATATTAAATGGAATGAAGTCAACCGTATGACATAATATTTGTAAAACTTTAGACAGAAAATAATTTAAATAGCAACGGATAGTATTTAAGGAATAATATTTTGCCTATTTTGAATCGATGGGCAGTGACTTTCCTGAAAAGACGAGATGTGAACCTTGACATGCACTCCGACTCGATCAGACACATTCAAGAGTCGTTGGACAGCCTTTCAGATTGATGAAAGCATAAGCAGGCGGCAGAATTCATATTTATTTTATATTCAAACATTCATTTGCATTTGCATGCCAAGTATAGTAAATAGCTAGTCCGAACAAAAAGACCTCTCGCCAGAAAGGAACCATATATGGCATGCACTTTGCTCGACGGACTCTAGCTCAGTCCAATGTCGAATGAATAGCCCACGATGTGGTGGGTACTTTTCCCGCTTTGTGCAACGGCTGCCTGCCTCTTTTCGTCCGCATGTGGAAATGAGAATTCTTTGGTTTGATTTTTTGTTTGGCTGTTTGTGTGCCGGGCTGGGCCGGGCGGACCATCCGTCATCACTAAAAAGTTAATTGCACGAAAAATAAGTTAATACTCGACGCCTGCTCCGTGCCAGTCCACTTCGATGGCCGCTCCAGTCGCTGTTTAATTTAATTAGTCGGCGTCCTTCTCCTCAGAGCCCCAAGCCACCGAAATCGCCCAGCCTCCATGATCCCTGCCAAAGGCCTGGTGTGTGCACCAGAGTCCCAATTCCAGATTCATTTCCATTGCCCGCTCCTATCGACGCGACTCCTTGTGTGTCCTTTTTGGCTGTTTGTCAATACAGGACTGACTGTCCTGCAAGTCAATTAGCAAGTGTTTTAATTGCCTTAAATTTGCATAATTTCTGTCAACAAAACAATGTCCTTGCCGCTGAAAGGCATTTTATTTAAGGTATGTAAGAACCTGAATCAAAAACTGAAAAGTTGGTTGAATTTTTCAAAAACAATAAAATTATCAAAGCCGGTAGAATGACCTCAAGAGTTTAAGGAAGATTTTGCGTATTAGTTTCAATTAGTTGATTCCGACAATGGGTCGGCGGTCAAGGGAACCGAGCCACTCCCGGATTAATCCCTCATTGAGACCCGTGCTTCGGGCATTTCAATTAACCCGGGACGCACCTTAGGCGACGGTCAGGACAAGACAATTCCCTGAAACGAACGTCCTTTCCGTGCGATCTGACCTCGTTTTCAGGAGAAAAAGACGCACAACTAATTAGACACATGCCAGGACATTAGACATTAGACACACATGTGTATATATTCCTAATGTGTATGTGTCTGTTTCAGTATCTGCGGCTGACTGACTGACCGTACGCAAATTACTTGTGTCATAAATTCAGCCCGGAAAAGCGACAAGAAAAGTCGGGCGGCAACCCGAAATAAAACCCGAGGCTTACCGTCCGCAAGTGGGTCGAAGGACTGGGGCTTGGCCGTGGGCCTCGGGGCTCACGTATCCTTTTTCCTGGCTCTTGCCGCAGTTTACTGGCACGGAGTTTCGATAACTCAACGGGTTGCAGTTACACCGACGACGACCTTCATAAAGATCTCAATCTTAACGATGACAATGCGAAAGTTTTCATCCTTCATATTCCCCATCCCAGCTTCTCCTGTCGCTAACTATCGCTAGTGTCCTTCTGAGCCACCATTGTCTTCGCGCCTAAACGGGTCAAAAGTTACCTTAAAATCCCAAAAACCAAATGCCCGGCTTTTCAAACCAGTTCTGCCTTATCGAAGCCTTTCGCATGTCCTTCGGGGGTTGGGAGATGCAGGAGCTGCGATAAGCCTAATATGCGTTTTCCTCGGCTGCTCATTACGTCCTGTATGTCCTTCCGCAAGACACACGCAACTATTGCGGCACTAAATTCATAAACACTTTGGATAGTTGTAATGACCCACCACCACCACCAGCGGCCTAAAACAAAAGCTAGTCCTGTTTCTCGGGTGTTTCTTAATTTGCCCGACGTGTATGGAGAATTGAGAAAATGGGTTATCCTTTTCGGAGGCCTTTGTTCATGGGGAGCTCTTTGTTCCTTCAAGATTAGCATCGCACCGATTTCTTCCTGAGTTATGGCCAAAGTTGCGGCACTTCTACCCAGCACCCACCTCTATCCAAGCCAGTCAATGGAATGACCTTACAGCGGACCTGACACCAACCCACTTTCCGTTAATGGCGGAATCATGAATGAAAATGCGTAAAAGTGGTTGCCAAAAAAAAGAAGGGAAAAAAGCAAAAAATCAACAAACAAATAAAAAAGGCGAGAAGAGACCCATTGAAAGTGAAAGCGTGTGGAAAAATAATAACAATAACGAAAAGCGACGTAAAAAACAGTGCGGTGGAAAAATGAATTATTCTCGCATATTGGGTAATCAATTAAAATTAACCAAAAAACGAAATAAAATAAAATATGCCACGCATGTCAAACAAACTATATATATATGCAGAATGGCGGGAGGCAGGAGGTGGCGGGGAGCAGGACATTGTTGTGTGTGGAGGGGCAGTGGGCTGTGGGAGGTCCTGGCCAGACGGCCTCTGCCCGTGACCCCATTCCAATGGGGTGCGTGCAGGCAGGCGGCTTCATTAACCGGCTTTCCCACACTCACACCCCAGTACAAACACGTGCATACACATAAGTATGTCCTTCGGACCACCTCCCAATAAGTCCACCGCCCATCCCATTCGATCCCACCGGCAGGCAGGCAGTCAGGTCACCGGCCTGTGGGACACCAACAAGGACCTGTGCCGGCATTTTTATTTCGCTTTTCCACTCACACCGCTGCATCATTGCATTTCATAATAACAACAGAATGGGCGGGCCCCTGCCCCGCCCCATGTAACCCAATGCCGCTCAAGGTCAAACCATAATCGTTGATAATGAAAATTATTTGTTTCGCATTTCGTTTTTCGTATTTCGGTTTACTCCTCTTTTTTTTGGTTTGGTTTATATTTTTTTGTCGGTGGGTCGCCACCCATTACGCGTCCGTGTCCTTGCCGCGTCATTGTTTTTGTCGCTCGTTTTCTTTAATTTCCATTTAATGCAGCCCATCGCTCCCAGGATCCCAGTCTGCCAGGCTACCAGGCTCCCTGGCGCCCACTCATTGTGTAAATTATTGCCGAAAAATAAAAATGGCAAAAACAAGGAAGAGGGAAAAAATCACGCGTCGAAAGTATGCAACATAATTAAAAATCAATGGCATACAAACAGATAAAGGCCAACGTTTCAGGCGGGTGGGGCGTGGTGGGCGTGGCAAACAGCCTGATTTTCACATTAACATTGCACCCATCGTCACCGACAAATTTCCATCACCTCTCTGCCTCCCTCCTCCACTCCATTCACCCACAAACACACACATAAAACTCACACGACTCCCCATTGCTGGCTGCAATTTATTTTTGATTGTTTTTTAATTTATTTTTTATTCGCGTAAAAAGCGCAAAAAAATTATGAAAAAGCGCGCGAACTGGCAGCACACAGCAGAAATCAACGTAAACGAAAAAAAAGGAGCAATGCGAACGAAAACGAAATAAAAAATCCAGCCGAAAAAAAGAGAGCACAACAAAAAGCAGGCCAAACAACGCCGGTCAGCAGGAGCAGCAGCAGGACGAACCCACATGGATGTCCTGCCGTGGTCTGGCCTGGCGCCCTCTGAATATTTTTCGGCGGTGTGGCGGCCAATGAACAGTAAAACTGTTGCTGTTGCTGCGGTGTTGCAACGTCAGCTGAAAGCGGCCCAAATGGTCCAGCAGAAAAAAAAAGAAAAGTGAAAAAGTAAAGTGTCGAAAATATAAAAGGACCTAAAAGCACGGCAGAAACGTGGGTGTGCAAGTCGCTGCAGGAGTTTTATGCAGGATTTAGAGCTGTCACTAAAGCACTATAGAAATTGCTTGAAAATGGCCCAGCTCTCAAAGGGTATTCCAAAATCTATTTAAAAATAAATGGCTTTGAAACATTTAAGGTTAGTTCTGAAGTAAGATGGCCTTAATTGATGCAACAGCCGCAGGAACTCTCTCCCCCCCAAAAAGGACACACTAAACCTATCCTGTTTCCACCCAAAAGTCCTCAATCATTATTTTTATTTATTCCCATTTTTATTCGGATGCCTCTCATACATGGAAGGACACTGGTCACTGTCCTGTGTGTTTTCGTGCATTCCAGGCTTCAGCACGAATGCCTTTTTTCGGCTTGTTCCTTTTTTACCGGCTTGTGGAAATCACGTGAAATTTTTTAAATTGTAAAATAATGCCGGCCAAACTCATTATACGTATATCCGTGTCTGTTTTCGATGCATTTACGACGGGATTTCTCTCGCTTTCTGTTTTTTTCGGCGAATCCGAGTGCCGGCTGGTATCGAGTGGCAAGGTTGCATGCAACAGCTGGCACCCAAACACAATTAAACGATTCCTTACACAAAAAAGTGTTTATGTATTTATTATTGTTAAAAAATTTTGCTTTTTTAAAATGACATATATTTTATTGGCGATAATTGTCAGTTTGAAAAGCTTGGCAGCCACTTGAAAAATTACTATTTGGAATAGAAACATTTCATTAACGTGGAAAGTGTGATTTATAATACAATAACTGTCTTTTTTCAGTTATTTTTTTAACATTGTTATTAATATGTTTTATATTTTTTGTTATAGTAAAGATTTAACGAGTAGTTACAAAAAATTTAACTTTTTAAAGCCTTATATTAATAACTTAGTCAAAGTTTAATGAACAAATATTTAAAACTCCCTGGATTTTATAAATCTTTAAAGCATTTTAAGTGTTTAAAAAGTATATAAAAAAGTAAGTAAGTATATAAAAAAGAAAAAAAATGTTTTTAAATCTGAAGTAGCATTACCTAGAAACAAGAAATGATTGCATATTGCCTAATCGAGCAACGTTTCCAGTCTTTAGATTTAATCGAAAGTAGAAGTTTTTAGACAGCTGCACTGGGGGAAAATGATACCCTTACATCCATTACATCCATTACATCCATTACCAGACCCTCCCCCTGACACTTGGCTGAAATCTGGAAAATTACGACCAAGAATCACCCGAGCCGACAAGACAACCAGGGCGCATTGTTTGTTTTGCCAATGGAAGTTTTTAATTTGCTCCATAGCCTAACCCCTTGGTTTCGCTTCAAAACTGCAGTTTCGGGCTGCATAATATGCACTTTGGACTTTGGACTGGTTTTCGGGTCCAAGGGGTTGCTAGCCCGGTTCGTCCTGCAACTTGGCGGCGAGCATTAGCCGGGCCGACCCGGGCCGTAGGACGCAGAACGCAATTACCCAGACAGAGCCCAATCGCTGCAATGGTTTTCTTTGCCGGAACGGGGCCTCCGTCATGTGTGCAATTTTATGCAACTTTGTTTTCGGGCTGTGTTATTTTGGGCAAAAGTTTCGTAAATTGCATTTTGCGGAAAGAAATTTTAGCAGAAATTGCCTTTAAGATTAAAGTCCGAGGAAAGAGTTGGCAATTAATTTTGTTTGGGCGCCGGGCGGGCGAATTGCCGCGCTGTCATGACGCCATTTCTTGACCCCGAAAGTAAGTCATACCATAAAAGGTGTGCCCCAGGATGACTTAGGAGTTTGCCTCGGTCTAATTGTGTGTCTGTATGCTGGCGACACTTGTAACCAAATTGACACTAAAACCTCCGGCCACCCACCACCCACCGCCCACTCCTCGAACATAGTCCCAGGGGGTAAGTCCCAAAGGCTCCGAAGACGGCGACGACAACTTTGGCCGCACCTTTGCTTACCCACATGTGGATAGTCGGCAAATAGTGCTAGTCCTGTGAGGGGCGAGTGTGTTTCTGTGTGTGTGGGTGTGCATGCAAAGTAAATATTTTCAGTCGCAAGGATTTCATTATCCTTATCACATGACATGCGGAATTTTTTCAGCACCACACAAAAGTACAAAGCGGTGAAAGACGTCCAGCTAGAAGTCAATGGAAACATGTAAGTTGGTACGCCAGGATGTCGCCTTGCTGGTGTGTATTGTCCTTTAAGTTTTGTTCTACTTTAATTAAAATATACTGTCCCTTGTGCTGGGTATTTAGAGGTATTTTGAACTGGATTAGAGCTTACTGAAGTTGAAAAAATGCAAGGAAAAAGTTATGGGGCGAGAAACACTTTAGAAAAATGCATCTTGTATTTTCATTCTTTAATAAGATAATTAAAGTGTAGTTTTTATTTAAATCCTTAAAGTTTCCACTTACAGGATACACGCTCTTCTTGATTTCATGTCATGTGGCTAGGTTGTTTATGTTGCCTTGTTGATAGTGCCGTCTCCTGAGATCCTTTTTCATGCGTGTGTGCTCTGGCTTGCGGCATGCTGGTGTGAGTGGCACTCCTGTGTGCTTATCCTTAACGGCGGTTGAGCAACTTAGCTATTTGCATGTTTGTCCTTGCCGTGGCTGGTTGTCGTCGGTGTGGTCGGTGCCCAGCTTAGAGCCCTCGAAGATGACGTTGTCCTGTTGGTGTGCTTGCTGTTAATTACAACGCCGTATGGACAAAAGCGAATCGTGACTTAATTGAAATGAAGCTTCGCTCCGCTAACGTCTTTGTTGAGACTTTTATTGGAATGGCTTCGTACTTAAACTGGTTAAATAGAGCATTGTCAGAGCCAATTATTTGTCAATCAGGCCGAAGCTAGGGTAGATGCATCGGAAACGAAGTTGACTTGCAAATTGCGGCTAAAAGCATCGATATCGGCATGGGCATCGGCAGCAGCATCGAAAGCAACAACAATGCCACTGGATAACAAATTGATATATATGGACAAGTCCGCGGATTGACAAAGCAGCTGCAGCGAACAGACCCGTCCATGTTGCCTGTCCGTTAAATCATCCCATCCCCCTCCTCGGAGGACCCCACATTCCGGCCATTTCCTTTGGCAGCCCAGCGAAATATGTAGCATTTGAGGCTGTTGTCGCGAAAGTGCATTTGGACGGACGTGGAACGGGCAACAGGGCGTATGAGCAACGCATTGGATGGAGAATAGATTGGGATGTGGAATGCAAAGTGGTTGCAAAGGGGGGAAGCTTGCAGAAAGGAAGCAGCGCGGCATCGTCAACTGTCGCAGTTGCATTCAATTTTTGCCATTGCAACGCCGCCTGACAGACACCAGCCATCGTAACCACTCTCCCATTTCCCACCCAACTCCCATTTCCGCCCCCTTTTTTCGTAGGCGGGGCATTTTTGTATTTTTTTGCATTTCGTTTTTCAAACGCAAGCGCGCATTTTTAATGCAGCAACAGCAACAACATTAGGGCTTAAAGTGCAGGCCAGAGCGAGAGGGCAGCGACAACACGACAGAGACACATGCACTCCCCCACTCGCACTTCGATACTGAATCAGTTTTATCCGGGCTTAGTATTTTGTTTTTGCAGCAACCCCCGCATCCTGCTACCGCCACCCCTCGGCTGCCCTTTGGAGGATGCGTTTCTGCATGTGGCATTGCAGTTAAAAATATTACACATCGTCCAGGTTCAAAGTTCGGTTGTAGGGCATCCGTTTGCATGTCCTTTGAGCCGGCCCTCGGATCCGCTTGATTAATTAAAAGCAAAATATGTTTATGGCCAGCAGCTGCCGCGGCATCAGTTCCTTGGGGTATAACCGGATGCAGGACGGGTCAAAGGGTAAAAAATTAAACAAAAACAAGAAGGGAAGCTATCTTCGGGTACCACCGAAGCTAATATGCACTTTCTTTAAAATATTAATAAGATTTTTCATTGATTTTTCTGGAGGATACCCTTCGAAAGCTGATATAAATGAATGGATGGACAATGCATTTCGCCTCCAGCGAAGACCATATCTTGGCCAATTTCAATCCGAATCTTAAGTGGAATACCTTAAACGATTTGTGGTTCGATTCTCCACCATTCTTCATCAAAATCTAAGAACGAAATATTTTTTAGAATTTTCATCAAATTTTCTGAGGGATCCCCTTCAAAATATTGAAAAGTGCCCGGATGGGCAATATGGCCCAGCAAAAACCATATCCTGACCAATTTCCACCCGAATCTTGAGCGGAATACCTTAAACGATTTGTGGTTCGATTCTCCACCATTCTTCATCAAAATCTAAGAACGAAATATTTTTTAGAATTTTCATCAAATTTTCTGAGGGATCCCCTTCAAAATGCTGAAAAGTGACCGGGAGGCCAATATGGCCCCTAGCGAAGACCATATATTGGCCAATTCCCATCCGATTCTTGAGCGGAATACCTTAAACGATTTGTAGATCGATTCTCCATCATTCTGCATCAAAATCTAAGAACGAAATTTTTTTTAAATTTTTCATCAAATTTTCTGGGGGATCCCCTTCAAAATGTTGAAAAGTGTCCGAAAGAGCAAATGAAGCCCAGCGAAGACCATATCTGGGTCAATTTCCACCAGAATCTTGAGAGGAATACCTTAAACGATTTGTAGATCGATTCTCCATCATTTTGCATCAAAATCTATGAACGAAATATGTTTTAGATTTTTCATCAAATTTTTCATCCCTTCAAAAGATTTTATTGCCCCGAGCAAAGACCATACAAGCGATTTTTAGATTGACTCTCCCGGATTTGTTTTAGAAAAGTTGAAGTTTGTATTTGCTGGCCGAAATATTTGGGAATGGTTAAAAAAATATAAACTTTCTCTGAATGGATTATGTAGCTCCTTTGAAGGAAACTGGTCACTCGATCTCCGATTTATTCTGTTGACCGAGGCAACTGTACCGCATGACACTTGTCGGAACCTTCGCCTCCTTTCACGGACAAACAAAAGCAGCTCGACCGGGAGGCCAATATGGCCCCTAGCGAAGACCATATATTGGCCAATTCCCATCCGATTCTTGAGCGGAATACCTTAAACGATTTGTAGATCGATTCTCCATCATTCTGCATCAAAATCTAAGAACGAAATTTTTTTTAAATTTTTCATCAAATTTTCTGGGGGATCCCCCATGACACTTGTCGGAACCTTCACCTCCTTTTACGGACAAACAAAAGCAGCTCGAGCCCCATACCGCATATCGCTGATTGCATTTTCTGCAACATTTTTCGTTTGATTTTTGTTTGTTCAGCCCAAAAGGGGGTTGGGTCCTCACTGGTGTTGCAAGTTGCAACTGCACCACTGCCATTGCTACTGCAATGGACTTTTGTTGTCCACCAGAAGTGCAGCTGTCGCCGTGCCCACTCCCCACTCGTATTCTATTCCCCCTTCCGTCACTACCTGCACGGCTTGTTTAGTTTTTCGCGCAATTTTCCGCGCTGCTTTGTCATTTTCGGGGGTTTTTTCATCCACCGATGGCTGCCAGGCGATATTTTCGTTATATAAAGCCCTGGATACTGGATGCTGGATGGACGATGCTTTTAGGCATCGGCCAGTGCATGCAAATGCAGCAGCATCTGCAACTGCAGCAGCGCTTTGGGGAATATGCAAATCAGCCATCAGCAACTGCAGCTGCTGTTGCTGCAGCAACAAAAGGCTCAAACTAGAAATGCTTTATGTTCGGGTGGCGGGGTGGCCTGACAGGGGGTGATCCAAATGCGGGGGGCCGCTGGGCGACTGGGGCATAATTGATGCATTTCGGGGCACAACCAGCTTTGAATGCACATTAATTCGCTATCGAAATGCTCTCAACTAATTGAACGGCAGCATAATGCGATTTTGATGAAGATCCCTTTGGCCGGCACAGGGAACCCGATGATGACTGATTAGGAGTCAACAAAAAAGGACAAAATTCCATTCCACATTTAAAAAGGCTTGGATTTAATTACCGAACCACTGCAGCCGAATATGAAATGCCTGTAAAATGTAATTTGCCAAAATCTTTTAATAAAGGTACTATGATTAATTACCTTGTAACTACTTTAGGGGCTCTTTATATTTCGTATTTTGTATCCAATAATATGTTTTACAACAAGCATGTTTCACATTAAATAAACTGAAAACCTCTAGAAAAGCAGTTTGTTTTAAAAAAAAATCATATAAGTGTGAACTTTAATTACGCATGAAAATCAATATTCTAAAAAGATTTAATCTTTTACCATTTTTTTGGTTTGAATTGGATAATTTTTACTTTTTTGTGTCTGCAAAAAGAGGCCCACCCCATGAGCTCATTAATTAACGAACGATTCGATGAATGAAAGCGGAGGGCAGACCGCAGCAGGTAGTATTTCGCCTGCCCCCTCCCATGACCTTTGGCATTTGTGCATAACAACTTATGAATCCATAAGCTATCTGGCCATCTTTTTATGAGCCCTACTCCCGTTTCTTCGCTTACCGGACCATTGGCGGAGAAGGAAGAGGGGTAAAGTCAATAGCCAATGCCATCGATAAAGCCATAAACTCTGGATTCTGAGGGGGGCTTGTAGGGGTGGCTGAGCCTATTCGGCCTAAACTGCGGACCCTCATCCTGTTGGGAGACTGGCACGACCCCCTATCTGGACAACGCGGTGCGTAGGATTAAATGCAGGCTCTGCCTAGTTTCGATCTGTCCGCCCCCTGCAGTATATACACACACATATATGCAAATATATGTATATGTATATTTATGTATGTATTTATATACAAATCCCTGTTCACATATGTATATGTGGAATTGCAGTGGCTGTCGCTGCATTCGCCCACCAATTTTTCTCCACGTTTTTGATGCGCTTTCCCCGGATAACTCACCCACTCCAGTATCCCGCGAACCAAGCCCCCCGCCTGACATGATGTGCATGAGTTAGTGGGAATTTATGCTGGCTCTATTGTAGTTGTTGTTGGTGGTGGTATTTTTGTTGTTGGGTATCCTTTGGCTTGGTTTGGGTTCGGGTTGTGCTATATTTTTTCCAGTTGCAAAAATTTCTTTGCTGGATATTTTAATGCCAACTCTGGCGATTTACCAATACATTCTCTTTACACCCACACCACCACCCACGCCAGCCAACAAAAACAACAGGCAAAAGCAACAGCAACAAAAGCAACACCCATAAAAGGCGGCGAAATAGTATTTTAAAAAAGTGTTGCATACGCGCAGGGGCTACATAGAAACTTTTACGTTTCGCTTAGGTTTTTGTTTTGGTTTTGCTCTGCAATTTTTTTGTGTTTTTTCTTTTTTTTCTATTTTTTTTCACCCTTTACCCTTTTCCATTTCCCATTGCAAATGAAAACGAAAAAATTGCATTTTCCTGCATGAAGTGGTGTGTGGGTCGTGGGTATTGCCAGTGTGTGTGTGTGTGTGGGAAGTACGAAATCAAAACAAAACATGGCCACATGGCGCTGTCTGTGAGTTGACCGGTTCGGCCGGGAGGGTGTGTGGGTGTGTGGGTGGCGGCAGGAGCAACAGCTACCACAGCTGCCAAACCCCTTGTAACAGTATCTGCGTGTGTTTGTGCGATGGGGAGCTGCATGAAGTGGGAGGAGTGGGAGGGTAATGCTGGGTTTTAGGTAAACTTAGGCCGATAGCTGCAGTTTTTGCATCGCAGTATTGCAGGATACGCAGCAGAACTCCCCAAGCACCACCCCCCAAAACCACCTCATCAGCCGAACGCCGCATACTTTTCGGCGTTGTTTGATTTTTAGGCGCAGCAAAATGCGTTTTGCTCTTGATTGGATGCCCGAAGGATGAGAGGAGGCCCAGGCTCCACATCCTGCTGCCTGTTAGTGTGTGTGTGTGTGTTGGTGTTAGTGGTATGTGGCATGTGCATCGTCCGTGTGGCTTTCTATGTGTGTGCTGTCGTCGCGCTTTGTTTTGATTTTTCGCGACTGAGCGCGCGTTGCTGTCTGTTTCTGTTTCTCTGAGTGTGTGTGTGCCTGGGTTTTTGGATTTGTCCGGCAGTGCATGTGTGTGCGGCTACTGCATGTGTGTACGTGTATGTACATTAGTAGGAGCAACGTTGACGCTGCTTCTGCTGTCGTTGCCTTTGCCGTTGCTGTTGCCGCTGCTGCTGCCGTCGCAGTCGCAGCAATTTTTTACGCCAAAGCCAAACCAAAAAGGACGAGGACAATTCGGTTGCCGCTGCCGCTGCCTGCGACGTAGCCGCGGAATTCATTTTTTTGCGCGCCGGTTTCGCGCCCGTCCAGCGGCGTCCACATTCATCCATATCCATATCCACATTCCAGGTCCGTGTCCACGTCCGCGTCCACATCTGCATCATCATCCTACTCCAGGGCCAGGGACAGCCGCCGCAGCAGCAACTTCATAATCAACGCGCTGCAGCCGCGACAGCGCCATCGACAGCGATTCTCTGCCACTCTGCAACTCTGGGGCCCGTCATCGTTAGCAATTTTTGCCAGGACATTGCAACAGAAAACTGCTAAACGCGAAACAAGTTGCGGCGTTTTTTCTGCTCCTCGGGTTCTCGTCTCCTTGTCCTCTGTTCCGTTACGTTCTGTTCAGCCGTGCTGCCAGGATCAGGCTGCAGGCATCAGGCAGAAAACAGAAGGCAAGGCCAATCCAGTAGGCAGTGCAAGGCAGGCAGGCAGGCAGTCGGCAGGCAGGTCGCCACTTCTCGCAGTCTTCTTCGCATCTGCATAAATCACGCCACCGAAGCTGTGGCAGTAGCCGTAGCAGAAGCAGTAGCCGGAGCAGAGGCAGAGTCAGAGTCAAGAAAAAAATACATAGAAGACTATCAAGACATAGACAAAGAGTTAGTGAGAAGGAGCCAGAGACACGGGCAGAGAAAGAGAGAGTGCCGAGTGCAGAGTGCCAAGTGAAAGTAAAAGTGAAAGTGTGTGCAAAATGACTTGAAGTGCAAGTGGTGCTGAGGTAGAGCAGAACAGACTAGACACCCCGCCCCACCCACAGAAGCCCCCTCCCACTAGACGTATACGCAATTTGCCTTCAGCATGCTGCCACGACACTCATCCGCCCCGTTGGCCCGCCAACCGAGACTCGGGCTGGGGCTTGAGCAGATGTCGAAGGCGATGCCGTCTTGAATCCAAAAAAAAAAACCCGCCTAAATAACTGCACAACAAAATAATTATATTAAAAAAAAAACAAAAAAAACCGGCTTGCGCCAAAAGACAATGTAAACGCCGGCCCTAGAATGTAGCGCAGTTTTTTCTTCATTTCCCAAACTAACTAACAAAACCAGCCAGCCAACAACAAATAACAAAATAGACAAAGTCACATTTTTGCCAGATATTGATAATATTAATCACTTGATAATTAGCGCCAATCAACGCAACATTTCGTTCGTAATCAACAACAACAAGCAAGCAACAAACTCCAACAACAAGAACAAGACAACAACCAGCAAGAAAGATCAGCAGGAAAGTCACAAGTCACAAGAAGCCAAGAAGCAAAACAGAAAATAAGCAGGCACCATCAGATCAGCAGTCAGTCAGTAACGTCAGATTAGTCCGGATAAATATAACGAAGAAATAAGATAGAGTAACTCCAGTTTCAGTTCCGCACCGATTCCGATTTGAGCCAAAATTAAAACGTCTGAATTTGATTTCAACCGTCTCGCGTATCGTCTGGCCCCGTTCCTTCTTCAAGTCTCGGCCACAGGTTCGTCATCGTTCCGACACAATCTCAGTTTTTACAAATTCAGACGTAGATCTTTAGTTGATTCACCTTTTGTATTCCGCATTTCGGCAAACAACTATTTGGAAACGATCCAAGGATATATCGAAGATATAGAAAGAAAAAAGGGAAGGATAAAGAAAGAAGAGGATAGAGAAATTTGAGCAAAAGTCAACACTCGAAATCGAAAACTACGAAATTACCTGAAAATTTTTAAACAACCAAAAAGTCTATGAGAGCAACAAAAATTACACGCAAAATTTTACAAGTGCAAAATTTTCTTATAATAATTTATCAAAAATAAAAAAATTATTAAACAAAAATCTTAACAAAAAAAGGGAGAGGAGGACTACACTAAATAAATGAAAAAATTGAACTCTAGTGAAAAGTAATCAAACAATTTAGAGAGGACATAAAACGCAAACGGAATATCAAAAATTGTTGTGATGTGATATTTTTTCGATGAACTTTTATTTAAGGGTAAGTCACAAATTTTGTACAGTATTTTAATAATTACATATATATCAAGATATAATCAAGAAGGTAAAAAATATATAATACGCTAGAAGCTTTATATTAAAATTAAAAAAAAAAGAAATTTAGTTTTAAAACAATTTTAAACATTGACCTATTCAAATAAACTTAAAAGTAGTATAATTTTCCCGATATAAAGAGCATTTTTTTGGGTTAAAAAAAAAAAGTTAGCTTAAAATCTATTGGTTTTTTTTTATCATCATTTGACCATGGACAGGATTTTATCGATTAATCAATAACTATTATGAAATATTTTTACGTGAGACAGAATTTTTCCTAAGATCCTATTGAGACTATAAGATATCAAGCGATAGAGAAGAGAATATTCTTTTTGGGGTATCGAGAATCTAAAAAACTATTCAAAAATCTGTCTAGTAAAATTAACAAGAAAATTGTCAAAAAATTACTTGCCAAATAAATACTTTCTTATGAGCATCATCATTTTCACAAGAACCTAAAACATTTATATCAGTTCAAAAAAAAAACTAAAAGAATTATTATTATTCCCACCATATTGATTATTTTCAATAAATTACCTTAAAACATTTCTTAGAACAATATAAAAATGTAATGTAAGTCTTCGGAAGTAAGTTAGTTTGGGGATCGCAGCAGCTTGGGAAATCTTCGAGATTTGAGGTCGGCTTCTGTTTTCGTGAAGTTCGGGTCAGCCTCGTTACGTTCGTTATCCTTGTCGTGGGGCGACGGCGTTCAGCTGCAACAGCAACATGCAACAGCAGCAACAGCATCGGCTTGGTGGTATGTGTGTCTGTGTGTGTGTGTGTGAAGGTTTAGTTGTAGTTGTAGACTTTTTGCTTTTCTACATCCTCACTCACATACACACGCACAGACTAGCCTGATGCGACTCCCACGAAGTTTTGGAGCCTTGCACATAATGTAAACAAGGACATGCGCAGTGCAGGCGCGGTGGCTTCCCTGTTTCCCCAACAGGAGAAGTGCATTGCAGGCAATGCAATTGCCAACTAGAAGATAGCAGCAGCGCCAGTTGAAGGGGCAGCTTGGGTGGCAAGGTGGCAAGGTGGCTGAGTGCCTCAGTGGCAAGGTGGCTGCTGGGGGGCTTGAGCTTGGTGAGTGGTTCATTTACCAAGTGCTGCTGCAAATAGTAAATAGCAGATGGCAGTGGCAGTGGCGCTGGCATCGACGCAGCGCCAGCGGTGGCATCGCAGTCGACGCCAACTTGCCACAGTTTAGATGGGAAAAAAGGAAAACTCGGAAAAAGCGAGAGAGAAGGCGTCGCGGGAGAGAGAGCGAAAGAAAGAGAGAGGGCAAGTTGCGCAACCGAAGCCGGAGCCGGAGCCGGAGAAAGAGCGAGAGCTGCGAGTGCAGCCGAAAGGATGCATCGCTGCAAGGCAATTGCACTCCAGGACTCACACGCACACACACACACAGGCAGAAGTATGAAGAGCTAGACTGAGTCGGTTGCTTCTTTTTTGGTTGTGTTGTCTCTTTTCGGCTTATTTTTAGAAGTAGCCCCCTTGCAAGCCTCCCACCTCCCGCCCCCAGCTTGCAGCTCCCCCCTTGAGCTTGGCTGCAGTTTATTTACTTGGCCAGGCCTTTACATGGCAAGGAGGGAGTGGTAAGAGGAGGAGGTCGGTCAGCGCCATGCAGCAGCTGTTCATGGAGGCCCAGCACGTGCAGCAAGCAACTGCTGCCCTTTGCCACACAGGACCCTCGCCTCCTTCGCCCCCCTCGCCCACAAGGTCTGCGTGATTTGTGCGTTGCCAGCAGGATGCCCATGATGATGATAATGATGAAGTTCGTAATGACCAAGGGAGAGGAGGCGATAAGGTGGAGTGGGAGGATGGAGCAGTTGCACTTCCTTGCTGCCATCGTCCTGCGTGGTTGGTCGGCTCGAAAATGCTGGGGGTCTGGGCATGGGTGGGTAGACATTGCGTAGAGTCGGAGCCAAGTTTTTTCTATTTCTTGGTGAACAACGCCACCCACCTAGCCAGGACACCCCCACCCTGGCACACCCCCGCCCTAGGGCGCCATCTCCCCACCCCCCTGCCCTATCGGGCCGCGCTTCATTCGCACATCGAGTGGGCACCGAAGTACATAGATTCGTGTGTGTGCGAGATTTGCGCGCGCGAACTTTTGCCAAAGGAAAAAAACTTAAACCGAGTTGCTTTTACATACGACGGGTGGACTTTTTTTTGGGATGGGGTGGGGAGCGCTGCATTTTGCGCGTCTGTAGCTTTTTTGGCGGTTGTCGATGGAGGTGGACTCTGGGCGATGGGTTATGGGAAGGATGGGTGGTTAGGTGCCAACCATGTACGCGTCGTCGTTTGCTAGAGCCGTTCCCATCACCCTTTCCCACCCCAACACGCTCATGTCCGTATCCGTGTCCGTGTCGCGATGATGAAACGCCGAACGAACGCAACGCAACGCAACGCATCGCATCGCATCTATCGGAGGCATCGGAAGGCATCGGTTGGCATACGGCTTTTGGACGTCTTTTGAGTAGAACATTGCTTTTTTATATTCTCGGCTCGACGCACCGCACCGAGCAAAAGAAGTCGCCTCGCTGGCTGGCCAAACGAGTAATAAACGGTGAACGGTAGCCGCTGGTCCAGAGTTGGTCCAAGTCGTCGACGGTTCGGTTCAGTTTCGGAATTGCTTATTTTCTAAAAAATCATCCGGCACCCACACACACGCACGCCTGCAGTGCGAAGCAGTGCATTGGATTGGAGTGGAGTGGGCCCGCATTATTATATATATAATATATATATTGCATATATATATATACGGTATAGAATATAGATATATATATAAATGGGTGCAAAGTGCGCGCGCGTTTGCCGCCCCCAAAGTCACAGCCTCCGCCCCCACCGCCGCACCAGCCTCTGAGCGAGGCTTCAGCTGCAGTTTGAGTGCCGTCAAATACTATTTATATACAATAAATGAAATAAAATATATACAAATATCTATCTATCTAAAAAAACGTATATGTTTCCGGCCGCGTGTGTCCTCCGTTCGTATTCACCCGTGTGTGTGTGCGTGTCCTTTACAACAACTGCTTAGATTAAAAGCAAACAAAATTCGAATGCAATCAAATGATTTTTTTTCTTTCAATGCCTCCAATTGATTTCTGAATAATCATCGCTGCCAAAATAAAACAAAAACTAAAAAGACCTAAAGCCTAAAATTTAAAAAGCATTCCTCGACTTTCGGATCTCAAACCAGTTCAGTCAACGGCGTCCCCTCGTCTGCGTCGTCGTCTGCTGTCATCCACATGTCCTTCACAAATGTCTCCCAAATGATATTCCCCCAAAATCTATAAATCAAACTTCTCCAAAGGCAGCTTCTCAAGATTATAGGATGCTGAGATAAGTTCTATAACGAAAGAAAGGAATTTTTATTAACTGCGATCCTGGCTCTCTCATGTTGGCATTCACTCCGATCCAGCTGCTCTCCAAAAGTTACTGCAAACCACTGAAAGTAGAGCCGCCAGAAGAGCCGCCGGAGCCACAACACTGCGATCCAGTGGAGCGGCTCACAGAGGCCGCCCGGCTGGACCGATCGTACCGCTTCGCGTTTCCGGCGACGGCGACGCAGACAAAGATGCCAGAGTGGCCAGCGAACTGCCGCGCCAGGATCACTGAACTCTACGAAACCAAACTGCCAGCTCAGTCTGTAGCTGTGGACACGCGAGAGAACCTGAACACCGCCATGGATAAATAACATCAGTAAATTGTCCTGTACGTGTCGATCGATCCTAAATGTTTATCCAAAAAAGTCCTTTTCTTTATGCTCATCTTGGGAAGGAGGTTTTTGAAGGGGATTCCTAAATTTTTTGACTGGGTAGCTTAAATAAATATACTTAAAAATAGCAGAGAACAATTAAAATCATATGAAAATATTCAGGAAAATAGGTTAGCTAGGTTTTTTTTAATGCGTGTTTCAAATAAGTATATCCTCAATAAGTATGTTCTCATTCATTTATTTTCAAAACAAAATTCAAAGTATAAATACCTAGTTTTAATTTCTTCTAATTTTTCTAAGAAATATCCTTTTATTTATATTTATTTTCTATTTCAATATTATACTAATTTCACACTAAAAGTACATATATATTTCAACTACTTGTTAGCTTCTTTCAAGTAGCACTCAAATTCTAGCACGTGCTGAGATTACCCCTCTACAAAATAAGGCTCTGGGAGATAATAATAATATGTAGTTTAGAGTAATTTTCCCAATGCAACATCTGGGGCCAGTGGCTGCCTCTCAGGTACCGACGGCGACTCAGCCAGAACAGGATAATACTCAAAAAAGTAGCACCTTGTGGAATGCATTTTGGACAGTAGAAATATCCTTTTTGGGAAGTCTTGAGGAGAACCAAGTTTTTATTTAGGGAAATCATGAAAAAGTCAAAGGATACTCTTTCTGCTACTCCTCTAGAACCACTCACATACATATAAAAATACTAAGCCTCCCACACACACACCCACATATGAGCCCATTCTCCATTTTGTTGAGCTGCTCCAACTGGCGGCGACGTCGATGTTGGCGCCGCTGCCACTGCCTCAGTCGCTGCCGACGCTGACGCTTGCCCCTCCATGTATTTGAAATGCGCACTAGCTCTAGCTCAAAAAACGCATGTATCCGTGCGAGCTCCCCTCCGATGCACTGGTGTTAGTGGCCGTATCCTGTTTTTGAGTGGGTGATTCGCCCGGTGGGCGATTGTAGGTGGGGGGATAGGATGGTGGGCTTATGCTGCCGGCGTCGCTGCCGCGAATTTTATTTGCAAAGCTCCACTGTGTTTGCGTGTGTTGCTGCCTCTGGCTTTGCAAATGCCTCCCTGGAAAAGTCCATCCCAGCCTGCGTCCGCGTATTTTTTCGCGGCTGCGGCGGGCAAACATTTTTTTGCTGCTGTTGCTGTTGCTGTTGCCAATACATGTATGCCCACTCACACCCAGGACACACACTCACACATCCGCACACTGGCTGGGGCAGAAACGACAAATACAACGACAACGCAACGACACCGTCAGCGGTCGTCCTCGGCCTATTCGCGGCGAAATAATTTTTCGCATTTTTAGTACAAAGCTTCACATCAACGTCGTCGTACAAACAAATTTTTATTTTCGGATTTTTCAATTACGTTTTCATTTATTTTTAAGTATTAAGTTTGCGTGCACTCAAAAAAAAACTCAAAAAAAAAAAAAAAACAAAAACAAAACTATAAAGGCAACAACCAAAATCAGCAACTAAAACTCGAACAAAAATCATAAGAAAATTCATGAACCCAAAAGCAGTTGATAGATCGTGTGCCCAAAACATTCAACTTTCTACAAATCCAAAAGAAAATATAAACTCATTCGGTCCAGTAACCAGAAACAAGAAAGTCCCGAGTCCAAAAGAATCGAAACATTTTTTACCGGCTTCCAAAACGAAGAACTAAATCGCATTACGATTCTCAAGTGTTTTTTCGCCGTCTCTCCGAAAGTCTCGACTAATTCTCAACCGGCAGGACCTCTCGACGATTATCAGTTTGTTATTGTTTGAGCTGTTTTTTTGTTCCCTCACATAAGCCCATTTTTTTTGTTATTAAAACGAAAACTTACTCAAGACGAACAAAAAAACTATACGAAAACTAAAAAACAAAACACGTTGCGAAAACAAGTAGCAAGAAATCCGAAAAAGACACTAAAATCAAGAAACAAAAGATATACGAACTAAAAAGTCAAAGACACAAGTTACAAAATTCAAACGTAAAATCAAAAGTACAAAGCAAAAAGATTGTTGGCAACATTTTTATAAGTATATATACGTATTATTATGATTTGTATATATTTTTTATACGAACTCAAAACAACGGAGCCAGAAGCTCGATTTTGATACGCAGAATTGCTCACGTGATGCTCCGACTCCTACGACGGGTAAGCAAAATGTGTGTGTTTTCACTGTGTCCTTAGTCCTGAGGAGAAGATGCCAGCAGAGAGAGGGTGTGAAAACGAGAGGGAGAGACAGAACGACAGAGAATGCTCCTTGTGGGGGACAAAAGCCGGCGACCCGAAGATTGCCAGCCGCAAGCTTCGGGCCTTCGGTTTTTTGAATTTCGGCTACTTCGTGTCCTGATGTTTTCTAATTGCGTCCTCTCTCTGCCGGCGTCTGTGCCTGTGTGCGTGTGCCTATGTGTGTGTGTGAGTGAGTGCATTACATTATCCTGAGGCTGCGGCAACACCTACACAAACGCAACTGCACGTCGGCATCCGCTGCTGCTACTTCGGCATCCGACTTCCGATTCCGAATCCGATGCCTGCTCGTCCTCGGGAAGGACTTGCTCAGCTTGCTGCGGCCGCTGCCTGCCTGCTTCTTCTCTTCTAGTCCTTCTTAAGCTACGCGCGCGTACGGTCGAAAAACCCGTCCCGCCCGCCCGTGCGCCATCCCCTCCGCTCGCTTCGAGTCGAGTCGAGTCGAGTCTTTTCGTCCGGTCGCTTCTCGGTCGGCTTCAGACGAGAGCTCCAGGAGCTCCCTCCTTGGAGCGCTTCTTCGTGTAGGTATGCGTATGTCTCTGTGTGTGTGAGCAGGCGCACACTTACTTGCACTTACTGCGTGTAGGAAATTATCTGCTGCCTCTGCCGCAGCCGGCGTCGCCTAATACATATATAAATAATATATATTATTATATGGGATATACATATATTTAAAAGCGTCAACGCTCGTGTGCGGCGGACGGGTATATAGAAAAGGCAGCAGCTCGTTATCGGAGAAGGGCTGCTGCTACTGCTTCTGGTTCTGCTTGCAAGAAATCGTAGCACACTTATGTGGGCAGGCGTTGACTGCAGCAGCAAAACAGCAGGAAAAGCATAAGCTGGGGCAGGAGCAAGAGACAGAGTAGCTGAGACGTTGGCTGAGACCGAGACTGAGACTTCGACTTCGGCAGCGCCTTGGTCTTCATGGCACTTTACTTTCGCCGACTAGAATACAAAATTCAGTACGTTTCCAGTCACGCGCGCTGGCAGAAGTTTTGCTTGCATATGTCTTCTACCGACGACGCCGACGAACGCCGCCTCGACTTGTGTAAAAATTCAAATCAATTCAAATAAATTATAACAATTAAATAATAAAAAAAAAAAAGGAAAACAACTAAATTTAAAACGGTGTTCAAGCTGTGTGTCTGACTTGCAGTCTTCATTTAAATCAGTTTCAAAACAAATTAAATCAAATAAAATAAAATAATATAAATGAATAATATTTATTTCAATAAATAGCCATAAAGTATAATCAATTAAAACCTAGTTCAGCCTAAGCCTAACCCAATCGTCTCGTCTCGCTCATCGAACCCAGTTACAGATCCTCCTCAATTAGTCCAAGTGTCGCTTGTGTCTTGTGGTACGTGCAACTTGCGGCGCCTTCTATTATTTGCTGGGCCGAGTGTTTTAGGCGCTCGATTAGCCAACCAACTTTCTTTCTACACACAAACACACACATACCCCACACTGGGGCAGACGCCACTTGCTGCTGTTGCTGCGGCATTGGTGGCCACATTGCGCATACGACATGTTGGCCAGCAATTATCCTGCCTGCGCATTGGCAGGCACCGCTGTCTTGGCTTTGACGGGGAAAAACTTGGCAGGAAATTATCTAAAGCGCCCAAGGCAGCAGGCGCCTCAGATTCGCCGCAGCTCAGCTCAACTTTGTCAGCAACCAACACTTTGATACAGGACGCTAATACACACACACACACAGAGCAGGCAAGACCCCAAGCAGGCAATACTTATATAGTTGAGAAACGCCGAGTCGTGCCTAATTTTATATAAATACTCTCACACACACACTGCGAGACACTCGGAGCCGAATATAAAAGCATTGGGGCTTCGTTTCTTGTGAGACATTTGATCGTCTTGGCTGGCAGCGAAAGCAGCGCGGCAGCAGAGCACCAGAC
The DNA here is from genome assembly GCF_017639315.1 of Drosophila ananassae. Classification (NCBI taxonomy): domain Eukaryota; kingdom Metazoa; phylum Arthropoda; class Insecta; order Diptera; family Drosophilidae; genus Drosophila; species Drosophila ananassae. Next base: position 10,743,948 of record NC_057927.1, on the reverse strand, counting down.
TCGGAATAGGAATAGGAAATATAGGAATAGTAGGAGCTCGAGCAGCCGCCAGTTAGAAGGTTCATTCAGTTGGGGAATCAGAACATCGCAGTAACCAAATTAAATTCAAAAGCTACCATTTGCCAGTCGACCGTTAGTAGTTCACTTCTACGATGGTACGTGCCAGGTTTCAGGTGTTTGCCAGGACCTTTTTTTTCCAGGATAAAAATGTTTAATTATTTTGAACAAATCTAAAACATAAAGATTACCACTTAATGTGAGAAAGTGAAAAACAAAATAGGGATAGCTCCCTAAAAACCAAATGAATTAAATAAATAGATAATGTGTGGAAATCCAACAGTGTGAAGAATATTTAATATGAATTCAATAAAACGATAAATTAAAAAAGAAATTAATTGAATTTAACAATTTTATGAAATTTTTTAAATACCTTGACCATCGTTATATTTTATCAAAAACTTGTACATGGTTTCATTTTTTATATTTCAACATCCAAATTACTAAACAATTATTCTCAAAAATACTTCCTTAATTGTATTGCTATTTTGTGTATTGCCTTTTTTTCAATATTAAAATTTATTCAAGTGATTTTATAATACTTATAATTTATATTTTATAATACTTTTTAATTTTGATAACAAACTTATCAAGTATTTATTTTAAAACCTTTTCTTTATTCTAATAGAAATTCAAAATCTAGTCTAAAATTCAAATAACTAAAAAAGCAGAAGCACAGAAACACAACAAAAGAAAATAATGAAAATATGATCAAAATTCTAAATTAAACTTGTAAAATGAGAAGCGCTGCGGCAACAAACTTTTCGAAAACCCTCGATAATTTAATTGTTAAAAAATAACTCAAACTAAAACTAAATCCAAACCCTACTAACCGGAAATGATTTGAAACAGTGTATTGTATGGCATAATTTGCGGTGTGCCTCGAAAGCAAAGCGGCAAGTGTTGTTCAGCCCATGAAGCATGCCACGCGGCTGTGCCTCGTAAATAAAAAATAATAAGAGAATTGAATATGTGCGATTAGTGAATGATGGTGACCCCTGACCCTACCCAACCCGACCAGCTCCCGTTGACCGCAGCGCTTGAGTGAAGTGTGTTCGGCCCTTGTCCCCCAAATGAAAAATTGTCCAAAAATCTGTGCTCATCGACTCTACCCGGCCAGAGATATGCGGCCCGGCCGTCTTCCTCCGAATATGCCAACTCTGAATCACCAGCGGCCGGAGCAGTCCGCCGACTGTTCCCGCCCGCTCCTGGCAGCGGTCCAGTCCCGCTCATCGGGGGCTGCCGCCGCCAGCCACCGACGTTGAAACGGGGCGATCCTCTGAAGCGGCTCGCCACCTTCTCGCCACTGGCTATGTAACTTAAATTAAGGGTAAAATATCGCTGGTATTGGTGCAAAAATGCAAACAAAAAAAACAAACAAAAAGCCCTAAAAAACATTTTCCAATCCTCAGTCTAAAAAACAGATCTTAAATCTTAGAGTTTGAAAAAAATCTCAGTTAGTATTCATTTAAAAAAATGTCGAGATATAATTTGAGAAGCTGCAAGTTCAAAATGTTTAATCTTTGGCTTAGTAAGATTTTTTTTATTTTAAATATATTTGGAAACCTAATTTTAGCAAAATCCAGTTTATTCTAAAATTATATTTTTTTTCGCTTGCCGCTTTTAACTTGAAACATTATTGAACTATTATAAATATTAACCTGATAAAGCTATAAAAATTACTCGCATTTGATAGGAAATTAAAAAATGATTTATAAGCTTAGGTAGAAACTTGAAGCTTCCCCTTTGAATCCCCAAAAAAAAAACCTTTCAGCTTACCATCTGATATAATCGATCAAATTACTAATCTCCCAATTACGTTGCGCCTTGTGCAATTGTCTGCTTTATAATTGCAGGTTACACCATATCGAGAAGTTATCCAATGAGAAAGCCGCTTAAATTTTGGTAAGTCGACTCCTTCAAGTTATACTCCTCCAGTGTTTATCCTTTAACTTTAAGTCTGAGTCCGGTCTTGGACTAATGAAACGCCTTTGTGCCAGAGTGGACTTCATTTTTTAATTAGAAAGTCAACACACCCGCACACACAGACATACGTGCATGAGCCCGAGAATCCTTAATCGAAAAGTGCTGCCATATGGAGAGGCGCCTTTGTAAGGACGGCAGGACTCCATCCCCTCAGCTCTGTGCTTGTTTGCTTTTGTTTATTTGTGTGCTACTTAAGATGAAATGGCAAAGAAAACTGACGTTGGATGCCAGATGCCAGAAAGAGACGAACAAATGGGCGAATGAGCTGGCCCGTGTCCGTTTCAATTTCTCCTACCAAGTCAGTCCTGGTCCTTCACGCAGACATTTTCTTTGAGTTTCCTCCTTGCTGCTGCCGCTGCTCCTGATTCTACTCCTGCCGCTGCTGCAGCTAAAAATAAAAAATTGAAAGAAAAAGGCAAACAGACTACTAGTCTGAGTTAGAGGAACGAGTGCAACAGCAACGGCCGAGGCAGAGACAGCGGCAGCGGCGGAAACGGAAATTGCTGAAGTTGCATGTGTATGTCCTCCTACATATATACGCGTACTTATGTGTGTGTAATGATGCGCCGTGTTATCCTTTTGCTGACAGCAGACGCCGCTAGTTGTTGCATTTACAAGCAGGCTGCAATTATTTTCAGCTTAGGCGACAAAATAGAAGGAAGCAAGTCTTAAGCATTTTCCATTTCCCAGACTCGTTATTATCCAGCTCGATGCCACATAAATGAGTTTGTTGCTGTTCCTACTTCTATGCTTAGATGTTTCTTTTTTATTATGCTGGCATATACTAAATATACCCATATCATAAAAGAGATTCAAATATAATCTTAATTATTTCAAGACAAGCCTTATAACATGCACTCTTTTTATTATCTTTTGGTTTTTTTTAGGTTCAAAAGTAATCAAAAGCTTGGTTTAATTTAGTTAATGTTATTGTATTTTATATTTAATTACAAAATTGTGTTTATAACATTTAAAACTCAAATAAACCAATTTTAAATTTGCAACAGCTAATTATCATGAATAACAATGTTATTACCAATTGTCAATTTTATTATATTTTTAAACAATTTTTACACAATTTTATACCAAACATATATTGCATATTCCAGCACAAGTGTCGCCTTGAATGAAAAAGTCAAGATATCATGATTTTACGGCATAAACACAGTGTAGGTCCCCCCATTCCTCATTGTCCTGTATCCTTTATTTTCCTCTTTTTCTTTTCGCTTATTTTACTCAAAAAGGGAACTTTGGCCCGGCTGCTTGAGTTGCTCATGTGCAGCAGCAACATTCCCCCTTGGCTTTCTTTTCTCATTCGACTGCTCTTGTGCTGGCCTAAGTAAGTGCACCTAAGGCTACTTATGAAAAATGCAAAATTAAAGTTGACTTTTAGGCGCACAATGCCCGGCCTTGTGGTCCTTGGGAGCAGTCTCTCTCTACCTCCTTACCAGTTCCAACGGTGGCCAAGTTTTGTTTTGTTCGCTACCAAGAAAGTTTCTCGGCTGCGAAGCCAAACGAAATATTTAGCACATTGTGCAAAACTTTGGACCAGCATCCAGGTGGAAATGTCATGTAGAAAGTTTTCGAATCCCAGTCGCCATGCACGGCCAACTCCTCTGATGGTCGTCGGCCGGAAATCGTTTTAAGAACGGAAGTGAAAATTTCTACCATGCAGCTGAGCGCAACCATCTAAATATACATCTAACAGCCTAGCTGGCCCTCGAATAATCTCTTATTGAAGCCAAACAATAAAAGAGGCAGGGGCTTGGGTTGGGGCTGGGGCTGGGGCTGGGGCTGGGGAGCTGGACAGACCGAAACGCAAATTCATTCAATTGCAAAAAGAAAATTACCCTAAAAAACGGGCCGGCGACAGCACTTGGTACAGAAGTAGAAAGAGACAGCGGCATCCACAGCGGCGATGTCGAGGCAACAAGTCGCAATGATTATCTGGAATTAAATAAAGCACACACTCGCGGCATATACTATATAGTATAGTCCGATCCGGAGCAATATCTGACTTGTGCCGGCCAATGGCAGGGCTCACTTGAGTGCCGGCCAAAGTTGCACGCCTCGCTGAGCAAATGTCGCGGTTCTATCGCGCTTAGCTGTCTCCCCACCCACCTCACACTGCCCAGCCCCCACCACCCCCATTCTACATGGGCGGACTAGTCAGACCCACAGACTAATACATTCTGCTCGGGCTCGTTCTATTCCGTTTCGAGCAGTGGAAATTAAGTCAGCAAATGACTTGTAGAATATCACAAAATGTCCATGTTACTCTGCAATTTTCTAATCTCAGATAAGGGTATATCTCATTCTTGATTGATTATGTTACTATACTATTACTATATTTAATTTAAGAATGTATTGAAATCTACCAAAGAAAAAGTTAATTTTAAATACTTTATATTACTAGCATTGTACCAATCATACGCTGTTTATACTGTTTAGTTGCAATTATTTAAAAAATCTTTTACATTGTGGGTTTTTGATTTAATTTACTTATAATGTTAAAGATGTGGAAGTTTTGAAACTCAAATTTTAATCAATATTCTCTCTAAGAACAAAAATACACTTCCCCTTTTTCCCCCCAAAAACTAAGAGTATCTAATGGTCGTTTTTCAATCGAAACTTGAGATTTCTTGTTTTTTGTCCGCTTATTTCGGACATGGACAAACTATTGCAACAGATCAGCGGTCAGCGGAGCAGCAGCCAGGCGAGCAACAAGATAATCAAGTGTAATTTATTTCGTATTTGGTGCGCGCCATGCATGAGTACTACGAGTGCTAGTTGGTACGACGGTTAGCATCTGTGCGATGCCATCTAGTAGCCATGGGTCCGAGTATCTAGTATCTAGAGATGGGAACACCAGAACACAGAGGACACGCACACAGAGACACATACCCATTAGTTATTCGCTATAGACTTACATAAACATCAAGCAGGCGACTGCGAATCAAGCCTCAGCCCAACCCCCAAAAAGCAAAAGCAAAACCAGACGACCGGATGCACGAGAACTTGGCGTGAGGCGATCCGAGTTGATCTGTTGAATGTCCCATATGTCTCATATGACTCAAATGCAACACCCTCCGGTCCAATCTGACTATATTTGGAGCAATCTCGATCGCTCGGCTTTAACTGCACCAGTCATGCCAAGGCTCAGAGCTACACTCGAAACATTATTTGGCAATCATTTAAATATCAATAGCAATAGATTAACAAAAAATTATACAATATATTAGTTAATAATAATTATATCTATAATTTAACTCCTATCAATAAATATTTGATTAAGTAGATGAATAATGATATATTGCAATACATTAAAGTAGAAACATTAACAGGCTTTTCAAAAGACAGGCTTAAAAATTCATAAATAAAAAGCTATCTAACCATATCTTTATAATATTCATTTTAAGATCAAATATAGTCTGATAATTATGAACAAGTTTTACTCGAATTGTGTCGAAGCGGAAAGACGGAAGCTTAATGGTCTCATTCGCATTCGGTTGCCGCTTTCCAATTTCCCACGTGCTTCGGTCCACAACAAGTGGTTGAGACACACCCTCTCTCCACGTCACAGTCCGTCCGCTGTCTTTTGTCCACCCTGCCACATCCATCTACATCCCCCGGCCATGTAGCACGCACCAAAGTGGCCCAGGCAGCGCAAGTACGTATTAAAACGTTAATAATATGCGAGGGGCAACAACTCATGACAGAATCAGCCTCGGCCACAGCCTCAGCCCCGCGAAAGTCCGATCCCCGATGCCCGATACCCTGATGCCCCGATGAAAAGCCACAGAGACAGAACAGGTGAGGCCAGGTAGAAGGTGGCACTGTCGGTGCCGGCTGCCTCTGTCCAACGCAAATCTTTCAAGAGTAGTTCCGCTTTTTTGTTGTGCGGCAACACTTCCGCTGGCCGGCGTGGAGTGGTGTGGAGTGGAGTGCCGTGGCATGGATTGGAGTGGGTGCGGAGTGGAGGCATGTGTCACCAAGAACTCTCGGTTCTGTGCTCCGGTCTCCGGCTGCACTGGCTACACCTGAGCTACAGATTTCGGGCCTGTGATTATCTTTATATTGTTTACAATTAAAACAGTGACAGCTCGACGAGAGCGCCGTGGAGGCGGAGGCGTGAAATGCGCGGCACAGACCAACTACCGACTCTAGCCACTACAGGGGCCCCTACCTCCACCGACTTCTGGTAATTACTTTCGGGCGGAAGTGCTCACCATTTTGTTTGTTTGTTGTTTCCTCGACTTTATGTCTTACTGCGTATTGGCCGGCAGCCTGCTTTCCGTAATAATAATGCACAAAAGTTTCTGCCCATCAGTCGCCGTCCGTACGAAGGGGGGGCTGGGTCCAAAGTTTCGTTCTGCCAGTTGAGCAGCGTCAATGTAAGTTCTAGGCTCTGGGGCCGGGGTAGTGGGTGTAATTCTTTGCGCTTCCGTAAGCAGCGAATCGGTATTTTTCCATTTTCTCCAGCGGAACAGAGACAGAGACAGCCGAATCGATTTCGCCGCGCTTCGCATTTGTTGACTTGACTCATCACCGCTTGGCTAAGCAGTTTCGGATTTAGTAGTGGGAGTGGAGGGTAGCCCCCTAGCCCGTTCTGTACTGATTAACCTGAAGTTGGAGGAGCTTCTCATTGGCTGCCTCGTCTTCGGGGCAAGATAAAAGAACCTCCTCCGCAGGGACAGCGGTTGGGGCAGCGACCACAGAAAGTTTGACCCGGCCGAGAGCTCTAATCAATAAATCACTTCAAGGTTTTCTTAATTAAAAGTTTTCCCTTGCACCCAACCACAAAAAGTCTTTCCTATAACATACTTGTAGACAAAACTTTTTACACAATCCATGGCAAGAAGAAAAAAGGACAAAAAATTGATTAACTGCCGGGTGACCACAAAAAACAAGCGAAGCAGGAACAAGCAAAGTTTCAAACCCTTTCCAATAAGAAAAAGTTTCGACTTGAGCAAGAAAAGTGCAAGGCACAGAAGACATACCAATAAATGATCTAGAGGGAGGTTGGGCAGGTCCTTGCAGATTGGGAACTATAGTCGGCAAAAACTGAAAACTATTAAGCGCTTAAGTCAGGCAGAAAATGAGACGAAATAGTTGTCGAACTAAGCTCGGGCTGAGACGGAAATTGAGAAATGTATATGTTGGAGCATATGCCAGCCGTTAATTAAGGGTTGCCGCTCAAGGAGCTGGGTAAGCGACGAAAAGGACATTCGAAATCGCATCGGGCTAATTGGCAAGCGCGAACAGAACAATACTGAAGAAAAGACGAAGGACAAAAAAAAAAGAAAAACAATCCGAAAAGCCTGGGAAGTATTTCTTAAGCCACCACAAAAGGCAGTCGACAGAATGGATGGAAAAATGTGAAAAATCAAAAGGAGCTGAAAACGACCCCACTTGACGTTCCGTTGGGCAGGTTAAGCCCCTTGGCTCTGTTGCAGTTTCTTGTGGCACTTCTTGGGCCGTAAAATATTTACCCAGAACAAACAATACCGGAAAATGTCGGTGGAAAGCCAGATGGTGGCACAACCGGCGACAGTCAACACAGACTACACAGACTACGAGAAAATCTGTGCCCTGGAAGGTCCTGAAAACTTGGCTATTGACATAATTGTGGGTGGCCAAAGACCCAAGTCACACTCAAGGCGTTGCCGACAGACACTTGAAGGCGGTGCTGGCCCAAAACGATGACTTCAAGAATCCACCCCCAATTAACCCCCAAACCGAGTAACAGTTACAGTTCAACTTTCATTTACATGCTCGTTACGAGTTGTTGCCGCAAATTAGCCATGTTCTTTGTTCTGATTAGGAGTAGATGGTTTTCTTATTGGCACTTCCGGTCCTTCGAGAAACTTTCCGCAACATACTTTCGGGGCGTTCTAATGGGAGTTTAAGTGAGTGGAAACGGAAGGATTGCTGGATGGATAATGGGCTATATATCTTATCGGGTGGAGGCTAGTCCTTGATAAACCTCAACTGGCCGACTGTCGCCTGTCTTTATCTAATCGATGGCGTGTGCTTTCGGTTAAATTATTGACTCGACCTGTTTGGATAGGCACTTTTATTTGCTTCAAGTATTATTTCGATTTATCAGCACCATCTATATGCACACGTAGTATATATCTTTTTCCATATCGATACTAGATGCGAGTGCGGTTTACCCTTAAAGCAAACCATCGAAGCTCTGCTCCGTTCTAGTCCCATGCAAATACGGTGCGAGTATTTTTGTTTGCATTTCGGTTTTGGCCCAATCTTATCGCCCATTGTTCCCGGGAAGGGGTTAATCAGGCCAGGAGTGGGAGGTAGGCAGTAGTTCCATTAGCTAAAATGCACTCGCCCGGCCGACTAATTTATGTGCGACCTGTTACTTTTTTCCTGGCACCTTTCTTCCGCCGGTTAACGAATTAAACGCTCTGCTTCCGTTCCCAATGGGTCTAATCAGTCCTTGGCCGGAACCTCGACTAGGGGTGGTTCATGCCAGGTAACCCACCCCCTGATCCTTATTTTCCCAACTCGGTTCCCACCGAAAAAGACAAACTAAAAACGTTGGCCCTTCAGCGGAATTTCCCGTTTATTGGTTGCTTTCCGGATATTGTTATGTTCGCCTGAGAACGCCTTTTCCTTCCGCCGTTCGACGCCTTCGAATTACCCCCCGACTATATTTGGTTTTAGTTAGTCCCGGTGTTCTTTGTTGTTTCCTCTAAAAGTGCAAAATGATTGCGGTTTCATGTTGCTTGTCGGAACCACCAACTGGCCCCCCTCCCAATCACTCGCACCGCTCCATTTAATGCCAATGCAACACGCAAGCGAAATTGCTACTTGTTCACCCCTTTGAGAATCGGAACCCATTTGGATGTGTTTTTATTTTGGGTTTTTGTGACTTTTCCTTCTAATAATGATGTCACATGTCAGTATACTATTTTTAGGATCTGATTACCTTTTCTTAGCCCTAAAAACACCAAACTTTTCATTTATATTACTCTCTCTCAACTTTTATTTAAAAATATTATGCTAGCTTATTAAAACTAAGTAAAATTAAAATATAAAATATAAAAGCAAAAGTTTTCAAAAGTTATCTAAAACCCGATCACTCCGGCACATAACACATTTTAAGTCAACATTTATTATACTAAATTTTAGTCGCTGTCATAAAATATACCAACTAGGCAAACTAGCAACGATCCTCGGGGATTGATCGCCGCTCTTCAATGGAGCAAGAGCTGGGTCTTCCGATCCTGGCTATTTGGTGAGATTCTTCCGCTGATCAGCGACGTCCTTCTCGTTCAGGTGGATCACCCGCCGCCCAAATCGCGCCGTCAACTTCGAGAAGAAGCCCACCCGTGAGGCGGGCTTCGTATCGTCGGCGGACAGCGGCGGTGTATGATGGTAGCCGTCCTCCTCCCCAGCTCCTACACCTCCTCCTGTGCCGCCCACGCCGTTGGCGCCCCTCTTGCCGTTGCGTCCTTGGCCGAAATGGAAGGTGGCCCGCGCCACATTGTGTCGTGTGAAGGGCTTATCGGAAGACTTTTCCGCCACAGCGGCGCCCGCTCCAGGAATCCGCTCCATCAGTCGCCCCCCAATCGCCGGGGATTTCGGAACCAAAAGAGGCGTGGCCGTCGCCGACTCGCCCTTTTCGTACAGAGTTGTGGGTCGCCGGGAACTCAGGTTGGCCTGCGGGGTCTGTGCGTTGGCGTAACTAAACCTAGTCGGCGTGTTGGCCATCTTCTGCGTTTGGGCCATTTGACGTTGGGCACTTAGCAGAGTTGGCTTCACATCCGCACCTGCTCCTCCCCGCTTGGTCTGCGGCGTCGTGGGCTCCGGGCGTGCTGGTGTGTTCGTTGTCTTGCGGGCGGGTGTGCGGCGGGTGGGTTTGGCGGGAGGTCCTGGCGAAGGAGTTGAGGTGGGCGTGGCCATGGGATTTGGAAGACGCGGAACGATTGAACGAGTCGCAGCTGCCGTCGGAGCTCCATTCTTGGTGTCCAGAGCCAGTGTCACTTGGGCTATGGTCACTGTGGGCGTGGTTATTGTGGGCTGACTCACCGGTGGAGTGACCGGCGGAGTTCCCATCTCTGCGGCAGCCAGCTCCGCTTTGGTCATCCGGTTACCGGATGAGCGGGGCTTGGCCACACCCAGGAGCATGTAGGTGCAGTAGATGTCATCGAAGAGCTGTCCCTTCACGGACTGCTCCACGTCGCGACGCTTGTGGCCCATGCTCACCAGAAGATCCATGCGGGCGGGGTCCTGCAGCTCCATGGGTCTCTCACGGTAGGCCCTCAGCCGGTCGTTCTCGTCGTGCCCCAGATTGATCCACTTGTCCGACATGACGGCGGTGAGCGAGGTACGCTTGGCGGGATTTAGGACCAGGAATTTGCGCATCAGATTCTCGCAATCCATGGAAATGTAGTAGGGAACCCGGTACTTGCCACGCAGGACACGTTCTCGCAACTCCTTCAGCGTGCCGCCATCGAAAGGCAGGGATCCGCTGACGAGGGTGTACAGGACCACACCCAAGGACCAGGCGTCCACTTCCGGTCCCGCGTACTTTCTGCCCATGAAAAGTTCCGGTGCCGCATACGGCGGGCTGCCACAGAACGTCTCCAGCTGGGCGTTCGGGTCGAAGGTGTTGCCAAAGCCAAAGTCCGCGATCTTAATGTTCATGTGTTGGTCGAGCAGCAGATTTTCAGCCTTCAGGTCACGGTGGACCACGAACTTACTGTGACAGTACTGAATGGCTGAGACCAGCTGGCGGAAGATCACCCTGGCGTCCCGCTCCCGCATCCGGCCATTCTTGACAAGGTGGTCGAAGAGCTCTCCCCGGCTGGCGTACTCCATCACCAGGTATAGCGTCCGTTCCGACTCGATCACCTGAAAGAGGCGTACTATGTTCGGATGGTTAAGCAGCTTCATGATTCGCACCTCCCGGTACAACTTCTGCCGGGCACTGGTGTTCAGCTGCGTCTTGTCGATGACCTTGATGGCCACCTCCCGCCCGGTGGGCACATGCAGCGCCAGCTTGACCTTCGCAAAGTTGCCCTTGCCGAGTGTCTTAATGATCTTGTAGACGCCATTCCCATTTCCGTTCACATACGACTGGAATTTAAGTTCTGTGTTGCTCAGCGGCTGACTCTGACAGCCACCGTCGCCCACATCCTGGCCAGACTTTGGTGAGACCGTGGCAGGAGTGGGCGCAACAACAGCGGCGGCGGTGGGCGTGGCTGGCTGGGCGGATGCACCCGTTGTCAGAATGTTGCCCCTTCCCAGGTGCTCCGTATCGAGATCAAGATCGGTGACGGGCTCAGAATCCGGTAGAAGCACGGGCTCCGGATCGTTCTCCTTGCCAGTGGTTTTGTGGTATGTGATTAGTGCTGCTGCTCCTTCTGTTTTGTCGACTCCCAGCGCCGCTTTCGCCGCTCTCTCGTTAGCCAAACTGAAGTCTAGAATTCCCAAACTTTTATCCACCGACATTATTCCACATCAAATTTTGTTATTTGTTCGAATTTGTGATTGGAATCTGAGTGCCAAGCCGAGACTTGCCCAGCCCAATTTTAGCTACGAAATCCGAGTGTGCCGGGCACGCGCCTGATGATCCTTTTTTGTTTGGCTGTGCTACTACCCCCTCCCCTGTGATCGCTCAAGGTGTAATTGCTGGCTTTTCGTCAGTCATCCGTCATCGGCGGTGCTCCGTGTTGTTTGCACATCTGCTCGATTTGGTTGTCACCCTCCTCCGGAGCTTTAAGATAAGAACCGAGTTCCCGTTTTCAACCCTCTGCCATGCATGGCTGATAAGAGTTCGACGGTGTCCTTCGGCAGGATCACTTTGTCTCGACCCCCGACCGCATGGGCTGGAATTCTTTAGGAGGCGCTGCTATCATCAACCCCCTTGTCTGGCAATGTGGCACGAGTCCTTTGTTTGATCCTTCGATTCGATGCGATCGTGTGCCCTGTGCGCCGCTGTTGCGAGGATGTTTGTATCCAGCTGGTGGTATTCGGTTTCCTTCTCGGCACTGAGAATCAACAGCAGCTAGCAGCTGGCTCCTGGTGGGGAGAAACGAGAAAAGGGAACTTTGTTGAGAGGAGGAAGTCGGAATTGGAAACTCATTGAGGATTTGAAAGGGAAACTTGGTTCCAAGTAATTGGGAAAATAATTAGGTATATAAGTCGATAGTGAGTACACTGGGAAAAAGTCTAGATTTGGACCAAAGACCACCACTACTATAAACCACTAATAAAATACCCAAAAATTATATAGATTCGTATTAATGTTGATGTTTAAAGTATGCCTCCTATGATTTGAACACTATTTGAGTTAATATTCTAACATTTTTTCTTAAACCCTGTGACATCTCTTCTAACTTTTTCCACATTTATTTATTACTCCTTTTATTCTATAATATTTTCCCTGTAATAGAACTTTCGGCCCACTGTGCAATAAGTAATTTTCCTCTTTTCCCTGCAACAATGCATTTTCGCATTTTGGAAGCAAACCTAATCTTCCCCTTTGTGCTGAATCATTTTCCTTAGTCTTCTTTCTCTATTAAATTTTTTTTATTTTTTTTTTTTGCATATCCTAGCGCGATCTCCTGCTGTCGGCCTACCTATGCACTCTCAAAGGGAGGAGAGGGTCCTTTACCTAGGATGGAACTACCCTAATGGATTTTACCTAACCATAAGGGGAATGTAAAACTAAAAAAAAATAATAAACCCAGTACAAAGGAAACGGGTCCTTAATCTGCCTTTTCTTTTCTCGCTCATTCGCTGGCATGGCTCTCTTTTCGGGTGCGTGTAACGAATTCAGGTTTTCGTTGTTGCCTTGCCTGCTCCTTGTTATGCTAGTGTGTGTGTGTGTGAGTGTGCATGTGTGTCCTTGATCCTGCTGACTTGTTTTGCTGGCCAGGCAGCCTTTGCTTGCCATCCCTGCAGTTACCTTTTGTCTCATCTCCTTTTGCTCTGGCTCTTCGCTTCCTTTGCGTTTCCTTGCCTTGCATGTGTGTGTCCTTGTTCCTCTCTCTACCTCCCCTCTCTATTGTAGTGGTACAAGTATGTGTGTGTGTTTTGGAAATTTTGTTAAATACTCGCAATTGCAGCTGCCACTTTCGGGTCTTTATTTTGTTGCTGTTATTTTTGCCTGCCTTTCTTCGTCTCGTACTCTTTCTTCTTTCTTCTCAGCATTTCGCAAAACAACAACAACAATGATGTGGGGAAATTTGCTGGAAAAACAAAAACAACAAGTCCCTAGCTTGGGTTGTTTTAATTCTTGGAACTAGAGATCAGTTAGAGGGACTTTAATTGCTCTACTTTTGCTTCTTTCTACTTTGCACCACCAAGTTCAATGCACCCCACCTTAGGTTGCCCCCTACTTGCGGCATGGCTCCCCCCATTCTCCCCCTTTGACGGCCACCCGGTCTCCCCTTTTTTCCATTTTCCCCAAGACACAAACACATGTCAACATATGCGGGTCTTCCTCCTCCCATCTCGTTTTCCCTTTGTTTTTCTCTCTGCCCATGGGATCTTCTTTTCTCAGCTTGTTTTTAGGTCTTTTTTTTCAGCTTGTTCTTTTTTTTTTGAGTGCCTCTCCTTGGGGCTCTTCTTTGGCCTTGTCTTCTTCTATTTTGATTCTGGTTCTCTGGCTCTTCTTTTCCTGTTTTTCCCAACTCACCTCTGAGTCATCGGTGACTTTCGGAACTTCGGGCGCCCCTTGTGTCTGAAAGTCATTCTCGAGATACAAGATACTCGTTCAACAAAGATGCAGCAGATACACTTGCTTCATTGTCTGACCTTGTTTCTTTTGACAAATCCCCCAAGGTATAAGGCTATTAGTGGAACGCCTCTTTAATACCAAAAGCCGAATAAACGCCCCCCTACTTTTTCGAAGAGGATAGAGTCTCAAGGGATCTTGCCACAGAACTGCTTATCGAACCTCACAGATATCGAAGTGTTTGAAAACCGAAATCCAAAATACCATTCAACGCGCTAATTACACACTTTACTTACTCTCCATTCGGTCCATTGGCGATCCCCCCCTTGGCGGCAATCAAAAACGAATTAGCTTTAATCCAGAAATGTATCTGTATCTGCACGACGCGGGCTGCGAAACGGCGAGAGCGAACTTCAAGATACAAGATACTTTAAGATACTGAAACGCACTGAACCCGGGCGCGAAGGCAGCCAGGCAGCCGAAGGTGAGACTGTATTGGTGTGCTTTGCACTGAGAGAATTCAATCCCAAAGACAGGTCTGAGACAATCTCCGCAGAGAGCGAGAGAAGCCATGGGAAGAGCGAAGAGCGTCTTCTTGCCATCTTGCTGCTCCTCTCCTTGCTCTTCCTCCATTACCTGCTCTTCCTCGGTCTCAGTCTCACGCTCTTACTCAGTCGCTCGCCTTTCTTCGCTTTCCACTCATTCGCTGAAGGTCGTTTCCTTGAGCGTTTCTTGAAGGCGTGACGTCACCGCTGTGACGTAGTAACTGCGAAGGGGAATGGCATCGCACCACAACAATGGCTTCGGCTCGTCTTCGGTTTTGCGGCGAATTTGCTATCGAGCATTGGACACAGATACAGATACAGTAACGTCTTCGGCTGGTCTGGCATTGGTGTGGGTTTTCTTGTGCGGTGGTTGGAATGGAAGTTCCCCATTCGTCGTCGGCCGAAAGTATCTCATCAAGTGTAGGAGTAGCCGACCGACCGGAGTATTGGTTGAGCACCAATAAGAACCTTCTTGGCCGATAAACACAAAGCACCCGACGTCACAATGCCGCCCCAACCCCTCCAGTCTGTTACTGGCCTCTTGCCACCCCCGACACCCATCCGATTACTGGCTATGATTAAAAAAGTCACAACCACAACAAATAATACAAGTACCAGTAATAATAAAATGCATTTCTTTTGGGCCGCAAACATTTCTTTCTGCCTTTCATCGCTTTGGCCGAAACGGACGAAAGAAATGAAAATTATAATGACAAAGTAGGCGACGACGAACGGGGCCGTAGACGGCGCTCCGCCCGATGATTATAATAACAGTTTCTCTCTGATTTCTCCTCGATTCCCGATTCCCATGCCGCCCTCCTTGAAGGCAGGACATTGCTTAATTAAAAAGCTTTCGGCCGTTCTTTGAGATTGCGAGCTGGAAATGGGATTGGTAAGAAGGAGATGATGAGGTTGGGAGGTCGATTTAAAAATAGAAGAAAAATAGACCGCAATAGGCCACAATATGAGGTGGCTTGTGCTCACCTCGACATTGGAACTGATGTATGCAGGGGAAGGCCCAAATTGCAGCCAAGTCAAGAGGCATTTGCATATTAAGTAATTGGATGAGCCGCTTCTTCTGTGAGCTTCAAAGACAAGTAGGCCAAAGTGACATGTTAATGGGTAAGCGGGTACTTCGGCATGCAACCGATAAGGCGGCTGACTTGGGGAACAGTATCTGACAGATAGATACACGTGGCACGCACACCAGCTGACGGCGCACCACGGCAGTTGCTAATAATGCCACAATGAGGCAGCCAGACAAATCACAGTTGGCCAGGAGAGGACACGCGCCACCTGACCGGGATGCAGTTTCCATCCCGACCAAAAAAAGAAAGAAAGCAGCCCGTCTTCGGCAATATTTGATCGTGCTGAATGCGGAAAAACAGATTGCAACTGCAGCTGACTTCGATGCCCCCGACAAAAGGATACAGGGCAAACAAAGCAGCCACAGGATATGCGATACAGGCACTTTTGCACATTGCCCTCGATGAGTTATGGACGCCTCCAACTTCTCCAAAGAAGACAGCATCTTGACAGACAGACTTTTCGGGAATGAATATGCGGGTGCATATCGATTTCGTAGCCTTGAGGCCGTGATCTGCATTTTTGCGTTCATGCCGCATCGCATCTTGCCGCATCGGGAAAGGTGCAAAATGCAACGAAAGGACGAACGTGCTGCAAATTGTGTGCGGCGACTTAGGAACTTAATTGGGTTTACGTTTCATTGGCGACGAACCGAAATGTCGATATTCAATACCAAGGACTATAAACCGCATTCAGCTGCCTCTGGGCTAAATACACAAATTAACCCATTCAAACAAGGACAGGACAAGGACGAGGAGCCAGGAGTCTGGAAAGGAGTCCTTGGAAAGTGTCAAATCCAGGCTCCGATCAAAAACCAAACAATGGCCATCCAAATGAGGGAAATGCATCGAGCGACCCAGCGGACAATAAAGGAAGAATCACAATTTTCAGCTGCCATCGCCTAGAAGGGGTGAGGGAAAAGTCTCTGTTTTTCATCAAGAAAACGAGTGATTTTCTCACAGTTTTCGCTGGCAGTTTTGTCAATCATTTGTCGGCCACTTCAGCCCTTTGGTCCTGCCAAATCCTTTGCACTTACTTTGCATGGCAGGACGAAAGGCTGTTAGATCGTTCCTTCATTCATCCATTCAGCAAACCATTCATCCCCAGCCCCTTTCACGGCTCTACCTGCCTTTGTGAAAGAGTTTTCCTTTCGATTCGGTCGCAGTTTCCACTGTTTCAATTCTTTTTCTGCCCCTGCCTCCCTGTCTATCGTTTTGTTATATTTTTGCATAGTTTTCGGCTTTGTTCCTTCCCGGGAGGACTGCTTAGGGATAAACAATATTAGCTGACTGAAGGATTTGCATTCCACACGGCATTGTTCCGATGTCGGCCCGAAGAATTGTCAATAATATTTTGCTCATGCGGCACTTCCCTCTATCCCATACCCTGATGCGACACTTCGCCCACATAGGGAATAGATAATGATGGAACTAATCCCTTGCTCCTCATCTTGGCTTGGCTTGGATTGGCCTAATTGAAAAGCAGGAGAGCACCAGTGGGCTCAGAAATAGAATGCATTTCGGCATCGCAATTCAGAAATCTGAAATCTGCATAAATGCAAGTGCATCATCTCATCTCTGTTGGTTGATGCACTGAGAGAAATAGGGGATTAGGTATTTCTTAATAAATATTTCTTGATTAATTTTTCTGATTTCTTGATGTTTGGATTAAATTCTTTTGGGTTCAAATAACTATAATAGGTCTATAACCCACAGATATCTTACTAAACTATGCCATATAGACGTATTTTTTTATCCCTCAGTGTAGACACATCCTGCCAGTGGGGAAGGATACAAGGGGACAGCTTATTAGCAAAGATTGTCAGTCAGCCGCCGCACAACAACGGCAGCAACAACAGAAATTGATTACCAAATGTGCACGGCTTTCGAGTGGTTTTAGGTCCTGCGGAAAATGCGGCTAGGAAGTGGGCGGCAGGACAGGGCGACTGGGTGGCTGGGTGGCAGGATAGGCTGGCTAATAAGCACAAAAATCCACATAGAGCAGCAATTCCTTTTAATTGAAAATCTCTCACTCGCGTTTCAGCTGCCGAGTGATTCGCCGCCTCCCGCGTTTCCCAATTTTCTGCTCTTGTATACTTTTTTGTTGTTTCATTTTCGCAATTTCTTTGCGGCTGCAGTGCGTTTAGTTGATAGAGGAGGCGTGGCAGCGACACAGGGCACGATGGGAGGGGCTGGGGCGTGGCTGCAGCACCGAATGCATTCAATATTGCATTTTTTTTCCTCCGACAACATGCAAGGATAATAAGGACTTTAGCAGGCTTGCGACTTTTTTGTTATCCTCTTTTTTTGTTTGTTTTTTGAATCCCTTTTTTTTGGACTGATTGACTTGCGAACACTCCGCTTAACCCCTCCTCGGCGCCGGTTTGCCTGGCTCCTTCCCTGGCAAAAGTTGATTGCAGCAAGGACTTGCGCCCGAAAATTGCATTGGATGCATTTGCTGGGCAAACAAACTGGGGCCAAATCCTGTATCCTGAAACAGGAACAGAGCCGCTGCCGAATCCGAAACAAGAGTCATGAAAAAAGTTTCTGCCACCGGCGTCTCATCCTCGTAAGAACCTCGTGCTGCATGTGCAACGCATATTAGCCGAGTTGTTATGCCCCTGAGTCCTGCGGCCTGAGCTTCGAGTCCTGTGCCATCCTGGCCCGTGCATTGTCCTTCTGGTCGAGCGCCTTTTCTCATACCTCGCGGTGTTCTGTTTCTGTTTTTTTTTGTATTTTTCGTTTTTTTCTGCGGCTGCCTTTTGTTTGATTTGTGAAATTGCAATATGCTGGCAGTCTGACTCGGTTCGTCTCCGGTCCTTCTGAGGATAAACCCCATCTCACCACCCTCCTTCAACTCGCAGGATGACTGCAGTTAGACTGCAGTGGCATTGCAACTGATTCTTGGTACGAGATTCCCACTTTTTGGGGACAGTAAGTGGTACAATAGAGAAAATAGAGTTTATTTTTGTTGCTAAATCCTAAAGAATTATTTGACACACATTTTTAAATCCTTGTTTCCAAACATGACTTTTTTCCAATTAAATTGTTTGAAATTATTTTTTGGTCAAGTGATTTTTGGAATGTTAATTCGGCAACCCTCCCTGGCAGTGCAATAATTTACTTCTTCAAGTGACAGATTATCCCCATAAATATTTTAATTTGATTCATTTGCAACCCCACTCGGAGTTCAACCCCCCAAAGCGCAGCACCCCGCCCCTGATCAGGTTGATGTCCGGTTTCCTGCCCTGCTGCCACACCCACCGATGCCTTTTAACTCGAGTGCGTTTTTCATCATCAACAGGAGCCAGCAGCAGCAGCAGCAGTAGCAGCCTCCTGCCCCATTCCCTGGGCCAGATTTCCGTTTAGGTCCGGCCGCAGTGGAAAGTCTTGAGGCTACGCCGGAGACCCTTCAGCCGGCCGAACAGCAGCGCCAAAATGCACTGGACGTTGGTCACGACGCGGAGCAGAAATCAAACAATCAAACAAAATGAAATCGCCGGCCTGGGTCGGCCTTTCTCCATGGTTTTTTGCTCCCTTTTTGCTGCTCGCGAGTTTTTGTTGGCTTTGTTCTGCTGCTGCTTTTGTGCACACGCCCCCTCAAAGTCCAGTTCTGCAGTCATCAAGTTTTGGCCTCCCCTCCACAGTTCTTCCACGGTTTTATTATTTTTTTTTGCCGAGCCCCCTCCTGCTGGCGGGCTTCCGGCTGCCCATGCTTCTTTGGCATGTCTTCGCATCCGTTGCATTCACTTTTGCCGGCCGGCCGTCCATCTTGCCCCATTGCTGCTGCCGCGGCTACAGCCGCTGCAGCCAGACGAAGGAGCCACCCTTCGAGCCAGTCCCACCCCCAAAAAGCTCTACTGACTGTTGACTTCACCTGCCTCCCACCCGGCCGCTCCCTCCCCCACTCTATATATTTTATTTTTAATTAATTAATGCGAATGCAAAGTACAATTTCTACAAGGAAAACTTGTTTTGCAACTCGCAGGCAACCCTTTTGGGCGCAGCCTCCAGAATCTCCAACTGCGGCCCTGCAACCCCAACGGCTCTAAATGCACATGAAAAAAATATTACTTTTATTATGCCGTTTTATTGAAGCTATACTAACTTAAGTTACTAACTAAAGTATAGAATATTTTTAATTTATTTATTTCTTACTTTATAGGATTACTTTACTTAGGATTTTAAGATAATATATCTACTATAAACCCATCAAATTTTACCAACCACTATTCACTAGTCACCCATTTTTCCATGTGGCATGGCAAGTTGCCGGCTGTGGCGCCTCCAAATATGCACCGAGAGCGGTGTGTGGCAGCCAGTGAAGAAATGCAGTTAATTTACTCAGAAGTAGCAGCGAATTGCAGCGGCGAAAGAGGCTTGAAGTGGGGAGGGAAGTGCTTCAAGGAGGCCGGGGGGGGCAGGGCGGCCTGAAGAAAATTGCTGCTGCAGAAAGTTGCTGCTGCAGTTTCTTTTGTTTTTGTGTGCACGCCGTAATGTATGCAACATAATTTTTGCGCTCTTAGCTGCCACTGCCGCTGGATGAATTTTTGTTAGTACCCGTACTTGTGAGGGAAGCAGGACGAAACCGGCGCGGAGGAGTTGTGCCTAGTTGGGATATATGCAGTCACCTCCTTTCAGGCATAACTGAGATGTATGTGTATGTGTGTGTGTGTGTGAGTGTATCTGTGTGTGTGGGGAGCATTTCTGAGGTAGTTCTGGCGCAGTTGAAAAACTTTGCATTGCAAGGTGAAGAGTGCTGGCAGGGAAAACGAAAAAAAAATGAGGAAAAAATCCTTATAGAACTCGTTCTCCAGGTTTTTTGCTCTTCGGTTTTTAATTTTTTTCATTTTTGGGCCGGTGGAAAATGTAGCAAAAGTTATTTCTTCACGGTTTGCCAGGACTCTTAATGAAATACTCGTATCTGCATGCAGGACTCTCTGAATATGTGTGTGCAGTTGGCAGCAAAGTGGTCTCCACGGGTTACTTAATAGGCAGGCTGGAACAACTCACCTGGCTGCGAGTAACTGCGAGTCCTTAAAGCCGAAATGGGGAGGTCCTGAATGGAGCCTTTAGTTCGAGAGCTGGCAACGAATTTTGCGCCGTGGTGCAATGGGCGACAGTTCAGCGACACACTGGTTACTGCCTCAAAAGCCTCAAAAGGAGGCTGCTGCATCTTTCAATCTCTGACTTTTGCGACTCTGCCCCCTGCATCCTGTACCCTCCACCTTCCTTCCAAATGCAAATAGACAGCCCTGGCTCCACCTTGAGCAAAGTAGGATAAAAAGAAAATGCAGCAAAAACCAAGCTGCAGGGCTATAGGGAGGCAGAGGGCAGGGAGCAAGGGGGACACACTGCAGACGACACATTTTAATGATGCATGCAACAGTAAACTGCAATCAGATATGCGCACATCGTTAGTCTTCAGCATCAGCCGCCGTTTGTTGATTATCTTAGAATGGAAAGCGAGGCAAGAAAGATAACCCATACGCCCCGTGTGCTTGCCGCATTGCATGGAAATTTATTTGCCGAGCAAATAGACTGCACTCGCTTGCCGTGTGTGTCCTGTGGCAAGAAGTTCTCGCTCCTTGGCCTCCAACCACCGAGGCGGTTACCATCCCTAAGGAAAGGATCACCGGAGCAAAAGAAATAGGTACCGAGGGCGGGTCCTAGGACCCGGGACCAGGGACCTGGGGACCGACAGAGGAAACCCCTAACGGAGGCACTTTTTTATGCAACTTCTTCAGCTCGAGTGGTTTCCCAAGTTGACGTTTCAAATGTCAATTGTGTGCTTAACTGCATTCTTTTGACGTCTCCGTCGACATCCTTGCTGGCTTTCCTTATTTGCCCGAGAGTGTTTGGGTGAGAGTCTGGTCCTGAGTAGGGCAGCCCGTCTCGAGCCCAGTTACGTTCCCATTCCCAGGTCTTTGTCTAATTTTGGTTTCTTTTTGTTGCAAATTGCGGCCTAAGCGGAGAGGCATGGGGTGGAAAGGTGTGGAGAAGTCACCTGGTTCCTGGAGATCGTCCAACGGGAAGAACACTTACAGAAATTTGAATTTCCTTTTAAGAAATTATTAAACTGGTTTTATTTTTTATATATATTGTAAGGGTATTTTTAATTTTATAATAATAAT
The DNA here is from genome assembly GCF_017639315.1 of Drosophila ananassae. Taxonomy (NCBI): domain Eukaryota; kingdom Metazoa; phylum Arthropoda; class Insecta; order Diptera; family Drosophilidae; genus Drosophila; species Drosophila ananassae. Next base: position 10,722,431 of record NC_057927.1, on the reverse strand, counting down.
ACCATTCAGATTTCAATTAACAAGATAAACAAATCAAAAATGCTTGGTTTTATTATAAAAATGATTCATTGAATTTACTTCTTCAAGTCAAAAGATTTAATTGATTTTTCGAGTTTTTTGGGTCATAATTTTTTGTTCCTTATGGATAGAAACTGAAGGAAAATATTTTAAGGACTATACCACATAATCCAATCTATAATAAGCAACATCCCATTATTCTAATACACCCCACTCCCTTCACTTCATCCAGGGTATGCGTAATTTCTTTTCTTTGGCTTTCACTTTGTTTGAGGAACGTTGCAGTGACTTTTGCCAAGTCGCTGGGAAAATATGCCGCATTCACAGCCACACACACAGACACTCACAGTGAGAGCACACACCAGGGGCACCAGGAACACACACTCGCACAGAGTCAGCGAGTCAGACTGCAATCTTGCCTTCAATTAAGCTTTGACAAGTGCATTGCACACAGGAGCTGGGAAAGGAGTGAGGCCCGGATTGAGACAAGCAGAAGAAGTCGCAGCAGGAGCAGCAGGATGCCACAAAGCGCATAAATATGAATGAAGGTAGCGGCCAAAGGTGGCCTGGGGTGGCAGGAGGAAAGGATGATGGACTCCTTGCCGTAAAACTGGCCAAAAAGAAAGAAACGCAAAAAAAAAAAGAATATATAAATAAACAGAAAAAGACTGAAGCCGGCCAAAGAGGCCCAGAAGAAGGAAACGCAAATAAATGAATTGCACTTTTCCTTTGCTCGAATTTTCTTCTGGCGCCCATTTCAATGGGGGGCCGAATGCTCAATGGCTGTGGAAAAACTTTGCATATTGTGTTTATTCTATGCCCGGAGAGATAAAGAGCTCCAAGCCAACCAGGTGGAAGTCGGGAAGGATTCAGTCTTTAATTAAGCGGGTCCAAGTCGCAGCATTATGCTTAGATAATGGCAAGGCCATGGCGGCTACCCCAGCAACTACAGCGAGATACAGATACAGATAGAGCTAGACCTAGAGATATAAAATGCAAATTATGCGGGGAATTGTGTGCTCATTAATTAAAATTGAACGACATTGAGGGAAGGTGGCGAGAACTGAGCAAAAACTAAAGATTCCAAAGCCCCAGCAGCATCATTAGGGCAGAATTCTCACTCCCCATCCCATTTTCAGGGCTCTCTTACTGTCCACGCCACTGCACTTTGAGGTGAACACTCAAAAGTTTCGAGACGGGGGCAAGAGTAATGGTTAGCCGTCGAAATATATATTTTTTACATATATTACAACCCACTGGGGTCTGAGTCAAAATGCAAATCTTGCAGATTTTTAATTTCTTTTCAACGAAAATTTTATTTTCTGTTTGCATTTCTTGTTGTTCGCCCAGGAGCTTGCCAGGAGCAAGCAACCCTTTATTATTTGCCAGCCTGCCAAGGATGCCGGCCCTCATCCCGCCTTGCGGATTCCAGATGCCTTGCTGCTTTTAAGCTTCATTATTATGTATTATAGATTCATATTATGCACTTTTTAATTTTTTTTGTCTGCAAAAGAGACTCTCCAGACCGACAGCCAAAAAGTAATGCGTTTTGCCTTGACAGGAAATAGGAAAATGGAGCTGAGAAGCAAATGGACTTTTTAATACACTTTCCCCAAGGAATGCCATTAGAAATTCTTCTTATTTTTTAACTTATTTTATTATACATAGATTTGGGTAATTTTTTAAAGAAATATTTAATTTGTTATATTATATTTATTAAATATTCAAAATCCCTTCATTGTTAGGGCATTTATTAAAAAGGTTTCTTGGTCTGAGGCCGCCTGCTGCAGTCAGGACTCGAATGTCCTTGGCCGGGCCACCCTTTTCGACTCGACCTGCGGCAGTGTGGGTTGTCTTCTGGTTGCATTGCCACAAGTTGCTGCTCGAGATTCGTGCCCCAGCCCACGAGGTCCTTCGAATCCGTTCCTTGTTCTTGTGCAGTGCCTTTCAAGACTTTTTCGCCCGCCTTCCTTGGCTACATTTGCCGCTTTTTGGGGTTGCATCTGCGAGATACATTCGCGTAATGAATTCGGCCCGAGGGTGGCGACAATGAACTTGCCTGCATTCGCTGCCCATGCCCCGGCCCCGAAAAACCTACTAGGGCGTTGACATGTCGAGGAAAAGTATTCCGAAAATTACTTGCAAGGAGAACTTCACGCTTTGCTTGCCAGCAAGGCTGGCCCGGCCAGCCATGTCCTGGCCCCGACAGGAAGAGGGAGGAAAAGCGACCGGCCAGCTGGGAACCAAACCTGCCGATTCATGTAAAGCTATTCCACAAGATCCCGGACGGAAAGCGCCTTGAAGCAGAACCAATGCTGCAAAAGGAAAAAATTTCCATTTGCATGGCGAGGGTGATCGCTTTTCACACGGTTCTGCTGCTGCTGCTGGAGGAGGAAAGGCAATAATTTTTAATAATTTCCTTTTGCTTTAAATAGTTTTTCCTTTGGCAAGCAAACAAATTCCCACCGCAGCGGACAATTGAAGTGTTAGATGCAAAGACACAATTGCCCGCAAGTGGCTGCACCACAGATACAGATACAGATACAGATACAGATACGCGCAAGATAACTTGATTGCACTAATTTGACTGGAGCAGCACCCGAAGAGTGCATTTGTACATCTGTTGTTCCCATGGCTAGATAGTTTCATAGTTCCGCATTCGACAATTGGTCCGGTTCCTTCTTTGGCTGCTGCAGTTGGGCAGTCGATCCCGAAGTCAACTGGTCTGCTGGGGGTTGCTTCAATCAACTTCTGACAAGAAGTGTTAAATCTGCACCGCAGAGTGTCCGCAATTGCAGGCTGGAGGCTAGAGGCTGGAGGCTGCTTTATTAGAATATCCGGCAGCTTAGGCCGCAGACAGCTTGTCTGCGCTGGCCTGCTCTGGTCCACATTGTCATAATTCATAAATCAACTAATTCTGAAGTCGTACAGAAACAAATAGCCCCCACTGCCCGAAATCTGTGAATTCAGCTCAAAAAGTTCTCAGGCAGGGGCCACATCCAGATGTGGCCGTGGCAGGGGTACTGGCAAGAAGAAACAATTAAAGGGTTTCGAGTTGCCTTAATGAACCGCAGCCGGACAAAAGGTCAAGTCGCCGGCTGAAAGACAAGACCATCAGCGACAAACAAAGGCCCAGAGGCTCAGGCTGAAGCCGAGGCCCATACCAAAAACCGAAAGGCAAACAAAGGTGGGGCCGAGATACAGAAAACGAAAGGGAGAATTACGAGAAAAAACGTCACGGCGGTTGCCTGCACTTCCTGGCAAGGAAACGACAATGCCAAGGTAAAGGAGACAGCGAAGACGCCGCCAGGGTTTCAATTACCGGGCGAAAGATTTCCCAAAAACCCAGCTCCAAGAGATGAGGCCTTCACTCGCCTGGTGAGTGACCTCCCTTAATTGAGCGTGAAGCGATGTGCTGCAGTGACACCTTTCTTTCGATTGGCATTATGACATGGACATCGCTCAACATCGAAATGGATATGGATATGGACATGTGGATATGGACAACCCCCTAAGACAGGAGACAGGCCGACCGACCGGCCGACCGACCAGTCGGACGGTAATGAACATTAATGTTCGTATTGTGTAATGTCGCGACTTTAATGTAAAGTGCAATGAAGCAATGCAAGGCCATCCGCGGGTGCAGTGGGGGATGGTGGCAGTGCATCCACCGGATGCGCTCATTAAGTGTTGCAGCCTTTGACTTGCGGACCCGAAACGCAAGAACCGCGAGCTCCGATGCACCGTGCCCCGAACTGGAACTGGACGCAGCTACGAGCTGAGTTATGATGCCAGCTGACGAGCTGTCAGAAGAGTCATCCACCCAGAGAGGGACTGTGCCAGCAAGTGGTTGTTAAGTCTGATTCACGACTCGGTTCGGAAATCAGCGCCCAGCCCTCATTTCATATCATTTTTATATTTTATATCCATTGGGTAGCACGTGTTCCCCTTTCCCCTTTATCCATCTGCCTCCTATGCCCCCTGTGCCCCCTTTGATCTGACCAGAGGCCACTCAACTGGTATTTCTTTTTGTTTTCACCTCCTTCGCTGGCGGAGGTCATAATGCAAAACCATTTTCCACAAATTTAATTTCATTAATGTCCCTGCCGGCTGTAATCCTTCCTTCTGACTTCCTTTCACCGCTCTCTTGGACTCCTGTGCTCCTCTGGCGGCCCTTCAAAGTTCTTCAAATGTCAAGCGGAGCAGTGCAGGATTCTCCGGCAACTAAATTATCATAATGAATCCGACTGGGCGACTACTTGAGTTCTGTTTGCCGGGGAACTCGACTCGGTTAAGCGCTCGGCTGGGCTCTTACCTCTTGGCCGGCTCTATTCCTAACGATTTTTTAATTGAAACTGTCACTTGTCGAGGAGCCACCTCCTCCTCGGAGGTAGGAGGATGAAGAAAGCCCCCATTTTGACATCTCGGACGGGGACTCGGACAACCGCAACTGTCATTGATTTTCTGCAAGAACGCTGACTCCTCCTCTCCAGCTGAAGTAGTTGCCGTTGCAATTACCGAGGAATAAAATGAACAGGGAGCTGCCTGCCGCACAGCCATCAAATCGTTTTGAAAAGATTTCCAAGAATTTTATCTCCGATGCATAAATCAACAATTGTCTCTACACTCCATTGTTTGATCAAGAAAATCTTTTTCATTTCATCCAAACTGGCAAAGGATTTTAATGTACAGGAGGAGCTGGAGATGGAGCTGGAGAAGGAGGAGCTGTTGGACAAACAATGGGGAATTGAATTTTATGCTTTACAAGATTTTATTGCGGCTTTTTGACTCAACGCCTCCCAGTCACTTCAGTCTTCCAGTCATTCCCCAATGAAAACGAATCGCAGTTCGCCTTTATTAGCTGCAAATTTCATTATTCAGGGCAATTTGCCTCGGAGACGCCTCGAAAAACTTGCTCGATAGTTGCTGTGACTGCCTGACTGCCCTGCCTTTCGTTTCATTGTAAATTGAATTAAATACAATCAATTTGTTGATACGCAGATGAGTTTAAATAAATTTAGCCCGAGATTGGGGCGAGCCAGGAGGCACTGATGATGAGTCAGGCCTTTTAATGTCCGTACCCCGGACTCCGGGTCCCATGTTAGTCACTCCGGCGGGGCAAACGACACCAGAGGGCCATCCAAGGCTCTGGACATGCAATCAGAGACACCTCCGGACCACCTCCCCTTTAATTTCTCTTTTAAAATGAAACACAGAAAGGAAAGGAGTACAAGATTCGTAACTGGCGATAGGAGAAGCCGTAGAGCTGGGGGAGCCGGGAGCGGGTACAACCTCTAATTATCTTAAGGCATGACATGAAGTCATTTCTCCGGCCGGATATACGTATTCTATTAATGCTCACTGCCCCACTGAAATTGAAACTTCAAATATTTGTCCGCAGACCTCAAGGACTCGCGGCCAGGACTCTGACATGTGTGGGTAATTTCCTTAATAACCGCCAGCCTATCGCATTAACATATCTCGCATTTGTCATAAAAATAAGTCAACCAACGGCACCACCCCCTCCTTCCCGAGCTGGCGGTCTCCGAGGAGGAGGCGTTTTGTCAAGGAAGGAAGGAACTGGGCCCCCGCAGGTGGAATGTGGATATGGGCGGCTTAGGTTGGGTAAAGAAAGCCAGTGGAAGGAAGTGTTTATGTCCGTTAAGCGCCCAGCTCATATGCGTCTCGTAATGACCCCGACTAAATGGACACATTACGCGCCGGACACACGAAAAATTGAATTATTCAAGCGACTTTGGAGGCGTCGCATTTGTTGGCATTGCGTGCCAAAGTTTTGATAGCCTGGCCCCAGAAGCTTCCACTCCCACTTGCCACTAATGTGTACAAGTTGGTTAAGAAAAATACGTTACAAAGGTGGGCGGAGGAGTTATAGTTTTTAATGGTGCCTTCAAGTTCCACTCAGATGACTTCAAGACTTCGTTTATGCTTCGTGCTCGCCCAGCACACGCCAGACCCAGGACACCCAGCCCATGCCGTGCCCGACCCCGAGCCCCTGCCACCCTGAAAAGTAACTATGAAGAAGCCTGAACCCTGGACTGTAACGGCCGAGGATCGACGACAGTTGGTTTCCCAGAGCGTCTTCAAGACGTTGCGAGTGGGGGGTGAGTTCAGGGAAGCGAGTCCGGGCGCAAGACATCTGCCAGCTGCATTCTCTGATTGCAACCTTAATAATTTGTAAATAGGGAAAGCCATAACCAGGAGGGTTACCGGTTAAGTGCCACGCACCAAAACGGATGTAGGGGAAATCACTGAATTGGGACTGAATCGGAAACTTTGAACGCCTGCCGGGACTGTACACTGAAATTGGTTTGGAAGCGAGTGCAAAAAGCACTTACGATTAAGAGCCAGCGGAGTAGTGGAGGTGGAGCTGGAGCTGGAGCTGGGTGGCGGGCAGGAGGCAAGTATCATTTGGCTAACGCTTGAAATTGGCTTCGTGACGCTTATCTCGATCAATAAATAATATACGAGCTATGCGAGACAGAGACGGGGCCACACAAGATAGATACACGAACGACATCGGGGCAGAAAACAAAAAGTATCTGGCAGATACATTTGAGTAATTTGCGTCGTTAGTGCCGGAAAGAGAGGCAAAATAATAATAATAAAAGAAAGTGCGCTTGATTACAATGAAAATGTTTTTAATGCCAGTACCCCTGGCCAGTGCCTCGCCACCTCCCAGCCCTCCCAGCCCAACGCCAGAGAAAGATATCTGCATAGATAGGCCAAAGCTAAAGGACACACGTTAGGCATGCATTTCGCCCAATACCACCATGTTTTTTCTTCCTTTTATTTTTTCGTTGCGATATTAAAAGCGCGATAAGCCCAGGACACGAAGGTGGCGGGGGTGGTGCAGCGAGTGGGTGGCAGATGCAGGTGCTGGCGACCAGGCGACCAGGCGACCAGGTAGGACAAAAGCCCAGTGCAGCGAAAAGGAAAAGCCTCAAAGTCGAACGAGCGCCGGCCACTGTCCAAACAAAAGTCTGAAAAATGAGCAGTGGGAGCCGACTTGGCCACATATGGCCATTTTCTGGCTGCCATTGCGTGCCTGGCCCGTATCCGTATCCGTATCTGTATCTGTATTCTAGTCTATATATATGCTATATGTTTGTGTGCCTGTGCTATCTAATCAAGCGCTGAAAGACAATAAAAGCCAACAACGCAGCCACGACAAACAACGACCACAAAATGTGCTTATGTCTGAAAACAACGAGCAGGACAAGACAGAATGGGTTGAGTAGAGACTAAAAGGATACCCCTAGAAATTAAAAACTTTTACACAAATTAAGCTATTAGGCTTTGGAAGTGTATTTCAAGAATATGTTACAAATATACATACTTATAGAAACTTGATTTAAACTTTCACCAAATTTTATTATTTTTTGTAGTATATTTTTTCCCAAGAATTTAATCATATTTAGCTAATAAATAGTATAGAGTGTCATATAATATAGAATGATTATACCCTATCATATTCCTGATTTCCATTTGAATCCCAGCAACCTACTTCGAAATAGAAAAGTGCCACGGGAAAACCTCTACCAGCTCCACTCGAAAGTATCGCTCGGATGTCGTATCTACACCGCCATATGGCGACCAAACGCCGATATCTGTGAGAGTGTTTTCATGTACTACAGTACAAGTACTATCTGTATCTTATCTGGCAGTTAGGGGCTCAGCCAAGGAGCGTTCTACTGCCCCTTCTGCTCCTCCAGCTGCACATCCTCCCCCCAAAAAAAAAACTGGCCATAACAATAACCGAGGCTGGGCTGACATCATAATAATTCCAGTTTACTGCATTGCAATCCTCCGGCAGAAGGACCTTTTGGCAAGTTCGTTGCAAAACTTTTCGCATAAAACCCCGACTGTTTGAGACAGCAGTACGGAGAAGGCGGAGAAGGACATTTTCTTTCAGGACAATTCAGCAGCCTCACAAAGTTGCCGCTGTTGCTGCTGCCAATTCTCGTGGAAACGACTGCCAGCAAACTTTGCAGCAGCATAATTTTAATGTGTTTGTGGCAGCAGGATTAGAGCTGGGTCTCCTTCCTCCTGCCAACCCATCTCCCAACTACCAATAACTGCAACTGCAATGGCAATGAATGCCAAAAGCAAGCAAAAACACTGTTTCGACGACTTTGGCATAAATAGGAATAGTTCCGGAATCCGGATCAGGTAGAAATCGTTTCCTCCAACCGGCTGGATGGATGTCAACGGCAGCCACCACCGGAGCACGCCCCTTGGTTCCGTCTGCCCGAGTACCGAGTGCCGAGTGCCTCTCTTCCTTTTGGTCATCACCCCACCTTCCTCCGATTCCTGCAGCTCCCCCCACCGGATCGCCGCACGCGCATTGAGCCATAGAGCCATAGAGTGAGTCCAGGTGTGCTCCGGTGATCGTTCTTCACTTCGCTCGTGACTGCCGTACGTTCCATACACTGGGAGAATAATTGAGGAGTATTAGGATTTAAAACCTCTAATAAGTTTGTTGAGGTTTTTTAAATGAATTATCAAAATATTTGAAGGATTAAAAGATCTATCTTAGTAGTCTTATTTTTGATCAGCTACTTCGAGTATTTTCTTCGAGTGTATTGCGACTCCCTTTTGAAGACTAACTTCATTTGAGATCATCAGCTGTTAGGATCATTTCCTTCCGCATCCGATTTTCGGATAGGGGCTGCAGATTCTGACTCGGTTTCGCATTATTCTTGCTTTACGATTTCCTCCGCCATTTAAACACCATTCGAATCTGGGGACCCTGTGTCTGTTTAATCTAGAATAATGGATCTCTGAAGCGAAATCATAAAGTTCTAATTGCCACTAGTCGGGTTTTTGGGACAGTTTTTGCTTTTAACGGATTTTAGAGTCACTTGACCGTAACAACACGCTGCCTAGCCACCTCACCCCACCCGCCTATTTATGAGATGTGGTGGCGGGACAAAGCATATTTTAATGATGACACCCGACCACCAGAAAGAGAGGGGCCCAAAGCGACAGACAAAGACAGAGGATGAAACTCGAAAACACATGGCCGTGCCACACTTCGTTCGTTTGTGCGACGAGTAGTGCGACATTACCGTGTGCCGCGATCTGTGAAGGCACATTCCAAAGCACACTTTGAGATACACATGCCCAGCACCCCCAACCCTTATCATCCCCTCGCCTCACCTTGCCCCACCCCCTCGTCACCGCCCCATCCCTCATGAAGAGCGCATGCAAAGTACCAAGCCAGCCAGGCCAAGTCGGCCAGCGAAGCCAGCGTTTTTCAGTCCAAACATGAACGGAAAATGTGTTAAGGTCGTAATTATCTGCGCTGCTGTTTCGTTGGGTCGTCGTGGGCTCGTAGGTGGAAGTTCGCCTCAGCTGGCAACTTTCTTTGCTCCTTGGTTCCTTTCTTCTGTTTTAGAATAGGGATAGCACCATATGGCCCTCCTCCAACCCTCGGCGGGGTTGAAGGGCCTATTGATAAGGCGCTCATAGAAGTCCGGGCCTAGACCCTAAGTGCATTGAACTTGTGAGTGCCAACTGTCTTACTCGGCCATTAAAAAGTGTCTAAGGAAAGCGTTTCTCAAAAGAAAAGGTTCTAAACACGACAAGACAATTATGTAGTTTCCTTGGACTATAATGTTTGGGCACGTGGGTGCCATTAGGAGATATTATCTTAAGTAATTAAGCTAAAAATGTTAATCCCAATATTTGTGGAAATATTTACAAACACAATAGAAGAAAAATCTCAACAATATAGGAGACAATTTTGTACCATATACTATTAGTTCTATAAGTTTGTACTTAGTTAAGAACATCCTGCCAGATTTTAACCAAAAACTGTATCTTTTCTTTCCAGGAGGATCTATGATGGACGACAGAGAGAAATAACGCTTTGTTTGTGGTAAATTTGAAAACTCTAATATCTCTAACGATCTGCAATGCAATGGAATTTATCGTCCCTCCCTATATCCTACCTCCTATCCAGACCCAAGCCCAACTTGACAAGTCCTGTATATAGGGGTGGCTATGCCTCTCCCTTGCCTTTGCTTCCCTTCTTCACCCTCCTCTGTTTTAATTCTTGTCCCACCGAGTTGTCCTTGCAAGCTGCAGGCTTGAGGCAAGTACAGTTGCCGAAATGGAACCAGGAACCAAACCCTCACCGCCTGGGAGGGTGGCTTCTGTTGACATTGACTTGGTCCTACGGGCTGGAGTCCTTATGCATTCCAATGCACTCGCAGTTGCAATCGTATAATGAAATAAAAATTGAAGGGTCTGGGTCTGGGTCTGGGTCTGGGCCTGGTCTCTGGAAGTGGAAAACCCAAGGGGAGGATTCTGTTGGATTCTTGGAAAATGCAGATGGCCCCTCGTAGACACAAGCGATTAAATGTGATACAGGCCTAGTAGGGCATGTGATCGATAGTCGATGGTTTGACGCATTTGGCGGTTCCAAAGTTCCCTTATTGATTATTTCGAGTGCTTACGCATTCAGTCCACGGCCATATGCAAAGTATCTATGTATCTGCGGCTCGGCTGGTGCCTGTATCTGTATCTGAAAGTAAGTCAAACTTGTTTATCAGCGAAAACGGAGTGACTTATCTTTATTTGTTGAAAGGGGGCGGGTAGTATACCGCCCTCAACCCCGCCAACACACACACACACACACACCCACCAACATACACTTAGTCATCCAACAGATATAAGCTCAAGTGGAGAAATTAGATAAAAACCTGTGTCTAGAGGGTGGGATTCTGCTGAATTAGAGCCACCCTCCACCACCCTTGAGCCAGCAGCCCTCTGAGCAGCCACCCCTTGGGCAGCCCCAAACCGAGCACCAATCAAGTGGCCACCCAAACCAGAAGCTTTCGGCCAGCCACTTTTACTTTTCGTTTAAACATCAAACACCCCTCCTCCGACCATATCCCCACCAAATCCTCCCTTCCATTTAAGCATCTAGCAGATATCTGACTTATGCCTACCATTCATTTTACAGAAAAGATTTTTTGAGCGCAAGCAAGGATTATTAAACGAATACCAAACTAAAACCAAACCAACTAAAGCCCCAAAACGACAAAAAAATAAATAAAAAATCGACGAAAAAAAAACGAAATAAAAATTAAAGATACATCTCGAACTCTTTCGCAAGTTTTTGAGCCAAAAACCAAAAATAAAAAAACAAGGAAAGCATCGAAAACATTTTTGGAAAGCTACCAGAAAAATCAAAGCGAAGAGAAGCAACAAACTGGAAGGGAAAACAGAAGAAGACCAGCGAGGAAATACAAATCAAATCTAAATAAAATTAAATGCAAAGGACATTCGCATGTGTGTGGTGGTGGAAAGAAAATTCAAAACAAAATTCACAATTAGAAAACGGAGAAAAAAACGTAGAAAACGCAGACGCAAAATCAAAGCAGAGAGTGCCAGCCAAGAATTTTGAACTTTGAACATTTCGACCAAAAAAGTTGAGCGATAGCAAAATTTCAACGTTTGGCGCAACAGCAACAACAACAAGCAAGGACATCAAGGATTGCAGGAGCGAAAGGTTTTGAAGGCGCAACACACATCGATATACCTTCATACATACCACTAGGACTTGAACACTTGGAATAAGAATCAGTACCGGATAGGGATACGGGCGCATCTGGAGCTAACATATTTGAGAAGAAATTTGCCTAGATTTGCCAGGACCTTAATCACACAAGCACACTTCGCGGCGAATTCGGCCACTGGAGAGAAGGGAACAAAAAGAAAGCCGAGCAGGGGAAATTCCGGGGAGAGGCCAGCCAATCCGGGAAAGTCGAGTCGTTGTCGAGGGGAAAAGGCAAGGCAGCAGTAGAGCAGAGAGAGAGAAAGCTGAGCGAGAAGGGAGAGAGCTGCTGCTGCTGCTGCTGGTGGACATCATCTTATGATGTCATCAGAGGAGTACGAGGCGGACTGTTTTGGTTTGTACAGCGATGAGAACAACGTGCTGCTGAAGGCGACTGGAGAACAGCCGGAGCACCAGATAACAGCCCCAAGCACCAAGCAGCAACAGTCGCCGCCGCAACAGCAACAGCAACAGCAACTGCAACAACCACCGCTAAACGGACATACGACCCCAACACTAATACATCTAACAAACGGCAGCGACATTTTTGCGGCGAATTGCGGCGACACCAATACTAATACTAATACTAATACTAATACCAATACCAACAGCAACAGCAACAACACGGAAGAGCAGGAGAGCAAGAGAGAGCAGCAGCCGTCGAAGCAGCAGGCAAGGCAGCAGGCAGCCCACGACAAGGAAAAGGAGAAAGTTAACGACGACGAGGGCGAGTCTGACGATTCCGACGACGACGTCGTTGTCGTACTCGAAGGTTGCAACAACAGCAACAGCAACAGCAACAGCAGCGCTAGCAGCAGCAGCAACAACAACCATAAGACAGCAACAGCAACGACGGCGACAGCAACGGCAACGGCAACGGCAACGGCCAACAACTGTAATCGTGGCAGTGGCAGCGGCAGCGGCAGCAACATCAGCGGGGGTCTCAGTCGCAGTCATCGAAGCGGCCGGAGTAGTCGGCAAATCAGACAGTCAACGGCCGTCGGCAAGACAACAACGTGCGCGGCTAAAAAATCATCCGGAGTGACTTTAGTTCCGATTCCAGCCAAGAACTCCAACGTCGTAACTTCGATCGGAAGTAACGGAAATAGTAATATCAATAGTAATAGTAATAGTAACGGGAACGGGAACGGAAACGGAAACGCGAGTGCTAAAGTGAATCGTCGTTCGCGCCACACATCCTTGAGCAAAGACAACAGCAGCAGCAATAGCAACAGCAACACTAGCCAAACTAGCAACACCAGCAACACTGCTGGCTTCATGAGTAGCGCTGCCGCGGCTGCTGCGGGTGCCGCTGGTGGAGGAGGAGCCCTGTTCCAACCCCAATCGGCCAGCACGGCCAACACGAGTCCTTCGGGCCTGGGACTGAGCCAAGCGACAATTCCCAGCCACTCGCCCACAAGCAACTCACCGGTTTCGGGTGCCAGTTCCGCGTCGTCCTTGTTGACGGCCGCCTTTGGCAACCTGTTCGGGGGATCCTCGGCCAAGATGCTGAACGAACTGTTCGGCCGCCAAATGAAGCAGGCCCAGGACGCCACCAGTGGCCTGCCCCAAAGCCTGGACAACGCCATGCTGGCCGCCGCCATGGAGACGGCCACCAGTGCCGAGCTATTAATCGGCAGCCTGAGTTCCACGTCCAAATTGTTGCAACAACAGCAGCAGCAGCTCAACAACAATACCGCCACAACAGCAAACACAACGCCGCTGAGCAACGGAACCAATGCCTCCATCTCGCCAGGATCGGCCCACAGCTCCAGCCACTCGCATCACGGTGTCTCGCCGAAGGGAAGTCGACGGGTTTCGGCCTGCAGTGATCGCTCCCTCGACGCCTCGGCAGCCGATGTTGCTGGTGGATCTCCTCCGAGAGCGGCATCCGTGAGTTCTTTGAACGGCGGAGCTAGCAGTGGAGAACAGCAACAGCAACAGCAGTTGCAACACGATCTCGTGGCCCATCATATGCTGCGCAATATCCTGCAGGGTAAGAAGGAGCTCATGCAACTCGATCAGGAACTCCGCACGGCCATGCAACAGCAGCAACAGCAACAGCTCCAGGACAAAGACCAGCTCCACTCCAAGCTCAATAACAACAACAATATATCGGCAGCTGCCAACAATAACAACAACAACACAATGGAGAGCATCAACCTCATCGAGGACTCCGACATGGCGGACATCAAGATCAAGAGCGAGCCCCAGACGGCGCCTGCCCCACAGCAATCGCCGCACGGCAGCAGCCACAGCAGTCACAGCGGGAGCGCCAGTGGCAGCCACAGCAGCCTGGCCAGCGATGGCAGCCTGCGACGCAAGTCCTCGGACTCGCTAGACAGCCACGGCGGCCATGATGAGACCGAGCAGGAGGAGCAAGACCCCAATCGCCAGAGATCCCAGAGCCGTGCTCCGGAGGACCCGCAGCTACCCACCAAGAAAGAAGCTGTGGACGATATGCTGGACGAGGTGGAGCTGATGGGTTTGCACTCGCGGGGATCCGATCTGGAGAGCCTGGCCTCGCCCAGCCACTCGGACATGATGCTGCTGGACAACAGCAAGGACGATGTCCTGGATGACGACGATGACGATGATTGCGTGGAGCAGAAACGCGACCCCTCCACATGCCTTAAGAAACCGGGCATGGACCTCAAGCGGGCCCGCGTTGAGAACATTGTGTCCGGCATGCGATGCAGCCCCTCATCAGGACTCGTCCAAGCTGGCCAGCTCCAGGTAAACGGCTGCAAGAAGCGCAAACTCTACCAGCCCCAGCAACACGCCATGGAGCGATATGTGGCTGCAGCTGCCGGCCTGAACTTCGGCCTCAATCTGCAGAGCATGATGCTCGACCAGGACGACAGCGAGTCTAATGAGCTGGAGTCACCGCAGATCCAGCAGAAGCGCGTGGAGAAGAACGCCCTCAAGTCGCAGCTGCGATCCATGCAGGAGCAGCTCGCCGAGATGCAGCAGAAATACGTGCAGCTGTGCACGCGCATGGAGCAGGAGAGTGAGTGCCAGGAGCTCGATCAGGACCAGGAGCAGGAGCAGGATCAAGAGCCGGAGCCAGAGCAGGAACAGGAGCCGGACAACGGCAGCAGCGACCACATCGAGCTATCGCCATCGCCCACTCTGACCGGCGACGACGATGTGAGTCCCGCCCACAAGGTGGAAGCTCCGGGCTCCAGTTCCCCCTCGCCATCGCCCCTCAAGCCGAAGACGGCGCTGGGCGAGAGCGGAGACTCCGGTGCCAATATGCTGTCCCAGATGATGAGCAAGATGATGTCAGGCAAGCTACACAATCCACTCGTCGGCGTGGGCCATCCTGCCCTGCCGCAAGGATTCCCACCGCTGCTGCAGCACATGGGCGACATGTCGCATGCCGCAGCCATGTACCAGCAGTTCTTCTTCGAGCAGGAGGCGCGCATGGCCAAGGAGGCCGCCGAGCAGCAGCAGCAACAGCAACAGCAGCAACACCAGCAGCAGCAACAACAACAGCAGCAGCAGGAGCAGCAGCGTCGCTTCGAGCAGGAGCAGCAGGAACAGCAGCGGCGAAAGGACGAGCAGCAGCAGCTGCAGCGCCAGCAACAGCACTTGCAACAACTGCAGCAACAGCAGTTGGAGCAGCAGCAACATGCCGCCAATGTCGCCCCGCGACAGCAGCAGATGCACCACCCGGCCCCCGCCCGACTGCCCACTCGAATGGGCGGGGCTGCGGCCCACAGCGCCCTCAAGTCGGAGCTGTCGGAGAAGTTCCAAATGCTGCGCAGCAACAACAATAGCTCCATGATGCGCATGTCCGGCACGGATCTGGAGGGACTCGCCGATGTCCTGAAGTCCGAAATCACCACCTCGCTGTCCGCCTTAGTGGACACCATTGTGACCCGGTTCGTCCACCAACGGCGACTCTTCAGCAAGCAGGCGGACTCCGTGACCGCAGCCGCCGAACAGCTGAACAAGGACCTGCTGCTGGCATCACAGATCCTGGACAGGAAATCGCCGCGCACCAAGGTGGCAGACCGGCCCCAGAACGGACCAACACCCGCATCCCAATCAGGTAATAATGGTTCACTACTCCTAGCTAATAGTCAGATGCCCGCCCAGCCGTCCGCGAATGCGCAGCAGCAGTTGCAGCAGGCTCAGGGATCCCAGCAGCAACAGCAGCAGCCAGGATCGCAACAGCCACAGCCAAGTTCGCAGCAGCAGCAGCAGAATGTGGTGCAGCAACAGCCGCATCCGTTGATGCCGCCCAACTGTCAGCAGCTAATAGCTGCTCCCCGGTTGAATGGGAGCCAGTTGTCCTTCGCCTCGCCCGCGGCTGCTGCAGCGGCTGCCATGGGCCTGCAGATGCACCATGCCGCCGCCGCCGCGGCCATGTCCGCCCAGCAGCAGCAGCAACAACAGCAGCAGCAGCAACAGCAACAACAGCCGGGCGATCCTGGCATGAATACTAATCCGGCTAGCGGGCCAACAAACCCCACTAACAATAGCTTAAGTACCCTTAATATTCCACCTCCTCACATTCGTCCTTCGCCCACAGCGGCTGCCATGTTCCAGGCGCCAAAGACGCCGCAGGGCATGAATCCGGTGGCCGCCGCCGCGCTCTACAACTCGATGACCGGTCCCTTCTGCCTGACGCCCGATCAGCAGGCCCAGCAGCAGCAACAGTCCGCCCAGCAGCAGCAGTCCGTTCAGAATCCGCAACAGAGTGCGCAGCAGACGCAGCAGCAGCTGGAGCAGAACGAGGCTCTCAGCCTGGTGGTGACTCCGAAGAAGAAGCGTCATAAGGTCACAGACACGCGCATCACACCACGCACCGTCAGCAGGATTCTGGCCCAGGACGGCGTAGTCCCACCCAACGGCGGATCCTCGAACGCTCCCCAACAGCAGCAGCAACAACAGCAGCAAAGTGTCCAGCAGCAGCAGCAGCAACAACAGCAACAGGCGGCGAACGGCAACAGCAGCGCCACGCCCGCCCAGAGTCCGACGCGAGGCAGTGGGGGAGTAGCTCCCTACCATCCGCAGCCACCGCCACCACCACCACCCATGATGCCGGTGTCCTTGCCCACTTCGGTGGCTATTCCTAATCCCTCGCTGCACGAGTCCAAGGTCTTCTCGCCGTACTCGCCGTTCTTCAATCCGCACGCAGCCGCTGGCCAGCCCACGGCCGCCCAGTTGCATCAGCACCACCAGCAGCACCACCCGCACCACCAGTCCATGCAACTCTCCTCCAGCCCGCCCGGCAGCTTGGGTGCGCTGATGGATTCGCGCGACTCGCCGCCGCTGCCACACCCGCCGTCGATGCTGCACCCCGCCCTCCTGGCGGCCGCCCACCATGGTGGCTCGCCCGACTACAAGACCTGCCTGCGGGCCGTCATGGACGCCCAGGACCGCCAGTCCGAGTGCAACTCGGCGGACATGCAGTTCGATGGCATGCAGCCTACTATATCCTTTTACAAACAACAACATCAACAAATCGAATCGGAGCAGTCTGCTCTATTGATGATGGTCAAGTGAGTTTCCACCCAGTCCATGGAGTGGGGCAGAGAAAAGAAATGAAGGGGGTAAAGATCGAAGGGGGGACTGAGCCAAAGAAAGCCAAAGCCAAAGTACTTAACCCGACCCGTACCTCGCTTACAAAACGAAACCAATCAAGTGTCTTCTTCAGTTTATTTATTTCCCCAACTAAATTCTTTTATAAAATGTAATCAAAACCTTATTTATTGCCACCCTGGCAGCCCCCTTTGGGGAGCCCTCTTTGAGCTGAGCCCGGTCCTCGTCGTGAGCCCCCAAAGACCCTCAAGTCATCATCATCATCGACTTGGCCTGGCTTGAGTTGCATTTCGCAACAGCCACAGAAATGGAAAAAATCAATGACGAGCAGCCAATCGAAAGAGCTGCACTCATTGGCCTCTTACTAACCCCACCCTCTTGAACCCACTCCCACGGCTCAGCTTTTTCAATCAGGGGCGTAGGTGGTGGGTGGTCTTCACCCTGCACCCAGCACCCTACACCCTGCACTCTGCACCCTTAGACATTCATTATTGGCACTCGAAAGTGCAGCCACGTTAGACGTTGGCAACCCATTCGATTCGAATCTCTGCCCCACACGAACATGGAAATTTGGAAAGACAGTCGACCATCACAGATATCTCATACGTATATACATATATTCCACATAATCTATTAGAAATTGCGAATCCTTGACTCCTTTGCACTCTTCTACATTGACACCGATGCACCTGCGCAAGGCCAAGCTGATGTTCTTCTGGGTGCGCTATCCCAGCTCCGCGGTGCTCAAGATGTACTTCCCGGACATCAAGTTCAACAAGAACAACACAGCACAATTGGTGAAATGGTTCTCGAACTTCCGGTAAGTAGTCCAGTTGGCGATCCAGTAGTTACATTATAATCTAACTTTAAACAGCATTCATATTTATTATTTCGTTAGTCGCATTCAGTTTTCTGTTTTCTTTTCGTAATTTGATGGGGTTAAAGGTTAGGAATAGAATTGGCTGATTGGCCAAAAATTAGAATGCCACCTGTCGAAGCCCTCGACTTCCTCGGCACTCAAGAAGAAGGTGAACATGCAACGCGGCGGCTGTCATTCCGCGACTCCCAACTGTCAGTCCGTGAAATTGCGCAAGAAGTTGCCAAAAAAGTGAACCAAAACGGCGAAGGAAAAACGACAGCTGGCTGTCCGGGCATGGGCATTCCCCGGAACATCGAATCGGGTTGAGACGGGCGGAACAAAAGTGAAGTGTGAGGTAGGCCCGCATGCAGTCGTCGTGATTTGCGCGCCAAATCCGGGCCGCATCTGTCCGCCCCGGACAACAAAAAAAAAAATCAAATACCCAGAGCGTGGCACAAGGTCTCACCTGGATTTATCGTCCAACCCTCCAAGTCCGTAGCAGCTTAGCAGCTGCCCGTCTCGAAGACATGCGCAACGTCTTAAGGAATTGTCCTCGAGACACCCTAAGAAATACCCCTAGGTTCGGGGTTTCCAATTCCTACCTGCGCACTGCGCACACCATCAGGACAAAAGACAACAAATCATGGCCCGGCACGCTCGGGGTTTGTTTTCAGCCAGTTGTAGTTTGCCGGAATTTCTTGTGGCATCTTTTGTCGAAGGGGATTTCTTGGGGTTGAAGGAAAAAAAGGATTTCGATTCCAATTCTGATTCCTTTTCCGTTTCTTTCGTAAAGTTAAACAAACCCTACTTTGCATGGGAATCGCGACAGCATCTTGTCTTCTCGGGCGGTCTTCTTGGGCGGAGAGGTTAAAATGGGTGGGAATATTTTTTGATTTCTGGCGAAACGGGTTCTTGATTGTTTATTTCCTTTTCATAGTTTCTTAGTTTTTCTAGGGGTAGCTATTATGGTGTAACGGTTTTCAGTTCCTTTTCAGTTTCGTAATGATTTCGCTTGCTTTTGTTCCTCATTTAGCGGCGTGGGGAAATGCTTTCCCATACAGCCGTTCTCCCTCAAAATTAAACCAGGAAATGAATACTTGTAACAGCTTTTATGATGCTCTCTCTTAGCCACTAGTTAATATTATGAGTTTCCCACACAAGCACAAATAGACACCCAAACTCACACACACATTCAGATACTGGCCGGAGTGCTCTAATAACATGTTGCTCTAAGTGGGCACTTAAGAAAAATGCAGAAGCTGAAGGATGCGCAGGATGAGCTGCCACTCGAGTGAAGCCTGGAGAGTCAAGTGTGAAAATAGCGAAGAGCCTGGCCAAGAAACTTGCGGCTGGCATATTAAAATGTGTTGCCTATTTAAGGGGGCGCGCCCCCATCACACACCCACACACCAACACATATGCATAAATTCTTCCACTTGCCACCACACACGGGCGGTGTGTGTTGGCTAATTAACAAAAGTGGCTTTTGTGCGAGGTCCTCAAGCCAGCCACTTATATAATTGCATTAGCTGCAGTAACTTCTTTTTGTGCTCGCCAAAATGCAAATAATGAGAAGAAAGCGGCTAAAGGACATGCATTCACATTCACATTCACATTCACATCCACACACGCAGACACTCAGACTCCTGGCGGGCTAATTAGTTTGTTTGCCAGGATACATTCAACGGGTTTCTTTGGCAGCTTTTCATGGCGGCAGCTACTTGAGAGTTTCAAGCACAATGGCCAGGGCCCTACTGGCAAAAAGGCGCTCAAGGATACAGCCATACACCCTCATACATATAGCCACTCTTAGTCATTTTTTATTTTCTCACATCTCCCGCTGTTCTTTTTCTGTGTTTTGTTTCTCATCGAGCCGTTCTTTCGTTATTTTTGAGGTTAAGTGTCCTTTTGGCGCTTAGAGAAGCTTCCCGCTCTCACCCTTTCCCCTCCTTCCCTTTTTGGCCAAACGCGTGAAAAGATCTTGCTGACAACAACAACAACAACAAGTGCATTTTTATGAACACACACACACACAGAGACACACATACATAGGCACAAAGATATAGAGACAGCCACCGATACACGCTCCATTCTGTATGTATATAGACCGTATATGACTTATACAGTTGCTTATATAAGTATATAGATGCCAATTACTTCATTAATGTATGAGGTAGAGATGTCTGCATATGTGTGGGTGAGTATGTGTGAGCTTATTAATAAACATTCTACTCGTTCGTATCCGTATTCGTAATCGTATTCGTAACCGTAATCGTTAACGTAACCGTATCCGTAATCGTAATCGCATCGGCACTTCTGAAGGTGCAGCGAAGGAGGCGACACACACAAGCACACTCACACACACACATATACAACATATCTGCCCATACAGGAAAAAAAACATGAATTCCACACACTCACACATGCAGAACAAGCGAGGGAAAGAGAGAGAGAGAGAGTGAGTGAGAGTGGGAGATGCAAGCACTTGACAAAGCAACGCCTGCCTGCCTTTCAACAAGTGTTTTGCGAGGTGGGAGGTCCACCCACCACCCACCACCCACCTCACACCTCACTCTCTTCTTCAGCTTCTCCTCTCTGTCCCGCGCGATATGTGCAAGTGCCCAACCAAATAAATAGGCTACGAAAAATATTATATGCCAACTAATTAGTTGCAAGCCCTCGTGCACTTCCGTCGAGATGCAGTTTTACCTGCCACTTCCACCTCTACCTCCACATCCACTCGCACGGCTTATTATCTAAATTAAGTGGCGCATTTCAGGCCGCTAAGCTGCAGCTTCCTTTTCCTGCCACACGTGTGTGCGTGCGGCAAGCGTGGGGGGGAGACTGCATAAGGATCGCCTCAAGCCTTTCACGCCAGCCACAAAGCTAATTGCCATTCAAACAAACGAAATATGTGCGAGGACAGCGATGAGGATGAGACAATCCTGCAATCCCTAATAACTATGGACACCCGGCACAATGAACTGTCACACAAAACTGTCACACAGCGATTCCTTTCTTTCGGCCATTGCCTCATTATGATGGCTCCACAGCACCCACCATTCCCACAATGCATCCCACGAACCACCACCCACCATCCAATACCCCACCGCTGTTCAAGTGCCGCCTCTGGGAAAAAAAAAAGGAGACGCAGGGAAAAGATTTTCTATTTGCGCATTCTGCGCTTATTGTTTGGAAAAATCAACACGAGCGCTCTGGCACAACATGAGAAATGCATTTGGCGTTGCTACTGGGAAATCTTGAAATTAGCGCGATTATCGGAGCGTTGTCGAGAGGGTGGGGCAAGGATTGGGAGGCTTGGGGGACTGACAGCGACGACTTTGCAGCAGAAAGACAACAATTAGTGCGCGGCAGACAATGCAGTATCCGTGAGGCTGTGCCAGTCAGGCCGGGAGGCATTGGGCAAAGACAAGCAATCACTTACAGTCTCCAAGCAAGGACCTCCCTCTGCATCCTTCATCCCTTCGCTCTATCTATCCCCTTGCGAGTGGCGGCCCACACACAAATCACTTGACTAAACAAGGCGACGCAGCAGTAGCAACAGCAGAAGCAGTGCACTGCACTTGCTAATTAAATCCCCAACCCCCAACGCGTTGCCACGCCCGCACACCCAGGCAACCTCCTTATTCCCCGGGCTAGAAAACCGCAGCTAGAAGATGCCGCCTCGACTTGCAATTGTTATTGCACCACCGCCATTGCCTCCACCACCTCCGCCTCCCAGCATCGGCAAAGCTGCTGCTGCACATTTGAGATTTATTAAAAATTCTTTACACACCCATACTCTTGCACCGACACACTCACACACATGCACACGGAGTCTTTTGGGGCGCGCCTTAGAGTATGCAGCGAATTATTAATAATGTCATATTCAAACAGCGATCCAATATAATGCATTAAGCCTGCAAAAGGGACCTCCTAGAAACAGATAAAGAACGAGAACGAGATGGAGTGTGAGTGAGTGAATAAGAGAGAGAGTGAAAGAGAGAGAGAGAGAGAGAGAGGGAGAGGGAGCAAAGCATTAGCGATTTCCTTTGAATTTGGTTTACGACCTTATGACTTTTCCCGTTTGAACTTATTTATTTTCCCTCCTCTTGCTTTTGTTGAGCCTCAATTATTGTTTCATTTTCGTTGTGATTTTGTAAATTTGAATGCTGAAAAAAAAACAAAAAAAAAAAATAACCATAGAATAGAAACAAAAAGCTACCAGAATACTGACCAAAATCAAAAATATTCCTCATCTACGCATCTGCAGAGAATTCTACTACATACAAATGGAGAAATATGCACGACAAGCTGTCACCGAAGGCATCAAGACACCCGATGATCTGTTGATTGCTGGAGATAGTGAATTGTATCGCGTGCTCAATTTGCACTACAATCGCAATAACCACATTGAGGTATGCCAATAACCACTACGCCCACTACTACCACCCACTAACACTGACCCCAACACCAGACTCTAGATGCACACACACACACACACTGCTCCATCAGATATATCAGATATATCAAAACGAGTTGAAGAAAGATCCTCTCTGAAATATTCGTGTGTGTGTGGGCATGCAGAATCTCAGAATTAATCGACAAAATCGATATAGAAATTCAAAAACTAACAACCTACTAACGATTCGGAGCTAGAAACAGTCGCTAATCGCAATCCAAACGGTCCACAGGTTCCCCAGAACTTCCGCTTCGTTGTCGAACAGACTCTGCGGGAGTTCTTCCGTGCAATACAAAGCGGCAAAGACACCGAGCAGTCGTGGAAGAAATCGATTTACAAGATCATCTCGCGCATGGACGATCCTGTGCCCGAGTACTTCAAGTCGCCGAATTTTTTAGAGCAACTGGAATAAGTGGAGGAGCTGGCGCTGCCGCTGCCGTCAGCCAATTGCAACACCACCAGCAGCAGCAGCACCACCACCGCCACCACCACCGCGAAGGCGAAGCGGAGCAGGCCAAAGTTAAAAGGCTAAACCTGCGCCGGAAGCACGACTGGATATGACCATCTTTCCACGATCGAGCAAAAAAAAAAACAAGAAAACAACACACAAAGAACTTAGACATAGCTGAGAGATTTAAACTCAAATTGAAAGCAAAAACGCGTTTAGAAAGACACACTGAGCAAAAATATTTTATCAGAAATTTCCCAACAACAAAAAAAAACACAAAAAACTAATTAATACAAACAAACACTAACACTTATCCTCGGCAAATGAACAAAATACTAAACAGTAAGAGCGACATGAAACTTAGAGCAGCAAGTCTTAATCTTATGTGAAATAGTGCAAATTGAAACCTGAGCCACACACCTGAGAACACCCACATACCGAACGTACTTTACAGGCAGTGTAAACTGTACTTGCGTTGGTTTGTTAGTTGAAATTTTTTTTAAAAATATTTACAGCAGATTACGTTACGTATACGTAACATTTATATATTTTAAAAAATAGTTGAGCCGTCGAATGATCTACCGAAAGTTGATACACATGATACATTCCACAAAACAAAACCACACACAGCCACAACCACAACAACATTCCACACTAAATCCACACACACACTAACATAGGTACAAAGTGTGTGTTCATTTGAGAGAGCGAAAGCCGCTCCGCCAGGCGGGAAACGGAAATCGAACTGCTTGGCAGACCGACATTTCGAAAAGCAGTTCTCCGAGGATTCCATCGTGCACAGCTTGCACACTGCTTTCCAAAAGCAAGCGTAGCTCTGACGACCGGAAATCTGAAACTAATTTTTTAATGTCTGCCCCAAAATTAAGATTTCTATATCCCTATATCCCCTATTAAGCGCTAAGCATATATTCGATGTCTATTAAGCGAAACTAAAGCAAAAAAAAAAAAGATTTAAGAAAAAAAATATCAAATCGCTAAAAAAAACTATTTAGATTTTTAAAAAGAGAGAGATGGAAAGCCAGAGCAATTTGTACGAGCAGTGGGCGTTAGGGTAGTTAATTTTATAATTTAAAATACGTTATGCGAACCTTCGACCAAAGTTAATTGTTAACGAGAATCCTTTGAATACGATTTATTTTTAATCAATTCTTTTACTTTAGCGCGCCACTTTCGAGCACGCATCTTAATTTTATAGAATAATCAACACAATCACACACACCACACACACACACTAGTCTGTTATTTATGTAAATAATTTAATAATTTAGTTAAGTTAACGTTTAGTTTAATTAATTTACTTTACTTGGCCTTGAGTTGCAACAAAACAAAATATACACGAAACACCAAAAATACAAATTAAAACTATGGTTTTTTCTTATTGATTTTCAATGTTTTTAAAGCTTAAAAAAATACTATTTTGAGTGAAAGGTAATACCTGGCTGGCTGAGATCGATCATGCACTTCTCACTCATCAGCACAGCAGACTCAGCATGGAAAGTGGGCGGGTTTAGAGGGATATGTTTGCCTGCTCTCCGTCCGGCGATTCATTGGGCAAGGGGCCGGCAAACCCTGTTGTTGCTGCTGCAGCTGCAACACTCCATCACCATCTACGATTGCAGCTGCAACCGAAGCAACAACAGAAATTAACATCATCAACTGCAACATCATCGAAGCATGCAAATCATTTGAATATTTGGCTCAAGCAAAATCATATTCCTCGACACAAACGAAGCGAAAACGATCTTTTCGGCCCAACAATTGCTCCAGGGAGCTTCTTCCAGCCAGCCAGCCAGTTAGTCAGTTAGACAGTTAGTTTTGTTATCCTGTCCCGCACCCTAGCGCCCTCTGGTGGGAGTGAAAGTGAGTAGAAGACGGAAACACCGCCGCAAGGACCAGGAAGTAGACGAGATCGCACCCAGCAAACTTTTCGGCCACCACCAACGATCACGAAATTTTTAAACAATAGTTGAATTTTAGCTAAAACCAAATTGAAACGAACTATGCGAGTTTTTAGGCTTAACCAGAGTTCTTAACCCAGAACTGAGCAAAATTTAATGGCATTTTGGCGTTACTATGACAAAATTAGACGCGTGTAAGACGGTGAGTTTCCTAGTCTAGAATGAAATGATGGTTCATCCAA
This sequence comes from Drosophila ananassae, assembly GCF_017639315.1. Lineage (NCBI taxonomy): Eukaryota > Metazoa > Arthropoda > Insecta > Diptera > Drosophilidae > Drosophila > Drosophila ananassae. The sequence goes on along the minus strand of NC_057927.1, from coordinate 10,697,346 downwards.
TCGAAATTGAGTTCGAAAATAAAAATTGATGTTTGGATAATTGATGAAAGTATCAAAAAACAAAATGCATTTGCGAAATTAGTATTTAGGTAAACGTACAAAGTAGAAGCAGGAAGAGGCATTCGCTAATCGAACTGAAGCTTAAGTTTATCGCATTACCCACTTGAGTTCCTTAAACCTAAGTTTCACCAAAAAAAATTCACAGCAGACAGAAGTCGAAATTCAAGGGCCCGGGAGAGATGCGTTAATTGTTAATGCCTTTACAAAATTTAAAAGAAAAAAGAAGGAGGAGGAGGCGACTTTTGGCAATGGAGTTGAAATTTGAAAATGAAATTTAACTAAATACAATTGTAACTGATTTTGTGATAAAAAAAAGTAACTAACAACAAACTAAAAATCGAAAAATCGAACTAACATTATTGTTTCGGAAAAAACCAATATGGAGACCCCCAAATCGGGGGCCTCCATACGAAATTATTGATTGATTGTAAAAATAGTTAATTGACAATTGCGAGACGAGCAAAATTTGAGAGATGATGGAAACCATTTAGGCAATTTAAGGCGTATTAACAATAAACGTTTGGCTAACAAAACAAAACTTTAGGCAAAATTTTATCTTTAAGCAAAATTCGAAAATAGCGAGAAGCAGCAGTATCTAGGCCGTCAAAATTCAGAAAGTTTACAGAGTAAATAACATGCAAATTATCATCATTCAGAGGACCTTTCTGTTCTGTTCTGTTTTTAAGTCAGTTTTAGTCAGCGCTTTCTTTCTTTACCTCAAGGAAGGCGAATGAACCAGTACACTTGTGTACCGACAAGAGCACACCACACACCACATACACTCGATTACTTGCGTATATTTAATGCAACATACATATTTCATACATTTATACTAAACATAAACATACATACTTAAACTTAAGTCAACAAGTCTAGAGGCAACCAGGTCTCGAACGATAATTGGTTAATAAAAGCGAAATTTATTGAAAAAAAAAAAAAAAGAAAACACACATGACGGTGCTTGGATTTTTATTTAACAAAATTAAAGAAACAAAATGATTCCCCCTCCACCTTTTGGCTGTTTATAAACCCCCCCAGCCCCAGTTTTTTTGGTTCACATCTCCCCCAATCCCCGTCAGAAGCTTTTGGCATTTGTGCCCGCAAAATTGGAACTGATTGGCAACCACACCACCAAAAAACACCTCACAAACCACTAAAGACCTCACTACCAAAGTCAACTAATCGGTGGAGCGCAGAGACGAGACGAGATAAGAAGAGAAGGGTAAGCTAAATTCAATTTAAATTAAAAAAAAAAAACAATTTCATTATAATGTTAAGCGATCGACGCAAACCAAGCGCAGCGACACCTGGCGGCGGCGGCCAGCAGCAGCGGCGCATCCTTCTCCCTTTCTAGCCACGCCCACCACAGTTCGGCCCGTGATTTTTGGAGCAGCCAAAATAAGAAAAGCAATTCAGTTTCTCCAGAGTAAACTTTCGGTGTGGAAAAATTCCAAAATGCCATCAAGCACATTAGTCAATAGGCCGCATCAGTTTCATTCTTGGTTTTGTGGGTCGACCGCTGAGCTGCTTTCGCGTGGCGCCGCCAGGTACAGTTTACACCCGTTATGGGCGACGGGATCTAAGGTAGATAAGCCTAAGCACATAGATTAAGTCCAGCAGCAGATGGAGATGATAAACCGGAAGCGGAAACGGAAACGGAAGCAGAAGCGGAAACACCAATCAGCGACATGAAAAAAAAATACAACGAATTCACAGCACAGCAAACTAAACTTGAGAAAATGTAATTGAAATCCGATAAAAATCCGATAACGATAACGAACCGATTAGGCGAGCAATCGACTGATCGAGGCAGACGATGAAAGCGAGAGCGAGATGGAAGGCGAGATAAGTATATACCTACTACACGTAAACCAATTACCAATTATAAATGCAGACGCAGCCATATGCAATTTTAACTAGATTTTAAAAGCATTAATACCGCAGAATACCAAGCAAACCAAAACTTACCGATTACTGAACGAAAACCAAAAATCCAAAAAGCAAAAGCAAAAATGATAAGCAGAAATTGATCAGATTTGTACATAGCGACATTTAAATACAACTACATACACGTAATTAAAATATTACTACAGTTTAAGCATAAGCAGACCCTCTACCCTAAAATTTTAAAAGTCCCCCGACTTGGTCGCCCCGTCCCCTTAGCCAGGCAATCACACATAGCTTTACTGCATTGAAAATGCGCGCAGAACGGTTCCCGGATATTAAGGGAAGGATAGGATGGAGATTAGGACATGTGCCAAATGCAAATCGGTATATATATCAAACAGATCCCCTTTGGCAAGCCCAAGACATTATGACCCATTAAGACACTCCAACCACACCACATTGTAGGATAACTACTTACTCCAAGGTAAAATCAACGAAACTCTATTCGTAACTTCAACTTCAACTTAACCATAAGTTAGTTAAACATCCTTAGTTTGCAAAACATCTGATCACAAGCGAATAAGAAAGATAAAATGATAAATGAACAAAAGACACAATCAAATTTGCAGTTTTGGTATACATACAATGAAGAAAATCAAGACGATAAACGAAAAAAAAAATCTATTTAAAAAGGCGATGAAACATTCCAAATACAATTGCGTTTTTTTAGTAGCAAGCGCGATTCTCAAAATTCCCAACAACTTTTGGCCCAACAAAATTGAAACACCGAAAATACCGTTTGGAAGTAAAATTTTTATCACTTATTTGGCGTAGGGAGAATCAGATAAGAGAGCAGGTAGGAGGAGCAGGTGGAGAGAGTATAGAAGTTTTGCCGTGGTGCACCCTGAATGGGGTGGCGCCACAATTTTCTGTTCAACAAACTGCAATAGAGCGGCGCACGGGGCGTATACTTTTCGGCATGCCTCGGGCGCCAGCGAAACCGGAATAAGTTAAATGATCGAAATTTTGTGCAATTTTGCAACAGCAACCAGTGTAACAAGATATTTTTCAGTTGATCAATCAGGAATCAATCTTAAGCATCCTTAGTTCTGAAGTTTATGAAGAAGATGTTAAAACTTTTGGCTTATGACGTAAACCCAAACTTTCGGCCGCAATGACAATTGCTCTTGGAAATTCAAAATTCAAATTGATATATATACAACAATCAACAACAACCAACAACAACATCAAAAAGCACATGAGAAAGTATAAAAATATAAAGAGAAAGTTGCATAAAACCCAATAAACCAATCATAATCCAATAAAAACAACGATAATGATAACAATTACCTAAGTAACCGATAACAGTGAAGCAGAAGTTAGGGAGCATTTAATATTTAGTTATAACAGCCAACAATAGCCAGGGAAACATACACAACTCGTATGTGATATTTTTGAGTTAATCTCTGACCGTTTTCCACAACCGCAATAAATATTTTTACTCAAATATACAAAAAATTGAAAAATAAAAAAAAATGACAGCAACAACAAGCCCAATTAGAAGCGACAATACGATGCAGAAGATCTAAAGTAACAACAAAACAAAGCACTTCCAGCAGCAACTTTTTTTGGGTTGTCTACACATATCAAGAAATAAATACGCTATATATACAATATAGGAGGCGATGGGGAGGGAGAGTTTTCTTTGCGTTGAGTCTTTAAGCCATCCTGAGTTCAAATTTTACACAGAATATAACTGAATATTTACCCATGATCGAATATAAATATAAATATATATACATATAAATCAATACCAAGACTAATCCATAAGTGTTTATAGTTGAATTTTGACAGGGAGGCGAGGTGGGAGCTGAGCCAAACCAAATTAGATTTTATGCCACTGTTTTATTTGCAATAGAAGAACGTGCCACGCACGAACCGGGATAATTTATAGTACAATACAATGCAACAAGCAGACAAATGCAACAAACGAACCGAATAACCGAATAAACAAATAAGCAACAGCAACCAATAACTTTTTATAAAACGATTTATATTTTTATACTCAAAACGAAATCAATCAACAACAACAACCAAGCAATAGCCAATTAGCCAAATAAGCCAAAACTTTTAGTTCGTTCACAGAGGATTTCAGTTAGTGTTTTATGAACAACAGCAACAATTATGTTTTCATTTACGAATCAGCAACCGAGGAGATCTGGGTGAACCCCACCCTATACCCGATGGATCAGTGGGGGGAATTTGGCCAAAGACTGATGCGATGTTGGAGCACACCACATATGAAATTGCCACAATAGAATTGTAACTTAAGGAGAGTTGCAAGTAAAACCATGAAGACGAAGCCCCGAAGAAGATGCCTGCCTGCTGAACCCGAGGGAGTAAAGAGAGGACAAGGAACGAGAGGAGTAGCCCAATTAAAACTTTAAGCGAAAAGTGCCTGCCCGCTGTCAGTCTTTGCCACAAATTCCCGCCAACAGATCCTTCAACCAGCCAGAAAAGGGGGGGCCCAATCCGCCCACCCAGATCGACTCACATAGACAACAAGAATAAGTGATAAAAACGTTTTGTTTCACAATTCTCTTACAAGCCACTCAATCGAATGAGCCACAAACTTTGCGTGCGTTTAACTGGCTCCATTCTTGGCAAACCCGATCCAGGACCCAGCTACCAATGTATACTGGGGGCAGGTGGTAACGGCCTGCGAACGAACTGCAAAACTCCTTTTGGTTTACTCTAACACTCAAGCAAACAGTTACAGATACAGATGCAATTGCAGATGCAGCAGCAATAAACAGGTGAAAATTGAGAAAACGCATATCGAGAACCGGGGGCACCACAGACAACCCCCAGACAATAGCCCAGCAATATTATTATTATTTCCCACTGGGCGCCCTTTGTAATCCTTCGAGGATTAAAGGCGCGCCACCAGCCGTCGTCAACAGAAGTACAACCAAAACGAAATCGCACCCATTGGCAACCACCAAGAAGCAAGCAGCCGTTGCCCCAGTCTCCCCCAAAATACACTCAAAGAAAAAAAAAGACAGTAAACAGTAATTGCCAGGAACGGGACCAGACGTTTGTCAAAATTCTACATGAAATTTTATGTAAAACAACTGTAGGAGCAAACGAAAAACGCAATTCCAACGAGCCACAAAACAGAATAAATGATTTTCAGTTCTACGTTTTTCCTTCTCGGCCATCGATCCAAGTTTTGATCGATCGCCCGTCCTATGATTTATATTGATATCGGTATCGGTATCGATCGGCATGCCACCACCCCCATTTGATTTAAAAAAAAAAATCCGAAATCAAGTGGGCGTGGCATGTGTACAATATGTAAAGTAATTTAAATGTAAACCATATAAAGAAAACATGAAGGCGATAAGCGAACAAATGAAACAACAATATTTATACAGAGACTGCAAACAAATGTGATCAGATATTTTATAATATATAAGTTTACAGAGGAATCGAGGTCGAGCGAAACAGTCTATATAGTGAATATAGCCTATTCAACCGATACGATCAAATCAAAAGCGAACAACAGCGAAAGCACAGAAACAGCAACCACAGTAAGCGTTCAAGCGACACTTAGCGTAACCGTAACATAAAGATAAAACCGATAAACAAAAAAAAACTGAAATATTTATAATGATATTTTTTACAATAGCATATACAACTAAATATAGCAAAACGACAAACAAACCGAGCGGGAGCCGCAGCAATTATACCACATACCAGAATACTATATCCTTTCCTGTATTCCTTTAACCCACATGATCCTTGATCCTTGCGCTGCGGCATCCTAGCGCAACAGTTGCCTTTCACAGAAACAATTTACCGTTTAAGTTACCAATAGTGAAATAGACAAGCCAGAAACGGTGCCACTGCCTTCGGAGTTAAGTGGGGGCGTGGCACCGCTGTTTTTCCAGCCAGTTTTCAGTTGAGCATCTCCTTAGTTCGTTCGAATACAACAACAACAAGCAGAGGGCGGAGCAGAGTTTTTCAGTTAACGGTTCATACAAAGATTCTATTTAGTTTCAAGAGGAAGAGTGAAGAGCGAGTAGTTAAGAGAGATTATGAAGCGGAAGTCGGGTATAAGAAGAAGAATCAGAATAAAAGGTATCCTAAGTCCTAGGATATACACACGCACACACTTGTATGGGTCACGTATGGTGTTCAAAAACACAGAAACACATACATATGCGACTAGTTTGATTTGAAGTCGAGTTTTAAGCCTTTTAGTTCGATCAACAAAGTTTGGCAGCATTCGAAGTCTGATTTGAAACAGCATTGAAGCCATTTTTGAAAATTAAGCACTCCTTAGTTCTGAACAATAGTGCCGGTAACATTTATACGATAAGTGAAACTATATATAGACATATATATATATAAATAGACATATATATAAAATACATACTCTAGACGTCGTAATCCGTATTTCAGCATAGCTAAAAAATGTTCTAAATGTACACTGATAAAAAAAAAATATGAAAAACAATCCGCTAAATAACCCAAGCAACAGACTAATGAAGAAAGGAAGTCAGAATCGAGTGAGAGCGAGGGGAGACCGTTTGCGCAGCGTTTTCCGAGCGGAGAATAATCAGTTAGAAGATTGCCTGTCCCAGGGTCAGTGACCATGCCCCTTAACCCCAAAAATGGCCCCCAAAAGCCCCGTCCCCACAGCACACGAGCCACACTCAATCACATTACGATCCACAACCTTATAAATATATATACAACTTATTACTTATATAAGGAAATAAACTCAAAAGCAAGCAAAACAAAAGAGTAATAAAATACAAATACAAGATAATGGTAGTTGCTATTTTAAATATGTATTACAAAACCAACAAAAACTCAAAAAAAAAAAACCAAAAACCAAAAAAAAAAACAAACAAAGCAAAAAACTAAACAAAATCAGTCGAAATAAAAACGATCTTTAAAGTATGCAGCAAAAAGCAAAAGTCTCTAATAAATGTTAAGCAGGAACCAAAAGCCAACCTAAAAAAAGAACAGCAGCAACAACAGAGCAGATACAGCAGAAGCAACACCAACAACAGAAATTCAGTTAAAAAAAAAAACAAACAGAAATAAAAAAAACAGTCAGACATACCTATATACATTAATATATATGCAGTTTGTTCCAAACCAAAGTCAGTACGAAAAAAATATATGATATTTGTATGCTTTTTTACTCACACACCATATAAGCCAAGTGGAAATTGGGATGAAGCGGCTGCGGGAGGGATCAGCCTCCAATCAGCCGCCTTTAGGTTTAATTTACGCACTCAGATACACGCCGACACACACTCACAGAGATACTACGAAATTGAATGTCAGCATAAGTATAATCGTAACGTGAAATCACCTAAAATTTATACTCATAGTTTAGCAGTCGCCGTAATTGATTTACATTTTTTGTCAGTCTCACAGTGCAGAGTCAAACCGCATATACATAGATGATCAGCCAAACGAAACAAACTAAGCTAGATACAAAGATACAAGATACCCAAAAACCGAATCATAACATAGAACTCATCCGCCACGATAACAACAAGAACAACAACAACAACAACAAAAGAAGCAGTAACTACAACAACTTAATGCCGTTCAAACCCAATAACAACTTAAGAAGATCAGTTCACAGATGCATCAGCTTACTTATTAGTCTTCAAGATACATAATTCAGGATAGATATAAAGATACATACACAGCTCCAGAACATAATAATAATAGCCAACCCCAATTCAAAAATATCTAAAAAGAAGATATCAGAAGAATCAAAAACGATTTCAGAGTAGAATTAGAGAAAGAGCAAGGAAAACATTTCAGCAAGTGGTAGTATTTCGAAGAACGTTTCAATATTTCGGCTTAGATATAGACAAAAAATTACATCTTTCGGCTCAAAAGCAACGCGCTGCATTTTGCAAAACAATCCAAAGCAAAAACCAATCTTAGAACTTTGCAAAAAGTGCAAAATAAAAACAAAACGACACTCAAAAGTGAAGTAAAAATAACTCTCGGCTTAGACTTTGGCGTGATTTTCGGAAAAAAAAAGAAAAGAAAAAACACAGATAGACGTAAAGAAGGTGGTAGATTCTGATCAGGATTAGGACAACTTGAATAAATACCAAATGTGACTCAAGACGCGATGCAAGTTGTCCAGTAACCTTTCGGCTATATCTGATATCGTGGATCCACCAAAAAAATGTGTTTAGGTATAAGTGTAAAATTATATATAAAAGTATTTCGGTAATGTTCCTATATAAACAAATAAAAACATACACACTCACAGACAGACACGCGCACACACATATCTGTAGAAAAAAGGATATATGTGTGGGAAAAATTAACGGTTCGGTCACACACCCAATAAAAATTCAGCATTTAGCATTTTGGTAACTAACATTAGCGAGGATATCAGAAAATAGGAAACAAAAACAGGTCTGCGATTTGGATATAGCTGGAAGTTAGACCATATGGACGACTTGCAAAAAATTATAACGTATGATATTAAACTAGCTTAATAATTTACAGGCAGCATTCTATGAAAACAATTGCAGATTTCTTTCGATTCGTTTCGATTCCCCCTATTCCCAATTGAGAAGATTAAAATAATTGTACTTTTCAAATAAAATACAACGCGTTTAAAAACCCAAAAGGATAAAGTCAATCAGAAATCAATGAAGTACGCAAACAAATCACGAAATGAACAAAATGAAATGAACAAAATTGAAAACCTCTCGGCCATGTTTGGATAATTATCTCGGTGTAAACATTCAGGACAAATTTACAAAAACAAAAACCAAAAAAAAATACAAAAATATAAAGAAGAAAATACTTTAGGATTAAAAAGAAAAGGGAAAACACGAATTCAAAATCCAAAAATTATGAGCAAAATTACTAAATTTTGGAACACAAAATTTCGTAAGAAAATACTTAATCTGTTTATCTGCTCAAGCAGGGCATTTCCGCTCTGCACGGGCAAGCAGTTTAAGGGCAAGCAGGAGACTTAGAAGAACGAAAAGCAGTTTAAGACCAGAACGGGGAATGGAAAACTTTGATGGAAATTTTGAAAACGTGTTGGAAAAATATCAGAAAAAGTACAAGCTTATTTTAAGCACCTTCGCGCCTTATCTTTAAGAACGTAAATAAATCAATGAAAAATACGAAAAAAAAAAATGAAACAAAAAAGCGAAAGCAAACCAAAAACAGAAACTTAAATTTAAATAAATTTAATACGAAAAATTGTACATTTAGAAATTACGAGCAAAATTAAGCGGGAAATTGCAAGTTTCGATACATCTCCTGGTAGTTAACCTTATCTAAGCTTAAGTTTCATCCGTGACGATCCGATCGAAATCCGATCGAACCCGGGCACGGTTACTGCAAAGCTAATTTAGTTTCCCTTAGTTCGGGTTTTGTGGAAAATCTGCCTTAAATTGTAAACTAAATAAACAGCAGAGAAAAGGATGAAAAGAAAAAACAGTAGAAGAAACACAAGAACATGACTAGTCGACAACTGAAGCAGTAATTGGAACCAAGTCTTTGGAACAGTTCCAATACTCGCTGACAATTGAAACCAAATAAGCAAGAAACAAAATTCAAAATCATCGCAGCAGCAGATTTCAAAATTTAAAAAAAAAATAAGGATAAACAAAATCGAAAAACCAAACGAAATTTACAAAATTCTTAATGGCGGTTCCAGCCGCAGCAGATGTATGAAAGGTTTTCTCTATGTTAAAGGAAGAATCCAAAAAAAAATAACGCAAAAAGTATGGAGTAAAGTTAATTTGTGTTCCCTAAAACTCTGTAAATGTTTAGATGTATGAAAATAAAAAAACAGTCGTGGACACTCATTAAGTTAGGTTTTTGGTGGGGCTAAGACCGAATCCAAATTAAGATGTGTATGTAAAAAAAAAAAAACAAAAACGAATCTAAAATGAATACTATAAAAGTAACGCTATGAATCCTAACCCCTTAACCCCAAAATTTAGTTTTTGAATGTGCCATGTATCCGCTGTCCCATACCCTATGTAAATTTTGAGATTTCCCGGCGATTCTCCGAAGGATCATTACCAATCCTGATTTTCAGGATGCACAGCAGCCTGTGGACCAGGCCAATGCGTTGTGGCGGTTCTCAAGCCTCGAAAATAAAACCAAACTGCCCAGGCACGCGGCCAGAAGATCGGCGTTTGGCGGGCCGGGCAACTCCAGGACACCCAGATCCGTTTCGCACCATAGCACTCAAGGCAATACAAGCAACCAGTAAAGGCGAGAGAGAAGCAAAAAAAATATATATTGAAAGAAAGCAGAAGACAAGGCAAAGGACAAGTTTCGAACTAAGGAATTTCGGTAACATTTCGAACGCAACTTTCGGCAGAGTTTCGAACAACTTTGGATTAGGCTTTTGTTGATAATTTGATTTTTTGCGGCCACGTCTCCATAGAACTCAAGCAAGATGTAACATGCAATATGCAATGTGCAATAGCAACATGCAACATGCAACACGCCACACACACCAGAAGCAGTAGCAGAAAGCGGCAACGTGATACACGAGTTGAGCAAGTGAAAAGAAATTTTTGAAATGGGGCCACAACGTCCGATCTAAAGTGCCTTCAAGTAACAATGAAAACAAAAGAAAACAAAAAGAAAATACCAAAAATAAAAGCTGTTAATTTTTTATGTAACTAAAGAAAACGACGAGGAGGAAATTATAAATAAAAATTGTATAAAGAAATTAAACGTGTAAAATGTATAAAAGAAAAATTAAAAAGAAGATAAGCGATTACGACGGAAGCGGAGGGAAAAACGTAAGCGAAGAGAAAGGGCTCCAAATAGACCGGAAAGCAAGCAAAAACCAAGACTGCCTCAAACGTTGGCCTGGTCACACCAATCGTCGGCGAGGACTTTAATGGTAAATGATTTGGGGAACCCCAGAAAGGAAAATCGACTGAAAATCTCAAAAAAACCTAATCCCACTTTCAACTCCAAAACTTCCTTCCTAGCAAAAGTTGTAACTGACTACCTAAGTAAGCGATAAAAATATGTATGTATTTAGTTCTAGTATATAAACGAATGGAAATTAACATAAAAATCGATTTAGACAAACATTATGTATGGGAAATTAATGATTTAGACTAGTGCGGACAGCAACCAAGGTTTGGATATAGACACCCCGACTTGTGAGAGGCATATATACGAGTATACCCCATATACCCACATAAATAGCGCTGAGTTGCTCATCTATCAATGTACTTTATAACACGGACACACAGATCCTTGCATGTACTATGCTACATATAATTTAGATTTAGAAGCGATAACTAAGTATTCAACTCAAAGTTAAGCGGAGGAGGATGAGAGATGAACTAAGAACGGCATACTGACGAGGTGGCATTTAGGTATAGAGCGAACTAATTTAAGGACTCGCAACTAGCGACAACCGACCGACACACAAAAACCAAAACAAAAAAGGATAACACACGCATTCGTATGCTCTGTGAATGACTAAAACGCGAGTGCGATCGGATGGGTGATCGCGTATAAACTATAAGACTTTCCAACAAAAACACATAAATAAAAAAGGGGGAAACTGTCCACAACTGCCAGTTTCCCACTTTCGTGCTTCTTTCCTACCCCTCACACACACACACTCAGACACAAACCCCCAGAGAGACACTCACACAAGCACACAACCACAAGGATCTTGAGTTGGCAGCATCGTAATCGTATCTTTAGTCAACGATGGGAAAGAACTAGCGAAAATTAGCAAAATTTAAAATTGATTATGTAACTTACAGACGCACACGACCACACAGACACCACAAGTATGTATATAAGTATGTATATTCCTTTGAGCTGAACATTGTATAACCAATCGATTACGATCCATACACACAGACACAACCACAAGAACACAATCAAGGACACACGTAGGTGTGTAAAGGGTTCTTTGCTTACAACTTTTCAAACACATTAAACCGTTTCGGCCAACTTTAGGATTCAGAAAATATCAACTTACAGAACAAAAACCCCACGTTCTCCGCCCAAAATCTAAATTGCAGTGGGTGGGGGATGGGAAAATGCATCGTTTCGGTTCAAAAGATGCTAATGTTCGAAATTTATTGAGCCCCATGGGCCAAGTGAAACCAAATCGAGCCAAGAAATTGATTTAAGTTCAATTAAGCAAACCAAAAAAGAAATGCAATTGCAAAAATTGTGAAAATATAGAAAATGAATACTTTCAGTTAAAATACAACAATAGACCGGAATGATTTCCAAGCAATAGTACAAACAACTTTAGAGATAACTTTTATAATGTAATTGTAAACTTAGTGGTAGGAGGAGGGCTCTGGCGAGCACCGGAAATCCAGGTGCTTCTTTGGGAATAAATGCCAAAAATTAAAACTGAAAGAGATTCCCTAAATAGCCAGAACGAATGGAAATATGAGAAGGTAAAAACTCCGCAAATGCGTATACGATTTCCATTTAATTTTCATTTTAGTTGAGATCTTAATACACATTAATTTGAACTTTGATTAGTGCGAGGTAAGCGAAATTAAAGGCCATCAGATGCCGATGATATTTTCGAAATTCCAACTAGACATGGACCTCCCTCAATGGCGAGTGGAGAAAATTGATTGAAAGCCACTTCACGTCACTTCACACACACAGTTTAAATTTAAAATAAAATATGTACTAACAATAGGAAACGACATCCATTGCCCCAATGAACCCCTTTAACCTTTTACCCAAAAAACTCGCACATTTCTATTTACCACAATATGAAGCGAAATGAAATGAAAACCAAAATGCAAAACTAAAATCAAGCAAAACATACAACGTATGTGTATGAAACATACAAAGTTGGGAAAAAATACGAGAAAATTTCACAATCGACTATGTCGCGTATACACTTACGATAGTACGATATACTAACTTTATATGATTAACTAACTCATTTCGAATGAACCATAGCGATATATGTATAAGCCACGTTTTGGTTACGGTTTCGATTTCGGTTCCGTTCTATACTTTGGTTTGGTGTACACTTTTGGAAACTTCGGAAAAGCGTTTCAGGCCAAAGACACATTGAAAAAATTTAAAGTTTGGATACATTTTTTGTAACCTCGAATTTCGGAAAATCGCACAAAATTATACATTTCGCGCAAATTAACTTTCCAAATGAAAACCACAAAAACGGATAATCGAAATTTCGACCTCCACATTTAGAAAATGCATTTAGCGCAAAGCAAAAGACACCACTCCACACCAAAAACCACACACTACGCCACAACATAACACCACAAAATGTAACGCAGCATAGGAGAGATGAAAATGTGTAAGGTAAATTCAGTATTTGGATCTAAGCGAATATTATTACATACAAATTTATATTTATGCAAGCGACAAAATCGAAAGAAACATACTAAAAACGTGTAATGGAAAGGAAATGGTAAACAAGCGCAAAACACTAACTACAATATGACATTTTTAATCGAAAAAAAACAAAACAAACTTATTTTATTGAAAATTATGTAAAATTTACTAAGGAAAAATACAAAAAAAAACACACAATAAAAGTATATTGTTTATTTTCATCTTTAAAAATAAAGTTTTAAAATCGTATAAAAATAGTAATTGTCACCCTGCACTTGTTTCATTTGAAGGGCTATTTCAAAAGGAGTGTAAGTGCATTAAATATACAACATTATAATTTTATTATCCATTTTCAGTAAAAGTATAGTTAGAGCCTCCACTATGGAGCCTACATCTTAGCATAATTCCATCCGATTCTTGAGCGGAATATCTTAAACGATTTGTAGATCGATTCTCCGCCATTCTGCATCAAAATCTAAGAACGATATATTTTTTAGATTTTTCATCAAATTTTCTGGGGGATCCCCTTCAAAATGCTGAAAAGTGACCGGAAGGGACCGACCGGATGGCCCCCAGCGAAGACCATATCTTGGCCATTTTCCGTCCGATTCTTGAGCGGAATACCTTAAACGATTTGTAGATCGATTCTCCGCCATTCTGCATCAAAATCTAAGAACGAAATATTTTTTAGATTTTTCATCAAATTTTCTGGGGGATCCCCTTCAAAATGCTGAAAAGTGACCGGAAGGGCAATATGGCCCCTATCGAAGACTATATCTTGGCCAATTTTCATCCGATTCTTGAGCGGAATACTTTAAACGATTTGTAGATCGATTCTCCGCCATTCTGCATCAAAATCTAAGAACCAAAAATTTTTTTATATTTTTCATCAAATTTTCTGGGGGATCCCCTTCAAAATGCTGAAAAGTGATCGGAAGGGCAATATGGCCCCCAGCGCAGACCATATCTTGGCCAATTTCCATCCGATTCTTGAGCGGAATACCTTAAACGATTTGTAGATCGATTCTCCGCCATTCTGCATCAAAATCTAAGAACGAAATATTTTTTAGATTTTTCATCAAATTTTCTGGGGGATCATCCCCTTCAAAATGCTGAAAAGTGATCGGAAGGGCAATATGGCCCCTATCGAAGACTATATCTTGGCCAATTTCCATCCGATTCTTGAGCGGAATACCTTAAACGATTTGTAGATCGATTCTCCGCCATTCTGCATCAAAATCTAAGAACGAAATATTTTTTAGATTTTTCATCAAATTTTCTGGGGGATCCCCTTCAAAATGCTGAAAAGTGACCGGAAGGGCAATATGGCCCCTATCGTAGACTATATCTTGGCCAATTTCCATCCGATTCTTGAGCGGAATACCTTAAACGATTTGTAGATCGATTCTCCGCCATTCTGCATCAAAATCTAAGAACGAAATATTTTTTAGATTTTTCATCAAATTTTCTGGGGGATCCCCTTCAAAATGCTGAAAAGTGACCGGAAGGGCAATATGGCCCCTATCGAAGACTATATCTTGGCCAATTTCCATACGATTCTTGAGCGGAATACTTTAAACGATTTGTAGATCGATTCTCCGCCATTCTGCATCAAAATCTAAGAACCAAAAATTTTTTTGTATTTTTCATCAAATTTTCTGGGGGATCCCCTTCAAAATGCTGAAAAGTGACCGGAAGGGACCGACCGGATGGCCCCCAGCGCAGACCATATCTTGGCCAATTTCCATCCGATTCTTGAGCGGAATACCTTAAACGATTTGTAGATCGATTCTCCGCTATTCTGCATCAAAATCTAAGAACGAAATATTTTTTAGATTTTTCATCAAATTTTCTGGGGGCTCATCCCCTTCAAAATGCTGAAAAGTGATCGGAAGGGCAATATGGCCCCTATCGAAGACTATATCTTGGCCAATTTCCATCCGATTCTTGAGCGGAATACCTTAAACGATTTTTAGATCGATTCTCCGCCATTCTGCATCAAAATCTAAGAACGAAATATTTTTTAGATTTTTCATCAAATTTTCTGGGGGATCCCCTTCAAAATGCTGAAAAGTGACCGGAAGGGCAATATGGCCCCTATCGTAGACTATATCTTGGCCAATTTCTATCCGATTCTTGAGCGGAATACCTTAAACGATTTGTAGATCGATTCTCCGCCATTCTGCATCAAAATCTAAGAACGAAATATTTTTTAGATTTTTCATCAAATTTTTTGGGGGATCCCCTTCAAAATGCTGAAAAGTGACCGGAAGGGCAATATGGCCCACAGCGAAGACCATATCTTGGCCAATTTCCATCCGATTCTTGAGCGGAATACCTTAAACCTTAAATCAAAATCTAAGAAAGAAATATTTTTTAGATTTTTCATCAAATTTTCTGGGGGATCCCCTTCACAATGCTGAAAAGTGACCGGAAGGGCAATATGGCCCCCAGCGAAGACCATATCTTGGCCATTTTCCGTCCGATTCTTGAGCGGAATACCTTAAACGATTTGTAGATCAAATCCACATTTCAAATCCAAATCAATACCACCATTCTGCATCAAAATCTAAGAACGAAATATTGTTTAGATTTTTCATCAAATTTTCTGTGGGATCCTTCAAAATGCTGAAAAGTGACCGGAAGGGCAATATGGCCCCTAGCGAAGACCACATCTTGGCCAATTTGCATCCGATTCTTGAGCGGAATACCTTAAACGATTTGTAGATCGATTCTCCACCATTCTGCATCAAAATCTAAGAACGAAATATTGTTTAGATTTTTCATCAAATTTTCGAGTGGGGGTTTCTAAGGGATTGATTTGAATTAGGATTCTAAAGGGGATGAATGTTGAAAAAGCAAGCAGAGAGGAGGTATAAAATTGAATTTGGAGGAGAAAAAAGGTGTTAGACGTTATAAAAACGCAAACAAATTTAAATCCGAAATAGGAATTTGCTACGACAAAAAATGTGAATAAATCCGTAGTTCAAAGATATGGCAGCTCCAGGCGTATAATTATGTATCGATATATATCGGAAAGAAATGTCCATACTTTTACATTTTTAACAGCTGACTGACAGAAACATTACGCAAAGAAGTTTGCTTTTCTAAAAATGTCATTGCTTGCTGCTTTTGCGAGGTAAGAAATTATAGCCGGATATTTGATCAATGAAATATTGTTAATGTTGGTCTTCTCTGTAATAGATTGGGAATTCAGGGCAGTAGAAGCGGCGGAGTCGCCGGTGCTGCTGTTGCACGATGCCTGCACATTTCTCCGGTTCTGTGCGCTGAGCCACTGAAGAAAAAGAAGAAACTAGACCCCCAAATCATTAAACAGAGGGAGGACCGCAAAAAGAAAAAGATTGAAAAGCAAATTCGACGGCTAGAGAAGAATGCCCGCCAGCTGAAGCCGGTGGAAGAGTTGGAAGTACCACTGGAGCTGATCGATGAGAAGGAGTATGTTTCAGACATGTACTATATTCTGTTTGATAGCTTATTAATTTATTTTACATGTTGCAGCAAACGACAAAGAAAGCTAACGCCGCTGGGCAACGCTGAGCTGGAGGAGCGCGCTCTTCTGAAGAAGCAGTGGGCACATTTCAAGCATGAAGAGCGGGTGGCAGATTTTCAAATCATCGACCGCCTCGTGCAAGCACAGAATAAGGCCCTGGCCGAGCTACGAAGCGAGTCCGAGGAACTCTACCAGGCAGCCATAGAAGTGGATCCTCAGTTACTACCCGTCGCCGTCAAGGGACCAGTGGCAACACCTCCTATTAAAAATTATGATAGTCCCGATGGGGACTACGTGCATCAATCGATGAAGTGGGAGGTAAAATAAGAGAAGCAGAGCTTTAAATTTGTTCGCTTGCCGTAAGGTCGACGATTTGAAATAAACAAACCTTTTTTAATAATCAAAGTTCTGCTGTTTATCTTATCTACCATTAGCTATTTAAATTATTCGTAGAGTAGTCGATGTAAATGCATGTAAGATGTGGAATCTTTTATCAGCAGGGTTATGTGAATCAGAAGAAGAAATTTACTGGTTTTCCGTTTGGAAGATTTCCAGCACACCAAGCCATACCCAAAGCCGTTTCAATGCTACGAGTTGCCATGAAGATTTCACTATATGCCAGGAAGAGCTCAATGAGGCAAGTACATTGCAGTTTAATGCGTTGTGTGGCGGTTTTATTGTTATCAGTGGTGAATGAGAATATAGCAGACGGCAATCCCTGCCGAGCCTTTTCGGTGAAGCGTCGAAATAAATATTACGCGAGAGGCGTAGCACTGCCTGCGGCTGATGTTGATTTGGGGATGGGTTTCCAAAATGGGTCCTTACGATGGGGAACTGCTGGCGGTCTTTGCTGCGGCCTGCCGCTTTTTCACACCCCAGTTGTAGACTCGAGCCATGTTTACCTCTGTCGTGGTAATTTGATCCCTAAAAAAAGACATTTTTAAGAATTACTGGCACCAATCAGGATGATGTAAACAGACCTTAGGAAGTCCTGATCGTGTTCCACGGACTTCAGATTGCCAACGGCAGATGTGATGTTCTGCTTTAGCAGCGCCTCAGCCTCGTCCAGCGGATACTCAAGCATCACGCTGGCCCCCAGCCAGAGGTACACCGTTTTCGTGGGTGGCACTAGAGTCTTGATGAACACCTGATCGCTGAGCAGGAATTGCGTCTCACGCTCTTCGTCCTCCTTGCGAAGTACGTTCACCATCTCCAGTGAGCGCTCTAGGTCCGGAATCTGGGACTTCAGCTTGCGGCGCCTCGTCTCCAGGTTGTAGGCCATAAAACGATACTTTCCGTGCTGTTCGTCCAGGCGCTGGAGCACCTTCTCGCAGTTCTCATTCTCCGGTTGCGCCATGAACGAGTCAATTTCCTCCTGGAAGCACCAAATTGTTGTGGATTAGTTGGAAATTTCCAGCTGCAGGTGCAGGTGCACATTGCTAGGTTAGACTCGACCCATCAATCACTTACCAGGAACACTGCCTCGGGGATGCCGGCGAAAGTTTTCTGATTTTCCGGCAATTTGGGCATTTCCACGCTATCCATGATGCCAGTCATTTTTATGTGCTGCTCCCTACTTTCTACAATTGAAAATAAATTTCCAGGAGGTCTGCCGCTGTAAAAGTCGATGGTGAGTCAAAATTGAGATGAGACTATCGATTGACAGCTGGAATTATCGATGAGCGGAAGCTTAACTATTATACGTTATATTAAAAACAAAAACACACAGTTTTTAGTAAGATGAGCTATAAAAAACCTAAATTTTTTAAATTTACTTCCTTTAAAACAATCTCTTTTGAATAATTAAATTTTGCTTAGTTTGTAACAGCGATCCAGCCCTGGACAGTAATCGAAATCGGATGGCGTCGATTACTTCAACATCTTGTGAAATTCGCGCAATCCCGGAAAATATAAATATCCTTAAGGATGAGCACCTGGAATCCGGAGAACGATGTGGACCTGCTGTCCTGCTCCGAGGACGAGGAGGATGTGGCCATGAAGCGCGACTACCATGGACGCGAAGCCCTGCTCTTTGTTGTGGACGCCAATCTTCAGACCGCCGGAACGGAGAGACTAATGGATGCGCTGAATATCATTCGGACAGCATTTACGTCCGGATTGCTGGTCAGCGATAAGGATCTAATCGGTCTCGTCTTCGCCAATACCAAACACAGTCCCCTGCCGCTGGAAGCGACGGCCATTGACAACATCGTTGTCCCTGAAAATTGTGCCGTGTTTCTGCCACTTCGGCAACTCAACAAGGCGATTGTGGAACACTATCTTGAGTTCATGGGCGGCGTGGAGTTACAGTTTGCGAAAGAGTACGGATTGGCGGAGCCAGATGGCTGCGGTAGATTCGATCTGATGATACGACTCTGCATAGAGCTGCTGGAGAAGTGTGGAAAGAAACTGAACAATGCCAAGATCGCCTACATAACCGATGTGAACACGCCGCACCCACCCTCCAGCAATGCATTCCAGGCGGCGCTCCAGAAAGCTACCGATTTGGAGGGCAAAGAGTTTGAGTTTCATGTTATTCCTATGGTGGACGACTTCGATTACGAACCGTTTTATAAGGAGTTTATTACACTCTCAAGGGGTACGTTAGACACCAAATCCCCTCCATGTGATGTCTGTTCCCCTCGCTTACTTTAAACTTGGTTTGGGAGGTTTAAAGACATCGCAGATCAAGCAGAGCCATCATTCACCCGCATCCAAGTGAAGACATATTGGATCATGGTTTTAGATGGGCTTACAGTTTCCCGTTTCCTCAATATTTAATTCTATGTTTGTCTGATCAAATACTGATTTTTGATTCTTTGCAGCTATCGACATTGACGCTTTCCAGGTGCCCGATCCGCACGTGCTTCGCGAGATATTGGCTGACCGTAAACTGAAGCAGGACTTTCTGCGACGCTGCCTTGGCCATTTCAGCTTTTACATTGGCCCAAACCTTAGCATGTCCGTCCAATACTACAACTACTTTCAGAAGCACAACTACCCGAAAAAGGTTCAGATTCTTCGTCGCGACAACAACGTGGTGCGCAGCAAGCGAGTTATAATGGTGCAGCAAAAGGACGAGGAGTCGCAGGAGGTGAAGCACGAGTACCAGATAAAGGCCACGGGGGGATGGTACAACTGCAATGTCGGCGGCGAGAATCTGCGCATCGGTATAGACAAGATAAATAGTGTGCGTAATCTGCACAAGCCGCGGATGATGCTTCTAGGCTTCAAACATCGCTCATCCATGCCCGAATTCAGCTATAGTAAGCCCTCCAATTTCATGTACCCCGATGATCGGAGTATAATCGGGTCGAAACGTCTGTTTAGGGGGCTGTGGGAGCGTTGTCTGGCGCGAGATAAAATTGCCATCTGCCTGTTCATGAGCAAGCGTAATTCCACACCCCGCTATGTTGCATTAATTCCAGTGGAGGCTCCTGAGAGGGGACAGGACACAAGCTACCGCTCTCTGCTCTGCGGCGATGGGTTCAAGATTGTCTATCTGCCCGAGGCCAAGCACATTCGGCACATCGATATGTGCGACTGGAACAGTGCCGGAAATTCGGCCAGTGATGAAGGCGTCGAGTTTTTTCAGAAGATTATCAAAAAGCTTCGCTTTGACTATCAGCCCAATCTTATCAATGACCCGAATCTAGAAGCTCTACAGGCGAACCTGCTGGCCCTTTCGCTGGACTTTACTTCGGAAAATACCGGAATTGAGAATCTGCTGGACAAAACCCAGCAAGACAGTCGCATCGAGAAACTCCTGCCTAGTTACGAAGAGATCTTTGAACAGGAGGTGGAGCCAGCCAAGAAGCGTCCGGCCAAATCCGTGAAGGAAGGGGCCACAGCCTCAAAAGTGGCTAAAATCGACATGGAACAGATTAAAAGCTACGATTTTGTAGAAGAACTTATAAAGAATAAGCAAATAGCGAATTGCACTGTCGCCCAGTTGCAGAGTATTTTGGACGAACACTTTGGGCAAAAGCTGCCAAAGTCAACAACCAAAGCGAAACTGCTTGCTAAGATTGAGGAGTTGAGCTCATAAGAAGTAACACCAAACCCTAGGATCCTAAGATATAAAGTGATAAGATGCTTGCAACTGTGAAGTTTGGATTTATAATCATTAAAGATATTGTTTTATTGTTAAGTTTATCATTCTTAAATGCATACATTATGTTAAAATAAAAATTGTTTCTACTATTTAAAATAATATTTTGGAAATCTTAACATTCTCCCCTGATAATGTCAATTTGAAGGATACTAATATGATCGGAAGCAACAAAAATATATAAATACTTTTGAAATATATTTTAAAACCGCCAGTATTTGAAATACCGCCAGTTCTTGAAGCCTGCGTTTCTCAACACCTATTTTCGTTGAACAGTCTGGCAATCACAGGTGGTCGACGATCAGGCAACTCTGACGAAAGCAGCACGCCGCGCCGGTTTATGTTTTGCAAATTTGGACATTGCGAATTAGTGGAATTTGAAGCGCAACAGATCCTACAAAATGTCGCTGCAATTTCAAAACGACTGCGGAGATTCCGTTAAGCAGGCAATCATCGAGGAGCTGCAGAACCTCCTTAGTTCCGATACACACGTCCTGCAGCAGGCGGAGAAGAGAACAAAGCAGCTGGAGTACACGGAAGGTGCGTGCTGATTTGGCGGGCCTCTAGTTTAACCTGGCTTGGGTGCGGTCTCGCATATTATTAACTGTTTTTTCCCACACACTCTTTTTAGGCTATGGCGTTTATTTGTCGGAAATAATCATGAACCAGGCACACGAGCTGCCGCTACGGCAGATCGCTATCATCATGCTCACCCGCTATGTGGAGAACCACTGGACGGATGAGAGAGATTCCGGAGAGAAGATCAACGGCTGCATGGCCAGCGAGCAGGCAAAGCGTACGATCCGCAACATCCTGCCGAATGGCCTCTACGATCCCAACTCCAAGATTCGATCCTCGGTGGCACACACTATATCAACGATAGCTGCCACGGACTACCCACACGGATGGGCGGAGCTGTTTGACATTATTGTCAAATGTCTGGGCGGTAATGAGGACTCGATTCACGGAGCCATGCAGGTCCTCCAGGACTTCACCTACGACGTGGACCAGATCAAAGAGCTGGGACCTGTAGTTATTCCAGAGGTCTATCGCATCTTCGACTCTGAGCAAAACTATTCCATCAAAACACGTGTCTCGGCCATCCGAATCCTGAAGCCGCTATTCACCTCGATCGCCGCTCTGATCACCAACAAGGAGGAGCAGAGCACCATGATGAGCTCCATTCTGACCAATTTTATGGACAAGCTGATGTACTATCTGAGTATGAACAGCGGCGCCGGCTCGAATTTTCTCCTACGTTCTGAGATTATAAAGGGTGAGTGGGTTACTGCCCTGTAGTTCTTTGAAATTTAATAAATCTAAACCTTTTTTTTTAGTGTTTACCCATTTGGTCACTGAAATGCCCAAGTACATCCACCCTTTTATGGACCGCGTGCTGCCCATTATCTGGCAGCTCCTCACCCAAATAGCGGAGACGTACGTGAAGGTTTCTGTTAACCAGACAGAGCCGAATCCCCTGGCCAGCGGCGACAGCGAAGACGATGACGAGCAGACCAACTTCCAGACCCTAATCATCCAGATCCTAGAGTTCATCAATTGCATCGTCACCTGCAGCAAACTGCGGGGCAGCATCAAAAATGTGCTGGCCGATCTTATCTACATCACCATCGTGTACATCCAGCTGAGCGAAGAACAAATAGAGGATTGGGAGGAGGATCCAGAAAAATTCGTGGACGATGAGGATGATGGCGGTGTGGAGTTGACAGTGCGCATGTGCGGCCTGGATGTGTTGCTGGTGAGTTCAGCAACTCCTCAATTAATAATTTCTTTACTAAATCAAAGTTTTTCCAACTGCTTCTCAGGCTATTAATGATGAGTTCGGTGTAAAAGCCATTCAACCGCTGCAGGAGGCGTTAGGCAGGCACTTCAACGTGGCCGAGGCAGAGAAGGCGGCAAACAATCCGAACTGGTGGAAGATTCAGGAAGCCTGCATGGACGCCGTCCACGGCTTCCGGGATATAATCCTCGAGGGAGATTCCAAGTTTGATCTGCTCAACTATCTGACCATCGTTCGGAACCTGCTGGTGCACCAAGAGTCACCGCACTTGGTGGGTCGCGCTCTGTGGACCCTGAGCACATACTCCAAATCCGACCTGTACAATCCTCAGATGCTGGCCGAGATTCTCGATGTCACGCTGTGCAGTCTGTCCCCCGAAAAGTCGCACATTCTTCGAATAAGTGCTGTGCGTACTCTGCACGGATTTTTGCAGGCAAACGAAACAAGCGACGGCGAGAAGCGCACTTTATTGGTGTCTAAGCTTCCCGGTTTCCTCGATGGAATTATGGCCTTAGTGCCGGGCTGCAAGGCAACTGTTTTGGCTTTGCTAATGGAGGCCCTCACGATAATGGTCAAAGTGGGTATTTGATCGAAAATTCGATGTATTTCAAATTATAATTTCTTATTCCTCCCTTCTTAGTTTGATGCCGATTTCGCCTACGCCGCTCAAGGAAAAGTCACACCCTTAGCCATCGCTGTTTTTCTCAAGTACGCTGAAGACCCTTACGTCCTGGAGAATGTTCAGGATCTGATTAAGGCATTGTGTCAGCATAAGCAGTGCCTGGGACCACTGCAGGAGAAGTTTATCCCCACCATCGTCAGCATCTTGGCCCTGACGGGAGAGATCACAACCGAGAAGCAGGATATCGCCTTGGACGTTCTCAACACTATTGTTCGATACACGGAGCCGCCACTAAGCAGTAGCTTGCTGGATTCAGCGTTCCCGGCTGTGATAAACTGCGTCCTTCACACAGACGACCACGCTGTCATGGTGGCAGGTGGCGAGTGCCTACGCAGCTTTATCAACGTCTCCCCGGAGCAGATCTGCACATACAAGAACGGTGAAGGCGTTACCTGCATCATGCAGGTTGTGGCCACCGTTTTGCTGAATCCCATGAACAGCGAGATGACAGCCGGCGGCAAGATTGGGCGCCTTGTCATTACCATAATAACCAAACTGGGCAGCATGCTGGGTCAGAACGTGGACATGCTCCTCAAGGCTGTGATCAGCAAAATGCAGAACCTCGAGTGCCTCAAAGTGATCATGAACCTGGTGTTGATCTTTGCCCATCTCTTCCTTACACAAATGGATGCCGTCCTCAATTTCCTGTCCACGGTTCCAGGTCCTAATGGCGAGCCCGCGATGCAGTTCGTCCTCACTAACTGGCTTTCTCGCCAGAACTCCTTCTTCGGCATATATGAACGAAAGGTAGTCCCTATAGTTTTTTCAGCCACGGAGTTTAAAGTAAAACTTTGAAATTTTCCCATTCGCAGGTCACAACCATGGCTCTGTGCAAACTGTTCGAATATGGAGTCGCCACCCAGGACAATCGCCTAACGACCATCACATACAAGGAGCTCGTTGATGACCCAAGCGATACGCGCAGACGAACCCGCTCTGTGGCAGCTTCTACCCAAAAATGGGTGACCATTCCAGCGCTTGTCAAAATTTTCAAGGTGCTGATCTCCGAATACCAGCACTTCCAAGAGGGCAAGACGGACGAGCCACTGACGGACAGTGACGAGGAGGAGGAGGATGATGATGCTGCCGGAAATGCGGCAAAGCCACGCTACATTTCCGACTTGTGCTTCGATATGGATGAGGAAAATGTCGAGGACGAGCAGCTGTTGCAAGAGTTACTCAAGGAGACCAATTACAAGGGCGACATCGCCGAGAATCTGCAAAAGTTCTTGACCACCTTTACTCAGAACGAGCACTTTGCCACCTTCTTCGAGCATCTTAACGAGGCCGAGCGTCTCGTTCTTCTTACCAAGGTGCAGCAGAAGTAGTTTTTTTTTGTTTGTGGATCATCATATAACATCTTTGTTTTGATGTCTCGCAGAGAATTGTGTTAACCGTATTTATATATTGTTGCTAACCCTTTTTTGATTGAATAAAAATTTCTATATATTTTGTAAATATCTTTGAAAATGTATTAAATAAAATATTGGGAATTTATTCTCTTAACTAATTAAAAATTATGTTGCGAGGGAAACTTTTCTTCAGAGAGCTACCTCATCAGGGTGGAGTTTGTGCTGCAATGGAATGTCGGCCTTATAGGCATCCTAAAATTTAAATTCTAATTATTTTAATTTTATAATTAAGCCAACTCACCATAGGCTTTTCGGAGCCAGAGCTAAAAAACTTTCGAATGCAGGGTGTGAGCAGCACGGGATCGACCTTGTTGGGATTATTTTTGCCAAAGACCAGAGTACCCAGAAGCGATACAATGATGGTGATCGAGGCTCCGAAGGTGGTATACCACATGTACGAGATGCGGTATAGCGGAAAGACATCGCTAAGGATTTTTATTTTTAAATAATAATTTAAGAATAGTTGAAGATTGCTCTTACTTCGCAGATGCAGTTAGGTGAGTGGTGCTGTTGGCCAAACTGGTGGTCACATCGAAGCTGTAGTCGCATTGCTCCACGTTGAGGGGCTTGGTGCTATAGTTGATGGCACCGGAGGCGATGGCCCACTGGGCATTTAGGCTCACCCATCCCATGGCTATCAAGCCCGTAACTCCGCCTAGCAAGGCACTCTGGAAGAGTAAAGTTAATGGAAACCTATATAATTGTGAGTCTTCATTGTCCTACATTTCCATTAATCCAGGGCAGAAATAGGCCAATGGTGAATATGCCAAAGAGAGGCCCGTTGGTGATCGCTTCCAGGCTCATGGTCAGTTGGAGCACGGTTCCCATGTGCTCCACCACATAGACTAGGCAAACGCAGAGAGCACCCACTCCAACGACGACAAGGCGCATAATCCAATTGATGGCCGTGCTGGAGAGTGGCTTCTTAACGTAGGGCTTCACGAAATCCTCCAGGACCACGGCGGACATGGAGTTGAGACAGGTGGAGAGCGAACTCAGGGCGGCGCTGAAGACTCCGGCAATAAAGACTCCGGTCATGCCGGGCAGCTCACCCAAGGTGTCCATCACAAAGAGAGGTAGTAACTGATCACGAGCTTTGGCCAACTGAAAATTTAATTTTAAGATATTTATTTTAAAATATTTTCTTCAAATTTAAACCTATCATACCTTCGTGGTTAGAGGATCACAGTTCTGGTATGTGGCGTAGATGAGAAGTCCGTTGTACCCGCAAAGAGCCATCAAGGCGAGTACTCCAACGCAAAAGATGCACAGAGCTTTACGGGCATCGGCAAGTGTGGGAAGAGCCAAATACCTCTGGATCATGTTCTGGGAAACGGCATTCGTCTGAGTCCAGTACACAATGCCTCCAAAAAACAGGCACCAGAAGGTATGCCTAACCGTAGGATCGATACTGAGACTGGAATGGAAAGAATATCTTTTTAAAAAACCATTCATAAATAGAACCAGCCGCATTCTTACTCTGGAGCCTCTATCCGATTCGAGTTCCAAGCTCGCTCTAGCACTACACCGGCTCCTCCGATGTCCATGCTGCCTTTGATGGCCACCAGGAAGAGTGCTCCCAGCATGGACACGGCCTGCACTACGTCGGTCCACACCACGGCCTTGAGACCTCCCAAGCTGGTATAGAAGACACAGACTATGGAAACTATTGGGGTGATTGTGTGGACTCCGATTCCCGTCACCTGGTTGAAAGCCAATGCAGGCACGTAGATCACAATGGGAAGGTAAGCCACCTGAGGATTAGTTTATTATTTCGTAAAATATTCAAACATTTAATAAATAAAAGATTTAAATTTATGATACCTAAAAGTCTATTTATGTATCTATTTTCCCAAAACTAATTGAAAAAGTAATTTATCTTTTTAATAAGCTCCTTGGATTGGAGAAAGTGCCTCCTCTTAGGGCACCCTGTTCCTCTCTCAGAGATAGCGAGGATGCCGCATCCAAGAGAGATCTGCTCTCTCTGGTAGGAACTAGTGGCTTGTGTTTGGAGAAGGCGCTAAAAATAAAGCATCCCATGGTGGCGTTAGTTATAAGCAAATCTCCGCCGCCGACGTAACAACGTGGTGTTGCACCTCGTTTGTGGAAAAGCGTATATATTTAATCAGAAGCGACAATGGGGTCGAGCACGGACTGCCCCGTGTGCGGAGTGGCTGCCACCTTGGTCTGCACCAGGTGCAAGCTGGTGCGTTACTGTGACCCGGAGCACCAGAAACAGGACTGGGCGCAGCACAAGCGACGCTGCAAACCGTTCCGGGTGGCGGAGGATGAGCAACTGGGTCGATTTCTGGTGGCCACCCAGAATATAGCGGCCAAGCAGATTGCCTTCGTCGAGGAACCGCTGGTGGTGGGTCCCAAATGGTATCACTCACAGGACGAGACCATCGTTCCCTGTGTGGGCTGCCACACCCCCTGCCGTCTTGGCAAGCACCAGTGTCGCAGGTATGTGATCCTCTACAGACCTAAGGTGCGGTGGAATTTATTGGTTTCCCCTCCGTAGCTGTCACTGGCCAGTCTGCAGCGCCGCCTGCGCCGACGAAGCTCTGGAGTGTAGTGTTCTCAGCCTGGGCCCGACCCCTGGAGCTCGAGCGGACAACCGAACCCTTAACGACTATTTCCGCGGCGATGCCCTGCTGGTGTTGAGGTGTCTGCTGCTCCAGCGTCAGAATCCGGCCAAGTGGACAGCTCTCCTGGAGATGCAGTCGCACGAGGAGGAGCGCCAGGGAACGGAGTTGCACGTAGAAGCGGAAATGCGAGTAGTGGACTTCCTGCAGCAGCGGTTCCTGAAGCGTCTCAAGCAAACAAAACCGGATCTACTGGCCGACTGCGGATCTGAGCTGCTCCATCGCATTTGCGGAATCATTGAAACCAACTATATGGTCATCGAGCTGCCTTCGGGAGTGGAGCTGAGTGGTCTGTTCCGACAGGCCTGCATGATGGAGCACGCCTGCCAGCCCAACTGCTACTTCCAGTTCGACGCCTTCACCCAGCAGATCACTGTGCGGGCAGGGTGTGACCTGCAGAAGGGCGACCACTTGAGGATAGCCTACACCAACATCCTGTGGGGCACCCAGCTCCGTCAGCACCATCTCCGTCTGACAAAGCACTTCAGCTGCCACTGCGCCCGCTGTCTGGATCCCACAGAGAATGGGAGCTATGTGAGTGCCCTGGCCTGCTTGGGGGATGTGAATCTGTGCTGTACCGGCACCCACCTGCCGGTAGATCCGCTGAACGAGGAAACCCAGTGGAAATGCGACACCTGCCCCATGCTCGTGGATGCTGCCTACGTTTCCGAGCTTCAGACCCACATGACTGATCAGGTGGAAAGCCTGCTGGCAGGTCGCCCCACGGCTAAGGAGGTGGAGTTGCTGCTGGCTCGACTCTCCCAGATGCTCCACCCAAACCACTTCCACATGTTCAATCTGAAGCACACACTTATCCAACTGTATGGGAACGAACCCGGCCTGGAAATGGACACTCTCAGCAACGGGCAGCTGGAGCGGAAACTGAGATTGTGCGAGGAGCTCCACGACGTCTGCCGGCGGATAGATCCTCACAGCATTAAACTAGCCATCTACGTGACTGTCATTCTAATCGAGATTGCTCATACTTTGGAGGAGCAGTCTCGCAGGGCCTCTCCGGACACTGACGTGGCTGGGCTACTGGAACAGGCCCATGCTCGACTCAAGGAGGCGGAAGAGGTTCTGGAAAAGGAGCATGACTCGGTGGCCGGAAAGAAGCTGAACGACAAACTGCAGAGGGAGATTTTTGAGTGCGAAAAATTAAACTTGACTCATAAATATAGTCAGAAGGCCGTTGTGGAATAAAATTTAATGTTTTTGATGAAAATTATATTTATTTTGAATCTAAATTAAAACTGGATAAATATTCTTTCAAAGAAACTGAATTTTAGAATCTATGTTTGAAGAACAGGGGTTATCTTTTGAAGATTACATTTTAAACAATTGATACTTTCTAGACATTTTATAAAAATATTTGTTTTAATATCATAACTAAAATAAGAAAGCTTAAAGCTTAAAAAATATAATCTATATATTTAAAATTTTAATTTAATCATTTATTTGGAAACATTTATCCGGAATATTGTTGCTAAGAACACCTTTATTCCCATCCATTTTATTTTGGCTACGCCACTGGTATATCGACCCCAGCCCCCAAAACAAAGAGGGGGAGACTCTATATCTCAATCAGCTGGTGCCGGATCTGCTTGTTGTTCTATCAAAGTCAGAACCCAATTGGCCACCAAAAGAATAACAATTTAGATACAAAAACATGCGTGCTGCCGTGTGGAGAAGATTATTACCAGTGGTTTTTTCCACCCAAAACCCCTCAATTTTACATAATGTCCAGCGCGGAATGAGCCAAGATGCTTCGGGTAATAAACAGTCTTGTTTATTTTCATCAAAATAGTATTATGTAACATTTGTTTACCGGCCTACCTGTGCTAGTGGTTCGCCTGAAGTACTACGACCGAAAGGACGCCTTCCTGGAGGACAGCATCAAAGTAAAGAACCCATTTGCCCTGTTTAATGATTGGCTGGAACTGGCCCAGAACACTCCTGGAGTGGATGAGCCCCACACCGCCGCTTTGGCCACCGTGGGGGCCGACGGTAAGCCATCGAATCGCTTCCTTCTGGTCAAGGACTTCACCCCCGAAGGACCCATCTTCCTGACCAACTTCGGCAGCCGTAAAGCTCTGGACATTACTGTTAATCCCAATGTAGCTGTGTCGTTCTATTGGCTGCCCCTCCGGCGCAGTGTGCGTGTCGAGGGCGTGGCGGAAAAGATTTCCGATGCCGAGGCGCTGAAATATTTCAAGCATCGTCCCCGAACCGCTCAAATAGCCGCAAACACTAGTCCTCAAAGTGAGGCAATACCCTCCCGAAAGTATCTGGAAGATATTCAGGCTGGAATCCAGAAGAAACTGGGAGAGGACACCGAGGTACCGCTGCCCAACTGGGGTGGGTATCTAGTTCGCCCGTATTCCATGGAGTTCTGGCAAGGTCAGACGGATCGTCTGCACGATCGAATCCGGTTCAGAAACGGCCCGGGAGTGGAATCAGAGGTTGATGGAAAGATAGTACACAAGGGAGAGAATGGATGGGTTTACGAGCGGTTGGCTCCCTAATTTTGAATATAATCTCTATAAATTCGTGCCTTTTTTTAAATATACACATTTTTGTGCCAAAAAAAATATGTTTGCAATTAAAGTGTATAAAGCATTTATAAACTATATTTTTTTAATAAAAAAGATAAGATGTATGCTCTTAAAAGAATCATCTTTAAATCTTTAAAATTATTTATTGAAAATGAATTTAAAATATTGTGTTTTTGAGAAAATAAAAAAACGTTATTTTCCAGTCTAGCGGTATTTTTAAAGAACAAAAATACCAAGAATCTGTAAGAAGGTGGCAACTCTTACAAAATCAGCTGTCAGATTATGTTTTCTCTTATCAACTAGAACTTTGTTTAATTTTGAAATCAAAGATAAAGATTCGCAAGTAGATTATCAATAGTCTGTCCTTGGACAAGTACGTCTTCGCTTTGCTTATTTTTGGTCACTGAATAATCAACCCTCGACCCCACACAGTGAGACTCTTGAGGACAGTGCGCAGAATGAGCCAAGAAACGCCCGAAGTCCAGCTTTCCGGTAAGGAAAGAGCTTACATTTAATTAACAAATATAAAATCAAATGAATTTAAACTCCACACAGCGCTCCGTGTGAAGTACTGTGAACGCAAGGATGCCTTTCTAGAGGAGAATATCAAAGTTAAAAACCCATTATGCCTTTTCCGGGACTGGTTGGCATTGGCCTTGAAAACTCCGGAAATCATAGAACCCAATGCAGCTGCCCTGGCTACCGTGAGTCCAACCGGCAAACCTTCTAATCGCTTTGTACTGGTCAAAGAGGCCACCGCCGAGGGCTTCACCTTCTTCACCAACTATGGCAGCAGAAAGGCGGACGATATCAAGGGTAATCCCAATGTGGCCATATCATTCTATTGGTTACCACTACGCCGCAGCGTTCGCATCGAGGGCATAGCCGAAAAAATTTCACCAGAGGATTCTCTAAAGTACTTTCATCAGCGCCCAAGAGCAAGTCAAATCGGAGCTGCCGCAAGTCCGCAAAGTCAACGGATTCCATCTCGAAACTATTTGGATGAAGTAGAGGCGGGTATCAAGCAACAGCTGGGAGCAGATGGAGAAGTGCCTCTGCCCAACTGGGGCGGCTACCTAGTCCGTCCAGACCTCATCGAGTTCTGGCAAGGTCAGACAGATCGCTTGCATGATCGCATCCAATTTAGGCGAGGCGATGGTGTGGAATCCGAAATTGATGGGAACCTAGTGCACAAGGGAGAAGATGGATGGGTCTATGAAAGACTGGCTCCCTAAGCACGTACACTAGAATGCTCTTAACAATACTTATGTCTTCCAAATTTAAATGATACAATTAGCGAATTGGGTTATGAGTTTTAGTATAAATTGTAAAGCTTATTTAGAAACGCTTTTTAATAAAAGTTACTTTATAAACCATGACTAGGAAAGAGGTCCCAGAACTTAATCTACTATCAAGTAGAATGATGAAAATGTACTTTTAAATTTGTAATATTAATTGGATTAAACTCACATTCATAATGGCAAACATAACTGATCCATACAAGCGCAATCTGCGATCGAAGCGAACCTCCAGATACTGCAGGATTTTAAAAAATATAAACTTCAACCATAAAAATCCCCAATACCCACTTACCTCATAGGTAGAGGTGATGTTCAGGTCGTGGAAGACGGGTAAATAAAATACGCCCATCACCACTCCCATGCCGATGACTCCGCTGGCTACATAGAGATACTGCATTCCGTAGGAGTACACTTCGGTGGGCAATCCAAGGAGCGTAATTCCGGACACAAAGCTGGCCACCAGTGAGAAAGCAATAGGGATAACCAACATCTTACGGCCACCGAGCATGTAATCGTCCTCGGAAACGGACTTCTTGAGGAACCCGAAATAGATGCCGATGCCTATGCAGAGCATAAACATGGCCACGAAGGCCACATAATCCGGCCACGCGAAGCGCTGCAGCTCGCCCAGTACCTGCTCGATATTTGGCATGCTGACTAACCCACGTGGGATGGAGCTCGAGATCGTAAGCTGGACGAGATGTGTGTGACTCTTAGGTCGTTTGGTGGTGCACTGAGCCCATACGCGGCACTAGGCGCTGAGATTTGGGTGCCTCTGATGCGACTACGGCTGTGATTCAATTCAATTCTGCTCAATTATCAATTGTGGGGTAATTTAGTTGTGGAACACGGGGCGGCGACTATCCTTAGTTAAGCCGGCGGGCAGGGGAATTGCGACACCTCATCTCCAGTTCCGGGAGCGTCTCATTGAGCATAGCTTCAGTGTTATGGGATCTCTAACTGGGTTCCCGTCCGGATCAGATTTTCTGCTATACCGTGATTTTTAATGGATGCCTTGTAAGCAATTATGTCACCCACAACGCAAACTGATCTTGAAAAAAATCAAAAAGAACTCGGCGCCGACATAATCTCAGGACCAATCACAGCCAGAATACGGAGGACGCACAATGGAGCGTCATTTCCAAAGGCCGTATCCAAAATGTAACGCCTAATTGGCAGTCGCGGAATTTCTACTGCTCTCCACCGCCGGATTGCGCCGCTTGGGGGTTGCACAAGAACAATGAGTGGGAGCCACGCGCTACTGCCGGATCACTATATAGCCATTCATGAAACGGCAACCACCTGGCAGAGGGCCAGGAGAGCTGCACTGGGAATGAGCTCAAGTGCAAGATCATTGCACTGCGAACAAATATTAGTATTACTTGTACATTTCTAGGAATAAATACATGTTTTAACGGACACCAAAGCTATAAAGATTTTCAGATTGAAGGATTCCCTTAAAAGTGATATTTATTCAAAATTTAAAAGGTTATTGAACCTGTTTTCTTCAAGTGAAGATTCTAATAATTAAAATATAATATTTATATTTTGTTATGATTTAAATGGTTTTCTCTCCAGATGGCAGGTGTTTTTTTATGTGGCACAAAAGAAAATAAATTATTATTAAATATTGGTTCGAATTTAGCAACTAATTTGTTAAAAAAACATGTTTATTTTATTTTTATATTTAATACAAATGAATTCAATTAAATTTATAGGCTCTGTGCTGTTTAGGTAACATAATTTAATTTAAGTTAATATTTCAAATAAAAAACAAAAACTTCCATGAGTATATTTCTTAAAATCTTTCTTTAAAAACGATTTTTAATCTATTTTTTTTAAATGAGTATGTTTTTTTTCAGTGTTGTCCCTCAACTTGAATGCTTTTGTAACAATTTCCCTGAGCAATTCAATTATTTGGCGTCACTACCGGCATTTAGCTCGCTCTTCAGTATCCAGGAGGCGGCTCTCAGAGCTATGGCAACGATCGCCGAGTTGGGGTTCCCTGAGATGGGACGGGGCAGCACACTGGCGTCCACCACCCGCACATTGTCCACGCCTTTCAATCTAAATTATTATGTTATAAACACATCATCATCGA
This sequence comes from Drosophila ananassae, assembly GCF_017639315.1. Lineage (NCBI taxonomy): Eukaryota > Metazoa > Arthropoda > Insecta > Diptera > Drosophilidae > Drosophila > Drosophila ananassae. The sequence goes on along the minus strand of NC_057927.1, from coordinate 10,663,877 downwards.
TTCTCACTTTCGATCCCGGTGATCCTTACCTTAGGTGCGAGTCCACAACGCTGCCCAAGGCGCAGGTGCCACCAGGATGATGAGACCCCAGACCAATGTGACGCATTAGGCACTCCAGGTAGAGGTCGGAAGGTTGGTGGTCAATGAAGTCCCGCTCAAATGGGCCGAAATTGGAGCACTCTTGGAGCTTGGGCCAATGTATTCGGGGATGAAGTGATGCAAAGGAGGTGGAAGTAACTATCTACAGTTGGAGAATATAAATATTTTTATAAATTATCCTAAAACTATCCTACATACTTTTACAGCACTCCGAATGGCTATGATGTTGCAGGCGACATCCTCCTCACTACTTAAATAGTTTGGATCTATGAGTGGATTCCTTCGCATGTGACGGTTTATAAGTCCCACGGAACCTCGTGATCTTGGCTGAAGGCAGCTGGAAATGACTACAAATCCCTCCTGGGAGGAATTGTAATAGCGAGGAAACAGTGCGCGAAAGGCAGGTCCTTTGAAGTTTGAGATAGACATAAGGGCAGCCTCATCAATGGCCCCGGCTCCAAAAAAGGTAATACCAAATGGAGAGGATCCCCCATGACTGGCCACGTTTCCTACTACTCCAAAGTTTCCCAGAGGCCCAGAGCCAGAGCTCAGGAAATTGATCAAAGTCATCGGATTCAACAATGTATTCTGATTCAATGTGGGTCCAGTTACTCCCATCGACACAAAGAGTGGAACATTAAAGTGGTCGTGGAGGTTTTGGCCCACTGAAGGTAGGTGGTGCTGCAGGGGAATCCCTAACTTTTTCATCATGGAGCTATCACCTATACCGGAGGCCAACAATAGTTGTGGCGTTTGGTAGGCTCCTGCACAGAGGATTAGCTCTCTTCCCACTTCGATGGTGAACTCCAACTCCTGATTGTTCTCATCTTTAATCCCAACCAAAACTGAGCTTGCCTGGGGTCTGGGGCCAGGAGTCAACTGAATCCTTTTCACCAAAGCCTCTGGTAAAAGACGTAAATTGTGTCGATGAAGCACCTCGTTCAAAAAGTGCTGTTGCACGGAATGGCGAAGACCATTCTTGATATTGTACTTGGACCTGTGAAAGGTCCAATCCTTGTGGGAAAACTGGGCCTGCGCCTCGTTTAGAGCTTCAGTAATCTTGGAGTAATCCCTTGGGATTTCAAACATATCTGCCGGCTTTGCTTTTGCCGCCTCCATGAAGGGACGCATCTTCGACCAGCTCCAGTCATTCAGATTGTGCAGATCCCGCCAGCTATCAAAGTCGGGTCCATGACCATCAAAGTGCAGCATGTAGTTTAAATTGGACGATCCTCCCAGCCCCTTTCCTCTCGGCAGACACTGTCGTTGGTCAATCAATCCTTTGGAGGAGTTTTTTTGGGGCACTGATAGAAAGGACCAGTCATTAATTCCTTTTTGCTGGAAGGTTGTTAAAAGAGGAATCCGGCTAAGCAGTCCAAACGGTCCACCGGCCTCGATTAGCAGTACACTGCCATTACTGTGCTTGGCCAAGAGAGATGTCAGAGTGCCGCCTCCAGTTCCAGCTCCAACTTGAAAAAAATCCTCAATATACACAAAGTTCTCTCCAATACCAACTCCCCTTACCAATCACATAGTCGAAGGCAAAGTGTCGCTCCTCTGGTGCTAGTACATTAGGAAGCGTATTGCTCAAAAGGACACCCACCAAGATAACGATAACAGACAGGAGACCTATCAGGATTCCACCAAATACCAAGATTTCTGAAAGGGATAACTTGGATCCAATGCTTTCTTTTTGTAGGAATCACTTACTTTGAAATTGCATACCCATGCTGCTCTGTGGGATGATGAAATTCAACTAGTTAGAAAGCGAGAACCATTGGTGGCCATTGGACTTGGTCTAATCCAATTAAAACCCTGTAGGGGTGAGTCAGGGCGGTAAAATTTAAATTCAAATACTTAGAGAGGCGAGCTTTTAAAATCGATAACTTTTTAAAAGTGGAGCTGCCACCAATGAAGACTGTCAACTTAAGTTTAAATATAAATCCAGTTGCAGATAAGAAACAAGATATAGATAAGATACTACATTTTTAATTAAATATAATAGAAATCATTTTTGATTAAAATATGAAGAACGGTCGATATAATAATTTTTATTAGGAAGAATTCAGCTTTGGCGGTTACAGCAAGTTGGCATGCCCACGATATATAGGCGTACACATATGTAAGCGCAACATCTAGTCTTTGTTATTGAATTTTGAGTTCGAAGATCGGTGGAGCCGGACTATTTGATCGACTCCAGCCTGACCGTAGATAATATGCGGGTGTCGCTTATCACGTACCATTGGAGAACTGAAGCTGAAGCCCGAACAGCTGCTCTGCGGACAAAAACAAAAGCAGACGCAGAAACAGAACAGAAGCTACAAACAATAGCCCAAGATAGAAGCGAAATCCGCAATCAGCAGTGAATGCCGAGCACTGATCACGGCACATTGAGACCCACTTAGAAGTCAGGAGGCCGAGCAATGAACCATCCGTTGTAGAACCGTAGAAAATACCAGAGCTGTGCAGTCGCTAGGAGCAACAGGTGCCCGAAAATGTCTCAACCGGAGGACCAGAATGTTCGTCAGCTGCTAGGCTTGCTGCCCAAGGACCAGAGAAAAGTTTTCGAGGTAGGTTCAAGAATAAGCTTCCAACTTTATCGGTCTCTAATGTTATCCACTAATTTTCAGACCTTTATACAGTGGTTAAATGGTACGGCCACTGGAGCTGCTCATTTCTACCAAAGCGAAGTCCAATCATTACTCCAGTCCCACCCCTATCCCTCCCTGCAGTTGCTGAAACTGCTACACGATCGTTCCAAGTTGCACATTGGTCACATCATCAGCTTTGTGCTGCGGCAGTTCCTAGATGAAGATGTCTCATCCCCAAGAGCCCTTTGTGTGCTGGCTAACTTTCCGGGAAGTATATTGGAGGCGGCGACCCTGCGGCACAAACTGATGACGCGTCTGGCCAGTGATTCACCCAACAACGAGCATCTGATGCTAGCCCTGTTATCGCGAAATGAGGGTCAACTCCTGGAGGATTTAATACAGGAACAGGAGCTAACGATGCGAAGGCAGTGTAGTGAGGTAGCGCCGTCCAGACAACTGGTTCTGTGGCTGGCCCTTAGTCAGAGAGAGCACTTTGTGGCCAGCTTGTGTCAGAATCTTAAGGATTTTGAGTGCTTTGAAGACCGCACATTGAGAAACACCCTGTTAATCCTGCGACTGGCCAATGAGTTTGCTTTGGGCACCCAAACCATTGACGAACTAGGCTGTCTGGATAAGAGCCTGGCGGAGTTTGATGTAACTGCTGTTCCCGAAGAGCTGAGAAAAGTGCACCAGTTTTTCTATGCAGACTTTCAGCGCTTATCCACGCTGCTTAATTTTCTCAGGCCGCGAGATGTAAGCAAAACCCTCAAAGTTGACTCATTGTTACGAGCACCGAGCGTGCTGTCACTGATTCATGACCAAGGGATCACCTGCGATCAGCAGGAGCTACTCCGTCTGCTGGAGGAAACGCACAAGTGGCAGATGCAGACACCTGCTTTGAAGAACTTCTATCAGCAAGATATGGAGATCCTTAGCTACTATACGACTCTCTGTCACGTATACGATGTAATCCTCGAGCAGGGCGAGCAAAACTGCAAGGCAAAGGTGGCCAAAATGTCGGTCCATCTGAGACAAATACATCAACTGGGAACCTTGTGCTCGCTTTTAGAGGATATTTTCCTCCTCGTCTTTCTTCGCTGGGAACAATTGGACCAGAACTCCCAGAAGCGAAGGGAGGACGAGGACGACGATGAGGAGGATGACGATGAGCAGTATGTGGATGATGATGTTGCCAGTCCACCTCGACCCACCGTTCCGCAGAGTCAGCGATCCAGATACGGATTCATCATTCGATCCCCTTCTCTTGTGGCGCTATTCACATTCCTTAAGACGTTTGTCACAAAGAAGTTGCACTCCCAGGACTTTAGAAGTGCGACGGAACACCAGCAACGTTTCCACCGCCTGGTCGAAGCCATAAGCGAGGCTCTTTGGAAGTTGGGAGTGCTCCAGAAGATCGACCAGTCCTTGGCTAAGGTAACGCCGTCGCTTACCTGTATTCTAGAGCCGGAACAGCTTCTTCAGCTGGTGCAGCTCCACAGTACCGCCAAGGAGAAGGCCTCCAGTGACGATGAAAGCCGTGAACGCAGCAACCACGCTTCAAGCTTGAACCGGAGAAAGGCCAAGAAGCAACGTCGTGCGGTTAGTTTCAGCGGAGCAGCTACGCCAAAGCCCTCGGGGGATGCAGGCCCGAGTATCGATCAGTGTCGGGCTCGTGCCCAATTCCTTTGCCCTGGTGGGAATCGGAAGAATTCGTGCGCCACTCCGGTCAATGAACGATGCATTATTCCGAAGATGCTCAGTACTCCCGAGCAACTGGCCATCATGGCATTGGCCTTAAAGAACTTCAACGATGTCAAGCAGATCATTGAGGTAAGTGGGTTTCTCCTTGGCCATATCAGATTTTCATTTCAATACTTTATTTCCAGACCTTTCACTTGGAGCAGAGCCAGCTGAGCCGGGAATTGCAGTTCATGGAGCAGCAGCAGCAGGTCAAGTTGAAGCTAGCCACCATTTACGCCAATTACCAGGCCCTTGAGGCACAACAGCCCAACTCCGGAGAGACCACGGTCGAGCAAATCAAGGGTGTGGCAGCCAAAGGATTTGAGTTGTCGAAGATCATCAGTGTGGTGGACAACTTTGCCCAAGCACAGCGGCTTCACCAGAGCCCGGAACTTAAGGAGCTGATCCAGAAACACAGTGGACAACATGCTTTTCTGCAACAGTTTGAGGAACGCAATCTGAACGCGCTAATGATTTGTGATTTGATCGTAAACCTTGGCTTCAACCGGGAAATCACCAGCAACCTACTGTTGGTCATTCGACGACAGCAACAGCAGAAGATCCCCATCGATGAAGCGAATGTCACCTCTGCGTCCTCTGAGATCGGAGCCATGAATCTCCTGCAAAATCTGTGCGAGTGCATGCGCCTGTTGGAGCGATCCGGTCAGCAGCCGGCCCTGAACCAGATGCTTTCCCTCCAGAGTTATCCACTCCGACCGGCGGTTCTGGCCTTACAACTCCAGCGGGAGACTGCCTTCAAAGTACTCTATGGCAAGCAACCAATGGAGTATGCGCATGGGGAAGAGCTCAGAGCCAACGCCGGACAGTTCCAGCAGCTACGCTCCAGACACAACTACTATGCCAGATTTTGTAATTACGTTCAACAGTTGGCGCGCCTCTTGCAGCTCAGAGATCCCAATGTGGAGTACCACACCACGCAGCTTTTGAAAAATGATCCGTACGAAGTCATCGGGGAACTAATCTACGAGTGCGGAATAACGCCATTGGAGATTGAGGCTAGTGTGGCAGCGCTGCATCTGAACTTGGTTCATGTGATCGCCCTCAACATATGTCCGCAGCTGGCGGATGAAACTGCAGGACGATCTCCACGTAAAGTAGCACCCCAGAAGCAGGAATCCATCCACAACTACATTGCCCAGCACAATCAGCTCTTGGCGCAACTCCTGTGGGCTGTGCAACACGGTGATCTACCCGGGGGAGACGAAGGATTGGACTTCACCTACCTGGGAAATCTGATGCACCTGCCGGAGGTGGAAATCCAGTCTGCCATGGACAGCGGTAACCGTGTCCTGGCCGCCCTGAAAGCGTATAAGTTGGACAGTTCCAACTTAGAGAAGCTTGTGCCCAACCGAGAAATGTTGCTGCAAATCCTCCTGCTAGGAACAGGTGGACCAACAGAATCTCCGGAGAAAATAAACCTTCGAATAGACTGTTACATTGAAGAACTTATCGAACAGGACCCGCGTAACATTCAGCTTGTGGTGCACATGAGTGATCTTGGCAAGCGGGCTCAACTTTTAAAGGAGCACTTCACCCGTATCTCCAGCAGCCAGATGGCCAAGGAGCTAATCGAGCGTTCATTGCAGCATCGTCTGGCGGCCACGGCAATCCCACCCTTCCTGCGCTCCCAACTGGAGCACACACTCTCCGATATAACCATATACGCCAGGGTATCGGCTCTGCTCCAGTTCGAGAGCTGGCCGCAGGCCTACGATTTTGGCCGCCAGACCCCGAACGTGATCTTCGAGCAGTTGTTGCAGCGCCGCCGATTCAAACTGTGCCTCGAATGGAGCCGGGTGGTCCTATTGGCCAAATGTGAAGCTCAGCAGCGGGTTTGCCTGCTTACGCTACTGGATGCACTTCTGGAGCTGCAGGATGGCGAGGAGGTTGACGAGTCGCTGCTAGAAATTGTGGAGATGTTTCCGGCCAGTTCTTTGGTCAACTTTTTGGACACGCATAAGGATAAGTTCAGGTCCCTAACGCTGCTCCAATGGGTCATCGATTACTTGGAGGTCCATGCCCGAGATCCGCGTCTGTACCGGAACTATCAGCTCTCCCTGGAAATGCTGCGACAGATAGATGTCAGTGAACGTCCACTTTTCTGGAAGTTGCTTCGGCACCCTCTACTCATCGTGGAACAGCTGGTGATGAACGCCCGATTCGAGCTGCTGGGAAAGCTGTTGGATGCCAGTCGGGTCAAGTTACAGAAGGAGAAACCCTTGGGACCGTGTCCGTATTGTTTTGAGAAGCGTGGCCACATCTACGATGTGCAACCAGGAGGCACTCCCGCCAAGATTCGGTTTCAACTGGGACAAACCACATCGGAGGCCTTCATCCTGCTGAATTTCAACTCCTACCAACAGGACCACTTTGTGGGGCAGGAGTGCTTGGACCTATTGCTTCGAATTTACGCCAGTAAGGCCTTGGACTACAACGTGGCCAATGTGCGTGCCCCTTCCGAGCCAAGCTCTTTAGGCACGGACGTGCATAATTCGCTGGACTCCCTGTGCGGTGCCTTCGTAATGCCCAAGCATGCCCCCACCCGCCAGCAGTGGACCCGCGACGAAGAGGCCACCCACTGCATGTGTTGCAGAAGGGCAGCTTTCACAATGCTTATGCGACGCCACCACTGTCGCCGGTGCGGACGAGTGGTGTGCTATGCCTGCTCCACCCATCGGATGCGCATCCCGGAGCTATACGATGAGCTGGAGGTGCGCATCTGCAATGATTGCGCCAGTTGCTTGGCCCCCAAGGGTCAGAATGATGGGTCTTCCAGTGAAAGGAGTGTCACAACCGGTTCGGGATCAGGATCTTCGGGTCAGAGTGATGCTAGCAAGTGGCGGCTTAGCGGGATCATCACACATGATAAGCTGTTGCGCGAGGAGTTCTCATACGAGCATGCCCCCAGTGTGGCACTCAGCTTGTCGATTCTGAAAAATCACCACGAACAGCGTAGTTGCGTCGAACTTCTGCTGTTCCACTGCCGCAAGCTGGAAAAGCTGATTGTCCCCAATCCAGAGGTGGACTATGGCCTGGTGGCTAAAATGATCAACTGCCTGTCGTTTGCAGCGAAGGTTGGTACAAGCTCTGCCAAGTAATACGTGTAATCTTTAATGACCCACTCTTTTCAAGGTTCGTGGAGCACCTGGGGAGTTTGAAAACATTCGTGAACATTCGGAAATCATTATGGCCGTGGTGCAGCAGGGTTGCGAATCCCTGATTCCGGCCGGGCCACTCACTAATCAGAATCTGCGTAAATTGGCTGATGCTCTCGTGGAGGCCGAGCACTGGACCCTGGCCTTGGAAGTGCACCTCAAGTTCGGATTTGCCACCACAGGGGTAATGGCGGCCCACGGACTGGCCTGTCTTCGTGCCGGCTGCTATGAAGCTGGTAATTCTGCCCACATATCCGCTTGTTCAAAATATTCCATATCCTTTTTTATTTGAATTATTAGCCCGGGAGAAATTCGGCCACTGCATGACTCGGCTCTCCAGCGAACAACTCAATAGTATCATCTACAAGAGCATGTTTGGAGCCGCCCCCCCGGACGCTTTGCTCCTTCCTAGAAAGCGTCCACAGCGAGGACCAGCTTTGCTCCGGGAAATCCTGCAACTAATAGCGGCTATGCCGCAATCACAGCCACAGCCGGAGACTCTTCAGCGGGCCTCGTTGATCCGTAGTTCCAATACCTCACTGGCTTCGCTATTCTCGCGAAGAAGGGAGCCTTATGTGCAGCAGCGACCGCTCCAGGAGCCGGCCCTAAATGTGATGAATGCTCTGGCCGGTCTCAAAAACATAACCAAAGGAAACTATGGCACTCTGGCTACACCTCTCGAGGATAACCGGCGACAGGAACGTGGATTCGAGGAGTCACTGCACTATGTGCTCACCTATGGTAGTCATGGCGACATCCTTGCCTTCCTGCTCGGACGTAATGAGCTTCGGGCAGCATTGCGCTATTGGAAGCACCAACAGTTGGACGCCGACCTTTTCATCCAGCACATCTTCCAGCCCCAACTGGCCAGCGGCTCTCTGCCCCTTTTGGTAGATGAACTGCAGCAACTGGATGATTCTCAGGGGAGTGGGTGGCAACTACCGCTCTTGCAAACCTGCTCCCACCTGGTGAAGCATCAACAGCTCAACTCACTCTACCAGTTGCAACTCCTCCTGAAGGACCCGATACGGGCCAGCATGACCTGTGTGAAATTCTATCCCCTGCAATGCGAGAACTTCCAGAGATTGCACACCAATGCCCAGCACCTGCTCTCAGCTCAAATGCACCTGCAGGGCGAATTGGACCTGGCCGAGTGGGAGCTTCTGCAGCGGCAACAGGGGCGACGGGCAAGCGTAGTGAGCACTGCCAGTACTCGAGACGCCAGCTTCGCCATGCAGATGGATGCTAGAGCGCTCAATGGACACATCAACACCATCCGCCGACAAATCGAGGTGGCTAAGTTCCTGGCCCTTTGCGAACGGGAGCAGCCGCCCGATGAGCCGCTCCGGACTCTACAAGCTCTCAAACAGGTGCAATACTTCGCTTAGTGTTTGTAAAAAAAAATAAATTAAAAATCTTTTGTTGCGCAGATTCGTCTGGAGTCCACTAGAGCGAATCTTCCCACGCTGTTTGAAGGCACCTCAGATCGGATTCAAATATGTATCTTGATTTTGCTGTGTGGTAAGAACATTGACGAAGGCTTTGGCCTTGCATACGGGTAAGCTAGGATAATATAGTGTGTCTTACATTATACTAAGGTTTATACTCTCCAGAATTATACAAGACTACAAGTTGCCCACAATCAAAGTGTTCGGAGCCACCGCCAAGTACCTAGCTCGCAATAAACGTCTGGCGGAGGTGGATCGTCTGCTGGACTGCATTGGCAGCAATAATGGCAATGCCATTTCCACCGAAACCGATGAGATTCTCTCGACTGCCGTCAATGCCGCCGTGCATAGCAATGCACCGGAAACAAATCAAATTCTCGATCGCCTCATCCAGCGCATCGGAAGTGTGGAGCTGCGCATCTCCTCGTACATTTACATCGGCCAGCTTAAGGCCGCCTACATGCTAGCCAACATGCATGGTCGCTTGGAGGACGTGAAGCGCATTCTGCGTCAGGCTGAGCTCACCGGTCAAGTGGCCATAAAGAAGCTGTGCGAGAAGAAGCTCAAATTCAGCGCCTCTCTAACGCCTATGTGATATTTCAAACCCTCGGGCCAAACCCATTTTATACAATTATATTTCGTAGGGATTTTAAGGTTTTCCGATAAAGTGGTACACAAAATGTCATACATCATCGAATTTTAGGATTATTATATTAATTTTACCACTTTGGAAGGTCCTTTGAAACCCCTAATTATTTTATGTCTGGGTCTAGGATAGGAAATTTGTTTTTAGAAACTAAAACTTATATAGATCAATTTTAACCTTCCAAAGGGCCAGCAAGTATTCTACCCTCTCGAGCTCAAAGACTCCCAACTAACCAAATTATATTATTGATTGTACTGTATTATCTCAATGTTATCAATGTTTATATATATTAAATATACTGTTATATGTTTATTCACATTCCTGTGGTTTTCAAGTTTAAATTACTTTTTTTTTAAGATATGGCGGGTGTATTTGAATTTTCTAATACTTTTTCTACTTTTGTCGCGTAGCTTGCAACACTGGTTTACATGCGGAATCTCCTTTATACATTTTGATATTAAAACTAAATATACAGGGCAATGAGGGCTGTCATCCAAAGAGTTAAGGCCGCCAAGGTGACAGGTATGATAATATTAGCAATTTTCTAATAATTTTCTAAATCATCAATCTTCTAATCCAAGTGTTGGATGAGCTGGTCTCCTCCATCGGACCTGGTCTATGCGTTCTGGTGGGAATTAAGGCTAGCGACACCGCTACTGATGTTGATTATCTGTAGGTAATTCCGAGCTTAGACCATTAATTAAACCCCACTAATGATAAATTCATTATTTCTTTAGGGTTAGGAAAATCTTGGCCCTGCGTTAATTTGAGGAAAACGACAAGAGATGGCAAAAGTCCGTCAAAGACCTCAACCTAGAGATTCTATGTGTCTCACAGTTCACGTTATACCACCGACTCAAGGGAAATAAACCAGATTTCTCGGCAGCCATGAAGGGTGAAGAGGCCCAGCAACTGTACAATCATTTCCTGGAACGCCTGGGAAAATCCTACGACTCCAGCAAGATAAAAGGTAACACAAAGGAAGTATGTACCTATAATCTTTTATAAACTAAATGTCTTCTCTAATCAGATGGAAAATTTGGAGCGTATATGCAGGTGCATATAGAAAACGACGGACCCGTGACCATCAATTTGGAATCCCCTGACCAAAAGCAAGCCGACGAAGGAGTGGATAAATGATTTGTTAGATATATAAACAAACAATGCACACATATATACCACGGGGTTTTTATTACATGTATTTTTATCAGGTGACTTAAAACTAAATTCAGTATGCGGGTCCTTAGGCTTCTAACATCTCCAAATCATCAATTCCCATGCCTTCTTCGAGTTTCTTTTCTAGCTCGCGCGCATCCACGTAGGTGATCTTTTCCTCGGGCAGATCCTCCTCCATGAGGGCAGCTTCCTCAGCCGCCTCCTTGGCGCGACGCTCCTTAAGACCAGCGGCCGGGGAACGAATAAGAGACATGTTGCGCTGAACGTCTTTAACGTCCATCTGGATCTCGATCTGTCGGCCCTTGCGCAGACGCTCCATAACGAAGTGGTTCTGGCGACGCTCCTTAATTTCGGTTACCTTTTTGATGGCTTCCAGGGCCTTCTGCCAGGTTTCACGGCTATATTTGATTGGCACATTGCGACGCTTCTCAAACTCGAAACTGGGGTCGATAGCCAGCTCCTTGCCAGCGGCCTTGCGGTGTGCCTTCGTCCAGCCGACCTTGCGAGGGTTCTTCTTCCGCTTGAATGCCTTATGGCACTTTCCCCGACAGAATTTGAAGATCTATGGTTAAACATGGTGATCAAAATAAACACACAAAAACATGTAAACAGTGCAACAAAGCCAACTTACCTTGCAGTCATTTCGAACAAAATTCACCCCGTGGCCTGGGTATATTTTGCTAGAGCAAAAATAACACGTTTCAATGCGCATTTTCGCAAATTACGTCGAATAATTTGCGAAAAATAACAAAACGCAGGCAGCAAGCACGTGTGCTGCTGAAGAAGAAGAACGAGGAAAGTATATCGACAATTAACAGTGTTATGAAACGATTTACGTATATCGATAGTCTCGTAATATTTTGAAAAAGGATTTAAAAACTTTGTTTTTGTTAACTATGAATCTTTACCCTTAAATTCTTATTAAAACCATTATATTAAAATTAGATAAAATAGTAGACTGTTGTTTAATGGTACAGAACAAATAGCAACAAGTGCTTGTCTATCGATGTTGGCATGCTTGTACTTTGACTTTTACCCATAGGATGTCTATGGTTTTGTTATTATCTTTTATTTATAAAAACAAATATACATTTTTGTATACAAATTTGATATAAAATTTGTAGTTTATTCTTAAGATGTCCCGGATAAACATATCCGCCTGATTCCACTTGCAAACAGCTGATGCAACAGCTGATGTATCTGTGAAACCCTGGTCACACTTCCAGCATCCAAACAATATCTTCGCAGACTCGAAAAATCGGACACATCACCTGGACGCGATTTTGCTGACGTGCGACGAGCGTAGCAGCGCAGCAGCTAGATGCAGAGTTCCGCCTTCGCGTACAGGGAACCCGCAGAACATTCGCCCGCCTCCCGCGCCATGTATATGCGCGACTGGCGCTCGGCCCTGCGTACGCCCACATACCGGATAGGGAACCGGACGGTGCGCTTCAACTACCACTTCGCCCTGCTGGTATCCTGCGTATTGGGTCTCGCCCTTCTGTTCTTCTTTGCCCGCCAGGGCTCTCATTCATCCTCCGAAGGATACTGGCTGCGCCGCAATTTGGCGACCGCTTCCTCTATCAGATTGGAGTATGAACCGGTGACCCACGTCTACAATTCTACGTATCCTCTTACCCCACCTATGGTGTTGCGCGGTGGAGTCATCAATTACCGAATAGCTATCATTGCTGACCTGGACACCAATTCGAAGGTAAACAAAGGCGATGGGAGCACTACGTGGCGAAGTTATCTGAAGAAGGGCTACCTCACCTACACCGTGGCCAGGTCCGAGATACAGATTAGCTGGGATGATGGAGCGCCCACCGCTTTGGAGTCTGCCTTTGCTCTTAAAGGTCGCGGAATGGAGCTCTCTGAACTGGTCACCTTCAACGGTAAACTTCTCAGTTTCGACGACCGCACTGGGCTGATATACGAAATAGCAAATGACAAGCCCATACCCTGGGTGATCCTGCTCGATGGTGACGGACACAGCGCCAAGGGCTTTAAATCCGAGTGGGCCACCGTGAAGCAGCAAACGCTGTACGTGGGCTCAATGGGGAAGGAGTGGACAACCAGTGCGGGTGACTTCGAGAACCACAACCCCATGTACGTAAAGGCAATCACGCCAGGTGGCGAGGTTCGCTCCCTCAATTGGGTGAACAACTACAAGCAACTACGCCTGCACTCTCAGCAGATATCCTGGCCCGGATACATGATTCACGAAAGCGGAGCCTGGTCGGATATCAGGCAGCGCTGGTTTTTCCTTCCTCGACGCTGCTCCAAGGAAAAGTAAGATTTCATTAATTTAATTGAGATGAAAATATAATAGAGAACCTTTTCAGGTACAACGAAACCAAGGACGAGCACATGGGCTGCAATGTCCTGATCTCAGCCGACGATAGCTTCACCAATATTGAAACGGTGAAGCTCGATCCTGAGAACACAGTACCAACGCATGGCTTCTCAAGCTTTAAGTTCCTGCCAGGCACCGATGACACCATCATTGTGGCACTGAAGTCGGAGGAATTGAACGGAAAGACGGCCACCTTCATCACAGCTTTCGAAACCACTGGCAAGACCCTGCTGCCCGAGCTGCGAATCGAAACGGAGTACAAGTACGAGGGATTCGAGTTTATTTAGCACAACCGGCTGAAATGAACTTGTCTCCACTATACTTCTCTATACTCCACTATTCGCACCAATTAGGTGCTCCAGATTTAAGCTTGTACATAATGTATTAGTGTTCCATACGGTAAGCTTTATATTTATAGTCGGCTAGGTTAGTCCAGATACGCTCATCTGCCTCGTGACCCGTGACTTCTTGTATTTTCTTGTACCATAGCACAAATCAAATTTTAGTTTATGTTTATTGAAATTTAAATACAAAACGTACAAAGCCCGTGGCAACGTAATTAAGACACTGAATCATCCGATCTTTGGTTTAGTATCTAATCCAGCCACCAATAGATCGGCTTCGTCCACACGGCCCTCATTGGCCCGAACCTCTAGGCGATCTGCATTATGGTTAACGCTCCACAGGTCGGGTAGGAAGCGCGGTTGCATGGTTTGCAAGAAATGCTCTCTCCAAAGTCTCTCCAGCTCGACAAGGCCACCGAAGTGGTCACGGTACTGCTGGACCACCCGTTCTCCGTGCTGACAGAATTCAGAGTTCTCCACCCGGTAGTCGACTTCGACTGCCTGCCGCAATAGATCTTCAGTAACCTCTGAACATTCCGTATAGAAGTCCAGAAGCGTTTGTTGCATTAAAGCTACCTTAGCAGCTGGTATCTTGTCGCCATGATACAAAAGGGCCTTCCCCGCTGAATGGACGCGTCTAAAAGTAGATATTTATTAAAATAGTTTCTAAAATAATGAGACTTATGAGACTGTACATAAATGTGTACAGTTGTTTCGGAAGTGCCACAATGCTGATAAAAAGCAAATAGAGCTGATAAAATATGACGCTTATGGAAGACAGATGCTTCGAAATGAGTTATGTTCTTACTTGAGTTCTGGGTCGTCGTGAAACTTAACCATTCCATCGCAGTGTTTGAATGGAGCATCGCACTGGACGGCTAGCTTATTTTTGACACGCAAATCTGAGATGTTACTCAGTTGATGGCAGCTGGGGCAGAGCAGCAAGACGTCGTGGGAGGTGTGTGATTTCATTACTACCGGAAAGTGTCTTCTGTACTCTCGAGGCACAACGTTTTTGCGGAGATAGGCATCGCTCTGGCCGCAGACCACACAGCGATTCTCCTTGGGCGTCTGGTAGTACCGGCCTACCTCACCCACCGCCCGGCCAGCAGGCTCAAAGTTTAGGCGCACCGTTAACGGCTCCTCACAAATGCGTGTGCCCAAGTTTTGATCCACATACCATGTTGCTTTGCGACGATCAATTGTGCACAGAAGCTCGCCGTCTGGAGCCTGGAGAAAACAGTTGTCATAGAACGCCTTGGACTGGGTGACGAGCTGACGATATTGCTGTTTTTTAGGCACAAATTTCTTCTCTTTGGATGATCCTGTCCCAGATGCTGGCTTATTTCGAGTGACTCCGTTTGCCGTAACGCTGAGCGAAAAGCCTTTGGTGAAGTCCACGTCGAGGAAGGGTTCAAATTTCTGACGCAGACTCTGGTGATTCAGCTGTCGTCGATCCCAAAAGTGTCGGGGCTCCAAATCTCTGCACAACTTTTCGTATATTGCGACAGCCACTAGGGCATCATTGGCAGCATAGTTAAGCTGGGGTGGTTCCAGCTGCTTCGCCTCCCAGTTGGAGCAGGCCAGTCGCCAATTCTTGTCTAGCGGGTAGTCAAGATGTCTAAACGACAGCTTTCCAAGCCCCTCGGGCTTGTGTCCCGCCATGACGCACAGAAAGCGCAGGTCAAGCGTACTCGCCACACCCACACCGTAGTCGTGGGATAGCTTCATGGCATCCTCCTGAGGGGCCACACCGACCTTTATGACAGCATCGTCTTCGAGCAGCTCTCGCAGATCCTTGGGTATCTGCTTCATGTGGCACAAACGGAAGAGGGCGCACAGTCCTTGGTGGGAGCTAAGTTGAAGCAGAGCCACCGGGCGGCGACTGCCACCCACCGTGATCCATTCGCAGTCGAATCCTAACACTTTGAATTTCTGGCAGTGTCTTAAGGAAGAGAAAGTTATGATAAATAGTAAATAGTTATTTTATGAATTCTTACTGTTTCAGTTCTTTGATAATGAGTTGCGTGGCAGGATCCTGGGCGGAGTTGATGACTTCAACGCGCCGGTTCCGTAGAATATTGCCATGGGGCAGGACTCGCCACAAGGGCGCAATCAGCTTCTGTCTGTGCCGCACTAGAACGTAGACTAGACCAACTCCAGCAGCAACAAGTGCCCATTTTTTGGCGTTGGACGCCCCAGATTCCCTGCTCATTGTTTTCGTTTTCCAAGAACTGATAAACAGCTGATCACCAGGGTTGTCAGCGCTGTGATATTAAAGTAAAGGAACACTGAAACTTGGGTCTAAGATAAATTAAAAAAAAAAACATAAATTTGATGGTTTTGCAAACATATTCAAAATGAAATCATTATTTAAAAAAAAAAAATGATAATTTTACAATTGGTAAAAATGAACATATATTTTAATACAAAAGTTTTAATTCTTAAGCAATAGAAAAAGACCAGGGTATAAAAACTGTATTGAAATTTATAATGAACTACTAGTTAGTCCCAATAGAATTAGAATTATCTTAAAACATTATTTTCCTAATTTTAAATTGGAGAGTAAAAAATCGTTTATCGGACTATCGGAATTTTTTAATCGAAAACTAGGCTAAGTGAACAAGTTCAAGTTCAAACAGCTGATCCGATTTGTTTTGGTTTTTCATGTGATATAACTTAAAAAATTAAGCGAATAAAGCCGTTGAGGGCACCCACGATGTTCCAACACGGACACCTGCTGTTCTGGCGGGCAATAATCGCGCGAAACCTACACACCTCTTTTATCCAGCAAATGAGTCACTACGACGCGTTGGGAATTGGAAAAAGATCCACCCAGAACGAAATCAAGGCTGCCTACTACAAGCTTTCAATGCTTTACCATCCCGACAAGAATCAAGGAAGCGAAAGTGCTGCTAAGAAGTTTAGAGAAATCAATCAGGCATACGAAGTGCTTGGAAACTACAGATTGAGGAGATTGTACGACAAGGGCATTGTGCACACAGCTGGTGCACAATACTCGTCTGATGTTCAGGATTTTCCCGATCCCGTCGTAGAGGACGATCCTGAAACCAAGTTCTATAAATCCCGGTTCCAGAAGTCGCGGGTGGCCGATGCCGAGGGACGGACTCCTATCTACGACTTTGACGAATGGTCCCGTAGTCACTACGGCAAGTCGTTCGACCGTAGGCAGGCTGCTCAGGCAAAACACGAACGAATTAGAGTACAAAAAGAGGCTAACACGATTTCTGGGCAGACTGACTTTGTTTTGCTATCAATGCTCTTTGCCGGAGTTGCACTCTATCTCATGTTCCTCGCCGAGAGCTCCTATGATACTCCGAAAGCGCGAGCGGAAGAGCGACACAAAAGGTTAAAAGAGGGACAAAGTCGGGTAGGCAAGGAATAGAACTTAAGCTTAGACTTAGGCTTTAATGTTTAAAAGATGTCTATTTTTGTGGATAGGAATCGAAAGTGCTTAGTTTTCAAGAATAAGGAAATGAAATCAAATGTGTAAATAAATAGACAATTGCTTTACGAGATTAACAAAATTAACTTTAATTAAAATCTTCCGCTGCGTTTTCGAGCAGTGTATTTTGTATCTGGACGGGTTTCCAATCCCTGGCGTCGTCTGCGCTCTTTCTTGGCCAATATCCAATCCCGGGACTTCTTGGGCGCCTTGCCACGGGCTTCACGGCACGCATCCCGTTTCTTAATGTAGTTCACCCGACGCTCTTCCTCTGGAGAACCTGTTTGAAGAATTTAAATAATTACCCATCATACTCGATGAAATTAATGATAAAATGTTACCCAGAGCCTTTGGCAGTTCGGCAGCACCTCCAGTCATCAGAACCAGGTAATATTTCTTGGCTTTGGCAGAGTTTGGATAATCGACGACTAAACCGCCGTAAAATCCCGCCTTCATGGCCTGCGAGGTAACCATTTCAATTTGGTCCGAGTTTTCCGGATAAAATTGGAAGACAGCGCGAGCAGTACGGGTTAAGCACGAAAATAGAGTTGTAAAAAACTTGAGCAATCGCTTGTGCGGATTGTGATACGACTTGTCGGCGTTGCAGAGCCACTGGAGGGCAGAGATCGAGATGGCACCATCAAAAGTTCCTGGTTTGAACGGCATTCCTTCGCCCATATCACCCAATATAACATCTCCAGCCACTTCGCGTTCAACGGCTATGTCAAGCATGGATTTGGATATGTCTATTCCGATCCACATGTGATCACTGTCCTCCAGAACGCTTCCCGAAAGGCCGGAACCACAGCCGATGTCCAGAATCAAGCGGGATTCGTCGTCATCTGGAAGGGCCAGTAGCTCCAAGGCACGTTCCGCCATTTCTACTTGGATCTCAATGATGCGGGTACTAAAATATTAATCATTTCACATCAATAATAGTCACAATATTGTTAAATGTGATGCTTACTTTGTGGAGTATTTTTTGGCCTCATCATCGTTGTAGAACTAAATAAATGTTGAACCATCAGTACATGTCTTGAAAGTAATATATTATTACTTACGATTTCTGGCGGCGCTGAATGCTCGGGTCTCCTGGCCATTTTGACAGTGTTTTCTAAATTTTAATGAAAAAGGTAGCGTTCTTAAATAAACAAACGAATCAATCACACGTGCACAGAAAACAGCTGTTATTGTTATCGAGTATTCGATAGCTACCTGCGGGTGGCTCAACAAAACAAGTGGACAGCTCCACACGCCCCAGGAGTGGACAGTTTTACATATCAGTGAAAAACATAGCAGTGAAAATTCGTGAAAAGTGCAATTTTCCCTGTAAACTTAAAGCAATAATCATGTGAAGGGTGCAATTTAAAGCAAACACTAGCCCGGTAAAACAGTGAAACGGTGAGTTGTGATAGAAAACTCCGGTAAAATGCATTGGAAGAGAACATTTGCAACAAAGTGTGGGTGCTGGGGTGTGTGTGTGGAGAAATAGTTACCTGTGCTAGTATTTGTGGGATACTTCTGACGCGTCAACAAATAATTATGGCCAATGTTTAATGCTAATTAACGTAGTTATTCTTTTAACGAAAATGCTTATATAAACAATTTATGGATGTCTTCTGTAGTGCCAATTGGCAAACGAAGCCCGTTAACCAGTTAACCCGTTATGTCGACTCGTTTACCTTGCTCCCTTTTTGCTGAAAAAAAGCGAAATCTCCTCTAGCCAAAAAAAAAAAAGAAATAAACAATAACAAAAGCAGGTTAAAAGACTCTCACAGGTAGAATTCGTGCTCTCATTATGGCATCTCCTTGGCGCTCTCTCTTTACAGCTGTTTCTCTTTCTTGACTCCCCTCTTATCAGAGATCAATAATGCGCTCCAGTGGCTCTCAAACCCACGGAATTCCTCTCAAACTGCACTAAAAATTGCATTTTTTTTGGAATGTAACTTTATTTTTTTTGCGAAATAAATAAAGCACCCCGAATTCAGGTTTATATGCGGCTTTGTTTGTATGTACTTTCTGCATATTTATGAGCCAGTGTTCGGCCCAAAACTGGTTCTGCTTTTTTGGCAACAGAACATCTTTCACTCTTTCCAAGAACAACGTCCCCAAATCCCAATCCGATGGTTACAAAATTGACGCAACGAGACGCGCTCGCGGTCGCGGTCGCTGGCCTCTCCACTCAACAAGTTTGCCAAAACCCCCAAAAGAAGCAGCAGGTGGAAATTCGGAACCGGTATATGGAGACTGGAATACACTTTCCAAACAATATGTTCTAGAATCTAAACAGAAAAATCATTAAATATCGTATTATTCCTTGTTCTTTAAAGTAAAATTGATATTAAAATAGTACTAGAACTATTCCCTTTTAATACAACAGATTTACTTTTAACCCGTTCTGCTAAGAGAATACTTGAGATCACCAAGTCCATACCCCCATTCGAAAGTTAATGTATAAACTACAACCGAACCCGCAACTGACATCCATTTTGGAAACCAGATACAGATACGGGGACAAAGACCAATCCCACCGACACAGATACACACGGAGAGCCAACTACAGATGCTCGCAGGCTGCTGGGAAGAGTCGGTCGGTCGGGCGGTCAGTTGTGCGCCTCCAGTTCTCCAGAGCAAACCAAGTCGTTCCCGCCGGAAGAAAGTAACGAAAGAAGATCAAGAAATGCGCAGCGGTTCGGTGATTAGGCCACTGCTGGTGGTTCTCCTATTGGGTCACCTGCCGTCCCCCGTGGAACCAGCCAACCTGCTGACCAGCTATCTGCCGCCCTCCATGCAGGCCCTGGCCTACTACATAGACCTTCTCCAATACGAGCCGCTTTCCAGCACAACAGTAGAGCCGCCCTTCAGTGCGGATGATGGTGGAGGAGACTCCACAACCAGTACGTCCCCGCCGACAACGGCCAGACCCACGAGAATGAGGACCACTACCCGGCGACCAGGATCTGGATCTTCTTCCCCGGGTTGGTGGCAGCCTCCGAGCTGGTGGGAGACACCGCAGAGAACCTCCACCACGGAGAGACCCACTGCACCGCCCACTCACTCCCATCGCCCCGCCATTTTCGCACCGCCTGTCAGATCAGAGGCGGGCAAGGTACTCGAGGGTCATGACCTCTTCGAAGAAATCGGAGATGACGCCGACTTTGACAAGCTGCCTCTGTCATTGATTCGCGACATTCAAACGGAACACGAAGACTTCACCAACGACGTGGAATCGCTGGACAACTTTTTGCGGCTCTACGACGACAACTACGGACGGGCGGCGTTCGATTTCGAGTCTGCGATGGACCGCTGGAGCAGTGCCTCCATAGCGGGGAAGAAGAGGGTACCGCCCACCAAGCCCTACGTGGACTTCCTGCTGGTGTACGATCTGCTGAAGCGGGACGCCAAGGCCAACAATCTCAGCAAGTACGAAGGGTACTCCGAGGACCTGCTCGAGCAGCTCCACGAACTCTCGCAAGCCTCGTCCGCCCGGCAGCTGCACACTCTCTTCCAGCGGATGTTGCTGCGGGGCGACATCCAGCGGAGCGACGTGGTGGCCCGCGTCCAGGGCATCATTAAGGACTTGGGGAATCCCAATAGTCCCACCTCCAAGGCGCTGACTTTCATTCCCAGTATGCAGTTTCTACCATAAGATCTTAGTTAAGTCGCAATAAAGTCGAGAAACGAGTGGACCTCATAAGTGGAATTTTTAAATGATTATTGGTTTGGGGCCATTAAGTCAGACATAATACCATAAAAAGTTAATAAAATATTAAAGAACTCTTTTTTTTAGGTCACGTTTTAGTCAGAATTCAGTTAAAATTTATTGATTTGCCCCCAAAAGCCCGTCACATTCGCGACCGGAAGCGCCACTTAAGCTAGCCCGCTAGGACACACCTCCTTTGCACCTCCATTAACCCTTATCCGTGCTGGCTAACTGGCCAAAGTGACACATTGACACACTTGCGGGTTAATGCATTGCCGATAAAATCAGCCGGTTACTAGTTGTTGTTGCAGTTCGCATCAGCTGCGATGCTGTATTAGCGACGTCATCAACAAACAACGCTCTCTTTCGCGCTTTCTCCCACCCTATCTCTCTTTCTCTGCCCGCCCACCCTGCTATGATTTGCTTTCTCTCCTAGGCGCTATGGCTCTCTGCTCTCCGACGCTTGTTACACTTGAAAAAAAATCTTGTATTTTATTGATTAAATATTTTATATTCATTGATATGGAATTGAAATATTGTCTTAGAATAAATATTTTATTTTTAAAAATTAAATCTGAAATATAAAATTTGATTAAAAGTATAAACTATTTCTCCCAGTGCATCAAGTTTGATTTTCGCAAGCCTACAGTACTCTCTCGCCGAGAGTTGCGGGCTCATTTTGTTTTTGTACTCGGGGCGCGTAGCAAGTGTTGGCGGGTCTTGCTCGTCCCGTTCTGCCTCCCAGTTCCGCCTGTAATCTCCTCCGGCTAATTCGGCCAATTTGCTGTTTACTGGCCATTTAGTGACCAGCCATTTAGTGGCTAGTGAAAAATTAATAGCATAATTGATATTGCAACCAAATCGCAATTGCAGTCGGGTTGAGGCCGCACTATACTTGCTGGTGTTGTGGAAAAGTGTTATTGATTTGCGTGAAAGTTGCGGGCTGCTGTTGCAGATTGGTGGAAAAAACGCAAAGAAAGTTTTCTTGAAATGGCTTAAAAAAAAATAAAGAAAAACAATGGAAAACTTAAACTTTGCACGCACGCCGCAGTTTCTGCGCAAAGTTATCTACGAGGCGCGCAGGTAAATTGCAAAAAAAAAAAATAAATAAAAAATAAAAACATTGAAGAGGGGCGGGGTTGGGACTGAGGGGGTGGGTGGGATAAGTCAACGCACCACCATCACCACCACCCTTGAGGAGAAATAAACCACCCGCCGGTGAACGGGACACCCTGTTTTTTCTTGTTCAGGGGACATGTCTAGCCGGGATTTCCATTTGTGGCTGCTTCTAGACTTCTTTTCTTTCTCGTTTGTTGCACCTTACAGGTTTAACTTGTTCTCCTTATGGAGGAGGAGCCGGGGGCTGGCCAGCAGCCCGGCTCTGTGTGTCTTATGTAACCCGAGCCTGCCGACGTCAATGGTGCGATGTCCTCCTCCTCCTGCCACACGACCATACAGCTCGGCACACACGACCACATATGGGGTATGGGGTTTGTGCAACACGCGACACTCGAGGCGACCGCAAACAAAGCGGGGAGACAACAAAGAACCCCTTAAAGATCCCCTTCGAAGACCCCCCTTCTGGGACACCCTTGAAGAGTTAAATTAGTCATATAGGAAATTGCACATACACTTGGAAAATTTCAAAAAATGTATATGAAGTCATCTTGCATAAGCTACAAAAGATAGTTTATTTTTAAGATACTTCTTTAAGATAAAAAATCCCCTTAGATTTTACTAAAAAATAAATCTATAGATGGGCTATTTTAGGGTATTCTCCAAGAAACTCGCATAACAAACATGGTATATATGTCACGTCCCATGATGCACCCAGTCCCCACCCACCCACTTTGGACACCCCATTACCCATAGCCGGCGGAAATCATTTCGTATTTCGTTGAAAAAAAGGACGAGGACATGGCACACTTGAGTCTTCCATCCGATGGAAAATGCTTTGTTTTGGATTAATAATTTGGCTCCTCTTGACTTTGCCATCTGTGTCAATGGGAGGCGCCCGGCTATTGGGCCCAAGGCGACAGCTCTTTCCAGCACTTATCACATCCGTAGTGTGGATACAAAAGAACTACAAGTGGGCCGACTGTGGGTGGGTGGGAATCTCTAGAGCAGCTTCCGTTCGAAGCGTGCCAAGCGATAAGTTCCAATACGCGTATCGATGTATTTTGAATGTGTTTCTTTTCCCCTCACACTCTGGGGTACACTCATCATCGCCATCATCATCATCATCAGAGCCGTATATATAGAGCGAGTGATGCATGCTTTTCAACGGAATGGATTCAATGAAAGCCCCAGGCCCCCTATTTGTGGAGGTTCCCATTAAGTGATTGTGGTACTTGGAGGGGGTACATCCTAGGGGTACATTGGTTTGGCTATCGTTTGGTGAGTGGTAGGGACATGATCTCCAAATGTGATAATTTATTATCCAGCTGTTGTTACAAAAAACAAGTAGAATCAAATGAAAAGGTCAGAAGTCTCCAGAGTCTCTACAGTCGCATCATCCACAGCCATATGTTAAGTTTAATTAACGAAACATTCCGCAATTTATAATGTTTCCCGCCTCGCTTGCAGATCGTTTATTCACAGCGACTCTGCCGCCACCGCATCCGCCGCCCCAGACCCCGAGGAGGAGGCATCGTCCGAGATGGAACTCGCCCACACACTGACCCTGAACGAGGAGGCCCTCAAGCAGCTGCCGGAGCACAAGCGTCCTGTCTTCGAGCTGGAATGGCTGCGCTACCTAGAGAAGGCTCTGCCCACGGTGGCCAAGTCCGAGATAAAGGCCAGCCAGAAGAAGCTGGTCCAGCAGCTCTCCGAGCGGATCCAGGGAGCACCAGGACCGCCCATGCGCAAGCTCATCGCCAGTGCCCTGGCCACGCTCTTCTCGGTGGGAGACACCTTCATGCTCTTCGACACCGTCAACGCCTGCAATGACATCCTCAAGAACAAGGACGACTCCCCCAGCTATCTCCCAACCAAGCTGTTAGTACACAACTTGTGATCTAATCCTGTCAAAGACTAATCCCTATTTTGTTTCTTTTAGCGCCGCCATTTGCGTTCTGGGCTCCATGTACGAGAAGCTGGGCAGGATGATGGGTCGCACCTACGAGGACACTGTCCAGATCCTGATACGCACGCTGCGAAACGCCGAGTCACAGGCTCGCATCGAGATCATGCACACCCTGGAGAAGGTGAGCGCCGGCATGGGCACTGCCATCGCCAACGTTCACAAGGACATCTACAAGGCGGCCAAGCACTGCCTCCTGGACCGAGTAATGGCTGTTCGCGTGGCCGCTGCGCGCTGCATCCTGAAGATGATCTACAGTGCCCCGTTCCTCTACCAAACAGAACTGGAGAGCTTGGGAACCCTGTGCTTCCGGGCCTTCGACGGAAGCAACTACGAGGTGCGCTGCGCCGTGGCCCAGCTCCTGGGCACTCTTCTGGCGTACACCCAGCAACTGGCTGAGCTGGCCACTGGGAAGAAGAAACAGACCCAGGCGGCGGCTCTCCAGGCAGCCAAGGGAGCCAACCAGCGTCTAGTGTCGTTGGACGAAGCACTCGGAATTCTGATGTCTGGATTCCTGCGAGGAGGAGCCTCTTTTCTCAAAGGAACTGGAGAGATCATCAAGGGCAGCTCGGGTGTCAACCGGGAAGTGCGAGTGGGTGTCACCCACGCCTATGTGGTCTTCGTCCAGTTTATGGGGAGTGTGTGGTTGGAGCGCCAACTGAGCACTTTCCTTGCCCATGTCCTCGATCTGGTGGCCAATCCCAAGGCGGCCTGCTCCCATGTGGATGCAGTGTACTCCCGGAAATGCATCAACTTCATTCTCCGCTCCACCATCGGCAAGATGCTGGGCGAGAAGGCGCAAAGCGCCGCCTGCAAGGAACTCGTTCATTTGGTCGCCAAGCAGATGAACTCGATCGACTTCAATCCGGAGAACGCCAAGGACTCCAACCAGGAGACTCTGTTCAGTCAGCACTTGCTGGTGTGTGCCCTGCAGGAGCTGAGTTCGCTTCTGATCGGATTGGGCACGACCGCCCAGAATCTGTTAGGAGACCAATCCCTGCAGGCCATCGACGCCACATGTGCGGTCTTGGTGCACCCGTGTGCCGCTGCCCGGCTGGCCGCCGCCTGGTGCCTGAGGTGTGCCTGCGTAGCGGTCCCTGGGCAGATCACGCCGTTGATCGATCGCTTTGTCGAGGCCATCGAGCAGATGCGATCCTCGCCAGAGGCAGTCGCCGGATATAGCTGCGCTTTGGCGGCCATTTTGGGAAGTGTGCGCTACTCGCCCCTGGGCATTCCTCACACCAAGGGAAAAGTGGTCTTCAACTGTGCGGAGGAACTGCTGCGTTCCGCTTCCCAGAATAGCCGCATGTCGCTGCACCGCACCCAGGCCGGATGGCTGTTGATCGGAGCCATCATGACCCTGGGATCGCCAGTCGTCAAGGGTTTGTTGCCGCGGATGCTTCTTCTGTGGCGCAACTCCTTCCCGAGATCCAACAAGGAGCTGGAGTCGGAGAAAGCCCGCGGTGATGCGTTCACCTGGCAGGTTACCCTGGAGGGCAGGGCGGGAGCACTGTCGGTGATGCACAGTTTCCTTTTGAACTGTCCCGACCTCGTCACCGAGGACATCACTCGCCGCCTGCTGACGCCCATCGAGAGTGCCCTAGCGATGCTGGTCAAGTGAGTGTTTTTGTAAAGATGTTCTTCCATCCAACTAACTTTCACTTTCCTTCCAGTTTGGCCACTGTCCTGAAGAGCTACGGCACCCAGTTGAAGGCACCGGCCGCCATGGTGCGACTTCGCCTCTTTGAGACCCTCACGCTGCTGCCCCCCACTGCTTTGGAGGCCTCCTACACCCATCTCCTCCGCATGCTCGTTTCGGAGTTCACCCTTTCGGACAACGCAGCTAACACTACCAACTCGCTGCTGCGAACGCTGTGTCATGGTGATGATTCCATTATCCTGGGCACTTGGCTGCAGGAGACCAACCATCGCACCATCGAGGACCAGGTGAGTAGTATCCCGAGTGAATGTGTGTCCCAGCTGTCAGTGTGTGGCCTGTCCAACTGTCTCCCTGTGGAACCCCTTCTCACTGTTTTCTCCAACTCTCTCTTCATACTTGTGCATTCCCAAAGATGGAGCCCAATCGCAAAGTCGATGGCGAGCATGTAAGTGGAGTGCCCCGAATCCTGGATACTTTTCTAGCTTGTTTGGAAGGAGCTATCCTTTTGTTCTGCATGAATTTCTGTTATCCTTTTATCCTTCGCTGTACATACGAACGCTACCACGTTGTATCCTTGAGTTTAAATTGATTTTTGCTTGAAAGAGTTCCTTATTTTGTAATAATTTTAATCCAATCCTCTCAAGAAATCCAATAATAAGAGTCATATATTTCCTCTTTAGTTGCAACCAAATAGCGCTGCTGGATCGGGAGCCTTGGAACACGATCCCTGCTGCTTATACCGTCCCAACTGGTCAGCCCAAGGAACCGGATCCACGGCAAGTGGTACTGTGGCAGCTTCAACGTCCGGCGGAGCCATCGTCGGCTCCACCACCAACATCCAACTGATCAGCAAGGCGCAGCAGTGTCCCGGGCCATTGCCTCTTGGAGTGGCCGTGATTGACATGGCGGTGACCCTCTTCGGAACCATTTTCCCCAAGGTAGCCAACAAGCATCGTCTGCAAATGCTGGAGCACTTCGCCGAGTGCATCCGCCAGGCGAAGAGCAGTCGCCAGGAAGCCGTCCAGATGAACATCTTCACGGCCCTGCTCTGCGCTCTGAAGAATCTGACGGACAGCAAGACCAGTTTGGGCCAAGAGGACGTCCGCAAGAGTGCCACAGCCCTGATAGTTGCCTCGCTCACCAGTTCCAACTCGACCATTCGCTGTGCAGCCGGAGAAGCCCTGGGCAGACTGGCCCAGGTGGTGGGAGACTCGCACTTCACAGCGGAACTGGCGCAGAACAGCTTCGACAAGCTGAAGTCGGCGAGGGATGTTGTCACAAGGACGGGGCATTCGCACGCTCTGGGATGCCTGCATCGCTATGTTGGTGGCATGGGCTCATCGCAGCACTTGAGCACCAGTGTCTCCATCCTATTGGCCCTGGGCCAGGACAGTGCCTCGCCGGTGGTGCAGGCTTGGTCCCTATACGCCCTCGCCCAAATAGCCGACTCCGGAGGACCCATGTTCCGGGGCTATGTGGATGCCACGTTGACCCTTAGCCTGAAGCTCTTGCTCACTGTTCCGCACGCCCATGTGGATGTCCATCAGTGCGTGGGTCGTGTGGTTAATGCCTTGATCACCACCGTGGGACCGGAACTGCAAGGCGGTGTGGCCAGCATGCGAGGATCCTTCCTGTGCTCGGCAGCACTGCTCCAGGCCCACTCGGATCCCTTGGTCCAAGCCGAAGCTATCGGGTGCCTGCAGCAGCTCCACTTGTTTGCCTGCAAGTCGCTGCAGCTGGAGGAGCTGGTGCCCACACTGGTCGGCATGCTGGCCAGCAATTATTTCATCCTTCGGAAGGCAGCCGTGTCCTGTCTTCGCCAGCTGGCTCACCGGGAAGCCAAGGAAGTGTGCGAACTAGCTCTGACCATTAATGCGGAGCAGCTGCCGGACTTGGTGATCACCGAGTACGGACTGCCGGGACTACTCTTCTCGCTGCTGGACACCGAAACTGACGCCGAGATGCTCCGGAACATCCACGACACTCTCACCTCCATGCTGCAAATGCTGGCTGCGGACAACCTCAGCTCGTGGCTGAGCCTCTGCAAGAACGTCCTGACAGTGGCCGTCGAGGGAGGTCTCAACGACGATGCGGCGGCGGCAGAGCAGGCGAAGGGCAAGGAGGGCGGCGGAGATCAGGAGGACGACGACGACGAGGAGGAGTATGCCGATGATGTGACCGAATATCGTGCCGAGGAAAACACATCCACCCATCCGGCAGTGCAGCCCCGGTGGCCCACCAGAGTGTTCGCCGCTCAGTGCGTTCGGAGGATCATCGCCAGCTGTGAGGCGGCCAGCGCCGTGCACTTTGACCTGCTCCAGGCCAAGGAGCAGCAGCTGATTCGCTCGCGCGGGGACTACCTCATTCTTCACCTGGCGGAGCTCATTCGTATGTCCTTCATGGCGGCCACCTCTGACTCGGATCAGCTGCGATTAGAGGGGTTGCGCACGCTCCAGGAGATCATCGACCGGTTCGCCAACATCCCTGAGCCCGAGTTCCCCGGTCATCTTCTCCTGGAGCAGTTCCAGGCCCAGGTGGGCGCCGCTTTGCGACCCGCTTTCGCTCCGGACACTCCGTCTCATGTGACGGCAGCCGCCTGTGAAGTGTGCTCCGCTTGGATCGGCTCCGGGGTGGCCCGCGACATTGGGGACTTGCGGCGGGTGCACCAGCTACTCGTGAGCTCCCTGAGCAAGCTGTCGTCCAAAACGAACAGCACCCAGCTGTACAACGAGTCCATGGCCACCCTGGAAAAGCTGAGCATCCTGAAGGCCTGGGCCGAGGTCTACATCGTGGCCATGCTGAGCAACGGAAAGGCGCCGGCTTCGCTGCTGAACCTGCAGTCGCAAGAGTCGGGGATCCAATCCCTGACCAATGTGGATGCGGATCAAGATCTGCCCGACAGCAGGGGCGAAAGTCTCTTGGGCCTGGTGCAGCCGGAGCTTCACAATCTCTCCACCCACTGGCTGAGCGCAATGAAGGACCACGCCCTGTTGCTACTCCCGGCCGAGTTCCAGTCCCAGCTGCCCCATGATGGGGGAGCTTTCTACACCACGGACACGATCAACTCCTCGAAACCCCACTACATGGCCAGTTGGCCACCCATCCTGTACGCCTCTGCGCTTTGGTTGAGGGACGAGGGCTTCGCCCGGCATCTGGACACCGATGAGACCACTGCGGAATCGAACAACAACCAGATCACCCACGGATCTCTATCAGCGGACCGATTCCACATGATCTTCGGCATCTGCATGGAGGCTCTGTGCAGCATGAGGAGCTCCGAACGGCCGAGGAACATTATTAGTTGCCTGAGATCCCTACACAGCATCTTCGATTCGGATTGGGCCAGGAGGCAGCTGGTCAAGGATCGCGCACTCACCATAGAACTGTGCCACGTGCTGCACAGGCAGATCCTGACCAGGGATGAGCTGCTCGTCCAACTACTCTGCGTGGAAATACTGAAGCAGACAATAAGGGCGGCTCGCGAGGATCTGGAGAGGAAGCGGGACGACAACGCCAACTCAGAGGACGAGAAGAGAGGAGAGCGACTGGGCGAGGACGACTCTATGCAGCCGGGCAGCTCCCACGTCTACGCAGTCCTGGAGGTCTGTCTGTGCTTATTCGTGCGCCAGATTCCCAGCATGAATCCCACACGGCAGGGATCCGGCCTCCAGCTGGACTTCTCGTACGCCAAAATGGCCACCGGCACTTCGTTCTTCTCGGTGCTGGGCGACGACAATGGTCTTCTGGTGGCCAGTGGGCTGCAGTGCGTCGAACAGTTGCTGGACTTGTGCACGCCCAAGGGCGCCCTGGCCATTCTGCCCACCGTCCTCTACATGACCACCAGCATCGTCAAGGAGATCGCCAACAAATCGTCCATTGATAGCACCATTCTGGCCAACACAAGCGCCGTGAAGGCTGCCCTGCAGTGTCTGCGATCCGTTTGTGTCCACAAGTGGGCCAAGGTGGAGGAGTCGTCGGAGGAGTGGCAGCAGTTGCTCCAAAGCGCACTGGCCACCATTGTCGACTTGACGAAGACCGCCGGCGACAATGAGGAGAGAAGGGTTGACGAGGTCACCATGCTGCTGGCCATCGCTGTCTTCATCCTGCACACGCCCGCCGCTGTCGTGGCCACGCCCTCGCTGCAGTATCCCTGCATCAACCACTTCCGGCAGTGCCTGCAGTCGGAGCACATGTCCGTGAAGCTGCGATGCATCGAAACCACTCGCTCCATCTTCGCCCACGCGGACCTGAAGACAGCCACGCCCTATATCCACGCCCTGGCCCCCAGGATCATCGAGTCGCTGTACGCGGAGTCCAGCAAAGCGCCATCCAACGAGCTGGAACTCCAGGTCACCCTGGAGAGCATAGTCACCGTGGAGCAGCTGATTGATCTGGCAGAGCCCCAACACCGTAAGTGCCCAGTTTTTTGAGTTTTTTTAATGGTCTTTTGTCCATATTAGCGGGGTATTCCTGTTAAGTTCTTTGGGATAGAGGGGAATCTATATTTTAAATATATTTTCTTGAAGAATTTATTTACTTTCTGAATATTTATTTCTTAAATTATTGTATTTTGTTATATCTTAAATAGTTTATTTTGGCGTTATGGGATCTTAAAATTAATCTTGAGATTAAAATAAAATGAACCAAAGACTTAACTGGAATACCCTACCCTAGAGAATACCCCTAACTAGTTTGTTTTAAAGTGGATCGCGATTAAAAGTGATCCACTCTAGTATCTGACACTTTCCTGTCCCCTGCCCTTCCCAACATTTAAATAGAAACTGCATTGGCCATTTTAGGCTGCGATGTCATGTCCTTTCTTTTAAACACTATTACTATAAGATTCTATAGTTTCCTCTTCGACGGCAGCAAGAAATATTAAAACAAGTGCACACTTTTGAGATAAAAAGAAATGCGTTATTATATTTTTGCTCTTTTCTCTGTCTTCTCTTTCAATCAACTCACAAATCATAAACTAACTAAATAAAACACTAAATTATAAAACAAAAAATTAACAAACCCCGTTAGGAAACATGAACTTGCTACAAGGTAAATAGATGGCTTGATTAAAATTCACCTGTTTCATGTTTGACAGTGCGTTTCAGAGCTATAAGGCAGTGTCTAGAAGTGTCTAGTGTCTAGAAGATACAACTATAATCTGTCTTATAGTTCTGATTCGCATCTGAAATGCACACTCGATGTTTAAAATGCACCAACCTCTTAGTATAGTCACCGACACATAGACTACGCTTTAAATGTTGCATGTTTGGTGACCGTAGTCGGTAGTGTGGCGTCTGGATCTCAACTTGTACTACTAAAGCCTAATACTAATACTTCAAATCTCATCCTCTCCACAGACATCCAAATGCTGACGCTGCTGGTGCCCGTACTTATCGGATTCCTGTCCGAGCCATGTCGATTGAGGACGCTGCCCAAGTACCAGAGACAGTTGCACGACCAGGCGCTGCAATGGCTGCTGAAGATCGGTCCCAAGTACCCCAAGGAGTTCAAGGCCCTGATGGGCCAGACGCCGGAGCTGCGCCAGAAACTGGAGGCCGCCATCCGCAGCCAGCAGCAGTCGATTAACATCGCCCAGAAGGCGTCCGAGGCCCAGAGGAGCGGCCTGCTGGCCAAGCCACAGAAGCCCACGATCAAGCTGAAAACGGACTTCAGCAACTTCCAATAAGCCCACTGCAATACTGTTAATTATAGCGCTTACTTGCTTTGCGAACAAGGATGGATTGTTTATAAAATAGTAATATCTGAGCAACTGATTCTAATCTTTGGACAGGATTATAAAAAGTTCAATACCAGTTTCTCCCTAGCCATTTTAAATGGCTGATTAGAAGGAATGGGGAAGAGCTCTTTGTGAAATTTTTATACGATGATGTCTCAATAAAGGAACCTTCAAAGATTACAATCAGATTGTCGGAATTTTCTACTTTCGGCATTGGAATATAGAGCGATCATGCGGCCCGGCATTTGTTTTTGCTAAACGTGAAACACAATGAAAGTACCTACAAGTTTCTAAATTATTTGTTAGCTATTGTAATGAACTATTTTACGACGCGATATAAAGTAACAAAGAATAAATAAAACTTATAAAGCTTAAAACTACTTAAACCAAGTGATCTATTTGGTAGGAGAATCCTAAGGTACAATGTATTCTACCTCGGTTTCCTGCTTCATGGCATCTGTGAGTGGAGTTTCGTCCTCGCTCAGCGGTTCCGATTTCAGATTTTCCTTTGGCGGCTTATAGGAGCAGTTTATGGTGACTCCCGATTGAATGTACTTCGGTGTGGGCCTGGGCAACGCCTGCAAGCAGCTCGGCAGTTGAGCGAATATCTGGGATTCCAGGCGACTTAACAAAGTCGTTCTGTAGAAGAGTGCCCTCAATCTCTGTCTGAAGAGCTGGAGAGCTGGATCGGCTTCTTCGTAAACGAACTCTTTGTGCGACTTCTTGCGACAGTCTCCGGAGAGAATGCAGAGAGCCCGAAATCCCATCATTGTCGACCAGTTTGGTGGCAGGAGCGTACTGCTCAAGTCCATCCTTTCCTTCGGAAGTTCGCCGATCATTTGATTGTAGCTTTCCTGCAGTTCTGCAGGCATTGAAACCCCGACCAAGGGCTGGGGCCGATGCGGCGGGTCGTATCTTAAAGCTTTGGCCGCGTAGGCGAGATTCGAGTTATCTTTGGGGAGCGAAAAGGTCTTTGGAGTCAGAAACCTCAAATTGTAGCCATACTTAAAGTAGTCGTGGAACTCCGCTTCCAGTTTTCCCATTTTATGGGGTATATCTGGTTTGGATATCCTTGGCTTCTTTGCCCGCGATTTTGGTCCTTTTTCCATCTTGGCGATCGAATCTGGATCCTCCTGCCACTCCTGCAAGCACTGCGCCCAATTCTCGGCCGTGACCGTGGCCACTTTCTTCGACCTGCGCCGCGGTAAGTCCTCAACCGATGCAGTCGGATTCTGTTCCAAAAATCTCTTAATGACCAGGAAACGGGTTCGGCAACTAGTACGCGAATGATTGCCCAGGAAAGTGGCGCAGCTTAGCCACTGGGAGGTGCCGTGTTCAGTAACAAATTCCATCAGCCTGTTGTCGTCCTCCACCGACCATGCGTCGGTCTTAGTCCGTTGGGCCAGGGTGTTGTGATAGCGCGTTCGTAGCTGCGCAAGGGATCGATTTGGGAACAGGGATCGCGGGAAGCAGTTAAATTTCCCATTGTACTCTTCAACTGCCGCGAAGAGCATCATATCCTCCTTAGCGGTAAAGGGGGCTGCAATTTTTAAATGAGATTACACGCGGATAACAAGAAACCAAATACTTACCATGACTGATGCTGGGATGCAGAACATACATGTAGCGACCGATTATCGTTGACTTCAACCTGCCCGGAAAATATTCCAGAACTTTGTTCCAATTCGTTATGCCATTGACGGAATTCTTTTGCACTACCATGCGGAGCCGATCGTTTTCCTCTTCCGTCCAGCGGTTGCTGGTGCTGGACTCCAGCAAGTGTCGTAGGTTTGTGTTGATTCGCACGAAGCACTGGTAGTCGGATCGCCGATCGGTGTGAGAGGCTATCACTTCCCAGTTCTGCATCCTGTTGGCCGTCGCCACTTCAATCAGCTTGTCATCTTCCTCCGGCGTCCATTCTCCTCGGTTGCGATCTGGGTGCAGGTAAAATCGCCACATGGCCTCGCAGCTATACGCCGAGTGGCGATACTCCAGATCAATAGTGCTAATCTGATTCCAATCGATGGTAAAGCTGCTGTCCGCGGAACCCAAAAGGCTTGCCAGCGTTTGCACATGCCGTTCAATTGGCCTTCGTTTCCGTTTTATCGAGATATTATCTTGATCCTTACGATGGTCCAGCAGCTGAAAGGATATAAATAGAAATCATTGACGGGTAAAGGAATATTCTAATCTGAAATACTCACTTGCTGTTTAATGCCCATGATCACGTTCTTTTTGTCAAGCAAAGTCCAGACATGCCGGGATCGCATATCAAAATCGGTAGGGAACATCTCTGTTAGACACCGAGACTCGTAGTCCTCATTGTTGGGACAACTGCGTCCATCCACATCCCGGAAGTAGAGGTTTCCTTTGAAACGAAATGTGCCTTTGCGCAGAATGGCACCGCTTAAAGAAAGATGTTCCTGCCGGAATAGGGAACGAGGCTGCATGCGACGCTTCAATATTTCCTGATTCCGGTCATAGCGAGCCTTTACAATCTGGAGAAGAGACAGGATCTTGGCCCGTACTTGGTGAAGACGGCGTTGCAGCTCTTGATTCAACAAAAGGGCATTGGGGTCGGTCGGTGCCTGTGTGGAACGTAACAAGCTATTGATTTCTGACACCAGCTGGAGCTGATTCAGCTGAAAATCCTCTATCCCTTCCATCGGGGTCTAGGGATTTGTTTATAAAATGCAATTTGCAAATTGAGATGACACTCTCTCGCAGTTCATGTGAATCAGTTCCGGTTCGATAACTTTATGTTAAAGATCTTATATATTATTTAGCTTTTCTCTCCAAAAACTCGACGGAAAACAATTTTAATTCTTTAATTTATGACAACATTTTGCTACGTGAATATTTTCATTTACATTTCTATTTATTAAAACTATTTATAATTTCTTAAAGTTTTAGAGGAACAAGTTCCAGTTCGATAGACCTTTTGTTTTGTTCAGTTCTTCTTTTTCTCCGATATTCTCACTCCTCTCCGTCTTGACAAAAGAGGAAAAAAAAAAAGAAAAACGCGTAGTACGCTGGTTGGGCCACTTAATTAACTAAATTCGCGGTGAATGCGCTAGCGTAACATGGACGATGTTCCAGTCAAGATAGTGGAGCGCTACAAACCCCCACCCGCCGTCTACCACCTGCCTCAGGCAACCCTCAACCGTTTGGGCCAGTTCCGTGAAGATTTCTACACGGAGCACCCCGATTACCAGTATCACTTCCACCTGGAGCGGACCGTCCTCGCTCAAGGCCAACGCTGGCGACAGCTGAGGAGGCAACAAAAGGAGGAGCGTATCAGACGCCAGGAGCGACGCAGGGAGCAACACCAGCGGGAGATCGAAGCAAAACAAAAGGAGATGCTGGGGGCAGTGGACTACCCCAGCGCAGATGATTTGTCATCGGGGGGAGAGGAAGAGAAGGAGAAAGAGGAGGAGAACGAAAAGCATTTGCAGAGCGGGGTGGACAAGGGGGCGGAACAGCTGCCTGAGTCACGCGACTCGCACGAACCAAAGCCAATACGAGTGTGCGATTTCCACAGCATATTGCAGCCCACCATCCTAAGCACCACTCCGGTTGCTAGTCCTCAGACGCTCCACAAGCGGAACAGCTCATTAAACTATGCGGACTTCGAATACAGCATGAACTCTACGCCCTTCGACAACATCGAAATGAAGACTATCAACGATCTGGACATTCTGGCCCAGGTGCTTCACCAAACACAGTTGGCCGAAAGAAAGGAGCAGGTCGAGCAGGCCAAGGAGCGGGATACCAAGGACGAGGAAGAGAAGCAGCCCAGCCAGGATAAACCGCCTCCTATGGAGCCCACGATGACGACTCTGGCGGAGACCAAAGCGACGCTCGACAGCGTCAATTTCCAAGTTCACTGTGATGACGATGCGGCCAGAACTGAGCCCAGCCACATTCCAGCCACGCCCACTTACACAACGCCCATGTACAGCGTTTCCCAACAGCAGCAGCAACTGTATCAACCGGAGCACTTCCAGGTGGGCCAC
Source organism: Drosophila ananassae (assembly GCF_017639315.1). Classification (NCBI taxonomy): domain Eukaryota; kingdom Metazoa; phylum Arthropoda; class Insecta; order Diptera; family Drosophilidae; genus Drosophila; species Drosophila ananassae. Next base: position 10,628,637 of record NC_057927.1, on the reverse strand, counting down.
TAATCAATGGGTTTCGGACACTTGAAGGAAATGTTAGATTAAAGGGGCTTCTTGGGGTATAAACATTTCAATTATGCTTTTATGTTAATATAATTTGGATATTTCAACTGATGTGGAATAAAATAAATCAATATAAATAAATAAGTGGTATGAGTGGTATTTCTACTAATTGATTCCACGATCTTCGCAGGTGTATCATGTTCAGGGCTACAGCCATCAGCCCTTCTACTCCCCGCAACAACAATCTTACCAGCAACCGAACAACTACTATGTCAATGGGCTTGGCACTCCAAGCCATTTGATGACGCCTCCAGCGCTTTCCTCTGTTACGGCACTCAGTCAGGCGGAGGACGAGGTGGCCACCAAATCGAGGAGTGTGCCCGATATCCTGCGTGAACTGAAAACGGAGCTTCAGTTAGCGGAAAAGCGCCGCACCCGCCTGCACAGCCACAACGAGGAGCAGCAACAGCTTCAACCAAAGAACGAGGTGGCGGTGGACAGGAACTCCTATCGGGAGTTGGCTGGACCGGCTCAAAAGTTGGCGCAACGCATCAGCAGTATGGGTTTCCCCCTAGAACGTGTGGCCAAGGTGGTAACCCTCTGTGGCATTGACGATAAAAAGGTGAAGCCTATTGAAAAAGTTCCCATAACTGCCATAAATACAATGCCGTGCCTCTTACAGATAATCGAACACCTCATTCCCCTGGGCGAGCTCATGGACCTGGGCTTCGATGAATCAAAAATCTCAGCGGCGCTACTCAAGTTCGACAATAACAAGGACAGGGCGTTGGACTATCTAATAAACTAGTTGAATTAAGGACACATCTTTTGATTGTCCCGCTTTTACCTCTGCACATTATCCATCTCCTGATCCTCACCCCAGGCAGCTTCAGAAATCGGTTCCCCTAAGTGTATTTTAATTATTACAATTTATCAGAGACATTCTTTGCTTTACTCGTGAGCTGAATGCTTCAGAATCCTCAGACGCAGCAGCAGCAGCAGCAGAATAAATATAAGTTCATAAAATAATCATCAGCAAATAATAGTCTCTGGTCTTAGTTCATTCCCAACATCAGCAAGTTTATGGCGTGCTCCACATTCCCATCAGCTAAGGTCAGATAGTTGACGTTCTGGGTATGGTTGATGAATCCCATGGCTGCCATGGTACGGAGCTGCTCGGTGAAACGATGACGGCGATAGCAACGCGGCAAAACGTCACTGTCGTCACCACCATCATCATCGTCGTCATCTTCGTGGACATCCAACATGGCTGAAGTATCCGTTGATGATGCGTTTCCGGGCTCAACATCCATGTTCTCCACCTGACTCGGGGGCTGTTGTTGAGCCAATGACTGGAAAACCCGGTCTAATTCATTGCGGAATAGCTCGGAGGATATTCCGCCGCTGCCGCTAGCTCCGCTGGTACTTGCAGCAGCAGGAGCAGTCGATGGTGCTGGCGCAGCAGCTGATGGCCCACTTCCTACTTGCTGCGCCTCGTCCGCATTTCTCTGGGCGATACTCGACAGCGAGTTGAACGAGGTGACATTGGCCAGAGCGTTGGCCAGTTGTTGGCGGCTGATCTGGCGAATGTTGGCGGTGACGGCGGTACTGCTGCTTCCACCACTGCTGCTGCTCCCAGCGCCCAGAGAGTTCTCCTCCTCCGATGACGTGGTGGACTCCGAAGCAGCTTGTTCTTGAACTGCAGGGGAAACAAAAGATTATAATATTCGCAGAATTCTTTGAGTATGGACTGCTTACACTGGGTAGCGGAGCTATTTCTGGCTAGTTCCTTGCGTATGGTGTCGACAATGAATGGAGCGGCTTCGCAGATGAGCGGGTAGTCCCGTACCAGATTCTGAACCACCTCCGGCTCGTGCAACATGTTAAATAGAACAGAGTCGCGGATCAGGGCCTGGGCGCCCAGATTACGCCTGAACTCTGGATACTCGGCAAGGATCTTTTGCAAGATGTTGAAGCGAGAGGTGACACTGATCTGCAAGTGCGAGGTCAGCGAGAAGAGCTCCTGAATGTGCTTGGTGTTTATCTCGGAAGCAGCCGGCGGCACATAGGGGGTATAGCGCTTGGTCTTTTTGAAGCAGTGGATCACGGCGTTTGGCTGCACGGACTTGCTTATTGTATCCGCATCCTCCAGAACCTTTCCGTGATGAATGATCTCTGAAAGTACGCCGAGGATGACATAGCAAAATGAGAACACAGGCTACAGGCAAGACTCACTCACCCAGTTCATTGGCTTCGAACTGCAGCTGCAGCTCCTTTGCAACCGCATCCTTCAAATAGGCCACATCCTTGTCAAGGTCTATGTTGTGCAGCGGGTGGACGTCGCTCAAGTTGTTTTTAAGCAGCGCGAACAGGGTAGGCATTTTACGTACAACTATTTATGCGCCTACGTTCTCCCTTTAAAGACACAGTTGATTTTCTTTGTTTTGGATTTTCACGACGCAAATCCGAAATGCTATTATAGATTTTCTCGTCCGAAAAAGGAAAGTGCAAGCGATCGGTCATCTGTTGGTGGCTATCGCTGCTTCTCTGCGATATCTTATGTTGCCCTCGTTTATGTATATAATATTGTATAAATTTTGTGAATAAATAATTACGATTCCAAGACTATATCGAAATGGATTTGGCTTTTTGTTTGGAAACAAAATTTAACTTCTGCCAGATTTTCCGGAGAGTAAACACGGCTGCCAACTTGGCCTTTTTTTTAATTTTATTTTGAGTTTATTTTATAATAAAGTTTTATATTCGAGTTTTAAGGTTTTTATATTTAATTTTCGGAGAAGATCTGATTTATAATGTAATGTTTTTACAAAAAAATACAAATTGGCAGGCCTACATTTTAAAATGGTTTTGTTTTGTTTATAAAGAGTTGGAACTAGTTCAAATTATCGAATAAAAAAAATAAGTAATCGAATTTTAAAAATTACCGCTAACGAAATAACTTCAATGGATAATTTCGTAATTTTTTAAAATAAGCAAGAAATACATATTAAATTAAGTATATGTGCAAGTCGTGTAAATATTATATTAAAATAAATTAAATAAAGTGTATCTTGCATCCCAAAATTAATATGGGCCAAGTAGGCAGCCCATCGTTTTTGACAGTTCAATTTTGCAAAAAAAAAAAAATCGAAAAATATTTGAATTTAGCATGAGCGAATAGGCGCAAAATTTCTGCACACCAGGATGGACTCGAAGGGGACTCAGACAGAAAAGAAGTCGGGAAAGATACGGAAAAGTAATCAAAAAGGACGTATAACTTTACCGGATGAAGTCCCGCTTCATCATCAAAATGAACCGGTAGTTACGGAATCACAAGCGGAATCGGAGCATCGTCCCTCTAACAATGAACCCGTGTACAGCTGTGGGTTTGAGGTTTTCGGCATAGTACAAGGTATATTTAATATAATGAATAATCTTCATCAAAATCCCACTAATCCTAAAATGTGTGTTTTTTCAGGCGTTTCCTTTCGCATGGTAGGTAAAATTTTTGTTTTGTTACATTTGTATGTAGGTATGTAATATTTTAAATTGTACCAGCCAAAAGTTTTCTTTTCCGAAGCATTTTTTACGTTATTATTCAATAGTATACCTTGCGAAGAGCCCAGAAGTTGGGGGTCCGGGGCTGGTGCATGAATACCTCTCAAAACACTGTAAGAGGTGAGATTGAAGGACATATACGCGCCTTTGAGTCCATGTAAGTGTTTAGATACTTTACTATATACTTTTTCTATATATATATACTTCTTCTACAGGCGTCTCTGGCTAAAGCACACCGGTAGCCCGACGAGCAGAATCGACAAATGTGTTTTCACCGATATCATCGAAAGCTCAAGCTTTAAATTTAATAACTTTACTATTATAGTGGAATAATGTATGCCTTTACTGCTACAAAACTTATATTTTTATAGTGGCTGTTATTTTTTGGATTAAACATTGTTACAATATAGCTTTAAGTAGACAAATTCATTTAAAATTAATACAATGAAAACATCAAAATTCCAAGTTGTGGTCAACGAGAATCCAGTTTTTTATTCTTTTTTTAATTCTTATAGATTGGATCTTAAAAATGTCAGATTTTAAAGCTTATGGTTTAATAAATTTAAACTGATAATAAATTTGAATTTTGTGAAGCTTGGCAATAATGGTTTCCATCAGTGGGACCGCGCTGTCGAATCGAAATAATCCCACCCGGTGTAGTATTATTTTTGTTTGAGGGCTCGACTTGCCGAAGCTTACCAGAATTATTTTATTTAAAGTCCAAACGCCGAAGCAACAGGTTGTTTCAGTGCTTCCAAATAAATATTTTTATTTAAAGAATCTTCGAGATATTAAAAGAAATGGCTGACAGCAAGTTCCTAACATTCAATAATGGCGAAAAGATGCCCATAATTGGCATCGGCACCTGGCAGGTAATTACCATAAATCTTTGCCATTTAAGATTCTTAAATCTTAATTATTGATTGCAATTAGTGAATGACTATTGTTTTAATTAATTCACGACTTCGGCAAAAGAGCTGACACGTCATTTAAATCTCTTGAAAATTTCAATGCAATCAGCAGAATCGAGTGCAGGACCGGTTTTCAAAAACAAACAATAGCCCTCCATTCATGTATGGCTGGGTTAGTGGGTCTGACTTTCGCTGGACCGGGCAGGGCAGAATAGAATAAAAATCATGGGTGGAGAGTCTAGCCATAGCATAGATACTCTGGTGTTTTTTATCAGATTAAAAAAACCCAACCACTAACCGCAATTTCATAACAATCTCACAAGGCATCTGATGAGGAAATTGAAACCGCGATTGATGCCGCCCTGGAGGCGGGTTATCGCCATATAGACACGGCGCCAGTCTACGGCAATGAAGCGGCCATTGGACGAGTCCTAAAGCGCTGGCTGGACTCCGGAAAGGTTAAGCGAGAGGATCTCTTTATCGTAACCAAGTTGCCTCCAATTTGTAAGTGAAAAAAAGTCTCTAAAGAGTATCTTTTCTTAAGATTAAAATGTTATCTTCAATCTTATGAACTCTGAATCATTAAATTATGTTTTTAACCCTCATAGAAAATTCTAGACATAAAAATCGAAATCTAAAAATATACATTCATGTTTAAATTTCACAATATCTTGAAAAAAATAAATGCCTTATCATTGTATTTTTTTATAAAAAGCCATCAATTATTTTTTTGTAAAAACTTATGATTAGAATGATAAATAGATTCCCAAACCAATTACGACAAATATTTAAATCAAATTTCCATCCACAGCCAACCGCCCCCATGAGGTGGAGCCGACCATCACCAAATCACTGGCTGATCTCCAACTGAAGTATGTGGACCTTTATCTTATCCACACCCCATTCACCATCAACATCAATGAGGATGGAAGCTTCAAGCTAGATAAAGATGGCCTAATGGAGGTGGACGTGACCACCAATCATGCCGCCACCTGGGCCGCCATGGAAGCCCTTGTGGAGAAGGGTCTGGCCAAGTCCATCGGCGTGTCCAACTTCAGCAAGGATCAGGTGGCCCGATTGCTGAAAAACTGCAAGATCCGGCCGGCCAACAACCAGATCGAGCACCACATCTACCTGCAGCAGCGTGATCTGGTGGACTTCTGCAAGGCGGAGAATGTAACCGTCACCGCCTACTCCCCGCTGGGATCCAGGGGAATAGCCAACTTCAATGCTGGCGCCGGCATAGTCAGAGAGGTGCCCAATCTGATGGAAATTCCCGAAGTTAAAGAAATCGCCGCCGCTCATGGCAAAACTCCAGCCCAGGTTCTGCTGCGATGGATAGTGGACACTGGAGTATCTGCCATTCCCAAGAGCACTAATCCCACTCGGTTGAAGCAAAACCTCGACATCTTTGACTTCAAACTGACGGCCGAGGAGGTGGCCAAGTTGAGTAGCTTGGACAAGAACTTCCGCGTTTGTGACTTTGCTTTCTTCCACGGGTATGTGACATTTTAGTTTCTTTTTGGAATTCTATTAATGGAGTTTATTTTCTATTTTAGTGTGGAGAGGCACCCGGAGTTTACCTTCCAAAATCAGTACACCAACTAAGTTAATAATAATGCAAACAAATATTCATTACTCAGATCACTTTAATTGTGATTTTTGTTATTTAACCAATATTTTCTTAAATCTGATATTTTAAAAACACTTCAAAAATATAATTTATATTATATATAGCGAAAAGGTATCTGGTTTTATTTCGAGTTCTCTTTGGCATTAAGCAGGTGAAACGTTTTGGTTTTGGTAACAATTTTCAGTTCAACTGGTTTTCCCCCCTCCGCCAGATTTCTAACTCTGTCGTTCGGGTTTACAGGTTTTCCTCGAGCATCTGTGGTGTCGTTAGTGGTTTCGTTGACCCTTGCCATGATTGAGCTAGAATAAGATCAAGATTGAAAGAAATCCAAAAGCATCCGCCATACAGTTAGTATTTAGTATATTTTGGAACATATTGTTAGCCTAATTTAGACAAATCACACATTTACAAATTCACATTAAGAAATTAGTAGTGAGCTCTAAATCGCTTTCAAAGTTACCAGCAGCTTCTAATTCGAGGTACATATTGCACTTATATCTATTAAGAGATAGGCTGAGATTTTAGTAGCTCCTCATCCTGGCTGTACAGACGGAATTTTTAATACTTAACAATTTTAGTACAAATAATAACCAAATTGGCAAATAAAACGAATAATTAACAGCACAAATACACAAAACGATAGAAGGAAACTGTATCCTAGCACTAGGTTATAATAAATGCGGCCAATCTCAATGTGATTGTCAGGTCTTTGGCCGCACAGCTTAGGTTAGTTTGCAGTTTGCAGTTCGAGTATTAAAAGGAAATTCGTAGTTGCTGTTCCATGCTAACTCACGTGGTCCGCGTCTCCTCATCCGAACTGGGCCTGCAACACAATTATAATTAATTTATGGAATAAAATGATACAAGAAATAAATTTCAAAAAGCAGGCCAACGGAAACAGAAACACTCACGTCAATCCCTGGGCTGCACAAGTTTGACAAAATTCATACTTTGCATGCAAATCAAATAAATTCATCGACTTTGATTGCTTAAGCCTATGTTACCTGGGTTCCTGATGGCTTCGCATGGCCAATGTGGCCACCTCGAAGAGTCCAATGAAGAAGCACAACATCAGAGGCCCGAAAATGGCACCCTGCCACCCAATCCAGTACATGCCGCCAGCAATTGCCAGACCATTCAAGTAGGGATGCCCTCCACTAAAAATATAATCAAATAATTAATAATTTTCATTAAAAGGAAAGCTCTTCCAAACTTACCCCTTCAGATCGGCGTAGATGGCAGTCTCAAACGATGATGGCACAAAAAATTGCAGCAGAAACAGTATGAGTCCTGCATAGAATCGATCCTGTGCCAGCCAGAGCTCCAAGAAGGCGGGAACCGCACACCAGTAGCTCCCTAGGAACGGAGCAGCAGCTAGCATGGCTGCCAGAGCGGAGGGCAGGAATACAATTCTTGCTCCGAAGACCGTGTGCACCAGCCATGTAAACAGCCCCGTAAACGTGGAGCACTTGAACATGGAAACAAGTACCACAGTGATTGAGTTTTCGAGAGCATCGGCGATTTTGATGCCCGAGCTGGAATATCCCAGATACTTGGTGATCTGCAGGGGGGCGTACTTTTCCTTGCTGCTCGACAGCAGATAGAAAAGCGCCGTGAAGAAGACAATCTGAGAAAACAATCATTTTAATTTGAGATAAAGTAGTTTTTCGCTCACACTTACCATATCTAGAATGAACTCAATACAGGCCTGTCCACCGGACAGGACCAGAGAGAGAATCTCGCCCGCAACGCCCATAATCATGGATAGATTTGTACGGATGATGTGCCACAGGGATTCAGCTACCTCGAGTATTGTCTGCGTGTTGCTCTGCGCCCATCCAATGATGCCCTGTTTTGCCACTAAAACTAGCTCTTTAAAATGTCCTTGGTTAAATAAACGGCCATTGGTTAGCAGATGCAACAGAGAATGGGTTATTTCGTAGACGCAAACGAGAGTTACGGGATGAGAAGTGCATGAGACCAACCACTCAAAGAAAGCCCCACAAATACAACTCAAGAAGATAATTAGTAGGGCGAGACAAACGAAAACCAATAAGCTAGAATTGAACTTTGTTGGGACATACCTGGGTTATCGACAATCTCGCCAAAGGTGCTCTTGAGCGCATCAGTTGGAACCCTGGGACCGTAGGAAGTTCCCGCCTTGTTGAAATCAATCCAATATTGGATGAGCCTGTCCCAGACGTCGAGAATTTGCTCCTTCAATTTGGTGGCATGGACTTTGTCTGCATCCGCCAGCCAGTCATCTATATACGTCTCGATCTTTCGGCGACCATAATGGTGCGCATTATCCAGCGCATCATCAATGGACGCCTGCATGTTGGCGGGCAAGATATCAATTAGCTCAGGCCGATCTGTGATCGTCTTGTTAATTAGATCCTTGCCAAGGTAGGCCACTTCGATCGTCTCCGAGTATATGTTCACACAAAAGAACACGCTCAGGAACACGATAATGAGCAGCATTAGAATGATCATTAAAATAGAGGTGACCGACTCCACAGACGACTTTAGCGAATCGCGTACGATCGTATTAATCTTGTAGTTTAGCTCCAAAACTCCGGGAAGGCATAGTGGAAGCACTGCAGAGTGATGTTCAATGGCCCAAGTCTACATAAAATATTTGATTTTAAATACAATGGCTTTTTAATACAATCTCTTTCCAAACTCACCCTCAACGCCAGATAGAGTTCGTTGATCTTGCTGCACACGAATTGGGTGATGCCAGTATAGGCCCCCACCGTATAGATGAGGTGTAGGAATACTGGTATGGCTGCCAGCAGAAACATCCAAACATTGCGATAAAGGAATGTTCCCAAACAGGCGTAGAACAAGAGCTTAAAGAAGGAGTCGCTCTGATGGCCCTCAGCCTCAGTTTCCGCTTTAGCATCAAAGGTGTCAGTCGAGTCGACAGTGTCGCTCAGCGAGATGTCCTCCACGTCGGATTGAATCCCAGGACTGAGGGGTTCGCCGCTGTGTTTTCCGCAAATGCTAAAGTTGCTCAGTGATCGCTCAAAGTCATTCTTGTCGAAGAGCTTCTGCAAACGGGTCAAGAAGGTGCCGGCTTCCTCTCTTGTCTGCAGGTGATATGCCGTCGATGCCGTAACATATGCCATAACCAGCAGGAAAACGGGCACCTGAAGGGCACCCAGAAAACTGCTCAAGTAGCCAGCGATGGCTACCCACATGGTTTGGCCAGCAACAACAAAGTGAGCGCTGTTTTCCGGCTTCCAGAAAAAGTGGACACAACTCAAGTATATAATCACCAGAGAAATTAGCTGTAATTAAATAAAGAATTAATAAAAAATTCAACTTTTTGCAGTTTTAGTTGAAAAACAATATAACGCACCACGTAAACATTAAGGAATCCAATAATCTGGACGAACAATCCGTGCGAAAATGTTATCCAGTGCCACAGCGCCATCAGAAACCCTTTGGGGGCATACAGGACTAGAAGTTTAACACAGCCCGCCACTCCGCATCCGGCGAGGAGCAGTTGCCAGTGCTCGCAGAGCCATCCAATCAACAGCCGGCCGCAGTGCTCTGTGGCCTCCAGCGGAGAAAGACAGATGGAGACCAGGACGTTGGAGTCACGTTCTTCAAGACGCTGGAACCAATTATTGACACTCTCCGCCAGGCTCCGTTTGAATGGGAACAAAACGGCGCCCATGAGGAAAGCCCACAGCAGGGGTCGCACAAAGGGTCCCAGTATGAAGCAGACGGCTACAAATGCACCCACGCCGGCAGCAATTAGGAAGTTGTACATGGCCGCACGGAATGACTCGTGGTTCTGGGAGCGCATCCGCAGCAGGCGGTTAAGCACGCTGTCGAAGGAGCGGTCCCGTCGAATGGGAATCGGTTCAGATCGGTTCATTTTGGGGTTGACGCAAACCAGGAACTGTAAGTATTAAGAGGATAGGATGGAGGTTTAGTGCTTAAATGGCAACCTTTGGCGGATACAGCTGCTCCATGACCGCATACAATATGGGGGGCCTTGACTGAATGACTGTTTTCGGAGCTGCTCCGCTGACGAAACTCACTTTTGATGATTTTGCTCAGTGTTTAATGCCCAGCAACAGATGATTCACATCTCAATTTTGAATGGGAGGATATCCAATGAACCTTAAGGTGTCTGTCGGTTTCTTCAGCCCGAAGTGGACATCGAGGACAGGCGGTAGAGCTGGGTCGGCCACTCACGATAGTATCGATATATCGAATATTTGGGTTTGCGAACCACTATCGATGTTTGAGTGCCGATAGTAAACGATAGTGGCAAGCTTGCACATCTTTACTTTTGGCGAACAACTGCGGAGATCTACACGTGAAAGTTAATATTGGTGTTGGCGGAGAAAATGGACAAATTTTTGCAAGGCGAATACGATAGATTTCCAAGATTTAAAAAGCAAGGTTTTCGTTCGCCCTTTAACGCCGATGATGGCCTTCATGCATTAGAAAACGAGCTAGCTGCCTTAAAAAAAGTTTCGCCATTGGATCCGCCAACACCAACAGAAAAGGAATCAGACTGCCAGCAGCCTCTTTTTGAATTTGTTGTTAAAAATATTTCTACTTTGGGGAGGACAAACCGGGTCGATGCCATTGTTGAACTTCAACAGTACATGCGAGTGGCACATTCACCTCAGCAAACAGATCCTTTAAAGTTTTGGAAGGTAATTTCTTTACAAATCTGCAGTTTAATTTGAACTTATTATCTTTTTTTAATTTCAGGGCGCTCCAGATGATTCTCTTCTTAAAACTACAGCTGAACGCCTTTTTTGTGTGCAAGCATCATCGACTGAGTCTGAGAGGAGTTTTAGTAAAACGGGACAAATTATTTCTGCTAGGAGAGCATCACTAAAGGCCAAAAACGTGGATATATTATCCTTTCTCAATAAAAATATGTGGATCTCAAACTATTCAATCAATGAATAGTTAGCTAGTTACACTGAAGACTAATACTGTAACATGAGTTCAATGCTATAGCCTCAACGGTTAGTATTTTCTGTTCTAAGTTATACCTGCTAAAACCTTAGACTAGGTTATAGCATGTGTAACTCAAAACAGAAGATACAAACCGTTGAGGCTATAGCATTGAACTCATATTACAATATTAGTCGTCAGTGTACAAATTTAGAATATATTAACCTATTCATAAGAATCTTTTGTGAATTATTTCATTTCTTCCTTTGTTATAAGCGACTTCATATGATTATGAGATTTTGTTATGTTTTGTTATTCGAATAAAGAATGGCCTTTAAGAAGTTTTTTTATTATTTACTCTAAATGCAACTTAAACTTGATTTATAATTTTTTTAGTTCGATACTATCGATACTATCGAATATTTGTATGAAAAACCTCGAAAACCTCGAATATGCCAACTATCGATGTTTTCCCAGCTCTAACAGGCGGAGATGGGCTCCCAGGGGTGGGGCAAGAAATAAACAAAAATACGTCGTTTCTGGCAAATTACGTCAGGCGGGCAGGGCAGTGCGTGGAGTGTTTTACAACACTAGTAAAAAGCCGATACAGGTAGTCCTGAGTGAGTCCGTGATTAAACTTAACAAAAATTAATTTTATTGAAATAAATTCTATGTTTGTAGCATTATTTTTAAAAGAAACATAAAAATTCTTATGTGAATATTAAATATTTGTTAACCAATATTCACTGTAAACATGTTTTGATTACTGGAAATACTTTGCAACACTGGCTCAGCTTCAAAACAGAAAATAGACGCCATGGAAGGTGAGCGGGACATTGTTTTGTTAAATAATTATTAATATATTACACTACCAACAGATTTATCTCTATCGCAATTGGAGGACTTGCGGCAACTGCAACTCCAACTCAACGCAAATAAGGATATTTACATCAACCTATACACCAAGATCATAAAGCAGACATTTACAACTCAAATGAACAATTTGGTTAGAAGAAACAGTTAGATTTAAGAAATATATGATTAATTTGTTTTTTTAAGGTTGATGGCGAATTTAATATAGAAGCTGTGAAATTGAATGTGCCCCAAAGACCCCCCATTCTCCCACCACAGGAATATACACCCATGCACCAAGTATGTACATGTTTTCAGTAAATATACATAGAAATAATCTTTAATGACCAATTCGACAGCTAAGCAAATTGGAGGAGGTTTTCAAGGATACCATGGAAGGCTTGTCGATGCTGTAGAAGTTTTCTCAATCATCATTCTTGGTACTGTTCAGCCAGTAGCCATAGAGAGTCTTATGAACATGTTGCAGGCATTCGAACGAGGGAGACTGGTTCTGCGAATATGAATTATTCAAATTAAATAATTAAATTTACTGATTATTACTTAAATACTTACGTTGAATATAGGAATAATAGGCCGACTCTTAAAAATACTACCTTTGGTTCTCAAAATCAATATGTATTTGACATCCAACTTAAAAAATAAGAAACTAGTTAAAATTTAAGAGAGATAACTTTGTGCGATCCTTACATCTTCAATGACTTCGTTAAGAACAATGTCTTGGATATTGCCCCGCTCAACGCAGAGAACCTCTTCTCTACCGAACGATCGCACTGTTTCCGTTTGCAACGCCATGTCCCAGCTATAAAATAAACGCTCCGTCTGCACCAAGTTCAACAGGGAACGGACCAATAATACTGACACGGATACGCAGGTCAGTAGGGGATAAAGTATCCTAGGCTGCAGGATTCCCAAGGATCTGCTCCCGAAGCCACAAACACCGACAAAGTATGCTATTGATAAGGAGATTAGCAAAAGCAGGCGACGAAGCTGCCTCCGCAACTGGGCACCATGCTGTCGGTTAACCAATTCCATGCGCACTACATCTCCCCCACAGCGCTGGATTAGAAGTTCCAAGTCTGCATCTGTATAACCGGCATATTTGGCCTGCCGGCTGTAGTATCTATGGATAGTCACTTGCGGATCCATTGAAAATAAACAAACGTTATATACAAATTAATGTGACCTTACGAGGAGTGCTTAAAATGGCAAGTAGTGACTACAAAATATATTTTTAGTTTTAATTGATTTATATTATGCCTGTGGTTTAGTTATAAACATATGTAAAGGGTATATTGTTTTAATTGATGTATTACAGTTGCATTTCAAAATAAAGAATATGTTTGCGAAGGCAACAAGATGTGGCCCTCTTGACAAAGAAACTTGTTCTTATTTAGCCCAATAGGCTAATCATATTACCATTATAAAGTAGTTTAAAGAATACGATTCCCTAGAGTCTTCAAATGTTGAACTATGTTTTCAAAACAAGTCTTTCTTCAAATATTCATAAAATATATCGATAGTTATAAAAAAAAACGATTAAAAATAAAAATGGATGCCCAGACAGCGGCTGGTCACACCAAATTACATTTTTTACTCGCCAACACCAACGCTCGAGCGTCGGTCCGCGGAAAATTGTAAAATCATAATTGTCCGGGAGTATATTTTATTTAGCGCGTGGTTAAAACAAATATGCGCAAGCGTAAAATGTATATAAACTAAAAACATCACACGACGCGGAAACTAACAAGGAATTACAGCGTGAGTTGAGTGTTTAACTTTTTGGTTGGTACCCGTCAGTCAGCATTGCGGCTTCTGTGTTTGCGTGCGGGTGTGTGAGTGTGTTTTTCTCTCACGTACTCCGGATGATTTGCGGCCTTGTGGGGTCAGAAACAATATATATCCAGCTTGGCCAGGATACGGATATAGGATTGTGGAGCCGATTCCAGGTGCATTGTCACTCCTGAGAAGTTTGGCTGTTCCTCTTTTATCGCTGTCGCACTTTATGCAACAACGCAAACGTCTCCGAGAGTTGAGTTGAGTTTTGGCTCTCTTCGGATGTGTGTAGTGTGTTGAGATTCTCGGGGCAGCGAGGTGAGTTTGGCGTCGTCTGTTTTCTGTTTTCCTTTCCCTGCGTTTTGTGTGCGTTTCAAATTAAATGCAAAATTCGTTGCGAATATCGGGATAATGTGGTATACATAAATAAAATCAAAACAAAATGCGTTTATAAATAATGAGTTGTGTGAGTGCTTGGGTTCAGTGGGGGTGTGGTGGAGAGACGGCATTTTTCTTTACCACACTTCTCTTCTTCTTCCACGCGATATACGCTGCAATTTCTGCGATTCTGTTTTGCGCCTGCTATTCGCAATAATTTTATTGAATGAACCGCAAAAGAGACGGCCCAAAAAGCGATGTACTTGCTAGACGGTGTGCCTGTATGGACGTATCTGTGTGTGTATGTGTGTGAGAGAGAGTTTTGTGTGTATCGCATATGAAAATATAAAAAACTGTTTAAAAATTAAATGAAATCAAATAAAGGAAATTAGCTGACATTGCCAACGGCCCGGAGAGTATTTAAAATGGAAAAATCTCAAATCGCTACTCTTCCTTGTTCGGCCTAGCCTGTCCCAATACCACCCCAAAAAGGTGCATACATGCACACACCTCAGAACTCGAATGTGCGTGTGTGTGTGTGAGCGCGCGTATTCTGCACACATTGTCATGCATGCAAAACAAGATACGACGCGTTCGTAATCGTCAGACTCCTGCTGCTGCTGCTCCTGCTCCTGCCTGCTGCCCCCCTTTGCCACCTTTTTGAAAGAAAGCAAGGGTCAAAGGGAACAGGAGGAAGAGGAGGCGCGCGAGTCGAATTTTGGTCGCTATTCCCCCCAATGGAGTCGTCCTGCATCCTTCGCTTTTTTTTTTTCATTCTTCACCCTTTGCCATATTCCGTTTTCGCTCGCTCCTTTTTCACGCCACCGCGGACACTTGCAGCTTTCGTGCGAGGAAGAACAAGAGGAGTGAGTATCCACCAGTTACAGTTGCGGTCAAAATAAAGGCCATGCTGGCGAACGGCTCCAAGTCCAAGGTGTCGCTTTGTGAATATCTGAAAGGATAGGTCAATTGTGTGTATCCGACAGATACTATCTGTAGGATATGTTTTGAATAATCACTGATTATTAATCAGTATTATATCAAGATTCTGTTCTATAAACCATCCTACGTGGCAGAATCAAAAGGAAACAAGTGCAACTATCTGAATCTTCAAATTGTATCTGTATCTTCAAAACTGTGCCGGCAAGTTTGGCAATTTTTTAGCTCCGGCGCGCTGGTTATTAATAAATATTAATAGTAATCGAAGCTAGGCGGAAAAAGCATAGGCATTTGCGTGTTTTTTTTCGCAGCTGATTGCGTAAACCGCTCGCGACGTTTGTTTTGAATTGCTGCGTTTGTTTTGGTACGATTCTTGGGCATCTACTACTAGTATGTACTGGTAGTGTGAAATCTCTATTTGCCCAGTCTCCCATGCTCACTCCCCGACTGTTATCAGTGCCTGGATTTGGCCTATGGCGCTTTTCTGGAGCTATACTATTACAGATCGCAGTTCGTAATCTCGAACCTTGTGGCCGGTCGGATGAAATGGGGGTGCAGGCAGGCCGATCTGGGGTGACGTATCATCTGGCTTCTATGCGGCGCTCTTCAGCGCCACAGATGACGTAGCTGTTCGTACCGTTGCTTTTCCGACGTTCTGTTTACTCACACATTATTTTACACACTTGCCCATTGATTTTCGCCTTGCGAGAATCCCCACTCCCACATTACCGCTTTTCTGCCGCGCTCTCTCTCTCTCACTCTCCCCACTGTTTGTTTTCTTCGCGCGCGTGTTCGCACTCACCACTGCACAATGTCTCAATGGCACTTTTTTTTTCAAAGACTAAAACAATTAGTAAAATTTAATAAATTTATTTTCTCTTAATCCAAAAATATATTTATTAATTGATTAATAAATTGCAAGATTTTAAATATATTTTTTACCTGTACATTTATTATTTCACCCACTGTACCATTAAAAAAAAATAGTAAAAAAAATTAGTAAAATATTTTATTAAATACATTTTATTTCTCTGAATCCAAAAATATATTAATTAATACAGTCCAAGTTTTGAATATATTTTTTACATGTACATTTATTATTACACCCACTGTATGTGTGGGGAAAGCGCGGCGTGATAATGCATGTGTAGTCACACACACACACACACACAAACACTGCTCACATCGCTCTCATAGATACTCACAGACAAGCAGGAGCAGGCCTAGATCCAACGAATACGTTAAATGTTTGTAAACAGACCGGGCCATGCCAATTTTTGGCCAAATCTCTGACCAAATGGACACTTTTCTCTTCTCTTCTCACCTATTTCTTCCGCTCTCTTATGGCACACACACACGCAAGCAGCTTTCACATTTTCACAAAAATACGTGAAATATTAAAAAAAAAAATTTAGCAACAAGTTAGTTTTAAATAGTTTTAATACTTCTATCCCATTAATTAGTAATTTATTTAAATATTTTGTTATTTCTTTTTTACAGTGTTATCCGGTGTGCCCCATCAGACCCCCCACCCGGCGCTTGAGTAGCAGCTTAAAATGGATGTACAAGTCAAGCATAGAGATTAGTCGAATCCTTTGAATTCTAAATTCAAGATCCTAATTTAAATTAGCCAAGTAGCATAGCCTAGCCCAGGGCATCATCGCCTAGAAGAACGGTTCCAAGCCACCAGCATTGTCACGTTCACACAAACCCCCCTCAACCCCCCCACCAGATCCAGATCCAGATCCAAAAGTCAATCAGGGATCCTCTGAAAATAGTTCACTAAGGGTCACTGGCAGGCAACATGACGACCGACACCCGCCGACGCGTCAAGTTGTACGCGCTGAACGCGGAGAGGCAGTGGGACGACCGTGGCACGGGCCACGTCTCCTCCAACTACGTGGACAGATTGAAAGGTATGCCTCTCCCAAAACATTGAATTTAAGAATCAGATTTAAGCGAAATTATCTTTTTTCAGGCATCTCGCTGTTGGTACGCGCCGAAGCCGATGGATCTCTGCTGTTGGAGAGCAAAATCCAACCGGATACCGCCTACCAGAAACAGCAGGACACCCTGATCGTGTGGTCCGAAGGTGATAATTTCGATTTGGCATTGAGTTTTCAGGAAAAGGCTGGTTGTGACGAGATATGGGAGAAGATATGTCAGGTAATTGTTTTATTTCCAAACTTGAAATAGTTTTAAGCGCGGTATAATTTTGTTCTGGACCTAATCCGGGTACAATGCTTCTCTAGGTGCAAGGAAAAGATCCTTCTGTAGAAATAACACAGGACATCGTGGAAGAGTCGGAGGATGAGCGCTTTGAGGACATGTCAGACACGGCTCCGCCGATCGAGCTGCCGCCCTGCGAACTGTCCCGCTTGGAGGACATTTCGGAGACGATACAAAGCTGCCTCTCAACTCCACTCCGAAAGGAGAAGCTATCGATGGCCCTCGAGTCGGAGAGCTACATCAAGAAACTGCTGAACCTGTTTCATGTGTGCGAGGACCTCGACAACACCGAGGGTCTGCACCATCTCTTCGAGATCTTCAAGAACATATTCTTGCTGAACAAAAACGCCTTGTTTGAGATCATGTTTGCGGATGACACCATTTTTGATGTGGTTGGTTGTCTCGAGTACGATCCGAGCGTGGCACAGCCGAAGAAGCACCGCCAGTATTTGAAACAATGGGCCAAGTTCCGCGAGGCGGTGCCGATCCGAAACCAGGACCTGCTCGCCAAAATCCATCAAACGTTCCGAGTGCAGTACATTCAAGACATCATCCTGCCCACGCCATCGGTCTTCGTCGAGGACACCATGCTGAACACTCTGTCCAGCTTTATATTCTTCAACAAAGTGGAAATTGTGACCATGATCCAGGATGACGAGCGTTTCCTGCTTGATGTCTTTGCCGTTCTAACGGATCCCGCCACCGGAGATGCTAAGCGACGCGATACGGTCCTTTTTCTGAAGGAGTTCTGCAACTTTGCACAAAACCTGCAGCCTCAGGGCAAGGACTCGTTCTACAAAACGCTCACCTGCCTGGGCATCCTGCAGGCGCTTGAACTCACGCTTGTGATGAACGACAAGAAGACAAAATCGGCCTCCATCGACATCCTGACGGCCATCGTCGAGTTCTCCCCGCTGGTCGTACGCAACTACACTCTCAACCAGGCCAATAAGCCAGAGGGGGTAAGAAAAGAAGTCCTGCCGTTCTTTCGATCTTTAAACTCAACATCTCCATGACATTTTTTAGGAGCGTATGTTGCTGAACATTGCCATCGAACAAATGCTAAACGACTCTGAGCCCGAACTGGGCATTGCTGTGCAGTTGATGGGCATTGTGAAGATCCTGCTGGAGCCGGAGAACATGCTAACCGAAAAGGGTGATTTCCTAAACTTCTTCTACAAGTACAGTGTCCAGACGTTAGTGGGTAAGTTTCAGATCTAAAGTTGCCTTACATAGATCTAATTCTAATTGTGGCTCCTTGCAGCTCCTCTGATGCTGAATACGATGGGCGATCGTCCGCAGAACGAGGACTACCAGACGGCCCAGTTGCTGGGTATAGTTTTAGACATTTTGTCGTTCTGCGTGGAGCATCACAGCTACCACATCAAGAACTTTTTGCTGCAAAAGGATCTCCTCAAGCGAATTCTGGTGCTGATGAAGAGCACACACACGTTCCTTGTCCTCGGCGCCCTGCGGCTGCTTCGCAAGATTATTGCACTCAAAGACGAGTTCTACAATAGGTGGGGCATTAATAAAGAAATTATATATTATTATTTATATAAATGACTGTTTGATTTTGTTGCTAATTGTATTTAATTTTTTGTATTAGACACATTGTCAAGTGCAATCTTTTTGCGCCTGTGGTGGACGCCTTTATTCGCAACAACGGTCGCTACAATCTGCTGGAGTCGGCCATTCTGGAGCTGTTTGAGTTTATAAAACTCGAGGACATTCGCACCCTGTGCGTCTACTTTGTGGAGAACTTTAGCAAGATATTTGATGAAATCGAATATGTGCAGACATTCAAGTACTTGAAGAACCGCTACGATCAATACCAGGACCGGCTCAAGGACCGTGACAAGATGGAGAACCGAACGGACGGGTAAGAGACTGCCTTGGTGCATTTTTCTCCAAATCCATACATGGATGCATTATTTTAAAGTGGCCCGCCCATCATCCGCAGCGGTGGCCGGTTTCGTCGGGACCAGCGCCAAATGGAGGAGGAGGAGGAGATGTGGTTTAACGAGGAGGACGACTTCACCGAGGAGATCGACACCTACAACAACGTCATTAAATGTAAGTATTCTACTATAAAGTTTTAGTTTTCATAAAAAATTAGTTGAAACTTTGGAATTAAATTGATTTTTTGCTTCGCATTGCAGCCGTCAGTGAAAAGAACGGCCCGCAAACACAAAACCAGCAGCAGAAATCCTCACCGCCACATGGAACGTCGCCGCACAGTGGTCTTCTGGGTAACCTGAATGCTAGCGCAACATCTACGTCCACATCCGCCTCGTCAGGAGCTCCCGTGGCCAGTGGCAGCAGTAGCCCCGAAGCGAGTATCGCCGACGAGCAGACTCAGGCGGCGGTACATCTGGCTGCCGCTGCCAACATTGCGTTGCAGCACCACCAGCAACAGCAGCAACAACAACAGCAGCAGCAGCAGCACCCATTCCAGCAACAGACTCAGCCTGAAATCGCAAAACTGCAACAGCAGCTTGGCAATGTGGAGGCGCCGCAAAGTCAAGACCTTGATCTGGTGCAATCGACGGCAGCGAATGTATCGCCATCGTCGTCATCCTCATCCTTGGAGGCGTCAACGTCCGCGTCGTCGTCATCATCATCCTCTTCCTCGTCATCCTCGTCATCACCACCAGGCCCCTCAGCATCTCTCTGCGATTCGGCGACGGTGGCAGCGGTGGCTGCCTCACAGTTTCTTTCAACAATCGCTACCGCAATGGCGGCATCCGTTACGGCAGCGGCGGCTACCACCTCATCCTCTATCCCGTCGGCGGGACCGTCTGTTTCCAGTCCAGATACCGATGCAGTTGACGTCCAGTTGTCGGCTGGCGACGATGCCAACAGCCAGGACAGCTCGGGAGATCGGGACACCAACAACACAGCCGATGCAGCAAGTAGCGAAGCAGACAAGGCGACAGCCAAAAAGGTAAGCGTTTGTATTTTGTTGTTATCCGAAACATCTCAAGATATTCATATTATCCTTTTCATTCAGGGTCTGGTGGACTACGAAAGCGATTCTGGCGAGGACGACTACGAGGAGGATGAAGATTCCGAGGGGCCACAAGCACAAAAGCGCGCGCGTCTGTCATAGTTAGCAGACATCGAGCATGTCGACGACATCAATTATAAATTAGTACCCACGTAAACACACACACACAGCAAACAGCAGCAAACAATAAACAGAACAGAAACAAAAACAGAAAATCACACCAACGAATGTTAGGATGGCATATTGGCAGACGCAGACAGACGACACGGCACACACAGCTGACAGCGGTACGATGTAAGATCGAACAAGGAAAAAACAAAAACAAAAACAAAAACAAAACATACAATTAAATTTTAGCATAAAATTTATTTTAAACGAGAAAACAGAAACATTTAAAGTAAACGAGAAATTATATAAATTACTTTACTAAATTAAACAAGTACATATAAATATATATTCAAGTATATATATATATATTTATATATATATATGCATATGAGAACACAGATAACTATAGAGAGATCCGCATCCTCGTGCGAGATGCATTAATGCAAATGCTGCGCGCGTTGTTTGGCAGATTAAAAGAAGCATTAACGAAACAAACCAAAATAAGCATGTATTTAGTAGTTAAAAGCAAACCCAGACGACCAGGACGAGAGCTGTCAGGTGGTGTAGGACATCTGTATACAACCAGCATTCATAATCGCAACTACATACATATGTCGCTTGCTAAGTCCTCCCCCAAGTTAACAAATCCTCTCCAGTTGGCTGCTGCCCCGAAAATGTTGTGTGGAAAAGCAATAATCAGTTTTGTGCAATATTTTATGTGTGTGTCTGTGTTTATAAGACAATTGCAATATAGTATATGTTTTACCAATCGTAGTTCTAATGTTTACACTTAATCGCTGTTACCTATTCTATCTGAGAACACAAAGAAACACACTTTCCTGCCAATCGCACTATCACGCCTTACAGCGTTGTTTACAACCAGCAATTTAGGTAAACAAATCTTATCTCGTCGAGATGCTCTGTTCGAGTTGCTGCTGTAAATTGCACTGTAACTTTGCAAGCAACGTAAATAATTGTAATTAATTTTAATTTCTTTCGGTGTAAACAATTCAAACAGCGAATAATAAGTATTTTGTTAAGAGTCGTCGTACGAAATGTTGCAATTGTTTTCTAAACATCAAAACAGAACCAGTGGCCGGCTGGACAAATTTTGTTAACTAACCCAAGAGTTAGGCGCAGGAGGCACCCTTCAACCCATTGAACTTGTATATAATTTAGTAATTTTCCACGCCCAATTTGTTGAGAAACTGCCCATGCACCACAGATGACAACCAACAGCCATTGCGGTAATCCGACGTTTGTAAAATACCAAGCAGATTGAGATGCCTAGTAGTTGACTCTTTTGAACGGAAACTCTTTTTTGAAAGGAACTAAGCGAAGCGTTGTCTGACTGTATAAGAAATAACAAAAACAAAAACAAAAGAAAAATAATTGTTGCGTTACCTTTGCATTATTGAACCATAAACCAACACACAAACACATCAATAAACAACTAATTATAATGATACCAGATAAACTTAAAGTTAAACTAAAGTGGGGGAAACAAACAAATAACACGTAACAATAAAGTGAAAGTAAAAGTAAAAGTAAAGTATAGTCTCCTTACGTTTTTCCGAGTAAGCTATTTTTTTTGTCCACCTTAACTATAATATTAATTTGTACTAAACGAATGTAGTAGGGTTCACCAACTTGGGGAAGACCATGCCCAACGCTGAACTACCATGAAATCCATGAGGGAGCCACAGAAAACGTACAGAAAAGTAATAAAGTTATTTGTTAAATACATCATATATCGTATCTGCCATGTGCGTCTGCGTACTGTACTACATTTATTTATTTTAGTATTTAAATTGCAATTAAGGAGAACTTGTCACTGCAAATGGTTTCCCCCCTTTCTCCAATATACATACATATATATATATTATATGATGTAGGTGTGTGGAGTTCGAACATACATACATATATCCTTCCAAGTTGTTGTTTTTGTTTGTCTGCAAATTGAGCAACAATTACAATACGCATCCGCGAAAAAAAATCATAAAACCAGAGAGAGAGAAATATTAAAAAAATAAAAAATAAATAAGGAAAAGAAAATGAGAAACTAAAATGAGAACTAAAAGTAAACGAAATGCGACAAACACTATAGTTTATACATAGTATTTATATGAATCGTGTACTGTATATGATATGCTGTCTAATCCCTAATCCTAACACACACATACCCATTACATCTATAATTTGAATATTTTATTTAGTTTTTTAAGCATCTGTGCGTAAAAAGCGATATATATAACTCTATATTATGATTATGAGTAAATTAAATAATAGTTTTTAATAGTTTTTAAACAGAAACAGAAATGGCCAAGTTCCCAATGTGTTTTTTTTATTCAATTAATCGTAACACCTGATTCCAGGTGTCAGTCAGGATGGGTGGTGGGTGTTTAATTTTTTCATTCCCATAGCAACCGATACCGATCCAAGGACCAAACAAATGTTATGACCCATTCGGCCAAAGTTTAAGGACTGCGGGTTAGTCACTCCTTTCAGCTCTCAGCAATATGTCGGTTGATGACTCTTGGGTTTTTGATTCTTTGGTCTGTTTCCTGCACGGACCCGTTTGGAATGCACCCCTCCAGACCTTCATCGAGCAGAAGTCCCTAGGTGAGAATCAGGCGTCACCGACCACGTCATCGTTTAACCATCGCTTCCGATGCAGTCTTCGATCCAAACCTGCAGGTGGACGAGCACAATCCAGACATCCTCCAGATCCACGAGGAGTACAAGAACCTTGTGGACTACATGCTCGGTAGCTTCATGGAAGAGATGCAGATAACGCCGGAGCAATTCGAAATGGCGTGTCTGGAGGGTCGACAGCAGGGTCAGGGCGAGAATCCCTTCCAGTTTCATCAGGTCCTTTTCCAGCAGGTAAGTGGGATCGGAGGATGGTCTGCCCAGATGATCCCCGGGATTCGATTTTGCAGATTTGGGCGGCCAACGACCTGAAGATATTTATTCGCATGATGACGCAACGCAATGTGGAACTCCAGCTCCAGGCCCTGGATCTCATCGAGAAAAATCAATTAGCTCATAATTCGGGCGAGGAAGGGGATGGTCAGCACCATGCAGAAACAGCTTCGGATCAGGGGTAGGTTTCGTAATCCGAATAGGACTCTTATATAATATCCTTGATTTTTATAAACTCTCGCAGGGATTCCGCCTCAGAAGTGGAGCAATTGATAGCCAAGACAGTGGCCGACGAGTTGGAGAGTCCCGAGGCTGCCCTCACTCCCGAGCAGGACACTAACCTCGATCTAGTTAACGACAAATTCCAGCGACTAAATCTGTTCTTTGAGCAGGAGGACCAGGTGGACCCCAATGATATGGTATCGCGGCAGGAGTATCTTCGCCAACAGCGCGACAAAATAGTGGAAATCAAGAAGCAAACACGGGCCAAGCAGTTGCAAGAGACCATGTCCCGTGGCACGCCGCATGCTCCAGAAGGAGCTCGTCCCAGCTCAGCCTTGGTTGCCCAGCAGCTCCTGGAGAATGGTGGCCGGACCAAGGAGCTATCGGTGCCAGCTCCCCTGGAGAGTGAGGAGAATGCAGCACTCCAGCTGAGAAGAAATCTGGCCAAACGCTTGCGCAACGAAGTGGTGGAGCAAAAGTAAAGACAGTTCTCATTCTATTCCCATTTATTGTAGATTCTTAGCCAGGATTAACGTGTAGCCAGCGTCGTGTATTGCCTCGCGCTGACTAGTTCAGTTGATGGTCACACGGAGTGTCTCTTAGTATCTAAAGTATCCAAGCGATTGCGCCCACACAGACTCAAACCTTGAACCCAAAGATTGGCTGTGTGTGGACGGGATCGAACAGAACTGCAAATTTCGGTATAAACTTTCGTCAAATTAAACAGATTGCTAGTAAAGTGTTGCTTAAAACGTAGTTTGTGTGTCAATTGTGAGTCCTTTTCTTCTACGTGGGGATGCGATCCCGCAGATAGGACATAATGGCCTCTGTGCCCTTCATGAGGATCTGATGGCGCGGCTGTCGAAACGGATTACCAACCAGTTCCAGGTGACTGAAAGGGCCAACAATTAATGGTTATATGGTTATACCACGTAACTGATCCTTACGTTATATTGGTCAGGTTGCCCAAAATGGGTGGCACATTGTCGATATCATTGTTACGCAAATCCAGGGTCGTCAAGCGGGGCATACACTGAAGACCCGAAACATTCAATTGCTTGATGTGGTTCTCACTGGCTATAAAAATCTCCAGGCCTTGTAGTTCGTAAATCCCATTTGGAATGAACTGAAAACTGAAGCCGGATGGCGATTAGCTTGTGGAGATCGGGTATAGTAGTGGCACCCACCGATTGTTTGCAACATTAAGTTCACGTAGAGTAACCAGGACACCGAACTCCTTGGGCAGGTCGTTCAACAGGTTGTTTGACAAATTCATGTATGAGATGCGAGTGAACTGCGAGATGAACTGGGGTACGTGTCCAATGAGGTTGTTGGACAGCACCAGCTCGGTGAGCTGCTCCCGCATGTGCTGCAGCCTGCAAAGGACATGCTTGTAAAGAGATGTCAATGTCACCTTTAGGAAGAAAGCCTACCCATTCGGCAATGTGCTCAGCTGGTTGCGGGCAAAGTCCACCACATGAACACCCTCCTCCTTGGCCAACTGAAACACTTGCTCCGGAACTTCAGTGAGCTGCTCTAAGTTGACAGCTAATGTACGTGTATGTCGTAATTTGTATCTGTTCGATGGAAAGAAAAAACCAAATAAGTTACAATGTTACCACAGGGTAGTCTTATGTTTTTTTGATAATATTATGGTGTAAAGCTTGGAACTTGGTGATACAATACACCCAACGCGGATGCACAGCCATGCGATTGGTGCTGTGATGTGAGTTATCTTGACCGTAGACATATTGCTCCTGCTGCTGCTGGTACATGTAACTGTTGTGATAGCCAGACGACCGCCGCTGCTCCTGCTGTTTCATGAATAGATTAGCCATGTTGCCACTTTGGTGCTGTTGCTCATAGCTCTCGGGCTCGTATATGTGTCCCTGCGTCTCCCTATCATACTCCGGGCAATTCCTAAGCGGCTCATAGACACAAAAGGGCTGCACATTCTGCTGCATATGCTGCTGGCATGGATACGGACACCTACATCCGAATTGTGATGGCTGCTGATTTGAATAGCTACTGCGGCGAATATGAAGCAGCTGGCCTGGCCAAGAGAAAATCCCACGATACATACCTATCCGGGAAGTTTTCCGGAATATCTCCAGTGTCTGTGTGTCCACCTCGAAGGCGGGTTACGCTTATGCCACCAGAAGTGGAGGCCGCGTCGGATCCTCCCTCCTCCTTGTTGGCCATGGCGCGTTCGTGCAGGGTCTTCAGTATACGCGTTGTTCCGCACTGCAGAATGTCGCGGCGAATGGTCTTGATGGGATTCCCGTCCACCTGCAGGCTGATAAGATGGGCAAGCGACGAGAGAGTGACAGGCAGGACGCTGATCGAATTGTTGGACACGTCCAGGCGGGTCAGGTTGCGCAGGAGGCACAGCTCATCAGGTAACTCTGTGATCTTGTTGTCCCGAAGGTCCAGGATCTTCAAATGTGGCAAGTTGCTGCACATACTCTTTGGTATGGTCTGAAGCGGGGTATGATTTTAAAATTTATATATAACTTATATAGATAGATCCTATACCTTTATAAAATTGTTGCTGGCATGAAGCTCATTGAGGCTCTCATTACCCTCGAAATCGGGCAGTTCCAGAATGTCATTGTGCTGCAAATATAGGCACTCCAGCTTCCTTAGCAGACCCATGTCGTCTGGCAATCCGATCAGGTCGTTTTGCTCCAGTTCAATCTTTTGCAAAGCTGCACATTCATAGGGTGAATGGGTCGTATCATTATTATTCTATAGACAACCACTTACAACGCATGTTAACAAGATCGGGTGGTAGTTCCTTGATGTGGTTATAGGGCAACAGGAGCGTAGTTAGACGCACCAAGAACCCAATGCCGCCGGGCAGGGATTGGATGTTGTTATGCCCGCCGTCCTTTTATTAGAATTTGGTTAGCAAGCAGTTGGTTAAGAGGGAGTATAATATTGAGTATTAGAAGGGAAAGAACCCACAACCGAGTACTACAAGTGTCTAACTCCTTACCTCACCACTCTACTTACCAAAAACTCGAGCATGTGCAGGTCACTTATGTCCGGATCAAGTTCCTTGAACTCGTTGTATGAAATGTTGAGATGCCGCAGGTCCGGCAAACTGTAGATCTCACGCGGCAGGTGACTGAGCTTATTGTGGCTCACATTCAGGCGCATGAGCTTCTCCAGTTTGCCGATCTCTGGCGGCAGCTCCACTAAGGCGTTATCATGCAGCTTTAAAGGACAAGGATGAGCTTAAAAACATAAAAAACTTAATTAACGTACTGTTAGAACAGTAAGCGATGCCAGATTCTCGATCTTGGACGATAGGTGTGTCAGGGCATTGGAGCTGAGATCCAGATTGTTCAGCGGAACCTGATTCCACCAGGCATCCTCTTCCTTCATCGTCAGCTTCTCCAGGTTAGCGGCCTTGCTGTCCTCATCCGCATCGTTGATGTCGTAGAGGCGTCCGGGCACTGGAAGAAAAGGAGAAACGGAATCAATTAGAGAGCGCTTGTCCTGCGACATTCACTACTCTACAGGAATCGGTTCTGGGCTCGGAACTGGGTGGCGGATCATCATCCAGCTCGAGTTCTAACTCATCTTCGGCATCCTCGCTCTCCAGCTCGTCTGCGGAAGAGGCCATCTGGAATTCGCGAATCTGGTAGTAGCGACGCCTTCGCGGATAGGGACCGCACATGCAGAACGAGGTAAGTTGCTTCTTAGGGGACGCAATCTTGGCGAATGATGCGACTGCCACTATGTAGCTCTCTGGGCCGACTGAACAGATCAAAGTCTCGAGAGCTGACGCAACCTGGAGCTGTTTTATGGGTCGCCTCGAGGTGTGGATGTTGAGCAGTCAAGCGGCAAATATGTTCCTTGCCATTTTTGGCTAACATCAAGGTCAAGTTCGATATCGAGATCGCAATTGTACGGGCCTCACATGAACTGGAACCACAAGGCGCTGCTGTCGATGAAGCCGGTGTTCCAGCTTGCTGGCATTCCCGGCTCCAGTATCTTGGAGGTGTTCCATCGGGGCTTGGCATTGGCTTTCCAGCGACGCATTTGCTCTTGGGTCACCACTGCACTTAATGTACATAGGTTTTCAAATTCGTACTTTTATAAATGGATCTTAAATTTGGATTTACTTTCCTATTATTATTTACTGAATACTTTATTTATCAATTAATCATTTATATTGTAAGCAGAATACAAATTTTCAGAATACAAACTCTTAATAGAAGATAATTAAATATTTCCTCTACTTATCACTTAGTTTAGACCAAATTTTTAAATCCAATTATAAAAATTCGACTGAATTCTGATTTTTATAGTCATTGAACTCACCTCGGGCTAGTCCCTTGTTGGAGAGATTAAGAGTACCCGATCTGCGCGCCAGTTTCCACAGCTGTTGGGTGAGTATGCTGTCGTCCTCCTCGGTCGTCCTTTCGTGGAACACTGGACGAAATGAGTAGTTGATCCTCGGAGAGGGAATCTGACGAGGTTTTTGCGCGCAGCGAGGAATCCGGCTAGATGTGCCTCTGGAGGCTGAAGGGCCAGAGCCCAGTCCATTTCTGGACATATCGGTCAACTCGCTAGGATAGCCGTAATGGGTGAAGCAGGGGTGACCGTTGAAGTTGAAATCTCCTCCAAATGCAGACTGCTGGTTACATTCCTGTGACCCGTTGGGTGATCCAAAATTGTAAGTTGCTTCGAAGTCCGCTTGGGCGCTGAAGCTGGCGGGGATCACAGGATTGTGGGTCAGTAGGATGTAAATAACAGTTTAATTCAGTTTTGGTCAATATTTTGCGTTGTTTTTAGCTCACTGTCAGCCATCAGCTGTTTATCGGCTGGAGCCGCATTTTCCAACACTGGACAATTGTGATTTAGTTTAAATTTCAAAAATCGTTACTTTTCATAGTTTTGGAGAATAGAAGCCCTCAGGTTAATGATTAAAAATAAAAATATTTACATTGGTTGATATTAATTATAAAATTTGATTTAATTTAGACAAAAATTAGAGTACAGTTAATACTTTAAAATTATGAATCTTTTCATGCTTAATGTTATTTATTTTTATTTGATTTTATAGTTAAAGCTCTAAAATTATATGTAAAAATTACGGTTTTGGGAGTTATAAATAAATTAAAATAAGTTATTTCAGATAGCAATAGTCATTTTAAAATTGGCCATAAAAGTAGTATCTAAACAATAAATATACAGGGAAAAACTTGGAAAAATATTTTACTTTAAATCAATATAGATTCTGTCAGCTGTATATAAAAAGAAAAATGCAGAAGAATTGCTTTAAGAGGCGGCACTGTTTGAGAATAAACCACCTGGGCTTCCACAAATAAATCGGAATTGTTGTAAGAGCCCCCATAAAACAGTAATTGATTTGATCGTGAACTTAAGTCTGGACAGCGGGTGTTCAATCCGTAATCCACAAGCAGCTTAAAGGTTTAGGTTAAGTCGGTGTACTCACTTCATCATCTTGTTGTTTCTGCTTAGGGGCTTCGCTTTCTGGGGGGATACGAGATACGAAACACATTACTTTGGAGCAAGGTCAGCCGCAAAAGTCAGTCAGTGGGGTGTATTAGATTTCCCCTTGCGAGTCCCACTGCACCCAAACCAAAATGTTCGTTCGCTTTTGTAGATGCACCCACTCCCCCCTTGGACTGTTCATACCACACGTGGGTGGTTGGGTGGTTGCCGAAGCGGCAAAAATGCTGAGCCACTTGTCTTTCCACCATTCATTCAGCCTGGCAATGGAAACGTAATGGAACAGGGGCAGTACTTAGTCTACCGGCTACACTCGTCGACGACTGTCAATCAAAATTATGAATAACAGTGTGTGGATGGATGACTGGTAGCCTGGCGCACAGTCTAGGGTCAGTTGCCTCCAATTGGTGGCCACCCCCATCGCAGTTCCCATACCTATACCCCATGGGCATTAGGCGACTAGGTAAGAAGCACATAGAGCACATGCCAGTTGCCATTTGGTTCTCATTGTGAGCGGATCGGACACGTGGACTTTATACTCGGTTATAGATTGCATCAGTCTAAGTTTGGATACAGCCATAGCTTACCCTCGAAATCCTTCGCAATGGCAGCCGGTGTCTTCAAGAGCTTTATGCGAGACTTTTTTGCGGTTAGTTGCTGGATAGTCATCCACGTATGGGTTAAATTAGCTACTAAACAATTTTTACAAAATTTGGCTAAAGGTTTCCAAAAAATTACCCAAAGCTTGCTGACAGATTTTCAAATGAAAACTAATCTTACAAATTAAATAGTGCATTCAAGGGTTTATACTATTTTTTAAGTCCATATATTTCGATGAATAGCTTTCAAGTTCAAAGGCAGGTCCTTGGGAACTTGTGCAGCTGATGAAATGTTTGGAATGTGGAAAGCATGCTAAAGCCGACAGCGGATAATCCCAACAAATCCACGGAAAAGTGCAGCTGGCTTAGGGCGCCTAATCAAGGAAACTAAAAGCGTTAATACCTGCTTTTCCGTTCCACTCTAGGTGAAATACGACGACCAGCAGCATGATCCACAAACAGAACGCCTGGATGGAAATGGGAGACACTATCCCAACTGCAAGTCGGATGTCTGGCTGAGATCATGCGAACGGGAGATTGTAGATCCAATTGAGGGTCATGTAAGTGGACACATTCCGCTTTGGATTAGCGGCAGTCTGTTGAGAAATGGACCCGGGAGCTGGAAAGTGGGGGATATGACTTTTGGCCACCTCTTCGACTGCTCCGCTCTGCTACACAGGTTTGC
Source organism: Drosophila ananassae (assembly GCF_017639315.1). Taxonomy (NCBI): domain Eukaryota; kingdom Metazoa; phylum Arthropoda; class Insecta; order Diptera; family Drosophilidae; genus Drosophila; species Drosophila ananassae. The sequence goes on along the minus strand of NC_057927.1, from coordinate 10,598,375 downwards.
CATCAAAAATGGTCGAGTTACCTACCAAAATAGATTCGTGGACACGGAAACCCTACAGAAGAATCGTGCCGCCCAAAGGATTGTGGTGACAGAGTTTGGCACTGCGGCAGTGCCAGATCCTTGTCACTCAATCTTCGACAAGTTTGCGGCCATTTTCCGCCCCGACAGTGGCACAGATAATTCCATGATTTCCATTTATCCTTTTGGAGACCAGTATTACACCTTCACAGAGACACCTTTTATGCATCGGTAATAAGATTAATATTTTTAATTAAATACATTTTTAGTAATTTAATTGTCATTTTCAGGATTAATCCCTGCACTTTGGCCACGGAGGCACGGATCTGTACGTCAGATTTTGTAGGCGTGGTGAACCATACTTCACACCCGCACGTTCTGCCAAGTGGTACGGTCTATAATCTGGGCACCACGATGACCAAATCCGGGCCTGCTTACTCGATTATTTGCTTTCCCAACGGACGCCACATGTTTGAGGACGCCCATGTGGTGGCCACATTGCCCTGCCGTTGGAAACTGCATCCGGGGTACATGCACACCTTCGGCCTTACGGAACACTATTTTGTGATTGTGGAGCAGCCACTATCAGTGTCCCTAACGGAGTACATAAAAGCCCAGTTGCATGGCCAAAATCTGTCGGCCTGCCTGAAGTGGTTCGAGGATAAACCCACATTATTTCACTTGATAGACAGGATTTCGGGAAAACTGGTAAAGTCCTACGAGTCGGAGGCATTCTTCTACCTTCACATTATCAACTGCTTCGAGCTGGACGGCCATGTGGTGGTGGATATATGCAGCTACAGGAATCCTGAAATGATAAACTGCATGTACTTGGATGCCATTGCCAATATGCAAACGAATCCGAATTACGCCACCCTCTTCCGGGGAAGGCCTCTACGCTTCGTCCTTCCCTTGGGAACTCTTCCGGAAACTAAAGCTGGAAAACGTGGTCTGGTGAAGTCCTTTTCCTTGGCTGGACTAAGTTCGCCCCAAGTCTCTCGAACCATGAAGCACTCGGCTTCCCAGTATGCGGATATCACCTACATGGCCACAAATGGAAAGCAAGAGACACCCACCAGCGACGATAGTCCTCGAAGAGACTCCAAGCGAGGGCGGTACGATGAGGAGGAAGAGAATTTGGTTAATTTGGTAACATTAGAAAAAAGTGAAGCTGAAGCTTTTCAAGGAGCTAGTGGAATATTTCTGCGACCGGAAATGCTTTGTGATTGGGGCTGCGAAACTCCAAGGATATACTATGGAAAGTATATGGGCAAGAACTATCGCTATTTTTATGCCATAAGTTCAGATGTGGATGCCGAAAATCCGGGAACTGTAAGTATTTAAAATTCTTTTTTTTATAAAATTATATTAAATAATAATTTTAAAAGCTTATAAAAGTGGATGTATGGAAGAAAACGAGTCTGACCTGGTGCGAGGAAAATATCTATCCCAGTGAACCCATCTTTGTACCCTCACCGGACCCTCAATCCGAAGACGATGGTGTCATCTTGGCATCAATGGTGGTCGGTGGCCTAAACGATCGCTATGTTGGCCTAATTGTGCTCTGTGCCAAGACCATGACCGAACTGGGACGCTGCGATTTCCACACGAACGGTCCTGTACCCAAGTGCCTGCATGGATGGTTTGCACCCAATGCTGTTTAGAGCTCATAATCCCACTCATTGCAAAAAAAAAAACAAACCAGTATTAATTTAAGAAATTAAACTAGTGACTTTTTATATTCTTAAAACTTTGGATTCAACATATTTGCAATAAACTCCTGCCATTTGCGCTGGAAAATCCTGTTGATCTTCCGGCGCTCGTCCGAGGTCAGTACGGAGTACTTTAGTGAGTTCAAAGCCAGTTGCTTGAGGAAACGCAGATCGGCTTCTGCCGGAGCCAGGGCCATGAAGGCGTAGTAGAAATCATAACTGAGTCCCTTGGCACCCCAGGTGCCTGGATCGTCGGCCGAGATGACAATGGGGAAATTTTCGGCGATAAGGAAGCTCGCCGGGTGGTTGCGTAAATCCCAGACGAAACCCAGAACCTGATTGGAAATGGGGTTCACCTCGACGGCGATGTTTCGTTTCTTGATGGTGGACCATAACTGCGGATGTTTGGGCAGGGCGTAGGCATGTCCAATGCGTTTCGTGTTTAGCAGAATGGCATCCATCATATTCCAGTCCGTCCGACCATTCCAGTCTTGAAGAGAAGCAATACTTGATTTAAATATTATTTATATTTTGATAGAATCTTACTTGTCTCGCCGGCATGGAAGAAATAGTTAGCTGTACTCGGCAAATCGGATAATTGGTTTATATATTTGTTTAGTGGATCTCCAGTGTCCTCTTGACCAATCAAATCGAATCCTATCACAAAGTTTGGTTTGGCATGGCTAAAAAGTAAGGGTGCACAATCATTATTGATTAGATTAGCGATGGATCGTTCAGAAATAGTTACATAAAATTTAAAAATATAGCAGATTTCGTCCCGTATTGCCATGCACTTTTGACAATTTTCGAAGGGGACCGCCAGAAAATATGACAAAAAATCTAAAAAATATTTTGTTCCTAGATTTTTATGCAGAATCGCTCTACAAATCGTTTAAGATATTCCTCTCAAGAATCGGATGGAAATTGGCCAAGATATAGCCATCGCCGGGGGCCATATTGACCTCCCATGCACTTTTCACAATCTTTGAAGGGGATCCCCCAGAAAATTTGACAAAAAATCTAAAAAATATTTTGTTTCCAGATTTTGATGCAGAATGGTGAAGAATCACTCGACAAATCGTTTAAGGTATTCCTCTCAAGAATCGGATGGAAATTGGCCAAGATATAGCCTTCGCTGGGGGCCATATTGACCTCCCATGCACTTTTCACAATCTTTGAAGGGGATACCCCAGAAAATATGATGAAAAATCAAAAAAATATTTTGTTTCCAGATTTTGATGCAGAATGATGGAGAATCGCTCTACAAATCGTTAAAGATATTCCTCTCAAGAATCGGATGGAAATTGGCCAAGATATAGCCATCGCTGGGGGCCATATTGACCTCCCATGCACTTTTCACAATCTTTGAAGGGGATCCCCCAGAAAATGTGACGAAAAATCAAAAAAATATTTTGTTTCTAGATTTTGATTCAGAATAATGGAGAATCGCTCTACAAATCGTTTAAGGTATTCCTCTCAAGAATCGGATGGAAATTGGCCAAGATATAGCCTTCGCTGGGGGCCATATTGACCTCCCATGCACTTTTCACAATCTTTGAAGGGGATACCCCAGAAAATGAGATGAAAAATCAAAAAAATATTTTGTTTCCAGATTTTGATGCAGAATGATGGAGAATCGCTCTACAAATCGTTTAAGATATTCCTCTCAAGAATCGGATGGAAATTGGCCAAGATATAGCCATCGCTGGGGGCCATATTGACCTCCCATGCACTTTTCACAATCTTTGAAGGGGATCCCCCAGAAAATGTGACGAAAAATCAAAAAAATATTTTGTTTCTAGATTTTGATTCAGAATAATGGAGAATCGCTCTACAAATCGTTTAAGGTATTCCTCTCAAGAATCGGATGGAAATTGGCCAAGATATAGCCATCGCTGGGGGCCATATTGACCCCCATATTGTGGTATGAAATTCTCGTGAAAGAATGGCAAAAGATATGGTTTTAAGTGTATGGTTGTTAAATATGTATAAATGTGTGTATAAAGTATAAATAATGTTTTTCTCACTGTAATTGCTTGAATGTTGTTATGCGTCTCAGCATCTCCTCCTCGGAGGCTCGATTTCTTTTAGCGTAAATCACTTTCAAGCCCACAAAGTCATGGTGCTTTGCCTTAAACTCCTCCACAATCCTCTCCAGTTCGTTGGCCACTTCCAAAGTGCTCAAGGTGCGATTGTTGTCGTCATACAGCTAAAAATATAAGAAATGTGTAATAGTTGTTTTGGAAAAATCCGTTCAAATTTTTTTTTCATACCGAGGATAGAGAAGCACGGATTTCTGCATAAATAATATTATCTTCGCAGAGCTCCTCAAGGAGACGCTTGTGGTAGGCACAATACGTGGGTCGGTACTTATAAAGGCGATCTACGGTGGTGAATATGTTCTCGAAGCGTTCCCAGATCTTCTTCCGGTTGGGCAAGAGAGCTGGGATTTTAAATGTTGAATGAAGAATTTAAAATCAAGGAACAATGAATGAAAATCTATCTATCCTAACCTTCTGGTCTGGGACCAAGCATGTTTATGTGCTTCTCCAATTGGCGCTCGTACTTGGCCCGATCCTCGGCATTGATCCGCTCCGTGCAGACGTTCTGGACTTCGCTGTGACATCCAGCCTGGTCGTAGGTGAAAACCAGCAAGCCATCCACATTGCGACAGGTGTAGAGATTGTTGGTGGTGGTCAGATTAGTGATGATCCAACGCGACGTGACCATGCCCGTGTTGTGGCCATGCAGGAAGGCACCTTTTGGCATCTTCTGTATGATTCGAAACACCTCGCTCTGGCGCACATACTGCCTGCCCTGAAAGAAATGCATTGCCGGAGCATATTTCTCTGGAGTTTTTAGGCCCTCGGCGATCTCAGCCCTCTTGGCGTTCATCAGGATGCTGTTGGCCTTCTCCTCGTCGGACGAAAGCCAGATATTCCCACCGAGGGAGGATGCTCTTTCGGCCTCCATTATCTGTTCCCTCAACGTTTCATAAGCTGTTGGAAACAAAATAACAATTCAAAACTGTTTTTACAAATTAACAAAAAATAATGATATTTTTTCATTCATTTCTCGATAATTTCTTATCACTTTTTGTTTGTAAATTATTTTTTATTCATTTAATTATATATTTTATTGAGTTGTTGTCCAACAAAAAATGGGTTTTCCTGTATTCAATAATATAACCATGTGTCGTTTAAAAAAATATATAATATAATATATTTATGCACAAATCAAAACGAACAACCTGTGGAGATTAGAACTGACTCATGAATATATCAATTTATTTCCCGTCGCGTTTGTTGAAAATTATTTTCGACGAACCGGAGCTTAGAAAGAGAACCTTTTGAGGCATCGCTCAAATAAGACCAAGGGCTTTGGGTTATTTGGACTATCTAACTCAGTGAACTTACGTATGTCAGTGGCCTGAATACTGCCAAAAAGCAGCAAGGGCAGAATCAAGAGTTTCAACGGAAACATAGCCTTTTAGATTGTCGGGAATTCGAAATATACGCCGTATTTATACGATGCGATTCGCTCGGCTGACGGCAGCCAACTGATAAAGTCTCCCGCATCCGTAAAAATCCGACCCGTATACGGATGGTGCAATACGGCTACGGCTTCCCACTCTGATCATGATCTTGGACGCTGTGGGAGCAGCATAAGCGGCAGCTGTTGCAGTTCAATGCCGGCGATTAGTCCGATCCTCAATGGAAACGGGGTGCGAAATGTTTGAATGCCCCCGGGTTGACACTTTCGTTGACGCTAGCCAATTTGCGAATAAATTTCATGACGTAGCATTGTCCAGTGTCAAAGTACCCTATTCCGTACATTTGATAGTCCTAAGAGTCTTTAATCCGGAAAATACTACCCGCTAAAGCTGTACTTATTGCAGCTCATTCCGGAACCACATTGGCCGAAAAACTATGTTTTTGTTTTTATCAGCCGAGCTTTATTTTAGTATATGTTTATTTAGTGAGCATTGGGACTGTGGGCATATTTTTGCATATATTGTTTACTAACCCAATTTGTTTGGTTCTCCCGCCGAAATTATACTTGACATTGAACATGAAATGGGGTCATCGAGGCATCAATCATAGCACTAAATAGTGGGGCAAAATATGTTCAAGGGAATAGTAAATAAAAACCAGATCAAAACAAATGTTTACAAATAAAATAATATAAATGTGCTGATAACAAGAAACATAGTTTCAAGATTGGTAGATTCTTAAAACAACTATAATTCCCCACCCAATTTAAGTGTTATAAAAATCATCAACAAACATTACAATAGATTATCTTAAATGACACTTTTTAGCAACAAATTAAGTACTTATTTTCCATGTCTGTTTTGCTGGAAGGCTTTGTAATCAGGGATAATAGACGAGTACTTGTAATTATAGTAAATGTCACACACCCACCGCACTTTTTTTTGTTTCTTTTTTTGAGGTTGGGGACCCGGGAGTCACTTGTGATTCCAAAGCCGTATGCCACTAGAAACGAAAATTGCCTCCGGCAACGTCAGCGAAAGTTTGCCAAAATAATAGATGAAAAAAAAATGAGAATAGTTAAAAATCATCAAGTGATGGGCGCGAGCCACCATGATTTTAAATCACTTAATATGCAAGCGGCATTCAATCAGAGATACACAAAAAAAAAGATACCCAAACAATCCGGCTACTAGAATGAAATTGTTTCGGGTGCCGGAGCGTTGTCAACCGTTAAGAGTTGTTGTAGTTGGAGCCAGGTCTAATCTTTTAATGAGCTGCCTACCCAGAATGATTGTGTCAAAAATAATAGTTGGATTGCTTCTCTTTTTTGGTTTGTTAAGCTGGCTGTGGCCACAGTTCTAGCCGGGCTATCGTGGCGAGTGGTTGCAACGGAACGGTTACCTCCCTTTTAGACACCTCCGGAGAAACGGCGAAGCAAACAATATTAAGTCAATGTCCCCAGTCGTGTAAATATTTGGATAGTGAGCTCATTAGCTCATTGACACAGCTATACACTAAAGCAGAATTAATAGTAAAGGACCTTACACACTATGAGCCGATTGGAACTGCTGCTCCTGCTTTTGATTCCCCACGTACTGGTCCAAGGTCAAAGCCAGCTAAGTACGAAAGAATGTAACCATTTCCCACTGATGAATCATGATGGACATCCTTGCAGGTTATGAGCAAGCCAGACAGGCAGTTTTGACAGCCGAGGAGGAGCTGATGACCGGAGGGCACACGTACCTGAGCACCCTGGAGGCTAAAGTTGATGATATTTTCATGGAGTACAAGCTCGGAGAACTGTCCCAGGGATTCCGGAATTCAGAGCAGAATGCCGCAGCACTACATTTTTTCAAAGCTAAGCCTCTGATCGATAGGAGTGGCATCTTCCGGTTTCTTCAGAAAATGCCCAAGGGAGCTGTCCTCCACCTGCACAACACCGCCTCTGTGAGTTCCAAGTGGGTGGTCCAGAATATGTCCTATATGCCAGGCATGCTCCGCTGCACCACTTCTTCGGGTCGTAGTGTCCTGACCTTCCGGCGAACGCCCCAGGAGCATAACTGCCAGTCGCAGTACATTCGAGTATCGGAGGAGCGGCACAATTCCATAGATCCCCAGATCTACGACCAAAATTTTGAGCGCTTGATTAATTTGTATACACCAGTTCCGGAATGTAGGTTTGTCATATTTCCTTAAAAATATAATATTTAAAATTTCTCCTCTATTTTTTAGTGGAGTATCCCACGATCACTCAAGTATGGGACAAGTTCCAGGATATGTTTGATGTACTTGGCGATGCCATCGCCTACTTGCCAGCTTTTCGAGCATACCACTGGCAGATGCTCGAGGAGCTTTACAATGACAATGTCATGTATGCCGAAATTAGGACCAGCTGCAAAAAGGTTGGTAATATTTAAATCCAGGAAATAGTAATACATTTGAAAATTTGATTTTTTAGCTTTACGATGCCAGTGGTCGTACATTTCCCAGAGAACGTACTGTTCAGGAATTATATGCTTTGAATGAGAAGTTTACGAGGCTACATCCCGACTTCCTAGGCATCAAAATTATATTTGCTGTATTTCGCGGCTACGATGTGGATACAATAAAGAAATCTGTTGAGGAGTTTACCCAACTTCAGTAGGTAGGATAGTAACCTATGAGTATTATATATAAATTTCTGGTTTATTTGCAGCGAGTCCTTGCCCCACTTTATGGTCGGTTTTGATTTGGTTGGTCAAGAGGATAAGGGAAAGCCGCTGCACACTTTTCTGTCTGCTCTGAGAGACTTCCCACCGACAGCTCGATTCTTCTTCCACGGAGGAGAAACCAGTAAGTAGATCCAAACCAATTGAATGCTTAATTTAACCAATATCTCCTTTAGATTGGTTTGGGGCTTCAACGGACACCAATCTTCTGGATGCCTTGCTGCTGAACACCACCCGGATAGGTCACGGCTACGCCCTGGCCAAGCACCCGATCCTTTTGAATGCCGTGAAAACCCGTCAGATTGCCGTGGAGGTGAGTCCCATCTCAAATCAGGTTTTGCACCTGGTCTGGGATCTGCGGAACCATCCGGGAGCCCAGTATTTGGCCCTTGATGTGCCCATGGTGATCTGCAGTGACGATCCCGGGTTCTGGAATGCTAAAGGTCTGAGCTACGACTTCTACTACGCCATCATGAGTCTAGCTCCGAATAATGCCGGTGTCCGGCTGCTGAAGACGCTGGCTTGGAACTCGATTCGCTATTCAACTCTGACGGTGGAGGAACAGACCCGTGCTTTCCAGATTTTGGAGCTCACGTGGTCACGTTTCATAGACAAAGTCCTAGAGGGAAATGTCTTTTAGGGAAACTTTTTTAGAAATAAACTTACTAAGAAAAGTGAAAAAACGGAACTGCTTTTACTTTTTTCCCAAAACGATGGTATATAGGTTCTTGCAACATAATTTTTATGTTTACCTTTTTGGCTTATAAATAGTTGTGACGTAAATAAAGTATTATATAGGTACGTTTATTAAACTAAAAAACCAATATTTCCAACCAAAGAAAAAAGGTTCCGTTTCTTAATTTTGATTTATATTCTTTGGATATGTGGTTCGACTGGAATATACTTATTTAAAGGTAATAAATATGATTCCACCGTAAGAATAGATCACAAGATGGACGTAAATATCGAACAGAAATGAAAATTTATTCATTCTTATAATTTTTTTTATAATATATGCATAAAGGTACCATACGACATACTAATCTACCTTTAACCAGTATGGGGTACAAAACATTCCCAGGAAATCGAAAAACTAAACGAAATCGATTTTGTTTCCAATTCCGATGAAAACAAAGCCGTCAAAATTAATTGTTGTTTATTGATTTTTAATTTTGGTCAAGTGTCTTGGAACATCCGCCTTGGGTGATGGTCACTTCCTCAGTTCCAGCTTGTATCTTCTGCTGAACAGACGTCTTAGCGCTTAGATTTAATGAAAAGTATCTTATTTTGATATCATCTGGACTTTGAAACTAAAAAGGATGATAAGGCCATTTCTTTTTCTCATCCTAGTCCTGATTTCATTTTTGTTGATTCAGGCGAGGACTTCTATAAGTAAGTTATACCTAAACCCTACATCACATTATTTAAACATTGAAAACCAATTTTCAGACTATGATGAAGCTCGTCGGGCACTTTTAACTGCCGAAGAGAACCTCCTGACTGGTGGCCATACGTACTTGAGCGAAAAGGAGATTAAAGCCAATGAAATCTTCATGCAGTACAAGATCAAGGAGTTGGACCGCGGCTTTGAAAACGAGGAGGAGAACGCCGCAGCACTCCATTTCTTCAAGGCCAAGCCTTTAATCGACAAGAGTAAAGTCTTTCAGTTTCTTCACAGAATGCCCAAGGGAGCCGTGCTTCATCTGCACAATAGTGCCTCTGTTAGCTCCGAATGGGTGGTGAAGAACATTTCCTATTATCCTGGTTTGTTGCGCTGTACAACGACCAAGGGAAAAACAGTCCTGACCTTCCGGCGGACACCCATCGGCCATCACTGCCAGACGGAGTACGTCCTGGTTTCAGATGAGCGTGGTAATGCCAGTGATCCTCAGGTTTATGATCAGGAATTTGAACACATCATCAATATGTACACCCCCCACCCAGAGCGTAAGTCTGTTGAAAGTCCTTTGACCAGTGTCCTTATAATTTATTGCTAAACCTACAGTGGAATATTCTACTACGAAACAGTCATGGACTCGGTTTCAGGATATGTTTGATTCCTTTAACGACGCCCTTGCCTACTTGCCAGTATTTCAGATATACACCTGGAGAGCTTTGGAGGAGCTCTACAATGACAATATCATGTATGCGGAGCTCCGTTCCACACTACGACCCGTAAATTTAAAAATTTTCTCCATTCCATTTGCTAATAACTTGTATAAATTATTCTCTACTAGCTTTATGGCGAAAACGGAACAGATTTTCCAATAGACCGCACTATACAGGTGTTTCACGATCTAAACGAAAAGTTCATCCAGCAACACCCGGATTTTTTGGGAATTAAAATAATATTTTCCGCATATCGTGGCTTTGAAGTGGATCGTATCAAAAATATTCTACAGGATTTTAAACGAATTCAGTGGGTATAGCACATTTTAAATTAAAACAAGAAAGGAAAGCTAACTTCGGGCGGAGCCGAAGTTGATATACCCTTGCAGTTGAGTCGCAGTCCGCTAGGTGGCGCCACGCATCTTATATTATTAGATATATAAAAGATCGTATATAGTCGGCCGATCCTTATGAAATTTGGCATATCGAATTATTTTGCCAAAAGAGGAATCCATTGAAACTCCCATGCTTCTAACTTGAAAAACAACGAAGTTATAGCATTTCCGATCAATCAGTTATATGACAGCTATAGGATATAGTTGGCCGATCCTTATGAAATTCGACAAATCAGATTTTTTTTTCCCAAAATTGAATCTGTACCAAATCCCATCTATCTAACTTAAAAAACACCAAAGTTATGCCAATTTCGATCGTTCTATGACAGCTATAGGATATAGTCGGCCGATCCTTACGAAATTTTGTACATAAGATATTTTGGTCAAATATAACATGTGTAGAAACTCCCAACCCTCTAACTTAAAAAACACCAAAGTTATGGCATTTCCGATCAATCAGTTATATGGCAGCTATAGGATATAGTCGACCGATCCCGGCCGTTCCGACTTATATACTGCCTGCAAAGGAAAGAAGGGTGTGTGCAAAGTTTCAACTCGATAGCTTTAAAACTGAGAGACTAGTTTGCGTAGAAACAGACAGACGGACAGACGGACAGACGGACAGACGGACAGACGGACCGACGGACAGACGGACAGACGGACAGACGGACAGACGGACATGCTCATATCGACTCAGGAGGTGATCCTGATCAAGAATATATATACTTTATAGGGTCGGAGATGTCTCCTTCACTGCGTTGCACACTTTTGACCAAAATTATAATACCCTCTGCAAGGGTATAAAAAAGTAATACAATTTTTTATTACCCCAGCAAAGCTATGCCCAACTTCGTGGTAGGATTTGATTTGTTGGGCCAAGAGGATAAGGGAAAGCCTCTCTATGATTTTTGGCGTATTCTTAAAGACTTTCCACCAACAGCTCGATTTTTCTTTCATGGTGGAGAGACAAGTACGTTATATTGAAAAAAATTGTGACTAAGTTCATGAATTTCGTTGTTTAGATTGGTTTGGTGCCTCAACGGACCTCAATTTGCTAGATGCCCTGCTTCTAAATACCACCAGAATCGGACATGGCTACGCCCTGGCCAAGCACCCGATCATTATGAGTGCCATCAAGAATCGTAAGATAGCCGTCGAGGTGAGTCCCATATCGAATCAGGTCCTGAATCTAGTCTGGGACCTGCGGAACCATCCAGGAGCCCTATTCCTCGCTCAAGATGTGCCGATGGTGATTTGCAGCGATGATCCCGGGTTCTGGAATGCCAAGGGTCTGAGCTATGACTTGTACTACGCCATCATGAGCCTGGCTCCCAAGAATGCTGGACTCCGTTTGCTCAAAACTCTTGTGGGTAACTCGATCCGCTACTCCGCTATGACGAAGGAGGAGAAGAGTCGTTCTTACCAGATTCTGGAGAAACACTGGTCCATCTTTATTGATAAAGTTCTGGAAGAAGTGGACAATTGAATTATGTTAAAAACGAAATTATTTTGATATTTTTATTTTGTGGATTGTAACAGTTCTAGCCATCTTTAATTAAACAAAATATAATGACCAATACCCTAATCTTTTTAACTTTTTTTGGATGATTAAACTGAATATAATTATATTCGACACGATAATACTTAGGTTTAAAACGTATCGTCCTCATTCTTCTGTATATTTCAATTTATATAGAATATAAATGAACAATCTTTTCTGAAAAATGCATAATGTAAATGCCTTTTACTCTAACTATACTGATATTACTGAATAGGATTCACTTAATAAACTGAAATAATTTAATTTTCAACCCTAAAAAATGAAAACAGTGGCTATTTAAACTTCAACCAGAAGATAACCAATTGGTCTTAGAATATTCAGACCAATGACCATAATGGAAGGCTATCTGCTACTAATGGTTTTTCTGATTTATTGGATATATGTGTATGCTGCTCTTAATTATGGAATGGGAAGCAATTACACTCAGGGAAATGCTTATATGAATAAGACTGATGGTAAGATATTTTTTTAAAGTTTGAGAATTCAATAAATGTAAAAATTAACTTTAGAGGAAAAAAAAGAAAGAGAAAAGCTTCTGGAAGATGAGGAAAATTTGAGAACTGGAGCTGAATTTAACATTACCGATAAAGAAAAGGACGTGAATAAAATCTTTATGAATTTAAAGGAAAAGGAGCTCGACCGAGGATTTAGTCATGAGGATCAGAACCCAGCAGCTCTCCATTTCTTTAAGGCGAAGAGCTTGATTGAAAAGGGGGATGTGTTTCCGTTCCTGAAAAAGATGCCAAAAGGAGCCCTACTCCACGTGCACGACAGTGCGTCTGTTAGCTCCAAATGGGTTATCAAAAACCTGACCTATATGACCGGAATGTTGAGGTGTAGTTCATCGAAAGGGGACGTTTTCACATTCCGGAAACTGAAGCAAAAGCATGGCTGTTCTTATTATTATAAAGTATCCGAAGAGCGTAATTGGTCTCGCAAATATGATGAAAAACTTGAAAAATCGATCAATTTGCGTGCGGCATATCCAGAGAGTAAGGATTCTTTATAACTGATTTTATTATCTTAGTGATCCTTACAAACTTTATAGTGGTATTTCCGAACTTGGGTGATATTTGGACTAGGTTTCAAGGAATGTTTTCAACCTTTAACGATGCCTTTGCCTATGTACATGCCTTTCGGAGATACATCTGGCAGATGCTCGCAGAGCTCTATTCGGATAATGTCATGTATGCGGAAGTTCGATCCACTCTACCCGAGGTTACTGTTTTTAGTAAATTTGAGTTATGGTATTTATTACATAAATTAATCCAATTGATTTTACCCATTAGCTTTATGATCAAAACGGAAAAATATATCCCAAAGAGTTCACAGTTCGAGAGTACATTAATATTAACAAGAATTTTGTCAAAAAATATGGGGACTTCCTGGGTATCAAAATTATTTATTGCGGACTTCGACATGATCTTAATACGATAAAAACATCTATAAAAGAGTTTAAACAATTGCAGTATGTATTTCCATATTTAAAAAATATTTACTATTCTTACTTTCTACCCCACAGTAAAAATTTTCCAGACTTTATAATTGGATTTGATTTAGTGGGCCAGGAAGATAAGGGCAAGACATTGTTTAGTGTACTGAATGAGTTAAACGATCTGCCAAAGAGCGCAAAACTTTTCTTTCATGGAGGAGAGACCAGTTAGGTATTTCAAATTTACTTAATTTATATTTTTACCAGTTTTTTTTAGATTGGTTTGGATCTGTCATGGACACCAATCTTCTGGATGCTATTCTGCTTAAAACCAAAAGAATAGGCCATGGTTATGCTCTGGCGAAGCACCCGATCCTAATGGAGAAGGTAATCAACAAGGAAATAGCCCTGGAGGTGAGTCCCATCTCGAATCAGGTGCTGAATCTGGTCTGGGATCTGCGGAACCATCCGGCAGCTATTTATCTTTCTAAAAATATTCCGATGACGATCACCAATGACGATCCTGGCTTCTGGGATGCTCAGGGAGTGACCTATGACTTCTATTACGCCATCATGAGTCTGGCTCCAAATGATGCCGGAATACGTTTGCTCAAAGGCTTGGTGTGGAACTCTTTAAATTACTCAGTTTTGACGTACGGCGAAAAACAACGAGGTCTCAACATCTTAGATCGCCGTTGGAACAGCTTTCTAATTGCTGCTCATTTTAGGTCGCGAAAAAAGTCAAATAAAAATAGAGAAAAAAATAAAAGAAAATCTCAGAGTGGAAAATAAATAATCGAATCCACTAATATGGTTTATGGATAAAAATCTTTAAATTGTTTTTGGTGACAGAGCCTAGTGGAAAAAGCATGTTTAATGATTATATATATAAATATACAATAAAAAATTATAAAAAATATATTCAATAAAGTTTCCTTACTACTACTGCTACAAAAGAGGCCCAAAGGAGCGCTGCTCTGCATGAACGACACTTCCTTAGTTAGCTCCAAATGGGTGGTCCAATACATCTCCTGTGGCATGATGCACCTAACCAAGGAGAAGGGAGTGACCAGTGGATTACGTCAAAATCTCGGAGAAGCGCGAGTCGTGTCTAGTAAACTATACCTAATTCTTTTTAAGAAAAACTTCATTGGGATAGGTTCGGGTAAGTGAAAAAAATTATATTCGAAACGATAATACTTGGGTTTAAAACGTAACGTCCTCTATCTTCTGTGTAGTAATTTCTCAAATACTGCGATATAAATGAAATAATATATATAAATAAAATATAAATGAATTTCTCTTCTGAAAAATGGATAATGAAAATGCCTTTTACTCGAACCATACTAAATTAGATTAACTTGAATAATTCAATTTTCAACACCAATAAATTAAAATAGTTACTATTTAAACTTCAACAATAAGGCAACCTATAGCTTAAAATATTCAGACGAACGACCATAATGGGAGGCTGTTTACTAATAATAGTTTTTCTATTTCATTGGCTGCTTGTGAATGCCAATAATAATGGTACAATAATAGAAGACAGTTCCAATCAAGATAATCCTTATATGACTAAGAGTGCCGGTAAGATATTGGCTCTTTTTGGGGATTCTATAGATGTAGGAATTTTCCTTTAGCATACAAAAAAGAACGTCAAAAGATTCTGGACGATGAGGAACGTATGAGAACCGGAAAAGGTTTTCAATTTTCCGCAAAGGAAACGGACGTAAATAAAATCTTTATGGATTTTAAGGAAAAAGAGCTCACTCGAGGATATCGTCATGAGGATCAGAACACCGCCGCCCTTCATTTCTTTAAGGCGAAGAGTATGATCGAGAAGGGCGATGTGTTTCCGTTCCTGAAACTGATGCCAAAGGGAGCCCTACTCCACATGCACGACGTTGCGTCGGTTAGTTCTAAATGGATTATCAATAACCTGACCTACATGCCCGGAATGCTGAGGTGCAGGACACCTGCGAAACTCAACATTTTAACTTTTCGTAAAATGAAAGAAAAGCACGATTGCAAATTTTATTATAAAGTCTCCGATGAGCGGGAAGATGATTGGTTTTATAGCACAAATGACGATGACCTTGAAAAATCAATTAAGGGGGCAGGATGGTTTCAGGGGCTGAAAAAAAGCACATTTTTGCGATTTTTTTTCTCATTTCTGAGTGAACGAAATGATCCATTTTTTTTACACGATAAATGGCTATATTTGTAGAGTATTTAAGAATATTTTTTATTAAGAAATAATTATTATTTATTCCGTGACGGCAGTCGGCCGGAGTCGCTTCAAAAAATTGGTCTCTTGCGGTGCGTAAAGTCTGGCCTTACAGTGTTATCTAAAATCAAAAAATTGAATTGATTTACTTAAAATATTTGTTTCTTGTGCGGATGAACGAAACCATTTTGAAAAATATGCAATTTTGGATTTTTGGCGCGGTTTCAAAGTCAAAAGTGCCATTTTTACATAAAAATCCGTCCATTTTTGCCCCTAAAAAAAGTAAAAAAAATTTAAAAAAAAAAAAAGCGCTCGTTCATCCGCAAGTATTTATTGTATTAAAGATGTGTACAAAATTTTATTAAGATCCGAGAATTACTTTTTGAGTTACGTTACGCACCGACTTGAAAAAGTTGTTTTGAGCAAAACGCGTCTAAAGTTTTAAAAGCAATGGAAAGTATATGGAGAGAAAAAAACTAGAAAATCGGTATCTCAGCAAGTTTTAGTCCGATCGACATGAAACTTTCACAGGATATTCCTAAGATAATGTTCTATTATATAAAAAATTTCTGAAAAAAAAATTTTTTTGAAGTCTCAAACCATCCTGCCCCCTTAATTTGCGTACGGCATATCCGGAGAGTAAGGATATTATTTCGTTTTTAAGTCATCTAACTATTGTGTCATAAACATTATAGTGGTATATCCGACCATAGGTGATGTTTGGAATAGGTTTCAGGGCATTTTTTCAACGATGGACGATGTCTTTGCCTATTTACCAGCCTTTCGAAGATACATATGGCAGATGCTCACAGAGCTCTATTTGGATAATGTCATGTATGCGGAAATTCGGTCCTCTCTGAAGCAGGTTTGTGATTTTATTACATTTAAATTAACTGGACTATAACTGATATATTTTATTTTTCCAATAGCTTTATGATGAAAAGGGAAAAACCTATCCCAAGGAGTTCACAGCTCGCGAGTACATTGATATTAACAAGAAATTTGTGAAAAAATATCCGGACTTCCTGGGTGTCAAAATTATTTTTTGCGGACATCGTCGTAGTTTTGAGAAGATAAGAAAGTCTATACAAGAGTTCAAACAATTGCAGTATGTTTTGGTAAAATTAAATAAATATTTATTACTCTTACTTTTTACCCAGCAGTAAAGATTTTCCAGACTTTATAATTGGATTTGATATAGTGGGCCAGGAAGATCCGGGCAAGACCCTATATAGTGTACTGGATTATTTGGAGGATCTGCCAAAGACAGCAAAACTTTTCTTTCATGGAGGAGAGACCAGTTAGGTATTTCAAAATTATTTTATTTATATTTTCACTATTTTTTTTAGATTGGTCTGGAGGTACTAGGGAAACCAATCTTCTGGATGCTATTCTACTTAAAACCACTAGAATTGGCCATGGTTATGCTCTGGCGAAGCACCCGATCCTCTTAGAGAAGGTAATAAACAACACAATAGCCCTGGAGGTGAGTCCCATCTCGAATCAGGTGCTAAATCTGGTCTGGGATCTGCGGAACCATCCAGCAGCTATTTATCTTTCTCAAAATATTCCGATGTCGATCACCAGCGATGATCCTGGCTTCTGGGGTGCCAAGGGACTGAGCTATGACTTCTATTACGCCATCATGAGTCTGGCTCCAAATAATGCTGGACTGCGTTTGCTCAAAGCCTTGGTGTGGCACTCTATAGATTACTCAATATTGACGTCAGGCGAAAAACAACGAGGCCTCGATATATTAGATCGTCGTTGGAACAACTTTCTAACTGAAGCGATTAAAAAGTGGGGGAAGAAAAAACCAAATAAAAACAAGCAATATGGTGAGGATTTGAATTAAATGGTTGATATTAAAGACCCCAGAGTGGAAAATAAATCGAGGAAATCGTGGAATCGAAACAAAAATATGAATATAACAGTTTTTACAATTTAATTTCCCTCCTTAATTTGACGCAAAAAATTTTGACAGCTCTCCATAATCTGAAGGTAAACGGTGTTGAAGGCTCCCAATCCTTGGCTCTAAAAATAATATATTTGAGAGTAAGCTATATAATGCACAAAGTATATTTACAAAATAGGGATCCTGAATGATTTCATCCTCCTTGCGTCCTATGTAGCTGCCCAGCAATTGAATTTTACACTTGGGCGGCGGCTCTAGATTTTTGGCCCTTTCCTGAAGTTCGGTTAGGTTGCTGGTGTCCATGCCAAAAATGTAATCGAACTCATAGAAGTCGAAATCAGTAATCTTATAAACAGTACAATTTTAGGATACGTCTGAGATTCTTAGGAATCCTTAGTTACCATCCGACCTAGATGATTCATCTTGATGCCATGTTGTTTAAGCAATTGCTGGCCACGAGCTTGGGGCTCCTCGCCCACGTTCCAGCTCCTAAAGCCAGCACTGTCGACGTGCCAGTCCTCGAGGTTCTGTTTCAAAACCAAATGCTGGAGGATGGCCTCGGCCATCGGAGAGCGGCAGGTGTTGCCTGAGAAATCCTCATCTAAGAAATCAATAAATAATTAATTTTATTATTTCATCTTACCAATGCAAACAAATAGAACTTTCATGTTCAATGCGGGGAACTGCAAGTTCCGAGCTTTTAGGGTTCTGATTCATTTAATAACATAAAAACCAGTTCACGCTTTGTACCAGCCATTTATTTATTTAACAATATCACATTTTTTTTTTTTAATTCATTTCTGCAGGCGCTCTTTCATAAAAGCAGCGCAGGCCACTACACACTGTTGGTAGGCGGTCTCGAATCCTTCGGCGCCTCTCTCCTGCAAGGTCAAATAAAGGTTATGAATAATAATATTTCTATTCGAAGTTAATATTAAGTTATATAATTAATATTAAACTCATGTTTCTTAGAAGAGAACATATTCCCTTTTTCAAGACTGATCAATACTACCTTGCTATTATTTATTACGTACGTAGTAAGGATCCTCAATGATGCGGTTCTTCTTCTCCAGACCGAAATCCCCTAGAAGGAGCAGCTCAGCCTTTGCCTTTGATGGCTTCAGACGATTTAGTTCTTTCATGTTGTCCTCGTCCATGCCGAAGATGTAGTCGAACTCGCTGAAGTCCTCCTTGCGGATCTGGCGCACAATGTGGGTGCACTGGAGACCATGCTGCTGCAGTGTGCTGATGGCCCGGGGATCGGCCCGGTTGCCCACATGCCAGGGACCAATGGCTGCACTGTCCACCACCACGTTCTGAACATTTGCCTTTTTCAGAGTCTCCGCCATGACCACCTCCGCAATCGGCGACCGGCAGATGTTGCCTGCAAAGTCAGTAAACAAATGTTATATGTTTAACGCAGGTACTTTTATTTATTACCTAAACAAATCATTAGAATCTTCTGGACCATGATTTTATACAACGTGATACGATTTACAATCTGTAAATTTTGTTTGTTTTTTTTTCCCCGGCTGGCAGGCGAAGGTTCCAAAGCTGTAGCCCTAATATATCCGGTAGTTGGCAACGCGGGCAATCAGCTGTTTCCGCCCAGCTGACTTAACCCTTAATCGGCCGCTTGTGGCTTTTAGAAAATTTCTTTTTGGCGCGCTTGTTTTAAAAAGCTTTCGCAAGCCACAATGCACTGCTGATATATCTTTTCAAAAGGCTTTTCTCCCAGATCCTAAAAAAATAAATCAGATTTGAGAGGAATACAAATATTATCTTAACACTAACATAATAGGGATCTTCGATGATACGTTCATCCGGCTTCAGACCAAAATCCCCCAACAGGAACATCTTGGCCGTACTGTAACTTGGAGCTATCCGCTTCAAGGCCGCCAAATTGCTCCGATCCATGGCGAAGATATAGTCGAACTTGAAAAAATCATCAGAGTTCACAATTCTGGCGCAGTTATGGTATGTGATGTTGTGTCTGGCCAGGACCTTCAGGGCTCGTTCATCTGGTAGGCAGCCGGAGTGCCAACCCTCTATGGCAGCGCTCTCCACGTGCCACTCCTTCTGCAGACCCTCCCTACTGATGACGTCACGCATGACAGCCTCGGCAATGGGGGAGCGACAAATATTGCCTTCGTGTGCAGTCCATTTGCATACAAAATTAAATAACGAGTTTCAAAAGGATTAATCTCATACCCACCCACGCACACCATCAGAACGTTGTACTTCTGCGATTTCTTTCCCATTTTATTCGGGTGGATATCTTCTGGGATTGGCTCTTCCTGTTTGCTGGGTTTGGTTGACGGTTTAATTTTTATGGACTGGGCTAGCTCGAGTGAGGTACAGGAGGCTGGAGTACAAAAGTGTACAAAAAACAAAAAAATGTTGTTAATACACGTAAATTGAGAAAATATCTGACAAATGTGTCAAGTTTAATAAGTAACAGATGACAAATTTAAAATTATAGAGGTACAGAACAAAGACTTAAAATAAATAAATAATCTCTTAAATATTACCGCATTTCTCGTTTATTCCCTAATTTCAGTGCCTTAGAAAAATTGAATAGATTTGGTCGAAAATGTTTAGCAAACGCTTTAAATTTTTCTCCAAAAAGCACTATATTTTCTGTTTAAATTTTTTAAGTAAAAAATTTATTGATTTTGGTTAAGTGATATGGAATGCACTGCCTATTTGGGAGCCTATTTGGGAAATTCTATTTCAGAACTCGTGTAAACACACCTTTCGGATAAACAATCTAAAAATGATCCAACAGATAGCTGTAGAATTTGGGTTTTCAGTTGCCAGATACTTTGCCGTTTTGGCCGTTACATATTGTCAAGTGTTGCCTTAGTAGATAGCACCTCTGGCACGGACTTCCTGCTTCCGGCTGCCTGCTGCACCACATCCTGTTTACCCAGTTTCCCTATTTACCCTGAAATTGGCTAAAAACTGAGCTGTAAGCAACTTAAACTATAAACATTTAATTAAAGTTCATTTGCCGGGTGGAGTGGAGAGCGGAGGCTACCTTTGCATCCACAGCCATAAGCCCACCTGGCCGGTAGCCAGGGAAAACTTTTGCCAAGCGGAATGAAGAGGTGATGAGCTCTGGCGGGGGTCTCCCGCTCTGGTTTCGGTTTTTGGGGTCTGAGGTTGGAGGTTTTGGGCACTCGGCTGCCCATGAATATGCAAGCCAGACTTTGAATTCACATCTGGTGAGTGCACCTGCCCGTGTCCCTGTACCGCCCCCAAAGGCCAGGCGCCAGGACACCAGGACACTGGTCTCAAAAAGCTTAATGAATGTCAAGAAGGCCAGGTCCGAGTGTGGTGCGGATGTGGGGTGTGAACTTAAAGCAGATGACCGACCTGCCAGGCTATGGCAGGAATAAAGTTGCTTTTAAAATGAATTCGGTTGGGTTTTTTTTTTGTGGCACAACTGAGTTTTATGCAAATTCTAGACGAGCACAAGGGCCAACAAAAGCCAGACGAATGGATATGGATGTAGTATGTGCATAACTTTTGCCAAGTTTGCTTTGTTGTTGTTGTTGTTGATGTTGCAGTTGCAATTGTTGTTGTTGCTGTTGCTGTTGCTGTTGTTGGGGGCGGCTTTGATGGCATCAAAGTAAGCTTGTCGTTGTGCAGACAAATGTTACGTACTCTCGTCACACTCTTACATATGCAAATGCGTATCTGAGCCTTGTTTCTGCAGTGCGTCCTCCGCAATTCAATGGGAATGGAAATGCCAAGACATGTGCCCAACAGCCACACCAGTAATTCATACATATGCCACAGTAGGTATGGAGAGATTTCCTCCCAGGGGGGGAGCTGTAGTCTGAGGTAAAGACAAATGCAAAGGCGTTGTCACTACTATCATCATCCGGCGACGACATCTCCTTAGATAAGATAAATCATGCCAAAGTCAACAGCAACAACTAAGGATGCGTTTTACTTTCAGAGGTATAGGGTTCAAGGACTTTACAACTAAACATGTCCTAGCGATGAAAAAAAAGAGGTATTATAAGAACTAATTTGTATATTTTATGAGTCTTAAAAGTTAGATAAAATAAAAATTTAAATAATTTATATTTTAAAAAAAGAAACCCTTCTTCTAAAATCCCTTTTTTCTTAGTGTTATAGAAAAGGACAGTGTAAATAAATAAACACATTATTTGTAGGGACCCGCAGGTCGAAATAAACACTCAAGTGCAAATGAGGCATATGCCGTGGAGGTAGGAGACGCTTCACAAAGCCTGCCACATATCCCAACCGACCTGACCCGATCCGACCCCCCTGGCTGATGAGCAGTTGACGGACAAGAACAAACACGTCCAAGCCGAACATCCATTTTGCATTTGGCAAATGAAAAGCGGAAAAGCTAAAACTGATGTAGTATCTGGCAGATGCCTTTCCTATGCATCTCAATCCGCCATCCGTTTGTGCATGTATCTTGTATCTCTATCAGTATCTGTAGCTGTCTCTCTGTCTGCCTTTTGCAGCTTCATCAAATATTTAGCGCCAGGCAGGCGTCTTTCCGCTCTCGGGACCAGCAGCAAGGGGGCGTGCCGGGCCCCGTACAAATAAGCGCATTCATTGTGCTCGTTCAGTGTAAATACGAAGCGGACGTACTGTAGTTATAGCACTGCTTTGAAAATAACAACTTTGAGAAATTACGGGAATGATCTCGACTAATAAGATACTATAACTTAAATATAAAGACTTTAATTAAAAGAGGTGTGGATATGACAAAGAAAAAGTCTAGATAGATTCATAGATTGAGAAAAGAATCCATCTTTTGGTTTATGAATCTAATAAACTACCCTTTAAATACCTTATTTAATCTATTAAATTTTATAAACGCTTCATTTTAATTAGTAAAGTGTTGAAATTTTATTCCTTTCATTTGGTAAAATAAACAAACTCCACTTTTAAAATAAAACAAAAAAAGCGATTTCAAAGTTAATGAATAAAACAAACTTTGATGGCTTCGATTCGGGCCGCTGTTGTTGGTTCATAAATTTGGGAAACCACCCATGCCCCGCTGCGGAACACTATATACCCCTGCAGGGAATGATTTTCAGAGAGAAGCAGGCAGACAAACTACCCTGTTATTTGTTGGGGGTGTGGGATAGTCAGTGCCAACGACCAGCAACACAAAAATAACCGGCACAGCCAAAAAGCCGGCAACAACAAACCGGCTATCTTGGCAACATGTTGCTGCAACACGATCGCAACATTACAATGCATGTATCTGGCACGTACCCGAGTATCTGGCAGTCCGATGCCTTTATCTCGGTACGAGTTTGTAATGTTGCCTCAATGCGGCAACAATAACACAGGCAGCGGCAGCAGCAACATCACTAGCAGCAACATCAGCAACGACGCGTTTTGAAAAACTTGTTTTCAACGTAGTTGTATCTCAACGTAGTTGGATTCGAGACGGCGACGCAGGTGGACGTGTCCGGAAGCGAGGAATTATTTTGAAAAGAAAGAGAGCACAGAACGCGAGCGGGTTCACAAGTACCGATACCGAAACGTAAGCGGACCGCGGTATAAAAGTACATACTATAGAAGCAGTCCAGTGTTTGTCTTTATTTTTATGGCGCGCGCGTCGCGTCAGGTAGTTTTTAGATATTTTCTCGTGCTATTACTCCTCGCCTCCTCGCGATTTAATGTCTGACAAAAGGCAACGAGCGTGTAAAGGTTGTTAGCAACTGCCAGCAGCAATACAACAACAAAGTGGTGTACATTCTCCGTGAAAAGTGCTAGTGCCAGAGATCCAGAATCAGTGCTTATACATATTCTACCCGGGATTACTCATCCATCAGTCATCAGTAGCAACCATTACTCCACTCCACTACACCAACTTCGGCGGCAAAACTCCACTGCGCTTCTTAACAAAACCGAATAACCCGAAACCAGTATCTGAGCCAATGTTGTATCTGTAAGATACGATCCCATATTGGAATTTACTTAACACGTATGCGACGACGCACCAATACCACCAAGGCATACAACGTCTTGGAGTCTATTGGATTTTTTGGACACGACTGACTCCTCAGTAACTCAAACATCCCAGGGTAGGTAATCGCCGTATCTTTTCCCAGGAAAAACACACACTCACACATGTATCTACACACTTGTCCAGCTGCGTTTTTCCACCCTCGGCTTAACTAATGAAGCTGAAGTTGAATCTGAAGCTGACCTGCCTTGTGGCACGGCACGGCACAGCGCAGCGGCTACCTGTTCGGAGCGACCCTGGGTTTCCCATTTTTCCCATTAGCCGCTAGAAGATTTCACTGCACATATCGAAAGCTGTGGCTATTTATAAATGCCCTGCTCAGGAGATACGTCGACGATACGTTGTATACCTTTGAACAGTGCGTTTTGGAGCCCAGGCTCGTCGTTGTGGTCTAAAATCCGGTTTTCAGTCCCTGCTCCCCCAACGGCAAACCCAACCCAATCCATGCCATGCCATGCCATTCCATCCCATATAACATATCCCAGCCGATGATGTCTGGCGGGGCCAACATCAATTCAATTTCTACTGGCTGAGTGAGTTTTTAGCTCTCTTCTGTGTGCAGAAGAAGCATCTCCATCGCCATCTCCATCTCCAGGTCGAGCATCTTCTTCGCATCTTAAATCTCTGGAGCCGGAGACTGAATCTGAAGCTGGTTTCGAGCTGTTTTCTTTTCCCTCGCCTTGTTTTCTTTCGTTTCGTTTTCGTTTTTTACTATTTACTGATCGTGTTGGGCTGATCATCATCATGATGATCATGTTGCTGGCTGTTAAAGCCAAGATTTTTGTTTGCCGAATTCTGCTGGCCGCCGCTTAAGGTGCATGGCCTTATTTACCCAGTTTCCAAATCGCTCACCGATTTGTGCTCATTCTTCCTCTGCGATCTCGTGGCTGGTTTTTGGGATTTTTTTGTTGTTTTTTTTTCGGAGGTATTTGCTGAATCACACGGAGATCATTTGATTTTAAAATTTTTGTTAGCCAGACAGTGGCTTTGATCGGGTTTTGAGGCGAGGTGGCGGCATCGGCACACCCATGACGGCGATTTAGAGTCCCGCTCCGGATTTGAGTCACAACCAAACAATGCGACATGCGGGAATTGTTGTGGGGCCACTGGCACGACCAAAGAGCAGAAAAAAAAAAAAAAAAATAAAGAAAGAAAATCAAAATTCAAAACTTGTTGCTAATAAACAACAATTACAACAACGACAACGACAGTAAAAACAAAAACAAGTTCAGCTAACCACAAAAATGCTGGCAGCTAACTTTATACTCGTTCGTGGCCCAGGAGCTGAGCTCTGCACTCCGAAAACGAGTCAGAGCACGAATCCCAAGTCCCGTCCATTGGTGTTGCTGCTGTTGGGGCTATTGCTGCTGTCACACTAGCTTGCAGCAACACCAACAGCAACATCAGCAATTTGTTGTTTCAACTCGTGGTCTGCACAGCGAAAAATATTGCAATAAATTTGCCCATTGGTTCCGGTTTCATTTAAAATTTAAATAACAAAAAAAAAAGATACGTATCATGATTGAGAAGCTATTCAAAAAGAAATATGATTATTTCAGCAATGCATAGATACATTTTTAAGCAATATATTTTTTGTGGCAGTAGTATGTTATGGTTGTCTCCCAAAATTATTTATTATAGAATTCTTTCCATATTTCTTCATATAGCAAAACAGTTTATACCTGCCATTATAATATACGTTAGCTAATTTAATTTAAAAGAACTTATCACAAACGTTTCTTAGAAACTAAATCAACAACACACCTTGAATGGAAATCTTATCAGTTGGCGATAAATTTCGTTATAAAAATAGAAGAACGCGTAAAACCTACATATTTACAATTTTGAGAAGATAAGTAGACCTCCTAACTTACACTTGGGAGTTCCCAATAACTTGATTTTCTCTCTGTGCGCATAAATATATACAGTATTTGGCTTTTTGTCGCCATGTGAAGACCATAAAAAGCAGCCAAGTGGCCAGCTGCCCCAACTGTTCTTCTTGGCCAGGAGAAACCGAAGAGCCAAGAAAACTGTTCAGCCAAAGCGACCATAACTGTGTCAGTGTGCAACCAGAAGAGGTCTAAGCCTATTAAGCTCGCCGGCTTAAGATCGGGCAATGCCAGTGGCCACTGGGAGGTAATACCTCACGGACGAATTAGCCGTAATTAATGCCGACAGGTGTCATGGAATTGGTGCCAGATCAAAGTCATAGCATTGCCCTAATTGGATGCACCAATTAGGAGTTGTGCTTTCAGATCTGAACCTATACTAGGATATATCTTTAATCTTGAGAGAGATTACCGGAAGCTAATCATTAGACTGATAACATACATAAGATTAGATTCAATTAGACAATGACTTTTACCTCTATAGATTATTATGGAATTTGTAATGAATAAAATAGTTTCAAGATTAGATGACTTCAAAACTAGGCGCTGACTTTATTGACGTGATTATCATGTGGACCGCTGAAGGATCGCTTTTTTGTAAACTCCGACCGGAGCTAGACCTCCTCCTGGCTGCGTCTCACACAGCGGGTTACCTTGCGCTTGAATTCAGTGTAGTCCTCCCGCCACTCCTTGGCGGCGTCCACATTGGCGGCGGACTCGTCGTTCGGATCGGTCAGCATGGAGATAACCGAGAGGAGGATCGTCTCCACGGTGTGCACCGGCAGCCAGCGCTCCTCGGCCTTTTCATAGCCCCACTTGTCATCCCCCGGCTCGTGGAGGATCGAGATACACACGTCGCCGGCCTTGTCGATATTCGGATGCCAGATCTCAGTGACGAACTTCATGCGCGGCGGACGCAGCGGATACTCCTTGGGGAAGATGAGGTGGGCCTTGAAGCAGCCACCTTCGTAGAGGGTGTCCGGGGGCCCGATGATCACAACCTCCCACTTGAAGATATCGGAATCGCTGACCAGGCCGGCGGAGAAGCCCTCGACGGGATTGCGCTGTAGCTCCGCAAGCTGGCGCTTGAGCAGTAGCGATGCTTGCAGTTCGGACATGTCACTGGGCTGAGAATTGGGGTTTCGTTTCGATTGGATATTTTTTTATTATTTTGTGGGGGACCACAATTACTTACTGGAATTTTGTTCAAAAATTTCGAGTCTCTTTCTGATCTACTTCTACAGCTGCTGAACTACGCTGAATGCTAGAGAGTCAACTGAGACAGTCCAGTCACCGGCCACTTCGATTCGGTTTTGGGAGGAATTCGAATCAGCTTCTAAATGTTGATTAAGGGGTCCTTAGCATTGGAATTTGAAAGGAAAGCTTTTTGGCCACACTTTAATCAAAACTTAATTTATAGTTTTCAAAATAAGTGTTGCCAAAGAGCCAGAAACGCCTTTGTTTCCTGTTCCTCTTTTTGTAGAAGTCTATATTCAAGTAGAAATTACTTAAAAGCCTAACTGAAAGCCAGTTTCTTTCTGGCCAACACAAAGGCCAACGTAGAGAATGTATCTCCATGGAATTGCTCTTGAATGCGTCTTGAAAGTTTCCATTATTATCTCTTTTGGCCATTGGCCCATTCCAGGCCCGGGGAAAGTCCTTCTATTTCCTTTCTCTCCATTACCAGCAATTACTGGGCCCCTGCTAAGGCCACTACTGCTATTAGATCGCACTTTTTTTTTGTGCTTTTTGGCCAGGCTGAATGGAAATTATGATGGTCGCCAGTCGGTAGTCGCTAGTCGCCACATTGTTGCCGTTAGTTTGGGCCTTGGTAATTGCGCAAATGCTGGCACACAGCTCTGCTAGCCAGCAACTTCGGCAACCACGACATGTGGCAGAAAGAACCCCACCCCCCAACCCATGCCATCTATTGGGTTTTGTCCCCCTCGCCACCCTGGAAAACTCTGCGGCTTTTTTGCCAATTGCATTTTCGACTCGGCCGTTTTGTTGGCATTTTGAAATCCCCAAGGGGGGGATCTGACTATCGCTAACTGAAATTATGCTGCCGCAAATGTGTGAATTGTTAATGTCTCGTTGCCAGCTGAGGAACAACATTGTGGCAGCCGCAGTTGACTGACTTTTCATGTGGCTATATGCGATTCGGCATTGCCGGTTTTTCAAGTTTTCCATGCTGTGCCTGAAATTTTGCGATGAAATTCCAACTGCCTTTTTGCATTTTTGTTGTAATAATATTTACGTAGCATTGCAATAGCAATAACAATAACAACTATGTACATGTGTACTTGGAGGAGTTCTTCTAATAGAACCGAGTCGGATTCGAAATTCGCTAAATTATCCAGCACAAGCCAGGGAGGAAAACATGTTTGGCCAGCCCATAACACTGACAGCTGCTGTTCAGCCGGTTTTTGCCTGGGTATTCTTCCTCATGTACCATCTACTGAACCAACTCTACTCCATGCCACTCGCCTCCACTCCGGTTCGGCCCATTTAAGTGCCACATGTCGGAGACGTTCTGCCAGATCCCGCAGGGAAAGCGATATGACAGCGAGAGCCGAGAACTCACACGTGCCACACACCGCACACACTTTCCGAACAAAACTCCAATTTCCATTTACTACACAGAGCGAAACACGCCCTCCTAAATCGAGATTATAAGGGGCTTTGTGTAATAGAGTGATTCAGATTTAAATCATAATGGAGTGAACCACTTCAGCAAAACGCTTTTTATTCACTCTCTTTGTGATGTTAATTTTAAATTAAATTTATTCAAATTGTTATTGGATTATATTAATTGTTAAAATCAATTAAGTTTTTCATTTAGAGTTTCAGATTTATGGGGAAATAAATTAAATGTTGAGATTTTGAGAGATTTAGATTCCTCGAGGCTTGTATGGATAATGAGAACTACTTGAATAGTAGAATTTTCAATCGGATTTCCAGGAATGTCTTAATATTTAACCTCAATATTACCTTTATATTTTTTTCACAGTGTCGGAAAACTGTCGCTTAGTTGCCAGTGATAAAGTGACATTGACTCTGTAGCATTTCAACTCATTTTTGGCTTCGTGGCTTTGTTAAATTGTTTTTCAATATTCATTAAGACGCCCACATCCCAACAGCCACACATTCCCAAAAACAAATTCACGGATCTCTGGAGTTCGTTGCCACGGGAATAGCCAGAGGGGGTGGCTAGCTGCCCGCTTGTTTTCGGTGGGCGTGGCAGTTTCATGCGACAATTGCACTTCCGGCAACACCAGCACACATCCCTCGGCTCTCTCACTCTCCATGTTTGCCCAAACAATTCTCTGCCTTTTTCCATATATATATTTTTTTTTTGGGTTTGGCCTGGGTTTTGGAACGGGAGCAGGTGCTATCTGGTGGATGCGTGCCTCAAATTGCTGGCTCATGTTGCGTCCATCAAACAGCTGACGGCGTCGATCAATTGAAATTGCTTTTTTTTTTGTTTTCGAAAGATGCATTGGCTGCCGTGGTGCTGCGGTTGGTTCTTCGCGCTGATGACTTCCTGGAACTAATGGCTGGGCAACCTGCTGATGAATTGTCTTTCAAGTTGATCATAAAAAGCGTATTAATAGCAGCAATTTATTGTTGTCTTGTACACCTACACGAAAACACGAGTAAAGCTAAAATTGGATTTTGAAAAAATATTTAGAAAGTGTTCTTATATTGATGATTTAGCAAATAGAACTTGTGGCGGACATAATATGACATTAAGTAAGAATTATATGGCTGGGAGCACACTTCTCATATCCCATAAATTAAACCCAAGTGGAGTGACCAACAGGATTTTAGTGCTTTATTGGCGGTCTGAGTTATGCACTCCCCTTTTTGTGTTCTGGGTGTTGCATGCCCCCAGAAATATGTATGAGGACCGGGAAGGTGGGAGATATGGGTATTACTTCTTTCCGCATAGAGCGTACCAAACAATGCCGAAGGGGCAGGGAGAAGAACTCAATAAATTGCAGAAAAGCGAAATGTGGAAAGAACGGAAAATAAACAAGAAAAAAAATAAAAAAATAAAATTAAAAAAAATGGAAAAAATAGTAAAGGAAAAACAAGCTTTCCACTCGCTGTTTTAATGTGTTTTGTGCGTTGTTCCTCGTTTTATAATTGAGTTGGTAGTTGCAGCCAAAGTTGGTGCAGCTACGATGCACTCTGGGCCATGCCACCCCCTACCCCACTTGCCACTTGCCACTACCCACCCACTTCCTACCACAACAAAAATCGCCCCTCCCAAGGGAGTGGGAGAGTGCAGTCGTGTGCAGTGAATGTGAAAAAGTTCTGCGCACATTTCGACTGAAACGCGATATTATTATACATATTTCCTTTATTTTTATTATTATTCTCATAATACCCAGTGCGGACCTACCTTTGCGAACCGCATTGAAATGGAAGCGCAAACTCAAACGCCCTGGGATCTAGATCCCAGACAAAAAAAAAAAAAATACCACCATCCTTGCTGGGTTCCGTAATGAGCGTTTCCGTCAAAGTCCTTTCTCTTCACACACACTTGGCAAAAAGGTGGCTTTTGCCCAGGAATTGTATTACACCTACTTGGAAATATTACTAACTTATACTTTTTCTATTTATTTCAGATTTTTTCGGAGCTCAAGGTAAGTCTTTGAAATATATCAATTACTCAAGGTTTTGGCCGCAAGATATATTTCTTAATCTTGATTTTTGTTAGTGCACTTGTCGGACTAAAAGCCCAAACTGGTCCACATTTAAAAGCGCATTATCTTTCTATCGCCACACGACTTAAAGTGGATCGACACCCCGTAATTGCTCAATTTCTTGCTTCATTAACGGGCTTTCCTTTGCATTTGGGCCTGTAATTTGTCAGACCGACGACTGAGAGATCGCCCAGGAAGCCAGAAACTCTTAATTTGTCTGGCCATAAACACTGCCCCTTTCCCCAAGCCATTTCCTAGTGTGAAATGCGTAATAGTACGCATACCCTATGCACATATTTCATAAAATACGATTCATAACTCATGTGTCCGACAAGCAAATGAGCAAAAGTGTGCTACCGGGGACTAGGAACTGGGAGCTTGGAACTGGGAATTGGTAGTCCAGAGTTTGAAGCCCCTGCTGCCAGATGAGCCGTTATACACCGCTGATGGCGCTCTTGGAGTTCATTTACTCCGCCGTGCCACAAAAAGAAAATTCAACGGAAAGCAAAGACAGGCGGGGGCAAAACAAAAAAAATATAAAAAATACTTGAAAAACCCCTGAAACGTTATTTGTAGTTTTTATATCTTTTATTCTTCTGTTTTTCTTTTCTGTTCATATTTTGCTAGACCATTTCGGTTTTAAATGCTCGGCTGGTGGCTTTTGTCGTTCCGGGTGGCTCCGGGTTGGGGGGTAGGGTCAGAATAGGGCTTGAAAAAAATCCATGCTTGGCCTGAAAAAGTGCTTATTAAATTTAATGACAGCACGTTTACTTGCGAAAAGCGATTCTACTCTGTTTTTTTATTTGTAGTTTTCTTTCAAGCTTAGTTATAGCTTTTTTTCGAGAGCCTACCTAGTTTTTATTTCAGTATTTTAGTTTATTGGGGGCTGGGGCTCATTGGAGCCGTAACAGCACAGTCTTTGCATTTAATTGTGTGGCGGGATGAAGGGGTCGTTATGGCCATAAAGTCGAATGGTTTCAATTGAAACGCTAACAAATTTTATTGTCAGTTTTCATTAATTGATAATTTTCTGGCCATTTGATTATGGAACGCAGAGATATTGTGGCACAAATACCTGTATTTAGTTGGCCCTTGATTGGCGTTAGCCATTAGCCTGTCCACTAGCTAGTAGTTTTTCCATTTAACATTCGTTTCCCTTTCCCCGAACTGTCACTCCTGTATCCAATCCTGTCGTCTCTGCCTGGTTTGCATAAGATTTCTCACAATTATGAACGACAAACTGGCATAAATTTATGACTGGTACTGAGTACAGGCCAGGCAGTGAAAGTATTTTAATTAAATGCCCCAAGAGAGCTGGCCAAAAAAGAGCGGAGGGGACTAAAGACCTGCAGGTTATGAGCTGGTAATTTGCAATTTCCCCAACCGAGCGACATGGCTCACTTGTCTGGCTTATTATTCAACTGGTTTCTGGTGTCTTGTGCTCGTTGAACTTCAAATTGTGCGCGAAAAAAGTGAAATTCGCCTTTGGCTCGACATGTTGCCAAGTTAATGAACTGCAAAGGCAGATCTGCAGAAATGGGGGCCGGAGCCGAAGCCGGAAACAACTTTGTTACATTAGCACAGTTCCCTCTTCTTCGGCAAAAAACTATGCTAATTTTTCTAGCAAGCAGCTTGGGATTTATGAAATGAATTCATTTTCGTTTTCAAACAAACGCCATGCGGAAGGGCGGATTGGGTTGCGTGTCGGGGTGTCGGCCACAACTGTTGGCTTTTATTCACACAATTAGAGCCGGCGAATTTGCATTCACTTCTTTCGCTCACCTGCTCACCGGCTCACCTGCACCCACTGCTTACCTGGCCAAAGTCTTACTTACCTGCTCACCTGTCACGCCCCAGTGACTCTCCCAGTCTGGGGAGACGACGCTTTACTTGTTAACAATTAAAAGAGACGAACCCTTGACTTTATCTCCCCAAAGTTCGCCCACTGACCCGGGCACCCATCTAATTGCCTTTCTTTTGGCATTGCGAGCTCATTTTCGTTTTTTTTCCCCCCCTATTTTTTTTCTTTGACAAAATTAGCATTTTCAAAACAAACACAAAGTGGACATGGAAATGCTCAATCCAGTTTCTGCATATAAATAATTCAAAACTGACCCGCGGCTTTCATTTCATTTCGTTTGGAGTTTTGTTTGGTTTGTTTTGTTTTCCTCGAACCTCCGATTGTTTTTCATGTGACGCAGCAACAGTTGGCTAGGCCTGTGGGAATATCTCGAAGAAGTCATAAAACTAACCGTCGAGCGGAAATTAACACAGATACTTCAGTCCTCAACCTCGAAGGGCCCTCCAGTGTGGCGATGGCCTCCGAAAACAACAATCGGGTCTCTATGTCGCGATTGAGATGTAGATGGGTGATGGTAGATAGACGGCGGACAGGTGTACCCGGACAGGTTTTTCTTTTTATTGTAAGAGAGGATTACGTTTCGTTCTAAATAGCCATCAGATGACGTTGCACAACCCGGCTAATATGTGGGTATCATTAGTCTACAGTTAGTTTTTGAATCGATGTTGGCAGTTGGAATGTTGTGTGGCAATAAAATTGCGGATTGGGAACACAATTCATTGTCAGGGCATGAGGGCTTTCCAAGTATTATATGAGATCTTTTGGGGGATAAGAGACGGGGTCTCAATA
This sequence comes from Drosophila ananassae, assembly GCF_017639315.1. Lineage (NCBI taxonomy): Eukaryota > Metazoa > Arthropoda > Insecta > Diptera > Drosophilidae > Drosophila > Drosophila ananassae. The sequence goes on along the minus strand of NC_057927.1, from coordinate 10,565,522 downwards.
GCAAATTGACATGCTTCAGATCACTTCCGCTCTACTACGATCTTGGCTAAGAGACTATATATACTTTTACACTAATTAATTAAAAAGGAAGTGCTTGGATCTTATCGGTTTAGCATTTCCTGAGCCCTGAGGGGCAGGTTTCAACGAGGGATATCTTATACAGACACATAGACTGCAACATGAAGAATAATATTTATTTTAGAAATGGTTTTAAGAACTATTCTGTCTGTATGTTCCGGCACATCTTGGTTACCCGACATTGTTGGCGTTTTGTGCGTTCCATTTCGCTCCTCTGCACTTGTTGAAAGAGAGTAAAATGTGCCAATTTTCTATATATATACACATGATGTATATCTTTATGGTCTCGTAATGCTAGAATCGGAGAGAGGGTCCATATATGGCCACTTCATCACGCAGCGTTGGCCAAGCGTGCTGTTGCTCCTCTTGCAGAATGCAGCTGAGCGTCGCCATTGCCGCCCCCTTGGTCTGGTTAGCCTTCTCAATCCCCTTCTCCACCCTGCCCTTTGGTAGTGCCCTTCGGCGGGCTGCAGCTTCTATTGTTCTGGCCGCTCGTGCTTGTGCTAGATTTATGCACTGGCAGGCCTCCGGGCTGGGGCTCTCCTCCCAGCGGCAGTTTCGATTTCAATTTAAAGCGGATGTTCGCTTTAATTGCAGGCGGCCAGGCGAGTTATAATTCATAAGTGCAGTGCCGATCTGGGACGTTTCAGGTTGCAATTGCTGCCCCATTGTGGCAATGAACTTGCCCCTTGAGTGGGATTCATTCATTTTAAGGAATGATTGGAAATTCATACAAAAATTATATATGTTTATAGAAAATCTTCATAAATAACTAGTGGATGGATGATTGGGGTGAAATCAAAAGTTTCTGCAGTAAGAGTATGTTGAAGAATTCAATAGAAATACCTTTGGAGACATAAGTATCCCACGAAGATGCCAAAGCATCCAACCAATTGAAAGTCTTACTTTCCTAGACGGTTCAATGGTCTTTGTTTGGCGGTGCACTTGACACAGCCATTGCCACTGCAACTGCAACTGCATTGGCAAATTGTAATTGGCAATGCAATTGAATGCAATGTGGCAGCCAATTGAAGGGGGCAGGATGGATTCGATGGCGACTCACTCACTTTCACTGATCGAAAGCGTGAAGCCAAAGTTTAATTGAATCTGCAGCTGCCAGCAGCAACAATGATTGGTAACATTGAATGGCCGTAGCTCTTACCAACTTTCAAACTTGGGCATTTGAAAGTTATTGGCCACAAGTGCGCTGCTCTCTGTACCCCCTATCGCCCATTGCAACACACATAGATACTCACACACACACACACACACACGCAAGTCGAACGAAACTCGAAGTAAACTGAACGTGTCAGCAAGTCGGGCTGAGGTTTCAAGCCAAGAAGAAAAACTTGGCCCGAGCTCTTGGAGTTGCGACAAAATCAATAGAAAAACTTCGCACTGACATGAGGCGGGAAATAGGCTAAGGCGAAGGCATTACTACCAAAATGGGGGGCGTAACCGACGGCTTCGGGGGGCGTGTCCCAGTACAGCAATTTGTTATATTCAGGCGTCGCCTTAAATTGGGTCACCGAAAATGTTCAATTATTCGAGTGAAATGCAGCAGCGCGACCCAATGGAGCAAGTCCAAAGGGAGTTGGGGGACTTCAGACTGGGAATCGAGGCCGGCCGGGCTGTGGGGGTTAGTGAGGGAGGGCCAGGTTACACACTCACAAACACACACTGATTTCGGGCTCACACCAAACTCGTTTTCCGGGCTGATGTAAGTGAGATTTTTTGGATGGCTTCCCGAAAGTCTTCGCCGCGCCATTGCCTACGCCGCTGTCAATGCGGTCTCGTTTCATACACTTTATGAGCAAAACTTTATTTTAGAGAATTTGTCACGCACTCGAGGGGGAGCATCACCGAACAGATCCAAATAAGAGAGTACTCATGTATGAAAGATTAAAAACTTTAATCTACATATTCCCAGCTCAGCTCCCAAAGATAATGTCTTCAACACACCCAGATTTTATAATATTTAATGGGCTTTTACAGAAAAATGAACTAAAAATGTTTATAACATTTTCAAGTCTCAAGCTTTTAATCAGCTTAGCTCCAAAATATATATATTATGTAATTTGAATAAAAGTTTAATAACAGTGCATTTGGTCTTCTCTCCATGGCTGATAAAATTTTTATTATTTTTTTTTTGTATAACAAGTTTATAAGCCCAAACCCTTGGCCACACATGGGAATGCCACACACTCATGTCGGTGTGTGTTTGTGCTGCGACTTTCCATTTGCAGAGATTTCCACATTTCACATTTCACATTTTTTGAATTTGAGATTTCAATATGTAAGCGCCGTTTATACCAAATGCGCCATGAATAAAATTCGTCTCGTTCCGATGATGGTCGTTTGGCAGGAGGGGGAAAGTCGAAATGGGATTTTATTTATGAACCAGACACAGGGTCGGGGGCAGGGTGGAAATGAGATAGAGGGGGTGTTGCAAGTTGGAAGGGAGACTAGTGGGAGTGGGGGTGCGAGTCGGGGGAGAAAACCATTCACTCTCAAATTCCAGTTTGCCAATGCGTTGGGCAAACACTGCACACAAATCAATGCAGTTGCACGAACGCGGCTCAGAAGTTTGATCGATTTGGTTATCGTTTATGAAAGTACACTACAAAAAATTACACTCCTCTACAAACTTATTTTAGGTAAATAGTAAAGACAAGGAAACTGCCATATTCGAAGGTATTTAGTAATTATTTACCTATAAAGCTATTGACTTTTCTGGCCTCTCCTTTAGGTGTGAAATACTTTCATTATGTGCTTTTTAGAGTGTACGACCACACCCCGCTTGATCGCTTAAGGGGCGGGGCACTTAGCGTAAACTGAAACAGTTGTGGTCGGCCTCGGGCCTCGGGCCTCGGGCCTCAGACCCCAGTGCTGACCGCCCATAAAGCGGCAAAGGGCGCGTCGCCATCGATTGCGTGGCTTTACTAAATGTTTGAAACACTCTGCGGTCGGCGACTGTCCACTGGAATCATCCCAACGGGGGACAAATAGTCCATTATTAAGCTGCTACTTGGTCGACATAATTTGGTTGATTTAGTTCGGTAAACAGAATCAATTTATTGCCCAATTTAAAATATATTTTGTTTCGGTTATCACTGAGTGGCCCACATTTCGGCTGATAAGCGCATCACAGTGTGGCAGGCTGCTGATGTTGACACAAATTCGCTGTTCAACCACAAACTAGACACTCGGACAGATGTTCCAGTTGCACTTTGTTCACTTCGCTCGCCTGGCTGCCCTACTGACTGCAATTTGCTGTCAAATTGTCGCAAATTCTTACAAGCGCCGCTCATTAAAATTACCCAAATGCCAGCGCCAATTGCCGGAGCTGTTCAAGACGAAGCGAAAACGGCATCGCATGACAAATGGCAGCCAGGAGATCCAGACAAGTGCCAGCCACCAAGTGGTGCACTGGCCAAAAATAGGATAGTAGGTGATAATTTAAGAGTATGCCAAGTATTTCAGTTAAAGAAAGTGGAAGTTTGGAAGGGCAAGCAAGTCTCTTCTATCTTTAGTCCTATACGCATATATCATTTTTTGTAACACCCCTTTTCTTTAAGTGCCCTTAGTCTTCCTCACCATCGAACTCAAGCTACAAACCATTTGGCAATTGCAATTTTCCCCGGCCAGCTGCAGTTACAAACTTGTCGCTGGCATTTGCAACGTGATTCCAGTGACTTGAGTGCAGCTGATAAGCGAGCTACTTGCCCCCCGATTTCTGATTTCAAACTGACAAAGCCAGAGCTCTTTCCGTTCGAAAAATATATATTATATATAACATAATGTAATGCAAAAATCGCTGATTGCGAGTGACTATTTGGCGAGACTGTAATACAAAGCGCAGACAAAATGTGCTGATCGAGCGGGAAATTGCTTGATGAAGCGTGGCATAAATACATAGGTATATACTTTATAGTGAGGTGTATACCCAGAAGTAAGAAGTAGAAGTAACGGAACTGCCGGATTTGATCAGGTAAGCCGAAACCGAAGATCGGTTCGAGCCATGGCCAAAATGGTGCGACAGCAAAATTGGCAAAGCGCAAAGACTGGCACGATCGCCTCGAATTCGATGAGATCGATCGAGGTCTCTATAGCAGTAGTGGTTCTGTGGAAACTCCAGCAACCCACCTGGAGCAGGTGCAGCGAGCCAATCAGTTGCGCAAGAGTTGAGCAAACAAGGCAATACTTTTGGTTTTCTTTTTTTTTGTGGCCCACCATTCGAATCTCGAATCTCTAGGGGGAGATCGTGGCCAGGCTGTCAACGGTTTGGTTCGAACTGGTCTGGTTTAGTTTTCAGACTCTAGCCGTGAATAAAATGTCATTCAGCTCATTGAAATGGAAAGCTAAAAATTACCATTTCACGGCGAACACTGGGGCTGCAATTGAAAAACTAAATATTCAAAATACTACACGAGAGTGGAAATAAGTTTTAAAGACCTAAGAGATACTCTGTACTTCCACAGCATAGAATACCACCTACTATTCATTATATACTATACCCTATTCTACCCTGTATATATATGATATATGCATTCAAATCGCAACTAAAGTGCTGCTCATTTAGAATTCTACGTACTTGCCAAGTTGCCGGCATTTGGCGAGTGTTACGCGACTTTGAGCGCTCTAATTGTGCGCTTGTTCGGCTAACACACACAGTCGGAAAACACAACTGCAAAAACACACAAAAAACACACACACACGGCGACATGCAAGAGTGCACAGACTCGAAACATATAGCCACGTTGAAAGGCCAAACAAAAATACAAAATAAACCAAAACGAAACAAAACAAAATGTACTCAAACTCGACAGACAAAACACGCGACCGCCACTGCAGATAATTTGCCATTAAGTGGAGTGGAAATGCGTAGGAAAATATGATATAATCGGGGAATACTGAGTCTGAGACCGAGAATGGGCATAGGCATGCATGGCCGGGCATATGGAACCGCGATTCCATCTATTTTCAAGATCAAGTTCAAGTTGGGAGCCATTAATATGCATCGTTGAAGTGTACAAAATGTGCATTTTCCGGTAGTCAGAGCTGATGGGAAACTTGCAATTGGCATTTTCACAAACCAAGTCTGTAAGATACTAACCGCAAAACCTTGACGATGCTGCTGGCAATTTGCCAAACGGCACAAAAACATCTAAGCGCGGGGAAATCACCTTTTGACCCACTTTAAAGAGTTACCTTTCAGGCAAATGATGTTGCAGCCGCGCTGATTGATGGGTCGCACAGCTAGGTGGAAATCAATCCGAAGGCATACTGTAACTCTATAATGAGGATGTGCCTAGTTGTAGATACAAAATGCAGATACTGCAGTTGCTAATGCAGATACGTAGATACGCCGGCGGCTGTCTTGGGTGAAAATCAACGAAACGAACGGAAGTTGCCGGCAATTTGTGAACGCAAATCAAACCATTTACCGCCGCTGGGCCGTTCGAATGTTGTTACTTGGTCGTTACAAAGTTAGCTGCCGATGAATGGGCTAAAATGTCAAATGCGAAAGGCAGATGCTAGCGGTTAGTCTTCTGTTTTTTTTCCATTTTTTCCCTCTGTGGCGACTTTAACAGCACAAACGTGACTCTTACATTTACGGCCTTTAAATGAATTGCAGTTGAGATTATAGCTTAAAGTTTTAAGAGGCCAGAGGAGCGGGTTTCCGGGGAAGAGGAGCGCTGTTTAAGTGTGTCAGTCACACTGCTGGAAACTAAAAAGGTGCAGCCTTGCACGCACACTTAAGCCGCGTAGCGCTCACAGATACACACTCACACCCCGGCGCACTTAATTATGCATTAGGCTGCTGCATTGACAGCGACACTTGGCCAGGAAGAGAGGAGCAGTTCAACGAACTCGGGACGAACAAGGCTAAAAGGATTCCTTCGGGACAGAGTGAGCTCATAACAGTTATGCGGTTGTCACAGTAAATGGTTTCTAAAAATATTATATCACAGAAATTCCATAAATTATTCGCCACATACATTACCAAGTTACATCATTATTCAGCTTCTGTCAGAAGCTGTCTGAAATTCCTCTTCAGCCACGATATCATTTTAATTAAATGCCTTTAGTCCAACAAATATGCCAACTAGTTTGTAACATTTTCCAGTTTTGTCCTTTCAAAGTTACGAAATAGCCATTAGCCATAATCAATAGATTGAATTTCTCATTAAATAAATGGTAATGGATTGCATCTCTTTGAACATCAAACTCGATAATGCGCCCGACAAATTATCGGCTTGAGGATAGTTTAGCCAAGAATTTCTGCACATAGTCGATGCTGTTGCCAACAAATCGGAACTATTTTGCCAATGGCCCACAGGTGCAATAATTTAAATCAGCTTACCGGACTCTCCATTAAATCAGAGTCTATTGTTTACGGCAATCAATTGCCACCTTGAGATCCCCACACCTTTTGTTGTTGGAGATTCCGCTGGCGCCGGTTGGGGAAAAGCGTTAGAGGCTTCTGGCCAACTGTCAAAGGTGGTTGCCGTAATTGGCGAAATACGTTCGCTGTTTGCTGCCGCAGTGGTCGTTTAATGGAGCATGGAGTTGCTCCGTTGGGCGCAGGTTGCCGGTCACACTTCAGTGCATCCCCCCGAGGGGGGTCATGGGCAGGGGCAGGCGCAGAGGCAGAGGCAGATGCAGAGAGGGTGGTCAGTTACAGCAATGGATGGCTTAACCCACGCATGTGGGCATTGTGTAGATTTCAATTGAATTTGCAGAACGCAGAAACGCGACCAAATCGATGTTGCTTGTGCCATGGCTATTGGAATGACTCGTGTTGTTGCTGCCGTTTACTGACCACTGAATAATGGCCTAATGTGGCTGCGTGACTGTGTGGGTGTGTGCGTATTGGGGAGACGTATGGCAGCTGTGTTAAAATTTATGTTGCCTACTTTTCGGAGTGGTGGCAACCAGACAGTCTCTTAAAAGTGCAATTGAATTTGTTCTTCCTAGAATTTGCTAAGTCTAGAAAGCTCTTGTTTATTGATTTTAGACGCCATTGTGAGAGACCCTGCTCCTGCTATCGAGGATGTAATTTTTGCATGTCTCCGGCATTAAATTTTGCCACCCTGACCGGGTCTGGCTCCCTCTGCTTCCCGTCTCTGTGAGGACAATTAGGGCTATGACATTCCGCTCTAAATCTCCTGCACACTTTGCTAATTGTTTCCAATTCCACAAACACTCTCAGCGCCCGCCCACCCAAACATACTCAGTGTCAGCCCAGGGAGATAGCCGGACAAGTAATTGCAACTGAAGCCCGACCTCAGGCAAATTGGCTGTGAAAGTTCAGTGGGACAGGGGCAGGGCTTCCATTAAAATTACTGAATGAAATGCCATGAAGCTGACCAATTGCTTTGATTCCTGTCGTTTATTAATTTGACTTTGACCCAATTCATTTAGCCAACTCATTTGTATAAAAGCTTTGGCCAAAACAATATTTTCACCCCAATTTGGTTATGCAGTGCAGCGTTTGACGAGCCAGACTTCTAAGAGGTAAATGCATTATATAGCTCCCAACTCTGGCTCAATTTTCGTTCAGCAGTTTTGTTGGTTAAGCCAATTTTCAGTTTTTATACACTGATAATAAACAGGATAAATATTTTCTAAATATTATTTTACTTGGAATTAAGTAATATTTGTTACATATTTGAAAGAATATTAATCCTAACCATATAGTTGCAATGATTAAAGTCTAGAAAGTTTTTTTCTGAGTGCATATTGGATCCATAGGACTCTCAGAGCCGGTAGTTGGGTAAGCGCGTGTTTTGTCGTTTGGTCCGGCACGTGACCTGGGTGAGTAAGACTGCCTTTCCCCTGCGGACTCCGAATCGCCCCCTCTGGCAGGGCTCCCTCTCCCGGGCATCACAACACATTGCTTTGCATTTGCGTGCAGCGATTTGTGTGTTACCTGGGAATCGAAACTGACTTGTAGTACCACTCCATCTACTTTCCATGTTTGTCGTTTGGGCCTTTCGGTCTTTTGTTATAGGCTTTTAATTGACATATGCGTTTTTTACACGATTTCCCAGCCGGCTATGCTGCCCGGCTGCTCCCTTTCGAATCTATTCCGACTGCATACTAATAGCTCTCATCGTCTGTTTTCGAATTCTCTTTGCAGCTCCCGATGATGATGGCCGCCTGCTGAATTTATTGGCTAAACCACACACACCCACACCCACACCCACGTACGGAAAAGAGTCGACAAGTAACCCCAAAGGTAAGTTATTAGCCAGAGTTAGAGACTAGGTTCAGTTAATTGCCCTCGCATGCGCTTCGATGATAATTAAAGCCGACAGCCCAGACGTCGGATAAACGAGCACGAGCGCGGCTTGGATTATTGGTATTAACACCGATTTTATGACCTCGCACGCGCTCCAAGCTAAAAGATTGCCCAGAGACTCTAACTCCGACTCAAAACTTTGTATGCTGCCGGAGTTTCTTTTCCGTATTCCGTGTTTTCAACTGGCTGCTTGGTCCAAATTAGGAATAAAAGCTTCACCTTTGGCTACACTTTTTGCATAAACACAAGAGGCCCACGAGTGGCGGATGTCAGGGGGTTAGGGGGGGTGGTGCAAGGTGCCATGTGAGTTCGCGAAGCTTTCACTCCACTCCGTTGTGAGTGGATTTCAGGCTCTCGTTGAAAAAATAAATTAAAAATGTGATGTGTAATCAAAAACTCATGGAAAGCTCAGCCTATGTTATTAAAGGTACTCATTAATATACTTAAAAAAATTTATTGGATAAAGAAAAATTATGAAAAAGTTTAGGAGTAAAATATACATGGCGTATACGTAATATTACGTATACGTAGTGTTGGATGCTGCGCTGTAATATTTCATATTAGTTTTTAGGAAAGCAAAGTGTAGGTTAAATTCCACGTACAAGTAAAAAATTGATTAGCTATTATCTATTAAATCTAAAATAATTTTAAATCTATAAATGCGTGAAAAATGCTTCCTTTCAATAGTTAAATTTTCCTATGAAACTACTGGAACTACCCATGCAGCTTTTCGTGAAGCTTTTCCGAAGCTTAGCTTTCACTCACAACTCCATTTGCCAGCTGAGTATCCTTTTCGCCGAGCCTCGCTTCGCACGAACTGTGCTTTCCTGGCGATTCAGGACTCGGCGGGACTCTGAATTCAGTCTCCTACGAGCCTTTCCAGGCACACAACCCTCACGGACGGGCAACGCGCGCGCTCTTCTCGCTAAAAGTTGGCAACGCAAAAACGGCAACGCGTCGGGCGTCGGAAGGGCGGGAGGGAGGCGGCAGAAGGCCGAAGTGCGGGAGAAAGCGGTGGGTGGTGGAATGTGGTTGGTGGGCGGTGGGCTGTATGAGTATGTGGGTGGTGGACAGTCCACGCGCAATCCGAAAAAGTAAAATGAATTAGAAAATGTGCGCGCCGTTGCCGTTGTTACATAAACGAAGCGATATTTTCGCATAAAACACACACAGAAAGGAAAAAAAAGAGCACACATACAGGCGCACACACGTGAAGTTGCCCAAAAAGGGCGTCCTGTGAGAGTGAAATTATTCTGGCCAAGTTGCTAGCGTTGTTCCTTCGTTGCGTTGGCTGTTCGCTGTTCGTTGTTCGTTGTGGTCGTGTTGATGGTGCTCACGTATATTATGTAAATGATTATGTGCCAGAAACAGAGTGGAGGAGCGCTTCCCGAAGCCCAGACTACGTCGTTGCCATCAGTCGTAGTCGTCCTCGTCCTCGTGGATATTTTAGCCGAGATGTGGTGCCGAGCCCACTTTCACAGTTCAGAGTCCTAAGCCCGCAAATCCTGAGTGGGCTGGCCGCGTCCACCTTTGCGTTCTTGTTAGGTGCTTAATGTGTCCATTCACTGGACACCGGAGCCTCGATTTCCATCTAGCTTAAGTTTCAGAGCCTACAAGGACAGCAAAAAAGTTTTCACGATGGATCCTTTTCTATTGATAAAGAGATTAATAAAATTCTTAAAGATAGAATACTAAACGAACTAAAAAAATTTCTAAATCGAAATCCTTTTTCCCTCACTGTAGACTATTCTTTGAGTATCCTTTTGGCAAATTCCTTTTTTTTTGGGACAGACGACATATCAGACAGACGAGCGTAGCCCTGTGTGGGTGTAGGCGGAAGTACAAAGCTGTGTGGCACCTGCAGAATGTGGCAACAACGAGGACAAAAGGCAACCAAATTGTTGCCAAGTTGTGCTATCTTTGGCAGCTCGCTTGGCGGCTCCCTTTAAAGCAATTTATTATGTCTAAAAGCGAATAATTTACACACACACCCACACCCACTGACAGTGGCAGAGGGTCCCGTCGGCTCGTCTCTAATGAATAAGTTATTTAAAAAATGTATCTACATACATATTCGCCCTAGCCAGGCTGAGAACGATGGCTCATGCATATTAAGTGGCCAACAACAACATTCCCGGCAAGGACATTCTGCCACATTGGTTGTCCCCTGGTTGGCACCCGGGCTGGGTGCATGATGCACACATGGTTGGGCATTCAGCATTGGCTACATGGGCGCTTAATACAAATCAAATTCAGGCATTAATTCGACTAATTGGCGCTTGTAAAAGTCGGGCTCGATGCTAAATTGAATGAAAAGCCCGTCCGGCGGTTTACTACGGTTTATTCAATTAAACTCCCACTGCCAAACGCCCACCCCGTTTCCCCTTTTCCAATTATTTTCCATGTATCCGAACTGTGGCCATCCGAACACGGATATGAGTGCTCTCCCCTAAAATCGGATTTTTCTCATTTGTCGGTCTTGTTACGGTTTAAAGTTGTGAGAAAACTTCTCACCGTCCACCCGAGTGGCCTAAAAGTTTCTGAACCTTGGCTTTTATTAAAGTTTGCACGCAAACTGCTTCAAAACTAAAATGGCAGTAAAAGCCAAATCAGGCTTTGGTTTTTATTAAGTTATTCAGATTACAATTTCTGTTTTCCTTGTTCTTCAAGACTCATTTACAAATTAAATGGTAGTGAAGTATCCTTTTTAACCTAGTTCTCAAGGTTACAGGCAGATCCCTACCAGATACAGAAAGCAAAAGTTTCCATGCGGTTCTCCTCGAAATGGGTGTGGGCTTGGGTAAATAATTTTCCAGAACTCCGCTAATTGTCTTCGACAGAAACTGAATAATACATTAATGTTGTATCTACAACGACATTGTCAGGTGAACTCTCGCCCATTTCCACGTCAATTAGAGAGCGAGTACGCCCCATGGCACATTCTTTTGCATTTCCAGTAATTTTACAATCTTCATAATTTTATAATGGTCCTGCCTAATTCCGCACTCGAGATGATGGGCCCACAGAAGCACTTTTCCCGACAGCGCCTCATTCGTTCTGCGGAATTGGATTATGCGGAGTGTATGAAACTGCAATCCACGGACTGTCTTCTTGTGCGGCGCCCCACTTAATTTTGTGCGTGTTTTGCGGATTGCTTCTGATTTCGAATTTTGCATGCATCAGCAATTAAAAGTTGGCCAGCCGATTCGGCAGGTAATTGCAGGAGGAAAGTAGGAGGCGGCTGGCGGAAATCACTGGCAGGGGGGCAGTAATTACAAAAGTCATTATGTTCCTGCGTCAACGATTTTGCGATGCAGGGGGGCCGTGAGGCTAACTTCTGCTACCGGGGCAAATGTCAGTGGCAAAAGTTTCTGCTAAACTGTTTGAGTTGTGCAGCCGCAAGCAAACTGTTTGCCAAACTCTGCATGACACGCCTCCGCCGCGCACTTTCTTTAATATATGATACTGGCTCAACTTTCCGCTGCGACTTCCACTTCGAGTTCGAGTTCGACTTTGAGTTCTTCTAAGCCAAAAAGTCAGCCTGTCAAGCTGCATTATGGCTCGGGGTGTGCCACGGGGCGTATGGGTAACATTTCAGTTTATTGCCTAAACTGGTGTGCAAATGAAAATAGTTTGTCTTGCCTACATTCGTCTTATTGGATCTCAGACTAGGGAACAAAGGTTCCCTAGGTTCCGGGGTCAAAAATTGCAAATGTTCAAATTTATTGTGGCACAAGGAGCCCAGTACAGGACACGATTCGTAGAAACTCGGTGCTGTATGCGGGTATTGCGATCCTTGTGTTTGTGACAGAGTGTTCCCATGTCTTTTATAGTTTTATGTGGAGCATAATCAATAACAATTTGCATTTATATACAATTGTCCTTTCGAACGGACGGGACAGGACGGCTCCCCTCCAGACAAGCATTCGACTTCCCAGCACGGACCCAAATACTATATATACATATGTGCTTTTATTTATACATTTTACCCAAGAACCGGGCAACGGAAAAAGGAAAACAAGAAATATCGAGAGCCAAATGTAGGAGCATTTGTACAATAAAGCACGCTGTAATAAAAACAACAAAATTCCATCCCCAATACAGAAAAAAATGTTGTTGACCTGAGATATTAAATATTCGGTTAAAGTGCCTTTGAAGATTTTTAAGTAGAGCATGAAAAGAATAAAGAAATCTTTAAGGGATTTGCTTGTTAACTAAAAAATATGTATCTTACAACTATCAAAGACTAGTGAGATTCTTTTGTGTTTCTCGAAATTCAGTCTCACATCAGAAAATCGTAATTTTGATTACAAAAGAAATCAAAGGAAATCAAAGAGAAATCCTGTTTCAGTAATACTCGATATGCTTTTGTCCCGGCTCCTATTTTTGGCCAGCTTCTCTAACTTTTTCTCCGTTTTTATTTCGGACAAGCTGTGAAAGAAAATGCCAAACAAGAACACAATAAACAAAAGCCCTCAAACCCAAAAACACTCCGTCCTCCCACACAGAGCAGGGCACAAATACAAAACAAACTTTTGCGACAACTAAAAACGGCAAAATATTTTTGCTTGTCTTTGTTTCCAGGATGGGTTCGGGGCACTCTTATTGAGAGGGAGAGAGAGAGAGAGACAGGGATGGTGAGTAAAAAGAGAGAGGGAGAGATGAGGCGGCAGCTATAAACATGGCACACATCCTGGAGGCACGGGACTCGAGTGGCTTTTGTGCTGCTGCCAGAAGCGGAAATGGGTAACAGTACCGCATGTGATGGTATGTGTATCTGAGTGCGAGTGTGTCCTTACCACCGCCTTACCACTCCCCCCAGGATGCCGCCATCTGTAGTCCTGTTTGCGTTGCTTTTTCTCGACTCGTGTGCGTGCCACGTATTTAAATTAGTATGCAACATGAATGACAGCCGCCATTGCCATCGCTCATGTTTCCCTGATAAACTCTTTGCACTTGCCAGTGTGTGAGTAGGGCTATATGCCACATAGGTGTGTGTGTGCTTATGTCCTTGCCTTGATTTGAATTTTTAGCTTGTGCAAGGCGCAAATGAAAGCGAGCATTAGCGAAAATGCCTGTGGATGGCTGCCGTCTGATGGCTTGATGAAATTTCCTTCGCTCAATGACTTATTCAGCTTCCCACGCTCACTTTGCTGAACTTTGGCTTTAACTGAAACCAATTTGCTGCCTCCAAAGATAATCACCTTGGAGACGGGGAGCCGGGATGCTAAGGAATCTGCTTAATAGTCAACTTCTATAGCCGGTTGCTGTTGCATTGACACCTTCGAGAGCGTTGCTCCTTTCACCTGTTCCGACTGTCTCCTGCTGACACGTGCCCAGGATCCTGATGTAGAAAGTCGTGTCGTGGGTAGATAAAAAAGTATTGCACCCGCCAGGCCCCGCAGGCCCCAGATGATGATGACGATGATGGCGCAGATGATGGGGATGCAGGCACGTCTGTTGCTCTCTGCTCGTTTGCCGTCTGTGCCAATCAAGCTGGTGGGCTCTAAGGACAACACTACACCAGGCCATACAACACCCACACTATCGTCGGACAACAACGACATCGGCAAAAGTGAAAGCAACAAAATCTTCATCATCAAGTGTCATTCTGGGCAGAAGTTGACGCATACAGGCCGACACTGAACGGAAAAGGGGTTTCCTCTTTTTTTAAAGAAGGAAAAACAGTAGCTGGATGCATTGTTATTCTATTTTTATGTAACTATGTTATATTTTTTTCTCACAGTCCACAAAAGCTATATTGAGGCATCTGTCTATGTGCATCTCCATCCATCTGACTATATGCCTCCCGTTGGCTCTCCTCGCCAAACTATTGCCATGAATATTTATGCTTTTGTTGCGAGGACCTCCTCCCCAGGATCGTTTTGGGTGTTGTTTTTAGATTCGGATCCGGGAAGGTGACTGCGGGGAACTGAACCCCAGCTGTTGTTCTTCAAGAGCACACACTGTCTGGCAAATCAAGTGGGCAAGTTTGAATTGCTGTTGTTGATATTTCTGTTGCTTCGGGGCTAAATTTGGTTTTAAATGAAACTTTTGGCTTCATCAAACTTTACAAAGTATTCGGAAGCATTTCCCGCACTATTGAACTTTCATCCGAAACTCAATTTCCGATGGCAGGTACACAAAGCCAAACTAAAACGCCCGATAGGCCCGGCCTGCGGGATCTACGCGCCCCAACATCAATTAATAACCCTCGACTTTACTGATTTATGCCAGCCATGGGCAAACTGAATCGAAACCGTTTCAGCTTAATGCATATTTCGCAAAAACAGATTGCAGTCGAATGCCATTAAGCATTATCCGTGCAGGACCATATACACATAAGCAATCAGCCATGCGTTCGATTCGATGATTGATTTGAGTTTAATTGCTTTCAATTGTTTTGCGGAATGCAAATTTTACAAACGCCTGGCTGGTCAGCCGCCACGGAGATCAATAAGTAATAAGAAAATATTTTTCATACCGCTTGGAATGATGTGCGAAGTGCACGGGACAGGGTTGGAGCCTTATTTGTTATATTGCCGGCCATTCGGGCCTCAGGAAAATATTATGCAACACTTTTGCCCCAAATTCACATACATTCGCTTCAAACGTCTATCTTCATCCATTGACAAGTCATCAAAAGCGACTGGCAAGGTCATGATGTGCCAAATACCCTCGGGGCTCTCGAGGAAATGGGCAAAAAAATAAAATAAAACTGAAGGAACTTGCCACCATTTCTGACTCTTTCTGTGCCACAGGATATGTATTTGTATGTGTGTGTGTATCCTTCGCTGCTCCCAACTTTGTCACACTTTCAGCAGCGCCTTAAAATATTTGCTGCCTTGCTGCTGTATCTCTACTTTTCGCTTTTCTTGCTTATTGATTTTCCCTCTTGGGTAGACACAGAAGGAAAAATGTGCGACTCTAAGAAAGTTTTATATATTATACAGGAGTATTGCAATTTCTATTTTATTTTTAAATAATTATACACAAGATAAGGTAGAAAAAACAGATTGTAGTTTGAAGTAAAAACTAAAAATCAATAAAATATATATACAGATATCCTGAGACTTTATTGTTAAGAGTATTTGGTCGCCTTTTTGTCCTTTTATAGTTCCACTTCTTTTTGGTTACTTGTCTCTCTCGGTCAAATTGAAATCTTGGCCTGATGAGTATTTATAATTGCACTCGTCACTCCGTATTACAAGTGGCCATAGAAAGTGGGTGGCGACCGGGCCCTCCCAATACTAATTAAGTTGGCCAGTTCGTGGGCCAGTCGGTGCCACAGGCTATGGCCAATTCAAATTGAAATGACTCGTTGAGTGGCTGGTTGGAGTTGTTGCCCCACTTTGCCCTTTACCTTATCGCCATCTTTTTCGCCGCCCTCTTAGGCGGAGTGGCACTTGCCGTTGGTGGTAGTGACGTCATTGTGGGCAGTTGGTGGCCGGAATTTGGGGAGTTGGCTGGCAGGTGTGTCTGCTTCGGGGTGTGTGTGTATGCATATATTTGTGTGGGTGACAGGCTGTTGCATATGTCAAGGCAATTAAATTCAAACCACTGAGGGGATGCTAAAAATAAACAGACTAGGAGTACACCAGGAGGGCCCCAAAAAGTAGGCAATATCCCATTTGATTTTATCGCACCCACATCAAAATACTTTTGCCCTGAGTCTGACAGGAGGGGTTATGACCTGAAATTATAATTATATGTATCACAGGCCCATCAGGCCTAATTGAATTCCAACAGTTCGCATTCCGGTACTACTGGGCGTATACGCGATTTCACTAAAAAAATGCCATTGGCCCCGAAAAGAAAGAAAAAAGAAGCCCGACTGCCAATCAAATGCCAATCATCGAATTGTGCTTTATTATCGACATAGTTTTCGTGTCATTATCATATCCATATTTCAGACAGTTTTCAAATATTCCGACATGGTTGTGGGAAAACATGCAAATGCGAGCAAATAACAAAATCGGAGCAAAGGCGAAAAATTCCCGGAACGCGGAGTGCGTGCAGAGTTGGAATGTAAATAAGTAAACACACATGACCAGATGACCTCTAATCGGTTCCATTGTAATTTGTTGTATAAATAAGCATAATATGCTGCGTATCACCATCATCATCATCATCAGTGGCAGCAACAGCACCAGCGTGGGGCAACATCATTTTGGGGCTGGCTTGATGCCAGATTTATATCATCTTTCACTATATTATAGTATGTATTCTATGTATAGTATATATGCTGAAGGTAGGCCATTGTATTTGGGCCATTTATATGCACATATTTTTTTGGCACATTCTGGTGCCACCAGCCCAGTCCCTCGTCTCGGCACTCTGGTTGTGTGCATAAAATATTTTTGTGGTAATTTTTCATGCTCACATTAGCGACGTCTGTCAACCGAAACGAAGGGAAAACGATAGCTGCAGGGCGGCTGGGGCTGCAAAATGTTGCAACATCAAAAAGAAGCTGCAAGCTTCGCTGCCACCCGCATAAATAAATAAAATCCAAAGGGTCCTTCTGCCACTGAGTGAGAGAGATGTGCAGAGTGGATGAGGGAGAAGGGGATCGAACGTACTGGCTGCTTTTCATTTAATCGGTATTGATTTTGTATTGTTGTTCCGCTGCCAATATTTTATTGTGCTCTCCGCTTTGGGGCACGTCTTTTACTTTCAGCGTTTGCGCTTTTGGCCAACCAACCGGGCCGATCCACTCCAGTCCGGGCGTTAATTGAAAGCCATACAAATTGCGCCCCGGCTGGCAGGCAATTATAAAATTGTTTGGCCAAAGTTGATTGTGGCGTAAAATAGCCGGAATGGCTCTAAAACTTCCAGTGCAGGCCAAGAAATAGAGAGACACGAACATTAGGTTAACATTGGGATCAATTGCCCATTTATTGCGCAACATTTTCAACAGGATTCTGCTTTTAAAGCCCCACCATCGCCATTGTCTGAGTCAGGTTTCAGGCACTGAGCGAAATATGTCATATATGTTATATTTGATAATGGAACTTTTATTTAATCCTTAAATACCTGCAATCCCTGCGTTGAATTCACTCAATGTCCCCACAGACGGGATAGAATGGAACAAAATCACCGCATGGGATTTAATTCCAGTCCTTTTGTCCTGAACACTGGGTATTCATTGACTGGAACCTTCATAAAACCAATCTATAATGTATATGGTAAAAGGCCACTCATCGCCAATGCATCGGCCCCTATAAAATTGCATTAAAACGGCATTCGATAGAGCGGTTATCAAGAATTCAGATTCACAAATGTTTGCTGTGTACCACTCATCGAATTAAAACCGAATTCGTGTTCCATATTAAATGCGGGAATTATTGTCTCCTTGGAGATGATTTATTTTTTGTGTATTGTTTTTCGACAGGCTCTTCGGGCTGGGGGCGTAAATGTGTTTAACAAATTTACGAGGTCCTTGCTTCGCTTTTGAATATGCACAGACATAAAGCGAACCGAACCAGGTTCCGCAAAATTCAATTAAATCCAATTCAATTTTCTTAATCAACGCAAAAATCAGCCTGAAAGAAACGAGTTCCCAGTTTGTCAACCACTTGTCCCGCCGCTGGGAAAAGTCTCTTTGATTTTCGGTTTTATCTAGTGGTTTCTGACTCATGGCAAGTGCCGCAAAAATCTGTGCCCCGCCTCAATAAAAATAGACACATTCAGAACTAGTTGGCGGCTGCAATTCAATTTTCTCAGTAGCCCCCAAAACTCTCACACACGACAAGTGCAACGCTAAAAAAAATAGACGGAGGGGGACCGACAAAAAGGCAGTTGCCACATTTTAAT
Organism: Drosophila ananassae; assembly: GCF_017639315.1. Lineage (NCBI taxonomy): Eukaryota > Metazoa > Arthropoda > Insecta > Diptera > Drosophilidae > Drosophila > Drosophila ananassae. The sequence continues at coordinate 10,547,323 of NC_057927.1, read as the reverse complement.
CGGTGGGGGAGATTCGGAATCGGTGAAAAGTTTTAATTGAGTTTTTGCAACCAATCGAATAATCAAATCAAAATTCATTACAATAAAAACAAACAGGTCGGTGCGGATAAGAAATTAGTGCAATTGAATTAAGGCCGAAATAAGGCCAATTAAGTTATTAATCGAATTAACGTAACACACAAGCGACACAAAAAGCCTGCAAAAATGTTTGGCTGCATTTATCAGCTCTGGGACTGGTGAGTAGTACGGCTCGTAGATTTTTATTTTTTATCATTCCGGCACCCGTCGGCACCCTCAGATTTCCCATTTCCATTTGCCATTTCCCGCAGAGAAAATGAGGCCCGCAAGGTCAGCCGTGTGTCTGTGGCCGGGGCGGCGACTGCAGTTAATCAATTACGGTCAATTACGCGGAGGCCCGCTTTCAATTGCCGCTCGGGACCGTGTCTTCCGCAGCTCGTAAAGCTGGAAGACCCCGGCGGAGGATTAACCCATTATACACCCTGAAGAAATAGTTGAATTTTTATCACAAAATAAAGTACAAAAATGGTTTACTGACGGAGTATATGAAGAGTTCATTTCATTTTATTATTTTAGTAAAAGTTCGAGGCTTTATTGCCAGTTGAGATCAGTTTTATGTATTTATGTATTTGATTAATATATTAACATATAGCTAGTACGCCTCAGTATTTATAGGGTTAACTGCCCTGTCCTCGCTATTGAATTAAGCTTAGAGACCTCAGCCAATTGAATCACAGACCCACTACCAGAGGCAACTTTTTCTAATCTCTTCATTGTTTGTTCTTACTGCATTGCAGGTTGGAGGCGCCACCGCTCTTCACCGCCGGCACCATGGACGCCAAGAAGCTGCAGCAGCTGCAGGAGGCGGCCATACTGGCGCAGCAGCAGAAAAAGCTGCCGCTGGCGTACCAAACCAATCTGGTGGACTACCGGACGGCGGCCTACAGCCAGGCCCTCTACCAGCAGTCCCCGACAGCCACGAGCTCCAGTGGCGGGGGACCGCTCTCGCCCATCGAGATGCAGCCGCAATCGAAGCACCACGGCCTGCTGAAGCACGGCGGGGGAGGAGGCAACTCGAGCAGCTCACACAGCTCCCCATACCACCAGTCGTACTCCAGCAGTGGTGGCGGGACGGCCGCCGAGCAGCTGTACCAGTCACCCACGGAACGCACCTACCTGGCGGCGGCGGGCAGGTTACAGGCTAATAACGCCACTGCCGGACATCATCCGATGTCGGCACTGCAGGCCCAGTACCAGCAGCTCCAGGCGGCCAAGATGCAGGCCCAGTTAGCCACCCAAAACGAGGCGGCCCAGCAGCAACAACGCACCTTCGCCTTGCGGCAGGCCATGAACCCTCCCACGGGACACTACCATATGAGTCAGTCCTCCAGCATGGTCTCCAATATGACCACCATGACCCAGCAACAGCAGCAGCAACAACAGCAACAACAGCAGCAGCAGCAACATCAGAGGGCACCTCCTTCATCTCTAAACTTGCAAAACCAATATCAGCCGGCACAAGGTCCTTTGAAGTTGCAACAGCAACAAATGCCAAAGCACTATCAAGAGCAGCTCTATGCCCAGCAGCAGCAGCAACTACAACAGCAGCAGCAGCAGCAGTTGCATCAGCAACAGCTGCAGCAACAGCAGCAACATCAACAGCAGCAGCATCGCCATAAAGCTGAGCTGCAAACCCCTGGAAGTGAGCATGGAACGGTATACATCCAACAAAATCATCCAGGACATGTGGTGAACCAGGCCTGTCAGACCCAAATATCTGCAGTTAAGCCCAAGGCCACGCCAAGTTCGGAGGAGTCCTCGACCACCTCGGCCAAGAGTCCTTCCCACGCTCCATTGGATCGGAAGAAGAGCGCCGGATCCATTCAGGCCTTGAAGTCGCCCATTACGAAGAGACCCCCATCCACGCCGGTGACTTTGTCTGGATGGTTGCACAAGCAGGGATCCGATGGCCTGAAGGTGTGGCGCAAGCGGTGGTTCGTCCTTGCCGAGTACTGCCTCTACTACTACAAGGGGCCCGAAGAAGAGAAGCTACTTGGATCGGTACTGCTACCCTCTTATCGCGTATCCGCCTGCTTGCCGGAGGACAAGATCTACCGCAAGTTCGCCTTCAAGTGTGAGCATCAGAACATGAGGACCTATTGGCTGGCAGCTGATAATTCAGAGTCGATGATGGCGTGGGTGCGAGCCTTGGCCGCCGCCAGTATGATGCAGGCCCCCAGCAGCGGGGAGTCGGAGCCCAGTGTGAATTCCTCCCTCAATCACAGTGGGGAGAATTCGGACTCGGGGATCCATACTCTGCAGTCGCAGCCGAGCAAGGGACAACCAACACCATCGTCGGACGGGCTAAGTGGAGGAGGTGGTGGAGTTACCAACTCCCAGCCACTATATGCCAATGCACCGCCCAAGCCCCGACGAAGCAACGATGGGGGCTACTCCTCTCCATCGCCGGAACACAACGAACAGCAGCAGCAACACTCTAGTCGCCGACTGATGTCGCCCACCCAGCAGCTGTACCAGCAACAACAGCAGCAGCAACAGAACCAGCGATCTCAGCAGCCGCAGCAACATCATGCCATTTACGACACCAGAACGGGTCATGTCTCCAGTGCCCTACAACTGCAGCAGGCCCAGCAGCAATACTCACTGGACCATTTGGAGGCGCAGTTCCAGCAGCAACAGCTGGACATGGAGGAGCAGATTGCCCGGCTGCAGCAGCAACGAGCAGCTGAGGAGATCTACGGCGAGCGAGAGATGTACATGGCCAAGCTGCTCCACCAGCAGCGGCAGGGTGTCAATGGCGGCTACCCCACCCAGCAGCAGCTCCTGCAAGCGGAGCGGAGGACACCCGATGCCTACGGGCGGTCGAAGCAGCAACGTCTCTTTGCCGCCGCAGCCGCTGCAGCGGACTACGAGGATATCTACAACATGTCCCAGCTGGCTGGTGCCGGGGGCATACCCATGTCGGCACAGGAGGCGTTGCTGCAGGAGGCGGCTAGCTATCGGAGACCGCTCAGCCCGCCCAGCTACGATGGCGCGAAGCACGTGCCGGCCATGCCGCAGCGTTACACGCCCAATCACTTGGAGGTAAGTGTGGAAATAAAAAGGGAAACACGGATAAATTGTTTAAAATGAAAGGTCATAGATAGTATCTATTAGATACTCTTAAAGAAAAATACCCTCCCCAGCCTCTTCTAATTTAATATTTTTAACCTGCTGCCCATCTTGTGCTTCTTTAAAAAACCTTTTTAGAGTCAGTTTCATTTGTATGCACCAGAAAGCCTCTGCCTCTAATATAAAGCCTCTAAGCCAACTTGTTTAAGTTTCAATGCATGCCAGTGCTGCAGTTGCAGTATTACGAACCCAAAGAGCAATTTACAAAGGCAATCAAAATGGCAAAACCGCTGCCCTGGGCAGTTCAGAGCTGCGATTCACATTCCCATTCGTAGTCCCTGGTGCGCTGGCGATTGCGATTGCTGATGACCTGCCACTTGGCACGGCAACCCTCAGTTTATGGGTGCTTCGAGCTAAAACTGGGAGCTTCGGTACTTCGGGGGCGTGGCATCAGCGAAGGTCAGCCCAGCAAATCATCTGCGATGCCACTTGCTGTTGTCTGATTGCTGCAGCCAGCAAATGCAGCTCACAAATAGTCGGGGAGCGGCCGAGCGGACGAGGGGTCCTTTTTATGTCCGCACCCCTTCCCCTGACCTAGTTGCAAAGTTTCTGGCTGCTTTTCTCCGGGAATTTCACCTCAGCACGTATCAGCTTTTCACTTTTATTTGCCCTTCGCTTGAAAGAGCCTGAGTGCCGGGTAACCTGATTCTGACTCTGTGCCTGTGCTGCTACGACTTCTGCTCCTGCCAAGATAACTCCTTTGGCAACGGAGAGGACTCCATAAAGCCACACAAAAAAGCCGCTTCAGAAGAGCGTTGGTGATGGCTGGCATTGATGATGGCAGAGAATGCCCCAGAGTCTTTCGTGGAAACTTTCCGTTTCAAGCAGCTGTCTCGAGTCCGTAGCTTACGCTTTAATTGGACTTTAGTGTGTCAGTGGGTTGCTAAATTGCAGACATTTCTCCTCCCGCCAACTCCCGGCGACGCCTCTGCTGCAATTTTCTTCAAATGCAACTTTATGAGTATTCTGTCAAGCGGCATGGGGGCTGGGGGGCAGTGGCACGGCCGAGGCGAAGGAGCAACTGCTTAGTGGGTCAGGTCAGGCACTGCAAGTTAGCCGGGAAATGAGTCGCGTGCATGATTTATGGTCACAGGCTTCTGGGCCCGAAACCAGCTGTGCCGACTGCCAAGTGTCGAACAAGTCACAGGCCATGCCAATCTTCTACACTCTAAACAAAAGTGTAGCTTTCAAAAGTTTACAATACTAGCATCCTACTCCTTCTGACTCGAGTTAGTCCCCGTTTTTCTTTGTGCAGACCTACTTAAAAATGCAATAGCCATTTGAAACGAAACATTACATAACCCTTGCTAACTCCTTTCGTTTTTGTGCCATTTCAGGCCAGCGGCGCTGATCAACTAATCAATACAATGGACTTGCGTGCTCGTACTGCGGCCGCCATTGTGCGTCCGCACTCTGCCGACTTCCTGGAGTACGAGGCGCGTGCCGAGGCCGCTGCTGCGGCTGCCGCGGCAGCCATTGCCCAGAGCCAACAGGAGAGCGGCCGGGCACCCAGACCCAAGTCCAGTTTGGACATCAATCGGACACCGGACAGCTTCTACTACTCGGAGGCGAGTTATGCGGACAAGATGCGAAAGAGCGCCCTCTATCTGCAGAATGGGGCTCAACCACAGCAGGCTGGCAGCTATCGCACTGCGGCCGGAGATTTCAATTCCGGCGTAAACACCATTGGCTACGAGAATCCGTACGAGAGGGCCTACAAGCGGCAGGAACTGCTGGCTGAGGCTCAGGCCCAGGCTCAGGTTCAGGCCAGTAGCATGCCCAGGATGAGTCGATCGGCCAGCCAGGGGCGAGCGATGGTGTCGCAACTGCAGTCACCACAGCAGGAGGACCTGCCACCGCTGAACGTGCACCCTGGATCCATATTTCCGCCATCGATGTCCACCCAGGAGATTATCTGCAAAAACGAGCAGTTCTTGCGGTCCGCCAGTGCTCGACTTCCTAAAAGAGCCGGCGGGATGGATGATGACTATTCGGCGGCAAATTCCACCACCACTTCACCCACATCGGGAGTTGCTCCCTCACCGCAGCACCAGGAGGGCGAGCGAAAGCGGGAGGAGTCCATGAAGCGTCTTCTGGAATGGAAGCAGCGCATGCTGCAGTCACCTTTGACCCGCAAGGGCATCCAGCAGGGCGGCAGCAACATGTCCGCCATGTCAAAGCTGGGCAGCAATCCGAACATACTTCTGGCTTCCACTGCAGTGGCCAGTGGAGCACGCTATGCCCCCCAGGCGGGCAAGACAGGTCTGGTGGGCAATGGCAATGCAAGTGCTGTAGGAAACGGAAGTGCTCCGGGGGCAGGAAGTGCCTCTGCAACCGCAGGTATCCAACGCTCTCGATCAGAAACGCAGGCTAATGTGGGACCTGGTGGAGTGGCGTACAACAACTACTCCTCGGATGATGAAGGTGAGTTCCTATCTCAATGGTACTTTTATTTTAAAATCCCATTTTGCTTGGCTTCAACTCTGTTTCTATGTAATTTGTCTCTATCTTTTTCTGTATCTCTAACTGTCTCTGACTGTATCTGTAGCTACATTTATGCGCTAGATAATTTTAAAAAATATTTCAAAATAAAATTAAATATTTAAGAAAATGTTCCAAATAAAAACCTTTCCTATAAAATGTATTTGTGCGCATAAATCTAGTATGTACCTTTTAGACATCAGTAGCTGTATCTTTATTTTTATCTGTATCTGTAGCTGTAGCTGTTGCTAACCGCGCTGGCATCCTGTGCGCTTCCTACTTTTACTTTTATTTACTCTCTGGCTTTGCTTTTCAGTTAGTTGCATGTTTAGTTGCAGGTCCTTGTGCAGGTCCTCCTCGCTCTTGTGCTTTGTGGTTGTCAAGTTTTCCCCTTCAAGAGCAAGTTATTTGCTTGTAATTGAAAACGCCGCCCTTGCTTTGCTCCAACTTTAAACTATAAACTTTAAAAGACCTGCATAAAGGGGCTTCTGTTTTTGACATCCTTTTTTGTCTCTGGAGAACTTTCCAGCCTTCTACATTAACTAATTATAAGTCTAACACCATTTCAATGCTAATCTATCATGTCCAGGCGCCAGACTAAACGAATAAAAGCTTTATGTAGTTGACACCTGTGTGTTTCTGCTATTTTTTGTTGCATTGTTTTATGATTTAATATGGTTAATTGAAATAGGCAATAGCAAGAGCGAGAATCAGAAAAGCTCATTAAGCTAGTTCCATAGTTTATCAGAAACAAAGAAACCTTCCTGCCGTGCGCACACAAACACCACCATATTCACACACCCACACAACCACACATTTACATGCAAAAATTCTAAAAAAAAAAAAAAGAACAATAATGAAAAATAAATTATAATCAAAAACAAAAGGTTGCAACGTGAATCTTACATTAGCTTAAAGCCGCAGCCTAAAAGTAGGCAACAAAAAGAGCATACTTCCGGCCCACCAGAGTCGATCTCCTTAGCTAACATTTTTGTTTGTGGAAAAAGTATTTTGTGGAAAAAGAGGCTAATCAACATCTCTGTAGTCAATAAATCTCTCTCTGTTTGAACACACACTCTCTATCTTTCATGGGTTTAGTTTTTGAAAATGGTATACATTTTGGCGTAGTCTCGTTTCGTTCGGATCTGTTTCATTCATACATACATACTATATCTATGGTATATACATACGTATATGTTTTCCAATCATGACAACTGGTGCTTGGTATTTCCACTACTAAATGCCGCTGTAAACTTCGCACTAAAACCCAAACAACCAAACCAAACCAAACTCTAAATAATGAAACTCAATCTGAATCTGGGCTCATGGCGCAATCGACAACCCATTTGATTGAATTTAATTACTTTCCAACTAGCAAAGATATACAAACATGTTTTATATTTCTTCTTTTTCCATACAAACAAACAAAAACCAATAATAATTCATTGTGTATACGTTGAATTTGGTAACTCTTTAAATTCAATATACCTCAATTTGTAAATGCTGTAAATGTAAACCGTACAAATTATCAAAAAATTTGAATGATAACTCGCAAATAAACAAAAACAAACAAAATGCACGTATCACAGATGCGACTGTGGATGAAAACTTGTATAAAGCGGCGGCAGGAAGGTCAACATCAACAACAAATACCACAACAACAGAAACTGAAACTGAAACAGAAACACGACCAACAACAACAGCAATAGCAACAATATCTTTAGCAACAACAACAGCAATTGAAAATCATAGAAGTAGCAACAATTTAGACAGTCCAACAATAGCAACAACAGCGGCAGAGGTAGCTGCTGCTGCTGCTGCCCCTGCCACACCAAACCAAACAATCCAAACAACAGCATCAACACTAAAAGCAACCAATGCCAAATTCCACCTAAAGCCCATTTTGAAAGTGCACGAGGCGAGCAAAACCCGCATTATTCAGGTGCAACCCAAACAGCCCGAGGAGAGGCCGAAACTCAAATTGCAATTGCCGCAGGTGGCAAGTCCAAAGGAGCTGGAGGAGCAGCAGCAGCAGGAGCAGGAGCAGGAACAAGAGGAAGATGACTCTGAGCCCGTACCCATTTTGCCAAAGAAAACAGCCCCCAAATCGCCGCAGAATGCCAATTATGTGCCCGTGTACAGCAACAAGCTGGTCAGCAGCAGCAACTACGAGAACATGGAGTTTGGCAGGCCAATCGCCCCCGACAACAAGACAGCGATTACGGATCCCGAGGAGACACCCATGCTTATGCAACTGAAGCTGTTCAAGGAGCAGCAACAGCAGATGGAACAACTTTTGGCCCCGGAGGACGACCTGACACCCACAGCGGAAAGCAAACCGATTCCCGGTGAGGATTCAAATGCGGGCGTTGCAGAAGACGACGAAGTTGAAGAGGACGAGGCGGAAGACGAAGTGGAGGATGAGGATGAGAGCACAGCCTGTGAAGAGTACACTGATGATGACATTGACGAGGCATTGGCACAGGACGAAGAGGAAGCGGAGGAGTTCTTAGAGCACCTGGATCCTGAAAATGAAAAGCTAAAAAAAGAGCAGGAAGAGGAGAAGGAGCTGCAGCAGATTTATGTCAACGAACCCATCACCCCCACCGACCAGCAATTCGACGAGAGCCACTATTTGCCCATGACGCCCAAAAAGGTAGAATTGGGCCAACCCGGAGTCCTCACTTTGGTCAGCACCCACGAGTCTTACGCCGAGGAGGAGGAGAATCACTATGTGGAGATGACCAAGGGCATCGAGGATGACGATAGCAAGAGCAACTATGAAATCATGTGCCTGGCCAGCTCCAGCACCTTGAAAGTTACCACCAAATCGGAGCCAGTCTATATGGAACTAGCAGGAGTAAAGCCTGCACCGCCACCAGTCGAGGAATCTCACTGTTCTTCGGGCCGATCCACCCTCAAGAAGGCTAAGAAATCAGGAAGCGAAACGCTGAAGAAGAAAACCAAAAAACGACAGGGCAAGGACATGCCGGATATCCTCAAGCCGGCCAAGAGCGCCTTGGCCTTGGCCAGCGATAGCTCGGATGCGGATGACGAGAGCAGCAGGCAGCAACTGGAGGCTAAAAAGCTTCGCTCCCGATCTCGTTTCAGCTTGTCGGACACCTTTAGGCCGGCATCCTACTATTTGGGAGCCTCCACTCCCCTTAACAACTATGCCGAGAGCTCGGACAGCGAGATCCTGCCACCGCCTCCCATTCCAGACTCGCCGCCACCCATGGAGGAGCTGAAGACAGAGGAAATATTCTCCTCGGAGCACTACGACACGGTGAAGCGACGTGATAGCAACAGCAAAGTGAATCTCTCCTACGAGCAGCTGCCCAAAATGCATGCCAGCAACACTTCCCTTAATTTGCCCAAAGCTGCTCCTAGTCCTACCCTGAAGAGCAGTCGTCTCTCGCTGCCCGATCACTTCACCAAGATGCGACTTACGCCCCAGAGATTACAAGTCACGACCACGCCTCCGCAGCAACACCACGCCCGGACTCTGTCCGACTCCAACTACAGCTGCCAGTTGACGGACAATAGCTCCCGCACCTCCTCGGACCTAGACCTGTATCGGCGGAGAGGTCAACAGCAAAGGTGCACCAGCAACAACTCTCTGCCCCTGAGCAGCGAGAACGAATCTGTGGAGTTCCGGCAGAGATCGGACTCGGAGCTGGATCGCCAGCGATCTAGGCGCCCTCTTTCCCAGGAGTCTATCAGCGAAATCGAGTCGTTGAGTGAACAGTTTGAGGAGACCCTGAGCAGTCACGAGTTGGACACCTATTTGAGTCATTTGCACCTGCCCACAGGGCAGGCCACGCCCACGAGTCACCTACTGAACGATGCCAATGCAGCTGCCGGAGCAGATATCCTAACAAATCTCATAAAACCGCCGAAAACATTCCGCAACGCCGAAGATGAGGAGCAGCACTTCTACGGGAACATACACTTTCTCTCCTCTACGGACTCTATTCAGCAGCTGGGCGGTGGTTCTGGAGGCTTTGAGCAGTTGCCAGGTGGAGGAGCCGGTGCTGCCTGCCTGGTGGCGCTGCACAGTCGCAACAACAGCAACATATCCACTCAATCAGCTCCCTATTACTACTCGGAGCTTCCGACCCCACCGCAGTTGAATAACCAACGCGACATACACGCCCACGGTTTGAACATTGCCCACATCCACAACCCGATCGACAGGTTCAATGTGGACGCCCTGGTAGACAAGGATCAGGCCATCGACAGCAAGAACTTATACTGCATGAAGGACAACAACGAGAAGCTGAGCAACAAGAACCTGAAGCTGAACAACAACCAACTGGCGGACGCAGTGGAGCCACCAGATAGTAGCGGTAGTGGCTCACTAAACCCATCACATTCATATCTCACAACTACTAAAAACACAAATCTCGCTCGTAAGACGATTGGTGGTAGCGATGGCAACCCTAACGATGGTGCTGGTGAAGATTCGGATGCAGGCAGAGGCTTAGGCGGAGGCGGCGGAATGGGAGGCGTTACAACTGGCAAGACCCCGTCGAATAATGTCAATCCCAACCTCTCAGTTCTAGGTGGCGAGCTGCTCTGGGAGGAGGATGCTCTCTGGCGGGAAAGTTTGCGACGCGTTTCGCAGCGTCATGCCCGATCCCTGGACGACCTGGACAGGATACCAGCAGGTCCAGTTGCCAGCACCCCGAAGGCCAAGTTGAGCCGGGAGGTGACCTATGTGAACGATAGCCAGAAGCCGCGACAGCCGGCCCAGCAGCAATCCCTGAATGAGCACGATGTCTATGTACAACTTTTAGAGAACGCCTCGCTTAACCTGGATCATAACGACTCCGATGTGTACGAGGTCCTGCGGGAAGAGACGGCCTCCAATTTGTCGCATAAGTCCAATGAGCTGGATCGCGAAACCATACGTCAATGGGATGCCATGTCGAGTGGCCTGATGAAGAGTCACCACAGCAACACAGAGACCACCAGCGGCCATGGTGGGGGTGTTGCTGGCGTTGCCCACCTGCCCCTCACCAGCAATGTGCGCTCCATCATCCAGCAGCTGAATAATAGCACAACCTCCACTGACGATGCCAATGGCAACAGTCTGGCATCGGGCAGAAAATCCAGGAACAACAACCACTGAGGCAGGCAAACAGCCCACCAAAAACAATATAAATATTCGCAATGCCGGCTTTCCGTAGTTTCAAATTAGTTTCCCCAATTTTCCACATTTACTGTCTGGCCATTTTTTTTTTTCATGTGTATATCTATCGCTCTGTGCGGTCTTTTGTTTGCCCATCATCATGTTTTTCAGTTAGATAGTCTCTTATTTGTTTTGTCAATTGTCACTGTTACTGTTGTTGTTGTTGATGTTGTTGTCGTCATAATTGTTGTTGTGTTGTTTTGTTTAATTAATCAACTGGTAAGCAAACTTATCTATATATATATATATATAATAAATTATGAAAACCCTCATATCTCATTAAGTCATTAAAGCGCTTGTAAATATTCTGCCACTCAATCACTTACTCACTCACTCACTCACCATCCCAACACAAGCACGCACCACTTTTATGAAACACTCACGCTGTAAAGTTGAAAAAAAAAACTCAAAAATTCACAAAAACTAGATAGACCACTCTCCATTCAGGGGCAGTTTAGGAGACATCCATCAGATACAGCCACTGATTAGTAAAAACCAAAATTTCCGCTTGTAGCTACTATCCTATCTCCAATAAAAAGAATAATTAAAAACAATACAGCAAGCCCTTGCCAGCAAAATTAAATATTCCACACTGCTGCTGACTGACTGATTGCTTTCCTAAATCCTAAATATTTCGCGCACGCATTCCAAAAACTATTTTAAGCCTGCCGCCCTCCCACAACCCACAAACAATTTCCCCCAAAAGTATTCGCCTAATTACATTCTCCATCCTTGTAGCCTCAATATCCGTGCGAAATGTTAACAACCTGCCCATGGGCAACCTTACCGTGAAGCCGGATCCCTCGGATACCCTCCACGAGCAGCCAGAGTCAGCATTTGCCCCGTACTACGGTGGAGCCGCCGAGACCAAGTACGCCAAGAACACGGTGCTTACGGACCGCGGACTCTACGCCGGAAATGGAGCCGGATTGGCCACATCCACGCCGCAGCATCAGCAGCAGCAGTTCCGTATGCGGCGCACCGGTAGTCGGGCGGAAATCGATATGCTGGAGAGGGAGACGAGCAGCCAGATTAGGGTAAGTGAAAAGGTTAAGCAACATTTACTACCTAGATTCTTCAAAGTTTCAGATTTTCCATTAATCATGAAGGGACTATTTAATTATTGTGATTAGAAGCAAAAGGATGCGTGGGTTTCAAAGGAATTTTTGAGAAAAATAATTCAATTAGTCTTTTATTGAATTTTAAATTAGAGACTATCCTTAAAAGATTAGTCACTATCAGAAATTCCATAAAGATAGGTTTTCCGTAGCCTTTAAATATGTATTTTATCCGTTTACCTCAATCACTGACATTCAGGATAGGAAAAAACAGTATCATTTATAATTTTGCACCACCCACAGAATCTGGAAATGTCGGCTGGGGATTTGTTGAGCCGAACCCACGAGGAGCTCGTCCTTCTTCTGATCCAACTGAGACGCCAGAGCAGCCAAACGGCCAGAGCCATCGAGCAGTGCTGCAGCGACATACACGATGTACAGGTGGATAGAGAATCCATTATATCCATGTTTTTCTGGTGGGGGGACTGTGGTTTTGGCTAACATCGGGTGGATGGCTTTGTGACTAATTTTATTCTAATTCTAAATTACTTATATTAATTGAAGCTTAACTAAATTTAAATAAAGTGTCTTAAAATGAGTCTAAAACAATACCAATTCGAATCCTAAACAGAATCGCCTGCGCAGTGCTGAAGGCTTGACCCGAGCTGAGAGCATCCAGCGACTGGACTATTTGAAGCAACATCTTTTGGACTTGGAACGCCACTATGAGAAGAGCAAGCCCTTGGTCAACCTGGTGGACAACATGGTCAAGTTGGGATCACTTTATAGGAACGATGCCAACGGCAGGGTTCAGCCTACAACTATCGAGCGTGTGGAGTTCAATCAGCGCATGCAGGAGCGTCAGATGTTGCAGGAAGAGCAGGAGCAATGGGAACGTCTCAGTCCCAATCAGGCCGAGTTACAGGTGGGTTGAGGATGCCTATTGAAAATACTAATATCTTTTCTATACAAAGTTTCTATTAAATAAATAAAATCATTTATATCCTTGCTCAGGCCAAAGTACATGAGCTCTACCAACTGGATCAACTCCTGCAGGAGGAGTCTGGAACTCTGCAGAGCCTGCAGCGGGATAAGGAGGACCTCGAGCGAGCTTTGGGCGGCCTGAGAGCTCGTATCCAAGACAGCAATGCGACGCCCATGGCTTTGGAGGCGGCCAAGAAACAGCAACACATTTTGGAGCGCGAGCTGTCGCGTGTCCATCAGCTTCTCGCTGAGAACTCAAAGGTATCCAAGGTGCCTAGTAGAAGTTTTTTGCATTTTGTGTCCACATCTGACAAGATGCGTCTTATATATATGTCTGCTTGAGCTTAGCATGTCGCTTATGTAACTAACAAAAAACTAATTTACAAAAGTGTAATCCATTTTCAGAGCTTTAAATTTCATTTGTTATGTTCAAGTCTTTGCAGTTTGTAATGAAACAAATGCAAGTTTTTTTAGGGATTCTTTATCCCTCCATTCATCCCAGAAGCATTAATTTTTTCGATAAAAAAGATAATCCACAAAAAAATAATTAAATTAGTTTGTAAACAAAAGGTTTCCTTTAAATGTAACTTTCCAAAAGCTCAACTATTGAATTGAATGCAAAAGACTTCTCATTTTTGTAGCTTCTGCTGCATGTGCCCGGCAAAATTTAGGAGCAATCCGACTAAACCCCAAAATCTAACCTTTCAGAAACTGGAGCAGACTGTGGCGGGTAATGCTCGACTGGAGCAGGAGCTGCTGCTTCTGCGGCAGAAAGTGCAGGACACCCGAGGAGCTGCCACCAACGGAATCGATGCTGCCGAAGCCATGAATGGCGACCAAAACGCAGCTGTTTTGCAATCCGAACTGGAGCGCGTCCAGTCCTTGGTGGGAGATATGCAGAGGCAGCGCCATGAGCTCAGCACTGCAGTGCGACAGCTGACAGAGAACTCGAGCAGGTTGTACCAGGAGATTGGAAAGCAGGAGGTTATGAATGGCGGCGGAGGCTCCACCAACGGCAGCCTGAAGAAGCGCAGCAACTCGACCAGCTGGACCGAGACGGACCTGGATGCTAACATGCTAAAGAGTGGCAGTCGGCAGCATCTGAACGACTCCAGCCTGAACCTATCCACTCCCCTGTATGTGGACACAAATAGCTCCTCAAAGTTGAACGACTACAATCGCTACAACGGAGGCGGCAGCAGCGATGCCCTGGAAATGAGTGGAATGGAGAGCGATGGATTCCTGGAAAGCAACCCCTTCGCCATGGGCCTAGAGAAGCAGGAAATCAAGACCGTGAGGATTGTGAAGCGGGAATCGGAGCGCCGACATCGAGATCGCAGCGAACGTGGTCTGAGCAGCTCCATCCAGAACTTGGACCAGGTCATGGAGGAGGAGATGTATGCCCAGCAGCAGCGAGAACAGAATGCCATGTATCCCCAGAACCACGAGGAGCAGCCGATGACCAATGGTCACCACAGTCGCTCCAAGTCGCTGCCTAGGAACTACAGTGAACCACCTAAGCCGCGGCACAGTCGCCACATGAACGGAAAGACCAACGGACACCACCACTACAACAATGGTGGTGGCTATGACTACGACCGGAATAGCAACTACGAGCATCAGCCACCACCGCCACCGGCACCACAGAGCAACGGGCACCACCAGCAGAGGGAGCACCTCAATCCCTTGGCCAATGCCTACTTCGCCAAGCAGCTGCAGCAGCAGGCGAATCCTTCACGGGACAGTGCCCGCGTGGCACTGCGCACCAAAACCGACTCCTTGCAGAGCCTGAACAAGAGCCTCACGGACCTCAGTCCGGAGCCGGTGTTCCAGAGCGTGGCTGCCCGCCAGATCATCAACGAAATGTCCGCCGGATCTGCCTCGGAGGACACAGAAAAGGTGGTAGAAAAAGTGCCACCTCCACACAAGCATCGACGGGCAGTGCCCCGGGAAAAGAGGCGCCACTACACTGCCCCCAATAATGTCAACCAGAAGGCCATGGAGAAGGTGCAGGCCGAGAATGATATGAACCGCAATGTAAGTGTAGTTTTAAAGGTTTTTAATTTAAACGTAACTTTCAACTTATAAAAAATTTATTAAAGAACACAAACTGGCGAGCTCGTGATGACCTGGACATGGAGGTGGCTCTGCGACCGCGAATGAATGCCCCCGATGTGGTGCGCTCTGCTCTGGGTCAGGGTGAAAAGATTTCGGAGAACACCATTGATAACTTGCTCTTGGCGCCCAACAAAATAGTCATACCCGAGCGTTACATACCAGAAACAGTATGTATTTATTCATATTATTTAAAATTGCAAATTTCTGATAAATCAATTTAAAAACAGACGCCCGAACTGTCGCCGGAGGAGAAGAAACGTCGTCAGGAGAAGGTCGAGTCTATCAAGAAAATGCTTGCCGAAGCTCCCATTAGCAGCAACGTATGTTTATTTTCTTTTATGATTAATTATGTCTAATAAAAATATTCTAAAACAGGAAAATGAGAGCCTGCCGCCGAGCAAACTCAATGCTGAGAAGAAACAACGCGAGCACCTATTGCAGCTCAACCAAATCCTGGCCCAGCAGGTGATGCAAGTCAGCAAGATCGTAGCCGGTGAGTAGAATTCATCCAGGGTTCTCTTAGGTCTTTTACCAGCAGTTGACCTTCGTGTTAAGTTCCAATTGATATCCCAAAGCAAATCCCAATTCAATCGTATAAGCAATGCCTTGCCAGTTGCGTTTCTGTTCCATGTTTATGTTCATTACTAATATGCTCTCCAAATCAATGATATTACTACTATATGTGTATATATGACTAAGTGTTCATTCAGTGTAATCTAACCATGGCAGAGTCCCGACCACCTCTGCCTACCTCCCCCTCCATTTCAATCTGTCAACTTTATGCTCTTCTAATCTCTATATATGTATCTTCTTTCGACTCTTTCTAATTTCTAGATGATTAATGATAATACATATCATAAGCATACCATCTAATCTAATGCGTTAAGTCCCCAGTTCGAATAAGATATCTCAGATCATCCCCCCACCTCATTGCGAGCTCATCGACGGCGTCCGACTTCATAGTCCCTTTCTCACAACCAAGAACACACCTTCCACACCCACACTCACTCACTCGCCAGCAAAAAACTTCAAACACTTTCAACAAACAGTCAATCGTACAAACATTTCCAACCTCTTCTCCACCTGTGTCCTCTCATTCGTTCGCTTTGCACTCGACCAGTTCTATAATCTATAATTAATCGTAAATTAAGTAGCCATCTGCATATGAGAGTTCTATGAACAGGTTCATCTTCCACATTGCGTATACGCAGTGTTGGGCCTATGGGCTCATATCTTAAATTTATTCCATAGTTCAAAAGTCAAGAAAAAATTGGGGAAAAAATTAAATCAACTTTGTTTGCATTTCAAGAAAATGGTTTATTTTATAGAAAATAATTTTTCCAATTAATTTTATTTATTTTATTGGTTTTTATGTATTTATATTCGTTTTATTTTATATGTTTATTTCATTTATTTTGCATATTTTTCTAGGCAATCCCACTAGTCACAACTAATCCGCAAGTAGCCTGTCAAGTTGTTTTTGTTCACATTTTGTGTTTTACATTGCATTGCATTTGATTTACGTTTCACTTTGTGTTTTCCAATCGATAATTGAGCGGGTTCGCATCACGATTCGCGGAACATACATATATAATATATATCTTGTTCAGTACATTCGAAACATACAATATATGCAAAAATAGTACGTTACACCTAAGTATACAGAAACTACACACGCGAAATTGAGATTTAAAGCATGCTAAACTCACAAAAACTCACTCAAAACCAAAAAAGCAAACTTCACAAAAACAAAATGAAAATACTAAACATAAAACAATAGAAACAAAAAAAATAGAAAAATGACAACAAGAATAAACAGCAACGCAATAGCAACAAGAACAAGTACAACAACAACAAGCACAAGAACAACAACAACAAAAGAAATACGATTCCGTAAGTCCAGGTTTGTACACATTATGATTAATACAATATTCATAAATAAACAATAAACCGAGTATTGTAGCTACCATGCCATGCATTCCACATATAATTACGCCAAAAAGTATGCCTAGCTTTAATGATGATGTTATATTGGCCCCATAAATTAATCAACCTGCACGCCATAACTATAATTGTAAAATATAACACCTTGGGAAAAAAGCACCCCTACACTAATCCACTAAACACGAAACTTACCAAACAACACCCCAAAAACTATAAAGAAACTGTTAGCAGCACTTCTAAAGAAGCACTATGAGCACTACTAAAAAGCAAACTATTGGAAAAAAAGGATTTAAGAATCGGTTAGAAATTTTCAATAATTATAGAGGAAAAGTTTTTGAAAAACAATATTATTCATTCAAAGATTAAAATCTTTTTGAGCAACAAAATTGTTTAGGAAATGTTTGAGAAAGTTTTGAAATCGAATTTCATGCAAATTGCTTAGTTTCGAAACTAAATTTCTGCACTGCCTAACATGCGTATAAAAGTTTGTCAAACAGAGTCAAGATGCGATAAATCGCTGACGAAAACGAGTAAGTATAAGCTCAAAGCACCAATAAAGCAGCTAAGACAGGAGTAGCAGCAAGAATCAACAAACAACTTTTACAAACCAACCCAACACAAACCAAAACTTACACGATATATATACTTCCAAATGGGTTATCGGTGTACTTTTTTCTATTTATACCTATATATACTTCAAACTTTTACAGCACGCTTGGAGGGGTTTTTAGTCTAAGCTATAATATTTTTATGATATGATGCACTAACTTTCGGCCATTTTTGTTAACCCACAGAAAAAGCCATGGCCGAAAAAGCAAACCAAGAGGAGGAGGACGAGCTGCGACCGGAGTCACCAAGCGAACCACTGCCGATATTCCAGCAACGCGACAATTTTTATAGCTAAACGACAACAGCAACAACTAATTAAATAACTCCGATAAGCGATTATTGAATATATTAATCAGGCACAATATCCGCTGCATTTATCTTGAGAATCAAACTAGGAAATTTGCTAACAATTTTAACCCAAAATCGTATCAATTCATAAATGTGACTGAGTTATATGGAATGTTATATATCTGTTAAAAAGACTATTGAAAATCAGACGAAATCAGACCTAAATTGGGACGAGAAAACGATTGTTATCAATACTATGCACATTATTATTATATATATACAACATACATATACAATATGGAAATCAAAGATTCAACATATCAATTAAAGCAGAATATTGCAAAGTCATTAAAGAAAAACGATATCAATTAAACACAATTAGCGGGCGTTCTTGAATTGTAGGAATATCGATTGAAAAATCAACGTAGTGTCAGATTCAATTGTGTTCGACTTGAGTTGGATTTGAGGCGAATCAAATACGTTCCTGAAAGGCTTACGAATGGAAATTGGTCAAAACTCATGGCAACATTCATGAAAACTAAAACAATAACTTTAAAGACTTTTGTAACCGACTTTTCGAGAGTAGCGCATTTTCTCTACAAAAGTAACTAACCAAGCAAACAAACAACAGCAGTTGAAACCACTTTTGGAGCCAATATTATTGCATTTGATATGAAAAAGTTTTTAAGATCAGTCAGCAAAAGATACATATATCAACAGCAAGGGCATCAAAATCTACAGCTAGAGACTCAGAATCGTACTCAATCAACAGCAATCTTATAGGACAGAAAACGCACTACGCACTCAATGCACTTTCAACCTTCGCAATTTCCCCCCAAAAGGTACCTATCGCAATTATTAATAATGGAATAATAATATACATAAATGCATAAATGATGAAATATAATTGAATTGTATTTAAACGAGAACTTATAACAAGCAACGCTGAACTACGACATGCATATATTAATTTTAAATTATAAATATTTAAACGAGCATAATGCTATAATATACACAAGCGTACATATAATTATTTAAATGTAGGTCAATTAGCCAGGCAATTAACGAAAGAAATTGGAAAATAAAACTGGGGAAGCGGTTAAAATAAAATATTTGATCATGTTGGTGGATGTTACAAAAAATGCAATACAAGTCAATGGATAAAATTATACGCAATCGCTGGTTGAATTTAATGTCTACATAACTTTAAAAGTTATTGAAAACGCATAGCTCTATTCAAAACTATATATACAAAATTTTAATCGAAATACCCCACAAGATAAACAACGAGAAATTGTTAATAGAAAAACATGAATCTTAAAGCAAGCGATACATGCAAAATTGTACAAAAATATATTTTAAGTTCTTAGTTTTTAGTTGTTATTACAATGATTATGTTACAGCTATGACAATTTGGTTTAAGGTACATTTTCTTTAATCGTAAGTTACCTATGATTCCATAAGTTTTTTTTTGTACATTTCGCGGTGCTATATGGATGTGTATATGTAGATTACTTTCGTTCTATAAGTTCGTTCATACACTGAAAACAATTAGGCAAAGTCAAATTATTGCTAAACACTATCAGATATGTAGATTGTCAGGCTTCAAATTGCAACCGCACTAAGCATATAGGCACGCATACTCCCTAGATACGAAAACTCAAAAGATGACAACATTAAAGAACCCACAACAAATATTTATTGCATATATATACATACAAATAAATATACATAAACATATACATAAAAGCTGTACGTCATAATATGATAAGAGTTGAAGACGATAAACTGCGAACGAGAAATGTTATCAATAAAGATTATAGTTGAAAATTCAAATTATCCATTGTTTCCTTCATAGCAAAATGGCGGAGGTTTTAAGGAATAGGGACTACACTCTACACACTGATCTAATACGAATCTAAATATTGGCTCCGCTTGCCGAAAAATTCAAGATCAACGAGTCTAGGCGCTAACAGCTGAGCTTTGAATATGATACCGATGATGGTTTATGGTGTTTAATATTATTAAGTATCCGGTATACAATTTGTAGGCTTTTCACGCACTCTCTTAAAACCGCCGTGATTTTTTGAATGAATTTACCGCAAAATGAACAACATTTTGTCGCATTAACAGTGACAATTACCGAGCATTTTGCGGCTATTCCGGTTCTCATTTGCGCCATTACGAGTCAGACTAAATACAATATGCCTTGCATATACAACCGCAGATAGGTAGGTATTCGAATATATTTAAAAAACCTATATTATCGGTAACGAATCAGGTGTTAATATCTGATGATGCGCGCAAATACAACTTTAAATCAGAGGGAGAATATAAAAAAAAAAAAAAATCCTTAAAAGCGGCATTGTTCCACTATTAATTTTACAGAATAAGGCCGTGCTGTGTGTAAATTTTAGTAGAAGATGTGCGAGTAAAGCGCGACGTTCAGCCAACTCGTTAAATCGTTAAAAAAAATAAACTCGCAAACTGCAACCCGCCAAGGGATTGCAGGTACCAGTATGTTAGCCGCCGTCCGCGCTTGTGTAAGTCCCTGCGTTCGTCCGCCGTTCGGCGCGCCGTAATTTAGTGGCAACCCAACCCCATTTCAATGGCATATTTCACGCAGCTGGCCTTGCTCACCGTGATAAGCTCACAGGCTCTGCTCCTCCTTGCAGCTCCCAGCAATCGAGAATGCGTCAGTATCTCTATGGAGGCGGTGTTAGTCCCATATTTTACCTCGTCTTTGTTTTTGTACCTTTTTTTATGCAATTTTCCAGTGCCTTCACCAGCTACGATTTACAGACGCCGGGTTTAAGCCACGTGTATCAGCACAATCGGAACGTCGTCATGGTAGTGGAACGCAACTACCATGGCCATAGCAACCACAAGCGACACTGGGATCACCATTTTCCGGGACCGGACTGATATCATCCAGGCAGCTTTCGGGTCGAGCATCAACCACACTATGGGCCACCCACACCACCGGCTCGAGCCATTTCCGCTCAAGCTGAAGCCGTTTCAAAATACCTTTAGGACAGCCGGAATATAAAGAGAGTTTATTGAAAATTGTTAAGCATCATCCGATTCAAAATCCAATGATAATTGGGCCATATTGTCCTTCCATGCATAACCCACATTTTGGAAGGGGATCCCCCAGAAAATATGATGAAAAATCTAAAAAATATTTCGTTCGTAGGTTTTGATGTAGATTGACGGAGAATCGATCTACAAATCGTTTAAACTAATCCGCTTAAGAATCGGATGATTATTGAAAAAGATATGGCATTCGCTGTGGGCCATATTTTCCTTCCATGCATAACCCACATTTTGGAAGGGGATCCCCCAGAAAATATGATGAAAAATCTAAAAAATATTTTGTTCGTAGGTTTTGATGCATATTGACGGAGAATCGATCTAAAAATTGTTTAAGCTATTCCGCTTAAGAATCGGATGTATATTGGAAAAGATATGGCATTCGCTGTGGGGCATATTGTCCTTCCATGCATGACCCCATTTTGGAAGGGGATCCCCCAAAAAATATGATGAAAAATCTAAAAAATATTTTGTTCGTAGGTTTTGATGCAGATTGACGGAGAATCGATCTAAAAATTGTTTAAGCTATTCCGCTTAAGAATCGGATGATTATTGGCAAACATATAGCATTCGCTGTGGACCATATTGTCCTTCCATGCATAACCCACATTTTGGGGATCCCCCAGAAAATATGATGAAAAATCTACAAAATATTTTGTTCGTAGGTTTTGATGCAGATTGACGGAGAATCGACCTACAAATCATTTAAGCTATTCCGCTTAAGAATCGAATGATTATTGGAAAAGATACGGCATTCGCTGTGGGCCATGTTGTCCTTCCATGCATAACCCACATTTTGGGGATCCCCAGAAAATATGATGAAAAATCTAAAAAATATTTTGTTCGTAGGTTTTGATGCAGATTGACGGAGAATCGATCCACAGATCATTTAAGCTATTCCGCTTAAGAATGCGACGATTATTGGCAAACATATAGCATTCGCTGTGGGCCGTATTGTCCTTCTATGCATAATCCACATTTTGGAAGGGGATCCCCAGAAAATATGATGAAAAATCTAAAAAATATTTCGTTCGTAGGTTTTGATGCAGATTGACGGAGAATCGATCTAAAAATTGTTTAAGCTATTCCGCTTAAGAATCGGATGATTATTGGCAAACATATAGCATTCGCTGTGGACCATATTGTCCTTCCATGCATAACCCACATTTTGGGGATCCCCCAGAAAATATGATGAAAAATCTACAAAATATTTTGTTCGTAGGTTTTGATGAAGATTGACGGAGAATCGACCTACAAATCATTTAAGCTATTCCGCTTAAGAATCGGATGATTATTGGCAAAGATATGGCATTCGCTGTGGGCCATATTGTCCTTCCATGCATAACCCACATTTTGGAAGAGGATCCCCAGAAAATATGATGAAAAATCTAAAAAATATTTTGTTCGTAGGTTTTGATGCAGATTAACGGAGAATCGATCCACAAATCATTTAAGCTATTCCGCTTAAGAATCCGACGATTATTGGCAAACATATAGCATTCGCTGTGGGCCGTATTGTCCTTCTATGCATAATCCACATTTTGGAAGAGGATCCCCAGAAAATATGATGAAAAATCTAAAAAATATTTCGTTCGTAGGTTTTGATGCAGATTAACGGAGAATCGATCTACAAATCGTTTAAGCTATTCTGCTTAAGAATCGAATGATTATTGGAAAAGATATGGCATTCGCTGTGGGCCATGTTGTCCTTCCATGCATAACCCACATTTTGGAAGAGGATCCCCAGAAAATATGATGAAAAATCTAAAAAATATTTTGTTCGTAGGTTTTGATGCAGATTGACGGAGAATCGATCTACAAATCGTTTAAGCTATTCTGCTTAAGAATCGAATGATTATTGGAAAAGATACGGCATTCGCTGTGGGCCATATTGTCCTTCCATGCATAACCCACATTTTGGAAGGGGATCCCCAGAAAATATGATGAAAAATCTAAAAAATATTTTGTTCGTAGGTTTTGATGCAGATTGACGGAGAATCGATCCCCAAATCATTTAAGCTATTCCGCTTAAGAATTCGACGATTATTGGCAAAGATATGGCCATCGCTGAGGTCGATATTTATACACTCATTGAACTTAAAAAAATGTATGATTCACTTCAGCTGTTTAAATAAAACATATTTTTTCTGGCGGAAATTTCGTAATGTATGTACAGTTTTTATTTAAAACCTATAAAATCTGCCTCTCGTGAAAAGGGAACTTAAAGTCATAATGGATATCATCAAGACTTCATTACTAGGAATTCTGCTGTACGGATTTTTTCTATCAAGTTCTTCCCAGGTCACAGACTGTTCCGGTGCCTGTAATTTGCAATTCCGTTGCAATCCCTATGATAAACATCTTTATTGGGCTATTTCCGAAGGCGTTTGTCGCGTTTTCAAAAACGGATGTTTCTTTTCATCGCATAACTGCCAAAGAGAAAACAGATGTTTACGGCGTAAGTGATTTACACCAAAATATAAATAATATTTTTAAAGTGTTAAATTATTTTAAGCTTTGAATTCTACATCCAAAGCGAGATGTATTGAATATTGTCAAGTGACATGTCCTTTAGGAGGACCCCAGGTTTGTGCTTCGTTTAGCTATGTGGACGCTAGAATGAACAGAGATCGCCAAAGAACTTTTCAGAACCGTTGTTACTTAGATCAATTTTCCTGCCAATATGACAATGGTAAGTGACTTATATTATTGTCTTTTATTACATATATTTTAATGCAAATATTTTGTTACAAATAGCTTACATTGGTGAACCATCCATCGGACCATGTTCATAAGTGGTACATCTTCAATTAAATTTAAAAAAAAACATTATTTTTTCTTATAAAATCATTCATTATATAATTTTCTGCAAAGCCTTATAGTATATAACTTTTAATATAGGTGTATGTCCCATATACTTAAAGTTGATTTTAATTTAAAAAAAATAATCAATCAAAAATAATAAGAAATATATAAATAAAAAACTATGACGTCATCACACGTTTTGTGTGAAAAATATAAATCAGGTCTCACCAGGTTGTACATTGTTTGCTGAAAAATATGGTTCGATACATGCGTGTCCTATATTTTTATACCAAAACCATATATAAAACGGATTATGAGATCTAGATAGTGTCAGTTTAATTGCTCCGCGGCAAAATGAAGTGGATCTTCTTCGCAGTTATTTTTTCCATCCTAGGATTGTCAATATGTGGACCTGATTGTGGTGCCTGCGATCGGCGTATAGAGTATCTATGCGGTAAGACGGTGAGAAATCGTGAAGAGGTGTATTGCACTTTTTCAAATCCCTGTGAGATGAATCGGCGAGCTTGCCTAAATAGGGAAGGTAAGTCTTACAGAGAAAAAAAATGTTGACGCATATTAATTAAATAACCATATTTCATCAGAGTGGCGGAAATTTTCAACAGGTCGATGCACACGCGACTCGCCTGCTTGCACACAGTAAAGGGAAAATCACCTGGTCCCAGGAGAAGCAGCTGAATATTTTTATAAAATTGTATAAATATTGACACAATTGACAGCACAAAATATATAAGGCAATATTTTTTGGTAGTCCACAAAAACAGTTTTGGAACTTATCTTTAATACGAAATTTTTAATCATCGCGTAAGGTTGCACTGCAAAAATGCAAAGTGCCTGCACATTGGGCAACAAAATTATCCTCATTTGCGTAATTCTCGAGCTCGGTATTGGAATCGGAATAGGAGTAGAGGCTCAGCTGCTGATTTCTTTGACGGGTGAGTCAAAGTATTTCGAAAATAGGGAAGATTTTTATGTTAAATTGTAAGCCGTTTTAGGTCCCAAGAAGTGCCATGATGTGTGTCCCATGGGTTATCGTGTAGTGTGCGCCCTAGATGTTTTAGATGGCTGTTTGCGCACTTTTGCCAGCAGCTGTGTAATGCGCATGTACAACTGCAAGTACCAGAAAGGTAAGAATGTTTTTTTTCTCATATTTATATATTAATTATATTTTCAAAATGTAGACTACCGCATCATAGCAGATCGGGCCTGCGAATTTATAACCAACGACGAACTCAAAAGGTTGGAACTCTAGTGACGGCTAGACGAAACAAAACGCTGCCTAAGCTCGCCGCCAGAGGGTGCTAGTGCAGAGATGGCGCACGCGTCGTATACGCGATATGTGGCAAGGAACGTTGCGTGGATGCAAACGGAAAGGATATATACCAGCAGCCATCCATTGTATTTCTGCTGTTTTTATGTGTAACTCTCTGGCTAAGGCTCAACTCTCTAGGCTCGCGTCACGTCATCTCCGCGAACTAAAATCATTTCCAAATTCCTCCGTTTTCCCCTGCAAAACTATCCTTTTTGTGTTTTGAATCAAAATAAATAGTATAAAGTGAATAATCAAATCACTCGCTGGCGCAAATCCAAACGCAAAGTGTTCAATCCCAAAGAAGAGACCTTTCTTTGGAACAAAACGAGCGACAGCGCAACGAGGCGCAAGCGAAAAATTGTTTGGGCAGGCAGGCAGGAGCAGCAGCACAAAGGAAATACTACCCATAATCGAGTGTATTTTAAGGCAAAAAAGCGAGGACTGAGGTCTGAAAAGTTTTCTCTATAAAATCGCCTATAACAGGTTGGTTGCTACCTAATTGTTGATTATTTTTGCACGAAAGGCGGGGAACCAGCTCCCTTAATGTTGCAATGTTCGCAAATTGCGTACCATAAATTATGTATAACAATCCCATGTGTGTGCCTTTCTGTGAGTCTGTGTGTGTGAGTGTCTGTGGGTATAGTGTGCGTGTTTTGCACGAATGCCAATTTCTTTTGCATACATTATGGCGTTATTTGTTGTTTTATCAGGTCCTAATACCTCATCCACAATAGCATTGAAATAAACTATGAATAATGACATTGAATATAAAGAAAAAAATAATTTATTTAACTTTACACATTTGTACTATAAATTCATTTAATGAAATTGTTGAAATATATACAAGTCTAAGATAAAAACATATAAAAGCTTGTGGAGCTTTTATAAAAAGCTTTAGCATTAAAACATAAAATAAAAACTTTGCTTAGAAAAGTATTGTTATTGTTGAAATGTAAAATCGAACATGTTTTATCAACCTTTAACAGAAAGCATTAAACAGATTATTGATTTGCTTTTGTAATTTAATAAAATTTTTGAATAAGTGTTGACTACATATTACAATTTTTAGTCCTCCTACTAAATCAGCGTTGTTCAAAAATAATTTTTAGAATAATTTCTTAAGAATAGATTTTTTATTATGGATTCTAGAATCTAGAAAATCAGTGTCGAATAGGGAATAAAATTACTGTCAAATTTATAAGATATTCAATCGATATGGCTTTTTTGAATTCAAACTTTATTAAACCTAAAGAGGCAAAAAGAATAAATTTATATTTTAAAAACAATTTAAGTTTAATGCAAGTCACATTTAAAAAATACCGTGATTTCGATCAGGATTATATGTATCATCACTAGGCTTTTATCAATATTTTTATCGGTAGACCTTTCAGTGTGGCCAGCTAACGGAACCCAAAAAGTACGAAATTTCAAAGGAAAAACCCATTAAGTATCAAGTATCCTTCAGAGATATTTATGTATAAAATTTTTGAACTAAGCAGCGTACCGCGAAATTTATCTATATTTTTTTTTTAATTTTGTCGAAAATTTCGAAAATAAAATAGTAAGATATTTGATATAAACTCTGACATTATGTCATTATATTTCATTCATAATCCATTAAAAACTTGAAAACTTTGTTAAAACTTATATTTTTACAATTTTTGAAATAGCCAGAATAACAATTTCTGGCCAAATAGAATAGTTCCCAGTTTTTGGACATTTTAAGCTGGCCACACTGGAATGCAACCTGAAGATGTGCAAATTAAATAATAACAAATTAAATGAATGAGTTTGGAGGTGTCCTTAGAGTGCAGTAAAATAATTCGCTTATTTTTAATTAATGGTGTTTTAAGTGATTTCAGTAAGTTAAACTGGTGTCTTATCATGTTATCTATGAGTTATGCATGTGTGTGGCTATCCTAATGTGTGTTCTTGTGCCGATTTGTGTTTTGTTTCCCCGCCCACAAACGAGGCAAATATGTATGGGACCCACTGACAACAACAATAGCAATGTCAATAGAGCAGGTCCAATGCAATGCCAATCAAAGAAATGGAAATTTACCGTGAATCAGAACTGTCGGTCTCGCTACCCCCACATACTACAATATATAATTCCCGGGTCTTTAGCGTAAGCTGCGTACAATTCCTGTGCATTATCCGATCAGTCGTACCAAAAACTACACAGAAAAAAATGTTTTATATTCCGGCAGATAGCTAGTAATTCCAAAATTTAATTTATACATAAACAACAAATTAAATCCCATAATTTAAATGCAAGGATACAAGAATTGGCTTGCTTATTTATTTATTAAGTCTATAGCTTTATTTTTTATATTTTTAAGACTTAGTTTATTTTACCTTTTTTACAATTATCATTAAATAAATTATATTTTTTGTGTGCACCTTCCAGTTGGGGGCCCATATAATTGGCCTCCATATAGGAGATGTTCGCATATGCTGGTCTTTGAAATCTGAGAAGCGTGTCTTAAAAATTTGACTTTGAATAACAATCAAGTTCAGGTTACTTGGCTGGCATCCGGTATTTTGAAGGGGTCTCGTTACGGCAAATTGCAGTGCACTTTCAACCTTTGACTTTGACATTGGCTCTGGCTTTGGCTCTGGCTTTTCCAGGAATTGTCCGACACCCGCTCTCACTGACCTTGACATTTGCCGTTAAAATACCAGGAGCATTCCGTGTGTGTCATGAGGATGTGGGTGGAAGGTGGGTGGAATGGGTTTTGTGTTCATGGAACGAAGGTGAATGCGATTCCTGCACGTGTGTAGCTTGCGGCATTGGCAGCTTTTAAAGTATTGCACTATATTTTCATAAATAAGGGGTTACTTGGAGAGCTAAAGAAATTCTAGGTATTATTTCTTAGTTAATTATTTTAATACTTAATAATAGTCTATTGAATAAGACTAAATGCAAAGTATCCATTGTTTTAAAGCCTTGACAATAGCTTGCCTTATTTTGACGTCACTCTTGGAATTCTTAATTATTGATTTGCGTGTAGGGGTTTGTTTTTTTTAAACTTTATGGTCAACTGGTTAATAAGGAGCGACGTCGGCGGACAGACAAAAGCAAAAGTAATAAAATCGGAGGAAGGGCTGGGGGTGTGGTCCGTGGAGTGATGGGGAGGAGACCATGTCGATGACGCACGGTGCGATTGCCGCCTGGTTGACGCACAATTGATAAAGTGCAGCCATAAACGCCGGCCAGTATTCTTCCCAACATTGCGTTCCTTCACCGCTGACAGACAGGAAAAAATAAAATCAAAGATTAATTTCGACATTCTCCGCGACCAATTCGCTTTTAATTGGACGTCGCTTTTACTACAGCCTTTCGATAAAAAAAAAATAATGTGAAATTCGCTCATTCATTGCGCAGGGTAGAGCAACGAGTTCCTTGGGCTGCGGCTGCTGCTGCTGTTGCTTGGGCGCACTTCTGGGCAACGCATTGTCGCCGCCGACCGCAAAGCTGGGCAAAATTATGAACTTGTGCTCCTCGGGTGCAACGGCATCGACCACATCGTTATCGTCCACGGGTCAGGCGGAAAGGAGCGGCGGAGGCGGCGTAGCAGGTGGAGGAGGCATCAGTAACGGAGGCGGAGGAGGAGGTGGAGTGACTGGAAGCGGCGGCGGCGGCGGCGGCAACACTAGCGACGGGCTCTCTGAAGCCACACACTGCTTTGGTGGTAGCGGAGGAGGTGCAACAGCCTCTGGTCCCGAGGAAACTATCAACGCCATCAGCCCGGCCAACGGAGGAGGTGCCAGTGGTGCACAGCAACCGTCTGGAAGCAACGGCCAACTACACAACGAAAACAACGCAATCATGCCGCCCGAAACGCGTCCCAAAATGGTGACGGTCAAGCACCCGGAGTCCAACAAGCCCAAGCCCACCACTAAAAAGAGCAAACCCATCCAGGCGGATCAGGACGTGATCAAGGCGCTTCAGCGGTGTCGCGATGAAGGTAAGTGCTCCTGACAATCATAAAGCCAATATCTCCAATGTAGTTCTTGATCCGGATAGCCAAATTAACCCAAAAATCCTTTTCAGGAATCAAACGTCTTGACTTGAGCAAATCTTCCATCACAGTAATTCCCAGCACAGTGAAGGATTGCGTGCAGATCACGGAGCTGTATCTTTACAGCAACAAGATAGGTCAGCTGCCTCCGGAGATTGGGTGTCTGGTGAACCTACGCAACCTGGCGCTGAACGAGAACTCGCTGACTTCTCTGCCCGAGTCGCTGCAGAACTGCAACCAGCTGAAGGTTCTGGATCTGCGGCACAATAAGCTGGCCGAGATCCCGCCAGTGATTTATAGACTGCGCAGCCTAACAACGCTTTACCTGCGCTTCAATCGCATCACTGCCGTAGCGGACGATCTTCGTCAGCTCGTCAACCTGACCATGTTGAGTCTTCGGGAGAATAAGATCCGGGAGCTGGGCAGCGCTATCGGGGCTTTGGTGAACCTCACCACGCTGGACGTGTCACACAATCATCTGGAGCACCTGCCCGAGGACATTGGCAATTGCGTTAACCTCAGTGCCCTCGATCTGCAACACAACGAGCTTCTGGACATCCCGGACAGCATTGGCAACCTCAAGTCGCTAGTTCGACTGGGAATGAGATACAATCGGCTGACCAGCGTCCCTGCCACTTTGAAAAACTGCAAATGCATGGACGAATTCAACGTGGAGGGCAATGGAATTACACAGCTACCGGATGGGATGCTGGCCAGCTTAAGCGGACTCACCACCATTACTCTCTCGAGAAACCAGTTCACCAGCTATCCCACTGGCGGCCCGGCTCAGTTCACGAATGTTTACAGCATTAATTTGGAGCACAACCGCATAGACAAAATCCCGTACGGAATATTTTCGCGAGCCAAAGGTCTGACTAAGCTAAACATGAAGGAGAACATGCTGACGGCCCTGCCACTGGACATCGGTACCTGGGTGAACATGGTGGAGCTGAACCTCGCCACAAATGCACTACAAAAGCTGCCCGACGACATTATGAACCTTCAGAACCTTGAGATACTCATCCTATCCAACAACATGCTCAAGAAAATCCCGAACACCATAGGTAATCTGCGACGGCTAAGGATCCTTGACTTGGAAGAGAACCGCATCGAAACCCTACCCCATGAGATTGGGCTGTTGCACGAACTCCAACGACTCATCCTTCAAACCAACCAGATCACAATGCTGCCAAGGAGCATCGGCCATCTGGGAAACTTAACGCATTTGTCCGTTAGCGAAAATAATCTGCAATTCCTGCCCGAGGAGATCGGATCGCTGGAGAGCCTGGAGAACCTGTATATCAATCAGAACCCCGGACTGGAGAAGCTGCCCTTCGAGCTAGCCCTGTGCCAGAATTTAAAGTATCTTAACATCGACAAGTGCCCGCTGAGCACGATTCCGCCGGAGATTCAAGCAGGCGGTCCATCGCTGGTGCTGCAATGGCTCAAGATGCATTCACCTTATAGGCAAATGTGAGATGTAGACGGCGTCTGGCGCACCGTGTATGTGGGCAGCGACTGCTATTACCAGTACGAGCTACAAACGGTGAGCCAGGCGCCGGGAGGAGCAGCCTCCGGATCCGGGGGGTCCAGGAGCGGCGAACGTCGCTAACGGTGCGATCTCAGCTAACGGGCAAGAGATCCCTTCCCCATTCCCAATCCCAATCCTTCAAGGGATATGCCACATTAAAAAGGGATTTTTTTTACTATGCATTTTTGCTTTAAATATGTACATAAAAATATTAGTTTTTTTTATGAACTATTTCTTAAAAGTTAAAAGTTAAACATAAAGAAGGATGCCATTTTATACATAACAAACTTATTTTAATGTTCCATTTTAAAGTCGACTATTAATATTTTCATTATACATATACTTTTTTTTTACTTTTCAATGTGGCTTATCCCTTTTAACCGACTGGAGTGCGTTGGCTGACAAATCCATAGCTTTAAAATGTTATACCAATGTCCCGCGTATCGTAAACTGCCCCATTTTGCTTTTCCTTTTTGTGTTCAAGTCCAGTTCAGAGTCCACATTATAGGTTCTAATTTAACTCAATGCTTCCAAGCTAGTCAAAAATGTAACACGCGAAAAAACGAAAGTAAATTGAAAGCTTTAAGGTGTAAACCTTTTATTTGATCTTTGGTCATGGAGAAAGCTAAATCTAATGTTCAAAACTACACAACAAAATACGCAAGCGCCAAGGAATTGTTTCAAAACAAAAAAAATGTTAAAAAAAAAAAAACAAAAAAATGGTTAAGAACTTATTAAACTGTGTACACATAAATCGTAGATGTATTTTGTATAAGCAAGCGCAAACGATCACTATCCAAAAACCCTGTAATTTATCTGAGTAAGCAAGGAATACCAGAAATTTTTGTAGCGTCCGCAGGCAAAGCTATATACACGCATATTTGTGTGAGAATCATAGGTGGACTTTCCGAGACGTAGCTAAAGCAGCATTTTGTACACTAGTATAAGCATAAGAAAACCAAGTATCGTAAGAAGGCCGAATGCAAGTTTGGCATTCAGGTGTTAAGCTAGCGAATAACAATGTTGTATACTTGATCATTTTAATGTGCGTACTTTGTTTGATGGAATGTAATAGATGATTTCGATGCATTTAGTTATCATTACTTAATCAACGATAGGTGTATGGCGTGCAAAATAAGTAAAAAAAAAAAAAGAGTAAATATTTAATATCTTCTACATAACTGATAAGCAGAAAAGATATCTAGAGATAACACTGAGTCAGAGTTGCTGTTCTAGAAAAGTTTGATTAAAACTTTTTATAAACACATGTATTCAAATGCTTTAAACGGCTTGGAAGAAAGGTGTTTTGACATCGGGAAACAAAAAACAGTATAATAAAGTATGATTTTTATGTTAAAAATGTATGCACTTAAACAAATCCACTATTCGAGTAAAGGAACAGTTTTCAAAGAAAGGATCCCACACTTGAAACAACTTCCCACAGTCAAAACAGATTTTGGAACAACTTTGAAATCAGAAACGCCACTAAATGAGCTCAAGAATATGAAAAAGGCAAATAATTTATTTTTATATAAAACGCATGTCTTGAAGCAACAAGAAAAAATAAAAATATATACATACATATAACTTTTTGAGCTACTCTCCGCTGCAATGCAACGCTAATGGGCTTTAAACTTTTATCAAAAATCTGAAATCAATAAATCAACGAAGCTAACTTTAACTGTTTTACATTCATATTTACACATATACACTCATACGTACGATCAACTTTTACAAAAGTATTTTTTCGAGATATCGGAAGAGATATCTGCCAATAAAACACTCAAGATCAACACATACAATAATTATTTCAGGACTCCATGAGATATGCATAGTATGTACATATATTTTTCAAACAAACTGTATGCGGCAGGGTAAACTAAACTGACAAAGGTAATTTAATTACAACAAAGAATGTAATAAAATAATGATTAAACATAGAAACATGTTTCCAACGGTACAAAACTGAAGACGTAAACGTAACAGATTTAAAAATAAATGTAACAGAATTAAAAATAAATGTTAATGTTAAATTAATAATCGCACGCTAGAATGATAAACTCACAATCCAATAAGGAATCGAAGTCGGAACAAGAAGTTGGCGAATTCGAGCCAACCAACAAATAGATACAATAAATGTTAATTGAGGTCAAGTTAAATGAAAATAAAATGTACAAGTTATATGGTAAATACATATGTCAAGTCAAAGTATAATGATATTCCTAATGTGAAAAACCTATTTAAGCATACCTAAATATTTGCGAAATAAAAAATGGTTAAAATACGTTAAAAGAAAAACGGTCTGCCCAAGTTTAAATATACACGATTTGATTTGGCCTGGCAAGGCTGACTGCTGGAGATCGCATTTAAATCAGTAAGTACCCTCGATTTCTGTACTCTCCATATATATATATATATATATATATATATATTTATCTTCGAGGAATTAAAATTGACAGTTCAGGAAGTAAATAAAACCTGTTCCCAAAACCCGCTTATTAAACACATCAAACGCATAACGGGAATTTTGTTATTAAAATTTTGAAGTTATTTTTATTCTTTTTCATTTTTCAAAGTTTATGGTTTAAGTTAAGAAAATATATTTTCAAAATATGTAATTTCGTAATAAAAAAATAAATTAATCTTTTCTTTCTATTGGTCTATGGTCTACAACCCAAATTATGGTATACATAAATAATTAATTAAACATTTTTAATTTTTATGGTTTTAGTTCAAAAAAGATCTTTAAAAAAATAGTTTATCTTCTCAAAATAATTTTTTAATTTAAAAGAAAAAATTAAACTTTTCTTGGCATTGGTTCATGTTCATTACAACCAACCCGAATTGAGGTATACATGAATCATTCTGTGTGCCGGGTCATAAATACCTTTGAAACTGACTGAAAACAGGGGTAGCAGCTCAAAACAGCTGTTGCTGTTCTTTGTACTCAAGACTGGCTGGTGATAAGGCGCAAAAACTCGCCAGTCAGTTTATAAACAAATCCCAAGAAGGTAGCAACGATAAGGAACACTGATCCTCAGCACGCACAGGTAGACACAAATGGGAAATTCGTAATTTGCAAAGTGAATTGAGCGAAGGTCATCAATGTTCAAAATGAAGTGAGAAAGTACTTTGACGGAAAGGTTAATGCAATCTGGGTATTTGCTTTGTTTGACTTGAATCACTGAGTACATACAATATAAGTGGTGAATATACGAGTATTACATTCACGAAGCCAGAGAAAGATTGGACTTTATTAGCATTCCATTATAAACCATTAAACTTACAGCCTCACCATGGTACACTGCTCTTTTCTATTGTTGGCTTGGATCCTGGCCTTCGTAGCTCCCTTACCCAGTTTTGGATATTCTCCTCGAGAGGACGAAAGACTGATTCGCGAATATAAGCAGCAACTGGAGCTAAACCACGCCAAGATCGCCAGAGACCTAGTGCATCGAGCGAATTGGGCTGCTGTGGGCAGTATCTCCACAAATAAAATCGTCGAGGGTTATCCCATGGTCAACATCATTTCCACAGACGATAGCGACTCCGACGGCAAATCCACTGGCCGGATACGTTTTCTGCTCACTGATTTGGACTTTACTGGCCCGGATTGGGAGCATAACAACAAGGTGACCCTAATGTTCAGCGATGACCAGACGTTGAATTGCCAGAAAGCGGGCAAAGATCCAATGGAACCCACTTGTGCTCGCACCATGCTGAGTGGACAGGTGAAGAAGGTCTGTAATAAAATGAATTGAATTAAAGATTACAATTTGTAATATTTAATATTCTTACCCCTTTAGATAAATCCAAACGATAGCAGTTATCAGCCCGCCCTGGATGCTTTCGAGAAACGTCATCCTGCAGCCAATAATTGGATTAAAGGTAGATTTAAAAGCACCTACGTTGTTATCGTTTTATGACCTTTATTTCCTTATAGCCCACAATTTCTACCTATGCGAGTTGGAAATTCGCAACATCTTTGTTCTTGACTTCTATGGAGGCCCGCACCAGGTCAGCGCCTCGGACTATTACGCTATTAAGGCGTAGATTACTCATTTGGGAAACAACCTGACGCCTCATTCTATTTTTTAATGCGCCACAATATAAATGATAAGTCATTTGATCAAGGAATTGAAAGAATAAATAAGTAAACAAACAGAAGGAGTCTTTGGCCACTTATCAGCAAAAATGCATTACTTTCCTCACGTACACTTTATAAACATTTCTTAATTAAGATAATGTGGGTTGATAACTTCAGATTGATTTTTTGGAAGCTTTCCCCTTATAGGCATCCATGGAACTCAGTCATTGCAAAAAGAAATACTGAAAAAAATATCTATCATTCCCTGAATCAATGGAAATCGCCCTTGGATGTGGTTAAATTTCATGTATATTTTAAACGCAAGTTTTCCAAAGGTAATCGATATAAATGAATTGGCGTTACGCCGTGGATTAGTCTTTTAAGAGGGTTATGGTGGGGGTTGTTTAATGAGACCCCGGCACCATGCACAAAGTAGCGTCGATTTTTTGCAGCTGAGGCAGGATGTCCCGAAGCTTGGAGCGGTAACGGACATCTTTAGCTATGGGATTGTACTCCAGGTAAATGGTTTGCAGGCCCTTGTTTACCTTGAGAAGTTCAATGTTCTTCCAGTCATCGACGCCGTTGTGATTAAGCCAAAGCTCTTCCAATTTCTCCAGTTTCTCCAAGTTACCAATGGCCTTCAAGCGGTTCTTGGCAAGATCAAGGGTCTCCAGATTCTGGTTCTCGGAGAGGTTCTCGATAACCTCTATGCCGTTCTCCGATATGTAGAGCTCTCGGAGATTTGAGAGCTTCTCCAGGTTCTCGATCTTTACAATTCGATTCGCCTGCAGGCTGAGAATTTCCAGGTTTACAAGAGTGTCGAGATTCTCAATCCTAGCAATCTTGTTCTTGCCCAGGAAGAGTTGTCGCAGGTTCACCAGCATCTCAATGTTCTCTATCTTTTTCAACTTGTTGTCGCCCAGCTCCAGCATGGTGAGGTTGGTCAGCATACCCAGGTTCTCGATTTCAGTGATGCGATTCGCCACAAAGTAGATCTTGTCCAGCTTTACAAGTTTGTCCAAGTTCTCGATTTTGGTCAATCGGTTGAAGCTGAGGTCCAGCAGCTCCAGGTTGGTCAACTCGTCCAGATTCTCGATTTTGGTTATCTGGTTGTCGTATAGCTCCAACTCCAGAAGGGACGTCAGCGTCGAAAGGTTCTCGATCTTCTTGATCAGGTTCCAGCGCAAGAACAGACGCTCGATTCGCGTCAGAGGCTCAAAGTTCTCCAGCTTCTCGATGCGGCGGTGATTCAGATCCAGCTCGTAGCACTCTGGATCGATTGTAATTATCTCCTCGATGGAGGATACATCCTCGGCAGGTATCACCTGGATGCCGGCGGTTGGCTTTGCCACTTCCGTTTCGTTCATCGCTCTGTCAGCATCGCCCATTTCGAATGTGAGTTTACCCGGTATTTCAATTCAGGAGGTGACTTATTTAGAAAATTCTCCGGCAACTTGACTTGTTTATTTCGCTAGCACAGGGTGTCGGTGAGCTAAGGGTGACGCATACCGGGGCTTTTCTGACGTCACAACATCGCGAAAGTTCAATCAAGGTGTGTTTAAGAGGTGTTTAAGCTTTCCCAAAACTAGATAAATTATTTCCTTACTTATTTTTACATTGAAAGGTCTTCTTTTAAATAATACAATTGGTTTTAACTAATTCACCACTTTTAAAATTTAAATTAATAGTACTAAGTATTCGTAAAATATTTGCACATCTCCGATGAACATATACAGCGTCCAGTGTTAGTAAACGCTACTATTAACCAGCAGCTGATTTGCAAGCGTGCTGTTCAAGTGGAAACTGCAACATGCGAAATAGTTTAAATAATCTTCCAAAAATGCTATGAATTGACAGTCAACTAGTTGTATGAAGTTACAGTTAAGAGCCCAATATTCCAATAGAACAATTTTGCTTCTGGATAGGCGTAGCTAAGGCTTGACAACAACAACAATCATGTCCACAGCCTTAAAATGTCGCAATTGCGGATCCAACGAGATCGAGGAGGACAATGCTCGTGGAGATCGAGGTGAGTGAAGGATTTTAAACCCAGGACCTTCTCTTATTCATTCATTTTCTTACAGTGTGCATGAACTGCGGTTCGGTGCTGGAGGACTCTTTAATCGTCTCCGAAGTACAATTCGAAGAAGTTGGTCATGGAGCCGCTGCGATTGGACAGTTCGTGTCGGCGGAATCGTCTGGAGGAGCTACAAACTACGGCTACGGAAAGTTCCAGGTAGGCTCGGGCACAGAGTCTCGCGAGGTCACAATCAAGAAGGCAAAAAAGGACATTACCTTGCTGTGTCAGCAGTTGCAATTGTCGCAGCATTATGCCGACACGGCTTTGAATTTCTTCAAGATGGCACTCAGCAGGCATCTGACTCGTGGTCGCAAAAGCACCCATATCTACGCAGCTTGCGTCTACATGACTTGCCGCACAGAGGGAACTTCCCGTAAGTTATATTAAAATATCGCTCCCTCGAGACGTATTCATTGTAGTGAAAATGTATTTCAGATCTGCTCATTGACATCAGCGATGTTCAGCAGATTTGCTCGTATGAACTGGGACGCACGTATCTGAAGCTGTCACACGCACTGTGTATCAATATACCGTCCGTGGGTGAGTGATCCATGAACACAATATATATATTATATTATTTAGGGGGATGTAATATCACTGTGATTGAAAGATCTATGACTGCAGCAGTCTCAATAGCCGGTTATGCACTCCGTTGATTTATTTTATCCAAGTGAGAACCAATATCAAGTGAGATATAGTCTCATATTCTTTTATGAACACCCCTCCCCAATGAAATCCAAAAAAAGGAAACTCGTTAGCTGTAAATTCGCAAAATCTAATAATGTATTTTGATTAAAGTAGATAATAGTAATAGATTCGTATATCAATATAGGATAACATATTCATTTATCAATTTATATATGTAAGTAAAGAAACAGTAATTGTCTTCTTATCAAAAGCAAAAATCAGTACAATTTCCAAAGAAATTCATAAATCGAACATATAACTGATTGTTGCGCAGAGCAGCCTAGAGTTATTTATGTATAGGAGCGAAGTACGGGTCTTAATATCAGAAGAAAGGCATATTTGTTTATATGAGAGATATAATGGATCAACTACGAAATATATGTAATGCGTTCTACAAGATTTATGTGTCAATATGTGGTTCTCACACTATTTATGTCTTATTTCGTAAACTGGTTAACTTGGCTTTCAAATTCGTCGTATGCGATTTTCAACATGGCTCATTTCCCTGCCCCATGGCCCTTCAAGTATATAGGTTAGTGTTATATGCGACTAAATAACATTATCAGATCAAAGATGTATATATATCTATGTTAGGTATATGCTGGCAAAAAATATGTTCGCTATGTATCGTATTAGTTATTCATGCAACTTGGCTTTAGAATATTGTTTAACGCTAGCTTGACTGATTGCCCGATTTTCACTTGCTTATTGCATATGTTTTTTGTTTTCTCTAAATAGCGCCTTTTATCCCTTTCGCCCTCCCTCTCAAATCATGGAACGTATTAAGTTTTCTAGTCAATTAGGTAGGCATGGGTGTATATGATCCACTTGAGTTTGAAAATATCTCTATATGCATTATGCCAACAACTATGCGCAGTGCGACTTAGAACTTCGAAACGGTTGTCGGTTCAAAAGATTGTCTTTTCTCTTAATTGGTGTGACTTGCATCATATGACTTCAGTTAGTTCCTCCTTGACAACCGTACCATAGCTCTAAGACACACTGCCGAGGTGTATATATATGTGTTTCTAATATGTATATATATAAGACTATAGGACTATTACGAAAACTAGAGCACTCTACTATCTTGGTATATATTGTATATAGACTTTGTCTATAACCGCCTGGCCTAAAACTCCAATTTGCCTTGTGTAGCACTGAAAACCCATGAGTTGCGATTTTGTATCTGTGTCTGTGTTTTGTATTGCTGAGTTGGTCTCCTGGTCTGTTGTTGCTGCTGCTGCTGCTGCTGCTGCTGTCGATAGTAGCAGGCTCCCTGCCACTCGGCGCAGTAGAGCTGTGCGCATCAGGTGCTTCCCTCTCCGGCCAGATCCTCCCCAGACCCATGGTTCGGGTTATTACCATTTGAAGCTATGGCAGTGGAAGATGATGAAGATGCTGATGCCCCCCCACCAGTGATTGCCGATCCCGCGGACAAAGATCCTCCGATGGGAGTGGCACACACCGAATTGGTCGGTGAGTTCAGAGCCGTCACAGTAGTGGGACCGTAGAAAATCAGCTCTGGGATTTGGCCGCCTTGGACGCCAGTGCCGTTGGTGCTCTCTGACGAGCACTGGAACTGGAATGTTACATTGCCCATGAGCACCTCCGACATACCCTCCTGTCCAAAGAAGCTCAGCTCGTTTCCGTCCAGGATCACAGAGGCGGTGTAGTAGCACTCGGGTTCAATCTGAATAGGGTTCTCGAAGAACACGTGGAACGTGTTGCTCGACCCATCGGAAAAGAACTTGGTGTCGTTCTCGGCAAGAGTTCGTCCCAGCCGCTTGAGTTCGATCTTAACGTTGTAATTAGCTGCGCCGGTCGACGAGCCATACAGTCCAAAACCAACAATAAAGATTCTGTGGGAAATAGGTTTTAGTTTCCTTAAGTTTTTTCTTTAAAAAGAGGTCTTACCTTCGATCGACCGAAAACTGAATGGAATCACAGCGTCCGCGGTAGCGCCACTGGTTGGAGCGGTAAGCACACGACTGGAAGCGATGGCAAACCTGTGTCTTCAGGCCCGCCCGCGACCTGGTTGGGAAACCTAGCGAAGGTTTCACTTTGGCGGTAAAGTGCAGAAACATATCAATCGTTTCCTGAGACGAGAGAATGCCTGTTTGGGCCACGCCGTTGGCAAACTCTTCCAGCGTCATCGTAGGGATACGGATGAGGTGCAAGGCCTGTCCCAGCAAACGACGCTTGTTTTGCGCAGTGTCATCGATGCTCATCTTCTCACAGGCGTTTAGGGCCCAGTTGAGAGCCGCCTCGAACAGGTGGATCTCCTTGCAGTTGAGCGTCTCTCGGGAGAGGATCGACTCGAAGGTCTTGAGGTCAATGTCCACAAAATCCTCGGACTTAACCGCCATCTCGGCCTGCGCGTCTATCACTTCCCAGCAACGCTGCATCAGTTCTGGCTCCTCGAACAGACGCGATTGACTGAGAAGTAGGCAGGCGTTTTTTGCCGTCAACTTCACTTCCAGATAGTTAACACAGGCTCTGGCCAGATGGGGCACGATGTACTTTTTGGCAGCGTACAGCGTAGCCAGGATGTGTTCAGGTTCTAGTTTGATTTCATCACAATAGAGGTACCTACGAAGTAAAAAAATTACGTTTTAATAACTGAAGATTCTTAAACTCGGGCTATCGCACCTTAACAACGTTAGAAAGGCAGTGGGTTCCACATCAGGCACTTTAATTTCCTGCTTGTTTTCGGCCAATCCACCATAAAACATGGCATAGAAGACGGAGCTGCCTGTGGCGAGAATGTATTTGTGGGCGGGTATGGTCCGGATAGGATCAATATCTGTCGAAAGAGAAACCATTAGCGATTAATGTGGAAAGAGGGAATAAAATAATTACCAAACTCTCCGCCCACAATGAACTTGACGTCGGACATGAGCTCGTTGTTAAACATGGCTGCGTTTCGCTCGAGCACCGTGGCCTTGCTGGCCTGCCAGTTGGGATCGGCCGTGTCGATGGCATTGGAGGCCGCCACAGCGGCAAAGTGCCAGTTGGTGCCGGCGGAGCACACGTACGATCCACTGCCGCTGGTGGGAGTGGCTGAGATGGCTGCCAATGCAGCCGCTGCCGAACCGGAGGGCAAGGAGAAGGCCGTTGGACTGCCGCTGATGCCACCACCACTTCCACCGCCCCCACCGCTGCTTGTGCTGCTGTTTAGGGCTCCAGGTGAGGCTAACGGCGATGAAGGAGCACTGATCGGCTGCGTTATCTGAATATTGTGGTCGGCACCAGCGGAGGCACCTCCTCCAGGTGGCGATACAGCTCCACCGGCTCCGCTACCGCGCTGCTGTTGCTGGTGCTGCTGCTGGTGATTGTGGGGCGGCGAATGGAGCAGCCCGTTGCCATTGTTAAGGGTTTCCACTGTGGATAGTAAAGCGATTATTAGTTGGGCTATCTGGGTTATTGCTTCAGCTGATCCCACCCAGTTCGCTCAGAAGCAGGAGCACGCGCGGCCACATTTGTGCAACTTCCGCTGCGTGTGCATCGTAAATAACTAATGCCAGGGTCTCCCCTTTTTCCACAATTATATTTCCCCCAAACACAGTGGAGCCCGCCTAATGGGACACCAGCCCTACATAGCTGGCTGCTCTTGTGTGCTTTGTAATTTGTGACCTCGCCTCTAAGTGCTGTTTAAATAAAACAGTTTTAAGTTTTTAGTGCGTTTTACATTATTCTAAGCTGCTCTTGTTTATGAAAAACGAATTGCTTGTTTACGTGTAACGAATACCTGTTTGCCAGTGAGCAAATAAAAAAAACATTCGTTTTTTCAACCTACCTTGCCATTTTTGCAAGTAACCTAGACGCAAAAAATCTTAATAGGCGTGACTTATTTGCGAATAGACAAGCTTAGAACTTGGCTTTCTAATAAAGGCTTTTATTTCTTAAATTAGTAAAGATATTTATCTGAACATAGTACATTTTTAATTAATTTATTGTTAGGTTTATGTCGGAAAAGCGGAGGTTTTCTATCCGAATGAAGTCTGTACTTATTGACCTGGCACAGGAGGTCTCCCCTTCTTCCCCTTTTCTTCTGGGGTCAGACTTAGCAAGTGGGGACTGTGGATAAAAGTGGAGCGTCTCAAAATAGCAACGCAGTCTGAAGAGTCGGCTGTTGTGTTTTTTTTTTGTTATTCTCGTTGTTGGATACGCCAGACACCGACCCCCTCCGCCTCGCCTTTCCCCCTTGGCGACACTGCCGGAATGGTGTGTGAAAAATCAATAACTCACAGAGACACCACACGGCACCTGCCTACTCCCTCCCAGGCTCCATTCCTACCCTTACCATTGATCCAGCCGCCATTGGGCTGGGAGTGCGACATGCTCTCCTGGTTGCGCTTTCCGGCGGACTTCAGGGAGAGCCTGTTCAGCGGATTGTTGCCACCGTGATTGTTGGTCGATGCGGAATTATTGCCACTGCCGCTGGCCATTGCACTTTGCGCGTTCGAAAAAGCCCAACGAAATCTTAGCTCTGAGGTCAGGTCTCACTCGATCTTTATACTCTATACTTAAACATTTGCTTTCAATTAACCGATGACAGAAGCTTGATAATATATACTCAGATCGAGAAAAAAAAAGGTTTATTCTTTCCAGTGTGCACGCATTTTTGTGAGCTCATTACGGTCTTACTGTCAGTCAGCTGTGTTTGTTTACAAACGATAAAAAAATACATATCTTAATCCATTGTTGAGAACAAAGGATTGATGTTTCTGGAGACATATACGATGTATTTTTTCCTACTGTAAGTTTTGTGGAAAAGATCCAAAATTTGAAACACGCGAGAATATTAACACTTCACCACAGCCTTTAAAAAAGCAAAATTATAGGCAAACAGAATCGACAGCACTTTGCAGCGCCATCAGTTGGGAGATGTGAAGCTATGAATACCGATAGACATAATCGGCAGTGTTGAAAAACTCTTGGGGGCTGTGGAGCTGTTAAGCACTGACACAGCGCGCATGTTTTGAATTTGAATTAGCTAGCACACGCTGCGTCCAGTTTCGCAACCTATTTCGATTATATCATGGCCATTGGCAGATACTAATAAGTATTTCCGTCATGGCGCGCCATAAAATTGAGTACGTGTAGGGGCTGATCCAAGACTTTTTGAGCCCATCTTTAATCTTGTACTTGTGATTTCTTTCTTTTAATAAGTTACTACCTCCCGCCTTCATTGTCAGCCTTGGTATTGGGCCTGCCTGATATTTGCATGTCCAAATCGTATTTGGTCTATAATTTATTGCCTGGCTTGTGCATATTTATTATGATCGAAAAAAAACACTGAACTTGAAATCGATTTTGATGTGTTTGCTTGGTCAGCTCGCTGTCCAAGGTTTGTTTATCTCTTAGCACATTCGTGTACAGTAAAACCTGTTTCTGCAGTGGCTGTGACAGCAGCCGCCTTAACTACCGGCAGCAGATCGATCGAAGATGTGTGCCGAAAAAACATGTTGTTGACCTTTGCTTAAGTTAATATTTTAGTCATCCCACGGCTGGTTTAGGCAAAGTCGACTGGCAGAACAATATACATAAGTATATCAAATTTTAAATGGAAACTTGAATAATCAATTTCTCATTTGGAATACTATACTGTGCATTGGAACACATTTGAAATTTCAATTTTGAATATTTCTCTTAACTTTAAAGCCTAAGACCTCATATAGACGAATATGCTAATTGGAAGAAAGAGTCTCTTATCCAAGCACTGCTAATTAAAAAATACTTCTTTCTATTAAGAAAGTAGAATTGAAATAGAGTCGAGAGTTTCTACACTTTTCAAATGAATACAGAATCTTTAATACAACCTTCAGTTTAAGTCTTCAAAATCCTATCTTCGGATAGTACTTACTGTGTTCAGGCGGTGGCAACTCCTCGTTCTCTGGCACTCTGTCCGCGTATTCGGGCTCATAGCTGTGTGCGTAGGCGCTGCCCCAGTGGCCGGTGAAGTCGTCCTCCTCGAGGGTCAGCAGGTGGTCCAGCACCTGCACCCCCCGTTCGAGGGGGCCGTGGAACTTGTTAATCAGCTCGGAGAGCCGCAGGTTGAGGCCGTAGTTTCCCGAAGTTCCACCCCCGTTTCCGGCGTTGCTCGTGTCAATGGCCCAGTACAAGAGATGACGTCCCAGGTGGCTGCTTAGGTGATTTGCAAAGGCCTCGATCATCTTTTGAACAGCCACGGGGTCATCTTCACATTACTTATTCCTTTTGATTTAAAACAAAATACAGAAAAATTGTAAGAAATTAATTATTTCTTTGTTTTTATTTAGGAACAGCAAAGTGCTAACAAAATCGATTGGAATTGCCATATATGAACCGTAAAATAGCATGAAATTTTCTCGTAAGGTGCCCTGCTGCTAAATTTCCATACTATAATGGTAAAAAATCCATACATCATTTGAATATAAACCAAAGACCGCAAATCGTAATGACAGTGTTATTATTTCGACCACAATTGTAATATCGATATGTAATATAATCGCATTTTTATGGATATAAATGATACTGTTCCGAATCAATTTTCGCTCATACCAGTCGCCTCTCAAATGAAAAATAGCCAATGCGGACTGCACTTTCACTTCTCCATTTCCATTTTCAATTTCATCTCAAACCCGAAATCCAGCTCGCACGCATTTGTCGCATTTTATTAGGTGCAGGAAGTGAATTAAGTCGGGCGGGCTGG
Organism: Drosophila ananassae; assembly: GCF_017639315.1. Classification (NCBI taxonomy): domain Eukaryota; kingdom Metazoa; phylum Arthropoda; class Insecta; order Diptera; family Drosophilidae; genus Drosophila; species Drosophila ananassae. The sequence goes on along the minus strand of NC_057927.1, from coordinate 10,503,105 downwards.
TCCCCCGTCCCATTTGGCCTAACCCTTTTTGGGTCACTTGTAGTGTGACTCGGACAGAATCCAACTCTCTTCGCCCCGTCATCTTCAACGCAGCCACCTGACTCTCTGCCAGCGGAAATTATGCAAGCGGCTATTTTTAATTGGCAGCATGGCGAAGTCCGTAACCAAAACAAAACGGCGACAGCCGCGAACATAATTTTGGTTGCTCTCTCACTTATTTTCGACTCGTCATGGCTGCCTTGCGGACAATCAACAAGTCTGTGGCTTGTGCGATATATGGCCAAAGGTGTATGTTTCTTCCTCCATACCTGACAAGGTGATGCACGACGCCCCCAGCCTGGCCACCACCCCGCCCAGCCTGAAACAAAGCAATTTGTTGTTAACGCCTAATGAAGTTCTTCATGCTTCGATTGTCTTTTGATTTGAACTAAGATCTTTGACTGGAATGGATGTTACTGACCTGGCTATATGGTCGTTTAAAAAGCAATAAAACTATTGCGCACTTTACCATTAAATAAATAATAATATTTTTGATGAATTTCTAAATAATTTTCCCCTAATTTATTCGCTCTATTTGTCTAAGATAAAATCACAATATAAGCTGTCTTTCTTGCAGTCCTTGCAGTCAGAAATCTTAATTTCAACCCCTTTAATTCGGCATCCCCTACTAGTTGCTATGCAAAACGCATTTACGATTTATGCTAAATTAATTTCATGACTTAACAATCGAGTCACGTTTATTATTCATTGGCAGTGGGCTTTTGTTATTTTCCATGCACATTTCATTTTCAGTTTGTCGCACTTTTGCATTTTGTTTCAGCGCTTGTGTGTTGATTTTTGTATTAAACGCTTTTTCCGATTTGCCTTTGCCCTCCAGCTCAAGTCGCATTTTAAATTAGCCGCTTGCATTAACTTGCGACGCCCTTTTCCCTAATTTTATTCGTTGTTTTTTAACTTTGACTATGCTTGGTATCTTGGTTTTATTTCATTTTTCATTGCCTCTTTAATTGCAAATGGTGCGACCCACTTTTTGGCCAAGTCTCGGGTCAGACTCTCAAACACACAGGGCGAAAAAAAAAAATCCAAAAAAAAAGGGTAAGCTGAGACCCCAAAGAAACGCCCGCGTAACACTTTCGATTTTTATTTCCTCATTACACGCTGGCCAAAAAAAAAGTTGAAAAAACTCCACTGACAACAACCACAAGATCACAGCAAAGCAGAAAAATATAAAACTGTTGCAGAAGAAGTTAAAAAGTGAAGAGTTGTCTTTTTGGATGCAGTGGGGTCTTTTGTTTTCTCATTATTTCTCATTTTTAATGAGCCCCTCTTGCTGCATTTTTCTTTGGCCAACATGTTTGGCAATCCCTACGCCTCTTTTACCAGATTAACCCAACGTGTCATAAAGCCAGAAACCCACCCAATCTCTTTCCTTTTTTCCAGATAAAATCTATGTAGGCGACCCTCAGCCCTCTCATTTCTGTAATAATTATCCGTTCGCTCACGTGGCCAATAAAAAATGTAAAAGAAACATCAACCTGTCGAACTCTTGGCCAACCAGTCGGTCAAGCATTTTGGGCCGCCGAACAAACGAGCTTGTTGATTTGTCGATTTTGCACTTTAATTGTGTGAGCTTGTCTGATTTTCTAGCTTTTGCCCTCTTAGCTAATTTTATATGATATTTTCATGTTTTTTGCATTACTCAGGTAGCCAAAATCTTCAATCTGATAGGGTATTTAGGAAACCAATAAATCCAATAAATTACAGACTTTTCTATTTGAAGATAATCTTTCCAATTGCAAGTTTATAAAAAATCCCACATGGGAAACATTTTAGCAATAGAGTTATCTCATGGAAAAATATGATAACTAATTAGTTATTATGAATAATTTATTTTAAATACGAAGAGCTGACAGGTTTGATTCAACTTGTAAATATAATTGAAGCTCGGAAAACTTTGGATCAATCGATTTAATGCATCATTAAAATATTTTTCTGTGTCATACTAATTCTTGCCAAGCTGCATTAAGTCTATTGAGTGTGTTTCGGTCTAAACTAAAGGTGTTGCCATATGAGTTTAGACCTCGGTTCGAGTGCCCTTAGGTGGTTTCGCAACGATTCAGACCGTCAACTGTCGGTCTTTCGGACTATCAGCCCGTGAGCCACTCGTCTTGGCGTCTTGGGCTTAGACGCTTTAATTTACAGATAATTTTATAGACATTAACATGCAGTTTTTCTCACTCACTTTTCATATATCTTGGCACTATTTGGTAAGTCATGTTGCATTTTGTCTAATGACTCGACGAATTAACGAACATTTTTTGTTTGAATTTAATTCTTTTTGGCCCAGAAAAATCCCCTTTTTGAATACCATCGATTCAGAATGATTTGCCGAATTTCAATTTTTCTCCTTGCCTATTGTGACACATTCTATGGCAAATATTTATTGCTTTATTTGGCTCTCGAGTAAAACCAGTTTTCGTTTCCTTTTTGCAAGTATTTTTGTCCAAAGGTTTTAAATAATCTCCCGAAACAAATTGTCATTGAATTTCGATTTTTTTTTGTTACTCAATATTTAAATATTCATGCGAAGCTGCCTGATTCTCGAGTCGAATTCTAAATGGGATTTGGTGTCCGAAATAGAGAAACTAATTCATTCTGTGCTGGGGTCTTAAAGGTGGGGTTTTTTAAACGTTTTTATTTTTTTAAGTTTATTTTGTTTCGAAACGCAAACATGAAATTGTGTGGGACTATGGAACGACGATCTTTGTTCATCGGTTGGCCGGCCGGGAAGCACTAGTATTTGGAAAACCTTAGAGCCTCGGCCCATTCACGCAGAGCCCGAGTATTGACAAACACCGGGAGGACTGTCATTAAAAACAGCACCTCTCCAAACACAAATCATAGTTATGAGCCGTAAATTACGGCAAAATGCTCGGCAATTAGCGGAAAGTGTAGCTAACAGATAATTATATGGCGAGACTATCTATTTTTCCACGATGATAAGAAAGTTGAGCCTTGATTGAGATCTCAGATTGTTTACTTTGAGGTGTCGATCGTTAGGAATACCATTAACTCCGAAACAATTAGTCAAGCGGCACTCGAAGCTGAATTCCTGAATTAATTGATTATGTTAGGCGTTACATAGCACAGACACTAATAGATTAATGAATAATTAAATATTTGGGCAAACAATTAGTGGCCAACGATGTCCATTTCCTCTGAAAATCTATTATTAAAACGAAACTGAACAAATCTGGGCAGTTGACGTAAATGCGAATTTGTCATATAAAATATTTGATTCGAGACTGAGGGGGAGAGTGGGTATGTGGCTAACGACGATCCATAATCATTAAAAATAATTATATCTCTTTGGAATTTTTTTTGATTTTTTTTGTCAGCATCTCTGATATATTTACACTTCACTCGAAGCAATTTTCTTTTGGTGGTTTTTTTTTCTCTCAACACTCAGCCGGCACAAGCTCTCAGTTGGAAGATGGGAGGGTAAAAAGTGCACATAAATTAAAACGTCAACAAAAGAACAAACAAACGACGGGCTACGCGCACTTTGTCAACGATTATTATTACTTTAACCAGCAATCAGACAAATACACACTTTTGTAATTTGGCGAGAAAGACGGCAGCCAGCGTTGAAACAAGCCGCAGTCAGGTGTTGAAAGATGTTTTACATGTGCGCTCGGAATTTGAGTTTGCAGCTTCTTCGCTTTTTGATTTGCGCATGCGCGTCGACCGGCCCGGCCACGTTGTGATAGAGTTGTTTTTGGTATCACTGGATGTCTGGATGTGTTTTTTTTTTCTTTATTTGTTAAGGTATCGTGACTGCTGCTGCGGCTGCTGCTGAGGTGCGCGCGAGTCAACGAACGAATTCGTAGTGAGATACAAATTTTTCGAGTGAGATACAAAACCGGCAAACGAACTTACAACCCAGTCTCAGGCCCAGTCAGTCGATCGGGTCGACAACGATCGGAGATCGGCAATCAACTTCGCCGCTGTTTGTGCTGCCTTGGGAGGAGTATGTTTATTGCATGCGATAAATGATTTGATTTATTTTTTATGGAGTGCTAAACAATATTTATGCTCACGCCTCTGTTGATTTGGCTCTTGGGCCTGAGACTTGGTTTTCTCGGATCGCATTTCCTCATTAATCACGCGTTCTTGGTCTATTACAGAACAATTTAAGGCAGCAAGCACAGTTAATTGCTAATGTACGGAAACTGAAACCCAAAATAGCCAGTTTTTTGTTTGTTTTTGTGCAAAGTGCAGAGTAATCAGCGACCAAAAGGCCGAAGGGTAGACCGCACCCAAAATGATAATTGCTGTCATGACAAACGCAAAAATAAAGTTTAAATAATAATAATTTCAGTAGCTGCAGTTGCAGAATGCGCCATAGTTAGTTGGGCCTGGAGTGGCTGCAAGAAGAGGGCGGGCGACATTAAGAAACCATTAGCAGCAGCCGCGCTGGCAACTGTCAAGCAGTAGCCATGCACTATAAGAAAAGCCTATACCAAATACACGATATTGTTACCAATTAAGTCTTAATTTGTTTTAAGGTTATCAGGTTTCATCAGCCATGCTCCCAATTCGCTTCCGCCAGAATAATGTTGAAGTTCGGAGAACGATTTGCGGAAATGGAAAATACCGATTGTAGAAATCTGAAATCACGTATACGTCTTGTTGTCTACGAGCGTTTCTTTTGTTGATTTGTTTGTTGTAAATGAAAACCACGTACTTCAGAGCTAGCATTTTTTTTATAACATTTCTAATGAGAATCACCTGAAACAAATCATAATCTTTTCGATTTTGTATTAATTTGTTTCAGTGCAGTCGCAGTAACTGTTATAGCGGCAGTTTCAGTAACAGCTGCTGCGAACGAGTGGGCTGCTGTGCTGAAGGGTCAATGCAGTCACAGTTTCCAATCGCAGTTCCCAGTTTGCAGTTCGCAGTCACCGCAGCAACGGCATCATTTTTCAAGTGGAGCTCTCAACGGCAGCCGCGGAGGAAACGCCAGAGGGTGGCTGGTGGCTGGAGGCTGGAGGGAGTTCTGGGTAGACAGAGTTTGAGGGCTGTTGCTGGGCCTCCACAAATGTGCGCATTCATTAGGGTTTAATAAATAATTTTTCCCCTTTTTGTTGCGGAGTTCCTTCTTTTTTTGTATGGAGTACAGTTAGCGAGACTTTGACAAGCATCCTCTAGTGGTCCCCCTCTCCTGGGTCAGCGGGGGTTGACGTTTAACAGCATCTGCCTTTGTGTGTCAAGTGGTGCTGCAAGCCGGCTCGGGGGATGGAACGAGGAGTACCAGTACCAATCAGGGCCTAGCTAATGTTCTACTCCACATTGGGCACATGGTGACAAATGAAGTTCATATTAAAGATTTCCCCAAATTACATTATTTTAGAGTTCAATCTTACGTAAAAATACGCTGTTTTCATATTTTTTATGATTTTAATAACGTTTTATCTTTATTGTTATTTGAGCTATTATATCTATATTTACTTTAATTATTTTGGCATTAAAGTGATCAATTATGCCACAATTATGTAAAATTTATTTGTTTTGACCCAAGCGTCCATCTCCCACTGTATCCCCTTTGTTTTCCTTAGCAAATTGCTATTATGTGCTTCAGTATAATCTTCTGTAACCGTGCTTCCCAGACCAATTTGTCGGCAAATTTAAACCGACAGAGAAGTGGAGTTAAAAAAACACTTGGCAAATATCTTTGGCAAGGTCGTGCCTCTGTGGGCTTTGATTTTCCAATGCGTTTCGCACTGCTATTTAGTTAGTATTTGACGTGCGTTAAATGCTATTTGTTTGTGGCTTTTGTTTTTTGTCGGAGTGGCCGAAAATACTGGGTTAAGTGTTAATTGCACATGACTGTGACGAAGTTGCTGGTTTTGTGGGTTTCCTTGGCTGGCGCTATCTTGCATCTCGTTCCAATACAACTAATTATTGGTTTAATAGGCCAATGAATGTCAGAAAACAGCTCTCGGGCCTACGTGTCGTATGCGTAATGCTCGTATAAACAGTGACAAAAAATATCGCATGCGAGAAAATATCGCTCGCAAAATCTTCGGCCGATCAGGTCTTCCGTTTGGCTCTCTCGCTCTTTTTTCTACCTGTCTTCTCGGAGCCTCTCTTTCACTCTGTAGCCCATGCTCATTGCCATGTAAAAGTTGAATGAATTGAATAATATCGGACCTGAAGTTCGGGTTCAAGACTGTTTATTTCGGCAGCTGTCCGTGGAGACGTGGGCCGGTTATTGAATGTTTTCGATTTCGTTGGCTAGACCGACCCGGCTTCAAGGTCGTCGAGCAAGTTCTTCGGCTGATGCTCTTGCATTTTGTCAGCGTCATTGAAATATTTGGAGTTAAAATTACTCTAGCTGAGGGTATATTTCTTTCTAGTTCCTCTCAAAAAGGCACTAAATGTGGAATAATGTTTAGAGAAAGAGGAATATTTTTATGAGAATTTATGAAACTCACTATATCCCAAATGAATTAGAGTATAAAAAGCTGGTCTTGTTGGGGTTTTACGGAGTAATTATAGTAATTATTCATTGCTTCCTTATTGACGTTTCCAGATCCATGTCTGTACATCATGCGCTTCGCCAATCGACTCCAGTTGGGAGCAAAGACACACGAGGTGTCCATGACGGCATTGAGGATTGTACAGCGCATGAAAAAGGATTGCATGCATTCCGGCCGACGACCCACTGGCCTTTGTGGAGCAGGTAACTGACACATCAAGTTTTAGTTTGAAATTAACAACTGGAGCTAAATGATTGCAATTTTCAATTTAGCACTGTTGATTGCTGCTCGCATGCACGACTTTAATCGCACCCTGTTGGATGTGATTGGTGTGGTCAAGATTCACGAGTCCACACTCCGCAAGCGCCTCTCGGAGTTTGCGGAAACCCCTTCTGGCGGACTGACCCTCGAGGAGTTCATGACCGTTGACCTGGAGCGCGAACAAGATCCACCCTCGTTTAAGGCAGCACGTAAGAAGGATCGAGAGAGGATCAAGGATGTAAGTGGACACACCGTTTAAAGACTTTGAAATTAAAACCTTAATGTTTATGTCTAGATAGGAGAGCAGGAGCTTACAGAGCTGCAAAAACAGATCGATGCACACTTAGAAAAGGATCTCGGCAAGTACGCAAACAGTGTTTTCCAAAAGCTAGCCCACGGGAAAAGTACGACCATAACTAGTTCACCGAGTACGCCGAAAAGTATTTCGGAGAATGAACTTGAAATGGAGGAGTCTCGTCAGTTTATCGAACAGTCCAATGCAGAGGTTATCAAGGATTTGATAGACAAAGATGAGGGCGTAAAGAAAGTGGAGCCCGGAGGCTTGGTGTCCGGAATCGAAGGACTACGCCCCGACATCGAGGCTATTTGCCGGGTTACCCAGAGTGACCTGGAGGATGTCGAGCGCACCAAAGCGCCACAGGAAACTGAGCTGTTTATCGAAGACCTAAATGACGACGAGCTGGATCAGTATGTGCTGACGGAGGAGGAGGCTGTGTCCAAGCTGGACATGTGGAAGAATCTAAACGCCGAGTATTTGCGCGAGCAACAGGAGCGTGAGGAGAGGCTGGCCAAGGAACGCGAGGAAGGCAAGCCGGAACGCAAGAAGCGGAAGCCGCGCAAGAAAGTTATCGGGCCCTCGTCCACTGCCGGCGAGGCCATTGAGAAAATGCTTCAGGAGAAGAAAATATCCAGTAAGATCAACTACGAGATCCTTAAGACTTTGACCGAAGGCATCGGCGGGCTAACGGGAGAATCTGCGGCAACGAGTACGGAGACCAAGCCAACTACCCTGCAAGAAATAAAGGAGCAGCCAGTGATCGTAGAGGAGGGACCTGTAGTTTCTAAAAATAGTCGCTCTCGGCCGGCTTATGATTTACCAGGTCCAAGCCGGAAAAGAGTCAAGGCTGAGGCCGGATTGCCAGTTAGCCAGGCGGCAAGTGAAGAGCCAGCTGAGACCAAGCAAGCTGTGGTTATTGAAACAGGTAAGTACCTATGTAGTTCACATTATCCTTGTACTTATGAAACTTTAAACTCATTTCAAGACGATATGGACGAGGACGTTGAGCAGGAGGAGGCTGATGCGGAACCCGAGGCCGAGCCAGAGGCCACACTCCAGGACATGCTGAACAAGGGCGACGAGGAGGACGACGAATTTGGCTACGGCTTTGACGAGGAAGAAGAATATTAGAACTAAGCCAGCATTTAACTTTTATTTTAACATTCTTAATATCTATGCAAAGATTTATAGTAGCTACCCGTACTCGTAATATAATTAAACTAAGCTTTAAGACCCGTGCACTTGTTGCCGCCACGGCACTTAAGCTCCTTGGGCGAGTTAGCCGTGGAAACCATTAAATCATTGCTCCTCCTTGCTCGGCGCTGCCCTGCAGCCATTTACATGTTTAAGCCGTGTCGACGCCGGGAGAACGAGTACTCTTAGTTTGCTTCTAATTGTTGGCGCTGCCGTGGCGCGCCTCCAAGTGCTGCAAATAAATATTTCACTCTTAATCATGTTTTGCACTCTGTTTTGCTTGCCTTTCTCAGGCGCTGCAGGCGGCCAGTTCGGTTCGGTTCACAGCAGGATATGCCCTGGCAGGAACTTGGCTCCACTCCACGGACGGGCCGGCGGCTTGTTGAGTGGCAAGTGCCCGGCAATGAGCTGTTGAGTCTGCCGAGCACTTGTCTCTGCGATTTTATAGTTATTATGTTGTAATTAGTGTTAATTTACTTGCCTCCGCTCCAGAAAGTCAGCTTCAGTAGCTTAGGCATAAAGTATCGCATATTTCTGGCTCTACTTCGTGAGGCGTTCTTCTATAAGAGATAAAAGTATTGCTTCAGAATCTTACTGGGTCTCGAATTCGAAAGCACTATTAAATGTGAATTCGCTCATAAAAAACTTCTTTTGGACCTCTTTTCAAACTGAATATTTAATAAAAGCGGCATACTTTTAAGATGAAAATTTAAAACATCTGTTATAAATTAATAAACGCTCTTCACGGCGGCATGACTAATTTACTATTTGTTATCCACCTTTTTTTAAATCGTCTGTAAGATCTAATTAAAAGTAAAATTATTGATTGATTCATAGAATATACCAGTACAAAATATGTTTCAATGACCAACTTAATAAACTTTCCCATTTCCTTCTCAGTCCATCTGAACTGTTTCAAACTTCCCTCCCCCCAGAACCTATTAATTTCACTTTCCAACAAATTTATGCCGGAAGTAAAGTTGCGAACTAGCCTGCTTCCCCCATTTCCGACTTTAAATTTGCAAAATGGTTGCCGTTGCTGAACAAACTGAAGTTAACTGCACTTAATGCCTGGTCGCTAATTTGCATAAGCCCACAGCCCGGACCCCAAGGATAATTATTAATAAAATGCACACGAACCGCTCGAGAGTCCTGATGGGGCGTGGCCCGGCCATTTCCCAGAGCAGGCTTAGCTGGCCAACTCGGAACGATAATGTGAATTGTATGCACATGTAAATCCCCAAGCAAATGTGACAGTAAAATGGCAATTAGTAGACATCTTGACTTGACCAGCCACTTGGAAGTTAGCAGCTCTGCAGGGTCTATGTGGCTAATTTATGCGAAGTCGAATGGCAACTATAAAGTGCCACGGAAAGAGGTACCCAGGCCAGTCTTTTGATGCGGATAATCGCCCGATTAAGTTCATTAATCCCTGATGATATACTCTTAATGGATTTTTGCGAATTCGCTGCTTGAAATCTTTATTGGTTATTCGCTCCGCATTCAAGTATTTAATATAGTTGGAAATTGAAATCCACGCAATCAAAAAAATGAAATATGAATATTGCTCCGCTCGTGCTCTCTTTTAATATAATACTTTATTGACTTATCCACAGGGTACAATCTATTCGTCAATCATCAAAGGGACACATTGTTTTTTTTTTTTTGTTTGGCAATAATTTGCTTCGCGGCTCAGTCGGTGGACTGTCACTGGCGCATTAATTAAAAAATCGTTCTTTACTGCTAAAATTCAATATAAAAAATATGTGGCATGTATTGAACACACGCGGACCATATATTTTAATGCAGTTTAATTAAAAATGTGCCAAGCTGAGGTCATTTCACAGTTGCGAGGATTTTGTTTGCAGTTGCATTTTTATTCGTTTATCTCAGTTTTTTCACGGCTTTTGTCCGCCTTTTCTCTCAATAAAATTTTTATCATTTACACATTATTTGCGGATTTGGCCGCTATATTATTAAATACAGCGCCCACAGGCTGCCATGGTCAGCGGTTCGCTGGGGCGCTGGAGACCATTTTGAAATGTATTTAATAAATGAAAAAAAAAAATAAAATGGCGCCAGCAAATATCGAAAATGTGGATGCTTTTAATTAAAATTGCTTGTGAGGGCGACCAGCTACGCCTGTTGATCCTTGCCTGCTTGGAATCTTTGAGTTAAAAGCGGAATATAACTATAAGCGTATAGCGGTAAATAACTGTTAATACGCTTAAAGAGTCAAAGATTAACTATACGCCATGATATTTGAAGGCTTTTCAATTTTCTTATTAAGAAAGAATATCTTGGCCTATCTATCAGATTCTTGAGCGGAATACGTTAAACGATTACTTGAGCGATTCTCCTCCATTTTGCATTACCATCTAAGAACAAAATATTTTTCAGATTTTTGATGAAATTTTCTGGGCCGATCCTCTTCAATGTGGGGAAGGTACATGGAGGGCCAATATGGCCCCCAGCGAAGACCATATCTTGGCCAAATTCTATCCGATTCTTAAGCGGAATAGCTTAATCGATTGGTTGACCGATTCTCCTTCATTTTGCATCAAAATCTAAGAACAAAATATTTTTCAGATTTTTGATGAAATTTTCTGGGCTCCCCTTCAAGATGTGGGGAAGGTACATGAAGGGCCCCTGCGAAGGCCATATCTTGGCCGAATTCTATCCGATTCTTGAGCGGAATACTTCAATCGATTTGTAGACCGATTCCTTCCTGTAGACCGTATATCCTTCATTTTGCATCAAAATCTAAGAACAAAATATTTTGCAGATTTTTTTTTTTTGAAATTTTTCCTTTTAACCCTTTCAATAATCCCTTTTAAGAAGTGCGAAAAATGCATCCGATGGCTATATCTCATGATTTAATCTGCCATTTAAATCAATTTCGTCTCCGCTCGTAGTTATTTTTCCTTTTACATATAAAATCTTTCATTTCCCTGTTAAAATTAAAGTGGGTTTGTTTTAGTTTCTAATTAAATAAATATGTGAATAAGGGTGTGTGGCGACTAATTTATGCACTAATTACGGAGTGTTTTGGCTGTTGAGTGTTGGTTCGGTTCAATGAATAATTAAAACGCGATTTCCCTGCGCGCCTATTAATTAGGCTGCTGAATGTTTTCCTTAGTAATTTGTTTGGGCCATTAAAGTGGGTTGAAAGCTTCGGCATCAATGACAAACTGCGACTATTAATAGGCTTTGGTTTTTGATTGTATTATAGTTTATCAAAATATTTTGCAGGGAGCAGAACACATTTGGATTAAACGTAAAAATGGTTTTGGTAATTGTGATTTTATTTTTGGAAGTGTGTATAATCAATGGAACTATTTTGCGGAACTATTACCTAGGACTTCCATCCTATTGTGCTGAAAAAGCTAATAAAATCCATGAAGTTATGCATTTGCATGCATTCCACAGCTTGGCTGCTTTTGAATCATAAATTCGCTAGACGGGGTGGTGCGAATGCCTGACTAATCGGCAAATCGTTGGCTAGTGTTTACCCACTAGCTTAGCCGCAAGATGCGCCAAGTTTCCGGCGGAGGTGTGGGGATTGCTGGAGGCACCTTTTGGTGGCTGCCGATAATGGCCAGGCATTGGCAGCAGCCGGTGAACGGTCCGAACTGCAGTCAAGTTGCAGGCATTGCATCGACGGAATCACGCCATAATGCGCACCACCCCTTAGGCAAACGAACTGACCAGGTTGTTGCAGTGGCAGTTAACAGACAATTTCCAATTGTGCAGCCTCTCGCACACTCGCCTACAAACCAAGCACATTTGGGCCTGAATGCAAATATGCAATAATAAAGTAAATAAACGCTGCCGGTCGCCATTAAGCTGCAAGATGCCAAAATGGCACGAAGCGGCAGTGAATTCACAAGAAGGGTCATTTTTGGATAGCAAGTGTGACTGGAGGCGTTTGCTTTTGTAAGTCAAACCAACTTAGTAACAGTTCAATCATATCCTTCGAAATATTTTAAACTCAAAAGTAGCCTTTGGCATCAGAAATTTTCTTCCGAGTGATTGGACATCTTAGGGTGAGCTCACTGTGAATATGCATTCTATGGCCGGCAGCGTATTGAACATAAAGTGCCTGGCAAACTAGGCAAGGTTGTGATTGCAAAACACAAGTGCAATTACCTGGCCTGCAGGCTCAGCACGCTCACACACTCAACCCCGCACGCTGATAACCACCACCACCAGCACACTCACAAACGCTCGAACGCACTAACACACTAACATGGTAACCCATGCACATGAATGTTGGCTCGGCGCCGCAAAGTAGGCAACGATAATGTCATAAATTCAATGAATAAACATAAACGGAAAAAGCAGATACACACACATAAAGAGCAGCTGTGTTGGCCGGGTTGGGTGAATTTTGCCGCGAAATAGGCAGAAATGACGGCAGTAACAATAGCAACAACATAACCGTGAACAACATCAACAACAGCAACAAAGCAACATCAACATCAACTGTGGCAAAATATGTATTAGCCCACGAAGTTTACTAACAAAATTAATTATGCGAATTAAGCGCAGTAAAAGCACTTTAAGCAAGCCCCCACCACCCGGTCCGCCCATCCCAGAGCTTGGACCACACCGCTCGCACCACAGCACCGTCCCCTTGAGCCCGAATAGCCCCTTCCAGATCATAGGGGGCCATAACATGTGGCGCATTCTGCGCCGTGTCATGATGCTAAACTTGGAGAAATATTATAAGCTTTCCTCAATGAATGATTTAAAATTGTATAATGTTTAGTGTATTGTTTAATGTTTAATGTATAAGGTTTAGTATTTTTAATGTAAACTGGACCTTTTCTTGTTTTCAACGAAAGTCTGTTCTTTTGTTTTAATATTAAATACATTTCATAGCTCGAAACAGACTATTCAAGTCATCTTTTTGTTTAAAATGTTACTAATATAAATTTGATTTTACAGACATTTTTCTACAGTGCATGGCTAAGGCTTTGGGGATGGGGATGCCAGGCGGAGAGAGCCCGAGGCCAGAGCATTGTTCAATTTATGCGTGTTTGTGTGCGTGTTCCACTCAGGAGTTATACTAGCTGCTCCACCGTTCCCCTGCCGCTTTTGCTCACTCTCCGCTTTTCGCCAGTTAGCAGTTTGTGGGCGCCAAAGTAGGCCAAGCACCCGGACCTGGACCAAGTGCAAGTCCCAACAGTCAACAGCCAAGAGCCAGAAGCAACCAACCAGCAGCAGCAACAACCAACAACAACAATAATAATAGCAACAAAACAAAAACAACAACAACAGGCAGCAGCCTGGAAGTTGTTTATTTAAGTGTGAAATTTAAGTGCAACACTGCGTAATGTGTAAGGACCAAGGACCCAGCATATTTAGCATTATGGCAGTCAGTAGGAGCAACATCAGCAGCGGCTGCCGCACAGATAAGCGACATCGTTCTTAATAACCCCCAAACCCGTGTGAAGGGGAAGAGGGAATGAGCTGCCGTAATCATAAATTGACCTGCTAATAGATAATAAAACAAAACACAAGCGAGTAAACATCGCTCCAAAATGGCGGAAAAAAGACTTCCCCTTTTTTTGCATCAAAAAAGAGTAGAGAATGCAGTCGCTGCAGATTTTTGGCGCCGTGGCTGACCAAACGAAATAAATAAAACAAATTGTCGCCGATTTTTGGGGCCAGGCAGACGCCAGGCCAAATTAGCTAAAAGTTCGGACAGGCACTTAGTTAATTGTCGCTGCGATTCAAATTAAATACATAAATATAAAAGCATTCATAAATTGCACTATACTGACAGTTTACACCACCCTTCATCGGCGTAGTGTTAAAATGTTTTAATTTATGAAACCACTCTTCAAATATAAACAATATTTTTTTGAATGTTTTGGCTTGTAAACACAAGCAATATAATAATGCTTTTAATTTACACGAATAATATTATTTCAAGTTAATTCATTTTCAACAAAACAAACTTGTTATACAAAAAGTACCCTCACATAATTAAATTTCAGATAGCCGTAGTTAGTGTCTTCATTTCTTAAGTTTTAATTTAATTATACAACATGGGTTTTTGGCTTAGTTATCTAACTAATTCTAAATAACCAATGATTTTAGTTTTGAGAAGTTTATGCGATGGAAACTCTTCTAAATTCTAAACTTTAAAAGCTTGGTAACGTACTTTATGGTCATTTCATCTTAAATTGGATACACTGAAGTGGATACAGATGTAGCTAAACAATTTATATGGATATTTTCGTGACCCATTGATTTTTTATTTGGGTGTGAACTTTTAGCATTTATTTGGAGCTTAAAGTTTTTAGATCGATTGGTTATCCGGAACAAGTACATTTTTGTAACCTAAATAAAAACAAAATAATCCAACCTATATGTCAATAAAAAAAGTGTTTTATGAGACTGCACTAAAAGCAGGATAGTAGGTAAAATAAAGTTGATACGATTTGTTAAAACCTGACCTCCGATTCAATTGATTCTATAATAAAACTAAAAAGAGTTTCCGCTTTGGTCAATGAATATGTTTTTGAAATTAAATTGAATTGCAAATGCAATTATAGTTTAGCTCTTAGTTTGATTTAGCTATGAAAATATCAAGATAAAAAGCCTAAAACGGCAAAAGAATGTGTTCATTAATATAAAATTTAATTTGGCAAACATAAAACGCAAGCATACCCCAAAATATGCTCCAAAGGTAAGAGATTAAAAATGGCAAAAATTTGTAGTGTCAATAAACACTATAAATCAACTGTCAATCCCGAAATGCCGAAGGAAAGAAAACACAACTAAGCTTGAATAAAGTTTTCCGCAAACTTTACGTTACCATCCGCACCAAGAAGAGAACAACTTTAGTCTGAAGTTGAGCCAACTACCAGGTCATGACAGTCAGATCCTGGCC
Organism: Drosophila ananassae; assembly: GCF_017639315.1. Taxonomy (NCBI): domain Eukaryota; kingdom Metazoa; phylum Arthropoda; class Insecta; order Diptera; family Drosophilidae; genus Drosophila; species Drosophila ananassae. The sequence continues at coordinate 10,487,906 of NC_057927.1, read as the reverse complement.
ATTACGGGGGCTGTGATGACCCCTTTCGCCTTGGCCCCACAGTGGTCTATCCATCAGCCAGCTCCAAAAACCCAAAACGAAGGCATCAGAATGGACGCTAATTAGCGAACAAAGTTAAATAAAAATCAGCAAAAATTCCGCTTTCAATGCAGCATGGCATATGGTAAGATAATTAATTAATACTCACTCGCTTGATTGGTGAAAAACGATAGTCGGGGCCGAGGCAATTAGCCAAGTTCTGGGCCCAGGCCAAAGGCAAACAATGATGAACCCTTGCCGCATCCTTATTTTCCGGCCTTCTCTGTCCCTGTCCCTGTCCCCTCCTTCTCTATCCCTTTCCTTCTAGGATGCTTAACTCAGCTGCCCGCACTGCCAAGTGATTCTTTTTTTATAAACTTTTTATTTCACTGAGGAAAAGTTGTTCTCAAATAGAGAATTATTATAATAATTTAATTTTTTATATCTTAATAAAATACAAAATTTTTTAAATAGCAATAAAATTTTTACAATTTTGTAGATTGATAAAAAATAAATATTCTCTCTCTGTACAAACGCTTTTGCTGTTGCTTTTCATTTGTTTTGCTGCCTTTGCACTATGCTCTCAGGATTTTGTTGGCACTGTTGTTGTACCGCTGGCTTGCTACTGAGCTTGTTTCTTGAAAAATAATGACTGCACATTAAGTGTGCGTCTACACACGCACACACACCCACATTCACTCACACATGCCGGGGACAAGGCAAGTAAAATGTCAACAAATGACAACAGAAATATGATGCAAATGGCTCATGTAAGTGGTTCTTGCCGCCAACATTTATAAAACAGGACAACTTACAATGCAACAACAACAATAATGTGCAAAATGAGAAAGCGACAGTGGGAGTTGAAGTACTGGGTATGGGAATGGGAATGGGCAAAGGACGTGGGCGTGGCTGTCATGGCTGGCGTCTGTCGGCTGTAAACACGAGAAGTCTGAGCTTTTCTATTTAACTTGGCAATTTTTCATTTCCCACTTCATTCCACTTTTCACTTATAATTCCCGGTGCCTCAAAGGGCGAGCGGCATGCGACATTTGCTTAATGCTGAAATTAGCCTTCGCTGGAGCGTTGCGCATACGCCACGTTGGCCGGAGTTGGTGTGGGAATCATCGCCATTGAAATGCCTCTTACAACCCTCAACTGCAATTAAAAGCGCATTTAATAGAAATTGTTTGAGTGCAATCGCATGCCAAGGACAGCCCAAGAACAAAGCCCTTGAATGCAGCTCATACCTTTCAGATTCTTGGGCCATACTCAGTGAATCGCATGGATATCAAAGGTCAGTTCAAGAATAAATCGTTGAAATTCCACCAAATACAAAAGATCTTTAACTTTGCACGATGTGAAAGAGTATTAATTAGGTCTTAAAGCCTAGACAGACTACGATTGCTTCTTTGGGCTTCGTGGCTAATCAGCGTTATGTGCGTTAAGTCAACAGCCGCATCAACATTATCATCATTATTTGTACAAAATGAAACCAGGCAAAGCCAAAGCCGCACACTCACACAATTTGGCAATTTGGGGCAAGGAGCGGTCAACAAAAAGCTCAGGCCGCCATCCTGGCCATCCTGACTATCCTGACAGTCAGTCACTCAGTCCGGCAGTCAGTCAGTTGGCCGGCTGGTCCTGGCCACTCCGACCACATTGGTATTCCATGCTCGATGCGCGCTGCTGTTGCCATTGGTCATTGAGGCTCACTCACCCTCGGCTCTCCAGTCTCCATCCGTCTCCATTCCTGGCCACTAACGATAGATGTCCTTAAGCCAACACACTCGCGCACACCCATGCCCACACATATTGCTATAAAAAAATATTTATCTATATGGCGATATATAGCCAGGCTGCCTCCTGCTATCTGGGCAACTTTGTCCAAAAAATGTTGCAGGAGCCAGGGCCAGAGCCGAGCGCTGCTTTGTTAACTTTTTCAGTTTAATGAAATCAATTCACAAGTCACGTTGTTGCTGGACAATAAATACATCAGAGTCCATTTAATAAAATCATGATGTGCACTTTGGGATGATACCCACACTCTCACACATACACACTAGGAGATACATCATCTACGGATGGCGATATCGATTCGTATATTGCAAATAACTTTTGGTCCTCATTGGAATGCCGCATATGGCCTGAACATATTCGGGGCACCACCCCCTCGGCCACCCCTTCTCAATTGCTCGATAAGTGCGCGGCAGTGCTAAAACTTAAATCAAAATCCACATTGAGCCACTGCAGCGAGGACTAACCGACTCATTGGCAATTTGTTGCGGCTTTTGGCTTACGGTTTCGGTTCATTATATTGATCTGTGACTTGGCTGTTTGGTTTACGTCTTTCGCACACTCATTTTTATTTGAGTGCCCCAGGAGTTTTTCCCTGATGAATGCGCTAGAGAAGGGGAGGAGACTAGCACCTAAATTGAGACTGTTTTATGGGTGCATCAATTAAGAGGAACTTACTCATCTGAAAGTAGGTGATGACATCTTGGCTGGAATGGATGGGTGTCGTAAATAAAATATGTAATTTTATTTGGCGTATTAACTCTAATGAAAGGAAGAAACAGAATATTAAATAGGATAAAGGTTTAATCCGATGTGATATTTAGTTAAGTAGTTGGAATAAAGTTACCAAAAGGTTTATTCCTTTGAAGGTACATAAAAATGTATACAAAAATTATTTTATTATATATTTTGAAGTTTAAATATACAAAGTTCAATATATAAAGTTCAAATTTAAATATAAATAAAAAGGCATAATCTTTGTTTTAAATACATCCAATATTTTCTAAAATCTGACCATAAAAATGAATTTAAATAAATTAGAATATAATTAATTAATTAGATGTTTTTAAAATTTAAATAAACAATTCCCCAATCTGTCACCAGTATTTAATATTTTTTGAATGGCTTGCATTGCTCCTGCGCAGTCGAACCTGAACATCTGTTTCATTTTGTCTGCTGTTCCCACTGTTATCCAAAGGAAAACAAGCTGAAGATGCAGGACCTTACGTTTTGAAAACTGTTATACGTCCAGCTGATGCCACTTGGCTCTTTGGCAACCATTCTCTTAGTCCTGACCATAGATAACTGCAAAAGGATTACCACCGAAACCGAGCGAATTCGAGTCATTTTTCTCTTAGCCGAATACGGTTCGTGGGCATGTGTTATACCGCACTCCGGCCGGAAACGAGAGCCGGAGAACCAACGAAGCGGCGCGATTTGAGGCGAAGACTCACTTCGTTTACGGGCGAAACGAAGGCGAACCCGATTGCCGATTGCCCGATTTCTGGGTGCGTACACAGCCTCCGTGCATATCTGATGGCCAGAAAGCAAATCAGTCAGATGCGTGGCGAACGTTGAATTTAACGGTCGGTTTGGCAGTGAAAGTGGAAAGTCTTCGCTTCGGTCTCTGATCCAGCTTGGCCAGCGAATTGTTTTGTGCGCAAAATAGACAACAGAATGCAAATAAATACACACAAATAAATACAAAAAGAATAAAGTTTCGTGAAATAAACCAAGAGTTGAGAAAATATTTTTCCGGATTACGAAGAAAAGTAAAATTTGTGAAAACTGTGACACTGCCATCGGCTAAATACCCACCAGTTAAGCTCGAAGCATAAATTTAAGTGCCACTGGCAGTTTGAAATCGGATGCCGAGTCGGACTCTTCAAATTCGCTGGTAAATTATTCAAGCAAGTTTATATTTTCGGGACGCCTTTGCCTGTGATCCTGGGCCGCCATAAAGTTATACAAATTATTGCCTTTCTGACTGTTTTTTTTCTTCTGCTGGCTTTAAACTTTCGGTTCACGCAGCGTTCGCATTAAATTTTCTATTTTGTTGTTTTCCTGCCTTTATTTCCTTTTCCTATTCGCGTGGCACATGCGGCGTATACGCAATGTATCTGCTCCTATTGTGCCTGTGTTTCTGTCTCAGTGTTTCTGTGTGTGTATATGTATAACCTACATTTTTGAGGTTGTTGTTGTCGCCAGTTGGTGGTGTTGTTTTTCCGCTGATGTTGCTGACTGGCTGACAGACTGACAGTCAGACTAGGGACCGAAAAACTGGAACTGAAACTGAAGCAGCAGACTGAAGCTGTAACTGTGACTTTGTCAGCCACCGCTGCCGAGTTAATTTTATGGATTTACGCTGCTTGTTGACTTGGCTTAAATACTGAATGATCCACAAGTTGGCGGTGCTTTATATTAATTTTTTTATTATGACCAAATAGTTTGGCGTGAGCCTTGGCAAAGTTGGTCCTCAGGCGCCTACGTATACGTAACGTCGCGTTTGTCTTCATCAACTCGGGCTAACTTTTAGCAAGTGATTGTTGATTTTGTTTGATTTGCTGTTGGTGTTTTCGTAGCTGTTGTTGCCGTTATTTGATTTTAGTACTTTGGCAAAGTCAACATTCGTTAGCAAAAATTTCGCTCACGTTCCATTCGACCGAGTTCTCGATTTCATGAGTTTTGGATGTTGGATGCTGAATGCTGGATACTGGCTGTTGGTCCCCGGCTTTTATTTGCTTCTCTGTTACGCCGCTTAGCCGTGGCAGATTCCACTTCCCAGATGCCAGTTAGCCAGTTCCCAGTTACCAGACACGAGTCACCAGCCACCACTGTCTATATCCCTATTTCTATTTTTTACTCCGACTTTCTGGCTCGCCGTATTTGTTTTTCTCGCCTCATGCACACTGCACACTGTAAAGCGAATTTGGGAAATAAATATCCTCGTACATATATACAAAAATATGGGGATCTATACGCACTGGACCGCTGTAGTTGTGGTTCTGTTGAGTGGGGCTAAGCTTGGCTGTCCTTAAGATTATTTATGCGGTGATTAGCTGCACTGAATTATTGCTGAAATTATCAAGTGTGCTATAAAATTTCACTGCCATTTATTTGCACAACTTTTGGCGTGGCTCACGTACCAACCGAACACCAACAGCCCCCATCTCCATTTCAATCCTCGCCAGCATTTCGTCTCATGTGTATCGTTGGCTCTTATTCAGTTTTGCTCAGGGTTTCTGTTTCTGCGTTTGTGTCGGTGTCGGGTGCGTGCCAGTGAGTGAGTGTAACAAATTGCCCGAGTTTGATTTTTAAGTGTGAAATATCGCACAATGAAAATGGATTAATTACGCTGGGGTCCGCTCAGATTGGTTGTCTTTAAAGTCTTACATGGTTCTTAAGGGAATTAACGGAGCTTTAAGCCATTGTCCCTAAACTTCCCTGCTTCCCTGCCAAATAAATGAACAATTTCTTAAAAGTAATTATATCATAAATTGTGAACTCGTCCTTTCCTAGGCAGAGCCGATTATTCACTTTGGTTTTAATATTAATGAACCTTCTGGAAACGTCCGTCGGCGTTTGGTAACAAAGCAGACTACGATCTAAGCCAGCTTTCTAAGCCAAATACGGATTATCTCATTGGCGGGATGTGAGTCTGGGGAAATGAGATTTTCCCACAGACAGTTTCCAAATTTCAAAGCTCTCACTTGGCTTGAACCTAATTGCCGAAGCTCGTACCTGCATCTGAGTCTCTATCCAAAGACCGAGCTATCCAGAAATTAATTACGTTTAAATAAACACGAATGGCCTGCAAACATGACCGAGACCGCAACAGTTACATGAACAATTCAACCGAACAGACAACAATGGACAGCCGACAATTGAACCCGGTTCACAATTCAATTGAATTAAGATCCCAGTTGTTTTTGGCGGCAACTTTAAGCTGATTACATCCAAAGAGTTACACATTTCATTAGATCTGACTCGAACAAACAAAATCATTAGCTTTTGATGGAAAAGTAGCAAATTCCACTTAGCTCGCAAACCTTGAACGTTTGATGTGGGTATTAGACTGTTACAACTCCAGATAGCCTTGTGTGTTTATATCGCTTGGTGGGTTCAAAGCCGGATTTAATGCTGGGATTAGTGATAGTCCATCTCTTGAGCCTTTTGCATATGGAAAATGCCCAATGATTTATGACTGGGACGGGCCGACGCAGCAGCAGTCAGCAAAGTTCTGTCCCGTTCACAATTGGTGGTGAAAAGCGTGAAAAACTGTCAGCCACATGGAAAATCTCAGTGTGAGTTGGGGTAGGTAGGTTGTAATGTGGGAATGCGGAAAAGTAAATTCAATTTTACGTTTCACAACTCAGCATGATTTCTATCAAAGCAAGGGACGACCACGCACCCCAAGCTCTAAGCCCCGAACCCCGACCCCAACCCTTTCTTTTCCACATTGTGTACCGCAAACTGATTGCTTTCGGTGGTCCCTCGACTGTCTGCGTAGGAACACTCTTGATGTGTTAGTGTGTTAGTGGTGTGTGTTTGCTGGGCGGCAGCCCTCGAAAGCATGCTACATAAAAAAATCACTAAAAACTTGTAAAAGCATCAAAGCGCACTTTCTGAGCTCTGCTCGAAAGTTGGGCTTGTTTTTTCCTTTGTTATAATGGTTGTTGTTGCTGTATCCTTAGCGTTTCTTTAGCTCTCCTCATTTTTTGTTGTAGAAAGTTCACAACTTTTCAAGTGGGTTTTGCGGGCGGCGTTTTCGGGGCTGTTTTCCGGCTGGCTATTGGCGAAATTGCTTTCCGATAGCTCGGCGGCTCTATTTATGCAGTTTTAATGAGTGTTACATGTAAGGGGCTTGTTGTTAATACAGGAAATTAATAAGTTAAGTAGCCATTAGCCGGTTGAGTGCAAAGTTCAATCACCTAACTTCAGACCAATCCCTTTTAACGCCCCGCCCCTCGAAGGAACTTTGCCAACAGACACGAGCCTTCGCTAGAGTCTCTTCAATTATGTTTTTTTTTTTATACGGTTCTTGGGACGGCTGCTTAAGCCGCGTTTTATTTTCACTTGAGCCAAGTGCAGTCATCTGTGAAAATATTGGCAAAACTCAAACAGCGCCAGCATTTGACATAAATCCTTATTATCCTTTTGTGCACAAATTGACATTGCACTTGTAAGGCGATTGCCGAGACGCTGCTTGACATCCCCCACTCACCGCCCCGAGTCCCCGTCCGGAATTTTCCCACCCCACCCCCTTCAATGTCTTTCAACTTTTATCTGCGGCTTTGTTTTCGCTGCCACTGCAGTGGGAGTGGCATTAGCAGCAGCTGACAAATGCAGGAAGCCCTCCGAGCTAAAGTCAGATTCGCCCTTGGCACGTCTTTGCACTTAATTGAGGCTACGACACCGGTGCACATAAAGAAAAGGGGCTACCTTTGACTAGATTTTGCTTAAGAATCTATTTTTAGTTTTTGCTGTATTGAAAGGACCATAATTCATGAAAACTATTCTAGGCTTACCGAAACAGTACCCCTCTTAGAGTCCATTGATTTATTTCTATTTAGATAAATCATTTGTAATCTGGGCAATTTCTTTCGGTGTAACCCACTCGCATAAAGTGCCCGAAATTAAAATTCATAATGTTGACTTTAATGGGGCTAATGCTGAAATATCAAAGCTGCTGGCTTAGGTGGCAGCTAGCTGCCAGCAGGCAGCAGCCAGCACATCTCATAGATTAGCCTGCCATGTATGCCGAGCCAAGAAAAGCCGGGCCAAAAAAGCGTCTTCTTCCTGTCAGCCGACTGCTTGGAAGGCTGACTGCCCCCCCACCACTGTCTTGATGCCTGGCTGCCTGGAATTTTATTATGCGACACGCAGCCCGACCACCTATACGAAAAAGCAATGGAGCAGGGACACAGCACAACTTTGACATTATTAAATTATGTGGAGATTTGCACACTTTTTTTATTTTTGTATTTTTGAAAGCCTCTTGACGTTCTTAATGATGAGCCAGCTCTACTCTCCTACCCACTTAGCAAATTGGCCGAAATTAAATTATTTTATTGCCGGAAATTCATTAAATCATGCCTTTATGCAATTTCCAGACTACATTGTTGGCATACCCAAGTGGGGAATCTGTCAATTTATCGGCCTTTTCTGGTCTGGATAGATAGCCTGTCGGCATTTTCGTTGAAGCCTCGCCCACGGAAATATCCATGATTAGTACGTGCCGTTGTTAACATTTCCATTATGCTTGTTAAAACGTTTATTTTATTGTTTACCCGGACGACTGGCCGGGCAAAATCGATTGGGTTGTGATCTATTTCGAGGCACATGTTTTAAGCCCAAAAAAGCCCTAGCAACGCGACGAGACAATGCAAATCTGCCATTGCCAGAAGAGTGGAATTTTATTTATGTTTTTCACTGTCGAGGAAGAAAAAAGTCTAAACAAAAATATGATAGAAAGCAAACTGGGGGAAAGCTTAGTCTCGGTAAAAGCGAAAAACCAAAACAATCATCAAAATAGAATCATAAAAACAGTTAGCAACGATCATAAATTTTGCACAAAGGCATAAAAACTGTGCCACGTGGAGTGCGACATAAAACCCCCAAGTCTCCCAGCACCCCGGTGCATATAAATATAGACATGTATACCGTAGAATATATAGCCTCGACATTTGCTGGCCGAGTAATCCCTGCAAATCAGCAGTTTTTTTCCAGTTTTTGGGACACATTCATTTCATCCAATAAATCTGGGAACAATAAAAGAAAATTTACATTTTTATAGAAACGGCGGCTAGTCAATACATATAATCAATACAATAAGACGCGGTCACGGGCATTATTCCGTTCGATCCAGTCGGGCTTACCTTGCGTATGTGTAATGCCCATGAAATTGCATTGCTTTAATATCGAATAATACAATTTTATCTGTCTGGCTGGGGCGAAATGAAAATAACTTATTAAAATGCTAATCGGCTACACTCCGCCATTTTATTTGTATTATTTGGGAATTAAGTTAAAGTTGCGCCCGAAGGCCGAGGAAGATTCATAAGAAGGGCAAAGAGAAATGGCCAATCCTAATAAATCATGGACGACTCAGCCGAAAATAAATCTGTATTTGTGTACATAAAACAGTCGCCTCTAATTCGCGTTATTTTCGCCGACAGCTTCTCGAAATAGCCACTCCCCGCACATTAAATGAATAAAATATGAAAAAATTGCGTTAATTTTTTAGCATGTTGCATGGTCGAGACAATTTGTACACTGTATTCTATTTTGGTATATTTACGCACAAAACGACCCCCCAATGATTTGGCCAACAGTAATTTTAAGTACTTGACATGAAAATGTTGTAACAAACCTCAAGCCGGGCCCATCTGTAAAATTAAACTTGTGCGTTCCGCCGCACGCGAAATTCGTGCTCCACTGGCCAACAAACAAAGTCCTCCCCGCCCTCTCAATTTTCCTCTCTGTTCCTGATGCTGCACTGTGGCTGCCTGCTGATGTTTATCATAACCGCCAACAACAACCACAGCAGCAGCAGCAGCAGCAGCAGCAATGGCAGCAGAAACCACAGTAACAATATGGTTGTCCATTGCCGCACCCAGCCAAATAATTTGCTGGCAGGCGTAGCTAATGACCAACTCGTGTAAGTGCGATGGATGGTAGATAGATGGCTGGATGGCTGGTGGGTTGTCTGGGCGGGCTGGTTGCCTGTCCGGAATAGAGGATGAAAAATCAGGACACAGTAGCCAAAAAAAAAAAAAAATAAAGTAAAACGAAAACGACACACACAGTGGCGAAACAACAGCAAAATTCACAAGTTTTGTTACAAGCAAAATGATGGGCACGAATTCATCATGGGAGTACTGGAAGAGCCACAAGCCCGGGCTCTGTGTCTGTCCTGGCCCTATCCCTGTTTCTGCCCCCGATCCTTGTCCTCAGAATCGTGCCCATCCTGCTCTTGTCTTTGTTGGAAAATTTAAAATAAAGTGCACTTGGGAAAACCACTGTTTCAGAGAGAAAAGTATGTCATAACTTTTTGATTCTTGAAGTGAAATTGAAAGTTTTCTTATTCTATCTAAAATATTCATTGACTTAAGGGTAGAGAAAGAATATTAATTAAAAAAAATCGATAGGGTTTTTGGTTTTTAATAAATGATAATGGTGATACATTTTATTTCTTAATCATTTAACTTTTATTTAATATTACTTGAGGTATGGTTTGTTTTTCTTGCTGTGTAACCACGGAAAGTCCCTCTTCCTTCAGGGGATGAGCGGCGAGAAGTGAGCGGCGACATCGTTCGCTAATTTTATGCTCTTTTGTGATTTTTGTGCCGGACACACCCTGTGGGCATGTTTAGTGTCCTTTCACTTTCCAAGTAAATGCAAACTTTGCGCGCTTTTGTCATTAGCGTTGATAGCTGTAACGTGAACAGGAAGCCAGCAGAGGAGCTACAAAGATACCGAGTGGTAGGGGATGGAAATAAGGCGGTGGCAGTCGGAGGGGGATGGAAAGCCTCTCGGTGAGCTGCCTTTTTGGCCGCTTTTCATGTGTTGTTGGCCCTATTTGTTGGCTTAGTTTTTGTTGTCGTCATCTGGTTTGCGGTCCCCAACAGTTTGGTTACTTTTAATGAGCGGGGCGTGGCACACGGCATGAAACATTGACGGTGGGTGTTGCTGGGCGGGCGAGGATGCTCTCATTAAGTTGCGGTCGTTCAGTTTTATTCCGACACCCTCCACCAGCCCAACCCCCTCTGCCAACGCAGCTTTTTGCCTAATGAAAGTGAATTATTAAATGAAAGCCAAGCAGCTGAATGGAAGCAGTTGATTCTTTTGCAGAATGTTGAACTTGTGACCCATCTACTTGTCGCATCAAGTGCTGGAAACTCTGTCAACTCACGCTATACACCACCGGTGAAAGTTTGGGCCTCACAAAAATAAAGTTCCACTGACCCCCGAGACCCCACTCCAAGAGTCCGAGACACATCAAAGACATTCCAGGACTCCGGGGCGCAAGTGGGTAAATGCTTGGAAAAATGGAACAAAATCAAATAAGGCACCACCGTTGCCACTGTTGCGGTGGTGCTTATTAAAGTGCCATCGTCTCAAGTCTAGACACTTGCACATGCCCATGCATATTAAATATGCATGTGTGGCCCCTTTTAAAAACCTTAAAAAGAATCTAAGAAGCTTTTACTTGGGACTTTAATGTAACTTAACTGTTGTTATGGAAATTTTATCATAAATACTTCTTTTTGAGAATTCAAAAGTACTTCAAAGGGTTGTTGGCCAATCAATTATTCTACAAAGAATCTTGCGAAATTAAATGTGTTTCAAATAAAAGTCAAATTTAATGTTTCAGGCTTACCTGGGATTTAAAAAAATTAAGTGGCCTTTTTTGAATGTACCATCATCATGAATTTTACTGGGGCATCATAGTCAACCAGCATACAAAAGTTGCTTAATTACACAGGCAGAGGAAAGGCATTTGCATCGTATATGAGCTGAGGACCCATGTCTATATGGAATTCATTAAATTTGCACTCGTTTTTAATTTATGCCCTAGATAAAAGCAACAGCCGGCCTCCAGGGAGCCAGACAGGGGTAAATTAAATATGTTATAAATAAATCAGCCGTAGAATGCATAAATAATGAAAAAGACATGTGATAACTGTCTGTACCATCTAGAACTGTAGGTTCTCAGTCTTGGAAAAGCTTTTTATTGCTAGTACCTACAAATATTTCTTATAATCATAGAAGACATTTGTATTGTTACTTACAATAGTTGAGTTTAAATTTACGCAACCACAAGATTTTCTTGGGCTCTGTGTTCTGACAACAGTTTGTTTGGCAATTTATGCTAAAATTAGCCTTTGCCAAGGAACTTTTGAACGTCTCGTTTTACATCATTTGGAGGTGAAAATTTCGTTAATTAGTTTGGAGGTAGGATGCAAATACTTGTTTATTTTAGAGTGATAGTGTTGCAACTGTACAACGGAAGTTAACCGCAACAAAACTGAATTCCGCGTTAGCAATGATAATTATGCTTACAAAATACACTGGGCAGGAATGAGTTTTGGTTTTGGTAGTTGATATTCAAGCCTTCAAATACTACGTCATCAATTAGATTTCCCACTTTTTCTCAGTGTAGGCACAGGACCAAACATGGCCGCCTGCTTGTTCGCGTGAGCAAATATTTCACATGCAGCGCCTTGAGTTATGCAGCACTACGTTTCACGGCGTTGTTTTTGTAGCTGGCACTAATTAGCGTCTAATGCAGAAGCTGTAGAAATAATATTGCGGTTGCCTGGAGGCTCCTCGACCCTCTTACCCCATCTACTTGTTTTTCAATTTCCTTCCAGAGTATGTCCTTGTTATTGTATTTTGCGATTCCTGATCACGAAGCTAAAGCCGGCAATAAAAATCACATGAAAACAGAGGCAAGACATCAAAACGAAATCTCACCAAATGGCCGTGCATAAAACTTGACAATTTGTTGGTCAAAACTTCTCACTCCCTGGTCAAGTATTTTGCAAAACAATACGCCATTTAACTGCTTCAATTTGAGTTTGGTTGTAAAACTTTCTCTTTACCCGATTTCTTTCCTTTTTTTACGAATCTCGTGTATATAAATCTGTGAGTGTGAGTGCCAGTGCGAGTGTGTGCGAGAGTAACCTTTCACCAGTGAAACGAAATGGGTGAAGGAAAAAATGCTTGCCAAGTTTATTAAAAGTTGCGGCAAGTTGCAGACACGCTGGGACCCAAGCCACCCGCCATCTCCTCGTCTCTTAAAAGATGTGGCCACAAGTCCAAAGGACTTGCGAGGTGAAGACGCTACAGAACGCGGGGGGCAGGACTCGCCTTAGGGTTAAGGGGGCGGTCGGGTTGGATGGGGGCAGGAAGTAAGCGCTGACAGCCAGCAACTGACAAATGCCAACGCTAACTCACTCAACTCCACGCAAAATGAAATAAAAAATTCTGAAAACGGCCAAGAAGAAAGATTTCAAGTTTCTTCCTTCGCACTTTCTTTTCTTTTTGTTTTAGGTATTGCTGTTGTTGTTTGGTTTAGTTGCCTCATTTTTTTGTGCCTTTTGGCAGCATGTTTGAGCGGTTTTTTATTATTATTATCTTTGACCTGGTCTGGGACCTCCTTCGTCCTTTTCCAAACAATTTTTCTCCCCTTGCGGCCATCCTTTTGCATGTTTCTCAATTTTTATAAAGTTTTTGGCGTTTATTTTATGCATTTTGTTTGTGTGCATTGTATTTTTGGGTCAGTGGGTTGACCATATGTATATTGAAATTAGGATGCCACGAATTTGATCCGAACAGAGCTCTATCACTAGTATTTTGTCACTGGATATTGGTTATTGGATAGTCTACAGAACAGATTCCTAGGCAAAATTGAATCACTGTCTACCTAGGTCCAAGGTCCAAGCCGAATATCGAGACTTTGATGAGCAAACATAGAGCAAAGTGAACTTTGCCATCAACTGCCCGGCTCACAGTTGAACAAGCTTTAGCTCATCCATTGACAGAGCCCTACTATACATTTCTACTATCCAGCTTGTGCTAGAATTTCGCCTTGTGCCCCCTCAAAGGATGGCGATGACGATGATTCGACATTGTTGTTCTTGAGGATGTTGCTGCTTGTCTGGCTCTCTGCGGCAAAACGATTCTGATTGAACACAACAATTTTGAAATTGCTTAACACACACGCACACAAGTTGGTTGGAAAATAGGAGACATTTTGTGGGAGTGGAGCACTACACGTTCGTATTACGTGCTAGTGACATTACCGCCTTCAACCGGAAAGTGAAAAATTTAAACAGCGCTGTGTTCTAGTATAAAACACTGTGGGAAAAGTTCAACTAAGATATTAGGGCTTCTTAATGCTTGGCCATAAAAAACAATAGACTTAAAGGGACAAACATTAATGGAATAAATTGAATATATAGAATTTTTAATATAGATACTATCCTTATCTTTTCCGAGTGTCGTTCTAAGAGGTTTGTCAATTTTGTTTGGGGGATGTCTCGCATTTCCGGCACATAGCCGTTAAATGATTTTTAGCAAAAATCGTGCGGACATGACACACTCAAGTGGCCACACCAAGCCATGGAAAGCCAAATCGAACCGTACCATACCAATCCCAATGGCAATCCTCCTCCGTTTCCCATCGAGCACGTGATTGCTCAGCTCTCGGCACTCGATGGAGGCGGAGATCTGTGGGGCAACGGACGGGGAAAAAGATGGGACAGAAGCTGCCTATCGTGTGATGTACTGAGCCGTGTCGAGTGGTGGTGGGGGTTCTCAAGTAATTTCCATTAAGTAAGTGTTTTGGCACTTAAGCCTCGGCTGCAGTGGCATTGGCTGTGATTGCATTAGGCGACAAGTGGCTGTCCAAGAGCGGGGCGTTGAGTGCCGAGTTCGTAGGTCACAGTTCGGGATTCCCACTGACGAGAGGACATTCTTCTTAAAGCCGCTTAGCGCCGTCTTTCACACAGTTTCCTGGCTGGCCGTGCTTAAAGTTTCCCTGCTCTTCGTGTTTGTGTTTACTGCTTCTGCTATTGAGTTTTTCTGTTTCTGGTTTTTGTCATTTTGTGTCACTGCTCTACCTGAGCTGAAACTTATACAGACAGCAGCTGGCCGGGACAGAAGCTAAACAAGGCCAATCGGCCACCATCATCATCTCGGTCGTTATATCAATGTATGGCCCTGTCCGGACGGACGGTGGGCGGTTAAGAAAATCTTCGTTTTGAAAATGCCATTTCCGACAATTCCCCGGAAACGTAGCATCCGCCCAGGCAAAACGGCACGACGGGTGAAAGTGGCGTCTGACGACGATGCTAATGGCGCCATTGTTGCTGTGGATACACAACCTCCAGTTGGCGACGCCACACGGGCCCACGAAGTCATAAGCTTGGCGGCTTGACGCTCATTAGGCTTCTATTTTTTCTATTTCGGTGAGGACAAGAATCGAGGTTCAGGTTCCTTTTCTAAGCAAAGAGGAATATCTAAATATCCTTGCAGAATATATTCGACGCTTTAATGTCAAGTTTGGAGTATAGGAAAATATCTACACTTTGTATCCTTGCGAAGTAATTTTAATTCTCTAAGGCTTATACATTTTGATAAAAATCATTTCTGATCTATGTATATATTCTTTGGTTCCGCCCGAAGTCATCTTTCATTTATTAACAAAATACCCTTCAAAGGGCAAGGTGAAAGGCAAGGTGAAAACTAAAGAATCCCAATTTTAAGGTAATGTCCTATTCTCAGACTCAATAATTTGGTTAGTTCTCAATTGGAATTCGTTTACGTGAAGAGGACCCAGGAATATCAGCCGAGAAAGCTGTGCCGACAGTATATTGGATTTTCTAGGAATTTCACATGATTTGACTTCCTTCCTGGAATATGTAAATATTCGCCATGTAATTATTTACATATTCTGTGGGGTTGTGCATCCTGATTAGATTGATTGAGACTCATTTGCATGAGATTTCTGACTGGCAGCTGCAGGCTCCAAAGAAACCCACCTGCCCATGCTGGCTTTTGATTGCTGTGCCGTTGTTCATGAAGTGGCTGGCTTTCTGGTGGTTTCCTGGCAGCTTTCTGCTTGCTTTTCTCTTTACTTGCTCGGGCTCTTTTTCCCTGCCGTCTGCTTGTTTTATGCTTGTGCTACTCCAAGCAGGAGTCGCCTTCGGGCTTACTGGGTCAAGCGGCCTGGCCACAGTAGTGGGTAGCCAGCGACAACAATTGTTTTACAACTGCCCCACAGCCGGGTCATCAACTGCTGCCTCGGCCTTCAGAGGGGTACAATGGCTACACTGAAAAAATTTAATGTCATTACTTTCTCTTGTAAGTTTTGGAGGCAAAGCATTTTCCTTTATAAAGATAAGTATTTTTCTCAGTGTGCACTGCTTTCGTTTGGTTTCCAGAGGAAAATCAAGTTCATTTCTGCGCAGTCTGCCATGAGACTGAGCTGTGCTTTTGTGCCTCTGAGTCTTGGACTTGGATTGTGTCAACAGCGGCCACAAAAGGTACTCATTTGTAGTGAAATTTTGGTCAACAAGGCGTGACCTTGCTCTGCTTCTCCCCACCCTCCATTTTGTCGGTGCGAGTGTGGGAGAAAATTGCTTTTATATTACTTGAAGCTCGGTTAGGTTCTTGCTTGGCTTTTTTCCATTCTTTTACCATCGGTTCATGTGTCATTATGTGGCTTACACATTGTTGCAATGCCTGCTGTGACTTACACTTCCGCCGTGGCAGCTGCAGACACGCCCACTCTCTCTGCGAAAGAGCCCCCTTTCATTTTTCTTACACGCACCCCCTTACACTTTCTGTTTGGTAGCCTTTTGGGGTCAGTTTTCTCCATCTTGGCACGCAGTTTCCCGGCCGAGTTCTTGTCTTGTCATTGTTTGTTTAATTTTGTATGCCGGATATCCCGGCGTGTTTCTGCCATTGTCCTCCTGTCAACGAAATGCCAGCAACAATAACAGTAACATAAAGTGTGGGCGTGGCTGGAGCCCTGGAATACCCAACCCCCGTTCCTCACCATTCCATCAATGTTTATGTCGCTGACAACAAAAGAAATTAAATTGCCAACACTGAAATTCAATTGTATCTTTCTCTCCCTGGGCCTCACTCAAAATTCCTCAAATTTTATCTAGAGCAGGAGACGAGGACAAGGACCAGTGTGGGCTATGACGACATCTTGAATGGTTATTGCCGCTGACTTATTGGAACATTGATTTTCCCTTTTGTTGGAGGCTTCAATTGGAGGAAGTAAACATTTTCGGCGCTTTCAATTTATTAAAAGGCGCGTGAGGCAGCCATAAAAAGGTCAATGATTATTATGCCTCCCATGCAAAAAAGGCAGACTGTGTCCAAAAATAGTCAGTGCTGGGAGTTGACTTTTATGGTATCCACCGGGAGACGTCCAGAGAGGAAAATTAAGTCATAAAATGATAGATGTTTCTATAAAAGATCGCAATTACCAAGTTAATAAACCACCCCTTCATGTTCTAATGTACTTTTCTCCATCTTCACATATCAATAAGAATTTTAGATGTTAAACCATTATTTGTTACTTTTTTTTTATGTGTATCAATTTGTTTGTATCAAGACCCGTCTATTGAAGTGAGGAAATTCCTGCGGTGCTTCGTAGTGATGAAATGGGAGTGTTTATCCGAATAGAATGGCGTTCCTTGATAGTTCAGTACGCCATATTGAAATGGAAATTTAATTCGTAGTCAGGCCTTATGCGGCGCCTTTGTTGGTTATAAATCAAAATTTAATACAACCGTAACATCCGCCGCTGTTTGCCCATCATTTTCAATTTTTTAACCGTTTTCAGTTTCATTTTCATCCTTTTTCAGCCTGTTTGCCATTTTCCATTAAAGCCTACTTTGTAGCGCTTTAACGGCAATTAAAAGCATTAAATGTGCGCATAATTAAAAATGTTGCTCTCTTTATGACACATTAACATATTTGCATATAGTATTCATTTAACCATAACTCCGGTCTTTCCGCCATGCCTGATCTCTGATGGTTAATTTATTTATTGGGACAAGCCCAACAAAGGCAAACGATTACCCAGAACACAATAGTGCCGGTATCCCTGCCAGGACGGCAAACAATCGGGCACCCGCAAAGGGCCAGGAGCGTGTTGGACGACATGTTACATTTGCATTCCGCCTAGGAGTGTGTCATTGTCCAAATGGCATCTAATTCGAGCTAGGATTGCTACCCGAGAGATACACATTCATCAGATGCTGCTGCATCTGCTTTTGCACCATTCGATTACAGCCAACGTATAATTGTGCAACGCTAATCAAAGCAAAATCGTGCCGGGCCAGCGGGCGTATTGATTAACATGGCAAAGCATTGTCCGACTCCATTTAAGTTACACACATGCACTCTCAAATGCATTTGTGCCTGCGTCGACCAAGCTGCATTACATATTATAGCCATTAGTATTATGGAATTAGGGCGGCCAGTACTAGGCAACCAATCATTGTCCCCGAGCCGAAGCCAGGTCGTGTACAGTAGAGCTGTTCTCGTTTACAGTTTCGTTAAAGTTAAAGAGCAAAAAGCACCTTTAATTGACACCAAGGTAACGCATAAATTTCACTTGGGTACTTCCACGTGCGGCAAAGGCAGTGAATAACTGCCACAAAGACGGCATACATTCAAATGCAACCGGAAATTGTCAGAAATCAAAGAGCGCGAAAGGACAAAACGTATGGCGAACACCAAAAGAAAATAGCTGATACACTTTCTAGGAAAATCATGAAAAAATATAGTATAATTTATATAGTTTTTTTGTTTAAATTTTAATAAAATATTTACATTTATTGTATAGTACTTATGAGAACAAGTTTTTCCAAGTGCATCCTGGCGCTTCGAATGGGTGAGAGAATTATTATCTTGTACTTGCCCATGTCAAAGAAAATTTGCATTTTTCGGTCTGACAAAGGGCGGCACTTTCGGAGTAGGCCGGGGGGCATCACACGAGGCAGCGCTGCAGACAGGGCTCTCTGTGGTTCGATGTCAACGTGTCCTCGTCGCTACCAATACCAAATTGTCTGCCACAATGGACTGACAAGGTGCTAGATTGCATACCGTATAAATGTGTGTGCCAGAGTGTTTTAAATAGAGCAACAATGTGCAATGACAATGAGATGAGAGCTGCCAGCAAATGTGACACAGATACGAGTTGAAACTTTCAAATGTGCAGATACACATCCATTGAGGGCTCATAAGTGGAATGAGTGCGGCCTCCAATGGTCCAATAGGTTGACGAAATTTTTAATTAAAGCCGTTTCCTTCGAGCTTCAGTTGCGGTTGACTTTATTGTCCAACATCATCGGAAATGCGGCTGCCTTTCATCAATTACTAAGTTTGAAATTGGAAATTCTGAAAACCACATTGATTTCAGGTTTTCCAAAATTTCTGAATTTTGAAAACTATTCTTTGTGGAAAAAGTTGAAAGACTTTGAAACAGTTTTAATGAAAAGTTTCTACTGAAGTGGAAATACCTGTTCGGTTTTTCCCAAGAAGAAATTTTTGGAATGGCAAAGCTTATTACTTTTTATGTTCTTATATTAATCCGGTGACGTTACACCTTTCCTCGAAATTTAATTTGATTAATGTTTTAATCACTCGTCCCCGTGGATAATTAAGCTGTTCTCGACAATATGGCCTTGAGTCCGTCGTAAACACAGAGTATCGTTTATAGCCCTCGGCAGACACAACATAACAATATACTACACACCCATATGGCACTTCCTTCCCTGCGCAGTCTCATCTGCCAATCCGCCCATTTAATTGTGCGGTTTCTCAGCCATTTTTATGTGTTTTAATTTTCATTGGAGCACTAAAAACTTGTCACCGTCGTCAATGTCAGCGGAACTGGAGTTTCCCATTTGAGGGGGAGAAATTGGAAAACACGGAAAAGGGAAACCTGAAGAGGGGGAACAGCGACAGCATGGTCTTGAAGAGGCCAATAAACACTCTTATAAAATTCTCAAATCGCACGTGTTGCGTTTGTCAAGGGGTTGCCTCCATTGCCTCGACATGGAGACATACAATACAATAAAACTGCTAAGTGCATGGGCATGTTGTTGTGGCATATAGCTCTATATACGCTCCTCACGGTCCCTGCTATATGCATTAATCGAGGTGTGCTGCAGGCTGGCCATAAAAACTAAGTGTTGAATCGGTGCACTCAAAGAATAAATTAAAGAAAATAGCTCTAATCTCATATTTTAAAGATTTAATATAAGTTAGTAATAAGATTAATGAAAAACCTAAGGTGCAATCTAAATCTATTTAACCCTCAAATTTTTTAATATTGTATAACATGAAGCCTTTTTCTCCACATATATTATATTTTTTCTGATCTTGAATGGGAGTTGAAATGGAGGCAGCATCGATAAGCTGCCAGAAACAGTGCAGCGCGTGTGCCACATAAAAATGGCATTTTGACATGGCCACCGAGTGGGGTAAATGGGGGGTTGGGGCATGTGGGTGAGAAGGGGTGGCAGTTGTTGGCTAATGAGCATTATGAATGGTTTCCATGATGTCATTGCACTTGAGTGGATCTAGTTGTGTTTTCCTTTATGCAAGAAACAACCTTCACCCCCACCTTCCCAATGCTAGAGTCTTACAAAACGTTGCGGCAATGAAAGCCGGAAAATTTGTTGCATGGGGGTGGCAAAAAGTAATTGCAACTTAAATAAGCAAAACGTCGGAGCGGCGACCGCAGGGCGGAGTGCAAACAGTGGCAGTAACGGGTTAAGTGGCAGCATCCTCCAGTCATTTGAAAGGGTTAAGCATGCCCAGCCCCATACACAGACATACAGAACAGTGTGTATGAAGTTGAAGTGGATGCCACTTGTGCACAGCCTCATTAGTAGGAACAAAAAATTCGCTCACAAAGCCCTCACTTTGTTCTCGTTAAATTACACTCTGCTTTTTGGTTTGTTTGCAGTTCGGTTTTTGTTTCAGATGATTTGTTATTGTTTATCATGTTTATGTTTGCATTGGCACTGGAGAGTTTCCTGTTTAGCGCGGTGTTGCCGCAGCATGTTGCCGCAACATGCGCCTGCTTTCATCAACACGCTATCCCCGGCACTTCCAGGGCGCTAATTTTGGAAATGTTAGGGCTGTCTTTTTCGGCTTTCGGGGAGAGTTCTTGGGGACCGTCCTGATAGCTCCTCAGTCGTTTGTCAACTTGTCGTAGGCGCGGATTGTTCCATTTTCACTGGGAAAGTCCTATCGGTTCGGTTTCGGTTTTGTTTACAAGCAAAAGAGACTGCTGTTTCATTTAATTTAATAACAAGGTGCTGTGGATTTCGAAAAAGTTTGAGTGCAATTTTGAAGAGCTTCAAAAACTTCCTGGCATTATATATTTAAGCATTTCATTTTGCATTTTTTCCGCGTTTTGTTTACATACCAGATATGATACTGAAGTGTCAGCTGTTCTTTTTTAAATAAAAACTGACTAAAGTATGTTTATTATCCATTCCAGTGTACTTTTCAGTTTACTTCCGGCCAAAACAGCTGGACACAAAAGCCATTTATGAGTGTGTGAAGTGAAGAACCCAAAAACCACCAAATGGATTTTGTCTAAACTCTAAAAAAAACTAGACCAGAGGAAGAACATCAGAAGCACAGCCATTAGCCAGCGGAAATTGGAATGTATAAACAATCAGCAAAATGTGCAAACTCGTGGAGTGCCAATCAAAAGCCAACTTGAGTGAAAGTGAAAAATCGCGGTGCGGGGAATATATTAATTATCCGGCTGTTTATTAGTAAAGTTTTCCCAAAGCGGCAGACATTTTATTTATGGGCCAACTTGCCAATGCAAAGAAAGCCAAGTTGCTGCCAGTCGGGCATTAATAATTTGCATACACCATTTCCCCCAACCAGTTCCCAGCCACCAGACCAACAACAAGCAGACAGTGCGGCGTGTGAAGTTGAAGTGTTTATTAAATAGTCTTGCCACAAATGCGAGACATTTGCCCGAGACCCAAAGTCCGCGCGTTTCTCCCCATCGATATGCTGGAGCTGCAACTGCGAGGAGATTTGTCCGCCGTCGACTTGGACGGAATCTGCAAAATGCTACCCCAAAGAGCCACGGATCCGGGCCATCGTCAGAGCCGGAGAATATGCGACTCCAACCGCTGGACTCTCTCTGCGAATTTCTGCCTGCTGATGCTAGCTGTACTATTTCTGAGCATGGGTAAGTGTCGTTTTTGTTTGGATTAATCCCGATGCCAACTATAATGTTTAGCAAGCGGATAACATCAAAGTTTTAAGATGTCATTTTATGGGCCACAGAGAAAATAGCAAGAAAGGACTCATTTTAAAAATATCAGACTTCGAATTTTAAAGAGAATTATCTGAACAATATTGTAATTTAGTATTGAGTTCCTAGCCTATGTCCATAAATAATAAAGTAATATTCCTACAAGCCATCAAGTACCCCATCTGAACAATTTCCCAATTCAACAAATAAGAGACCACAAGCACTCAACTTAGAGTTTCATTTGTACAATTTAATGAAGTATTTGTCAGGCTTCGGATTCCACTACGTCCCTCGGAGAACTGTCATCCCTTTTCAAGTGGTATCGGGCCATCTGGGAGGCAGGCGCACTGTCAACCCGAACCCCTAACTCAATCGACTGCGTCTCCTCCATTTTTTGTACTTTTTTCGCCAAGTCCAACGCGATGGATGCTCAATTAAGTGACTCCAGTGTGGCCGCGAGATTCTCATGCATTTAAAGAAGCCTTCGGCCGATGAAATCCGAAATTAAAAGGGTACCCGAAACATACTCCCGCCTAGATATAGACACTGAAACAATCGATACTTGAAATGGCAGTCGAAACAACACTTTGACATAATAAAATACAAATAAAAGGGCACAACACAGCCGCCAATTGATTGACGAAGTGGCAAACATCTGAAGAGTGGAAGTGGAAAATGGAGGCGGGAAAAGGGAAATGGGAAAGTGCTGGGCAATAAAAAGGATTGACAGCCAGAGGCAGTCGTCGATTTCTAAGCGGTGGCGAGGTGTCATTCCGCCGGATAGGAGGGATGAGATAGGCTGGGGGAGATGGGGATCCACTCGACTGGCTGTCAATGACAATCAGCAGCGGAATCAGATTCCGCACACTCTCCATTCCGGAGCGGGATCTGGAGCGCTAATGCTGATGCTGAATGCTAGTAAAAAGTTTTTAATGACCCTCCAATGCCGTGTCGCCATGGCCACAAACCTAACGGAATCGTGTCGAATCGAATCGATTCGATGGAGGGAAGGGGCTGACAAAAGGGGTCTTTTCCACACTTGCCAAAGCAAATCTGTGTCAGGCTGTTGCTTCATTACTCGGCTGCTAATGAACAGCTTAAGCAGCATCGCGTCCCATTGTGCAGCGCATTTTGATTCAGGGAAAATCTAGTCAGGAATGCTGCAATTGCAGTTTCTAGCTGAATAAATGCTAGCACTAAAAGGACAGTTCTGAAAAGTATTCGAGGAATTGCATCATTATTAAGGGTTCACGTGCGAAAGAGTATACACATAGTTTTTAAAATTACTTTTCTCAGTACAGGTATTGGTATATTAAATAAATTAAACTCTATTTTTAGCCTCATATAGACTGAGTTGCATTTTATTGAAGTGGATTCCCGGCTGCACCGATTGGAGTGCATTTTCGGGCCTCGAAGTGGGGGGGAGAAAAACAAAGTGAGATGGGGCAGAGATTTGTGTTCCGTGATCCGTGACTCAATCGATTGCGTTGTTGTAGGTCCTTGGCACTTCACGGCATTGTGAAGATTTGCAGTCAGAGTGCGGGGAGCGAGTGAGTGCATCAGTAGAACCAAAAACCGGGGCAGAATCAGGAACAGGGCGTCGGAGTCAGCGCTTTATTAGATGGAGGCCGCGGCGCTAATGGATGGGGTTAATGGGCTAGGGTTGCCGGGAAAGTGGTGTATTAGTAAAAGTGAATTAAGACCTAAAATGGGAATCTATTGTTGAGATATACGGCGGACACCAGGCCATATCCGCGCTTCCAGAAGTGCGGCGATAAATCAGTGCATTGAGTGCCATGATTAGCAATAAATTTGATTTGATTTACCAAACATTTGGCTTTTCACAGTCCGGTGACTGGGTAAACTCATTTCCATTAAATTATAAAATTGTACAACTGCAAAATAATCGGATATTCCCATAAATCCCATAAGTACACACACACAGATCCATTCGTAATCAATTTCGTCATTTCCAAATTCGTAACAAAATGCAATTCCACAAAAATTTTGACGTTTGCTCGAATACTTCAAATATAAAAAAAAAGACTTAAAAATACTTATTTTATATATTTATAAAAAAATATAAAGTAATATCAATAAATAACATTACTTATACTTAGAGAGAACCGCTTTTTTTATTCCTTTTTTCTTACTTTTACTAAGACTAGATTACTGAGAATACAACTCGGCCGTATGCAAAGCATTATCATTGAAATATTAATTGGAAAATAATATTGACAGACGGGAACAAATTACATATAAAATATGTAAATTTCTTGTGGCTCTACGTTGTGCAAATGCCAGTGGCATCAATTCGTGGGGGCCAACACTTTTCGGTCACCAATTACATTACACGCGTTGTGCAAAATTTTCAGAAAAGGTAAATCGAAATAGAATACTATTTTCGGGAGGGGCTTTTAGGGGCAAGGGCTTAGCCCCCTTCTGTGTTTGTTTATTATTAATGCAATTTGTAATTATTTGTTTTCGTGGCATGACTGCCAGCACATGCTTATAAGCCCGATACACCCTCCTAACCCAATCTCGACTGTTTGCCAGCTTGTTTATTTGTTTGCTTGCCACAGCTATAAAACGCAATTATCTCGCACAAAGAACAAAGCAGAGTGCAAGCGAATTGCAGCCGGGGGGATCACCTCTTACTCTATCCAATGATTATCCCCTTTCCAAAACTTCCAAATGTGAATGATGCCCCCGACCCGCCTTGGCTACAACGAGAGTGTCAGCTAGAGTTTTCGAAAAGCTGCAAAAGTTGTCGCCAGCATCATCCGAGCATTTCGCTTTTCGCATTTGGGTTGCCATAATTAACTTATTTTGTACATTAGCAACAGATTTTGTTTATTAACGCATGTGCGCTTGCTTTCAGTAATGCGATACCATTCACCCCACCCGACCACCATTCGTACCTCCACAAGGGCCGGGCTTTTGGCTTTAATGTGCGCCGGGGGCAGGGACCACGGGGCGCATACTTATCTTTTGGCATTGCGAAGAGAGTTTATTTGTTTTCTGCTTGTGGTCGGTGGGTTTGGTGAGTCGGTGGGTCGGTGAGTCCGTGGCATGGCATTTTGTGCGGCGTCTGTCGCATAATTTATTTATCATTAGCAAAATTTGGCAAGCATTGGAATGCCTTACCCAGCTTTCCACTGCTTCTCCCCAATTTTCCGCAATTCCATCCTCAGACGGCTCAGTTGTGTCTGTGTATTTGGCTAAATAGTTGAAATAATTAGGCTCATTAAGAGTTTTGGAGGTTTCTGGCTGGAGTCTTGGCTGTCTTGATTGACAAGTGCAAATTGGTATTAATGCAGAAATGCGAAGAACTTCAAAAGCCACAGGCAAAATTCGAGTTGGTTGAACAAAAGTTTCTCCGAACAAAATTAGAAATTAAATGAAATAATTGGTGATTTGGAAATATTTGAAACATTCCACCGTCCAAGATATACATTTTTTGGAATGAGTGTAAGCAAGCTTCCGTAAAGCTACAATCCATTGAATTGTGTTGAAAAATAAATGTTACAGGCTCTCGGAAATCCCAATATTTGAACTCCATCTGGCAATAGTTCACGATTAATTAAGCAGCGTCGCCTAAAAATATTTGGAACAAATCACAACGACAAAATCGCAACTGGCGTGGTCGCAGTTTTGCTTCAGTTATTGTTTTGCTCGCTTTTTATTTTGTATAATTCTGGCACTGGCACTGGCCCTGTCACCGGCAATGGAAGTGGCACTCCCCAAAAAACAAAAACTTGTTGTTTGCTGAATCCAAGTGGAAATACTGTGCGAAATGCAACAGCCGCAACAAAAACGGCATAAACTTTTAACAATTGCAAAACCAAATAAACAAAACGCTGGCCCAAACAAAAAGAAAACACTAAAAACTGCTGCAGGCTATAAATCTGCAATGGCTGTTGGCGTGGTGTTGAGGGGGTCTATGGGTTATTTGCTCGGGTGGGGTTGCTGGGATTTCTGGGTGGCAAAAACGCCACGAGGGCCTTTGCACAGACCCATCCGCATCCCCATTCAAAGCAACACTCACACATTACGGAGCGAGCGCCTGCTGCGTAAATAACTAATAAGGCTCGGGGATAAATTTCAAGTGCAATTTTGTGAACATCGTAACCAAATACAACTCGAAACAAACAACAAAACAAAAAGCAAACAAAACAAAAAACAAAAGAAAATGTAACGCCCGGCGGCGGATGGAGGGAATATTCAGAGGAGCACAAAAGTTAAGCGTGGCAAATGTCCCAGTTGCAGATCCACTGTGTTTTTGTGTGCAGCACGTTTCTATGACTTAATTAAAATTATGAATGTTTTTGCCACCGCCTCGTTACGCTACACGGCCAAAAACCAACCAGAAATTGGTCGGGCCTGACGGGGGCGCAGCACAGGACAGGACAGGATGTCCATGGCAAATGCGCTTTTTGCCAGCGAGCCAAACAAACTAGGCAAACAAACAACTAGTAGCATCAATTTATGCATAAATCAGAAGGCACCAGAAACCATGCCAAATTGTAAACATAAAACGAAATGGATGCAATCCCAAATCCAATCCCAGTCCCAGTTCCGCGTCCCCCTCGTATTTCCCACATTGACACCACATTTGTGCGACAGTTCCGAGATCTGTAAAATAGTTACCAAAAATGAAATTTCCGAATACCATTGTCGCTTATCGCCCCATGTTCCTGCACTTTGCGATTTCCTATCCCCTCTTGGACCATCTCTGGCTGAAATTTGAAATAGCTCTCGGATTAATTTTCTAATCAAACACAATGTTGGGACCAGGGTTTGGTCAGTCGAAAATTCATTATAACTTTTATGTGCAATGCATCAGACTGTGAAGTGTAAAGCTTGCGGGGAAAATGGATCAAATATTGGTAACATTAGAGCCAGACTTCTAATTAGTCAGTTTTTAATTATATATCAGTTCAACTAGAAGGTAGGTTAACTCGAAATCGAATGCCTCCGGGCGATTGTTAGTTCCCAACGCAGTTGGATTTTGTATTTTCGCGAAAAGGACTGGCTTCCAATCCAAACCACCAACGACTTGTTGAAAGGCCCGACAAACTGTTGGCTCACAAAATTGATACCAGAAGCGAAATAGGAAAGTGATCACAAAAACAGAAATATGAATGGAAAAAATCGGCATTGAAAAAACAAACGAAGTTGCGTGAATTCGCGTTGTCATGAGAATAAAAAAAAAGGATAAAAATTTTATGGAAAAACAGCGAATTTCACATTCTCTAAAAGCGCATCTTAGTTTTAGGTATTGAATTTTGTCAACAATGATTCTTAAAGAAAAAACCTTTAAATATGTTTTTCACAATAACTTTTACTTAAGAAGATAGTCTGATGATTTTTAATAGCCATAACATATTCCTAAGAAAAATTGATCATCAAGTTCGAATTGCTTAAAAAAAGGTTAGGGTACTAGTGAAGTGTTTCCAAGAAAAAACCATTCGTGGTGGAGTCGATGAAAGGCGTTCAAGTTTTGGCCCTACGGCGGACATGGGACTAGGGGATTCAGAATGGAATGGTGGATGGAAATGGTAGAGTGGTCTGCTGTGGGCAGGGGCTACGGATAGCACAAACGGTCAAAAGTTCCATTAGTGTCAGGCCATGAATGCTATTTACAAGCAGTTCGCGATGCGGCATGCGAGATAAACGCTCTGACGCTCCGACTGGGCCAAATGGAAAAACTGAGTGAACAAGAAACGCTATGAAAAAAACTAAAAAAAGAAGAAAGAAATACAGTCGGCATGCACACAAAACGCAATGGTGGAGGAAAAATAAAAATTGCTGAACTAAAAATCCATTCGGCATCGATGCTGGTTCCGAGATAACAAAATGTTTGCCGGCCAGCCTCAATTGAGTCGTACTCACAGACGTTGCGTATACGCCATGTGAGCAGGGCGAAAGAAAACTAAATAAACTCGTACATAAAAAGCCGATGTGGAGCGATACACTCGAAAAACTTAATTAAAATTTAGTGAAAGAGTAAACCATCAAAGCACAAATCACTTTTTTATCTTTGAGGCACAAATGAACATTTTTAAGGTAAATAATGGGAGATTAGTTGCAGTTTAGTGTTATGGATTTAATTTTAAATATTTAATTAGTATTTAATAACCCTTGCGGTGTATATTTATGGGCGTAAGAAGACGAGTAAATGAAAATTGGCGATTCGCAAAGGGGGGACTATAGGATCCAACTAAGCAACCAAGCGACTTATGTGTGTGTGTGCACTGCAATGTCACCATCATAAAAATACAAACACAAACACACTTGTCCTTCCCACTCACACATGCATATTTATGTTTTTCACAGTGACTGTTTGCACTGGGCCCCTCATCCCGCCCGTCTGCACAATATTTGCCCAGTTATCCTTTTTGTTTTATTTGCTTAGCGCTTCTGTGCAAAGCGGAGAATAACGGAAGACTATCACGAGACTAAGGAGTGCCAGCAAGCGAGCAGTGTTCACTGTACAGTGGTAAACAACAAGACATATTCGGAGAAGTGAACTCGGGAAGCACACATTGAGTTAAGGACTTGAAAAGCGTGACCACGGTGCAGTAGAGAGTGCGGCATTTTGGCACATCATCATCATCATCGCCTTCGCCTTCTCCTTCACAGTAGCCTTAGCCATCATCATCATCCACTAGCAGGGCACTCGAGCAGGCAACACTCGGATTAATGTTTGTTATTATTTTTTCATTTATCGCATATATTTCTATTGTTTACTCAGTCCATGCCGTCTGTTTGCAGAAAGCAGACAGGAGTGTTTTCTTATTTTCTCACTGGTTTTATTTTGTTTCGGCTTCCCTGGGGCTTGAACTCGAGTTTGTCTGGATTTGGTTTTTTTTTTTGAAACCACTGCCCTAAAAAGTGAACATTATTGAGTGGGAAAAAGATTATTTGTCAATTAATCGGGCTTGCAGTTAATTGAATAATTCGAGACACGAATTACACAACGATTTAGATGTAATTTTAATTATTTGGTGTTTTTTGCTTTATTATTTTATTCAATATTCAATTAACTGGCACATAATTAAATTGTCATCCGTAATTCAATTTAATCGTCAAGCAATTAGCAAATGGAAATTGTGAAATCCAAATCAAAATGAGTCCTTGTAAGCCCACCCAGTCGCACACCCGACTTAGGCGCCACACAACATACACAACCAATTACGGTTTGCGTTTTCATAATCAGCATTTTTCATTTCCTTCGCCAAGGTGCGCCACGCCCGCTCGGACAAAAGGGATTTTAACTAAATTATGCTGGTCCTTTGTTTATGCTGATGCCCTCTGGGCATGAACGGGTTGGTGGATCTATGTTTTCGAATCGGTTTTTTGGGTTGGGCCCCCCTCCCATGGCTGTGACACAGGCATAGCTAGGAAACTTGGCGGAAAAACAAATGTTACTCCATATTCAAATACAGCACCAACTCAGGCCAAAAGTCCATTTCCCCTAGAGCAGAACTTCCATAAGAGTCCCGACTCGTAACTAGCATTTTTGGTTTCATTAGAAGCGTTTTTCCTTCCACAGCACCAACCCTTTTTCCCTGACCGATTGCAGTTTTTGCCAGAAATTTTTCTGCTTCTGGTTTTTTGGGAACGGGTTTTTTCCTGGTATTAGTTTACTACTGGGCGTGTGCGGGCTTTTGATTTATGGTTTCGAATTGTGCGAGTTGCGTTTTTTATGTTAATTAAATTGCTGTGGCTTTTGAATGAACTGTGCTGGGCTGGTAGGGAAATGTGAGCTCTTGGCTGTCGAGGACTAAGTGCACTTGGCTACCCTGACGGCATCCTGTTCGAAAACAAACCGAAACACGATTCTAGCAAATGAACTACAGCACGCTTATTGTCACTGCCTTGGGTTTCTAAATGCTGTTGACCCAGCAGGAAGACTCGACTGTTTCGAGGCAGTTATTAGAAATTCCATTATGCATGTGTATGGGACGCCTATGTGGGCTGTGTCAACACGAGCGGTTGGGATTCAGGACCCCAGACAGGTGGTGTAACTCATCTGCTTAACACTGCCAGACAAATCGATACATAGATTATCTGAAGCATTACAAATATCTTTTAAAATGTATTATTTATTTGGTAAGAGACAAGCTTATAGAAATGATATAAAGCTTTGAGTAAAATTACTTAACAAACGTGTGTGTAAGCTTGATTTTTTTGGACAGTGTAAGGCTCCCTTCTCAGGCTTTCCTTTCATTTTGAAAGCATGCTGTTTCTGGTGAATGATAAATCTTTCAATGAGCTGCCATGCAGGCAATGAGGACGCTGATGGGAAACTGAAACAGAATTGGGACCAAAGCGGAGAGATGGGCGGTGGGTGGAAGCTCCTGGTAAACATGCCAAGGAGCAATAACAGCGTCGGGACTTAACAATTTCCATTGAAGGCTGTGCAACAAAAGCCTATTAAATGCCGGGACAATGCTCACCACACGTACACATGAATGCACATGATATTACAACCAGGCAGCTGCCCCAATGTTTGTTTGTTTGTTTGTTTTAGACTTCCCTTGGCATGGAAAGCGACTCTGCAAATTATAATGGTCTGATATTCACATCGTCCCATTTCAAATCGGAAATGGGAGTTGTTTACTTTGTGCGCCTGCCACGTTTTCAGGATTTCAGGAATCCACTTCCCAAAACAAAAGCATTTACGCCGAAATTTTCACTAGAAACAAATTGAACAGCAGAAAGTAGTCTCTTTCAATCATTTTGAGAGTACGCGTAGTGCTGGTAAGCATAAATTTTCAACGATCTCTGGAGCTTGGTGGCAAAAACAGCCCTTTAACTTTTCAATCGACTCCCACTTGCGGTCTCAAATAGCTAGATGAAAACCCCAACAATGACGCATTCTGGCCCGATTGGAAAACAATAAACAAGGCGCTTGCAGGACAAGAAAGTGCGATGAAAAGAGCGGGAAAAGTGTTGACTCTCGGTCCGGTGGAGAAGGCCAGTTCGAGATCTGGCTTTGTGGGTTAGAAAAACTGAAAACAAAGAAAAACCAGGACCACCTGCATTGATATTTAGTACTGGGAAATCCCTCCTTCTGATCCATATCCCAGGATATCATCAGGAATCGGTAGGAGGCAGACCCGGTGGGGCCTGTATCTGGGTATTCGACTCCATGCCATGTAAACAAATCGCAAAAGGATAAGGACAAGGCACTTGTACGCTGGCACTTAGCAAAATCGAACAAATATGTGACTTTTGGGCAAACTTTATACCTTCCCAACTATATCTCGGCGAGGATGTCTGTGCGCGTGTGTGTGAGAGTGGATTTATAGACATTGTTTGGGTGGCCTGTGTTGGTTTTCCTGCGGCTCAGTTGTGCACCCAACTGTGCGGTGCTATTGCTATGATTTCTTGCTGCACTTTCCACCTAAACACTAACAAGCAAAGTTTTGCCAGCAATAAGCAAGTATTTGCGGTTGCATTTCGCTGCTTCAGCTTCAGCTCCACCTCCAGGTCCTAGTTTTTCTCTGCCGCTCCTGCTGCTGGGAAAACTCTAAGGGGGCTAGCACCTGCAACAGCACTTTCCAATTTTCAATTGGCAAACAAGCGGAATTTTCGATTTCAGTGTGCAAATATTTATGTGGCTAGCAGTTACTTTAAGAAACTGCTTAAGTTGAGCGCTGCCAGGCAGGTATTTCATTTTTTTTCTCTCTTTTTATTTGGGAGGTTTCCTTTCAGTTTTGTTGGTGTCCCTGGCCAGGACGCACGGGCAGTTGGCCAATTATGCCAGCAGGCCCCGGTGGTCATTAAGGTCAATGTGCAAGAATTCATTTTACAGCCTGCAAATGGAGTAAATGTTAAAGGGCAACAGCGGTGGCATAATGAAAATCATACCAATTTTCCTCCAACCAGCCAGCCATGCCTTGGTAAGGCATGCCCCGGAAAAGCATGCTGCAGCGGGTTTCCCATCGAATGGCAAAAGATATCGGGTGATATGCAAACAACTCCCGAAAGTAATGAATTACGCACAGCTGGCGTGTAGAAAAAATGAAAACAATTTTATTTTATTCGCCTCGCGAGAGATTTACAAGGAACCGAATCCTTGACTCACATTCCACGGACTTTATTCTCGCTTTCCTTCCTTTGCCAGCCTTATCCCATTCTCTCAAAGGGACTGCTGGTAAAGCCGCAAATTATGTGCCATTATTCTTAAGGGCACAGCCGCATGAAATGTGACCCAAATAAGATATAAAAAATTTTTGAGTGCCTTGTTAGGCTATGTTGGAAATGCTGTAAAACAGCCAACTCCATGGCACTTGGCTAAGTCGAGAGCAGGAACGCGAGGGCAAGAGCTTCCTGGCTGGCGCCTTGAATTATGCTACGCATTTGTTGACAAACGACTCAGAAATGGGCGGCCATAAAGTTGCCGGAAATTGGCGTTGATTGTTTGGTAATTAATAAAACTTGGCGAGCAAAGGAGAAAATGGTCGCCTGGGTCGCCTGGGTCACCCAAGGTCGCCTGGGATTTGGGGGCACGATTTAGTGGCCTTAGACATAACATTGGTTGCATATTTAAAGCGGCTGGCATTGATTTATAATACGGAATAATGCTTTTGGTAAAGTCTAAACGTTATATAATCTATTGGTATTTGGCTTGAATGGCAAAATTATCTGCCGGCTTACCAAATAAATAAAGTTATGAGTTGGCCAATTTTTTTTGGGCTTAAAAGTTGCCAGACGTTTTCAATTCAATATTTTCAATTTGGTGAGCTGCTTTGTATGTTTGCCCCCAAATCCCACCATAATCTATCAAGCTTTCGACAGCTGAAAAAATATTTATAAATCATTTAAGCGCCAAATATAACAGTCAGTTGACCGAAAACAAAAACACGGACACATCTAAATCTCTTATTTTTGGGGGGTGAACTTTTTAATACCCATTGTTTTATTGTTTGAATATTAAAATAACTGCGCTACATACTACTACGTATAACTTTAACCTAAAGGAGACTCATCTTTAAATGTTTATATTATTCAAATAGAATTTTTAATTTATTGTTTTTGAGTCCAGGTAAATATATTTTTTGAATATTTGTATATGCCTAAAATAAACCATTTTGGCAACACGAAACCAGAACCAAAAACAAACTGCGTCCACTGGTAAGCAAGCACTTGTGGGACAGTTAAGCGGTGGATTATATATTATCAGTGTCACCACCGATCATGCTCTGGTACAATATTTCAATAATTTATGAAAATAAATACACTAAATTGGAATTCCCTGGCTTTGCATTCGAACGTAATTTCATCATAGTTTTTTTCTCCCATGTTTTGCAGAGCTCGTCGAGTGCGCGCTGCGCAATGTCAATTTAATCATCGAACCACCGGCGGTGCGGCGGGGCCAGCATGTGGTGCTGCGGTGCATGTACGACCTGGAGGGGGCCCCGCTTTACTCGGCCAAATTCTATCGTGGTCAATTGGAGTTCTACCGCTACACCCCCGGCGAGTTTCCCAATACAAAAGTGTTTCCATTCCCTGGCATTCATGTGGATGTAAGTACCTGTAAAGAATTTCTTGGAGGATTGGGGATTTAACTTAAAATCGTAAATCTTACTTCGACACAGGTTTTAAAAATATATTTTTACATTCTATTTATATTATTGAGTCAAAAGCATATGGTACAAGAAAAGTAGGTAGGTAGCAGATGCTACTATTTTCAGGTTCTATCTCTGCAAATGTCCAGAATTATAATCGTTGAAAAAGCTTAATAACTTTTCGGCTTCTTAATAATTTATAAAAAATACAAAAATAACAAAAAAATTCAAATAAAATACTTGATCTGGCATAATGAACACAATCGGAAAAAATTGTTAAAAATCCTGCTTAAGAACGAAGACTTTTTGCTGGCCAGTTTGCATGAAGCCTGAAAGGAGCCAGAAACGGTGTTTCCTGGAAATTGGAAACCTGGACACTTTGAGGTCCTTAATTGCGCGCACACTGCATTTATTTATATTGTATATTTTAAACTTTCTGCTCATGCATATTCAGTTTGGCAGTTTTATTGTTATTGGCGGTTATTCAAAAAAATGCCAGAGGACACCTGGTCGGACGACTGCCGTTCTCCCGACATTCCAGCCTTTTGTGGGCGCTATCAACGCGCGGCTATCTGCGGCAAAAATTTCATTTAAATTTTTGCATGCTGCGTCTGAGTTTTGTCGCCCACCTGCAAAAAACTGCAATCTGCTGAGCGAAAATCGGAAACGGAGGCTGGCTTGGTTGAGGAGGCGTGGCACAGGCTGAGGTCGGAGAATTGAGTCTCGACTGGGGTAATTCTACTTTGGCTAGATTATTGAAAAAGTTTATCCAGGCGGCGGTAAAAGATGGGGATTGCATAGGAAGGTTGCGGGTGCAGCCGGGGCTCTTGCAATTTCGTTGCTTCGATAAAGTTGCTCCGAATCTGGCTAAATATTTCATCAGGCTATTGAGTTTGTGCCAGTGAGTTTATCTTTAGTTTTTTGTATTTCTCTACTATTTTATTTTTTGTTTTGTCGTCGAAAACTTTTACTTTACCTAGCCGGAGGCAATTTTTTCTTGTCGCTCTGCTCTGCTGGCTGGCTGCCTGCCCGCCTGCCTGCCTGCTGTTTGTTGGCTGGTGGCTAAGTTTGTATTTGTTTGTTTTTTAAGCTGTTTTAATAAATTTAAGTGCATTTCTTTGTTGGACTCGATGTCAGATTGCGGACAGCTGAGGGATGGCAGGTGAACTCGATTTGCAGTTTGTTTAAGCGCAGCATAGTATTACTCCTTCTAAATAAATTGAAATTGTAGCCCAGTGTTGGGGATTGTATTCTTAGTACCATGAAAAATAATGAAAATTCCGTGTTTTAATGTAGTTGTTATTATTTAACAGGTAACCAGCTCGAATGCCACCCAGGTACTCATACGCAATGTTGGATTCGGTCTCTCTGGAAACTTTTCATGCGAAGTCACCGCCGATGCCCCGCTTTTCTCGACAGCCACCGCAATGGCGTCCATGCAAGTTGTTGGTAAGTTTCATTCATGGCATTTCGCTTTCATCTCGCTCGGTTGGCCTGTCTTCGACTAAGCTGATTCACCAAATTGGCCTAAAGTGCGCTTAAAAGCTTCCAGCTTCCAGAACCAAGCGAAAGTGGGTGAGAGTATCAGCTATCGGGCAGCCTTTGACATTCACTCTCCTTTGATCGGCGAGCATCGGTCCGTGGCTAAATTCAGTGCTGTGCGGTTGGGGAGTAAAAGTTTTTTGGTTCTTTCGTAATTTGTTTTTCCAGGGGGCCAAGGTCGCAGCAGCTGATGCTGATGCTGCCGGGCCAATGCCAGTGCCGGTTGCTAAAGTTTTGCGCTGAAAATTGCGTCATTAACAGGCCATTTCGTCTTGCCAGATAAGCTGGTGGCTGGGAAATGAAGCAAATGTTGGAGGGTGAGGTATGGAAGGTATCTGTCTGGGGTCATTTGGTAGTCTTACCTGTGCCCCACGCATTTCACGGCTTTATGCGTTTTAAATGAGCGTGCCGCGGAGCGCGCTCTGAATTACGAATTTAATCAGCGTGGCAGGGTCATGAAATCCAATGAGCAGTAGTCCGTTTCGGCTTAACAATTATTTGGCTTTTGTGCTGCCAGCAGCTGGGAATAATGGGACGAGACTCCTCCGTCTCAGTGTTTGAGAGCCAACTAAATCCCAGCCACTAGTGTACAAGCAATGGGTTTGAACAGAGCAAATTCCTTCATGATTTAATTAAAGATACATTCTACATCATTTTCCAGGAACACCATTTTACGAAGTGGAGTGCCAACATTGGATTATTATTTTTTTTTGTCTGTGTAGACTGAACAATTGCCCCGTAAGTTGCGACTGCAGCATATGGGGCGTATGCGTAATGTGACCTGATTCCAGAGCCTGTCTCATTCAATCTTTCCATCCGCTTATCCTGAGGCATTTCACCAATGCGCTTCGACAGCTGAATTCTGCTTAGTCGATGATTTTTATGCCACTTGCTGGCCTGGATTTATTCCCTATCGCCCTATTTCCTCAACCCCTGCGAGGGTCCTTCGAACGGCAACCCGCTGGGTGTGCGTGTGTTTGATTGAGAGCTCGACTGGGTTAATGGCTCAGTGGCTGACTGGCTCGTTGGCTCGCTGGCTGCTTGTTGCCCGGCATTAAGCATTCAGATGTCTGACGTTCTGGCCCGGCCTTTATTAGATTGCCAATGCCCTAACGTCTTCCCGCCATACCGCCAGCCGCCTGCCCGCTGGCTGCTTTATATTTAACGCCGCATTTAGCCCATTTAATTGTCCGCTTTTGCGTAACTGGCATCAGGGGATTAAAGCTTTTGATCGTGCGTATTTGCTTTAAATTCATGAGCCTGCCAATGACCCGCGGCGCTTCAAGGACGCATCGCTCAAGTTATTAAAGTTTCATTAAACGCTGCGGCATTTAATTGGTTGCTCTCTGGTCCCCGGGACACACAATACATCAATGCTAGATAAGCCGGCCGGGGACTGACACACTGACAGCGCCAGCCAGCCTCAAATCTCGGGCTTTGGCGGTTGTTCGCTCACCAGTATTTGTATCTTGCATCCCTATATCCTCGGTATCTCTATCTTGTGGGTGTGCCGGTTCGTTTGCGTTTGTATGTGCGTAAGCTTCTGCGGCTTAGGCCTAATGTCGTCGACACTAAAACCCCAATAACTTGCCGGCTAAACAATAAATTACTGTAGCCACCAGCAGGCAGGGGCAGTAACAGGCACCATATTGTAGTTACACTGAGGGAATAGCTGGTAGTTTCGGTAACTCTATCGTTAGATTTTTAGCATGAATTACCATTAGGATTTGGGCATAAAGCACATGAAATTAAATATTAAATTGCTTTAAAAGAGCCTTTAGATTAATAATGTTCTATGAGAATTCATAGATTCGTTGCAGAAAGTAAAGCAAACTTTTTTTTTTGTGAGCCCGCCATGAAGTCCTGTGGTCGGCTCAGATTTCTTTCACTATAACAATCGCCAGCCCATCTCATCTGCGTAAACTTGCGCTTTAATTTCATCGATTCTGGTTCTTAGCATAGTTCCAAGTTCCTTACTGCTCCGCCTGATGTTTTATGCATCGAGCCAGTCAGTCTTGGGTTTAGTTGTGCGTACTCATTCGCTTATGCGCCGTCCTCGGTGTAAATAACTCTGAGGTTTAATCGTGTGTTAATGAGCTCAAGTGGCAATCAGATTGCGGCCCAAGGAGCCTGAAAGCCTGAAAGGAGGCGGCTGCGTTTCAGCTCGGCGTCTGTGTGGCACATAAAATAAACACTTTGTCCTTGCGGGGCGGGGCCATTCAGCGGGCCGCCGTCTGCTCAAGGCCACCCATACCCCAACGCATCTAAGAGACTGGGAGGGCCGGGCATGGCCGTGCTGGGTCGGGCAAAAGTTATGCTAATTCTGGCTTTCATTAAGTCACATCTCTGCCGACGACGAGTCAAAAGTTTATAGTTGGCAAACATTTGGGCAGCCTTAACTTTAATAACTTAATGACACGAGTCGAAGCTAAAACCAAGTGCAAAGTAGGCTGGTCAGCTGCTAAATTAAACTTGAGTCTCCGCAGTCTTGAGACTGACCCTCATTAGGGTGAATTTGACGGGGCTCAAAGGCAATGAAAGCCAACGAAAGTCCGGGCCAGGCCAAGAAACATTCGATGCTGGCCCGCAAAAAGGTCAAAATCTGCAAGGCAAAAGGCGCAGAAGGACGGGGATTAGAAAGCGAGACACACAGAAAGTTGCCTCGAGCCAGGGAAAAGAGCAAAGTTGCTGCCGCCTTTGTCATGGAAATTACTTTCTTCATTAGTTACTTTGTTGGCCACCCATCTCTCAGGACTCTCGTCCTGTGGCGGTTCTGGTACCAAGGCTCCTGTTGTTCTTGTTGGCGTTGGTGTCTTCGCCTTGGTTGACTTAATTAAAAAGTTGAGCGTCGAAAGTGAGCAGGACTCTGCCGTGGCCATGTGGTTGTGATTGAAGGGTTCTTCGGGTTTCCGGCTCCACTTATGCCTCTATTAATGTGTTTTGTGTCTGTCGTCCGGTCAACTAATTGAATTCTCGACTCCAAAGCCTAATCCCAAATTTTCAAGAAGTAGATGAATAAAAGTCATTAAATCCTACAGTATTTATATTTTTATAAAATTAACGACATTTTTAAAATTTGTTTGCAGAACTTCCCGATAAACGTCCGTTACTAACAACTGAGCACACACGATACGAGCCTGGTGATGTCCTTCGAGCCAATTGCAGCACACATCCTTCACGTCCCCGGGCCGAGCTCACTTTCACAATCAACAACATGGTGGTGAGTACTCTCAACTCCAATCTGCAATCACTCCCATGAAATATTACTAACCTGGCTGCTTGGTTTGTTTCAATTTATTTTATGCTTCTGCTGTGAGAAAAACAAATCTGACAGCGGGTCAGCGGCTATTTTGTGTTCAAAGCGGGGCGTATCCTTTGAAGTGCTTGTCTATTCTGCTGAGAAATGAACACGAAAATGGGCTAGGACAAGACTTTAATCAAAAAGGGGTTTTCGCAGAGTTTTTCCTCATTTTGTTGTATGTTGTTTTTTTGCTACCATTGGCCTTGGGGGCTTGTCCATCCGTCACCGTGGCGTATGCACAATTTCACAGCCTGCCAGCGAACGTAAGGATTGTCATGTGAATTAACAATGCATGTGCGGAGACCGAACTAGACTAAGGGCGAGAAAATAAGGCAGGAGCTGGTGGGAGCACAGAGTACCGCATCTGTGACAAGGATGGCTTCTTTGTCATTTAGTTACTCTGAAAACAGATTTCTATGCGGTTGCAAACATAACCAGATCTTCATGTTTGTGTCAGTGATGACAGAAGGCTTCAGCTGTAATGTGCCCTGCATGGGACGATAATTTTATAAAGAAATGTTTTACTTACGATTATAATAATTTACAATTTTTTTAAACTTCCCTTATGAGGGTCGAAAAAGATAGGAAAAATATGAAAAAAATATTTATTAAGAAAAAAGACGTGGAAAGTAAAACAGTTGGCTTAAATATTGAATGAAATTTTTATAATTTATACTTATGTTTTTGTTTTTAAGATGTAAAATATAAATTAGCTAAGCTTCCAGCTCTGAAGATTGCGAAATGAAGCCGCAGCTGTGCTTGCAATGGCTCTGTGGCTGTCATTCCATGTGGATTTTCGCTTTGGTAGCTGTCGTCATTGTCATGTTGCCATTGTTGTTCTGTGCCGCCCGGAGCCAGAGCTTGCGGAATAACTGTATTCTTGCATACTTTTTTTTCCCCATTGCAATTTTATGAATATGCATGCCACATGCGACGCGCCACCTATCCACCACCAATGCTTGGGTTACATTTTTGACCCCAGGCCCCTGGATGTCAAGAGCAGTTGAATCGGTCAAGGCGAGGCTCTAGGTTTTCGCTCTATTTGCGGTTTAAAAGGATTCTGTCTGAGTCAGGGAACTTCAAGTGGAGTCTGTACATCGTGCCACGTGCTTAACAGGTTGCATAAGTTTTCCCCCATTCAGCAACTTTGCATTTTCTCTTGATGTTTAGAGTTTTGCTTTAGGGAAAATTTTGCCAGGCGAGTTGGTAGAACAATGGAAATACAAGGTTAAAGGAATGCATAATTTTGATCCAAAAATATATGTGCTGTCGAGGAGTGAATAGGCACTGCATCTGATCAGACTCAGAACAATCGCAGAGTTATCGCAGAACAATGAAAATGGTTCCTTTCCTTGAAGCTCACCAAAATTAATATTATGCATTGCATACCATGTTGTGTATGATGGAAGTCCTGTGAATCAAGTGCTGATTTTATTAGCCGAAATCCTCTTTGAGGATATGCTCTCTATTAGTCTCAAGACCTACCCCCTGACACTTTAAAG
The DNA here is from genome assembly GCF_017639315.1 of Drosophila ananassae. Taxonomy (NCBI): domain Eukaryota; kingdom Metazoa; phylum Arthropoda; class Insecta; order Diptera; family Drosophilidae; genus Drosophila; species Drosophila ananassae. The sequence goes on along the minus strand of NC_057927.1, from coordinate 10,448,336 downwards.
GCGGTGGTGCCGGGGCGATGTCAATGCTATTGAAAAATGGTTGCCACATTCCAGAAGCGCACTTGGCATGCTCGCATTAAACATGATAAATGAATTCAAATCATTTGCACCGCAATAACTCTCACCCGGAACGAACTCCGAGCTCCGTCCGGGAGAATATTCAAACGGGTTGTTGCCTGGAAATGAAATGATAGCTTATCGGCAATGCCTCTCGGAACTGCCACCGATGCTGTGTGGTTTAAGTTGCTGTGCAAGGGAGTCAGGGGCGGAAGAAGACACCAGCAAGGACATTGAGAACTTTCGGCAATGGCAACCAATGGCAGCCAAACAACAAACAGTAAGCAAACGTAGCCGACATTGACTAAAATTGAGTAGAAAACGATACCGCAGGAGGAAGATATATTACAATTGCCGATCACAGGAAACAAATGAATATTTCATGCTGTGCAAATCAACAAGGATGAGAAGGGGGTACCAGGAAGGAAAACACACGCACACTCAGGCACTTCCTACATTTCCAGCAAAGTTTACGTTAAAAGGTGCGCCGGCAAGGAGCCACAACTTTCTGTTGACAAAAGTTTTTGCGGTGAAATGCCACAGGAGTAATTTGCAAGAGGTCCGGACCCAAATGCTTCCATCCTCAACCTCCTGAAGGACCAACTACACCCACGCACAGCAGAGGTTACAATTTTAGGGAAAGATTTCGAAAAATATAAATGAATCTGAATGGGAAGGTGCCTAAAGGGAATATGTAGCTTGAAATAGTCTAGAAATATGTTCCGCCTTTAAAAAAATATAATGTGATATCTATTATTTGCTCCCTAATTGTTTGTCAGCATCTACCCCTGTGACATATGTGCCTTTGGTTTCAGCCGGCTCCTGTGGCTCCATTTTGGGGTCCTGCCTGTTTCCGCCCGGGGCCTGGGCATTAATCATTCGGCATGTAAATTGCCAATTAATAACTGCTGCATGTCATTTGGCTTCGGCTTAAAAATGCTACGCAGAATTTGCCATCATCGGGGTTGAACGAACGTTGGACCCCGAAATCTTTGAGGGGCGTTTGCCAAACTTCTAGGCGCATTCGCATTAATGAAGACAAATAGCACTTGAGCCCTGCCAAATTTAGCGGAAAATTGAAAAAGCTTCTCAGCCAGCAGTTGGCAGCTCTTCGGGCCATAGTTTTTTTTCTATACCTACGAGCATTTTTTGGCAACCAGAAGGCCCAAAGTAACCCCCAAAAAGGCGCAGTAACGGCCCGAAAGATATTGCAGTGCTATCCACAATTTATTTGTTATTGATACGTTGGCAATGCATTGGCCCCAAACACACAAACGCACAACGAGAGTTGGGGGACAAATTGTGCACTATATTGGATGAAATATAAAATATATTTATTGTACTTTTCGGGGAAGCGTACTGGGAAGAGAGTCAAAAAAGTTTCGGTTGAACGAATATATGGAAATTTATGCCTGCAGTCAAAGTGTCACAGGGAAAAGGAATTGGTTTGAACCCAAATATTATTTGGTCCCATTATATCCTTAAATTCAAACTGTGTCGATGGCTCTCAAATGAAAAATACATTGCAAGTTTTTGCACATACATTGCAATGTACTTTACATTTTACAGTAAACAATTTTTTTTTATAAAATGTTTATTGTTTGCTTGAATTTGAAGCTGAGCTCCCCATAAAATAGCTGCATTTTTAGCTTATCTTGGACACATTATCCATTAGTCGAACATTTTCCAGAAACTCTTCTAATCTGAAATACAATATGCAGTGCCATTGCCGAAATTCTCACATAAGTTTGGGGCTTGAATTCGTTGGAGGCTGCAGGAGCACATGGACCAAACTATTAAAAATATATAAGTTCCCATGTATGCAAAGCCCAGAAAGAATAAAGAAAAGTGCCAAGAAAAATATGGAAATGGTTGGAGAAGTTTTGCTGGTTAAACAGCTGCTTTTTGGCATGCACATGCGTATGGCTAAAAATTATTTATCAAAGCGCAAATCCTTTTGCACATACACTTTCTCATGGGGTAATGGGGAGGAGCGATAGCGCTGTAGATGGAGGAGGGAGGACTAGGAGCTGGCGAGTGGCAGGCTCTCCTATGGCAACAATTTTACAGTGAATTGCACTAAATAACTGCCATTAAGCATAAAAGCTGTTCTCGCATGAAGGAGCTGCTGGCAGCATTTAAGCCAAATGCAAGTTTAAGCATCTTAGAGATGGCGCAAATAAAGTGGACTTACGCTGCGAGAACGTGGACATAGATACAGATACAGATACAGCTACAGATGCGGATGAGGATGAGGATTTGGCCCGATGCAAGCCAAACGAAAGGCAGAAATAGCGCATTGGACATAGAGGACCAAAGGCAAAGGGAAGCCCTCAGCAAAAGGCACAGTACAAGCAAGGCAAGCTGGCACAGCCTGCAGAGAACTGGGAAAACTTTCGTCAGTTTTAGATCTTTTCGCTGTTAGGCAGGCGGAGCTGGCCATTTCCAATGTACCAAGCCCAATGCTCTGTCGGCAGGACATGCAAGGACTGCAGACGCCGCAGCCACTAATGTGCGGAGTTCCAGGAAAAATTAAGGGGAAGTGTATTTAAGTATTAAAGGAGGATTATATTAGGTTGGGGTATGTGTAATAATTTTCTATAATTTACCCAAAATTCGGCTGTGATATTATAAAAATGAGAGTTGTTTCCCAAAAAAAAAAATTAGAATCAAATAGTTTCTATCTAACCAATAATTTAGGAAGGGTGATTAGTGGTCGGTTTTCAAAATTTTTTCCCCCGCTTTTGGTGTTTGTGTTGTCCTTAGACGCCGCCGCTTTTTGCTGCATTGCATTAACACAGATAAAGTTCCTTGATACATAATTTCCATGCATACAGAAGTGTCCCCCAGCACATGTGGCAAGTCCCCGTAGCACCCCCTCGCTTCGCCCCATCCTCTGCCCCGCCGCCATTGCTCTTCGGCAAACTGTGCCAACTTGCAAATGGCGACAAGATGCTGGCTGGCAAAAGTTTTTTCCTTCTGCTGCTCGGTCCGTCCGAGCGGCCAGAAGAAGAAGTACAAACAAAAGTATTACGAGCGTGAGGGCTAAACGTTGCCAAATGTTGAAGCCCCCGCCACCTCCTTGGAGCGCCTTAAAATATGCAAATGCATTTGCAAGCGTAGAATAAACAGGCGCAGTCTAAAATTATAATCCCCTTGTTCGTTTCACAAGGCACTGAGAAGAAATTCCTACAAATATGGAGGCAAAGAAGCTTAAATTATGAACAGATTCAAAGAAAGATAACTTCTTTTTAATTCCTGTAAACGAAGTTTTTTAAACAAATTTTTAAATTGTACAAATTACTTTGGTTTATTTATTCAAGATTTTTTTACATGCTATATACCTTTTCATTTTTTGCATAAAATGTAATCCGTGTAATTTCTTTTATGTTTATGTATTTGCAGTTTGCAATGCACCTTTTAAGCTGTCAACGAATATTTTGTGAAAGAACAAAAAATACTTTGAATCTCAAAAATTACTTAACTTTAACGTTAAAGGAAAGAATCAAAAATTTGATTTTTCGAATTGCATTGTTTTTACAGATCAGCGACGTGGAGACCCAGTATATACGCACCATCGATAACCTGATTGTTTCGCGCATTGCGCTTAAGATGCAGTTGCAGGCAGTGCACTTCTCGAGCGTGAATTCGCCCAATTACAACCGAATGTACGGACAGAACTCGGTTTACGAGCATGGAGGCTTGGCTTACCCGTCGAACCAAAATCCCGGAGGATTGCTGCTGCGCTGCTCTGCGCAAATTGGCGACCTCTACCAGGAGTATAAGGAAATCGAGCTCGGCACACCACAGAAGGATCCCATACCGGCACGTGGTAAGTTGCCATAGTTGTAAGCCAATTACGCCGCAACCCAACTGATCCATCTGCCTTCCGACTCCGAATCCGGTTTCTCCTCTATTTCCCTTTCATTTCATTTCCGACTGCAGTTACGCTATCCTCCGACTCGAGCCTGAAGAACTTTTTCAGTACATATTTCGCGAGATCCGCAGCGGCGAATTGGCGAATCCTGCCCGGCGTCCTTGCGGCGCCTGTTCTAATGGCCACACTGGCGGCTCTGCTGGGGCTAATTGAGGTTGCATTTGAAACCAGTTACGCAACTGTAACGCCCCCCCCCCCCTGATGTCACATTCCAAGGAGTTAAAGGAGCAAATGGGGCGAAAGGAAAGAGCGGTGGAGAAGCATCAAGGCACTCCACTCCTGTCCAGCTGTGGCGCCTTCAAGGCGAACGGACAGCAACTGGCCTGGCCAGAGTCTAGGATACAGGAGCTGGCCTAAGCGCATGTTACCAGTTAGTTAAATCCATAAGTAATTCAAAGCCCATTTCGTTAGTTTCAAGGATCTTCATTTGATGACTGCTTTTCTTGTTGATTTTCGTTTTAACCAGAAAAACTGCATTTTGAGATGTGGTATCTACTAGCGAGCTAAAAAAAAAATTAAAACAACAAAAACCAAAAACAAAAAGCCAAACACACACAAACCGAAACAAAAAAAAAAAAAAACAAATTAAGGTTAAGAAAACATTTATAAACTAGCCTAGTCGTAAAAAGTCCCAAAAAACTGGATAGCCGAAGAGCAGAACAGAAGAGTTTAAAACTTATAAAAGCAGAACGTACACAATTCAAATATAAATGTTTACACAAACAAATAAATGTCAAAGAAAGCTAAACAGGCAAAAAAAAACATAAATAAATTAAATGAAAATATGTTAAGTACATTAAAATACCGATTCAACTTTAAATGTGCAAATAATGAGAACATTTAAAAACTACAAAAAAAAACTAAATAAACCAATGACAGAAATCAAAGGTATGTGTTTGGGCATGAACCGTGAGGAGAATGTGTGTAAAAATATATTTAAAGTAAAATATTAAATTAATTTAATTTAAATTAAATAAATAAAAGCCTTGTATGGGCATATTGTAAATGGTGGTGAAATTAAATAAAATGTGTGTTAATTTTAAACATTGTCTGGCATTTATTCTTCGGTTTGGCACCCTTTTCATTTCATTTGTGCTGACCGACCGGTGACCCCAGGGATTTTCCAATCCAATAAATTTCCACTGTTGATTTTTGGCGTTAAGAAATCTTAGTCAAAAATTTTTTTTTCAACAAAGGCGGGTATTTCTTTGTTATTTGGTGAACTCCTTCCATTTCTGGTTATTGTCTGCATTTAGTTTGCCTGCCAAAGTGTGAAAAAACTTGCCGTTACGCAGCGGAAGAGCTGAAAGAAATATAAGAGAAGGAATCTAGTACAATGCAATGCATACTCCCCTTCCGTTTTTTGCAAGTTTCTCCATTTTTGCTGGCTGCCTTTGCCGTTTCCGTTCTGCATGCGCATTTTGTATTATATTTTGTGCTTCCTAGTTTTTCCCGACGCTTTTCCGAAATTATTGAAGCGCGCTTTGTTATTTCTTTTCAATTGTGGCCGAGAGGAGTACTCTTCTTACATTTTACATTTCTCCCCAACCCCAGCTGCAGTCAAAGGACTCTCTATCTTTCTCCGTTCCTCACGCTGTGTGTTTCTTGTCGCACAATATTTCACTTACTATGTACAAGGATCCTTAGTCGCTTTTGAAAAAAAAAAAACACAAATACTTGTTTATAGAGATGCACATAACAGGAGAAACATTTGAATTGTGCGTGATTTTGCATAAAAAATATTTCAGCAAATAAGTTGAAGTAACCATAAAAATACATTCACATTTCGATTCGTTTACGCAGTGTCTGGAAAGTTTTGGGTTGTGTATTTAAATTAAATTGCAAGCAAACAAGCAAAATAATGGCCGGCCGACCACTCTTCGGTTGATGGCAACAGAATGTATAAAAACTGAAACTGAAGCAATGCGGTTCTGTGCTGGTTGCCAATGCAGAAAATCCTTGACGTCTCAGCAATCATCGACAAAGTAACCAAAAATATGCAATCTACTTGCACTAATCCAATTGCTTTTATTTCGACAAAAATAAACTCCTATCGAGCGGTAAGAAACAGAATGGAGAAGACTTTCCTTTTTTGCAACATTAATTATATACAGATTTTTGATTAGATTTGATGCCATATTTTCCTACATTTAGGCAACCAATTAATTTCTTTGCAATATTTTCGGCCACGTTGACGATTTGTATGGAAGCCCATCGATCAATTTAAACATCCGCTTTGGATTTAATTCGACTTCGGAAAGTCCAATTAGATGCCCCAGTCCTTTGGCAGGACACGGCCTAATATTTTTGATACAGAGACCAAACGGATGCAACAAAATGATGCAGTGCCTGCTAATTGAAGTCAACTAATTTGCATTGCAGATGCCAGGACATGGAAGAGGCATGAACGTGTTCCGTGTTCAAAGCTCGGATACCGAACCGCGGCTTATTTACGTGCAATTAGACGTCAGCGAGTCCATGTTCATGTCCGTGTCCACGTTCGTGGCTACGTCCTGGTCCTGGGCCATGTCCAGTAAAAACAGGAACGTGTCGAAAAGCGAAGAGGGCGCCAAATTGAGTTTGACAGACCGCAGAGCACAATTAAAATCAATTAGCTACGCGCATCGAATTACAAATTGATTTATTTATGATGTTTCCAACCCCGCCACAATTGGCGGTGGCTTGTTAGTGTCACTGCCAGTGGAAGGGAAGTTGGCGGTTGGATGGTGTCGGTTATTGCGTCTCTGTTTGCTTTTCTCATGATATCCCCTGACCTGGGTGTCGCAGGATGCCAAGTATGCATTTCAAATGGCCAGCTTGCGCTGTTGTCACAATCCCAGGACTTAGGCGGCATGATTCAAGTCAGTCTGCACTCTCGGAAAAAGCAGACATTGTGCTGGGAGCCAGCAAGGTAAATTGATTCCATTGATTCCAGCTCCAATTTATTCCAGCCAGAAGGAGTCCGGGGATCTGCCACTTGACTTTGGCATTAATATCTTTGTACTGACGTTTAAAGGACCGCATTCACTAAGGTAAAGTTTTATTTAATACTGGCTAGAAAATTTCTGTTTAATAATAAAAGTTTACTTTTGATCACCAATTGCTATGCTTTTAGCAAAGGTAATGGATTTAAAATGGCTGGACTCCTTCGGGTACTCGGGTGTTTCCACCGCAACACACGCCGGATGTGCAATGTTTATCGCGGCTTATCGGTAATATTTTCGCTGGTGAAAACCCTTAAAGTTTCATGGGAAGTGCACAAGGAGCAGTCGGAGCGTGATTAACGAAAATGTGTATTAATTGTGCATGAATGCACTGATTAATGGGGCAAGGACTCGGAATCATCATCGGAATTCAGCTCGGACCGCATTAAAGCTGACACCGAGAAAATTTGCAATCACTTAAAGCAAAACGCAAATGAGGCAGTACGAGTGCACGATAAATAATGACAATGTAGTGCAGATAAGTGATGTGCGGTGGTAGTACCAGTACAGTCTCAGTCCAGACAATGCATGTGTAGAGTACCACAGATGAAGCCATTCACTTTATATGAGGGCCTCGAGGGATATTTGACACGCCTCGATCTCATTTAAATTGGCAGAGAAACTACTTGGCCTGTTGGCCCGTTTTTATCAGAAATATTTTCATTTCAGTAAAGTGCACAATGCAAATAAATAAATGCGATGCCACCGCCCACATATGTCTCCTCCAGCGGCAGATGTGACACTTTTCGCATAGCTGGACGTGCAGCAAAGGGGTTACGATGCGGGACCTCAATGCCAGATGGACACTTTCAGTCGCAATCGCATTCGCAATGTTTGCTCCATGGGCTGACCCGGCCAAGAGTACAGTGGACACTGACCAGTGGGTAGTGGGTAGTAGAATCAGAACAATGGACAGGGGACATGAAGACTTATTAAGAAAAGTGTTGCTGTCTCATGAATAAACAGTGCAATGAGATGGGATGCCAACGAAATGGGCAAGCAGAAGGCGGTTGTCGCACTGAAAGCCAGTTGTCAGTTGACAATTCCTTGAGTGCCGTTCACAACGGCCGAAAGGGCGAAAGACTGGGCGGAGTAGTGCAGCAGCTGACAAAAAGGAGATGATGTCAGTCCCTCAAGAACCTCACTTTCAGAGAATTCATCGATTCACGTGTGGGCAGAACAAAGGTATGATATTAAAATATCAAGGTATCAGTTATTTCACTTCCTCATAATTATTTCAACCTTTGATGTCTTTAAAGCCAGATTAACCGTTTCAGCACAACATCATTTAATCAAATTTAAAACGCGAGCCTCCGAAAAGGGTTCATTAAATTACTATTTAACATTTTTAGATTTTAGAACTAGTGTCCAACTTTCACAGGACTTGACTCGTTTATGCAAAATGCCGCCTTATTGAATTTGCACTAAGCAACTTTTATCATGACAGGGACAAGCGCCTCAAATGAGCTGGGACTGAGGCTGGGGCTAGGGTGAAATTATTCCAAGAAAAATAAAATGTAACGTAAAAGTTTGACTAACGTGGCCCAGAACTTCTCGCTGGGAAGGCTGGTCAACGATCTCTGGGCGTTGGGGAGCAGACACACGACACACAGAATCGCATTCGGAGTTTGTGTTAAGTATGAATGCAAGATACTTGGACACGCGCACGCCTTCGTGTAATAAACTTCAAAAAATAATTTCGGCAACGTCTACGACAACTAAAACTTGACACTTTGCGAAGAAAGTTTCTGTGGCCTGAGTGTTGTGCTCTCGAGTCTGAAGTCCTCTACCTCACAATCCAGAACCGAAAATAGAAGGTTGAGCCGACGGAAGGACGGAAGGAAGACGATGCCTCGAGTGTGGCGTGGGCAGTGACAGCTTAATTTAATTTGCGCACAAATTTCCAAACTTGTGAGTTATCGAAATTTCCACATAGTTGTTGCTTTTGCTGTTGGTGCCGTGCCTCAGACTCTGCGCACCGCAGAGCCTCAGTCCAGTGGTAATGAATTATGCAGCAGCTAGCCGGGAATAACTGTTGCAAAGTTTTCATATAATTTAATTTGTTCACTGAAAGCAGGCATGTGAATTCGTAGCTGGCCGGGGGGCCTGAATCTGGAATTTGACTACTTAAAAATCCAATTACTGGCGAAAGACTCGCATGCCAATGCCAATCATCATAAAGCAATGCCGGGGCAAATTTTCAAGTCCCCACGCCCATCAAATCAGATCGAATTAAGCCGTAGAGAGACAGATACGGACTCTGGAGAATTTGAGTTTGAGTGCGAGTTCCAGTTCCAGTTCGCACGAGTCGCCAGCCAACAAGAAAACTTTTAATCCATATTAAATGAACTTTCAGCACAATTTTCATCAAATTTATTTTGTATTTATTTACACTTTTGTTTGGTTTTTCATTTGTCCCGCATCGCATCGCATCGCTTGGCATTGGATGGCAAGGCATGGCATGGTATCTCAAACTGTAAGAACAATGAAGACGAAACTTTTGTCATAAAATTTGTTTTTATGTGCCTAGCATGGGGCGCCTCATTCTATATGTATGTGCGGATGTATGCCAACTAAACCAGAACTGGCAAATGTCTCACGTTCTTCATTATTTTTATCGAATAGCTCCGAAATTGTTTAGCTTTTTATTAGTTTCAGCTCCAGCTCAAGCAACAGTCCCCGGGGGTGAATTAAGGGATTGCTTTTCCATTTGCCGTTTCCGAAAATCCCTTTTTCCCCTACGAAAAAAAAGCTCGAAATTTAATAACTTGTTCTTCTTTGACTATCCACTTGCTTTGAACAACTACTTTGGCACTAATTTAAATTTAATGATTTTTGCGCTTGGCCCACAAAACAAACAAATTACTTCAAACAACTTTGGAACAAACTTTTGGCTTAATTCCGTAAATGCAAAAACGGACACAAGAGCAACAAACACAGCGCGAGCACTCGTAAAAATGCAACAAACTAAAGTCGTTGAACTTGCCAAGCCCGAAATGCCCAACAAGTTGCCCCTTTTCCTGATGTTGCTTTTGATTTTTCTTTTTGCCGTTAAAGTTGATGTTGCAGTTGCAGTTGCAATCGCCGTTGCTGTTGCCGTTGCAGTTGCCAAAGTCTAAGTTAAAGTTAATTGTATGAAACTTAAGTGGACACTTAACGCAATTTCCGGCTAAAAGTAAGGCAGAGAGAGCCATACAACTTTCGTTTCCACATTTTGTTGCAAAGTTTTGGAGCCAGCCTTGAAGGCTGCAACAATTCTCCTTATTGCAGCCACTCACGTGAGTGTACGAGTTTTTGTGTATAAATTGGACTTTGTTTTGTTTTTCTTGGCCTCTGTGTCTGTGTGTCTTGCTGGTCACCGTAGGCGCAATAAATTTGCATCTCGTGCAGAAACATTTTGCACTTGAAGCGTTAAATAAAATAAATAGCTCAAGCCAGACCAAATGTTTAAATGCTTTGGGCACTGAATGTGAGAATATCTGTAATATGCAACTCTGGCATGCTAACACCGACAATGGCCCAGCACCCAGATATGTGTATACAAACACATGTTACAGCCAGCTGCAGTGGCCAGTTGTTTATGGCTGCGGCTTTTAGGAGAATCAGAGGCAAGTCCTGGCGAGGGGGAGTTTAGGCGGAGGGACAGGCGGTCCATTGACAAGGTTTTGTTCGGCCTGCCTTGGCTTTTGTTTTATGGCCTATGCGCCTGCCGGGCAATAAATTTATAGAATATTTAATATGCATATTTGCAAATAAATGATTTATGCCTGCGAGGTGTGTGAGTTGGCTTAAGTGCGTCTACATATGTTCGCCTGCCCACAATTTCTGCTTTGCTTCAGTTTCAATTTTGCTGGAGACTTAATAAGTACACTGCGGAAAAGCTTCCTATAACATCCGCGTAGATATAACATTACCAGCTCGTATTTATGATCAGCAGATGTAAGCCATCAGCCACATGTTGCTGGATTATTCGCGAGTCCTGGATCCAATTCCAGCTGCACCAGCTCCACTTTTCCATCTTCCGAGCAAGCACAAGTAGATGCACAAGCAAGTTGTACAAAGTTTACACAAAGTAATTTGTATGCACTGCAATTGAAATTCTTTTGTTGTACAAAATGAATTCTTTTTGTTTGCGTTCTGGCCCTGGCTGGGAGATAGAGAGATAGAGGGAATCGCGTTGCACAAAAACCTCGGCAAACTAGCTGAAAAATTTACTTTTGAGCAGAACTTCAAACTAATGAAGTGGAAGTCGACTAGCCAGTGCAACTGCGTCCATTCTCCCAGATTCGACCTCTTCTGTAGAAACAACGACTAAAGCGAATACAAATTAAATAAATAGAATTTCCGTTTTTGCCTTTTTTGCTAATTTGCATGCAAATTTTTTTGGCCAGGCCAGTTCGGTCGGAGTTGTATCTTTCCACACGGAGAATGCATTTCACTTTGATTTGCTATCCACACAGCTCCGACAACTCCGAAAACAGGAATTTGATTTCACAAAGAGAAAAATCAATTGTTCTGGGACTGCACGTACTCGTTTTTCCTCAATTGACTCACTTAGTTGCCCTAATCTAACCCAATAAGTCTCTGGACGGTTCGACTTCAATTTGTATAATTAAAATGCAAATTGCTGTAAAGCCATCGAGCTGGGTTGGGCATTTTTCTTGAGGGGGTGTGCAAATTAAATTTATGAAAATCATTGACAAGAGGTCCTGGGGACACAGCTCATTAAAGTCCTGGAACGTCCTGGCGTCCGACAGTGTTTTCACTGCCTTTTAAGACTCACAGTCAGAAAAAAACTTAATTTTTTGATTCAAATTGTTTGGTTTTTTAAATTTACGAAGTTGTATAAGCTGATTTCAATCATAAAATTTAACTTTTTAATAATTTATTTTTTGTTAACTGTCAGCCTATTTGTTTCAGTGCTCATCTTTGGCGTGACACTGTTGGTCGCATGTTTTTATTTAATTTAACATAATATGCTCTGCTTCATGTTTGGTTAGTTACTCCTCGGGTGGCTTGTGCTCCCGCCACTCCCTGTTTGGTCGTTTTTCAGGGCGCACACTTCGCTAATTTTTGGCGTGGCTCAGCCGAAAGCTTTTAACATAATTAGTTTTAACTTTCCTGACCACGTTTCGTTTTTGTCCGTTGGTCTGGTTAGTGTTGCGTTGCACTATTAATTGTTGTGATATGTTCGCCACGAGCATCTACAGTGCTCCAGATGCGGCGATTAAACAGCAACAATTTCCATAAAGCAACAGTTTCAAGTAAAGTGAGAGCAGCGTAACCGAAAAGCGGAAACGGAAGTTGAGACTCCGTTCATGGAATAAACAAAGAGCTACTGGGTCCCGGACGGATAATCATCAAATAACACATTAGTTATTTTCTTTTTAGCGAATTTATATGATGTGGCTCCAAATAATCCTGATTCTGGATGCGTGCTGTTTTTAATGTTGGCAAGACTCGTAAATTCGGGATATAAATTAAATAGCAAACAAATATCAAAGGGTTAATATCAGTATTTGCATGGGCAAAGCTACACTGGAAGAACTTCTTCTGGCAAAGACGATCTCAAAAGACTTATTTATCTTATTATAGTTTACAATATTCAGCTTTTCTCAAGGTAATCATATGAAAAGATGTACTTGAGAAATTATAAAGAAAAGTATTACTAATAGGTATAAATGTAACTATAGAATTTCTTCAGTGGAGACATAGTAAACTCACGGACTGTGTGCGTGGCCCTGGGTCTTTATCGGTTTTCAATCCTTTCCTAGGACCCCAGCACATAAAGATTTTATTAGTTGGCACGTGTTAACACGACCGGGTGCCCATAGATCGTCGGGCTAAATCCGGGCATTGATTGGGTTGATTTGGCCTGCCCTGGAGCAGGACCTTTCTCGTATATTAATAAAGTTGGTCGTATGGCAGGCGCTGTTGTGATGGTTTTCTGGTTTTTGCCTTTTTCAGTCAAACGGAGCGTTGAACCGGGACCACAGGCAAGGCTACAAGACATTTTCGAGTTTCAAAGCGGGAATGCAATCTTGTCTGATATTAATTTCCATTTGGGCAGCCATCCAGCCAGTCGACAAACAACAAACACTCAGACACGGTGCCCTCACCTCAGTATACCATGCCCGGGAATCGGCAACATTTTACACAGGCATCTTTGCGGGGAAATATGCTAATAAACTCGAACTGGTGTGGTTTCATTTCGGTTTCCGTGGCAGCTCAAAATGAGCAAACAGATGCAAATCTGCTGCAACTTGCATCGGAGCATCAGCATAGGCAAATTAAAGGTTCAGTGCGCAAAATTTAAAACTCGCATACGGCTTTAACTATTTTCCTTATTCCCTTTTTTATCCTATTTTTTTTGGGCGGGTGGCAACAAATGCCACAAGCACTTAGCCTTAGCCTCAGTGAAAAGAGAAAGGCGAAGCATGGAGAAAGCCAAAGCGAAAGGGGCGGGGATGGGGGCGAGGACAGGGGGCAAGTTACCGGACCGACAGGCAGCTTCACTCAAGTTGACAAGCGCCCAGCCTCGCCGCATCATTCGCCCAACATCCTGGCATGCTTCTGCCCTGCTTTCAGCATCTTTTCGTCCATGTCCACCTCCGAATCCTCCGGCAGCATGGCATCGTTTGCCCTGATAGTTGCTCGTTGACTAAGTGACCTTTGTGAGCGCTAGAATGCACCAACCTGGTCCAACTTTACCTTGCTTGCCTGCCTGCTGCTGGCAGGTGGAAAGTGCCGAGAAGGAAAAGGTTCTAGGCAGGCAGACGATGCAGTCTCTGTTCCACACTAAGCAAAAAAATTGAATATATATTAAAAAATGTTTACCATGAAAACTAGAATTTTCACATTCAAATGTTTAAAGTAAAGTGAAAGTTTTTACACAAAATTCATGTTGTGAACTTTCCAAGATGGTCTTAATTAAGTAAGCCTAATAAAATGGAGAAAGAAAATGTTTAAAATATAATAAAAATTTAGAAACTTAATTTATATAAATTTTATAATGATTAAAAGATTATACATTTTTTTAGGTCAGTGTATACCTTTGCTGTGGCCTAGCCAAACATAGTGGCACACTACCTGAGATTCTCTTCGCCGGAGATCTCGTGTCGCCTGTCACCTTTAAATAATGTTCCACGACGCCTTTCAACACAAATCGCATGTGAAAAGTGCTTCACACATGAAGTGTTTTTGGAATTTTTACTACGTTTTTTGGATTATGATCGCATGCCCGTACACACACTTGCCCAGGAAACCACTCGTCAGCCACACACTCGTCGCTACAGGCTGCATCAGCGTTCTGCTCCGCTGTTTTGTTGTGCAGTGTTGTCCTCTGTTGGGTCGTGTTGTGTTGGGGGGGCGAGTTATGGACTTTATTGCGCTGACAGTGGATTGTGTGGTTTTCGGGGGACACTGGCCTTGGGTTATGCACCACTGCAGCAGGCAGGCGTGAAATTCGGAATTACACTTTGGGTCGAAATAATTTTGATGGTGTGGTATCACTTCAACGAAGGTGAGACTAATGGAAAAGTTTAGATGCGGACTGTGAAAAAATCTAATTATAAACTAATATTAATAAATTCAAAAAATAAATGATCCCTTCTTCTGAAGTCTTTTATCTGACATGTGAGTGAAATCCTGTAAAGAAAAGAAATCAAATTTTACATCCTTAAAAGCTAAAACAGTACTTAAAAAAATTAGGCCTTTATTATTATACAGTATTATTAAAAAAATTAGAACTTTAGGAACTTACCCTTTCTAAAAATAAAGGCTTACAATATCTCTGAATTCGCTTGAAATAAAGGAACATTTTTGAAAAATTCGATTAAGATGTAATGATTTATCTTCGGATACCTTTGTGCTGGCATTTCGATTTACATATCCCTTTGAGATTTTAGTTGCTATTTTTCTCATTTTCATTTTCATTTTCGATTTCATTTTCCCTGTTCCCAGAGTTCCCGTCATCAGCTGCAGCTCAAGTTCTATTCATAAATATTTTCGCTGTGAAATAGAGAGAGATGACATGACTGGGATGAATGGATGGGGAAAGAGACGGGGCTACATGTATCGATAGAGATAGCGGGACAAGCCACAAGCGTCAGTGGGAGTGACATGTGTCTAGGGAACAACAAGCTGACATTTTGTAATAAATATTTGATGACTTTGATATGCAAAATCGCAAGCCGCTCAAAAATTGGTTTAGCTTTAACTGAGCTGGGATTTCCTTGCATCCCCAAGCTGGGGAAAAACTCTACGCCAGCCATTTTTTTGTTGCAACTATATTTATTTGCTTCCGTTTTTTTGTCATCCAGCCAGTTTGCACTTCCTACCGTCGCATGTGGCCAATTCATTTGTGGGAGTGTGGAAGGGGATAGTGCATGTAATGTCCTTGCTAATCCCTTGCCAGCATTCCTGTCTGCGATTTTCTAGCCCAATATATACATATACGTACATTTGGCAACTGTTTGGCTATTTTGTGTGCTTAGTTTTATGGCTGCCACAAAGAGGGAGGCGAACGGAGAGCCGATTCGCAACTTAGCTCCATTGCATGCATTGTTGCACTCTAGCACCTCGCAAAATGTTTCTGTTAATTTGTTTCTAGCCGCCACACATGGCGTATACGTAACCCAGCACCAAGACCCCTCTTTCAGCGGATTTCTGGGCGTGAAATGTGGGCATTCCGGCTGTCTCTCCGAGTGCAGTGTCGCGGAATGTACTAAAAGTGCTTCCGGCAATCTTTATGCATTGCCTCTTTGGCCACCCTTTTCCAAATTCTAGGCTGTAGATTTGAGATCCGTATTTGACTTAGTATTTTTGGCGTAAAAGATAAATCTTTCATGGACTTTACTATTTAAGCTGACTACTATTTAAGCTGAAACCATCGTTCTAACCAGCGCTGAGTGCACTTTCCTTAAGGCTTTGGAAACCGGTGCCATGACAATTGCATTTTGACGGAACTTGTCATCTAGGACAGTGCGTTGAAATTATTAATTAATTAAATAACATAAACTTTGCGGTTAAGCCGGCAGACTCCCCTTCATCGTTTCCCCAGTGTATTGGCATCTGGTGTGAGGCAGTATATCTAGGTACTAACATAGATGCTGATACGGCATAACACGGGTTAAAAAGATTCCGCGGGGCTTCAGGCCTTACAGGATTTGCTAAAAAACACAACACATCAGGCAAATGGATTCAGCTGAGTAACATTGCTCATTTCTGGATAAATGAAATTTGTTCCATTCGTGCTTTGCATTTTAATGCAGAAACATCTTAGGAAGCCCTACCCCTGGCTCATTTGCTGCCTTATAATGTGCATTGATTTGCATGAAAAGCAGAACTCGTTATACGCACATTTTACGCCATTTTCCGCGTTGGCCACGTCTCTCAGTTGGCAGCAGGGAGAACTTGCTTTGCTCAGCTGCAAGCACTTTTCATTATTGAAATACTCTTAAATTATTGAATATTTGCATAATGCGATAAGGAAGTTGTGACTTGGAACACAGTAAAGGAAATACTCATTTTATTAGTCAAAGGGAAGCTTTTGAAAAAAAACATTTAAAAACTCGATTAAGTATTGTAATTACGTATATTATTAAAGTATATTTCTATACATAATATAATATAATTCATGAAAATGAAAATCAAAGGGTCCGAGTCTCAAGCTGCATCAAAATCTGGGAACAACATATTTTTTATGTTTTTCGTTAAATTTTTTGGGGGTCCCCTTCAAATATAATATAATCAATATAGCAAGCAAGGAACACAGCGATGGCTATACCTTCACTATACCTTAAATACCTTATAATACCTTAAACTATTTGTGTATCGATTCTCCACCATTCTTCATCAAAATCTAGAAACAAAATAATTTGTAAATTTTTTGTCAAATTTTCTGGGGTATCCCCTTCGAGTTTATGACAAATACATGGAAGGGTCAATATGGCTCCCAGTGATGGCTATATCTTGGCCGATTTTCACTCGATTCTTGAGAGGAATACCTGAAACGATTTGTGGATTGAAACTTTCTTGTTTCGAATGGTTTCATCCAAAAATGACATGGAAATATCAAAAGTCTATCATAAAAAATTTTGCATGGGAGCGTATACGTGATATTTTAAATAAACAGCACACGATATTATGTATACGCCTTGGATAACGGCAGTGATTGGTACCTTGAATTATAATATTTTCTGGCTCAACGTCTCGAATATATTGGCTCGACGTAAACTACAATTTCAACTAACACAAATATGACTGAAATATTCAAAAGGTAACAAAATAAATTCGTTAAATGTCGCTGATTCTTTACTCAGAAGTTTCTTTACCTTAAGTTAAGGTTATAGAATTTTGTTTACCTATTCTGAAAGAATACCTATTCCAGAAGCTGGAAAATAGCGAGCTGACTTGCTTAATTGATGGCTTTAAGCGGCATTCGGACATCGAGCAGCTGGAAGTTAATGAATGTGGCACACACGGCGTGTGCGTAATAATTGCGACAACAGTTTATTAAACGCTCGTATTTACACGCTCCTTGGCCTGCAGATGAGCGATTTATCTGCAAGTCACGTTTCGGGTACTTCATAAATGGCCTAGGCAAATGTGTGAAACAGCATAAATACAGCTCTTTACATAAATTACCAGAGGGTTCTATTGTTTGCAGTCTCGTTTTAAGCCATCAACTGTTAACGGGTAGCCTTTGGCATTAAATCTTCTTGCGGCAGCAGGTGGAGCATTGATCCGCTTGATTTGTTTTTTTAACAACGATACATGAAACCGTTCAAGTAAATATTGTAAAGTGCGTATTATAGATTGAAGCCCGACGAGGAAAGGAAGATTTTCGTAATCATACTTTCTTTAGCTTGAATTATAGAAAAACAACACTACTGCCATAACAAATTGATTTACTTATGATATTTCAATTTGACCAGCCTTGCCCTCGAATTTCGATGTCTCAATGTCCGACGGAAGATGTATGTAAAACCATTTAATTTTATTTGACTTTTGTTGGCGGCGAACCACGGCTTAAGTGGCTCGGCCACTTATTTATGGCCTAAATGAGCACTTGGCCAGCAGTAATTGTTGGAAGCAGTGGCGTCTGAAACTGCGGCCCTCATCTAAGCGCAATTTATGCGCCATTATAATTTCCCGGCGATTCCACCTAAGCAAAAATAATATGAAATATTGTCGAGAATGCTGAAAAATGAAAGCAGGAAGGCCAAGAACTGGCGGAAGAAAATAAAATGAATGAAAAAAATATCCAAGAAAAGAGAGAACTATGTAATATTGCGCATACGCCCGGTTGGCGGCTGCGATTTGTTTGCCCTGGCGGCGTGTCGTTAATTTAAAATTATGTTTACGATGCCCGACCCCGTTGTTGATAATAAAATAAATGAGTTTAATGCGGGCCAGGCGGTTGCCCACCAGCCGAATAAATCACATTTTTATTGAAATTGCTGTTGTTGCATTTAAACAAGGAATGGACGGATGGGCGGTGGGTGAATATGGGAAAATAAGGGTGCTGCCAAGACCCCCTGGGGCAAATGAAGTTTTTTAATTGAATGCAGTTGCAGCAGCTGTCAATTCAACTGCGAATGGGCGTGTATCTGTCTCCCAGCCTGTTTGTCCTCTGTCCCCCCGTTAAATATATGCATTTTTTTCGTTTTTGAAACCTGCACCCCCATACTGGAATGCATATTTAAGTGGCTTTTAAAAGCCCTCGCTTGACGATTGAGGAGAAGGAATCGTCTCAACTTGCACTGACCCCGTAATTGATTGTCACACGCCGCAGCAATTAAAATGTCAGCCCAGTCCACCGACAATCCGACAGACAAACAGACAGATGGACTGACAGCCGTGCCTTTTATTTTGACGGTGGGTATCGGTGCAGGACGATCAAGTCAGTGGGTTTCGGGTTAAATTGAAAATTAACTGTGCATATTTCATGCCAAAACAATTTGCGTTTATTTGGCGCGACAAAAAACCCGCCCACCCTACTCCATGCCGCAAATGTCAGCTTGCGCTAAGCGTTTGTGACCGCAGATGACTGCACCGGGTGATTCTGAGGGGGAGTGCCTGCAAAAGAGGTGCTTCAAGGAGGCGAACCGGGTCAGGGGGTCTCTCTGCTGAGGTTGGCCTGATGGTCACTTGAAACAAGTGGGCAACAACAAGGACAACAGCTAGGGTCACACTGGCACAAACACTGGCACTGGCACTGGGACTGGCACTGGCAATGGAAAAGTAAATGCTATTACCATTTAAATTTCTCTAGCTAACCAGGCGCAAAAAAGGACGCTCGAATGTTCGCTAGAAGCCACCTTTTAGAAGCAATCATTTACCCTCAAGCATGACGCTTTGTTTGCAAACCGGCAAAAGGTGACTGTTGGATAGTCGGCGGGTTTCATAAGAACCAGTGATTAAAGGCTATGGTGGGATTTCCATTTGTGCAAATGTTTTTTATGTTTGGGAGTTGGTACTTTAAAATAAACTTTAAAAGTTATGTGCAAAATTCGATTTTGGTTAAATTTTATCCTAAATGAGTTAGCAAGTATGTACATATGTGCTCTTTGAATAGCTTATATGTATATTATTGTAAAACTCTTCGGAAAGTAAATGATTTCAAGCCATTCAACTCGCCCGACCGCTTAAATAGATTCATATTATGCCAACTAAACGAACATTGTCAGTGGCCGTTTCAACTCGCTTGTTTTTGTTTCTGTTGGAATTGTTCAAAAGTTAGTTTTAAGTAGCATCGGACAAAGCCCACAGACAGGGGGCCGGAATGAAGTGAAGGACTGGGGATTTTGCGACGGGGATTTGGAGCTTTGGCTTTTGGGAGCGAGAACATTGTTATTTTTGCAACTGCTGCGCTGTGCTGCGTTCCTCTGCTCATTTACTTTGTGCCTTTTGTGAGTGGCCTGGCATGTAAATTGAATTCAAAGTGGGTATTATTGCATTTGTGTCCTTTTTCAGTTGCTTTGTATTTGAGTTTTGCTTTGTTTGCCGGCTGTCAAATGGCCAAATAGCTGGCCTGAATGGTGGACTGCGAAATGTCAAATGGCTTAAAGCAACCCGTTTACGCTCGACGAGCACAGCTCGATTCGCAGCTGGAGAAACATGCAGTTGAAAGCCCGGCCGACAAGTTGTTGCTGCCCCGGCGGATAGTTTCCAGCTACACTCTCTGCCTGCAGCAAAGTGTGAGATCATTCATCAAAGCCAGGACCCAGCACTGGTGGATGCCATCAAACATAATAATCAAACATCAGCAACATAACAAACGACCAGAGCGACCCGAAATGCGGCTGCTTCGGGTAAGGCTACGGCTGCTTTTTTGGTTGCTGCCTCTAGCCATAGCCATTGCCAGCTGCCTTTTGGCCAAGTCCACACACTTTTAGGTGGCTGATTTTGATACACAGAAAAATAAAAGTGTTACTCTGTTTTATTGGCTTTTGCGTCAAAATAATTTTTAAATATGGGATGCAAGTTATATTTTATATAAAATCAACTATTCAGTCAGCTTAAGCTATATAATATATCTGTGAATGTGGCTTAATGTATTTTTTCAAAGTGTCTTTCGTCGTGGGCTGCCATATTTCTCAACAGGACCATTGACCTGCCCACGCCGCCAACCGACACAGCCAAGAAAATGTTTTCACTCAAAAGCAAATGCAATAAAAAAGGCAATTTATCAGCATAAAATATTATATGGCATGCCATTGAGTCGGTTCATTTTTTCCCCTGGTCTCAAAAACCCAACTTCTGTGTTGAGCTTCTAACTGCTGCCCATTTACGCCTTTCGCCCACCGCATTTTAAATTTAAGCCACCGAGAATCGGATTGCATGTGCGGGTATATTCTTTCTTTGGCTTCGAGATGAAATTTTTGCGGATGCTGCCGAGTGGCTGGCAATTGTGGCTGTCACTCAAATTAGCGCCATTTACAAAGGCATTTGCATGCTTTTAGGAATACCACGCACCACCCAAACCTCCCAAGCCACCACCCAACCACCGCAATGACGCATTCGTTGGCCTGTGTTGTGATTTACAAGTATTTGCCAATGCCTGAAGGAACTTCAGCGTCTGCCGCATGTCGACATTCGCATGCACTGGGAAAAATGTCTTGTACTAATTACTCCTTGGAAAATTTATGAGGTATTATCGTGTAAAAAATAGCTGAAAAATACAAGCTTTAATGTTATTAATGTTATTAATATTTTCAGGGAATTTTTCGTTAGTGCAATCTTTTGATGATGTGCCCCACACTGGGCGAAGCCGTGTTTGTGTGGCATGCAACCAACCTCTCGTTGACATCATTTGCCAGTCAGAGGTTGCTTGTTGGGCTTCACGCATAAAAAGCTGCTCACTCGTTAGGCCCACTTGTTCGGCATTCTTTTCTGATCCACACTGCTATGTTCCACACTGTTCTGTGCAGTTCTATTCTGTCCTGGCCCTATGCTGCTTATGTGAAAGTCAAGGGTTATCATTATGCGTCCTAAGTGCGCCTGCAACTTAAATCCTGACCCACAACAACGGGCACCAGCTGCAGTTTCACTACTTTCTGTCATTTTCCAAGCAGTTGCAGCCAAATTGTGCCAGGCCAACGCCCATGGGAAAAAGCCAAAGGGGCTCTATAGCCAGCCACATCTAGGGCCAAGTCAAGATGCCAAGGCCGAACCCAGGCATATACACACTCACACTAAGACCCACACAAAAGCCTGTGACAACACAATGTTGTTGTGTGCAGGCATTGAGATAAGATCACCACAAAACAGGACACTTTTGGTTTGGCCCAGAGCCAAAAGACAGCCACCGCTGACAAGTTAAGGACAGGACTTCTGGTTTCGGAAGCAGGCGGTTCGAGAGAGCCATCTGCTTAAAGTCCATTCCGAACTGCTGGCTTACATAATCAATTAGCTATTCAATTTGGGCAAAAGTTTCTCGGCCATGGCAAATCCAAAAACTCCGAATACCGCTGATAATTCGAAGCCGAAGCTCTCTTGTCATTGCAACTTTTGCGTGTGTCCGAAATCGTGTAATAAACTTTCCAGCTAACACACATACACCCCCCAAAAGACCCCCCACATTCATGATTGCAGCTTGGGAAAATTTCGAAGGCAAGGCAGGAAAGGAGCCCCGAAAATTCTTACATATTTTTGGATCCTTTTTTGCCCTTTCATTGCTTGTGGTGGGTAGTTGGGTTCTTTTGAAAAAGTAGCTAATTTAATAAGAAATTCTTGGAAAACTACACGAAAAAGGCTTAAGTTCTACATGAGTAAAGTTATAGAAAAGTTTAAGTTGCCAAATCTAATTTGCTCAGAAATGCTGCCAAACAACATCTTAAGGTGGAGTGGGTTCGAGTGTGTGGGCCTGGTTGAAGGAAGGGGGGTTCTCCAGGATTTACTTTGCCTTTTGCCGCCAGTAGCGGACATTGTGGCTCTGAGCAAGTCAAAAGTGAATATTCACCAGGATGAAATCGTGGGTAGAAGGGTTTAGTTTGG
The DNA here is from genome assembly GCF_017639315.1 of Drosophila ananassae. NCBI lineage: Eukaryota > Metazoa > Arthropoda > Insecta > Diptera > Drosophilidae > Drosophila > Drosophila ananassae. Next base: position 10,425,857 of record NC_057927.1, on the reverse strand, counting down.
TAAGTGGCTGCAAATTTCCTGTGTATGTATGAAATTCTATTAAAACAAATAATGCAAGAAAGTTAGCCAACGGTTACGGGTTTGTTTTTACCAGTTCCTGACCTGACATAATCAAGTTTTTTTTTTTGTAACGAATCGAAAGTCGAAGCAACTAATCATAAGTTTATGCAAACTTAATTTGTGAGGGTCCAAAAAAGCCAAAATTTCTTAAGGATTGCCTTAAAGTTTAGTGTGTCAGTGCACTGCAATGGAAATGAGAAAATTACCCAGTACCCTCTAACCCCCGATAATGCGAGAAAATCCTTTGCCAGACACTCTCCAGTTTCCTCACTTCCGATGCGCTGTCATGTCACACCAAGTCGTGATTTATTTGCCCGGGAATGTCAATAAATTTAATACGCGAATATAATACATTTTACAGGCAATCAATCACAGACTTAAGCGCCACTCCTGCTCTCCGACACTGAAGCTGAAACCCTCTTGTGTGGGAACGAAGTGCCCAGCTAAGCTTATATAATCGCAGCACTTTAAGGAATTTCCCACCTTCATTTGGTAATCTTTAAACATCCTTATAAGTCCGTGGTATCAAACGCGGCACTCCTTTTCCATACATATTTAATAATATGAAACTTTATAACATCTATTTATGAAATAGAAAGTAGAGAGAGCATTGTGAGTAAAAAATTTACAAAAACATTTCATTCAATACCTAAACATTTACATGCTGGTATTTACTTTTTGATATTTGAGTGAAAAAATCAAATATTATTTTGATGGTCAATGAAGTACCCCCACAGACTCTTTTTATCCACTCTGTGGAAATGGAATTTCGATTTTATTTCGCGAAAATGTGGTTCAAAAATCGGATTCCACTGCTGGACTGCCATCCTTTGAAACCGCAATGCAAGTGCGTTTCTTTGAAAGATGAAAAGTGCATTCTGCTGAAGTGTGTGCGTGCGTTGGGCCACCCTTTGGTCTTGCATACAAGAGCCAAATTCAATTTGGCCAACCTAGAAACTGGGGAAGCCGCGGGCCAGCTCTCAAGCTCAAGGCCCACTCAATGAGTTTCGGCTAATTGCTAGGTGAGGAAAAGCAAAATAAATCAAAGTGAAAATATTTCCATTTCGAGGACCCCGCCGTTGCTGCTGCCACTTTGGGATTGGGATTCCTCGTCTCGAGGCGAAGCACATTCTGACCGAACCCAATCTGTACCAGACTTCCCCCGAAAACAATGAAATTTTTACTATTTTAGCGAGAATTCCACTTTTTGGGGCATGTGAAGTGGAGGGAGCTGGCATTCGGTTGCCAGAGAGTCGGTGGTAATGAAGTCCAGTGCTCGTCGTTCTGTTCTTGCTGCCACTCTCTGTTTTAGCCAGCTCAGGCTGCGTTCGCCATTGCAAAGTTGAATGGTGTCCCGGGAAAGGATCTAAAATGGAAAGCCGGTTATTTAAACTCCCTTCATAATAAATTTATTTTCCAGACAGTAAAATCAAACATTTCAATCAAAACAGGAAAATATTTTTTTTTTAAAGTGGGTTAGATTTTTTTTCTAAATAAAAAAAATTTTTAAAATTTGGTTTACTTTTAAGGTACAAATCTTATAAACAAACTTAGTTTCAGAATTACCATACCCTGTAAAAAGTAGACTTAAATGTGAGAAGAGAAATGCACAAAATCAAGGCAAAAGCGTGAGCGTGAGAAAAAAATTCGCGAAATTGAGTTTGAAAATAAATTAAATTATCGCGCCGTTCCATGTAAGTAGTTTGGATGGCAGCGGAGCGAGTTTGGTGTTGTCCAAATGAATCAATTTCAACTTAAGCGCCAATTTAAAAGGCCAGCCAGCCAACTTTCGACACGCAAATCTAGCTGTCTGTCTACATGTCCATCTGTCCCATTGCCTCCCACTGCCGGTTCGCTTCGGTTTATCTATCTATCGAGCTGTCTGGCAGTTTTGCATATTGCTTTGCCCCGATCCAATGTCGGACCTCAGGGACCTTGTCCACCGGAAGCCGAGATGGAATGGGTCGGAGGACGAAAAAAAGGAGGAACGTAGAAGAAACTAGCTGGCGAAATACTTGCAAATTCAATGCGACTTTTAAATTAGTTTGTCAGGCGTTGGTCCAGAGACATCTGACAAAAAGTTTCCCCAGGCCCCGAATGCAATTAATGATTGACCCACCGCAGCGCCGCAATAGACAAATGCAAATGCGAATGCAAATTACTCATTACTGGGACTAATTTCTGACAATTGCTCTATGAAATACATATGCCGCCAGGCGACAATTAAAGGCCGAAATCAATGAAATATGATAACGTTTTATTAGTTAAGCACTTGTGACAATTCGCCTGTTGTTCTGCCATTGCGGTCAATTTAATCGCTGGACATGGGACATGGACATGGACCATGGGGGCTGGAGAAAATAAACACGGGAGTGAAAGTGGCCAAGGAAACGGCGGGGAAATGGCAGAGTACACACTGGGGAGCGCCCACTTGCTTTGCCTTATTTATTGTTCAGCAGGCAATGACAGCAACGTGACTCGCAGAATGAAATGCTGGAAAAATGATAACGTGAATATGGCCGTGACATCGAGGACACGGTGGATGCAAAATGAATAAAATTTAGGTTCATTACCGTGGAGAGAAAGTAGCGTGAAAGTGATGAAATGCAATTACTTGTTATTCATTTATTTCTAACTTTACACGTCTTCTTAATGCTACATTAATATTTAATGTGAATAGCGAAACATTAATATTTAAACTATTTATATCTTGCCTTTGTTAATCAGCCTCCAAACAGGCCTAAACTATGTACTTGCCATTTGCAAGGCATTGTGCAAATGTCTCTGCACAATTCGTGCGAAATAAATTTCCTTACTTGAATTGCAACTCATGCTCCTTGTGCCTGGTGCCTAGGTCCTTTATACCATTGGATTCCTAACCTTGAACGCTTCGTTAACTGCATTTAGGGCTGCCTTTTCCTTCCATCATCCCCCGAAATACACAGAATTCATGTATATGGCACATTTTTCTTTGGCTTTGCTCGCTGTGCGACGCATTTCAAAGCGAAAAATCAGCACCGAAATGGCAATAAAACTTTTTGGGCACCAGAGCCAAATATGAAATGGCTCATACGTGTAGCGTAAATAGTTAAAATTCATTAAAACTTTTGCAATTACTGCGCACCGTAAAGTCGTTAATTATTTTTGCTTCGAACCGTTTGAGTCGTGTTTTAAGGCTAACAATTCGAGTTACCAAATTGCAATCGGGGTCGGTATTTAGCCGGTCGCTAGCATCCATTAATATGGGTAATTAGTGACTGCCAATTGGCGTTGTTAAGAGATATTCGATTATCATAATTATGGGCAATAAGCCCATTACAAGGCGCCCTCGTAACCCATCCTGTCCCATCAAAATCTCAACTCCCACATAAATATGCAATGCAATTTATGCCCATCTTCGCCTCTGCTGAACTCGTACTCGTACTCAATTTGTTGTCATTAAATTAATGAAGTTTCTTGCCCCTTCTTGTCGGACACTAATCTTAAAATTTGTCAATGTCATCGACGTGTCATTGTGTGGCCATTTTGATTGCTACGTGAGTTTCGACCACCTATCCCAATCTTTACCCTGAACTGCAACACAGTGTGAAAGCATTATTATCATCTCGAAAGATACATTGATTAGATAAGAGCCCGATTCCAGTCAAATGAATTATGTGTTTTAACACTTTGCAGAGATAAAATCTAGCTGCTAGATGCTTAAAACATTTAATATGTACCGTAACTATGTATAAGCATAAAAGTTAATTAAAAGTTTTTCACAGTGTACGCACAAATCACGGTGCCGGACCAGCAGCAGCATCTGGTCGGAGAATCGTAAATTAGTTTGGGCAATTATGTTTACCTACATCTAATTAGCCTAATTGAAACAGGACAAAAGCTTGGCTGCAGGGCTTCAATCCGTGGTCCTTGGTTCGAGTTCTCCAGTCCGGGTAGCTGTAGTGCGTGCCCCGATTGCTGGCAATCGAATCGAGTGGTAGTCGCATCCTTGCTTGGTGCTGTCCTGTCCCGTCATTGCGTATGCCACTCAGACACGGCGAGCCAAACCAAACCGAAGCTGGCCAATATCGATCAGCGAGTTAGGGGTCCCCGCCGCCGACGGTTTCTAAATGCTTCGCCCACCGCACTTTGGCTTTGGTTCACCTCAGGCTCACCGGAAACTGAAGCTTCAGGTGTGTCAGGCATCCAGCCAACTCGCGGCACTTTAAGACTTGCGGCTGCGGTTGCGGCGCCTGCCCGGCAAAAAGCTTTGGAGTCCTGGCATGGAGCACAGAGTCACAACCAGCCGCTTAAAAGAGGCAGGAAAATGTTTTGCTGCAGAAGTGTCAGAGTGCCGAAACCGGCGGGCCAAGTCGAGCGTTATTCTGCAACCGCGACACTTGGCTCTGACGCGTCGCATTAAGCACAGGCGAATGGGTGCTGCCATTTTCGTACCATCTTCCATCCTATATCTACAAATATGTATGCAGTAACTTTCCACACAGGAACAACTGCGGTGGGATGGTTAGCTCACAATAATCAGTACTCTGTTACTAATTCCAGCTTAGAAATCGTTGCAAAACTATTTCACTTCATTTCCTAAAGACTTAAATCAAGAGGGATATTTTTTCAAACATCCTTCAGCAAAAACTTGTTAAAATTGCTTTGGGCTCTCATTATTTTCAGCTAATTATTTGACCACAATTGTATATAGTCGAGTGGCACATTTTAGTTGCTGCTAATTTCTGCAACCACCGACGACGGGCGCTAACTTAGAGCGCATCATCAACGCAAAACTAATGCGAAAAGTTTTGCGGAATTTTTACTTTTAATTGTTTGAGTGTTTGTTGCAAGCGCACAAAAGCACACACCCACTCACTCACATGCAGGGATTAAAAGGGGGCGGACCGGTGGCGATGGCTCGCCGCAAACACCGCAATTTAGTTAAAGCATAACGGCTGGCAGACCGCAGCAGTTTCAAAAGTTGCAGCAGCAACACAACTGCAACAGCATCATGACAGCAGCAACATGCAACTCCAGAGGATTCAAAAGCTGCCGCTGCGTTGGCAAAAGTCTTGACTGAAATCCCAAATCCTTTGGCGATCCCTTTTCGTCTGTGAATTAAATTCTCGCTTCCAGCCACGAAAATATTTTCTCTGTTTTTTACTCCTTTGAGGAGCCTTTGTCATTATTCCATGGTAATGCTGAAATTCTTCATTCTTTGTCGTTGATTTTACAATTAATTCGGAAAGTTGCATTCCCTTTTTAACCGAATGCTGGCTAGTATTTAAAATATTTTTCCGCAGTCCCGAGCATCCCCAGAGGCAACTTGTTGAACCGTCGACTTTCCTGCCATGTCCAGTTACTGTATTTTCTGGTTAAACGAGCCCAGCGGGGTCTGTTAAATTTCTTTAATTAGTTTTCCCAATGTTTTTTTGTTTATTTTTGCGACCTCCCATGCCCAACTCTTTTGCATTTCGAACAGAAAAGTTTATCAAGCGGGCATTTTTGCAGCCCGCACGCATATTGGCAAAAGGTTTTCCTTATTGCTTTTGACATTTATTTAATTGAACGATGCCGGATCAAAGCCGGTATCCTTCCCATGGGACCCTTCGGATCCGGGCATTTCCTTTTACTGCTCGCAAAATGAAAGGGGGTCCCGCAACTGCCCAGATTGCTGATGCGTTTCCCAGTAATGCATATATAAATCATACGCCATGTATGCTCCACGTTTCATACATCAGCGCAGAGCTTGTCGGCAGCTCTTGGCTTAGATTCTTAAGGAGCTTTGGGGAAATTGTTTCACAAGAATTTACACAAAGAAAAAATTAATTAAAAACCCTTTTTTATAAATTAAACCGAATTTTGGTATGATTATGCAGGAAAAGGCAAATGAAACCATTTAATATATATTTAAAAAACCCAGTATACTTTTTTGATTCGTTGGGACTGGACAGACCTTTTTCAGCCAAAAATAACATTTTGGAGAAGGACAAGGACATGGAGCATCCCAAAGGCAGTACAATTGTTTATTTGCAAGAAAATTCATTTGCCAAATGGCATGCAGTTTTGAGCCCCCAAGAACCACCCGCATCCACTAAGCGAGTGGTGGCCGAGGCTTTTTATGTTTAGCATAGCTCTGGTTTTGGGTCCCACTCCAGAAATTGTAGTGCACTCGGTGCTCATGTTTATCTACATTTCCCAGAGCTTTGCCAGAGCCGTTGTGTTGCTGATGCAACTATAAAATCGTTTTTAATTCATTTTGAAGCTGGCCAGTGCCAAATGCGAAACTTTCCCATTATGCTTTGATGGCGGACTTAGTGTGCTGAGAGCTGAATGTTATGGAATGGTATGGGATTTACGAGTGAGCAGCGTTTTGCGTTAATGCGACGAGATAATTTCCGGACATAGTTAAATGGAAAAGTTTGTTGCCAAAAAGTCCGTCACTCTGTTAAAATATCCAAGCGGACAGAGTTAAAGCTGAATCAGTAAAGAAAAAATAATAATTATAAATATAAAAAAAGGGTAAAATGAAAAGTTTATTTGTTTTTAGTTCATTAGCAATTGTGTAAACAATTGCGTACTTATCTCCTGTAAGTGTTATGTTGCAGATTCTGTTTTTCTTTCTCTCGGTGTAGTGGAGCGTTATAGGAACTGTCAAGGAAATTCTTCCAGTAACATCAGTCGAGTTTTATGTTCTAGCTGCCACTCGCAGGCGGCTCGGGTTAAACGCAGTTGCTTAGCGCGCAATCAAATATTAATTGCACTTGGCACAATGTCAACTTTGTTTGCGCTCTTTGTCAGCAATTGAATAAGGGGGAAAGGGTCTTTCTGGAAACTGGGCAACCGACCCTGTCGACTGGGTCAAATTATGAAATGACAACAACTGCAGCTGCATCTGCAGCAGCAGGAGCGTCGACTGTCATTGCTGACATTACAAACAATGTAAAATGCACTAAATTGTTGCCGCAAAATGAAAAAGATTCAAAGGGAAAAAAATCAGAAGGATCGGATGCTTGCCAGCAATCAAATCAAATACGAATTGGGTTTTTGCAAGAGTGGAAATCAAAACGAAAACACGACAAAGATTGCATGTCACAAAAAGTGAGTCAGTATGATGGCTCTTAGCCTGATTGCAACTCGATAACGAATAGAGTGTGGAACTCTGGCTCTATAAAGTAATTAACCCAGAACTGCTCATTACGGCGAGTCCTTCAAGACAAAGCAATAAATCAGGCGATTTTTGATGGAGTTCCATTCAAACATCGGTGCCGAGTATGAGACGGTAATTGCAATGATGACGACCATTAAAACCAGCACGTTGAAGATTTCAATTATGGAGTAGCCAAGCTATCGCGCTGCACGTCAGCAGCATTATTATCATCCTCGCCATCACCATCGTCATCTCCTGCTCGATAGCCGTCATATAATTTAATTTGATTTTTATTTAATTGAAATTTATAACAATGGGTGGATAAACAACATTACGAGCTGGTGTGCACTGCGTGTGAAAAGCGAGATTCATCCAATGGATGGGATGGATGCTCTCGAGAGCCTGCGAATGTGAAATCAAATGAAGAATAATGAGATTTACTGTTATTGTTATTGTTCCTTGCTGCATTGCTCTCGATTCTTATGACTGATTTCATTTTGTCAATTTCCCATTATTCGAACTGCGAATCAGAATCGCTCCTTCGCTCCTGATTGACAGTTGAATGGAATCCCAGGCGCCACACCAAGTTCACAGACACACATGAGCCGGCGTCATTTGGTGGCTTTAATGGCCGCAACGGGCTAATTAAAGTAATTTGATTAGCAAAAAAAAAGTTAAGCGTCGTACATAAAGAAACAAATCAATTAAGCCTTGCTACTTTGTAAATTTATTTACTTTACAATCATTAATAAAAAATATCTTTTAATTTTGCTTTCCTTTAAATCTATGTGATTTTATTTAAGTTGTCATTGTTTTTTTTTCGAGTGCATCAGGCCAAAGGGAAATGAAGAAACGGTAAGCAGAAAATCTCTTCTTTGTCATTATGGACTGCGGTTGTTCGTGTGGTCAGGCATCCTTATACCATCCTCTCTCACTTTCACAAATTAAAGACTACAGCATTTAGAGTTTTCAAAGTGGATTAACAATGCTTTTGAGGTTGACTTTCAACCCAACCCAACTTTCGGCATGCCAGTTAATTAAACAAAAACTGTGGGAAGGCTCTCCACTGCAGACCACTAATGTCTGGAATTTGGGATTTGAATTATTGTGGGGCAAGCCTTTAGCTTGCTTTTGCGGCTCTCTCTGGGAAATATGGGAATTTCACGTTACGCATACGCCGGGTTGGCCTCCCCTCCATCACAGTTTCTATTTAGGACCCATCAAACTTTTTAACAATACAGCTCCGAAAAGGATTTGTTGCAAAAGTAAAAATAGGGAAATTGTATATTAGGCTAGTGTTTTTCATTTTTGTATTTTAAATACTTTTTCGCGTGCATTAAATATGTTTTGCTTGACCTTTATAATTTGCTAAATCCAGTTTTCAGGCTAGCCGAAAATTGGGTAGTCGGAAACACACGGAAAACAATAAGTCAGATGTTGGGGGCCATTTGGCTAATTGCAAGAACGTGCGGCCATTGCTCTTGACTTCGTCGAAAATATCCAGGGAGAAACCGGGAGCCGAGACTGCGACTTAAGCCTGGGCATTTTCCAGCTGCCATGGCAGTCACTTGGCAGCCTATCCCGGCGAGATCCCGCGACGCAGTCACGTTGAGTTAACAAAACTGATATAAATTATGAGGCAGCGTATATTTTACACAACTGTCAGCACAGCAGCGCCACTAAAACATATTCTGGTCCTAATTTTTTGCCGCTCCTTGGACGCCGAACTTCTTGGAGTGCCCTCTCTCCAACTTTATACCCAGCTTCGACAACTTTGCGACATGTTGCAGACCCCGAGGAGGAGACTCGGGAGACGTCGCGCCAAGATACGCTTCCCTGGGCAATAAATTCGCCACTCTCTCTGTTCTGGGTGCACGGCGCACCTTCTCCTATACGACAGCTCCTTCTACATCTTCTGCCACATCCACATCCCAGAACCAAATCCCAAGCAGCATCTCCATTCGCGTTCACATTCCAATGTTTCCCTGCCACAGGTCTACTGTGCACTGGAGGAAATATTATTTTACAACTTTTATTATTCAAAATTTTTTTTTGTTGATATATTTCGATTTATTCCATTGCTAATTTATAACACAAATATTAACATTTTAAATAAAATATATTGTTAAATGGAAAATTGTATTTCAAAATGTTATTTTAGTGTGGTTCCTGCAACTCCTACTATGCTCGTTCGTTTTACAGCTTTTACGGCTGCTCCTTCAGCTCGCCGAAAAGTTTGTTGCCAAAAATTTGCCGCCATTGGGTGTGAAGTTGGCAACCCATCCTGAAATTTTCTTCCTCCCCGTCAACCTACTGCATTCTACTCCTTTCGCAACTCCAGTCTCTTTGCCTTCGGCCGTGCACACTCGCATATTTTGCCGGAGCGGAATACCTTAAGGCCTTTGGCGAGAATTTTATTTCACTCGCCAACGCTACTGCCGTGGCCGTAAACATCTGCCACACCCACTCTCGCCTTTCCTTGCACCATAAAAGATACAGGCTACACACAGAGTGTTTGATGCACAGAAAAAATAAGAAGTATTTTCGGTATTCTTTTTCAACAAAACTAATCGAAATGAATTTATGACAATCCGTAAGCAAGAGCCCTAAGAATAGTGGATTAACTTAAAAAATATGGCTAGTTTTGCTACTTTCAAGTTCATTTTATCTGACTGTACTTTGAGCCAGCCAGTGACGGTGCACACTCGAAACACCTTCCACTGCAGGAGGCAGTCAACTTTGCGGAAAATCGTTTGAAGCGCTTTGCACTTCGTCGACATCTTTCTGCATCCCCAGTTTCCTCAAGAGCGGCAAGCTTTATGTGGCATGGGGTACTATTAGGGGGTATGTCATGTGTTGTGTTGCACGCTGCATCGTGTGTGGTATTGTTCTGCCGCTAAGCTAAAACTTCAGACTGAAGTTGACTATTTATGGCTTTTTATTTGCGGTCTGCTGCCGCCAGCTCGCGATGATCTTCTGCTTCAACTGAATTTTTGGCCAACTTTAAACCGTGATCTATTGGTCATTTCCTTAAAGGGGGCCATAACTCATTTTGGCCACTGCACGTGTCGACAAACTGAGTGTGACACACAAGACGCCATGGCAACCACCCAAAGTATGGCGTCTGCTGGTCGGCGGTGCACCTTCCGGTACCGGTGGCAGGACATATGGTTTACCCTTCCCTCTTATTTCCCTTTACGGAAATCACATCCGCCACGCACGCACTAAAACACACAAACGCCGACTAAGGGACCGCCTCAAACAAACAAAGACACAACTTCTACGCACTGGAATGCACTAAAAGAACTTATTAGGACTCAACTATAAAATAATTTTCTAGAAATGGTAAGTTGAGTATTTACTCTGAGGAAAAAACTAAGTGGAAAGCTATAGAAGCGTAGCCTATTCTTACATTTTTGGAAACTATTCCTTTAACGTCTCAGTTTTTTTCTGAGTGTTTTGGCTGGCCCGTGTACAGGCCCAGCAATCAATCCAAATGATATACACATTTCAGACTTGGCTCAGACCCCGATTCCCGGCTTAGCTCTACTCTGTTGGACATGTTTGCTCTGAGGGGCGCCGCACCCGGAGGCGGTGGCGGACTTGGAGGGAAGAAAGATTTGATGTATTTGACAGATAGACTCCGTCGTCAGGCGAGCCTTCGTCGGTGATTTTTTACGGCCTGGTGTGGCTGTGTGGCCTGCAAACAATATGTCTAAGTCCTGGCCAGAAATGGCGTGAGGAATGGCTTTGCGGTCAGTGGGCCTTGGGATTATTGATATTTAAATGGCAGCCGAGCAAATTGCCTGCTTGGATGTTTGCACGAGAGTATGCCGTAAAGATGTGTAAATTATGCTTATAAATTATGCTAATTCTAGAGCTTATATGCAAATTTGGCATTTGGCTGTATTAAAAATGCATTAGACTCCCGGAAGAGCGCGTTACATGACAGAGGTTTAGACCCAATTCAATTAAATAATGTGGAGCACAGCTGTCCTTCGATCTTTTTGACGCATCATCCACCAGCAAGCTCTCTGGCATCTAATTAAAATAATGCTGCTACCTCACACCGAACAGAACCGCCCCGCTTCCGTCTCCGATTCCATGGCCTGTTTTCCGACGGAAATATTTTCGGGGCGTGGCGATTGCCTTGGCCGGAGCCGAGTTTCCGGCCAAGAAAGCGGCGGATTCGGCATCAGAGCGTAACGAAATGCGCATAAAACAGGGGAAATTTACAACCAGAAAGAGTGGCCCAGAGTTCTTCTTAATGTGCCATGGCGAACCGCAGGACACTGCCTGCCAGAAATCAGACACCAGTCCTCGGTAGCTGCTTTTTGGGCGGCTTATGGCCTCATTTTGAGCGTTTATTCATTGTGCCTTTTAAGAGCTTCCGTTTCGTCACGCATAACGCTTTCGAACGACAATGACACGAACATCAAAATCATCAGCATTATCTGCACAGCCACACGGAACATGGAGTCCGGCTCGCAGAGTTCGGAGCACGGAATCCGGTGCGACCAACAGGCCAGTCCCTGTGATGGGTCTGTCCCTCGCTCTTAAACGCCCGCAATTCAACTACAAAATGGAACAAGCATCAGAGTGTTGATAAATCATAGTGCTGATCGCTTGGCTTTAAGGGAAATAGTTTTTTTTTTCTAAAAAAAAATATTAACCTCTTAAATATTGAGGAAATATAATATTAGAAATTCTCAGTTGCAGTATTTTATAAAAATATTATGTTTTTTTTGTTTTGTAGTCCACTACTCAGCACTGATATGAGGTTTCACACGATTCCCGTCTCTCCTGGTCCGACCCTGCTTCGCAGCCACTGGTTAAGCCAATGAGTGAGGTGTTCCTTCTGTCCAGCGCTCCTTGTCTGGCCATGTTTGACAACATCTAGGCAAAATGGCGTCGTCGGAGCCCCTGCATGACATGGCGTATGCGTAACGTAGCGTTTACGAGCCCGTTTTTATCGCAATTGACATCATCCGACCCGCCTGTTAACATTTGTGCATATTTTAAGTTAATGCTTAGCACAACTATAAGCATATAAAATTTCATTGCACCGCCACTCGGACTGAGCGAAAAAACAAACACATATAAAGGGAGCTTCGTTGGAATAAGTAAACAATTATAGTAATTGTCCGCACAGAAGCTGCGCTTAACTGATTGCTTTATTATTTTTTCAAGTGTCATATTTGCCGTTTTAATTCTGTCAACAATACGGCTGTAGCATAAATATTAACGAGTAGCCTGACTTAAAGTCAGACATCCTATGAATCTCGACCATGGTAATAATAATAATAAGCGTGAATACAAAAAATCGGCTTAATCGCATGCAAATATTATGGTAAATAAATTTGTACACATCATCAACACATTTACTCATGCGGCGCTGGTAACTTAATTACACATGTAAACAATTGAATCAGTAATGCCATAAAAACCAGGGGAGCCAATTCGAACGGCACCTGCTGGCCATTGAAATCACTTAAACAGTAGAACAGAAAATATTCAACTGTTTCAGGCATTAATCTTCAATCAAATGCCTATTGTATATCCAGTGAGCAGAAATCGAAGCCAAGGTATGTAGTTCGAAATTAATATGGAATACCAGGCAATTGGTATTCGGAGGAAACCATCTGCATTGAATCGAATTCCCAAGGAGTTTAGAGACAGCAAATCGGTAATTGGGTCTAAAATTTCCCCTGGATGGGAGGAAAACGAAAATGGCAACCTTTTAATGCCACTCAGAGCGAAACGAAATGATCAGCCAACGAAGTTTTTGTAATTGCCACTTGTCGTGTCAAGCAGCAGCATGTAAATAAAACGAGTGCCAGTGTCATGTGCCACATGCTTTTTGCATATACTCTACTCTACCATATGCACATATTACTTGCGCTTTTTCCAGCATTTCAAGTGCTGCATGTTCGAATTTTTTCGTCAGGTGCAATGACGCATAAATTCCAGCAAAGTGGCCCAATAAATGCGAGAGGAAGTGGCAATGTTGCAACATGAATGATCCGATGCTCGGTTGGCTATAAATAAACTCTTTATATGTACATGCATTAATAAATAAAAGAGCGCCGGCCACTAATCACTGCACTGATTTATTTGAATGGGCTATGGAATTTATGACAAGATTTGCCAATGCCACCAGCTCCAAATCCATGTCTAATTTTAAATAGGAATGTATAATGCCACTGTTCCCCTGACCGCAACAAATCAACTCAAGTGTATCGAAATGAGCTTCGGCTGATTTGCAGCCCTCTGTCAGACCCTTCTCGCCTTTCCCCGCAGCCTCTTCAGACTCTGGTCTGCCAAAAGCTGTGACATTTCATTCGCTGGCAATTAGAAGTCAATTTCACGCGCCGCTCTCAAAGCGAAACCATAAATTATGTCCCTTATTTGACCGCCCGAATTGGACTTAAGTGTCTTAAGGTATTACCACCAAACTGGTGTATATTTAAATGAGACAGGGTGCACAAATTTGTGGAATGCGTTTAATACTATTTATCATCCTTTTTCTTTCCAATATTCAAATATTATTTTTATAAAAAAAATCATAACCATAACATTTATTTTGATCGTTGTCATCACCTGCATTATCTTTTATTGGATTTATTTACCCTAAACGAATGCAAATATGGCCTCGTAATACGAAGTATATGAAAATCAAATTGCTAGAATTAAACACAGTGCACATGTAGAAATTAAGCAATCAATAAGCCTCCATTAAGCTATCAATCGATTTGAGTTGAACGCTTAAAGAAACACCATCTGTTGATTTGTAAATATGCATTTCATATGCAAGTGGTGTCTAAATTCCAGACAAGTCAATAAGCTGCAAAAGCGCAAATGCAAAAGCAACAGCAAATCCTTAAACGAGTCAAGAGTCAAGTGAAATAAAACGGAAATCGCATTCGATGACTGAGACATTTGATGGCCAAGGGATCATTTTTCACTCCCTGCATTAGCTGAAAAGCATAATTTATGATGGGAAATTCCTAAGACGAAACAGCAGGCGATAAATTTACAGTTTGCAAAACGTTATTAATTGCTAATTACCTCCGAACATGATTAATGCTCTCCTAGCCCTTAGCGAGGCAGCATAGTCACACAGGGACCAAATAAATTACTTTTTATTATAAGATTCTAAAACTTAAAATTAATTTTCTAAAAATTGTTTATACTGCACTCACTTATATAAAATATAAGTAATTGAAGTTTTAAGCTTATTGTGGAAAACAGAAACTTTTAATGAAAAATAGTAAATATATTCGTGTAATATAGAAATATTATTCAAATATATTTTTTTGAATTTAAAATATATTTTAATTAAAAATTAATCTCTGTGGAGAGCGGCAGCCACACTCGATCCAAATGGCAGCCACGTGTGACTTTCTTTCGGACGGACCGAGCGTGAAACTGCCGTGTAATGTAATTATTGCAAAACTATTCATCATGTTTTGGGCGCTGCCCGCAGCCACTTGGCTGCCGTGCCTGGGATATGTCAAACGTGGCGTATACGCAATATGGCCCAAAGTTCAAGCACAAACATCCTCACACATACACACACAAGGGTGCGAGGTTAACTAATTAGCATGTCAAAGCCATCCATATTACCATGGTGTCTGGCATTTGCTTAAAACAATTTCAAAGTGTGATATTCCATGAAAAGAAAAGCCAACCCAAAGGCGCAAATCCCGTTTGAATATGCTATTCGGTTCATAATTCCTTTTCATCCCTTTTCAGTTAATACTATCAAGGGCAAAGTGCTGCGTTTAAAGGATACACACTCGTCCATCTATTTTGATTAATCCTTTGTCAATAGCTCGGACTTAAGGCAAGCAACTAATTTGCTCTCAATGGGATTCTAGAGAAAGGTTTCTGCCGTAAAACAAAACGACCGAGACCACACTACATAAAATTGAATTAAATTTGTCCAGCACTGCATAGATGCGATGAAGGGTGCCTTGTTATGTATGTTCAGTTACTAAGAATTTGTTCTGCGACATTGGCTTGAATATCCTTTTATGTTACCAGTTAATGTCAATGAATATATCAACTAAACAACGAAGACTTCTTGAATGCCAAGCTCCATTCTTATCTTCAATGGGCGATCAATAAAATTTCCAATTATGTTTATAGTATGTTCGTTAGTAGTATGATTTAATATTCAGGCTAATAAAACAAACTTGTTTATCGACCTTCTTCTACGCATTGTACTGTCTTTAGTGGGAGCCTCATGACGATTTGCTTCTTGAGTTTCATTATGTTTTCTTTTGGTGCTTGGCTTCCTCCTGCGAATGCATCGGTTTTCCATGCCCCTCACTTCGTATGATCGACACCTTTTTTTGTGGCGTAGAGCTCTTCCTGGTAAGAATACGTAATGGCGAGGCCGATTTTCTCCTAAAATGCGAGGTCCCCCACTCTCATTGGCCGGCTTAACTTTTTTGTGGTTTTCTGATTTCTCTTCACCCGCGTGGGCTCCAATACCTGAGTAAATCACTTTGGAACCCATTAAGTTGCTGTGATGCATCGGTGCTCGTGCCTCTTCGGCGTGCGGCGAATCTAGAATATTTCTGCACCCATGCGGAGTCATCACTTGGCCAGCCAGGCATTTGGCACTTTGCATCATTCCAGAATTATATTTCTCTCTATCAAACCCTTCGTCCTTCCAGGAGCGCACGACTACTCGGTTCAAAAAGGACTCCCGATCGACGCAGCCGCTTTGGGTCAATATTTCTGAAGGCTTGCACTTCGACCCGGAGCTTGCTGTTGGGCTTCCATCTCCGGACCCTGGATTAGCAGGAGTAACAGGTTTGTCTCCACCGGCGGACTCTGGTTTAGATGTATCACCGGCGGCGGGGGTGGAACCTCCGTCACCGGCGGCAGCAGCTACAGTCGTGTCCTGTTGTAAGGTTTTCCCTATAAAGGTAAAAACTACAAATAACTCCCAAAGGACGTTGGCTCTTTGTTTCATGTTGTTTTTAGTCGAAACTGTGAACTGATTTACTTTTGGTTCGAAAAACATTTCGGTCGAGCAAATCGATTCGTCAACCCATGTTTAACGGAGCTAAGGAAAAGTACTATTGAAAATATTTAAGAACCATTACTTTACTTAACTAAATGAAACAAATTTATTGACCGCCTCTTCCGTCTTCTACTTTTTTCAGCAGCCTCATGACGATGCCTCTTTTGCAATCCATAATAATGATTCCTGTGCTCGTATTTCCCCGTCTTTACTGCAGTTTTCCGAATACATTTTCCTTCTCTATTCAGGGTTTCGTATGGTCGGCACTGCCTTTGACTTCGAAGTAGTCTCCCTGGTATATAGGCATATGGACGGGGCCGATTGTGTCCCGGAATGGGAGGTCCTCCGATTTTTCTAGACTTTTTCTTTCCTTTAGTTTTACGATTGTGCTCTGGTTTCCCCGCTTCCAGTTTTGCCCCGAAGTGGGAGTGCACCACTTCAGATCCCGCCAAATTACTGTGCTTCACTTGAAACCGAGGCTCATTATCGTGCGTCATATCCAACATATTTCTGCATCCATTCGGGGTCATCACTTGACCAGCTAAGCATTTTCCACCATGCTCACTTCCAGACCTGGCTTTGAAATGATCAAACCCTTGATCTTTCCAGGATCGTTCGATAATACCGCTTAAAAAGGACTCCCGCGGACGGCAACCGCCTTGGGTCATTATTTCATGTAGCTTGCACTTGGACCCGGATGATGAAGCTGGATTGGTACCGCCGGGGGTATCGGGCTTGGCCGCTTCCGTAGTTCCTGTCTTGTCTCCACCGGCGGATTCCGGCTTAGGAGTTTCCCCGGCGCCAGGCGTTGAATCACCGGCAGGAGCTGCAGTCGTGTCCTGCTGAAGGGTTTCAGCTATGAGGCTGAGAACCACTAATAACCCGCACAGGTAATAAAATTTTCCATCCATTTTGATCTTGGAGAAAACTGAGACTGAAGTTTTTCTCTTTCTGGCACTATTGATAATCCATTTGATACAGAACACTGCGTTAAATATATGTAGATAACAAGAACAAATATATAACTAGAAAATATAACAAATATATAACTAGAATAGTTTCATAATTAAATGACTAATGTTAAAAAATTACAAAATTAATTTTAAAAACAGTCTCTTTTGCGAAGGTGGTTTTGTTGTGCAATCTCAATTTCCTCCACAATAAAATTAATGTTTTACGTAGCCAATTCCGAATCGTTTATTTCACATAAAAATGCGATAAATAAGCGGCGCATCCTGTGCGACTCCGTCGAAGACGCCAAGGATAAGCCGTTGTTGTTGTCCTTACTGTAGTGGGTGGCTGTTGCGTCGTTGTTGTTTTCATTCTGCTCGTTGCGCCCCTTCAGCGTCGTGTATTTATAGCGCCAACAATGCAAAGGATGTTGTGCAAGGACATACGCGCCGGATTAAAGCGACCCAAAGGGGCGAGAGGACTCACGAACTCACAGACGTCCCCTTGCTGCCTCTTTCCTTCCTTCTTCTCCCGCGTTCGACCATCTCGCTACTCCTTTGACTGCTGCTTAAAAACAAAGTGGAACCGCATCAAGATCCAGAGACAATGGCGGATTTAGCTTATGCGGCTCTGACTATGACCTAGCATTTTCCCAACAATACATAATATAATTACTTTATATAGTGGAAGGCATGTCTGAGTTTTTCTTAAAGAGCTTAACAATATTTAAGTTATAAAACTTATCTAGAGCTATAGCCTTATTTTATGGAAAAAATATTTTCGAAACCCATGACCATTCTTTCCGCCAAAAACCGTATACTTTTAGTTAGTGTATTAAAATAAAAGCTGCGCCAACATCCAAGCCAAAAGTGGCAGATGGAGTTATAAGCAGGGCGACAACAATGGCGGGCCACGTGACCCCGCCAAAATCCTGGCAACTCTGGTGCTCGTCCTGCGGCTCCCGTTAAAAATTTCATGTTAATGGCCACACGAAGATTCGCTCTTAACCCTTTTGGCCCCGAGTGTATGCGGCTGCTTGGTAAAATCTGATATGGGTGTGGGTGTGGGTGTGGATGTGGATGTGGATGTGGGTGTGGGTGTGGGTGTGGGTGAGTATCTGTATCAGTGTGGGTAAGTGTGCGTAACAGGTCATTGTCCCAGCGCTTTTCGGTCGCACCTTTATGGCGAGGACAAGGCGGCAGCTTATTTCCTTTGGCCGTCCTTTTTGCAAATTTCATTCCAAGCCGTGCACACGCAACCGTCCTTCCTCCTCTACTTTACTTTTTCTCGCAAAAGGAAATTGCTTTAATTAAGGATATCTTGTGAAATGTTTGCTCATATTTATAACCCCCACACGGGCGAAAAGGTGAAAAGTAAAAACTAGAAAAAGGTACGCAATCAAAGGCGGAAAATCGTTAGAGAATAAAATCGAAATAACAAAGCGGCCACAAGAGGGAGATAGCGAATACCGCAAAAAAAGGAACCAAAAAAAGGAAAGCAGGAAGAAAAGGGACATCCAGAAAGGGAGAGGCAAGAAAAGGACCTAATGCGCTTTTCTCGCTGTGGAAACGGTTTGTTATTTTCATTTTTTTTCGCAAGAGGACCTGCGGACATTTTCGGCTGCCTTCTGTTTTTGCAACCATCATGGTCCTTTGACTATTTGCCATCTTGCCAGCTTCATTTGTTTGTGTTGGCTTGTCAACGCTGAGCGCTTTGGGTATTTCGCCAGGATAATAAGATAAAAGCTTTAGTGCCATTCGGGCCAAGTTAGTTAATTGCGTGAATGGCTGTAGCGCTCTCATCTGGCTCCTCGCCCCACAGCCTTTTCCCGTTTTATTTTAATCCGCCCGGTCCAGCTGCTTTTATTCCAATTGAATCGTGCAACCGAATTGGGTGATTAGCAAGTGCAGTTCACCGGCGATAATCCTGCCAGTTCTCCTTCGGGCCACCTTTCGTCCTTCTCCACCCCATTCCTCCAAGCACTTAAGTTCCTCATCTTTTATTCAGCACGCAACAATGACAACTAAAATTTCACCAATGGAGCACATGAAATTCATGCAAAACACTTAGATATTCATATAGTTGTAAGTTCCTTTGCTGTACATAGTTGTATATGCATAGTGTACACTTGAGGTCGAAGAAATACTACCTCTACGTATATTTATGCATTTTATTTCAGGCTATTTCTATTTATTCCAAAAGATTCCAAATTATTGAAACTTTTTTATGTTCGAAAAAATGTGTATATTTTCTTCTGTTGGGGTCCTGTATCTATAAAGTTATATGACCTGCCCCGAGTGTTTAACGAAAAGCAACAAAAAAGCACATGCAGCAAAAGCTACAAACAATGGCAACAACTACCGGCAATTGCTTTTGCCAAACACACACTCATACATATATTCGACACTTGCACTGCCGCCTAAATGTTCATGAATGCTCCATAAAATATTAAATGTTTATGAATTTCAAAGGGCCCCTTACTTCATTTGCATAATCCTTATGTTTGTTAGCAAGTGTTTATGCGTCAGAGTGGGGGGAAATGTCACATATCGTTAGTCTGACTTGTGGCAGTCGCTGGAAATGTGTCATGTGGCAATAGAAAATACAGATTTGGATAGACATGAGATGGAAAGAGTCAAGTTCTCGAATAACTTGGCTTAAGTGATTTAACCTATGACTTCAAAAATTAACTTTTCTTAATGAAAACGTACATTTTATGTGGCATTCTGTAGTGTTGTATCGCTCAGTGCAACATTCAGACTTCTCGAAGGGTCGCAATAGAAAAGCAGCACGTCCTGGGTCTATTTTTTATGGCTGCTGGTGCATAGTTTATTGCATCCGTTTCCTGTTGCCATCTCGCATCTTTCTGCATACTTTCTGGCTAATTCGTGTTAACATTTTTGCTCCGCTCTGCCATTGTTATGCACTGGGCCCCGCTCTCATTTGCCGTTGTTGCTGCTGGCGCTGATTGCAGCTCATTTGCATAGAAAAGTAGTAAAATTATGGGGCGCAAAAAAGCGACAACCTTCTTATCGAGCGGCGACTGTTTCCTTGACTTAATTGCCATTTGGCTGGATACCGAAAGCGCCACTGTTGGCCTTTATTTATGATGCTGGCTTAGGCCTCGTTGCCGGTTGAATTAATTACCAATACAATTATCACATACTGGGTCGCAAGCACATGCACACAGGCCTACGTACTGAAGCAGTTTGCTGCCCGATGGAGCGCTAAAAATTTATGACACAATGCTGCTTGCCAAACAAGAAATTAAAAGTTTGCGACCCGCACTAGCCAAACTTTTGCGCACACGCATGTGGTGCAGTGGAAAATTTATTAAACTAACTGCAAATTAGTGCACAATTGCGCACTCACACACATGTGAGTTGCAAAGTTTTTGCAAGACCAAAATCAGGGTGAGCTAAAATAAAATAAAAAAAACGAAAAAGAAAAAGAAACAAAAATAATAAAAATGGTGGAGTCAGCGACTAAGGGGAAAGAAAAGGCTGTAGCATAAATCAAGGCGCCTGCAGCGGGGACTGCCGTTAAATAATGTTGCCAATTGGCTAAATATTTCCGCCAGATTGCCGCTCTAATTTTCACAATATTAAATAGAAGTGGCGCCGCGCCCGAAAAATAAAAGTAACGCACACCCAGACACCCAACAATGCCTCTAAGTGATGTCTTCCTCCCAGCTCTCTTGTCATTGTAAAATTGTAAAACAATTGTTATAAATTCTATGCGCTTTTTGCGCTGCCTTGTTTGGCGCTTGATAAATGCAGACAATTAGCCAAATGGTTGACTGGCGCCAGCTTCTGCCACGGATAGACAGTTGATAGCCGTCTACTTCGGCACTGAAAAAAAGTAGTACGACTCTTGGGATACTACAAGAATTGTAGTACATGAAGTTCTCAACTATATTTTGACATTTAAATAAATACTTAAGGAGCCACAATGGTAAAAGTTTAAAAAATAACCTGCTTCTTTAACTTTAACTTAAATCACTGAAACCATTTGCTGATTTCTTCGAGATTTAAACTCAAAACCAACCAAAAAAGTACTGGTTACTTTTCTTCTTTCAACTCCTGGAAATAATTGTTATAGATAGTTAAAAAAGTTTTCTCTACTCAAGTCCAGCACACGCCCACATGACTTATTCTAGGTGCTACGTTCATGACTATTTATGCATTTTCCACTAACACTCTAATTGGTAACACAGATCCGACCCACTCGATTCCCATCGAGTTGGTGTTGCGCCCCATCAAGACGATTTTCAACAAATATATCCCCACATGGGGCCACATATTTTTTGTTGTTCGCCAGGAGGGAGAATCTTTCCCAGTGGTTGAAGAAATTCTTCCCCTGTTGGCAGGGAACCCACTTGGTGCATTGTTATTTCCGTTGCACAGCAGCATCAACAAGCGGAAATAGCTTAAAGGATACTGCAACTCGGCAGAGAGATGATGCTAAGCGAAGCTGCTGCAGCAGGATAACCATCCAGTATGCAAAACTATCAATTTTTAGTCGATGTGTGCGAGTATGCAAAACCACTTTCGAATAGGAGCAGACGAAGTTATGCCGGAGAATTGAGACAAGGCAACTATAATTAGAATCGAAAATGTAAGCAGTCGGATAAAGTCGTATAAACTCGGTTGAAGTTTTGCCGGGACTCCCTTCCGTTGCTCCTCCCTCCCTCCTCTCGTATCACAGCCGGTTCTCTAATTATTGACTTTGCTAATTGGCAATTTATAGGAAATTGTCTTCGGCTAACAAAAGTTTTGCATCAAAAGCAATTTCCTTGCACTCTCCTGCCAGAGAGTGAGATGCAATTTCCAGTAAGTTACTTTGCTTGTTTTCCGGGGACTGTTGGCCCAAAAGAATTTTCCAAAGTTTTCATCAAAGGCCTTTCTAATATGCGTAAACAAAGTTGAAGTTGCAGCTCGAGCTGCCGCCCTTTGACAGGACATGCGTACGCCGTACGCACATCCAAGGGCACACATAATGTCGTGGCCTAGCCGAAGATAAATATTCGAAACTTTCTTAGCTACCTAATTGAGAAGAAAATTGAAAATTTCTTAAACGAAATGCAAAAGTGATGTAATAAATTATCAATTCTATGCGGATGATACTCTAGACTTCTAGCTGGCTTTCTGGCATCTGTCTGGCTGGCTGCCATACTGGGAGTGAGTTCTAAATTGAAAATGCTGCAAAAGTCACAGAAGAAGACTGTAATTTAATGCTCTTTTGCACCTTCAAATCCTTTCAATTTCATAAGACTCGTAATCACACTCCGAATGCTCCGGTCGCCACTCACCCTTTGCGTAATCGCCGAGCACTTGATGAAATGTAACAATTTATATAGACAAACCCACTCCCTGAGAGTAATCTCCTCGTATGGCTTACTATGTGCGAGTATGGCTTTGGTGCGCATTATTCTGGCAGTCGCTGCTTGAAAGTTGCAGGTTGCAGGATAACAGGCAGCTAGCAGCTAGCTGGTTTCAGTTTTTCTTTGCTTCAGGTTTTACTGCAATTTTGACACACTTGATGAACTTCCATACACTTAGGCGAAACCCAAGCCAAGCCAAGTCATGCCCTATTTGTAAGCGGAGAGTGGAGCAGTCTGCCCCACATAAGTAATGCATTTCTTAAATTATTCGATGTGAGTGCCGAATGCAATTTGACTGAGCAGTTTGCTCTCATCGAAGCCCGGCATTGTCTGCAATTCAATGCAATCAAAAGGGGAAATTTCTAGTAAGAGTTTGCCACTGCATCTACAGATGAATTTTTTGATTGCGCAACACCGAGAGCTGATTCAGAAACTGAACGCAGCTGCTGCCAATTACAAATACAAAAAATTACAAACCATAAGCCTGGGGCAGGACTGCCCGTCTCTTTGCCACAGCCAATTAGCAGTTGAGCAGTTTTCAAATATTCAAAAACCGCGGTTTGCTCCACTTTAACCAAAAACTGAAGAGTTTACAAAAATCATAAGAATACGCACAATGGCTTTATGGCTCTTCAGGATTTTGGCTAACAGAAAACTAAATATTTCAAATTTAACTTTCTAAATCTAACAATTTAACAAATTAACAATTTTTCTGCCTGTCCTCTTTTTTGTAAGTGTTGAGGGAGTTTGCCCGAGGGCAAAATCAAAACCTAAGCCTCGCACAGACCTTGGCTGCTCCCCAAACTAATTTAGGCTCAGTCGAGCGCGAGGAAAACTTTCCAGATTTTCTACCAAAATTTTTGTTTTCAGCTTTTTTGGCATACATATGTTGTGCATTATTCGCCGTAAAATTAAATGCCGCCTTGCAGTGTAGTATCTCATTGTTGGTGGTGCTGGGTGGTGGAGGGTTTTTCGGTTTCGGCCTCCTCACGTGCGCCGTGTGCGGTTGGTTAGCGAAACGGACCCCGCTGGAGGCCCACGGGTGAGAGGGGCCTGGCGCTTAAGTTGTTTTGCCAAAAACTTTTTGTCATGGCTGGGACTAATTATAAAATAGCTCAAAGGCAACTCAAGGGACACTGCGATAGGCAGATGGCGACACACAACCAACTTTTAAGTTGTTGCAGGGAACGGGGCGCTGAAGGTGGTGGAGCTGGGCTTGGGATGGCAAGGGAGGCGGTGGCTAGTTGGCAACATGTTGCCACAAACTAAACATTTGCCTGCCAATTTGTTCTTATTTATTTTTATGTTCGCTTTCGTTTTCCTACCCCCCAACCTTTTGCCGCCCGGGCAACCCACGTGGCTTGTAATGTTTGGCCATTAAAAATAATAGTGCGGTTGTTTGTTGTTGATTTTATTTTTTGAATCTTTTTTTTTGTGTTTTCACATAGACTGTTGTGTAACGTAAAATTTTACCTTGATATGTTTCCATACCTTTTATCAGAGATATTTTTGGGCTCCAACACTGTGCGAAAATAATTTAATATTCTTCTTGAAGTTCTTCAAATACTGTTCTGTATTTATGTAATGTAATGTTATTGGTATTAAGTATTTTATTTATTTGAAAAACTTAAAAATTAAGAAGATGTGCAATTTTTTTTAGTGAATTGCCAGTATAAAGCAGCCCTGTTATTGTCAAACCGGAGACAACAATCTAGCCGGCGGCACCCTGTTCTCCGTGTTTGTCTGGCTGAAAAGTCCAAACATACACAAAAATACATACATCGCATGCCAGGCTACAGGCTACATAAAAACCCTTTGGCAAAATGAATAAAGGAATTCGGAAAAAACCAAAAAAATTGGGCACGGTTTAATGTTTGCTAAATTTGTGTCATTTAGCAAAACGATTTCTATTTTTTTTGCTTTTGGTCGGACGGCCCAATTCGTAGCAATTAATTTGCTGGCTCGACGCGGGGTGGAGGGGCACAAGTGCTTTGGCTATAACTCAGTAGCTTTATCAAAAAACCACTTACACACACAATAAAGTTAATGAAGCCATAATTATTTGGGTTAACAGCTTGCGGCGCTGAGGCCCAGCCCGGTTCCTACCCAGTTGCTCCATTTCATTGTGGCCAATTCGGCTCGGTAGCCAACAAATCAAAGTGAGCATTTGATAAGTAACCGAGCTGAACGAATACGTTGGATGGCAGGCCCATTTGCAAGTCTTCTTAATAAATAGACAAGCATTCCGATGGTCAAAACAAATGCGAGCCAGTGGCAGACAATAAGTTTTAGTCTGGTGAAAAGCTACGGATGGCTATCTATTCAATGCTTAGCCCTTAACAGGGCTTGAACCAATTCAATTGGGCTATCGTATTACTCAATATTTGACTCACGAGTCATTGCACCTTTATCGGAGCATTCTGATTCACATTTCAAAGCATACGCTTAAAGGATATTCGAAACCATTAATACCCTTAACCCTAAACTATTCTCAAAGGACTACTCATAAACACGTGAATAATAAATATCGGCTGGCTTTTTTTTTAAAGAATGTGTAGTGCTTATGTAACAATTTTGTATTCCTTCCTGGAATTGTTTTTGGCAAAGTCATAACACCCTTCGGCACAGTAAATAACCGCTTGGCACCAAATCTGATGAAATCCGAACGGCTCATAAGCCAGGACTCACAACAGAATCCTTTACCAATCACATCAAGTCTAGACAGCCTTTGAACTACAGTCTCGGCACCGTCTGCGGTGGCTCGGAGTGCCAGTGACACAAATCAGGACCCCAGAATATTTTTCAAGCTACCATAAGCGATTAAAATGCTGTCGCCTGCTGAGTCGGATCAATGAACTCCAAAACCAGCGACCCAATTAAATCACATCAGTTGATTTCCCAACACAATTGACTTAATTTTGAACAATTGTAATGCGGTGTTAAAAATCATATTACCATTTCAAAATTCCCAAACGACTTTTAGCATAATTACTCGAATTATGAGTGTGCAATTTGTATGAACCATGAAATATTGATGCTGCCACTAAAATCAAATGTTATGCAACGTGGGGCAGCCAGCTGCCGCGCCCCAAAACTGTCAAAAATGCTTGTCATTAAACGCTATTAGCGGAACGTATTAAATTACACAAAACTGGCGTTGTTTGCCCACCGCAAATGCACAACAACAGAGGGTGCAGTCCCCGGAATATAAATAATAAACCGTGAAATAAACCCAGAGCCCAGGGAATCCAAATCTGTATCCGAATCGGATTGGGTAACTGGGAGCTAAGGGTATTCGGGCAGGTAGCACGCGCGATTTATTTATTTGCCTTACCATTTGGAAATCTGTTTGCATTTCCCATGGCAGCTCAGATGTTTGTTCGGGTCCCGGCCTTTGTCAATAGTTGCCAAGATCAAAGTGGACCCAAGACTAGCTGGGATACAGGTGGATGGGGAATGCAAATTTGCGATGCGATACGTTGTGACACAACTCACAACCAGTCGCAAAATAGAAATTAAAGCCGAATATCCCGCTGCGAAATCCCAGGCGGGCTACCTTAATTTGCAACCAATTAAGCTCATTATTGCCGGCATTCTTTTTTTAACGCGTGTATGTGTGGGCGCATATAATATGTATTACCTTTCCATTTGCTTAATGCGATTGCGATATTTAATAATCTGCAGGCGCCGAAGCCCCGAATCCTGACAAATGCAGGCGAATCAAGGCTTTAATTAAATCAGACTAAAATTCCAGAGTACACCACATACGACAAGGGCCTCCTCACTCCCGTTAATGCTGTGCAGATTATAGACACGTTTCTTTTAACGTTAATAATTAATTTGGCCTCCGAATTTGCTGCAGGTACAAATCCGTTGGGTGGAACATAACTTGGATGGCATAATAAAACGCTTTCAGGGCGGGCACATGACATTCAGGTTTTTATAAGCTGTCAATTTGTTTACGCGTTGTCGCTGGAAGCGCCTTTGACTTTGACTTTGTCGCAGCTGAAATATTAACGGGTCCTATGATGTGCTCTGGCTGCGTCTAAATGCACTGACAAAAATATATCATATTTACCTAATTAAATACTCAGAAATTAGGAGACAAATCAAAGCCTTTCTTAATTTAAGATGTTTTTATAGTAGTAATAAAAAATATAGAAAATATTTAACGCCGCCAAGATGTTAAATATTACATTGAAAGCGCTTAACATTGTTTTGTGAGTGCTTTCCTAGTTTATGACGCCAAAGGTTTCAGAAAAATTGTGTTTCTTGTATCCCTGTAGAGGCGAGTCTATTTCGCTCATGCCGCACATTCATAATATTTTTGCCAGCCGGAAATGCCCCTGGGAAAGGATGGCTCACACTTGGCCCCTACGCATCGGAGCTCACAATAACACGGCCAAACCTCTGAGGAAAACAAGACGCCACACGGCAGCCCCAGGTCGGTTGGTTTTTTTAGGTCGGTCCGTGCCTCTCATGCGTGCGTTTATCTTGATGCGTGCGAGGATGTGGGGGCCAGGATGCCGCTGTGGCCAGGTCGAGGTGCTGGAGCTGGCGACAAACGCATAAAACAGCATAATTTGTCAGCATGAACACGGCAGGAACACACCAGTGGCATAACAATGAGCTGAGAAGCATTTGCCAGCCACTCTCAGGCTATTTCTGATATTTGCCAGAACACTCTCAAAGCCCAAAGCTCTTCTTCTTTTTCTAGTATAACTGATTACTATTTATAAAAACAAAATATTATTATTTTATATATTGTATAGTACCTAGTAAAGGCTTATTCAATTTTCATCCTTCTTATACACGTACTTCCCAATAGTTATTTCTTTTCATATTTTCATGAATTTTGTTTATTTAAACAATATATGTTTAATAATAGAGAATAATAGAGAGAACTCTCGTTTATATTTTCAACCAACACAAAAACTCCAAATTAAATTAATTATGTTCAAAATTAACTTTTGAATTTGTTTCTAAGCAAAAGCCAGCTTTGTTTTCGGTTCGAACTGGTTTGGCTTTCAGTTCATAATTCATATGGTTGTTTTGTGTTGGTCCTTTACAGAGCAGTCGAAATTCCCTCAGCAATAAATGCACTTGTGCAGGTGCAATAAATGCAATAAATGCACTTGTACAAGTGGCAGTGCATGTTAATAATTGCGTGCTCGTATTACAATACCCACGTTTGGCCTTGTTTCATATTTTTATTTTGATTTGTGCGCGAGTTGAGTTTCCTGTTTGCAGTGCGCTTCAGTTCGTCCAGTTCCGGCCTGGTCAGGATCGAGTCGGGCAATTAAAAACTTTAACGCCCAAGCCAGAGCACTGCGAGCAATTGTAGCGGCGCACAAAAGTAGACTATGGCAGTTATTGCCTTCGAAATCGATTGATAGAACGCTCCATTGCACCGTCGATTGTTCCTGAGGCCTATATATGATTTATATATATATATTCAATATAAAACTTTGGCAAATCACTCAGAAAAATTAATAAAAAAATATATATTATTCTTTAATTCTTTTCTGGAAATCGTTTTATTCGCAGCTGTTCAATTATCTGATTTTAAATCAATTACTTTTGATTTAAATATAAATAATTTGTCATGGATTTTTGAAGTGCCTGACTTCACCTAAAGGTGCAGTAAACTCCGGATCCCCTTTCCCTTAACGACTTCTCCTGCAATTAAGCTTTCCTCCACGCTATACTATTAAAATGGCATATTTTCATTGGTATTTTTCTTTTTCCATTTGCAATCGGCTTCCGTATGTGAAAATATTTTAAATGCATTGTAAATACGATCTCGAAGTAGCCGACAATAAACTCAACTTGTACAAAATGGTGTTGCATTTAAGAAAATAATAATATGAACATCAAGTTGATAGACATTTATAGATGGGTTTATTTGTTGCGGGTACCACTAGTCTAATAGATTTAATAACAACTCATTAACGTGCACTGGTGTTTTTCCTTTGCTTCATAGTTGAGCCACAAGCTACTTGGCACAGCGTCTAATTTAAATGAAAATTTACATTAAAACATATGACAGAGTGGCCCACCACCGACCACCCATTCCCCAACTCACATCAAAGAACCTAGAGAAAGATGGTTATGCCAAGCGAGTCGCAGCGCTTCCTTGCTCTCGTAATTAGCTTGTTTTTTATGTAATCAAAAGCGACGACAGTCTCCTGTGGGCTCTACGCTCTTCCCTTGTTACTCAAGCTACTCAAGAATTTTGATTTAATTGTTGCCATGGCAGCATATTCTTTTAATTTATGTCAATTTATTTAATCAGACATTTGTTGCCTCTGTCTCCGGCTCCGGCTCCGTCTCCGTCTCCTGCAGTGGTTCTTCCTCAATTTCCAGCCGCCAACCGCCGACAATGCGCCTCCATGGCATTTGTAATTAAAAGGCTCTCGACCGGGGCAGCTAATTTGAAAATTAACTGCCGTCAGAGGATGCTTTCAGGGACCGACTCACGTTCAGGTGGCTTCATAAAAAGCAGAGCAGAAAATGGAGAATGGAAAACGAAAAGCACGCGGTAATAAAAAATAATACATTTATCAATCAAAACTCCAATGAGGAACTTGCCTGAAAGTTGCAGCATAAAAATATTCATCCAGAGGAAAGAAGAGGGATGCCATTTGTTTAATGGCTTCCATTTTGGCAACGCAATTCAAAAATGCCACAAAGAACCAGAAGACGCTGGTGTAAGCAATAGGGATGGGTAAAATAATTCATTTAAAATTTTTCTTATTTAAAAATTATAAATATTAAAGCTTACCTCTTACATTATTATAAAAGCTAGAAAATATTTTACCCAAAACCCTGTTATATGAATCTCCAGACTACGCCTGTGGAGGGATACGGAATGGGACGTAACAGGAACATTGAGGACACGACAAGGACGAGCACGAAATGCGCAAGTTCACGCACGTCACTTGAATTTCTGGCACCACCTAGAGGCTCTGGCCCCACTCAAAATGTGGGTCAAGGAGGTGGGCTGCGTGCTAATGCTAATTTCTGAATGCCTTTTGTTGCGGCAGCATCCACTTCATTAAGAAGCCATCTCATCTCCGCGCTGGCCAATTTGATGATCCCTCATAAAAATATCATAAGCAAAACTTTTTCAATATATATTTAAGCGGGATTCATGTTTTTACTTGCTGTTTTCCATTTATTCTCCAATTTGTTATATGTTGTATTTTCCTTTTTTATTTTTTGGCGCATGGCGCTGTTGCGTGAGATGCTTTTCAACTGATTTCCCCCCAAACTTTTGTTTATTCGTTGCGGTCGCGAAAACTTTGCTGATGATATCTCCCAATTTTCTGGCACCCCGCTCCAAATGTTTGTTAATCTTTTAAGTGCCGCCTGGCCAATATATGAGTAAACGAGTCCAATGTTATGACTGAAAGTGAGTTGTAAAAATACAAGAGGAAACACAAACAGCAAGCCGAATGAATTTTATTTATTTAACAAATGCTTGTTTGTTCTGATATGGCCTGGAGTATCTGATAAAATATTTGCGTAACTGAGAAGTTGGGTGTAATTTTTTCTTTGGCATCGCTGTCCTTTGTAGAACTTTGTAATTAAATGCAAATTAAGTGAACCGTCATTTGCGCCTTGATTTTTTACCCTTTTCTTGGTCCAGCGCCATCGAAGGCATGCAGACAATTTTAAACTTGTTGGAAAACTCTTATTGCCAAAGTCCTCAATAAAGTCGCCGACTCTATTAGCGCCAGTGTTGCGTTAATGGCGGCCCAAAAAAAAAAAGGGCACGAGCGGAAGTGTTACCCGTGATTGAGCCAACTTTTCTAATTAGCGTCAGTCAAAGGATTCTTGGGAATGGATACTTATTAGCAGGCGAAGCTTCAGCCCGTTCCCGTTCCCAATATCGTATGCATATCAAATGCAGCTTAATGAGCCAACCACCCAGTCAGGGATGAAACGCACTTTGCGTGCCAAACACAAACACACTAACCCCAAACATCAACACAAACAAAGCCACGCACATCATCGTAAAATATGCAATCCTTTCGACGCAATCAGAAAACTGGCAAAAACTCCTTTCCAAGGCATTAGAAATACCAACCAAAACAAAACTAACATAAAAGTTTCCATCGCAAAAACCACAAAAACACACGCGCCAATCGACATTGTCGATTATATTTCAACTTGAGATGAAGAAGATCGGGGAGGGACTTCCGGTTATAGACAAGTCGCTCCTTGGCAGCTGTTGAAAGATAAACCGAAAGGCATCACAAGCGGCTGCTGCTCGTAATTACAGATTGCAAAACGAAACGAAACGAATCGAAAAGTAAACGATGTCGATGAAGTTGAGCCGGAAAGGGAGACTGAGATGCGGAAACAGATACGGGGAACGAGAGATGCAAACCCGGCAAAAACTTCAGCTTCAACTTCAAAACTGATGACTGAGGTAGTAGCAGTGGCAAAACTTACCCAGGTGGGAGTCTAAGGTACAACTACGGCAGCTACATCCCCAAAAGGGATAAACTTTGAGCGGAGTGGCTGGGAGCGGCAGCGGCGTCTTAAGCGATTTTCTGCTACACCAAGTTGCACAACAATATTCTAGGGAGTTCACTAAAAATAAACTAAAGCAAATATTTCTATAAAAATTAAAAATATTTGATTATTGGACAAAAGATTTAACTGGAAACAAGCATTTATTCCTTAATCTTGGATAAGTGTGTCTGGTGAGCTTCTTCTGTACTACAGAAAAGGTTCCATTGTAAAAATATAATGTTTTCTTTTTCTGAAACAAATATTTAAAAAAAAAAATATTTTTTTTGGACAAAATTTATAAAATCTTTCGCTCAGTGCTCTAGTTCAGAGACAAAGGAAAAGAAGTGGCCCGGTGTAGGCGCAAAACTTACCGAATGTGTGAGCAAATTCACGTCGCACGAAAATTAAGAAACTTGCAGCCTCCTCCGCAGACTGAGGCTCAGACACTGGGCGGAGGGAGGCGTGGCAGTGGAGGATTCCTGGCGCTGATTGCATCGCTTGGGGGGACTGGGGGCACTGAAGGGAGGGCAGATGCCTTACTTATTTATGGCGCACAGGTAAACTGTGCATGTGCCATCATCTTGATAAATGTTCGCTGCCAGTGCATGACTATGGGAAATGGATTCCGAGCTGAAAAGCTTCTTGATTTAGCATGCGGCTGAGTTATGCCACCGCCCATCCACCCACTGCCACTCCCTCTCCCACTCCAACAAGGACAGCTTCAATGGGAACTTCAATTAGAGCAGCTCTTGGCCCAAAGCTGCACCTGGTCAGCAGCTAAGTGTTGGCCAAGACTGGAGCCCCAACCAAGACGCACTTACAAAGACAAATGCCGGATAAGCTGCCAACGGTTTCTAGCTCCGACACTTGAAGAAAATATTAAAAATTGTAGCATTATAAAACAGCTAAATTTGTATCACTATCTAATAATATTCCACTTTTCCAAAAATTTTCCTAAAACACTTTGTAGAGTTATACTATTTTTTTTTCTAATACATACTTTTAAAGGGAATCCCATAATTTCTTTAGTGCAGCTTCAGCTATCTAGCTTCAGAGCATCTTAAAAAATAAACGAGTCAGCATTTGTAGCGTTGATTGAATTGTCAGAGGTGAGCTCTGGAGCTCAGGAGTTGGTTTTCCACTGCCCTCGGCTCAAGCATACACACGTACCGGAACGGGAGCCGGGCGCTTTTCAATTAAAACTATTGTCAACGACAATAAGTTATACAAGTAAAGAGCACGCTGCCTCAGCAGCTGAAGCCGTTGACAGTCGCACGTACGCTTAATTAGAAAAAGTTGCATTTTTTTTGCCCCTGTCCACCTACTGGCCACGCCCGGCGGCAACCTACCGCGCCCCGCCCACAAGTCAGCTGTCAGCAAACGGGGCAGCACGCCCACACTTTGCAGCGGAAGTAAATTTACAGTTCGCTCCTTGGCTGCACTTTTTATTCCTTTCCGACGCGAGCGAAAAGCGCGACTAATTTTCTTGAGTCCCACCCCGTTTCGCCTTTTTCATTTTTTTCACTCCAGCGTGCAAGTAATCCCAGAAAATTGTATAAAAAATGCAAAAACGCCAGAGCCACCCACTCATAATTTTCTAAAAACTAAGCTGGCTGAGGGGTCGGTTATTTTACACCCGCGAGAACTTGCATTTTGTTCTGTTTGCTTTTGGAGCGTGTGACTCGTTGGCCTGGCCTTTGTTTTTTTTTTTGCCCCGTTTTCCTGGGTTGCTCCTCATTTCTTTTCTTTTTTTTGACGCTGTGGCTTGCTCTTCTGGCTGTTGGCTGATGGCTGATTTTCCTTTTCTGGTTTTCCCCCTCGCAGTGTCCTTTGACTCGGTATGGTCTTGCGGACGGCAGGACCGTGCCGGATGTCACGTGCGCATCATTTTCCAACAGCTTTGTTGCTGCGCGGCGTAATTATAACAAGGCGCAGCTTAAATTAGTTGGCTACGGCAGCAACGTGAACCCCACCTGCTAACCTGTGTGTCTGCTGGTTCCGTTTTCTCGGACCCCGCATCCGGATCCGTAAACCAAGACCCACACCCGAACACGGAGCATTCATTAAACCTGTTCGCTGGATAACGCTCTTATGCGATTTTTATGGGCCCTTCTGTTTGGTGTGTGGCGGCTGTGTGTTTCGGTTTATTTGGCTCTTTGTTTAGTGCATTTTCTGTCAACGTCAGCGTGATTAGTTGTGCCACATTGTGCTGCACGTTTTGTTTTGTTTTTGGCGCTCAGTTCGCTCGATGCCCTAGCATTGTCATCGAGTCCATTTGGTTTGGGGTTTTGGAACCAATGGAGGAAACAAATTTTCATACACGAAACACAAAGGAATACAATAAATAAAAAAGAAGAACAAATTTCAAATAATATACATTAATTGTGATAAAAAATGACTGGAGAATTCTTTCCCAGTCCCCCAGACTTGGCAGCAAGATATCAGAGTAGATAAAAAATTATTCTCAGTGTGGGTCAGGTAATACCAATTAACAAAGCGCCATGTGGCACGAACTCGACCCCAAAAGTATATATATGTATATGTGCATGTATGTATATAGGCGGGATGGGCTGGTTAGAGCCCACTTGACTTGATTTTGGCACTATGGCTGAATCTCCTGGCTCTCAGCTTTCAGCTCACACCTGACGCTTACATCATTAACGGCATCGTTCTTCACACACGGCAACACATTAGAACACTTTAAGTTGCAACTAATGAGACTCCAAAACATAATTGTTGGCATTTAGTTAGATGAGCGGCGCCAGGTTGACACACACACACACACACACACACTCGAAAAGTGACACGCCATGAAGATGAAGCAAATAAACAGCAACAACAAATGTGGCAAAGTGGCACCGTGGCGGGGGGTGGCGGGTGGATGAAATAGTGGGTGGCTCAGTGGACAGCACAACGAAAACAAATGCACCTAATGACACAATTTTCCACACACAAACTGGAGCATGAAAAACTGTTATACGCCCGCTAAGAGCGAGCGAGTGACTTTTCGCAATAATCCTGGCGCTCTCTTCGTTTTTAACGCCGAAGCTGTTGCGGCGAATTCGCAAAAATCCCGGCCACGTCGGGACTGTCGATTCGCGAACCAGTTGCCAGCAGCCAACATAGCCAAGCAGTTCTGACCAAGCCGGCAAAGTGGCAAAAAGTCAAAGTGGCAAAGTGACGAGTGGCGAAGTGAGACGACGCGTAGTCAAGTTTTCAGTTGTGGGAAGCGAGTGGAGATCGAGCTAGGAAAAGATATGCAACTGCAAATCCGCAAACTAAAATTTCAATACAAGTATCACTCATAACGCCATCTCTAGCCGGGTATGTTTCAAAATTCTGTGTTAACTTTAAGATGCTGCCTTCCCGTCACGTTTAAGTTTCACGTTTCAACTTGTAACCTAGTTTTTGAACATGTGAGCTGCCATTTTTCCAAGTGTTTGTGAGTGCGGCGCGCTTTTCTTGCACTTTACGCTGGCGCGCTGTTTTCCGCCTCCTTTCCGACTATATTCTTGAATTTTCCCCATATAAATTCAGGCAGCTACACCCCCCCAAAAACGAGAAAAAAGGCAAAAATTCAGCAAAAACATGGAAAACAAGAAAGCAGCACTGAAAAGTGCAATGGCAGCCCGGAAGCGGCGGGCGGGTAACAGTGATTTGTATGAATGCTGCCATTAAGCTGACACGGCTTGAATATGCTCCCCTTTCTCTACCCTCCGGCCAACCTAGGGCTATACTCCTGGCCAACGAGGCGTATGCGTAACGTGAGTCACAAACTTGGCACAGGCGGCGTATACGTTATTTGCGAGGAAAAACTTTTAATCTGTCCGCGTATTACACAAAACTCGGGGCCCTGCCTTTCCTCATTTACAATGAATTCAATTGCCATCAGTTTTATTTAGAAACAAATGGTGGCTGACTTTTTTTTTGGTTCTTTTTTAAATGACATGAATTAAGATAACAAATTCGCAGAAAAACACAGAACCAAACGAAACCAAGCCGCTCAGTGCTTAAACGAACTGAAGAAGAAAATAAGAAGGAAAACAAAGTAAAACAGCGTTGAGGAAACGCGACGAAACTTTTTTTTCCCCACCGAGACAAAAGCCAGTCAAGGCACGAGCAGGAAATTGTAGCGTAGCGCAAATAGAAAAGCCGGCAGCACAACAACAATTGGTAATTCTTAAGCCAAAGTCGCGACGCTGTCAAAGTCAGGAAGTTGCGTGGCGTTTGGTTGAGGAGGGCGAGAAAACCAGGGGGTCTCCGCCTGAAAAAGTCTAATAAATTAAGCAATTTACATGAATTGCCGTTTGCTGTGCAGCAACAGCAACAGCGGGCAGCAGCAGCAGAAGAAGTAGCAGCTCCAGAAACAGCTTCTGGATTCAGATCCTTTTCCCATCCCAGTAAGTCAACTCATTTGTATGTCGAAAAAGGCGGCGTGGGATTTGTCAGACGGAAGGGGAAATAAATAGAAGAAAAACTTTGCCACTCGCTGACAATGATTCAAAAAAGCCGGGACAGGCTAAGGAGGCAAGGTAGCCGCCCAGGTAAATCCAAGCAATTTGTTTAATTTCATTATATTTTAGACTCGTTGATGTTGTTTTGCAGTGTTTTGCGCGGGGAGCGCTGTATGCGCTTATCTCTGCACATTTGCAACTTTATCCGGACACATTTTCATTTGTGTTTCCTCCATAGCTCCAGTTGCTGGTCTTATTTGTAGCCGAGCAACTTTGGATAATGAAATTTATGTGCATATTTTGGCCATTTTGACTTTGAGTTGTTTTCCTTGTTGCATACTCGTATAAATGTCAACTCGAGTGCCACGGGCAGCAAGCATATGTACCATGTGCCCCTTCTATCTCCATTTATTTGTTGTATCTTTTTTTCGGGAAGCTGTGCCAAAGTTTTCCATTGGCCCCATAGATAACCGGCAACAGTTCAAAGTTTCGTTTTTGTTTATTTGTTGTGGCAGGAAGACAGGGATGCGGCGGATGGGCGGTAAAAGTTTTTTGGGGCTTAGAGCTAATTTTTCGCTTAAAGTCAACATGTGGCACAGAAACCTAATCAAACTATTGATTGTTTGACTGATTGTGGCAGCAGCTGCCAATGCTTTTATTGCCACAGCAGCGAAAGCGACAGGTAAAAGTTGATGTCGAAGTTACCTTGCCATCATTTTGGCTTTAACTTTCGGCAAAGTTTTCGCTTTCCATTTGGCGCCACAGGAAATTGATTTCTGATGCCTCGCCCAACTCTTTCTTTTTCTCCGAATTCCTCGAAATGGAGCCATCACCTCAGATCCCCCAAAACCTTTTGACAACACTTTGTACTGCTTTCTTTCGCTTCTTTTCGGTTTATTTTTGGCTTCGATTTCGCCAAAGGACAGATACACAGGTTAGGTGTTATAACCCCTTTGACATGCGTAAATATTTTCCCTGCACTCTGTTTTCCCACTTTCCACATGCTTTTTATTGATTTTGCATAAGCAGCAAGCGGCTGAGAAGGTGGTGTGTGGGAAATTGAATCTCACATAAAACGCTGCAAGTACTTTGCATATAAAATCAAGTATGAGACACGTTGGCCATGCGCTTGTGTTTGTCTTTCAACTGTGAAGAGTTGTGGGCGAAACTACGAAACGAAATCTCCAGAAAGATACCAGATAAAACCAAGAATCTTGTTTTTATTAAGAGCCAAGAGTTCTGGGTCTTGTTCTTGGTCTGGTCAAGACCAGGATAAAGTTTTGCCGGCCTCAACTTGCACTTTGGCACTTAATCAACAACGAAACTAAATGCGGTCGGTGGTCTTTGGTCGAGAAGTGCTCATGCTCATGACAAATGTGTAAATACCCATGGGACCCCTCCCTAATGGCTCAAAGTCTGCATGGAAATGCTTTTCGAAAACATTTTATCAATTGCATAAAGTTTCACTCTGCCCGAGTTTGTTCAAGCACCTGCCAGAGTTCATGCAAAAAACATAAAATCAATTACCATGCACTGAAAGCGATGTTGAAGCTAAATAAATAAATACGTTCGTTTAGCTGAAACATGGACCTCAAAAATAGTTTTATGTATTTTTTATTCATTTTTATGTAAAATATAAAATTATTTCAATAAAATTCCTTTATTGCATGTCTGAGGTTTTCGCTTTTCTTCCAAAAAATATTTTATATTCGTTGCATAATTATTTTTTTTATGTTCTGGGAAACACACATTTTGTCACTTGCTGAGGGTAAAATGGCATTTTTGCGCTTATTTAAGCCATTGCATAAATTTCGACTGAAAATGAATGCCAAACCGCACACCCATGTGTGTGGGGTGTATGCAAATTTACTTTGTGGGGGCAGGGTAGGGGGGAGAAAGAATGAGCTGCAGGGGAAAGGTTCCTCGGGGCAAGTGCAGGATCCAAGACCAGAGCATAATGTGTGCTGGCCTTTGGCAACCAGCTACCAGACAGACGTGTTTCAGACATTTAGCATATAGCCACACACTCACACTGAGAATCACTCAACCCCCTCCTCCCTCGCTTCTCGGCACACACTTCACTTACACACACATGCGCACGACTCAATGTCAAAGTTGTCCAAAGAATGTGTGCGAAAATATTTTGCGAAATAAGGCGCGAATGAAAAATTTATAAAATATTCAAATAAGCCCTTTGGCCCTCATAAAAAATATCTGTGGGTGACGCCCAGAGAAAAAAAATATTACACAAATATGCAAAATTTTAATAAAATTAAGCTAAATGCAAAAAGCGTTTTTAGAGACACTGGCGGAGAGTAAAAGGATGAAAATGAATTTCCAGTCAAACTTTTTTTAATGCAAAACCAAAGCCCTCAAACTTGAACGATAAAAGCAAAAACGTTTCACTCGCCCAAAATAAAACAATAAAAAATAACGAAGCAGCAGCAAGAGGAGGAAAAACTATTTAAGTTTTAAGCGTTTGACGCTTTACAACCGCAAAATGTCGACACAAAGTTTCCCACGCACCCCACGCCCTCCATCGAAATGAGGCGAATGCGAAGCTGAGCAGCGGCATCACTTCATTGCCATGTTAACCCAAAGTCATAAAGTCAAGGATAAAATGCAAAAGTGCCGAAGTTTTAATTTAAATTTGAGCAGCTACGCGCGGGACACAGATAAAAAATATGATCTCTCAAAAATAATACAGAGATGGAAACTTTTGTCAGGCCAAAGAAGAATCTACGAGACTTGGTTTCATATTTCTGGTTCTTGTTCCCACTCACCTCCCCCAAGTTGCCAATAATTCAGAACAGTTCGCAAAAGAGCAAAAAAACTAAAGTTGCCACAAAGACAATAGTATACAGAAGAAAAAGTTCTTGAAAAAAATATTTTGGATTACATGTTATAAATAATTTATTACATTCAGAGTCATTAAAAAATAAATAATTAGTTGAATGATTAACTGTGTGGTATAAAAAGATTTTCTTATGCATGTATCAATGATCGACTGATGAATTTTTTTCGCGGTGTGACTGGAAGAAAGTAAACCCAGGGATTGCTGGGAATAAAGCCAAAGAAGTCGCCTCAAAAGAGTTACGATGCCTTTGAGTAAAACGCTTTCTGTGGTTGGCCAGCAAGCCGCTACTGTCGCTTTCGAACTGAGTGTTATCTGCATAACTCATACGCACTGTGGCCGCCGCATAGTTTATTCGAGGCAAGGGAGCCGAACCACGAACGCCGTGGAACAGCAAGGAGCTGCAAAAATTTGCAGCACATGGCGAACGCTTCTCCATCATGCACACCAGTACACACACACATACGGACACATGGAGCGATTTAAGCTTACGTAAATATGACCAGACTTTCCAGCTTTTACCCAGTTCTGGCATTTTTTCATCTAGCTAAAATCCTTTTCCCTCGCGCGACTGGCTTATCGACTTGCGCTCCTGGCAGCTATGTAGGTAAACTCTGGCTAGCAACTGCGGCACGACTCGGGTATTA
Organism: Drosophila ananassae; assembly: GCF_017639315.1. Classification (NCBI taxonomy): domain Eukaryota; kingdom Metazoa; phylum Arthropoda; class Insecta; order Diptera; family Drosophilidae; genus Drosophila; species Drosophila ananassae. The sequence continues at coordinate 10,386,816 of NC_057927.1, read as the reverse complement.
TCTATGCATGAGTGTTTTTAATTTCTCCCCCGCCCAAGGACCTCCCAGTACTGATGCCCTGATTAAGCTTCAGCTACGAAGTTGTTAAGGGGCACTTGCCGTGGAAAAGAGTGAGGAATACATTTTTTTGGTAGTTATTGATATAAAATCCCCAATACCTATGGAGGAAAGGGGAGAAATTTTACATTTTATTCTGGAAATTATAATAATTCTTTGAGGTAACACTCAGGGTTCTTATTCTAGATCAAAGGCGTTTAATTATTGATAATCGCAATTGTCAAAAAAAGGTGTGGTAATCTTAGAAGGCACTACTAGTGATTAAATAACCATCAATATTTTTGTAGTTTAGCCACCTCTACATTCACTCATTTATACACTTTATGCTCTTTGACGCAAAGTAAGATAATAAATACCCAAATATTAGCATCATACTTCACCATTCTCGTATTCGTTTTTTTGTCTTCTCATCAAATTAACTGGTCTGGAGTTCAACTCTTTGGAAAGCTGACCTCAGCTGTCGCCATCCATCAAAGGTCAACAGCGCCCGCACCTCCAAAACAACTGTTTGCCTGGCCGGCTATCCATTTCGTGGCACTCACTAGTCCCATTCACGCCCATGTAATGAAATGCCGAGGAGTGCGTTTGAAGACGCATTGAAATAACAAGTCGAGGGCCAGTTTTCTGCTCCTTTTGCTGCTCTCAGCTTTTCCTGACCCCTACACGCCACATTCAGCCGTTACCAAGACGTACTGAGCGCGTTTTCCCGCAATGAATGGCTGAATGACAGCCGCAATGAATGGCACTGGCTGGGACGTCCGGGCCGGGAAGCTCTGGGAGAGGGTAATGGTCAGAGTGACGCAGGGCGAGTTTCGTGACTAATGCAGGGGCATGGAATTGACAAGCAGCATGCTCGAACAGCCCAAGACAATAGGCAATAAAGTGGTAACAGGCAACAAACATAGCCTAATGTGGAGCGGGGATGATAGTATTGTTTCTGAAAGCCAAACTACGAAACTAAAGTCATAAATAAATTATCTCGCAAAAAAGGTTTCCTTAAGGTTAGTAGTCTTCCTTTGCTAAAATGTTTAAAAACTAAAGAAGCTGAAGAAGTTTCTGTGGCACTCAAACCATAAAGGAGTCGTAAAATATCCGCTACTGCTGACCTCTAAGAGTATACAACTAGAAAAGTAATAAATAATTTCTTGTTATATCTATATCCTTTCCAAAATACATCCGATCCTTAAGCGGAATACCTTAAAAGATTTTCAAATCGATTCTCCACCAATCTGCATCAAAACCCTAAATCGAAAATATTTTTCGGTTTTTTGACAAATTTTAAGGTCAGACCCCTTTGAAGAGTTGGGAATGTACGGGATGCACCTTCACTCCCACAGGGATGACCGTATCCTTGCCAATTTATACCCGATCCTTGAGCGAACCTTAAAAGATTTGTAGTTTTATTCTCCATCAATCTGCAACAATACCCTGAATCGAAAACATTTTTAGATTTTTTGTAAAATTTTTTGGTTTTGGACCACTTTGAAAAGTAAAGAATGAATGTAAACAAGGACACATATGTCTCACAGTGATGCCTATATCTTCTACAATTTACATCCGAGCAAAATACCATAAAAGTTTCGTAGACGGATTCTTTAACTATCTAACAACATTTTTAACAAATCTCTTTATTGAATTGAAAACTGCGTCTTAACCATCAAAGAAGAATTTCCCAAATGAGGAACGCCACAATGAGAACTTCTGGACTAGTACAGACAGGTAAACAATAGATTCTGTGAAATTACATTAGAAGAGACACATTTTCTATTTCGGTTCTCCAATTCATTTTGTTCCAAAAAAAGTACAAATTTTCCCGGGAATTAAAAAAAAAGTGCAGAGCATAAGATGCAGACGACGAGCGGTTGCCATTGGTATTGCGTCCTCGATTCTGACGGAGATTGGATGTGTGGCAAATGAAAGTTTCACTGCTGATTGAGTCAATGATGATGCCATTAAAAGTCGCAAATTGATGTTTTTGTTTCAAATGTGTCAGCGGCCATGGTTGTGTATGTGGGAGGAGCTGTGCTGGTGTCTGTGTGGCAGTCTGGGTGTGTGTGTGTGTGCCAATTACAAGCGTTAGACGCTGTTATTCGCATTCTAACAACGGAAACAAGCCAGAGATTTATTTTTGATATTTCCGCTTTGGTGAAGCAGTAGCAGCAACATGAGGGAGAAACTTTTTCGATAAAAATGTAAATTTATTGGATATGTGTGACAAACACGCTACCAAACCGTATATATCTTGTACGGTCCACACACACAGGATTCAAATGCGAATGACAATAATGCTCATGTTGTCGTTGATGAAGCAAGCAACTTGGAGCAACGAGGGGAAGGGCTGTGATCTCTGCTCATCACGCACGAGTTGAATCATATTTTTATGGTTTTTTATTGACACATTTTGATATGCCAGTTAACAACAATTCATTTATTTGCTTTTCGTTTCGAAACTGCTCCCTCATTGTTAGTTAGTTTGTTGTTCATTTTGTTGGCATGTCAACATTGACTTTTTAGTAGTTAGCCACTCTCTATTTTTTCGTCCAGTTTTATGTAGCGTTGCGAATTATGTAGTAGCAGCAGAAAACTTTTGGCATTACATAAAAAATTTATCGCATAAGCACATAATTCCCTTTGTCGGGCGATTTCAAAAGAAATAAACTTATTTGGACGTTGTCGAAGAATGTATGTAGGTGGTCTAGACAATAGGCATTGGAAAGCCTACTATCCCAGGGAATAAAAAACAAGATTTAATGACCATATTAAGTTATGATCAAAAGTAAGTCCAGGATATTACTCTTTTAAGTTTTACGTCTCAAAGAGTTTTTCGTGTAACCCATCAACAATGAATGGACTAGCAATATAATACGATTTTCAACGGAATAGCAAACCTTTATTTTCTTCGTAATTAAAAGATTGATATTTAATGAGTAAACAAACAACTGGAAAAAGGTCAACCTCGCATGTGCATAATAATTCAATCAGAACCGACATAAAAAACAAAAATAAATAGTGATTAATACAATATAATTATGTGTTTAAGCAGTATAATAAATATTGAATAAAAATTGCTCGCCAGTCCAAATATTATTTCTGATATATGTAAATACCACACCAGAAGCAAAAATTAATGACAAGAGAAAAGGATATTAAATGGCAATTTAAAGCAAGCAGCAGCGTGGAAATGCGTTCGTTGCAGACATCTCGGATGGCAATGCGAAATGCAAAAGGAATTTGTTCAACAAGGATGTCAAGAAGATGAGGACAACGTTATCGGGTGGGCAAGAAATATGCCCGACAAAGTCACATAACACAAATGTAAAGGGACACAATCACATTCCCTTTAAATGATTGCCGGGATAAAACATATTTTTAAATCAAAGCTGGGTGGAGAGAAAAGGGACCTAACCGCTATTAGGCCGTATTGAGTGGAAAAGCGTTGGCGGTGGCAAATCCGAAAAGGTTACAAATAGCCATCATAAAAACTTTATTTGTGCAAAGGATTGAAAACAAGAGTCGGCCAAAGGACAAAGACGACGACGCCCCTTGCATGCCAAAGTCGCCGTCTCACTCAACTCGAATCGGGCCATAGAACCCTATATATATCCTTTCCCAATAATATGGTCAAATGTGGCTGGATGGCCCGGGAAGGTGGGGAATGGTTAGGTCGACAAGCGTGTTTATTGTTGTTTATGTGCTATGATGCTTTGCCCACAATTTGCAGTCCTCAAACTCCCCTTTGATTTTCGTTATTCGTTTCGTTTCGTTTCGGTTTTCTAAGGGGCTTTGCGATTGCCTTTGTTTGGCGTTGTTAAAAAACATTTATGCGCCATTATCAAAAGCAATGCGACACCCATACAGACGAAACCCATATACCCGAAAACGCACACAAAGGCGCTCAGCACTCACATGTTGCTTATTGTGTTGTTCACGAGGTTATAGCATTTGATTATTGCCAGGGATTAAGCTATAATTGCGTATCGCATTTCGGTTATTTGTTTTCATTTCACGTTCACAGCGAAGCTCTTGGCTAATAGAGAATTGGTAAATGTTAAGTTGGCTTCTAGATGGTAGTGGGTGGTGCTCAGGGAATGATAATCATTAGCGGTTCGGTTATGCGGCAATATGTTCTGATGATTCTCGAAAGCCCTTAAGCCCTGGAGTTTTCATTTCCATCCGTTTCGGTATAATCCTAATTTAGTAGCCACAACCGGACAGTCTTAAAGTGTAAAGCCCTGCATTTTTTTTTTTTGGGAAACTGAATCATGAAACCACAGTGACACACACACAAGCAAACACACCATACACCGTACACACAAACGGAACTCACATGTGTGTGCCAATAGGCAGCAGCTGGAATCGGCTTGAAAATTTCAGGCATATTTGGCAACGGGTCATTAAATACGGAAATTGAGTCAACAAAAGCCAAAGACGCCAGGAAAGAAGCAGGAAGGATATATACAAGCCACTAACATATACGCACTTCCACCCACACAAGCACACATACTCTCAATAACACAATATGGCGCACAAAAATAGGATATACAGATTCCTAAAAGATACTCTATTGCTATTTCCAAAAAGCCCCTTAAAGTTTATTTTATAAACTCCAACAGTCGAGTAACAACAATCGATTATGGAATTTATTTTCTGGTAATGATATCATGACCTCAGGTGTATTTATAAACCCACGTGAATATAGAGGGCACCATACACACACACAAACACTAAACAACAAAAAATTCGGAAGTTTTATTTTTGGCCTGCTTCGGATCGCTGGCAAAAGTCAAGCTACATAAAAGATGCCTCCAATCGGTTACTTGTTTTTGTTGCCCCTGCCTCCTGGCTTTTGATTATGTAACCCTGGGCTTGGGACCCAACCCAAGCATAACAGATGCAAACCTCACGAATAATTGCCAAGACCAGGATAGAACGAGAGAGAAAACCCTCTATTGGCTGCCAATAACAGGCAGGATTTTGGCTAAAAGGAACTCAAAGCTGTACATATACTCTTAACTGAATGTTCCGAGTCAAAGGCTAAACTGGGGAATATGTTGATTGTGGGTCAAGCGTGAAAATGGTCCAAGTGTATGTACTATTTGCCAATACCATGTTTAAATTGTTGATTTTGGGCAAATGATTGCCAGGCAAGGATACATTCATAAATTATATATCACTGGGACTAAGCTTTAGAATTAATAAACATATTAATTGGCTTTATAAGGTCAATAATCCGCATTCAATAATAAGCTTACTGCAAATTAGGGTTTTACTAACCTCCTATACCAATTGCGCCGTTTCTTGAAACTTATTCAAGCCTGAACTCACTGCGAACCCTCAGACTTGGTTCTTAAACAGAGCCGACTTAGATAACCAGATGCTCCAATTATGTTCTACAAGGCAATAAGAGCTGTGGGAGACTTTAGCTTATTCCATACATTATTCAAGCCAAGCGGCAAGCAGCCAAGCAGGGTGTGAGTTATAATTGAAATAATTGCTGGTTATTTAGAACAATCAACTCGGCAGGTGAGCGGCAAACTTTGTTCAATTGAAGTTTTGTGCGGCTATGCCTGGGTTTTGGCACATTTCAGCCGCATTCCTATCTCTCCCGCTGTTTACTTGATAATAACCTGTCCTTGGCCAAATATGATTGCTGATCAGTGTGGCTTGGTTTCGGGATTTTAGGGTTTCTGCGCCTATTTCACGCACTTACTGGATGGGAATGCGATACGAATGTTTATCAACTAACCGAAAAGACAAACCTCAGACGACAATGCGAGATTGGTATTGCAATTGGGCACCAGCGTGAACTGGAAATTGGGTTAATTAGATGGTCAGGTGAGCAAAGCAAAGACCCGCTCAGACCATTGAAATTCTCTGCAATTGTTCCTGTTTGTGCCATTGAGTCGTTGGAAACAAAGAACCCGCTTACCAAGCCACCAACCCACCTATTGCAGCTGTGGTTGGGGGATTGGTGGGTGTGGTGGCTGTGAATCGTGAGGTATGCAATAAACATAATTAAAACGCCTTAAATTCATGCTACAGAATGCCAAGAAAATTAACTTTTCAGCATTGTTGGCGACAATTTCATGCAAGAACTGCCTCTGTTGCAGATACTCGCCTCGAGGCACAACAAGCGCAATTAACATATTTTATCAATCTTTTTTTTCGCCAGCCCCACAGCCAGCTCCACTTACGCAATTTAAATAACTCAAGTGGCAAACGGCGCAAAAGAGCGAAGGACACTCTGAGCGGCAAGTAACGAGGGGGAATCCTACGGGGGTGGAGAAGAGGCAGTGGGCTACGCAGGACCATGGACGTATGGCGAAGTCACCAGCTCCATAAACACATTAACACTTTGCGTATGGTCGGGGTGGTGGTGCCAGTTGGCAGGTGAAGTGCTGGCGGGTCAAAGTTGGCCAGGCAACATTAAGTCTGCCAAGTATTTTCATTTTTTCTCATACATCGCTGATTCAATCACTGAAATTAAAGTCTTTGGTCAAAGCTAAGAAACTAGTACTCAAAAATATTTCAAAATAAGGACTTTTGCCTTTAAGCTTGAAACTATAAAAAATATATTTCAGTTATGACTTTAGACTCAAACTAAAAAGCAAGCATAAGCCAGGAGAGCCAAGAAATTTGTGTGGAATTTTTAATAACCTCACCGCACAGAACAAGGACATTTTTTTATAATTTTTTTTCAAGTGTGAAGGCAAAATAGGTGCTGTGGGTATTGGGCTTTGTAGCAAGGTCGCCTAGCAGCGGACAACTCACGCACTTGGCGGCGGATAAACAGGATCCGCAGGATATGCGAGAGTCTGCCACATAAATTACACTTTAATTTTGCAGCATTTTTGGCCGCGGCTTATAAATCAGCCGAGTTCGCCGAACGCGACGACAGCTGCTGGTCCTCCGCCGGATTCTCTCCGGCGCTTGGATCCGGCTTCTACGACTCCCGCTCCAGGTCCAGCTCTTGCTGCTTCTCTGGCACCATAGCCTTTCCCCTTGCCACGATTTCCCTTCTCCAGTTGCAACTGCCGGGCCTCAGCTCGGGGCCAGGGCACTCGCAATATTGAAATTTCAATTTAATTACATAGAACGAGGGCCCGACCCGACCTCAGGCCCATGTGCTCCACGAGAGTTGCCCGCAAAATGAGCTGTCGTTGTGGGTCAAAAGGAGCCACCAGCTACCAGCATCCACCCAGCCCCCTAGCCCCTAGCCCCTAGCCCCACCCAATAACAACAGCAACAATAATAACAAGGAAACCGTGTTAGATCTGCTCACTTGAACTGAACTGCTCGGCTCGGCTTGGCGGTTTGGCTTAATTTGTTGAGATAATTGTGCCGAAATTATATTATTATTAAATTCGCATCCGTTATTCTGCCTTTTTTTGGCGCTTGCCTTTCATGCTTATTATGAAAATTGGATTTCAAGTGCTTTGTTGGGGGTCTGTGTGTGTGGGTGTGCGGGGGAGGATTTTGGGCGTATGGATAGGTGGGTGGGAAAAATTCGACCTTAGTTTGGGTTTCCTTCTCTTTTCGTAATTGGATTTTGGGTGAGATTTGGCCAGAAAAAATGAAGGAACGGAAAAGGCCAAATGTTATTAGCTGGGTCAGGGCTGCGAACCAAATCAGTTCCTAAAATTATGATGCTTTTTGAGATGAGCTAAGAAAAAAATAAAAGTAAAAACAAGTTCCATTAGGACATGGCCTCCAGACCCATTTTCTGCAATCCTATTTGTGACTTAAGTTCCGCAAAAAACCATAAAACAACTCAGCTCAAAAGTTCGCAAGAATTTCCATCTCTGCGTCTTGTTGCCTCATTTATAAATTTCGCACGCTCAGCGAATCGCGAGTTAAATTCTAAAATAGGCGTGGCATCAGCAGAAGCTAAAGCCCCAAAAAGAATGCCCACCATTCTCTAAACTCGGGGGCAAAGCTTTTAATTAATTCGCGGCAAAGTGGAAACAGAAGCAGGCAGCGCAAAGATTCAAAGTCAAGTTGCCACTGAAATCCACTTGAAAAAAAACCATCAGTGAAATAAAAACAAATTCAAAAATTAATTCTTATGAATTTACAAAATATAATTATGAATGAAAGCCATTCATGCAAAATTCTGTGCATGGAAAGAACCGCAAATGTGGGAAAGTTGCCACATGGGGAGAGTTGGGCTATGGAGCGGGCCAGTTGGCTCCAAGGGGGATTAACCGCATGCCGATCATGAGGGGTGGAAAATAAATTTTAAAGGGTATTTAATGAAAGTGCATTATTCACCATCTGCATCAATTATATGCAAAAAATTATGCACCAATCACTGCCATTTAAAGAGATAATTTCGCCTCTCATTTAACCCAAATTGAAACTATATACTAGTACAAAAGATCGTATTATTTATTTATTATTCGTATTATCGTATATTTTGGATCAATCTCTTAATCACACGTGGATATCAAAGTAATTAAGCTGACATAGTATGTTCGACTTTCTGTGAACAAAATTAAATTGTTTTTTGGGTCGCTTGCAACAGGAAGAGCCACGGGCTTAGGCCACCGAACAGTCCGGAACCATCCCAATATAGCACCACCTTTGGGATCAATGTCATCGACTGCAACGACAGATTTATGACAATCCGAGGGACTTTCTCCGACTGAGTCTTATGCTCACCTGACAGCTGATAGTCTGACGAAGCCCCGAAACTTGGAAATCAACATTTCAATTTGTTGGTACGCCCAACGCCCCGACGCTCTGGCAATTTGGTGTGAAAAACTTGTAGCTATTTTTAAGTCATCAGCACCAAGAGGAGCAGCAACTGGAGTAGCTGGCAACTTTTATTGCCCATGTGCTGGGCATGTTTTCGTGCCAATTGCGTCATGGCAGGCGAAATGTGTCAAGTGAGCGGTGACTGATGTGGCGAGTAACAAGGAGTTGCTGTGCACTGAGGGAAACGAAGGCAGAGCAGGATTTCCAAGGCCTTCAGATGAGGAGGTACGGCGATGCGGAACGACAGCCCCCACACTCAAAGGAGTGTTGCATTTAAGAAATATGCATAAAAAATTTTCATTCAAGCTCATGGAATTAAAAGTAACGAGTAAAACAGCAGAGCAGGCACTCAAAATGCCATTGGCTTTATGCTATGCCGGCAATTGTCTGGGACAGTCAAGCCCAGAACCTTTTCACACCCAAATACACCCGGGAAAATACATACTTTGCTACTCTTGAGCCGCTGTCATTGTCAATGTCTCCAGACAAATGCGACTGAAATGGCCTGAAAAGCGAATGAGTTTGCGTTTGACTGTCGACCCCCACGACCCCCAACAAAGGAAATTTGGGTGGGTTGTGGGGCAATCGTTTTCCTGGAAGAGTGGCATGTCGGATCGGGGCTTCACCAACCGGCCTCCCACGCAAATTTTCTGCACGCGCAATGCTAATCTGCTTTTAATTAAAACCAACTCGCGACGTTGAGGTCTAAGAGGCTTCTCTCTTTCAGTTAGCTAATTGTATTTTGCCATTTATCTTTGGCCAAAACATGCCAAATGCCAGCGACAAGCTTCAGTTACATATGTGGAAATTCTCTTCTCAGAAAAGAATGGCCCCAAATGACAATTACAATACAAATGTTTTTGGGCCTGACAGCGACTGCTTTGGGTTCAACTCAATAATCGTATTGTAGCTAATTAAAATGAATAGAATTAAGTATAAGCGTACAAGTACAACAAATAGAAAAGTCTCCTTTTGTGGGCTGTAGCAAAAAAAAAATTGCAAATACTCAGTTCTCCATCCTTTGTTCACATACTCTGCCTTCGGTTTACAATGATGATGAATGAGAAAATATTAGGGAAAATCAATCAAAATGTAAAAATGGATAAAAAGTCGGTGGTAGAGGCACTGCCAAAGTCAAAGCATATAAAATATGTCAAACGCAATTAATTATGAAATTCATAAAACAAAGCCACAGGCATAAAAACAACAATAGAGGCCATAAAAGCGTCAGAGGATGGAAAAATGCATGAAAAATGCGACAGACAAAATTATCATTCATAATAATTTGTACAAACAAAACAGGGAAAATGAAAAAGTGGGGTCGGGGTCGAACTCGGGGAATTGTTTGCAACTGTAGCCTAGGCCCTAGGTAACCAAAAAATAGGGAAATGGGGAAGGAAGGCATGGGAGCCGAAGATGGGGCAATAGAATGTTTCACACTGAGGCAACAATTACAAAAATGATGTTTTATTTAAAATACCAGACAGCCAACAGAAGTGTGGGGTGTTGTGGGGTGAAATAAAAATAACAATGCAGCGGCAATAACAGCAGAAACAAGAGCAACAGCAGTGATAATGTTGCCGGCAACACATGTTTACAACAAATAAAAAAAAGAGGAAAAGATTACAGCAACAGCATCAGAAACCGCAGAGACAACAGCAACGGGTGGCACCAGATTTAAATCCCTCATTCAATCCTCCTCATCCACCCCGCTCAAAAATGTCAGACGCCTGTGCGCACATTTTAATCAATAAACAAACGTGAAAATATGACAAACAAATTAATAAAATACAGCAAACGCAGGACCAGACAATGACAAAATATTATAAATGAATCCGAGGCCTCTCAACAATGGTGAAGTGGATGATGGGGGCTGTGGAAAGGGGAAAACGGAGGGAAAAATCGGGGGACAGGTCTATATATAGCTGCAACATTGTGGCCCTTTTGGATGCGTCCCTTTCCCACTCCCGACGACTAATTGTGACAATTCGGTCTCACACAAATGGCATAATAAATGTTGAGCAGAGGAAATGATGTGTGAAGTGCAGCCCTTCGGTGCCCCGCCCCTTTTCTCGGCTCCTTAACCCTCTATTACCCCATCCAACAGCCGATGACCAGGCGGAAGTGATTTTTGGTTTCAGCGCACGATTTTCCGTCAGCTGAAAATTTATGGAACAATGCTGATGCTGTCCCAGCAATTAGCCAAACTTTGCATGCACAGAACAAAAATTGTACCACTTTCAGTTTAGTTTAAGTAAGCTTTTTGGTTTTTGTTTTTATTCCCTTTTTTTAAATTTAGCAAGTGTATTTATTATTCTTCATTATTAAAGATGTTTATGATTTCTATTGCATTGTATTGCATGGCAAATAACTAGTAAACAACTTTTGTTTTGTGTGTTTCTGCCCTGTGTGATACCAGAATCAATTGAAACTCTTTGTTTAGACCACTGTTTCTGAACAATGCCGAAACAGGAAGTGGATAGATTCGAAACTCTTTTTTTTATTGAAAAGGGAGATGTCAGCTAGTTGATAGTTTGAAGGACTGGCAGAAAATGTGCAGCTTCCTGCAGGGAAGCGCATAATTGAGCACTGGGGAAAGTCGTAAATAATGCAAAACCCAATTGCTGAGCGGCCAGCGAAATATCCAAATCCAAATTGGACGCCTTTGTTGTCGATGACTACACTGCCTGCTGCCGTCAGCTAATTAGTCCCGGGGTCGCATTTTTGTGCGATCCCAAATGCGATTGAGTAAGGTCAATGGGCATGGGGCATAAGGCACGAGCCATGGGCCATGGGGCATTGGCATTTCCTATCTTTCACGGGTCCCTGGCCTGGCCGCATAAATCAATCGGAAAAACGGCCGCGGCACGTGACGATCGCTGGAATGTGGCAGCAATTTTTATTTCGAACTTTGTACAGTTTACGAGGGGCAATTAAATTAATATTTTTGCCTGGCAGCATTTTGTCAACAACAAATTTAAATGTTTTCTGACTTTCGTTTCTTCTTTCCAACTATATTTCAGGGGCCATCGTTGAAGCAAAGTTCTGGTGCAATTAGGAGCGGTACTAAAAGTATCCATAAATGTCAGGAGACAAACAATTTCGCAGAACAACAACTGTCAGCTACTTTCCAGGCAACATGTTGCCGGCAGTCATAAGCAGCAACATCATCAGCAACTGACAACTGGCAGCAACATCATCGGCGTTTGTAGCATTGTATCGTCGGTGGAGCTCGTGCGTCTTTCAGTCGTTCAGTCGCAAGTCTGGTGGTTGCATGACGCGGTCGCAGGACGCAATGAAAGAGACAGCCAAGCTGAGCCAGAAAAAGAGGGCCGCGGAGAGCGACGTGAAAAGTTTCCCAGTGTGAAAAAACAAAACAGAATTCCAAAAAAAGCTATTCAAAATACGTAATAAAGTGAAAGAAATATTAGAATATAAATTAGCATAATTTAGCGGAGAATCGCGCAGACAACCAGACTTTAATTTCGCACTTAATTAGTGTCGCACGGGCAGAGCGTTGACAATGTGGCAGACACTATCAACATTAGCCACATCACTCAGAGCCGCAAGAGCTGCATCCGAGGCAGATTGCAACTGCAGCGTGCAAAACGCGGAAATGCAAAGTCACAAAGCGGGCAACATGTTGCCGTCAACAGACACACCGCGTAGGTGTCGCTGTCACACAGAAATCACAACAAACAAAAGTCGCATCAGCAGAAGCAACAACAGCAACAGAAGCAGCAGTCCCAGCAGCAACAATCTCAGCCATGGTAGTTGCAACTACAGCAGCAACATGCTACAATTTCTGCTCCTGTTCGGCGTCCTTTGTGGTAAGTAGAAGCCGGCAAATGAGCCATGGTCGAGTGCAGTAAGTGACTTTTAACAAAACGCGCTTAAATGTCTCTGATTTAGTGCGCCACGCCTCCTGGGAAGAAGCCAAGCGGGGAGGGGGGATCAAGCAGAGTAGACAAACCGCCAAACCAAAGTGATATAGAGATGTGTAGAATGAAAAAACGGCAGCGGTTTCAGCCCTTGAATAAGATATACAGGGGGAGAGTGCCAACGGGGGCAAAAAATATACAAAAAAATACAAAAAGAAATAAATAAAAACGCTCAACACAAATCAAGATGAATTTTCGTGCATTTTTGTGCAGATTTTTGTACACTTTTTGGCCAAAAGGAAAAAAAAAACACTCACATACACACATGCCTGGCCAAAAAACGGCAACACACACAGCACATCGCTTGTATATGGCTTTGGTTTTTGTGCCCTGTCTAAAGCGCTACAACTGCCACACCAGCAAAAAATGGCTAAACAGCAAAGAAAAACATTTGAAAATAGCGCCAAGAAATGGAGGAAGATTAAATGGCTGGCCGTGGTGTTGGTGAAAGGGGGCAAGAGGGGAGCGGTACATCAGCAGCGTTGGCAGCGCAATATAAATTGACTCGTGTTTTTCATTTAAACGTTTTCACCCAATCCCATATCCCGATCCCCAATCCCAATCCTGGTCCCTGTTTTCGGCTTTCTTGCTGTTGCCTTCAATAATTCGGGTGCAGCAGCTGCAGTTGCTGCCACTTAAACCTGAAATTAACTTTGGCCCACGAAAGTATGCAGCTTCAGGAAGCAAAAAAGCAGGAAAGCAACGAAACATGGCAAATCGGGCTACGTGAGCCGGCTAGCGTGGGATATCCTGCATCCTGTACACTTGTGGCTGGTGGCTGGGCGGGTGGTCAGCTTTTCTCCCATGACCAAATTCTGTATTGCTTGATTATTTCGTTTGAAATTGATGCTGCCATCAATTACAGAAAACCACAAAGACGACCCAGACAGTGGAATGGGAAAAATGAATTCGGTTAGCAAGGCAACTGACTCAGATAAGACTACAGTGGGAAAAATATCATTGAAACATATAATCTTAGATAAAAAATTTTGCCATATCCCCATGAAGACTGTCGTACCATAATTCTCTAACCAATTAAAGGCCTTCTAATATTTACTATTCTTTTTTTAATTTCTTGCTCCCAGTGTATACCAAGAGTAATCGACAGCCGGCGTGCAATTGGGTTTTCATTGCCGTTGGCTGATTGGTTGGACTGGTGGCTGGCTGGTTGGCTGGCTTTAAAGCCAACTCTCTATAATAGATGGCCCCTCAAAAGAGCTGTGCATGGCTAAAACAAACTGAAATCAATTTGGTTAAGCCCCGGTTTTGCGAGGGAAGTAAGGGCACCAGAGATTGAAATATCAAGGGAGGGACTTCTCACCAGGCCACCCACTTAGCTAATCAGGATAAATAAATATTTATAATTAATTTAAAATATAAACAGCCTTGCACGAGAGCCAAGGAGGGCAATTAATTTTCGGCTAGTTGGGTCCAAAGGAGAGGAAAACTTTCGTTTTCATAGCAAGCCAAACACAAGCAAAGTGCTCATCACTCGAGATCCTCAAGATTCTTCTGGCATATGAATAAATGAATGAATGCATGAATAAGCAATCAAAAATAATGGCCCCGAGATACAGATTGGGGTTGAAAGCGAAGAACCTGTCGGCAAAGGTGACCGACGACTGGCAAGTGGGGGGGCATTATGAAAATATATGCACAGCGAAGAGGTTAAGACCCCACTGGCCATGCCCAGTTGTCATCAGGTGCGAAAGAGACGCCCGGCTAATGAGCCAAGTCATCAGGTGTTGGCCAAAATGGCCACTGGGTTGTATAGGTTGTTCACAACCCGGCAAGCAGCGAAAATTAAATGAAAGCCAGTGCGTGAGCCTGCGCGTGTTTAATGAACTGCAATCAATGGCCAGTGGCAGTCGATAAGAAAACCCAAAGGCCGTTGCTTGTGCGTGCAACATGGCCTGACCACACAATTGCACACAAGCATAGTTGTGCACTAAAAGAATAAAGGTATCTATTTATATATTAAAGAGTAATATGATAAAGGATCAAAGACCATATCCTGATTATATTTAGAAAATTATACCCCATAAGATTTATTCAAAATACTCCAACTACTTTTTTATATTATATAATATATAAGTAAAAATGTCACCTCACAGTCTCTAGAATATTTGGGCAATACAGTGCCTAATCGATAACCATTATACAATATTTCAATCCTAGTTCGTATAAAACAATAATTCGATTTCAATATATGGCCTACGATTTATTTTCAATGTATATTTAATCCGCAGCCAGACAAATTGATGGCCAGCGATTTATAGAGGCCTCTGCTCAGTTTGGCGCATTAATTACGCACATTTTGTTGAAATTTATTTAAACCAAAACCCCAAAAACTGACAGGACACATAGCGAGAGAAAAGGATAGCGTTGGGAGGAAAAAGATAGGATAAGTATAAGCAGGGGCGAAAAAGTGGTAGAATCCTCCCACCTTCAGGCTTGCGTGAATTGGTTTTGGGCGTGAAATTGCTTCCAACATTTAATTACAAAAGGTTCGTGTGGTGGTTTATTTTTGGCTCATCAACCGCATGCAGGCGCCCCATCGCCCCTGACACACAGCCTCTGTTCATTGCAATTTGTTATCAGGGCCACAACACGCACCTCACCTTTTTCCGACTACCTTTGTTTACCCGGGCGTGTATGATACTTGGGATGAATTAAAGGAATTAGCCCTCGGAGCTCTTGTGTGCCAAACAATTAGCCACAAAATCAATTGTACACAACGACTGAAGTAATCAACACCTCGAGCTTGGAACAAAAAGAATCAATTCAACTGGCAATAAACAATTATCGAATGAGCCTCTTAAGGTGATTTTAAAGTTACCCAGGTTACCAATATTTAATTAAACTATGAACCAATACCAGTCTCTAGCGGGAGGAACCATAACAATACTTGCTCAGTATCTTTAGGAATTTTATTAGCAGCATGGAGCCTTTCTCCTCGAGCGTGTGTTCCAACTGTGATATAAAATATAATTGAATTGATATGATGTGAAGCTTTCGAAGTGGCATCCTGCAGGCCAAAAAAAGGAATAACAACAGAACAAGCTAGGCCACCCACATGGCAGACATTCATATTTATGTTTATGGGCAACATGCAAATGCGAAGCTGGAAAGCCGAAGATAAAGCCGCAGATATAGGATGTGATGGCTGTTGCGCACATGTCCTCTGACAAGCTTATTGATGAGTGACTGTTGGCCAAATGCAGAAATTCCTTTTTATAAAAAAACAGGCTTCCGGGACCCAAAGGAACAACAGGCGAATGAACAGAAGACAAGTCAGCAAATATTCTCAACCAGAGACAGGAAATACACGTCTGTCAGCAATAATTCATAATTAATCATTCTCTCTGTTGTCCTTTCTTCACTCTCCATTTAATGTCAAAGTAATTTAATTTAAATATACAAATAGTGTGGCAGAGAAAACCATTATGAAGCTTCTTGGCCACTGAATATAATTTCTCATAATGATTTGATGGTATTAAAAACCTCTAAAAACATTCAAACTCTCGCTGGCAGTCAGCTGGAATTAGCAATAAATGTTGGCCAAAAATGTTAGTTGAATGGCAAGTTTTCGTAGCACATAAAAACTTTTCAACATTTCAATTCATAATTCAACACATAATTATATCATGCCGGCTTTGTCTATCTCCACTCCCTCACACACTCTCTCTATGTCCCAGTCTCTTTCACTTTATCTCTTGCTTTCTCTGTCCAACTGTGGCCGAGCGAAATATGTCAGAAACTTTTCAAAACTGTAACATCGCCAATTTGTCTACAAAAATGTTGACCGTAGACCACTCACTGCCCTGCCCCACTCACTATACTGCCCACTTTCCCATTTGCAACAATTTCCCCACCCACTCCAAATGTAATTTCAACTCAAAATTTGTACTGTATAAAATTTATGCAAATATTTTCATTCTCTTTCCCTTTCTAAAATATATATTGCTGTAGTTGCTTATGCATTATGCTAAATAATTGCTGGCATTTTTTTGCTTGTTGTTGGCAAAAGTTATACGATATTGCGAGTCCTTTTAGTAATTTGTGTAGCTGAAATATTGCGTTAATTATCACAAAACGCCACAGACTTCTATATACATTTGTATATACTTTGCCCAGAGGCTCGTCCGTCTATATTTGTATATATTTAATCCTGTTTGTGTGCTGCAACCGCGCAATTTATATTTTTGTTAATTTTGTTTCGTTTTGGCCACGCGTAATTACATGAAGAATTCATGTGTAAAATTTTGTTATTGTTGCCCTCGTAGATTGTTTAGCTTTAAAACATTTATTGGATGTTGGCCGTATCATCCGGAAAACCAATTTTGATCCGGAGCAGAGGGAGAGTTTTTGGGCGCCTGTTTGCTGTTTGGCTTGGGGAAACTGACATTATTCCCCAAACATAAAATAGGTTAAAAACTAAAAACATAAAAGACTAAAGCTTAATACCAAAAAAAAACATAGCTCCTATCATTTACATTATTTTTCTGTTGGAAATATTTTTTTCGAGATATTATTGCACATCATGCTCCGGAAAACCGCAGCGAAAGAAGCGGAAAACCTCCTGGAAAAACGGTGGAAAAACAGGATGAGTGCCAGGCAATAAGTTAAATTAGTTTTGGTAGCATCTTGGCGTCGACTTTGGGCTTATCCAGCGTCTGCCACTCCCTTGGACAATAAAAATATTATCCATAAATTATCACAAGCGAGTTCATCACATGGCTTGCACTCTAACTCCCACTTTACTTCGAGTGCCCCGGACAACTCACATGTCTGCAAAAAGTTAGTCTGGCTTTAGTTTACCAACAGCTGCTCTCTCCCCTTGGTTTTCAGATTTCCAGCCCTCCCGGGGAATATTCGAGGCTAGACTACATCAAATACCCCGCCCATTGCATTTACCGCGCTCATTTGTAACTAAATCTGAGCTGAGCTCGGTTGCGTTAAGGAAAGTTTATGAAAGTGGGGGAGGACCTCCAGCCAAACATTTTTACATGTGCACATCAGAGGCGTAGTCCCTTAAAATAAATTATCCTTCTAATATATTTAATCCAAATCTTATTAAAATAGGGTAAAGATTCTCTCTCCCTCTCAAAAAATTCTTTGACCGATATATAAGGTGTCCCAAACACAATGAATGACTTCGACTTTAACTCGATTGTTCCAGACTGTTTTGAAGCATTTTACTCCTTTTGACGACACCCATGGCACGCATACATCGTCCTATATACGAGTGTTTGTGCAACTGCATATTGTCATAATGGTGAATGCATGATATATTGAATTTTGCAGTCAATAAACGTTTTATGATCACAGCTGCACATATTTCACAATTTTCCTCTCGTTTTTCCCCCATTTTTTGCCTCTTTTGTTGTAGCAAAGTTGCATAAAAGTTTCCATGGAAAACGAGAGGAAAATTACGAAAGGGGGAAAGGGCAATGGTTGAGGAGGAAAACCGTTGAGGGCAATCGAAAAATTTAAGGTCATTATGGCTGTGGGACACATGTACAGTTTTCCGGCTTCAAGTCTGGCTAAGCTTCTATTGCCGAGTAAACCCGATTTAGAAGGAGATCCCAAGCAGCAATCCATCGAAGGGCCATAAAGTTTTTGCAGCTCAAAAAAATCACTTCTGACCAAAATTCATCACCATTGCTTTTATCGAGCAAAGCTGTCGGCATCTCCTTTGCCTTATAGAGTAGCATAGGGAAATCTGCAGCAGCCACTTCCAATGCAGGAGGCGGATGTAAAGCTAAGCCTGGCCTAATTTCCAAAGGCAAATGGCCGCAGGCTCAGACTTCAGACGTCAGACATCGGGTGCAAAAAAAATAGTAGGCATAAAATCATAGAAATAGAAGACAACCCAGCAGGAAGCTGTCGATGGGAAAGAAGATGAAACAGCAGGAGGAATAACACTCAAATCTTAGAGAAAGCAACAAGCAGTAGTTGAGCGGATATTGTGCCACGCCCCATCGGCAGGATAAGAGGACATTGTAGTTCAACATTGAAGGCGAGAGATTTGTTTCACAGACAACTGAAAAAAATGGAGATTCTTTCTTTTTATTTCTTAAAAATTAAAAAAATGTCTTTTAAAAAGACTCTTAAAAAACTTACAATTCAATCAATTGGAAACTTTATATTTAAATTAAATGAAATAATTTCCTCAGTGTGTAGCCAATTCCTTTACGGTACTGATTATGCTGTGTTCCTATCACGATTTGTATTTGAAACAAAGCACTGGCGCAAAAATAGCAAAACGAGTGAGAAAAAAAGCAGGAAAATAGGGCATGAAGAGGGGCTCGGCAGGAATAGGAGCTGAAGCAAAAAAAAAATGGCAGCAAAGAGGTTTACAACTTCTCGTAAGGCGGCTTAAACGATTTTCGAGTTTATGGAAAGCCAAACACACTCTCGGCGCAAACACACGTCGAAGTCATACAGATGTGCCTATGTATCAGTCAGTGCGAATATGCGTGTGTGTCAGTCGGTGTGCGAATGGGTGAGCCTGTGTGGGTGGCAAGGATAAGCGACTGGGTCGGCCATATTGTAAAACAAATGGAAAATTGCTTTTTGATGTAGTCAGTCAACTTTGCCGACTGCCATCATCGACTACGATGGAGATGATGGGTTCTGGAATGGGATCGGAAAATGCAAAGGAAAAATGGGTATACGCACATATATGGGGAGAGCCTACTGGTATCCCACGTCCTGGTAATGGGCTCGATTGTTATGGTCTTAAGGCCTTAACCATCCTGAAGCCTGCTCCATGCTGCACTCGCAGCAAGTGCAACTTTTAATTCCGTGGGACACCCAAGATAGGGACCACGATGATGTCGACAGATTCAATATTGTTTCAAGCTGCCGAACGGGTGTGCGATGTCAGCCTGTCCATGTTGTGGCTGTCGCTTTTGAGACAACTTGCTTTTGATTCACTAAATGTACTTCCTATGCTGTTTAAAGTCTAGACTCAACTTAAATAAAGGTAGTTGTAGGATTAGAAGTATTTTAAAATTCTATCGGATAAATATTCCAAACCTAAAAGGTTGTTTTTCGCTCTGCTCCAGATCCTTTATAAAACCGCATCCATTTTAAAAAATCGCATCATAAATCCTCTCTGTATTTTCCCCCAACAGATGCCGGACAGGCTTCGCTGCGTGATGTTAATCTGCTGGTGCAACCTCCGGTGGTGAGAAGGGGACAATCGGTGGCTCTCCTATGCGATTACCAATTGGACGGGGCACCACTGTACTCCATCAAGTTCTACCGTGGACAGTTTGAGTTCTACCGCTACACTCCAGGGGAATATCCTCACACAAAGGTCTTTCACCATCCCAGCATCCGGGTGGACGTAAGTTTGATTCTTTTTTCGGGCTTCGAAGAATGGGTATTTTTCGGAAATATGACTATTGAAATTTCTTTTCAGGAGACTGGCTCAAATTCCACTATGGCACTGATACGCAACGTGAGCTTCAGCCTCTCCGGCCCGTTCAGTTGCGAAGTTACGGCGGATGCACCGCTTTATTCCACGGCCATGGCGTACGCCCAAATGCAAGTTGCAGGTGAGTATCTTACAATAATGAGAGTAGACTGAATCCATATCAATAGATAGATAATTTTCTCTTCAGTATTATAACCCCTAAGGTACATAACAACAAGACCTGTTAAAATACCGAATACATCATTTAACTTGGTGGTTTAGTTTGTTATAACTTAGTCTGATAACTCAAATTCCATAATTTCAGAATTTCCCGACAAGCGCCCGCAGCTTTTCACTGAGAATACACGTTACGAGCCCGGCGATGTTTTACGGGCCAATTGCAGTATTTCGCCTTCCCGGCCGCGGGCTGAGCTCCGATTTACCATCAACAACGTGCCAGTAAGTTCAATAAATCCAAAAAAAAAAAACATTTCCATAATTATATCAACCAAATCGGGAAATTAGAAGAGACAGGACCAAAGGACAAACGGTTTACAATCGGCAATTAAGACATCAATGTGTCTTGTATGCAAAAGCCTTGCACTGATTGTTAATTAATGCCAGGGATGGACCAAGTTTTAGGGCATGTGCGTGGGTGACGATGGAGAAGTGGGAGGGGATTTCCCTAATTAAACAGCTTTGACTTGCCTAACGGCATCGTAAATCCTTTATAATGGCATCCAACACTCGTTTCGAGCACATGTGCGGCTTTTGTCTAATCCAAGGCGACGTGCCTCACAAAATTTGTTCTTTATTTATGAATATGATGTAATTTAATCAGAGCCAGGCGACTGAATTACAAGGGGCTCATTTTACCTACTTAATTAAAAATCTTGAGTATAAAACCCCAAGCCGAAGCCCCAACAAAAAGCCACAAGGCGAAAGCTCCTTCAAGGGATTGAGTCAATAAACCAAAAAAGGGTTGCGCCTTCGTTGTGATTTGATTGTGCGATTTCCCCCTTTGTCATTTATCATAACGACGGGGGAGAGTTATATGCATATATATTTATATATACTTATACATGGGATAGGGACGATATGAGAGGCTGAAGCATCATTAGTCATTTGGAGGGGCGCTTACATTTCTGCATCAATTCTGCGAATGCCGCTAATCAGTTGCATAAATCAACAAAGAAATGCTTCCGGCAATCGTTTTAAAGCAAGATCTCCTCCAGATTCGTTTTGCTGGCCTAGCCCCGAAATCCTTTTTCGTTTCGGCCGAATGTTATTAATCATAGCCACGACATAAAATAAATTACGTTCAACTTGTGGCAAAAACGAATTTGCCGGACAGCACAAAAGTGGACAAAGGACAAAGGACATCGGCCGAGGGACAACGGGCAATGGCAACGGTTTTTAAATGAATTTACGAGATGAACAAATTTTCAGTTGACACGCCCACTGAACGAATTCAACTTTTCTACGATTTCCCAGGGTACGGGCAAAGGACAAAAATATAAAGAGAACAAAAAATAAACCAAAAACGAGAAGAAAACTTATTAAACGCTTCATAAATTTTTATATTATGTCTACCCACATCATCAGACATAACGTGTCCTCTGTCCGTCTGCTTTGTTTCTCTCTTTCTATTTTCGAGGCTATGTGCGATTGTGTGTGTGTGTGGGTTTGTGTGTCTTATCCTGTCGTTTTATATCTGTCGACTGTAGTCTACTTTTAGGGACCAAACACAACACACGCTTACACCGCTCGTATGCAGGCCGTTTAACATTTTATCTAGACGCCGCTTGGTGCTTTCTTACCAGCTTTCTCCCCAACTAATGACAAAAGCCGAGACAAAAGTACGCTGCTGTGTTTCAGGATTCAGGCAATAGTAGAGGCTTGTCTACCCGTCTGTCACATAAAATTTTATATCTACTGTGTTTATGTTGGCAGAGAAAACAACCAGCGAGGGGCCCTGGCACACTCTAAAAAAAAAGACAACCATTAAGCCAAAATCAATTACGATTAATCTTATTAATAATGAATTCATTTTAAACTTAAATCACCTACAGAGCTTTGATTAATTATCCAATTAATTAACATTTTGCACGATTCACAAATAGTTCACATGAGGCTAAGCTTGGGAAAATTAAGCCCATGTTTTATAATTTTAATTGTCAATTTTGAATATAATCCTCATTAAATCAAGTCACAGATAGAATATTTTCCTTAAGTGTATAAATAGAGCCTCCATGCTGCCGGCAATGGTTGTGCAATTTAGTCTCATATGCCCCAGCATTAGATGCCTTTTTGATATTGAATTATGATCTGGCCGGCAGAGCTGTTCTCGCTCTTTAAATTAGATGGAAGCCTGGGGATAATACTCTGTCACACAAAACAATGCCATAAATAAATCCAAGCTGAAAGCATTGACCCAGCACGTGTTGAGCTTGAGATTAAAGCCGTCGCCCTCCGATTTTGATTCCCCCAGTATTATGGTACCATGTGTGTGACCCATTGCGATAGTGAGGCAACAAAAAAGACTTTAACAGCTCACATAATTTGTTAAAAAGTTTCTGTCATATTAATGGAAAAGTAGCTCAAATGTGTTGGTCTTTCCCCTCAGAGCTCTTTTTTGTATTGGTTGGGTGATTCATGGGAATTAGTTGGGGATTAGAGTGAAAGTCTGACCATTAGACAAGCGGATTTTGTGTGGCCATCGATTTTTGATAAATTATTTATTGAGAACAGAAAACTAAGGACATAATTAAAGCTTGGCTTACCCATGATTAATGGATGACCTGTCCAAAGGAAATCGATAAGGGAAACGTCGAAAATTTAAGGTTGTGTCTAGAATTAAAGCACAAGTATTTGAGGTGAACATGAAACAAATAATAACATCATATAAAATGCAATTTCGCAATGTTAATAAACAGCAGGAATATATTCGACGCCTCTCTGTTTTCCACACAATTTGCATAATCCCATCTTGGCAGAAATTATCAAGAAGATATTAATTGCTTGGCCATCAAAATGAAGTTGGCCAAAGCAAAGAGACCAGATAGCAACAGCAACCCAAACAAGCAAAGTTCCTGTTTTCTGCTAGCCTATGCCATTGGATGTTAATGTTGTTTGAAAACAATTTGCCGGGCTAAAATGTTTAGGCCAGCAAATGCCAAATGTTCATTTAATTGCCAGCTAAAGGATACCGAGGAGGTCCTGGGCCCAAGGTTTTCGATGGCATAAAGGTAAATCACAAGAAATATGAGGGTATTTTCACTTTCGGGTCGCTGCCTCAGCCACATGCTTAATTAAAGCGCTTGGCTTCTTAAGAGTGTCTCGTAAATTACGCGGCATTAAATCGGCCGAGGGAGGAAGCGAGATAGCCAGTGAAAGAGACGAAAGAGGGGACACAAGAACCGGTAAAAAGGAGAGCAAACTGAAAATGACTTTTTATGTCGCTGCGTCTGGGCTTTTCCTCTGCCAGCATAAAAATAAAAATAAAATTCAAATAAAATAAAAAGGATAAGCCAAAAACGCACAAAACCCAAAACAAAATATCCTGTGAGTGTGTGCTTGTATCAGTGAGAGGGTGTGCTGGTGTAAGTGTGAGGGCATTGGTTGCTGCTGTAAAAAGGGTTAAAAGGCGACCAACAACAAAAAGCGAGCGCTCGGCAATAAAGCTCTTTTGCTTTTAATGTTGTGGGCGAATGTGGTGGGGAAATGAAGGTGAAGAGGTCCTTGAGAACCTGCGCCGCCTGACCCAAATTCTGCCAAAACCTGTAATATCTTACACCCTTTTTTCCATGCCAAGGGGCCCAAAAATACATGCATAAGTAAATGGCGCTCAAATGAGTTTGTAAGTGGAAATGAAATGCATATTTATTGTATTTAAATTGCCAGCGAGTTTTCCGGCGCTCGTTTCTTTTTTTCCCACCAGCTAAGCTCAGGTTGTCATGTGAACTTTGGGGGAGCCTCTTGGGGAAGCGTTTGTGGGGAGATGGAATAGCAACAGGACATGCAGCAGAGCGGAAATGGCAGGACGAGCGTTTCTCAAATGGCGCCTGCATTTCCTCCCTGCCCTTCTCAGTATGCTATATTTTTTTTTATTCTCCCAACAATGGACGATGCGCCATTTGCGACTAAAAGCATTGCACGCCAGTTTAGAGTTTACTTTTCGCACGACGGCAGCAGCAGCATCTGCGGCAGCGACAAAGATGCACCGAAAGGAAATTGTGAGTGGGGACGTTGAAAACTCAGGCAAATGAAGCGGAAAGCTCGCACAGGAGTGTCGCATTTTTATAGTTAAATATGCATATGCATATATGTGGGAAAAGATATACACTTCAAGCGTCAGGCTTAGGCTCAGGATCTGCTGTTGGTGTCAGGACGGAAATGAAATTTTCAGCGCTCTTGCAAACATCAAATAAACAGTTATGCAGACCCCAACAGCAACAAACCTTCACACAAACACACTTATATGGAACCACACTCGAACAAAATGCCGGACACTTGCAGAGGCGAAAAAACCGACCAGGCGTATGAGTGAATAAGTGTCTCTTGATGTTGCTTTCGCTGTCGGCATAGTTGTGTGTAACATTGAAAACTCGTTTTTAAATGGCAATGCCAGCACAGCCAACAAAAACATGAACAAAAAGAAAACAAAAAACACCATCAACAGCACAACTGGCCACATCCAACAACAAAATATGACATTCCCATGTCCGTTCGTTTCGTTCGTTTCCAGTGTCCGTTTCCTTGAAAGTTGCCCGCTTTCATTGCAGTTGCTATTGCCCAGTGGCCGGCCCACTTGCTGGGCTGCACTCAAAGAAAATGTTTCATTTTTATACCTAAATATAAATCTAATTTAAAGGATTAAATACTAGAAATATACAAAGAATAGTTGAATAAGGCTTATGGGTTTTTGCCAATATTCATTGATTATTTTACTTTTAAAAAAAATTTAAACTTTTAATATTATTTGAAGCTTAAAAACAGTTTTATGTAAAAATAAAATTTGATTTGATTAAATGAACAATATCTAACATGCGGTAAAAAATATACTTTTTAATCAATGACAATAATAATATGTATATTTTTTGCAAGACCTTGTTTGTTATTTAATCTTTTGTCCATTATTTATAGAAAACAAATACATACTAAACAAAAACTAGGATTATCATATTAAACTTAATGGCGGTTTGGCGAATAAACTAAAAAGAATTTAATTCAAAGAATTAATTATTTTCTCTCAATGAAGCGGTCAAAGGATCGGCTAGTCATGGCCGCAAGTGCAACATGCTTGTAATAACCCCAACACATCCAAACACACACACACATAGATTGAAGAGGAAGGGGGTGGATGAAGGGAAGTTGGCGAAACAGACAGTCGACAAATTGCCATTCATATGCAGTTGCACAAAACTCCAAGCGAAACTCTACTATTTTTTCCCCATTTTTCGACTTTCCCGGCAGTTATTTCTCCTTTTTGGCTGCATGCTGGAACATTATTTTTCGACTTGTGTAAAAAGAACTGGGGGCAAGCGGCCGTAAAGTTGAAAGGGCAAGCGAAGAGGGTCGACGGAAGCGGAAGAGAAAATCAGTTGCAACTGGAATGGCAGTTGAAACTACGTCATGAATAATTTAAAGCATATTTTAGCATTTATTCGATTAGTATTCAAATGAGAAAACCCTAAACAACAAAACCATTACTACATTTCGAATTTAAAGCTCTTTTATATAAATTGTAAATGTTTTATTTCGGCAGGTAAACTCAGATGAGACTCAGTACATTCGAACGGGTGACAATTTAATAGCATCCCGCCTCAGTCTGAGAGTGCAGCTGCAGGCAATTCACTTTGTGGCCGGCCTCAGTGCCCATGGAAATGGGAATGGTAATGGCAATGGCCTTACGAACTCACTCTTCACGGGCAGCGGGGGCGGAGGCAGCAGTGTAGGAGGCCTCGTCCTTCGGTGCACGGCTCAAATTGGCGATCTCTATCAGGAGTACAAGGAAATCGAGCTGGGCACGCCGCAAAAGGATCCGGTGCCAGCCAGAGGTAAGCCACAAAAGCAGTTGCTTCCAGCTGAAAAACACTGACAGAAAAGGGCACTCTACCAATTAGACAAGACTTGCAAGAATAATATAATAATAAATAATATTCTATCGATTTTATAAACCATTTTCTCACAGTCTATGTACATTTCATTGGCCATTGCAGTGACGCTGTCATCGGGAACAGGACTAAGCAGCTTCTTGGACTATTTCGCTAAGTCGTCGACTCCCAGCCAAGGGCGGGGGGTGCCTGTGGTCCTGGGCGTGGTCTGCGGCCTGGTCACGATGCTGAGCCTACTGATTAACGGAAGTTAAATGGTGAAGGCTGGGGAGGTCGGATGCAGTACGTGGACTGGGATGTGAAATGTGTATAGCTTATCGATCAGCGATGGAAATTAGAAAGCCGTCGGCCGTAAACTGCATTATTTATCTATGCCGAAAGCAATTTAAATTACAAATATAGAAACACACTCGCGATGACCCTGCGATTCCTATTAAGCTCATACACAAATACACACTGGATATTATGAATGTAAATGTAAATATTTGCTTTAATGATGTAAAAGGATAAATGAACTCGCACACACAGGCACACCTTCACATGGACACGCGACTAATTGTTAATTAATGGATTATTTAATGATGCATAAAATATTCGATAAAATAGTAATGTATTATTTGCATTTTGCTTCAAAACAAGCGGATATCAACCTACTGTTTAAGTGAAGTTAAAAAAAAAATCGTTAAAACGATTAAAAAAAAAATGCATAAACAAGTGTAAACATAAAAAAAAACTGCCAATGTCAAGACAAACCAAATACATTCAAATGAAAATAAACAACCAGTAACAATACAATTTTAATGGTCTTTTAATTATAAATAATCACCTAGGGGGAATTTAAAATTTAATTACGGCCGGAATGAGATCTTTTATTTTATTGTAGATCATAAACTAAAGAATGTGACATTGGAATCATATATTTGGTAGCATGGGATTTGTGACCATCTCCTTTAGACTGTTTTTAAAGGTGACAAAATTTCTAAAAAACAAGAAAGGAAACCTAACTTCGGGCGGAGCCGAAGTTTATATACCCTTGCAGTTCAGTCGCAGTCCGATAGGTGGCGCCACGCATCTATATTATTAGATATACAGCGGATCGTATATAGTCGGCCGATCCTTATGAAATTTGGCATATCGAATTATTTTGACCAAAGAAGCATACATTGAAAATCCCATCCTTCTAACTTGAAAAACAACGAAGTTATGCCATTTCCGATCAATCAGTTATATGGCAGCTATAGGATATAGTCGACCGATCCCGGCCGTTCCGACTTATGTACTACCTGCAAAGGAAAGAAGGGTGTGTGCAAAGTTTCAACTCGATAGCTTTAAAACTGAGAGACTAGTTTGCGTAGAAACAGACAGACAGACGGACAGACAGACAGACGGACAGACAGACAGACAGACAGACGGACAGACGGACAGACGGACAGACGGACATGCTTATATCGACTCAGGAGGTGATCCTGATCAAGAATATATATACTTTATAGGGTCGGAGATGTCTCCTTCACTGCGTTGCACACTTTTGACCAAAATTATAATACCCTCTGCAAGGGTATAAAAATAGATCCTAGCCTAGAGGAAAGAGTAAACATAGACTTTCATTACGTTCAGGGGTTATAATTTTTTATTTTCACATCAATTCGTAGATTATTTTGGGTATCTTTAACTGGAGAACTTAAGTGATGGCGTTAAGCTCAGCTGTTCTTGCTGATGACATTCTGAATTGATTGCGGCGGCAAAGCCTCAATTCGCTTTTCTATCACTTTGCGTGGCAAGTGAAACAAATTCGATTTCGAACGCGTTTTCTTAGCGTTTTAAAACGCCACAGCGTAGATATGCAGCATACTTTCAGGCTGCCTGCGGGCGATAAATATATTTATATATATATGTATATATATATAGTAAACTGCTTGCTAAGAGGCGCAAACAAGCAGTCCATACAATGCAATTAAAATCAAATATATACAGGGCAGGGCTTCGCGGCATTTAGCTTTGCACTTTCCGAAAAAGTCATTAAAAGATAAAATCGCAAAATCAATTAGCCAGAAACTTTGGCTGGCTACGACTCGGACTTGGGCTTCCAACTCTTTCAAAGGCCTCTGCCAGGGAATATAAATAGAGATGCCTCTTTGGATTTAGCCATCTTTAGGTTCATGGTAAAAAATAGGAAGATATCTTAGCCTAGGTTTCTTATTTTATAATTATTTTTGTTAGTTTTAAAAATTAAATAATAATATTTAAGGTACATAGTAGTTAATTTAGTTGGCTATAATGGCTTCCTAAGACTTTAATAATTATATTTTGTTTATTGCAATGCTGTTTTATAAGCATATTTTTTCATGCCAGCCTTGCCATCCCTTAAATCTTTTTGCTTCCCCCAGACATCTTAGCCTTTTTTTCTCACAAACCGCCAGCACTGAACCTAACTGTAGCCAAAGAAGGGTGCAAAGTTTGGGCGCCATCTAGCCTGACCATAAATTGCAACACTTTTATCGCCATCCCAGGCCCGCCTGCCGTTGTCCTTGTGTGCCGCCTATTTTTGCTTGGTCCGCTACTGATGCCGCTGCTGCTTCTGGTGCTGCTGCACAGTTGCACAGTTTCCGATTTCCGTTTCCGTTTTGCGGTGCCCGCCTTGGAGCTGCCGCCGTTCGTTGGGCTCGGTTTTTATTTGCCGCACACTCTCTCGCCTCGGTGCTTGCATAAGTGGGCAAAAATCAGCTTCTTCACTTGGGCATAGAGCACAGAGTTTGCTGTTGTAGCCTTTCACAACATGCCCATGTATTTGGTTTTTTGGCAAACGCATTTTTTCATTACTTTCGACTGGCCCGAGGCCAAGTTGCTGCCCCCTGGCCACTGGATATAAATGCCTGATGGTAGATGGCAAATGCATTTGCCTGCATGTTAACGGGCCTGGTCGCCTCATTGGCCACGCCCTCCGGCTAAATGTAGTATGTTCTGGTGGTCCACAGCGGCAGCCGAAGGAGCTAGTGCATAAAGTATTTTTTTGCAATTGAAACGAATTGCGGAAAAATGATTTATGCCACAGCATTAAAGCCCAAATTGGTACAGTCGTGAGGAAGCGGCTGTGATGTATGGTTATGCGATACGGTTCATGAAGCGATCGGTTGGATAACATTATCCAACTAAATGGAGAGACAACTTGATGTTTCCAGATACATTTAAGAATAATTCATACATTTAAGAAGAGACATTTTCCGAATTTTTAATTCCAATAATTAATTTTCCCAGAATTTTAATTCACTCAAATAAAAAGATTTTTCTTTTATTATTTCATTGTGCTCAAGGACACAGTTGGTGCCGTCTCATTACAGGTCAATTAATTAATTGAAGCCTACCGAATAGCCGAGAGACCAAGCAATGTAGCCATAAAAGTGAATGGGCCAACAGCTGAGCATACAGAGAATTAAACCCAAACACAGACACGGGCCAGAAAGAAAATGAATTGCTATAATCACTGGGGCAACAGCAGGAGCAGCCTCTCTCGGACATCGCAGGAGGATGGTGGACCAAACTACGAGCAGGATATAGGAGGTAAAGCGAGGAGAATCAGAGCCAAACGCCTGGAATGACATATTGGCCAACGAATTTGATTTGGCTGGCAGAGTTCATGGCATTTGACCATGGCCATTTGAATTTGACTTTTAATGGCATACAAATCTGTCAAAGGATACATAGACTGCTGCTTCCCATCGCCTGCACACAATTGCTTCGTTAGTTTTTGAATCGCACATTCATCGATTCAAATCTAGCCAACACAATTTAAGGTTTCTAAACGAAATGGTGTTTTAATTCACGGAACCGTTCTTATGAATACCGTTCCCGATTTTGCTAATTTTACTAAAGCCGGGTCGGTTGGTACATTAGCATAAATTTGGCCATCCATTGTCATGGGTTGATTTCTGGGCATGTGTCAGGATCCGATTGATGCCATGAATATTTTATTAACATCGGCACGCTTCAACTTTTCATGTAGAATTACATATGTATAAATGGATACATATGTGTCCATGTGAGGTTAAAGGGGGATTTTTTATGTAATCCCGCAACTGAATTGAGCAAATGAAATTTTCGCACGAATTTACATTGCATATTGTTCGGCGATTCTACGTGCAGTTCCCTGACAAATCGTCATTAATAAAGCCTAGATGAGCCTGACTGACTGACTGAGCCTGTTTGCGCAAGGTGAGTGGGTTTTTTGTGGGCGTGGCAACAATGGCACTTCGTTAGTGCAACCGTAAACCTGACGTACACCAATCAAAATTCAATTTATTTACGCACACAATTTGATTTTGATATTTTTCACGCAATTTTCACGGCAATTCTTTCTTCTGCTCAACATTTTAGTCTACTTTCCATAATTTAATTGGAATTTTCTAGTCCGACACAAAGACAAAATTAATTATTAGCAAACTAAAATGATAGCCAATATTGGATTGTTGGTGGCAAAAACTAAAAATTTAATTAACGCACAAATTACATGGCATAAATACCAAAAATGGCCAACCAGCTAATTACCCAACATAATTTATTTTATTTGTTACCAAATAAAATGAACACGGAAAAAAACACAACTGATATGAAGCCACGAAACGATAGCAAAAATGTATTATCATAAGCAACTGCATAATAAGCATAATGTAATATGTATACTTAAATGTATGTACTCTCATGGATATTGGCAGTTTTTATATTTCCGAAAAATTAAATGTAATTTAATAAACCGAAATTGCGCATTCTTGTCTCTTGTTTGCGATGGCGGCTTACAAATATCTGTGTATATATTTGCATTAGTAATTTGCATTTAATTTCGTTATATGCAAATTTTAAATTATATCCCTGCTATACACAACGATAGTGAATATGCTGAGAGCTCCACGGTCGAAGGCCTTTTAATTAACCAGAAATAAATACAAGCTCTCTGGACAATCGCCGCAGATAAAAAAAACCAGACCTGATCGCTCACACATGCTGCAGATGCCACAAAACCACAACCTTTAAGCGCCGTTTAATTCGCTCGACCTTCAACCCATCAGCAACCTGTCAAACGGAAGCACTTGTGTTCACTTCGCTATGGGACTCTCGATTTTAAATGGAATATCGTTGGAAAAAATTTCTGCCATGAGATGCCTAAAGAGTAATCCAATGTACTATTTTTAAAATAAGTAAAAATCTATAAGAATTGAATAACCAAATATGTTAAATGTTCTCTGCATAAGAATACTATTCTTAATATACTATAATTATTCACCAAGATGAAGACCTCGATGTGCGTCATATAATTCTTCTGTATATTTTTCAAAATTTTAAAGGGGGGATCCCCCTTTATTCTAGGTTTCAATGCATTTTATATATTTTTTATTTTTATTAATTATTCTGTTATTATAAAACAACTTAAATTAATCGGATATTGATTTTCCTACACTATATACACATTACTTAAATATAAGGCTTGCTAAAATTTGTTTCTATTTACATATGTCTGCTTGGGAGATCTTTAGGGTGTTAGGTTTCGATGCAGATTGACGGAAAATCATTCTACAAATCTTTGGACCGCTTAAGAAAAGGATACGTATTGGCAAAGATATAGGCCTCCCTATGTGCCATATTGTCTTTCTAAGCATTTTCCACAATGTTGATGGGGGTCCCCCAAAAAATATGAAGAAAAATCTAAAAAAAATTTTGTGTCAAGGTTTTGATGCAGATTGACGCGGAATCGATCTACAAATCTTTAAAGGTATTCCGCTTAAGAATCGGATACGTATTGGCAAAGATATAGCCCTCGCTGTGTGCCATATTGTCTTTCTAAGCATTTTCCACAATGTTGATGGGGATCCCCACCAAATTGACGAAAACTCGAAAAAATATTTTGTGTAAAAGTTTTGATGCAGATTGACGCGGAATCGA
Source organism: Drosophila ananassae (assembly GCF_017639315.1). Taxonomy (NCBI): domain Eukaryota; kingdom Metazoa; phylum Arthropoda; class Insecta; order Diptera; family Drosophilidae; genus Drosophila; species Drosophila ananassae. Next base: position 10,354,588 of record NC_057927.1, on the reverse strand, counting down.
TCCACAAATCTTTAAAGGTACTCCATTTAATAATCGGATGCGTTTTGACAAAGATATAAAACCGGATGATTATTATCAAATAGCCCTTGTTTGGGATCGATAGTCGGACTTGAGGTCAATTGGTCTTTGTAATTGTGGTTGTAAATTTAGTACTCTTTCAAATATGTAATAGATTGATTCACATAATAGGTAACAATTCAGGTCTCAAATAGAAGCAATAAATTATCTGAGTTCGCTGAGGCATAATAAAGAATTTAAGTTCTACATCATTGATGTAACCTCAATAGTAGTCACAAAGTGTTGGAGAAGTGATTAAGGTGTGAAAAATCTTTATTTAAACTAAAAATTGTTTTTGCTAGAGGATTGTAGTTTTGTTTTGCAAAAGCATCGATTAGAAAATTTACAAGCCAAGGAAATCAATCATGATTATTTATCATTTTATAAATGATAAATAAAAAACGCCCACTTTATGAAAATTTTTTGCTTCAATGAATCTAAAAATAGGCTTTATTAAGCGTTTAAACCTATTTTAAGTTTAAGCGTATTAAGCCTAAAATATCGTAATTATCGGAACCTTTCGGTTGAGGCAAATGCCAGGGGTCATTGCAAGATCGGTAGAAACATGTACAATGGGAAAAGTACTATAACATAAGAAATCCACTGGACAATGAATTTATAATAATGATCGGCGAACTATATCCGATATATATCTTTCAATATAAAGTGTCAGTTACGAAAAATTTTTATTGTTTTGCGCTACAATTATAGAATTTTTAAGCGTGCTCTACAGTAATAGCCTTCAGCTATTACTTCAATAACACTGAAAACTGGTAAACAACTGAAGTTTATTGCTCTATTCATAAATAGATAGTATAGAAATATAGCATTTAAAAACAATTTTTTGCTTGATTTAATGCAGAAATAGGTTTGATTAGTTTGTGCGTAAAGTATTAATGTCCCTTTATTTAAAAACATACAGGATAATTTTATAAATTACAAATTCCATATCTCATAAACGTAAATTTTTATCGAAAAAAATATCTCATAAACTTTTCGTCGAAAACCAATCAAGAAATAAATGGAACTTTCACGCAAATGTTTCGCACATAGTAATGTTTTTATTCGACAACAGTACTATTCCTCAAAACGAAAAATAAATTCCTGTGGATATTCCAAGACCTGTGGATAAATTTTAGTTACTAGCAGCGTACCATTTAATTTTAATTAGGTAATCCCCAGAGGGAAGTGGAACTGGGATTATCTCGGGAAACATAAACACCCATAATATAAACTGGACCCTGGAACAGTTTAACTTATTTGAACCTGTTATATTTGACAACTTACCGAATTATCCTTAAACATGTTGTAAACGATGACTTGTTCACACTTTCCTCCTTAAAAGTCTGGTAGTACAATCTGGTGCGTTAGGCTGGGTGCAGAATAGTTCCACTCATGTTGAACACGGCCTTGAGGAGACATTCAAGGAACCGACCTTACTGCTGCTCTGCCCAAAGCTAATAACTCTATACCACCGAATAGAAAGTGCATTGTTTCTTTTACAAATAATATATTCAATTCAAGCAAAAAGATCCTCAGTGAATACAAAACTGACATTTGTGTCGAACGTAAGTTTGTTGTTAAAAAACCACCTTATCATCAGCATGTAGTCGCCACTCGGAAAGGGAAGAATTAATAGTTCGGGCCTTAGGTAAAAGCCCATCACATACTGCAAACCCTGAAATCGGATACGTTCCTAAAAATTATATTTACTTAAAATATGAACAACTCACCACATATGGACAGGGATGGTCGAAGTTTGTAAATTCCTTAAAAAGATTATATACTAGTTTTGTAAATGGGTCATAATTTGTCTTAAGAAAGCGACAGATATCGATTTTCGTGTCAATTAGCCATGGCTTATAGCCATTTTCCCGTTTGAACATCTTTCCGTGAGCACTGATTTTATAAGCCGGATGAAGAACAGTACCGTTTAGGTTCAAGACAATCTTGTTTCGACTGACAGCCTTCAGACGACAGTGATGAAAAATGAACCAGGACTCATTGTGGCTCACGCAGACGGCATTGGTCAACTTGAAGACCACAGCTTCCTTAAAACACAAATTTATATTCAAAACGTATAATTATAATAATTCAAAAAATATAGCACACCATCAAGAAGTAATGCAATAGATTTTCTTTATCAAGTTGTTTTTTTATCAGTGGGTTTAAGGTATTTATAAAATAATACCATTCATTCCCATTTCCAATGGAAAACTCATACCTCCAGAAGAGTACTTACAACTTTATTCTGAATTTTTTTACTCACGATTGTATTCTGATATATAAGAAGATATGAAATCAGCAAAAATATGAAAAAGTTGAAACGTCTCTCCATTATGTTCGCAGATGAAATAAAGCCAGTTAATTTTTAAGAGCTCTTTTTATAGTCAAAAGTACAATTATTTATATTTACAAATAAATATGATACAAATGTCTATAATTGTCTATAATTACATAGGCCGACAGCAAAATATCTCCACGCATAATTTCACCTGCTCCTAACCTTTCTACATAACAAATACAAATACATTACAAATCTACCAAATCTGTAAAGCTTTACAGATGGAAACAGTTTTAGATAGCCATGACTTTTTGAAAATATTTTATTAAAAACTTATATTTAATTGACGAAAATATTATTTAACTAACTATAATAAATTCAATAAAATTATTTAAGTTTTTTCTTAAATCCAAAAAATGTAAAAATGTATGATCTACTGATTTCAATAAGAAAAAAAATCTTCCATAGAAAAATGTTTGGGGAAAAATCACAGAAGACCAAAAAGGAATGTATAAAATCGGATATTTCATCTTTGAATGAGTATTCCAAAAATATGGTAACTGCTAGATGCCATATAAACTGTTTTTTTTTTAGTTTGAAATATATAAAATTTAAAAGTTGAGTTGAGGCAAAATTGTTTGTTTTTGACTCAAAACACAAAAGACCTTTTGAACTGAGTATTTATTTGTTCGGTCTTTTGAAAACTCTTTATATTTAATAATTTACAATATTTGCAAAACAAATTCCAAGGAGGAGGAAGGGGAAGGGGCCTTCCGCAAGAAGGCCCAACCTCATAGTGCTCTGAAAGGAACTAAGCTTAATAGTCTTTCGCTCCATCATTTAAAAAAATATGACTTTTACGATATAGAGATTTAAATTTAGAGTCATTTTTAACTTGAACAGTCCATTTATTTTAAAAACGTGTGCTTAATAAAGCGTAACCTATTAATGGTAATTCTACAATATTTTTTCATTGCAGAGGGTATTCAAATTTTGGTCAAAATTGTGCAAAACATGTCTGTCGGTTTCTTCGCAATGTAGTCTCTCAATTTTAAAGCTATAGGCTTCAAGCTATAGCTATAGCTGCCATATATCGATCGAAAATGGCAAAACTTTGCTGTTTTTAAAGATAGAAGATTGGGAATTTTTTCGAAATTTTTATTATAAGAAATTAATTTGTTATAAAATTCTCTCAGGGAGCGGTTAACTATAATTGTTTTTTGCAAAATATATCTTAGGATATAAGCTGTCAATTAACTTCTCTTGATAAACAAATATTATTTTCAATTTAAGCAAGAAGATCCTCAGTGAATAAAAAACTGACATTTGTGTCGAACGTAAGCTTGTTATTTAAAAACCACCTTAACATCAACATATAGTCACCACTCGGAATGGGAAGAATTAATAATTCCGGCCTCAGGTAAAAGCCCATAATATACTGCAGGCCCTGTAATTATATTCGTCCCTAAAAAGTATATTTACTTAAAATGTGGACAACTCACCACTATTGGACAGGGGTGGTCGAAGTTTGAAAATTCCTTAAAAAGATTAAATATTAGTTTTGATAATGGGTCATAATTTTTCTTGAGAAAGCGACAGATATCAATTTTCGAGTCAACTAGCCATGGCTTATAGCCATTTTCACGTTTAAACACCTTCCCGTGAACACTGATCTTATGGACCGGATGAGGAATAGTACCGTTTAGGTTCAAGACAACCTTGTTTCGACTGACAGCCTTCAGACGACAGTGATGAAAAATGAAAACGGACTCGTTGTAGCTCATACAAACGGCATTGGTCAACTTAAAGACCACAGCTTCCTAAAAAATTAAATTTAAAATGTATAATTGTAATAATTTAAAAAATATAGTGCAACATAGAGGGTAATCTAATAGATGATCAACATCAAGTTGTATTTTTATCAGTGGGTTTCAGGTATTAATAAAATAATACCATTCATTCCCATTTCTAATGGAAAAATCAATACCTCCAAAGGGGTACACTATTCTAATTTTTTTACTCACGATTGTACCCTGATACATAAGGAGATATGAAATCAGCAAAAATCTGAAAAAGTTTAAACGTAGTTCCATTGTGTCCGCAGAGGAAATGAAGCTACTATTTCAAGAGCTCACTTTATACCCAAAAGTAAAATTTATTTACAATATTTATATTTTGAAAAAAATATGAAAAAAATGCTTATAATTTTCTACAATTACACAGGCCGACAGCAAAAAATCTTCACGCTTAATTTCACCAGCTCCATAACCTGTGTAATTTAAAAAAATACTTTTTACTTTTAGGAATACTGCATGTATCACACTTATCGCAATAGAGAAAATGACTGGTAAAAAATCCTTAATAATACCGTTCCAAGTTAAACTTCATTGTCCGCATTTTCATAATCTTTGAAAAGCAATCGGTCGCTGTCTGGTGGGCAAGTGTTGACAGTTAATGCATGCAAAGCTGTCAACAGAACCAAACCAAAGGTTCGCGGGACTGGCGAGTTTCAAGCATTTCAAAGCTTTTAATTTGGACACTTGCTGGGGGAAGGGATATTATCACTGCAACAAATATTCTTTAGTATTTTCATTGTAAGTCAATTTTGCAGTTTGGGAAACTCAAGTTTGAGTATTTCTTTCCGTGTTGCAACTGCCGTAACATCACGTAGTCCCTACAGTTTCTCCGCCCGACGTAAATTCCACAGTCAGAATGCCTAATTGTGGCATGAGCACATGCCCACGCACACTGTCACACCGCTGCACAGCATGCAGGTAACATTCAGGTAGGTAAGCTCATTACGCATACGCCGTGTGACAGCCAAGCAAACAATGCCAGCACGCTGTCGCCGAAGACAGCAGCAGCATCCATTGCAGTTGCAGATGCAGCAACAGCACCATGGGCAACAACACCAACATCAAAAGCAGCAGCGGTAGCATCAGCAACAACAGCGGCATAACCACATCATAAACGTTGCAACCGCAGTTGCACGCATGAATTAAGCATTCCACAAAAGTAACTGTAGTGCAGCAAGTGTAATTGCCGGGGACTTTGGCTTCCAGGATGGGCCAGAACACGTACAAGGCTCTGCCTGGCCCCGCTCCAGTTTTGCCTGGTCGTGTTTACCTGCTGCGCTGTCGGTGTCGGCGGCTAACCTTTAGCTTAAGTTCAACACTGTTGCAGCTCCACTTGGATGCTGCATGGTATATGCTGTATGATGTGTGCTGCATGCTCGATTCTGGATGCTGGATGCCAGCTATTTATCATGGACAATGCCAGCCTGTACCCTCCCGAAATTGAATTTTCCGAAAAGTGTGAGAAACATTGAATGAAGAAGCAAAAACCAAACCTTATAACAGGTACACCTGGATTTTATAAAACAAACCTTCTTACGATATTCATTATGAAGTTTTTATGTAACTCCATACTTTTAAAAATTGATTCGAAACATTAGTTTTTTTATTAACCCCTCACTAAACTTTGCGTTACATACGTCAAAGTTTGCTGTCCTACCGCCGGTAAAATTCAGAAATAAATTTATAAGCAGGAACTCGCCTGGCAAGCCTAAATCAATTGCAACTCTCAATACTGACTATTTCTTTTAAAATTCAATTGCCAATTGTCAATGTTATTTTATTTGCGCGCCTTTCCGTTGACTATAAATTTATCCGGTCACTTGCGGCAGCAGCAGCAGCTGCGAGCCTCGACTCCCGACAGGTTGATACCCAATTTTTACAAAACGCCAAATGTAAGGGAATGTCCTCAGCAAATATCCTGACAAAGAAACCTAGAAACTTTCCTTCTACAGTAGATGGCCACCAGGATGTGCTAAAGAAAAAAAAAATAAGCTAAAAAAATGTTGCCCGCAAAAGTCTCCGGCCGCAGTAAATTCAGCCGTAAGGACATAGCAAAAACAACAACAATAATAACTTCATTTCCGTGACTGGAAAACGCGCGTTGTCCTGCAAAGCAGTGTATAGCCAGTGATTTAGCCCTTAGTAATTGTTTTTTCGTACCTCCTTTTACCGTGTGTTGCCTTAAAAAATGTGAAATATTTCTGTTCATCTCTTATTTATTCCTTTTTCAAAGCAAACGTTGGTAAAAATATTTGTATTTTTTGTACACACAAGGCCAAGGACTTGCTTTTTATTTGCGGTTTGCTTCCGCTTTTCCACTCAGCTACTTTGGCCTTCCCAAATCGTATTTACGCACTTTATTCAATTAAAGACCGGGTCTGCACTCTCCTGAAATTGTGTAATAGAGCCATGTCAAATTTAATTTGACAGGGATGTGAAAAGGTACTGGAAGCTTTTGTATAAGTCGGAAGATAAAGACCCAGAAGGTATAACTTGATTTATACTAATAAGCTAAACATCAAATTACCAAAAACTAGACTTAAATCTACTGATTTTTGTTGGAAGTTCTGTGGCTTTGCCTTCCACCAATTTCTTCGTCGAATCTTGAAATTTTCTTCAAATTCTTTGACTCAAAAGTAGTCTCCTTTCACTGAGTGAAAACTTATTTTCCAGATTTCTGATGGAAAAGAGAAAATTATGCGTACAACTTCACGGGAGGCCTTACAAATTATTTCTACATTCAATTAAGCGAAGCTTTAGAATTTCATTGCCAATGCTTGAGATTATGTAAATGAGAAAATCTACAAGCACACACATTTTTGGCAAGACGAGCACTTGTGCAAATTAACAAAATTTCAATCGCACTTCATTAGCAGAGGAGAATTTAAATGTAGATGGAGAGGGAGACTGAAGCATGTGTGGTGCGAACTATACAATGGTGGGTGGTTGGGTGGTTAAGTTGCCTTTGAATCCGTGGTGGAGCCCATGCACATTTGCCAAATTAAATGTCATAAGAGGAAGCCGCTGATAATGACGGCAACGAGCTCCTAAATTATCATTTAAATTGTTATTTAACTGCAAATTTTTGCATCGAGTTTATTTACTGAGCCCCTAAGCATTTTTTAGAATCGGTTTTAATTACTTTATATACCGCTCACCTACACACCGTTAAAATTTTTTCAAAACTTGAGTAATGTTTGGCTAGCCAGGTACATAAATATTAAAACTAGTGCTCCAACCGCATAAATTGGCTTTTTTTTTGTTCGAGCAAGAGGTGCATAAAATTCTAGATGCTCTTAAAAATATTATGCGGTTGCCTTTGCCCCATTGACGGCTGCCAGGAAACGATGTGTGGTTGGGATATGGGATTCAATAGCTTGGTGGCTGGGTGGCCACCGCAGGCTGCGGATGTGCGCGCCACAACTTCACATATTGCCCCTGGCACCACTAAAATATTATTTCATGAAATTTGCTTAAGGATGCAGCAGCACCAGCATCAGCATCACCATCGGCATCAACAGCGGCAGCGGCTGTGGCAGCCAAAAAGTTTGCTTATCCTTGAAAGTTTATTTTGTGCCGGAAATAAACAAAATTGCGCTCGTTTGCCGCCCCACATGAGTGGGCTGGGTGTAGTTGGAGTGGCAATTCCGATGGTGGTGCAAACCCAAATGCATCATCATATTAAGAGGTGGTGCGAACGGAACAGCTGGCAGCCTCCAGCGGGTAGATCGGTATGGGAAAAGCAAACAGGTGTGGCAGCAAAGCTGTCGTTTCTTTTATTGGCTGCTTGAAATCTTTAAGAAGTCTCAACAATTTAAAATTTCTCACACCTGATTCTTTATTATTTTTTTTAAAGGATTTCTAATCTGGCTTATACTTTTAAAAGCTATTCTAAGGACGAAGTCTTAATCTATTCATTCGTAAATAAAACTAAACAAATTAAGCAATAAACATGGAAACAGCTTTGTTTATTTTTACACCATCCTTAGTTAAGTTAAGCTCTTGTTTGACTTGTCATTACCAGGGTAAAAAAATACACATTTTTCTCAGTGCGTTGGCTATCGTATTTGACAACCTACGTTGGCCTTGGCAGGACCTCTTCAAAAACTCAGGACTCTTCACTCAAAAGCCAGCGGCGTCTGTTCGCCAGGCCAACTAAAATAAATACACACAATGTTGTAATTTAGAAGAATATTTGCACAGCAATTATTTTCATAGCAGTGGCCGCAGTCTCAGCCTCAGTCTCCGTCGCAGTCAAGCGGTAACAAGGCCAAAAACAAAAGTGAATTGCCGTCCCAAACGCGGACCGGGACAGGATCCACTGTCGAGTCCAGTTCAGTTGAGCCCGGACAGAGGCCAGGAGCCACTGCGAAAACATTTAATTGTTATTTTTACCAAATGAATGGCAAACGGCCCGCAGCACACGACACAAATTGCGGTGTGCTCATTACGACAATGTACTCTTAGGAAGGGATGGAAATGGGATGGGAAATGGGTTGACTCCAAGCTGGGCTCGGGGTTGAGGTTTGGAGAAGAACCTCCAACCACTAGTCGGGGACAGATGGACCACGAACCCCAACGCATCTGCCATCTTTCATGCCTGAGCTGACACACACTCAAGAAAATGTTTATATAGAATTGAGTTCAGATATAATCAATTTCAAAAGAAATTCAGCAGATATCTCTGAAATTGTATTAAACGTCCATACTTATGACTTTTTAGAGAGTATAGTGTTTGAATAAATACACTTTTAAACAAGAGAGTCAAAAATTAGAATCAAAAAATTAAAATATTGTTTTCTTTGCATACCTTTTTATTTATTTTTTTTTGTGTTTACTGTAAAAAAATAAAAAAAAATGTTCAGTGAACTTTTTCTATACTATCGTTTGACAAAGCTGCATTGTTGCGTTGACCTGCGGCTGTGTGAAACAGATTCAGGCGAGTTGGCCAAGTGGAGCACTCCATTGCGTGCCCTGTGCCATATTTTTTCCACTAATTAAAATAAACAAAATGCCAGAAACCAGCAACCGGGCAAGCTCGCACCGCACATCTACATCTGTATCTAGGATGCGTCAGAACAGGAAAGTCAGTTTGTCGGCGGTAGCGGTTGTTTTTTAGATGTTGAAAGTGGCACAAGGTTGAACGGGGCAACCACAATGGCAAACAGAGGATAATGGTGACCTGTCCTGCCATTGACATTCTTCTGACCATATCAATGCCTCTCACATCCGGTACAGAGGTCTCTGGCCAACAATTATCCCATTTAAAGAATTATATCAACAATTAAGTCTATCAAATTGTTAATAGCTTAAAAAAAACTATATTCATTGTTAATTTTACAAAAAAATCTAATACAATGAATACAAAAAAATTGTATATATAATAACAATAAATGTAAATGAGAGAACTTTGAGGCATACCATGAATATTGATATAAAAGTATTTTCAAATAAATTTTTCTCAAAATACCGAAGAACTGATTGAAAAATGAAAGCAACAACAGCAAATTATATTCTACTTTTCGGGCAGCACTTTTACAACAATTTCACATAATGATTTTAATAACAACTTTTTAATTGCTTATTCATGTACCACTGGGGAAAAATTTCCACCGGACCCAGGTCCATGTTTCGAGGGGGCAGCATTTTAGCCATGACCCATTCACAAGCCCCTTAAACGAGCCACGAGCCACCCACGATCTTCACTGGCATAAACTTTTGCTTTTTAAATGTTTCTTTATTAGTTGCTGTAATTGTTTTTTGTTTCGGCGGGGAAAATGGGGAATCGGTGGAGGGAACAGGGATTCAACTGTGATGCGGTGGGGGATGTGGTTGTGCCCGATTGTTTGTGGCGCCTGTTGTTGTTTCATCAAAGAAATCGAGACTTGAGACTCGAGTCCTCGGCCTGGCGTTGAAAAGTTTGCGCGAAATGCAGCTGCAACAAAGTTTTTGGCAAGAAATAGCAGAAAACATTTCATTGTTCCACTCTTTTTTCCCAAAACGGTTGTTTTGTCTTATTTTATTTAAGTTTTTGGTTTTGCTGTACGTGCGTTTTCAGTTTTTTGTTTCGTCTTTAGTAAATTCACAGGAAATGCTCCAATTTTGTGTTGCGTCACTGCGGAAATGCTTGGCAGTTGCAGAAAAAACCAAAAAAAAATTTATTTTTTTTATTTTGTAAACATTTTTGTTCATCTCTGCAACCTATAGTAATAATTTAAATAAGTTAAATCGACCTAAAATGCAATATAAAATAAAGCCTAATAAAGTTTTTTTTTTGCGAGTTTTAATTTATAATTTAACTTTGTTAAGCTTTAAAGCTTAAGGTATTTTTCTCAAATTTCATTAGTTTTTCTAAAATTTCTATTCGGATTGTTAGGCAAACTGTGGCAAAGACACTCAGATATGTATAACTATATATACTTATTTGCAACAAAACAAAAATTGCAACTGTAATTTGGGCCATTGTTTTGCTGTCAGGCCAGAAGTTTCTTTTACCCAAAAACTTTTGGCCGCAACAAAAATAGTCAAAACCAGACGAAGCAAGCCAACACCTAAAACCAAAATACAAAAATAAAACTAAGAATAAGAATTATAACAAAAATTTATAAACAGAAATGTTTGTAGCATGTTTATCATCTAAATTAAAGAAATGCCTCTAGCATGGTACGTAAAAATACCCTACTTTGGCAAGATATAAGAATTATTGACTTGAAATAGTTTGAAGTCGAATACTCTTTATTTTTTTATGCAGATTATCAAACGTAAATAAAATAATACAAGTCTTTTAAAAATGAACATGAAATTCTAGTGCATGAATATATTTTAGGATGCATCGGAGGACCAGACCGAAACCATCTATATTTCTTTCACATTTCTGCTACATATAAGGTTTAAATTTGGTTTATTATTTTAAGCGAAAGATTTAAACTCGCTCTAGCAACTGTTGAAGTCTTAGCTCGCAGCCTATGTGTCGTATACACAATGTGCTTGCTACATTTCGATGACAAGCTGATAACAGTTTAGCACAAGTTAATTGCCACAAGCAAACAATCAAGCTGCCAAGTCAGCAGGGGCAAGGCGTGCACCGCCGGAAGGGATGCTTTGGGGGGATAGCCGCAATCGCATATCCATGTATTAACACATTGGGGATCAGGTGATGGACGTCGGCCATGATGTTGACATGTGTAAGTAAACTGGAGCGCACAAATCGATAGGCAACAGCAACCGCGACTGGGACGATGGCAGCAAATGAAGGAATACTCGAAGGCGCAGGCACAGGCCACTCGACACATACCACCACGGGCAACAGCAACAACAGCAATGCCAACAAAATCCAGCAGCATCGAACAGCAACAGCTCATTAGATTAATGACGTTGGTAATGGATTAGCGAGCAACGAAGGCGACACCAAACGGACACTGCCCGGTGGAGTACAGACGTCAGAGGACAAGCGACAAACTACAAGCGACAGGCGACTTTGTCGTCGGCGTCACTTTGTCTAAGCTGGCATCCAAACAGCAGCCCGTAATTAGTGCCATAGGTCCCATTGAGGATCATGGAAGAAGAATCAAGACGCTGCCAACTAGCCCACAATCGCCATAAAGTGGCACAGAAAAAATGCATCATGCATGTAGGAAGGATGACATTTTATTTTTTTAGTGTTTAAGAAACAATTTATGTTTTTACAGTATTATAACGATATTTACAAATCAAATAATATTTTATATTAAAAAAAATAACACTTTAATTTGAAAGCAATTATGAAATTAAATTTTCTCAATTGATAATATTGCTCCCTCTCCAACATCACCCAATAATCAAGTAAAACCTTTGCAATTATATTAAGCGACGTCCTTTAAAGGGTCACCTGACAGGCATTTATCTAAAATGTCTTGCCCACATAATATATATGACTTCCACAAACTCTTAAGAAAATTTGAAATGAATTAGTACCTTCCGAACCTTTTAAGAGTGCAGAAAAAGAACTTAAAATTAAAATGAACCTTTTGAAAATTACTTCAATACTTCTTCTGGTTTATTCTGCTATATTAGCCAAAGGAAGTGAAAATGATCAGTTAAAATTTCTTAACAAGCTTGTTCGTTTAATGCAAAAAGAGAAAGAAATTAATAATTTACTAACATTTCAACACAGCCGCAACAAGAATTGCACACTTCAAAACTGGAATCCCCTAAGAATTCCAATACTACAATCAAACGAACTAGGAAACATTAATATGAGATGGAATTTTGGTAGACTTTCTTTAGCCTTGGTCTGTATAGATACTGATTTCGACCTAGAAATCTTATCGGTAGCAGGAAAGTCCCTCAACATTATGCGGCAAGAACGAATTTTTTTGTGGTTGCAACAAAAACCGTCGAAAGAATTTATTGAGAGCCTATGCGCTTTAGCGGAAGAATTGATATTGGCAAAGGTGTTGATATTGGAAATGAACGATAGTCCCAGCGGATTCGGATCCATATATCGGATGAACCCCTTTCCCACCCCATACTTTACTGCAATGAACTTAAGCTTTCCGACTTTTAAAGGATCGTTTTTTAAATACAAAGTGATTAATTTTCAAGGCAAAATAGCTAATGCGAAGGTTGATCTCGATGGTAATAACGCATTCGATATTGCTTTTAGATTGGCTCAAGTAGAAAGCGGAATAATCCATTCGTTTGCCAAACAGTTTAACTTGAGCCTCAACATTATTAAAGGAAATGGCTCAAATAAGTTTGACTTTCACTTAAGCAATTACAAATTTATTACTAAAGATGAGTATATCAAGGTGATCGGCTTCTTTAATCCATATGTATCGAGCTCTTTGATGATTATTGTTCCCTGTGGAAGCGGGCTGAGTATGATGAATGTCTATAAAAAATTGGATATTAAAGCTTGGTTTGCTTATCTTATGTGTGTGTATTGGTCCTTTGTAGTGGTGGAGACCTTCATAATCTGGGTAAACCGTCGCATATCCGGAGATCGTCGCCTACCGAACGTAATTCAACTATTAAACCTTCGAGCAATCCAAGCCATTTTGGGTCTCTCCTTGCGAGTCAACAACCGTGCCAGCTTTTCTCTCCGGCAACTTCTTTTGGCCATCAGCATATTCGGAATGATCTTCAGCAGCTTTTTTAGCTCCAAGCTAAGTTCCCTGTTTACAAAGCCTTTCTGCCAGGCTCATGTGAAAAATTTTGAAGATTTGCAGCAAAGTGGATTGACAATTTTAGCGAGCGAGAACCAATATACCTATCTTAAAACTGAAGCCGACCCTGAACTCACTGAAAAATTTATGTCAAATACAAAACAGATAAATACTTTAGAGCTTACGAAATTAATCATATCATTAAATAATAGTTATGCTTATACAATATATAGTTCTAGGTGGTCATCTTTGGAAGCATTTCAAAAGTCAATTGGACGCAAAGATCTATGTTCATCAGAAGATCTCACTATAGTCAACAATATTCCAAGAGCATATTCACATCAAATCAACTCTATTTACAAAAACACTCTTTTTTTCTACCAGATGCACTTTTACGAGATGGGTTTTATTTCGTTTCATGAAAATCATCTTGTTCGTTCTATAAAACAAAAATTCAATATACCCGTCAATAAAAGAATGGAGCCTCTTGCTCTTCCTTTGACCTTTGCGCATTTCAACTGGTTATGGTGTTTGCTGATATTAGGATACCTCATGGCATTAATAGCATTTCTTGTAGAGATATATATATACCACAAAAAAATTATTAGCTCTAGAACCAAACGAACTACAACAACTGAGCACCAAATCCTAGAGGTGTAGATGATGATTGTAAATTGTTGAATATTTAATAATTTATAATTCGCACGAAAATCATTTTTTCAAAAATTTCTATTATAAAACTCAAAGCAATCATTCTAATATTATAATCATATTATTATACATATTAACTATATTAACTATTTGTTCTGAAATATGTATGTCTATTATATTGTTAGTTTTAATAGCATTGCGAAACTATTTGAATGTTAATCTGCTTTTTTAAATAAAACTGCAAGTTATAACCAAAAAGTTAACAAATTTTTGATTTTACAAGTGTGGAAGGAAATCTTTTTTAAAATATATAAAGACTTAAGGACTTAAGTACTGAAGCCTTCGATGAAACAGACAACTTGTTCACTGACCAATTTGCCATGGAAATGTTCTGTTTAATATCAATAATAACTTAAGCATCTTTTGAGTTCTGTTCCCCTTTGCGACAATGTGCGCTGCATTTTAATTAGGCCGCATCTGCCGGCTCTTCGACCAGAGAAACCTTAACAGTTAAATGTGAAAATACAATTGTTTGTAACGGCGGGTTTGTGCGGCTTAATGCTCTGCTTTTGCTTGTTTTTAAGGCTAATTTGAATAAATGCCAAAAGGGAGAATTCGAAAAAAAACAATGCCTGACATGCGGTTACCCTAAAAGTTAAAAATTATAAACAAACAATGTTGAATTTCACCCTTAAGTCTCTCAAAAAATCTGTATTAAATTATATGTCAAAAAATTTAATTGTTAATAAAATTTTTTTTTATTTTTTAAAAATAAGTTAAATAATTTTGTCTCATACAAAGAGAGTATTCAAAATTACAAAAAAGAATATTTGTAACTTAGTTTTTGCCCCACTTCTTTCGCAACGAGATTTGCATGCTGAACAGGCCATAATAACAACAATACGAGTAGGCTTTGACATCCTCTCATATTTTGGCCAGAATTAATACCCGACAGGCAATGAGAACCTAAGTGTTTTTGGTTGTAAGCTAATTGAGAGCTTTAGCAACTGACAGTAAAATGTCAGATTGTCCAAATCCTTGCACTGTTTCTGCATTAGGGATTGCAAAATTAATGCCAACACGAATTTTTAAGTTAACGATTCCAAAGCCTCGTTCCATTAAAATGTATTTTTATATTCCAATACGTTTATATTAAGTTTTATTTTATCTGGGATTGATCCCAATACCTTTGGTTCCCATTTCTTTATGTGCACACTTGCTGCCACACTCCCACACCTGAGAATTCGTCCAATCTGTCAGTCACTTCAATTGAAGCCGGCATATGGAACGCGTGCCAGTGCTTCAAACCCTCTTCTAAGGCCTGGCCCAAAGGCTTAGCCGCACTTCGTATGTTGCAGATCTTGATGGGCCAATTGAAGTGCAGCTCACGTAGCGCTTTTTTTTAATCGACGCTAGTTTTTTGTTGCTCCCGCTGTCATATTTTACTGCTGCGAACTGCTCCTGTCCGCTGTCCACTGTCCGGTAACTCCTGTCCGCCGACTACTGGCGTTTTCGCATTCAAAATGTCATGTTGTCAATCGCCTGGACAACTGTCTGCTGCACAAGTGCCGCTTATGTGCGGTCTGTAGATGAGCATAAATTACGAATGCCAAGGAGTGCGAAGTGGAAGCAGCGGGGGCGCCTTCATTAAATGTGCAACAGTTTTTTACCCATTCATTTACTGTGAGGCATACACCGCATACACCAATACGGGGCAGGAGCTGGACGAGCCACAGCGACGACATCGAGTTATTTGTAGCAGGATGTAGGTCGAGATCGACCTTGAGAATCGGAATTAAAGCTGAAATCGAAAGCGGTGTCATCGACGCTGGGTGTGTCTGCCTCCATTACCAGATAAAAGATAACAATTACATGAAAAGGAAATCTATATTAAATTATTCACTTGATTGTTATCACCTGAATTAAATTGTTTAGAAATATTGAAATGGGATGTTTCTTTTAATAGCTTCTAAAAATATTTAACTAACTATTGTAAAAAAGTTGTGAAGAAAATAAAAATACCCATTTAAAGTTCATTGGCCACGAAAGAGCTGTATATTGTTTGCGAATTAAGCTTATTTTAAATTTCGCATACACTTAATACTTTTTATACATGCTCTATACAAAAGGCATATACTATTTTTCATAAAATAGTATTGTAAAATAATTTCTACTAAGTAATTCAAAATGATTGTCAGAAGACCAAAAGTAGAAAAACAAATAACTTTTTTTAACAAAATCATTTAAAGAAAGAGAATTTATTTGTTTGGCCATTAAAATAAAAGTATTAGTTCTTGTTTTAATTTATTTATATAACCGTTTATTTATAGCTTTTTCCTAGTTTCACCTTTTAAAAGCCTGGGCGTGAGAAAAGAAAACAGTTTTAGAGATCAAAGCATACTTGGCAGATCAGTGACACCTAAGTATCCCCTGAGATATCTATTTAAATTTATCTAGCCCCGATCCCACCTAGGCAGAACTTTCCTGCCAACAAAAAAAGAACTTGCCAAATTTTACGCACGTTTAACAAACCGACATGAAAATGAAACCAGAAACCCAAAAAAAATCCCAAAAATTGGCCATAAAAGTTGTGTTATTGCCCATGTACACACATCTTCCGCGAAGAATTCTCACATATAAATTGCTCGAAATTAAGCGAGCCAGAGCCCGAACCCGAGCCCCAAAAGGGGTGAACTGGCGCAAATAAAATCAAAAGCAAGAAAAAAGCTCCAAATGCGAAAGTAAATGAATGCACGTCGCGTCGTATGTGAACGCACCCCGTTCTGGACTTTCTCTTTTCAAAAGCGTGTAAATAACATTTTTATTATATTTATAACATTTATGTAAAGTTCCCGGACGAGCACCCACAGCCCTGCCACGCCTCCTTTGCGTGTATGCTTGTGGGGGCGACACCAAAGCAGGTGTGACACTTTTTTATTATTTCAGTTTCGGTTTTTTTTTTTTTTGTGCGCTCGCGTTTTACTGACCCACTTATCACGCGGTGCGCCATCAGAATGAAGTGGCAGTGGTGCTGTGCCAAGGTTTCCTCCTGGCAACAACAACTCTCACCCACGGGGGCGGCCACCGGTGAAAGAGATAGGCTGATATTACATATACGTCATATAAAGAGCAAAAGCAACTGTGCAAATATTTTTATGCGAAACGCTCTGGTGAAACAATGGCCAGAGACAGTGGGGCCATTAACAAGCTACAAGCGAGCAGGAAATATATATCCACACGGTGCTAAAGAGAGAGATACATACCATGGGGGAGAGTGAAAGAACAAAAGAATGGAGCCCACATTTCGTAGGCCATGAAATTGTCAGCGAATGTGAAATTTTAAATAAAATGATGAATTTATGGGAGTCGCTGTCGTCAAACGTGCGAGAATTTCAAAAAGCAAATCAACTGGCTTTGGAACGCGTTCGGTTGCCAGGCGTGCATCTTTCAGATACTTTACTTGTACCTCCCTTTTGGCACTCCCCCCTTTGTGCATTTTATCAGAAGGGACTGAACAAAAAACAAGTGGAAGTCATCCACTGAAAGGCAAACAAACAAATTTGCCGAAAAAATACATGCGAATATTCTTCTTCAACATTGACTTAACCCACATTTCAAGAGGGAGAGAGGAGGGTTCGGAGGATTGCATTTACAGTTAGCCGAGAACCTAAAGACATAAGAAGGCTATATGCAAATACGGATAAAATATATATCCGCCATCCGTCCGGGAAGACAAACACATGCAAATCAGATCAAATCACTGCTTGGCGGCCAGAGGGACGGATTACACAACTCGCTGTCAATATGACTTAAGGATGGGTTTGCTCCAAAAACAACTTTAGCTTTTTCCGCCACCGTCTTTCATCCTCCAACCACTGACCATCGAGATTGTGATTACTGTCCTGGTAATGACGATCTGCTTGTGTAGCCGCTGTGCCAACAATAATAAAGCATCCAGTCCCCGATTGCCCGACTCCCTTCTTCCCTATTACAACTTGCCACTGGCCCTTTTCCCGATGATAATTTTATCAGCACTGAATTCAAATTGATTCTGCGGATTCAGCTCGGTTCCAATTAGATTTCTTGTCGGCAAAATTAATTATTCGTGCACATTTCAATTAAAGTTGGGGGGGAACTGCTCTGGCTACTTAGCAATTAGAAGGTCACTCTTGCTCCCAAACACAATTAACTTGATTTTTTGCCCTGCAGTGCAAATCAACTTAAATTGTGGCTTTTAATATCAAGTATACGCTCGATGTGAAGTGCCAAATGAAAATTGAAACGCAAGAAGGACAATACTAAAAGAAAATGTTTTAGGCAATCTTTTGAAAATTAAACAAAATAATAATAATAGGCATCACTTCTTGTGGCAAACAAAAAGGTAAAAAGCTTTATATTTAAGTATTTACACCTCCATTATTTTCAGTGTAGAGATTTTAGATATCTCGGCATTTGCATGACGACAGCAAACACCAATGACGACGACGATGACTCGGACGCTCTGCAAGATTTATTAGCGCATTTGACTTGATTTAGCTTGTTTATGTTTTTGCTGGGCAAAACTTATGGCCAAGCATTATGGCCACAAAATGGACATCGAAGTTGTAGCTCCCTGGCTACCTGGTGACTGGTGACTGCCACACGTTGCGTGTGCAGAGGTGTTTGCTGCAACACCAGAACTCCAGAGATGAGAGCCAGCCGAGTGGAACCTCCGTTTGCCTGATGTGCATCATAAATTATTTTGATGTGCGTTTTAGTTGTTCCCGGCTCCTGCTACTCCTAGTCCTGGCCCAGTGCTGCCAGGTCTTAGAAAAGCAAGCTAAATGAAGTATACGTAAAAAGCAATATTAAGTATACGTAGCCAAAAAATTTTAAACAATTACAGATACTGAAATAATTCTATATTGTCGGTAGATTGTTAAGTGCACCAATGGTTTTGGAGTTTTACCTTGAGCAACCTTTAAAAACTGCCAAATGATCACCACAACTGCTGTTCATGTTGCTGAAAAATCTGATTGGTGCCGAGCTGGGAAAACTCAGGTGGGTGGTTGAGGGGCAGGTGTTAAATGTCTTGTGCAAAGTGCTCTACATAAATCGACGACAGATGTGCGCGTGTGTGTGGATTGTGGAGGGGGTGGCCTCACGAGATGCGACCTTAAAATGACAATGACTCATTTAAATGATCGGTATTTGTTGGTGCCGTCGCCCCAAAAATAAACAAATGTCCTTTGAGTAAGGTCCAGCCCGTACTATGATTTGATTTTCTTCTCAAGTCTCCCTGAAAAGAGCAAGCAAACAAATTAATGAGCATTCGGTGTCAAAAGAGATAACAATGGCTCCCGAAAGTGTCCCCTGTCCGTGGCAGACACAACAAACTAATCCTTTCGTCTTGCATAAAACCATTAAGGTCACCTCATGTCGGGAGCCGTTGTTGTTGCTGCTAATGTTCGTGTCTTGTAGGTTGTCAGTGGCGAAAACAAAAACTCGAGCGAGTGCAGCGTCATTCATCACAAACAAAACAAAACTTGAGTCTGAAAATGGGAAGTTGGAGGTTGCACTGGGGGAAATTTTTGGAATAATTTAGAATCCCAGGAAGTAGTCGGATTTCCAGATATAAAGACTTAAAAAATAAGTCTAAACGTAAAACAATATATATGTACATATATATCTTGAGAATAAAATGCCTTTGAATCCTGAACACCAAAAAACTACCTTTATTATTTTTTCTCATTTGTATTTTTTTGTCAAGTTCTTCTTGCTAAACCTAAAAAAAATGTTTATTTCAAATGTGAGCTATAGATTCTTGATTGCGTTTTTCCCAAAGTGTGAGGATAAACCAGGACAAGGCTCGTTCCTGCACTTAAATGTCGAGCAACGAACCCAGAGACAAAAACGGGCCCAACTTACCACTCACAACCCCCTATCCGTTCCTGGCTCCTGGCAGGTCCTTTGTTTTTGCCACATCCGCATCCTCCGTACCACGCCCACTGCCACTACTGGGACGCCCCTATCCGCACCTCCGACGGTAGCGGCGCGCAGCTCACTTAAGCTGTCTCATGCATTTCGTTTGGCCTTACACACAAACACAAATACAAGCACAAGCAAAAACATTTTGTTCCTCTGCCCCGGCAAAACTGTTAAAAAATTAAAATGCTGCTTAACAACTTTGCCGCATGATAAATGAGCGCAAATACACCAAAAGGTGCTTTTCCACCGCTCCACACCCTCCGTGACAACTCCCCTCCTGGTCTTATTGTTTATGATCCTTTGTGCGGGCGTCGTCCAGTTACCATACAAAAAAATGTATATATAACCACAAAAGCTGGGTTAACAGAAGGGGCAGGAGCTGGAGAACGGAATATTGCGGCATATTTAAGACCAAGGTGTCATCGTAATTACCGAAAATGAGCAACAGAGCCCATGAATCGCTGGATGTGTGTGCGTTTGGTATGCAAATTGATTTTAATAATAAACGGTATGCATAATTTGAGATAACATTTCGTAAGAAACTCGCAGTCAACAGTACAAGAGTTGACTGAGGCCGAGTGGGGGCCAATCAATTGGAATACTTAAATTATTTGTTTTATTCATTTACAGTTAAAGGACATTGCAATCCAAAATGCAGAATATTTGAATTCATAAATATTTCCCTTTTTTTAACAGACTAACCTGCACGATATGTAGACGTTCTCAGCTTATCATTGATATAATCTCTCATTATTCTTGATATTCTTGAAGAAAATTTGTGAAATTCATACACAAAACAAGCATATTTTAATCTTCATATTATAAAGATATTAAAGCGTATTAAATCCTTTGCTCGATTTTGAACCTTGCACAGTCCCACGCTGCGATGTATCTTGAAAAAACACATTAAAACAAAATGCAAACAACTTTTAATTAATTTAAAATTAACCGCCCCACAAAATGAAACAACAAACAAACTCTCCGATGTCCGCAGTCCTGAACCCTGATGCTGATGTGATTGCGGCTCATTAACATTAACTCGGAAAAAAGCGTGTGGGCAGGATACGGGGCTCGGCCATCATTTACACGCGTATATAACTAATGATAATGGCTCACTTAATATGCCAGCCGGGAACGGGGCAGTATTTGCACAAAAAATATTCAAAAGGGACTCTCAGGGTCCTGGAAATTATTACGAAATATTAAAGGGATACACCCATATACACATTGGGGAAAACAATACTTCTTTCATTATTACGAAAAGGATAATGAGTAATGAAAGTAGCCGCAGAACTGGAAATATAAATGACAACATTATTAAAAAATCAGAATACACAAACAGACATTGAAGCTCATAGCTGTCGCGTGTCCACCAAATGTCATGTCATTAAGTTAACTTTCAAATATAAGCCTCCATGTAATTTACAATACTCTATAATTTTAAAATCAGATAAAAAGCTTACATTTTTGATTATTTTTTTTTAAATACAACACAAATTTTTCAATATTTTCAACTGAATATTTATTTAAGTGAAGTAACTCGCCTCTTAAAAGTTAAGTAAGTAATAATGATTATGCAGCTTTGTAAAAAATAAAATAAATTTGTATTCTTAATACAAGGATACAAAATTAAAACTCATTTTGATCCAATTCGGGGACTCTTGCCGATTCACCTGAATGTAATAATAAAAATAAAGTTGGCCAAACCCAGTGCCATATCAAGTACACAGGTGGAACGGACAACACTGCGTATGTGCGATGGATTAAGGAACATTTTCAAATTAGAAACTCACACATTATCGCAGCACATCGAGTGTGGTTTTAGGGCAAGGACCACAATCTGTAACCACATATATGAATTTAGCCTAATTAATAAGCCAGACGGTCGGTGTCAGCGGGCCAAACATTGTATTAGGCATTATGCTTCCGTGTCTGCACGAAATGTGTCATAATTTCTATTTATGGACGAGTGGACAGCCCCGCCACATCGCGTTTTAATATGATTTAATTTAATAAATTGCAAACAAGTCCTCGGTGAGCATTTGAAAAATTGTTGTGACAAGGCTAAAAAAACACGCGAACCGAAAGTAAAAAATAAAAAGAAATGAGATGAGATGAGGACATTTTAAAGTGAAAAGGCTAATTAAGTAATAATTTGCACGCCATAGGGATGTGGATACTAAATTATTAGGGTTAGCCTATGGGGTAACGAGGTTATGGTAATGCCCTAAGGCAATTAACCTTTGACATTCATGCTTTCATAAATAAATTTCCTACATGTGGTAGTTATTATGAAGTAGGCAAAAAAATTAAAAAAGGCGTCGCCAAAGAAATCATATGACATCGCAAAATCTATTGCTTTATGGCACAGAAATCATAACAATGTTTATTATTGCAAATTACAAACGTTAAGACATAAAAGTGTATCGTAAATACAACACTCGGGATATTATTTTTAAATGCCACTCCAGCGAAACTCACTGACCAAAACAAAAATGCCGAGATGCTCAAATCAACAGACATAAGAATTTCCATTTTATGATAAGACCACAATTTTATTACACACACAACCGGTAACCAAAATCCGAGAAATAGGAATAAAATATATGTATATAGGAGGCAGGCAACCTGGCAGCTAGGCAGCCAGTTAGCCAGCTTGCAACTGACAACAGACAAAAGCCGCTTTGACAGCCATTTACAGGCATTTCAGATGCACTCAAGCCACTTGTAAGATATTTTGATATGGTAACCATAGATAAGGCTCGTAAAATCGAGCTTTAAGCGCGCGCCCGACTGGCCAGGCGCCGTAAAATACAAAATAATGAAATCAAAAAATGCCAGCAAATGAAAACTTAATGATTTCATCTAATTATAGCCCGGCTATGCACTGGCGATGGGGCGGTATAAGGGGCGTGCCAGCTAATTTAGTTAGGCGTCCGCAGTGCGGAAATGCCACAAACACTCGCGCTAGCACCCGTCGCTCGTCGACACTTTGCAACCAAGTCCCCAGGAGTCGACAGGCTGTGGCATCAGCTAACTATGACAATCTATGACATCTGCTGACGTTCCATCTGCCTCTGGCTTCTACTGGGTTTTGCTACTGCTTTGCTTTTGCCTTTGCTTTTCATTTCGGTTTCGGTTTTGGCTCTGAGCAGGAAAGGAGCAGGAAGGCTGCAGGACTGGCTTCGGCGGTCGCAGTGGGACTGTCTAAATTTAGATACAAATGCTTCAGCAGACTGCGCCTTTTATGGGCTTTGATCTTGACCAAACACTGTCTCAGGGTTGGGTTACACTTGAAAAAAAATATCATTCTTAGGTAAGTTACCTGAAGGGTAATACCACTTAGCAACATTGAAATTTATTTTAAAGGTAGAATATAGAAATTTAGGAATTTAATGGTAAAATTGGTATGTAGCTTCATTGTTGTAAGGTTCTTGTAATGTTTTATTTCTAGTGTGGGACAAACTAAGTTCAAGTTTTAGCTTGAAGTCTTGGCCAACGCTAATTGTCCTTTGGCATTCCTCCTTTACATCATCATCGCCAAGAAGAAGGCTCTGCAGATTTCGCTGGCTGCATCCACAATAACAGCAACGTTTATAATTGGTGTTTTAGAGTCTTTTGTGTCTATATTTAGATTTCTACCTGAGCAAACGCCTTGATTATGATGCTAAAATTACAGTAATTTTCGCTAAGTAGACACTGTGTTTGATTCCACTGATAAGTGATGGCCAGCAGCAGTCGCGAAGTTTTACAACCATATTTACTTTTACCTATGAACCCAATCAATTATGAAGCAAAAGTAAGAGTAAACATATCGCTCACAGCCCATCATAACGATTTAAATGCAAATTTCATTCTGCATAAATTAATCAGGGAAAGAAAGAACCGTGGGGCGAACGAAAGGTAAGCGAGCCAAATGAAGCAATCACCTGCTCAGACAAAAGAAATTAGCATGAATGCGTCATAATATTTGATGCTTATTAATTCTGCCATAAAGGAAAAAAAACAGAGTCGAGGAGAACAAGCGCCGAGGTTCCACCCATATTTCGGTTCATTGCTCATGTAAAAAGCAATCTATGCAAATGGTATCAGAGGCATCCATTTCACCCTCCACTCTGTGACCCTATCATGGCCTGGTCATCAGACTGGCTTCTTGGAAGCTGTCAGCTGGCGAATTGATTAACATCCAATGAGAAGCGACGACAGCCAGCCAAGCACATTCTCCCTAACTCTGATTTTAAAGCTCTCGAATTAGCCAAACATTTAAGCAGGAACATTTAGAGAACGCTTTAAATACTGCCTAGTTGGGCAAGCCAAGTGATATAGATCTCAAATAAATTTCTAAATCGACTATTGACTTCCCTATTCATAGCTTTAAAAATAAAATAACTAGGCTGGCATCGAATGCTGACCAAATGTATGCTTTTAAGTTAAATTTAAAACTTCCTTTTATGACTTTTATAGCAGATCATTTCTTTGTGATCATATTATTCCCTAAAATTCCCAGTTCTTGGCCAAAATTGGGATAGCATAAAAGCAAAGACAATGGGAGTCTTTTTAATTACAAGAGCAACCGGTTTGTACCGTTCCGAAACTGCTCAAGTTCAGCCGCCGAGAGCGCGAAATATTTGTGGCTAAATCAATCAGCAAACTGGTAGCGCATGCTCAATTGTATCTGGCAGATACGCTCCCCCAAAAAATAGCCACAGGCGTCGGCATGGCTGAACAAGCAGCCGGCATAAGCAATTTTTCTCGGTCACTGGCACAGAATTTTTTGACAGGGTGTGGGTACTACTACAAAACAACTTCACACAAAATATAATAATACAAAAAAACAATTGGGGGAGAAACAAAAAAAAAAGAACAGATACAAAATAAACAATTACGGCACCGATGAAGAGGGGAATTGAGCGGCACGTCTGCGGCAAGTTTATAAAAATTCAGATGTTGTCCCTGTTCGGGCAAGCTTCTTGCACTGGATTTACTTTTAATGGCCTGCCTTGACCGACCATATCCCCAGTCGCCCCCTTGTCCCATCACCCCCGAAAACCCCATAAATATAGTCTGTTAAGACTCTGTGCCATTTCATTTCGATTTTTTCTCGGTTCGGATTCGCCTGTTTTTGTTTTGTTGTGCCATTTCTCAGTGACAATTAATTGGGGGAAGAACTTTCTATTAGCCGGTCTGAACGTCATCATCTCGCTTCTCATCAACATGCATTTAAGGCGTCAGGCGGTGAAAGTACTGATATGGAATTATATATAGTCGTATATCCGTCTGTGTGGGCCCTTCTGAAATATTCGCATATTCAAGTGCTTAGTTCCAGATAAGCAAAATTTTTTTTTGGGGGGTCTCAAGTGATTTCAGGGAAGCAAAACATTAAAATTTACTTAACTGTATCTAGAAGGTTGCCGGTGGCTGCCGTGGCTTATTGTGTTGTTGTTATGTCAGACAGGCATTCTTCTGATTTAATTTTATTTACTTTTCTGAGATGACTGGCCCGGAGAGATGTCGAGAAAGCCGCTTTTGATGCGTCATTGTCAGCTGTGCGGCCTTTTGCCAGACTAAGAAGAGTTCTCTTCTTAGAAATCATTCGCTTATTTGTACTTTTTTATTATATTTTATTCGCCATCTCCGAGCTGACTTTAAACAAGAATGTTTATAGGCTGGCCGAAATTGGGTTACCAAATCTTGGAGGGTTTTGTTGTGGTTTCCGTGTATGGCATGAACAATACAAAACAAGCAGATGAATATTCATAACGAACTCATTCTATTAAAAGTATTTTAAAGTCCTCCCCCATCCAAAAAAAAAACAAAAGATACCCAAACATATTCCATGGAAAATTAGCCTCAAATCTTTCTAACTAATATTCATAAAAAATAATAACAAAGCTCATCTGCACAGCTCCCCTCAGTAGCGGTAGCATTTTCAATTTTCAACGAGCCAAATTGGAAAATCAGTGACGGCAACGGCAAACAAGGCCAACCGACCTCAACGCCGCCCAGGCGTGGAAATATTGAAAATGCTCGTATTATGATAATTTAATGCGCGTGATTATTGAAAATCATAATAATATTTTTATGGCTCGCACATTTGTGGGGGGGACTTAGCACCAGGCTCAACAAGATGCGATTCGATGCGTTATGACATGATGCCCTGGGCAGTCGGTGGCAGTGGCGGTGATGGTGGGAAAGATGTTGCTGATGTCGTTGTCGCATTATTATTGTTATTACCAAGACACATTCTTTTTATCAGCGCCAGGAAAGTGCCAATAATTCGAAGCAATTTATTATTTTAGCATTTGTATATCAAGCAAGCACACACACTCGCCGTCTTGGCTATTTACGAATGCAAATCACGTGCGCGCATAAACTGCCAGAAAGAAAAGAAGAAAAAAACAGTCAGTAACAACAAGTTCAAGTTGTCCGCCTGCTGGCGCCAACACCTGAGCTAGACGTCTTCTGCTTCAGATACAGATACAGATACACAGAGGCAGATACAGATACAAAGATACTCTGGCAACAGCCTCCGCCCCCTTTCGGCTTCGGTGAACCTGACACCGATATTGAAATTTTTGCGGCAGTGTGGGCGGTTCATAGGGAAGGCAAAAAAAAATCAGAAAAAAATCTTGGCCAAATTTAAATTTTATACGCTGCCACAAGGAAGTGGTTCAGTGGAAAGAAACCAAAACCGAAACCAAAAACGAAACCAATTCAAAATATATATTCTGTCAAAGCTTTCACCGTAGAGCGCTTGGAATTAATTTCACTGAGATAAATATAAACATTTTTTTATCTTTATGTTTACGACAAAATCGACGAGAGGATTTCAATTTCTGTCGCTGCCTTTGCCGTCGTCTCCTTTTTTTTCCTGTTTTTTTTGTGTGTCTTTGGAAAAATCCCATCACGTTCATCGCTGATATGGCAAATGATTTTGTGGGTGGGTGGCGGCCGGCTTAGATTGAATTCGCAATTGAAACATTTTTGGTGGCTTGTGCCTACGTCAAAGGAAGTGAGAAATTCAGCAGGTTCGCGCTGGTTAATGAGCATCTTTTAACTGGGCTAAAATACGCCTGCACTCTGACTTAATTAAAGTGCCATGAATCACTTGTTGCTCTGCCAGTTTCGGTGCTGACAAACAGTAAACAAATATTTTCCGGCATAAATCAACCAAACCGAGCGAACAAAACAAAAAACGCGCTAAGTGAGTAACGAACAAAAAACAGATACAAAGCCAGGCTTGCGAACAGCTGGAGGGCTCTCCTCGGGAGAATTGGCCAATGGCAGAAGACAGGGCCAAAAAAAAGAATAGCCCGCTTGACCAACAACAATAACCAACAAGAAGCCGATCACTTTGGGGCCGATTTTGGTATAAAATTCTGGTTTCCAAGCGAGGAAGCGAGACAGAGCGCGACTGGCAAAGGCAAAAATTGGCAAAGACAAAAGCGGCAGCGCAGCTCCGCTGTCGACGTCTTGAGAATCTTCCCCCCCGCATCCCCCATTTTGGAGCGTAGCTTACAATTTATGCGGCAGCAGTCGACAGAGGCAGCGACGGCAACGGCAACGGCGACGACGATGTCGGGCTTTCATTACAACAAACGCTCGCGAAATTCTGCCAGGCCCAGAATCTGGCAGCGCAGTTGGCGCGGCAGTGGAACCTCATAATGAAGTTCATTAGCGACGGCGGCAGAAGAAATTCAGAACGAGAGTATAAAAGAACCCAGCCCCACTGACCATTGCAGCAAAAACTCTCCCGATTCGGTTACGCGTGCGCCTCTGGCAGCATCGCCCCATCTCACACAAATCTAAAGTTATCCTGGCGGCAGGATATACGTACAAACACGCAAGTGAAGTGTCACCCAAAAACAAAGTGCCTACAAATCAAGTGACTTAATAAACGAAAAAAAAATATAATTCCGAAAGTGGTGAGTGTAAAAGTATGAGCAAAAAATAATTAAACTCATTTAAAATAAATTAAAAATATTTTTTTGATTCACTTACCAATAAACTTGATTTAAACCAGTATCGAACCATAATTCAAGCCCTGACAAAGTTATGATCAATAAAGTATTTAAATATGCATCAATAAATCCAATTAAATAAAATACAAAACAATAAATAAAATCAATTTTTCCATTGTTTGTGGGTTTATGTGAGGGCAGTTTTGTTTAATTTGCTCACCCACTCGTCGCCGAAAATAAACCAGACAAATGAGAGTTCTGTGAACTCCGAGATGGCACCTCTTTTTACTGGCATTTATCTATTTTTATGTGGTCCTAAAACCTTCATCAAGCCAAATGACCAACCACCTCGAAAAAGGAACTGATGAGAAACCTCAGAAAGTGGCAAACACTCACCATGGGGGTTTCCTTCTTTTTATTGTTTACCAGGGGGGGGGGGGGAAGGATATTTTGTGGAGCCACACGCACGCATTCAAAATTGAAGGTCGTTCAGCCATTTCCCCTGCAGCTGCCTTAAATGTAACAATGTAAAGTTTAATTGACACCATTGTTCGGGTAACACTTTTTGCTCCATTTAACAGCCATAGATTGCCGCCGAACGCGCTGACAGCCAAAGCTGAAAAAAAGGAGCAGCTAGCCTGGAAAAAAATGTAGAAAAGATAACGAGCAGTAGGGGATGGGGGAAAGGACACTCCTCCCGTCTGAGCCGTGTCAGTGAGCAAGTCCATCAGTCACTCAGGCCCTCTGCGACACTTCTTCCGACACTGGAAAAAAATCCACTTATTTTGGATACTATGAGCGAGGAATAGGACTAAAGGACACACTACTATTTAAACTCAAACTTACGGCAAACTCAAAGCTTTTTGATGGCCTTCATCTAAATAATTTAAAAATGTACAACAATGTCGATTTCTTTCTGTGGCAATAAGAAAAGAACCAAAACGGTAGCAACCATCGCTGACCAGTCATCAATTCCAGGCACGTTGTTCAAATTATTATTATGCGCAAAATCGCAAAAGGATCTCCTCACTCCACACTCTGAGTAGTAGTTACTGACTTTTGCTTTTGGCCTGCCACTCGAGCGGACAATCAAGAAATTTAAATTTGATTCGTTGCGCAAACTGCCTAACATCAACACCAACAACTGGCAGCACAACAACAGTAGCAAACGAATGCAAAGCGCACTCAAGTGTCAAATGTAAGGAGAGATAAAGAAAAAGAAGGCCAGAGGAAAAAAAATGAAATGAAAAAATCGTAGGAAACTCACACACTTGCACTTCAATCGAAGGACGTTTTCCTTCTGCATTTCAACTTGACTTCTTGTCCGTGCTCTTCGCCTTCTTAGTTCGGTCCATTCCGCCTTAAATGCTCACTTTGTCAATTTGCTTGGCATTCTGCTTTAGTTTTGCAGCGCTTCTCATAAATTAAATTGTTTGTCGCAGGACAACATTGACAGCCCTGAATGCTGACAAGTTTTGCCCGTCGATTTATGTGTGGGAGGGGCCGAAGTTCCAGCTCAATTCGATGCATCAAAGTCAATGAGGAATATATAAAAAGTTTGCCGATTCTGACCATCTGAGTAACATATCAGACAAATTTAAGCATTTTAATATACTCTTCCTTTAATTTACCTTTAATAAGTTCGTTTTACTATTTCATTGAACAACACCTTTCAAGCCAATTACCAAAACATCAAAATCATATCATCTTATTGGTCTCCTCAAATATTAAGTATACGCCTCATTGGCGTAAATAGACTATTAACACACTCTTTACAGCTTTCGGCTATATTTACCTCTAATAAATAAAATTACAATTAAATCTCAAATGAAATTCCAAATA
Source organism: Drosophila ananassae (assembly GCF_017639315.1). Lineage (NCBI taxonomy): Eukaryota > Metazoa > Arthropoda > Insecta > Diptera > Drosophilidae > Drosophila > Drosophila ananassae. Next base: position 10,324,824 of record NC_057927.1, on the reverse strand, counting down.
AATTAACACAAAGCCATCATTTAATTTGAAATCTGATATTGGTGTTTATAAAATATTAAGCATACGCATCGTTGCCCTAACTAGAATGTTACCACACTTTCTACAGCTTTCGGATACATCTGCATAGATAGGAATCTCTGGGAGACAACTGTCGAAAAATACTGTGAAAATTTGTTAATTTAAATTCCATACATTAACTCGACAACAAATATACATATTAATAATATTTGCACACGCCAAGAAGCACGGAGGCAGAAATATCAAATTTAAAAAAAAGTCCGGCGTAAGAAAAGTGAAATGATATCGTTTGCTGGTCATTATGCATTCCGATGGCTATCGCCTGCTACGCTTCAGTCTGGCCAGTTCACTTGCTCGGAAATTATGCTAATTTTATGTGTCAATTATCTGCCAATAAGCTGGAGGGGATGCCGGGTGCGGGCTGGGGGTTTGAAATACTTTTTGGGTTATTCGGCCAAATGGGGACGAACCCTGAAGTGGCCGCTGCTCATGTGTAAACATGATTTGTGCCAGTCAAGTGGTCAAGTTCTTTCATTTTTCTGGGTCTCTTGCCCGTCATTTGCATATTTTGTTTGCTTTATGCAAATGACTGGGAATCTCCTCGACGGAAAATAAAACCAGGAACCTACAATAGAAGCCAACCAATTAAGTTAGGCCATAAAATGCATTGTTTATTTATTTAAAGACATTGACCCAGTATCGAATTCTATGATATCATAGCTGGGACAGACTATAATTATCCACAAGCCGGAGAAATCAATCACCCGGTCACAATGGAATTTCGCACATTTCGCACAAAGATGCTTTCTCTGCCAAAAGGCAAAAGCATAATTCGAATGGGCCCTGATGCAATTTCAATTAGAATGAAACGAGGCGTAGGCAAGACAAATAAACAAAAAACACAAAACTGGCAGACAAGTAAGCAAACAAAGTAGGCAATTGCCCGGGGCAAACAGAACAAGTAAGACAAATATACAAAACGCTCGAATTAAGCAACAATTCAACTTCAACTTGAACTCCAGTGGCGAGGCACGCGATTCTCTCAATGATGTAATCGATTAGATGAAGCCATTATCATCAAACACACGCAAACAGGTCTACAAATGTATCTTATGCTATCGGTCGGAGTATCTGTGTGCGAGCACTTTGTTAATGGGCGAAAGTCGAGAGATCGCCGGGAAAAGATTGAAAGAAACTTCTGGTCATGTAATTCCCATGTCGGTTCACTCAGCCGGTAATTCTTGCCTCATGAATCAGCACTTCTCCAGGCAAAAAAAAAAAGAGAAATCCGAATAAACAGCAAACCCAATAAAAAGTATTATAGTTAAATCTGTTTTGTGGTTCATCCAAGTGCTTTGAGAGCCACTCCGCCGGCTATTTACAGGGCAACAGCTCAGGGCCATTGGAGGCAACGGGAGCTTATGCAACAGCTAGGCGAATTACCATAAAATTTACATAAAAGCTTCCGTGTAAAATTTATTTAAAACAAATAAAAAACTACATCAACAGCCCAACAGTCAACAAAATGCACAAAATCCTGGGCACTCTACATCTTTCGTTAGGCGGAAGCCTGGACAACCTCTCTTGTCAGCCAGGGCCATAAACATAAACATAAACTGCCGGTTCAGTTCAGTTCGTTCCTGATCCGGCCAGCAGACAACAATTGGCAACAGGTGTAGACCGGGCCAAGACAAACCTTTGGTCAGGCCTTGGCCTCCGTCTCCGTTTTGTTCAAGTTCTTGAGCCATTATCTAAAACAGTGGAGATTCCCTAAATGAACTATACCTTGGCTGTTTTCATTTGAGAATTAAAATGTTTATTCTAAGAAGGTTCTATGGTAAAAAGAATTAGAACCTAACACACCTTCCAGTATCTATCTAAATTCTTACGAAGAACTTCAAGCTATAGGAGCTTGACTGTAGTGACAATGATTTGACAGCACAAAGGATACAACTACTGGAAGGGACAAGTGTGAAGCCAAGACCGGGACACGTGGCCCTCTATTCCAAACAGGTCTTAACTTGGCTTTGACAATTTAGGTTGCCCGGAGATGTCGGAAACGCTTTGGTACAGCTACTTGGTCCCCGTTGCCCAGTTGTGTTTCAAACAACATCCCGTAACGTATCCCCTACCTTCCCATCCCATCCCATCCCGTCCTAACCTAAACTAAGCGCTCCTTGTGTCCGAGAGTTGTTGCTCAAGCCGTTGGCTTTTGTCTGTCAATTTTTGTGTTATTGTGCTACGCCTGCGAGGTGAGGTTGCTACGTGCAGGGTCCCACTTGTCCTTTTCCGTTTCCGAAGCCTCTCAAGGCCTGTCATTGTGCAAATTTACAGTTTTTCGCCGGTCAAACCGAGTTGAGTCGCTTCGTTTGGGGAAATCTACGAGATTGTGCGGCATCAAATGCGACACTAAAAAGACAAACACATTTTGTATTGAGCCCCGAAATTGCCCTTGGGAACCAGACTCAAAATTAGCCGAATGAAAAGGTTAAAAGGTGGCCAGAATGTAACCAGTATCTGAAAATGGCCAGTTACTATGGCCATGTGTGGCCGAAATAAAGCTAGGAGGAAATTAAGTAATTATGCACTTGACTGGCTGTTTTTACAGCCGGCTAGGGTCCAGGGTTCTCTCAGAAAAGTCATTCTTTTTAAGCCGGGCTTCCTGCACTGAGAAATGGACGATGTCGCTAGGACTATAATCTAGTTCTATTGCATTAAAAATTATTTAAAAAATCGAAATCTTTTTCTCGCTATCTATATTTTTACTTATATGATTTATTTAGAAACAAAAATAAAAACTAAAACTATCTTAAACTAATTGCACTCGACCTTCCAATTTTAGTAAAAATAGTACTCACCCATGGACTATTTAATGCTTTTTAAGAAAGAAGAGAAACTTTGATCTGAGAGTGGATATTCCACTTTTAATTACTGCTATTTTGCTGGCAGTGTGATAAGCCAACACACACATTCCCATGCCAGCTCCCATACCGGCTGCATTTGGAGTCCAAGTCCCAGCCTGGCCATATGCAGATACCAATACCAATTTCAGTGGGAGACCCCAAAAAGGGACTAGTACAGGAACGGCAAGCTGCCATTGACGGAACGAATATTGGTCCATTGGCATCATGTTCGATTTTGCAGACACAGCGACGTTTTGTCTTTAACTAAATTATAGCTACAGCACGGACCTGGATCGGAAGTGCAGGAGGTGAAACACCAACAGAAGCTGAAGCAGGAGGATGAGGACGAGAATGAGGAAGCGGAAGTCGAGGACAAAAAGGCCAAAATGGCTATGGCCAGCTGGCTGAAATGTGCCAAAAACTCTCACGATGAACGGGTCCGGAATGCCTGCAACTGACGTGATATCTCCCAACCTCAAGTTTTTGAGCCGGACCCGGGACTTTGGCTCCGCCCGGCAGTCAATAGTCAACTAAACTGCATCAAACTGCCTGCCAAGTCAGTCTGCCCCTCTCTCTTGGCTTTTTTGCTCCTGGTCCTGCTCCTATTCCTGGTCTGGCTCCCGCTCCCGCTCAATGCCAAGCTACTGTCCCAGCATCTGTATCTGTCTCCATTGCAGCTTTGGAACGATATCGATATAAGGCATTACCTGCTAAACTGTTTGGCAGCATCGCAGAGGTAAAAAAGAGAAGAGCAGGGCAACGGAGGCAGCATGTCAAACAGTTTTGCAATTGTTTCGAAATTGTCTCTCGTGCAAATGCAATTTTCTTCAATTTCATTTGGGCGGAGGCGGAGGACATTGGAGGACAGTCAGTGCCAATGCCAGTTGGCAGTTGGGTCAGAATTTCACCTTATCCGCATGGTTACACTGTAGATTTCCAAAAGACACGTCTTAAAATTTAAGAAGAAAAAAAAATAATTAAAAACATAAAAAAAACCCTTCCAAGAAAAACCCTTCTCATTTACGGTAGAATAATTTTTTTTAATATACTAGTATACATATCAGTTTTTCCTTGTGCACATATGGAAGAAGAGTTTAATCTATTACATAAAACAAATTGCAGATTTTCTCTTGTTTTTCCCTCAGAATGACATTTAAGTTACTCGATTCTGCCATTTGTTTGTTTGTTACTTTTTGCGTTTGGCAAACCAGTTGGGAGGAAAGGTGGCCCAGGTGGTAATAGAGATATTGGCAGACGGCCGATAAGCTTGATTTCTGTTCTGTCACAGCTCCATCTCGATTTATGTCCACTGACATGAGTCACCACATAAATGGAGCGCCTGGGACCCGAAACACACAGATTAAAGAAAGATTTCATTTGAGATGAGCTTCTAATTTCCGGTATGATGAATATAAATAAAAGTTATGCCAGGGAAATCGACTCGACCTTTTGGCAGAGATATTCTCTGATATTTTAATAAAATGTTTAAATAAAATCCCCCTGTTTTCCCCTTTTTGACACCTTCCAATCCCGTTCAAGTGCGCCCTCAATTTTAATATCATCGTCATCAAAAATGCACTCCATCAGCCGCACAATTACGGACTCAAAATGCAACAATTTTATTACACAAAGCTTATGGTCAGACTAACAAATATATCAAAGCTAAAAGCCTGGAACATTCGCAAAAATGCCAGAAAAACACCAGAGGCAGGCAATAGGGGACTGGGCCGAGGGCTGAAAGCTCATCCCACAATCCCCCATGATGATCCCAGTGAGCTCCCAATGAACAATGGCCCAATGTTGACATAATAAAACGCACATAACTAGCGCACAAACATGAGAAGAGGGCAGAGGACGACACAAGGCCGCAGATGCCACAAATTCCGATTTTCCACAAACCCAAACACACAGAAACACCCCTATATGGTCAGTAAAAAATGTTATTAAAAAATATATCCCATAAAGAGTGAGCCAAAAAGAGAAAAAGTTGGTAAAACGACGAGGGGCAAAGGCTGGCCAGGCAAAGTTGGAAATCATATAAAAGAGAAATCAATGCAAAACTATGGGATTTAAAAGCGCTTTAAATCGCCCAAGAATATGCACGGCCATGGGTCATAAAATTGCGGTTTCATTACACAAAAAACACCCAACCATGACACGAGAGGCAGAGAAAAAGTACGAACGAACTATGATATTAAATCTACATTGGAATAGGGTGACCGCAAATAAAAGGACACTAACTAGGGTAACTCGTTGAAAAAGACAGCCAAAATAACTGGGGATAGAAGCCACTCAATTTTGTCCTTTCGCAGAGTAATTCAAAGTTAACGATGTGTAAATACTTAAAAGACTTAAGAAGCAAAACTCTCCAGCCAAGCAACCGAAAACCACAATTATGACAACAGAAGTGGATTAGATTTTGGGGTACAACATGAAAACCAATTTCTAGTCGTCCTACCAGGTTTCTATCTTCGTCTTTGTGGCCAGAAGCTATGATTTGTCCTTGGTTCCAGAAATGGTAACAAAATTGCAGCCTCGTTTGTTGCACAAATGAGCCACATTGTAACCACAGAGATGCCAAAGATGGCAGGCAAATTGGCAGAAGGTAACCTGGAGAAGAGACAACTACTAGACCGCATGGACACAATTACCGACAACGACAACAATTACCCCAAGGCAATTTGCCGGCATTAACACCCATCGCACACTGGCTTTTATAACTTCTTCAGTGCAGAAATCGGGAAAAAAACTGAGGACCAGGCCATTGCAGAGGAATAAAGCTGTACCTTTGCCACCGGCTGCATAAATTTATTATGACCGCGATGAGATTGCAGCGACAGCCCGACAAATACGACCTTGAAAGGCACCTGGACGTTGTATACGTGATGACTTGGGGCATCGTTGCATTGTTATTCCTGCAGAATCCCGACTCTGGTCCAGGCCCAGGTCCAGCTCCAGCTTGAGCTCCATCATCATCATTAAAGCCTGGCCAATAAATTAGCAGAGACCAAAGCGATTTGCTACGCTTTTTATTGTCCGGTAAGCGTCAGGTGTGGATGGCTAAAATTGAATTAAATGCCGAAGCTCTCAGGAATAAAAATGGCTTTCGCGCACTAGAGAAATATTTTTTAGGATTAATAAATGAATCTTGAAATTGAAAAATGGACAACTTCAATAAATTAAATATAAATTTCAATTATCTTACCTATTATAATTAATGCAAAGTTCATTTATATGGAATTTATTGAGCTTTTTTCTCTGTGTAGTTTTTTGTTTTACTTAAAGCAACAGCTTAAACTTAAAAGATCAAAGGGACTAGCAGGAACCCATAATAAACAATACAACAAGATATACATCCGAGGGGGCGTTTTTGAGCCTAGACTCTGGGAACACGCCTCCTCCATTGCAAGGCGCGTGATTTAATGAGTCCGCAGACACTGATTTATGCCTAATGACTGGGCCTAAATTGTTCTCCGGGAGCTCCTCTGGGTTCTTCTTCCCCTCCACCGAAATGCCAAAAATACATATGCAAATTAAGCAAGTCAAACAAATGCAAAACTAAATGGCTTGAAATAAAACTTTTTGGCAGATTTAAGCCGCACATTGAGGGCCAGCCGGCAGCAGGCTGGGGCTGGGGCTGACGGATAAAACTGGGCCAAAAGAATGAGAATCACATCAGAAGTGAGCAAAACAGATTTGTCACAAAACCACAACAGCCAGTAAATCAGCATAAAAGGCGAATGCAAGTCAAAACATTTCAGAAATTATGACCCCGGCCAAGGGCCCCCACTGAAGCTGTAAAGGGTCGTCTGCCACAATACCAAGCCGCAAACTGAATGAGCCTGGCATCCAAATGGGGACCCGGGAAGAGGTTTCCAATGGGATTGGGCTTGGGTTTCGAGCAAAGGGAGAAGGGCCGGATGGGTTTTGTGGGGAGTGGACCCATGATAATTGCCATTGCTATTGGTTGAGAGCGGGGGAGGGATTGTGGCCAAGTGAATCGTACAACAAAAGACTAACGACTGCCGAAAATCAAACTCCCTTTATGCTTTTATATTTATTAATGTTATATAAAATTAATTATTCCTTAAATAGTGTTGTTAAAAAATATAATTTATTTGGAAAGCGTATTTATTATTTATATAATTTTATCCAGATATGTATCTCTGATAATATTGTAAATTATTTGATGTCCATTTTATTAAATGATTTGGAAATAATATGACTGATAATGATGGAATGATAAATTGTTTTCTGAAAACTCAAACAAATTCCGTTAAAATAATTCCAGAAGTTTAATGACCTTGTCAAAGGGTACAGAAAAATGAAACCGAAATGTACACAAGAGTCAGATACTAAAGCCAGCGAGTATCTGTGAAGTAGCTGCAGCAGCAACAGCATCTGAATTTCATAAATGCAATAATTGCTGTTGCACATGAGACTGTGTGTATGAGTGTGCATCATGCACAAGAGATGCAAATCAGTCGGACAGCTGGACATGCAGACGAGCCAACTCCGAAAGCATAAATAAGTCGTCTGCTCCTCCTCCGCCTGCTACCCCTTCAACCACGCCAAAAATCTAACGAGTCCGTATACATTACAGCCAAAAGAGAGGCTCTAACCCGAGGAGAAGGAAAAAAAGTGGAGTTGGTGGTTGGTAGCTGGAATCTGAAAGCTGGGACCCACAAGAGCAGAACAAACAGCTTGCCCAGCCCAGCAGACATAGGAGTAGCCCACTGACACTTCCGTTTAGGTTTTGTTTTTTTCTTGGTCCTCAGCTCAGTGTTATAACTCATGCTTGCAAAAACAAAGCAATTAAAAGCTTTAACTTAAAGCACAACATCACATCACATTTGTTTTTAGAGCCGAGGCATTCTGCCTCGCTCACATTTTCTCATGGCTTTATTTATTTATGGTCGGCCAGTTTGATGCTTATTAAATAGTTTTGCATTCGAAATTTATTTCGGTCAAAAATCTCCATTTCTTGGGGCAATAATTTTTGGTTTTTGCCACAAAACACTCTCACACACTTTACAAGCATTTGACTTTTAAAAGTCGACTGCGTTTCTATTCCATTTTATGGATATAAATATTGTAGACATTTTCTCTGGCACATTCTGACATTTAATTGAGGCAAATACAGTATCAAAGACCAAATAAAAATACAAAAATTTATTTAGGGAATTAAGAGATGGATAGAAGAAGCCAGTTTTGCGTATTAAATGAATTCAAAAAATTAAATAGAATGGATAGTCATAGAATATGAAGAGCTGTGCCAAGTCAAGTACCTCGAGAGTATCCTTCTAAATTTGCTGGATCCCTGGAAACCTAGGAGTGGGAAAAGTCTGTGGAAATGACAGGGCGTGTCAGATTCTGCCAAACAAAGCTCACACATGCGTGGGCCCCATCTCCATTTTCCTACTCGCTATGCTACGCTACTTAAACTTCAGCAAAATGTTCTGTCATTTTGACAACATTACACGCACACACATCGGATTCCGCTTTAGTTTTCCCAGCAAAAGACAAAAACCAAGAAAAAAAATAGAAAAACTATCGCCATGAAGACAAGTATTAAGCAACGTGAGGGAAGGAAAAGGCGGAAAAACGCGCTGAGATGCGAAAATCAAGCAAAACTAACATAACTGCGAAGTGAAATGTGCTTGAAAAATAATAGATTCTCCCACACAATGACATTCAGAAATGGGTTGGTATTCCTGTTTGTTTTTTGGGTTAGTGTTAAAGGCAAAGTGCAGATCAAATGCAGTTAACTAGCTTGTTGACATCTTCACACACAATTTACTGGCAAACACAAACAGAATCAAGCTCATGGTGGTTTTTTGTCCCACGTCTGGGTTTTAAGAAAGTTTGCAAAAAAATCGAACTTTCGTACTTATGACTTTCCGCAGCATTATTACTTAAAAAATAAATATATGTATTTTAATTGTCAAAAATTTTTATAAAAAATTATATAAATTCCAGCAATTTACTCCATTATTAAAAAGAAAAGAATAAAATATGAAATAAAGGAATTTGCACAGATTATTTGGCATTGAAAGTACATACATCCTTTTAAAGTTGTATATCGAGTTTTTGCAAAAGGGGCATTAATGTATTTTTCATAAGTTCAGCAAAATGAAGAAAAAGTTGTTGTTGGCTGAATGGATTGCCATTTCTGTGCAATTGCAACGTGCGTTTGCAATGAATTGCAGCTCAAACACCAGAGCACCTCTATCTGCCCCAATTTTCGTCCCCCCTTCCATGAAAATGCGTGTCCCTCGATGGGGGCACTCATGCAAAAATAAAAGATTTTTAAATGCAATTTTATAAATGGCTCCGGCCAACACTCGTATGGCATTTTCACAAACGAGTTGTCAAAATATATTACATGGGTTGCTTAAAATTGTATGCCTAGCCTAAGATGAAATTTTTAAGAGCATTTTGATTTGCTCAGTACCCACCTGAGGGCCAAGCTATAAAATGTCTCATAGAATATTTATGCCGGCACATAAAAAAATATATATATTCTAGCCAGTCCAAGTTACTGTCTGCATTTCTCCCACTCTGCTTACGGACTTGCAAATGCGTAGCATGAAAGATTGTTGGCGATCCCAACGATTCCGGATTCTGAATCACAGATGTTTCAGAACTTGTCCTAGGTCTGACCCAAGCCACTGCCCCGGCTGTGGAAACTGTTGCTGCATGCCGCACGGCAGACGGACGCACAGAATCCGAATCACAGACTATGCCACCGGACTTGCATACTTTTGCGGCCTGCATGCCAAAAAGGTGCACCTTCCTGGACCTTCGACAGGAAAAAGGCTTCTTCTGCCGGCCTTGCATGCTCTTACCACAACTTTCACAAGAGAATATGGGATTATCTACACAAAGGATTTCATTTCAATATTTATATCCAGTTAAAAAAGTTTTTTTTTTTTTTAATTTAAATATATAATAAAATATCAACTATCTATTTAATGAGTTTATATTGTTTTTAAGTTTTCAGATAATATGCAGAATTTTTTATAACTTGTAGACTTCAAGCTCGTATTCTCTTTATATTCCAGTGCAGAGTGGGTGTCGTGTGCAAGTGGCTTGTTCCAATTTTATAGCCACTGCATGCGCGTGTGGGTCATTGTGGTTCAAGCGGCAAATAAAATTTCTTTACAACTCACTTAGAGCCTTGCTTAGTATTCAAAGCTCTTTCCATTCGCCCCATTCGACTGGGGATATTTTCAATTGTGATGTGCAGCCATTGCAGTGCATTTCCACAGTCACCTAGAAGTATTTTTCCGTTTGATGTCTCTACTTTTTTACAACTCCCACAGAACCTTGTCGGTGGTAGAATCTCGGTCTTCGATTATGGAACGTTGCATACTTTTGTGCACAGGCATGCACAAAATGTCAAAAATATGCTCGGGCAGTTCGTGTGTGCATTGCTTGGACTTATTTGTCTGTGTGGATGGGATGTCTATGGAAAGTCGTAAAGCTCACTTTTTTGTTTATTCCACACAGACGCAACCCAGTCAATGATACAAACAATCGGAGTAACAACAGGAAAAAGTCGTAGCCAAAAGCCAAAGCCATGCAATAAACGTAATTACAATTGAAACGTCCCTGTGTGAGTCGGAGGAGAGTTGGTTAAGGGAACAAGCAATAACAACAACATGTTTGTTGGAATTGGAATTTATCAATAATTCCCATACGGGCAGCTTCGAAGTCCTTGCCTTTACCAATTACACACGCTACTTGATTCCGGATTCTACCACTTCCTGGTTCTTTTTTTCTGTCTACCCAAAAACAATACCAATACGTGTCCTGGTTTTCCACAGAGCCTGTATTTCATTTCATTGCCCATGGTTATGGAATATTCATTAAATTCTGATTCCTTTTTGATTCTAAATCGGGTTATTTTCCCCATGGAGAATATTAAAAGGGAAATCAGTAACTTTGTAGTTTACAAAAAATCAAAGCTGTAAGCTGCTTTTCATTTTGGATCTATGACACTTTACAGACAAATACTTATTTAGCTACTGGCTTTTTTTTGTTATAGATAAGGAATTGAATTACAATTGTGTTTGCGAAAACAATCTGTTAAACAAATTTAAATCACATCTTTCGACCTCACTAATCAATAACTTTAACTAGAGAACTCAATCACCTTGAGGCATTTGTGCAATTCGATTAGTTTAAAATTACACAGCAACTAAAATGCTTTGAAAAACATAATTTTCTTAATTAGGCCTACCCAAATGTTGTTTTACGTACATTTAATAAATACTAAATGGCTGCTTTAGCAGATAGTAAAACAAGTATGATTACAACTCAATCAGTATTTTTAGTGCATAAAGCTTTAGGGCCCGACAATCGTTGGTTCTGTTTCTGTAGCATTTGCTGTTGGCCTTCGGCAAATGACAGGCAAAGACGGCCCAGCAACCACAAACTCCCGCCGGCAGCTTGGCCAAGTTTTTGGGGCAAGAGAGCCGAATCGAGCCTACGGTGGCCAAGTGAAAACAAGCGTGAACAGATCCCGCCCACAACAAAAAACAGGATGCACCGTTGTAGCGCGTCCTGTGCCTTTGGCGGTTGCCTTACTGGCCGCCTGCCACCCAGCCTGCAACTGCAACTGCCACTCGAATTTTGAATTACGAGCATGATGGGTTGGCCGCGTGTTTAGATCCACTTCCCGGGTGCCTTTGAAAGTTTTATGCACTCGCCCACTGCCCATTGGCAACCTCTTGCCAACTTTTGCAACTGTACATAAATTTAATTTCATTTTATGAGGCGGCCCAGCAACATCTTTTGAGAACTTACTGAACACGAACAGGCCAAAAAGACCCTAAAAATACGTTATCAAATTTACAGAGAGAACAATTAGGGTTTTATTCAATTTTTTACACAGTCTTTGCAACTATTAGCAATATTATTTTTTAGACCTAAATGTAAAATACATATATATATTTTTTAAGATTTAAAATATTCATGAATATAAAATAATTATGTTTCTGTGTATGACCACTAATGCAATTTTATATCCCGCTCTGCCATTTTTCATTGCAGCTAGCCATCGCCCGTTCCCACTTTCGACTTCCACTTGCCACTGCCGCTTCTTTTGGGCGGCGTTTTTGGGGAAACTGTTTCGGTGAGTTAAGTATGAATTATGTTGTTTTAGCGCGGTGCTCCTGAGTTTGAAAACTTATTGAAATATGCGACAGAGGCTGCAGCGGACCAGCAACAGAAGGCCACCGTACCACTCCGTTTCGAAACTTGTGTGTGTCCTTTTGAGCTTAATTGAAAGTTCGGCCCCACTCAAACAATATGCCGGCGGTGGAAAAGTTTTGCCCGGTTGTAAATTAGTTGCAGCTGTATGGGTTGGGAAATTGGCAGCACTAACAGCACAGCTAATAGAATTTTCCGTTTAGCCTTGAATTGAATTAGAAAAATTCACCTTTCATTCAACCAGCAAATGTGTTTGTCAATCAAAGTGCTTCGGGGATTTTGTTCACAAACCAAAGTCGTCTAAAAAGTCACGTCACATCACTCACTCAAGGAAAAAGTTATCAGGGAATTGTACTATCGCCATCGTGAGATCTGCTTTTCACGCACAACAAATTTCTCTAGTGGAAAACAAGTTCGAGTAAAGGAAGTGGAAGTGAAAAAAAAAAATTCGAACGAACGCCAGAAATCTTTTGCAGCTGCTCATAAAAATGTCAGATACCCGCCCTTCCTAGAAAACTAGTTGCAGTTGCGATTGTGAGCAATTTGTTATTCGATTTTTATACGGCCATGCAAAAGTTGAACAGCAAAAGAAACTTCACTCCGCCGAAGGACGAAGATTTGGATGCTGTGAATGACTCTGAAGTACAGAAGTGACTAGCTCGGCTGGCACCACGGAAATGGCTTGAAATTGTCAGCGGCGCAATGATGCACATTAAGTGTCAAGTGCCAAAAGTTGTTGACAACAACAAGACGAGACTATTTTTTGGCGAAGAGTGGCAGGCAGTAATCGACGGAATGCCATTGACACATAGTGTCATTCCCCTCAAAACTCAAATTCATACTCGAACTCTGACTTCGACTCAATCACAATATTTATTCATATTCGTAGCCAGTTTCCTTAGACAATTTTTATAGTTTTTTATTTTTTAAACAAACTCTGCTTATTTGAGTTTAGAAATCATTCCAGCAAATTTGAATACCTTGACCTAGGCTTTTTCCAAAATGCCATATGACACTGGTAACTTGAGTTGCATTGAGTCGAATTATCTACTTGAAGTGCAAATAGAGAAAGCCATTTGCATTTTAAACTCAATTTCATGCATTTTCATAATTGAAAAAATTTCAATAATTGAAAAAAGTAGTGACAGCGAACGAAAATCACTTTTCGTCCAAGCACAAACATGAGTTCTACTCTCCTTCCCAGTGCATTCAATTGGAAAAGTTGTAAAATCAACAAGTCATTGGCAAACAGCGGCCCAGACGACAGCGCAAAAAAACATTGCTGTTAAAATATTTTGCTTATTTGCATACAAAAATACACAGAGCACTGTGAGATAAAATGAGCGAAATGTTTGAATGCACTCGAAAAATGTCTTTCCAACAAAAAAATTTAGGGTGAATTACTATAAATTTGAAAGCCAAATGCTGAAAAAAATCGTCCAAATCGTCCCGGATGACTTCATTAATATTTAAGTAATCGAAGAAAAAAATCATACGAGAAATACATCATAAAGCCAAAAGATTTTTTTTATGTGGAAACAAGTTCCGTGGGTAAGCCAACAGTTGCTGCCGGGACTGGGAAATGGCTCCGGGCGGAATGAGTGCCGGAATGCTCGTTGGACGGATGGAAGGACAGACAGTCAGGTGGCTGATGCTGCTCAAGTGCATGAAAGAGTTGCCATGGCTACCAGCGGTGCAGAAATAACTATATTTAGAACCGGAAACGGAACCCAGAGCATCCCTTATGTGTTCGAGTTCTTGTGCGTGCAGAGCAGTTGCATCTGCAGCTTTTCTGGCAATTGAAGCTACCGGGATTGTATTTTTCTATTGAAAAAACGTCGAAGGACAGCTGGAGAGGTTCAAAAGCCTCCGGCCCAACTTCCGGAAAGGATATACGAGAACCAACGAATGCCAGCATTACTATAAATGAGACAAAGCAGCATCAAGTATCTTTCTAAAGCTTTCATATGGTCACTTCGATGTTGGGCACTTTGTTAATTCAATTTCCCAAGCTGACCGAGCTTTGCTTGTTAAACCAATTTTTAAATGGCTAGAAAGGCCGAAATTGAATTGCATAAGCCAGTCAAAATATTACGTATACGTAACGTACATAGGTATCCACCAACAAAGCTCCGCCAATTCGATGTTTCTAAATTTTTTATATTTTGTAGTGAAAGAAAAATACTCTTCCCGATTTAAATACTTTTTCATCCATTTCATATGTCTTTCTAATACCTATTATGAATGAATAGTAATACATGTTTAAAATATATTCCCTTTCAATAAACTCGAAAAGTCAATTTTTTTGTCAACATTTTAAAGCCGAAAAGTGGAAGCTTCCCAAAATGGCAACTAACTTTTTGTTTGCATGGCTTTTCGTGTCCTTCCTGGCCGGACAGCAAACATTTTTGCAATTTTTGTGCAAATGATGCCCTCCGGAAGGCACCAGACACATGGCTCACAGCGTCCACACAACAGAACTGCCACGAAATTGGGGAAATCGCGGAAATCAGGAAGGGGCAATGGGAAATGGCAGGCAGACGCTGCGTCGCGTATCCGCAAAATCAATGTTAAGCTTGTAACGTGCAAAAGTTAATGCCTCAGTTGGGCTCAGACCGACCGAAACTGCAAAATGGCAACAAAAACTGACCACAGAGGGCCACCCAAAAGCGCAGCTAAAAAGCCTAAACAAAAAATTTTCCCAAAAACAACAAATACGGGAATGCGCATACAACAAAAGCCGGAGCACTCAAAAAAATGACAAAAAAACCGCGAAAATAATCAACGAGACGTAAAAACGCTGGCATATTTAATAGGAAATTTAACTGCGAAAGAGAAACAATGAAACTAAAAATTATAAATGCAAAAACGATGTTCAGAACTCCATGAAAACCAAATGAAAATCGCAAAAATCAAACTCCCTATGAATAGATATTGCTGCTATATAAGTGAGTGTATATATATGAATGGGCATACAGATTGACATACTATAGAGTTCAAGGCCCTAAAAGAGAGCAGTTATCGTGCACAATTTTCGGGTGACCCAACTTGAATGGCATTGTTTTTGCCGTCATTGTTGCATTTCTGTTGTCATTTTTAAGCCAATTTCCGTTCATTTTGACGCTTCCGCTGTGCTTTCCCGCCAACCCACCCATTCATACATACATATGTACATGAACTTTAAACGATTTTTGGTTTCGACTTTTGGTTTGCTTTTGTGGCCGCCATTCCGCAAAAGATCCGAAAATGCAGCATATCAAATTCGTTATAACTTGATTTAGCTCCGGGAATTTTCTCCAATAAATTGGAAACGAAAAATAATTGGTAATTTCTCTAAATCTAAATAAGAGGCTACTCCATGCAACAACATGAAAAGCAATTCAAATAGAATTGCAATTTAATTCCAATGTCATCCGGTGAATGTCAAAGATAAACATGTTTCTGGAGCAATAAAACATTCGATTAGATGTTGTTACTTTTATTGCAAGTTGAAATTGAGCTTAAAATGACTTCAATTGGAAATCATTTTTCAATAACAATAAAATTCATGCATACTCACCCATTACCATTACTCTGATAATGGTAATAATAAAGAACAATGAAAAATTAAAGTTTTACTCCACATATATAAATTCACTTATAAAGAAGGGAGGAAGGTACCTTTGGGCGAATCCGAAATCTATCTACCTTTAGTGGCAGAATCGAATATATATATTATTTATATTAAATCAGCCGAGATACATCCATTGTCCTTCCATTCATCGTAATCGTATGATACTTCTTAAAGGGCACGCCCCAGAAAATTTCACAAAAAAATCCAAAAAATATTTTGTTTTTAGATTTTGATGCAGAATAATGAAAAATCAATCTAAAAATCGTTTAAGGTATTCCTCTCAAGAATTGGATAGACTTTGGCCAAGATATGGCTATCGCTGCAGGCCTTTATACCGCCTTTTAGTTTTTCGCCAAAACTATTTCACATTTATTCCAATTTTTAAAACAAATATGTAAGGATATGAATATAGGTGCCTATCCATAAGGTGTCCATATACATGTATATATGTTATGAATAGCAAACAAATGCATGCAATTTATTTTACACAATTGCACTTTGTACAAACTAACAAAATTCAAACAACCTATGTATATGTGGGAGAAGCAAAGCCAAGTTATTATTTATGGAAAAGGCCTAATCATGAGTAAGCAGAAAACCTCACCAAATCAGTTTTAATGGCTTGTTTAGGATTTTTATGCTTAATTCACTAATAGCGCTTTCTGATTTTGGTGAAAAATTTTTAAGGAAAATAACTAAAGAGTTTTTCTTTTATAATTTTTCTTCCTTGAACGAGAACATTAAAACTATTATTTATTACGTATATAAGGTTTCTATAGCATCAATAGCCTGTTTCTGAAATACGTTTTTCTGTTCCGTGTACGAGATCTAAACACAATTGTTTGTACGGCTTGGGGCCAGGATATGCGATGCAATTTTATAGGCGCAAATTCATGGGGCATTTGTTAATATTTCGCATCTCGTTTTCGACCTATGGGCGATGACAGTTGCCGGACAATGTCAACAGAGGCATCGTGAATTGCAGTACCCTCTGTAAAATGGCAATATTTGCAAGCCCTTTTGAGCCTAAAGGGCGGATTTTTGGGGTCGTGGAATTGGCACACTGTTTGCCAGATAACCGTTATTATATCGCTCCCTGACTGAGTTTGTGCTATTGGGGGTGTGGCGTGAGTATCTGTGTGTGAGCAGCTGTTTGCGCGAATGTTTGCACGGTACTGTTTGGACTTCGATCCATTTGACATTATGACGACGCATCACCGGGCAGAGCTGGCAAAACTGTGACCAACACATTCTGTTGCATTTCAATTTTAGGTATCCGCTTGGAAACCCTGCCGCGGTTCAACGGCGTGTTGTTCATCACCTTCGCTCCGGTATAGCCACTTTTAATGGCATCTATTTTGAGGCTTTTAATTAAAACTGAGTGCGAAGTCGAAAAGCGAAGCACTGAAATATATATTAAATCTTTTAAGCAGTAGGCTAAATGATTAAATATAAAAAAAACTTTTCATGTATAAAACATTGTCTTCTACGATTACGTTTATGTGTTTTTAAAATATAAATAAAAATATCGGAATATTTCAAGTGCATCCCACAACGAATTGTTTGCATTGACCTCCTGACAAAATGTATGTCATACGAGCATTAAAGAAATTTCATTATAGAGCCAGATGGGCGGTGATCCAAAACTTCTGCTTGGTCCGATGTTTGCATTTCCCACACGCATACGAACGACTCATTATTTCACTTTTGGTGGAAAGTTTTGTTTGTTGAAAGAAAAATGCAACATCTGCCAGTTATAACGAAAACAATATAAAGGCAACGAAACTTAATATCATGTAATGAGTTGCAGTTGAAACACCTCTTTTTGAAAAAAAAATCACGTAATAATGGTTAAAGAGTCAGAAGAGAACGATAAACAATCTGAGCTAAGAGCGCTATGTGAAAAAAAGTTTATTAATTTCCCCAGCCATCCAAAAAGATAGCCTACTTATGAGGGCACGAATTTCATAGAAGGGGATGATATGAACAACCCTTAGAACGCACCCACTTCGCGCACATGTTGAACAAATATTATTGTCTTGTATTTCATTTTTATGTTGACTTTAGTCTCACTTCTTCTGAGCCCCACGCCCCAAGAAAAAACTGTTTATTTGGCGTGTTGCAGCAACACAAATAATTGTCGAACAGCATGTTGCATGTGTGTGCGACCGTGTTCTTGTAGTTGTTATTTACGATTGTCGTAAGAAACTTAGATAAATATTAAGTATACGCAACTATGTCACGTCACGGGACTAATGAAAAATAGCGGCAGACTGTGGGATGAACAACCCAGAATTTATGCTGATGGAAAACTTTAAACGATAAACCATCGATAAAAACCAAAAGCTGGTGGTATCTCTGGGAAATTCAAATGGCAACAGCTGGGCGAACAAGGCAGACTCTATGCATATATTGTGCTACCCGTATAGGGAAGCCTATCTACGTATGTCTCTATGCCATCCACTGAAAGTTAGCTACAAAAAAAATCGAAAAAAACAAAAAAATAGCGGAAAACTGGAAAAAGGGAACCGCTTTTCACGAAAACTCGATGGTGCTCCTGCAGCTTCTGCCTGTCACTGTCCATGTGCGCGTAAAGTCCATTAACATGAAAGGCAACAAACAAGCAGCCAGGCCAGCGCACAATTTTGGACACTTCATAAACAAGGATGCATCGTTCTTTTAAATAACACAAAAAAAGTCTCAAAAATGAACCGAATCTTTAAAAAAAGATGTTCAGATGCTGTTTTTATGTTACCTAGATTCCCAGAAACCTTTACTTGAATATAATATAAGTTATCTTTAAATCGATTGATTAAAGAATAGTTATTTAAGTCAGAAGGTATCTTCAGTCTTATAATCAAACTTTGCATTCCCTTTTAACGGTTCAAGTAACATGTGGCAGCTAGAAATCAGATTTGATTGGAAATTTTGTGGATGTAAAATATATATTGAAATTCATTTCAAATATAAAACATTTTAATTAGGACATACCTACGAACAATGTAATGTAATAAAATATCTTCATAATATTTGAATATTAAATTCAATGGCAACTTGATATGCTTAACCACAATTCCAGACCCAAAACCACTTGATTATAAGGAACATGTACATAATTTTACGATTCAAACTTATCATCGAATTTCCTCTATTGCAGGTGTCCAGAATTGAAGGAAGCCAAAGGTTGGAGAATTAGAAGGTAAGAGCTAAGCTAATTGAACGGAGGAGAGCAAATAGCAGGATTCCGGACAATTATTGTAGGCAGAATTGGTTAGGTCACGCCTTTAAGCCAATCAACTAAATCAACAATACGCATACGCCATGTGTGCCAAATACACACATACTAACCCATGACCCACTGAAGGCTGACCCAACACGAAAATTCGAGGCTTAAAATCTAACCAAATAAAGGGATTGTGATTGGGGCTTGTGTGGGCAGTAGACTGACAATTATTATGGGAAATGTTTTTCGGGGGTCAGGACTGAGCATTTCATTGAATAGAATGGCATTAACAACAATAACAACGTTGCGCACACAATCTAGAAAATATTCAGTGAAGGGAAATAATTTCTAATAGGTTTTCCTTCCAATTGAAATCGGATATTATGTCTGGATGCGAGTTCGTGTGTGTGGCTGATTGTATTTACGCAATGTTTGGTAGAATAACACAGGGCTCCCATGCAAATATTTGCTTTTCCTTTGGTTGCCACAGAACTTTTTAATTAAATGTATGCGGCAGGGCTGGATACCCAAACGAAGGCTTACAAAATATTCCAGATTCTAAGTGATTGCTTAATAATAAAGAGTTTATTGTTTATCCATTAAATTTGCCACAGCTCTTTAAGTCTGCCCGGAGGTTGGGAAAACTTTCTCGGACCCAAAGACTCAATCATTAGTTATGCAAAGCACATAAAAACAAGTACGCCGGGTCAGGGCTAGAACTAATTTCTAATGGTGCAGAGCAAACGGGAGCAGAAATTAAACAAACAGTCCATGGCATAGAACTTTATTCAAGCTTGCTTGGCCAACTGAGAAATTAAGCTGTTGCTACAAAACGAAGATCCTAAAAAGAAATACATACGTACAACAACAAAAAAATGATTTTGAGCAAATATACCAAGCTGCATACACTTTCTTCAGAAACATGAAACTATACTATGTACACATTCACTGTGTGTGCTCGTGTGTTTATTTCACACCTGAAGTGTGATGAAAATATGACAACAGACGCACATCCCAGCCTCAGACAGGTGCCGAGTGAACATTCTCCACTGCTCACTGTGCATCTTGAACGTGTGACTGTGGGGCATTCGTGCTTGAAGAGCTTCGCCAGCCCTCTGCAAACAAGCATAACTTGAAGCTCTTCTTTCACACACGGCCTCCTAGTTTTTTCAGCTCATATGAGACTACACCCACCAAAAAAATATACTCTGCTTAAAAATTAGAAAAAAAAACTACACAGCCTTATCAACATTGCTACTATAATGACTTTAACAAACAAAAAGTATTTTTTAAAAAAAAAGCTCTGTTATTTGTCTCAATTTTCTAACTAAAAATAGTATTTGTCAGGTAAAATTTTTTGTGTAGTGTAATAGTCATTCATGCCCTCCATCATCATCATTGGTTTTCCATCAATATTGTTTTTTCTCATCACAAAAACTTTGATTGAAAATGCAAATCACAATAGTTGACATATATCAAAAATCAGTTCTTGGTAGCATTCGCTCCCTGTGACCGTATTCATCCATAAATGAATACCTATAAGCCCTTTTCCTGCCAAGACACTCGAGTAAACTTTGCCCCTTCAACAGGATAATCAACTTAATCGACAGCATTCCACGGCAGATATCCAAAAATCTGACAAGTCACAAACTTCTAACCCAGTATTAATAATATTTTACCCCCAAAAAAAAGGTACGATGCCTATTCATAAGCGTTTGCTTGGTCATCCAATGGAACTATGCACGTGCGATAAAGCAAAAATGTTCATTTAATGTTGTATGAGAGCAAATATTTGTATGGCCTTGACAAATCAGTTTTCCTGGTATTTTTTATAATAAGCAGCAGCAGCATGACAAAACGCCAAAATGCTCCACGCCCATACTCAAGCACACATACAAAAGTCAATTGATTGGGGAGACGAAATTCCTTTGGGCAGAGGGCAAAAATAGAAGCCGTGCAAAATTCATTCATACTTGGCCAGGATTGATTTTGGGCACGACACACAAAAAAACACAGCAACGCTGTGTCAGCACTATACCTAAACGTATATATGAATGTCCCTGGATATATTTCAAACACACTCACTGGGCGGAAAAGAAAAGGACAAGAGTGAATTTCGCTTGCCTTTCTGAGTTGGCTTTCCTGTTGCGACAACGACAGGGCATTTATAAAAATCATACGTCCTGTTGTACCAGCAGCACACGGCAAAAGTGGTGGCACGACAAAAGCAAACGGCAATATATTCGTATCGCTTGTCAGCCAACATGTTCGCGAACGATTTTCGCATACGTAATGTCGATTTTGACAAAAACTGTCACCTCCTTGGGTGGGAAAGTTGCTCATAAAAACGTTCGAACCCCGGATTGTGTTAAATCAAACTGAATACCCATCATTAACAGGCTTAATCCTCTCGCCAGCGATGCGATCAAGTGTGAAAGATCCGCCTAGTTAAGCAAATCACTTGGGCATGTCTGTCCGGATCCAACTTTCCAACTAAGCTGATAATTTCTTAGGTGGTGTTAAGTCTTAATTGAAATTCACAGGTTGTGTCGATCGAAAGGCTATCAATATTTGAGACATTTAAGCTTTATTCATTACATGGCCGGATTCCATTAATTGTGTTTTTTAGTTTAAATCAATTCTTGTTATTTTATTGCCTCAACTATCTTGCTTTGCCATCAAACGAAGACGACTTAACCACAGACATAATAGAGACAAAAGGAAACATGCTGTTGGCGTGGAAAACTACCATTCAATTTGACGGAACCTCCCCCGAAAATACCTGCTCGAAGTTACAGGAAGTTGTCATTCGGCAACACTTCCTCACACACACTTCCTCGTATGGGACACACGTCAAAAGCGACGGGAAAACTTCAGGATGACAATTGACTGGGCGTGTGTGGGGGGCGTGTTCTTGGACAAGTCCTTCAATTGTTGTTAGAAAAAACTTTACCCAATTTAAAGCGAAAAAAGCGAGCCGTCAGACAGAAGGAATAAAAAGTGGAAGCCGAAAAAGATCAGGTATTAGTCACGCCCTGACAGATTCCGGCCAAGTCCGCTGCAAAGGCCCGAATCGCTCCCTCGTCACTTGGCAACGCTTTCGAGACTGAGACTGTCAATCAGCTCCGATTCGTTTTTGTTTTATCTTCTTCGAGCGTCTTACAAAAAAAGAGAAAAAACAAGCCAAACAAACCAACTAATTGGTTGAAATGCAGAGCAGGGAAGCAAAGCAAATTTTGGGCCTGCCAAAAAGTTTCACGCTTATTACACCAAAAGCAAAACAAAGCCAAGCCAAGCGGTACCAAAAAAAGTATGGTGTTGAGAAATTCATGATTCATTAGCAAAGTCAGACCAACGCAAGTGGATAACTTTTTATGCTCGAATATTGCACCAACAACCGGCAGCTGCCTTGGCTAATTTAAATTCTTTTGGCGCCACCAAAGATGCCACCACCGACACCACACCACCGCACCTCCCCAGCCGGTGGCGGTGGTCTCCTATTGGAAGAAGTCGGGCATGACAGCTCCTTAAGCGCCTGAGTGATTGACATCAAAAAGGTCTACAGCAGGAGCAGTAGATAATGTAATGAATACACATGCACAACAAACAAAAAAAACGGTTAAGATTAAGGTTATGATTTAGATTAACTTAACAATATACTTTTATTATTCTTAATAGCTTCTAATACTACAAAATGCTCTCTTTTTTTAATACCCATTAAAAACCGAACCTCTATAGGTCTATAGATCTTTCTTTCTGTGTAAAATCATACGTTGGGGTGTTTTTGGGGGATATAATTAAAATTGCACATCATTAGGAATTCGTAAATTTGACTAGACTTATTCCAAAAGTTTAAACTGGCAATGCTTGAAAATTGAATAATGAGATGGCAGTTTTGGAACCTTAGTTTCCTGTTTGAGTTTTCTGCGCTTGAAAATCTCTCAAAGCGAAACTCTGCAAGCCCACTAATGATACACAAAAATAAAGCCCATCGGAAGGACGGAAATACCATCAGATCACAACCCAAGACACTTGTTCAAAAGTAATTTAACGAAAACGGCATCAAAACGCAAACAATTCCATCGGACTCGGGTTTCCCGGAGCAACTAAAAAATCTTTTTTGTGTTTATTTTATTTAGGATCCCTGTCTGGCAATCAAATCTTGTGTGAAATGAAAGCGGATAGGTCTAAAATAGGCCGAGCAACCCATTTGACAAGCGTCTTAAGCAACTGCCGCCTGCCTGCCTGCCTGCCTGCCTGCCTGCTGTGTTAGCCCGGCTAACAAATCTCACTAAATGCCAAGACAAAAGTAAATGAAATTGCACTAAATCTAAGGGGGAATTTGTCTTGAAAAAATTTCAACCTTTTGGCCCCCGGCGGATCGCAGCTTAAGTTGAAAGGCCCAAGTTTTTGGCTGCGGGAGGTGTAGTGGGGATGTAGAATTGGAGTTAGAATCCAGAGGATATCATCAAAAAGGTACGAACAGGCCTAGGCCAAAGTGATAAACCGTTTCCACTGACATTGCATATAAATCTGCGACAAAGTTGCGTCTTCCACGGCAGCGGCAGCAGCACGGACAGCTCCAAATCGTGCCGGATTTGTCACGCCAAATCGTTGGAAATGCTTTTGGCCTTGTTTATGCCCAACTCGCCCCCAGTCTCCTCTTCCTATCCATGCTCCTATTTTAGCTACCGAAAATTTCAACAACAACAATACGAAGCTTTAGCAGCGGCAGAAAAAGCAGTCGTAAATCTTTGAGTAGCTTATCTCTCCAACAAAACTGTGCGCTTTTTTAATTCGCTGGGAAAATGTATGCAAAACAAGGGCCAGAGAAATCAAGAAAAAAAATTGCTGCCAAAATGCACGGAGAAAATGTTAAATGTTTATTTAAAATGAGGCACATGTTCTGTTTGGCGAAGCGACGCGGGGAATATTATTTATCGGGCAAAGGAAAGTAGAACCAACAACTCGGAAAAGACTCCGAGAGCCGGGAAATTAGGTTAGCACAGACAATGTTTCACTTTTCATTTCCATGACTAAAACTTAGATCAACAACTTATAAGCAGCTTTTCATCCAAACACCCGACACCCGACAGCCAGACCGAAAAACAAAAGCCAAAAATCCGCCCCCATGAGCCATTTATCATAAAATGCCAACACAATGCCACCGATACGCCGAGACAGAACCAAATTCAAAGATTATGTCTTCAAGTTGATAAACGAGATGTCAGGTATTTGGCTGGTTCCTTAACACCTCAACGAATCGAATAACAAATTGGGTTATTGAAGGGGCCACATCAAAGTTGGGTTTCTAATTTGCAATTGTTTTAGTTGGTAATTAGGCGGAGCCACAACCACAAAACAAAAATGGCTAAATCAAAATACCAAATAAACAATGATAAATCTAGGCCTAGATAATTTGATGAATGTGATGAGACTTTGATGTGCCAAAAATAATTGCATGCAAATTTATTTTAATGCATATTTACCCTCGTAATTGCTGCAAATTTACGTTTCATTTAATCGACATTGTCCGAGGGTCCGAGGGACCAGACAAAAAGAAAAAGATATTGTGAAAAAATCTTAAAGATCGAACAAGAAGATACCCTTTGTCAAAGATTTTAGAATGGTAACTCATATAAAAAGTTATTTTGAAAATAATAGTTTTAAATAGAAAGAGTTATGGCTTGTATTTCATCTGAACAATAATTTCTAATCCTTTGATCAGCCCAACGTCCTTTATGAAATTTTCTGTGGACTTCCTACCCATAATATACCCTTTTTCCCGCTGGCCAGCCAAATGGCGACCATGAAAAAGCGGCAAACAGATTATAACTCCCAACTGACATTCGGGGACTTTATTATTTGGCCATTGAAAAATGTGAAGCTATCCATGGAGGTTGTTGGAGGGATAACGCGAGTGACCCAAGTGGATTTTAATTTTTCAAAGTTAAACAGCGTCGGCGACCCTTTTTTTTATATCTCGACCCCTTTGGGAGGCTTGGGGGCTGGCATCCTGGCTGGCCCGCTTCAATGGACACTGCGAATCGTGGACGGCTGACTTCACCGGGCCGGGCAGACCGTGCGGACTGTGTTTGTGTAAATGTCGCCGGGATTTTGCCGTCCAGCCGGATAGCTTCATTGTTTACCTTCGCGACTTTGCACTGATTGATCCCTTGGGTGACTCAACACGCCCCGATATTCCCGTCCTCCCCGTCTGTGTAATTAATTTTGCTTTTTGATTTGTGATTTGTGTTGGCGCAGGCAGAAGAGTGCCGGCGAAAAACCATCAAATTGTCACGTAATTATATTTGCGTTAATGATGTTTCGACCCGACGTCGATGCCGGCAGCAGCATTGACCATCGAAAAAGTCCATTAATATTTTTGGTGAATGAACAACAATTTAGATTGTTGTGTCGCTGGTGGGCTTTAATTAAAATGCTTTGGCCGCAATTTCAATACACGCTGCGATTTTTAATTTCCATTGAAATCGTGACAACCGTTTTAATTCATTCTTTATGTTTTGTTTCCTTTTTTTTTGCTATCCTTTATTTTATTTTTGTTATATTTTGTATACCATAGGAGACCATAGGTACCATAGGTAGTATAATATTGGTCCAAACCGTGCAATGCAGATGCATCTCCTGAAGCAATATGGCGAAGCGGAGTACCTTAAAAGATTTAACCTTAAACGTAGATCGATTCTCTATTATTCTGCATTAAAATTTAGGAAAAAAATATTTTTTAGAATTTTTGTTAAATTTTCTGGGGTATCCCTTCGAGTTTGTGATAAATGCATGGAAGGGTCAATATGGCCCCCCAGAGATGGGTATATCTTGGCCGATTTCCATCCGATTCTTGAGCGGAATACCTTAAACGATTTTTAGATCGATTCTCCATCATTCTGCATAAAAATCTAGAAACAAAATATTTTTTAGATTTTTTGTCAAATTTTCTGAGGTATCCTCTTCGAGTTGGTGATAAATGCATGGCCCCCAGCTTCGGCAATTTCAGCCCTATTCTAGAGCGGAACACCATAAACGTTTTGTAGCCCTTGGTCAAGGATACATGGAAAGTCAATATTTTCTATATATAGGGTATATAAAATTCGTCGCTTTCTTTCCTGTCTTGTTTGTATATTATTTTGCAAGGCACGCGACTTAAAAAAACCGCTACCAGATTTAACCGATAATGACCAGAAAAAAGTTTAAGCCATTAAACTGTATAAGCCTTAAGTGGTACTTAATCTCGCTTTAATTTTTTTATGGCAAAACTGGTTTTCCCTTTCCGCTCTGCATTCGAGTAAGCTTAATGATAAAATTATTCGACCTTGTCTGAGGCTGTGACGTCAGTATAAAGATAATCCGATAATGAGAAGGCGCAATATATGGGTCAATAAATAAACAGCTCACCAAATAATTCGTACGATTCAATTATAAACATCTAATAAAAACTTCCCGAATAGGAATGTGAAAAATATAATTTTCAAATTCTAAAGACGGAAATTAGATTATTAGAAAATTCCTTTTTGAGAGCAAACAAAATATAAAATGCAATGTTCAAATTCCAGACATAAGCTATTTATCAATACAATGCATATTAGTTTGTTAATGGCCGGACACTCTCACGCCATGCATTGCGAAATATTCATTTTGAACTTGTTAGGTTCTTTAACAACTTGTTAGTTATTCACTCTCATGTTCAATAACTAGGGCTGTCTGAAAAAAATATATTTTTTTTTTCTACATATACTACATATTAATATATAAACATATATGTATGACAATTTTTACGGACGTGCTTCACTCATTCGTCTGCTCACGTGCTGCATATTCATGACAAGGGTTCGACTTGACTTGACTTTAGTTCCTCTGAGACACTGAGAAAAAATATCAATCTGCATACTATGCACTGAAAATGATAAATTATTCGCAAAATAATTAAAACTATATTAAAAACAAAATAAAAATAGGATATTGAAAATTAACTAAACCATTAGGCCATGATTAGTATTTATTTATTTAAAAACATGAAACCGTGAAAATAAACCAATTTAGATATGAGGATAATATTTTTTTTGTACACAGATAGTGTTGTATCAATATGAATTACTATTAATGGCGAACAGTTTAAATTGAATTTCATTACACGACGACGTCAATTAAAAGCATGTAAAACTCAATCGCCGATGACGTTTTTAAATGCAACCGAGCCATCATCGGTCGAGACAGACAAGTCAGAGTCAGAGCAGATACCAGATACCCTGGGGGGGGCCAAGGTAAAGAGCCCAGGAGAGCCGTGGGGAACACATTGACGTTGGCTTAATGAGTCGGCAAATGGCTGATAAAAATGCACAGTGAATATGAAAATCGCTGGCACTGGCGCTGACACTCGTGACGTCGTGACGCGGCGCAAAGTTCTCGAAACTGACAGGAAACATTGATAAAAGTGCCAACTGACATTGCGTAATGATGGTGCGCTCTGTTCCCGCCTTAATAGCCGGCTCATTAAACCAGGAATGCATTAAAAACAAGCAAAAAATAAAATTAAAATTAAATATCACAATGCAACAAAAAATGATTTAACATACATCATGGTGGAAAAGTTTTTTAATCAAAAACTTACTGTCGCCTGCCATATTTCACATTCGAAATATTAAAAATCTAATTAAAACTTAAACAGAATTGTACATTATATACACCACTATACTGTCGTGGACGCATTTTTGCAGTAAAAATTCATTTAAGCTAAAAGCCCATTAACAATTATGACTTTCCTTTGCTGCGCGAAAGCAGTTGAAACTTGAAAGGAAGAACTCGCTGCAAGTGACGCAGGCTCGCTTTTTCTTTATACCCGTCCCGTTGGCCTCTCTCTCTTGGCTTTGTTATAAAACGTCGACAGTTTTTGTACGGCTGCCCGAGTTCCCTGATCCGTCGACTATAACTAGTGATGATTCTGCAGTAGCAGCAACCAGCAAGACCTACAGCAACAGCAACTGCAACAAAAGCTGCAACAACGAGTACGCTTTGACTTTGCTTCATTTTCAGTTTTAATTTTTGAAGTTTTAATTCTTTGAATCTTAATGACTTCTCGTAATAAGTTTTCATTTCTCATAATTTCTTGGGTTAATAGAATCTTTGCCGCTTTATGTGTTGTATGGCTGCTGTTGCGTCTTGTAGACCAACTTGCAATATACTGGGATAATTAAATTAATTACTGGTATAACTAGACATAGATAAGAAAAACTGAAAACGAACGATGATTTACCTTACTTTTGAAAAATCTATAGTTTAAATATTTGTGTTTCCTGTAAATTTTAAAACAGCAATTTTTAACCACATTATAGTGACAAAATCATATTACATATATTTTAAGCTCCCATAAACAGAGACCACTGTAGCCTGCTCATTGTAAGTTTTTTGTGGAAAAATATAAGAAAATAACAGAAAACTATAATTATGGAGTTGACACAAAGTCATCTATGTAGCTGCAGTGGCAGTAGGTACAGCTACGAGCGGCTGCCAGTAAAAACGCAGACGACAATAATGACTGGGACGAGTTTGAGGGGAAAAGGAAAAGGACTATGTGGAGTCCTTGGCAGCCATGAATTCTATCAGAGAGGAAGCACTAGAAATGCATAAAAGTCGGACTGCATAAAGCGCAGCAGGACCGCAGTTGACATTTATGTGGAACTGTCAGCGCTGGCTTAAAGTAAACTTGGCCCAGTCGGGAGGAGGCAACATCATCTTGGCCAGACCGAGTCCTTCAACAGCGTTAAATGCTTGGCTTCTGATTGCTGCGCTCGCTGGTTGTGGCTAATCATAAATTCAAAAGCGGCAAAAGTGCAACAGTAGTAACAATTAACTTATTAAATGGTCTTAGCGGAGGGAGTTGAATCCAGATGAGAGAAAAAACCATTTGGCGAGGGGAAAAACCGGCTGACAAAGGATGTGGGCATGGAAATTGTGAAAATGAAACCGAACGAGGCGTGAAGATGACTCCCAACAGAAGGGAAAAACTGGTAGGAAAAGTGAACCGCATCGACGCGGAATGAAAAAGGGAGCATTTCCCATGCATTACACCTTCCTGCTCACTTTTCACCGGCGTAATTTATTTTCCTAGAAAACTAGAAAGTGAGAGAGTGAAAAACTTCTGAAGAAAATTATACCGAATTGCAGTTAGGAATTAAATAAATTTTTTCATTTACTCATCAAGTTATTAGTCAAAGCTTTAGCGGAAATTATATTTTTTATGAAAATTTCCACTTTACCTATTGATAGAACTTATCTTTTCAGTTTTCAGTGTAATTGCTCTTTCCATGAAAGTCACTTCCTGATTACTTGAGACTCTGCTAATTAGCTAAATTGATTTGAATTTTATGACCCGCAAAATTGCTACGTTCTAAAAACAGGGGGCGATCTGAATATTCGAAACAACTCGAATTGAAAGTAAATGTTTTGAATTAAATTTACTTAGAGCCGTTGGGAAAATCGAACTGTTTTTCTGTGAGACAACGCCCAGTTCAGAATTTTTTTTTTAGCAAATATCTCAACACTTCTAATAGTTTTCGCCACTCTCTTTTCAGCTGTTGTGACATTTTTTGGCAAAGCAGAACGCAATGGCGCCAAAGACGCCGCCATTTTCGCAGCTCGACAAAATGGCGACAAGGACATCCACATCCGCATCCGCATTCACATCCAGTTGGCTCTGCCGCCTGCTGGTACTCGGCTTTTGCATTGGCGCCGCTGCCGCTCGAGGTAAATATCCATAAACATTTATATAAATTCATTCTCTGCTCTGGCACATAAAATACCCCCGCATAGATACATATTGTGGGGCTTAAAAAAATTGCAATCTCTCGGCTGTACATTTGAATTTTGGGGAGTTTTGTTTGGTTGGTTGTGTGGTGCGGTGCATCGAACAAATGAAAACAGCAAAGGCACCTGCGGCCTTTGGTGAGCAAAAACTAATTATGTATCTGTCAAAATCGAACGAACAAACAATGCCTTCCGCTTGTTTCAGTTTGTGCTTCGAATACCGCACATAAATATTATCAATTAATCTGATAGGTTGACTTTTAAAGCTTCACGCAATTTAATTAAATTACTTTTCTGGGTTTTACATTTACCCACATATTGGGGATTTTCTTAAAAAAATAATTTTATATTTCAAAATAATATTATAGTGTTTCAGTCTATTTAAAAGTTTCAAATAAATCATTTTGCAACCTTTTTTTAATTAAAATTACAATAGTTAACGGCTCAAATCTGTCAATAAAATGACACAGTCTCTACTGTTGCATCGAAACATTCTGTATTTTTAATTAAAAAGAATACTTTAAATATTTGCCTTCAAACGTTAATCGCTTAGGCAGTTGAACCGTGTAAAGTATCGCACTTTAAAGCTACAATTTGTACATCCAAGAGCAGAAAATAAATTTGCATCCAGGGAGGGGCAAACACGTCGCAAACTAAAGTTGAACAATTTAAATATCAGTTACAATATCGCACACAAACAATGTCACACCGGACATGGACACCAATATCCCAATTCCCAGCACCTGAGCTTACCCCCCACACCTGTTATTCGACCAAATTTGACTCCTCCTCGAACCCAATGGATGGCAACAACAAAATCCTCAATTCGACTTGCACATACAAAGTGGCAGTGTCGAAAAAAGATGGACAAAAATGTCCTGGGTGAGATATATATTTATCAAAACTAGTAATCCACTTGGTGTTTGAAAAAATGCAATTCGATTTGGCGGCGGGCGAGCCGTAAAACGTGATACCCATAAACGGTTTAAAAATCAAAAATGTCCCGAACCAAACGTCTGGCTGTTGCCAATCATGCGAATTTTATTGCAATATTGCGACAATTTTTATTAAAATTTTAGAATTTTCAATTTATTTAGCACTCGAGCCTGGCTAACACAGGCCAGCAGCGCCTTCCGTATCCGTATCGCAGTGGATGCAGTTTTGCTCTTTGATTTGTTACAGCTGCGTGAAATTTGGTCAGCAGATATTGGCCAGCCCCGGATCGTACACTGTACGTGATTTGATTTCTCTTCACATGCTGAATTCTTTTCGTTTAGTCAGCACAATATTGCCGTTAGCAAGTCAAAGTATTCCGCAGTTACGGGAATTTGAAGGATCCTGTACATTTGGTTGGTCATTTAAAGTGCAGCGCCACAAATCGAAATCGAATGGCCAGCGAAAGCGAGGCTAATAGAGTTCAAATTGAATTGGCTATTTCGTTAACATTTTCTATGGGCCAACTTCAATGTTTATCGGCCAGACAGGAAGCTGTTTTCCGGAGAGAGTTAAGAGGAAATAAAATATAGGGGGTAACGAGAAAAGAGGCCAACGAAAGCAAATTTAACATTTCCTGGTAAACAATTTGAATATTCAATTCGAATCTTAGGTTCCCTAAAAAAAAACATTCAATAAACAAGTTTAAAATGAATATTTTAATTTATAACTTTGATTGCTTATTCAGGAGAGTATTTACATAAAACTATATTTAAATATTTTCTTGAAAGACCGGTAAGTACTATCTACTAAAGGGTATCTAGACTTAGCTACCTTCTAAGGTAGCTAAGGTTTGGCCTTCTTTTGGATTTGCCTTTGGCCGCTTCGCTTGTCAACAAGCCGATAAGTTTTGCTGTTTTTACCTTCCTACCTTCAGTTGGCCTGCATCCTGTGCGCCAGCATCCTGGCCAGCCGTTCTGTACTGTCCTGTGTTGACCCAGGCAAATGCTAATTTTATTATGACAAATGCGCCAAGTCAGGTAGAGACTTTCCTTTTTCCAGCTTGTTCCTCCACAATCACAAGTCTAGACAACCCCGAGCTCATTCCACTGATGGCGAAGATGGAGGAGAGGCACAAAGTCTCATTTATTACGAACGCTAATCTAACAACAATCTGCAAAGTGCTTCAAGTTATTGGTTCGTTAGCTTTGGCTTTATAAACGATGCTCCCGGACTTATCCCACAATCAAAATGAAGCTACCGTCTTACCCACAGCAGCTTCTAAATCACGCCCCTTATGGGGTATCTAATTGAAAATGATCACCGGGTTTCCATTCGGACCCTCAATTACGCTAGTCAAGAGGCGAGCTTAACCTAAGTAGACAGTTTCTTAGTTTGTCGAACAAGGCGAACACGCCTCAGGTAAAAGAAACCACAACTTAGGCGAAAATTGCCACAGAATGAAGATCTCGCAACCAGTTGCGGATGTATCTATGTATCTGCGCATGCGTGCGTTCTGTTCCTTCTACTTCTGTCTCTGCCTCTGAAATCTTCCCCCCAAGACTACACTTGTCAGCTGTAATCTAAATAAGCGATTTGTCTGTGCATAACTTTTGCCCAAGAACAAGACACCAGCCACAAGCTAGGATAAACACTGACAGAATACATATATGTTTAGTAGAGCCTCTGCGGGGCTTAGTTGGGAGTACCACATCTTTATACAATTTCTCCGATTTGAAGAACCCTCTTTTGTCAGTGTTCTTGCCGCAGAAATCTCAGTCGTTTGTAGAACTGGAAGTTAAAAAATAATTTGTATAATTTATTCGAGGAAATTTCCTTTTTTGTTTTTGTTCAGGAGGTGGAATTTACGAGGCGATAGCCTCTTATGGCCAACTGATTTATCGGGCCAGGAGTGGAATTCCACTGGGTCGGGGATCGCAGCATAAATAATTAACACGTGCATAGTTTGGATTGCAATTTGCAACTAGACGCTTGGATTTTTATGGCAAGCAGTTGACTCTTTGATTGTCCAGCTGAAGATGATGCGACTCTATTCTTTTCTTGGAAACTGCGAATATAAAATTGCTTCCGGAAGGTTGTCGAGCTTGAGTCTTTTGTGTTTCTCAAGAAGTTCACTGTCTGCGTTGGAGCATTTAAAAGCGCTTAATTGTTAATTCATGTCATTTTACCTGTTTTGTTTCTAAATGGTAATGACCTCTTCTTAGTCCAACGACAGCTCGTCAGAAACGTGTCCCCTTATTCCAGCGCTTGAAGGAAAAATACTGTGGGCGAATGTGTGGCAGCTGCGGCGCAAGATTTTATTATTATTGACACCAAACTAATGCAATACAAAAGTTTGCTCAAACATAACACCACCACAAAAACAAGAACAACTTCAATTGGAACAGCAATGGCCCAGGAATTTAGTATCACATCAAGTGCCGCCTGCAGGGAGGCAGCTGCTTTGATTGCTCTTTGGCAAGCTTTCCAGCTTGCCCCGGCTGGATGTCTCCACAAATTCAACTAATTGTCAGCAATTCATTTGCCAAATATACGTAATAGTTACTTTTTCTGCATCCTTTGGTTTCCTCTTTGTCGTACATTTTCTGTAATTGGAACAGTAGAATCAAAACATTTTTCGCTCTGGTTTTTCAATTTAGTCGGGTTCTTGGGTGGCGTTGCTACCTGGCTTTAGTCTGGAATTCTCTAATTAAACTTATTTATATTTATTTTCAGTTTATAAATTAAATATTGCAGAAGAAAACATTTCGCATATATTTTTTTTTATTTTCAATAAGTTCCAATTTGGAATAATTAAAAGTAAAATTTCCGAATGAATTAATCTTCAAATGAAAATTTACGAATAATTTAAAAATAAATTGATAAGGATAGCCTCTTTCAGAACATGAAAATATAATACAGTTCATTGACTCCTTTAGACTCCTGCAGACTCCTTTTGCACATCCTTTAAAGCGTGTTGCCCTATTTGCACTCGTACATGTTGTAATTGTTAGTATTCCTCTGGTATTGTAGAAGCTTAATTGAAAATATTGTGAATGTACTACAGTGTATATGGCGCAGCGTGTGTGGGCTCCTTTGTTTGGGCGTGTTTAGCTATAGCTGGGAGCATCTTTGTGCGCCACTCCCTAAATGAAATTAATTGAAGGCCCCCGGGCCTTCAAGAACACACTCCCTTCAATTGGCAAGAAAAGTTGTGCTATACATATGTAACTTTTTATACGCCCAATATCCGGTGGCTATTGTTGCAGTGTGGCGGAGCCGTAATCAAGCTATGGGTATCAAAGGTGCACGGTATGGGAGGGTGTTTCGGAAACCTGCGTTTTTCAATAAGGACGAACAATGGCTAAAAATTTGATCAATTGTTCTAGGGAAAGTTTTCATAGAATGAATATGCTTGGCTTCTTAAAGGTCAAATTTTGGGGACTTTGTTCAAGCTACAAGGATGCAGTAGCAGAATATTTGATTATCCAGTATAATTTTCTGCATTTAAGCTAAGTGTAAGTAATAAGAGGGTAAACTCTCCGTTCTTTAATCAAATCAATAGTGAAGATGTATTTTAGTACGTTAAACATTAATTTTACCTGCACAATATCACTTTGCTTAACAAATAGCACAAGTTTTAACCGAATTTAAGCCGGAATAATAAACATATCGACACAAAATGCAAAATTAATTTCATTCGCCATACTTTGAGATAAACCCAAAGTAAGTGCCAGTGTAAACGGAGCACGAAGCTCTCCTAATGACATTAGCTTTCACGCAATGTGATTAACTGTCTGAGTAAATTGAGCAGCAAACAAAACATCAAGCTGCCTGGCACACAATTCATTACACGACCCAACTTAGCCCAACTCCCGCCCAGCTATACAGCTATACAGTATATATTCTGTATGTATGGACATACTGAAGAGGTGGCAGGGGCCACGAACTACCTGCTAACACGCCATAATCCTGCACCAAGGACATAATATAAGTCGGTCAGCCTAGCGACCAGTTTGGGGGGAAACTCCAATGATAATAATGCAGCCCCAAGCAGCTCGCTGTGGCGCCAAATGAAGTAACTTACCAAGGAAGCAACTGACCATGGCACTCCCGCACAGGATAACCGGACATCGGGCACTGAGCTAAGTCCCGCCTAAGACGAGCACGTACTGGTTTCGAGGAAGTTATAGACTGACCTTCACCTTTATGGCTTTCTTTGGCGAGCTTACCCACTCCCAGGGCCTATCCCCTTTGGCCACCCAACTGTAAAAGCCTTTGCCTTCGCTACTGGCGCTGCTGGTTCTTTCATCATAATTTCAGTTAGCAGCAGCAAAATGGCCAACATTGTCTCTGCGCGTGTCCTTTTATGACGCCCGGAGACGTTGTAGTTGTGTGTCTATATGCAATTAAATTAAATATTAAACTTAATTACACAAGGAAACTAACACGCCAAGGCAGCAGCAGCAACAGCAGTGGGGAGCAGCAGCACTAAGGAATCGGGTACTTCTTGGTCCTGTCAAATATGCCCAGCGCCAGGCCTCAATAATGCAGCCAGGAATGTAGGAAATAATGAAAGTCAATTGTCAGTCAGGCCATCGCTAGATTTTTGCCACCCTCACCCATTTTGCTATCTTGCGTCCTGTGTCTTGAGTCCTTTTTCTCCTGCCCTGAAGACGTTCCCAATGCACTTAAAGAAATGCATTGAAATTATGGTACAATCAAGTCATCCCTAAAAACTTCCTGTCAAGAAAGATTCTTAGATTATAAATATCATATTCAAAGTATTTATTTAACCTTTTTAGAAGGTATATTATTTTTCAGTGTATGGTCGTTGCCATAGCCTGAAACCGTAATGACAATGTTGCTTTCATTTCGTGTTCCTGTTGCCTGCTAATTGAATTTAATGTAGTTTAATTGAGACGAACGTGATTGTAACTAAAAGCGCTTTATGCTTAATTTACCGGCACGATGGAAAGTCCTGGGTACGATACGGCGTCCTCCACCCCAGAATCACTCTGATACGATGAGTGCCGTTGCCTCTAAATAGTTCAAATTCAAATTAATTGCTCCAAGTTGAAGGCAACACCCAGCAAGCTGGCTTGAGTTCGGTTTGGGGGAAAAGGCATTTAAATATTTAACATTTTCCTGCCAGCTGTCGGCAGCTTTTCCGACAAGTTTATCCACCGAAGCCGCATCGCAATGAATAATGCATAGTGGCGATTGTGTCACACGCTGCGTATGAGTAATGACTGCCACTGTTGGCCAGGCGAAAATGGGAATGGCGACCAATCGATGCCCTCAAGGACATTGCCAATATTAAAATCTACTGGAGCGCAGCGCAGCGCGAAATTCAAATGCATCTGGCGCATCGCATTCGAAATCGGTTGGCGAGAATCTAAAAATAAGAAAGGAGATTCTAAAATGAAGCCAGACAGATGCCAGAATTAGCGAGGAGTTCACTCATTTTTATTTTCTGTTTCATCCACTGCAGCTGTCAGAAAGCAGCAGCCCAGGATCAGGGCATGAGGAAGGAGCAGAGCAGGCGAGGAGCAGCACGGGACATGAGCCGGAGCAGCTGTCATCTTAGAGAGAAAATGGCTAAAAACTGTCAAGCTGCATAATAAATTGAATTTCCTGTAGCTGGTCATTTGCCACCATGAAATTTGAGCTGTAGAGCGGCTAAAATGAAATGGGCGTGGCATAAACATGCACTTGAAATGAAAATACTGGTCAGAACTACCATGGCCAGGACTGCCAGTACGGCCAACACGTACATACGGATAGTACGTTTCCCATTCCCAGCAAAAAGGCACAGCGGCAAAATGCCACCAGAGGCAAATGAAATTACCGAGTTGCTAACCCGACGATGGCCCAAAAGCTCAAAAATCCAAATATCATATTTACAACTTGCAACTACAAGCCCCTTGGGGAGTTTTGGTCCAGCGGACCAGTGGGATTGGGGAATAGAGAAAAACACAGCCAGAGTGAAGGATTTTAAAGGATGCGACAAACAGCTAATGCCGGGCTGCTAACTGACATTTGGATTTGTCCTTTTTTTTATTGCACTCGGCATGTTAATACAATCAAGTCACCGAACCATGCTGGGAGATGATGTAGTTTCGAACCGAGAAGCGTAAAGTCAGAAACACAAAAAAAATATTCAAAAAAGTAAAAAAAAATGTATTCTTAAAAGTATTTTTAAACCTACCTTCTGCTCTAATAAACGGAAGATTAGTGTAGTTGGTTTTCCTATTTTCCATACCCCGCTGAAGCTTCTGAAATCGAGCACTGATTATAATGACGAAACTTTTAATGACTAATTAAGTAAAATTCACTCTTCCCTTTCGCTACAAAATTGAACAACCCACTGAACACACACCAGAAACTGCCCGGAGCTACTACAATAGCACACTTAAATGTCCCAAGTTGGTGTTTCGTGAAAACCTCCAAAAACAAACAACCATTAGACCAAAATATAACAAAAACACTGTCACAGAATGTACAACTAAATTACAGATGCCCAGTTGGGGTAAGATCTTCCTGCCGCTGGATCGAATCATGTTTTCTATTTATCAAATTAAATTTTAAACAACAGACATTGCTGTTCAACGAAGCAAACTCAATGACAGCTAGAGCTCTTTATGGCCAAAAAGGGATGGCCACTGGGAGTGGGGATGGAAACATAAAACCGCACAAACCAGCCACTCAATAAATATTTAATTATCAAGGAAAATAAAGTGAAAAATACAAATCACTATTTGTCATTTTTGCCAGCTGGCTGGCCAACAAACTGCCCACGAAAATTATGCCTACAGCGGCAGAAATTGTGCAAAAAAAATACTATAAAAATAGAGGGAATATTTACCGAGACTAGGTGTGTGTGCTTATGAATGCTTTTATAACTAAATTTTCGTAAACCGTAACGTGCTTAAATGTTCAAAATTGAAATTTTAATGCAACAACCTGGGCTGGTGGGTTGCTGGGTTGGCGAGGAGCAAGTTGCTCTGGAATGGGGGAAGGTGGACTCTCTCAGTGGGGTGGTGCGTGGCAATGGCATATCCAAAACTATTTGCGGCCATGCTCTGCGGTCAGATTGTGGCTAACCCATGTTACGCCTGCTCCCGGTTGGCAGATGCCAGACCATATATATATCTGCATACCAAGGGCAATGGGTTGGTGGCGGGGTGTCAGGGTAGGAGCTCCGTGGGGCAACGCATAAGTTTGTGGTCGCAGTGGCGCAACCTCTCCTTTCGTTTCATTTTGCATAAGTTCTAAAGTACACATCATATATAATTAAAATCGTAAAACGGTCAATTTTCCCTCAACGTTGGAGGGCGACGACAAGGATCCACCCTTGCCCTCTGACCCTGTTGCACACACACACATCCTCCCCAGCCCTCTCCATTGTGCACAGCCCCACCACTAGCAATTCCTCTTCCACCCCGGGGCATCCGCCATCTGGGTAATGGGTTTAGCATTTTTGGGCTTTCGTGTACAAATTGAAACTTTATGTTTGTTTGCCAACGAGCAGCGAGTCAAGCCGTGGCCTGTGAAGCGTTATATTAAATTAGTATACTGGATTTTGGGTTAAGCCCCGGCAAGAGGTTGCATTTAAAATTTAAGCTTCCGTTCAGTGATGCAAATAGGCATCATCAAGTTAAATGCCATCAGTTCCCAAAAAATCTGCAAAAGTGTTAAAGAAAATATAAGAATTTAAATTAAATAGAACAATAAAAGTCTCGATTCATTTTCCGTTTGTGGAAATAAAATTGCATAATTTTCCTCTACTATTTAAGCAATGCTTTTTCAATTAAACTTGTTAACCTCTTGTCCTTATTGCTCTTCTTAAAAATAAGCTCAAAATACCCGAGAATGAGATAGTTATTTCACTAGAAAAGTTTTAAATATTCATGTGGAAACGTTTTGTTTCAGATGAATTTTCTAGGAAACCCATCTTACCTCCGTCTGGGATGCAAAGTTTCCATAAATCTTAGACACTTTTTCTCCGTACAAGCATTCCTGTCCGCCCTGCTTAACCACATTTGGTATAATTAAATTTTATGGCCATTAAATTCGGCAATTTTCATAAGGAATATATTGCCTCCGGCAATTTTAGCCATAAACCATTGGCCAAGGCTTACATACTCCAATAATAATAACCCAAAAAGGAGGGGAAAAACCAAAATCAAATATATCAGACAGTGACTGATGTAAATTTATGCCTAGACCCGGTCTAATTTTAAGCCGCGCCTTTGCAATGTTCATCACGGCCCCTCATCTTCCCCCTTAGATATTCAGTGGCAATACCTAAAAAAAAAATACAAACAAATATATATATATATGGAAAAAAAACACAGTAAAGCTGGGTAAAAACATCCCGAAAAAAAACACATACTCACAATTCATTTTCGAAATGAATTTGTTCCGCTGTAACGGCCATAAATGCATTTAAATTTATTGGAAGGCAGCCTGAGTCTGCGTAAACCAACAACAACGAAAACCAGAAAAAAAAATCAAAATAAGAGGACTCTCGCACATTGAATGACAATAAATTATCAATTTTATTTTGACAGCGCGAAAAATCCCACAACGCGAAAAACGAAAGACGAGCGCACAAAATGTCAAATGAAATTGAGCAAAATATATATATGGAATCTATATTATAGATAGATGTGAACATTCTATGTATGTAGAACTATATGCATATATTATATGCAGGCTTGGGTATTTGTAACAGGAAGTTTCAGTTCAATGGTTTGTTCCAGCCGGCGATTTTAAATTGCCAGGATATCTCTTTTCGGAAAAAACTCATACTAATTTGTAGATGGAAGCTCTCCAGTTCGGCAAAAAAAACGAAGTCAAGAGGGTCGAACGTTAGTCATTTATAAAAAGTAACTGCATTGGCATTTTATTACAAAATAGCTTCCAGCAGCAGAGAAGATTTTTATATTCAAAAATATATATTTAAATACAAAAATGCATAGCTTTTAGCTTTAATCTTAACTTAAATCACACAATCTAAGGAGTTCTCTACTTGTTCGTCCTTTTCAGAAATTCCATCGCCATTGGACCTCTCAGACGTAGCTTTTTACTGTCCTGGAGAGGGTTTGTTTGCGGATGACTATGATTGCCGGATTTATTATCGTTGCGAGCGGCGGTCGGGCCAATACATTAAACCTTACCTGCTGGCGTGTCCGGAGGATGCGGTCTTCTCCCGCTCACTGAAAATGTGCCTGCCGCCTGCAATGGCCGGACGCGATGAGTGCGTGGATCAGGTGAACGAGGTGGATAGCAGCATGGAGTTGGGGAAGTGGGAACAGGAGCAGGACGTCTACGAGCAGGATGACCGTAATGCTGTGCTTAACATGGCCGTCACACCTGCGGCCAATGAGCTGCGCTCCTACGCATCGGCACATCGTCTGCCCTCGAATTATGGCCTGGCAGGACTCAGTGGCGTCTCTGTCATATCCTTCTCCAGCTCCCCGTTTCTGAGAGCTGCGGACGCTGGGGAGGAGGAGGGGGCGATAATTTGCCGAGATGATGGCTTCATGAGCGATCCCAGCGACTGCACCGTGTTTTATCGTTGCATCTCGAATGGACGGGGCTATAACAAAATCGGCTTCCGCTGCTCGGACGGCACGGCGTGGGACGAATCCTTGCAGTCCTGCAACCACATGTTTGACGTACGTGCCAACGGTGGCTGCCGCAATCAGGCGGAGCCCCAGAACGACGGTTATTATGCCGGCCAAACGTCAACACAGTCGTCGCAATCCAGTTTCCAGAACTCAACCTCCAGCAGCCAGCAGAGCTCGTCGACCAGTTCCTCCAACTCCTCCCAGAGCTCCAGCTCCACATCCAGCTCCAACTCAAGCTCCAGCTCCAGCCAGGAATCCTCCACATCCAGTAGTAATCAACAGTCCAGTTCCACGTCCAGCAGCAATCATGAATCCAACTCTGGTTCCAGTAGCAATCAAGAGTCCAGCACCAACTCCAGCAACAATCAAGGATCGAACAATAGCGGCAGTCAATCTTCTAGTGGTAACCAGAACCAAAGCTCTGGCGGCAGCCAAAGCTCCGGAAGCAGTCAGTCCTCTAGTAGCAACCAAAACCAAAGCTCGCAGGGTTCTGGCAGCAATCAAAGCTCCAGCAGCAACCAGTCCTCGAATAATAATCAAAATACCGGCAGCAATCAAAGCTCCAGCAGCAATCAGGCATCCAGCAACAATCAATCCTCTAGCAGCAATCAGACTTCCAGTAATAACCAATCCTCCAACAACCAAAGCTCGACTGGCAATCAATCCTCAAGTGCATCTAACAACCAGACCGTGCCCACAAAATGCGAAGACGAAAACACCTACATTCCCGACCAGAAAGACTGCGCGAAATTCTACAGATGTCGACTGGATAAGGACGGTAACTTGGAGCAAGTGCCTTTCACTTGCGGGCCAGGGACTGTGTGGAACCAAGTAGATAAAGTATGCGATCTGCCCACTGACGACCAAAAGAAGCAATGCAATATACAGTCTGGCTCATCCAGTGGCGGTAGCAACTCTGGAAGCTCCTCCAGCAGCAGCAATCAATCTTCTGGCAATCAGGGATCATCTAGCAATCAGTCCTCAAGCAGCCAAGGATCATCTAGCAATCAGTCCTCAAGCTCTAACAATCAAGGCTCATCTAGCAATCAGTCTTCCAGCAACCAAGGCTCGTCAAGCAATCAGTCTTCTAGTAACCAAGGATCATCAAGCAGTCAAGGATCTTCCAGCAACCAAGGCTCATCTGGCAGTCAGTCATCCAATCAAAGCAACAATCAAGGCTCATCCAGCAACCAATCTTCTAATCAAGGCTCATCGTCATCCTCTAACAACCAGCAGAGTTCATCGTCCAGCAATCAGAGCTCTTCTTCCAACAATCAGAGCTCTTCCACCAGCACCGAATCTTCCACCAATAGCTCAAGCACCCAGTCAACGACATC
Source organism: Drosophila ananassae (assembly GCF_017639315.1). Taxonomy (NCBI): domain Eukaryota; kingdom Metazoa; phylum Arthropoda; class Insecta; order Diptera; family Drosophilidae; genus Drosophila; species Drosophila ananassae. Next base: position 10,283,125 of record NC_057927.1, on the reverse strand, counting down.
CAAGCCATCCAACCCCGATGGCGAATGTCAGGACACGGAAACATATTTAGCCGACAAGAAAGACTGTGCTCGATTCTACCGATGTGTGGAAAATGGAAATGGTGGCTTCGAGAAGGTACCCTTCGACTGCTCTCCAGGAACCGTTTGGGATCCAGACACGAAGGGCTGCAACCATCCCACTGATGTCCAAAAGGAACAATGCAAAGCCATGGCAAGCGGAAGCGGCAGTTCATCCAATCAGGGATCCTCATCAAATCAAGGATCATCTTCAAACCAAGGATCTTCCTCGAACCAAGGATCGTCCTCCAATCAGGGATCTTCCTCCAACCAAGGATCGTCCTCCAATCAGGGATCGTCATCTAACCAGGGATCATCTTCCAACCAGGGATCTTCATCTAACCAGGGATCTTCATCTAACCAAGGATCATCCTCGAACCAGGGGTCATCTTCCAATCAGGGATCTTCTTCGAACCAGGGATCATCTTCTAACCAGGGTTCATCTTCCAACCAGGGATCTTCCTCCAACCAAGGATCATCTTCGAACCAGGGATCATCTTCTAACCAGGGATCATCTTCCAATCAGGGATCTTCTTCGAACCAGGGTTCATCTTCCAACCAGGGATCTTCATCCAACCAAGGATCATCTTCCAATCAAGAATCTTCATCCAACCAAGGATCTTCATCCAACCAAGGATCATCTTCGAACCAGGGTTCATCTTCCAACCAGGGATCTTCATCCAACCAAGGATCATCCTCGAACCAGGGCTCCTCTTCCAACCAGGGATCATCTTCAAACCAAGGATCCTCAACCAATCAGGGATCATCCTCCAGCCAAGAATCGTCTTCCAATCAAAGTTCATCATCTCAGCAGTCTTCGTCTTCAAACCAGTCATCCTCCTCATCCACTGAAGGATCAACTTCATCTACTACCCAGAAACCTTTTAAACCTGCGGAAAAATGTGAGAGCGAAGAAACATTCCTTGCAGACAACGAGAATTGCTCAAAGTTCTATCGGTGCGTGGACAACGGTAAGGGCGGATTCTCAATGGTCTCCTTCACCTGCCCACCGAACACGTTGTGGGATCCAGAAGCCAACAGCTGCAACCATCCAGATCAGATCCAGACGAAGCCACTTAAGTGCAAAAAAGTTGTCAATCAGGGCGGATCTTCATCCAGCAACAGCACTTCTAGTTCAAATAGTTCCTCGAATAGTGGATCATCTTCCTCGAATAGTGGATCATCGTCCTCGAATAGCGGTTCATCCTCAAGCAGTGGCTCATCTAACCAAGGATCCTCCTCCAACAGTGGCTCTGCATCCAGTGGCAACTCCTCAAGCGGTGGATCCTCCTCTTCATCATCCTCGTCCTCATCTTCTAGCAACAATAACAATCAGGGTTCTTCGACGACATCTTCTAGTTCATCCTCGTCTAGCGGTAGCTCGAATCAGGGATCCTCATCAACCAGCAGCGGCAGTTCATCCTCGACTTCTTCGAATACGCCAACCAACTCGAATCCTTCTGAAAGCTGTTCCTTTAACGGACAGTTCATTGGGGATCGGAACGTTTGCGCCAGATTCTATCGGTGCGTGGATAATGACAGAGGTGGCTTCAATATGGTGGCATTTAACTGCGGTCCCGGTACTGTGTGGGATGCCCAAACTCAAGCTTGTAACCATCCTTGGGCTGTGAAGGAGTGTGGCGGTACTGCGCCTGTTACGCCTGCAACTTCCACAGCAAGACCAACATCCACGCCAACCACATCTGGGCCGCAACAGACACCCTCTACTTCAAGGCCCTCAGGTTCATCTACAACTCCTCGACCTACTTCCAGGCCCACAACATCCTCGCCTTCCTCAACCAGTCAGCCCACATCTAATCCGGTTACCCAATCCCCCAACACCAATGGTCAATGCACATCAGAGGGCTTTATGGCCGATCCGAAAAATTGCAATAAGTTCTACCGTTGCGTTAGTAACAACAAGGGAGGATTTACCGCCATCCCCTTCCAATGTGGAGCGGGCACCGTTTGGGACCAGGACTTGCAAACATGCAACCACAATTTCAACAATTGCAACACTAGCGAAGGAACCACGCAGAAGCCGCCTTGTGAGCCAACCAACAACGGAACAACCACGACTGCTGAACCAGTAACTTCCACGACATCTAACCCAACCACAACTGCTGAACCCGTAACGTCCACGACATCTAACCCAACCACAACTGTCACTCAACAGAGCACCACTACTGATTTGCCAGATGTCCCTTCAACCACTTTACCACCCACAACCACCACAGATATGCCAATCACCACCACAACTGTAGTGCCTCCCAGCACCACAGATATGCCGATCACCACCACTACATTGATTTCTTCGACAACAACCCCGGGGAATCCTGAGCAAGAAACCACAACATCACCTGTGACAACCACAATGAAGCCACTGCCAGCGGGTACGGAATGCACGGGTGAGGGTTACATGGCAGATCCCGAAGATTGCCGCAAATACTATCGCTGCATAAGTGTCGGATCCTCCTACCGAAAGTACAACTTTACATGTCCCAAGGGCACTGGATGGAATGAAGATGTTCAGACCTGTGACTACATGGAAAACATACCCAGGTGCTCCAATCTTTCGACTGAAGCGCCAGAGACGACCACCCCGGCTGAAGAAGGGAAGGATCCGGGCACCACAACACCGCAGCCTGAAGGACCTCCCACCAAGCCTACAACTACTAGGGAGCCTTCAACAGAAACACCGACAACCCAGCAGCCTGTAACAGATAAGCCCACTGAGAAGCCCACCATGAAACCCACGACTACAGAAGAGCCCATAACTAAGCCGCCAACGAAACCCACCGAGAAACCCACGATGAAGCCGACAACAACAGAAGAACCCATAACTAAGCCGCCAACGAAGCCCACCGAGAAACCCACGATGAAACCGACAACTACAGAAGAGCCTATAACTAAGCCGCCAACAAAGCCCACGGAGAAACCGACCACAACAGAAGAGCCCTCGACTGGCACGCCTGGCTACAGTCCCACAACAACGAACATGCCGGGATACCCACCTACCACCACGGCCGAGCCTAGTACGGAACCACCTACTACTACCAACGAACCACCCACAACAACAACCCAACAAAGCTCCGAAACTACCACAACTGAGGGCCCAACTACAACGAATCAACCCGAGCCACAGCCTAACTATAACTGCACCTCAGAAGGCTTCTTCCCCGATCCTGAAGACTGCAGCCGGTACTACCGGTGCGTGGATGCGGCCAAAAATGGAAAGTACCAAGTATACGCCTTCAAATGCGGCAAAGGAACGGTCTGGGACTCATCGACGGAGACGTGCAACCACGCAGATCAGGTGTCGGGCAATTGCTCCTCGGGACAGACGACTTCGCCAGGAACCACAATAGAACCCGAAACAACGGAAAGCTCAACCACTTCTGGAAGTACTGAAGCCCCCACAACAGCTAGTACTGAAACTACGACAACTACAGAAAGTCCTGAAACAACGACTACCTCAGGAGGCTCTGACACAACCACTTCGAACGGCACTGAAACCACCACCACCGTTACTCCTGAGACAACCACCGGTGGAGCAACTGACACCACCACCAAAGCTCCAAAGCCAGAAACCACGACCACAAGTGCACCTGAAACCACGACAAATCAACCTACTACTGAAACAACAACCACAGACAGTCCTCAACCACCGAATCCTGACACCAACTCGACTGCCCCCTGCCCACCAACTGGCCCAGGACAGAATGTGTTTGTCTGCCCTACCGGATTCCGAAAGCATCCGGAGAAATGCGGCATGTTCTACCAGTGCAGCGAGAGCTCGGATAGCAACGACCTGAACATCGTTGTCTTCCAGTGTCCCAACGGAACTGTGTACCAGGACAAGACCTGCAGCTGCGGAAAGCCCAAGCCTGATGACAAATGCACCAAGGATATGAAGAGGACAAGTCTGTTCGAACAGGAACCAAAGCTTCAGAATGTGGTAAGTTAAAGGGAATCGAGTCACGGAGTAAACCAATTAACCGATTTATTAAAATATTCCCTTAGGTACAAATTAGCTCCACGGCACCCCTGTGCCCGGATGAGGGTCACTTCGCGCTGAACGAAGACGAGTGCGGACAGCTGTTCGTGAAGTGTGGTTACTCCGAGCAGACAGGACGCATTGAGGGCCAGATCCACCGCTGCCCTCAAGGATTTGCCTACTGGAACGTGAGCCGTCGCTGCGAACCAGCCAGGAAGCTGCTCAACTGCACTCCAACCACCTACAACGTGGGTGGCAACGTGCCGTTGGAGTGGATCAACATTGGCCATAGACGCCGCAACCTGCGCATTTAATTAGGATTAATATAAATATGCTTAGTAACACGCCATTGTTTGTTTGCTTCGCTAGCCGCTCAAGCCAGATTATTAATCCAATCGCATCCGAGTGCAACAGCTGGCGCAGCAAACGATCGAATTCAAGATTTAGCTTAGAACATAGGGAAATGAAAGTATCGTAGGTCTGTCCTTAACCCTTCAACATTTGTAGTCTTAATGATTCTGTTGTATCAGATTTAATACATTAATTTAACAAATAAACTAAACAAATTCAGCACAGTCTGGACTCTAGATAATACGAATATGAAAGCGATTTGGTATTGACTTCTTGTGCTGGAGGGTTAAATAGAATATTGGTGTTGGACTGAATATGTACTGTGCGCGCTTGAAAGGAAACCATATAGTTTTGGGTAGTTCTCCGACAGTGGAACAAGCACAGCCTTGACTACACACACGTAAATGTTGTAGCTTTCATGCAGTAATTGTATTTATGTTTATAGTTTAAACATACGTTCTGAACGCCATATACATATATAATATTATACCTTAAACTACGCTTAAAGTTTATAATAAAGAAACATATACAAAAAGCACCAGCTTGCTGCTGATACTTCACACCTTCCTGGCCTGGACTATTAAGTAAAGCGTTCCCATTCATTTCCTTCCCTATTTTTGATTCGTGGTTGCTTTTGGACGACCATTTACTTCTTCTTTTTGGCTTGAGGGGGTGCTGCCGGATTGTCGCCCTTATAGAACTCCTTGAGTAGAGCCATCGCCTCGTCCGCTCGTACACCACCGGTGATATCGATGCGTTGACCCACAACAGCGGCAACGTCAACCACAGTCTTGCCACCGAAGCGGTCGTTTTCGCAGCCGTAGATGATCTCCTTTACGCCGAGGGTATGGAGGGCCGCAGAGCACATAATGCAGGGTTCCACGGTGACCACCACTGTGATCTCGCTGAACATCTGACGGGCCGGTAGACGCTTCTCCCGGCAGTAGGCCAGAGTGGCGTCGATGCAGATGAACTCGGCGTGGCGAGTAGCATTCCGGTGGACGTTCACCTCGTTTCCGCCACGTGCGATGACCTTGTCCCCGAGTACGAAAACACATCCCACGGGCACCTCGCCAGCGTCACGTGCCCGTCGCGCCTCTATAAACGCTTCCTCCATGAAGGCGGCCATTTGGCATGGAAGGACAATCTTATGAACTTGGCGAAAAACCAGTCAACAAAAACAAAAGACGTCGGAATAGCTCTCACTTCTCCACCGCTTTGCAGCACTATCAGCCCTGCGAACAGCTGAAACGTTGCGATGCTTTCCAACACTGATTTTGTGTTTAAGGGGGATATACCATAAAGGCGAATAAGAAAATCTACTCGTTAATCTACTCATTTAAAATTTTGAATGATTTATTATTTAATTTTTTGGAATGTTATATTATTTGTACTTTTTATCGTCACCTAAATTCAGTTTCAAATACTAAATTGGCCCTTGAAACAAATTCTTTTCCAATTATGAGATCTACAAATTTTTAAAAAAGATTTTATGCCTCATTTTTCATGAATGGAAGCAGATTGTGCTCCTCCAGGAAAGCCTTCGCCTTCTCTGGCCAGTTGGCGTTATTCACGGATCGAGGACTTGGATGAGGCAGCAGGAGAACGGAAACAGAAGCCGATTTGCAGTAATTAGAACCTTTTAAAATGTCCCGCACATAGTTTCCCACTGCCACAACTACCATGGGCTTCAGCAAAACCAGTTCCTCCTCAAGGGCCTCTAAGCAGTGTTTCCCTAGTTCCTTTTTATAGGGCCCTTTAAGCTCACTGGGTGTCAGATTTTTTCCAGCTTCGTCGAAGAATGCTAGAGGACAGAAATTATGAACGAAGCATTGCTGTGAAAACGTTTCCATATTTCCGGCCAATTGTAAAAATAGCTCCCAGAGGCGAACACCGCTTGGCTCTTCCGTCAGACAGTCCAAGCCCATGACAGGACGTTTCGGATGCTCTATTGGAGGCTTATTCACCATTTCATTAAGCTGCATTAACACTTTCACAGTGCGGACATTTCCAAAGGGTATCTATAAAAGCGTTAAAGGAAAGTATATACCGGTTCGATAAAGGACCATCTTACTTTGAAACAAACTATCCATTAATACAAACTTACGCCAGTTTGGCACATTCCATTCGGCCCAGGATTCATTCCCACAAAGATTAGCTTCTTGGGTCCTTCTAAATAACGACGCAAATAGTCGCAATGCAGCTGTGACGCATAGACTATTGGATTGTAAATGCACGTAACATTTGGCGGAAGAGGGTGAATCATTTGATCCAAATTATCATTGAGCTTTGCCTCGATGTTGAAGAACTGCTGCCACAGGGGTTGAGGAAACAGTTCCGATGTTGGCCCATCCCCTGGCAAGGCCAATCTCTTGTTTTCTTCGCATTCCAGGTTCGCTCTCTGTTTTTCCAACTTGCGTTTCAACATGGTTGTTGAAACCATGCAGCTGAAACCAAAGCAGCTGTTTCAATTATTGTCATCCGAAGTTGTGTACACCCTGTTTCGACGTTACAGAGTTTTTGCTGACTTTTATTTATGGTTTAAATTGTTTTGACCGTTGCGCGAAACAAGGCGCAATTTGATAAAGTTTATTTACAATCATCCAGGGCAGAAAAGAATGTTTTGTTTGGCGTTGCCACCCAGTTTTATTAATTTTGCTTTGTTTACTATTCTAGCCACCTATATATGTATTGGTAATTGTTCAAATAAAAATACATGCGCGCTATTTCAACGGATTCGCAAACTCCTCCTTGCGTTCCTCGTTGTCCAGTATAAATTTTTGCTTAAATACCTTGCAGCTTTTATTAATATTCCCCTTGACTACGGTGCCCAGGATCAGAAGGAATTGAGAAATCTGCAAATAAACACAGTTTATAAATATACAGTGCATTTATTAAAATGAATTTATTCAACTCACGGACAAATCCCTTTCGGCGGTGTCCATCTTTACGAACTCGCACTGTGGAGCGTGTTTGGCGTGCTCCTTCCACGGTTCATCCTCGGATTCCCAACCATCAAGCGTTTTTCCACAAACAAAGCAGGTGGCTGTGTCGTTCTCCCTCTTATTGCCAGTCCAATAAAATCCAGCTTCGGCCATCTGTATTGGAAATGCGGCCATTATGTATGAGAAATAAATAATTAAAATCAATTCATGCCTTCGAAATGCTGCACGTAGATTGATCCGAAAATGGCCAATCCTTGAAGCTATCGATGCGATGCTGCTCGAGAAGGTGCAGGCTCCGGAAGCCCTCCCACTTATTGCTATCAAGTCCCGCGACAATATCGTTGACCATTTTTTGTTTTTATATAAATAAATAATATATTGTCTCGGATTGACGTGATATTAATAAAAATAACTTCGCGGAATAGTAATGATTGGCTTGCTTTTTGAAGAGCGTCTTTGAGTGTTGCCACATATCGCGGGCAGCCACAAACGGTCTCTCTAAAATTCTACAGAGGGTGGCCACTCAGCTCTTGTAAATTCAACAAATTTTACGTTATAAAAATTAAAAGGCTCACAATAAGGAATATGGAAAGTATAAGTATTTTTAAAAACAATAAATAGTAATATTAAAATCCAAAAAACTGATCGAAACTCTGTTAAGTAAGCAAAAAATATGGCAACACTACCGCGGCTGTTAAAGCAGCTGTTTCAATTATTGTCATCCGAAGTTGTGTACACCCTGTTTCGACGTTACAGAGTTTTTGCTGACTTTTATTTATAAACAGAAAACACGGAAAAACATGGTTAAACGTTAACGGACACACCCACACCGACACCAATACACTACCACACATCGTCTTGTTGTTCAGTTTTTCCAAATAGTTGCGAATTTACCGCGAAAATCGAAATATTATGCACCCAAGTTGCACGCTGCGGCGCACACAAAATTGATTTAGAAAAGAAAAAGCGAACCAGCCCAATAACAACAAAAAAAGAAAGTAATCGGAACGGCCTTGGGCAAGAGAAAGAGGCCAACCCAATTTACGAGATAGTAGGTCACTGCCGCAGCAGGCTGCCACCGCATACGGGGCAGTGGCCCAAGGACATTCGGGAGAACTTTCTAAACACCAACAACAAACACATTCAGCCAGCCTCACGCCCACCAACCATTCAAGAATCATAGTCGTCACCCTCAACCAGACATTGGCAATGATAACGTGCACTGGCAATGCGCTCACTTGAAGGCAGCCGTCAGGAGCAGGACCTCGAGCTGGAGCTGGAACTGCCCCGAATGGCAAACGAACGCAAGCAAAGCAGCCCCAAGGTGGAGCTGACCAAGCTGAGTCACGAACTAATTGAAGAATGTAAACGCAGCCAGGAGGACTCGCTGCTGTCGCGCCACCTTCGCCACGAGCTGGAAAAGTATGTCACAACCAAATCCATTACAAAATGCTAATCACCACCCGAGCGGGCTCTGTGCTAAGAGCTATGACTTCGGGAGACCCATTCGCTTATCATTAAGCGTTTCCCGCGAAGCATTGAACTTGCACAGGGCTATTTCCGATCCTCTAGACACCAACCTTAACCTCTATCTTAACCCACAGGCTGCCACGCGATTCCCGTCGTGAGTTGGTGCGAAAGCAGCGGAATGGTTGCGCCCCCCTTTTCATCGCCTGCAAGCGAGGAGCCGTAGTAATCGCCGAGTATCTGATCACCATATGTGAGGCGGATATTGAGCAGAGAGGACACTTTGAGGTACCAGAGGACAATAGCTTTCACTATGTATCGCCTCTGTGGGCAGCCGTTGTCTCTGGAAAATTGTCAATGGTCAAGTACCTGGTTCGAATCGGATGTGACATAAATGCCACTTCCGATTCAGGATCCACGCCCGTGCGTAGTGCCTGCTACATGACCCATGTCGATATTGGTGAGTAATTATTTTAAGTAAATACCAACAAGCCTTCAACATCCACTCTTTTTCCTAAAACCTACCATTAGCATTCAAATAAACTTGATTCAACATCTGTTCAGGTCTCACAATTAAAAGTTTTCCATTAAACCCGACTATTTTTGTATAACAATTTCATTCCCAAAAGTCTAAAACCTATTTGTTTTGCAGTCAAGTTTCTAGTGGAGAACGGGGCTGATATCAAGCGGCCGAACATTAATGGTGGCACCTGTCTGATTAACTCAGTGCAGTCGGTGCAACTATGTTTGTATTTGGTGCGCAAGGGAGCGGATATCAATGCACGCGATATTCAGGATAAGACGGCTCTGCACTATGCCATCCAGGAACACCGACTGGACACCACCAGGATGCTGATTGAGCAGGGCGCCGATCCATATGCCAAGAGTCGTTATGGAGACGATGCTCTGCGCACCGCATGCCTAAAGGGAGCCCATCAAATCTTCGACTTTTTGAAGAAAGAGCTTAGCTATACGGCGGCTAGATTGGCGGAGGCACACGAGCTGATGGGGTCGACGTTCCTGGACGAGCACAACGAGTCGCGCGTATGTATCCTACACTGGCGCATGGCGCACCACATCCGGGCCGCGTACACCCCATACATTGAGAAGATCCCCAAAGTTCCACTGCGAACGGCCTACGAGAATGCGGTGGAGTTCAGTACGCTGGAAGAGCTGGACAATATTGCGACGGACATGGATGCAATGCGGACACAGAGTCTTCTCATTTGTGAACGGGTGCTGGGACTGACTCACAAGGATATGCTATTTCGGCTGACATTTAGGTAGGTTTTTGGAAGCGGACCGTGTTGATTTTGTTTCTAATAATTTATACCATTCCAGGGGGGCGTCTTATGCGGATTCACTACAGCTGCAGCGTTGCATTGATCTTTGGCGTTTCCTGCTCGAGGTTCGCGTCTCCAACTGGTCCATTTTGCACTTCGAGACATGCTTTGCGGCCCAGGCATTGGTGCGCTTGATGCTGGATCTGCATGTTCAAAACTCCAGCCACATAAGAAGCGATGCCAGGGCCAGGTTTGTGCATCAGGACAATGTTCTGCCGCGGTTCGAAGATGTCCTAGGCGTTTTTCGGACTCTGGCGGAAAGCGCCAATGTTGTAAAGCATTTGCTGCTCTTGCGTCCAGTTTTTCGGCGACAGCAGGAGAACTATGATCGCGTAATGAGATGCCTGGCGCACCTCATTTACCTGCTGATAAATACCGTCCACACGGAAGCGCAAAACAAGCTCATCTACCAGGCAATACATGAGACTGTGGTCGTTGGCAATCTGCGCAGTGCAAGCACCGCCGATACTCTACTCCATCTCTGCGCCTCTCGGCTAAACGTCATTAAGAGCGGCTACATCACCGATGACAACTTTGCTGATGTGCGTGACATTTGAATTTTTGAATTAATAATGTTCTAAAGAGTATGTTTAACCTTTCAGAAGACTGTGTTTCCAAATGCGGATGTCATCAAAGTGCTTATTGAGTGCGGTGTCGATGTCAACATTAAAAACGAAGCCAAATCAACGCCCTTGCATGTGGCCTGTCAGCCCTATAACTATGACAATGAGGTGATTTTATTTATTATTTAATAACTATTTATTTTCTAACCAATTTATTAACTTGTTTCCTTAGATTGTTCACCTGTTGCTCAAGTGCGGAGCGGATATTGATCAGCCGAATCGCGCCGATAAGCGGCCCTACGACTTAATAGCCTCCAATCCCACCAGCACCATTCCGCTGCTCAACTTCGTGACGCTGCAGTGCTTGGCAGCGACTACGATTAGTAAGCACCGGGTTCCCTACCACAATCAGCTACACAGGCAGCTGGAACAGTTTGTTAGAAACCACGAACCGTGAACCGATGAGGAGACGGAAACGGAATCTTCATTGGGAGCATGTTTTACGTCTATATCTAATGACAAAATTGATGGCGTCTGTTTTCCCCTTTCGGCCGTGTCAAAATTTTCAATATCGATTACCTTGTCTCGCTTTATATTAAATATATACAGATATCTATATCTATTGTTAATTCGGCTTAACGTAGTTTAAAACTCAAAGCGAGATCAAGCTAGATTCTATAACTATAAAAAAAAAATTCAAAAATACAAAGAACAAACAATGAAGAGAACAAGATAGAAGGTTAAACGATGAACGTGATATTAACAACTATATATAGAGAGTGTATCTGAAATAAAAAAATGAATATTTTAGAGATCTTACAAAGCGAAAGGCGACGGTTACCTGTGTACTTAATACACCAATTCTGCGCTGCTGTTTGATTATTAGATTATTGTCCTAGGGATTGCGAGAGAAACTCATTGTAACGCCAATAAAGTTTACACATTATCTACATACATACAATTACGCCTGATTATATACTATACACGAATATATATATACATATATATATGAACATATATACATACAACTAGAATAACTAATTGAACACTTGTTGAAACACTAAAAAAAAACCGAACTCTATAACTGATTGTGAATCGAACTCTACTCCATTATTGCGGTGGAACTTTGTTCGATAGCATTTGTCCCCTAACTTCTTATGATTACCTGGCTTTTTAGACCTACCCGTGTATCCAAGAGCCAAATACTCTCTTTTTTGGTCAAGTATTTTAAAAAACAGTTTCTGTGAGACGATCGATCGGTTCGATTGAGTTCGTTTAGCACATGTTGCATAAGCCGAATCGAATAATTATCTACTGAATTTTGAGTAAAACGCAAATCTAATCAATAAATTGAATAGTTTACAGTTTACTGTCAATAAACCTGGTCTTTTATTGGGCGATTAAAGTTATCTTTGCGATCCAAAACAAACGCAATGAGTTAATTTTACTGAGAAAACATACAAATTCCTACGTTTAACATCACTTTTTATTATCAATCTCTGCTCTACATCGAGCCTTGTATTACTTTCTTTTAAAATACAACACAGTTCTGCATATAAATACATTTTTTAATAATAATATACACAACTTGAGCATACCACACATCATTACACACTCGCATCAAATACATAGATTGTGACTGCTTATTATAGACTACGACACTAAATACGTGATTATGGGTAGAAACTAATTATGGAAAACAGTCAGTACTGGAATAGGAAGTACAGGGACAGCAGGATAATGGGCAAGGACATGGATGTAGCAGCCGATGCTCCATTCCTCAGGTTATTGTAACTATCCACGATGTGAATCTTCCAGCCCATATTGCCATGGGTAAATGAATTGTAGTAGACAGTATCCGGCCAGGTTATATTCGGAGTGATTTCCAACAGGGCAGGTGCTTCGTCCACACACTCGGTGATCAGCGACCGATTGAACTTCTTGAAGGTGGCGAAGTTGTCATCCAAACGGCGATCATATTTCGGAGGATATCTGGAGATGCAAAGTGGCCCGGCTGCCGTCGGCTTAGGTCTTCCTCGTCTGGTAAACTCCACTCCGGCCAGAACACGAATCTCACTCTGCTTGGCATCCGACAAACGATCGTAACCGCCCTGAGGATCGTCCGTGATCACCAGGGGATGGTAGTGCTCCGGTGAGTGGGGATTGTTGCCGCCTCGCACCTTAAACGTGTAGGTTAGACCCCTCTTTAGGTACAGTTCCGGTATCATATAGCCGTTGATGTACCAGGCCAAGCCACTGGAAACATGGCCAGTCAGTCCTTGATAGCCCCGCAAGCCTCCTGAAGGTCCTAGGTATGCGTTAAAGGAACGAACCGTTCTGAAACAATAAAAATAGTTATAAATAAACTCCCTTATGTTGGAAAGCTTCATTCGTCTTACGCATCTGTGATCCTGGTACGTTCCCACAATGGTGGGGGCGTCTCTACGCTTTTGGTGAAAGCAAAGCAGTCATTGACAGGCTCAGTAGTATTGAAATCGATTAAAATATCACTTTTGGGATAGTAAGTGTGGAAAGCTGGCTCATTGTTCGAGTCCAGTTGGCCAAAAGCCCAAACGACATAGTTGCTGCGGTCCAGAAAGATCTCCTTGTCGCCGTCGTCAGCTAAAAAAACACAAAAGGTTTTAAGTTTTTGTAATTTTATCTGGGGGGTTAACTGAAAAAATGGTGAAAGGAACATAGAAGGACAATATGACCCACAGCGATGGCTCTATCTTGGCCAATTTCCACCCGATTCTTGAGCGGAATACCTTAAACGAATTGTAGATCGATTCTCCACAATTCTGCATCAAAATCTAAGAACAAAATATTTTTTGGATTTTTTGTTAAATTTTCTGGGGGATCCCCTTCGAAAATGAGGAATACGCATCGAAGGACAATATGGCCCACAGCGATGGCTCTATCTTGGTCAATTTCCACCCGATTCTTGACCGGAATACCTTAAACGATTTGTAGATGGATTCTCCACAATTCTGCATCAAAATCTGAGAACAAAATATTTTTTGGATTTTTTGTTAAATTTTCTGGGGGATCCCCTTCGAAAATGAGGAATACGCATCGAAGGACAATATGACCCACAGCGATGGCTCTATCTTGGCCAATTTCCAACCGATTCTTGAGCGGAATACCTTAAACGAATTGTAGATCGATTCTCCACAATTCTGCATCAAAATCTGAGAACAAAATATTTTTTGGATTTTTTGTTAAATTTTCTGGGGGATCCCCTTCGAAAATGAGGAATACGCATCGAAGGACAATATGACCCACAGCGATGGCTCTATCTTGGCCAATTTCCAACCGATTCTTGAGCGGAATACCTTAAACGAATTCTAGATCGATTCTCCACAATTCTGCATCAAAATCTAAGAACAAAATATTTTTTGGATTTTTTGTTAAATTTTTTGGAGTATCGCCTTCGAGTTTATGATAAATACATGCAATTGTCAATATGGCCCAATGCGATGGCTACATCTTTGCGAATAATCATCCGATTTTAGAGCGAATTCCCTTAAACGATTTGTGGAGCGATTCTCTTTCTATCTTCATAAATTTACAAAATCTAAGAACCGCGCGCAGTTGATTTTCCTTCCTTGTTTTAATAAAAATTCGATAGGACTCACATGACTTGAGAGTACGCCTAAAGCTGATAGTGTTGATTCCATCCTTGCGGCTGTAAGTATTCAGCTGGAAGCTGTCCAGGCCTCCAACCACATCATCCCGACAGACACCCTTGTTCTGGCCCAGCACCTGAACACAGGGTGCCAACGATGTGATATTGTAGTCGATGGTGTAGCCTCGAATGTCGTCTATGTATGCCACTACCACATCTGAGCCGATCATCTGACTGGATGTATCCGATCCGGATATGCCAAAGGACATGTAATCGTTGGCTGCCACCTGTCCGGATAGCTGGAATGTAATCTGCGGGCCAAACACCTCCCAGGACACCTGTAGATCCTTGTGCAGCTGCCGGCAATTGGGCAATGAGAACTCAAAGGGCGTAACCTTGACCAGAGAGGGAGGAACATTCAAACGCTCGTTTATCAGCACATGGCCATAGTTCTCATTATCCGCCACATCATAGACACTAATCCAGTCAATGTCGAAGATGGTTTTGTCTCCTGGCAGCTCGAGTTCAATGGTTTCCTTGTTATACTTCCGAATGGGATCAAGGCTGGAATTGGGAATTGGAGACATGAAGTATATAAAGTGAAGAAACTAATCATGTTACTTACTATCCCCTTTCATCCGGCAGCTTGCTGCCTCGACTCGACGGTTGTGCTCCCACTCCTGTCCAGAAGAAGGTCCTCTTGCCAAGGCCGTCATAGGTGAAGTCCTTGATCCGAATGGTTTTCGAGTCCAGGATCTCGATGCTGCTGCTACTCACATTGTGACTGCGCCTGGAGAAGGTTCCGCCCACCTGGGTCTTGGGCGGCTCAAACTCCTCGGGAATGTACACATCCCCAAAGTTATTCTGACTACTCAGATCATAGACGGCCAGCCACTTGATCTCGGTTATCTTCTTTCGGTCTGGTAGGGTCAATGTGAAGTCCTTGTTGTGGTAGCGATCAAGGATGTTCGTTCTGTAAACAGTTTTTTTAATGGTTATTGTTTTATCAAGGATTGGTAAATGAGATCCTCACCTTCCATGTTCGTCGGGTACAATGAAACCCTGCGGTCCTGGCCGATTGCTGGCTCCCGACCAGAAGAACGTATCCGCCCCGTTGCCGTCATAGTTGAAGCCCACAATCAGGAAGGTGTACTCGTTGACAGCGTACACATCACCGGACACTTGGTGGTGGTAGGAGTTGAGTTTACCCAAATATTGTCCACGATATGGCCCATCCTCCTCCTCGCCCTCGGCCACTGGGTGGAATTGATAAGAAGAGAAAGACAAGAACGGATGAGAGAGTGGCGCGGCCGGTGTAGCAAAATCACAAAACGAAAGACTGTGACAACAAACTCGTTTGGTGTTTGGTGTCTGACTAATAAACCAGCAATTCGACTTCTGATTGACTGCCACTGGGCCAGGTGGCGACCCCTAGTGGGCACTGTAAGCCAACACCACCGAGCATAGACCAGTTTCTCTAGTTTTACACGAAAGTGAATTTGTTTTCGCCCCGTCTCGAGCGTAACGCCATTAAAAATTTCTCTTTCTTTTGCATTTTTTTTTTTTTTGTAACAATGTTGTTGCAAAGTTTTGCGATTTAATTAATTGCTAGACTTACAGGCAACGGGGAGCAGGGTGGAGCAGGTGAGGAAAATGAGGAAAAGCGATATGGCCGGCAGTAAGTACAATTTCCGATGCAATCGCAGACAAAGAACATTGTTGCTACCGCTTTTGTTCCTCAATGTCATTTCGGCGTGTCTTGTTTTTTAGATTGCTGCCTAGCCACGTAAACTTTGTTGTTTAATTCGATCGATAATGGTATCTCCGGCTGGCCAATTTCCTATAAATCTTATTATTCACTCTTCAGGCAACGAAACAGCATTTTGGGTTTTTTTTTTTTGTTACGAGTGGCTGCGTCACCGATGCTCTTAATCCTTTTAATATTTAACTTTTTTAAGCCAAGTTTTATATCTTTCCCTGGCTTAAGGTCGTTTCGTCACTTGCATGCGTTTTGGCTGCTATTGTTGTTGTGTTCACTTTGCCAAAACAGGTTTGGGCCGCAGTTCCGGCGTTTTTTTTATTTCACTTTTTTCTCAAGATCTCGCCCCGAACCCGAATCCAAAAACCGAACGACGAACCGCACTGTCCAACCTCTTGGAGCTAACTGAGACTTGGAGCCGCCTCTACGGCTTGGATTTCTTTCCAATTGAGTAGCAGACCGGCTCTGTGGGGAGTGAACTTGGCTCCCTCTCAAAATTGTACTTTTTTCGAGCTCTGCGCTGCGCATGCGTGCCTGGCATGGTTAAGAGCATAACGGTACATGCAGTACTACATACATACATATATGGAAAATGTGAGGTTACCTCCGTTTAATAGATGGCGCTGCAATCGCTTATTTATTCTTGGTTCTCTTCCCTTGAAGATTTCTTCAGATTTATATTTATATTTAAAAAAAAAAAAATACAATAATAACTCCTCCGAAATATCCTTTTCAAAACTAATCTTTATCCTTAAGTTTTCTTTTATTTGATCTTTATTTTGAATAGCAATTCAATTAATGTTATTAAAACTAATCAATTGCATTTTGTCTCTTTTTTAGCAACTGCAACAGTTCCTCTATTCGACTGCTTTCGATTTTATTTCATTTTATGAATAATGTATTACGATTTAGATCTCTCATTTTTGTTTTTTGTTTGCGATTTTATTTACAAAAAGGCATGTCAAAGATTTATGAATAAAAATGTGCGTTGCAAATAAATGTTGAAAGGTATTTTCGCAATAATTTCGCAACATAACCAGGGACAATCATCTTCTCTTCAAGATTCTAAGGTTTAAATAATCTTTTACGAAAAATACACATTTCTGTATCCCTCGATTCCACTTTGCCTTTTTTCAGTTTCCATTCTATTCTATTTCAATATCGTTTGAAAATACAATATCGTTATTAAATACTCTCATAAGAAGCACAATTTATGTTTTTTTAGTTTTTATTTCTTCATTTTATGCGTTTACATTTCAATATTTTGAACTTGCTGCCATACATTTTTTAAGAGTTTCTCGTTTAACATTTTCAGCGCATCGTTTATTTATTTACTTTTACTTTTATCTCATTTTTAGGTTTATATTTTATGTTTATTTCTCTTTTGTTAACACTAGACACTAGATAACCTATAAAAATGGGTCAGTTTTTTGTATAGTTCTTTATGGAAAACATGACAATAATGGGTTAAAAAATAAACTTTACAAAACAATAAACAGGCTGACAGGAAACTTCGCTGACCGGAGGTGATCGGTGACCGGAGGAAAGGGAGGAGGAGGTCTGGAGGAGGGCAGACACTATATGTGAGAATTGGTCTTGGACGCACGCACGCATAGTTGAACTAAAAGTAGCAATACTTAGCTTAAAATTTAGCGTATAAAAATAGTGTTTTTCTTTATTCTTTTTTTCTTATTTTTCTTTTAATTTTTTTTCGTGTTGTTTTTTCTCATTTTAGATAGATACTCATATTAAATTAAACGAATTGAGAACACTAATGTTTAATGTTTTAACTTAGGCTTTTAAATGTTTATTTATGTATATCCTTTTTTTTTTGTTTTTAACTGCCATACATAGTATTTCAATGCATTTCTTTCTATAAACTTCCTGCACGTCTGCCTCTTCTTTGATTTGGGATACCATTTCTGGGTTTCTTAGTGAATTAAAGTGTTTAAATGAGCATTTTTGAATTGGTTTTCTAGAGCCGCTTCTCTGGAGCCGCACACAATGACTGGAGAAGAGAGAACTTCCGTGCGTTTGGTGTGTTGGCGCCTTGATGAGATTTAAAGTGAGACATAGTCGATCGATAATACCTTAGGGCCTATCGTGTCTAATTGCATGGAATGAACATTAACGCCAACGACGCACAAACATCCGGAAATTTTAACGTATATAATTATATAATTCTATATGTTTCGTATTTTAAAGAAGAGCAAACAGGGCGCACATTATTTTCCATAATTTTTGTTTCTTTTTTTTTTTGCGTTTTAACAACTTAACAAGCAAGCAGAAAAATATTATAACATGCATTTTATGTTTCTTTTTTTTTTGTATTTAATTGGTATATTATTATCTTTTATTACAAAATACTTGGGCGCTGGCGCAAATGATACAAAAAATGTTTGAAGAAATCAATAATATTTCAACTCTCTTATTGTGGTTTTCGAATTGCGCTACAAGAAAATCAACTTTACGCTTTACTATTTATATAAAGGTTATGTATAAAAAATTTGTATCCTTCTCTCATTTCTCGTGTATGTTTTTTTTCAGTTTTTTTTTAGGTTTTTTTTCAGCACTGCGCAAAAATACATTACAAAGCTTTTGCTATGGCATTTTATGTATGATGTAGTGTGGTTTTTGGTGGAAAGCCGGACAACGCTGGACAGGGGTGGGGGGGGCATGTGAATAAATGGAGGGAGGGGGGAGGGCGGCACTGAGGTAATCGGAAAACGCTTCTGATTTCAAAAACAAACCAATCGATTTAACATTATAATGAAGTGTGAGTTTTGTTGTGGTGTTTTTCTTGTTGTTAAATTAATTGGTTGTTTTGTGTTGTATATGTTGTTGTTGTTGTTGGAGAGTGTTGGCTAAAATTTATCCTGAAATATGAATAGGTTGTTGGTCGCAGCCACAGCAATGATGTTCTCTTCGGGATGCCAGGCGGTGTGCAGGATCTTCTTATTAAAGTCGAGACAGTCCACGCTGATCTCGTCCTTCTTCCGTTTGCCGCCAGTGCAAACTTTTCGTGGCTTCAGCACCGTCTTCGGCTTAATGATATCCCTGGACGCTTCCAGCGTTACATCCTTTTTCGAGTTTCGATCAAATACTCGGAAAAAGTTATTATAGCTACCGGTCATTATCGAGCTATCCTTGCCGTTCCAACAGCACTCAAACTTGTCGAAAATGCAGTCGTTCTCATACAGCGAGCACAGCTTAGCGCGCAGGTATTCATGAACCTTGAAAGGATTAGATTTTTAGTCAATATATAACTTGAAACAAAAGAGCAGTTAGTACTTACAGGATAGGTCTCAATGGGCTTGGTTTCCATGTGCAGATCCCACACCTTGATGCTCAAGTAATCCCTGGAGATCATGTAGCGACCGGAGTTACTCAGCTTCACATCGCTTATGGAGCTAATTATCTCGCTGAAGAAACTGCGATTCGTTGGATTCTCGGGCTCTTCGAACTGTTTGCTGTGCCGGTCGCATAGCGCCGCCGATCGCATATCACATAATCGTATTGTGCCCTTGGAGCTCGAATAGACGAACACATTGCACTCGGTCGGATGGAATTCGGCCGCTGTGATCACCTCCGTCAGCTCCTCCATGTTCGTCGGTTTAATATCGACGATATTATAACTCTGATTGACCACCTCCAGATGCCAGAGATTGATGCGGAGATCGTCGGCCGACAAGAAGGTCTCCTGATCGGAGTTGACGCTAATTGAATTAATGTGATAGGTGTGTGCATTGGCGAAGGTGCGACGCGGTGATGCCTCCACTAGCAGCGGTATCTGCTTAACAGATGGCACTCGTAAAGCGGTCACATTCTGTGGATCCCTGATCAGTCCGTTTTCCTCCTTCGTGTTGTAGCCCTCGAACGACTTGTCGCGCTCACTCACCTTCCACAACTTGACCGTCTTGTCGTTGGTCGAGAGCAGAAAGTGCACGGGATTTTTTTGTTGAAGCCATCGGATCTTGTTGATTTTCTCCTCGATCTCCAACGACTTGAGGTAATCGAATTCGGGCTCGTGCGATTGGAATGTCGAATAGACATTGTATTCGCCGCGTCTCGGATTAGCGGCTTTCGAGGCAGGATCACGCTGAAAAAGACTCTTTTTAATAAATTTTTCAAAATAAAATATTTAAAAACTCACCTGGAAGATGACGACGCGACCGCCCTTGTCGCCGGTGGCCAGTAGTTCGCCATCGTGATTGAATTCCACGCAGGATATGATGTCCGCATCCGTGACATCATCGTCTAGGGCGCCTTTAATCTGTGAGAAGCACCAGGACGCCTCTCCATTACCTGCAACGAAGGGAGAGCACGAAGACCAAATGATGAGTATGCGATGTGACAGGCACTTTTGAACTCCTCGAGTTCGTCCCGATGAATGCCATTTAGACTCCAGTTTGATTTTCTATTTCTTAGGGAGACACTAGCAGGCCCAACTCCCAAGCCCAACAATCAATAGCAGAGCGACGATGCCGTTGTCCTGTGGGCCTGCCCAAATATTTGGCTAATGACGCCATTCTTGGCCTTCTTGGTGGTGGTAGACTTTAAGCTCTTGGCCAAATATTCTTTCCGCCAGCCACTCTCTGCCAGCTACTACTCTTCTACTCTGAAGCCCTCAAAGTAACTATAAATTTTCAATTTTTAAGTAATAGATTTAAAGACAAAAATGTCTACCAAGCCCACTGTGCTTTCGGATAGTTTTGCCAATTTTTTCATCATTTTTGCCATCATTTCTAAATATTCATTCGTTTTTGTTTGTTTGATTTCTTTGGCAGAGGCAGAGACAGAGGCACTAGCTATGGCACTGGCACAGCCCTTGTGCCCTGCCCAGTCCCATGAGCTGTGACCTCATTATCCGTTTGTTGTTGCCACTTTTCGGTCTGTGTCTCTGGCAGTGTCTTTTTCGACGTCATGATGTTGTGATTGACGAGGCCCCTAGCCCCTAGCCCCTAGCCCCTAATAGGATCCAAAAGCAATCCTCTAATTAGTCCGTCATAGTCTTCCCCTACCTGATATTACACTTTTGTTGATGAAATTTGCACAAAATAAATGTGACATTTTTTTGTTTATTATTTTTTATTAAAAATATATACTATTAGTCGGTTGTTGCAACCAAAAAATCACTCAAAAACAAACCAAATGATGCCCAGAACCACACAAATAATCTAAGATAAAAAAAAACCAACATATAGTCCAATAAAAAAAGACAAATCTGAGGCCGCTTATTTATTTTTTAGACCATATAGACCGTATATAAGCTGGGAGATAAGTAGATTTTCATGAGCCGCCCGCAAAATGGAACAAAATAATGAAACTCAAATATTGACACAATTATTTAACAGAACCACGCGATGTCGCCACTAGAGCCGGAGCTTTCTGACTATATAGCTGCTAGGGGGTGGAGGATAGAGGGGGGCCATCTAATAGTAACTGGCAAGGGAAATGGTTAGGGTTTAGGAGACAGACTAGCAGACTAGGAGACTCTGCTACACCTGAGAAATAATTCATATGCAATTTGAGAAATTGTCTTAAATTCTGGTATAATTTGCATTTTGATGGGATTTTTGTCAGAAAAGATAAGCAAGTTGTGATTGATTATTTTTTTTTTTTATTGATTGTTTTTAGTTTCCATCTCAGTTGAGGGGCTTCCTTTCCCCACTTGCCCCCCTAAATCCTGCCATCTTGCTCCTAAAAGTATCTGCAACTAAAACACATGTAAGACTCGCTTAGTAACAAGAATTCCCCTTAAGAGATGTCCATGTTAACTTAAAAGTATCTTGCAGATAGTTTCCTTTTTTCTTCCTCTTCCAGACATCACGGACATGAGCTGCATTTGAAATTTTAAATTATTTTACATACTAAGGGGTGTAGGAATACAAAAAAAAGAGAAATAAAATACAAAAAAAAAAACTATCTGTAAATTGTATCTCTATCTTGTATATATATCTTGTATCTGTATCTCTATCTATTGACCAGACCAATTGGCGGCGTGCCTTCTCCCCCGTTATTCCTGTTGTAACTGTTTATTATTTAATTATGACATCCAATTCTGCACTCTGCTAGTGGACATGCACGAACTTGTTTGCTTATCGGATGCCGCTTATCGGCCGTTTCTTATGCCCTGAGCTTTGTGATCTACATAGGTTTATGGACATTTTCACCTACCTCGGCGCGGGGGGTAAGTGCGGGAGGTCATTTCAAAAATAAAAATAAAAAATTAAATTGAAATTTAAAGAGGAGGGGACGGGCGGTGGGGTTCGAATTCAAGTGCAAAGATCAATGCTAGTTGATAGGGAAAAGTTGTTTTTCGCAACGCATGCACTACTGCTGCTGCTGCGATTGTTTACTTCTCACGGCATTTGTTTATCGGCCATTTTCTCGAATTTATTGCCAAAAAAAAAAAAAAATAAAAAAATAAAATCTGAGAATACAAAATGCAAAAAAAAAATAAATGATATTTCTCTATAATTCATGATTGAATCTAAAAATGACCAACATATTATTTCTCTCAGTGTAGAAAAGCGACAAACGTCAAAGGAGAGGCAAAGAAAGGAGGTGGAGAAGACAGAGAGCGAGAGAGAGAGAGTGGGAGAGGGAGAGAATTGAACTTACCGGCCATGACAGTTGAACAGTTTGCGTCGATTTTAGCAGCGGCAGCGACGGCAACAACAACAACAAAAACAATTAAGCCCAGCTACAACAACAACAACAAAAACACAAGAACAAAAGAAAGGCCAAGGAGCTGCGCTCGCGCTCTGCTCCGTTTCTTTCCCTTTCTTTCGGGGGTTGTGTATGTGTAAGTGTAAGTGTAGTGTGTGTGTGTGTTGAATTGTTGTTGTTCGCGCGGATTTCTTTGCTTTTGCTTTGTTTTTGCTTTTCCCTTTTTAATTAGGCTTTGGTTTATACAATTATGGATATTTATTCGATTTATCCCTGTTTTTTGCTTTTGTTTTTTTTCTTTTTTTTGTTAGCACACAACTTAAGCACGTAGAAACGACATGTGGGGAAGAAACTGCAAAGTAGGGGAAATATTTTTTGTCTTTTCTTTTCTTTATTTTATTTTTTTTTTTTTGTCAAACAGCATAAGCAGCGACGCGGGCAGAGGCAGCGACAGAGGGAGAGGGAGAAGTTTTGGCGTGCGTTTTTCGGTTTTTTGTTGTTGCGAGAGTGCAGCCGGTGGTTGTGAGAGAGAGAAATTACTTCACACCCGATAATAATCACACGGAATATTTACCAGGTAATCCACATTAATTATTATTTATTGCATTTGCCAAAACAAACACAATGCACCAATACACCTACACACCGACACTAACACCAACACACACACGTTAGCTACACTCGCTTTTGTGCCTTTGTTTTATCGCGAATTCTGCTCTCCTTGCCTTGCCAAATCTAACCTTCAAAACGTGCACACATATATTTTGATTTAAGTTCTTTTTTATTTTTGCGCCGTGTTTTCCGTTTTTTAACACATTTTCCCACCGAGATCTTGAGTCTTTCTCAGTGAGACTGGAATGGAAAAATAAAAAAAACCGCGTGACTCGCTTTGAAGTTTCAATAAACAATCAATATATTCGATTCCGATGCACTCCGCTTCGGGCTATATATTTTTGGTTTTTTTTTTTTGAAGCTGCACGATTTTTAGATCAATCCGCTATCAAAAGTTAAATATGGCAAAAGCTTGACGCGAGAATTTCATTTTTTTTTTCGATTCTTTTCTGCTAATGCTGCCCCGCTGCTTCTTCTTCCCGTTTTTGCCGCCTCTTTTGCTGCAGTGCTTCGTCGTTGCGTCGTAATGAGTGTGGCTTTTGGTTTTGCTTCTGCGTTTGCTTTCAATTTCGCACAAGCGGCATTAACATTCGTATTTACACTGCACGCACTTTGGGACTATGTACAATGATGCGTTCTCGCAATCTCCACGCTCTAATCGACGTTTTAACTTATTTAGTGACTAACGGATTGCAATAAATCCAACGCAAAATGGAAGTAAAAAATTTGTTGCAAATTTCGCACTTTACAATGAGAGTTCCAGGCTACTGATTTGCGGTGAGAACGGCGTTCCACTAAATCAGTGTTGGAAATGAGACAAAACAGTGTTAGATAGTGTCTACGACTCACGAATCTGTCATCTCTAAATATGTGTCAGCTCTATTAAGTAGGAATGGCGGCAATTCAAAAAAGCGGGGGTTTTTCATGGAGAAGTTTTTTTTTTAGGTTATTTTTGGTTTTATATTACAAAACTATAAATTTCTTTCCTTTTAGAGTTGATAAATAATGAAATAATAAAAATAAACCCATAAAAATACTTAAATTTAAAAAAAAATTGTTTTTTGAAAATTCCCACTTTTAAAAACACTTACTTTGTGGCTTCTTGGCTCCATTGATGTTGATGGCCGTATTGAGCATGTTGCCAATTTTGGTAATGCTGGACTGTCGCATGAAGGTGCGCGGCGGTAGGGCGGGTGGTGTTCCCTGCAATTGCGGATCCGGCGGCTCCAGCACCGGACTCTGCCGGCCCCAGCGTCCCATGGCGTGGGGATTCGGTGCGACGGGGAGGGGTGGGAAATCTGGAAGAAAATGAAATGATCGAATCTATTAGCAAGTGGGCTGAACCGCAGTTCAGCTGCACACACAGATTGTATAATGCATGTTGTTTGCCTACGTATAATATCATTCGTCCTATCCATGAGCGAACTGCGTGTTTTTCAATTTGTCCGCCAATTAACACCTGTCGCACACACACACCTCCCTCGCACCTTGGCTATGTCGTGGTATGGTCGGGTGGTATGTACTATATACCCCTATATCCCACTATATATCTTTCGATCTTGGGCGCTCTCTCTCGTCTCTTGTCGTTTGTTTACCTTTCAAATATAACGACTGCGAATGAGAACAAAACATCTGCTCTCCGGATTGAATTAAATTCCGCCGCCTGCGTGTTTAATAAATTTAAGCTTTTTTTTTTTCTAACTTTTTTGGCTAACCAAGAGGTGTGTCTGCGGTTTTCATCTTTGCCTGTTTTGGTTTTTTACCTTAAAGATTAAATTTATTATTCTCCATCAGCGAGTAGTGGATTTATTTAAAATTGTATTTTCAAATATTTTTTGGCCGATAGAACAGTTGAAGGCGAAAGATTGGGGCTGGCGTTCCAATTAACAATTACACAAAAATCCATTTCGCTAATCTCCAAATCAAATATTTGGATTTCAGATGAGAAGGCCCGTCAGAGTGGAAAATTTTCAGCAAAGAAAACAAATTAAAGTTTAGTTTCATAAACATGTGGACAATAAGACAATTGTGGTTGAATTAGCAGCCTTGGGGGTCTATTTCTTTCTCTAAAACTTTTCAATTAAATAGATCTCAAGGTCAAAGAAAAAGGGATAGTTATTAGCATTTATTTTTGAAAAGTTCCATAACCTTATAAGGAAATCTTTTTTGTTTTTATTTTTTAGTCAATGACCTGAAGATTAGAAATCAATAATGGGATTGTTTTCTTTCAAAAGGTGTGATGTTTTTTTAATAAAAATATATATATTTTGATAAAATATTTTTTTTTTATTATTTGTTTATGGAATAAATATAATTTTCCATAAAGTGGAAAACTTTGAAACCATTTCCTGATAATGTCATACTTTTTAAATAAAATAATTACTAGTTTTTTGACCTGGTCTGTTATGCACCTGGTCATGTGTCTCTTTTGGCGGTGTATGCGATTCATTTCACACATTTTCGCAATACGGATATACAGTTACATTATGAAGGCGAAATTCCCCCACGTCCATTTAAGGAGGGCTACTTGGGGGTGGTGGTAGTGGTGGGTCATACTCAAAACAGGGCGTACGCAACAAGTTGAGGAGCCAAGACACACAGTACACATGTATGACTAATGTCTCGGAAGAAGAAGAGAGCAACGTGCAGAACAACAAATCAACACAAGCAACAATAAATGGAGAATGCGGAGAATTGTAATCCAATTAATGGGCTGCGTCTTCAATGTCTCTCGCATACCCCCAGAAACGTGAGCTCCGCCCGCCAGCGTATTAAAATATTGCCATTTCTTAGAGACAGTGGGCATTGGCTAAGTGAGATATATCTATTACCTGTAGTTTATAATAATTTATTAAAATAATTCAATATATTTGTCTAATTGCAACTCAAAAATAAAATGACAGAAGAGAGACAGTGGGAATTGGCTAAGTGATACATTAATTTAAAAAATTAATTTAAGAATTTTCATAAATTTTTCTTGTAGAGTTTATAATAACTTAATAAATTTATTAAAATAGTGTAGAGACAGTGGCGATTGGCTTGAGATGCTACTTGAGATAATTGAGATACTATCTATTTAAGAATATAATTTAAGAATTTAATGAATTTTTCTTAAATGTCATTGCAGATCAAAAATAAACTGGCAGAACAGAGTCAGTGTAGTGTCTCTACTGTAGATATTGGCTAAATGAGATACAAATATTACCTACAGGTACAGGAATTTATAATAATTTATCTAAATAATTCAATATATTTGTCTCATTGCAGCTCAAAAAATAAACTGGTAGAAAAGAGACAGTAGATATTGGCTAATTGAGATACAACTATTTTATTAAAATTTTATAATAAATAAGTAATAACTACTGTTATCCCATTAATGTCATTGCAGCTCAAAAATAAACTGGCAGAACACTAGAAAATGAAAATAAACAAATGGAATGAAAGGTCTGTCTGTCGATTTCAAAGTCTGTGGCGAGTGTGAATGAGTGCAGAGACAAGCGCCAGTTTATCTTTTCTTTTGCCCCGAATTACAACAACAAACAAGAGAACAAAAACAATAACAAACAAATAGCGAATTTTTCGAAAAAATAATCATTTTCGAGATTTTTGTTATTCGGGAAATGACAAAGACAGGCGGCGGCGGAAGTGGGAATATAAAATTAGACAAATAAACCATTTTTTTTCTTAAAATGTACAATTTAGCATTGATTTTTGGGGGAAAGGAAGGTGTTTATTATTTTATTTTTAAAATATTGACTAAATCAGAGGAACAAATGAAGTACATTTTTTTGAAATTTAATTAAACGGAAGCATATCCCAAGGAAAGGTACTGATTCAAAGGCTCTATAAATAGGATCCAAAAGGTGGAATAGACAGATTTTAAAGATACATTTTAGAGGCACACGTGCAACACGAGACTTGCCCCATTAAAGATGAACATTCATCATAGAGAGTCCAACCAGGTAGACGACGGCCGCCTGGCTATAATTATTTTTGGATCTGTCAACCCTTCTCGGTCTGGGTTGCTTAATTTTCCTTTAATATAAGTGGTGGGAGGTGGGTGGTGGGGGGTGGGTGTATTGGGGGGGTGGTACTACTGCCAACATTGTTTATATTTAGCATTTCATACGCTCTCGTTTGCCAAACTGTCTATAATATGTCCATCTACTGGCTGGCTCTTGACAGTTCGACATCCATTGGCGTTTCGCAGGACAGCTGTTGTTTTTGTTTTTTTTTTTTTGATGGGCGGTGGGCGAATTAGAGGCGTGGCCACTCAAGATAAACAATTGTTTTGACAAACGAAGCGGACGTGATTACTGCCATATGTCCAAGTTGATCAGCCCAGCCCGGCCAATATTGTGCTTATCAAACTGTTGCAACTCATCCAATTAATACACTTCACGGCCCTATTACCCATATCCCCAGTCCCACCTCCACTCCTAGTCCCAGCTCCCAAATCCCCACTCCACTCGTGACTGTCAGATATAATGAAACTAATTAGCATTTGACTAAAGCACTGGCTGATGGAAGAAGGCAAATTACTCAAATAATAATTTCTAGAACTTCTACAAGTTTTTCAAAAATATATCGAATATATAAAGCTTCAAATGGAACTATTTACAGAAGTTTTTGTGAAAATAAATTTTAAATGTTATTTAAGTTATTAAGTATACAAGTTAATTTTTACCTTTTCTTCCAAAAACACTTTCAGCATTCAAATAATAATTTATGAAAGGTTCTAGAAGTTTTTCAAAAATATAAAGCTTCAAATGAAACTGTTTCTAGAAGTTTTTCAAAAAGAAGCTTCAAAATGGAACTAATTGAAATATTACAAATAAAACTTGCATTGGATAAAGTTTTTAAAGTTTACAAGTTAAAATTTTTAAATTTTCTTGCAAAAAATACTCTTTAAAAGCATTCAAATAATAATTTAGGAAAGGTTATAGAATTTTTTCAAAAATAAACAAAAAATAAGAATTGAAATATTAGAATTAAAATCTTTAATGGATAAACTTTTTTAAAGATTTCAATTTAATTTTTACATTTTCTTCCAAAAACACTTTTTAAAAAGAATTTAATAAACCGAAAATATAAAGTTTGAAAAAGAACTATTTGGAATATTATTTTTTAAATTTGTAATTCATCAAATTCTTCCAAGTTTTCTAGTTAAAATATTTACATTTTCTTCCAAGAAGCACTTTATAGTTGCATTTAAGAAAAAACCCTATCGAGAGACCACTGTAAAAATAAACAAAACAAAATCAAGTGTACTGTATACAGGATCTGTTAAGAGAAAATCGACTTTGATCGGAAAACAAATTATAAGTCCACAAATAATGATACAGTCACATGGAATTGAAATCAAGATAAATGCGCGTGCTATGTTGTTTTTTCAGCAATTTGTTCGATTCAAATTCGAGTCGAATGCGCTAATGCGAACAGCTTAGGCAAATATTTTGGCACAAAAGTCAGCTTCGGCTAAAAGCTAGTGACAAAATAGTAGCTATTAATTGTTTCTCAGACGTGCCAGTGTCTCTAAACATGGCCAGTACCAGTGCCAGTCGGCAGTCAATAGTTGGTATTGTTATTTTTTTAAGTTTTAAGTTCAGAAGCGAAACAAAGCCGCCTGAAAATGCTGTTAACCTCAAAAACCGCCAAGAACGTCAACAAATGAGGTTTGTGGATGATCGAAGGGGTAATGGGGGGTTATACCACAATAAAATTAAAAAAAATCAAAAATAGTTTTAAATTAGTTTTATGGTGGAATATATAATATTTTGAATATATAATGAATTTGATTGATTTTAAGGTTGTTTTTTATTTGTTATCTGAAAACTTGAGTTTTATAAATTGTTTTCTGTGTAGTTACACTAGAAACTAATCCAAAAACAAACACCCTCCTCTCCAAAAGGTTGACGTAAGTTAAGTATCAACAATTCCAGCACGAGTTTTGAACAATTTTAAGCATTTTTTTCGAGGCACTTTTGGGGGGGGGGGGGAATGGTATTGAAACAGCTGTCTTGCCATAACCACAAGTTCGCATATTAATATGAATTTTAGTTTATTTTAGTTTAGAAACCAAAACAAACTTAGTCACTAACTAACTTACCAATGGGCTTCTGCTTCTCCCACAAAAAAATATAAAAACAGGAATTCTTCGACTATATATCCGCTGATAAAGTTCACCCACAAATTCTATTTTAATTGATCGTCTTTGGATATATCATAATTTATTTTCCCCATGCATAGGTTTATTTTTAAATAATATTTTTTTTTTTGATTTTAATTTTTTGTTTGTTTATTCTTGGAGGTTTAAATCTCAGTCCCTGAGCAATGTCACTCTCTTTATGTTTGTTTGTTTGCTTGTTTGTTGTTGGTTTGTTGTTATCACATACAAAGGCACAGTGTTAACTAATTTAAATTGAACTCAGTACTCAGTGCTCGGGAAGCAAGTGGAAAATAAGGAAAATAACCGCAATAAGGCGAGAAAACAGTCAACGCGGCGCCGTTAAAATTAGCACTGAAACTCGCCGTGCGAATGCGCGCCTATGATTTCTTCATGGGCTTCGTTCGTTCTCCACCTCCCCCTCCGCCTCCACCTCCCCTTCGCCGACTCATCACCTGCTCCCCACTTTTCTCTCTCTCAGCCAGAGAGAGAATGAGAGAGAGAGAGAGAGAGCTCCAACCAGCAGTGACCGTGGGGGCCAGCCGGCGCTCTCTTTTGAAGACGATTTTTGTAAACAAAACCACGACACGCATTGTTGCAGCTAATGTCATTGTTGTTGTTGTTGTTGTTGTTGTTGTTCTGATAAACGCTAATTTGCCTATTGATATGGATGTTAATGTTCCTCCACTGAACACACTCCGGGGTGAGTGAATAGCATCACCAATATGGTCTACAAAATATAATTAAAATTAAAACAAGGTTTCAAGTTTTTGAGAAAATTTCATGGCAGGTTTTGTTGCAGAATTGAACTACGATTAATTAAAGGTAATCCCCTCTAGAATCAGGGGGATATTGGCAGAGATACAACTTTCGTAGTGGTCTATTTGAGCCTTTCCATGTGTCCTTAACATTTTCGAAGGGAGGTCCTTCAAAAAAATTTACCAAAATTGAATCCAAAAATGAAATTTCTGATTAAGATGCAGATTTATTCAGAATTGAATTAGAAATCTTTAAAGGTATTCCGCTCAAGAATTGGAGGGATACAGCCTTCATAGGAGATAATATGGGCCTCCCATGGGTTTCCTCCTCAGGTTCTCAAAGGGGTTCCCCCAGAAAAATTCACAAACATTTTATCAAAAAATTAAGATTTCGATTTTTATCTAGATTTATTCAGAATTGGGTCTTTCCTTGGGTTTTCCACTTTTTAAAGGGGGTTCCGCAACAAAAATTTCTTAAAAATGGAGTCAAAAATTGATTGTCAGTTTTGGATGCAGATTTATTCAAAATTGAACTGCGATTAATTAAAGATATTCCGCTCAAGGATCGGAGGGATATTGAGAAAGATACAGCCTTCTTAGAGGCCTATATGGGCCTTCCCAAGGGTTCTCCACATTTTTCGAGAGGTACCCATAACTAACTCATAAGATATTAGACAATTTGAGAGTTTCAGTTTTAAATTTTAATATTTTGTATAATCATATAATCGAAAGAAAACAAATAATCCACGAACTAGAAATAGAAAATAATTCCTCCCCGAAATAATATAAAAAGAACTAGAAATAAACATAAATGGGGTCAAGTAGAGGTATCTATTCCCATCAATATCGTCTAATAATATCTAAGGCATCTGTAGAGCCTATAAAATTAGGCTTCAATCAATTACAATTTATAATTAAAGCAACTTAAAGATAACGTAAAATAAATGTAAAAATAATAACATTCCGACTCTTCAAAATTTACCAAAAGTCTTTCAAGTTTCGGGACAGTGAGGTGAGGTCCTTATTCGCACTGGCGTAATCGATTCTCAGCACTCGCTTGTACTCGCCCCAGTCCTTGATGCTGTGGTGGAACATCACCTCCAGGACAAGGAGCTGCTCGTAGAGCACATCCCAGCTAACATCGATGGTGGCGGCACAGTACTCCAGCAGCCACCGAAAGGAGTAGGGGAAAAGCTGGCGCAGCTGCCGTTTGTCGGAGTCCCTAATTTTGGCCATGTACCCATGTAGTAGCCAGCAATCAAAGTTGGACACATTCAGAACTATTTCCTCTTGCTCCCGATCACCATTTTCATTATCATTCGGCTCCGTTTTGGGCTCGGAGCCAGAAACTGATGGCGTCTCCAGGTTACGTCGTGGCTGATCCAGAGGGACGTTCAGTGGATCCATACTCTGATCCCTAAAAGTCTGCAGGGAGCTGAGACTGTCCAGCAGTATCTTGTCTTCGTTTATCTTGAGAAGGTACTTCGGAGGATCACCCATTTGGGTGTACGGGTTGTCCTCCCTCCCCATATTAAATTTCGCTGACTGCGAGAGCTGTTTTCGGGCCAGATATGATTTCCCGTAGGTGGCATTGGCCAAGCGGAAGCGAAAGTCCGGACGCTTCTCCTTTTTGTTGATCTCCTCCAGATACGTACTCGTTTTGATGTCAAAGTTGGCCCGAAACTCCTGGTTCTTCGGTCGATAGTATGTCAAGGGATAGAACAGACCCACGTTGTGGAACTCCTCCTGACCAGGCAGTTCTTCTACCATCAGTTTAAATCCTTTTTCAGACAGCCTGTGGGAGAGGTTGTCTGTTTCCAAGATAAAAGGATCCAGATCCCGCTGGGAGTGATTCACGCGCATGCAGTCGGGGATTTGAATTCCTAACTTTTCGCCCTCAGACCGCGAGTCCTCCAACAGGATGCGCTGGAAGTACGAGTGGGCTGGGGTCAGGCTGTGCTGGAACTCAATGTGCTCCTTTTTGATGCTCTCGGAACTGGACTCGCCAAAGCTCTCCTTCAACAGCTTCTCAACCATAAGGGTCAGGTTCTCGTACTGACGCAGCAGTGCTGGATTTTTTGGAACTTCCGCATAGCTGTAGTCCTGCTCCTTTTGCTTGCGCTCCTTGGACAGAATCTCATCCACTTGGCCAGACATCGTTTTGGTCTCCCTGAAGCGCCGCGCGAAACTTTGGTTGTAGCGAGAAATAAATACTTTCCGCAGCTCCACAAACTGCATCCACTCGGTGAACACAAATAGGAACGGAGCTCCGTTTCCCTTTTTTCTCATTCTGTTGTTGATGTCAGCGGCGGACTCGGATATTTTTACCTCCTTGCTGTCGTCCAGGCCGAAGAGCAGCTTCAAGACGTACAGAATGTAGGCCATTACCCTCGCCTCGTAGCGGGGATAGCCATAGGGACTAAATGTCCTGAATGTAGGTGGATACAGCTTAAGAAGGCTGCCGACGTAATTAACAAGTCGAGGAGGCAGTCCCAGTTCCAAAATGTACCGCTCCGCCAAGGACAACAGATTGGGGGTTTGGAAGGCAGTCAGGTCTACGAACCGAGCCACATAACCAACGTGATTCCGAAGGAACTGAAAGGGAAATTGTAGATCATTATAATCACTATCTTTCATAGTTTAAAAGCAGGCGTACCTTGTAAGTACACTTATCCTTGTTGTTGCCAAACTCCATTTCCTTGATCAAGGCCTTTCCCTTGCTGGCCAAGTTGTCCGGCAGGTAAGTGAGGATGCTGCGACTGGTAAGGTGCTCCTCTTGAATAAAACGTACAAGGTCCGATAGCTGGATGTCATCCTCCACCATGTTCAAAGCAATGGCCAGTACGACGTACAGCTTTGTGATGTTTAGGGCATAGATATTCCTGTCAAAGTAGTTCAAGCTGGTGACCTTTGGTCTCAGTCCATGGCACATCATGCTGCTGCCGTCGTCCTGGCTGTGCTTGTCCAGGTGTTTCAGTGTCATCTGTTTCTTTAGAGACTTGCGGGCACTCATGGACCACTGCAGACCAACGCTTTGCTTTCCCACGGATTCCGCTGGATTCGTGGGCTGTGTATAGCCCGAGGCATCAAGTTTTCGCTAAAATAAAATAAGAGCAAGGTCTTAGAGTAGTTCTTAGATAAGACTAAGTAACTCTACTAATGAGCTAGGTAATTATGTGGGCTTCTGCTACTATATAAGCAGAGGAAAATAGCAGTAGAAGCATATACAAGCAGAAGTCTAGTTTTCTACGAAATGTCTTTGCGATCGGTTCTTGTTCTCTTGGCCATCTTGGCTGTGGCTTATGCCCTGCCCGTTTCTGATGTCCCTCAGGAGGTTACAGAGGGTGAGTATTCAAATATCTTAAAAAGTATCTTAATTTAAAGCTTAATCTTTACACAGTTGCGGTGCCTGTGGAGGAGAATTCAGGAACTCCCATTGCTGGGGCCAAACCGCGTACTCTGTTCATGATTCTGCCGCTTCTCTTCCCTAATCAGTTCTATTTCTCTTAAAATTGGTAGTTCATCAAGTAATCCAAGCAATAAATGTTGATTGATTATGCAAGCACCTTTGTTTTGTTCCACATCCTCTTTTTCGAAGAGTCATCGATGGGACCGAGGGCGGAGTTCTTCTTCGCATTTGTTCTTTTCGCCCGTTTGCGGTTGTAGATTATAAGAGCATCCCTGGAAAAAGGATAGGAATGTGAATGGAGGAACATACTTGAGACATCACTGAGATGCTCACCTGTGCAGCACCCGGACGTTCAATTTGGGCAATCCCAGAGCGTTCTTATTGCAAAAGGCCACCTCCATACGGCCCATGTAGGCTGCCCACACCTGCAGGGTCATCAGTTTCAGTTCGGGCTTCGCTCCCATATTGAGCAGATCCTGCAGGAAGCCGCGCAACACGTAGTTGTAGAACTCCCACGAGGTGATGTCGACGTCCTTCGTCTTGGATTCATCCTTTGGCTGGCGGATAGTTCTCCGGGTGACCGTCTCGTTGAAGTTTTCCTCCGCCGTCAGATCCACCGCTCGAATGTGTTGCTTTTGGGTGCCGCATTCGATGCAGTAGTAGTAGCCCTCCCGCTGCTGGAAGGTCTTTTCGCCACACACCTCACACTCCACGTTATCCAGTTGCATAATCTCTGCATCCTCGTCCATCCTTGCGTTATATCCTTACAATGTAAAATGTTATAAATTTGTCAACAATCAACCAAGAAAACGTGTGCCCGCGAATTTAGGGATGGGAGCATAAGCGCTTGCGCGATAGTAGACAGATTTCTCATTTCAATCGATGATTTATCGTTATCGAAATGTTAGCCCGCGCAATTTAAATTTAACAAGTATTTATTCATATCATTGAACCTTTAAATAAAGATATTCTTTTTAATAGTTTCAGTTTTCTGAAATAAAATTGAAATCCATCATATTAATACACATTATTTAATGTTATGTCAGTATTTTTTTGTTTGTTTATTGCACAATTACAATATACATACATGTTCACTTTCATATAATTTATTAAAACTAAAATTACTACAGTATTGAAAAAATATGCGTGGGGACTCTTCGCTCTACTAACTCTAGTTTTGTGGGTTTCTTGGGGAGATGGGGTCGGAGGTTGGATTAGTGAAAACATAAACAACAGAAAAGCTTCGCACAAAACCTATACTAAACTAGAGCTGAGGATAATTTCATATCATTTTCTTAAAAATTCAGTGCTTCGTGGCAAAGACAGTTTCAACAGGTTGGCTTGGGAAAGCATAACAAGGTTTTTGCGCTTTTCAATGGGGGCTTCTATAGTCTAGGCTTGGGCTTTCATGGGTCTCTTAACGTTAAAATAGGCGACGATTATCTAATATGGTACATTCACTTTTTATGTGGTTTATTCATTTATTATTATTGTATATTTTTTTTTGTATAGGATTTCATAGGATTTTTTTATAAAAAAAATTATTATTATAAGAATTCGTTTTGAGCTTAACAAAAACGCAAGCTAACTAATCTAACCGATCGGATTCGAGGGCTATATACGCTCATCCATCAATAAAATACAATAAATATTTCACTTCGTTCATGTTTTGTGTACGTGGCTTGGGCTTGAGTGGCTTGGGTAGTCAAAGCGGTAGGTGGTATTATTATTATTCCTAGACGTGTATAAAAATATTTATAAACATTCGTATCATTTCATTTCTCAAGTCTTATAAATACAGTTGGTTTCAATATGAAGTTAGGGGGCTCATTGAACGCACAATGTGCGCGTTTTTCTTTTTGAATTTTTGGGCGGGGTGCTGTTATTATTATTATTATTATTTCTGGGTGGGGGGCATGGTGGTTTTGTATCTCTTAGTTGCTCCTATATGGTCATCAGTGGGGGGGGTCAATTTGTACAACTGACCACGGGTCTAGTTGGGTCTGCCTACTCTACGTTTTTAAACTAATTATAAAAATAGTGCTTAGGTCTAGGGCATAATTATATCATTTCTAGCATGGTCGCATCTCCTCTACATTCTCTCACGTTCTCTATAAGGCACAGATATTTGTTACATCAGTTGTTTATACACATAAATACTTTTCGCTTAGTGAAAATAAATACTAAATTAATTACAAAAATGTACAGCGATGGGGGGCGCGCGATGCTGCGGCGGACGAGGCGGTTAGACCTCAACGCCATAAGTGCGATCCACAACATAGTCGTAGCGCTGCTGCTCCGGATTGTTATCATCAGCGGGAACAGGAACTGCCGTGGTAGTCGCTTGAGTAGCCGGAGTGGTTGAAGGAGTTGCTGAAGGAGGATTGGAGCCGGCTGGAGCTGCTGGAGAAGCTGCTGGAGGGGCTGGTATAGTTGGTGGTTTGGGCGCAGCATAGTTAGAAACTCGATTTAGGTGATCGGTGAGATTCTTGTTTCGATTGTTGCTCGCCACCAGGGCCGTATTGATGGCAATGGCCGTCTCAGCGGCATTGTAGAACTCATCCTCGTCCTCCTCCTCCTCCTCTTCCTCCTCCTCGATGGGATTGGCTTCGGGCAAGGTGAATTCGCTGGGCAACTCCGGCACTGACATACCCTTGCGCGTGAAGAAAGTAATCTTCTCCCTGCAATCAAATAATTATAATTAGTAAAATGTATATTTGAGGATCGGGAGGGAATCCTTACTTGAACGACACTAGATCAGGGCAACCCTTGGGCACCTTGGTCTTTCGCAGCTTGTGTATCTCTTTGGCGGTCTTCATTAGCAGCTTTTGGAGTTGACGCTCCTCAGGACACTTGGCGGGATCGGCCCGAGCCACCAGGCGTTGGAACTCTTCGTTCTCAATGGCCCACGCGGCAATCAGAGGATCCTTGTTCTCGCAGGCCTTCTGCAAACTGCAAATATGGATATTATTAGGGAGAGTTCTTCTCGGATCTCATCCAAGCTTCACTTACACTTCTTTGAGGTTCTGCAGCTTGGCGATTTGATCGTTAAGGAAGTACAGTTTGCTGTGCTGGGCTTGCAGGTCCAGCTCCAAGTCCAAACTGGTGCGTGGTATGTGAGTATGATGCAGTTCTAGTCAGGGAATAGTTTATAATTTTAGTTTATTTTCTTAAAATTTAAGTATTTTGGTTTAAACTTACTTGTGACTGACTTGGGAGCCTTGGTGTGGAAGCGCAGGGACCGCCGCTCGGCGGCACCACGCTGGAAGGTGTGTGGAGCCACTCCGCAATGCATCGCGGAATCCGAGTCGCTGCGATTGAGCCGGCAGTTGTAGCGATTCTTGCTGACGGCCGCCGAGGGCGTGAAGGTCTGGGATCGCTTCACCGGCCTGTCATCCATCATCTGGGACTGGCCGCGGGACTTCTCCGGCAGGAAGGCGCAGTCCGTATTCGTTTCCTTGTCGGCGAACTCCTGCTTCATGTTCTGCAGGTAGGTGTCCAGCATGCAGCCTGCTGTGATGGTTAATGGAACGAAAGTTATTGTAAAATTCATAAATAAGAAGAGCATATCGCCTTACAGTTCATGAGGCCAACTGCGACCTCGCGGATGATCTTCTTGTTGTTGTCGTCCTCCTCCTCGTCGTCGTCGTCGTCATCGTCGCTACCGTCCTGCTCTGGTTGCTCCTCGGCGATCTGCGCCTGCAGTTCCATGGGCGGCGCCTGGTTGCGCGTCAGCGTGGAGGTCTGCGAGGAGGTAATGGTGGACTCGTCCGAAGATTCCTCCCGAATGCTGTTGCTCGCGGAGCTACTGGCAGCCACGGCGACAGCAGCTGCTGCGGCACTGGTGGAGGGCAGGTCCAGGGATTCAAAGGTGGGAATGAACTTGGAGCTGAGCACGTTGTACCACTTTAGGGTGGAGTCCTCCGGGTTGAATTCCGCCATGCTGATCTGAACTGTGCCCTGAATTGAGGATAGAAATTAGTTAGATCCGACTATGGAATGTCCAGTCTTGGTACTCACAATGATCTCCTCCTTCTGGCCCGTCATGGTGACTACCGTCACCTGCAGGCTCTTGGTCAGCAGCTTGTCCAGCGTGATAGGCACGGCGAAGGTGTCATTGAAGACGGGCTTCTGGAAATCGCCCAGCGCCTTTGTCCGAATGGAGGTCAGCGAATTGGGCAGCAAGGCAGCACGTAGGTATCTAAAATTTCAAAAAAATTGTATTACTTTTTAAGTATTTAAGTTAAAAATAAAAAAAAAATCAACTTACACTTGCGAATTGTCTGCCGAGGCGGTCCAGAGCGCCAGGAGATTGTTGGCCCGCTCCAGAGACACCACCAAGACTCCCTCCAGCTTCAGATACTTGAGTCCAATCTGGACCTGGGCCAGTTCCTTGCGTGGCAGATGGGCACGCGATGCCTCAAAGACACCCGAGTCCCCAGCCACCGACTCATTGCTGACGGCCGCCGACACGGATCGCGTGTTGGACGTGGAGGAGGACCTGCTGAGCATCTCCTGCGGCAGGTCCAGCAGCGACGGCTTCTCCGATATCGGAGACAATGGCGCTGCGGCCAGGTTGAGCGGCGTGCCCAGGTTCAGTTTCTGCAGCTTGGCCTCCAGCATCATGCAATCCAGCACAGTGGAATCTAGGTCGTATGGTCGGGCTCGAACGCCCGATACCGGCACTGGGGGCGGGGCTGTGTAGGCGGGCGGTG
Organism: Drosophila ananassae; assembly: GCF_017639315.1. Taxonomy (NCBI): domain Eukaryota; kingdom Metazoa; phylum Arthropoda; class Insecta; order Diptera; family Drosophilidae; genus Drosophila; species Drosophila ananassae. Next base: position 10,244,683 of record NC_057927.1, on the reverse strand, counting down.
CGGGCAGGGCATTGGCATAGGTTGGCTCCTCTTTGAGGGCTGGAGTGGTTGGATCTGCACCTGGATTATACTTCATCGGCGAGGCGGGCGGCGTTTCCATTGACAGGCTGCTGCGCGGCGACAGGGACACCTCCGAGGATTGCTGCTGCTGCTGTTGCTGCTGCTGCAGGCCAGGATGCACTGGATGCAGGCGCTGGTGTTGCTGGAACAATCGCTGCGAGCGCCGTCTCAGGTCCACCACATCAATGGGCGAGTCGACGGCAAAGGGATCTATGTAGATGTCCGTGAAGCTGAGAGCACTCTTGCTGCTGGCGGTGGACAGGGAGCCCAGGCTACTGCCGCTGCTGATCGAGAAGGTGCTTTCGGAGGAGAACGACTTCAGCCGCTCCTCCAGTAGCTTGGTGGACTTGAGGGCCTCCTGCAGTTTGTCCAGCAGGAGCTGCTTCTCCTCGTGGAAGCGCAGGCGATTGGCCACACAGGTGTTGTTGGCTTCGTAGGCCTCCTTGAGGTCCTCCTCCAGTTTGTTTCGCGTCTGCTGGATCACCCGCTTCTCCTCCTCGCTGCGCGACTTCAGGGAGATGCTATTCAGGTCGTTCAGCAGCTTCTCCTTCTCCTGGATGAGCAGAATACGGTCCTTGTCGGACTCCAGCTGGCCCGGCTCGATGCGCTCCACATGATCGGCCAGCTGCTGTTGCAGCTTCTTGATGTGCTTCCGCCACTCGGCGTACTGCAGCTTGGTCTTGGCCATTTCCGCGAACCGGGCGCCCCCATTCAGGTTGTCACCAGTGGACCCACACAGATCTGTCTGGCTGGCCACGCACACCCGGTCGAAGGGCGATGCCAGGTCGGAGTTCTCCTCGCTGATCTGCTGGCGGCTCAGCTCGTTCTTGATCTGCACCAGACTGCGCATCAGCTCCTCGCGCACCTTCTCCCCGGACACCAGGGACTTGTGCACCTTCAGCATCTCCTCCCGAATGGCCTGCACCTCAGCGATGTCATAGCATCCATTCTGCCTGGCGTTGATCTTCTCCCCCACAGAGTACAGAGTGTTCATGCCGCGCTCCGTGTAGGATATGTCGTTGGTGATATGGTTGAGTTCCTGCTTCAGTTGATGGACTCGTTCCCGGGCCAGCATTAGGTCGGCTCTCAGCAGCTCGGGATCATGCCGGCTCATGGAGCTCGAAGAGGAGCACACTGCAGGTAATAGAGGATTAGTATTTAATTAATAATTTTTAAAAAATAATACTTACAACTGCTTCGACTGGCGGCCAGCTTTAGGTGATTGTACTCCTCCTGGGCCCAGAGCAGTCGCTGCTGCTTGACGTCGAACATCTCGCGCTTGTTCTCCAGCTGGTCCTGGGCCGCGGACAGGTAGTCACTCAGCATCTGCTCCTGGACGCTCTTCCACTCCTGGCGCGGATCCTCCAGCTGGGTGCTCTGGGCCAGATGGTTGATGTAGTAGAGGCCGATGTTCGGATCGTAGGATTCCTCCCAGCCCATGGGCAGTTCATCGCCCACACAGTCCTCGAACGTTTGCGGTTTTGTGTAACTAAAAAATGAAAAATTTTGTGTAACTAAAAAAATGAATATTTTGAGATGGTAATGGCCCTGTTCCCACGCCAGTTAGCCTGGCCAATTCGATAAGATTAATGGGCATTTCCTGTGTGTGCATTTTTGCTTAAAAAGTTGGCTAAAAAAAAAAAAAAGAGCGCTATTTTGCCGCAACCATGCGGCGGAATGTCTCGGGCTCTGTTTGTTGTTGCCAAATGCCTCCTCCGGCTCTAATCTTATCGAGGCAGGGAAAGGTATGGCACATAGCTGGCCAAGAAAGCAAAACAATAAGAATTCCAAAGCTGATGGCGATGACAAAGTCTTACCAACGTCAAGACTGCAAGAGTCTCCTGTTTATTTTTTTTCCACCAGAAACCCTAATTTCAATATCAGAATCGGAATCAGACAACAGCAGTTTCGCATTCCAACGATAATTGCTAATCGCCATTGGATGGATTGTTAAAAAAAAATAGACACAAACACTCGCTTATAGCCATGTTTATGGAATTTTGTTTTTCTTTAAGGCCTGTTGGTTAATCATCGTATTGGAATTCGCCTTCTGCGGCTGGGCTTGCAGTTCATTGCACTATAGCTTCTTGGCTCCAGAAACTAGCTAGATGGCTTCAAGATATCTTTTAATATTAACTCCCATTTAATTAAATAAAATAAATTATAACAAGAATTGAAAACTAATCGCTGTGATTCATAGCGATAGGGTGGACTGCCAGAGGTCTGCCATTGTCTAGAATTGAAAATGTATCTGGCAGTATCGGTAGCTCGCCTGTTTACAGATACGCAGATACAGATACAGATTGCAGCTCAACTGACAGTCTGTCTGTTTCCATTTTCTGAGAATATTTGACCATTTAGATACATATCTGTTACAGCTATAGCCTTTCTTTCTTTTCCATTTCGAAATCTAAATCTGATACGAAGGCTTGTTTCTGCCGATCGATCGATGGAAGTGCCAAGAAACAACTTGGCAACTCGAGATTAGCTAATCAGAGGCGCAATTTCTTAGGATTTATTAAACAAACATACGTAAAATACCCAGATAACAATCGATGACGTCTAGAGCACCGGATGCCATAAAAAGTGTTCCCCCTTGGAAACAATACTACTGAGATATTGGAGGTCTTTGGTAAGAAAAGAGGAAATCATAAGCAATCTTATTACCTACTTAGATATCTTGAAGATGGCACGTTTAGCAGTTAGTTCTTAATCTTAAACAAAGTCAAGAAAAACAAGAGAACTATAACCCATTTAGAAAAAAAAGAGTATTACGTGCATTTTGGCAGGAACTCCAGGCTATATCGCAGGGGCATTCGCGATAGCCGATTATCAAAAAAAGTGCAGGCCCCATTCTACACTAGACTAAATGGAGTTGATTAATAAGCGGAACAAGGTTCATCCACACTGCACTCTGGCAGACAAAAGAAAAGGTGACACAGAAAACACATAGACTTGGAGCCAGAGAACTTTGAAACAAAGAGAATTTTATTGAAAATAATAAACACAAAAGACTGTAGGGGGACATGTGACAGTTGCCTGGTTTGAAACTCAATATTTTCAAATAATATTTATAGTTCCATCAATTATTTAATTGTATTGTCCGCGTGACTTGTTTTTATCTTTTAAACCAAAAAGAGGTTGTCTTTCAAATGCCAAGATAGCAAAAAGTTAGGAGTGATTCCCTCAAAGAGTGGCTCTACCCATCATCCAGTCCAATCATCCACACCCGACAGGTGTCAAGTGCGGCTCAGTAAATGGCAATTAAATTCGGTAAAATTAACTAAATAAGAGAATCCAAAGAGTATGCTAATTTTTAAGGGTTTTCCATTAGGGCTTGACCTCAGACTAGTACGTTGAAGGGCCTAAGACTGAATCGAGTGGGAAAAAATCAATGAAAATGGTCAGAAAGTAATAGGGCTTCACTGGCAACACTAACGAGGCGACTAACGACTTGTTGGCCTTTTTGGCAGTTCGATATGCGGACCAGAAATCTGCATAAATTAGAGTATATTGTAAACAAAATATTTATGGCGCGGCGGGGCAAGAGTTGTAATAAATTGGCTGGAAAACGGGTTTCTGAACAAAAATATTTCAGAGACCATAGAAGTTGTCATTATTCCACTTTTCATGTCCAGTTTAAAGCCAATTCGCGGTCCATAAACTCCTTCAAACTCGACAGTCTAACACCCGCTTTAAAACTCTATTTTTAAAGTTTATTTTTATCAGAAAACTTGGAATTCCAGATCCCCCACTCTCAAAAAAAATAGCTTTTAATGAGAATCATGGGAATCAGAATCAGAAAATTAGCTGGCCATTCATAGCTATAGACTCGAGAGATCGTTTAGCAATTCAAATCCGAGCCGAGACTCGATCCGAAATAAGCATCCGAAATAGGCCCATAAACTGGCAATCTAGTCACGTAGCCACCAGATCTAAAATCCATTTCAATTATTTTACTTTGCCGGAACTGAAGCCGCAAGTGTTCCGGTTTATATTCTCCATCGAGAGACTGGCTCTAGAATCATATAATCTTCGTATTTATAACCCAATTCGATCAGCCATTACCTTGGCATACCTCCAATGTATCTCACAAATAGCTTTTAATGTGGATTGTGAAATAGTTTTATGGCCAGGCAATGAGCTACAGTGCGGATCATAAATTCTTAATAATTCTAAAGGTCGCGAATCAGATCGAGTTTGATCTAAAAACAATTAATTAAGAATCTCTCAGAAATTTAAAGTGAAATAGAGTATCTGAAGTAGAGTATATAGTATCTTAACTGTAGTATGAGCCTGTTATCTGAGCTATATCTTGTTAGAAAACTGGTAATCTCTTTCGAGATTACAGAGAGTTATAAAAGTAATTATAAAAGCAAATAACCATAGCTATTTATAGACCTGTTTTGGAATGAAAATAAATCACAAATCATGATCACCAGAAGGCAGATGCTTGAGAAAGATTCAAAAGTTTCATTTTAATCACTCGCATTATTTTCAAAAAAAATGTTATTTGTGCCGCCACCGCCGCCGCCGCCGCCGCCGAGTTCCATTATCTGTCAGCTCACAAATATTTTCGAGCTTAATCAAATTACGCTATAAAGGTCGTACGGCGTTTTATCTTATCGCTCGTTGTTGTGGCATGTTTGTTGCTTTTGTGAGCTTCATACCCACTGTACCCACTGGAATTTCTACTCTGGCATTTATGGAAAAAGAATAATGGTGTATATTAACTGCATTTCCTGTTCGCATCTCTCGTCTATCTCACACTTGCACTTCCTTCCGCCGCAGATAAAAAGCGGAAATCACTGTCCTGCTCCCCAACTGCTCCCCCCAGTGGGAAGCTTATCAAATGCATTTTACGATCCAACCTCGATGCATTTTTTTGAATATTTTCATGCCCCCCTTGGAGGCACTCGGGGAGTCAATGAACTGCGCATGCGTTGGGTCGTGAGATAAGGCAACACAGTTTTGTGTTGCCGGTTATCTAGGAAAGTGTTTCCACATCTGGCCAATGGGATGCACAAATTTCTTCCCAGCCAACCCACTCTCAGCCAGTTCGAACCACAAGTGGGTGTCAATTACGGTCCGTAAGTTTCAAGTCCGTGGGCCGATCACATTAGTCACATCATGACTTGGGACTTGGACTCTCGAAATTCTTCGCTATAGTAGCCGGTTTTCGGTTTTCGAAATCACAAAATGTCTGCCATAAATTCCAAAGCGAACAATTGAAATAAATTTTTGCGCCATGAGCACCACACGCCGACTGCATACAAATGAACTATTCAACAAAAAATTCATAGAATATGAATCCATGAACATAAACAAACAGGCAGGCACTTGGACGGGCCAGAAGCAAAATAAACTTTAATTGAAATTTATGATTTTGAATGGCCTGTTGACGGGTTGCGATGGGATGGTATTTGCCCAAAAATGCCTTCAGAAATCTCAATTTTATTAAATCATCTATAGTTACTATAGGCCGTACTTTGTGCGGCAGCGCCTTTTGGGAAAATTAGCACAAAAGGCACTCATGAGTCTGTGTTCTGGATACAAAACATGCCCAAAAATGCCTTCAAAAATCTAATTTTTATTAAATCATTTATAGTTACTACAGGCCGTACGTTATGTGGCAGCTCCCCTTGAGAAAAATAGCACAAAAGGCACTCTTGACAGGTTGCGATGGGATGGCATTTCCCAGTCTGTGCTCTGGATACAAAACCAGCCATCAGACCATTAAATCCATTAAATCATCTATAGCCGTACGTTATGCAGCATCGCCTTTTGGAAAAAACTAGCACAATAGGCCTCTTATCACCCTCAGAAGCCATGAAACTATTTGAGTAAATCAAGTTTAATCAACTAAACTACCTCTAATCGGTATATATTAGCAACAAACTAAACAAATACGTCAACAAGAATTCTCGGAATGCTCGGGAAAAGATTTAAATTCGACACAAAAACTCGGAAACATGCCCCCACGCCCACTCGCAACTGCCAGATACATATCTATTATATATTCGTACTGTATCTGTTGGGGAAACCTTGGGAGCGTCAAGAACAAATGCAAAGTTTGTTTTTAGCTTTTTGTTTTTGGTGAAACTCTTTCAACTTCAAAGTGTCCACCTGTGCAGTTTTCTTTTGGACTTGGACTGGCATTAGTCGGTTCCGGGAATCAGTGAAGAACATACAAAAGATACAAAGATACATGGCATAGAGAGTAACCATCTTGAGGTGTTTCTGTTTCTGTATTTTTTTGGGGAAGGCATGCAGTGCACTTATATTGTATCTCTAGTTCCTCCATGAATATAGTATATATATATGTATATTTGAGATGTTTGGCCCCTCGATCGCCGCTGTACTCTGTCATTAACAAAACAACTGTTGCGACCTTCACATACCAGAGCAACCGAGCGACCGCGATCGCCGTTCATATACATACATATATATATATATATATATATATACGATATCTGTGTATCTTTATATGTTTATGTGCGCATATTGTACTGGGTATTGAAATAATAAGGCGAAAAAAACGTGAATGCGAACGCAAAACGCAGCCAACGACGTCAACGTCAATGTCTCCGCCTCAAAATTATATTCACCCGATCGTCATACTCGTGTATATATCGTATCTGATAGAATTTAGCCCGCTTGGCAAAGGGGGAAGTCTACTCGATCTGCCCATTCCTCATTCCATTGTGTTGGGGCTCCGCATTCCAGACGACGACATGACTACACCACACCACACCAGGCCAGGCCAGGCCAGGCCAGTATGTGTGTGAATCGGAGAATCGAACGAACCCCGGAGGGCGGAGAGCAAATGGCCCCCAAGAATACTGGGAATATGCAAGTACTCGGTGGGAATATGCATCTACACATGGGTGGGTATCTTTAGGGTAGCAGGAGGAGCTGGTGGCGGAGGAGGTGGTTTTGGAGGCGATTTTGTTGGGAATTTCAACCATTTCTTTAGAAATATGGTAATGCCTTGGTTCCATCCTATAATTTGCTATGGGAGTTTCAGTTCCAAGAGCTTTTCAAAAATTGCATTTTTTTTCTCTTAAAATTATAGATATTTTTTATTATTTCGTAGATTACATTTTTTCATCAATTATGCAAAATATTTTATTTATTATTTACAAACTAATTAGTTTCAAAAAATGGTTATAGTTTCCGGAAGTCTTATAGATATTATTTTAAATAATTTGTTTAAAATTAAATAGATTAAATTAAATCTTAATCTTTTTTTTACTCCATTTAATTGTAAAATATTTGTATGTTTGGTAACATTGACTTTAAAGTTTTTATATTATCTTTTATTCTATTATATCTTTTATTTTATTATTTTCCAACAAATTTGTTTAAAAAAGATGGATCATAAATCTTACATTTATTTTTATAATTTTAATGGATTAAATGAAACCTTCATCTTTTTTCCCATTTTATTGTAAAAAATGTCTACTTTTGGTAAAGTTTTCAGACTCTAAAATTATGCAAAAAAATATTTTATTTACAAATTAGTTTTAAAAAAAGTGTATAGTTTCTATGAAGGTATTTAGATACTATACTATACTGTTCTATGATGGATATAGTCTTATAGATACTCTGATATATCATAAATCCTATAGATATTTTTATGATTTTAAGGGATTAACTGAAACCTTCACCTTTTTCCCATTTTATGGCAGAAAATGTCTACTTTTCGCAGACTGTTTGGCAATTTCGGGCACGAACAGAGAAATTATTTTTATAAAAATATATCTACTTTTCGGACTTTTGTAGACAGTTTGGGAATTCACATCATGGCCAAAAAAAAAAAAAACAAAAAATTATTTGAAATATTTATACAATATTTTGTTTTCCGTTTCTTACATGCCATTCCCCAACAACAACAATAACAACAAAAACAATAAGACAAATGAAAGCTGATGGCTGCTAGCTGCCCCAAATGGTGGCAGATGGGGGCAAGTCGGGTAGCGGGACGAACAAGAAATGCCGCATGTCAAATGGGCCAATTAACATTTCTGTTGTTTGCTGTATTTATTTTTTTCCCCCTTTTTTTTTTTGTCTTTTGTTTTAAAAATAAATATGCTTTTGTTGAAGATTTTTTTTGTGTTTTTTGTGTTTTTTTTTTTTATGCAAAAATGTAGCCAAATTTGTTGTTCGCTGTTATTTTTGACACCGGGGCATTAAATAAATTATGTACATATGTATGTATTCCCCCCCTAATCTGTAGACTGTAGACTGTCGAGTCTAGAGTTCTCCTTAATATGCCATAACAATATTTTCTATATAATTCCGTTTGAAACGAAACCAAAATTCCAAGATATCTGGCATTTTTTTTTTTGTATTTTTTTTTTTAGTTTATTTGTTTGTTTATCTCACACACTAGCCCCCCCACACCCACACACACACACTTATACACTCACACACTCACAATCCATGAAATCGAATGGAAAGAACTTGAAAGATTTCCAATTTTATGGTAAGCGCTCGTGGCATACATGGAATTTTTGTTATTATTTTTTTTTTTTCAAATTTTTTTTTTTGCGTTGTTTTAAGTTTAGCTGCCGGCCATAACCGATTGGCTTCCATTGATTAAGGAATTTTTGTTGTTCTTGGGGTTCTTTTGGGGTTCTAATGTTGCTTCGCACAAAAAAATATGGCGGTCAGGGTCGAGGGGGGATCATAAAGATAAGTGGATTGAATAGCAGAGAGGTGATTAGTGATTAGTGGAAATATTTCGAGAGATTAACAGATTTACTCTACTATTATACATCTCTCAGATACATTTTAGGCATAAAAGATACTTGTTGAAATATACTTTTCCATGAAAGTACTAATATTTGAGAATTATTATAATTATACTGCCTTTTTAGATATTCCTGTAACTATAAATATTTCAAGATACTACTATTATACATCTCTCAGATACATTTTAGGCATAAAAGATACTTTTCCATCAAAGTACTAATATTTGAGAATTATATAATGCCTTTTTAGATATTCCTGTTGTTCTTGGCAGCGACATATCGTTGAAAATATTTATTAGCGGCAGCAGATGCGCAGCTACTCGTAGATACATAGATAGTATCCATCAGATACATACATATGTATATTCGTAAAATGTATCTGTATCTAGGAATGCGTGTATGTGATCATTTACTGCGAAGCAAACAAATAAACAAACATGCATAAATAACTCGTTGCAGTTGCAGTTGCTGCTGCTGCTGCTGCTGCCTCCAGCAGAGCACCAACACCATAGCAGCCGATGAGAGCGAGCGAGAGACTCGAACAAGCGGCGACTGCGCTGCCGGCAGAGGCTTAGGAATGCGGTTTTGACAAGTTCTTCTAAAATTGTACGGCCAGCTTTGCTATTTACGCTATGAACCCAGCAGTACCAATCGCCCCGGAATCACCCTGGATTCACCCTGGATCCGCCCGGATCACCCCGGAATCCAACCGGAAAGCTAGAACAAGCGGCCCGGAATTTTGTACTGAAATTTTTGAAAATGTCCTCTCGGCCCGGAATTCGATTTCAGGCATGAATCAGCCTTGAATCCGCCCGGATTTCGAATCCGGATTCCGGCGTGAAAATTGTCTCGAAATCGCCCCTGATTCAGACCTGAATTTCAGAGCGGAATCAGGCCCGAAAAGAAAGCATGATTCCGCGCTGAAAATCGTGGCTAAATCAGGTCGCATTCATGACCCAAAATTAAAGAAAAAAATTTCCCCTTACATTCTTCTAATCTGATAATCAATATTTTTTATGTATTCCTTAAAAATTGCTGTTAATATATGTTGTAAACTAAATTAATATGTTAAGTAACATTACATTATTAATATTGAAAACTATATTTAATAATTACTCACCCTGGGATTCGAACCTTAGTGCTTTTGTATACTGGACCGACATGTAAGCCTCTAAGCTATCAAGGAATCGCGCGTACTTTGTGACTGACTATAATATACCTCTACAAATTTGCATGTTTAAAACAATCTCAATTATTAAGAATCCCCGTTTAAAAAAAAATTATTGAATATAACAGTTTATTTTGAGACTGCGATATTAAAATAAAATGAAAGTAAACAAAAATCAACTCATAATAAAGACTTTTCCGCTTGGAATCGAACCCACGACCTTACGATTAACAGGCAGATACCTTAATCATTGAACCATGGGGTGAAAGTTTTCCGGGCAAAATATTTAGAATGACTAGAAAATATTAGTGATTAATAACTAATATCGAATATGCATAATTTCGAACTCTAGCAGCAGCAGAGGGCCGGCAGAATTAGTTCGCCTACTTTGTTTTGACGTTCGAAGAGCAAACCTTATTGAATTGTTTTTGTTTTTCGATCGAAATTTGACATTCGGGCCGGAAAAGTCGGGGCCAGGAATTTCAGTACTGCTGGGAAACAACAGCAACAACAACAACAACAACAACTAGTGGCTGGCTGCGAGAGAGGAGCGAATGTGTGCGAAGGAGCACGGAAAGCAGAACATGAAAAAAAAAAAAAAATACCAACAACAGCAACACAAGATCAGCGCTGCTTGGGGGCAAGCCCAATAACAGCAACAAACTATGCAGTGGTATTTAAACACTGAGAGAAATCGAGGAGCCTACTAAGCATTTAAAAATAAAAATATATAATAGCCAATAAAAATTATAAAAAATATATATATTTAATAAATAAAATAAAGTAAACAAAACAATTAATAAATATAAAAAATAAAACAAAATTATAAAAACAAATTAAAAATATTGAAAAAAAAAAAATAATAATAATATAAAAAATGGAATAAAAATAACAACAAAAACAAGAAAGGAAAGCTAACTTCGGGCGGAGCCGAAGTTGATATACCCTTGCAGTTCAGTCGCAGTCCGCTAGGTGGCGCCACCCATCTTATTTTATTAGATATATAGCGGATCGTTTATAGTCGGCCGATCCTTATGAAAATTGGCAGATCACATTGTTTTCCCCAGAATAGAATCTGTACCAAATCCCATCTTTCTAACTTAAAAAACACCAAAGTTATGCCAATTTCGATCGTTCTATGACAGCTATAGGATATAGTCGGCCGATCCTTATGAAATTTTGTACATAAGATATTTTGGTCAAATATAACATGTGTAGAAACTCCCAACCCTCTAACTTAAAAAACACCAAAGTTATGGCATTTCCGATCAATCAGTTATATGGCAGCTATAGGATATAGTCGACCGATCCCGGCCGTTCCGACTTATGTACTACCTGCAAGGAAAAGAAGGATGTGTGCAAAGTTTCAACTCGATAGCTCTAAAACTGAGAGACTAGTTTGCGTAGAAACCGACAGACAGACGGACAGACGGACATGCTTATATCGACTCAGGAGGTGATCCTGATCAAGAATATATATACTTTATAGGGTCGGAGATGTCTCCTTCACTGCGTTGCACACTTTTGACCAAAATTATAATACCCTCTGCAAGGGTATAATAAATAAAACAAAAAAAACCAAAATAAAAAAATTATTAAATATTTTTATTTCTATATTTGTTTATAATTATGTTTTTATTTCTTTTTAATAAAAATTTCTTTTATTTAATCTTTTAAAAAACAGATGTATGTATGTATTTATTTATTTTTCTTAAAAATAAAAATATTTCTCTCTGTGCAGTTGGTTAGTTGAACGAACGCCGCGACTTGCGGTAGAGGGGGCGTTGGGAATGCCGAGAGCGAGGTAAAGTAAATGCATTTTGTGTTTGGAAATAGGCTGACTGCGACTGCGACTGCAACTGCAACTGCGGCAGAGACTGCGACTGCGACGACGACAGCAGCGGTAGTTGTTGCTGTTGGAAAATATTTCAAAGTTGCTATGAACTCGGAGCAGCAGCAGGAGCAGCGGCACCAATTGAATGCAATTTGTTTGTTTGTATCTGTATCTGTATCTGTGTGTGAATGCATTTATTAAAGCAATGCGCGCATTGCCTTAAATGCCAAAGCTACTACGAATGTATGTATCAAGTATGCAATGCATACATGCACTGAAAAAAAAGGCAGATTAAAATATTAAACAAAAAATACATATTGTCAAGATACTTTTTAGTTGAAGATATTAGTTAGTTCTTCCAAAATCTTGACAATATTTTGATCTTCTGATGTTGCAAGTTCTTAAAAAAAACCTTATTTATGTACATATTTTTCCACACTAGGAGGAGGTAAGAGGCAGGAGGGGCATGCAACAGGAGGCATGAGGCAAAGTCAGTTGCTGTGACATGAATGTCAGCTCTGCGCATTTAAGAAGTTTAATCAACAATTTTTTTTTGCCAAGCCCCCATCATCTGAGCCGGTTTTCGAGTTGGCTTCAGCTTCTTTTTAGCCATGTTCTAAAATGTATCTATGTATCTGCATCTAGAGATGGGCGTGTGACAAAACATGGTTACCAGAAAAATTCAAAAAAATATTTAAGTATCTCTTCCACGCTTAATTCCTTCCATTTGAGATCTTACCCTGACCCACAAACCAATAAATTCCAGCTCAAGTATCTGAAGAATGCGAAGATACAAATAAAATAAAATCAAAAAGCGAATGAATTATGCTCTGCGGTAAACATTTTGACAGCGCACGCAGCTCACAGATACACAGATACATACTTCGCAAAAGATACAAAGCTATGGCTACAAATACAGATACAACTCGAGTGGCATCCCAGAGATACACAGCTCAAGACGCTCTCGTTCTGGCTGCCTTATCACTTCATTAGGCCATAAATTCGACAACAAAACGAAATTCCAGAGTCGAAAACACCTACGAGATACACAGTTACCGCTTCGGATGCCGCATTCCACTGCCTCTGCCAGGGGACCTGCCTCCATGCCTCTTCATGTTAATTATGCCTCCTCCCTCCCCGCCTTGCATCCATAAGATACAAGCTTAATCATCATCTCCCGCAGAGCGAATGGAATCTCAATCCGGACTGCATCTGCATCTGCATCTCTTTTGGGGGCAGACTTTAAGAATATGTTGTGGCATTCGGAAAGTGCTACTGGAAAACACACAAAAGATACATGCAACAAAGGCAACAGGGGAACTGAAATCTTGTGGCATGTCTCTTCGGTCCATCTCATAAAGCATTTTAGTCAAAGATTGACTTTAATTCACTTTCGGGGGGTATCCTTCTAAGTAGAACCCTTTAAGGAGAAGAGGAACCCAAAAAGATACAAATCTTGGAAATCTCTTTTAAAAAAATTCAGTTTTTGGTCAACAGATGTTTGTAATATGGACAGGGAATGGATAGTCCCGACTAGTCCTTGACTCCTTGAGAAGTACTGTACCTATTACTACTCTTTTATATTTTTAAAATAATAATTTAAAACTCAAACCTCAAACCCAGAAATGTATCTCTTAACCATTCATGTCGAGTCTGCACATTCCTGAGCTTGTATTTTGATTTCGTTTCATTTCACTTGCTTGCTTGCTTGGAGGAAAATTGCTACCTTTGCAGAGATTCGAACTGGAGGAAGGGGGATACACAGGCAGTAGATACATAAATATATTATATACAGATACAGTTCCCGCCAGCCAGAGAGCCAGCTCAGCATATGGCATTATGGCAGACGGCAGAAGCAAAATTAGCGAATAAAAATAAGCAAAAATGCCAGGGGATAGCGCGTGCAGGCCAGCTCCAAATCTGAAATCTGAAAACTTAAAACTTAAAACTGAAATCTGAAAACTGAAATCCAAAACCTTAAAACCAAAACTCAAAATCTCCATGGCCAAAACTCTAAACTTAATTTTTTTTCTCACGTAGGCAGTTTCTGTACTGTTCCGAATATAAAATGAATTATTATTTAAAATAAATATTTAAAACTATTATCTGAATTCCTGATTATGACCAGTGACAGTTAATGCTAATGCCTTCCTTTCAGATTAAATGAACTCGCAACTAAAGGGAGTGAGTGCATGGTGCATGCCACATACCAATCTCACATCACTATTCCCCCACTCCTCCCCCCTTAATTAGCAACTTGTTGAAAAGGAAATCATTATGGTTGATAAAAATCACAAGTGTTGATTGCTGAAGAACGTCGCCACTGACATGCAACACATGCAACAAGTGTGTGCGAGGACAGGAAAGCCTGCTTAAGTTGGTAGCAAGTTGCAAGCAACAGACACCAAAATGGGCAAAACATGCGGTGCGAGTTGGCTTATGTATCTGTCAGATACATTATGTACTCGAGTGCCTCCTATCTTTGGATAGACCAGAGAGCTTGCCACAGCAGTTGCAAGTGCAAAAGAAAATATTTTTAACGCTTAGAGGTACATAGCTGCTTCGGACTGACTACAAACTAGAAAATGTTGTTGCCGTTGCTGGCAGCAGCATGGTGGCAAGCGCGTTGCATTCATGCGCGTAATCAAATTGTAATCACGGCTTCGACTTCCACTTTGTGGCAGGCTACGGCAACTGCAACTGCAACTGCAACAGCGGCAGGCAACCCTCCTCCCCTGGATGCTGTTGTTAAGTGGAAATACTTGTTGCACAAATGCAATGCATGCTGCTGTTGCAGTTGCTGTGTATCTGCATCTGTTGCTCCATCTACAGTGCGTTTTGACTAAAAGATACTTTTTTTTTTAAATAATTATTTAACTTTAAAACATATTTATTCTATAATTATATTTAAAATTAATATTTAAATAGAAAATATTTAGTTTTTGAAGGCAAGAAGGTAGTGCCTACTGTGAGTTGCTGCCACAAACGGCAATTGCATCTGCATTCTTTCCACTTTTCTTGCTGCCTCCTTGCCGCCTTGCCCCTTGCCTCCTTACCTCTTGCCACTGCCCCTGCCACTGCCTCCTGCCAGTTTCCTTGTGCAATTTATTAAATGAAAAATGCCGTTTTGCAGCTTTCCAAGTCGCTTGTACATGTACAGGCCGGCCAGTGCCGCCACTGCATATGCTGGCGAATATATCTCAACATTTCTAGATACATAGATACATAGATACATAGATACACAGATACATACATGCATCTTTTTGCTGCAAAAACTCAAATTGAATTTTATGCAAATTTTTATAGAGTCTCTAGAATCTGGAGTCATAATGCCACAGGTGTAGAAACCAGAGAACTAGAACGCTTCAATCATGCAGATACTTTATAGAAAAGATAAACATCCACTGCCAGCCCCCGCCGCTGGCGCCACTCTGTCCGACTTATGACAGCAATCATTTTAGCCGCTTTCGCTAGCTAGGCCTGGTGTTTTTTTGTATTTTTATGTAAAACAAACGAGTTCGACTTGGAGCCAAGTTATTTTATCCCCAACATTTTGTTGCTATTTCTTAACTCGATTTTTTCGCGTTTATTGCGCTTTTTTGGTTGGATTTTTTTTGGTCGATTTTTTGTCGATTGTACTCCTATGAATAGATCGAGAAACTGTCACCAAACACGTTTCTGTCCAAAGACACACACACACTCCAAAATATTCCACCGCCTTGCCTTGTTTGTGGCCTAAACAATTGGCCAAAAAAATCAGAAAAAAAAGAGAAGACGGCGGCGAAAAAATGCCAAATCGCATGGCCAAGTCAAGTCGTTGTTAACTTTTGTTTATAAAAAAAAATTCAACAAAAAAAAGAGAGACAATAATGAGCAACATTCCAAGAAAAATTAAAAAAAAAAAATCATTAATAATCATAATTTAATTCAAATATTTCCACCCACAGCTCTTAATAATTTTTTTGTAATATTTTTAGAAACAATTTTAGAAAAGCTATTATGGTTAGCTTGTCAAGGGTATCCATAATTCGACCTTGTGTACTTGTTTTCAAATAGATATTTATTTTTTATTTATTTTTTTAGTGATTTTAGGTGGCGAGCTCTGGTCGAAACGTGGCGAGGTCTTTAAAGGCCGCCTCCCCCCGAGGCCTGGCTTGCTTCTCGCTTTTATTGTTCAAATTTTTTTGTATTTTTTATTTATTGAATTTTTGGTTTATTGGAATTTTTTATATTTATTTCTAAAGCATTTCTTTGGCAAACATTCCAGCCACATGTGTGCATTTATAATCTCCGCGATGCATGACCCCAACAACTGCGCAGATGTTTCATTTTTTTTTCTTTTTTTTTTTAAACAAACAATGGAAATGTTTGTATTAAAAATCACACTTTACACTGCAAAAAAATAATAATTATACCAAATATCAATATAAATATATTATTAATTATTCTCAGTGTATCTCTAGAGAGGGCGAAGAATTTCAGAAATCAATTATTTCGAAACTGCAAAAATTCCAACGTACATTATTTTGCAATTGTTTATGGCGCGAGTGAGAGAGAGAGAGCGATCCGAGACACAGCAACAAAGAAATAGGTTAGACAGAGACGCAGCACAAAAAATGTGAGCGAGCGAACGGCGAGTAAAATGTATCTATGAGATACATGGCCTGATGTGGCGGTTCCTCAGCTTTTTCTCCCAATCTCCCCATCCCACCCCACCCCACTCCACCACCCCACCGATCGTGCCAGATCTCTCGCACTCATTACGTATGAGTTTGTTAGTTTTTTTTTTTTTTCTTGTATTTTATTTTTGCAGATCATTCGCTGAGCTTTATTTAACTTTTGCTCTCTCATTGCTCTCTCTCTCTCACCCCACCATTACGTCCTTCGTCCTCCCTCGCCGTTACAATTCATTTTTTGTTTGTTGCCACTCTCTCGGTTGAGTTCAGTTATATTTGGAGTCTTAATCATCGCATCGGAATGTTTACTTCAAGTTTTTATTTCCCCCCCTTCCCACGTTTTGTTTTGCCCGCTTTTGCCTTGTTTAAAAATATGTAATTTATTTCGCTTTGTTTCTCTCCTCCCTCTCCCTCTCTCTCTCTCGTTCTGCTCACCCCATCACACGATCGTCGATCGCCGCATTCCTTTACTCACACACCCATACACGTATACACCTATACACTTATACCATCGCAGCTGCAACGCACCTTTTCTTTCCGGTTCGAGAGCGCTTTGGAATTGGAATTTATATGGGTTTTTTTTTGTTGTTGTTGTTATTGTTTGGCTGAAGTTTCCTGAATAAGTGATGGGCTATTTTATAACTTATTATTTAAAAAAAAAAATTAAATTAAATGCTTATTGTACTTAAATTCTTATTGGAAAAAAGTATTTTATTTTTTTTTACCAGTCTCTGGGATCCAGCCATGTGGTCTTTTTGTTGATGTGATCTATGTAGTAGGTCTTGCCATCAAAGTCCTTGGCAATGTCCCAGCCATCCGGCAGTGGAAAATCGCTGTGGTTCTGCTGCTGCTGCTGACGATGGTGTTGCTGCTGTTGCTGTTGTTGTTGCTGCTGCTGCTGCTGCTGGGGCCTCAGGTGATGGGGATGCGGCTGCAGGTGGTGTTGCGATTGATTCGGCATTTTTTTTTTCCGTGTGTAATTTTATTTAATTTTTTATTTTTATTTTGATTTTTTTTTTTTTGTAAGTCTGAGATGCGCGCTTTTTCTTTTGCTCTTTACTTTTTCATTTGGGGGTTTCTCTTTGCGCTGTTTACATTAGCCGAGGCATTTCTTTCACACACACACAAACACTCACACACAAGCACACATACACTCACGTCGGAACACAAGAGCGCAGAGATAATGGGAGATAGCCCAAATGATGGAAGAAGGAGTGTGAGGAGGGGGCAGCTGATATTGTGGCTGGCGAGGGTGGGCGGAGGGGCTACCCTGTGCGCGCTCTCAATTATTTATTTACTTTTTTCGTAACTGCATTCCATTCGAGCACACATACAGATAGACACTCGATTACACATACACGCGATCACCGCTTCTTCTTCTTCGCATTTCGTTCACTGTTGTTATTATTGCTGTTTGGCTCCTTTCTCGCCCAATTGAAGCTAATTAACGCCGGCTGCCAGCTAGTTTTCAGCCTTATTTTTATTTATTTCTTTTTTTTTGAGCAAAACACACTGGCGATTTTACAATTCGGTTTGCACTCGATCAGCAGCGTCCGTGGGTGCCTCCTCGGCCGTTAACGATGTGATCGCCGTTCGCGACCGTCCCGTAATCCAATACATGCATCAGCATTCGCATTAACTTTTTCAAAATTATTTATTTTATTAAGTTCACTTTTCCCAGACGCCAGAGAGCCGTCCGAACGAGGCGAGAGAAAAAAAACGAGTATCGAGTATTGTAGTTGGCCTCAACACAGCGGGCGTCCGTCAATACGTCCGTACCGTGCGCCCTCAAATAATTTTTTGATATTTTGACTTTGATACCCTACTCTTGGGTGAACGGGCACACCAACGCACTGTGGCCACATACTTTTTGCCACTGGGCACACTATTTATTCAACTTTAGTTGGCAACACTACTAAGCCAATAAACGAGATTTATTTAATTTCAATAAATATTAATTTTACTTTATGCGTTTGCTGATTTTATGCAATAACTGTCCATCTACAGGAAAGTTTTGCCCCTTTTATTGAACTTCTGGCAACATCTCGTTGCAACCTAAGTTGGCAGCCCTACAAGATATCGAACAAGTTGCAGTTGCGTGCGAGCGTGAAGGAAATCGCAAAGAGACAAGGGGAAATTATATCAACGGTCTACTATTTTTAAATCACTAATCCGTAACAGTTTATATTTTATAAATTAAAACTTAATAATATTAGTTGAATATTCAACAAATCGGAAAAAGTGTTTATCAAACAGGCAAACTATTAAAAACATAAAGGCGATATTGTCCTTGGATATTCATTTTCGAAGGGAATCCCCCAGAAAATTGAACAAAAAATTGGAAAAATATTTTGATATGAGGTTTTGGTGCAGATTGACGGAAAATCGATTCACAAATCGATTAAGGCATTCCGATCAAGAATCGGATGAATATTGGCAAAGATATAGCCATCGCTGTGGGCCATATTGTCTCTCCTTGCAAGTGCCTCTTTTTTGAAGGGGATCCCCCAGAAAATTTAACAAAAAATTGGAAAAATATTTTGATATGAGGTTTTGGTGCAGATTGACGGAAAATCGATTCACAAATCGATTAAGGCATTCCGATCAAGAATCGGATGAATATTGGCAAAGATATAGCCATCGCTGTGGGCCATATTGTCCTTCCTTGCAAGTGGCTCACTTTTGAAGGGGATCCCCTAGAAAATTGAACAAAAAATTGAAAAAATATTTTGTTTATAGGTTTTGATGCAGATTCACGGAGAATCGATCCACAAATCGATTAAGGCATTCCGCTTAAGAATCGGATCATTATTGACAAAGATATAGCCATCGATGTGGGCCATATTGTCTCTCCTTGCAAGTGCCTCTTTTTTGAAGGGGATCCCCCAGAAAATTTAACAAAAAATTGAAAAAAGATTTTGTTCGTAGGTTTTAATGCAGATTGACGGGGAATCAATCCACAAATCGATTAAGGCATTCCGCTCAAGAATCGGATCATTATTGGCAAAGATATAGCCATCGCTGTGGGCCATATTGTCCTTCCTCGCATCTGTCTCATTTTTGAAGGGGATCCCCCAGAAAATTTAACAAAAAATTGAAAAAATATTTTGTTTATAGGTTTTGCTGCAGATTCACGGAGAATCGATCCACAAATCGATTAAGATATTCCGCTCAAGAATCGGATCACTATTGGCAAAGATATAGCCATCGCTGTGGGCCATATTGTCCCTCCTTGCAAGTGCCTCACTTTTGAAGGGGATCCCCCAGAAAATTTACCAAAAAATTGAAAAAATATTTTGAAAAAAAATTTTTAATAATACTGAAACACAATGGTTTGTTTTGTACTTTTGATATTGTATTTGTATGTAAAGTAATTGTAAAAATCGAGTTAGCCAGACTAACACAGCTTCAGCTCAAGACACAAGCAATTTCAGACACACTTTTGTGGTAAAACGAAATGGATTATGAAGGAGGTGAGGATTGGATCCTTTTTTCGCCTCGATCCGTGTGTGGCCAACCCTATGGATAGAATAACACGAAGCCCTAACTAAATGGTAATTACACATAAATTAATCGTATCGGTCAACAACTACAACTAAATATTAGTTAATAGCGGATAAAGAGTGCCCCCATAAACTATTTACACTAGGCTAGAGTCTGCTAGAGTTTCGTCCTTCGGACCTCGGATCATGGATATTGAAAGGATGGATCTCAGGCGAGGACTGGAGCACTGCAGCCGTTGTTTAGACGGTATTCGGCGTAGACCAGGCCGGTGTTGTGCCAGTGGTAGAAGGCGCCGACGATGATGAGGTGCCACCAGTTGTGGGAGTGTCCGACAAAGTCCACTTTTCCGGTGAACCAGCGCTCGGGGATCTTGGCCGCATAGAACACGAAGGCGATGAGACAGAGCAGGTACATGATGACAATGCGAGGCACCATCAGCTAAAGATAATGGAATTTTATTAATATAATTATTTCCATGTTTAGGTTCTCAACTTACCCTAACAAGCTCATTCTCCAGGCCACCCATCGCCACTGCCCAGTGTCCCAGTGGGATGACTCCATAGGCTGACCACAAAAGGAGCACCGCCACCTTGGCGTTCATGGAGACATTCAGCCTGGGGATCTGGACGGCAATGGCCAGGGCGAACATACCCAGAGCTATAGTGGAGTAGAGGGTCCTCAGGAAGGTGTGACACCAGAAGGCATAGTACATCCCACTAATATAAATGGCCACTAGGGATAGGGAGATTCCCAGAAAGTCCACCGATAGGAAGAGCTCGTAGTGCTCCTCCGATTTGCAGGAGAAGATGTGGTAGATGGCGGACATGAACATGCAGAGACAGAAGCAGACCAGGAGGCACACCACCAGCACCTGATCGCTGAGGGAGGCGTGGGTGCGCAGGAATTGCAGATCGAAGATGGTCAGTCCGATGAAAAGGATGCATCCTGCCAGATGGCTCCAGATATTGATCTAAAAGTGGAGGACAAATAGGATTATAGACATAAGACTCTTTTCTCAAAAACACTATTCAAAATAGTCGGAAATGGTAACGGATTCCGGACTTAATATATACAATACATATATGGTAATGGGTCTGGACTTACTGTCTCATTGGTCCACCAGAAAATGCTCTGCAGGCACAACTTGTTCGAGAGGAATGTGCGGTAGCCGCGTCGGATGTACGGATTGAACTTCAAATGGGTGGGGGCCTGCATCAAAGAAACAATTGAATAAACAGTCCAAATAAATACATTTTCCAATTCGATAAGGCATGCAAATTGAATTCGTAACATTGAGAGTTTAACAAAAAAAAAAATAACAAAACACAAACAAAAATTGAAATAAAAGGCAAAAAATAAAAGTCTAGAGACCTTTTTGGGGTTGGCTGCCCGCCCAATGAAAGCTTTTCACTTTACTCAATTAAAAATAAATAAAACTAATTAAATCAATTTAGATAGTTACGGGTCTTGTTCCCAAGAATCTGGTTAACATCTGTTCTACACTTAGTTTCTATTAATTTATTAAATTTCTTAAAAAGAAATGTATATTTAAACAATATTCAGTGCCAGTCTGTATTCAGTTACAATAAACACTGGCACTGAACTGTTTTGAAAATTCCCAGAAATTCAAAATCAAGCTTCGATTTGGCCAAGTTCGGACCAAGTCACCTTGGGGATATCCCCCCAAGACCTGTAATATAGGCCTCAACAGTAGCTTCTTTTTATTTGCCACTAGATACAATACTATTTAAATATTTAATGCTCGCGACCTTGATTCAGTTGGCATTTGTTATGTTTGTCTAATTGTATTATTTAGCAACGAGTGCCAAAGATACACATGTATCTGTATCTGTATCTGTATTTGTATCTGTATATTTTAGGGCAAATTGAAAATTATAAAAGCTAAGACACGCTCTATTGTTCAATGCTTGTAATTCGAAGACAAAGTCTGTTAGTTTCTTTAACTTTTTGAGTTTTGCCCCTGACTGTGGCTTTTTGTCAGTTCGCCAAATACAATTTGCGATCAATTAAAATTCAGTGTACGGCAAATTGGTGCCAAATTGCAGATGACCCCCGATACACGATCGTTACTCACATCATCGAAATTGCAGAGCCATTTGAACTTGGAGAGCTTCTCGTCATAGTTGGGTCCATGCCCCAGAACATTGGGCTCCTCGTCGGACGGAAATTGGTGAGATGCATCCGTATCCGAAACCAGTTGACCATCGATCTGAAAATTAAATAAACGGTAGAAAAACGGTTTCAAAATTAATTTAAATTTGAGGCCAAAATAAGACGTTTCTATGAATACAATTTTCTGATTCTTCCGCCTTATGAACAGACGTTGGCAACTGCCGGATTGTTTTATATTTAGCCGGTAGAAACTGCATTCGAAAATTGATTTGTTTTCCTAAATTTTTATTATTCTCAGCTAATTTTGACGTTTCTGTTGTGGCTTTGGGGTTTCAGGTTCAGCATGTAAACAAAAACAATCGAGCATTAAAAATATGCAATAACAATAGCCCCACAAACAAGGGGGCTTGACTGTAATTTGTTTATCCAGCTCCTATATCTAATGCATAATAACAAAAACAGCAACTGTGTGGGGGAGAATGCATATTCAACAGCAACTGTAAGTGCAACTGCAAGTGCAAGTATCTTATCCAATTCGATGACGTTTTGTTTACAAGTCTCATAGTAATAATTCCCCAGACATTCTATGGGAAGCCTGAAAGCACTTGTGCCTGTAATTGACGAGCCCATAAATCGTTTTTTCTAAATTACTTGAAGCCTTAAACGATACAATTAATAAAAAGAAAATTTATACCCAAATTGTTCTTAAAATAAGGACTTTATTAAGGGTTTTAAAGTGGCTACACGAGCTAACTGACATTGGTCAGTAAATTAAATATTTTTTAACAAACATGCTTAAAAAATAAACCTCTGATGCCACTAACTTGGCTAGTTAATTGTCGGCAAATAGAAAATAATGGAATTCCAGCGATAAACAGGATGTTACATTCAATAATTAGTCATTGACGTAGTTTAGGTTTACGTTTATTTAACTTTAGTGCATACTTAAGTGTTTGATTTTTTTTTTTTTGTTTAGATTTTTTTGAAAAAGCTTACATCTTTCTTTTTGCTGCCACGAACAAAACATTTCAATTCGGTTGTTGTTGTGGTGGTTACAATAGTAGTTTCCATTATTTAAGCTGTTTTTTATCGGATTTAAGGCAACTAATTTTCTTAAAACAGACGTATTTCGTTTGAATTTTAATTTTTATTAAATTTTATTTCATAACACACAGAGCACTTGAAAACACAAAGTTTTTTGGAATATTTTTCGCAACTCCTTGATTTATTTTCTTCACTTTCAACTGAGCGCGGAAATCAAATAGACCGTTGCACTCGCTTACCAGCTGGCAACTGAAAGCCCCAGGGCCCCCTGCTCGCCAATGTGGCCAATGATGGGGAAAAAAAGCTTATCGCTTTCAAAGCTTTTTGAAAATTTCGCAGCAGCCGAAAGGCGATTGCAGAATATTTTGTTGGAGAGATCTTTTTACGAGCGAGAGATACATTTTTATCTTCTCAACAAGAGCCACACGAGCCTATGCTGAAATTATGCGAAAATTTCATTGCTGATGGGCTTTCTCTTCTTGTGCAAGAAGCTTGTTTTGGTCAAGTCAGGTTGATTAGTGAAAAGCACTGAAAAAAATAGAAGAAACTTTAAAGTTTTAAGTGCCAGTAAGGCATCTATGGAGTTGTTTTTAAGTTAATAGTTTAAAATTTGAAAAGAAAACATTTAGAAAAGCAGAAACCCAAGATTTAATCCTTAAAAATTTGTTTTAAAGTTTTTTTTTTTTTAATTCTTAAAAAACCATTATATAAAAAATATTAAAAATATATCATTTCCCCAGTGATATATAAGTTTTAGATGCCAGGAGTGAAAATATTGACTTTTTTTTATATTGAATTTTAAGATTTGAAAAGAAAACATTTTGAAAAGCAGAAACCCAATATTTAATCCTTAAACATTTTTGAGGAATAAGTTTTAAACTTATTCATTTCAAATTTTTAAGTAACCATTATTTAAAAAACATAAAAAAATATATAATTTTCCCAGCTAAATAAAAATTTTAGATAAAGTTCGAAGTTTAAGATTTAAAAAGAAAACTTTTAAGAAGGCCACCATTAAAAAACATATAACAAATATATAATTTCCGCAGTTTTTGTAGACAGGAAAAAAAATTTTGGCTTGTTTTTAAGTTTCAAGTTTAAGATTTGAAAAATAAAACTTTTAAGAAGGCAGAAAATCACGATTAAAACCCATTCTTTTTCAATTCTTTAGTAGCCACTTTCTAAAAAATCTTAAAAAAAATACAATTTCCCCATTTATGTCTCTAGTTTTGAAAAGTGTACAATTTTCACCGCCAAACCGAGACAAGCCCCTTGTTATATAACCGATTTGGTCCAAGATCGGTGGCTCATTGAGAACCAATTTGTAAACAAGATTTCATAATCTCGCAAGCTCGGCAAGCATCTTCTCACATGAATTCGCATTAATTGTTTACACGATTGCAATACACGGATGTTATGATTTGTTTTTAGCAGAGGTGAGAGACACACATAAATATAAATTGAAAAAAAAAAAACCGAATTCAATTCCGAGACTGAAAACCGAGCCCAAAAAACCCGTTTCGCCTTTCATTGAAGTTCAGGAATTTGTCGGATGGCGGGGGGTGGACTTTCGCAATGCCTTATTGCCAGCATTGTGAGTAAGTAAACATAATGCATAACAAGATATATGTATATATATCGATGTGGCAAGCTCTAATCGGTTACAAACAACCCGAAAGCCATAACCCATAAGCCATAATCGGCGCTCAACTTGACCTTGACTCCATTCGGCTGGAGATGTGGTGGTGGTCTAAGTCTAGCCCTGGGCCATGGCGAAAATCGCGTACTCGGCCAGTTTATTGTAAGGTTATCATCGCGAGCTCTCAGCTCAGTTAGCTTTGCTATTCATTCCAACTTTGCCATCGCAGCGATCGCAACTATTCAAATTGAAAGCTACGATCGGGGGTGCACGTGTCATTTGGCAACTTGGCGCGAAATCAGGAGCGGTTTAAAGGCACATGTAGACCAGGGCCAGGGCTCAAATAATCAAGATATAATTTCATATCAGATTGTAACTTATTGCACTTCTATTACCTACCATAACATCAACATTTTAATGATATTTTTTATTTCTTCCATAAGAAATTCTACCGCTTACCTTAAGTACTTAATTATTCATCCAAATTATTTCAATTCTTACCGAAATTTAGAAAACACTTGTACCGTCGTTTAAAGCAATTGTAAAAAAAATGCCATTACTTTGCCTGCCTGATCATTATTTCTTAAAAAATATCATATTACCAGATCCCACTTACCCAGGAACCGGCAGCATCCTTAGTCGTTTTTCGGATATAGCAGGTGGATTCATCGACGGCTAGCTCCGTCTCGGTGAGGATCTCATGGGGCCGGGGGCTCATTGTGATGCGGGCTGAGTGCCTAGTTACAGAAGGTACACAAATTCGTCACTATTTGGAGGCAGCTATTTATTTATTTATATTTTAATCCCTGCGATAGCAGCCACTCCGATTCACAGAAGAGTGCGAAAATCGAGACTAGAAGCTAAACAAGCTTAGCTTGAATGGTGGCAAGTGCCAAGTGCCAAGTGGGTAGTAGCATGTTGCCATGTTGGAGCCAACAAAGAAAGCGTGATATTTTATTCTCTCGCTCCAGGCCCCCTCTGAAATTCTCTTTTTCACTCTTTCAAGCTTAATAATACTAATATTTTTATAACAAAAATAATAAATAATTTGTAAGGGTTTATCCAATAGCTAATTAAGTAGAAATATTTTTTAAAATATAGTTCAACTGTTGCAAGTGTTCACTTATGGATCGGTGGCACACATTCCTCTCACAACAAAACACAGTGTTTGCATAACCAAATTTTCTAAAATGCCTTTCAGGTCAATCGCCGATCTGCAGCAGCAGCACGTGACTTTGAAAATTGCTTCAAAAAATTCTTAATTAACATTCCAAGCTGGTCCCATATATAACCTTCAATTGATTTTGATTTACTTGACTCTGGGGGGAGAGGGGAAAGAAATTTCTTCTAAAAAAATATCTGCCAGCCAGCCAGCCACTCGACACTCGAAAATTTCGCTCACAACTTAAATGTTCTCGCCGCGCGCTAAAAAAATAAAATGAACATATTTTTGCCAGCCACCAACCTGGCCGCGAAAGAAAGAGCAGACCGGATCGTTGAGAAGAGCGGAAGAGAGTCTTCGGCAGAAAGCTTTCCAAAGCTTCTTTTTTTTTTTAAATTGCAAGTCTTTTGAATTTATTAAATACTAATTTAGCATGCTGGGCCAGCTACCGCCATCAGAGATTTTTACACTGGAACCTGAGCAGTGCTTCCTGAATAATTTACATTTTTCTTTGTATTTTCTCTGGTAATTTATCTCTCTCGAGAATCTAATTGTTTTTTGATGAAATACTGAATTTCATTTAAATTGTTTGAATTAAAAATGTTAAATTATGACAATAAAGAAGACCCATTTACTCTGAATTTGATTAATCTTATTGGAAATAATAGTCTCAAGTATTATAAATCTTCAAATCTCAGCCCTCTATTACACTCCTTTTATAGTTTTATTTTTTAACCTTAGAAAGCTGGCACTTGACTTTATAGCAGACTATTTAGAAAGCTCTTTTATGGCACATTGCAAAGTCCACATGTTGCTCAAATTCACAAAAAAAAAATAAATGGCGGCAAGAAAGAAATAAGTTCAGCGTTCTTTTTCGCTTAAATACATTTTAAAAAATATACAAAACTCAAGTTTTAGACTCTAAAATGTAGTACAAAGTAAAGTACAATCCAATGTTGACAATTATTCCACACAATTAACTAAGATTCTAATGTACATTGTATTTGAAAATGCTTAGATTCCAAAAGAAATAGATATCAACTCCCCTAGTCCTGTAATTACATAAAATTTTCGCAACTAGACCTACTTTTCTTCCACCTTAGCTCTCTTAACGTTCAATTGAATTTTTGCAATTTTTATTTTTCCGGTTCTTTAAATATAATATAATAATAATAATAATTTTTCCAGCTGATTTTTATTTGTAGTTTTGTTTTTCTTTGTATTTAAACTTATTATGTTGATGCTGTTGTTGGTAGCTGTCTAGCTTTTAATGTTTAATGCTTACATAATTTTTCAGTAATTATTATTAAATTATTTCCGTTTTATGCTGTTCTGTTTCTGTTCGGTCATCAAACACACAATTATTCCCAATCGCAGTCCGCCACCAATCTGCCAAATGATGCTCCTGCTGCTGCTGCTGGTGCTGCTTTTCCCAATGTTGCTGCGGCATGACCTTCGGTCCACTGGCGGTTGCTATTAACGCTGCTGCTGCTCCTGCTGCTGCTGCTGCTGCTATTTATGTTGTTGTTTTTAATGCTAAAGCCAATCGAGCGAAGGCGGCGACAGCGGCAGCGACGGCGAAGATGACGACGACGGCAGCTGTTGTTGTTGTTGATCTTAATGCTGCTGCTGCTGCTTCTGTTCCTGATGTTGGTGGTGTTGCAATGATTGATGTTGGATTGACTGCAAGTTCTGATGTAGTAGTTGCTGCTGCTGCTGATGCTGTTGCCACCGATCAAGCTAATATTGTTGTTGTTGTTGTTGTTTTGGTCAACCGCCGCACGGCGGCCATTGACAATAACAATGATTCTGCGGCTGCAGCTTCTCTTCTTCTGACTATTGTAAGTTGTTACTGATGTTATCTTTGTTGCTTTTACTTTTACTGATGTTGTTGCTTTTGCGTTTGCTTTTGCTTTTGCTTTTTCTGTTGCTATTGTTGCTATTGATGTTGATTTTGCTGATTCTGTTGGACTGCTGCAATCTGGAACGCATCACATAGCATACTTTCTAGTCCACTCTCGTGCCAGCTCATTATATTTTTCCCGATCAGTTTTATATATTCTGGCAATCTCTGGAACAAGTGGATCGTCTGGATTAGGATCACAGAGTAGAGAGCAAATTGATAATAAGACTGAAAAATAAAATTGTATTATTAATATTATTAATTCCAAATTATGATAGTCTGTAATAGTAAACACCTTTTGAAATAGTTAATGCTGGCGACCACTGAGATCTTAATATATCGAGACAAATCGATCCATTGCTGTTGATGTTTGGATGGTATATGCGCGTTGTAAAAGCCACTTTGGGTGGTTTAAAGGGATAGTCTGTTGGAAAGTGTATAGTTAAGAAAAATACACCTCCTTGATAAGGGCTGTCCGGCTGCAAAGATGAAAGATACTCATATTAGTATATATTTAATTAAAATATAATAAAAATACAACTGATAAGAACTAAGATTAGTTCATCTCTATAACTATTTATAGTTATTATATCAACAGAGCTAGCTTATAAGTCTCTGTCCAGTGGAGGAGCGTGTCTCTTTTCTCTTACCGGGCCCATTATTGTAGCTTGCCAGTGAAATACTGCAATGGAAAAGAGAAAAAAAACATTAATTAAACAATTGTAAGAAAGTAAACAAGATAATGAGATGAAATCTGAAGCAAATATTGAACCAGTTAGGTCTCTAGTTGGCCTTCTATCTCTTAGTTTTATCTATTTAATAAATAAGAGTTCCCAACTTTTGAGACCAAGACCAAACTGCACTCTCTCTCTCTGTCTCTGATGCTGCCCCTGCCCCTGCCACAATGCGGCGCAAAAACAAACAACGCAAACCAAATAGCCTTGGCACCGACAATTGGCAAGCACACTGCGAAAAAAAAAAGGTTAAGGCTATCGATTTGGCAGAAGAGTCGTCTCGTCAGCTTCGCTTTTCCTTTCTCTCAGTGCAGATGCAAGGGGGTAGAGGGCTCAGAACTCTTGGCCCAGAACCATGGCCGAAACAGAGCAGCGCCCCTGCAACTTCTCGCTCACTCGGTGTGAGCTGGGAACTGGGCCGTCGGCCACCAACTGCTGTCCTGGCCATAATTACACGAAATGTTCATTTGGTGGTTAGACGGGGGGGAAGGGAGGAGTGCGTTGGCATTTCACTCTGAGATGGCTCAGACGGAAGTAATCTCCTTCCTAGCTGCAGAGCCCAGATTATGCCACTTAACAATAATCGATAATTTCTGGGAAGTACTCCCATGTGATAAGAGTGATAAGAGGCCCTACTGGCTACTTTCTTTATTTTAATTATTATTTTATATTATTTTAGATATCTTTAGTTAACTTTTAGATATCTTAGCTTAATGGTATTGGTTGCTATTTAATTATATTTTATTTTAATTTAAGGTTTTAATTCGGAGGAAGTTGTAATTGGCCTTGAAAAGGGAGTCCCTCCCTTCATAACAATTGTTGCAAATATAAATATAAATTTAAAAAAAATATAAATTTTATGACAATTGAAGGCTAATAAAAATTAAAAAGAAATCGAGATTAATCAGCCATTATAATCATGAGTAAATGATGACAATTAGTATTATTCATTGCTTTGCGATTAAAACTTATTCATTTTAAGGGGGGGCACCCTATACACTATCTTATAATATAAATTACTATATTATATTTAAATTAATAAAAAAAATCCTATATGCCTTTTACTTGAAAATTATTGTAATTATGCCATTTTCTCGCCACATATTTAACAAAACGATGTAATTACACGATTTCACTTTTTTGTGACGTCATTGGAGAGTGACCCCCATTCGCTTGCCACTTCCACGACTCACAGAACCGCTATACGTGCCATAAGGTAACTGAATCAGATCCGCAATCGGTGGGAATTAGTTGGCAATCAGATGGAGATTTAAATGGATTTCAAAGCGTAGTTGCAAGATAGAAAAAACAGAACCAAGTCATGGTGATCAGCTGTTTGGAGGTCGATAAAGAAAGCCATGACGTGTTTTTCATTTGATAAAAGAATTAGTCATTTTGTAACTATAATATGGGTCCTAAACTCTACAATTACTAAAAAATATCAACCTTTATGTCCTTGATATCATTTTATTTTCAAACAAAGAGTATAATTGCTCTCGGAAGTGGCCTTTTCTTTCAAATACTTACAATCATCTCCAACTGGACCAGCTGAACATTGTGCAGGTGGATCTCTGCCCAGATCTTGCAGTTCCTATAAGAACAAGACATTATAAATTAGTAATTATTAAAAAAAATTAATATAGTTTAGTAAAAATCATAGACCCTTCATGTATAGTCTGATAACTCAAATTTCTAATCAAAACAAAAGGCTTTTGTTTCTTTTGTTTTGGTTTTTAATTCCTGACATATTAGTTTCCCGGCTGTGTGTGTGTGTGTGTGTGTGGGCGGTGCGGCATGCAAATGATGTAAAAAAAAAATTAAAATAAAATGAAAAACTTTTCAAAAACAAAAATATGAAAACACATTCATGTGCGGACATGCGACAGTTCGGTTTTAGGAGAGAGCAGTAGCGGCGAGAGACGCGAAAAATCAAGTTCGTTGGCCCGGACCACAAATGGCGCTGCTGTCTCCCCTTTTTTTTTTTTTTGCCACCCTCGTCCCTCCCCCTCGACATCAGCCCCATCGCCCCATCTCTGTTGCACACGTACGCACACAGCTGAGCAGCAGCCCTGCTATCCCCCCCCACCGACCAATGTCTTCGGTTATCACAGCTGCCACACAAACACACCAATACATACACAGAAAGAGAGAATGTAAGGTAAACCGGCAAAATCGTAAAAAAAAAAAAAAAAAGAAGATGAACAAATAATGAAGATGAGCTGTGAAAGGTGAGTGAGAAATAAAAGCGCGGCTCAGGGGTGCAGAGTAAATGAGAGCAACAAAAAAAAAAAAAAAAACAAGAAAGAAGGGAGAGCCAGCCCTGTGTTCTTCTTTGTGTGTGTGTTTTTGTAACGGCACCCCAAAAAATTGAGCTTCTCAATTGTTTTTGTTGCGGAAAATAACAAAAATAGCCGCTAAAAAAACGCTTTTTTTTCCACTTACTCACTCATTCAAAGAATTGTACCTGTTGAGCTGAAAAACTTACACGAAGAAATGGTAGCATTTAAGGTGAGACGCCAACGCAAAATCGTCAAAAAAAGAAATTATGACTCATATAAAGCGACAAAAAAAAAATAAAAACAAAATCAACACACAGACACAAGCTAATGGCTCAAGAGAGAGAGCTTGATCGGGGCTTAAGCCATGTGCTCTCTCTCTCTCTTCTGCCCTCCCTACAATAAGGGAGGTACAACTAATATTTTTTTTAGAAATTAAATTTTTATAATAGCTACTCATATTAATTATTTTCTTAATATTTTAACCAAAAAAAGTAAAAATCCCTAGCTCTACTATATTGACCTCAGGTGTTTAACTCTCTTTTTTTTGGCAATTGAGGCCAAGAGACAATGGAAAAACCTTGAAGCTCCAGCGAAGAGCTAAAAGGGGGCGGGATCTTTCGACGCTTAAATTATTTTCTTTGGAATGTTTTTATTCCATTTCCTGAATAATACCACTCACAAATTCGTTTTCATGTTGTTGGGGAAAATAATTTTATAATGGCAAATGGGGAAAAATAAAGAGGAAAACTCAATGGCCATGACGCTGGCGACGACGGTGACCGCGCTGCTTTTGTTGCGACTGAGACAGTCAGCAGACCCCCCCAGAACACACACACACACTTGTTCGTTTACACCTCATATGACAGTCATACACACGGTGCATACACGCACGCACACCTTATCAGCCGCAACGTACCACACTCATTTCATATGTAAATTATGCTTAATTATAATTTAAAACTAATTATTTTGGGGGCCCCCTTTCGGCTGTTGAGTGTTTTTCAACACTAAACAGCAGGGAGCACACATACAAACACCCGCCTTTTGGCTCTGCCCCATTCGCATTGGCGCTGGCTGCGAGAAAGAGCCAAAGCGAACCCTCAGCTGTCGCAAGTGCGAGCTGCTAGAGTCGGAGCAAGACAGCCTGCAATGGTAGTGAAGCAATGGCGAAGCACTGTATGCGTGTGTGTTGGTGTTGGTGGGGGTATGATGACTATGATAACCGGCTGCAGGCCACGAAAAAAATTCTTATTTTCCCCCAAGTATCTTTCCATTGCTTAAGTATTTAATTAATAATAACAGAGGACTTATTTAAAAGGTGATTTAGGAAGTCTGGCAACCCTTAAATCCCTCATCCTGCCCAAGGGGGGGGTGGCCTCGCGCGAGAGCGAGAAGCTTGAACGATTCGGGGCCGGAGCCAGAAAAGCTGGAAAAACTGAACGAGTGCCGTGGAAAAACGAACATTGCATGTTGTTTGCAGTTCACTTTATGATTTACATTACTGGACAAGGACAAGCGAGCCAGCTAGCCAGCGACGCAGGCACTTTAAAAATAATTATCGAAATTTACTCGCCAAACACGCACACATCGGCAACTGCAATCACCTAGCCAAACATACATACATATATACACTGTACTGTATGTGTGTGTGTATATAATGGGCGAACAGAGCACTATTTCTGAATTATCAGCGCAAAAGTAGGGTTAGGTTAATTTTATACTTTTGCTGTTTTATTTTTTGCTGGATCTTTCTGCGGCGGTGGCACACACACAACCAAACACAACCGCCCGCGTATGCGTGTGTGCCCCCTTATATACATATGTACATATGTATGTATGAGTGGTTCGGCGGAGAGAATGCGAGCGTATGAGTGGGTCTGCCGTGTACAGCGTGTATTGGGTAACAACAGCGTAAAGTATAAACTCCGCCGTATAGTCAGTCGCATTAATGCATCCAGGTGCCCGGCACACATGCCCCACTACTACTACTACAACTATCCATCCAATGCACTTTCTCACACACGGCAGGGGCGTGAGGGGGAGCACTGCTGCTCCTGCTGCTGCTGCTCACGCATAACGGAAACGATGACTGCACTCTCACACACACACACACACAGGCACATACACGCATGCTTAGCCTCGATCCCTTTTGCACCCTCTATTGATATTAATTTCTAATTAGAAGCGATTAACTTATTAATTAGTGCCGAAGCCGAATCGTTTCGACTTTTTCCGATCGCCCTTTTTTTTTTTTTCTTTTCGCCCTCTGCCTTTTGGCACGTTTCGGTTCGTTTCGTTGGCTTGTGCTTCTTCTACTTTTGTCGAGTTCCTACGTTTCACATTTCTTGCATAAAATGTTTCTCTCTCACGTCCGTTCACATTTTTCTCTATCTTAAAAATTTGTCGTTTCTGCAACACATTTTGTATCTTTTATTTTTGCACGTCGTAGAGCTGCAGAATTTTTTTCATTTTTTTTTTTTTTCACATACCTTATTGATTCTTTTTAACGCCATTTTCTGATTGAAATTTGATTTTCTGGGTTGTGTGTGTGTGTGGTTGGTGGTGGTGGTGTTAGTGTCGAGTGGCTTGCTCGCGTATTCTTTTGTTCTTCGCTCGAGTTGCACAGAAGTAATTGAGGGATTCTCTTTTTCGGTTATAACAAACGAAACACAAAGCTGCGTTGCGCCTCGAAAACTTTGATGCTTAAATAAGGCCCAGCGACTCTCTCTCCCTGTCTCGGCTGTATTATAACGAAATAAGGCAGCACCAGCGCACGGCGACCCGACGGTGTACAGAAACTGCAAAGAAAATATATATATTATATCGAGGTATCGATACTTCATGGGAAGAGAAATAATCAGGGTTGTTCATACATATCAAAATCTAAATTTATCGATATTCTTTTTTATCAGTATGATAAATTAATATCGTTTTGTTTTTTCTAATTAATTTTTATTTTAATAAATGTGATCAAAGAACAGTCTTGGAAAATACTTTTACTGCTTT
This sequence comes from Drosophila ananassae, assembly GCF_017639315.1. Taxonomy (NCBI): domain Eukaryota; kingdom Metazoa; phylum Arthropoda; class Insecta; order Diptera; family Drosophilidae; genus Drosophila; species Drosophila ananassae. The sequence goes on along the minus strand of NC_057927.1, from coordinate 10,210,785 downwards.
TTGTTTGATTTTCGAGTTTGATTTCAACCGGTTATTGGATGTCAAACCGATTTGCTTTCTGATAGCGTCTGTCTTTTTTTTCTTTTCTTTGCGCCACTCTTTATTTCGAATTATTTTATATCATTTTTATATTAAATACAAGAGTATAATTGAAACGTTATTTTTAAAAAAGGTTAAGCGGTTGACAATAATATAAAACTATCGAGTGAGAGGTTCGATATTTCATTCAGCTCGCAACGGAAATCAGTGTTGTAAAGCAAGTATGGCTATCGATTAAAATTATCGCGGGCTATTTGTGCAGAAATTGGCAGTCAGAATTGAATGTTTCAAGCGAGGTAAGAACTAAAACATAAAATTTGCCGATTTTAAAGATATTTGCAATCCTACATACCCCGTAATGCGTTGTGCAAGTGAAATGAGAGGTGTGTGCGGGTGTTAAGACGGTGTTGCACAACGTCAGTTCAACAGAGCAGGCCAGCTATATTGCATCAGAAACGCATACATCCGTCTCACAGGGTGGCCGGATTCCAGATGCGACTGAAAAGTGGCAGCGCCACGGTTCTAAAATATTTGAATTTGCCGGGTTAATTGAAATACTTACGTTCGTCGAATTAAAGGTGAGAGAAACAGGAGAAACAGAAACTTTACGCCCACCGGCAGCGATTAGGATTGTTAGCTTTACTTTTCGACTTACGATGGTGCCTGCCACTGCTGCACAAAACGTTGCAATTTGATTTTTAGTTGTTAGCACACAACGTGTTGCTGGCTGCCGGAATGTTTTTACTGAGCAATTTTGATCTGTTTGCTGTTGTGTGTGTGTGAAATTTTTCCAACTAGCTACTAGGTTGCAGATATGTCAAAATCCTAGATGAATAATTTCAATTTTAGCTCCGATGTTTCCGAAGCCCTAACCGTTCTGTAGTACAAGCCTGACTTGTGAGAATGTATCGCAAAACTGTTGTTTTTTTGTTTTGGTATTTTCGACTACGGTCACACTGTCCCTGTCTGCAAAATATTTTAAACAAAAAGTGCTTTTAATTAAGTAATTTTGCCAGCCATTGTTTATATTTGTGATGTTGTGAGGCTGTTTAACGGTTGTGCGACGACCTTGTTCGTTGAGATAACGGGTTATTGCAGTTTTTCGTGGCCTTATATCGCTAGCCCGCTCGCTCCAAGGCATTCGGCATCTTCGACCTTTTGCTTCTGCATTTCCACACACTCCCGCACTTTACACACACAATTAATACATTATTTTTGCGCTGGCATTATAAGAATCGAGAATGTACGAGTGCTGATATTTTGGCAGCGGTTGCAACCCGCCCCATAACCGATTTGTGCAACATGCGGCAGGTGGGGAATGGTACTGCTGCTGCTCCTATCGCAGAGTTCTTCTTCTTATCTAAAATCCAGCCAGGAAACAAAAACAACAAAGGACGCCACCAGCTGCATGCCCACGCCCACGCCTACGACCACGCCTACGACCTTAGCACCACCCCCGCTGCCTACGCCTTTGTTTTCGATTTATAGTAGTCATGCCAACAACAACAACAACAACAACAATAACAACAGCAACTACAACAAAAATCGAAGAAAAAATTGCCGGAATAAGGCAAGAAAATTGCGATACGCCAATGGCGACTCCAACAAAAACAACAACAACATCAACAACAACAACAACAAAGGCAAGGCAAGAAGAAGACCAAGAAGCTACTGTGGCACCGGCAGTAGCGGCATATACTGCCACCAAAACGGCAGCCATCTCAAAGACAACAATTAAAAAGGCCACCGAGGATCAAGTGGCCCAACAGCCGACGGCGACGGCGACTGCGACTGCGACGCCAACGCTGCTGCCACTGCTTGCATCGGCGGCTGCATGCCACAAGCCGTTGCTCTTTTGTAGACGTTTCCAGGATAAACGGAACTTTAGTTCACTTCCGCTATTCGTTTATGCCACATCGCCGTCCACGCACGCCCACTCGGCCGACGGCGTGGGCGTGGCCAAGGAGGCAGCCGCTTTCAGCCACAAGGTGAGTTTTGTTTCAAAAATAGGCTTAAAAACAGGCCTAGAACACCTGTACACCTGCCTGCCCTACTCATAAGTAAGCACTCCAAATGTAAATTGTGTGTTTTTTTTTAAATAAATTGTAAAGAAAAATAAATTATAAGTATAAGCCTTGCTGCCACCCGCTTTTCCGTTGCAAGCTTGCGTAATGGATCGTTTCCGCTGCACTTGCTGCTGCTGCTTGGCTTCTGGATCGTGCCATATCTGAGTTTAGAATTCCCGCCCAAACTATACTCCTACAGTGGCAACCAGATAAAAAGGACAGCAGAAAAAAATGTTGAAATTTTTAAATACAAATTTATGTATAATATTTGTAAAAAAAAATTGGATATAAATATATTTTAATACATGACTTGTAATATATTATTCTTATCTAGTTACTACTGTATTTATTTCAAGTTCTGCTTGGTTTCCGCGGTTATGGCACCCCTCTCTCCATCGCTCTCCTATCCCTCGATCTGCTCCCAGAATCAGATCGCCATTAAAAATGCATTTTTATTGTTAATCAAAATAATATTGTGGGTTTTTTTTTTGGAGTATTGGAGTGCCTGTTTTCCAGTTTCTGCAGCCGCCCAGCCACAGCCCTCCCCCTTTGGTGATCGCTCAAACGTGTCAGACATTAATGAGCCAACCGCCAAAGTCGAGCGTAACTGTGCTTTGTTTCGATTTAGGGGGGGGGAGGGGATTTTGGGCGGTTGGCGGTTACAGGTGCAGCCATTGACTGGCAGAGCTTCCCTCTCTTTCGGGCACTGCTACTGCTGCAACGCTTCACTTGCCCCTGTGGTTGTTATTTTTGTTGCAGTTCAGTGAGTTGCGACTTGTGCGCCGCTGCTCATAAGCTTCATTAGCAGGCAGCCGGTAGCAGGCAACAAAATCCACAAAAAAAAGATACAAAATAGAGCTCCTAAAACTAAAACTATCTAGCAGTTTCTGGAAAAGTTTCAAAAGTCAGCTGTCTAAGGCTGAAAATATTATTATTCTGAAATAGAAGTCTTCCCGTAGACACCTCATTTAATTTCCATATTATTATAATATCTTGTAAACCCTTTTTTATTATTTAATTAATTGGAAATTAGTCCGCATTCCTTCTGCTTTCTTTTCCCAAAAAAAAAACTATCAAATTTTTGACACTTTCCTCTGCCGGCCTGCGGCGCTTTCTAGCGTGGGTTTCCAGCTCAGTAGTGGGTGTGGCATCAAAAAAAAATATGAATCGAAGGTTGGTGGGCGAGTTGCAGCGCATTTCTCTGGATAGAGAACCCCTGGGGAGAGACACAATTCTATCAAAAATATCACAGCCCTACTGTTTCTAATACAATTACACTGCAATGTTGTTGCCCCCACTCGCTGGCTGTTTACATTTTCAAATTTAAATCAATTTCGGTTCTGATTGTAGCTTAAGTGGCAGGTTTCTCTTCTTTCTTTATGTTTATTGCTGCCATATGTGTGGCATTCTGACGACGCACATATGGATACTGTATCTGGTATCTGGTATCTGGTATCTGGTTGGATGTATCTTTTTATTACCCATATATATTGTGGAAGAGTTGTTTTTGGGTGCAGCGCCAACAATTGTCAAACAGATCGTTCCCCAGAAGTGTCTCCGCCGAGTGGACTATCCCCTGGTTTGCTGTTTACATTTCACTTACAATCAATATATTTCTCAATAGCCTCAAGTAGCTTGCTATTTATTTTGATTTGTTTTCTAAATTCCCATGAGAATACTATGAAAAGTGTGTGATAAGAGTGTGTAATTGGTGGAGGTATGTGCCATACATACTAATTATAAGTTCTGAGGAGCCTAGACCTCTTTCCGATTAGATAAAATTGTGAAAAATATCACCATTTATCAGTGTTCATACAAAGATACAAGGATATGGCAGGTAATCCCTTGATTGAATGTCCAAAAATAAACCAGTTTTATGGAGCAAAGATTGACGTTTTCAGAACTCAATTGTAGATGATTCTCCAAAGAGCCTTAGACCTTATCTGACTCTTCTCCAGGCTCCTATCTGTTTGGCCAATTAAACAGAAATGTTTGTCTTTGAGGTGCTTCAGGTGATCTGAACCAAATCACACCCATTCGAATCACTGTTTGCCCTACAAAGAGTCCACCAAGGGCGTCGCTTTTATCAATTTCACAAAAAACACACCAGTTAAGTGCCTCCGCTTATCGCGCTTCGGAAACAGGAGTTTCTAATCGACTTTTTATTTATTATTAAATATAGTTTGGAATGGTTTCCAACCCTAATCTCTACAGTCTACACCTTCAGGTTGACTCCGGGGTAACCCTTGGCATTCAGTCCGGTCACCTGGAAGATGGTGCCAGCGGGCTTGGGCAGCTCCGAGATGTTGGCCGTCGTCACATAGAGGATGTCCAGGCTGGGTCCTCCGAACGCCAGCGAGGTCACCTGGCTGGTGGGAATCTTAATCTCCACAAGGATCTTTCCAGTGCTTTTGTTTGAAAATTAAAGAAAAAAAATCAATATTTTGAAGAAGAACTAGAACCAGATTGATCCTACCTTGGGTTGACCTTAAAGACGGAGGATCCGCCAAAGGTGGCCACGTAGATGTTGCCCTCAGTGTCGATGGTGAGGCCGTCGGGGTAGAGAGGTCCCTCGGGACGAATTTTCCTCAGGTCGAAGACCACCTTCGGGTTGGACACGGCGCCAGTGGCCTGGTCGTAGTCGTAGCCCACCACCTCGAAGTTGTTGGTGTCCGCGTGGTAGAACTTCTTGGCCTTGGTGTCCCAGGTGAGGCCGTTGGAGAGGCCCACCTTGTCCTTGATGACCTTCACCTGACCACCAGCCTCCCAGCTGTAGAGCTCGCCATTCCAGATATTGAAGAAGTCCTCGAGGCCATGGGCCATGGTGCCGCCGTAGAAGCGACCATTGGGATCGGTCTTGGCGTCGTTCAGTCGGTTGTCCTTCAGCTCCGGCCGGATCTCGAAGAGGGTGCGCACCACCTTGGCCACCGGGGAGGAGCCATCCCACTGGACGACGGCACACCGACGGATGCAGCCCACGGCGAACTCCTGGGGCTTGCCCTCAATGGGCAGAATGAAGGTGGCATATGTCTCGCCCTCAATCTTGGCCTTGTAGATCTTCTTCTGCTTGAAGTCGTAGCGGTTGATCCCAGCCGTGTCCAGGTCCACGTAGTACAGGCTCTGCCTGGCCTCGTCCCAGTGGGGTCCCTCGCCCAGTCGGGCCACAGAGTCCGGCAGAGGTTCAACCTTGTACGACATCTGCGGAGATGATAACAAATCAGTTTTTTAATCATACAAATAAATAATATTAAAATCCTCATACCTTTAATCAAATAACAAGCTCAGCTATCGTTCGCAAACTGAATTAAATCGAACAGTTTATAGAGCTTTTATACCTGCCTGGCTACTAGCTGAGTCACTGACCGGCAGTTTAGAGTCTAGTATATAGGGCTGTTATCACTAATCAGCAGAGAGTCTTTGTCGAAATTATGCAGGTATTGGAGATAAACAATGAGGCAGCATAACTTTATTGAGTATATACAGTATAATACAGTCCAGTCACCTGGAAGACGGCGCCCGCTGGCCTGGGCAGATCGAAGAGATTGGCGGTCGTCACATAAAGGATGTCCAGGTTGGGTCCTCCGAACGCCACCGAGGTGACCTGGCTGGTGGGAATGGCGATCTCCAGGAGGACTTTTCCAGTGCTGTGGGTTAGGATTAAACCAATGTGTTGGTAATAGACTAAATAAGAACCTCGTCCTACCTTGGATCGACCTTGAAGACAGTGGATCCACCGAAAGTGGCCACGTAGATGTGGCCCTCCGTGTCGATGGTAATGCCATCGGGGTAAATGGGACCCTCAGGACGAATCTTCCTCAGATCGAAGGAGACTTTCGGGTTGGAAAGAGCGCCAGTGGCCTGGTCGTAGTCGTAGGACTCGACTTCGAAGTTGTTGGTGTCCGAGTAGTAGCACTTCTTGGCCTTGATGTCCCAGGCTAGGCCGTTGGACAGGCCCACCTTCTCCTTGAGGACATTCAACTGCCCACCAGCCTGCCAGCTGTAGAGCTCTGCGTTCCACACGTTGAGGAAGTCTTCGACTCCGTGGGCCATGGTGCCTCCAAAGAAGCGCCCGTTTGGATCGGCCTTGGCGTCGTTCAGTCGGTTGTCCTTCAGCTCCGGCCGGATCTCGAAGAGGGTGCCCACCACCTTGGCCACAGGGGACGATCCGTCTCACTGGACGACGGCACACCGACGGACACAGCCCACGGCGAACTCCAGGAGCTTGCCCTCAATGGGCAGAATGAAGCTGGCGTGGGTCTCGCCCTCTATCTTGGCCCTGAAGATCTTGTTCTGCTGAAAGTCGTAGCGGTTGATTCCCGCCCGTCTGACTTCCACGAAGTACAGACTCTGGCGAGCTGCGTCCCAGTGGGGACCCTCGCCGCCGTGGGGAAGCGGATCATGGGTGTACGAACCCAGGAGAGCTTCAACTTTGTAGGACATCTGCAGGAGAATGGACTGGAGTTCTCTTTAGTTCCAAAATTTAAACTTTCCCCCTACCTTTCAATAGAGTTCTGGACTTCGGTTGTGAAAACGGAACCTATTCCCCTGCCTATCGCTTCTAAACTGAACTGAATGGAACTGTTTAGAGAGCTCTTACACCGACTCTAAGCGATAAGTAAGGGGCTCATAAAATAGAAATATTTCAGTTTTAAAAGAGAAATAAAACTGTTATCAGTAAACTATTTACACAAAATCCTGCTCAATTAATCTATTATACTTTTATTTTAAGTCTAGAATCTATAGCTTCAGGTTGACTCCGGGGTAGCCCTTGGCACAGAGCCCGGTCACCTGGTAGGTGGTGCCCGCCGGCTTCGGCTGGTCGTACTTGTCCGCCGTCGTCACATAGAGGATGTCCAGGTTGGGTCCTCCGAAGGCCACAGAGGTGATCTGGGTGGTGGGGATCTTGATCTCCTGCAGGATCTCGCACTTCCTGAGGGTTAAAAAATACAAAATAAATAAAAAAATTTTTCGAATGGACAAGGGGAGGGATTTCTTACTTCGGGTCGACCTTGAAGACAGTGCCGCCGTTGAAGGTGGCCACGTAGAGGTTGCCCTCGGTGTCGATGGTCATGCCATCGGGGAAGAGGGGGCCTTCCGGACGGATGCTCCTCAAATCGAAGACGACCTTCGGCTTGCAGACGGCGCCCGTGGCCTGGTCGTAGTCGTAGCCCACCACCTCGAAGTTGTTGGTGTCGATGTAGTAGAACTTCTTGGCCTTGGCGTCCCAGGTCAGGCCGTTGGAGATGCCCACCTGGTCCCTGACCACGTTCACCGGGCCACCAGACTGCCAGCTGTAGAGCTGGCCCTTCCACTGGGTAAAGATGTCGCCCTCGCCATCGAACATGGTGCCGCCAAAGAACCGACCCTCGGGATCACACTTGGCGTCATTGAGGCGGTTGTCCTTGTCGTTGGGCTGCACTTCGAACAGCGTGCACACGACCTTGGCCACCGGGGAGCAGCTGTCCCACTTGACGACCACCACGCGCCGGGTGCAGCCGACGGCGAACTCCTGGGGCTTGCCCTCAATGGGCAGAATGAAGGTTGCCCACTGCTCGCCCTCGATCTTGGCCTTGTAGATCTTGTTCTGCTTGAAGTCGTACCGGTTGATCCCGGCCGATTCAAGGTCCACGAAGTACAAACTCTGCCTGGCCTCATCCCAGTGCGGGCCCTCGCCCAACTGGGCGTACGAGTCCGGGAGAGCTTCAACCTTGTAGGGCATCTGTGAAATAAATAGAATATAATTGTCATTGTTGTTCATTTCTGTTAAAAGCAATTAAGTTTCTAATGGCTGCTCTCGAGGGTATAATGACCCTCCAACACTCTCCCTTTCCATTATTTCCATACCTCTGAGATTAATTATATATAGTGAGTGCCAAAGCCCGTTGGAAACCTGCGCTTCTCGGCCAGCTAACGTTCGCAAACTAAACTGGGACGGATGGTCTGAAATGCTTATATAGGGTAGGGGACTATGACGAGGGCTCTCTGTGGGGGCTGCTATATGGCTGTTATCAGGAAGAGCAAGGGGTCTAGACTCTATCTATAATGAGTTATGAGATCTAGAACTTGGATGGTAGTGGTATAGGAACTAGGAAGTGGTAGTATAGAGTGGAGAGTGAGAGCTATCTTGTTTAAACAATAAACCACAATCATAGTAGCGCCATTTCCATATATCCTTTATCTGAAAACCAAAACAAATATCCATATCTGGTGGTTCCTGTGGGGGTATCAGGGGGTCAGGGACTCAACCACACGATTCCAGGAGTCTTATCAATTTCCAGAAATAACCAACGGAAAGTCGAGTTGTGCCACCCAATCCCGCCCACTTTTTTCTTGGAGCACTTGTGGGGGGGGGGGGGCCATTGATTAAACCTTTAACGGTGGTGCTATGGAAACGGCAGGGCTGGTGGTGGTGTGGTGGTGCTGGTGCTGGTGCTGGTGCTGATGCCCTTCACGTGTCCCACTCGCACCCCAGTGGAGTGTCATTCGAGTGCTTCGGTTGTCTTGGCTCCTTGGCGAGTAATTAAAAGGCCAGAAAGAGATAGAGAGCCGCTACCGGCGAGGTAGAGATAAGAAAGGCCGGCCAGTTGGACAGTCAGTGGGTCACTCGAGCGTTGAGTTCTTGCTTTGGTCTCTTACTGTACTGCCCCATGCCCCATGCCCCATATGGCAGTGCAACATCAACACCAAAGGCAGCAACCATAATAAAAACTAATGAGTTACTCGGTTATATACCCTGGAAATTGGTCATAAAAGGGGTAGACTAGGGACTAGATTTATTTTTTAAATTTTAATTAAAATTATAAATTGTATTTGTTTTAACAGATAAAGTAATACTGTTAAAATACTAATATCTAATACTTAAAATAAAATAAATTACTAGATATCTCTTAGTCGATTCCCCCCCTTTAGTTAGTCGCTCCTAGTATTGCTGTCCGATGTTGCTGCCACATTAGATGCGTTGTTGTTGCCGCCAGTTGTGGCAGTTGCGGCAGTTGCGGCCGTGTCTCTGGCCCAGTGCATTACCCTTTGCCACACTTTACACGCTTGCATTCCTCTGATTTCTGATTTCTTTATTTCTTCTACTTAATTATCTGTAATTGATTACATCTAAGCAGGCGCCCGCGCCCTAAGTGGCCCAAGAATGTTTACCTACAAATTAAACGCACCGAGAACACAGACGGCGTAAACAAATATAAACAGGGGGTCAGGTGGGGGCGTGTGGCTTGGAATAAATCCAAAAAAAAAACAACCTACGCGGTGATGATGATAGGAAGATCCTCAGAAATAGGAAACCCAAGATGATGCAGCAGATGCATTCTTGGCATTGATATTTCACTGCGCTCTTGAGTGCTCTCAAATCACTCACTCTCTCTCCCTCTCTTTATTCAGCTGGCTGACAAAAAGTCACTCAATTAAAAATAACAGAAAAACACTTTTTTTTCTTGCAAAATATATGTATTTGAACAAGTGTTTTGGGTAGAAATATTTCCCTCGAAATGAAATTAAAGCAAGTATTTTAAGCAAGAATTTTAGGCAGTTGTACTAGCGGCTGGAAGTATCTTTTGTTTTTTCCACTCACTATCACATGACTCATGGAAATCAGCCTGGCAGCTGGCCAGGGCTAGAGACTAGCGTGAGAGAGAGAGAGAGTCACTCAATTGACTCTTACTCTCTGTAATTCAGCCACAAAGAGAGAGAGCTAGCAGGGCTAGCAACTAGCGCTAGCAAGACTTACTCAATTTGCTCTCTCTTTCTCAGTATCTCACAGTGCCAGAGTATCTTTGTATCTGTATTCAGCCAGAGCGGCGGGCCTGGAACTCTCATTCCTCAGCTGTGGCAGCTGGCTAGCTTTGTTGGGTTCCGAGTTGTTTAACAACTGCAGAGCCGCCACAACGCGATATCGCTTCGTATTATTTTTTTCGCCGCAACTCCACAACTGAAGTTGTATCTGAAAGATACTAGGCAACCTAGGCACATCAGTATCTATCACACGTGTTTCAATATTTTGTTTCAACAAAGCAAACATAAGTCCTAAACAAAGAGCAGATTCTGCGTCATTTGATCGCGAGATGCTGAATCTGAATCACTTTACAACCTTCATCCTCGTCGCGAGTGCGTGAGCGTGTATCTGTGAGTTTCGTATTATAATTGTATATGTATCTCAGAAGTTGCTTGGCAAAGACGCGCTTCGATGCCGTTCTACTTTTTCGATTCGGAATAATTTAACAAGTTCGTCGTGCTTCGCTCTTCTCCGCTCTTTTTGCATATCGAGTTAAGAAATCGAAGAAATAAAAGATATATACACATATTAATTAATGCCACTCTGTATTACGAAACCCGGGCATTAAAAGTGAAATTTTTGGAAACAACAACCAATGTTATAAGAGTGTGTTTTGGCAAAAAAAAAAAAAAAAATAGAAAAAATAGAAAATAAAAGCCACTGTGACTAGTTGTGCGATCGGATCGGTGAAATCACAGAAAATATCAGTAAATTATAGTTAAATAAACCCACTTGGACACCGCAACGCTTTTATTTGGATTAATTTTTGTATTTTTGGGACAACCAAGAGCCGAGACCCGTTTTCAATGAGATTTAACTAGATAAATGGTTCGTATCTCCCATCCCATCTCTCACATCTCTCAGATACTTTCCCCAAATACCCATTGATAAATAGTTGCATATCAGTTCTCCCAGGCGGAAGTAGAGAGTCATTCTTAATCGGATTCAAAAACTGATAAATAAGCGGTGATGGTCTGATGTGATTTCAATATTACTATGGGTTTGGTCGAGTTAGGAGACTAGTTGGGAGAAGTAAGGGGAGTTCCCTTTAGAAGTTGAGAAGTTGGCTTGGAAATCCCTTATAGAAACTCTACTTAACCACCCGCATTTCATTCTTGTTGCTAAAAATAATTATACTTTTTATCCGAAGTCTCCCTGCAACTCTCCTTGTTTGGCTTGTTAATTAAGCTACGACTAACTACTAACTACTGGTTAATTTTTAATTGTTACAACACAGCAGCAATTTGCTGGCTCTCCTCCGTTTAGTGATCTTGAGAGTCTGCTATTATATGTATATCTTGTCTAGAGTTCTACAAAACTCACTTGTGTCACTCATTTCGGTTCGCGGTTCGTGCATTGATTATGCACGGTCTTGACTCGGTTGAAAGCACACCCCTCTGGCATTTCCATGCGGGTTTTTCGTATTAACTCCCCCCCGGTTTAAAAACAATTGTTCAAGACTCCTATTCAACTGGCTGTCCATGTTCCAGGTCCCATATCAGTCCAGCCATTATAACAATTTTTACTGGCTTCTTTGTTTGACTTTTGCATTGCTCCGTTGGCATTTTTAATTGTTTCTTTTTTTTATTGTTCGATTCTGTGGTATCCCCCCCTTTTTAGTTTTTCGAAAAAAGTTGTCAAAGCTTTGAAACTAAAAAGCAAACACAGAACTTTAAATCATTGGTCTAATGGCTAATTAAGTTCTCGACCCAATGGCTTGCCTTTCCTTTTCACAACTTTTTTTTTTAGTTTTATTTTTAGAGCTTGGCTTGGACTTTTGTTTTCTATTTTACATTGCTAATTGCTTTATCTGGAAAAATAGAAATAGAAATAAGAAAAAAATGAGAGCACAACGAATCGAAAAGTCAAGTGATTATGAAAGCCTTTTTGGTGAATGTGTTTGGGGGACTTGAGTGAGCTATTTTCTATTTAAGAAAAATATAATATATATAAGAATATTAAACCCTTCTCTTTTGCAATTGTGGCCACTCCTCTGTAAGCTGTCTGATCAATCAATTAAGAATATTCTGAAAAGCATGATTCCAGCCTTGACATACAAAAAGTAATACTTTTCAGCTTGTGGCAAACTCATCGTACACTTTTTTGTATCTGTGGCACTCCCTGGCACTAAAACGTGGCGAATCTAGACCCTTATCACCACCACCCACCACAAACCACTTCAAACTTACAATTTAAACAAGAAACTGTTTATCTAACTAACATTTCCCTTCTGTTTTTTAGTTTTTAGTTCTCTGATTCATTTATTTCGCAGTTGTTGGATTTGAATGCAAATGCATTAGACTCTGGCTCTTAGAAGTTCAGAGCTAGAGCTTCTAAATCATATATTTCTGAATATATATCCAGCTTTTAGACTCTCCAAGCCTGTTTTTTTTTGACTTGTGAAATTTCGCACCAAACACCAAGCCCCCAACTCAGTCTCCACTCTGGGGTCTTTGGGAAATGGCACACAATGCGGATAATATATGCTTATATATACCATATTCCTCAATTTACTTTTTATTTATTTGCAAATTAAGCCATATAATATTATTATAACAACTCGACTGCAATTGTCATGTGATCTGGGAAAGAAAGAGTCTTACGAACAGCGAATACCTTAATCTGAAGTGTTATTTATAAATAATAAATAAATAAAAAATGAAAGCCTGAAACTGACATTTTATTTGTGTTTCTGAATTGCAGAGTATTGTAGAATTCTGTTTGATTTTTTAGATTCTTAAATCTTGGTTTATTGTTCATTTAATGTTTTCATTTTCGGCTGGCTTTGTTGGCCATTGTTCGGTCGCCTTTTCTCACTCTCGTGGCCCGTTCTACTTTCTATAGATACTGTATCTACAGCACGGGTGGATTGAAGAGTTTCACGGATATGACAATGAAACAGATACAGATACAGACACTTCGCATGGCAGTGTATAAATCATAATAATTTCGTAACAATTGAATTTAGAGCGTAATTGCCGCAAATAAGACAAAATTGCAATGACTGAAAAATAATAATCAAGAGGCCGGCCAAACTAAATGGATCTAAGCCGGAGCACGAGCCATTTTCACGATGGTAGCTGGGAGTTGGATGGTAGTTGGATGGTGGTTGGGAGCAATGAGCCAAGTCGGGGCATAAATTGCGCTAATAAAGCGCACAATTAAAGTCGCTGTCGCTGAGCAAATTGGCAACACTTTCCAATTGAATTTTCAGACTTCGTAGGTACCCACTTGGATCTTGGATGTATCTATAAAAAATGAATTTGGGTTGCCAAGTTGTATCTCATCTTGGCGATGAAATTTTTGTCAAATATGTATGTACGGTTGGCGTGGGGAGGAATGCGGAAATATTGTTTTTCCTTCTCGGTTTCTGTTCAGCTGGCATTGCCTATCTCTGTTTACGTGCACTTTTCTTTCATTTTCCACCTCGTTCCTCGATCCCCTCACCCCCCCTGCACATTTGTTTGTTTTGAGATATTTTCGCGCTTTACGATGCCGTTGTGTTTCCCTTTTCAACGAGCTGATGATGCCACTGCTAAACGTTCATCTGCTGCATCTGCCTCTGCCTCTGTTTGTGGCAGTGTGTGTTGCCATGTGTGGCGGCTGGCATGAAAATGCCACATTTTCCTCACATTTTCCATCGTGCATGACATTAAAGTTTTAAATTTAACTGCAACTTGGTTCTTCTCTATTTTCTGTTGCTTTTTTCTTTGCCGTTTTTTTGATGACACTTAACTTTCGTGGCCAACGTTGAACTTTTGGCAAAGTGCGTCTAAGTCGAAGTCGAAGTCGCGCCCCACTTTCCCATCTTCAGAGCTCAAATGTCAATATTTAAGTTTGCAGGCAAATATTTAAAGTTTCGATTTCAGATAGGTCCTACGTACCAAGAGCTCTATCAAAAGGGCCCTAACACTTTCAACCAGCCGTGTCACAAGATATTGCGCATACGCCGGGTTGTACCAACTGCATTTCAGAGCGTGGCCTGCTGCGTTTGCGTGCTCTTTGAATGACAGCTTATTTTGGGAAGTTTCTGCTCTTCAACCAAGTCGTGCAAATGTCAAAAGTGTGACAAACAGTTTTGTGGAAATTCGGTTCATTATTCGACCAAACTGACCCCATTAAAAAAACAAAAAAAAAAACTGATTACAATGTTGATTACCATCTGGCCGGTCTATTGCCCTTTTTTTTTGTTCAGCTTCAGAGTCTTCAGCTTCAGCACGCTTCTAATTTCTTTGAGCCCGGCTTTCTTGGAGCTGGACCCTGCCAGTCAGTATCTCAGCATTTTGGTTGCCGGCCAGGCACGATTTACTGCCACATTTAGATTTAAACTTGAAAATTTGTTGCTGCAACTCCTCTATTGCTATGAGTCTGCTATAGAGGCTATAGCTATTTTTACCAGCACGTTCTACGAGTTTGTTTTTTTTTGCGGCTACCTGCTGCGCTACGTGGGAAGTTGGTAAGTTGGAAAAATGAAAATGGTTTGCTGCAAATGTTTGTCCAAACTGGACGTATTGTTTGGCCATCGCGTCAATCGATGCTGGAAAGCAAAAAGGCAACACAAATAGTAACAAATAGTTTTTCCTTCCTTAGCTGACTTAGCTGCCTTAGCTGACTGCCTTGAAGCGCAAATAACAACAATGTTGTTGACTCGACGGGTTTGTTGACTTGTCTCGCGATTTATCTGCGTGTTAATTTGAGCAATTAACATGGTAAATTAAGGAAGCACCAATTCACTGCAGATATTTCCAACATAAATACACACCTAAGGCTGCTCGGGCTCGGGCTTGCTTGTTAACCTGCCAACTACAACATGATCAACATCTTATTGTCTGTTGGGGCTTTTTTCCTCCATCTTTTTCGGCTCAACTCTTTGCATAAAAAGGCAGCAAGCCAAGGCAGTTGAAGAAAAGTATAAGGAAATGAATAAAAAGCAATTAAGAAATTAATAATTAATTATCTACAAATGGTCAAGTAGATCGATAAATCATTCTTGCTTAGGATGGATTGAATGGTAATTGAAATAGTCTGTAATAAAAATTGTAATGAAAAGTTGTAAAGATGAACTATTATTATGCACTTAATCAGCGAATTGCCGCTTTCTTCTGTGTTCAGGCACTGCCGCCGACTTCCTCACAATATTTTAATGCTTTTTTAACAGAGTATAAAAAGCACCTTGCGCCCAGTTAGTCATTCGGCACACAAGCACACGTACAAGTATTATATTATGGCCGCAAGCCCACGATATGGCCGGCATACAGTTAACCAATTGTTAACCCAAATGTGCTGCCAACTGATGCGAAAGGAGAAGGAAGGTGGCAGGTGGTGTAGGAGGAAGGCGGGTGCGCCTGCGCATTGATTGAAGGGTAAATTACACCTTGCCACATGCGATTCAAAGCGATTCAAAGCGATTCAATGCGATTCAATGCGATTCGACGCGATTCAATCGGTTGACGGACATTTGAACGGCGAACCAACTCCGACCAGCTTTTATTTTTGGCTGTTAGCTATTGCTTTTCTCTTTGGTTGGCAAATATGTATCCATCAGATACAGTTAGCCAGCTACCAACATTTATTTGTATTTGTAGAATTTTGTTTTGTAAATTGCGTCACCTCCGATACTTGGCTTTTGATTTTGGTTCGCAAGTAACTCCATCTTGGGACTGAAAGTCTAGATGTAGATAGATCTGATGGATAGTCGGATCTCAGTGTATCTCAGTGTGTGCGAGTATCTGTGTCAACTGCATACACACATAAATATTTAATACGATTTCAATGTTTTCTCATTCCAAGTGCGCTGTCACGTAATTAAAGTCACATAAACACATTTGAATAGGTTTTCTTGAATGGCCAATACTTTTTGACTTTTGGAATGTTTATTTGTATTATTTTTTGGCACATTGGACGTACGCCTCGGCATTTCGACCAGACTGAAATAGATACACCCAGATACCACCCCGCCACATAAATAGACCGTCTTATAGAGCTCTCTGCGTCACTGGCTCTGAATATGAAATTGGTATTTCGAATTCAATTTTTGGTAGTTGACATTCGTTTATAAATGGGCTTAAATTGGAGCTTGTTAAAGGTCAACTGGTATATCATTATTTTAAACCACTTTCCATTCATTTTTCAAACCAATTTTCATAAAAATATAGGCTGGAAAATCAATTGAACTTTCTATTAGCCCTCAAGGGAAACATTCCTTTGCTCCTCGGGCTAATTACTTTATTTCATCTCGACTCCGGCAGTGACTTGCAATGCCAATTGGAGAGATGGTCGTTAAAAGGAGCCACCTTTATTGCTTTATTACTCATTTTTTAACGACCCCTTTTAATTAATATCGCCACCGCCGCCAGCGGAGCTAGTGTGGCGTGTGGTCAGCTTTTGGGCCAATGCCACCGAGTGGCAAAAACTTTATAGCCAGGCCCAGAGTAGTAGACTCAGCAAAGGCCAATTGACAGGCGTTACGGATATGAGGATGACCTCATTTCCACGCAAAAAAAATAAAAGAGTTATCTTAATTAAGTCTGTCGTTTTTGGTTCTGAGCTTGGCCCCAACTACTCTCCGCCCTGATTGAGAATGATGACTTTTTAATACGACTGCTTTTTGCACGTTTTTAAGGAGGGAGCTGCCTGCCACACTCTCGAATTTTGGATTATTTTGATGTTTTTTTTTTTGATTTTTAAATAATTGTTGCAATCAAATGTAATTACAAATGCATTGAAGTTGTCCGTTTGTGTTTCCTTTTTGCATGGCAATTACAAAACAAGACAAAAAGCCAAACCAACAGCAAAAGCAACAGCAAACCAAGCGCTCAATTATTGTTGCAAGTTGCAACAACCTGGCTTGGCTCTGGCTCTTGTCGATGCGGTAACATGGCTCAATTTTGGTTGCTGAACATTATTATTATTTCGCATTTGCGAACAATATTCGCTTATTGTTCGAAAGATCGGCCCCAGCACTAAACCAAAAAGACAGCAAGCAAAAAAACAAAAGCTGTGGCAGAAACAGGAACAAAAAAAAAATGATACCAACAATTGATCATATTTTGGTCAGACAACAGAAATGGAAAAAAAAAAGAGATTTGATAGACAATTACGTGCCACGGAGAGGAGGGGAGTCTTTTGCAAAAGTGTGAAAACTTTGATACTCTTTCTACAGAAAGATTTCTAAAGAATCTACCCACTTCCTGTTTGTTTTCTAAAGATTTTCCAAAACAATCTATTATCAGAAAAAGCTATCTGATGTTTTGAATAACAAACAGTCGGTTCAAAGGTTTTCAAATTGCTTTTAAATTGCCCAACGTATGATCTATGCGATGACTGTTTAAAAAGCCAGCGACAACCTTTTTGGGAAAGGGCATGACAGGCAGACAGACACCCAAAATAAGGCAGTTGGGCCCACAATCGGGCCAATGTGGAACGTGCAAGATGCGGCATAGTGGCAGCAACTGCCTCACAGTCTGATGAAAAGAGTCTCTGCCCAGCATTGCAGCGATCTTGGCTTGACTGGCTCGACGACGCCATTATGAAATTGCACCGCATTGGGGCTAGAAAAAGTCAGTCAGGCGGCAGTCGGCAGTCGGCGGCGGCAACACCAAGCAGTAGGCCGACATTCAACAGATACAAAGTTTGTTTTCCTTTTGTCGGACACTTTTCACCTGCTCTCCCACTCGGCTACTCGGCGGCTGTCGTCTATTGTGTGCCAAGCCAATCCAAGCCAAGTCAAGCCATGCAAATAGCAAACAGTGCCCCTGCAACTGCTGCTGCCGCACGCCCCAAAAAATAAAAAGCAAGACACTTTGGGCTCTGGGCTGTGGGCTCTGCAATCTGCTGATGGTTGCGCCTGTCCGCGAGGCAATCGTCGTCCAGCTGGTGCCACCAGTGTTGAATGTTTGCACTTTCGGATCGTTCACTGAGTCAGTCAGTCAGTCAGGTTAGCTTGCACTCTAAAAAAAAAAACATAAATAAACACTGCCTCATAAGCTAAACAATTTTGTTTCTATGATGGATTTTTATGAGCCCATTTGATAAACAAACAATTATTTTAGAGCGGAAGAGCCTTCAAAGGCCCAGCTATCGCCAAGAAGCCGATCCCTTATTTTCTTTCTCTGCAGTCGAGGAGGCAATCGCAGGGCCCGTCACTTGAATTGGCTGCCATTAACCATTCCATTCTCCTAACCATTAACCATTCTCTTGGGCTTTTCAATTTCATTTTGTGCAATTATTGTGAAATTAAGATGTTTGTTCAGACAACGGTCGCTCCTCCTGCTGCTGCTGCTGCTGCTGCTATCTGTCAGATACATACGTTGTGAACTTTCTACCAAAACTGTTGGCAGATTCATTCGATTGGAGCTGCGAGCTGTGAGCTGCCTGCCAGCTCATGTGAACTATTCGCCATGATAAGATATGCGAGTGGGCTAATTATGTCTAGAAAATTGTTCAAACTGGCACACAAACCAACAAACAAAAAGGCCAGAGAGCACAGAGGAAAAATCTGTAACAAAAACCAAGCTGGGTACTGTAACTCTCGTAGAACAAAACTTTCACCCGAAAATCATGAAAAAAAAAAAAAAGAAAAAAAAATCAGATACCAACAATGACAAGCGAGCAACGGGTCGGTCCAACTGTTGCAACAGTTTTATGGCTTAAAATTCACACTCTTAATTGCCGGCAGACAGTGTATCTGTTGGATACTGAAGCGCAACGCATTTCTACGCATGTGTGACCAACGACCATTAAGAATCATTATTATATAGTACGGTATGGAGCAGATGGTATGGTTGTAGTGCAGAACAATGAAAGAGAAAATTGATAGTTAATGCAACTGCAATTGGAGCTGTGCGGGTTAATTGAGCGCATTAGCGGCTCATAACCGAGATTTCTCCAGAGTCTCCTCAGCCTCGAAAGGTTGGAAAGCCAACCTATAAGTATATAGGTAGTATAATAATAGTACATCCGTCTTGGGTGTCGGACAAAAAACCATAATTTAAAGACTAATCACATGGTTGCAATTATTAATTATTAATATAAACAAGTACCTTGGTAGGCCTCAAATGGGGAACAGCTGCAACACCTCCTAATGCAACAAATGACATAATATTTATACATCCGCGTTATTTGACACCTCCATCCCGGCAGACTTCATCGCTAATAGTTTCCAATCATATTTTTCCTCATAAAGAGTTTCGGGTTTCGCGGTCGGTGGTGCCATTTGTGTGTGATAATTCGCAATTGGAGCTGCAATCGGAATTGGAATGAAAAATACAAAATAAACCAGCAACCAACACCCACTTGCGGTTGTCATCTCCCATCTCCCACAGCACTCGCGGATAATTTTCTAGCTCTTTTAGCGCTTAAGTTGGAAAAGCGTTCGTGAGTGTAAATTGTGTTAAGTTCTTTTTGGCTTTCTCGACATTGGTTGTTGGCTTTCTATTTTCTCGATCTCGATGCCAGGCAGTTGTCTCAGTGGTGCGGCCTTAGATCTTGCCTCACTTCTAGTGACTAATGACAATCGTTTGTGGGAGTAGGAAGTCTGTCTTCTATATATCTCTTTTGTCTTCCGTGCCCGGCCAGTTTTTATTTAATTTTTTTTTTTTGTTTTTTCGGTGGCAAGTTTTCTCTTAGGAGCGGATTCTGGAACGTCATAGTTGGGGTTCTTCCCGGGGTCTTTAAAATTACTTACTAATGATAATTAGAGGCATTATTTTCCCATTATTCTTTTCTATTCGGAAAGTTTCTGCCCGCCCGTCAGTGTCGGTTTTGAAGAAAATGCGGCAGCCGTTGAGGTTTCTGTTTTGGATTTTATTGCAATTAAAGCGCCATTTAACTGGGCGTGGGAGTTGCGTTGTCTTGACCCCACCCACTCGGCCCCACTCGGCCCCACTCGGCCCAACCCACCCGCAAGTCAAGTGGTAATACAGACATGACACATGACAAATTATGAGCAAAGGATTTTTAATTAAAACCTCGAAGGTAACTAAAGTTTTTCCTTTGTGTTCAATTTGTGTGCTTTCTTTTTTTCTTTTTTATTTTTCAATTAAAAATAATGGTCATGCACATTTTATAAATGAGTTTCGGTTCAACGGAGCTTTTGATTATGCAAAAAAAAAAAATAATAATAAAATAAAATTGCAATTTGTGTGTGTGCTCCACTTATTGGCCGAGATTAACCGTGGTGGCTTTTGCGCTTTGTTTGCCAGCCAGCAGATTCAGATTCAGATTCAGCAACATCATCATCCCAAACTCCAACTCCAACTCCAGGTACCTCCATCATTTGCAACGTCGTGTCTTCGGTGGCTGCTTCTTCAGCTACAGCTTTGGAGTTCCAGCTTTGGCTTTGTGCCTTGGAGCTTCCGACTTTCTCCAAACAGATACAGATACACATACGTGGATGCGAGGCACACACTCGTTTTCAGTTAGATTGGCGGCGTTATAACAAATCCAGAGCTGCTCTGCCTGGCCAGCTGCCTAATGATCCGTCTATGTTATAACTTATATGCAAACCGGCTGCCAAATTGAAATGTGCACGGACTTGTGTACTGGATCTCTTTCCCCTGGCACGGCCTGCCTGACCTGGCCATTTGCCAAAAAAAATATATGCTTCTTTGTAAACAATTTGCCATCATAAATGCCCTCGTGTTACGAAACAGTTTTTGTTAGTTGTTTGTGTTGGACTTGGCTACGTCATGGAGCTCATGTTAATTCTATTCATGGGAACAAAGTGAGCTAACACTTGTTTTTTCATAGTTGAAAGTCGTGTCTAGTTTGTAATCTAATCGAACGATGAATGCAAAGCTTATTTATAAAAGAATTTTATCGTGATTTTAATTATTTATCTTTTTCCTTTGCAGGTGAGTGTCCAATGCAACCCCAACAAGAGTCCCAACCCCTGTGTCATGCTGGTAAGAATTAGCAGTCTGGTGTCAGAGTGGCCGGAAATAGATACTCTATCTGAATCGAAACTGAAAAGCTTGGTCAGCTTTAATTAAAATGCAAACTTGTTTCTTTCAAAAGATTTATGATAAAGTGAGGCGAAACTTTATTTTATTTGTAAACTTTATGGCAAATCCGATTTTAATGCTTTTACAAGACACTAAAAATCATTATCGCCTGCCAGGAGGGAGACTTGTGAGACCTTCAACCCTTTTAATTTCTGGGCCAGAGTATTCAGAGACTCTGAGACAGCAGACAGCAAGAAGTCTTACACATTTTATTGGCCAACCAAGCGCGGCCTGACGAAGGAGTTGCCTGTCGTTTTATGTTTCATGCGAATCGCAGCAAAATGAACAAAAATGTATATGTGCAATTATAATAAATTATTTTCGCGTGGATTAACGAGTTAATGACGGACGCTCTGGTCGCTCCGGTGGAAGCCGAAAAGAGCGCGTGTTTTTAATTGTTAAATTGTTTGCAAGAAAACAAGCCACAGTCAGAGCCAGAGCTGGAGCCAGAGTCAGATTCAGTCAAAGCCACTTATACTATACATGCGAATAGATACGATGGGGCTTGCCAAATTTGTGTCATGCCCCAAATAGGCTAAATCCGCAAAGCTTACGATAATTACGGCAACTGGCCAGTAACCAACAACTAGCCAGCAACTTCCCCACAAAACGGAAACGGACGAAAGTATATAAATTTTTTTGTTGAAAAAATTATAAAAAAAAAAAAAATACTCCACACGATGAGGATGCTGCGATAGGAGCGATGGATGTTGCAGGAAATCCAATGTGAGACAAACAGAAACATGGCCATGGCTTGTCCATGGCTATATTTAGTCGGGATGACAGCAGACACTATTCCACGCAAAATAATTAATAGCTCATTAAATAGAAAATAATTTCAAAAAAAAATAATTAGTAAAAATAAATCAAAACTGTAGACTGCTAGTGATATTTTATTTCTAGCTTACTTTTTTATTTTAATTAGATTGTGTAGAGATTGTCAGGTAGTCCCTTTTTCTTCGAGTGCATCTGGCCGGCCAAACTATCGACAGTGTCTGCCGTTTTGGGGAAAATCAGTGTAAACAAGTCTGCTGCAACAACGACCTAAATTTACCGTAAAATTCATGAGAAAAGATACCTACTTGGCTGTTTTTTTTTTTGTGTTTTGGATTTGTGTTTGGGGGAGGTTTAGGCTGCAGGTTCTCAAAGTTTCAGGTGTCTTGTGGCGGCCAGCTGTCGCAGAGATGCAACAAGTTGCCAGTTGCCAGCGAAGCAGTTGTTGTTGCCGTCGCCAAGGTCATCGTCTTTAAACGTGGCCAGCATCCTCCTCTGCCGCTGCTGCTGTTTCTGCTTTTTTTTTATATTTATTTTTGTCTTTTTTTTTATGTGACTGGCTCCCTACTTTTTTGGTAGATCGTTTCCAGTTTGGCAAGTTTTTTTGCTTTTTTTTTTCTTCTTACCACTTGTCTGGGCCTGCTCACTACTTGGGCTTCTGCTCGCAACATCTTCTTGTCCGCTTCTCAGATTCAGCGATGTTCTTGCGCTCGTATTTCAATTTTGCTGCATGTTTTTTTGGTTTTTGGTTTTTGGGCATTTTGTTGTGCCCATATGGCGCCGCTTAAGGTGTCCCCTTGGCTTGGGAGCGACGATAAAGCGGAAAATTTATGACCTCCCCAAAGAAAGCTTCCACGTACTATACAATTTCATTATGAATTATGCACAGCCATGGCCTTTTCAATAAGTCAACGAACTTGCAGCTGTATACTGTATATAGTAATTGCGAGGGTAGATTGTTTTAAAATTAAATTTATGTTCTGTCTGACAGCAAAATTGTCGATTTGATGGACTGTTTTCTGAAAGAAATCTTTTAATTCTGATTAATTATTTCCTTAAAACAAGGTAACAGAAATATTATCTTTAGGCTAAGAACAACTCGATCTACCCTCTCTTGAACCTCCACGTGTGTCTGAGTCATCAAAAAAGGACACTTTCAACACGGAATGGCTCAAAGTCAGGGACATATGAAATGGAGAATAGTACGAATTAGAGAATTTCTCCGCCCAGAACCACAAGCCAGAAGCCACAAACCACGACCCGCAACCCACAATCCATCTGAAAACCCAACAATGAGCGGCCAGAGACAGCGCCCAGCTATTAACGAGCCCAACGAACAAGTCCGGCATGCACACCCCAAATACCCACTGAACCGCAAATGTGTCGCTGCTTAGCTCTGGCTGCTTTCAACGCTGTCAACGAGTCGTATACTTGATGTGTATTTCCAGTTATTGGCGGCCGCATTTATCGATCGGCATGGATATTAGTCGGTGTCCTCATTTAAAGCCAACCACTTGCTAGCTACATGCTCAGTCCGTCTCCTTCTCTTAGTTTTTTATTATTATTTTCGCCAAGTTTCAGCGGCTATGGCCAGATAAATGGCAAAACCTAGTCTAGGAGGCCTGGCATGCAAACAAGTCTTTTATGGCGCTTTTCCAGTGACAGTGCATCACATGGCCATGTTTGGGCTCTATCTGTTAACTGTTTTTGTAAGCCAAACAGCGTTCGAGAGTTGATTTTTGTTGTTTTTGTTATCAAATGAGGTAAGGAAACTGGTTGGCTGTTAAGCAGCCATGCCCCCGACTAATTAGTCGCTTACATTCGCTTTATTTCGATTCTTTTTTTGCGATAAAAAAAAAAACCAGCTAAAAAAAAATCAATAAAATGTTGCGAATTAATTTAAAATTAATTGAAATGTGGCCAGGAAAAATGCATTTGGCCTTCTGGCTGTGTTACATCGCTTGGCCTATTGTGACTAAGCTCCATAAATCATGAAATGGCTCTGTGAGTTGGCCAACAGCGAGTCGTGACCAAGAATATGATGTTTTCCTTTATCTCATCATTTTTTTTTATTTGCTGAATTTTTGTGTTTTTTGTCTTGGATCTGCAAGTTTAATGCGATGCTAAAAAGGTGAGCATTAATGCTAATGTAGTTTTGTGGAAAACCTTAACTTCTGGTGGCTCCAAATGACTACGTTTTTGCATAAATCTTGAGTTTTGAAACTCAACTGTCAAAGGAAAGACTTGACTTTTTTTTGGCAAAAACATCAGATCTTTAAACCCTACAATTAAATGTAGCTATCTGATCTTTATTTTTACGAGGAGACCTCGACTCGTAACTCTTTCGTTTGACTGTCAGCCGCTGGAAGTGAATCCATCTAATTGAATTGTTAAACCAAAGCCGCTGTTCTCCTCCTTCGGTAGCCTTCCTTTGGATTCCCCTGGTCCGAAATGATTCGCTGCTGTCAGCAGATCTCAGTAAGCTCGTAAAGCCACAGCCCGCCGTTCAATTGCGGCGATTAAAGCCGCGCTCGGCCACGGCCATGCAAATAACATACAAATGCCACAGCGCCTCTCTAATAGGCTTGGATTTTCGGTTCGGATTGGGCTTGGTCGTTGTCATCATCATAGCAGTAGTAGTAGTAGTAGTAGAAGGCCTTTCGGCCGACGTTCTCTTGCCATTACATTACAATACACATTACATTAAACGAAGGTAAGGTAAGCGCTCTGCCGCTCTGCCGCTCTGTTACATAAAAGCCGTAATGAAAATGCTGAAAATTCCGAAGCTGCCGTAGTTGCCGTTTTTTGTTGCTGCGACCGTCTCATTAGCCGAGGCTTATGAATACAATCCCCGGCTAACTCAGCTTAAATAGCACGAATAAGTGCAATTCATGCGGCAAGTGCGTGGCTCGAGTGCACCTGAAAGGCAGGCAGCAGTGGCCAGAGGTATTTCTCCATTCCCTCCACTCGTCCAGTCGCCCATTCCACACAATCTTCAATCCTCCATAGTGCTAGAGTGCCGTAGTGCCGTGCCGGTCTTCAGTCCTCAAAGATGAAGTGGCCAAAGTGGCCAAGTGGCCAAGCGTCTAATTATGTGCACCCTTGGGGCGCTAGTAGCTAGCTTCCCGCCCGGCCAGCGGACAGTAAACAAAATAAAAAACCAATTTGTTAGCGCCGTCTAGCAACTCCCAAATGCACAGTGGGTTTAAAAAAAAAAAGGTAATGATTTACGAAGAAATAGCTGTGAAGACAGTAGATGACCTTCAATCATATTGATCAGCAACCTTGCTTCTTTAAACTGTTCTATGGTCTTAACAAAAGTCATAAATAGTTACATTTACAAGTCATAAAAATGTATTTTACGTTACTTTCTAGGAAACCTTTTTTTTTGTAATAGCCAGTCTATTAAACGGTTACTTTGGTTTATACTTTTACGGCTTATTGGGTAACAGTGTGCAGTCTGTTTAATTAGTGGACGCGACTTGAGTTCTTGGTCAAATCTTAGCCGTGACTTTCTAAACGCAAATTCTTGAGCCATTCTAAGGGGAGTGTGATTTATGGCTGGCATGGCTGCTTATGTTAGATGCTCGTACACATTTCAAATTAGCAGCTAGAATAATAGCCGCCAGCGAAAAAGTGCTTCCACGAAAATGCTTAAAATTTTGTTAAGAGTTAAATAGAAGCGTAACCAGTTTTGAAGAAAAACAAAAAGCAAAATCTAAAATCCAAAATGGAAAATGGAAACACAAAAAAAGGCAAAAAGTCTTTGATAACCAATTGTCTATCGGCTGAAATTGGTGTTGCTCTTAAATTGGCTTAATTTCCGTGCCAAAAACAAAAGGCGGAATCGATCAATGGAAATCCAAAGTGAACCTGAAATGAGCTTCCCCCTTGGCCAGAAACTACTAGCATAGAGGAAAGAAACCATTTACGAATTGGCTATGCTTTCAATGCCAAAAAGGGTCGCAGTGGGAGCCCCCAAACAACTTAATGAACCCAACACTTGCCTCTCCCCCCATTCCACAACCCATTCCACTCTGTTTTTTTAGCCAAAGCAATTTAATAAAGCCATGAACCTTGAGCCAAGTACATAGAAAAGGCAAACACCAGCCATGCTGTTTCGTGGGGTATATAGTCTCTGTTATTATTATTTTGGGGTCTGCTCTCAAAGCAAATATGTAGCTACCAACAAGCAGCAACTGACAACTGTCAAAAGACACTGGCGGGGCCAGAGGCAGACAGAGGCAGGGACAACGAGCAGAAGAGTGTCAAGTTTAAATATTTTTATACGAGTGCCAAAAAGTGTCGCAGTCTTTGTGTCTTGAGGACAATGGTAGTCTACCCAGTACCGGCTTAGCTCGGCTCGGGAGTTTTGTTACAACATTAGAGATGTTTTTTTTTTGTAAGACGGCTAAGCCTTTAAGCCAGGGGTGCCCAAGCACTGCTTATGACAGAGCAAATTCCAATACCTATGCACAAAAGCACAAATACATATGAGCGATAGTTTTTTTTTTTTTTTCTATCGTATCACTGAAAAAAATTTTTGTAACATTTTCAACAGAAAAAAAAAAAAATTTTTTTTCGGATAATTGAGAATTAATTTTAGGATTATAATTATTTTCAATATGCTCAATTATTTTTCGAATTTTTTTTACTGCGCTTCCATATCGGCTTGTGACGCAGATACTTTAGCATAGCATTTAATAAAATGCCTTTCCAAATTAATTTTTTTGTTTCCGCTTATTATTATATTACATATAATACATTGCTGCTCGCAAAGAAAATTTTCGACAAAGAAAAAATGCATCGTTCCACAGTCAACCATTCTGTCCAAAACCACAACAAGAAGTGATTTTTTGCAGTGAAAAGTTTTCGGCAATCCAACAACAAAATGCCAGAAAAGTGTTGAAACTGTTTAAGTGTTATTAAACTACGAAAAATTGTTATTGTAATTTGCCTTGCCTATACTGGGAGCAGCACACGTATATGATTTTGCTCTACCCATATGACAGAGCAATCCAACAACAAAGGAGGAACGAGAGCAATGGGACTGGGCATCCCTGCTTTAAGCCCTATTGATTGAGCCAGACTAGCACAAAAAAGGTGCTGACTATTTAGCTAATTTCGAGCTACTTAAAAAAAACTTTAATGATGACAAGTGGGTTTATATAAAGGACCATAGATAAGGTCTACAAAAAACTAACTAAAAAAAGGTTTAGATTATTTCTTATCAATTGGTAAATATCAGGAAATGTTTATTTTTTATGATGAAATTTAAACAAAGGCTTCTAGCTTTGGCTTAAAATAGGGTTTCAGAGAAAGTTTTATATTAGTTGGAAGTTCTTTTAATTTGTGTTTTGTTGTAAACTCCATAAAAAGTAGATTAAATCTATTTATTAAGTGAAAATGGAACTCTGGCTCTTATTTATGATACCAACTGTTGACAGCCTGGTGAAATATTCGCCAATGAAAATGGACACAGACATTGAACCGGCACAAATCTAGTTGGCTGTTGGCTTGCTTTTCGTGTGTGGGGGTTTGCGTTGGACGATATGCGATATGGGAGGCCATAAGTCATGAGCCATCAGCCATCCGCCATCAGTCAGTAGGATGTGGCGATGCAAATCTATTCGACTCTGGCCAAATGCAAACAACAAAGTGCAGTGAACAGCTGGGGGCATGTCAAGCCAATTAGAAGTGCTAACAAAAAAAAAGAGCAGTGAGGGCCATGGTGGGCCCACGAGGCGCACGCGCCCTAAATTGTTAAAGGTAGGGCCCCGAAAACTTTTCCATTAGCTCAAGGTCCTTCGGGGACTGCCCATAACCTACCGACCTACCCTTCTTCTGGGGGCAATTATAACTTTTGTTATGGCTGGGCTCTAGGAAAAAAGTACACTGCTTTTTTTGTGTAGACTGCTGCTCTGCTGCTGCGCCATTTCTACAATTGCCATGGCGATGCAATTTAAGTTTTAATGCGCAAGCCCCTCTGCGATTGTATCTGGCAGATACTACTTATTGCAGCAAAGTTGTGGCTTTGTGACTTTCGCGCTCTAAGTGCCGGGCAATTTCAGTTTCAATTTTACCCATTTTGCCGTGACCTTTTTTGTTTTTTTTTTTCTGTTAAGCCCGGCCTCTTGCTTGTTTTTGCATTTTTTTTTTTTGCGCCGGCCAATTGTTAGTGCTAGGCATTGGCGCATAAACGCCGTCCCATTAGCCGAGTGAAAAGCAAATAGAAATTGGTGCTAAATTATGCCGGAACTAAGCCGAACCATATAAGCTGCTTGCTTTCTTGCCATTTCGATTTCCTTAGTCATGCCAGCCTTTTCATCTTTGATTTTCGATTTTCGCCTTCGATACTTGCGTCAGGAGTCGATTGGGTAACAAAGATCCAAAGTTAATACGAAAACCGCTTTATTTTTTTTTGGGGTTTCGGTTATCTTCAATCGAGAAACCGGCGGGCAAGGTGAACGCACCAATTGCCGGGAGGTTTTTGATCTGGATGGTCATTAACCCATCAGGTGTTGGAGACACCTGATTTATTCTTACAGAAACTATAACAAAATAGGGTATTTATTAAATGGCCTTGTAAGCCTGAGAAAGCAAGGAACTACAAGTATTAAAAATATCTCAAAAATTGTTCATGTTGTCGGGCTTGAAAGGCGTTTATGGTAAGGCATTCCTATCCGCCAGATCCTTTCCTTTGACGACTGACTTTCCGAGAGCTTTCCGCACTTTCATTCACTCACATATGAGATAAAAAGGAGGTTGGCAATTAAAACATAAATCTCCGTCCGGCCGTCACAATAATGTCAGCATTGTAGTTGTTTACCCCCTTTTTGGATAGGCTTATCTCCGGTCGCGGATCTGTCTGTCTGCGCCTGTCCAATCATCTGAAAGTCTGCTAATGAAAATATTAAATTTAATGAAATGAATATTTTTGCCTTTTGGCGTCTATCTGGCTTACTGGCTTGTTGGCTTGTTGGCCAGCACGTGAAATCTCTATAGAAATACCAAGACAGTCCACAAGAAAAGAAATGCCTGCCCAGGCCAAGCCAAGCCAAGCCTGGCCCGGGCCCGGGCGAAAGTGTTGGTCTGGCTGGCCGTTTGGTTAATTTTTACCCAAACGCAACTGGCCAGAGCGTCAATCAAACGTTGTCGCGGCTGTCTGCGAATGGCGAGTTCATATTCACTCACTCAGTCACTCATTCGGCGCGGTGTACTTTCGAAAGCAATTTACTATTTGTTAATGAAACTTAAATAATGCTCCAAATAAGCAAATGGCAATCAAAAGTTATTATGTGCATATAAAGAGTGCTTTTAACAACTGTCTTGTTGCACTTTCAGTTGCCTATATATATTTTTTTTTTGTGTGTCTGCAGTCAGCTGTTCCCCAACCTCGGTTATGGGTATTCATGCCCTAACAATATGGCAATATATGTATGTATATATATATTTTCTGTGGCCACAAAACAGCCTCGGGCAGCGGCAAAAATTTTCTACCGGCGCCCTTCGTCAGAGGTTGGTTCCCCAGCCGGGGAACTGACAGCTACAGCTCTCTTTGGCGTAGTAGTTGTTGTTCAGTCGCCCGTTTATAATGTAACCACAATTCATTTTTGTTTTTCCTTCCATCAGCCATGTAATTTTTTTTTAGTTTCAGCTTGCCCGGTGTACCATTACCTTTGATACACTATATTTATCCAGGCGTTGGCTCTGCGATAATCATACATCACTTCATCTAAATAGGAATTGGTATGAATTGCTTCCAAAAACCAACCATAAAAGTGGGTGTAATGAGTTTATAAATGCACTATAAAAGGGTTATTGTGTCTTTGTTCTCGGAAGTGAAATAATTTCCCGGAAATTTAACAGATATTTTGGTTATTAGGAGCTAAAAATTGTTTATATAATTGTGAGTTGCCTGAAGCGACAATTTTGCCCTGTTACATGGGGGGTTTATTCTTCCAGGAAGCTTGTAAAAGTTCCAGGTGTTTTGGCCACAATCGCCTTTGGCCATGACTATCTCCCGCTATAGCCGCTCGACAGCTTTGTTGTGGTTAAGAGTCCTCTGTCTCTTGGCCAGATCTCTGGGGGCCCTTCCCGTTTCCCGTTTTGCTGTTTCGCCGATTATGCGACACGTTGTTGGCCCCTTCAACGAAAGTGTTGCGGTTAAAAAAAAAAAAAAAACAAACACCAACGCAAAGCCCGCCCTTTCGGAAAACTTTCAGTGAAGGAAGAAAAAAAAATACAAAAATAATGGAGAGAATTACAATTTGAATGCATTGTCTTTGGTGCGGCAATGGCATCGCCAAGAGTGCTATTGCTGGCCCTTCCGTTAAATGCAACTTTCATGGTGGCTGGAAGGCATAAAATCGAAACCAAGACCAAAACCAAAGCCAAAGCTGTTCGATGCCGCAGCGATAATAAATTTCCCCTCATTGTTGCTTGGTTTTATGCACACAATATCATCATAATAAATTTCTCGCCGATGTACAGCGATGGCTGTTGTACTTTAATAAGCAAAGTGCTTGGGCTGGCCCGCTGGCCGCTGGATGGTTAGTTAGCCTGAATGCCTGCCTGCCCGTTGCCACTTTGCCACTCGGTGTCGGCCATTAGCCATTGGCCACTGTTGGCCACCGTTTGACCACGACTTGGCCGGGCAACCTGCAACCTGCTGCATACAGTTTGTTGACCCTTTACTTCCACAGGCATTTGGGAATCATATTTTAAGGATTTTATTTAACTTACTTTAGAGTTTAAACTTTAAATAAAGTGTCAGTGTAATTACTTTGAAACCTTCCTTTAAAGACGACTCTCTCAGGGCTAATAAATTACTTGACTTGACTGCAAGTGTCAGTGTTAGTTACTGGCTATTTTTATACGCCAATATTTTAAGTAAATTTTATTTATTAACCATTTGTAGTTGCAGTAGCAGTGTCTGTGGCTTTCGGTGGTACGTCGTTAATTTGCATGCGTCAGATGGCAAAAGTTGCCATCTCTGACACGGTCGCCGCCTGCTGACTAAGCGCCGCACATTTCCGCCTTCGTTTTAACTGGCTAAGATACGTGGGGTTGTCACTTGCACGTCGGCCATATCATTAATTAAATACACATATATATTATATATGTAGTGTATGTCGGAAAAGGTGTTAATTATCATCTCTGTTGCATGGCTAATAACTGGGCTATACCCACAGACCAAGCGCAGAGACCAAAGAGCTTTGCTTAGACAATGGTGCCTAGGGAGAAATCCTCGTTTTTGGCAATGCGTGGGCCATAACCGTAATGGCATCTCATTAGCATTGCATTAACGACACAATCATAATTTTTAATGATGGAAAACGTGCCAGCTTCAGGTCAAAATGTTGCCAATCGTTAAATAAATTCATAAAAAATAAAACTTTATTTTCTAATAAAAATTTCTTTGCAACTACTTTCTCGTTGGCAGATCGTAAATCTCATTAAAGAACCTCTCTGATGATTGTGTCCAAAAATTTCGCTTTATGATTTTTTATTTTCTTGTTTTTCTTACATCATTAGAGTTTTTACTTTCCTCGGGCAAAGTTCACTGCTCTTGGCCACCATTCCATGTTTTTTTTGTTTTTCTTGCTTATTAGCCTGGCTGGCTTGGCTCGCATTTCTTTTTTGTATAATTTGTAGTTTATTGTTTTTTGTTTTCTTGTTTTCTGCGTTTTGGCATGCAAATTACAAAGGCTACACAATAACCAGGCTGCAACTGCACCGCAAAATTGTTGAAATATTTTCACTTCGTAGCTACCAGAGTTCACTGGAATTAATAACTCAATTTCTCATGCCCTTGCCTCGACTTGTGGGTGTTATAATATATTTTGTATTATAGTAAGATCTTACTGATAGTAATATAATATTAAATACCTCAGTTCTGTTTAGCATAACTTTTTATTTGAAAACTTTTACAATTGGCTTTCTACTTTCGTTGGGATTTTCTTTCCTATGAAGTCTCAAGTGGCTACTTTGGATGGAGTTGCGCAAAAATTCGTTTGATGAATCACTTAAGAAAGGGTGATACCACTTCGATTTCTTGCTTTTAATGTTTCTGCTGAAGATGGCTTTCATTTTTTGCCGGTTTCCTTTGCCAGCTGCCGCTTCGTGCTACTTTGCAGTTGTTTATTATGCCAGGCCAGGCCAGGCTGCCGCTTTTGTGCATTGTTGCTCATACGCCCCGTTGGGGCTGCTGATTTTGCACTCATTTCATTTCAACGCGTTTCCCATACAACAAAAAAAAAAGAAAAAACTGCAAGCAACTGCAATGGAAGAGGCAGCAACATTAACAGACGTGTTTAGAATCAGGTCTATAAATAAGCCACAAGATAGAGAGAAGCAAAGCAACATAAATAGCACTGACTTGTTGCTAGAAACTGTCAGAACCGAAACTAATCAACGTCCAACGTATTTTTATTTCTATTCTCCTTCGCTGGTAATCATTATTAATAGGCGGCCAATTACAACACCCGGCGATAGATGGATGATAGCCAGTTAGATGCTCCCAAGGCTACTATCGATAAAGCTGCAGAGAAAAAAAAACAGAAAAACAAACAAATAAAATGGCAACAAAGGGAACCAAGCACATTGCATGTTGTTGGTTTAGTCAAACAAGCTAGCTAGCTAGCTGTGGGCAACAAACAAAGGCTTATAATATAAAATATGCGACTACTGTAATAAATAAATGCGACGGCTTGGCTCTAAAGCCACAAAGCTCCAAAGTCGCCAAAGCCAGCCAGCCAGTTGAGCTCAATTAATACGCTCGCCAGCCAAGTTTTTGCATGGCAGAAATTAATGTTGAAATTAGACAGACAAATATTTGCCACTGCGAATCACGACCATGCAAACGAACTGCTAAAACAAATTGCGAAAAATGCATTTCAAATTGAATATCCACTCGAGATTTATACATACTACAAGTCATAGTCGATATATAGCTACGAGTCTGTATGTGCAAAGACTCCACTTGAGTGAGCACTGAAGCGGCATGTTAAAAGGTCATTGTCTGCCAATCGAACAGCAGCAGCAGCAGCAGCTTTAACCACAAAAGGCCGAGCGCAATATCTGATTATTAAACACAATCGAAACACAAAAAAAAAGTGGTCAAAAAAACAAAGAGACCTGGCCAACAGCTGGGCGGGCTGCCGATCTTTTGTGGCTTTAAGTTTTGAATAAAATTTATAATTAATATATTTTTTTTTTGTGGTAGCTTTAGGTTTGGCAATTCTCTTTTTTTTTGGAAAGGTTCTTTAATAGCAATACTTCCCTGAAATTCAAAAAACAGCTGCCTCATGGACAGCCTTCGAGATTTAATTCGCTTGAGATGATGGCAAGATTTTAATAACTGGCAATTACGAAAAGTACAGCTGTCTTTGGCCAGGTCCCGGCTTTAACTGCATTTAGTCACAGTTTAGTCAGCGCCAGTGAAGGCAGCAGCGATGGCAGCTTTATGTCTCATTCGCGGTTTCAGTCGCAGCAAGGCCTTGGGAAATCTCTCGCCAAACAATGGCACATTAAAGACTTCAATCCGGCAAGCCTGGCGTCGGGGGTACCTACAATACATACAATACGACGATACGAGATACGAGGCGTTGCCGGCAAAATTCCTAAAAGCGGTTTATAACAGTTGTCTGCTCAGAGCCGACAAGCCGGGGTCTTGGTCTATAGGTCTTATCAACGGGCGGCAGCTCGGGGCAGCATTATCTTTCTCTTTCTATCTTTCTATTTGTGTAATGCCATTTTCTCTTTGCTTTCTGAGCTTCATTAACACATCGGAATTTCACTTTCACACATGTCAGCTGTATTGACGGATTGATTTTAGCTTTTGGCCCGGCTTTGAATTTTATTCACTTTGCGATAAGACGTTGGCTTTCTACGAGCGAGAGTTCTTTTCAGGGAATTTGCAAACATTTCAAACTACAAATGTCAAACAGCGTAGCTTCCACTAGGCTTTCAGATTAATTAAAGAAAAAAAATACCGACCCATTCCCTTTTTCATGAAACAAGTTTGGCAGCCATAAAAATAGTTATTTTATTTTAATTGATTGTTTTAACATTAATACGCTATTACGTAAGCCAAGACTCGCTTATCTTAGACTCTTAAATCTTATTTAGGATTTAGGCTATTTGAGTGTCATAAAGAATTTCACTTTCACACCTGTCGGGTTAAAGGCTTAAATCAAATTTATAATCCACTATTAATTTGGCCTCAAACCACTCAATTGGTTTTGGGGTTTTGGGTTTTATTTTCGCTTTTTTTTTGCAAAGTCGAAGGAAAAAAAAAGGAAAATAAAACCTATCCTTGAGGCTTACTGCGCTGTTGACGTCAAAACTGTTTGGTCGATACCGGCAGAGTACGGAAAATCACTCCTCTCTGACTTTGAGTGACATTTTCCGCTGTGGAAAAAAGTGAAAAGTTGCTATTAATAATCGCACGATGAAAACTTTGCCCAAAGTGTCAGTTGCAGTTGACCGGTTGATAGTGACGAATGCACCTGCTGTCCGGTTATAAATACAAACAAAATTCAACAAAAATTGCTATAAATACAAATGTTACCTACAACAATTTATAATTAGTTTCTTGTTTGGGGCTTGCTTTTTTTTTTGTACACTTTAATGCAAATTATTTTCTGCCAGTTACTGGTTATAATAAATAATTAGTTATATTTTTTGCGACTATAATTAATTTTGTTTGATGGCCGGAAGCAGTTGGCAGGTGTCGGAGGCAAAGGTTAACCTAAGGTGGCTGTTTGAAACCAGCTCACTAATGGCTTGGGAAAAGGCGTACAGCTTTTCCCATAATTAAATTAAACAGTTTCCCATTAATAATTGTCACAGAAGACGGAGCACACTTAATGCTTCCTCGGTCCATATATGTCGATCCAAATGTCAGAGCCATAAATTGATCCCAAACATAATAATCCACAACAATCGGTCGGAATCGGCATCGGCATCGGCATGTATAAAAATTAACCATCAAGCCATTTATGAAACACAAAATGCCAAAGAAGCCGTATATGATGCTTTATTGCCCGATCCGATCCCCTCCCCTGGGGTAATTCAATTGAATTCGCCATGAATGCGAATTGAATTGGGTCTATAAACAAACGAGGCTATAGCCAAATGTGGCCTAGCCGAGCCACCCTAGACATAAACACAAACATACACACCACAGCCCCGTCAATCCGACGAAAAATTATGTAAATTTTCTATTAAAAAAAAAAATGGGGGGAAAAACAAAAATCGACAGTCGAAGGAAAGCCGATCAAAGCGGCAAATTGAAAACCTGGTAGACAGTTAAATTGATTATACTACACAAACTTATTTGCACAAATATATATACATAAATACTTAGCTTATGTTTTTGGCTCGTCTGGCTTTCGGGCCACTTGTCATTTTACCAAATTTGGCAGGTTGTTCGACGCTCGAAGGCGCCTAAACATATGCCGCAATCAAATAATTGCCTTAATAAATTTGCTTGAATTCGTTTCAAGTGCTAGCGATTTTCAGCAAAGTCCTGCCTAAAAATAAATCATTTACGTGTAGGCCTCACCTGTCGCGTGTTTGCTGTCACTTTGGAGGCGTCCACTTCGTGGTCTTCCATATATGTGGGCTGGATAGGTGGCGAGTGGAGATGGTGGACACCACTGAGAAGATTGCAACCAAAAAATAATATCCAATTAAAATTTGAATTAAAAATGAACTCCCATGAACTTGGTGCTAGAAACTCAGTTCTTTTCAGATTATTTCACCTGAAAATATCATTCATTATCCACTTTTGGTAATAACTTAATTCCTTTAGAAAATTATAATATTAAGATTAGTTTATTTTTGTAACAATTTATACATACGTTTCTATTTTTGTTAAGCAAAAAGTAAGTCATCATGGCTAATTGACTATTAGATCATCTTTACTTTTTATAATGACTTTTTGTGGGGCAACACTTTTTTGATTTTTTTTTTTTTTGCGAAGTGCTTGTCTAATGATCGCTCGCTCGCCGGTTAACTCTATAATTTTTCACAGTGACTGAGCCAAATCTGGCATTTGAGACTTGGCAATAAAGCCCACTCAATATCGACCATCTTTGGCGACGTCTCACGCATCTTTTCGTGCCAATTGCCAAACGGTTCAAATGTTGCCTGTTGGCAACATAGAAACCCTCTTCTTTTCGGCCCGGCTTAGGCAAATCCAGTTAAGAGCCGTATAGCCATTTTGATTATTTTTACATTGGCGGCGCTGGTCTATGCCCTGGCGTTATTTTTATGTTTTTTTTCCTGGTCAAAACACTCTGGACAAGCACAATGGCGGACAATGAAAAAATCAGTTTTAATGGCTGAAGACCATAAAAGCGTCATGGCTCATAATTCATTTGGGGGGCGAACTTTGGATTTCGTTATGGAACCATCCGTGATTGCGCTATCTCCTACCGGCTTGTCACTCTCTCTCTGCACTTTTTTTTTTCCACTATATTGTATCTCTATCGGTGTCTCCAGGGGTCCAGGTTTCGACCATGGCCATTTCACACTATCGCCGCTTTATCGACAATTTTATTTGGCTCACTCGCCAGCCGTCAATCGGCCCTGAATCGTAACTGTCATGGTTCCGAGCAGAGAAGTGCCAAATCCAACCAGGCAGGCACTCACTTCTCCCCCATTTTGCGTCATAAAAATGGTTGCATCCAGCACAGAGAAAAATTTTAAGGGCACCTGGGATCACTTTATATCATATCCATTATATAAATTATATCTCTACATTAAATTCTATTTTTTATTAAATCTAAAATTAGTATTACCTAAAAACTAATCACTTTTCTCCGAGCTAGGTTATACATATATTTTTTTCTGACTGCCCCCTCGAATTTCCTTCACTCTCGTTGGATCGTAAAATTTTCTAAGCTCATTATTTGCTCATATTTTTACTATTGGCCGGCAGGGCTTTTGTTGCAGCTGTAGAAAAAAAAGTAAAGAAAAAAGATTTTAACGCTATTTCTGTTGCTGTCTGATGACAAAGTGAAAGTTTTTTTTTTCTTTGTCGTTGTGCCGGCAAAACGTAACAACTAAACAAAGCTGCGGGCCATATAGCTTCATTTATATATGTATATATATATATAAATATATATATGGTTTCTATATAAGTTTACCAAGTAAATGTGTGTTTTTCTTGTGGCTGCACTTTTTTTTTTTGAGCTTGGGGAGGGATGTCAAAGATCATGGGTCCCGGGAAAAGAAGACACAAGCCCAGTCTGGGGTCCCTCACGCTTTTCTGTTGACAGCTCTTTTTTTTGCGGTTACGTACGGCTATGCGATAAAAATTTGTCACATCTTGTTAAGGCTAAGGCATCCGACACTGCCAGTTAGTGTGGTTTTATTACTTGGATTTTCACACCCTCAAAATGGCCAGGGAATGTTGTGTTTGTGTTGCCCCTGGGACTCTACTAATTAGCCAAGTTTTGATCAAAATGAATTGCAATTCTTGGGGAAGCCATATAGAATCAAAATGCCATTTGCATTTTTGAGTCATCAATCAGTCTATTCGGATGTCTGTACCCAATATCGATTTGCAAACTATAATTGCCTTTGGCTTTATTTTCTCTAAGCTTTCATTTCGCAGTACGACCGTATTTGGATGTGTGTCACACGGCGTATGAGTAATCATTCGACGAAATCTTATCAAATGTCAGCGGCGAAATGCAAACAATTATCAACTGGCCGGGCTAAAAGAAAACATTTAGACTGGGCTGGCTATATGTGGCTATCAGCCAACAACTCCCGATAAGCCATACAAAGCCAAGAGGCAATTCAGCAATGCGCTTTTAAATTGCGTCGCCATTTTTGGCCTATCGTCAAGCGACTAAACGTATTTTGCATATATTTGAATAGAGTGGCCGGCCCACAGGTGGGCGCAGCTGGTTCGGCGAGGCGCTGACAAACTGCACATAATAAATATAATATGTATTTCATTTTCGTATAAAATAAATCAGAGCTGCGAGAGCTCCGAAAGTGAAACGTTACCACCGGATGTTCGAAGATTGACAAACTAAGCTGAATGAGCCGAAGCAGTGCAGCGCACAAAACATGAAGCTCTATCGATTGCTGGGGTGGCTGACTGACTCTACCATATCCCCCAGACATGCCCCCATCCTCCTCTATATATATATGTATATCTGGGTGTCTCTGGTTGGATGCATTGACAGATTGCAGTGTGTAATCGCACAATCGTGTAGTCATTGGCACATTAAAAAAAAAGCAACAGACGAGCGGGCAAAAAACTACAACTTTGGGGAGCGAAAAGCCAGAGTCTATTTCTGATGTTGCCTTTTGTAAAAGTGCATTGAACAGCGAAATTAATGCAAGTCAAGTAATGCGGAAAAGGGCGTGCCCGACTATTTGGGACGTATTCGTTTAGTATGAAAGAAAAGCAAACAAAAATCGATATACAAACAAGTGGCCAGAACTGAAATCAAAGACGCTGACTATAAACAAAAAAAAATGTATAAAAAAAAAGAAAATCGTGCAAAATGTGTACAAATTGGTCAACTTCCGGTGGCAATCGAGCAGTGGTCAACTCCAGTTATCGCGTGACCACTTTGGGGATCAGATCCGGGCTTCCCGAAATTATATAGCCAATGCTAATTAACAGAACGAGCCCGCACAAAAGTGTGAAAATTGTGTGAAAGTTCCGGGGAGGGCCAGCAAAATAGTGTTTTTGTTTTGTTGATGTTGATGTTGTTCATGTTGATGGGGATGGGAATTGGATGCAAACACAATGTAATATTGACAAAACCCGAAAGCGAAATGCAACAGCTATTGTTTTGGAGGGGCCGAAGCCGTGCAGCCGTGTATTCGTTTAGTTTGGATGTCAGGTAGGCAGGCCAGTCCAGCGCCGGAAAATCGATTAGAAATCGCTGGCAAATGACAGCGCAAGAGGTGTGCCCGTTGGCTTAAAACCGACAGCCAGGCCAGCACCGAAAGTGCCAGTGCCAGTGTCAGATACACAGAGATACGTGGCAACAGATACGGTGTTGGTGGATATTCCCGCGAGGAGTTCCCCCAAGGATAACCCATCCAAAAACGTTTATTCACGTTTATCGTATCATCATGGTGTGTGGTGATCATCATCTTTCGTCGGACGGACAGACAGACAGACTGGCGGACAGGCAGACTGGCGGACAGACGGACAGGCGAAAGTTTAGTCCCAAATGTACGGTAATAGTTATAGAGACGAGAGCGCTTGTGCCAAAGGTGCAATTAAAATTTAAAGTAGTTAATTAATTTAATGCAAAGTGCCGACTAACGGTGGGTTTCGGTCTACAAAACACAGACGGCGCTTTTCAAGAAACCAAACCACCAGAGTACAGTGGTGTTTAGTCATATTGTGTTTCGGATAATTAATTAATTATTGGATGAATTCTTATAAAGACGGTCTTTAAACATAATTACATAGATGGAAATTGCGAATCTTACAACAGTTTGCCATTCCGAAAGTGGGAAATAATTAAAAATTTCATCTCTTTTGCAAATTAAAATCTGTCTTAATGAATAGTTAACAACACGATGACTATCGCTTTGATTATAATTAAATTCTCATTTATTTTTGGCAGATTTTGATGCAACATTTTTTTTGGCCATCCCACCGTAGTCTCCTGATAGCGGTCTTCAGATGTCTTAACCAAGTTGTTATTAACTTTGGCCAGTTTTTGCTCTACAACTTGTGCATAATTTATGTGTTTAATTAAATTGCATTTTTTTTTTTTTTTTGTTGGTTTTTGGTGATTTTTTGTAATTGCATAATAACGTTGGTCTATTGCTCGTTGACGGGACATTATAAATAGTTATGCCTTTCGGTTATTTATTGCGGGTATCCAGTTACTAAATGGTGGACATTTGGGGTCGTTTGGTAAAAGTTGACGAACCAGAGTAGAAAACTATTGCATATGGCCGGATGAAATTAATTTTATCAACTTGTTGCTAGGCACGATAAAAACTAAGTACTGGGTGAAGACATCATTCCTGACATCATTTTATTTTTAAAAAATAATTCACATAATTACAATTAGGGACTAGGGGATAAAAATTAGAAAAAAGGCAAAAAAAAAAACAATAAAATTAAAAAAAAATAACTTAAGGTAAACACTTAAAGAGGAAATTTGACAGATGATGATTTACATTGCAACAGCTGTTGTAAGTGTTGCTTTGTTGCAGCAGCAACAGTAATAGTAACAGCAACAGCTCCTTTACAACTTGGAGTGTTGTCTTTTGGCAGCTTTTGTGAAGCCTCGAACAACACAACCGAAAAATTGTTAATTTAATTACAACACTTGCGTTCCGTTGACTGCTGCGACGATTACCAAAGCTTTCAAGCACCAAACACATTAGACAATTATTTCGGTTGCCACATATGGAGGAAAATGTGTTGCAAACGCCACAGCAGTCCGACAATTTGCTCTGTTGTTCCGAACCTTTTTGGTGAGCGCCAAAAATTTTCGTTGTTTTGTTAATGCTTAAGTATTGTACAAAATTAAAAAAGAAACACCCCAAAAACACAAACACAAAAAGGCAAACTAATGACGGCTAATGGGAAATGGCTTATGGCGGGTTTTTATTATTATTTATTTTTTCTTAAAATTTTTTTTTTTTTGTATTTTTTTTTTGGCGTGGCCAAAGTCACCTTTGCAGATGGCTTAGATAGCAGGCCAGGCCCGGCCCGGGGCAATTGCAATTGTCTTTTAATGTATCTAACTCTGGCTGTCAGAGTAGGAAAACGCACAATGCCCGCCAGACTAAGACCCCGGAGACCCTGTTCCAAGTTGCGTCACATTCGCAGTAACACAGTCATAGGCTGGTGGCAGAGTCTGGTGGCCAAACCCAGACGCCAACATGCTTTTGCTGCATTGAAATTGAAATTGAATTGGAATTGAAAATACATGCGACTATAAATTGGCGTAGTCAATGTGCCGAACGATGACTGTTCAAAACGCCATAAGTCATGCCCGGTTTCGATTCGATTCGATTCGTTTCGTGGGTCGAGTAATTAATAAGCGCTCCCGATCCGTAATAAACCGTATAGTCCCGCCAGTTTCGCCTCGCCGGTCCAGAGGGTTTTACATCAATAATTATACTTCGCCAGCACATGCATCCCCATAAGTGCACACATATTGGAGTGTTATGCAAACCACCCGTCACTAATTCTAATGAAGGGGCGGGACAGGGTAGGCTGGTAGAGGATAAGGTTGCACTTCCAAAATATCTGTTGTTTTCCACGCCGAGCTTTGCATGCCAAACCCTAATTAAAACCATCGAACAAACTATCAAAGAAATGTGAATTTCTCCAAGGCAATAACCGACATGAAGGTTTTGATCTCTGCAATTTATCCATATTCAGGTTGACTGTTCAAAACAATAAAAATCAAAGACCTCACAAAGCTGTGTCTTTTACGATCAGTGCTTCATCAGCGAATTTATGATTCACTAAAAACTCCGATCATTGCAAACATCTGTTTTGGGGTAGACATTTTTCGGGTATTTTCAGCTTTATGTTCTCTGTGACCTGGCAAGTCTAGCCCACGATCATAAACGGAGCAGACCTAACAAATAATAATGGATATTTTGTGGTCAATGTTTTAGTACCCTTTCATGTTTTAAAAATAGATTAAGTCCGGGGGAAAGACAAATTGGAATTAAGTGTCACGAACACAGAAAGTGCACTGAAAACGCTCTCAAGTTGGGGCTTAGCAATGGCGCGGAATATTACGTATACGCAGAAGGAATGGTGGCACCACAAATCGATCAAACTAGACGGGGGCCCAGAGAAACAACAATAACCCTCGAACTACTCAAGAAACCAAGGGAGAAATACTAGAAACAAAACCAAGAAAAATGATTATGAAAGTAGGGTTACGTTTTGGGATTTGTCATTGTTTGATTGATTTTTTTCTTCCTCAAAATATAACCATGACTTTCCACTAATGGCGAAAACGTTCTGCGATTTATTGAACACTTGCTGGTTGGATTTGTTGCGAAATTTGTCCACCAATTGCTGGTTGGTGTCAGGCACATGGAGGAACTGCCTCCTAACCTGCATGTGGTTGTCGAATCTCCTGCTGTTCGGTGGGAAGATATCACACATACTGTGTTGGCTGTTCTTCTAATCACCGGGCAAGCCCAAAAACCATTCCGACTAGTGCACTGTACAGGCAGTACTCGAGTGGTGGGCAGCCTAATTGAGCGGCTCTGTCGCCCAGGCCAAGTGCGTCTGCTGTCAGTCGCCTATTTTTTTATATTTTTATTCAGTTTTTTCTCGTCTGTCATGGAGCACAATGTTGATGATGATCAACCCAATTGCCGGCGAGTAATAAACGTTGGAGAATCAGCAATGCGTGGCAGCTGCGAGGAGATGATAGTTTGCGCCCACGATGCCAGCGGCAACAACAAGCGGCATGGGCATGATGATGATGTTGAGTTGATTGGGTTCATGGCACACAGTGGGTTGTTCTACAATTAATTGAAAGCAAAAACAAATATTACATTTAATTACTATCAATATTTTACAACTAGGACCTTGTAAAGTATTTTAAAACTAAATAATTATAGGGTATCGACGCGATACACCTTGGGAATTAGGCTGTACTTTACAGCCCACTGTGCAGAAGCCACCCATTCATATCTCCAACGAGGCGCAGCTCGAGAAGATACAACTTCGAAAAAAGAAACTTCAAAAAATAAGAAACAGTGACAGACGCCTCGTTCGAGTGACAAGGAAGCACTTGTGTCTATAGTCGGATGCCAGTGATTGTGTTTGCATATGGGTATTCGAAAGGCATTGTATGAGACGGCCACAATATACAATATGAGTATGAAGTTTTGTTATTGTTGGGCCACAAGTCGAGCCCCTCTTTGGCTAGTTTCGGGCCGTCGGGCCAAAAGGCCAGATCCACAAGTTAATTGAGCAATGAGACTCCGAATTCATAAAGCCAATAGCAATGTTCGAATGGATATGACAGTCCCCGACATTAAAAAGATGTTTTTTTTTTTTGAGCTTAGCTCTAGTCGGTTTTGGAGTGACAGAGACGAGTTTTGAATTGTTCGGTTTCAATTTCGTGGTTGACAATGGATTTTACTATATAATTACATGATCTTCAATGTGACTTCTCTGCCACTTCCCAAGCTTTGATGTTCGCCACGCTCCACAGGCAAGTCGGCCAAAATGAAAAACACAAAAAGACGGTTGAATTAAAAATAAAAAAACAAAAATGTGGAGAAAAAAATGTGGTAGGAAAAGTGCATTGAGATTATTATGCAAGCCATGAAATTATGAGTTATGCTTCCTGTGGGCCCCTCTCCGTTAATTAGCTATTAAATAATGAAATGGCCCAGCCAAGTCATGTGAATGTGGGCCAATTTTCATGCTTCATTTGCAATGATTTTGCCATTAGGTTTGCCGCTGCTGACCAACATTTCCGACCAGGCTGTGTCTATCAGGCTGCATGCAATCAAAAAAACTTATTTTTCTTTACCCAAGACTCTAGACTCGAAGACTTGAGTCTCGTCTCTTTTACTTTTTCTTACCGGTCGAGAACAACAGACAACCCAGTTGCCTGGTTTTTTCTTTATACCCTGCTGCCCCCTCAACTATTGCCACATATATTGTTGTGGCATATACCACGTTACATGCCACTCGCCAACGTTTGTTTGATCAATAGCCAGCCGGCCGACAAAACTGCTGCTGCTGGTGCTGGTGCTGCCGCCAGGCAAATTTATGTTTATTGCATGTGAAAGTATTTTGCCAATCAATTGAGTTGCCGCTGCTCGAGAAACATTCTCGTTCAGTGAAAGCTTTCCACCCCGGTTGACAAACAAATCGTTGCGGCGATTTTTAAACAGAGAAAAATAGTTTTTGACCTAAAAAATAGTACAAAAATATTTCTAATGAAAATATATAGCTTTTCTTATCCTTAAAACTCCAGTCAACTCTTAGAGAGTCATAAAAATTTTAATAAATTTATTTAACTGCTCTATATATTTTTTAGTGTGCAGTTTCCTGGTTGCTTTTCCAGAGCAGATGCTGGAAAAAGAGGCGAAATAAAACCAAAAAGAAAAACGACTTTTACTTTGGCCCGACCCGGCCATCTGTGGCCTGTTCTAGTTTGGAGTTAGTTTGAGTTTTTTAGCCCAGGCTGGAGTCGGTCCATTGACTTTGGTGGGGCTGCATCGAATAGTCATGGTCTGGGACAAACAAACAGCGTGATTGTCATAAATTGCTGCATCGATTGGTGTTGCACTTACAGATGTTGCTGTTGGTCTGACTTTGTCTGAGTGTTGCTGCATTGTTGCATTAAGCTGCACTTTTGCTACAGTTTTCTCCGCGGGTCGCCAGCCAGCCAGCGGGCGATCGATCGAACGTTTGTGCCTCTCAGATGCAATTCATCAATCATAATTTGTATGTCATTCACTAATCGTTCGCACTGCTCCTGAGCTCCACGATTCCCCAGCGCTGGCTTCCCCCAGCGATGGCTCCCCCAGCGATTGCCCCATGCACCATGAAGCGATCAATTCAATTTACTCGATGTAACGCAATGCGTTTTGTTTTCCCCTTGAGTAATTAACAGCCAGTCCCACTGGGCCCTTATGTAAAGCTCCCGATAATGACTTTCGTCGATTTGAGCCGATCTATAGGCTGTGGCCCTACCGCCCATCGCACTTGACCATCAAAAAACCCAAACAACAATGATTCATTGCATTTTCTCCACCCGTGCGTGAGTCAAATATTGAAAGAAAATGTTGGGATTTTTTTTTAGGTGGAATAAATGAGTATGAGATGATGCTTACCGTTGAGAAATGTTTTATGTAAATCAGTGGTGGCCTGACAGAATGTTTCATAATGGGATGTGTATTCAGAAACATTGAACTGAGCTGAACTGCGACATGGTTTTGATTGAAAGATTTGATTAATTAATGGATCAATTCGATCATGTTGAGTCAATACTTACAAATCGGTTTAGAAATCTGAGACAACGAGCGGAGGTCGCGAAAGATGAGGCGGTTAACGTTAATGGGTATCATGGT
The DNA here is from genome assembly GCF_017639315.1 of Drosophila ananassae. Taxonomy (NCBI): domain Eukaryota; kingdom Metazoa; phylum Arthropoda; class Insecta; order Diptera; family Drosophilidae; genus Drosophila; species Drosophila ananassae. Next base: position 10,166,044 of record NC_057927.1, on the reverse strand, counting down.
GCCCGGCTAGAATATATGGGAGTGCCTCTAAAACTATGACCTAAATACAAATATTTATATTTTTAAATTTTAATCATTTATTGGAAATTTTTAGTTTATGATTTATGAATGTAACTATTTCAAAGACTACTTGGTGGAATCTATTAACAAGTCCTTTCTTTTTTTGCAGAATGAGGCCTTCGATCTACCCGCAACGCATGGCATCAGCAAAACGGACGGAAGCTGCATCAGCCACCACAGTCAAAGTAACGGGAACGGAAGCGGGAATCATCATCACCATCTCGTTGGACCCTTGCGCACCACTGACCTGGCCAGCGGGGCCATGGAGTGCCTGCCGATGAGCAGCGGTGCCCACCATCCCCATCTAATGGCAAGCGCAGTGGCGGCAGCGGCGGCGGGAGGAGCTGTGACAGCGTCGCCCACAGCGACCGTGGTCGTAGGGGCCACATACCCGCACCACCTGCACCACCACCACCATCTTAGCCACCATACGCCCTATAGCAACAGCTACGGCAGCCATCACAATATCCACAGCGAGCAGACCAAGTCGCTGCAGGAGCTGCAGCACGAGGTCGGTGCCCTGCTGGAGTTCCGGGATCTGGTCATCGAAACTTTTCCCGATCTCAAGCACAAGATGGCCTCCATGTCCGCCACACCATCGACACCCACCTCTTCGGTAGGGGCCATGGGTGGCAGTCACTCGGTGGGTGGCGGTAGCTCCTCATTAGCCACCAGGTGAGTCGGAGAAATCGATCGTTAGAGGCTATAATGGTCAGCTTATAATAATAAATATATTTTTTGAAATCTCTTTAACTAGCAGACGCGAATGGGAGCCAGGCATACGCATGAAGCGAAAATTGTCGCACAAGGAACCGTCCACGTCGTCGGCGACGGCAGCCAACTCCTCCTCGGGGGCGGAGGCTTCGTCCTCGTCGCTGACACGCAGCCGTAGCAACTCGCACAGCGGCAAAAAAGAGCCAAAGAGCGGAGAGAACAACAACGGGAGCGTTGTCCAAGACTCCGGCTTCTCAACGGAGACCAGTTCCTCCAAGGAGGGCCACAGTGCCTCCTCCACCAACGGTGCTATGACGGTGAGTCTTTCCCATTGGCAGCCATATCCATAATTTCTTAAAATTAATAAATTTTATTTTCGATTAAAAGCAGGTGGCCATAGCGGCGAATCGCCTTAGTTGCGCGGAATCCGATGATGAGCTGCTTAACCTGCTGGACGTTATACACCGCAAGTCGAATCGCTTACGCGAGGAGGTGGAGCAGCTGCAGAGTTACGAGCGTCAGCAGGAGGATGGCCAGAAGGGGGGCGAGAGCAAGGGAAGCGGCTCCAAGGCAATGACGCCCCAACAGTTCCGCGAGCAGGTAGAGCGTCTTAACCGCGAGGACATCAAACAGCTGCGCAAGGAGCGCGATAGATTGCTGGACAAGCTGGCCGAAATGGAGGCTGAGACTCTGACGGGGCGCATCAAGGCGGCGAAGATGAGCGACCAGGTGGAGGAGCTGATCGGCGTTAAGAAGGATCTCGAGGAGCAGCTGAAGCTGGCCATGGCGCAAAAGTTAGAGCTGAGCTCGCGGGTGCAGCAACTGCAACAGATGCAGCAGCAACAAAGCAAGAGCTCTTCCAGGTAGATTGAAATCATATCCTTAAAATAAAATATATAAAATATATAAAATATATAAAATATATAAAATATATATTTTCATTACTTTCAGCGCCAGTCAGTCGGATTTCTCCAGTCAACGCAACTTTCTATCCTCAGCCACCACGGTGCTCTCCAATGGCAGTCGCCAATCGGCTGGCAATAGCAACACCAACAGCCACATCCACAACACATTCCAGCCGGTCGTCCTTGATCAGCCAGCGCAGGAAGCATTCCATCAAAGCTCCAGCAGTGATATAGCAACCTTGAAGAAACAGCAGCAGCAGCAACAGCAGCAGTCCTTGGGTCGCCTCGATGGCATTGTTAGCACGCCGGGGGCGCGCAACTCCAAATGCCGGCTAACAGATTCCAAGCGCTTTGCGGCCATTCTGCTGGAGACGAATGTGCTGGAGCTGCAGCGACACCTGCTCACTCTGTCCGTTCAGAACCAAGTGCTGGCCCAGAAGCTGGAGTCGTCCAGCAAGTCCAAGACGCAGCTGACCAAGCGGCTGGACAAGAGCTTCGAGGATTCCGAGCATCTGCGCTATCAGTTGGAGGAGAAAAACATCGAGTTGGAGGGCACCAAGGCGCAGCTGCGCCTCGTGGAATCACGCCTCCAGGCGAGCAATAGCACCACCAATTCGTATTTGAACTCCTCCCAGCATGATTACGAGACGAATCGCTCATCGGCTTCCACCACTCTGATGTTGAGTCGTCGCGGAGTCTCGGATTCGGTGGACTCCACATCGACGGCCATGCCTGCCCCGCCAGTTACGCAAATCAGCACGCCCAGCATGAAGGCCATGGTGCCGCTGGCCATGGATGAACTTCAGCAGCACAGCAGCAGTACAGAGTCGGCGCATGAGCACGAGAATCAGCAACAGCAGCAGCAGCAAAAGCAGCAGCAAGGCATGCGAACGCCGAACTCCACACTGAGCAAGACGATCACTGCGAGTCCTTGTCCCGTGGGTAGCAGCACACCCAGTAGTATTGCTGCCCGTGTGATGAGCACCAGTGTGGGCGGAGTGAGTCCGTTTGACTCCTCAAGCACCACCGGGCGGCAAAGTGCGTTCCGCAAGTTTAACAGCAACAGCAAGCCCAGCAAGATCCCACTTCCGGGTAGCAAAGCGGCAGCTTATTTTACGGGCAAACCACCAACCGGCAGACCTGCGACGGCGGGACGATCGCCCCCATCGGCGCACAACTCCAGTAGCACCTCATACGGCAGCAAATCCTCGCTAAGCCGAAGCACCGGCAATCTGCAGAGCTTGAGGAGAGCGGACACATCCGCCTCGAACCATTCGCTGAGCACCAATACGAGTCGGAGCTCAACCTCGTCTTCGATTCCACTGGCCACCACACCCTATTCATCCGGATCGACTGGCGGTAATCGCAGCCAGCCGACCGGTGCAACAACTCCGTCCCCGCGTGTGCTCCAGAATTCGCCGCTACCGAAGCTGAAACGGGATACGATCAGTTCGCGAGTGCGCCACTTAGACTCGCTGTCGAGGGAGGGCGGAGGAAAAGGCGGCATCACTGGCGGCTCCATTGCCGCCCAGCTAAGTTCGACGCTGCGCAAGGATCTCCAGCTGAGCGGGAACTCCGCCGCGGGTGCACCGTACCACCACAGACGCAGTGCCCATTCGCCGGCATCCAATTCGTCGGCCAGTGAACGGGGCCCGGCGCTGGGCGTGTCCAGGCGGTACAGTAGCGCCTCGACGGGGGGCAACGCTGGGCGAACGATCGGGAGGGATCAGGGCGATACTCTGGGGCTAGCCACAACGCCCACATCCAGCTTTGGCGACAGTGATAGTGGCAAGGTACGCACTCTCAAATCAACATTCTTGGGTTGGTTTAAGTGAATTATAATAATACTACTGATAATACCGATACATACATTTATATCTATATATATATAAATATTTACTGATTACCGTTTAATATGCCTTCGATAACGATTACGATACAAGAAACGAAATCAACAACAAAGAACCACAGAATCATCATCTTCGTTACAGTTCAGAAACAGAAATCTAATTCAAACAGAAAGTGAAGGAAAACTGAAATCAGCGTCATACAATTTCGATATTAACTATAATACGTTAAAAACATAGTTACATGCTTATACATTATTTATTTATACATACATACAATTAACCCTCGGCATATATACACCACATACATACACATATCTAATCTAGTTACATAAATATATATATATCCCCATATATATATATTAGCCGAAAAAAATGGTCGTGTAAACGTCTCGTGCCTGAATATCTTCGTTGTTTTATGTCCTTAGTTTTGTCAACTAAAAAATTCATTGGATTGCATGGAAGTTAGATAGAAATTTCTGGAAACTTTCATCAGTTATATAATTTATCAAATTCATATTTATTTTGTATTATTTTTGGTCAACTTCTTGCCAAAGCATCGTGACAGAAATTTGAAAGAAACTTCCAAGAATGGTGAAAAGTATGTCCCAAAAGTTCCACATCCTAGAAGGTTTTAGGACCCTGCTGCTTTGGCCTGGGTCGTTGGGTCGTTGACTCATCATCAGTTAACACTTGGCTTAGTGAAAGGTGCCTCCCATTAAGCTCTCACTGCCTATCGATGCCTTAGGTGCTCAGTAGCTGGCTTTAATTAATAAGCAATTTCACATGCAACATAAGCAGCAAACAGCAACAGCAGCAACAATAAGCTATAGCAACAAATTCAACAGAAAAAGCAATGTTTCCTCTATATAGTTATGTATATAAAAAGTAAAAACAAAAGTCAATGCATGTACAATATCATTTCATTTACATATACACATTATGCAAATCACGTTTACTGTGGCTCCACTTCAGTATATTTGCCTCCAGTATGCATGCCTCATTGTTGGATCAGCCAGTTTCTCATTGTGTTCGAAAGCGAGTTTAAGTTTAATTATTAATTTGCTTGTGTGTGTATTTAAAAATTATAATTATTATCTCCTTTGTAATTACTTTGTAAGCTATACCTAAACTACTTACTGGGCTTAATTTAAAGGCTAATTTATTGATTTGTGTATGAAGCAGATCGGCTAATACCTACGTATGCATATACGGTATTGTGAAGAGAAAAAATATAAATTTGTTTAGAATATGGTAGATCATGCGATTTATTATTTTTTGTTTAATTTAAATACAAAGAAATCTTGCCAGTAACGAGGATCATAAAGAGGTTCATTTTTTCCCATCCTGTGGTCGTTTGCTCATCCCAGAAAACCCAACTAACCAACACCTCACATCCACCAAACCACACCAGGACAATACCACACCATCAGCAGCTACAAGTGCTTCATTTTGGCTTTGTTTGTGCAACTAGTTGTCACTTGAGAACAATTCCAATTAGATGATCACTTGGTCACTTGAAATAATTTGTATCTAATGCTGTAATTTCTTTTTACTTTTACTTTTTTTCTTTCTGCGCCTTTCTACCCTACTGTTTGTATGTCTACTCCAAAAAAAAACAAAAACATATAAATCCAAATATTTAAAAACTGTCTGTTGTCGTAACTCACATATATACTTGTATTTTGTATATCCAAAAAAAAAAACCAAAAACTGACCGTACCAAAAATATCCCCCCGCAAAAAAACATATATAAATATATGTATATAAATATCCAACCAACCAACCCAAAAACCACAACCAAACCGTATCCCAAAAAACCACAAACCATCAACAGCCCAAAATGTAACTAAAACCATTGTGAAAACAGAAAACAAACCACTACTCTTCCTAACAAAAACACAGAGAATATAACCGGAGTTGGTATGGAATGGCAGATGTATGAGGACTTGAGGTGGTGAACTGATTGATTGATTGACTGATTGAGTGATATGTTGGTGGTAAAAGCAAAACAATTTCGACTGCATGCAAAACATAAAAAGAACAACTGCGACTGGAGTTTTTGGTATCGGACAGCCACAGATAAACTAGCGATGGCCAAACTATAATAAGGATCCTTACCAGCGCCCTCGCCCAGTTCATCCTTACCAGCTAAGATCAGCTCAGCTCAGCCTTGAAATGAAAACAATAAATAAAATATATACATAATATATAACTCAGCTCAGCCAAAGCTCAGACATCAGTCCCGAGCGTGTTATGTTGTATATTGTTTGTCTGTTTTGTTTTCGCCAAAAAGCGCAGAGACAATGCAGTAGACACTTTGCCGCCATTCGTTATACGCGTAAGTCTCTTTTGTTGTATCTCACTTAGTAGGTTTAAGCTTTACCATTTCTCTCCAATCCACAATCCACAATCCACCCCGCAAATCCCACGAATCCTACTTGCCACAGCTTTCTTTTGCTTACATACCCCCCCTTTTTTTTACCCACACCGAGTTGCCAGCATTGGTTTTGATTTTATTGTAGTTTGTAGTGGATCTAGGCTAGCAGACCTATCAAGACTACCTACCTAGACTTAGACCCTCACCCTTTCTAATAGCAAACGGGTTGTGCACACACAAGAAACACTCAAGAAATTTTGCTCGAAACAACTTTTTTAAAATGCCAAGTAAGGTAAACGTAAACGAAGCGAGTGACTTACAAGTTGTACATAAACTGATTGGTTGATTGATTAATTAACGTTCTTTCTGTGCTAACAAAATAAATAATGGTGCTCAAGGTTGAGGTTCTAATCGCTGTCCTAGTTACCATTTTGCTACAAGCTAACCCAAAATATTTCTCCTTTAACGATTACTATTCTTCTTTTGTTCAGTTTGAAAACCTTCTCTTCTATCGTTCCTAATTTCGTTCTCATTCTCATGGCTTAAATCGTGGCACTTTGAAGCAAAGATTTGATATTCTATTCTGTTTTTTATTGATCTTCCCCCCGAATCCCGGTAATGTTCGGCTGATGCTTAGTATTTGGCCAACCCACCCGTTGAAAAGCCAAATTTCCGTCCCCATAACCAAAATTGGCAAATCTGGCAAACGAATACGATTGACGAGGGATTCCCGCATCAGAGGCAGCTTTACGATGTGTCCGAGGAGACGGCCTATGACTCTTACTATACCCATTACACATCCCCCGATTCCATGGACTGTGGCAGCGACAATCTCCTGGTCACCTTCGACTATGGCTACAGTGACTCCATTGAGGCAAGAGCTGATCCTGATCCTGGTGACTTTAAGGATGATCGGGGCGAAGGTGCTGATCCGGATGCGGATGCTGAGGGAGCTATTTGGTTCGGCACTCCGCCGAAAGACAAGAAGGATGCAAAACTTTTCGAGGTGCATCATGTGCAGCACAAGATGCTGGATGAGAGCCTGCAGTCCCTGATTTCCTATGATGTGGATGATTTTGAGGAGGAGGAGCTATCCGATACAGAACCGGATCAGGATGAGGAGATCTTCTACGATAGCATTGAGTGCGTTTGAGTGTTCCTCTCAATCCCCCAAATCTGTCTATCATATCTAAACTAGTCTTTGATTTCGGTAAACTTCCTGCACACATTTTGTATAATTAATTGCCAGGCTAAAAGGGATAACTACTGTATGTGTATGTGTAGCCGTAGTATAGTGTTATGTGACGTAGTGTTGATTCGGTTTAGTTTTCCCAAGGGTCTTGCATTGAGAGATTGCAATTGAAATGAATAATCGGACTGAATCGTTTGTTATATTATACCTTCCCCCCTAAGCCCCCTAAGCAAAAAAAAAAAACAATCCCTAAACCAACCGTTCAGGGCCTTAGTCTATACGCATGATGGTTTCTTCGACTATTTATTATTATTACCTTAGTAACACCGTAAATATGTTATGACCACTATTTTTGTATAATTTAGCGTGTATCGAAATGAACGTGTGCATCTTTGTAAGAGTCTTAAGTTAGTTATGCAGCTCTATCGCCTATTTACTCAAACTACGATTAATTTACTCATACTAGGCCGGCTAAGTAGTTTAGTTGTTAATCAAATTTAGTTAACGCATTGCATCTAATGTATGTATGTACAGTTTGATATACTACTTGTGTATGTATTCGATTTAAGTCATAAAGGCAAATGTAATAAGGTCTATCTATCATGTTATCACGGAACTGCGTTTACTACATTTATAAATCCAACAGACATAGAAGTGAGGGAAACCAGCAATTATGATTCATATTAAAGCTATTTAGAATATATCTATTAAAAAGGCAGCAAATGTAGACATGTATCCATTTAAACAGCAAATGTAATTGATAAACACATTTAAAAAAAAAAACAAACAAAAAAACTAAAATAAAAATATTAAAAACAAATATTTGAGTGTTTTTAATTTTCTTCAAATGGAATCTGTACATTAGTAAGTATAATAACAGTGTTAATGTCCCAAAAATCTATTCAAAAATGTTAAATATGATACAAACATGGCAAATTGATTGACCAATCAATAAATCAATTTGAAAGTTTGTCAATGAAAGCCAAGTGGCAGAAATTGAAATTAATTGAAATTCAAATTTTGTAAATGCATTGCAAATTTTCGAGACCTCCACTTCTAAACTCTCCATTTGGGAACGTGCTCCAGTGACATTTTTTGTTTGTTTTCAAATAATTGATTAAGAGCGGAGAAAGGTGGTTTCTCTCGCTCGTGAGCTGTCTTTCTCTGGGAGCAGTCCACTTGGCACTGGGGTCTCAGGCTCAACCAGTTGGAAATGTGCGGTCCGTGCCACCAGAACGCAACCGGAACGGGTTTTTAGCTGCGTTCAATAAACCGCGGGAGCACTTGTGTTTTTTTCGGACCAATAAACCGATTTGAAAACCCACAGCAGTCCATAAATGCCACAGCCCTCAGATATGGCCTTATCACAACATTGCTAACGCCTCTCGAGCTGGGGACCTCGCGAAAATCAGATAACAGCAGCATGGATTTCGAGGAGATTCTGGCCAAGTGCGGCAACAGCAGTCGTTATCAGTTCCTGCTGTTGGCACTCTATGGCTACCTCATGGTCGTCATTTCGATGCACTACTTCTCCCAGAACGTCATCAGCTTTGTGCCCGATCACTGGTGCTATCACGAACAGCTGGCGAATCGCAGTTTCGACGAGATCGAGGAAATATATTCGCGATTCGAGTACCCATCGTGCACGCGACTGGAAACCATCGATCATAATGGGGGGAATCACACGGTCAGCTCGGAGAAGTGCAACAAATGGATCTACAAATACGATTTTGGTTATCAAAGTATGAATACTGAGGTATGTGGAGCTCTGCAAAAAAAAGTTAATGTTCTCAAAGACAGGTGATTACTTTTAAAGATGCAGGTGCAATGCTGTATTTACTTTCTGCTTACTTTCCCCTTTTTAAATTTTTATTAAAAAACCTTTCAGCTTAATTGGGTTTGCGATGAGGCTTACAAGCCCCGTGTGGGCCAGTCGCTTTTCTTCGTGGGTTCGGTTTGTGGAACTCTGATTTTCGGAATACTTGGCGATAGGATTGGCCGTATCAAGGCCTTGATTCTAGCCAACTGGTGTGGTTTCCTGGGCGACTTCTCAACCATATTTACGAAAAGCCTCGTGTCGTTTTCGATTTGTCGTTTTATCTCTGGACTGGCTGCCGATGCCAACTCATATCTCATGTATATATTGAGTGAGTATTCATTTAAATTCCTAATTGATTTGATAATTAATTGGTTTGCTTTGATTAGTACTCGAATATGTATCCCCATCGCTGAGAAATGTGGGACTGAATACCGTGCTGGGCAGTTTCTATTGTCTGGGCCTAATTGGCGCCTGTTGGCTGGCCGTTTGGGTTGGCCACTGGCGCATTTTCCTGGCCTGCTCCTCCGTGCCGCTACTGTTGGTCACCCTCTACTACTTCCTCGTCCAGGAGAGCGCCCAGTGGCTGGTCACGCGAGGCGACATCGACGGTGCCCTCCGGCGGCTGCAGCGCGTGGCGAAGATCAATCGCCGACAAGTGGCCGACGATGACTTCAAGGCGTTCCGCAGCTACTGTGAGGAGCACTACCGCAAAGAGGCCAAGGAGGCGGACCAGAGCGAGGCCAACCTCTTGGACATGCTGAAAACACCGCGCATGCGCAGCACTGCCTTCAAGCTGTTGCTCATTTTGTAAGTAGATATTATGTTTGGATTTCTGTTGGAAGTAAAAAGGGTATTTTGTATATATTTACAAGTGTTTTGTAATTCAAGATCGGTCTTTAAATCGGCATCAAAACTTTGTAAACATTGTTGCACTTCCACTTGAAGTCGCACTTCAAACTTGAAACAAAAATATAATTGTTTAAATTTTATCTGTTTTAAAACCGAGAACTGCGTTATGTTTGCTACAATTTGTGTTCTTTGTCGTTGTTACAGAATATTAGTTTTCAATGAATCACAAGACAGTTGTTCTAGAGTTGAGATCAATACGATTTTTCCAAGCATGCCATAGAACATACAACTCATATGTATACATATTATATTTTTTATGAATTCCTATGAAAATGATTATTAAATTATATTATTTTACCTCATCCACAGCATAATAATCGTGCCCTGCTACAACACCATTGCTCGAAATGTGGAGGGTCTCGGCATATCTCCCTTCATCATGTTCTCGCTCAACGCCCTGACCCTCCCACCATCCGGCTACCTGCAGGGATTGCTCCAGGATCGGATCGGTCGCAAAGCCACCGCGGTCAGTTGGATGACCATCACGGGTCTGTTTGCCGCAGCTGCTGGTATTGTCATATCGCAGGGCAGCAATCGCAACGTGATTCTTCTGGTTGGCCTGACCCTGGCCGCTCGATTTGGCGTCTCCATTGCCGATGGGGCCAGCTCCCAGTTCTCCACGGAACTGATACCGACCTGTGTGCGAGGAAGGGGCGTGGCAGTGGTGCATGTGGCCGGCTTTGCCGCTTCATTTCTCTCGCCCTATATCCTGCATTTGGGCACGTACTTCAGGCCAGCCCCCTCCATTATTCTGGGTATTCTTTTCTTATCCGGCGCCTATGTGTGTCTTCTCTTGCCCGAGACTCGAAACAAAAAACTGCCCATGTCCTTGGCCGAAGGAGAGGAGTTCGGAAAGGGTGAAGGAATATTCGACTTTCTAGCTCATCTAAGAAGAGCAGAAAGTACTGAATTTACTGTGGAGATGAGCACAAAGCCCGAGGAGGAGGAGGACATTCTGATGTCGAAGTCAGCCAAACATTAAAAGCGAACTGTAATTTCAGTTTGATGACTCTTATCTAATTACAACCCTGTCATGAATCGCAATAAAAAAGTATTTTCTTCATATTTAGTTATTTATCTGACATTTTAATTGATGATAATATTTGTTATTTCTATGCATAATCAAACTTTAAGACTCTTTTTGCATGATGTATTACAACAAGTTGGGCACTTTCAGGATTTTGAAGGGGACCCATCAGAAAATGTAACCAAAAATCGAAAAAATATTTTGTTCCCAGATTTTGAAGCAGATTGACGGAGAATCGAAGTACAAATCATTTAAGGTATTCCGTTCAAGAATCGGGAGAGAATTGGCAAAGATATGGCCTTCACGGGGGGCCATATAGTCCCTCATGGGCAGTTGCAGGATTTTGAAGGGGACCCATCAGAAAATGTTACAAAAAATCGAAAAAATATTTTGTACCCAGATTTTGATGCAGATTGACGGAGAATCGAAGTACAAATCATTTAAGAAATACCGCTCAAGAATCGGAGGGGGATTGGCCTTGATATAGCTATTGCTGGGGACCATTTTGTCCTTGCATGAATTTTTTTACAGCTCTTTAAAATGATCTCTTGAATGAAGATTACCATCTTCAAATCTCTTTCACTGCGATATACAATTTTCGACACAATTATAATACCATCTGCAATAGTATTAAAATCTATAAATATTTTATCTTCCCAATAATTTAAGAAAACTATCAACAAATATTTATTTTATGGAAGCCCATTAAAACGAACCAAACAAAAAAAATTTTTTAAAGCATTTCCATCTACTTAAAGCAACTTTAAAATCACACCACTTTATGTCTGCGACATTTAGGAGGCTCTTTGTATAAATTAGCAGTAACAAAGTTGTATATTTTGAATAGTAAGTCGATTGCAGATTACAGCGATGATATGAAAAAACAAAGCAGCTTATCAACCATAATAATTAAATCAATACGTATAAGTTATGATCGAATCGGACTGAGGCGGGATACGTTACTTATCAGTCGATGGGAGAGACCCCAAAAAGCGTTTCAACTATTCAACTCCAATATCAGCCGCTTTCACAACATCACTGCGCTCTTAACTATTCGATGGCTTGGCGTTGCGTGGTAGAAGAGCGGAGACCGGATTCCGGAGTCCGGAGTCCCAGAGCGGACTAGCTGGGTAGCTGGCAGTATGTGCGTGGCAGCGGAAGAGAACGGACGGTAGACGGCAGACGACGGACGACGGACAGCACGGAACCTGACTGCTTCGGTAGCTTCACAGAGCAATTCCACTGCATCTTGGGAGCAGCCTGATCATGGACTTTGAGAAGATACTGGTCAAGTGCGGCGACTGTCATCGCTACCAGTATATGCTGCTGGCGCTCTACGGCTGCCTCATGTTCATCGTTTCGCGACACTACTTTGCCCAGAGCGTCATCAGCTTTGTACCCGACCACTGGTGCTATCATGAGCAGCTGGAGAACCGGAGCTATGCCGAAATAGCCTCTATTTACTCCAAGTTCGCCAATCCATCGTGTACGCGCCTCGAATCGATCAGCTCCGACGGCAGCAATGCCACCGCCAGTCAGGAGCCCTGCTCTCGATGGATCTACCACTACGATCATGGGTTCAGGAGCATGAATGCAGATGTGAGCTATAAGCAGATAGAGCTATATAATGATAAATCAAAATTTGGTATGGCTCAAGAACGAAAACCTCATAAAAACATTTATCACATAGTCTTAGGAGATTGCGTGATGTTTTATCAAAAAAGAAAGAGAAAAGAAGCTCATATTTTCAAAAAAAACTTTTATTACGCTTATTAAAAAATCCATTCCTGAGGTGTTTTTGAAAAGTTTAATGAACCAGTTTAGAGTTATCCATTATATTATTAATTTTGTTTAATTATAAATTATAATTCTATTTATATATCCAGCTGAATTGGGTTTGTGATTCCGCCTACAAGGCCCGAGTGGGTCAATCTCTGTTTTTCGTGGGCTCCATGTGTGGAACTCTCCTATTTGGTCTCCTTGGCGATAGAATAGGACGCATTCGGTCCATGGTGTTGGCCAATTGGTGCGGTTTTTTGGGCGACTCAAGCACCATTTTTGCCCAGAACCTGGTGACATTCTCGGCCAGTCGGTTTGCCTCAGGATTGGCGGCCGAAGCTAATGCTTATCTCATGTACATATTAGGTAAGCCTTACTTACGAAAACTCTTAGAAAGATTTTCCATTAACTTTTATGTAAATTTAAATAATAGTTTTGGAATACGTTTCACCATCCATGCGAAATGTTGGCTTGAACCTGACCATGTCTATATTCTATTGCCTGGGAATGGTCAGTGCATCATGGCAGGCCGTCTGGCTGGGCAGCTGGCGTTCCTTCATGGCCTGGTCGGCGCTGCCTCAGCTGCTGGTCACTATTTTCTACTTCCTGGTCCAGGAGAGTGCCGAATGGCTGGTTACGCGTCACGACATTGATGGCGCTGTCTTGCGGCTGCGGCGGGTGGCAAAGTTTAACCGCCGGGAAGTCAATGAAGCGGACTTTGAACTCTTTCGTCGGCATTGCAAAGTCAAGGAGTCGACAGCCAGTAGTCAAATATCCATGAAAAAGCAGGCTCGTCTGGTGGATGCACTCAAAACACCCAGACTACGTCGAAGGATGATATTTGTGCTGCTAGTTTTGTGAGTATATTAGAAATTCAAGGTACTATTTTTGAAGAAAAACATTTAAAGTTTTAGTTTGTCATCACTTGCTCACCGTAAAGTTTTTCTTTACAGTCTTAAAACTCGATTTATAAAGTCTAGAATATAGCTGCCCCATTATGTGACTGTTTTTTTGAAAAGAAACCGAAATTAGATTGAGTTGTTGTGTTGACTAAAGCTATTGTTTGGAATTTCAAGAATTCGTAAACTAGTTTCTTTCTGATTTAAGTTTTAATAGTACGCGAATTTATCTATCAATGTTTTTATTTCAGCACTATCATCACGCTTTGCTACAACACCATGTCCCGGAATGTGGAGGGTCTCGGCATGTCACCTTTTGTTATGTTCACCCTGTTCGCCCTGACCCTGCCACCATCGGGAATCGTTCAGATCCAGGCCCAAAGGCACTTGGGTCGCAAGTTCACCTCAGTCACCAGTATGACCGCAACTGGGGTTTTCGCCGCGGCCAGCGGAATTATGCTGAGCTTCGGGAAGGAGCCCAGTGTAGCCATGACTGTGGCCCTTATGCTGGCATCGCGGTTTGGCATCTCAGTGACTTCGGGCGCCACCATGCAAATGTCCGCCGAACTGGTGCCCACTTGTGTGAGGTCCAGTGGTTTGGCGGTTGTCCACGTGCTGGGCGCGGCCTTGTCCTTTGTCTCCCCATTTATTCTGCATCTCGACAGCTACTTCCGAGGCTCCTCCTCGATTATCCTTTGTATGTTACTTTTTCTGAGCGCCTGGATTTGTCTTCTACTGCCGGAAACGCGCAACAAAAAGCTGCCCATGACCCTGGCTGACGGTGAGGAGTTTGGTAGGGGCGAAAGGATGTTCGACTTCCTGCGACGATCTAATAGAAACAAAGACAACGAACGTAATGTTGAAACCAATGAGAAACTTATGTCAGAATAAGAAGCGCTTATCTGGGTTTCATCCAACGAAAGATTGTATTTTATACGGCAATAACTCCGAGACATAACTTAAATGTGCTTATAAGTACGCATAATTTCTTTATAAGGCCAAAAACTTGTTAGCCTAGAAATCGTAAAGCTAGAAGTATCCTAAAGAGATTTAATTATTGATTAAGAGTCACCTCTCGAGGGCTTCACGAGCCTAGTCAATAAAAAACTGTAGACTACTTTAGTGACATAAGCATAATTATGTTAGAAATAAAAAACTAACGAGAAAGTATCTGTAGCTGACAATAAGAAATAAGAATACAAACTTATCAAAGAGATAGAGTCTTAGTAAACAATCCAAAATGATTCTTGTGGCATTTAAAACTATTGTTGTATAGTATTAAGATTTTTATATTAAATAAAATGTTTATTAAACATTCACGTGCGTTATTTATAAGAAAGGGTATTCCTGTATTCATTCTTGAAAAAGTAACTTGTCATTTAAGATTTTTATCTAGACGCACACTTGACCTTATGTGTATTTTATTTTAAGAGAGGTTGCGCTTTGTTGTTCCGATTTTTTAAGAGTCCATTCATCCCGTGTTGGTGCGATTTGTTTATTATATTCATGCGAGTATTTGATTCATATTTCAGAGGTCACAATTAGTTTTTATCTATGCCAGGCGAGAGCCACGAAGACGTTCGGTGAGTGTTTGTTTAGATTTGAGAGAAACGAGCGAAATCACTTAAATAATAAAACGCTCGCGATTGAGCGTCCCGCCGTCATATAAGCGATAAGACGCCCCCAAAACAATCTTATCGGAGCTTGCCCGAGACATAGCGTGCGAATCCGGCCACTTTTCCATATTTTTTACTCTTTCGTCTCGGATCTCTCTGCTTGCGTTGGATCACCTTTTGGGGGTTGCGTTCAGTCTTAATAGAATCTCAGCGGAAAAACAACCGACATCGCCAGGGGCCGCCATGGACTTTGAAAAGATTTTGGAGAAGTGCGGCAATGCGGGTCGCTATCAGTACCTAATGATTCTGCTTCTCGGCTATGTCGCCTTCACCACCACCGTGCACTATTACTCCCAGAACATAATTGGATTTGTGCCCCAGCATTGGTGCCATCATGAGGCATTGGAAAACCGCAGCTTCGAGGAAATTTCCAAAATCTATGCCCCTTTTGGCAAGGACGCCTCCTGCATCAAACTGGACACCATTGATGGGGATAAGGTCACAGTAAGCAATGAAACCTGTCGACGTTGGATGTACAACTACGACTATGGTTTCCGCAGCATGAATGCTGAGGTAGGCTCTCCAATTAATTGAAGAAATTCGGATTATGTTTGATTTTTGGCCAACAGCTCAACTGGGTTTGCCAGGATGCCTACAAGGCCAGAATTGGTCAGTCCCTGTTTTTCATTGGCTCGCTGATGGGCACATTTACCTTTGGCATGCTGGGCGACAAAATTGGACGTGTTAAGGCCGTTATTTTGGCCAACCAGTGCGGTTTTGTCGGCGATTTCCTTACCACTTATGCCACAAATCTTGTGCACTTCGCCATCTTTCGGTGCATTTCTGGGCTCGCAGCTACGGCAAATTATTATCTGATGTTTATTCTGGGTAAGCGCTGTGATATCTCGGAGAGGTGGTCGCATGGAAAGCTTTAGTAAAAATATACGTACTTGGAAGTCAACAGTAGTTGGTAGCCCTAACAATCGCCATAAAGGCTTCCAATGTTACGCATTGGGGTGGTCTAACAAAGGGTTTTTAATCATCAACTAAAAACTATTAAATGAACGTTGTTTAATCCAATGCAGATTCTTAAACTCTTTTTTCAGTGCTCGAGTACTTGGCTCCCAAATTAAGGAACTTGGCCATCAGTGGAACTCTGGGAATTTGCTTCTGCTTGGGTGCCTTGGTGGCTCCCTGGCTGTCTGTTCTGTTGGGCAATTGGCGAATATACTTGACCTGCTCGGCTTTGCTTCAATTAGTGGTTGCCCTGTTCTATTTTGTGGTGCAAGAGAGTGCCCAGTGGTTGATTACAAGGACCAATGTGGAGGGAGCCATTGCCAGGCTGAAGCACATTGCACATTTCAATGGCAGGGAAGTAACAGCTTCAGAATTCGAGGCGTTTCGCAGACACTGCATTGTCAAAAGGAAATTATCCAATCAACCGGAAGCCACAGCAGGATTCTTGGACTTGTTAAGGACCCCAAATCTTCGCAGGACATCGCTGCTGGTGGTTATGACGTTGTAAGTTTATAAATTATATAAAATAATTATTATTACACTTTATTTTAAAGGGATACATTGTTGAATTTTAAATCCATACAATGTGTCCTTATCTAGGAAGTAGGAAATGTCTGCATTTATTTTCATTTCCGGTTTCACTTTACCTGTTAACCTTCATACTTTTCTATTTCCAGCATGCTGACCTCTTTGAGTTTTAATACAATTTCCCGGAACGTGGAGGGTCTGGGCATGTCACCTTTTGTGGTGTTCTCCTTGTTTGCCATGGCCGTACCACCTTCGGGACTTATTCAGGGCCTCCTGCAGAGTCGGGTTGGACGCAAGGCTACTGCTTTCTTGGCCATGCTCTGCACTGGAGTGCTTTCCTGTGCCCTTGGAGTGGCCTTGTCCTCGGAGGGAGCCCAGCACAATGTCACCCTTCTGCTGTCCTTCGCCTTGCCTATGCGACTGGGCATCTCCATGTGCTACACGGTCACCTCCCAGTTTTCCTCGGAACTGTTGCCGACATGTGTACGCTCCCGTGGTATTGCTGCAGTGCATCTGGCCGCCGCGGGGGCATCCTTTCTTTCCCCCTACCTCATCCATCTGGGCACCAAGTTGGCGGCGGCTCCTTCTCTCATCCTGGCCTTGCTCTTGCTCTCTGCCTCCGTTTGTACGCTTCTGTTACCGGAAACAAACAATAGGTAAGTGCAATCGACCGGAAATATCATTTTCTAACAGGAAGAAGGATTTTCAAACAAGAAGTGGGTACTTTAGCGACAAAATTGGCTTTAAGTTTTTCTCCTTTCTTCATTTTGAAACGGAACGCTCAATAATGTCAGAATTTAATACATTACTGAGCCTCAAAGGACAGTATCACTTTTAAGCAGCTTAACTAGCTTAAAGCCTTTTTTCGTCAATCTTTTAAACAACTTTTAACAAAGCTCCGTATCCTTTTTCTGTGTTTGGATCAGGAAACTACCCATCACCTTGGCGGACGGTGAGGCCTTTGGCAAGGGCGAGTCCATCTGGGCGTTCGATTGTTGGCGCCGGCATGATGATGATGTGTCCAAAGAGCCGGCAGAAGAAATTAAACTGAATCAACTAAACGGCAATGGCCAATCCGTCAGCAAGCCCGAGCCGGAGCCGGAAGTGTGAAGAGAGTGCACTCGACCAAAGTATTTCCCCCAAAAAGACTTACGAGCGATGTCCATAAAGATATCGGATCAACCAAAAAAAAAAAGAAAAGACAGACACGAAAATTGCGAAAGTTGTCAATAGATGAAGTTTGCTTTATTTGATTGATTCACGGTTTTTTACAAATCGCAACACAATTTTAACCTGGCAACTTGCATTGAGCCAATCATTTTTTTGAGTTCATTCAACTTGTAATCGTGTATTGGTATTGTTTGTTGTTGTAATAAGTACTTACTTGTAAGTAAAAGGTTCATAAGTATCTTGTATCTTGTAAATGGTTATGTAAACTCTTGTAATTATGTAACGCTTTAATGCCATAAACATAACGGCTACAATTTCAATTTCAATCGGGATCATCTTGCTTCAATTGCCATAGAAAGTCTTACAAATCCTAGCACATAATTTATATGTATAATCTTGAAGTCCGAACTGAAATTTCCGCTCTGGTTATTAACTGACCAAAGGTCTAGTTAGATCTTAAGTCTAAGTGTGTAAATTCTAGCGCAGAAACGGCGCGAAGTGATTTATGATCACCGTCGCAGATTGCCAGATTATAAAATTTGAAACTAGACAGGCCCTTAAAAACTCACTCAGCAATTAAGTTGGAACAAAAAAAGTTACTTCAAAAAGACTAACTTGGGTTTGTAAAGGTCTACTGAGCATCCAGTAAAATAAAGTAAATTATTAGAAGATTGTTCTCAGGGCAGTACAAGGATATCAGTATGTATCAGTGTCAGTTGGGAAACAATATAGATTAATGCATTTATAGAAGGCAACCGCAGCATTTTTCAGGTTTTTATCTTTAATTATTCGGTATATATATTCTTTCTGTGTGTTTTCAATCGTGTATTCGCTAAAAGAGTTCACTACATTAACGCAACATTGTGTATGTAACTTGGGGGCCTCTAATCAAACATATACTTTTCCGGAGAGAATCCTCCTTTTTTTGGTTTTTTCTATGAGCAATTCTGGCGATTGCTAACAAATACACTGGGGTACATAAATATTTCGAATATCTCTGCAATTGGGGTACCTTAAGGTCACGTCAAAAACGTTCGCTAAAGAACAACCTATCCACTAACTTATTATTTTTTGTGTTTTTTTTAATAACAAATTCGCTTAAGACTATGGAATGCGAGCAGAGAGGCCGCATTGCTTGTAAAGGTGTTTATAAGTAATGTATCTCAGTAGATTTATATGTATAAAGTAGGTAGGTAGGTGTGAAGTCAGTATCGCATTCGTAAACATGCATATGTAGGTATTCTATGTATCTATAATCAACACTAGTTCACAATAGTTCAGTTGAATCCGAAATGCACGTACATAGTAAAAAGGTAAAAAGATTTCCCATAGTTCACACTCATCGCCCGTGACCTGAGACTGAGTACGAGTACGAGGGGTATTGGAGTATATCCTATATACGAGTACGAGTATAGCACCATCCCAGTGAGTAAGTGGTAAGTTAAGATAGACTGGAAATTGTTAAAACACAATCCCCACATTCCCCCCAATCTCCAAACCAATCTGATCTGATCCGATCAGATCCAATTCAATTCGATTCTAAGGTATTGTGATATTCTTTTTAGGTGGTAAGTAGTTAGTATATAGTAAGTAGTAGAAAAATATACATTTAGTAAACAATGAAACATTGGAGACTTTAGAAGGAGCAAATTATGTCTAATTTTGTATTTCTGTGTCATATTCCTTTCTATATAATGGGTGTGTGTGTGGGTGTGATTGGGCTCTCAACAAAGTTATGGCTAGATTAGAGAGCCAACAACCAACAGCAAACGCTTGAACCTTAGATTATAAACTAATTTTGGGTAGATTAGTATCTGTGTATATATTCTTGATTTAGTTTCTTATTTGCTCTACTAAATACCAATTACTTTTGCAATATTTGCTGCTTATTGTTTGACATTTATCATATGCTGATTTAAAGAAAGTATTCTATGCCCACGTCTAAATTAATGTCCTATCTGCCATCCAAACTCATATATTGTTCTTATAAGAACATTCTTGCTTTCGTTTCCTAATTCAACAATATATATTTAAATCCTTTTCGTGGCGAGCCTTCCTAACATACCGAAATGTGGGTAAAGTTATGCTCTACATCAATGATCATCACCAATTTTCAGACATGTGCATTATATTGTGTGTTTCGAAAACATCGAGTATAAAAGACAAGCGGTATTTAGGCAACGAGTGATTCAGCAAATTTCTTTTATAAAAAACACCTTCTATAAATTTTGTTGTCCAGTTTCCATCAACGATAAATATTACTTTGTATTATGCATTTTTTATTTACGTTCATGGTAAATATCCACTTACACGAAAAGCATTCATAAGACTCGTTTTTGTATTCATAAAAGTGATTTCTCTGAAACATTCATCTTATAGAGTTGCCTACGATCTAAAGGATTCAAACACTCATATAATATATATATATATATATATATATATATATATATATATTTCTTGGATGTTTATGTAAATTCCACAATATTCAGATTCAGATCTGGAGGGAGATGATATAAATATATATAGTTATATTGGCTGCTATGGGATTTGATTGATTCTTTGATTGCTGTGGTGGTGGGTATTTTCTTATTTGATTATTTTGTATTCAGGTATGAAGCTAAGCTGTATTTGCACAATGTTTGCGATATGTATGAAGTCTGGATAGGAGTATGCTATTTGCTTAACATCTATGGAACGAAAGAGTTGAACAAAAAACCAAAAATTTGCATTTACAAAAATGTTATTTGTATTTGTTTCGAATATTATGGATAGTTATACATGGTAAGCTTATGCCTCGACTTAACAAGGTCTGTAGATTACGTTTAGTTGTAGTTCTATCGTAGTTTAGTGCATACAGTATGCAAATTGCGATTGCCTCTCGGCAAGGAGAGGGGGAAAAAATACACACATACAAACTGGCTTATATCTAGACATCCCAACCTTGGGGCTTCATCGTTTTGTTTTACATTTTACAATTTTGTTTTTTATCTGCATCGAAGAGCTACGAATTTTGCTCACAAATAGTGCCATAAACTTGATAAAGTTTTGTTGCTTAGTTTCTTTTGTTTACCTTGTTAATTTAGTTTTCATTTATATTTTTTTTCTTTCGCCTATAGGGGGGTTCGTGCAGCGTCATCGCCATATTCCGACGTATTCGAGTATTCAGAAGTCATCATTCCACACACTTAACACTAACTTGTGAATGTGCCATGTACATACAACAATCATATCCCTGCGGGATAGCCTTTCTTAAATCGCTAATAATGCTTCTTCAGAATTGTCGTGATTGTTAATTGATAATTATCCCATAATTAATACAATAAAATACAATACAATACAATACAAACGCAGAGGCCTTGGCCAATGCTATTTTGTGGTTTTGTCGTGGATCTAGCCAATAAATTACTAATCTGAATAGTTGACCTATGGCAAGGAGGCTCGATTGCCATCCAAACTGGAACGCAGCACCAAGCTGCCCTCCACCCAAAAGTTGGGTCGATCTAACATATTCTGCCACAGAGAGAGCTCCTTGCCGGTGGCATCCATCCACTCCACTTGGCGGCCATAGCTGCGTCCTTTTTGAAAAATAGAATAAGCCAAAAATTAATAGTGAATCAGGGGATCATTCTGGATATATTCTTACCTGTGCCTAGGGAGAAGCGAATTCCACCCACAAACTCATTGCTGGCCAGACGATCATGATCCCAGACCGTCAGCTCCAGGGCGCGCTCAGTCAAATCCTCCAGGGAGACATCCTCGTACACAAAGGTGTAGTTCCAGCTGGGATGCAGAGTGCGCTTAACAACAGGTGTTTTTTGTTTGGAGCTACGCGTGCGATCCGGTAACAAGTAGCTGAAGAACGATTTACAAATAATAAAGTTTAGAGAATGACCTCACTTTTAAAAATTTATAAATTTACCTCTTGCAGAATGCATCACAGGTTCCGTTTGCCTTAATAGGACTCAGATGCTTGGCTTCCTTGACCAGGACATGCAGCTGACCTCCTTTTGAGCTGCGATCCGATTTTGAGGCCACCGACTTGATGCTGCCTCCAAATTTACGTAGATTCGAGGAGCTGCCTGTCAGGGAAGAGCCGCGCGAAAATAGCGACGACTTTAGGCTCTCCGGGGGTATGTATTTTAGTCCCACTACAATATCTCCTCTATAGGTAGCGACTTCATCAAAGGGTTCGCTCTAGAATAATTTTAAAATTGAAATTAAATCAAAACTCTGATTTGTAAGGGACAAAGATGGTGCTTACCCTTTCCTGAAGGAGATACCACTGCGATTGGGGATTGTCAAAAACTCGTCCTTGCAAATTGACACTGACTTCGCCGAGGAAATCGTTTCGGCCAAACATATCTGAGTGCCAGACAGTTAGCCACAAAGTTCGGGACTCCAGGCTGGAGATTGGTGTGTGGAATCGCATGGTTTCATCAAAAATGGGATTCAAGGTGTGTTTCTTGACTTTGGTTTTGCGCTTGCCGGCCTTGGATTTATCGGGTAGTAGATAAACCTGATAAGAAGGTAGAAAATAAGTAAACAATCTGGTAAAGTATAGAACTAAGGAAAAAACCTTACCTTCACATAGGGATCACTGCGGTTGCGTTTGGTGTCAACGGCTGCCAAGTCCTTGCAACGCACCACATGGATTTCAAGGGCACCCAGCTTGTAGTTGTACTGCATGCCGAATTCCACTTGACCTTTGACCACCACAGTGCCATAGCGTCCTTCGCCGGCACCCGAATACACGCTGGCCATAGACTCCGAACGAACCTGAATCAATTAATTCAACATTTATTATTTAAATTGATGCAAATGTATATGATTTGCTTACGCCCAGTGAGCTGAGACTGCTGCGGTTTTGGTGCATGGCCACCAAACGATCAATGTCCTCATCCGACTGCGCTGGCCACGTTTCGCTTGAGGCACGCGACTGGATGGGACTGCTGGTGGCATCTGCCTGCCGTTGTCCAATCACCGGCGATCGAGTTAGCTCTTCGGCAGCTGCTTTGGCCTCCTCTGGAACAAAGAAAATGCATCATCAATTAGCACTTGAGTTTTCCACAATTAGCGCTAATGATCCATGTGAAGCCGATGATAAATGATCGAAGGCAATCATTGGAAAAGTTTTAGTTTATTTCTGGCAAGCACGATCTTGGCTTTTTAAGTGGTTTTGTAGAGTGAAATATTTAACTATGTAGTTGTTTCTTAGCCCGGGAATAATTTTCTTCGCCCATATGTTTTTAGAAAAGTAGCCCCCAAATATAACCCATAATTTTCTGAATATCTATAAATTATAAGTGCAAAATCGGTGAAGGAAAGCAGGTGGTGGCATCGATGCAAGGTACATGCAGTTGGTAGCATGAGTGCCGCCTACCTTGCACCGCTGCCTGCTCCTGCCTCATTAGCTGATCATCCCGCTCTTCACTCTCCATAAAGGTCACATGCAGTGGGGTGCGACGGTGCAGAATTAACGACATCCTGCCACCAGGAGCAGTGGCAGCAGCAACGATTCCGGAAGGCGATTCCGGAAGATCCTCTTCGAGGGTCTCCAGGAACCTATCCGAATTGGACCTCAGACTATCGTCCCAGGTCCAGGCTCGTCTCTTATTTTCCAAGGCAGATCGCAGTTGCGCTTCCGGCTGCTGCTGCTGCTCCCTAGTGGAGGTATGATTTGGGAAATCCTCACTCTGCCTGTTAGCCACTGCCTCGCGTTGCTTCATTTCGACCATGTAGGCAGCCACCTTAGCATCAATATCGTCATCCTCGTCCTCGGAATCGTATGCGTACGAGGACGTGCTGAATTTCCTACCCCAGCGACAGCAGCAAAGTACGCTTTTCCTAGGCTTGACGTTCTGGCTGCTCCAGTAATCCTGGTAGTTCCTTTGGCGGCGCCTCTTTTTCCAACAGAATAGGCGCCGCCACTTGGATTTTCGTGGAAATTTGTTGGCTCCATCTTCTGCCCTATTTTTACGCATTCTGTTCAGGGCCGCGTACTGAATTTTCCCCGACGAACTGGAGGGCAGTGAGGTGCCGCCCGTGGGCGAGGACTTCACCCGACCGTAGTTATGGACCCGGGCCAGTGGAGCACTGGCAGACGAAGCTGCTGGCGAAGATTTCATGGACGAGGGGGACGAAATCGCATTGTAGCTGGCGGCTTCTTTTGCCGCCGACTTTGCCGCACGCCGCGGGCCAATTAAACGAGTCACTTGCTTCATTTTCTCGATTTCTCATTTCACAATTGCGCGATTCGGGGGGATATTAGATTAATTGGTGCCATCCGCAGTCGACTGCAAATGTTTCATATGGGCATTATTTTTTTTGGCTCTGTCACTTCGCCAACCAGCCAACAGTTGTCATCTGATGGATTTCCCAATTGCCCACGCAACGCAACACTTTGAGTCAATTAGAAAGGTCTGGTTTTGGGATTGGCCTGTTTTAGTGTGTCATATAGAGACTAGTCATAAAAATTGGACGGAAACTTTTAGAGTATGGAACAAGAGTCTATCAGGCTATAATTGGTCGATAATGTTTTCATTTTCTAATTATAGAATCCCTGTTTAATATCGAATGCCTGCATTTCCAAGCTAAAAATTAAGCTGAAAATCGCTCCGACCCATTATCTTTTAGATATATCACACAACTGATACTAGTGATAATAAATTATTTTTAATTTTTGCAAACAGCATTGTGCCATAGATTACAAGACCCTTTGATAAGTTGCCTAGCGATACGCAATCTTTGGTATTTGGACACGTAATTGGAGCACTTGATCACTGCTTGAGGGGCGCTTATCTGCGATATAGCTGGCACCTGGCCCATAAAGGCATTTGCATGACCACTCGAAGGCGGTCAATTTAATTAAGCCAAAACGTGAAGCGGCCCTGAACTTGCCACGAGCTGCCTTGAAGTGATGAAGGTGTGAAATCGAAGGGGAGGCCTGGGAAGGCTTGGCTGGCAATCAAACAACCGAATAACCAAATAAACAGATAAAAGTGGGTCGGATTACACCCCATTGCCTAGCCATTGAAATGTGCAATTAAACTGGTAAGTATCCATTAAAAAGGTTTAGTAGACTCGAAATGTTTGCGATGGTTGCCAGAAATTTGAATTTCTTTTATGCAGTCACGATTTGTTGACAAATCTCTCGGACTCTGGAGTCCGGAGACCGGAGCTCGGAGCTCGGAGCCCGGACAATGTTTTCATTTCATTTTCGTTTTTATGGCACTTCTATAATTTCCGCTATGTTAGCACAACGTCCGATAAACGTGAGCGAGAAGGCCAGGCCCTAAAAACGAACCAAAAACCAAACAAAAAAAACGGCAAGCACCAAATATCAAAAGCAGTCAAAACAAAAGCGAAAGACTTCACTTTCACTGCTAGTTAAGATCGGAATTCGCGGGGCCCTGGGGGTACTACTATATAGACCGCATCGTATCCACTGAGTTCCAGTCCCGTTACGCGTTGGAATTCAACTGATCCACATCCCAAGATCGGTGTCAGTGCCAGAGAACATGGTCAGGGCGAGAGCAAATCTAAGTTATATTCAATTATTTAAATATTGAACTCTGGGGTCGCGTGGAATGAAAATGCAATTAACCAACCAACGAAAAGAAATCCACAAAAGGGGGTAGATCGGTATTTATCAAGAAATTCAAAGATCATAAGTAATTTTATCAATATGATGATGAATCATTTAACCCTCTCATATCAGCAAGTGGGTTGACTTTGTCACAAAGTATATAATCTATATAAAATAGATAAACTATCAGGAACTTGAAATTCATTTGGGGGCAGAAAGTAAACTCTAGAGTGGGGAAAGAAAGCAAAAGTGGAAGCAGCCTTTTCTTTTTTAATGGAGTCCTATTTATATTGAGTTTTTTAAAAGAAGAGGTGTTGGAACATCCAGATCACCCCTCGTCGTTTCATTGCGATCCAGATATGTTGAAAATGTTTCCGAGTATTCTGTCTCGCCTTTAGGGCCGAAAGGTTAATTTAATTAGAGAAACTATGAGATCTGAGCGACGTGGAGATCGCCGGCCACCGGGTGTCGCTTACAGGGTGTCGCCTCCCCGTAGCAACATCTTTGCCACTTCCGCCTTGGGGCTGCACTAATTGTAACTCAATTCGATTTGCATAATTGTGGAAATCGTTTTACTGCAATAATATTGCATGCAACGAAGGCTTTGTTTTTGGTGCAAAACACTTAACGGCAGCCGGATGGGCACGGACGGTGTAGCGTCAATGGTGGACATGGACATGGACTCGCACATGGAACACGGATCACTTCCGGCAACCATCACATCAGTGCAGCGATGCACGAAAATAGATGTGGAAAGTAAACTGTTTTCATTGGGGCTCTATCTGGGGGCGATGTCACCATTTTTTGTGGGCTCGAAAACATTAATTGTTGTATGTTAAATAAACAAATGAAATAAATACAGGAAATAAACCGGCGAAGCTCTTTATCAACGTCAAGAGCTTAACAGCCCATAAGTGTGCAGAAGTTCAATACAGATGACGAGTTCGGGGATGGGGACACCGGGACAGGGGCACCCATTCAATTGTGTTTTGCCAAAGCCGCCAAGCCGCCAAAGACAAACGAGTTGGTTGAACTGAAACTGTGTAAACACAACTGGGCCCGGAGACGAAACTGTTTAGTGATGGCAACGTGAATATATTCATTGTTTTCCCAGTAATTTTTTTAAACTTGGTCTAGCCTTAATTATGATGGATTAATGTGTTTCTTAAATTTTCATTATAGCCAGAATTTTAGAGGTTTGCCCATGAAAGTTTAATATACTTTTAATGGCTTATCTGTGGCTTAACGTGCCGGAACGAGCTCAGTAAGTAAATTATTGAAAGAAAATATAAAAGAGAAATGTGTTTTCTTACGATTTCTCTTTTAATGATTAATATGTTTTCATTGATAGAAAAATTCGATAAATGATATTCGTCAGGCAATACTATACTCGAAATATTTAAGATAAAAAGTATATATAAAACTTCCGATCTCACGTTTTTTTGTTAAAGCCAATTGGAGGTGTGCCCTCCGGCTTGAACTTCCTCATCAGACAACCCTTATCCCCGGGAAAACAATCCATCGCTGGTCCAAAGTTCAAAGCCCGCCTGCACCCACTGCGGCTTTTTGAATTTCGAGTTCGAGTTCCATTGACCAGCTTGCTGTATAAACTCACACACACACTCGTACAGTATAATTGTTGGCCACAAAAGCGAAAACAGCTTTTTGGCCAAATAATAAATAGAGAATAACAGGCGCCCACGCCAAGCGGAACAGGGGAGCATTCTCGCACAGAAACTACTTCTATGGCCCGAAGCCACGGACGGAGAACCGTCATTCGAACATCCACATGAAAGCATTAACATTGACTACGCAACTGTGCGAAAATCGCTTTAGACGCTAACTGGAAACTGAGCCACAGTTGGCTGCGAGGCTATGAGTGGAGCGCTTAATATGGATACAGTTAATTGACCTTGATTGAGTTTATTTCTGGCAAAGCAGCTGCGGAACCAAATGTCTCCATTTCAGCTCGAAAGATGTTGTTCTTCCCCTGTGTTTTGAAGGGATGCTTTGGCATGGGAATTGGGGCACAAAGATATCACATTCCTGGGATGACTGGCTTAGAATAATTTGCATCTTTCAGGGTGCCATTTGACATTCTTTGTGATAGGTCTAGGGCATAGTTACACTTATAATGGAAGGTTTTTGATAATTTCATAGAAATTAAGCCCAGAGTCCTGTCCAGACCTCGCCTTAAGGTCAACGACTGACCACTGGAACAAAGCTCGAGTTCCCCCGGACTTTCTTGTGAAAAAATGTGGAACTACTCGCGCGTGGGGTGAGGAATTTTTCATTAGGAAGGAAGCAATTTCATAGCCAGTTATTTGAGCCAAAAGCAGGATGCCTGTGCGTGTCTCCTCTGCAGGAAAAACGAGCCACCCCCGAAAGGTCACCCGTGTTTTGGGAAAGGTGTGGCCCAACCGCCCCTTAAGAATGCAAAGGTAAACAACAAAATGTTTGACAACTCACCCACTGACATGTTGAGACGTTTGCGCGCATCACGTTTGGAGTAGAGGAACTGGAAGCCCGCGCCCAGTTTTTTGCCCGAAGAGGCACTGCCTACGCCACCACCGGAGACGCCACCGCTGGCCGCACTACTACCACCTCCGCTGCCACTGACAGCTGCCGCTCGGGCAGCCAATCCCGGGGAGCGGTATCGGGCACTCTTGGCGCTGCCAGTGGCCGAAACGGTGGATGAATTGGAAGGTGTAGAGTTAAGGGCACTCTGCGACTTTGTCTTGGGGGTGCTTGTGATGGGGGCACCTACTCCGGTGGTCGGGAGCCTGGGTAGCGAGTTTGTACTGGCCACCGCCTGGCCGGCGTTAAGGCTCCTGGGAAGCGTGGATCGAGCACCGCCGAATTGATTGGAGGCAGCTTCATCGCTGGAATCCGTCTCGTAGATCGCATCCGGTACGCTGGATCGTCGCACATCCTTGGTGGAATCGCCGCCGATGGAGGAGCCCGCCGAGGAGAGCCACGGCTTGGCCGGCGAGGATTCTAGCTGGTGGTGATGGGCATCACCACCGCCGATGCTGCCGCAGGAGCGCACGCGGTCCAGTTGCTCGCGGCTGAGGCTAGCCTGGTGCTGGCTGAAGAGGAGGTCGCCTGCCGATCGGCGCTTTGCAACAGCCAAAGCGGACGCAGACGACGAGTTGTCCCTGTCCAGTTGGCTCAGCTGGCTGAGCCTCGTTCTGCTGTCGCCATTAGCCAGTAATGCCGACTCAAAACTGCCGCGCCACGAGAACCTTTCGTAGTCGCTGGCCACGCCGCACTCCTCGCCGGCGTTGTCTGAATGCCCCGGTGCTCCTGATCCACCGGCTGCACTTCCTGTTCCGCTGGGCAGATGCACGGTGGCCTGGTGGTGCAGGTGGTGAGCATGTGGCGTGGTGCCGTCCAGTAGCAAATCATGCGATCTGCTCCGTAATTTCAACTGCTTTATGGGCATTGCCTTCAGCTGCTCTTCCACCTCGTCTTCTTCGTCCTCCGTGGTGGTGGCCGAGATCTTGGCATGCAAACGCCGGTGGTGTCGTTGATTTTGCGGCGAGGGAGTTGGTGTTTCGTTGCCACTGCTGACCTCGTGCATGAGTGCCACCAGTCGCGTGCCAATGTGCTGCATGACCTTGGCAAAGAGTTGTGGTGACCGCTCCGTGGACGGTTGCTCCGTTTCCCCCGCCTCCTTGGCTGCTTCGGTTTCCGGTTCCGTTGGCTCACCCATCGCCACTTTGCTGAAGGAGGCCACCAGCTTTTGGTAGACCAACGCCTCCATGGGCACATTTTGGCTTTCGTCGAGTAGCCCGCCATCTCCCCGATCGCCCTCTTCGTCAACCTCGAACTTGTTGATGATCTGCTGGCAGCTGGCGGAGATTTGAGCCTTCAGCTGTCCCTTTCGCTCGCCACCCTCCAGGTCAGAGCTGGTATAGTCCGAGGAATCGTACGAGTCCGACCAAGTATCCTCGCTGCTCAGGTACTCCACAATCTCACGCACTTGCTCGTCCTTGATTCCGGGCACTGTCTTCATCAGGCGTGTCAGTTCGTTTTCGAAGTAAGCCAGCTGGGCTGGTCGGGACTTGGTCAGCTTCCGATCGGCGCTTGGTGTGGTGTTGCTGGTGGCCTGGTTGCCCTGGTTGGGAGTGGTGGGCTTGCTCTGCTGCTGCGCGTTTGCCGTGGCCACAATAAGCGTCTTGAAGAACTGCCGCATTTTGCTCATCATCAGGTTGGTCTCCTCGTCGGAACTCCAGTTATTGAAGCTATCCTTTCGCACCAAGTTGGGCAGGGTGAGATTTCTCCGCTGGCTGGGCAGGAGTGTGGCAGATGCAGCGGCTGAAGTGCTGGGCAGATCCATCTTTGCCAAACTTATCTGGGATGGTGCTGATGGTTCCCGGTCTTCGCTTATCTGCTCCAGCGCCGGAGTAGGACTCTTGGGAGGCTCACAGTCTGGTGCTGCCTTCAGCAGGTCATCGTTACTGCCCACGAAGCCACTGTCCCGGCTGTGGTGGTGCTGCTGTTGCTGTTTCTTGGCCTGCGATTGCATCTGGATTTGGCCACTGGATCCCGGCGTGGGTGTCCGGCATTCCGTTGGCTCCAGGTCGTGCATCTTCTTCTCATCCAGTGAGTCGTGGCGCTTGCGCAGTTGCTTCTTGCGCTTTATCGTATCGGAGGACGAGCCATCCGATGCTCCAGCATTGGCCAGATGAATCACAGTGTCGTCACAGCCGGCTTCCGACTCCGAGGTGTCCTCCACAGTGGCGGCAGTTGATCCGCCAACAGGAGTTACGGAAGAATCTTGGTTTTCCACTTCGGGCAGCAGTAGATTGTCCAGCGAGGAGTTGTGACTACGAGGAGTCCCCCGAGCTCTTACCAAACGTTTCCTTCGCTGGCTGGGGCTGGGATGACCTTCGCTGTCGCTGCCCACACTGCCGCCACTCTCGTCGCTTTCCGCCTGCTTCTCCGCACCACTGAATCCCATGAATCCGGACAGGAAATACTTCTCCAAGCGGGAGGAGGCCAGATCAGCGGCTGCGCCACTGCTTTCCATCAGCTGATCGTCGTGAGGCAGGGAGTCCAGGCTCTCTGAGCACTCGGAACTCACCTCGGAGGCGGTGTCGTCGCCCCGGGTGTCAATGGAGCTCATCACGCGACCATCGCCCAGCCCGAAGAAGAAGTACTTCTCCAGCTCGGAGGCGCTCAGTCGATGGTGGTGTTGCAACGATCGCTGGCGCCTTCGCTCCGCCAGATCATCCTCCTCCAGGTCAATGTCCTCGTTGTCCGCCCGCATGGAGGCCACTTCGCTCTCCTCGCAACTCTCCTCGACAATGGTGTGGAGGGTGAAGTCGATGGCGGAGCGATTGTAGCCCCTCAGCTCCTCCTCGCGATCGATGTACCGGCGGCCAGGCTCTCCCTCACCTTCGGCATCTTCGGAATCCGTGGCCGTGGGTGTGGTGGTGGCATTGCTTAGATTTTCATCATCATCCTCATCTTCCTCGCCCCGTTGGCTCAGCTCCTCCACCCAAGAATCGTCATCGGCAAGGCCATCGTCTAAGCAGAGCTTGGGAGCCGGTTCGTTCAGGGAATCCACACTGTAAGAGTCGCGCGACGATTCGCGATCGCTGCTCACGAGTTCCGTTGGTTCCGTGGCGCGAAATGAGTCACCCGCAAAGTTCTGGCCAAAGCTGTTGGTGGTGGTGGAGAGGCCTTTGTTGCTGTAGCTGCTGGTGGTTGCCATTTCGTAATCCATGCCTGGCTTTGTTGCACCAGCTGCACTTTCGTTGTCTTTTGTGATCATGACCAAGCTGCGGTATTTGGCTGAAAGTGAATTTTTGGGCGAAGCCACTTCGCCGATTGCTGATGTTGCTGTGACTGTTGCCGATGCCATTGTCGTTGATGTTGCTGTTGCTGCTGCGGCTGCTGCGACTGTTGCTGTTGCAGATGCAGTTCCAGCTGATTGAGTATTTGGTGATTGTTGAGTACCGAATATTTTATCGTAGTCACATTCGTACAAGTTTTCACCGCTTTCAAACACACGCGGCTGCTTTGCACTCACATTCACATTTGGCTTTTCTACGTCACTGCTGCCGCTATTTGTCTTTTGTGCTGCGAAAGCGTCATTATGGCCAAGTTCGTTAGCGTTGTTGGTGCTGTTGTTCGTTTTTTCGTTATTATCGTTGGTAGTGTTTTTGTTGTTACTACTGCTGCCGTACAGCGGAGAGCGTGGAGCGACCGCAACGTTTAACATCTCATTTCCGACTGGCGACTCCAGCGACTCCGATTTGGTTTGGGCCTTCAGTCTGGTTTCGGATTCGGAGTTCGATGAAAGATACTCGGCAGCGCCATCGACGTCGGCCGATCCGACAGGTAGCCGGAGAGCGTCGCTCCGAGAGTAGTAGTTCGAGCTCTCTACCTGCTCGAGCGGCTCAGGTGCCATAATACTCGCCGAGAGTGAATCCAGCGAGTAGTCACAGTTTTCGTTTATTTTGCATGCTTGGCTGCATGTGCCGACCGCCTCATCCTCCCCAGGTGTCTCCCTCCCTCCGCCCAGCGTTTGCACAGCTGTTTGCTCTTGGGCTGCTTTTTCGTTTGCTTTTACCTTTAGTTTATTATCGGTGTTTGCTTTTACCTGCTGCTGCTGCTGCTGCCGCCGCTCTTGCTGTTGCTTCTGCCTCTGTTCGCAGGTAAAGCCATCTTCGCTTGCTTTTTGTTTACCCTCCGCGGACGTTTCGGTTTCGTCATTAGAATTTACCATGCTTGAGAGGCTTTTCCGAGAACCTGAACCAAGTGCCAGACTGCTGCACTCTTCGGGTTTCCCGCCGTCCGGGTGGGTGGCAGCCGCACTAGTGCCGCCCAATAGCAGATCCTCATTGATTTCGGCCACCCCCTGACGCAGGCGCTGCAGCTTGATCTCCAGCTGGGAGTTTTGCTTGTGCAGCTCCAGCAATCGATTGACATCGTTCGAGATGCTGTGCAGCTCATCCACCAGCTCGCAGCGCTCTGGTTGCTGCTCCGCCTCCATCTCGCAGTCTGGCAGAGATCGCATGCCATGCAGCACCACGCCGTCGTCGTCCGTCTGGCCGCCCACAACCACAATGCAGTTGGCAAGCTCATCGCTTGAGTTGGCAATGCGGCGTTCACTTTCATCATCGTCACTCGATTGGCAATCACGTGCTGGTTGTGCCTCCTCCTCCTGCACCACCACCCTCACCTGTGGCACCTCCGCCTCGTCTCGTTTCGATTCCTCTTCTAGAGACTTCACATAGTTTAGCACAATGCCACAGTCGGTGCGTTCGGTGTCGGTATCATTGTCGGAGGAATCCTCCAGGTTTGCATCGGAGGAGCTCAGTGAGTCGCCTTCGGTGGACGAGCTTCTGCGGACGCCGCGACCGCCAGGTTGCCGGTTCACAACAAACACCTTGTTAAATCGCCTTCTCTTGGGCCTGCGATCCGCCACTGTGCCCGTATCATCCGAGTCACAGGACTCGGAGCTGGAGCTGGAGTCGGAGCTGCTGCTGGAACTCGATGCCGTGGTGGTGCTGTGGTGTCTGTGTAGAGGCTCCAGATCCTCCTGCATCATACCGGCCACATTATAGCTCCTCTGCACAACCTGTCGTCCTCGATCCTGCTGCGATTTACTCTGTGCATCCTCTTCGTCCTCCTGGCTGCTTTGGCCACTGGCCTCATCCGGACTGCTGGCCGCATAGCTCTCACTCTGCAGATGAGCTACCGCCTCCCGATCGCCACTTGTGGCTGGCGCCTCATCGGACATGTTTCGCTCAATAAGTCGATTGGAGGACAAATTCTTGGCAATCTCTAGCACTGGGTGCTGCTGCTGTCCCTTGGGTTTCGTTTGGGTTTTCGATTTTTCAACATTTCCAACATTTTCGAGTGCAAAACGAGTTATTACCGCAGGAGCTGCCGCAGCTCTAGTTGTTGTTTCTGTTGCTGTTGCTGTTGCTGGTACTTGATTTTTATGTATATTCGTTTCGTCTGCTGCTGCTTCCACTTCTTCGCCGTCTTCGTCGTCGTCGGTGTTGTTGCTGTTGCTGCTATTAGTGGCCAGGTAGGTTTCTGTTGTTGGATAGGTTTCGCATAGATTTCGGCTCTGACTGTGTCTTTGGTATTTGCCAAGTGTTGCTGCCGCTCTCTGAGAGATTGTCAATGTTGCTGGCGTGCTCAGCTTATCACTGGCGTTGCTGCCGATACTGGCGACACCAGCAACATTAGCAACATGTGCCTCAACTGACGCTGCTGGCAATGCGCCGGTTTTATCATAAACATTACACAATCTCCCCGTAGTGGGCGTTGTGATGTTGTTGTTGTTGTTGCTGTTTTTGTGGTTGCTGCTGCTTGTGGTGTTGCTGTTGCTGTTGTCGTCGCTCTCGCTGCTGGTGCGACGCGCTATATTCGTTTCTGGCTGTTGTTCACTCAACGGCAAACGCGACGCTACTAAACTTGTTGACTTGCTTGGCTTGAAAGCACCACTAGCTGTTTGTTGCTGTTGCTGCTGCTGCTGGTGCTGGTGCTGCTGCAGCGAGTTGGCAGCTCTTTTGGGGCTGGCCAGGGTCTCCAGACTGCGTCCCGCTGTACCGTAGCCCGAAGTACTCGACGAAGACGAGGACGATATGGTTGAGCAGAGCGACTGCGTCATCAGTGATCCCAACGAAGCACTCAGTTCCGGGGCCGAGGACTTGAAGCCGCCAAGACCCAGTCCGCGCAGGCGTTGCGGTATCGGTGGCGGCGTGGTGGGCAGCTGTTGGTAGCTCTTGCTGGTCACCGGCGGCGTTGCATCGAACATGTTGCTGCTGGCCGCGGCAAACTGCTTCGAGTAGGCTGCCACCATGGCCGCAAACTGCTGCTGCTGCCCGGCCGCCTGCCAAAGTTGCTGCAGCGAAGCGGCTAGTTGCTCATCCTGCTCCAGCAGGGGATTCCCACTCAGTTCGGGCCAATTGGGATAGGCGGCCATGGGCACCGGAATGGGCACTGGCACGGGTATGGGCACGTACTGCGGTTGGGGTTGTTGCAACTGCTGCGGATGTTGCTGTTGCTGGCCGGGAGTGCAGCTGCAGCGATTGTGGTGATGGTGGTTCTTCAAGAACCTGGTCTTGATCCGGGCCTTCATGCTCAGCGGATGAGGAGGCGGCGGTACCGGCGGTGGTGTTTGATCAGAGCTCGTTTGGGAGCTGCTTTCCGTGTTCAGAACAAACTCCTCATCCGTTCCGGTGTCACTCTCCCGGATCCGTGGGCAGTACATGTTCCTCACTTGCTGCGGACGTCTTTGTGCCAGCGGTGAGTCACTGTCACTCGACTGACGACCGCGTCCTCGCAGGGGCGGGGTGGGCGTCGTCCTGGCCGTAGAACTGCTGGCATAGGCAATCATGGTAGTGGTCGTAGTCGTTGTTGTGGTGGCGATCATCGAGGGTTCAAAGTAATCCCAATCGCAATCCTCCACATTGCTTACTATGCTGTGGCAGTGATGGGTGGAACAGGAGGAATCAGTGTCATTTTCATCCGGTTCCGGTTGGGCTTCCTCCGGCTCGTCGTCCTCTTCCTCTTCCTCCTCCTCCTCGCCGTGACAGGATGACGATGAGTCCGAGTTGAGGAAGACTAGCTTGAACTCGTCGGCTTCGACGCTATAATGCGACTGCGGCGGCTTGGAACACCTAAAGTCCAGCTCCGATGACGACGACGTTTCCATGGTATCATTGTAACCGGAAACAGCTGCAGCTGCGGAGTAGGGTAGGACGAGTTTTAGAAACACCGCGGAGACAACCACTTTGACGTTGACCGACACCACAAACAAATACTGAATACTGGTTAGCACTACACACAGGTGAGTTACCGGTGGGTTACCCGGAGGGTGAGTTTTTCTGCACCACCACCAAAGCTGTTAGTTGCACTTGGGTTAAGCCCGGGCACGGGTCCGGTGGTTGTTAGACTAAAACTTACAGCTATGTTAGCATGGGTTAAGCTTGAATGGTTTCGCCAGATAAAGTTACAAATACGGAAGCAGGCTTTTCTTAGTTTAAACAACCCCAATGAGTAACACCGAACAATATTATATAGTATATGCACAGAATTTTTGTTTAAAATAATTGTTTAATGTTTACCACAAAGTAAAGCTATTCGTATACCATTTGGAGACATTCCCGACAAGCAATAGACCTCCACCACCTGAAAATCACTTGTATTTACATAGCGATTGACTTCTATTTATGATACCACAAGCCCCGAGCTTTATATTTATTATTTATTTTTAAGAAAAATATCTGATGGAATTTAAATAGTTTTGGTAACTAGCTCTTCTATGAAACTTTGTTTTTCAGTACTATGAATTTTTAAACTTGATGAACTTGACTGGGGAGTGCATCTGAGAAGTGTTTTGAGACTCTTGATTGACTGTGAATGTTTGCCATAAGCTTCTCTTGTCATGCCAAGGACCTGCACAAATTTGCCAAAAAGCTTTTAAAGTTGCCAACGTCCTCATGACTCCAAAAAAAATCCAAAAACCCCTTCTCTTGTGTTTCTGAAAAAAATCAAAAAGTGCACAAGCCAGTAGTCAGTGCATGTAGGAAGTTAGAATCCATTGAAACCACAAGGTAAACATTTGAACGTTGGATTTGCTGCGTCAGGAACAGTTCCCTTTCCTCATTTCTGAGTTCTAAGACACCCAAAAATATTATGCGTCTTATATTCAAATATCTTTCTTCTAGTATTTAGCATTAAAGTCCCTAAAAATGAGTACTTCAATTAGAATCTCCTACACATTTTCCCTCTGTGCACTTGAACATGGCACCCTCTGTGCAAATTTGAAACAATTTTAGGCCTTTACAGGGCAGGGCCCACCACATCGGAGTACAAAAGGTGCGCGAGATAAGATTAACGCTACACTTTTTGGCAGTCCCGCAACCGCACCGCCAAATTCCGGTGGGTGGCGAAAAGGAAAGCTTTGGTTTGTCCGTGGGCGCTGAAAGCCCGAGGACAAAGGCAGTGACAGGGATCGAGGTCTCGGCACCCAGGCCCGCCCATCTCGAAACCCCACATAGACACTCGTTGCTTTGACGGTCACCAAACAAGACTCCCACAAATCGCCAAATTGAAACATAACAAAAGCGGGCAAAGGCGTGCATGCAGGCGTTCTATCCTCCAGGGAAATCCTCCAAAAACTCCTCACGCTGCCTGGTGAAGTGTGTGCGTGGGCGAGAAATCGATTTATGAGAGTTTTGCCGGTGCCGCAGCATTCGCATGCCACAAAAAAAAAGTTATCCCGCCAGGCGACATCAGTATGGGTTTTCGTACTTTGTGGCGGTCCCGAATTCTAAACACCAACAAAAAAAATCTTTTGAGCCACTTCAACTTTGCTATTAAATTTGTTTGCCGTTTGTGGGAATGTCGCCAATAGCAGTGGCAAAAATTTAATTCAAACAACGAGAATGGAATAAAAGTCTGCTGCGGAAAAGGAACAAATGATAGCATACTTTTCAAAACGCGTACAATGCGAGGGAAAAAAATCGTGGCATTCTTTTGGGGAACGTTGGCGGGAAGTCACAGCACAAAAATGTTAGAGGAAAATTGGTTGAAAAAACCAAAGCATTTGTACCGTGTTATACCCTTTATTAAGGTTGTAAAGAATGTCCATTTTTAAAGTGGAGAAAATGCAAGTAATCTTATGATGCTAAAAGACATGGTCTGACAATGACAGTCGAGCTAAGAGGCAAAGAACCCCTTCAGTTCCAAGAGGGGCTTAATTAATTGAGCGAAATTAGACGGAAGCCTTTCACAAAGAGTTTGTTAGTCACACAGGACACCGTCAGCACCAGAATCAGGACAGGCATTAGCATTACCTTCACCAAGTTAATTACGCCCCCAAACATACACTTAACTAAGCACAAGCACCTAAGTAGATAGTTATCACTGAAACTTGAGTTTCTAAAATCAAGAATACATTTTGGGTTATATTTTTATTTAATAATAAAATATTTTGTATTAAATCTCATTTCTATGTTAAAGATTTATTTTTATTTTCAGTATATCCTTGAACTAAATGCATTCTTGATATTAGAAGTACTTTTCTAACAG
Source organism: Drosophila ananassae (assembly GCF_017639315.1). Classification (NCBI taxonomy): domain Eukaryota; kingdom Metazoa; phylum Arthropoda; class Insecta; order Diptera; family Drosophilidae; genus Drosophila; species Drosophila ananassae. The sequence continues at coordinate 10,128,531 of NC_057927.1, read as the reverse complement.
TGTAAGTTGTATGGACAGCATTATTGGTACTCACCTTCCTCGGCCTTTTCCTTTTCCTTTTCTTTGCGACGCTGCAGGACCACCTTCTTGAAGACCACGGCTGCGGCTTCCACTGCATTCTGCAGCTCCTGCTCCCCCAAAGTGCTGGTGTGGGTGGTTGCCTAAAAGGGAACGGAGGCGGGGATGGAGTGGCTTACTTAGGCACCCAGCTTAGCCAAGTAGGCATTGGCTCTTTGATGTTCTCTACTCACCGCTGCCGTGCTGTTTGCATCGTTGGCTTCCTTGATCGCTGAGGACTCAATGGATTTGCCGTTGACCGGCTGCTCGAATGCTCCTTGGCCTTGAGACTTCTCGTCCTGGCTGGCTACTGTGGCGACAGGAATTTCTGTTTTTTTCAAGCGCATGGCTAAATCAGAGTTTCTATGCATAAGCTGTTGATGGAAGGAGTAAATGTGCTGGGTGGTGCTACCTGTGGGGGCGGTTAACGGGATGGGTGCAAAGCGTTCATCAATCGGGTGCTGGAACAAGCGCAGCTACTCAAGGTTCTACCAGGGACCGCAAAAATTAATTAACTATCTATATATAAATGTTTATATATATGTATGCTTGATGATAAATATTTGAGCAACAGGCTACGAGGAATGCTGATAAGTGGATTAGTATCAAAAGGCTATTATTATATATATTATTTTATTATTATACGGATACTAATGGTTAAGGAGTAATAATTTGAGAGTTCGCTTTAAAAATATGTGTAATAAGCTACAGGGGCTTCTATTAACAAAAATCTAGTATAATCTATAGTCTATAAAGTGATGCTCATGGTTTTGATTTTCTATTAAATATATTTTAGATTCTTAATAAAAAAAATTTGCAGGATTATTGAATGCGTTTTTTTTACAAAATGTAGTGTCTTTGAAATAAAAACTTGTGCAGTTTTTCAGATTATACATATGTATGTATAATGTATGTGTCCAATTATTTAATAAAATAATGAATTAAAAATTTAGTGAGAGACTTGCTGCGTGCTTGGAGGAGTACTAGTTATTATAATTGCGGTCCCTGGACTCTACTGATGCGTGGCAGCCAAAAGCGACCATAGCTACTCAATATTAAAATTCAATCCTCTACAATACTCACGCTCTTCTGCCTCCCCGATGCCTGTGCGGCTGTTGCGGCGCCTCGTTTGCGGAATTTTCGAGGTGCCGCGCGTTTTATCCAGAATGTCTGCTAGTGGCCTCGGGCTCGGAATCTTTGAGGCTTCCGTTTTCTTCGGGGGCTGGAGGATAGGGAAGAATTAATGGAATTCAATTGCTTCTGAGATTCAAACTTAAATTTCAAACTAGCGCTTAGTTCGGTTTTGAAAACAAAAATATGAAAACTTTTTGGTACGCACCTGAGTGTCCTTTTCAGGATGAGAAAAGGAGCGTCGGGTGACTGGCTTTGGAGTAGTTTTGGCACCCGAATCTTCAGAGACAGAGCGCATCTGCTCCGGCTTCCGACGTTCGGTGACATGGCCATCTGATCCGACAGCTCCGGTGGCGGCACTCTCTCCGCATACCCCTACCCCGCCCACTCCGGCGGCGTCTGTGGCCTGTGAGAGCTGTGCCAGCTCCTCCTGTTGCATTTGCAGCTCCCTCGACTGGCGTCGCCGCATCCGGTTGTGCATCAGCGGGGTGCGGGGCAGGGCGGCGCCTCCGTAGTAACTCTGGGTAGTGGCTACGTCGGGATAGAATCCTGGGACTGCACCAGAGCTACCGCCTGCTCCCAGACCCATGCCACCACCGTAGCCCGAATCGGCCAGGACATTCTCGGCGCTGTAGATGGGTCTTTGGCCCGAGTTCTGGTAACTTCCATCATCCGATCCATTGTTGTAAATGATGCGCGGCTCACTGCTGAAGCCAGCATTGTAGTTCCGCTCGTACTGCATTTCGTCCGATTCCAGGAAGCTTGTAGTGCTGTCCCCAAAATAGTCCACGTACTCGGGTTGATTCTCCATCTCCTCGCTGACATCGGGAAACTGATGGAACTGCTGCTTGGCCTCGCCGAAGGTGCGCTCCTCCTTGAGGCAATCCTGGCGCACTAGCCGACTGGGCGACCGACTGGTCGACCGCTGTACAGTCGTGGGAATCTCCGGCAGAAGCCGCCGGTTCTCAGTATGTCCTTTGGTGTTCGAGTACTCCTCGTTGCTGTGGCTGCGCACCTTGATCATCTTGGAGTGCGGATCTCGGGAATGGTGGATATTCACGCTCTGGCTGCTGGAGTACTGTTCACCGGTGCCACCGCCACTGCCACTGGCCACACTCCCGCCGCTGCCCATGTCAGTGCCACCCACCGCGGGGACGTGCTGTTGCGACAGAAACTGCCGTGGATTCTGGACACTAGGGAAGAGGAAGTTCTGCTTGGCTCGCGGCGAAATAGGCATAAACTTGCCGGGCGGATTAGAGTGTACGGTCAGGGTGTTGCCACTGCTGAATGCCTCCGGATTGGGCAGAGTCTGCTGCCGCATGAACTCCGGCGACCGCCGGAACTGAGGCGAGGTTTGCCTCTTTGGCGGCGATGTGGGCAATAGCTTGACATGCTGCTCAGGATTTGGGAGGGTGGCCTGACGGGTCATCCGAGGCTTGGGCATGGGCATCGAGTCCTGTTCATCACTGGCCATGCTCGAGGCCTGCGATTCGTAGTTCAGTGGTGGTGCTGCACTTCCAGTTGTTGAGCTTCCTGATACGGATATGGCCGATGGCTGCTGCTGCGGCAGCAACTTTGTCCGATGATAGGTGCTCGGTGGCTCCGGGAAGGAAGTCTGGCGAATAAACGGCGGATAGCGCTGCTGCTCCCCGGGAGACCTTTCCGGGGACCGACTGTACATGCGATTCGGGGAGGTGGACATGTATATGGCCGGCGTGGGCTGAGCGGGTAACGTCGATTGGCGGCGCACCTGCAGGCGGTGGTGTGTGGGCGTTACCTCCAGCTGAGGCTGCTGCTGTTGGGATTGATTCTGCTGCTGTTGTGCGTAGTTATCGCAATCTCCCACTGTCACGCCCACTCCGATTCCTGGAACAGCTCCGCCTCCCACTCCGACGCCTCCTCCTCCTGTGTTCATGTGGATGACGTCGTCACTGTTGTAGGCACTCGGATAGAGTGGGCCCTTCTGCAGCTGATGCGGCGATGTGGGCGCCGTTAGGTTCACGGAATTGTAGTTAGCCAAATTAGAGCCACTGCCGCTGAGATTTGGGTCGTTGTTCAGGCTGCTCGGCAGCGTGGATTGACGCAGGACCCGCCGCCCCAGCTGCCACTTGCTGCTGGTAGTGGGCGTGGCAGTTCCACTGCCGTAATTGATTCCGTGCGTCGTGGGACGCGGCTGCGGGGGCAGGTGATGCTGCTGATGGTGTTGGTGCAAGGTGGGATAGCTGCCGCTTGATTGGGCTTCAATTAGATGCTGCTGCTGGGGATACAGGTTGTCGGCCACTGGCTGCTGGGCGTTTGGATTATTGGGATCGTCCTCGGGATCTGTGGGATGATGGGATGTTAATGCGAAATAGAAACCAACCTAATAGTATTTATTTACTTAAGCCATTTACTATTTTAATCGGACTAGTAATTAGATAAAATACTCACTCGATATAGTCCAAGAACGGCGAATGCTCTTCCTTAAAACGTCACTGGCGGTCAGATGGTCCACGGCACTGCAGGATCCCAAGGTGTAGCTGTCCTTTAGCCACTCGCCACTGCCCGTTTGAATCTCCCTGCAAGAGCAACAACATTGCCATTTTAGGAACCAGAATACTTCGCCGAACATTTCCCCCGAGCCGCAGAGAGTGCGATTTTTCGAGAAATCAACAGGCTAATTAGCGAAGTCAGCGGAATCAACGTCTGCCCGAGTTGGGAGCACGCGGCAGACTGGCTGGCTAAAAGCCTCACCGGCTTGTCTGTGGCACAACCCCAAAAGCAACACCAACAGCTTAAGCCACAGCAGCAGCAACATGAGACACCTACTCTTCGAGGCGAAGGTGTGTGTTATCGGAAGAGTTTCCAACTCTCAACGCAGACAACGCGTATACTCTCATGGGGTTAACATAAATAAATAGACTTACATATTTTTATAGGAAAACTTTTCCAACAAAAGCCTCAAAACGAAAAAGTTTCGAAGCTCGAGTTCGAAAGAAATGATTAAATATTTTATGAATATGATAAACTTTAACCGGAACTTGGTCAGAATTTTATTTAACTTTTTGGAAAGCATTTGCTACTACATCCCAGTACTATAATTAGAAACAGAACCTTAAATTCCTGTTTCCTTTGCTTCATAAATATTCCACGAATTATTGAAAAGAGTGCCTTTTGAGTCAATTTGCGGGTGCAGTCAGGCAATCGAATAAATTCCAAATGAGACTCTGACTCGCACAGAGCCAGGCAACGATGGATTCTGAGACCCAGGCAGTCAGCAAGTGACGCCTTCTATTCGTTTCAAAGACATACTGGGCTGGGCTCATCGTTTTCATAATTATCCGGCAGCTGCAGCAGACGCGGCCAAATTCGGAGTGCGTCATCCGTGTTGACAGGCGACTGGTTCTTGGTACTTGAAGGCGTTAAAGTGTTGGCACCTGTAGGCGACCTGCTGGATTCTTGGTTTATGAAATTTGCATATTAAAAAAATAAAAGTACGAGCTGCGTGCAAGTATTTCGCCTGCCCTGCAGCTGCCGTCAAGTTGGCCAAGATTTAATTACTTAAATATCTGGCGTCTGGCCTTGTGCACTCAATACGGGCATTTCTCAGTTGTTTTTGGGACTTGGGCTCGCCCATTAACACTGAGCTGAACTCTGCTAGGAGAGTGTGGGTCGCCGGTATCATCTGCGGCAATTGTTCGCTTGCCAAATGCTGGCTCAAGTTCGGCAACATCAGCATGAGCTGCTGGGATGCTGGGGCAACACAGGGCGTATGTGTAATGTGTGGTTGCTCATGTTTATGTTGGCGAAATGAGGACAGAACCGAGAGTGAAGCTCATTAAACCCATGGAGCACTTGTTGACAGTTTCATGTTGGTTGAACGGGCACGTTTGGCATTGAAGTCTGAGGTCTGGAATCAATTCCATGCGATTCTCCCTTTTCCATTCAAAAGGTGATACTTAAATTGCGAAATGATAAACGAAAAAGGGAGGGAAATTAAAAACAACAGGAATTATCTTTCAGCTCCCCCGTGTTCAGAACGTGCAAATTGAATTTCAAATAGGTCTGACTATTTGCATACACGTAGGTAAAGTGTAAAGCCGTTTTTCATGCCACATGGGCAATCAAAAAAGTGCAAGCCCATGCCATAACAGAAACAAAAAAATGGTAAAAACAAACTTTTGCGTTTCAAATATTCAAAACTGTCGGGCAACAACAGCAGACACAGTTGCCGAAAAACGAACCAAAAATCTGCCGCATTAGTTATGCGGAGCATCAGTTGACAGTCTGTGACACCTGATGGCCACGGGCAGCGTCGGGCTAAAATGAAATATAAACAGAAACTGTAACAGAACCCTTTTGGTCACAAAGACCACTGCGATTCTCTATCACCTTTCAGTGCGGGGGAAAATAATCCATTCCTGGAAATAATTTCAGTTCATCTCGGCAAAAGATACAACTCTTTTTTTCCATACGGCTTATACATTGTTTTCGGATTATACAACATTTGGACAGTTTTTCAGAAAGCAAACTAAAAGGCATGCAAAATTAGATTGCAACAATGAAAATTGCAGCGTTTGCGCTACAAAGTCAAGTTTAGAAGAAAAAAATGGAAAACAATAACAAGGGGGGGACACAACGCACATATGTACATCTAAAAAGGGGTATACTATACGAATTGCAAGTGCCCTTAAAAATACAAATAAAAATATGAGCAGGATAAATAAATTTATTATTTCTTATAAGATACAGTATCTGATAGATCCCCCATTACTTTGCTTATTTATCTTAAAACGCAAACAAAACACATAGATATAAATATTTATTTTATTGCAAAACACCGAAAGGACTTAAAGTCGTATGCAATTAGTAGTGTTGATAATGATTGGCTTAATGAAAATACCCAATAACCAGGACATGTCAAAGGACACATTAGCATACCGTTTCATACATATCTCAGCGGGAACAAAAGGACACAAAGTTGTGTTGTTTTGGACTAGTTTTCATGTGTCTGTGTGTGTGTTTGTGTGGGGGGAAACATTTAGAGATGGGGAAAGTGACAGAGACAGAGAAAGTCAGAGACAGAGAGAGAGAGAGAGAGACTTACATTTGCTTGTGGCACACCACGCACACCCAGTCCGTGGTGCGCGAGGTGAACTCGCGACAGGCTTTGCACACGCGCAACTTGCAGACGCGACAGGGGGCGCCACGGTTGGTGATGCGGCCCAGCTCGGTGGTGCAGCGAGCGCAGTGGCGATTCGGGTCGCCAGTCGTGTGTGCGTTGTGGTTGTTGTATTGTTCAAACTGTTGTTGTTGATGTTGTTGTTGTTGTTGTTGATTTGGCTGCATTGTAGTATTCAGTTGTGGTTGTTGTTGTTGTTGTTGTTGTGTGACATCAAATGGCTGCTGCACTCCACCAACGACCTTTGCCGCACCCTTACGCCTTAACGCATACAATTCAGCGCGCAAGAGCCTGTAGTTGTTGTTTGTTTGTAGTTGTGGTTATGTAGTTGTTGTCATTGTATATTTTGTTGTATTATTGTTGTTGTTGTGATGGGTGGCCGGTTGGTGGTATTTTTGGTTTTAATTTTCGGGGTTTTTTGGGTGGGTAACATAATTACGTGACAGACGCATAGACATTTTAGTTAGATTGTTGGTTAAGAAACGAAAACACGTTACAAAAGTTAACATGACAGAGTGGCAGTTGGGTGGAGTGGAGTGGAGGTAGAGCGATATAGCAGGAGAAAGAGAGCGAGACAAAGAAAGTGGCAAGCGTATAGGTGTGTGTGTGTGTGGGTGGGTGGGTGGTTGTAGTGTGGAGTGTGGAGTTTGGAGGATATTAGTGTGCGTGATGTAAGTGTAATTGAATGGAAAGAGACAAAGAATAAAAAGAACATACAAAAAATTGTCATTAGTTGATTTAGTAGCAATTAAATCGATTTTCGAATTAAACTTGGTTAATTTGGTTCAAGATTTTGGTTAGTTTTGGTTAATTTGGCAAACAATTAAAGTTGCAACAGGATGTGCATGAAATTTAAGCTAAAAAATAAACTGAAACGTGAATGTACATCATTTTGTGATTGCTTGAAAAGTGGATTTAAAATGTGCCCATTTTGAGTTACTTAAATATATTAAATAATCGCAATACATCATTGTTTCTACTAACTTAAGCCCCTTAACCGCAATAAGCATAATTGTCTTTATTAATTCGATCAATTTTGAATTGGACAATGGCGTTCTAATTAAATGTCACATCCACGAACCTCAAACTGCGAGTAAATTATGCAAATGGCGTACGTGTTACGTAAAACTGGGCATTCTAATTAAATTGACAATCAAACGTAAGTCGATGCCCGGTTAGCAAATTAAGTTAGAGGCTCCACCATGTCCGGGACTTTGGGGGATATACGGTTAGCTTTTCGGTTAGCTGGCTCCGGATGGAGTTCGTCCTTGGACTGCTGCCTGCTTAATATTAACGCACAGCTGGCAGGCGAAAGCCATAAAACTTGGCCGAGCTGCTGACACATAAAACAAACAGAAGGCCCATGGCAGCACATGGCAGGGATGCGTATGTAAATATAACGGGGTGGTGGCGATGATGTGTCAGTGAAGGAGTCACGCAGAGCGCATAAAAATCCGAACAGGATTTTGGTTTCTGTTGAAAAAAAAATGTTGCCACCAGTACCGAGAGGCGAGCCATTTTTAATTATACTTTTATCTTAATCCGAGCATCGGGCCGGGGATTGGAGTGCGTGTATGCTTTATTAGCGCCACAAAATCAACAAACGAGTGCGACGCTAAAAGTGCCTAGACGAGCGGCCATCAAAAAAGCCAGAAAACGGAAACCGAGTCTGGGGCCAAAACTGTTGCATACTCTTGGGGGCCCAAATATACACACACAGCATGGTGCTGAACAAACCACGGACCCGGACCACAGCCAGGGACATGTTTTATTGGCCTGGTTAACGCACAAAGCCCGCTCCCATCCTCCAACAGAGCCCGTCCGATGGTCCACCCATCCGCCAAAAATCCACATTCAGCCAACACTGAAAAAAAGGCGCTCTCGCATAGCCATAAAATTTAAACTTCACTTCAAGGGACTTTAATTTAAACTTTATTATTTGATTGAAGTTAAGAATAGGTAGTAAACCTTTTTAGAGCTACAGCCATAACATCAATTGTAGTCTTTTAAGCATCCAATTAACCATTTCGATTTTAAATTGCAATATTTAAAATCTTTTCTTATTTTAAGTTTCAGCTTTTTTTGTCTCGTGTATCCGTGCTCATGTTTAATTTTCCGTCATAGTGGCATGCCAGGATCGCATTTTCGCCCATTGCGGATGTGAGTCAGAGGATGTGGCCAAACAAGTGTTTGCTGTCGCTATGCTGCTGTCGTGTGTTAAAGTGCTGTTGTAGTTATAGTTGTTTTACTGGTTGTTGCTACACGGCTGGCACGGCTGCGTTATGAATTAATAATCATAATAAGCCATTAGGGCAGTGCCACAGCAGGAGCAGGAGCAGGAACAGCAGCATGAGCTCTGTCGGCCAGGAGCCGGAGATGGGCAACAATGGGCTGCCAAAAAGTGCTAAACCTAATGGCCATAAATTCACAGTGACCATGAAAACGGTGCAAAGACCTGGATTATCCGACGGCCTTTGTTGTGCGGCGGAACAGTTTTCGGTTAGAATATGATTAAAAACCCTAACACTGCCTAAACAAATACTGTTACGCATGTTTCTGATTGTCCAGCGATCCCGGTCTCCCACTTGGAGGGCTTATGCAAATAAGCAACTAATTAAACTGATGTAAATCAGCTGCGTCCTGCGTCCTGGGTCCCGGGATTGGGTGTGTGGGTTTTTCGTTTTGGGCGTGTGACCTTTCGACCATATCGAACACCTGCTTCACCAGCAAACCGCCCAGCGATGGCTTATTAGGTATCAAAGAAAAGATAACATTGCCGGGCTTGGTCCTTCTTTGATGTTGCCATGGGGCAGTGGGAGCATAAAACGAAAAGCAGGTAAATAATTCGCTTTTTTCAGGGCTTACATCGGCAAATGCAATCGGCCCAAGTCTAAATGCCAAAGATCCATTTGGGAATAGCAGCTTTCTGGCCAGGAATGCCTAAATTACTTGTGATTACTCTTTACATTGTTCCAATCTAATCTATTCATTTTGTTTGTATGAATCAAGAGTGAAATGAATTTAAATACCTAACATTTTTCATGTGGCCTCTATTTCATTTCAACAATAATAGTTTTTCCATTGCCATTTTATATCCCCTCAACCCATTCCAATATTCAAGCAATTTATAGAAAAACAACTACTACAAAGTGCCCAAAAATAGCATTTTCCCATGGAACTTTTTCATTTCAGAAATTCAAACAAGCTTTGCTGCTGACAGAGAATCCACTAGAGAAATTATTCGCCCCATTCCCAATAGAATTTTCGTACAAAATATGCCATAATTCAAATTATTTGTGACCACAGACAACGCGACTGGGCGTTGACAGGACCGGCTTGCCCATTAGATTTACGATTTTAATGACGCCAAAATGCTGGCGCTGATGTGCCAGAGAACGCGAATATAAATAATTACCACGTTAAATATGATTTGCCGCGAGGTGGGAGTGTCAGTAAGTCTGAAGTGAGGTGGCAGGATGCTGGGGGCTGAAATCAGATTTCTGCAAGGACAATGACCAGTAGCTACGGCAATGGCCAGCAGGCCAGCCGGCCATCCAGCCATCCAGCCAGCTTGCCTCGAGTCTCGCGTTTCCGTTTCAAATTAAAACTTTTTGACAGCGTTGCGAGGCAAAACTTGAGAGTGCGCTGCTGGTGGTGGGGCAGGAAGCAGATACAGAATATGGCAACGCCGGCGGTGGACATTTGAAAATGTATCGCGGCTGCTTTAAATTAAAGCACAACTTACGGCCGGCTGAGCACCGGAAATGGCCAGCCATTTGCGAGCCTTTTAATTATGCAATCCACGACAAAATGGCGTCGTGAGCATGTGTTTGTGTGTGTGTGTGCGTGTGTTCGTGTGTGCGCGAGTGTGGAACTAAGTGCTTGAAAATGTTATTAGTTTTAATTAATTTTAAATGTGGCCACTCGCAGGAACCGCGGGAGGAGTCTAAAACAATGAAGCCGACCGGAACACGCAACCATCCAAGCCGCTTTACTTTGTTTTCCACCAGAGCACCATTTTGCACTCATGCAGTTGCTTTTTAAATACCGGTTGACATTTGTTTTTGACGAATGGTCGACACGGCGCAGTGTCGGTGTCGGTGAACTGCAGTCGCGAGCGAATCAAATTAAATGCCAATTTTGGATGAATTTAAAGCACCGGTGGCCCACGTGTTGTATGCTTAATGGCCCAGGACCATAAACCTAAATAAACTTTAATGCCGTTTGCCTTTTTCCCTGCATCGTGAGTGGCCGAGGGTTGTCGAGTTGAGGGCTTGCCAACGGATACATAAACTTTATTAAATGGTTCGTAACATTGTTGGGGATACCACCGGAAATGTACACTTTCACAGTTTAATTCAATAGGAGGAGAACATCTCAACAGGAAATAAACATAATTTAATACCAGCATTTATAAGTTTTTTTTAACAAAAAAGGCAGGGTATTTGTCCTGTCCTTACAAACACACAACAGCTTCTCACTCCTGCTGTTAAACTTCGATTTGACACCGATAGCCGGGCTAAAGGACAGACAAGGGTTGGGTTCTCTTAGCCCTCAGCTGGGATCGGACATTTGCATAATTATATATCGGGGAGCCGGAGATCTGAAGCTGCTTTAAGGGTTGTCCCAGCTCACGAGGACATTGTCAGACAATGGCATATGCAGAACCTTGTATCTCTGCTCTGGCGTTGCCTGGGAATTAATGGCCCTCTTCCTTTTTTGTCAGTTGGCCCCGCGCCCAAGGGCTTACATTAGTTTATGGCCCATAAGGCATTGTCCTCGCCAGGACTTAAGTGGCCATCTCGCCGATGAATGATAGTCGTGGCCACCAAAGGCAACCCTTTGTCCATAATTAAGCCAATAAGAAAATAATAATAGTTTGCTGGTGTAAATTGTTGATAAAGTTATCAAGAAATTTGTCAAGTGCCGGAAAATATATGCTGGCGTGCCACGCGTCGTATACGCAATGTTTATGAGCCGCATCACGCATACGCCAGGTGTGCTGCAACTTGAAGTCTTCGGGGGAGAAAAGCGATAAAGTTAATATGCAGTTGCTGCAAGATTATTCCACCTTCAGATAATTCTGCATAACTTAGTAAAGACAACGCTTAAAGTGCGAACAACAAGAAACTGCCTCTCACCCAGTACTCGAGCATAAATTTCGCGGCATAACAAATTTTGATTGCCGCGCATTTTGCACGCTGTTGCCAACACAAAAAGACAATAAAACCGAGGGCTCCAAGATAAAGCTGTCATGTGCGCCGCGCAAAAAATAGCTCACGGACGATACACAAATAGACCGTAAGATGAAAGGGCCAACTTGAACTGAGTTTTCCTGCCCGCTGGGTCAGACTGACATTGCTGCAAGGTTGTTAGATTGTTACATTTGTCACATTTGTCTGACAGTTGCCAAAAACGACGATTGCAAAACGAAAACCTAGAAAAGTGTGTCACTTTTTTTCTTTCGCTTTACACGAGAGGGGAAATGCGAAAACACCTGCTCTTGGGCCAGGCGAGATTTATTGCCAAATTCGCAGTTTCACCGGCCAAATCGCCGAGATCTCGAGAAATCCACTTTTGTAATGGCACTGGAATTGCCAAACATTTATTACTTAATAAACGGAGTAAGAACAGAACAGAACGGATCTGTGGCCAGCCAAATGAAATTGAAAAAGCCCAAGTCGGAAGAGAATGAAAACTTTTTGTGTTAAGGGCTTAGAGGGTACTGGGCCCGGAATGATGTTCGAGTTGTTTTCACAGCAGTTTGCCATGTTGTTGTTGGCTCTTTTTACAGCGCTTAACTGAGCCATTCGTGCGTTAAATTATAGCCAAAAGTCTTTTGGGGCCCTTGGTCTCTCCACTGTACGCCATCCGTTGTCCGCTGTTGGCTTTTAGCTGCTTGCTGCCAGTTCCCTGATGCCTGTTGCCTGAGATTTGCTTCGACGCCAAATCAAACAAATCGTCAATTTGTACTTTCATTTACTTTCCTGCCCGTTCAACGATGAACACCAAAAACAACAATTGAAGAGGAAAAGTGTGTGCCAGGGGGTGTGCGACACTGTGTGTGTATGTGTGAGTGGCAGTGTTAGAGGTAGGCAGTGGGAGAAAGGCTCACCGGAAATCGCACGGCTGCCATTTTAAGTACCGGTTAAATAACAGTTAATCGACGCATCGCCTGTCAGCGTTGTCATCGTCGCCACGATTGCCGGCCATTGTTGCTTTTGCCGTTTTCTGTTGTTATTCTTGGTCTTCACTCTCCGCTGACCATTGTCAGCCACTCCGTTTTGGCTTGTTTGCTTGCCTGTTTTTATTTGCATTAACTTTCCAGCAAGTGCGCCCCTTTTTGCAAAAGCCCCAAAAAAAAAGAGGAAAACGTTTTTTTAATTGACATTAGGGGTGCCTAATTGGCCGGACCATCGCCATTGTCCTCATTGGTTGGGGAAATCGCATAATTTAGCTTCAAATTATGACGAAGGGATCCCCAGATGGCCATCAAAAGATTTATCGAATAGCACCGCAGTGGGTAAGGTCGACAGCAGTTAAAATTCCAAGAGAGGTCATACAAATTTACGTTTTCAATAGGATAGGGAAAGAAAAACCTTTAAACTTAAAGTATCATTTCAGCTTTGTTCAATGTTTGCATTAAAAAAAGGGTATACGGTATACCCCTTTAGAAACACGATACGTTTGAAGTCTCAATCAAAGGTGACCCATTTGCAGTGAGGTAACTGATATTGGAACTGCTGTCCTGAGAGTTGACTGACCGCTCATTATCCTAATGAAATGCAACCATCAATCATCGAGAGCCGGGGACAGAAGGCGTCCGTATATGGAACACGATTTCTTTTTCAATAAGCAATCAAGCCACAGCCGGCTAAATTGTGCGCTGGAGATTAAATTCAATCTATATGCGTGTGTCCTGTTCAGCTCGGTCTTTCTACGTCCCCCTGGAACGTAGTACATGCTATGCATGTCTCATGTCCTGAATACCAGATAATGCTCTATGACAGCCGACGCGTGTACAACGAATTTCAATATTTTCATTTATGGCCTCTCCGCCTCTGCTGCTCGGAGTGTTGAATTGTGTGTGTGTTTTTTTTTTGGCGCATGTGCGAAAACAACAACAAGAAAAGCTGGAAAAATGAAAGCCAACATTGTTGGCCATATTTCGTGATTAATATTTGATAAGTCCCACATGTAAACTAAACAAAATCAATACCAGGTAACTGGCTGAGTCCCTGGGCGAGGAAAAAAACGTAAAGCTCCTGCACAGGCCAGCTAGCTACAGGACACTAGGATATGGTATTTGTGTGCTGGTCAAGTTGTGGTGCCTGGAAAATATTTTATCGAACCCGGCGCACTTGATACCGGAGGCAGTGTGTTAATATTCAAATCGGAACCGCTGAAAGGATGTCGAGGAGGCATTGACATGAGAGTCACGTAACTTGACTTAAGTTTCGAGTTTGTTTCCAAGAATTCAACTTATTGACAGGCGCGCCAAAAGTTATGAAAACATTAAAAAGAAACGCCTCGGTTGGGGGTGCATAACTGAAAACCCAAACAAGATAAAAAAAAAGGGTCCCGCTTCTTTTTTGGCAAAAATAAAATAACGTTACACAAAAAAGCAAAGTTCTGGAGGAACGGTCGAAATGCGAAAACGAAACAAAATTGCTAAACACTTAGTCAAATGAAGCTGCGACTGCGACCCGGGCGCATTTTCCGGGCGAGAGCTTCGGAAAATTTGCTTCTTCGTGTATAAAATTATAAATTTATGGTCGGCGTCTGCACAAAAATAAATATAAATAAAAATATGTAATGAGCCTGTGCTGTGCCGGCCAGGTTGGGGCATAGAAATGCCTGAACTGGCCAGCTGAAATGCTTGACTAACTGCCCGCCAGAGTAAAAAATAAAAAGAAAACAGACCGTAAAAGTTCCCAAAATAGTTGACTAAAAGGGGTCTTAAAAAGGTTGTTTGTTATTATGAAAAAAAATGGTTCGAGGCAATAAAACTAGCAAATAGTTTTATTACAAAAGGAGGTATTGTTTAGTGATAACAATGACAAAAGTTTTTGTTTTTAAAATGGAAGTAGATACTGCAGATTTCTTAAACATAAACTCTTAAACATAAACTCATAACATAAAACTTTAAGAATTCATTTTCCTCTCTAACTAGTCGGGTTGTTTGCCAAAACTTGTTAGCTTGTAATATGAGCAATCTTGACAGAGCCAATAGAGTCAGATAATTTGCCTTGTGAGTGCGACTTAAACCGTCTGAAGTGGTCTATCATTCACAGTATCAAACCCCTGGCGAACTTGGTCATGGTGTCTGACCTTTTGCCGGCCCAGAACCTAAACACCCACCCACCCAGTCCAAAATTGCCGCTCAAACTGTAGACCAAGTCAACAGCTAACCGTAAATAAAGTTGGCTCGCCGTAGCCATCGACTTCTACTTCGACTTCGACATGGAGTGCTACGTGCCGCCGACGACAAATTGTACGTGCGTAAATTGGCTGACTGCCAAAAAGGTTGTTGACTTATGGCCGAAAGCCCGATGCCCGATGCCCGTTGCCGTCGCACAAATTTGGCCCAAAAGCAAGTGCCGTTGCCTGGCACTCGACTGGCCGGCCGCCTTCCGTTTCCATTCTCAAGCCATTCCGTACGGTGGACCGTTTCCTCTGGCCGAGCGTGACAATGTTCAATTCATAGCCGGCCATTCAGAATTTTAAGTAATTGAAGGCGATGGCGGCGCACACGCTAACTAGCCAACAATTTTGTTTAATTATGTAATGTCTGGATGATTTACGGCCCAAGGTAAATGGATTTACATTTTTACGCTTTTTATCAAATTAGTGGGCCTGAAGCTATCGGCTGACAGAAAATAATTTGTCTATTTATTGGACTGCTAATGCAAACACAAGCGCGAACAAATTAGCATTAAATCGATGCCGAAAATCGTACTAATCAAATACAAGGACTTGAGTATGAAGGGTCTTAATTGAACAGCTCATTGAGGGTAAGTGGCAGACATAATCTGTTTACCTTTTGGTTAGGTAAGTTATCGAGCTAAAAATTGAATTTATTATCTCAAAACCATTGCAATAATTTAATCAAAAGCTAATAAAGTTCTACATTTTCAGCCATTAACATTACTTGGCCAAAAAGTGCTTGTTTACTTCCATAATAAAGTGCACACTTGGAAATTTAATTCTTGTGCCCGGCCAAAAGGGAAGTAAAGCTCACAATCATAAATTTCAATTTGGGTCGTTAGTTACCGAAACCAAAACCGAACACAAACAGACCTCTTTGCGCTTTTTAATCCAAGCCAGACTCTAAATGCGGCAGACTCCGCCTGTGGCTTGGTGGCTTGGCTTGGGTGGGCGAGATTATATATATATATTTATATATATATTGGATCATATATCCCTCGAGCATTTGACTGTTAATTCTGCACATGTGGCGCACTCCATGCGGCTAAACAAGCCGCATGCCATTTTCGATTGTGTTTCTCGTTTTGGTTTATGTCTCCACTTCGGCTGGCTATAAAATTTATGACAACCAACTTAATTCAATTTCAGCCATGTGTCAATCAACAGCTGCATTTAAGTGGAAAGTTATGTGCAGCCAACACACACAAACACACCAGAAGTTCCATTGGCCGTGCAACCGATCAACCGATCAACCTTCGATGGCCTATGGAGATTTGGTTTTGTAGGAATGTCGCCTGAAGGCGAAATTGATTTTTCATATTTAACTAGGGAATTAATTTAAGCAGTCAGTCTCTCTTGCAGGGCAGAAAAATCTAATATGCATGAGCCGTCAGGGAAGTAAGAATTACAAGGGCATATCGGACAGGAATTTGCGGTAGCCAGGATTTTCAAATGCATGGAAAAGCAATTTTCGTTGTCCATTTTCCCAACATGAACCCCAAAGGCAGCTCTAATTTCCGTTCTGACATTTTCAATCGAGCTGCACTTCATTAGGAGGATGTCACTCGAGACAGCTACAGCTAATTACCTGGTGCTTGTCAGCCATAATTGAGTTCCAAATTGCACCTGTTGAAGGTGCCCTGTCGAATCTGAAATCTGACAACTTTTGTGCCAACAGAGAACAGAACCCGTTGAAAGCGAATCGACCAGCCCGTATCAAAGGCAGCTCGGAATGCCGGAATTTGTGATTGCCCCGCGAATGTCAAAGGCCAATCGGAGGCGGTGCAACAGGCAAATCATTGGCCCATGCGGCTCCATGTATGTGGAACCAAGAAACGTGCTCGGGTTTGTGAGTCCGCACCCCCGCTGGGCGACATCTGAATGCTGGCGAGCGGCGAGCATTAAAAATTGATTGTGATGGAAATGACAAACGCACCATTCAAGCCAGCCAGCTGGCAATCAGTCCACCACAATCACTAGGGGAAAAATGTAAGAAAATCTCTTCCATGGAAATGTTATACGTTTCACAATATCTTTTGTAGGGGAAAAGTTTAAGACAGACAGAATGCTATGAGGGGAATTCCACGAATCACATGACAAATTCTGAGGTATAAGTAAAAGCTTTCTTTGAAATTAAATAGAATTTGGATCAAAACATATATTTGATAAAATATTAAGGGACTCATCATAATGCTTTCCATTTTACAAAAAATTATTTTAATTTTAAAGCTAAACCTTGAATATTTTTTTTCATGTGCACTAATATTCACATTCCACACGCGCGACCACAATGAAAGTGTAACAATTTTATTTGCGATTCGGAAATGCCAAAATGTTGCTGTTCAGCCCGATGGAGCGGCATCAAACGCAGCAACAACAGAGACGCTTCCGGCAACAAAGAAAGCGAGCAATTTGGCCAAAAGCCACAAGGAAACAAAAACCCTGGCATTGCCACCATCACATCAATTTGCATTTTGCGGGACGAGGCGGTGAGGAGATATCTTCGGCTTACGGATGACGAATGTGCGTGCGATTGGCATCACATTTGCTTGTTTCCATTGGCATTACTCATACGCCGTGTGGCCCATACACAACACAAGAGGCCAGAAAGGGCAAAAGGGGCCAGGGCCAGGGCCGGCGGCAGGGCGACCGGTAATTGAAAAATCATCCATTACAACCGGCTAATGGAAACCCGGTGAAATTGTCGCTAAATTCGATTAAGTGTGTAAGCGACGAGGCTTTGATATTGGTGAAATGTTACCGCGTCCTTCCTTGCTCATGTCGGCAGCGTTGTTTTCGGGTTTGACTGATTGCCCCGGTTGGTTGGCCTTTTTGTGCCCTGCTATGGTTTTGCTATGGCCACTTCCCCAGCCAGGCTACGCATAATTATGTAACTCAATTTGGCGGAAGGTCGGCCGAAGGGCCATTATTTATAAGCGCAATTTAATTAAAATTCGTTGTGTGTCCTGGACCAGAAACAAGCACAGAAGCATAACGTTAGCATACAAATATAATCATTAAACCAAGTTTTGGTATTCCACAGAGTATTTCTTCTGGTTTACTAGAACAGATTCTTCCTTTGAAATACAAGTGCCAACAGTTCAAGTTCAAAACCGAACTATAATAAATTGATTTTGAATAAATCCCTGGGAGCATAAAGGTAATATCCTCATTTTTCAATTAAATAAAACATAATGCTCTTAGGGTTTTGAATTACGCTTTATACTTACTTCCCTTGCCCCTTGTCCTTTGACATAAATATCCTTTCGTTTTCAATTAACAAAATAAATGCAAGAACCCTAACACATGTATTTCCATCAAAGTAATAAAATGTTGCTTGTCAGCAGCAGCTATAAAATAAAACTCGTTAAATGTTACATCGTTTGGCATAAACTGGTATTTTCCTATTTGAATAAAAAAAGAAAATAGTCCTGAGGTCCTGACCTTTGTGAGCCTTCACAGCGTTTGCATAGAAATTATATGAAAATTGCACTTGAAACTTTGCCCGTAGCTAGCTGCCACTGCCACTTGCAGCTAAAAGTTTTTCTATATTGCTGCCTGGCTGCGTTTGTATTCCCAGCCACCGGCAGCATTTTTGCAAATATATTGATTGGCCCCGTCAAAAGTTACCGCCAAGTTTCTATCTTAAATCGAGTCAAAGCCAAAGTGTGGAAATATAAATATAATAAAAATCACTTGCAAGAATGGAGAAAACCCGCCCCTAGATACGAGCCGGGCACATAGGAGGTCAAGTTACATTTGTGCGGTTTCCCAATGGAACACGAGAGTCCGGGTATTTGGTGACTGGCAATCCAAGAGAGTTTCTATTGTCTGCTCACTGAATCGGGGGTATTCTTGGTGGGCATTCCGGGTCAGCTCATCGTGAGAGGCTGGCTTTTGCTTTTGCTTTTGAATGGAGTTGCATCGGATTCGGTGACAGAATTTGCATTGAAGACATTCAACACCTTAAAGATTAAGTATCGTTGGAACACCCAGCGAGTTCGTTGAACCAAGTTTCTCTTCAGGCAATGGCTGGCTTTATTAATTGACGATGACCCAGCTAAAGGCTTAATGCCGAACTTCCGTGCGAGTGGCAGATATACTTATTATATCAATTAAGGTAACCAACAATGTCCGACCAATTCTGCTGTCTCATAGGGACAGGCCACAACTTTCCATTGCCCCCATCCAGCATCCAATAAAATGTGAACAATAATGACCAACAGATGGGTCCAGGTCCAATTCGATATACAAACAAAAAGTATAAGCAGCAGCGACTGCAACATTAGCTGCGACAACAAATTCACATTTTTCAAAACACATTATGGCCCGAGTCATGCGTTGACAGTTTTGGGAAAATTACGTACAATTTCGAATGCAGGCACAAAACTCTACGCGTAATTACGACACTTGGGAAAAGGAGAAACATAAAGTAAATGTGGCGGATAAATAAAACAAACCGCTGGCAAATCGTATTCGCTGCGCAGTTGACAGTTGTAAAATGGAAAGGTTACAAAAAAAACCATGGACATCAACAAATGGTAGGAGGAAAGTGCTTCGGTGGCTTCAGCATCGGCTTCCACTGCGGTAGCTGCAGCTGCTGCCACAGCTCCTCGACATCCTCCAGTTATAGCAAAAAGCTTCTGTCTTGGACAGTGACTGATGGTCTGAATGGACTGGCCAATACCGAGAGCCGCAGAGCCCGCGGAGCTGTTGCTCTTTTCTGCCAACAATGATTACGATAATGATGACGACGATGACAGGGCAGCATTTAACCAGCATTCGCCAAGTAGATAACTATATATAAATTATGGAAGCAAGACTTGAAAGAATGCTGACAGATTGTTCTGGTTTGTCTATTGAATAACGAGAAAACGGCGGCATAACAGAAATCTAATAATCTAGACTAACACACTGATATGTAGTTACTTTCCCTTTGTTTTATTGTAAAGCGCCTAAACAGCTGAAAGTGCCAATACCTGACCTACACATACCACTTCCCTTTTTTAGTTTCAAACACCTCTTTATTGAGTACAAAAACATCTTTAATGTTCAATCGTTTAGCTGCACTGCGGTTTGAAATACAAATTTAAATGTTAATTCAAAAGTACATCCGGGCACAGCCAATAGTCAAGGCCCTGGCTTTGCTTTCCGCCCTGGAAAGGCACTTGAGAGCTACTTTGATGCACATATCCCCATTAGGTTGGCCCCCCGTCGGGTGTGTAAGGTCCCCCCTATGTGGCCATGCAGAGATATCTCATGGCCCACTATGGCCCAGAACCCACTCAAATATGCTAATCCACTGGAAGTCCACAAAACCTCTGGCGGCCCACATTCGAGTGCATGTTTCAGAGCTCTGATGGCTTGCTTCTTGTTTGGTTCGGAGTATGCAGAGTCCAGAATGTGGCAGAAAGCTACATTTTCTACCAAGAATTGAGGTTGGATGGGCAATTTGTAATGACCCAGGTACTAGCAACTAAGTGAATAGATATGGGAGTTAATTGGAAAGATTATCTAACTTTTGAGGTTGCTGGTCCATGATATTCTACAAAGTTTCAAGAGAACTAGGCAATCAATCAAAAATCGTATTGAATTTGTGTGAATTTTGTTTCAGGTGCAGTTCCATATGTGGCAAGCAGGAGCTGCCTCCATTTGCTTGTGCCCCTTGTGTTGTTGACGAAGTGCATGCGTTGCAAATGAAATTCACTTTCTTACTCATTCTTTGAGCGGGCTTTTGCATAAGGTCGGGTTTTGTGCCCGAACAACCGGTTCTCCTCAGATGCAGCTGGAAAAATAGTTTACAATAATATGGTTCGCCCGAACGGATATGGAGCGTAAGTGCACTTTTACTTTCAATTTCTGCATTCATTAGCCGGCCTCCTTTGGCCAACTTTAATTTCATAATGCCCATCAAACGAGGCACAAGAATTTTCGCAAAGTAACTTTATCTTCTCTGTGGGTTCGGCTCTTTCTTTTTTTTTTGGCAACAGTATGCATGGTACATACTCTTGACGAACTTTCTCTGCGAATAGCTTTTGGCCCAAAGATACTACAGTAGATTTACAGGCTCACAACCAGCACAACCACAACTCAGTTGCTGTTTCTGTTTCAAGTTAAAGCTGGCCAGGCGATGGTGTGAGGTTGTTTTGTTATGGCTCTGGCCATAGGAGGTTGGAAAAGTTTTATGCCAAAAGTTTCTGGGGCCCAGGTCTTCAGCGTGACCGTGATGTGAAGCTGTGTATCACCTTTTCCACCTGGAAGAGCGTTACTTGCCCCAATAAGAGTCTCCGTCGTGTGGCTGCAAATGGGTTTGCATTGCAATGAAATTGGAAACGAGATCTGCAAAAGTTGAGTAATTGAGCTGATTCTGGTTCGTTGGTCACTCAGATCTGGAGGAACCTTTTCTGTGCCAGCTGCGTGCCACAACAGCAATCAGAGGGGCCTCATTTCTAAGTTGGCTTAGAAAATGTTGCACCGAAAAAAGGCACAAGATGTATTCCTCTATATCCAAAATTATAATGCAAATATGATGGTATAAATTGGTAAGTTGGTAAGTTTAAGTGACTGATTTCTCCCTCACTGTAGCTTTTTCAATAAAATTTTTTTTAAGTGAAAACATAGCTTGCTGGCTGAAGTCCAAAAAAGGGAACAATGAAAGACAGGCTCAGAGACAGAAGACTGCATAGACTGAATGCAAGACCCAGAGAGAGAACAAAGCAATAAAAGGCATAAGAAGTGGGCTGTTGTTAGCTGTTTGCCTGCCATGCTGGGAAACGGAAAATGGAAATGCTAAGGGAAAAATGAAGGAAATGCACTGTCGTTATGTTGGTTGGGGGACCAGCCCAGGTGAGCATCGGAGCGGGCCGGGCGGTGTGGAGCGGGGATTGTTTGGCAGGCGATACGCATATGCTTGACACGGAAAATGCAATGGCATCGCATACTAATGGCGTGCCGAAAGACAAACGAAGGAAATAGATGCTCATAAAAATTACTTTTGTGGCTTTAAAATGCCATCCAAAGCCAATTCAATCCATAAACAGTCGCCAGCTCAAAGCAAACAGCTCACAGCTCACCGCTCACAGCTCACAGCTCTTGAACTAAAAACACGACCCACGCTAAATGCAACCCACGGATATCGCTGTGAGGTAGCTGCTGGCATCTCAAGATTCTCATGTGGGCGCCGAGTGAAAATTGCGTGCAATTATCCAAAGATGATATCAGCATTTGTATATGTATTATATATGGTGGACTGTGAGCTCCATATTGAGGCCCTTGGGCTGCAATTTAGCTTGGATCTGTCTTGGGTTCGTGTGTTTATTTACCATGCATTAATCGATGTGCATCGAACTGGTTTCGAGTCAATCGACTGCTATAAATAAACAATTATTTTTAATGCAATGCGAGCAAATGGGACTGTGAATGCGACTGCAGCAGACACTGCCCATGGAATGTCACCGTAAACATGAATTAAAATAATAAAATTATGCAAAAATGGAGAGAGGATTATTTTAAGGAACAATTAAAATTAAATCGCTGATGAACATATTGATGTTTTTTTAATGAAACTGAAAACAGTGCATGCCTTTAAGCCAATTTCTGTCAGCTACAGCTTTTTGTATTCATTAAACGTCATTTGTTAATGTTTTTTGTTTTTCGTTTACTTAACTAACGTATCTGTTAAGTAAGGGAAACAATAATTAAATTGTTAAGAGCACCCAGCTGCCCCCGGGCCCGGCCCGGTCAGATCTACTCACGTCCACCGGATAGATACAATTCAATTTTACTCAGCTTATGTCTATTGTTATGGCCATTATGACTGACTTACATTTCGAGTTGGCAGTTGACCGTTGGCGTTTGTGCTTCGAGCCACACAATGCGAAACAAAATGAAAATAAACCGCTCCACACTTGGCTTGACTTGGCATGGGCTGCTCTATTCAATAAGAATTTCAATTGTCTCAGCGACACATTGCAGCCACTTGGAGGCAGCTGATGCCCCACAAAAACACCACCAACCACAATAAGGCAATATAACAATAACAATAACAACTCAAACTCTAGGCCACATTGGAGCAACTGGCCAAAAACAAAATTGTTACGCTTTAAGACGGAGAAATGTCACCGGAGGAAGGTCGTATCTATAAATACTCTTTAGGCGGCATTCCGCGGCGCCGCAAATATCTGAATCACCTTTTCTGCAGTGTATTGAAAAGCTCAAACTTCTCGATTGCATTTCCGTTGACCGCCTTCTGATTCATCAATATGCGAAATACCAACTTCTATAAACGTGCTGTGGCTGATTAAATCAGCCCCATTCTGCCGCTTGTTTACAGATTTTTCCGTCACATTCACAAAAATGTTTCACAGCCATTTTGGCCATTGAATTTGTCAGGTAACAAAACACGCGAAAACAAACAAAGTCGCCGGCAACCATTGACAGACTTGTTTTTGTCGTTCAGATTGTTTATTTCGGCTCGGCTTTTTGTTTGGCGGTCGGCTCAATTGCGCTGATTAATGTGATTTGGCCAATTTGGGTTCAGCAACCAAAGGCAGAGCGTTAATTTGCCTATAATTGTTCTGGCATGTTTACTAGATAATTGTACCTCCCGATCTGGCTAGCTATAATAAAAAGATCGTGACCAATTTCCCATTTTTTTAGCTGGCTTGCGATTAAAACTGAAAGTAAGTAGCCGCAGGAATTTCATTAGCAGATTATATTTTCTCCCGTGCTCTCCCAAAACTTTCATCACTTAATCTGGGGTTCATCATCAGCAGGTTTACTTTTGATGGCACTCGTTAAACTACAGTTAACCCGATTTGCATGTGGCTGGCTTGATTACGGCGCCCGCCTGTTCTGATGTGGGTTTATCACTGATCCGCCCAAATGTCCAACCCATACCCGGCAGTGTCTCATGGCTGAGCTATCTCCTGCTCTCTATGTTTCTGTTGGGGCAGCTGTTTTCATGCGATTTGATTAAAATGCAAATAAAATAGCAGCAGCAGCACCACAGGCAACAACAACGCGTCCGAAATGAAAGAAAAATATCGTTATTAAACCCAATAACTGTCACCATTTTTCGCATTAATTATAATAAATTTCTATGCATATTTGGGCCGAAATACGAACAGAAATTTCTGAGAGATATTTCGTGTTTGCAGCGGAAATAGAAAAAGGCCGTCGCCGACACCGGCTGGCAAGGAAAAGCAAACAAGATGGAAAATTAAGGAAGCTGGTGAAATGATAATGATAAATGTTTGAGCCGGCAAAAAGGGGCGTGGTGAGGCGTGGTGTGCGCCAGCCGAATGAATATTTATGAATGATTAATGAATGGGAAGACATGGC
Organism: Drosophila ananassae; assembly: GCF_017639315.1. Classification (NCBI taxonomy): domain Eukaryota; kingdom Metazoa; phylum Arthropoda; class Insecta; order Diptera; family Drosophilidae; genus Drosophila; species Drosophila ananassae. The sequence goes on along the minus strand of NC_057927.1, from coordinate 10,104,413 downwards.
CCCGGAGATGGCCTCGGCCCAGAAAGCCAAAGGCGAAGGAAAATCTCCAATTACCTTGTGCATCTCCGGCAGAGTTCACACATAAAACCAGGGAACAACCCTGGTCAATGCACCCGAACGTGCCGCTTTTATCTCTCGGAGCTGTCAAGCTCCTTAAAAACACCAATCCTCCAGCGTACGCATGACATAATGCCCAAATATTTGGATCTTGTCCACAACAAATAAGTTCAGCAAGTGTACTTTGGTTTTATGGCACATCTGATAAGCGGACGCAACTTAGCTCATTTCGACCTTATCGCCAAGCCAGAAGACAAAAGCGAACGCCGAATGTTACAGTGTTCTTGGGAATGCTTTTCCGAAACTAAAATAAATAAACAAAACAGCTATTTCCAAGTCACAAAATCAGTGTCAAGCCGAATGTCAAGGAATTTTTTAATTTATTACGGCCATGCAGCCAAGTGCTAATTAAACTCATCTGACTGCTGACAGGCAAAAGATATGAGGTACATCTCACTTGGAGCGAGTGCTCCGGGGTCATGCGAAAAGTTTCTGGATGAGACAAGCTCCTATTTAAGTTTTGTCGAGAAATCTGTCAACAAATGGGGTTTAAGGTGTGTCTACAAACGAGGGAAAACTTTATCTCCACACTCACATTTATCAAATGCTCTTAACTATTTATTTTTAGTAAGTCCTAAGCATCTTGGAAGCTGCTTTTCTGACTTGGCGATGAGGCCTTCCAGGAAAGCTTCTCAGTCGGTGTATGGAAAAGGTAGTCTGCAGTGTCAACACGACACTTTTCCATTGTTTCAATCGTCGTGGAAGAGAATTAGTCATACTAGGACCAGGTTTCCAGCCGTTGCGAATTCAGTTCCAATTGAAAATGTATCTAACTTGAACTTGGTAATGGCACCGAATCTCCGGCGTAGCCATGGCGGCCGTATTGCAAACATCAAAAAGTCTGAGACGTGCATAAGAATTAAGCTGAGCTTGCCGCCCGCCACAGCAAGTTCAGCAGAAAAGGTAAACAAGACAAGAGCCAAGAAGAAAAACCAAACAAAAAACAATAACATCACGCAGGCATGTGAATCGACCGAAAGTATCTGCCAGATACCAGGCCAGGCCAGGCCAGGCACTTGGCGGGGCGGTGTGGGTGTATCCATACACGCGTGATCTGGGTGTGTAATGTGTGCCTTCGACGAGTCAACTTAACAGATACAGATACACAAATGATGGGGGACACAAGTCAGAAGAAGAACGGTAGAACGGGGTGGGGACACATAAGTATCTTTTACCTTTGCGGTGAAGTTGTTTCTTTGTTCTTTTGACTCCTCCCTGGCGTTCTTAATTAAATTTAAACACCGTTAAAATAATCAGAGCCCGGCCGCGAATTCCTACTGTGCAAGCATCTTTCCAATGCAGAGGAACAATTACAAAACGGTTATGGCAACCAAACCATAGAAAGAGTACGACCACGTACTGGTATTCTTTACCTTTCGAAGTTCGAGATACTTTCGTATCTAGTGGCTGCTTCTGCGGCTGCGGGACTTCTTGTCGTTCGTTGAAATTGCTTTGGTAAACTTGGCCAATCCGCCAAATTCTCTGGTGTTTGGCAAATAAATTATCCAATTCGTTTTCGGTGTTCGCTGGGTTCGTTGCTTCGTCGCTGCTGCTTTGCATATACCACTGCGTGCGGTATCTTCCAGATACTTTTTTCGAATTTCGTATTTGTGTGTATAATTCTGATATCAGACCGAATAAAAAGGCCCCACAAAAAAAAATCAGAAGATAAATTTTGTGGCACAGGTAGAAATACACAAATCTCAAACCGGCAATCTCATCGCACTCTCACACACACACAAGCGCACACACATATATGTGGCTTAAGATACACACTCATATACGTAACCGAGTATCTTTCAGAAGCGAGGCGGCGACGTTCGCTCGGCTCGAGACGCGTTCGTAGACTGAAGTCGCGGCTCTGGAAGTCGATCGCCGAGATTTGACCGCTGCTGCGGCAGCGATTGAAACACGACGAGCGGTTGACGGCAAATTGAAAGCAGTCGAAAGCAGGTTGAAAGCCGGGCCAGCGCTCGCTCACCTGCCCAGATACTCTCTCGCTTCGGACACGGAGATATGCCAGCTACCTGAGAAGGCGCCCTTCTCGCATTATCATTAGGCGGAATGGCCGCCTGGCGATGTCGCTCGCTATCAGCTAATTACGTATGAGAAAGCGGCTCGGAAAAGCGCATTGTTCTTGTTCTCACTGTTCTCCAGTTTTCGACTTCGTTCGCGTGAATTGCTAAAATTTCTCAAACTGGCTGCACAAAGTGCACATTTATACTCTGCCTCAGGCTATTTCTACAAAACAATGGTTCTTGACCTGAAGAAAAACTTAATAAATCAAACTATTCAAAACTATTGCTCGATATTTCATTATTAAACTATATTTGATAAGAACCTTAATCGCTTGGCTTCAAGAGGTTTCGATTACTTAATATTCATCGTAACCTATCTCCCACTCTTAGAAACCAAAATATAATTTATACCACTAGTAAGCATTACCATTGAAAAATGCCAAAAACCACAAACTTTGAATAATTCCTGACCAATTATTTGTTTGCCAATTTTCATTAATTATAAAGGAACACCCAGCCTTGATTGGCAAATATTTGCATACATCCGGATAACAAATGCAAATACTCTGATAAAAGTTATCGTACTAGTGGAATCATTTGAATTCCATTTGTTATTAAACTAATTTCCCTGATAAAGTTATCTCTGGTACAAAAAAGCCAACTTCTGAAGAAATTCTTTGCATAGCATGTGTTATTAAATCAAATTAGTCCGATACAAGTTATCAGAAAGAGGGAAATCGGCGTCAAGATATTAATTTGACTTGTAGCCGTAAGCTATGGCAAAGAAATGTCAACTCCAGTTTCTAATTAAATAGATTTAAAGTTCAAAGAGCAGACGACTTGAATAGAAGGAGAGTGTTCAGTATCCACCTAAGCCCTGTTTTCACTTTTTCCCATTCATTTAACGTGTGAACTTTTGGAGTAAATATTTATAAAAACAAGCGTCCCCCAGTTCGCTGATATTTCGAGTGCAGTTACATTAATGAATGGCAATAGAACAGGGAATGCCCTGGCTTGACATGCAGCTCTGACAAATATCATAATGGTTGAATAACATTTTAAAATTGTATTTAATTACTGTTTGTCATGCGGCTGGGCACTTTGGGAACATTCGCCCGCACGAAGCCATTGTTCCACAAATATGTTTATTAACATTCCGGTCAACCGCATGTATGACGAAACATTTACCATGCGTGGCGTTAATTAGAATTGCCGCAGGAGCCTCTTCCTCCTTACTCTCGCTCGACTAATTTGCATGCAAATTGCAATCGACCAAGACCCCAGCCCCAGGATACGAGTATCAAATGAACTGAAATCAAAGACAGGACCTTTGTTACACTTAGGTTCACTTAGTTTTCTTTTCCTGCGCCCTCGTAGAGACTGAGGTCATTGAGGTCGGACACCTACCCGGCCAGCAGTAGTCGGTATCATCGCACCTGCACAGACACCTGAACAGACGACGACCTAATGAGCCGATCCCAGGCGGTGAGTGGGCGTTAAGCGGCCAATTAAGGCGACTGATGACAAAATACATAAAGGCCGGTGTAATAAAAGTGTAGACCCATGGCAACGTTGTGTTTTATCCGCGCTACTCAGCCTTTCAGCTGACTGCGCAAAAGTTTTCAGTTCATTCTGATGGCCATCAAACGGGAAGTGACTGCGGCATCTGGGAGTCTGGGCAGAACAAGAAGGTAGTCCGGCAGATGAGCAGCGATTCTCGTTGTTGCCCAGCAGCCAAATTATAATTAAAAGTAATCAACGACATTATCAAGGAAAATGCTTAAACTAGAGAGCAGAAAGCCATGGCTAAAGAAACGCCAGAAAGCAAATCCTCAACTACAGCGACGCAACAAGTCAAAGAATAGGAACTACAAATAAAAAGAAACATTTTAACTTTGAAACTGATTTTTTTTTATGGAAATATTTAATATTTTGTTGGGGAAAGTGGTTGCTCCTCTGTTAAGTCCGCGAAAACAATTCTTTCTGTGTATTTTCCCGTTGAATATTGAGGGCGTCGAGCGCGTCAGACATTTGTTGGGAAAACATTTAATTAAGTCTCCTCTGCCGGCGAATGATGAACGAGCGCTCCATTAGATTTAATTTACTCAACAAGTATTACCGACATTATCAATGTTATTAGCTAGATGAATGTGTAGACCCTCGTCCCAACTCATCCTACAGAGCTCCAGTCTCCGAGAACGTGCCCCTGTTGGTGTCCGCTTGTATGTGTGTGTTAACGGAAATGAAGTAAATGTGTGGAAGCTGCCACGTCGTGTTTGATGGTCAGCCATAACTTAAATTTAACTTTAAAGGAACAAAAGTTTGCAGATATTGGAGGTTGTTTTGCAAAAGTTTGAAAGCAAATTTCAAATATGTTGTAAACATGACTTAATAAAACTTTATGTTTATGTTTATGTTGACCTTTTGGCGAGAAATTATTATTAAATCAAAACAAGAAGATAATTATAAATATTCATTTCAATAAAAATAATAAGGATTCTGGCGAAGCAAAGGCATCCTCACGGGTTGCCACCGCACTCATTTCATGAACTCATTAAACCAGACCGTCAGAGAGAAGTGCACTTGTTGGATGTTCCACCTGTCAGGACTTTTGCAGTGGCAAGGAGAGAGCTATAATGTCTAAGCCAAAGATAATTAGAAGGTGAGCAACAAATAAGCATTAGCTTTTTAAAGCTATTCCCAGGACTTCAAAGGCATCAGCTAACTCATATTTCTGTTTAAAACATGGATCAGCCCTGTGGTACAGTAAGTCCATAAAGTTTTGCCAAAATAAGGGTCGTTGTGGATTTTAATAGAACCTGACTTTGCATAATTTTGGCATTAGCAGAGGCAATTGTGCTGACTCTGAGAGCTTTTCACATATTTACATTTCTATTCAAAAGTTGGGCTTCATTGTAGCCTTAGCTGGCTTAATGGCGATGAAAGCATCAATTGTTGACCCAGTTGGTTGAGTCCGTGTCAAGCCACGCGTAAGAGAACATATCGAGGGGACATCGCAGGACCTGCCACATGTGACCCGTTGGCCGACAGGCATTTCCTCTCGCCTTCGCCAATCTCCAATGGCGTTTTTCAATTTAGCTATTTCCGCCCCAACAGTGGCCGACATGATTAAGCAATCATGGGCGACTGAAAGGCGCACACCCACCAAATGGCCAAATGAGCCAAGTTAACGAAAAGGAATTGAACTGGGAATGGGGAGCTGGAGCGGGAGATGCAGGCCAACTTTGTTGCTAACGGAAGGGATTTATGGGCTGAGATTGCTAGAGTCGGCAAGGCCATTGGAATCGTTTATATGTTTATATGTTGGCCGCAAAATACCGTCATTAAAGTGTACTAACTTCGGTACAGGAACATGTACTCGTATTGCAGTATAAATCTCTATAAGTCCGTCCAACACGGGAACTGCTTAATGGTCCTCATAAATTTTAAGTGCCGCTGATGTGATTGCATTGCGAAAAGCGTCATAAACTTAATTAATTATGCGCCAGCAAAAATCCATTTCATACCAATTCATTTTGAAATCGTTTCTCGTTTTTTTTTGGGGGGGGAGGAACTCGGTTTAATTGATTTTATTTGTGGCACACAAAAATTTAAGGATTTAACTGACGTCAAGGCGAAACCAAGAATTTATCGATTTATTGTGTAGGCTTAAAAAATAATTGTCTAAAAGGGAAAACGTGTACGAGTACTGACAGTGAGTGTCGCACACGAGAAAATATAGAGCAAGAAAGAAGTGAGAGGACAATAAAATTGCTTTCCATTTTGTGGCAGCGCCGGCGTGACAATGAAAACACTTTCCAGTTATTTGAATGCCAATGCAGCATAAAACTCGGATCTGGCTACCTTTTCTCTCCCCTCATTTCGCCTCCCTGCCTCGTTATCCACCCAGCGCATTTTTTCCCCATCTTCCTCCCAAGTTAACGAAGCATTAAAAGCGGATGGGAAAGCCCTGGAACTAGAACAACAAACAATACGTTGAGGGTCACGAAATACTGCGGCACGAGTATGTGCCCCAAGAAATTGAAAAGGAGCCAAGTCGCCTGCAAAGCGAACTTTGTTCCTCGAAAAAAGGATGTTTCTGACTACAGTAAGAGCTCTGAAAGTAAATAACTTCTTTTTGGGGGAGTATCCTTAGAAATACATTTTTTTTGGACAAATATTTATGTAAAATAAGGAGATTGTCTTTGCCTACGAAATACATTTAACCCATCAGAAAATTTGACAAGAAAACTCAAAAAAATGTTGTTTCTAGATTTTGATGCAGATTGATGGAGAATCGATCCACAAATCGTTTAAGGTATTCCTCTCAAGAATCGGATGAGAATTGTAAGAGATATGGCCTTCGCAGGGGGCCATATTGGCCCTCAGGGGCATTTTTAAGGATTTTGAAGCGGACCCATCAGAAAATTTGACAAGAAAACTCAAAAAAATGTTGTTTTTAGATTTTGATGCAGATTGATGGAGAATCGATCCACAAATCGTTTAAGGTATTCCTCTCAAGAATCGGATGAGAATTGAAAGAGATATGGCCTTCGCAGGGGGCCATATTGTCCCTCAGGGCTCTTTTACAGGATTTTGAAGGGGACCCATCAACAAATTTGACAGGAAAACTCAAAAAAATTTTGTTTTTAGATTTTGATGCTGCTTGATAGAGAATCGATCCACAAATCGTTTAAGGTATTCCTCTCAAGAATCGGATGAGAATTGGAAGAGATATGGCCTACACAGGGGGCCTTGTTGGCCCCCATGGTCATTTTGCAGGATTTTGAAGGCGAATCGATTAGAGAATCGATCTTTTAAACAATCTGTGTCTCTGAGTCCCTGAAACATGTTTACCCCCAAAATGAAAATCATTTTGCAGGAATATCATCTAAAAAGAGGCGGTAAGCAGTATCAAACCAAGCGGGACTCGCTGACTGGCAACTGGATGAATGCCACTGCCAGTGCCAGCGGCAGACTCACGTGATTTGTCGCCCGAGTGCCGCCAGGTAAGCACATAGCCCCTTTCCAAAATCGTTATCCGAAGGACTAGAGGACCCTTGCCACCGCACAAATGTCGGGCCATAAATTGCGGCCGCCAAATGTGCGATACGTGCACTTCAGCTGGAGGACAAAATACCGCAGAGAATGCCAACACCGAGTGGCAAAGTTTGTGCAGTCAATAAAAAGCTTGTTCCAAGTGCATTAGCAACTGGAACTGGAGTGAAAGTGCATTGTCTGCCAAAAATAAAACGTTTTTTCTTTGCGCATTTAATTAAGCGAGAAAGAAGGGTAGCTGGTGAAAAGGATTCAAATGAAGTAGAAAATACCTGACTTAGTTAGTTGCAGGAGTGCAATGGAGTTCGGCTCTGAGACGACTTTCGATTAAACTTACAAAATGCAGAAGAGAAGTAAAATTGAAAGCTCCTTTAATAGCAAGAAATTCGATCATTTGGATGCTGATAGGAATTTGTAATAAAAAGTTCATTTATTTTATTTTTTGCAACGTGGTTTATTTTACTTAATAATACTGAAATAAGAGAACAATTTTGTTGGTGCTTTACAAGTAAAAAATTCAAAATATAGCAAGAATATTATTTATTAAAACGAAAGGTCATTTTTGACTTCAGAAGAACAAAGGATAAAATAAATGTCCTATCAGCATCGAAAAATCACAGTTAAAAGGAGTCGCATCCAAAATTCAAATATAAAAAATTTGAAAGACTTTACTTACATCATTCTGGTGGCATCCCTTTGGCGCAAGGCCTCGTCCCGGTTAAGCACCTCGATGATCATCTGGCGCTCGTTCTCGGAGAGATTTTCCAGGACCTGGGTCGTGGCCACACTTAGTTCAGGTCCCAGGGCATCGATAGAATCGACGGGAATGTGCTCCACCTGCGTCTCGCAAGTGCTGCCGATGTTTGAGCCCAGAGTATAGGGAGCCACGCCCCCGGATATTCCGCTGCCCATGCCCAGGCTCATTCCCATTCCCATGCCGCTGTTCATGCCGGAGTTCATTCCAGCAACTCTCACGTTCAAGCCCATGCTCACCACACTGCCACTGATGACACTGCCCATGCCCAGGCCTGAGGTGGCAGCACCACCCGCCGTGGTCGGAACTGTACCACTGTTGTTGCTGGTGTATTGCAGCATGCTGTTGCTGTTGGGCTCTCCGGCTGCTGCCGCCGCCGCCGCCGCTGCTGCTGCCGCCCGGAGTTTGTTGTTGGCGGTTTGGGTGGGCGTGGCTGGCAGGCGGGCGCTTCGTCCACTTGACATGCTACACCGATTTCCACTGCGTTCACTGTGATTCCAGATTTCAAGTTCGTCCGTGTCCTGCGGCTGTGTACCCGCGTTTTGTGTAGGTTCGTGTATGAGCAGATATTGGTATGCAAAAAGAAAGTCGCATAAACTGGCTGGTTTCGTACCCCGCGGTGGCCAAAATCAAATATCCGTTGCTGGATTTTAATTCGTTTGGCCTTGTCGGACCTTATTGCTGCCGTAGGCGCTCAGTGCTTTACAATTCGATTTTAATTTTGGAATGCTTTGCCGTCGAAATGCGCATCATTCTGCCGGTTCGGCCAGCCAAAGTCTGAAAAAAAACAGTCAGTTAATATTTGCACGAAAATGGCTTCAAGCTATTCCACAAACGAAGTGAAACTCCCATTGCACCGTAGTGCATAAATTGCGCATAAATCCATACTCCGTCTATCTTGGCTGTTGCCGTATTTTCCATTCTACCGGATTCTCTCCTGTTCCCAATTAAAATTTTCAATATGGCTGCCCTGACCGTATATGGAAAAACTGTTGCATACCTCCTGTGGCAGCTGGATGAGAGGCATCTATTTCCCATGCCGTCAGTGTGTTGCATGATTCAGGTTTTTATAATCCGTTGTTAGGACCGAATGAGTTCTCGAGTGTAGCCTAGTCTTTAAAATTACAAATTAAACATTTGCCTGAATTCTGTCTACTCTTAAACTGAAAAGGCACACGAAGACAATACTCTGCTGAATTAATTTGTCAATATAATGATTTTATAATTGAATCTTGCCAAGTCTGGTTTCGGTTAAAGCTGGCATCTGGACGTGGTCAAGCTTTCTTACCGCAACCATTTACCACCAGCCATCAATACATAAAATGATTAATTGATTATTGAACCCTGCGTCATGCAGCTGCCACGACAAACATTCCAGACGCGTCGGATAGGCACAGTCTCACTCCGAAATCCTACAAATGTCGATACCCTCGTTCAAGGGTATAGAAAGTACACATACTAGGTATATTGGGTTTGGGATTGTGCCGGCAACTCATACACAAATGTACGCGTTCAGCACTTAGTTTAGAATTTCGATATAACACAACTCTGTCCTCGCCAGAAGCATTACGCCGCAATGTGTGGATAGCATGTATACACATTATAAACATTGATAAGGTGGCCACTATTCGCCGGCTGTTCGGCGTGTTTGAGTTACCATTAAATTCGTATTACAATGGCAAACACTTTAACCAGTGAGAGGTTGACAACCGTGCCGTTGAATTAAAAGCGTTAGTAAACTACAATCTGGGTTATATAGTCCATATAGCCAGTCTAACTTTAAGCCGTGTACATTTCGAAACACTAATTCATTTCATTAAACACATGCTCGCTCAAACTCGTTTATTACGGATTAATTAACTGACAAATTATTACCCAATTTGTATTAAAATGTCAATTTTTATTAAAATATGTTTGTGATAGAACGGTAGTGATTTAAAAGTAATCCTATATGAAGATGAGGTATTAGAAATATTACTCTCCACCAGCAATTAAAAATATGTTAAACAATATTTATTTAGTGCTCTGTTTTTGTAGTTACACAAACCACAGAATTTCATTGTTTCTAAAAATAAAATGCACCACATAGGTGCTGCAGCCTCTAGCTAAACAACCTGTTACTGGCACCCAGTTGGGTAAATTGAGTGGGGTTCTGTGGAGCTTTTTAAACAATGGCGTCCAGACCTCCATTTTCAATTTAATTTCTGTGAATAGTTCCCACCCGGTGGGTGTGTGTGGGACTGAGCCTGGGCATCTGAGCAACAGTAGCAGTCAAAAGACATTTAAATGACAATGACAGTTTTACTGTGGCGGCCCAGAAAAGGACAAAGGCATCGGTTGATTGGCGAGCGAGCATGGGAGCTTGGGAGAGGGCCACTGCCTCCCTTGGATGAGGAACCTGACATGCAAAGTCCAACAGTTTTATCGACTTCGTGTGTGGGACACAAATTCACACATTTCACATACATTTATACACACACGCTGAAGCAACTTCCGCCATTCCGCCGACAAAAGCGTTTTTCCTCACAGACTATGTAGGTGTAAAAAATATAAAAAATGGAAAATATCATAAAGTTGGATGAACACTGCAAAGAACTGGTAACTTTTTTAGTATAAATATTTTTCTTTTTTAATAATTAAAAAATTTAAAGTCTCTCGAGCAATGACTTATAAGCAACCACACTGTTTTCTCTAAAAACCAATTTAATTTTTACTTTTAACATTTTCTTTTACTGTGCATGTGGGCTTTCATTCTTTGATAGATAGGCAGCCCGGGCTAAAGAAATGCGATAGCTACGCAGAAAAGCATCAATCGGGATCCAGTTTCGCTGCTTAGATACAATTTACAACTACAACTTACAATTTCCTGTGCCTCTGTGATGGATGCATCGCATGTGCAGAGCTGCGTGCGTTGAAAATGTAATTAAGTATTTTGAAGCCCACGCCTCGCACATCCTCCAGGACTCGTGATAACTTCAAGTACAGAGCTTTGTAATATTTTTAACCCAAACGGCTGCCAAGCACTTTCATGTTCGGCAAGGAAATTTAATCTGAACTTCCTTGTTTGCCCGCCAACTCATCTGGTATGCAGCGAGCTAAATTTTAAAGGAACCAATGTGTGGCACTCCTCCTGACATTCGAGGTAAGGGGAATAATATTTTTAATGTCAATCAAAAATAATGCTTAAGCCAAACAAAGCATTTTTGATTCTAAATTTGGAGAAGTGTGAAAATTCGAATTAAAATACACTTGGTTTATTTTTTTGACCACATCTGTGAGTAATACAGCACGTTGTCTTATTGAAAATATCTGAAAAGTAATAGGAGGAAAAGAAGATGCACCTACGTGCAGGATGGCGACGTCGTATATGGTTCTTTTTAATTTACACTTGCTGAATTTTTAATGATGCATGTGCCGTCCTTGTGTAAAGGACCTGAAAACGTATTATCCCCAACCATGCTCTCACTCCCACTCCCACTCCGATACCCACATACCCAAGCCCCCACACATGCGAACATGCGAGTCCCTTTTGTGAGCAGGTTGAAATACCAACTGAGATGCCTGGCTTCGAGATGCCTGGCAACGGCTATTTATAGACCTACGCAGGGCAAAAGGAAATCCATCGAGACGGATGGACAGACAAAAGGAGAGAGCTTCCGGAGTACGCAGCTCGATCCTAGTAATTGAATTTGATTCGCCACGATTGCAATCAATATTTACGAAAGGATGCGGCAGGAGGACTAAGCTACCTCATCCGGCTAATGGGCGAAAGCCGGTTTCGTTTTACATTGGCTTTTGACCAGATAGATACAAGATTAAAATGCACATTGCACATACATACGTCCCGTTGGACGGTCGACGACGTTCGCCATGTAGCACAAAATCATGAATAAACAAAACACGACGTAGTATCTTCGTTTCAATATTTCACTGTCATTTTCAAACATCTCGGTAGAACGGTCACAATCTGTGCAAACAGAAACCAGTTCAGGGTCAAAGTCAACTTCCGGGAAACTGTGACAGCAAGGCTGCCAGGACATGTCGAACTATACTAGACAGTCGCTTCAAAGATAAATATGCAACAGTCTAGCAAGGAGAAGAACAAACAAAATGTCAGAAGACCAGAACTTTGAATACGCCACACACTCAAAGACCGAGAAATAATATTTAAACAGGGATCTGAATGAAAATGTCGTCCAAAAGTAATAAAGAAAATATGATTGCATTAAATAGAAGTATATGATATATTTATCATATATATATATATATATATATATATATATATATTTTGATATATTTTTAATATTTCTAAAATATGTGTATTATGTTATAAGGAATAGTCAAGAAAAATTAAAGCCTTCAATTTGGCTCAAAGTATATACTTTCAGCTCCACACGTCAACCAATTTGGTAAGCTCACAAAGTGGATCATTGGCAAGTAGACACACAGTGCAATCAATGTCAAAGTGTCGTTTAGGCGAGTACACAAAAAGTCAATGGAATAAAGATAGATATGAGCCCCAGAGACCGACTGACTGGTAATCCTGAGCCTGTGTATGTCGGGTGCGTATTTCCGCTTCCCTTGCCTATGAAATCCTCCCAACTCCTGTCGGCCTGCCCTCAATATCCCCATAAGACCTGCTCGCAGGGGCATATATTACTATAAAATAAGCGTTAAGCACTCAACACACACAAGTTGAAGACAGGAAATCGGGGGGCAGGGCTCGGGGAACGTCTTGTAACACGCTCAGTGCGTACATATGTACGAACATTAAGTGTCTAACTTGCTGGTGTCAAGTTCCTGCCGACATGCTTCTCTATGTAGTTCAAAATATTGACTACTTTGAGACCAAAGGCGGTAACTGGCAACTGGAAACGGGGTTTTCGGGGAAAGCCCTCCGTGGCTGCTGTGTGACAAGTGAGAAGTCATTTGTTTTTCGGCTCTGTCTGCTCAAACATCATAGAAGCCAGACTCCGGGGCTCATGTAAACCTGCTGGTACGTATTATCTAAATATACACACTTAATTTTCTTTGAGACTGTTGCCTATACCACGCTCCTTTTTGTCAAGATTTGTTTAAGGAAACTAAGTGTTTTCTCTACACAATGTTTTAATTTTAAGTTTGTGCTCAAACCTACTTTCTTTTCTAAAAGCCTAATGAACGGCCTTTAACAGACTCAAATTGGGGACACACAAGTCTAGCCCAGGCTTAATTTTAGAACATTGATTTTGTGTCAATGAACCGTCGAATTAGGAAAAATGTAACCACAAACCGAAACCACAATTTTCGGCTTCCGGGTGATGAAGCTCTGAATTCTGTGGCAGCCACTTACGTGCCCTGCCATGCAACACGAACGGCATGCACTGATCAATAATTAAGCTACATAAACACAGGCTTAAGTCTGACCGAAAAACGTCTCCAAGGAAATCCAGAGCGACAACAAATCGAAGGCAATTCCCATACAAATTACAGGCATAAATAATTAAAGAGTGCACATTGGTATTAAGCTTGGTATATGGTGCTAGAACGCTCAGAGAAACATTTAATAATGGAAAAATAATAATACCTAAAAGAAATATTCTCAGCAGAATCATTACTATAGCTACGATGAAACATTGGATAGGTAATGCTTTTTTTAATTAAACTAATCTGTTTGCTTTCATTGGCACTGTATTTTTTTATAATTCGTCAAAATAATCACATTCATGAGTAAAAAATGCAAAGAAGGAGCCCAAACATCTCTCCATAGATGAAATTTATCAAGAGCTGGTTGGGAAACCCGGCACATGGTCAGAAGGATGCTCTGAATAAGAAGCAGAGGTGTTAGGTCCCCTCTGCCATTTATTATTGTGTGTGTGGGGGTCTGGGAGCATGCCGGTATGTTTGTGCAGCGGTTTTTGTGGCACACGGGTCGTATGATTTATTTAAAGTAAAAGGACAAACCCAACACCAACCGAGCTGAAAGTAAAACAGCAACAAAGGAAGTAGGTCAAAGTGCGCACAAATGAGCAGATGTGTCGTGGGATCGTGGGAAAGGGGTGACCTGTGGCGGGTTAAGTCGTTGACAATTATTCTTATTGTTTTTAAGGTATGGCAGTCCATACTCTCAGCTTTTAACTAATCCCATTCACCTAAAAGAATTTCTCATAGAGTAATTAGCTGTAACCAGTTTGTTGAAAAAAGCCTTTTTAAAAGATTACTGAACACATCTTTTAAAATGTGCATTTTGCAGTTCATTTGCAGTTCAATGAAATCTATACTATTTTTAATTTTCATTTTATTTATCAAACTATCGAAATGAATTTTAGCCAATCTCTTTGAAATCAAATATTAAAATGCCACCTTTTGAGGCAAAAACAAAATGAAAACTGATACTTTGACTATTTTAATTGAAAACAATTTCGGTTGGCAATAGCCAATAAAGGCATAAAATTGGAAAATACTAATTATTTTTAATTTAACGAAATTTTAATGCCTTTTGAAATGAAAACCAATCGAAAAAATAAAATAAGTATTTAAAATGTAATTTTAGCCAAGGGAAAGAGAGGGGAAAGCACCATCGGACCACTGACATTTTCCAGGAAAATTTGTATGCATTAGCCCGGCATAAAGCCATCCTGCCAGGCAGCCAACCAGTTAATGGTCCATTCCACAACAGAAACAAGAACAGACAGACACGCTACACACCCTGCCCTAGCCGCCACACTGGCTGCCGCTGAAAAGGACAGGATGTATGCCGGCCAATCGATGGAAACATAACCAAATCGCATTAATTACGCTCCAACAATTGTTGCGCCACAAAGCTTAAACGGCGATTAAGGGTAACTCGGTGGGTTAAATGGGCGAACGGGTTGTGATGCTGTCGGCCTCACGGATGGCTTTAACTGTTGCTGACCAGCCCAATAGCTATGGTCCTGGCCCAGTTTTACTCTCGGCCACGTCGCCCACCATTTGCTTAGTCAGTTTATTTGTTTGCCTCTGCCGGCGCTTAAACAATTTCCGGCATTGCAACCCATTTGTTGCTACATGCAACGTTTAATTAAATGATCAGCAGTCTCAGTTCTCAGCTCTCAGTATGCTTTGGACTGTTTGTGTTTGTGTTCTTCTTACATGTTTATTGGCTAAATAAGTGCACTGGACAAAGGGAATCCTAGTTATTAGACAAGTTATTTCAAAGAATATTATTTACAGTGAATATCCTTATTCTTCAATACCTTATCAAAATATATTAATTCGAAAAACTTCCATTAAATATGTCCTATTAAAGTCTTCCCAATTTGTTTCCAATGCACAATATTGAAGATACTAGCTACTAGGACTGCAACCGCCATTGATTTGTGTCTATATTTGCTCTTTCGGCTGCCAACCGGGCTACATTAGCATAATTATGATGGTACAACGGGGAGGCGATGGATGCCACAAAAGCAGCCACAAAGAAAATTACGTGTTCATGCTGTCTATTGGATGGAAATTGTTAGCGTGGGAGCGGTATCCGTCGGCAGATTCTCTGATATAATTTGTATTAAATTAAATGGGGTCAATGTTATGCAAAATTTGCTCCTCCGTGCCGAGGCAGGAGTTCAGATGGCTGCCGTGTCAGATGGCTAACCGGATGGCTGTCTTGTTGTGGCCACTCTGGTCCAAGGCTCCAAGGAGCATCCATTGGACGAGTCATTAACGTGTGCAAATATTTGTGTATGCAAGGATGTGTGAAATGTGCGTCAGTGTGTGTAGGTGTTTCGCTTTCGCTGGGTGAGCATTAGTGTGAAATTGCCGGAGCGTGGCCAGATGCCATTTTCGGGGCCCAGTTCGTCGTCTGTAAGGTCAAAGGTGGCAGCCAAGCCGAAATTTGTCTGCCTCCTCAGCACTCCAGCCGTTATGATTTTACCCTCTTTATGATCAAGATGAATGTATAGTATGCCGAAAATTATTTGCTGTCGGTTTTGCAAGTAAATATTGAATTGGCAAAGCCACAAATGCACACGTCTTCACTTTGTTTGAGTTCCGCCTGGCCGAGGCGATGACAGATGGCACGAGTTCGGTTAAGTGGGGCATCTAATGAAAGTGCCAAATGTTATTTTTGATGAGCTTTGCATAAAATATGGGTCTTATAATAACAGCCAACATTAGGGGTCTCTGGTTATTACACTCTTAATGGAGGTATGTTTGAATTACATAACAAAAAAGTATGTTTTATTCAGCTGCTTGTAAGGATCAGCCAACTATATCGTTTATCTGATTAAAGTGAACTAAACAAACTGTCAGGATGTATAAACCTTCCTTCCTTTTGTTTTATTAATAAAAAATAGCTTGGTACTGCTTAATGAAATTGTTTTCCTTGGCCCATATGTCATTAATGGATATTGCTTTTATGCTTTCCTCCTATCTAATTTTTCTCACACGTTTCTGAGAAATCACATATATCTAATCACACTTGTTCCAGTATCCTTGGAAGACATCAATCATGAGACCCAATTCATCATCTGAGAACGCTTAAAGTTTTAATAACCAGAATCGTTGTAGGCAAGTGAACAAACATCCCAAGTCCTGTTCTCAGTTGAGTCGCCTCCCCTCGGACTCATTAGTGAACACTCCTGGCACTTTGTCCTCTCGACTGCATGCATCAAATGATTCCCGGGCAACAATTTTAGATGCTATCCACAGTTGGACGTGTACATCATGGATTCTGGCAAGCAAACTTTTTATGCCCTCCGGCGTTGTCATTACCAAAAAGACCTGCCACGATACAATGAGTTTTCTTTTCGGTTTTTTCGTTGTTTCTTTTTTTTCTCTTTCTGTTGTTTGCGGCCCAAAAACTTTTTTGTAAAATTTCAATTTTGGTCTGCTGGCGTAGGCCTCGGCCGCATCCTCGTCCTTCAATGCAAACTCATAAATCAAAATGTCTTCACAAACAAAGCCCCAAGAATGCCCCAATAAAGAATGTTGAAGAAATCCGGCCAAAATGTCAGATTGTGAGTCAGCGACGGAGTGGCCACCATATGCGTTGAATTACCCACCGACCCACAATCAATTAAATTCGCAGGACGAAACCCGGCCACCAGTTGCATGCCAGACCTTGGCCAGTCCGGCCGATTAGGCAAACACAAAGGCAGCAACATGAAAGCCTGTCGCAAAGTGCATGCAGACCCTTTCAGCATAGTTGGTCGGGATGTGGGTTCAAAATTCTTTGGCTTGTTGGCTGGCTAAACAAATATGCACACAATTTAGGAGCTTACTCGTGGATATGGGAGGCATCAATCTTTGAGTGTCACTGGGAGCGAAACGGGGAGCTGGGAAAATGGCGAAAAAATGTGAGCAGAAAAGGACCTCCATTTAAGGAGATATTTTGCGGAGGAAGAGACGCAGACTGGGTCGTCATAAATCCATGTCAGCTTAAAAAATATACACGCCAACCGACGACAGCTCTTTAAAAAGTCGTTTGGCCAGAAAATAAATTTGCCAAACTGCAAATTTGATGAATGTTGGCGGGCCAAAGAGTCTAACCAAAATATTGGAATCAAAACGAAATGATTTAATATAAATTTTGAGCTTAAAGTAACAAAATAAAGAAACGGCTTTAATCCCAGTCAAAATTTCTCAAAGCGAATAACTCATTTTGGATTAGTTTATATTCAAAATAGACCAATTGGCCTGTTTATTTTCGCAGTTATTATTCATACGAAACTATGTAGCATCCATCAGGGTATGAAAATACCAAATTTCAGTTTTACATTTCTAATGAAATTTTAATTGCTCCCAAAATCATTTGAATTGGAAATTCATGGCCAAATAAATTGATATATTTCATAAAAAGGGATCGTAAGCAGACTGATTTGCATAGGTTGGATGCAAACTGCATATTTTATTATTTGGAAATATTAAATAATAATTAGAAGGCATACCATTAATTACATTCGATGGCCAAACAGGAGAGCGACCAGAACCGACCGCCATTACGGCCAAATGGAGGTATCAAATTATTTATGCCGAACTATCATAATCACGTCTGCCACCGGCACCGGCAACCCGAGGAGAAATGAGGCCAAAATGCCGCAATTATCCCAGCTGCCAAGTTGCGTCCAAATGGGTCGGAGCAATCCTGACTGATTGTGAGACTGGCATTGTCATCTGCCCATCATGAATGCGTGAGCTTGGTGCAATAAAAGTGGAAATTCATTTCGCTGCCTCCGCTGTTCACTTGAGTGGCGCACTGCCAGGCAGGCATCCAGCCGGCAGCCAGCCATCGAACCAGTCAGCCACTAATGATTAAATCGATATCTATATCTGGGTCTGTTCATCTGGGACGGCTCACAGCTGTCAGGTCTGCCCTCAAGGAGCTTGGCTCCTCTGGTTTTTAGCTTCCTTGCCAATTGTTTGGGCCACTGTTTTGTTCCTCTAAAAATTTGCAAAGTCCCCCAACAATGCCGTTGACAATAATTTACTGAATACCAAAGCCAAAATTCAATTACATAAAGGAGGGAGTGTGAAGTTCCTTATAAAGTCATATAGCACCCGATATAGCCTCAAAAGGCTCCCGTTTGGAGCAGGCGGATCAGAATCAATCATATATGTTTAATTTTGCATCATTTTCGGGTATTGCTTTGCTTCTAAAAAATCAAAACAAATCATTCCCAATTGATGCGATAGTGATTCAAAATTGTTCCAAATCATTGACACGAAGCGTATGGATCGCTCTGTTCACATGAATCAAATTTTAAAATCAATCAGAGTAACCTATCATTACTCGAGTATGAACAAAAAAAATGTGATTCGTGCAGTTCTCTGGTGTGAACCACTAAAATATTTAGGTACTCAAGCGGAATGCGTTGCCGCAACAGTACAAAAAATGGAAAAAATATGGGAAATGCAAAAAATGTTAAAAATTTAATGCAACCGAAACCGATCCGGTTTTTTATCCTCTTTTCCGACATGAGAAAAATGTCACGTTAATGCCGGGCGACATTGTGACAATTTGATTATTTCATGTCAAAGCGGCCACACATTTTTCTTTTATACATATTATATTACACAAACAGAGCAAAAGAGCGGAATAGCAGCAGCCACAACAAACGCAAACAAACAAAGTTGACTTGGTGCGGCTTCGTAAAAAAAGTGTTTGTTTTGCGGACAGAATCTCGATGAGAGCGGCGGTTTCATTTGCATTCCGCCCAGCTCAACGTGGCGTATACGCAATGTTTGCCGCTTAATGCACGACAAAGTCTAGCTGGAACTACGGCTGCCAGGCATACATTTAAAAAATTAAAGAAAGGCATTCCTTTTATTCTAGCATCTTCCATGCGGATATTCCTAGAAACATATAAATATTGAAAAGGCCGGAAATTAAAATAAAGACAAAGAGCTACATGAAACAAAAATTGTTTTTAATATTCGAGGGTGATCGGGATTGCATGTGCAAAGAGATAACTTGGTTAGTAACATACACATTTAATTATTTTGAGCTTGTGGACAGAGTTTTTAGCCTAAATGCCAACAAACCACCAGTAAAAGTTTGCATTTTAATCTAATTTAATACTCTTTTTATTCACAACAGAACACCCGGCCGTAAACCGGTGCTGTAGTTTATTTTTAAACTTTTAGTTCTACTCTGGCATGACCGTAAAAGTTCTCACTCAGCAGTTTATGTTGCACGTGTAATTAACAGTAAAATAGATTTTCAAATGGAATTTTGCAAAGAGAAATATTTGTGAGTTTTTAGTGCCCCATCAAACTGCTGACTGGAGGAGTCTGTCAACATTTCCAGCTCACTGGTGGCGTCTCATTCCGCCCATTTTCTCTGGGGAATGCGGTCGGCTCTAGGTATCCTGGTATATACGACTTCATTTCATACTGTCGGAACAACATAAAGCAACCGCAGAGGGGAGTCGGCAAAGGCCACCCAGGTGAGAATTAATATAACCGAGCTCCTTTTGCCATGAAATGTGAATTCAAGGTACCTTCTGGGAAGGCGACGATGGCAAGCAAATTCTACCCAATTCCTTCGTTTGTCTAGTGTGACTTCATTTATAAGGCCGTGGCCCCATCTCAGTGCCACAGTAATTAGAGCTTAATTAATGTGAAAATCGATTATGTTGCAAATGAACTCTTCACATAAGAGTGGGCTGTCCTACAAATTTTGGGCTCGGCCCAGTCTGTTTTGCATGGGCGTGTTGAAGCGAAAAGATTAATCATCAGTACTAAGTGCAAATTGTAATTAAAATAAATCAGCCAGATGCCAGCAAAGGCAGCCGTATCTCGTCAATTTTGATTTTCCCGAGGCAAACTCTGTTTGCCTTTGTTTCTCGAAATCTAATTTCAATGTTTGTGTTTTATTATGTTCACAAGGATAATTCACATCTCCAATGGCTAATTAAATTAAATTCTCTGTTTAAGTTTCAGTAAATAAACTAGACTCAAGGGATATCTCTCAAACAACAATTTAATTTTAAGAACAAGATAACAATGTCTTCGAATTCTGACAATAAAGACCAGTCCTTTACACATAACACGTAATAAGGCTTTCAAAAAATTTATGAAAGACAAATGAAATGCTTCTTATCCTTGCGATAAATCATAAAAATATATTAAGATATTTCACAGAAAATCACTAGCCGAATGTTTACGTTTCACAGGGGCAAAGAAATGCTTTAAGAGCCCGCCAGCAAATACAAATTATATAATTTTCTAATTAGTGTGGGAATCCCGAAGGGACTTCCAAGAAGTATGACCAAAGACCCCGGCTTGGGCCAACGGAGAAAGAAATCAAATCAACTGAATAATTCATGGAACAGACAGAGAACCACTGGCACAGATGTTGAAATACAAATTTAAAAGGCTACAACAGCTGATGACTTTCTCAAGTCGCAGGAATTTGGGACAATCTTACAGAGATTTCAAATTACAAGGATAACACATTTCACTTTGTCTTCCTTTTTCGGGTTAAACAGGGAATTTACTTTCCTTGAAACTTGTAGAGGTTGAAAATGCATTAAAAAGGAATTTTGTTAAAAATATTTGTATGTTGTTTTATAAAAAACAAATCTTATACAAATAGTTTAAATCGATTTTATGAAGTTGCCGGTACTTGAATTGGATTGAAATATTTTTTCACTACAGTTTACCAAGAGTGGAATAATGTAAATAAACGTAAAGGAAAAATAATATGAATAAAAGAGATACAGTCAGCGGCACAATACGAACCGTTTACCGCAAGACTGACCCGGAAAAAAATAACTTGGGCTTCCCTACAGCATCTGCAACTCATCAGGCGATTTTAATCTGAACGAGCAAACAAACAGGCACGAAACAAGCACATAAATATGTATGATTTGAATGAAAAGGATTCCGGCATGGCATAATTACAAATGCCAGGGACAAAAAAGGCAAGAAGTGATTACGGTTATGGGTTTTTGTGAGACGCGGATCCACGAATTCAAATTTATACATAAAGCCACATGAATGTTAAGTGAGTGAAGGGAACAACTTTTCCAATGAAAATGGGCAGACAATTAAAAGTTTTCACTTGCCTCCTCCGACACCGCGTGGCGTTGCCCGAAACTAACGCGCTAATTGTTTCCTAAGTGATGCCAAAGACGGAATTAACATATCAGCCGTGCGTGCGAATATTAAGCATTCGCCTCGTTGGCCGCAATCACCCAAGGAGCAGGTCCTCAGAGACGTGAAATGCCGGCGTACCGAGTGAATGAATTAGTTTAGGAGCCAATGTACCGACCGACCGACGGTTTCGAAAACCGATTTCGAAATATTAAACCGACCGAGCCAACGAAGCGGCCACGGCAAAGGACATCTGCGTTATGAGCGTCCTGCCACTCCTGCCAACGGCTAGGACTCGCACAATTTTCCCACTCGGCAAAATCGGCTTCACTTCGGCTAAAACGCACACAAGCATACACTAATTCGCAGTGAGGTCGTGCGTCTGTGTTTGTGCACGGCAACTGTTGCTCTTTTTTCAAGTTTATTGGCTCACAAGTGTCAAGGGAAGTATGTATTAATGGCAACGTGTTGCAAGAAGCAGCAGCAGCTGTAAAAAGCGTAGTAGATTTCGCAGTTTACTGCATGTAAAATAGTAGTAGCATTAGCTCTAATATGGCAGTGGCAGCATGGATATTAGCATACCGCGAAAAGTAACATTGACAGTGAAGCCTGCTCTTAAACAATTTAGTATTATTTATTATCTTTAATAATTTTTTATTTTTAAACAAAAACTATAAAAAAAACGTCGCCCTCTTTTAAATTTCAATCTCTAGTGAATTAAAATAAGTGTATTTTCCCAAAAGACATCGATAACTTCTCAAAAATAGAATATTCTATCCGGAATCCACCTCAGGCAGGTTTAACGACCTCAATGATGGTAGGAATTTATTGTCATCGCCGTTATAAGAATTTCAAGTATGATAAGGACTCTCCATAACCTTTATAATCCCCCCAGGTATTCCATTTAGAGTTTTCTATGCCGCTCCCCTGCCGAATGGTAAATCGATAAGCGGCGAACATTATTTCAAATATAAGGTATAGCGCGGTGGAATTACTTGTAAAATTACAGGACATAATGATCAACAAGTCTGGCAACGCCACAGGTGCACACCATTGCACACCCACCTCCGTCATCCTCTCGTTTAGCGAATCTCTGTAAGCAGAGACCAAGGACCTTTAACACACACACTGCCACAGCCACATGAATGTATGCACGTGTTGGCGGCAACGACTGCGGCTTTTCGTTCAACTTCAACTACATCTGTCTGCTGTCTGTTGACCCACTGTGATTGGCCGGGTGGGAATGCGGAGGTGGTGTTTCCAGCGGGCAATGTGGCTTTTTTTGCTGCGGGTGGGTCGTAAAATGCGAACAGATGAATTGAAGTAGCGCCCGTCCAGGGGCACAAGATAGGTGCAGATGGTTTTTCGCACAAAGCATGCAAATGGGAGAAGTACAGTGAAAAAATTTGAGAAGGTAGTCCATCCAAGGACAATACACTGATCCCAGTGAAGAAAAAAGCTGTCCCCAAAAACTGAAGGATAAAAAATTATATCTGATACCTTAATTATGAGAGTTTCAGAGGAGGTATTCTGACTATATTCTTTGTTAGAAATAATTTTTTGTTTTTTAATACTAGCCAATTATTTTGCACGGTTCCCAAATGTCTGACCATCCCCCATTTGGAAGCTGGCAGAAAAGCGTAGCACACTCCCGGGGGCACAGTGTGTCTACTTGGGTTAACGTCTGTCCCCGTGCTTCAATGTATGTATGTTGGTTTGTTAGCGAGTTCCAGCGCGCTTTGCAACTCAATAAGTTGTAATTTTCTTGGTGTTTCATGCGCCAGGACAACGGCAACGGCAACGACACCGACACCAGAAACGGGTACAAATGGCAGCGACTACGCGCGAATGCGCAGCGGAAATTGAAGATGAAAGCCAAACAGATAACAGCCACAAAACACCTTAAAGGATGCGTTCCTACTAATACCCAAACCGCTCCAGTGCTAGCTTAGATTGCAGATTGCTCGCCAGCTCGGAAAATCGAAAAATTGTGCAAGACAGAAATAACTGAAATACGATCTAGATTCTAGAGGATCCTGTGGCTGGAGAGTAGAACGCAGTCCAATCAAAAAAATATCCGCACCCACTAGATGGGCAGTAAAATGTCCAGGCAATTAGCTAGCTTTATATGTTTTATACGACTCTCGGCGACATACCAGTTAACAGGTTTAATGGCGACCATAAAAGATGCATTTCGTGCACATCCTGCCGCATGAAATCTCGTTTATTTGCATTCTGAGACACTTGTAATGACCGCACGTGGATGGTTAAAGGAAAAAAAAACTACCAGCTAACACGCCGAAATCCGACCAAATGGTGTTCACTCATAAAAAAACGTTACCCTCTTGCTGTAGTCGAACGGAAAGCGAGAACTAAAACGCGAGTCGCGCGTTGTGAACGCGCCAACAGCAATCCAGGCACTGAAAACGCCAGCAGCAGCAGGTCCTGGGCTGCCCCAATCTCGCTCACCGACACATACACGCACACACTGAAGCTGAATCGAGTGCTGGACTGCCAGTCTGCACTGGGAATTATATTTTTTCTAAACTATTTTTAATCAAAGGCACATTAAATGAACCTTAAATTTAAATTTGTAACTTTTAAGTAATATTATTCAATTTATTTTGTAAAAAGAAATCGCTCTCACTGTTACACTCCATTAGGCAACATGTCGTATACTTGATTTATGGAACAACAGATCACGTATACGCCCTGTTGAACTAATTTCATTTTAAATTTTCCCATTTGTTCTAACTGAAAGAATATTGAGTTTTGTTTATATATGTAGATTTCCATTAACATATCCTTTAACAGTGTATTCCCAGCTCCATTGACTCATTTTTCGCAGGTGAAGCACCAGTAGCAGCAGCGGCAGCCAGCAGTGGCAACAAAAACTTTGTCCGGGGACCGCGAAGGGTGAGAGAGGAATTTTAACTGTTGCTCAGCTGCGAGGAAGAGAGCGACCCGAGGAGAGTACCTATCGTCCCAAGGGTCTGGCCAGTGTTGCCGAGCTGAACTTGGCATTTATCTCTTTGAAATGCGCTCTCTTGAAACTGTTGCGCTTCAGCTTTACGCACAGAGCTTTGCGCGTGACATAGTTTTTGGGGCAGAGCGAAGCTTTTACGCTACTGCGCTGCCTTCGTGGGCGTTTGTTTATATTTTCTTCCTGGCGAGCATGTGTTTTAGCTCACATACATCACGCTCACAATCTCACAGTAAATTCTCTATGTGGCGGCACTTGAAGCCGACTTTTTTTTCTTGCTATTCCTTTTTTTTTGTTTGGCCGTCTGAAAAATGACGTTGCTTGACCTCAGTACCGTCTATTTATGTGAGTGTTTGTATGGGTAGCTGTGTAAGTGTGTGTGTGTGTGTGTAAGAGTGTCTTTTGTTATTCTAGGCCACAACGAATGAGTTAATTTCATGTTGGGCGCCCAAATTGAGACTCATTTTTCATGTCCTTTTGTTGCACCAGCGGAAAAAAGAAATGGGCATAAAAAAGTAATGCGTTGACATCCCGCCCTTAAAGTTTCTTAAAGCCTACCGGGAAAAATAGGAAAAGATAAGTATTAACTTTTATATTAGCTAATGAAATTAGTTTTCCTTTTTAATTCTTTTAATTTTTTTTTAATTTAAAGCGCTTCTGGTTAGAGTTCTTTTCTGTACCCATAACTCCTAGATCGACTCATTAGGCAGATTCATAAGCCCAAATTTGCATATTTTCAGCAGCCAAGAAAACAAACTGAAACACAAAAAACCAAAATGAATATGAAAGCGAATCAAAACATAGAAGGAAAGCAGAAAAACAATTAATTAGATGGATCCCCTCTGGTATTGTGGAATAAATTCAATTAGGTGTCTTCCAGCAAACGAAATAAATTTAAACCTGCGCGGTATTTATTACGAGGAAAGATTGCCAAATAAATTTTGAAAATTTAAACTGTGTCATGGGAGGTCCTTTGCCGGCATTTTGTCATCGTTCTGGCCTCCTGTTCTACCTCTGTTAAGGGGACTGCTAAATGCCAAACAAATTAAATTGTAATTAATCATTAGGTCGAACCCAAGCCCCCTACCGCCACTCCCGAGTTACAGCCCAGCACGTGCTGGGCAACCTATGACAACGTACCACGGCAGTAAAATGTCTGCCAATTAATTACAAAACGCATGAGAGGCCAGATAAGAGCGACGGCCATTAAGGAAAGCGCCAGCACGAGTGGAGACAAACAAAAACAGCTCACAAAAACCAGTATTCGTGGCGCGGATGGGGATACATGAGCAATTAAAACCGAGGATGTCTCGGTGCCTTCCCCATCTGCGTTGGTGTATGAATTAATTGATTTTTTTCCGGCCTCGTGTTTTTTTCCGGTTAAAGTGTAAATGTTCTCACCAAACACAATCAAAATTAAATTATGTTTGAGCAGATTTTATGCTAATAAAGTTAAAAGGACGATTTTTGAAGCTAAATACAAATCTCTCCACCTTCCATTCGAGTCAGAATTGATTTCTTCGTGTTTACCATCGGCTTTGGGCTGGTTCCTGTATAATTGTCGTTGCTCGTTGCCGCATCTGACCCAATTACCACACACTATATGTACTTCCTTTGGCTTTTCAACATTTTTTCCCTAATTGAATTGTTGAGGGTTGTTTATTTGCTTCTTCCAATAGCCTTTGGTGTCAGGAATTTTTTACTAATTGATATTAATTGGAAACGTGTGGGAAATGCAGATATTAAGTACTTGTCTATTTGTCTCAAAGGGGGCATTACCTGAAAGACATTTACATTCAAATAATTAATTATTTTTGATACAATAATCTTTGATACAAATCTACTTTAAGCCCTGTGAAGGCCCTAAAATGTGAATCATTTAAATGCTTTGCGAAAGGGCAATCAAGGAAAAACACAAAAAATTTTCCGGCTTTTGGAAGTTACACTGAAAAAACTGACCAAATCATTTAATACTTATGAGCCCCTTACACAAAGGGTCCATATTATTTTTCTGTCTATGGGTGACATTTAACGGTAATCGTAATGCGTCGACACCGAGGGTTCCCTTTTTGCCCCGCAAACTCGCTTAGAATTTCCCCAACCATCTACAAATTTGGCGAAGGATGCCATTGGCACTCGAATCGAAGAGTGTGAGAATTGGGTGGAATTGTTCGGTTTCGGGGAAGAAAAAAAAAAGGGTAAGGTAGGAAGTGTTTTCGTGCGTTTGGTTACTTGTTGTACATTCCCAACACCATTATTTCTTTCATTTACTCAATTTTCGTGCTTTTCGTCCTTTATTGTTGTTTGCTCGAGTGCCGTTATCATTTGTCGGTTTATTTTGCGCCATATGTGGCCGGGACGGCTCCTCCGTCTCTCTTCTCTCCCCAGTTTCCTTCCCGAAAAAAGGAGTGGGCGCAGTTTATGTGCTCTGCTCCACTGGGACCCCTCAGAGCAAGGTTGGACCCTCCTAACCTTACTCCATCTACAAAAGGTTGGCTTAAACCAGGAAAATGTACAGACTGAAAAATATCTTAATTTAATCTTAAATAAACATTCTTAAAAATAAAATAATCTTCATAAGAAAACCAAAGAACTGTTTTATTTATTTTAAAAAAGCTGGGGAATATTTTATGTAGGAATATGTATGTTGAAGAGTGATTGTTTTATTTATTAATTATGTAGTAAGATTAAAAAAAACTACTTCAAATATTTTTTTTTATTTTGTTGATCATCCAAAAAGGACATTGTCCTTTTTGTAATATACATTAACTGCGTATGAGCACTTACCAAAATAAGCCAAAACTTACCAAAATAATTTTGTATTGTACTCCTTCGTGAATTTACCTCTTGACCTTTTCAGGTGAGCTGTGTAAATTAACTTTTGGATTATGTTTCCAGAATAACTTGCACATACCCACCCACTATTTCAACTTCTCCATACCCAATCTTAATGTTTATTCTTTTGTTTTTACATATTATATTTTAATAGCGGTAACTTTTGAAGCTTAATCCGGAGTTGCCAGACTGTCACAACAATACTTCAAGCCAGGGCTGCAAATACTTGGATCAGCTGATTTTTGTTTTGGTCGCTCTGCTTCTTGTGTTGTGGCTTTTATTTTCCCCCATGATTTTCACCTGTGCCGGCCTCGCGCAACGCACGTTTTTCCCATTTTCTCCGACATAAACAAAGGCTATTTATAAATGCGAATCGGCAAATGAGAGGGCGATCTAAGTGCGGCAGTAAAGTGCTTTGTTTTAGCCGAACGCCACAAAAATTTCCCGTTTTCGAATGCGTGTGGATGTGGAAAGTGGCCAAAATCGAGGCGGCACCCAATTAGTTCGAGGAAGCTAGTGCAAGATTTATTGGGCAGTGATGAGCCAAGAATCCCAAAGGGGTCACTTTTCGCTTGTAAACATCGGATCCGATTTGCGGTATGGTATAGATACATAGATACATTTTTTAACCAGGGTCAGGACCATTTAAAAAACACGTATACGTATTTTTAAGATAAACAATTGTTGTTTGTTGACACTGAATAGGCTTAAGCTAAATAAAATGTAATGACTTCAATGAAATTCTAAAGCACTGCAATAATCATTTAAACATCAACCTTTTCCTATAAATTTGGATTGAATTTAATAGATTAAAATCTGTAACGAACAGTGAGGTGGCATCTCTGGATATATCGGACGAGAGGAGGGAGTTGCACGCTGTGTCCGGCCAGATCTCGCCGGCTAGTGGGTGGGTTCTGGAACACCCCCTTCTCTCCCCTCGATGCTGCCTCGGGAATCATAAATTGAATCGATAATGATGCGTGCGCGACCCCACGAACAGCGTGGGTCAAACCTGAGCTTCTCAGACCAGAGTATATTAGGATCCTTCGGAGATCCCCCAAGAAGGCACATGGCATAGGTTGGTGGCAGGGCGGTGGCGACCCAAACGAGGCGAAATATGTTTTCTTACTCCATTATAAACTTCATTGTTTTATTCCTTAACAAAAGACCTTAAAATTCTAGATGACATCCTTATCCTAGCTTCCTGACTATTCCAATACTTCAATATATGATCTTTCTGACAACGCTTAATAATATCTTATTGCTAAAGATTTGTGAACTTAAATGTATATTTGATTTGACAGGATTTGCGGACTCGCGTTCAACATCATGACATCGGATTTTAGTTACTAAGAGAGCGCTACTACAAAGACCACGCGTGGGGTTGACTGTATAACCGGTGAAGCCTCTTGGGCTGGAACTCGGAAAACGAGGAAAAATATTGATCGGAGAATTCCGTATCACTTCTGCTGGCCTGGCATAGATTTAGGATTACTCACTCAATACATCCGCGACGAGTTGTTGAAGCGCTTCCACTACTCGAGGCTGGAAAAGATAATATGCAATTCGGGAGGGCCTTTGCCTAACCCGTCAACAATGCCAACAACAAAACATACAGCCAGTGGCAGAGCTCTGACGCGAAATCTCCGCCCACTACTTCTTCTTCTCCGCTTCCGGCACCGTTAGGCCATCAGCCGGTCGAGTCTATCCGCTCTCCTGATCGACAAAGCGCTTCTTGGAAGCGCCGCAAGCGCCCTGTCCCTGCTTCCTATCCTATGCTTGAAGGTTAGTCCACGCCTGCTCCTCCGAATAACGGAACGCTCCTTTAAAGCGCAGCCAGCGCTCCGCTCCCGCTACTGCTCCTATAGGAGTTTGCCTATTTTGCGGTGACTCCTCCGTTCGACGGCGTGCTCCTTAAAAGCGCCGCCAGCACTCCGTCCTTGTCTTTACTCCTCCAGGATGACGCCTGTCGCACGGCGGCTCCTGTGATCGACGGGGTGCTGCTTAAAGCGCCGCCAGCACTCCGACCTTCTTCACTGCTCCAGAATGGCGCCTACTTCGCGCCGATTCCTGTGAGGTTAGGGCCGAACCCTGTCCGAATTTCCGGCGGAGCGCCCCTTAAAGCGTCGCGAACGCTCCGACTGCTTCAGCTCAGGTCGAGCTCGCTGTATTTTTCAGCTCCTACTTGGTTTTGATGACTCCCCTCAGCCCCGCCTCGTGGGCGGCCTGACTGAGAGATTCGCGCCGCAACTGCGACCCGCTCTTCTCTTCTTCTTCTGGCCAAGCGTTGCTCGCACTACGCCTCTCTGCCACCAGGGGTCTAGCTCGCACGCTGGTACCCCTGACCTAGCTAGCTTCTACGATCGCGCCCTGCCTTGACTGAGCAGTACGTACACCGCCAAATTGCCGCTTGTGGCCCTCTTTCTGTATGCCTGCTGGTCCTGCCCCAGCACGATGGTTCCTCAGCGGGTAAAACTACGCTGCAGTTGCTTGCACGAACTTGCTTGTTTCGTGGTTAAATTCAAAAAGAACGCCGCTCCCACGCGGTTTCCTAACCTTAGCTTTGAGCGCGTTACCAGATCGATCAGATCCTCCACGAAACGCTGAATAGGGTCCTATTACGCGATCGGGCTGCCAGAAAGGCTGAAACACCGCACCCCCCCAGGCTGCCAACCCGGTCGACCAACCCGGTTGCCAACCCGGTTACAAAATGCCCCCTTCTCAAGAGCTAGAACAGGATCTCAAACGATCCTGTTTAGCTCAATCACGGAGGCGAGAACTACTGTTTCACCTCTTTGACATGATAGGTGCCTATCGCTCGCCCTTGCTTATCCTACCGCTCGTAGGTAGCCTTTCCGGTCTCCTCCGAACTCCCTCCAATACAGCTAACTACTGCACCAGTATCCAATAGTCCTAAAACTACCTCTCCAAATAATCAGACCTCGGCAAAAGGACGTCTGTCTGAGGTCTTGTACTTCATTGTTTCTTTCGTCTTCATCATCTGCCAATAGCGCCTTATCCTATTAGTATTCCTTGACCTATACTTACATTCTACCTTAGACCTATTAAACTCTTCTCTGAACTCATTTCCTACTTGTCCTTGTTTACTCCTGACGGAACGCGCTGAGTTGGACGATCCGGCGCGTTCGCTCTCCCGTTTTTTAGACACTTCGGACACGATGGTTTGTAAACATTTGGTGCTCCGCACCCAAAACAGAAAACTTTCCGCTTGCCCGCGCAGTCGTGGTACCTGTGACCCTCTTTCCTGCAATTCCAGCAGATAAGAGCCACTGCCTCCACTTCACCCGCTTCATCACCTGAGAATTCTTGGGCCTCTTCCCATTCCAAGTCGCTTCCTACTTCCGCTACTGATCTGTTGTGCCCGTAACCTTTGTGGGAGCTTCTGTCTTCCTGTCTCTGAGTTTCACCGAAAGAAGCCGTCTTCCCCCAACCTGGTTTGGAAAGTTGGCTCTCTGATTGCGCCCTTTGGTGGAACCGTTCGTCTATTCGCTCTGACAGTTGTTCCAGCAGCGTCGCCTGCATAGCGCTGATTAATTGGGATACAATCGAACACAATACCGCTGTGCCTCCTGCCGACTCTGCTTGAGAGCTCGCTTGGCTGGTCCCACAGGGTGAATCTCCCCTGCGAGTCAGCTGACTTGTACTTGCGCCAGTCCTGACGCCGGCCGCCTGTGCTTTCTCAAAACACGCTACCTTGCACGTCGGACATGACAGCTTCGATTTAGCGTGTGTTGCTATACACGCCTTGTGGAACACGTGTCCGCACTTGGTCCTGGCTCTGCCGGTTGTCCTTTCTTTATTACATAGTGTGCAGATGGACCCCTTTTTGGGAGTCGCTGCCCCCTTCTCTGCCTCTGCCGGGTTCATCCTTTCTTTCTTTCTTGCCTAACCTAAAAAATGCTCGCTTCACAAATACCGAAACTCTAAAACTGAATTTCGCCTTCGTCTTTAGCCTGCCTACCGCCATGCACGCTGCCTAACATTCTTCTTCTCTTCGCCATTGCTTCTCACCTAATTCCGTTCTGGAATTTCGCTCGTAGAAAACTCCCCTTTCCAGCTCTTTGTCGCCCGTCCTGCTAACTTCCAGGCCTGCGATCTATAAGCTGAAACCCTTTGGACGTGGTCATTTCGTGCCTGTTACGAATGAACTCCGAGCGTCCTTCTGCTCTCCTAGGGGATGACGGGATTTAGCTGCCAATTTACAGGCTTGGTCAGATATCAGTCCGCTAACTGATACTGCTGTTCCAAACGACTGTGGCACTGTCTCTCCCGTCCCTTCGTCATTGTAGCAGCCTGCTATCCGAAACTCGTGGTCAGCTGGGTCCTATCCCCTGCTAAAGTCCTGCGAGAATCCGTCCTGCTAAACTCTACACGAAACTATTTCTGTGGTTGCGAGGCACTGTGGTCTACTCTCTCCTCTGAGTGTAGAATTCCGAGCGGTACCCGCGCCACTGCTGAGGGTTTTGGTCTGGTTACTGCCATGCCACTGTAACCAGCCGAAAAAAACTTGTCCGCAAAACATGGCTGCGTCTAACCATGCTAAAAACATGGCCACTTAGTTGGGCGCCAGATAAATTTATGATTAAGATAATTATAACTGTAACGAACAGTGAGGTGGCATCTCTGGATATATCGGACGAGAGGAGGGAGTTGCACGCTGTGTCCGGCCAGATCTCGCCGGCTAGTGGGTGGGTTCTGGAACACCCCCTTCTCTCCCCTCGATGCTGCCTCGGGAATCATAAATTGAATCGATAATGATGCGTGCGCGACCCCACGAACAGCGTGGGTCAAACCTGAGCTTCTCAGACCAGAGTATATTAGGATCCTTCGGAGATCCCCCAAGAAGGCACATGGCATAGGTTGGTGGCAGGGCGGTGGCGACCCAAACGAGGCGAAATATGTTTTCTTACTCCATTATAAACTTCATTGTTTTATTCCTTAACAAAAGACCTTAAAATTCTAGATGACATCCTTATCCTAGCTTCCTGACTATTCCAATACTTCAATATATGATCTTTCTGACAACGCTTAATAATATCTTATTGCTAAAGATTTGTGAACTTAAATGTATATTTGATTTGACAGGATTTGCGGACTCGCGTTCAACATCATGACATCGGATTTTAGTTACTAAGAGAGCGCTACTACAAAGACCACGCGTGGGGTTGACTGTATAACCGGTGAAGCCTCTTGGGCTGGAACTCGGAAAACGAGGAAAAATATTGATCGGAGAATTCCGTATCACTTCTGCTGGCCTGGCATAGATTTAGGATTACTCACTCAATACATCCGCGACGAGTTGTTGAAGCGCTTCCACTACTCGAGGCTGGAAAAGATAATATGCAATTCGGGAGGGCCTTTGCCTAACCCGTCAACAATGCCAACAACAAAACATACAGCCAGTGGCAGAGCTCTGACGCGAAATCTCCGCCCACTACTTCTTCTTCTCCGCTTCCGGCACCGTTAGGCCATCAGCCGGTCGAGTCTATCCGCTCTCCTGATCGACAAAGCGCTTCTTGGAAGCGCCGCAAGCGCCCTGTCCCTGCTTCCTATCCTATGCTTGAAGGTTAGTCCACGCCTGCTCCTCCGAATAACGGAACGCTCCTTTAAAGCGCAGCCAGCGCTCCGCTCCCGCTACTGCTCCTATAGGAGTTTGCCTATTTTGCGGTGACTCCTCCGTTCGACGGCGTGCTCCTTAAAAGCGCCGCCAGCACTCCGTCCTTGTCTTTACTCCTCCAGGATGACGCCTGTCGCACGGCGGCTCCTGTGATCGACGGGGTGCTGCTTAAAGCGCCGCCAGCACTCCGACCTTCTTCACTGCTCCAGAATGGCGCCTACTTCGCGCCGATTCCTGTGAGGTTAGGGCCGAACCCTGTCCGAATTTCCGGCGGAGCGCCCCTTAAAGCGTCGCGAACGCTCCGACTGCTTCAGCTCAGGTCGAGCTCGCTGTATTTTTCAGCTCCTACTTGGTTTTGATGACTCCCCTCAGCCCCGCCTCGTGGGCGGCCTGACTGAGAGATTCGCGCCGCAACTGCGACCCGCTCTTCTCTTCTTCTTCTGGCCAAGCGTTGCTCGCACTACGCCTCTCTGCCACCAGGGGTCTAGCTCGCACGCTGGTACCCCTGACCTAGCTAGCTTCTACGATCGCGCCCTGCCTTGACTGAGCAGTACGTACACCGCCAAATTGCCGCTTGTGGCCCTCTTTCTGTATGCCTGCTGGTCCTGCCCCAGCACGATGGTTCCTCAGCGGGTAAAACTACGCTGCAGTTGCTCGAAAATTTCCGGATGCTTCTCCTTGCTTGCACGAACTTGCTTGTTTCGTGGTTAAATTCAAAAAGAACGCCGCTCCCACGCGGTTTCCTAACCTTAGCTTTGAGCGCGTTACCAGATCGATCAGATCCTCCACGAAACGCTGAATAGGGTCCTATTACGCGATCGGGCTGCCAGAAAGGCTGAAACACCGCACCCCCCCAGGCTGCCAACCCGGTCGACCTATCGCCGACGTTACAAATCCCTAAAAGATAGTACTGATTAAGAATTCATATACTTTGTGAGGTCATCTGTTGACTTCTAGCTTGTATTGTAGACGAATATATTCTACCCTAATCAAAGATAAAAATCTTATAACTATTATTTAAACTTTTCATTTATAAATTATTGTTTGAAATAAAAACAATAGAGGAAATATTCGTAAAACTGCCATAATCTAACTGTCATAGTCCAACCAGTAAAAGGACTTCTACCCCAATAGTGACAAATTAATTAATGTGAACACGCTTCTAGGTACTAGCACAATTAATTTGCACAACAATGGACTGATGCGAACAGTTGTCGGCCGATGTCTGCCAAGAAAAAAACAGGCAACAGCAACAGAGACTGCAGGTACAGCAACAATTACACGACCAGCAGCAGCATCAATTGCAAGTGCAACCTCACAAAAAAAAAAAAAAGAAACAACCATAGCAGCATGCCTCTGCGGCAGCCCGGCCATATCAACAAGATTTTTGGTAGAATTAAGCATTTCGCCAGTGCTGCAGCCGCCGTTGCGTATACGTAATATTAAAAATAGGCTAGCACCCAGGCGGCAGGATGAACAAGCGCAGCGTAATCATAGCGGGAATCGTGGCCAGCCTCCTGGGCTTGGTTTTGGGTGCCAACTTCTACTTCATGTACTACCTCAGCGCCGAGGAGGGGCACTTGGCCAGCGTCCGGGCACTGGAGAACAAGATCCGACACAAGATGCGCCACCTAAAGCCCGCCTATCTGAACCGGAATCCGCGCTTCTTCATGTTCCGGAATAAGCTCCTAAAGAACTACAAGGCGGCGCCATACGAGAACGCCAGCGTGCTCTGGGACATTGCCAATTGGGTGAGTCAACGGGGCTGGGGGGAAGTGTAAAATATCTTATCACCCCGAACCTATTTACATAATTATTCAGTTATATCTGAATATAATTTCTGTAGGCTTCTAAAAATCTGTAATCCTTTCAGTGGCCACACGAAAATGAAGTGTACCCGATATACGATTCATCCATGGGCCAACTCCTGGAGACCCTGCGTCGTGAACCAATCACCAGGGTGAGCAACCTGGCACGCGGAACCCAATTGAAGCTCCTGATGCGCCTGTCGCAGCAGCAAAAGGTGATCTTCAAGCCACAGTGGTATCCGAGGGACGAGGTAGTTGAGGGAACGGTGTACAGCGGGAAAGATCGACACACGGCGGAAGTGTATGCTTTCTATTTGGGAGCCGTCCTGGACCTCCGATGGACGCCTATCGTGGTGGGTCGTGTGGTGAACTTGAAGAAGGATATCTACGAAAATGGTGATCAGGAGTTGCAGAACACGATAAACATAGAGAAAGATGAGGATGGCAAGGAAACGTACTGCCTCTACGGAAAGTGTCACTATTGCAACGAGGAAGAGAGCGTTTGCGGAAATGAAAGGCACAATATCGAGGGCGTGCTCATCTACATTGTGCCGGGAACTCTGGCGAAGCGACGGTCACCATGGCAGCGCACCTACAAGGACGACAAGCGAGCTCCTTGGGAGGACGACATGAACTACTGCAAGTAAGTGAAAGCTCTAGGAAGTAAATGTATCTTTTCTAATAGATGTTTCTCATTGAAGAGGTCTGAAGAATAAAATGGAAACTATCCGGTTACTGGACCTCATCGATGTGGCCATTTTTGACTACCTGATACAGAATGGTGATCGGCATCACTACGAAACCAGGGAGGAGCGCGTAGTGCTAATCGATAATGGAAAAGCCTTCGGGAATCCCAACAAGGATCACTTGGATATACTGGCTCCTCTGTATCAATGTTGTCTGTGAGTAGCATTAAGTTCATTCCAAAACAGAGCCTTATACAAGGTCTATTCTTGTAGCTTACGGAAGTCTACGTGGGATCGCCTGCAAGTCTTTTCCGGAGGTGTGCTAACAGAACTGGTGGACCGGCTATCCAAGCAGGATATCCTGTACCCGCTGATCACTGACAAGCATAAAAAGGGCGTGGAAAGGAGGCTTCTGGTGGTCTATTCCGTGGTAGAGCACTGCATGGACCTCGAGGGAGAGAAGATGTTTAAAACGCTCTAGGCATCTAGCCAAATCGTTGTTAAGTCCACACCTTTCTGCACTCGTGACCCCAAAATAATGGTAGATAGGAACTTATCTAATGATTTTAGACAAATTTCAAAAAACATAATCTTTTTTAAACGATTTGGATAGTCGGTAAAGTTGCCTATTTACCTTAAGATACTAAAAGATGACAAAAAATTAAGCAAATAGAAACATATTTTGCCATTTTAAAATTTTAAACTCGCAAATCTTTGACATTTTCCAAAAGATTCTAATATATTATGTATTAATTATTTACGCATGTATGTTTAGAATACATTTTTGAACAGAGCTAGACACCATACCTTATGAAAATGTAAAGAGAACCTTAAACAAAAATATACAAAAGTTTAGTTTTAAGAATAGGTATCGTCGTTATTTAATAGGTACAATTTTAGAAAATTTTAAACTGCATAACTATATTTTTTCACTTATCTCAAGAGAATATAAACAACCAAAAATAAACTACATTTCCTAATTTTTTATGATTGGTGTATGTTGACCTGTGAGTACACAGCTCGATGTGTACTTAAGAGACAGTCGCACGCTACTTTTTGCCTTCTTTTTTCACATTGCTAAACGTAAATAGCTTGTTGAACTGCTTATTGTGGCGATTGTTGGGTCGGTTCTGGAAAAGACAAATGTTTTGACGTTAATATCAATGAAAACAAGTTTCAAATGCCTTAAAATCTACATATCGGCACCATTTAACAACAAAATTAAACGCGTATTTCAAGTATTATATGACTAGTTCAATGATTATTTATCTTCTATGTTAGCCAAGTTGTTCACTCTTTAAAATATTTATTCGATTGACTAGAATTTGTAGAGAATTTTTACAAGGTTTAAAAAAATTACAAAACAATAATTCGATTACTTGAAAATACTGATTAGACGTAACCCCTTATTGAGAAGTAGACGCACCTTGCCATGCATTTGCTGCTTAATTTCTGTGCCGCGGGCCCTTTGCGCTCCGCCCTTGAATTGCCTGAAGTCCACGTTCTTGTAATCAAAGTTTCCGGCTGGCTTGGGCTGCGGAACTTGCAGGTTAGAGCCCTGCGGGTGATTTGCCCGATTCTTGGCCTTGAAACGCTGCTGCAACTGCTTGCGTTTCTGTCTTTTTCCCTGGTTCTGTGGGGGTTTCGCTTGGTCGGCGGGTTGTCTTTCAATGGGCACTTCCAAAACGTCGTCTTCATCACTTTCCTCGGTTGGCTCAACCACCTCGATAGATTCGTTCTGTTCGTTAATTTCTTTCTTCACTATGGGTTGAGTGTTTTCATCCTTTCTCGCTTTCTTGCTTGTACTGGGCTGTTCTCCGTCCATGTTGGACTGGTGCTTGCGTTTCAGTTGTTCCTTCAAAGGAAGAGAGTATATTTCAACTTCTGCCTTGGTCGCAGGCGCCTGCAGTTTGATATTTTCCTCAGGAGCTGACGCAGTTGGGCACAATCGCCGCTTCAGCTGTTCGCTGTGCTCGCGGGCAATTTGGTCTTGCTTCAACTGCTCCATCAAGGGAAGTATCGCCAAATAGCGTTTGTAGGGCATTCGCAGGGCCTGGCTCTCCTTGCGCATATGAGCCCAACGCAGCTCTTCTTCTTGGGTGGGACCATCGGACTTTTCGAACAGCGCCATTGAAGGCTTAGCAATTAATTTATCCTGGGTTGGAAGCTGCTTCTCATCCGGAAGCTGAAGACGTCCGGATGTATTTCGTTTCAGCAACGTAGGGAGATCATCGCGAATTTCATCCTGATGCGAGAAGTCGTGCGGGCAGTAGAGCTTGCTGCTGAAATCCTTGGACGACGGCGGCAGGGATGCTTGGGTGCTGCTGCGAGCTTCCAAAATGGGCTGAAATAGTAAGCAAAAAATAAGACGTTCATGAACCCATACGCAGAATACAGAATAAAGAATTATTTATAATAGGAAAGATGCAACTGGATTTCTAGAAAATCAAACTTCAGCACACATTTCATTTCATGACTTCTCTGTCAACAAGAAAGAGTGTACAAGCCCAGATATGAAATAAATTAAACCATGCACTGAACTTGGAGGAAACCTCTTAATTTCAAATTAGTTACAATCAATTAATGAAAAAATATCGGAATAACCAGCGACTGAGAACAAGTTGCAGGAACTGGGCGCCGTCGATGGGAAACTCACTTTGACCAGCGGCTGATCGCGCGCCTTGAGGACGATTTGATGCAACGTATGCAGTTGCTGCCGCACTAGGGGTGGGATGGGGTTGCAGCAGGCCAAGATTCCCTGCATCTCCCTTGGAAGGCTCTCGGCGATTTGCAGCATCATGTGATTGGGCAGAACGTATCCGTAGCTTTCGTCCTCCAGCCGCGCCGTGGCATCGCGCCACTCAAATATGCCCCTCAGGGCATAAAGCTGACGATTGTCGAAATTTCTTTTCGTTTTTCGCACTAGATCCAAGTGGGATTCGGGTCCAACATGTGGCTTATTGTACCGCTTTTTGCACACCTCTGTGCTCATCATATAAACGTTGTTGAGCAGTCCGGTCTCGACCTGCTGCTCGAGGAGATCGTTGGTCATCCTCTCGTACACATATATTAAAAAGTGTGTATCCTGTCGAGCATAGTCCACCAGTTGCTGGGGCAGTGGTCTCATCCGCCAATCCGCCAGCTGCAGGCTCTTGTCCACGTCCAAATCAAT
Organism: Drosophila ananassae; assembly: GCF_017639315.1. Taxonomy (NCBI): domain Eukaryota; kingdom Metazoa; phylum Arthropoda; class Insecta; order Diptera; family Drosophilidae; genus Drosophila; species Drosophila ananassae. Next base: position 10,065,793 of record NC_057927.1, on the reverse strand, counting down.
GTAGTGCTTTAGCAGAAACGCCAGCGATAGCCTGGCCAAGTTTAAGGCCTTCGCGGCGCGATGTGTATCAAACATATTAACTATATACAAAGATAAATCGCGCTGCAACCATTCAATATCTAAGTCAGCTCCGTGAAGAATCTTTAACTTTTTGGGGTCGGTCAGAACAAGATTCAATATATGCATTTCATCTCGCAGGATTAGGGTGTCAAATATGTAGTCTTTCGAGCGCGTGGACATCTGCACGAGACATGTAATACCCATAAAGGTACGATAGGAATGATGTTCTACATCAATGGCAATTTGAGGTGCCTGTCTCAGTTCTTCTAATGCTTGCTTCAGCTTTTCAACAGAGTCCACTAGCATGAGTTCAGTGTCAGACATCAGATTGGGCAGAATTGGCTTCTGTTTCTGGAGCTGCTGCACTGGAGGCTCAAACTTCATCAACTCAAACTCGTATGGATGTAAATAGGCCTGGATATTGCCGGAATCGTCATATTCGGGCAGCAGGGCTAATGGCTTCAGAGAGTTTGGCTTTTCTTTGAGTCTTGGTACGAATGGATTCAGGGCACTGTTATCCACTGGCTCCTTAAATAGCATCTGTGGGCGCACTATGTTTTTGGCCGTAAATAAACGGGCGGAAACTACGTTTTTCTGCGGAGGGGCGCTGCTCCTATTCCAGCTGCCTGCCTTTGGGCTGTCTTGAGCTAGCGACGGACTACTATCTGCCGCAACAGATGACGAGGAGCTGCTGCTCACAACATTCATCTGTACCTCCACCATTTGCTGGGGATTTCTGCGTAGACCAGCCTTTAGATCCAGGTTCGTTGTAACCCGCTCAAAGAGTATGTCATTGCACTCCTGCACCATTTCAAACTGCTCGTCTAGCTGCCGTCTGTGGAATAAGAGAACATTATACCAAACGATACCAAGAGTGCCCAAGAATGGGGTAAAAAGAGTTTTTTCTGATAGAATATCGTTATAGTCTATCAAATACTTGCTTCCTAATGTCACCCTTGATTCCCTCGACTTGCAGCACGTTTCCAATTAAGCCCACAACACGCTGGCTGAGGTCGTCTATAACACGTGCATAGCCTGGATAGGTCATGTATAACGCCCGAGCGGTGCCCTGCGGAAAGGCATTCACTGCTTTTGTGGCTCCCACCACATTCTTGAAGGCTTTCTGCAAGTAGACGCAAAAGTAAACAATCAAAATAACAGTAGAAATCAACTCCACCACCCACAGTTGTAAATTCTCCTATGTCTCCGACTTCGTTGGAAGATTCATCCGGTGCCTGTGCATCTTTGTTTTGGTTGTGGCCCTCCTTGTCTTGCTTTCTATGCTCCTCTTCCTCGTGCACTCTTTTGGTAGGATGCGGCATGTCTGTAAAATATTTGTTTGATGTGTTTTTTTCCGTAAATATTTTTTTTCGATGAACTGATTGTAGAAAATGTGCGTGTTTTTTCTTCTTCTTTTTGAGAATGGAATAACAACTGCTAAATTTTGAGTTTGTCAACACTATCGGCGGCAAAGTGTTTTTCTACTTTACAACACTACACGGTGGTGCCCGCAAAATACGAATATGAGAATCGTTGAATTTTATTAAATATATGTTTATTTATATTTAGCATAATGATCTCGTGGTTAAAAAAAAAGTAGAGCACCCCACGTCGCAATAGTTTTTTAAATACAGATAAGTGTCTCATAGCATAATAGTCGCTGATTAAAAGAGCTTTTACATGTTTCTTAATGTGGTATAGTTTTTGAATAATCTTTAATACCATCAATACAGATTCAGAAACTTAAACAGATATTTAAATTTTCTTATGAAATAGATATAAAATAGTATAAACAGACAATATTTTATCTTATAATTGTATGTAAAGTGGATTAATCCGATGAGTGTCAGTTTTCTTCTCATGGTTACTTTATTAATTAATTTTTAAATGGGAACCTTTAGCACAAAGGTTTTTAAGAAGGTTTCGAGCCACTAACACAAAATTGTTGATGTCGGTTTCGATCTATGCCTCTCTGCTCGCATGTGCTCCAACCTATGACCCGAAGTTCGAAAAGTCTGTTGACATATTTCGCAAATAAAGGGCCGTTCGCCGGTGTGGATTCGCAAATGTAATCGTAGAGCTGTTTTGGAGCTGTAAGACTTTCCACAAACTTGACAATTTACCCCAAGACGCTGCATTTGGTGGACTAACATGTGTCTGGAAAGAGTGGCTTTAAGGCTGAATGATTTCTGGCACACATGACAGGTTTGTGGCCTAATCCGGCTATGAGTTAGCATATGCCTCTTGAGATCATTTGACTTTTTAAAAGATTTTCCGCAAGTTTCACAATTTTTATTTATAATTTTCCGTTTTTTTGTTCCATTTTTAAACCATCTTTGGGAAAAATGTACTAGCATATGTCGCCGACAGTTGAATTTTTGCTTATACATTTTCTCACAATATAAGCATTTATAAATTCTTTTGAAAAAGTGGTCTTGAAAAGGCAAATTTATCTCTTTCTTATGTTTCTTGACTTTTCTATGCATTTGTTTTTTGTGCTCGATTAAATAAGATTTTGTAGCAAATAGTTTGAGGCATACGAGGCAAGGATACGCTTTTTCTTTAGGATGCGACCGCCTATGTCTTATAAGATCATGCAGCTGACAGAACTCCTTTCCGCATAAATCGCAAACATAATATTTTTTATTGACAGGAAGCTGGGATCGTTGGTTCATTAAGGATGTCTCAGGTCTCAGCTCCACAAGTTGACATGACAATGGCAATTCCTTTGCAGATCGGTGGCTACTTGGTGCATCCATTCCGCTTTGCAGGCTTCGCAGTGCAGTAAGAGCTTGATGGACAACTTGGTCAGCATCCTCCACAACGGAATGACATTTAAGGGTCTCATTTTCAGAATGATTTGAGCGTTTGTGACGTTGTAAAGAACTTAACTGAGAAAAGGATCGAAAACAAAAGTCACAGGCAAAAAGCTTATCCTTGGTGTGGACCACCTGGTGACGTCTTAAAAAAGTGGGCTTGGAAAACTGTTTTCCACAGGTATCACAGGTATTGGAGCTCATTATCCTGGTTCTTTTTATTTAAGATTTCATACTCTGGCGGGTATATATATTTTTTGATTTTAAGTTGCGTTTAGATTTAACGCAGGAACTTCTGAAAATAAAAAGGGTTATTAATAAAACTTTTATGTAAAACTATAACCACCTTTAGATTGGGTTTTAGTTATATTTGAGAACCAAACAAAAACATCAGGAAAAGTGCTGCGCGCTTTTGAGCACTGGTAATCAGCTGCTCTTCAGTGTGCCCACACCTGCCCATCCGCCGGCATGAAATGAGCCACAAGAAGAAGACTCCTGCTTGAAGATACAGATTCGTGCTTAAAAAGTAATTATTGAATATAAAATATCTTATATTAAGAACGATATCCTTTGGAAAGATGATGGACGTGTACAGGCGAGCAGTGAAACGGTTTCCGTTGGGAAGCGTCAGTCATATGTTCGCCTATGGATCTGGTGTTAAACAACAGGAAGGCTACCAAAAAGTTGGAACTCCTTCATCCGGGAGCGTTATAGATCTGGTTTTCTGCGTTCGGGATGCTCTGGGCTTCCATGCGGAGAATCTTCACCGCCATCCTGGACATTATTCCGCCCTGAAACACCTGGGCCCGAGGTTTTTGGCCCAATACCAGGAGCGTTTAGGAGCTGGCGTCTATTGCAACACGTTGGTTCCATTGCCGGATGTAGGAGTTACTATTAAATACGGCGTTGTGTCGCAAGAGCAGCTTATCGAAGATCTAATCGACTGGAAGCATCTCTACTTGGCAGGAAGGCTACACAAGCCGGTCACGGATCTAGTGGATCCGTCAGACAATCCTCCTCTAAAAACTGCTCTCGATAGGAACCTTGTTTCTGCGCTGCAGGTGTCATTACTATTACTACCAGAGAAGTTTACCGGCTATGAGCTGTTCCACACCATCGCAGGTCTCAGTTACAAGGGTGACTTTCGTATGATTTTTGGGGAAAACAAACAGAAGGTCCACAACATTGTGAGTCCCCAAATCAACGACTTCTTCGCTCTGTACCAGCCAGCTTTGGGCAAGCTCGCCCAATTCGTTGCTGTTGATATGAAGGGTCAGGAACCGGGCAGCAGAAAACCAGCTATACTGTTCGAGCAGGACAAATCGCAAACGGCAACGGCTTGCCACTTGAGAGAACTTCCTGGACAGCTAAGATGCCGTCTTCAAAAGAACGCAGCGTGCCGTGGAGACTACCCGGCTGTGGTAGATCACTTAGCCTTGGCTCCACAACTGCCAAAGGTTCTTCAGGCCTCTGTCAACGATATCGTTTGGCGCAGCAGCGTAACACAATCCATTAAGAACATTGCCAGTGCCGGAGTGATTAAGTCGCTCGTGTATAGTTACCGCAAAGCTCAGAAGACATTCGCCGTTTAAGGCCCTTTTACTTAATAACTAAACCTGCCAATTATTAACTAAGTTGCCATTTAGCTGTATTTTGTTATTTATTTGTAAGCTCTAAAGTTGTTAGCTGCAATATATGAACGCATGCCCAAGGCGAAAACCGAGTTTTTCTAGGGGGAAACCTTTCTGGGAGTGCAGCTTGGATGAGAAAGGAGTAAGTGTTCCATCGACTTGGGCTTGGTTCATATTTTAATGTATTTATATTTCAATAGATTTCAAATTTTCAATTTACAGATCATGTCGAGCGATGACAGCCACAGTGACAGCAGTTCCTCCAGTGATGAACGACATCGGAAAAGGAAACATAAGAAACACAGCAAGGACTTGGACAAATCAAAGAAAAAGAAATCTAAGAAGCACAAGAAGGAGAAGCGACGCCACAAGGAGAAAAAACGCAGCAGACACGAAGAGGAACCACCAGCTTTTCAACCGCTAGTGCCATCGAATAATTTTCCGCAACCTGAACTCTCGGAAAACACTGAAGATACTTTTGGTCCTGCACTTCCGCCACATCTGCAGAAACAAGCTCAACCCGAGCCCAAACCTGACACTGCTCCCAAGGCCATGATAGGACCCATCCTTCCCAGCCAGTTCTCACAGAACGAGCCACCTTCAGACCAGGAGAAAAAGAGTAGTAATAGCGATGAAGATGATGATCTGGCTGGTACCTTTGGACCACTGCCCAACGCCAGCCAAGTTGAGCTTGAGGAGCGAGCGTTAGCCCTCAAATTAGCTGCTCTGGAGGGCGGAGGACTGGGAGGCACTACAGACCAAGAAGTACGAGAGGAGTGGATGCTGGAGCTTCCAGAGGTCGGTTTAAAGAGTGGTCTGGCAGCTCTCAGCAACATGAAGCGCACCTTTTACCAAGGAAAGGAGCGTCCAGATTTTAGTGATCGCTCCTCCTGGACGAAGACTCCCCAAAGCGAAGCCGCAGCCGCAGCAGCAGGTCCCAAGGCGTGTAGCTCCAAGGAGATGGAGCAAATGGCCCAAGCCAAGTTCGAACAAATGAGGGACGATGAGCAAGAGCGCATGGCTAAAAAACACAAGAAAAAACACAAACGAGAGGAATCTCTGGTGGAACTGCATCAGAAAAAGCTAAGAAAGGAACAAAAAGAAAAGGTAAAGATTATTCAAAAAATGTTTCTTTCTTACTAAACCCATTAATTTGTTTCGAAAAGGAAAAAGAGCTGGCGGCGTCCGGATCGAAACCCGAACGAAGACCTTTCAGCAGAGATGTGGACTTAAAGCTTAACAAAATCGACAAAAATCAAACAAAGCAAATCGTGGACAAGGCCAAAATTTTAAATACAAAGTTTTCGAGAGGACAGGCCAAGTATTTGTAAGATATGTTTGTATTTTAAACTACTGAATGTTGTCTAGCCCAAGTACAATTTAAATGCAAAAAGTCTAATAAAGATTTTAAATAAATTTAAGGAAATGAAGAAACTCTTTCTATTCATAAGTTCATAATTTATTTGTAAAAATACCAACAATGAGATAATCGTTGGTTTCCCAGTTGCTGAATCTTGAATGTACAATCGACATAAAAAAGACATGGACATATACTAAATAGGAAAATACAAACTATGAGTGTAAATAAATATAAGCTTAGCGCTGTGGCGGTGGTTTGGGTTTGGGTATTTTGGCCAGCAACATTTGTATTTCGTCCTTCTCCTTCCAGTCCTTCCACAGCTCGTACAGATTTACTATCGCCCTCACGATCTCCTGAACTTTATCCAGGTCGACGTTGAGCTCAGCAAACCATTGTTTAGTGGCATCCTTTTGCAGGATAACGCATGCTATCTGTAGGCAGGCAATGGCGATCTAAAAATAAAACCAGGAATCATGGGACCACATTCTCCAGAAAAGAAATGCCTTCTGTGGACATACCTGATATGGAGGATACAGAAGACAGACATCGGTGCGAAGCGAATCGTTGACGATGCGCCAGCTCAATGTGAGCAGTTGGTCCTCCTGGCCCATGTCCTGCACCAGCTGCAGTAATGGCCGGTATGGCTGGTAGACTATCAAGCAGCAGTCGAGGTTCTCCAGAAGGTAAAACTCGCACTCGAGAATGTGATTCGTGCGGTAGGGAAACTCCTGGGCATAGGCATAGCTAAATTTAGTCTTTATAGCAGACTGGCAGATGGAAATCAGCCTAGAGTTCGAAATGACACCAAACTCCTCCACCTTCGAGGCCAGCAGGATGCAAGTCGGAGCCAGGAGCAGGGGGTCGATGTTTTTCAGGGAGTTCCTCGCGTAGAACCTCTTGAAGTATACGGTGGCCGTGGCTATGACCTGCTGCCTCAGCTTCAACTGCTCTCCCAGCACCTGAATCACATTCGCAAAGAATATGAACACCTTTTGGTACTCATCCTCGTTCAACGCCAACAAATCGAGTTGGCGCTCTCGCAGCAAGTCCTGTTTGTCCAAAATCCACTGTTGTGAGTGCGAGCTCTGCCAAAAATTTCCCGCCATTGTTTACAGAGTAGGCCAGGCAACAAGCTCCAGCTAGTACTTTATCGTTGGCAGCCTAAATTTTATGTTTATTTCGAAAAAACTCGGAGAAAAGGCAGATTTTTCGGTTGCTTTGGAAAACAGTGTGTGCACACTATACTTTTTTTGCGTCCAGAACACAGCTGTTCGGCTGCAGCCAACTTAACGTCGCGGTCATCTGTATTCGTGCGTGTGTGTGTGAATTTTTCATCAGCGCCGCGGGCCACAGACGAAAAGTCATAATAATTTTTTAGTTAATAAGCTATTGAACGATTTAACTAAACGATGGCGTTGCGTGTTCTTGGTGTGACGCAGAATATGCGCACCTTCATGCGGGGCGTGGAAATGATCAAGGTGAGCCCAATTCCATAAAGTGATTACGCTCAACAGGATTTAAATTACGTAATTCTAAATTGGATATAAACCTTCTGACTGCAGTTATCCTTTCTTTTAAAACACCATTTTAAAGTACTTACTGCGGTTCATTAGTCAAAGGGCAAATTATTGAAATAAAACGCAATACCAATTGTTCTGCAAAACCATCTACATGAACTTTGAGGTTATGTCGGTGTTTTACTTAACTACAATTTATTTTTATTTACTTCCAGCGCCACAAGTCAGCGGTCAGCTTGCAGAAGACCCTGCTCAACATACCCGCCACCCAGGTGACCAAGCTGGACAACGGTCTTCGCGTGGCCAGCGAGGACTCCGGTGCCTCCACCGCTACCGTCGGTCTCTGGATCGATGCTGGCTCTCGTTCCGAGAACGAGAAGAACAACGGAGTGGCCCACTTCCTGGAGCACATGGCCTTCAAGGTATGATAATAGTTAATAGTAACGTGAATGGATATAAGTTAATTGGCCATTCTATTCCAGGGCACTGCCAAGCGCTCCCAGACCGATTTGGAGCTGGAGGTCGAGAACCTGGGTGCTCACCTGAACGCCTACACCTCCCGGGAGCAGACTGTCTTTTACGCCAAGTGTCTGTCTAAGGATGTGCCCAAGGCTGTCGAGATTCTGGCTGATATCATCCAGAACTCAAAATTGGGCGAGGCTGAGATCGCCCGCGAGCGCTCTGTGATCCTGCGGGAGATGCAGGAAGTTGAGAGCAACTTGCAGGAGGTGGTTTTCGATCACCTGCACGCCACTGCCTACCAGGGCACTCCCCTTGGCCAGACCATCCTTGGCCCCACCAAGAACATTCAGTACGTACTGCGGATTATCTAATCTTGTTTGTTGCTGTGCTTCAATTTCTCTTTTTTTTTCAGGTCCATTGGTAAATCCGACTTGACCGACTACATCCAGACCCACTACAAGGCTTCGCGCATCGTCTTGGCTGCCGCCGGCGGCGTTAAGCACGACGACCTGGTGAAGCTCGCCTGCTCGAACTTGGGTGGCTTGGAGGCCAGTGTGCTGCCCCCTGAGGTCACTCCCTGCCGTTTCACCGGCTCTGAGGTTCGCGTTCGTGATGATTCCCTGCCCCTTGCTCACGTAGCTGTGGCCGTCGAAGGATGCGGTTGGACCGACCAGGACAATATCCCCCTGATGGTGGCCAACACTCTGGTTGGTGCTTGGGATCGTTCCCAGGGTGGTGGCGCCAACAACGCCTCCAACCTGGCTCGTGCCAGCGCTGAGGACAGTGAGTGAATCTCTTAAACCACCATTGGTTAGCATACTTATCTAATTTTTTTGGCAGATCTGTGCCACAGCTTCCAGTCGTTCAACACCTGCTACAAAGACACCGGTCTCTGGGGCATTTACTTCGTGTGCGACCCTCTGCAGTGTGAGGTTGGTACATAAGAAACAGAAACTACTTTCTGTTATGTAATTAACATGAATCGTTTCTAAACTTTACAATTCTCTTTCAGGATATGATCTTCAACGTTCAGACCGAATGGATGCGTCTGTGCACCATGGTCACTGAGGCTGAGGTGGAGCGCGCCAAGAACCTTCTGAAGACGAACATGTTGCTGCAGTTGGACGGAACCACACCCATCTGCGAGGACATTGGCCGTCAAATTCTGTGCTACAACCGCCGTATCCCTCTGCACGAGCTGGAGCAGCGCATCGACGCTGTAAACGTTGGAAACGTTCGCGATGTCGCCATGAAGTACATCTACGATCGGTGCCCCGCTGTTGCCGCTGTGGGCCCCGTCGAGAACCTGCCCGACTACAACAGAATCCGTTCCTCCATGTACTGGTTGAGGGTTTAAATGAAGGGTTCCATCTACCCTGTTGTTTGACATGTAGCTTAATTGAAAAAGAAAATTTTGCCCCCCGAGGATCAGTAAATCGATAAATACCAAAAGTTATAAAAATGTGCTGGTTTATTGATGTGTGTATTTAATGGGAATGCCGCTGAGGCCCTTTTTCAGCTGAGCAGGCTCCGTTTGCCCGAGAGCTGGGTCCAAGCCCTGCCAGGTGCGGTCTTCGAAGGTCAGCCCTGTGTCTGTGGTCATCAACGACATTTTGGCTTGAGTGGCCAACGCCAACGATGCTGGATCGCCTGAAGTTTCAAGGGATTCGTTCATGGCTCCTCGCAGTTTTCCACTTACCAAGCTAACATCTTGCTCTGGGATGGCTTCCTTGTCAAAGGCCAGGAAACTGCGACCTTCCGGCAAAAGCTGCTTGAAATCCGTGACATAAGCTTCCGGATATTTCATATGCCAAGCTGGGTTCAATGCCATCTCGGCTTCGAAAACAGATACTATAGGTTTGTAGTAATCTTTCGAATCATACATATTGTTAAAGGGGCAACCTATTAGAACGAAGCAATCGATTTCGAGAAAGTTGGCCAGTTTCGCAGGATTGATTCTTCCCACCGAAATGAGTTGCGTTTTAATGCCTCTACTCTTAGCCATGCTTTGCAGACGGGCAACCACATCAAGGTAGCCTTCGGACGTAAGAGTGGCCACGATCAGGCCCAAGGTCTGTGCATCCTTGCACTTCTCGATGTAAAAATAACGCCGGCGTATATACTGCGCCGTTAGAGGATTTTTAGTGCTGAGGGAAGCAGTCGAACCGTTGAAAATATACCACTGTTGCGGAGCTGTGGAATTCAGGGAAAGATTAGCAAAGCGCTGATTATCGGCTCCTATAAAAATGCTAATAGTTTCCAACTCAGGAGATGAGTCCACTGCTGCCGTTGAGGATTCTTCCGTTGCTGGAAAAACATTCAAAAATAGCTCTTTGGGTTGAAGAGCTTCTTTCAGTTTTGTGAAGAGTTCGTCGCTCTTGATGTAATGGTATCCAATGTCCAGATAGAGGCACACCTTTCTCTCTCCACACTCAGGACGCAAAGTTTTTAATTGATTGAGAAGATTATCAACACTCAGGGGCAGTTCCGGGTAAAGATAAAGAACCGGTAGCCGGAAAACACGGCTGCGACAGGCATTGCCGAAGTGAATCACACTGTCGGCTTCCACATGGGCAGCTGCAATCTCATCAACACAACAGCTGCCGTATGTGGTATCTGCTAGGATGAAGACCTTCACCTCCTCTGGAGCCAGTAGCTGCTTCAGATCCACACTAATTCCATTACTGTGAGGCAGATAGTCATCCGGGAATTGCAGGCATACCTGGAAAAGATTATATCTTAAGACAAATCCTAAGAATGACCAATATACACACTCTTTTGTAACCATTCTGGCGGATCCAATCGCTGCTCACTTTCCGGTGATTTTCGTTCCAGATTTGTTCATAGTTGACCTCTTGATTTTCCGTCTCCGTTTCTCGTTCCAATGCAGCAGTGTCGGAACTGGAGAACGCAGAAGCAGTTCCTGTTCCGGATGAGCTCATTTCCAGGTAATATTTGTTCTTCGGCTCATAAAATAAACAAAAAAATTCCTTTCTATTTTTCTTTGGTTATCGCGATACACCGATATTGCAGTGCGATCGATAGTTGGCTAGTTACCTACACTGTTTTTTTTTAAAGTATTAATATTTTGTAAACTTAATAAGATATTTATTTTAGAAAAAAAGAATTATATATATTTTTTTCATTTTAGATTGATGTTTTTTGATTTATCCAAATGAAAATCACTATGAATATAGAAAACCAAATGGAGGATGCAATCTGCATAATTTTAATTTATCAAAAAGCGTTACTAAAAATACGAATATTATTTAATTAATTAAAAAAATTAACTTTTATTAGCACTTAATTTAAATTAGCCTGCCATCCAACACTGCCGCCCTGAATACAAAAATATATCGATAATTCAAACATTGAAAATATCGATTGAATCCGAATCGAAATTCTCTGCTTCGTACTTCTAACATAATAGGCTCCTAAAACTTTAGTTATTTCAGCTCACTTTACATAGAACGACGCCAACCATCGTAAAACGCGCGCATATCAAGAAGGGTAGGAAAGGACAACAAAAGGAAAGGAAGGACAATCGAAGCTAAAGATTTTGACCAGCTGCCCACAGACGCCGACAAGAAAATTGCAAAATGGATGACTCACGCGAAGAAAGCCAGTTTATTGTCGACGATGTCAGCAAGACGATTAAGGAGGCCATCGAAACCACCATCGGCGGCAATGCCTACATGCACGACAAGGTTAACAACTGGACCGGCCAGGTAGTGGAGAACTGCCTCACCGTGCTAACCAAGGAGCAGAAGCCGTACAAGTACATCGTTACCGCCATGATCATGCAAAAGAACGGTGCCGGCCTGCATACAGCCAGCTCCTGCTACTGGAACAACGATACCGATGGATCCTGCACGGTGCGCTGGGAAAACAAGACCATGTACTGCATCGTTTCGGTTTTCGGACTGGCCGTTTAAAAGGAAACATGTCAGCATCGAAAATAACTATAAGGGGGAGGGATTAACAAGATTGGAGCGTGTGACACGGCGACACCAGAACTTTCGTAAATAAGTAAACCTGAAACACCATCTGAACAAGGACGAAATTAATGATAAACAAAAATAAACAAAATGTTACATCCACAATTCGTTGGTTGTGTACGTAATTAAAGTTACTTCTTATTTTCAATTAAATCTAATAAAAATAATATAAAAACTTGAAGGAAGACTATTTAAAGGACAACTTCTCAAACTAGATATTTTCAGAAAATGGATTGGAAATTTACCATACAACGGCTGAAACCCCATATGAAATTCAATACGGTATATTGATTAATTTTAAAACAGCTTGTTGGTTTTTATGTTCACTTAATTTAAAGTAACTTAAGAGCTATATCAAATATGTAGGAAACATATTCATTATATTTTAAAAAGATTTAATTCGTAATCTTATTTGATTTGTTTATTTTATTTGTTGTTGTATTTGAAAATAGCTTTAGGAGCCATAGAGCTAAAAAAAACTTTATTGACGCGCCTTCGAGTTTGTTTAATCGATGGCGGGCGCGATGTCCTTGGGTTTTACGTGGTCTTACTTCTTGCGTTGAAAGCGTCGTGCTGTTTTTAGAGTAGGTACTTTGCTAGGCAGTCGCAGGGCCAGGACATCTGAGCGGGACTTTGGGAGGGCGTTTGCAATGTGCGCGTACTGCTTGATTCGCTCCTTGCTAGTGGCTAAAGCACGGGAGAGCACATTGAGGTCCACCTCGTGCTTTTCGCTGATTAGCAGTGCCATAACAATAAAGTGGGTGAGTGCTTTCTCAGTACTGAAGTTTGTCCGAGTGCCTCGTTTGGCCACGTTGGGATCCGCAAACCTTTGCCGGATGTCGTTCTCAATCTTTTCTGTGATCTTCGAAAGTTCCACCTTCTGCATTTGCCGCGAGCGGAGCGAAATCAATGTCTGCAAAGCGTCCATATAAATGATAAGCTTTATATGCAAGAAGTCTTCCTTTGAGGTGACCGTTTTATTCTGGATGCGACCTAAGCACTCCTTGAGGTATTCCGATTTAAGTCTGAAAATAATGGAAGTATTTTAATATGGATCAGTCGGATCAAATTAATTTATATACTTACGGTATTGTTTGAAGTGGTGTGGAAAACACCACTTTGGCCTCCTCGTCCAGTCTCTCCAGTAGCGAACTTGGGACTACATCCTCAACGTCGTATACGTGATCCAGATTCGTGGCGTCCTTATCAAACTTAGGTACAATTTTGGCCAGGTATTCCTCATTGCTGGTGCTCAAATCCGTCATGGCATCCTCGGCTTCTTCGTTTTCGTTCTGAGTGGATGTCTTTACAGTTTCATCCAAATCCTGCCGCACTACCTCGACGTTGACCAGCATCTTCTCGTGGTTATCGACAAAGCGTGAGGCCTTGCGTCCTCCAAATTCCTTTAGAAGCTTCTTGTTAGCATGTTCCCTGCTGAGCATTGGAGTCTTCCGCTTCTCTCGATCCAACTCCTGGTAAATGTGATTGGAGAGCAGCGCCTGTTGTATGGGTACAATTTGCACCTTGTTGGTCGATTTGTTCCTAACACACATATAAGTGTCATACTCCTGGCTGTCCTTCAAGTCGCCCGTATAGATCTGGTCTCCTGCCACCACCATGGCTTGGGTTTTCCTCTCATTTTGGTTTTCAATTACACAAAAATCTCCAGCGCCCCCGAGCGAACCATTCTGGAATTTGACTGAGAAAGTCCAAATGTTACTCTGTGAATATCATCAATATTCGACTTCTTACCGAGAGTAGGCAGATGTTCATCTCTTTTGTGATTGCACACGGTATCAACTTGCGTTTTGTCTTCCATTTCTTGGCATTTATTTAATGCGCGAGCCTGCACGTGTAGAAAACTCAGACAATCAGCTGATTGCTGCTCGACACCTTTTGCCAAGAGAGTTGCCACCCTTTTTAATAGTAACGGTCATTCTTCAAATTTAATTTAAAATAACATTTTTGTTATTTATGGTTTATTTTAATAGAATCTTATATAAGTATTACTTTTTATTTAAATTTTTAGATTTAAAGTCTATAATATATAAAGTTATGCATAAAAAAATGTTCTGTTCTGTTCTGTTTTTGATAATTAATCGAATATTGTGTGTATTTTTAAATTTTTTTAAACTTTTAATACTTTTTAAGTAAAATTCTGTATTTACGGACGTCTGCTTGATTCCGGAACTATAGTAAATCCAGAGAAGCTGTAATGTTTGCTTTTAACGACCTTTATTACTTGCTGTAGAGTCAGGGCGTAAGAGATTAATTGAATACTATATTCTATAAAAATAATATTTAACGTACCATTACTAGTTTAATGAGGAAAACTGCGAATGTAAGAAAGTTTATGCTCATGATTGCTGCCTCGGGAGGGAAATCTATTTCCGAAGTGTCGAGCAATCCACGTCGCCGTCGCCTTTTCCGCTCCGGTGGCTGCCAAAGAACCGCGAATTGTTGTTCTATAAATTAAAAAATGGAGTAAAAATAATATGAATGATAATTCTTAGCTGCTAAAAAATGTTTTTATTAATTTGTATTTTATTTTTCTTTGGTTAAACGAGTTTCCCTACATACCAATAAGTTTCATTAGATTGTCTCCCAAATTTTGTAAAAGTTTAAACTTTTTTTCAAACGTGAGTGCCGATTTTTTCGCCCAGGTGTTCTGTAATGTTTTAAGAAACTTTAGAAAGCCCTTCATACTGGGCATCTCAATTCCTCCTTCTTCCGGCGGTTGCTCCGTAGTTTCCTCCTCCCCAGTTTCTTGACTTTCGTTCTCCGGGGTATTCGAGGAGTGCCTTCTGGATGTGGTCTCTACTTTTGGCGTGGCCACATTTATTGTAGGTGTGTTTGTGGAGCTTACGGAGAGGAGATGGCCATTGAATGGCATCACACCAAATCTCTCCCTTTGATATTCCAACCAGGCGGGACTTGGGGTACTAAAGTTATCTTTTTGATGGCTGGTCCTGAAGACTATTGTGATTAGGAGTAGCTGAGCCAGAAAACTACACATCTTCACTTGGGGGTTGTCGGAGAAAAACTATTGGAAAGAACTAAAGAAGTCTTCCATGAAAGGTGCCAGCCGTTGCAGGCCAATGATTTTTGATGCAGTGGTGCAGATTAAGTGCAGAGACTACCAGGCGAGTGACAGAAGGTGTCTTTTTGGGCAAAAAGAAATGCCATGAGTGAGAGTTACAAGTTCCAAGACATCTATACTTTTTTATATATTTTACGTTTAACTTTACCCAAGATTTTGTAGGTATTTTCATTGATACAAAGTGATAATATTTGTCTTAGCTATTATCACTATTGCAGCTGTAAGATAAACACTTTCAAAAGTTAATTATCAAGCATTGTTTATTTAGCTTTGTGTTGTTTCTCTGCCATTTGTTCTGTTGGTGTTTAGTCTGTCGTATGGCAATTGGTTCTGAATTGGATCTGAGCTTCACGTACATATATAGAATATACATATATATATTTAAGACATCTGAGTTTGTGTTATAATTTTTGTAGTGTTTTTCATAAGAGTTTCCTTTAGGTGGTTAACGATTAAAGCTATCGACTAATTTTGATTCTAGAGAAAAATTTAGCACAAAGAGTTTTAGGTTTGAAAATTTTTGTGTTAGCAATGTTTAAAATGTGTTCGAAAAGCAGATAAGAGAGAATAGGATAAACTTAAAGCTAGTCATATGGTTGTACTGCTATTTGATGTGCCGGCAAAGATGGAACCTCATCCATTTCAGGGCCCTGTCGCTCATGGGCTCCGTTTTTGGAGAATCTCCGCAATTGGACAGCCGATGACAGCCGGCGCAGTCCGCCGGGGATGGACGATAGTTCTCGGTGGTGTTGCTGGTGTCACTGCTGGTGGAGGTTGTGTTGGTGGTGACGCTGATACAGTTCATCTCCGACTCTGGACCAGCGAGAATCTCTTTCAAAACGGACTCCGATTCGCAGCCAGGTCACATGTCGCCCGCACAATCCCAGCGAATATCGTCGGACTCGTGGGTCAGATACCTTCCGCCACCCACCTGAGTTTCCAGGGTCCGCAGATCCCGATAGGTCTGCTTGTCCTGCAACCAGTAGTGCTGGAGGCTTTTGTCCACCGTGTACCGCTTACGTTGCTTCACCTGCAGCAGGTTATTGATCAAGTCAATAGCTAGAAAAAATATAAAAATAAAAATTAAATATATTTATAATCCCTTCAGAGCACTTCAGAGCACAGACTCACCATTAGAAGAAATCTCCTTCCAGGGATTGGGTGGGTACATAAAGGCCGCGTTTTGGATCTGGTCATTTATGTCCTCCTCCTCATTAAAGGGAAAAGTGCCACTAAGGCTCACATAGATGATAACGCCCACACTCCACATATCCAGGGAGCGATTGTATCCCTTGTTCCGTAGCACTTCCGGAGCCAGATATGCCGGTGTGCCGACCACTGAACGCCGGAAGGATTTCTCGCCGATAATGCGGGCGTAACCAAAATCGCAAAGCTTCACCTGTGGAAACTCTGCATCCGAGGAGAGCAGGACATTCTCCGGCTTAAGATCGCAGTGGACTATGTTTTGCGAGTGAAGGTATTTAAGGGCGATCAGGATCTGGGTGATCAGGAACTTGGTCACACGTTCGCTGAGCCTGCCGCGTGAATGCGACAGAATCATCTCCAACATGTCGCCCTTGAGCTTCTCCATAACCACAAATATACGCTCCGGAGTTTCAAACATCCTTTCCAAATTCACGACGCCGCAGTGCGAAATATTCTGAAGAATGGCCACCTCGTTCTTTAGCTGCGCCTCCTGTTTGGTGGGGAATCGTAGCTTATCGATCACCTTTATGGCCACCTCGCGCTGCGTCTTCTTGTGTACACCGCCGTATACGACACCGAACTGCCCGGAGCCCAGAACCTCGTCTGGGAAGATTTGGTACAGCTGACCCATGTCCTGCACCTGTTCCTCCGACTCGCAGCACTCTGCGGAAGGTAAGCGAGATAAGCTCATTTGAATTTTTTGTTTTCACGTGGAAAATATTGTCGAAAGTGAGATTTGTATCGAAGGTTTCTTTTGTTGTCTAACTGTCACCAAATCGGATGTCAAATAAGTTACTTACGTGTGTTGGTCACGTGCATGAACGCTTGACGGATGCTGGTCTCCCAGCTTTTGGCAATGTCACTGCCAATGCCACTGTCCGGCGGTGGCAGGCGGACGGCATGTTCCTCCTTGGCCCCTACCAGCGGATCCTGCCCCACGAAATAGCTTAGGTTTGGCAAGCGCAGTTCGAAGCAGTAGTTGCTCTCCGGAACCGGATCCCCGCGATGACTCTCGATCGAAAGGAGCTCCGCCAGCGGTAGCTCCTTATGGTATTTGCTTCCCTGCTCTGAGACAAACAAAGTAATAGTTTTGGAGTCCAGCCGCCAAAAGTATCGCTTCACTGCCTTGTCTAGGGATGTGTAGTGGACCAACCAGCCCTCTTTCAGGGCCTGGCCACCGCGTTTCTTGGTGTGCTTCACGGACTGAACAATCCGCATCAGTGGGATGTTGGCACTGGGCGAGGAGGAGGCCGACGACTGTGATTGCTCTGACTGACCGTCGCTCGATTTGCTCGTGTCTCCACTTGTAATAGAGTCATCGGTCAGACCCCCATTGACCAGCTCTGGTGGTGAATTGTGGGCATTGGTGAGGGCTTTGGGCGCTTCCCTAGGTCGTCCCGCCACCAGGTTCACGCCACCCGTCATGGCTGTTTTGTATTTCCCGTAATCCGCTCCAGAGCTCGCTCCCTCGTCGCAGTCACTGTCATCGAACTCCTCGCGGAAGAAGTTGTCCCGCTCCTTGCCCCCTGCCTGCAGCTGCAGCTGACTCAGTTGCGCCTCGCCCGTGCAGTCCTGCGGCACCTTGTCCATGCACTTCTTGTGGGTGTTGTACTGGCAGTCCCGGCACTGCAGGCCCTGCTTGAAGAGACCCTTGAGCAGCTTTTTGCACACCTGGCACACGGTGGGGATGCCGTAAGTGTGCACCATAAACGTGTGCGGTATCCGGACGACGGTCAGTCCGTTCCGGCTTCCCGACGAATATGTGCGCTGATGGCGACCGGGTATATTCTGGGTGTTCAAAGGGGAAAAAATTAATTAGCAAACGGCGGGTCGCTGGAGATGGATGTTGTTTTGGGTATGCCCATGAGAGCACTCCTCTAATGGCGGTAAGTGGGTGAGACTAATTTTCTAATTTGGGACATTTTTTCAGCTAACTATCTGTGGATTTCTTTTCTTAGAACTTCAGTATCATGGGATTGAGATTTAAAGGTGTACAATTGATATTTAAAGGGACTTTTTTTAAACGAAAAGATAGTATCTTGAAAGTATTCAATGTATAATTAAGGTTGTTATTACTAAAAACACGTTTATGCTCTCAACGTTACTCTTTTTCAAACACATGTGTGAGACATGCAGATAATGAATAAATTATTAGAAAACTAATTTCCGTAATTTAATTGCCTTCGATGGCGTAGTTCACACTGCTACTGCAAAGTTTGTATACAAGTTTGTGTAAAGTTTATGCAAACTTTGACAGGTTTGAACTGAAAAGAGCCCAATTCATCACACATCCCAGTTTGGATCCCCCACGAGTATTTAACAAAGCATTTGAATGTGCACAAAAGAAAAGTTTATTTTTGAAAAGCATGAAAATAATACAAAGTAAAGGAGAATGCCGGGATAAGTACAAATTTAAATACTCGCAGGATAACCGGAAACTGTCAACCAACACCCTTACTCACTAAATCGCAACAGGCACGCACACACTAGCAATCGCATTCACACAGATACACGCCATGGGAGGGGGCAACTGTCAATTCTTAATAATATCATTCATAAGGTCCGACATGCGCTTTACCAGAGAGCTGCTCGAATCGTTCCGTCCGGTTGACTCCTCTGTGGACAGTAGCGACTGCTGGGAGCTGCCAGAAGGACTGCGGGGCGCCTGGAGCGTGAAGGAACGCCTCGAAGTGGCGTCATTCGAGCGATTGCAGTTGTTGGGGATTTTTACCACGCATCGCTTGTGATAGTTCTGACCGCATCCTGTGGGTGGAAAGTGGTTTGCGGGCGTTAGTTTGTTTCTGGACTTGGTTGGGGATTAGTTTGGATGACAGTACGGAGAGTACACATACCATCACACTTGAGTCCCTGACGCACCAGACCAAAAAGCATCTCGCCGCAAAAATCACAGAAGGTCGGTCCCTTGTAGGAATGCACATTCAGGCTATGGGGTTTCAGTGTCGGCATCTCGGAGGTTGGATACAGGATAGCTGCAGGAAAAGAAAAAAGGGGTTACTTTAGGTTTATCAATCTAATATCTGGCAATTCAATGGGATTACATCTCAGAAGGTATAAATTCATTGACTTCAAATCAGCTTCTATTGAAGTTGAGCTTTTTTGTTGAATATTAAAATATATTTTAATTGAAATTGAAGATTTATTAATAAACTATCATTTGGAATGAACTTATTGTATCTGCGTATCGGAAAACACTAAAAAACCGAGGTTGCTGGTTGGCTACTTACGACTGGCTGTCAGTACGATTTCCACGAGGGTCTCGTCCACCACCTCCGATGCCGAGTTGATGATGTGCAGCACATTCGGGGAGCTGTAGTCGTGGACGAAGAGCAGAATGCGTTCCGAAAGATACGTGAGCCCGCTGTCCGGTATCTGAAAGGGCAAACAAGCGTATGAGAGCTCCGCTAGCGATTGGTAGCGATGATGACCATTCGCGGTATGGTTTCATTTAACGCTCATTTTTGCATATTATCATATCATATTCCTATCTAAATTGATTTCCCGATAAGATCCCGTTCAGCCATATGCACCGTTTAGCCAACAAAGTTGACTGATATTGGCTGATAAATAATTGAATGATTTGTTATTTCCGAATAAATATTTCACTTTAAGTTTTTGACTTTAATGCACACTTTATGTACTACTCTGCTGCTATGTGGGAAGCTGTAGAAGTTAATTTACCGAAGCTGTCTGTTACAGTGAAATATCCATATACGAGGCACTTAGAGCTCCCAAAGCCGTAGATCCTGGACAGACCAAATTACATTTCCACTACACCACCACGTCGGACTTGGTAAGAGTTAGACGCATGCCGGCGTGAACACCCAAATGAGGGGAAGCCGGAAGGCAGTCTGGCCAGGAGCAGCTGTCACGGGCAGTGGCGTTGAATGGTTATGGAAGTACGGAACACCACCAGTTGCGGCTGGTTGGTTAATTGAATTGGCCATGGATAGCTGGCCCGTAAGGGGACAGGCCTAGCGGAAATGAGTCCATGCCTTTGTTAGACGGACTTACTTAATGAAATAAAGCAATTATTGCGGACACATACATTTATTAATCCGCCCATCCTTTGGTGGCGCTCAGTTTCTATGCTTTGCGTGCCAGAGTTACAGAATTGCAAAAATATAGTTTCCTAGAACCTCGGTTGGCTTGTTGGCCAAGTACGCCCACCGTATGTATGTTGACTTGACCGCTTTCCGACTGCCGTCAAAATATTTAACTATTGACATGGCCACTGGACAGTGGGTCTTGCATAATTAACCAAATGGCAAAAGAGGGTAAAATGGGTCACCAGATGGTGGGGTTCCTTACCTTTGTGTTTATGAAATCGCAGGCCATATCCTTGAGCGATTTGAGCGTCAGAGCGGTAACGGGCACACAAACTGCATCGCGAACGCTGCCGAATTGAAAAAGGAATGTGACCTCAGGACCCTCCATTATAACGGGAACACTGCCAACGCCGACGCCGCTGCCACTGCCGCTGCCGACGCTGCTGCCGTTGGAGGTGGTGTGGTTTCGATGGGCCACGGTTGCACTGCTATTCGTCCTGTCCTGGGAGCCAATAAAATCCCACTTTTCCGCTTCGTCTGCTCTGATTCCTCCAGCTAGTTTCCCCCTCCTGTCGCCTCTTGTCCTGTGTTATTCCAAATGCCAAGGACGACCGTAAGTTTTATGTTTTGGCTGAGCTTTGAATTTGGCTCTGTGGTCTAAGACTTCCTCTCGGTCACGATCCAGCTGAGATATGAAACAGATACAGCTCCACACCGGCGGCGGCGGTTCATGAAAGCAATCTGCAATAATAAAACCAATGGAAAAGGATTATCTTTCAGGTATGAGTAATCCAATATATTGCATTGGCTATTATTATTTGTTCTAAGAAAACCAGTATTGAAGTATTGTATCTTTAATTTTAAAATGATATTACTGTTCAGCGTATAAAAATAATAATATTTCAACCATAAAAACGCAAGATTAAAAGGAATCATTTATATTGTAATATGAATAAGAATATTAGAAAGATAGCTTCTACTTTATGAGATTTGTAATAGAGTGGTTCTTATAATTAAATATTATATTTTTTTATTTTATTATTCGTCGCTCTTATTTGAAATGATCTTAATCGACTTGTGGCTTAGTAAGTTAGGTCATGGAGCGTGAATCGCTGAGACAATGGAGCCATAAATAATCCGCCAATCAATTCCCCGATTCAATTGGGATTACGTAGCCCTCCATATTGGCCATATGTACACACTACACCCGTCATTATATTTATATACAAAAAACTGGTTGCTAATTGCGATGAGAAAATCTAGACGGATAAAAAATAAAAAAAAAAAGAAGGCTGGCTGGGAAACTGGCGGGGAGATTTGAATTCTTTCCAATTATTTTGAAGTGCCCCGACTGCCTGACTGTGTGTGTGACCCATTTATGGAGTGTGTGTGCTCAAGCCTGTGAGACATTAAAAAATAATTAAAAAATCATGACGGAAAATATGTGCCGGCCATGAAAGGAATGCCATGGGATGTAAAGGGAGAGAAAAATGTTAAAAAACAACAAAAAACAGGCAAAATGAAAGCCAAGAAAGAGACTCCAGTCCGGAGAGCGGCAGCCAAGCAACTTTCTAAATTTGTTTCTCGGCTTTTTTCCTCTGGATATTATAAGTAGGTGTATCAGTCAAAAGTCGCAGCTGGGAGTTGAGTGCGTTTTGAATTTCAATTGAAGCGCCAGAGGGGGAGGTGGCATTACTTTTCTGTGGGATGCGGAGGCCGCCGCTAAAGATTTCAAGTGTTTCCAAAAAATGGATACAACCGATAAAATAAACGCGAAATATCAGAAATTGGAGCACAAACAAATGACGCAGCGCAGAGGCCTAAAGTCAAGGCTAACACAGACACACAAGATATTAAGATACTCAACGGTATCCATGAGATACTGAGATACTTTTGACATTTACATAACAACACAACAAGCAACAAGCTGCCAAACGCCAAACGCCAAACTTAGCTCCCCTGGAAAGCTCTCGGCGTATTTCTGTTAATAATTTATTAAGCAAATACACACTTTGGGATTCTTTTCACTGTCTTGCATCCGATGGATGCCACTTGGACATGGTGACTAAGCCGACTTCTTCTCCAGCTTATGCTTCTTCTTGGCACTGTTTTTACGGCCCCAGCACTCTTGTTGTTTTTATTGGGGTTTTGTTATTGCTGTCGTTCTCTATTATTCTATGCGCTGCAATTTGATGTCACTGCCATCTTCGCCGCGGCACGTTCTGAGTTTGTTAAGCCAAAAGAGCAACTGACTTAGCCAACTGACTGGCAGACTCGCTGCCGATGCCAGGGACCCAGTCCCCATCTCGGTGCCATAACCAGAGTCAGAGCCCAGAGCCAGAGCCAGAGCCAGACGCCAACCCAGACCCAGACCCAGTAGTTGGTGGCAATAGCCCAGGCCAGCGCAAAAGCCACTCAAAACCCGTTTTGCGGCACTCAAAAAAAAAACTACAGTTTATTATTCATAAAATAATTTTAAAAATATGTATTATTTTATAAGCCGTAAAATAATGTTAACTAAGCCTTGAATATTTTTACCATAATCTGAACTTCTTCAATGGTTTAAATCCTTGTTTTTTTACAGTGTAAGCAAGCTTATAGAGAAAGACAGTGTCAGAGAAAGAAAGAGAGACCTCTAGAAACCCAGAGAGAGAGAAAGGGAGTGGGGCTTCGCCAAATGTGTGTGTGTGTGTGTGAGTGTGAGCCATGAACCAAAGCACTCGACCCGGCATACAAGTCGCCCATTTGCCCATCGTTTCTTCGTTGTTGCCCAGTTTGTTTGTTTCCTTTGTATGTTTGGGGTAACGGCAGCACTCTCCTATTCCCCCCTGTTCCCACAACCCCACTATCCCACCACCACCACTAAGAACTTTCTACACCACTTTTTTGCACTCTTTCTTTCTGTTCTATTGCTCGGCATTGAACGCGCCCATTTAGCGCCCATTTTCTACGCTGGCTGTCATTGTCAAGGCTGTCCAAGAATCTACCTGGAGCTATCTGAGAGTGTATTGGTATTGGTTCTGGGGCCTGTCGTGTGTCTGATAAGCGATTTTCCCGTTACCTTTAGCCGGCCCCAGGGCCAAGGCGTTTCACTTACAGGCGATGGGAAAAAGTTTCCACACACCCACAGTCAGCTGTGCGAAACGGAATGTGCAAGACTTCATGCCAAAAGTATGGATTTATTGGATGGACGATTTTATACTAAATATAAAAATTAAAATAATAAGAATCTACTTCAAATATGTTGCAATAAAACACAAAGAATAAAAATGTTTTACAAATTGTATTTAATTTATTTTCAGCTCTACAGAATTGAGAATCATACTTTGCTCTTTTTGGTTTGTTAAAAAAATAAACATATCTGAAACTTTAGAAAAACACGATTTTTAAATCTACAACCCGCCCTGTTAACGTCACTAATCGTTTTAATTGTGAAACAAGTTATAAGTAAATATTTGGGAATATTTTTAGATTATTAAATGATCAATAAAATTGAAAAGCTTATTGCCTATGAGTTTCCACAAAATTCTGTTGTACATTGTGGGTGTTAACAAGAAAACAAATTTCTTTTTTCAAAGTGTTTTATTTTAATATCTATAACAATAAAATAAGATATTTTAAAACAATTTTATATCTTATGGAATGTAGTAATGTAAGAAATATTGGATCTCACGAAGCCAGCTCTGGTGGAAAGTGGAATCTGCGACAATAGCCAAGGACGGTCGCCAAATAAAAAGTTCGTTGAAAGTTGGGTTTTTATGGGTTTTTATTTTTGCCCCCGCTCTATTATCGGATGCTGTATTCTTTTCGTTTCGTTGTATTTTTCATTTTCTTTTTTTGTGAGGTTGTGATACTCGTACTCACATGTTTATTTGCTGGAATATTATTAGATTTCTCGATTCATGTGAAACAAACACAGGGCGACACAAAATGCAAATAGGCAAAGGCGGCGCAAAAGTCGCGCGCTGTGTTTATTGATAAGCGACCCGAAAGCGACAGAGCAACGGGGTGCTAAGGGGGGGGGGCGGGAGCGGACGGTAAACTGAGCACGCATTCAGAAGGCAGCGGCAGGAGCATCATCATCATCGATAGATAATTAGCAAGGTGATAATAATTCGAATCTGGGAACGAGAACGAAAGCGAGGCTAGAACGAGATGCTATGATGATGCCACGACAAGTTCAAATTCCACTGGGGGTGGAGCCCACTCGAAATCACCCAGCACTCAGGGGGAGCGGTGGAGCAGGGGAATGAGCTGGCGATAATGGCAAATGGTAACCCATGTTAAGTGTGTGTGCCACAGGCTGACGCACCGGCCATAAATATCAAGGCCAAGGAGCAACTGGAGTGTGTGTTTGTTTGTTTTTCTATCCCAAGTGCCGGGACGGACGCCAAACGAGCGAAGCGAGTCCTGGCCGAAAGGAGCAAATAAAAGTTAACAGGCGCGGGCGCAGACAAACATTTGCATTAGAGCTTGGTGGGACAACGGCACAGGGATCGCTCGGTAAACAAGACCATCAGCAATTCAAATGATTTATTTTGATTAGAAAACTAAGAGAATCGCGCAATAAAGAACTTACTCAAGAGTACTCGGGTTTTATCAGCTTGTGTGTTACATTAAAAACATTAAATAGTTAAAGAGATAATAAATAAAATTAACAATACAAAAATACAATATGTTTATTAAGTAGATATTACTTATATAACAAAAATAACATTATTAGTATGCATGATATTTATTTTACATAATTATAAAACATTGAGAAGCTACTGTTTTAATTAAAAAGCAATATATTCCTTTTACAAACAAACAGAAAAAACACAGCAGTCCATAAACAACAGGCAAGAACAACAATGCCCTCACTTCCACTTATTCACAGGATGATATAATAATAAGAGCCAGGATAAGCACAGGAAACGGCCAAGGAGCCCAAGTGTGACACTTAAAATTTTAGTGTTTCTCAAGGAAATTTCATTTGGTTTAATTTCGTTTCTGCGCCAGATGCGAATGGCGTCACTTGATGACTTTGCCCGAGTTTCAGTCGATTATTTTTTACACCCATTTAAGATGCAACACTTGGCGAACAGTGCAACATGAATATATACAATATTATATATATACAGACTCGTTGAAAAATTCTTGCAATTAATTTGAATAATTAATATGCACACGGTTACGGGGCACAGAGAACTAGATACCAACATAAACACTCACACACCTTCACTTGTGCCCCATTTCTCTGGGCGGTTTTCCTTAGAATTTTCAATATTTGCCCAGTTGTATGTGTGGGTGAGACAGTCGTAGTATTTTCCTTATATTTTCTTATTTTTTTTTTCACTTGTGTGGCAGCATCGTGGATATCCACGTTGGTTCGCTTTTCTGTCGTTAAGGGTAACGAGGGAATTTCGCACGTTTGCACTTTGGCACGGTCGCCACACAACTGAAGGCTCGTTTTCAAGACCAAACCAGCTAAGGCAAAGGCGAAATCCAAACAAATGCCGAGCTCAACTCTCATAAAGTCGGCTCGGGCTGACACTCTCCCTAGAGTTTCTCCGAAACTTTCTCACAGTCCGTGTGATTCAAATGGTTTTGAATGAGATTCGAGAGAAATAATATTCTATGAGATTTACTTGTCTGATTTCAAATACCACATCACTTTACAAATTTTTGGCGTTCTTGACGCGCTTCCCCTGTTTGATTTTATTTTATTTTGACTTCTCATTTGTTTATTTACTCTTCTCAAATTTGTTTGGGCGTTTGTTTACATCAGAGGCATAGGTGAAAGCCGCTGTTGCTGAGCTTTCTCACAGGTGTTTTAAAAGCTTCCGAGTTTTAATACGGAGAGGCAAGTGAATTTGGCTTAAAGAGAGATAGTGGTGGCAGCAAAACAAACATTGCTCAGGGTTGTCAGGTTTGAAGTTCAGTAAGTAAAATTGTAGTATTATGTTTCATTCTTTCTGACTTTTTTATTTATTTTCGGTACGTATACGTAATAATTACTCTGTTTGTTTTTTACGTATACGTAATATTTTCAGATTCTTTAAAATAAAATTTGTTTTAATATATTTTGGCAGTTTGTGTATTTTAGTTACCCATTTTAGATTACATCTAAAAATTAAAGCTAGAATCGTAATTTTGTTACGAATACGTAATATTACATTTCATAGGAAATCCCATTGATAAAAGCTTAAGAGATAACAATATTAATTGAAGAGAGTCCAGTGAAGAGAATTAAGTTCAATGGCCACTGTTGCTTTTCCACTCTCTTAAAAAGCTCTGTATGCACTGTAACAAAAAAAGGTTGAAAAGAATAATAATTTGTTCAATGGATGTGGCGCAAGGGGTGGCTTAGGGAAACCCCTGCTGGCGGCAAAATTGAAGCGCGTAAACTGCATATTACGCTAACCCGCCACGGCGGAAAGGTAACCGGAAACGTAAAGCTTTTTACCAACGTAATCGCTTTTCCACGCCAGGAGCTTTTCATTTCGCAAACGCGGAAAATGGGGGAAAAGAACTGGGCCAGTCACACGAAACAACTTCGAAAAGGGAAGCATGAAATTGCTCTAGCAACACATGGCGCTGGAGGGATGGGGGATGGGAGGCTGGGAGGGAGGAGCGAGGTGAGGGCGGGGATATGGGGGTGGGTGGGAGTTTGTGGATTTTCCAGAGGGGAGGCTGGCTTTTGTTGTTGCGACTGTGTGCCGCCTGCCAACTGACAACAAAAGCGTCGCATGTAATATAATAAAGAGATTTTCCATAGCATACAAAGCGGGGCTGCGTCGAGACAGTTGCATGTGTCCTGTTCACAAGGCGGTTCTTGCTCCACCGCACCGTTTCTCACGACTCTGCCACGTCTGCCACGACTGCCATTGCCATGTCCTCTTCTAAGCCCCACATTGTACAATGTACACACATTCTAATATAAATCGGTTTTAGCTGAACTAAAAATAATTGGCCTTGCATCTCTGGTTTGTTTTCTGTCCATACATCCATACATATAGACAATTATCCGTATCCGCATCCGCATCCACATTCGCATCTGTATTTGTGTTTATATCCGTGTATGTGTCTGTATTAGTGGGTATGAGAGTTCAAGTCTTTGTTGTTGGTGGCCCGTAATCAACAGTTTGTTGGCACGCGTTGCCATTTTGGCATATAGGGTTTGGGTTAGAGACCAAATTTAGATGGAATGAAGGGCATTTTGCAATTAGCTTATTTTCCTCTCCACTCAAGCCTGTCCTAATGGGTTTTCTCGGAGTTTGGTTTTCAAAATTTACGACAGTGGCTGGTAAATGTTACTCGACATTTAAAGACCATAAGGCAAAGAATTCTATTCTTTTTATTCAATTAGGGAACTTCAGCTCGTGAGTAAACAATTATGTTTTTCCAATTTAGCTAAAATAGAAAAAATTACTGTGATATACATTTAAAATAATAAGCTTAATTAAACTTTTCTATATTTGTATATTCGTGAATGTGCTCTAATTATGTATGATTCAATTAAGCCCAATTATTTAAGTGCGTAACTTTAGTAAAATTCATAATTGGTTGTGTGCTAAATAGCCAATCTAATTACATTTGTATAGAAAGTTTCATCCTTTTAATGCAACCAAAAAATCCCATTGGAAAATAAATAATGGAAATAATTTCAAGTGGCTTTGCAAAGGATACTTTTCTCCCTTTAAAATCCCTAAAAATACTACTTTTCTATTATTTACGCAAATTGCTCGAGACTGTCCCTTTAGGTTCTAGAAGGGATTCTCGCTGAACCGAAAGAATTTTAAATTGGAAATAAATCAAAGACACAAGAGGCAACATATTTAGCCTGTTGTTCGTCCCATCGACTATGAAGCACATCCTGTGTGAGAAAAAGTACAAACTCAGCAAATTTTCACTGCTCGCCCATTAAAGTTGCATTTATTTTCCGGGAATGGGGCTACATAAAGTCAGGGAGCTGATGTCGGCTTAGCCACGCTTAAAAAAATACTTTCAGAAAAAGATTGTAATATTATACTTAAAATTTAATAAAGATCAGAGTTCAATAAATTTTGGTATGAGTCTCTTTATTTTAATAAATCTTAAATGACGAAAGTCTTTTGTTTCAGAGTTTATTAAATCATGTAGCCTGTAAGATATATCCCGATTTGAATATTTATTTTTAGAGTGTAAGTGTAAGTTGGCAGTTGCCGTTGCAATTGCAGACCCATAAAAAGGCGCTCCTAAGCGAGAAGGAGGCTGCCTAATGCGGCAATTGTTAAACCAAATGCAAATAGACGCTGCAGTTGGCAGTTGGAGTCCCCGAAGACGGCAGACCGCGTGCCAGGCATAAATCACTCCAATGGCTGCCGCTCCTCCTTCTTTCGTTCTTCTCCTGCTCCTTCGCCATGGTTCGTTTCCGTTTCCGTTTCCGCTGCTGGCGGAGCCTCCAGCCTCAGTTCGGGCTCCGTTTCCATGCCCAGCGCCTCCTTGTCCACCGTTAGCTTAGTAACACTCTCGAGAGTTTTTACGGTCTGCATATAGAGCTTCTTGGCCAGCTCCTTATCCTGGCCCGCCTCCGAGCCTGGTGCAATTTCGCAGTCACTGCAAGGGACAAAAAGCAGAAGGGATGTTGCAAAAAGTGGCCAACAACTGCAGTGGAGTGGCCATGGCAACTCACTTGAAGTACTCGCCGGTGACTTGCTTCAGTTGCGGATCGGTGGCCAAACGGATGGCGCACTGGGCGCCCTCGTAGGCGTTCTTCATGAACAGCCACATCCATGGGTAGGTGACCACCTTCACGCAGATGGCCGACATCAGGGGTGAGCTGTGTGGAAGAGGAAAAC
The DNA here is from genome assembly GCF_017639315.1 of Drosophila ananassae. Classification (NCBI taxonomy): domain Eukaryota; kingdom Metazoa; phylum Arthropoda; class Insecta; order Diptera; family Drosophilidae; genus Drosophila; species Drosophila ananassae. The sequence continues at coordinate 10,036,754 of NC_057927.1, read as the reverse complement.
AAAAGTTAACCAATTACGGGGCCATTGTAAATTTGAGCTAAGCGAGTTGAAGGATGTGATGATGGAAAGACAGATACTCTTCTGAGAGTAATTGAAAATTTTAGAAAAAACTTAAAAATTTTATTAAAATTGTACGAATATGACCAAAAGTAATGAATATTAAGTTACATTTTGTAAAGGTGTGTAGTACATGTAAGTATGGTTTTTACTCGTATCAGATACATCCTTACTATCCTTATTCCACTGCCGTATTCAACTAGTAACTGAAGTTACTTGATTGCTTAGACCGCACAATTTTTGGTAAACAAACTTGAAAATGCTCTCAAAACTTTCGAGTTATTCAGAAACTTAATATTTAACGAATTTATTGTCCAAGTTTCTGTTTAATATTCAAAGCAGCATCCAGTCCAATTTAAGTTTTCAACTAACTGAGACAAAAGCTTTAAAGCGTCTTTTTGTTGCATTGTTTTAATGACAATTTCGATTGGGGCAATAAAGGAAGGCACCTCACGCAGATGTCCCCCATTGAATACAGGCGCTCAAGCGTTGATCTCCAGCTTTTGGCCATCTCGCCGGTTGGGCGTGGACCGGTGCCAGTGCCAAGCCCACCGCCTGAGCCCCGACGAGTTGTGTGGATTGGCCATTGCGCCCTTTTTATTTTGGTCTGGCCTTTATTCCTGCCACTGATGCTGCCTTTTCAGGAAGGATTACGAACTTGCGCGCAATTTGCTTAGCTGTCGTTGTTAATGTTTTTCGCCCTCGTTTCGCTCCTGTTATGCCCTTCCTGCGCCGTTTCTCCTTTTGTCTTTACTGGCGGGCAACGAACGATGAACGGTGAGCAAGTTCACCGACACTTGAACACGATAAAACGATAAATAAATAATTAATGCGTTTAACTTTTCCATTTACGCTTTTTCCGTGACTTGAGCATTAACTGCTTTTCATTTCCATCCATTTCATAGTACGCACACACACACTGCACACTCAGTCGTGGCAGAAGCCCAACAGTGCAGATGAAAAGTGTCCCTTAAATTACTGGATTAGGTGTTGCTTCGAAGAGTCTTTTTTCCAGTGCAAGTGTGCATGTTTTTGATCTGACCCTGCCGCTCCCTTCACCTTTCACAACCTCTTATAACCTTTCAGCACTGCCCCCTGAAACCATTCCCAGCCCTTGGACCTTTGCTTGGAAAAACCTTGCCATGAGCCGAGGCTGGTGTTGATTCCATTCATCGTTTTACGCCAGCGTTTTCATAGATACGAGTATCTGTCCTTGCACTCACCACTTCCCTCTGTATTCAACCTGCCACACCCACACCACTGGTTGCATTTTTAAAGTGCACAGAAAGCTGCAGGGGCTGCAGATGGCTGCAGATCGAGGAAAGGAAAAAAAGAGTGTAAAATAAAAACAAATGCAGGATGTGGGTCGTAGCTTAGACTCTTCGGTTACTCTAGGTTCGTTGATTAATGGTTGTTTTCGAAATTGAAAATATATTGGAGTATTTTGATGAATATTTTAATTGTTAGGATAAGGCTTAAGGACGGAGAGAATATTAATTAAATTGAAACCCCCAGAATTATTTTCCCAGGATAAAGAAAATCCTATGCCCTAAATGGCAGGATTTCTCTAGAATAACTAAAATTTCCAGCCTCGTCCCTATACAATTATAAGCTTCCATTTTCAATTTGAGTTTCTTGAATGGCTTCATGGTGATTACTATGCAATTTGTGCATTTGAATAAGCCGTTCTTGCTTCAATGGAATGAATATTGCGTATACGCACATGACAAGCCTGATATACTCACACTTTGATTTGAAAGTGGGTGGTACGATGGCAAAGTTTCGCTTGACTCGCTAAGCTGCATCAGGGCAAAGTTCATTTAATGCCCCGACCTGCACCACCTGCTTCTACCAACCTGGAAAATCTTTCGTCTGTATTTGGACAGGGTGTGGGCGAATGTGCTGCGAGCCAAATGAAAAAGCGCAGCCAACGGCTTTCAGGAAAAAAGAGTATGGTTTTTTGCAGAGAATTTTGCTTTAATACCACAATAGATGGGGCACGAGCGGAAATTGAATCTGCCCTAGGGCCAGAATTAATAGCATATACGCTACGTTAATTGTTTTTATTGGACAGCAATTTCAGCGTAAGAGGTTTCGATGGGGTTAAGTGCTTAGAGGCGATTACGTATTAATGGGGTTCCTTGGCGCGAAGCTTTTATGTGTTTACAGGTCACATTTAAAAAAAATATGTATTGTTGCTCCTAAAATTCATGGAATTTAGTAAGTGCAGCTTTTATACTTCACTGGCTTGTGGCAAATGCTAGTTCAGGAGCTTAGTAATGCACATGTGAAACTATCAGGAGATTGAAAGGCCGCAATAAATCTGCATTGATTCACCGCCTACCACTGACCTTTTCCCCAACATTATGCACAATATAAACGAAGCCTGATGATAAGCATAAGAGCCGCAATCTCAAAAGCCCAGCAGGTATCAGTTTTTCAATCAATGGCAATGCCAGCAAAAATCCCAAAGTGTCAGGAAGTGGGCGGCAACAGCAAAGGAGTGGCCGAACATGGATGAGACTGACAGCAGCTTCAGCAGTTTTGCAGTTGCCAACGAAAGTCAGAGTTATCTCTGGCATAGCCATATACATTATAGTGGAATGCAGGAAAGGAAGCGAGGGAGTTAAGGACTATAAGGTAAAAAAAAGGAGGGATGCACAACAAAAGTTCAATTTGGCGCTACAAACTCTGTGGAAAGAATATCTACTGGCAAAGGCAAAACATGTAGCAAAATGCAGCAGCAAAAAGCACAACAGGGAGACATCCGATGGACAGGAAGTGACTGCATGTAAGCTTGAAGCACTTGAAAACGTTTAGTTTTATAAAATTGTGGTATATGTATTCTCATAATCTATGAAATTTTAAATTAAAACTATTTAAAAGTAAACAAATACTTCATATTCTTATTGATTTTTTGTTAAACTTAATCAAAAAATGATATAGTTTCCTAAAAATTCAATCGCCAAGTGTACTCCACATGAAACAGTTGCCTTACATCCAAGCCCGTGCAGGAACTTGGCTGACACGGACACACTCATACACACACACACACACACACTCTGCTCACCTACAGCCACTTGATGTTGCTTCCGCTGTTCATTTGCTGTTTTATTGCCGCTGCCCTCAGCAGTTGGCCAAGTTCGGGGCGGTCTCTGGGCCACTAGAGGTGGGCATGTGTTTTATTTCGTTTAATTTGTTTTGGCTTTCTCTTTTCGATGTGCCAGTTACAACACAACAAAATTGAGCAATTTTTGGCATATGTACTCTGCTTCAAAAACAATGCTTAAAATTTTAAGTGCTCAACAAGAGGTCGTAAAAACAATATATGACAGGAACAGACACAAATAAAGGTTTTTGTTCCCTCGCATCTCATCTCTATGATTTTGGCATGGCCTAGGTCACGTGCTCCACGAATAGAGGAGCAGGACCTATGGCCACATCTCCGTTTCCGTGTCCGTGTCCGTCTCGGTCTCCATTCCACATCCACCTGTCAAGGTGCTGCGTTTTATGTCGGAATGATTTGTACGCTGGCCAAGGCATTTGATTTCCTTCATTGTTTCGTGCCTGCCGTTGTGCCCTTGCCCACTTTCAGGCCACTTTTTGCCGCCGTACGAGTATTGTTATGGCATTTTGCAAATTGTAATGACGCATGTTAACAATGTTTCTGGCCGGGATGGGGGAATGGCTGTGGATGTGGAAGTGGAGTGAAAGTCTTAGCAGATTCTGAAACTGAACTCACCATCCGGTAGTTATACTTGTACATATGCAGACATTACAATTTGTGCCTATGATGGATTATGCTTTTCTGGCTTGTGACAGCTCAACTTTTGCTTGCCACTTTTGGGAGGACGACTGGGAGAGTCGGAGAGATTGGGGACTGTAGCATATCTGGCCAACTGTATCTAAATCTGGGCCTTTTTCCCATTTCACTCTCTACTTTACATCATTTATTGCCATTGAATTGTGTAATTTGTTGTACGTGTTGTTCGTGTGTGAACAACTGCCATTGTGCGCCAGTGTATCTGTGAGTTCGTGCATGTGCCACACACTTGAGCACCTGTTCCATTGTACTTGACTGTGTGAGCCGTGTCCACCTATTGTCCTCCATTAAAAGGCTTTGTGGTTACCCAATTTACATGTGTATCTCACCTATCATGAGCTAGCAATGCACATTCGAATAAAGTAATCCCCAATATCTCAGAGATATCTAATACTTTGCTAATTAAAATGATGTAAGGCTGCTGAAAACTTTGAAAAGAGGGAGCTAAATGGCCTAATCACAAGCTTGGATAGGATATTTAAACGCTTGAGCAAGTAAATACATAGACAAATCTGTGATTTCCTCTCCCAAAACTCATTCAAAGTCTCCAGCTGCAAATAGATGTGTTTCCTGAGAAATGATTACGCATTCAGGGTCAACCAGTCCCCCGCTTTTTATCCGGAAAATTCTAATTTATAACTGCCAAAAAAAATGAAGGCAAGAGGAAAAACAAAGAGGAAACTTTTGTGCCAGCTTAGTGAGCATCAATAAATTTCGCATTAATTCTGGCCCCATCATTAGAGGACTGGGCCATGGCCATGTTCATAGTCGGGCGAGTTGGTTCTGAGAGCTCTGCCATTTTTATAGAGCCAGCTAGAGATGTCCAGCTTATTTATACAGGATATTAATATTTAAAAATATTAGAAAGTTTTGAAAAGTTGAGAAAATGTTTGTTTTTGAAAAATAGAGCCTATTATTATAGTTTTTATAGTTTTTAAAAATTTTTTGTAAATACTGTAAATATTAAAAGTCCTAATGTAGAACAATGAAGGCTATAATGTTTATATATATGTTTAATTTTTCAAAAATAAATATAAAAGATAGAAAACTCCCTCGAAGACTTAACTATAAAAATCTCTCTCAAAAAATAAAAGAATCCTGGCCAGATTGCCACAACAGTTAGTATCAACATTAACAAAGGCAACTGTCACCATCACGGACCGCAGGGTGTGTATGTGTTTGTGTGTTTTGGGTCATAACTCAAACGGACAACGTGGCGGGACAGCGGGCTGGCGGGCAGGAGTTGACCCGGAGAACTCCGTGCCGGACCGGGGCTAAGAGTAAGAGCCGGTCCCGAACCAGAGCTTGACCCGCCGCTTTGCCGTTTCGATTGCGGACGACCCGCGTCTCTGACTTGGCCACTTTTAATTACCGCATTTCACTTTTGTTGGCACATCCCTGCTCGTTGGCTCCACAGCTGGATGGGCGGAGAGTGCCACTCGATGGCAGCTCATCTGCATTTGATGATGAGATGTGGGCGGGGCCGGGCACAAGTTCATTGCAGCTGTTGTCGTTTTCTCGGGCTCATGTTGCCGATGTTGCTGTTGATGACTATTGTTGTTGCTGCCTGGCATTCTGTCCTTTTGCAATTTGCAACTGTTTGCCGTGTTTGCACATCCTTTTCTGTGTATTGTGCAAATGTCCTTCTTTGGTTTTTGTTTTTACCCCACCCGCCCACACTAATTTGCATGCCGCAAAAACGAATTTAGAAACATTTAGATTTCTCATTTTGAAATTGTTGCGGGAAATATGTTTCTTTTGGCCAGAGGGTGCTGGCCAAATGAAAATCAATAGAAGCCAGAAATGACCATGAGTCAACAGAGCTATGCTAGATTTGTTTTTCGTTAACAGTTTTATTTAATATGTGGAAGCTTCAAGCTGTTTCAAGGAAGCAATTATTAGAGATGCAATTACAATATGAACCACATTGTGAGGAAAAATAGTTCCATTCTCTAATGGATGTTCTTCTCTTTTCCTTTTGCATTTAGACTTGGCATTTAGGCTGCCATTTTCCAAATAATTTGAAATCTTCAAATGAATTTGGCCTTCGGCTTCAAATGCTGCTTGGTTACCTTGATGCTGCTGCCAAAAAGAGGGCAAGCCCCGCCCCAGTGACTTGGCAACTTTTTGATTGCATCAAAACTACTCTCTCCCGCTACCGCTCCTCAACCCCAATCCCAACCGACATCAAACACTTGCAATGAGATACACCTACAAAGTTGTATAGAGTATAGAAGAGTAAAGTAGATGGATGGGGAAAAACACTCGCTTTGCTTAATGAAAGTGCAAAAGTTTGGCGCGGCCACGAAATGAGCTTAAAATTTAGTTAAAGTTTCAGTTGCAGCGCATTTTACACTTTGCTCCGGCTCCGGCTTCGTTTGAATTTCAATTTGGGCTGCGGCCTCCCGTCGGTTAGGTTGGTTGGCTTTTGGTAGCCAGATTTCTCTGATTGAAATTGGGCTGAAACTTACTTGCGAAGGTGGCGAGTTCCGCGCACAAGTCCGGGGGTGCAGCAGTTGACCGTGACCGAGGTACCTGTGGGGAAATTAGCGGATTTACGACGGTTTTTTCTTAAAAGCCCTGAATGTGCAACCTTATCGCAGGGGATGCTTCAATAATTCACACTGCAAGCTATGCAAAAATTTTCCACGGTACACCGCGAGGACATTTCTTTAAGGATTGAAGGCTGTTTAATATTTCATGACGATTTTAAAGGAATTTTCCAAATCAATTTTTGTTAGTTCAAAATCTTAAAAGGCAATAAAAAACCATTTTGAATGAATTTAATTTCATAAGAATTGCAGTATTATTCTATAACCAACATTACTCAACATTTACGGTTCTTTAATAGAATTGTAAATAAAGTCCTATGATCCCCGCGTGTACAGTGGCCCTGTGAAATTGTTCTTACCTTTGAGCTCCCTGGCCAGCCAGCGGGTGGCCAGCAGGACACAAAGCTTCGAGTGGGCGAAGGCGTCACGGGCGTGGAACTTGACCGCCCAGGTGCCCACATTCAGCGGGTCGTCGAAATCGATTTTGGCCGCTGAGTGGGCGTGGGCGGATACCATAATGATGCGGCCCTGCTCGGAACGCTTCAGGTGAGGCAACAGCAACTGGGTGAGCAGGAATGGGCCCAGGTAGTTGATCTGACTATGGCGCTCGAAGCCATCCTCAGTGGGCACTTCAGTGTTGGCAAAGACCACTCCGGCATTGTTCACCAAAATGTCGATACGCTCGAATTCCGCCATCAACTGGGCGGCAAAGTGATGGACGCTACGAAATGAACACAGATCCAAGTAGCGGGCTTCCACAAAGTACCTATCCGCCGGATCGTCATCGTCATCCAGCGAAGTTAGAGGGGTTCGGCATCCAAGCTCCCGTTTGATAATTGTGGCAGCCCGCTCGGCGGCCTGGAGATTTCGGCAGGCCAGGATTATCCTTCCCCCACGTCCCGCCAGCGCCTGGGCTAACTCGAAACCGATGCCACTATTTCCTCCAGTCACGACTACAATTTGCTCCTTGATTTGATTGTCGTTCGGACAGCGCTGGCCGCTCATTATGGTCCTGGTATGCGGGCAAAGGATACAGATTAGATGATGGGGACAAGGAGGAGTATGTGGGGTGTTCTGTGGTTTATGGGTACAGGTAATGACGGTGTTCAACCAAGTCGCGTGTGTGCACAGAGAGAAAAATCTAAACCATAGCATAGATTTTAGGGTGAAATATTTGAACATGAATTAAAATATCTATCTAATATATCATATGGTTGATGTTACTTTAGCCAATATTTAAAATCAAAACTTTAAAAATGTCCAAACAAGTTAGATCATCAAAGAAAAATATATTTTTATCAATCAATTTTATTTGTATAATTAGTATTAAATTAAAATATTAAATCCATTTTTGTCAGTAATGAGATGAAAATGGGGTGGGCACTATAGTTATGAGGGTTTGGCTTATTGATAGGCGTTAATGGAATCGGCTTTAGAATTTGCATGTTGCCTAGGGACATACACGGACTTGACTTAAACTGCATAAATACTTGAAGGTTCAATTATTTCAGCTCATGTGTAAACAATGAATGTCATTTATTTAATTTTAAGCCTCGGGAAATGTTTGTTTAACCTTTAGTCAGACACAAAGTATAATCATTACTAATTACTCGTATTTGTTGATTCCAAAAAATACAAATTGGCTGAAAATCCAATATAAATAAACGTCTATATAGCTAATTAGCATTAGACTCGCTCAATTCGGATGACTAAATGCGAAAAGTATTTAGTAAAATTACATTTTACTGCTCATTTGTGGACTCGGAAGTTTAAATTAAATTTGGATTTTCAACCAAATCCTAATTGAAAGGAAAGTTTTTACACACTATCAGCAAACATCATTTTATTTGGATTTGGCAGTTCGCAGATGGTTATTTCCTCTATCACTTTTCCGTCTGCAATTTGTTCCACTTCATTTAGCGGGGTCTTATCCTGGCACTTAACTCTAAGTTTCGCATCCCATCGTTCATTTCGGAATTCATTTGGCATTTCATTTACTTTGAACCAAACTTGCACAAATCCACTTTGTAAATATTTTGAGGTGGTCCTGTGGCGACACGGAGAAAGGGCGGGAAAATGCCATATTGCAGTCGCAGGCATTTCCGTTTCCGCATCTCCGGCTTATACTAACACCTGCAACTGGCAAGCGCGAGATAGTGTGGGGTCACAAAAACCGCGACAAAAAGAACTAAAATGAATTCTGTAGGAATAGCAACTATAAGATACCCTGTCATGGAATATTTAAAAAAATGTTAAATGTTCTAGTCTAGGGTTTAGAAGCCCATGTTTTATTCCATTTTCTTAAACAAAAAACATATATGTATCTGATGACATATTCTTCATATACTATCAGAGTAGAGGGTATCAAAAAAAGGAAAATAATCGTTAGATATTACATATTATCCGGGTCTCTTCTGCATCAAGCTCTTTCCCTTCGGCCACTCCACCATTTCTGTATGAAATCCACTTAAAAACTTTTCACGACTGGCAAGAGGGGGAGTTTTTTGCAGGGCTGCTGCGACATTTATTTACGTGTGTCCGGGCCGAAAGTTTTTATACCCCACCCCCCAAAAAAAAACCCCGGGTCGGAGGCAGTGAAGAAGCCATTTCCGTTGACTCATCGCACTCACCGCACTGTAATCACAATGCCCACCGCCAGGGCGGCTATCGTGGGCCACCACGTGGAGAAGGGATCCGCTTGCTCGAACATGGTCAGCAGTCGCTCCATCATTTTTTTTAATACCGCCTTTGGAATGCACTTGGTCACTTTCTTTCACTGCACTTTCTCTTCCTGCCTTCCGTTCTTATTGATGAATGAATCTGCGAATCTGTGACGTGGTCTGTCGTCTGCCCTGCACAATTGTTTGACGCGAACTGACCGGGAATAGCATGCATTAAGTATAAATTCTCATTGCGTGGTTACTACTGCCAGCAGAATGGGTCATTCATGTGAGTACAGTGATCCCCCAATGAGTGGAAGCAGCTTAACTAGATCATAATAATTATTTATTAAATAAAGGCCAAACCAGATATAACTTAGCTGTTTTATTAATACAAATGCCAATATCCTTATAAAAATCTCCTCTTTCTAGAAAGTTCCAAATAGTGAACTTATACAGTGATTACTGTGGGGGTGGTCTCTCTCACATTTGGACACTGATTTCCAGAGCAGAGCTGAAGCTGAAGATCCCGCTGACAATTGAATTTAAATGTCCACCCTAGCTGCCATCGTCTCCTATTTTATTTTTCAAACCCCCCCCAGAAATGTCACCGGCATATTTTCAATTTACATAAATGCTTGTTGCGCCGCATACGAAATGAGGGCCAGAACGAGATGGCTGTAGATAGCGAGGTTTTCCCCTAGCTTCCCTTGACCTCTCCGCCCCAGCACTCTGCGCCCTCCTCTCACCTGTCGCCGTAATAAAGGTTAGGTGAAAATTTGCACAGGCCGCAATAAAAGAAACGTGCGAGGGTCGGTGTTGGGAAAATTTTGCTCGCTATTTACACGCGTTTTCCATTTTTTAATTTGTGTTTTATTTTGTTTTTTTTTTCCATTCATTTTTTCCTGCGGTTTACGCATTCGGTTTGCATATTTTTGTATGTGGAAACTCAGACTAATGTAATTCAATTAATCTTCCAGTGGGTTCTTCTCTTAAATCCCCCCTTTTATCCCTCCGTATATATACATATTACTTTTTGAGCTACCAGAGTTTGTGGCCACAAATTTTAATTACCATTTAATAGCTGTTGGCAGGGATAAGATAAAAGGAAATATTTCGAAAGATACATACAATATTATCTTTTTTCTTAATACTATATGTTTAAAGGGTTTTTATTAAAATTAAAGAGTTTTTTAGAGGCTTTCAATTACCGGAAATTATAAAAAGAGTAGCACCTACCTTTAATAGGCCTGTACTTCTGCGTGTAGAACTTTTTCATGGCGGAAGTACATATTTTTCAAATTTATTGCCCTGAAGCGATGGCATCAGAGTGCCATCGTCATTCGTGAAATTTCGATGCCTTATTGTCGCTTTTCATGGGCTCTCAATCCCTTACAAACCATTTCATTCCATTCGATGTCGGCACTGAAACGCTCTCACCCTTTGGCACTCCAATTCAATTACCAGCTATCCATAATACATGCCCACAACTAAATATATTTTTCGAGTAATTTAGTCGCCGTCAGACACACAATTCGCCAGAGTAGTCGACGAGCCCCTATGGAAACGAAAATGCATCCAATGCACTTTACGCTTCCACATGCGTGTTATGTGTTGTTTCCATTTCCGGTTTAACAATTGATTGAACACAGCCCCGATACCAGCATCACAACTCGAAATAATTGAAATTGCACACCCAAATGGATCATTGTACGTGTATTAAAAGGCATGTTCTATTTTTTACTTTCGTTTATTTAACATTTCATCAATTTACATACTCTCGTATCTAATGTCGCCTATGGGCTTGCCAAATTCGCATTTTCATTTCAATTTACTTCTGCGTTGCATTCATGTATTCGTATTTCATGTTTCGATTCACATACTTGTTTTCATTGTTACATTTGAGTGTTATTTTTTTATGGGGTCTGACAAGTCCTTCGCTTTAGTTAGTTGGTTTTTATTTGTTGCTCAGACAGTTGTTTTATTTTCCATTAATTTTTAATTCTAATTGTAAATTGTTTCAGATATTATGCTTTTTGCATTGATGTGCGTGTTCTTTATATACGTGTTGGAGCGTGTGTGGTTTTATGATAGATAGATAGATTTTTAACTGAATAATATGTTTGATTTGCGTGGAACTTGATCATCTTTCATCTCCTAAAGCGAAAGTGCATGTGGGTTAGTGTCTCTATGTCTTTGTGTTAACTGGTATACGTATGAGAAGTGCGTTTCAAAAAATTAGATAAAAAATTTAACCTTCAATGTCAACATTAAACATAAATTTAAATTAGAAAGTTTTAAAAAAATATTTCTGAAACGCATTCTAAGTGTGTCGTACCTTAGTGATAAAGCTTATTTTTTAATTTAAATAGCTATTAGCTAAATCTTACCGATGTGGTCATTACTCTTATATACAGATGAAGGTAAAGTCACTAAATTTAACAAAGGTCTTAACAAAAACTGTATAACAATGTAATCATTTTAAGACTCACTAAGAATTATTAAACAGGGTTTCGTTTAAAATTAGTATCACTAACAAGCTTATGTTTTATTTTTTATGCTTTTCCGCTATGCCACGATAAGTGAGAGGGTGAGATGAAAGGAAATACCTAACTCCTTTCGAATCCTCAAAGTAATTCTTTTCAGCACTGTTTCTTCAAGCTCACCACAACTCTCCAGTGTCTTATTTCAGAGTTCTACTTAGTTCAGTTTTGTTGTTTGGTTTTCTGCGTATTGTGTAGTCTGTGTGTTGACTTGATTCTAAAGTTAAAGTTTTACTTTTGCTTGGTCGTCAATTGTAAATATATATGTATATATATTTAATTATATTCATAGGCATAGAATTTTAGCAACTATAAATAGGTTTATTTACGTGTACTCGTTTATATGCACAACTAATCCCAAGAATCTATGCTATTTAGCTATGCAATCTTCATTTTCTATACAATTTGAAAAATGTTCTCATGTACGCATGATTGTGTGTGTTTTGTGATATTTACTTAGAGCTTATTTCTAAGAAAAGCGAACTGCCACGCCCATCCACACAGCCTCCCCTTGACCGACTCCTGCCCTTACTCCTAGTTAAATATATAAATGATTTACAAGCTAGAAATTGTAAATTGTATGCTACATAAATTTCGAAAAGGACAATAAAAATAATCTCTTGAATATTTACAGCGGACTTCTGTAGGGGCGGGAGCTGTTGGGGTGTGGTTCTTTGGGTGGATATGTGGGAACTACCGGGTTGCTATCATTATTACAATCATGGCCTCGACATTTGCATACTAAGCGGGGAAAAGTGTTTGCAATATTTGTGAGCGAATAAATTCCTTTACTATGTAGTTGTTTCTCTTTCGGAATTCCCGTCTATTTTTTGTTCATTTTCAACTTTATTTGATGTTGTCAACTTTTTGTTATTGTTGGCTTGTTTGTTCGCAAAAATGTTATTATTAATTTATTGATACAACAATTTGTGATATTTTTGGAATCGTTGCGTGCCTTTGTCTATGGATTCATACATTTTGGTAGTTTTTTGGGCATGTCATCGCTGCCGGGAGTTATCCATTTTACCTAAATAGTTAATCGATTCCGGGAAATGTGCGGATTTAGCTCTACACTATGTATGTACAAAATGTGTCAATGTCCAGATTCTCTGATTTATGCTGCAGACTTTTTGTTGTTTATTGTTGCTTTCCGATTTTCCATTTGGTGTTAGTTTTTATGTTGTATTTGTTGTCAGAAGCTGCTGGTGGTCGTCACAATCTCACATGGCTGGTATTAGGGTCATAAAATCTGAAAAAAATCATGAAAATTCGATTAGCGGTCGCCGTTTCTGCGGTATGTCAAATATTGAACATAATTCTAAAGCCCCTCGATAACCCTCGATTTAAATGGCAATTGGTAAACACGAAAATTTGTACGAACAAATGTGCACATATGGGTAAGCTCTGCTTTGCATATCCGTTCAATGAATATCATAATAGATGAAAATATTAAATTTGTGGTCAACTAGTGGGCTATCATTTGGCTTAGTCCCCCCGCCCAAAACTTCCATTTCATTTTAGTGGTTTTCTATAGTTGTGCATTATTACTGATTTATTAATAGAAATCAGAAGCAACATAAGTTTTTAAATTATGCTTATTATGTTACCTTTAATTTGGTTACCTTTAAAGTTTAATACTAATGATGTGGGGCATTGAAACCTATACCAATATTTATAGAAGCAGGAACTAACAATATTTAATGACCTTAATAAATTTAGTTCATGGCCCCCAAATTAATGAACTTTTGCTGGCAATTAGCCCATATAAATTTATTACATAATGTATGAGGGCAATTTCTGGTAATTCCAAGGAGGGGTGCCTTGAAAATAATCCACTCCCGTTAGGATGGCAGCCCCTCCACGGGTAACTGCCATTGTCATGGCCATTGCCATTAGCCCTCAACACTTTCTGGCCATGGCTCAGGCTCATTTCGTATAATGGACCATTCAGTTATTTGTTATTAACCCAAATGGGCATTCAACAAACCTAAAAACCCGGCAGAAAATATGGCAACACTTCGGCTCTGGTGAAAATGTATCCGTAGCAAACAGAATAAAATCGATTTTAATAGTCACAACCCAAAAGGTTTCCCTCTTGGGAAAACAGGCCGAATGTTTGGCTCAGTTTATGGAAGTACAGTGAGTTAGAGTCAAGATTAAATTAAAATATTATGAAGCACTGAAGCTCCAAAAACTTTCAGCCAAAATAAACTACATAGCTTTTTCCATTTGAGAAACATTATTTCCAGGAAGCCAACATTTTTATTTAACTGTGAGTATTTTAATCCTTTGGTCACTGTGCACAAAAGGATCGAGGACGCCATGAATTTTCAGGACCTGACAATTTTTTAATCAACACCAAGCTGGCCAGCAACAAATGAAAAAAAAATGGAAACCAGCTAGGAAATGTCGCTTTCACAAATAAAAAACAAATGAAAAATATTCTCTGGCAATTTTGGCACGTGTACGCCCTACATTGTTGTTGTGATTATTGTTACTGCTTTAGGTGTTGTTGTTGTTGTTGCTGTTGTATTTGTAGGCGATTGTGTGAGCCTTGATTAACGCAACAGGAGAGATATATAGGGGCGTGGCAGTGGGGCGGCGGAGGGAAAACTCTGTTGGCAACATTGGCGGCAGGGATATTGTAGCTGTTTGCCAAATCTCTCGGCGCTGTCTCTCTAAATTTTAACTATGAATGTCCTGGGCCAACAATAATAATACTCATACACATGAAAAAAAAATATAAAACAATAGAAATACTTAATAAGAACGCCCCTTAATAAGAAATCAATAGTATTTAAGCTTGAACCATAGATAAAAATAAGAAGTGGGTATAAAACGAGAATTACGTATACTTGATATTATTAAGAATTCACTATTTGAAACTTTCGAATCTTACCCCCACTTTCCTGTAGTGTACCTGCTGGTTGGGGTAGTGCGGTTGGTTTGTGTGCGAGTTGGCAGTAAAATTTGTTTACCAAAACCTTCTTAGCTTGGCTTAGTAGCCCCCGCACCGCCATTGTTTGTGTATTTGCATTTCGGTTCCTCTGTCTTCTGCGCCCAACAACATCCCAACATGCCGCACATCCCATCCACCCAACACCCAAAGCTACCCCTTCGCCATCCCCTCTGGGTGTGAAATTTCATGCATATATGTATCTATGAGTGTCTGCGGGTGTATGGGTGTGTTGTATGTTTCGTTAGAGGGTTCGTGCCTCGCTTTTGGCCTTTTTGCAGCTTTTGCTTTTTAGCCACTTTTGTTTGCCATGCTGTTGCTGCCTTTGTTCGCTGTTCCTTGGCTTTCGGTTTTGGATCTGGATCTGGCTCTGGACAGCCTCGAGTCAGTCGCAGCCACTGTCGCCAGGACTTTTGACCAGGTTGAAAATATAAAGCAGAAATCTGCGAGAAAAGCCCCGAAAGCGACATCGCCTTAGAACAGCCCCGGACAAGTGAATTGTAAATCGTTTTCCCGCCACTTTCACACGTAAATGGGTAACCTTGCATCCTGCTGAGAGTAAAGGGATGATGGCTGAAACCAGTATGCAAATGAGTTTGTACCTTGAAGCCTTGACGTTGGGTCTGATATAAAAAAATCTGAAATATTAAAACGTTGAAAGCCCATAACAAAAAGGCTAAATAGAACACAAAAAAATGGAAGCTAGCATGTATTGAAATAAGGAGTCAATCAAAGATATGTATAGAGTAAGCCGAGGTCGAGGTCAGCATCCTTAACCTCTCTAGCCGGCGTTATAGCTGGTATTTTATGTGTCACCACAAAACTGGAGGGATAGAAGTCTAAAATATGAAACTGGCCGCAGCTGCATGGTGGGCGGTGGTAAAACTCAGGTTTATTTTATATTTATACTTTTTTTTTTGCGGGAACCGCCATGTGAAACGCGGGAACCGCCATGTGTTATGCAAACACTAGTTTACAAATTTAAATGTAATCGAGTGAACCTTAAAATTGATGATTGTTTTATAGTAATTTGGGGTCGGAGAACACGAAAATGACATCCGTTTATTTTTCTTAAGAACCGTTTTTGAGATATTTTTGAAAATCGTGTTTTTGAGGTCCTTTTTCAGTTTTTTGGTAATATCTCATGAAAAAAACTGTTTACAAACAAAAAAAGGATATTGATTGACAGGTATTGAAGTAACGTTTACGTGGATATATAATATGTGCAGATTGAATCAAATCTCTGTAATGCACAAGCGAACAAAGTACAAAAATAGTGTCATTTTCGACCAATTTTGAAAATTTCAATTTTTCAGATCGATTTTTGCCAAAAAAAACAATTTTTTTTCTAAGGTTTCAATATTTGAGGGAAAAGATTTATTATTTACCAACAATTTAAGCCTAAGATTATCCAAATTGAGTAAGAAGTTTAAAAGTTATAGTAATATTAACATTTTGACACTTCATAAATTAGGTCGAAAAAAACATTTATCACTCAAATTTTTTCGTTTGTGATCAATTTTCTCTTCACGCACTTGTACTTTGTTCGCTTGTGCATTACAGAGATTTGATTCAATCTGCACATATTATATATCCACGTAAACGTTACTTCAATACCTGTCAATCAATATCCTTTTTTTGTTTGTAAACAGTTTTTTTCATGAGATATTACCAAAAAACTGAAAAAGGACCTCAAAAACACGATTTTCAAAAATATCTCAAAAACGGTTCTTAAGAAAAATAAACGGATGTCATTTTCGTGTTCTCCGACCCCAAATTACTTTAAAAAACACTTTTTTATGGAGGTTCATTTTTGGTGTAAACTAGTGAAATCTGGGTGTTGGTCTTGCCCAACCTGGCCGCTGTTGCGGCCGTCGGAGTGTCCCTGGCCGCATGTTTTCCGCGCCGGGATTTGGTAGTTGTCCTGCAAAGAGCCCTGTTAGCCATCTGCAGCACCAACGGTGGCATCAAAAACAATTTAGCTAGCACTACTCAGCAGTTTTTGCTGCCGCCGCATTCTTTTCCGTTTTTTATTTGATCTACTCAAAATGGTAATTTGAATTGCAAAAGGTCCATTGTTTCGTGCTTATTGTTCTTTTTATGTTTACCTAGGTCCCTTATTTTTTGCTTTCACCGCAATTAGCATTGCAATGAACGGCAGCTAAAAAAGGCGTGGCCCTTGGTTGTTGCATTAAAAATAATATCCTAAGTAGATTGTACAAATGGCTTCCAATTACATTTAATAGCCCGTTTAAGTAGGCTCCATAAAGAAAGTATAAAATTAGGGTTGGGTTCTTCAGACGTTTTATATTCGACCTTTTACTTTTTCCTTGTATTGTTCAAAGGTTAAAGCAATTTATCAAAAAAACCGGTCAAGAACATTCAACGATAAGACATAGGTTGCCGTTCGATATTAATAATCACGAAGTATTTGTCATTGAAATATAATTATAAGTGTACTTGCTGGACGTTCTTAAAAAAGAAAAAAAAAAAGGAGTTAAAAAGGGCATTCATTCTTAAGATTGTTCCTGAAACTATACAATCCTCTTAAAAAACTTCCCATTACTTTTTAAAGAATTGTCAAATTGCAAACAACGTTTTCTTTCATCATTTATATGCAAGGGGTCAAGTCAACAGCTGGTACCCCAGAAGGAGAATAAATGGTAGCGCCTAAGTAGGTCAGACATATAGTGCTATAAATGAAGCACATGTCCAATCACTTGTGCCATTTTGTTCGCCAATCAAAAGTTTCTAAAGGGCTGGGAAAAAAGGCTAAAACAAAAAACTGAAACTGAAAAGTTTGTGAACTTTTGCAGGCCAACTTATCGACGGTCTCTGGGCCGCAAAACAATCAAAGCGGCATCCAGTAAAACAGAATCGTAGACGGGGGTGTGCCACACACAAATACACACACACACCCACACTCGTTTGAAGACCTTCGAGAGTAAACAATAAACTTCAATTATGAATATTTCAACAACTGTAGAGCTAAAGTGCAGGCGAAAGAGTTGAACCGAACTCAAGGTGCGGCGGTCGCAGGAAACGGAAAAGGACAAAGTTTGGCTCGCCTGGGAAACTTTGTGACTGCTCGGGTTGGATGGTGAGGACAGGTCAGGAGACATTGACTTTGATCTTGGTCTCTCTGGCTTCCTTTGTCAACATTGTTTGCCATTCGAACGCCCCTTCGCGGGTTTCAAATTAAACAAGCGAACCCCCTGTGCTTGGAGCAATTAAATTTGGATTTTCGCTTGGTTTAATGGGGATAATAAGCCCAGCTCGGTCACGTGGCCGAGCTAATTAATAATTAAATTAAATTTCCGTTGGAGCCATAAAAGTATTAATTGCTGTCCACAAATCTGGCTCAGGCCAATCCCTCAAGTGGCCAATATCCAGCCCTCAACCTCCACCCACCATTCAAGGCTTCCGATCTGCCGGAGTGTTGCCTTGTTGCTTCCGGTGGCAGCTCAAAAACCAATTGCACATCCACCCACCCAAGGAGCCCGGCTCCGAGATTGGATTGGGCGATAATAAAAAATGAGCAATGTAATACTCTTTGGAATGGGGTGCGGCTGGTGGGAGGGTGGCTTTTCCTCTTCCTGTTGGACAACTTCCGGTGGCAGCATTTTGGCGCCATGTCATATTGACAGCCTCCACACGGTCTTATTAATATTGGAGTAACGTGTGTGTGAGAGTTTGTTTGGGCTCCCAATAGCCGCATAAAATGGTTCAACTACAAGGAAGTGGTAGTGTGACGGTGAAGTTGCACTGAAAAAAATCTAGGCAATGTCAAAGAGAAAGTTTTATTTCAACTTTTACCTTTTTTAATTGAGCTTTTAACAAATTTCCTGCATAAATTGTTTCCTCTATTTATAAAAAAAAGTAAT
Source organism: Drosophila ananassae (assembly GCF_017639315.1). NCBI lineage: Eukaryota > Metazoa > Arthropoda > Insecta > Diptera > Drosophilidae > Drosophila > Drosophila ananassae. The sequence continues at coordinate 10,018,279 of NC_057927.1, read as the reverse complement.
TTAAAATATGACGTAATTTTTCTATGTGTAAAACGCGTGATAAACATCCGGCCGGTGTGTGTGTGTCTCTATAGGACGGAGGAAAACGAGACAAAGATCCGAAATTGTATTGCAATAAAATGATTTATTTGGCCATATTTCCATTCAGAAACCAGGCATGCGAGCAGGCTTCAACTAAAAGTGGCAGTATAGCCAGTGACATGTTGAAATATGCCATTGTCTTATGGCACGCGTCAAGGACAGGAGCCGGATTCTTTGTATGTGAAAAGGACGGTGTGAAGCTCTCATAAAAATGTAATAATTCCATTGCCGAAAAAAGCCATCCTAGACATGGCATGTGGAGTGTGTTGATAAGACCACGGGCACGGCCGTAGCAACAGATTTCACATCGCTCCCTGGCATTTGGGTCGTGTCTCTTTTGGACTTGTTATGTCATCCGCCTTCGTTTTATTGCAGCCGCAACTTTTATTAAATAGCCATGAGGAACAGCCGAAGGAGCAGAGAAAAGAGAAGGGACCGAAAAAAAGTAAAAAAGTAAACGTTTGCGGACTGCCCCCGAAAAAAAGAGTGAAACCTTATCTGCAAATGTCGTTTGCCTTCCTGTCTTTGCCGTCCTAACGATCCGGAATCCGGACAGGCCCGGATTGAACGAAAAAGAGTGAAGGAAAGGATTCACTTTGGCCATGCCTTTAATGGCCTTAAAATAGCCTGCCTTGAATGCTATTTGCCGGGTTTATCAACGCAATTGAGCCAAGCCATTGACGTAGATAAATTTAATTTACCTTCTATTATGCTAGCGTATTTATTTACTCGTATATGCTGATTTTGAAAACGAATTTTGTTGATGGAACAATAACAACGAATTTTGTGCAGCTTATCAGAGCCCAAATTGAGTTAGGCCGGGACAACAGCCTGTCAAATGCTGGGGGAGACGGATTCACTTTGACAGGTCACGGTGGCGTATACGTAATGTATTACGCATACGACACGTGAGACTCTCGCCTGCGAATTTCTCACAAAACTCGATTCAAACACGCCTCATCAGTGCTATTGGCATTCTGCAATGGCTTTCCAAATAGTTTTATTTGATTTTATACGACTCATGCGAACGATTCGATTGCATTTGCATAATCTTCGTTTATCATCAATCGCATTTGCATAGAACAAACAATTTGCCATTCAAGTGTCCAAAAAAATAGATTTATTTACGACAAAACAATGTGCTGCCATATTTGATTGAATTAAATATAACATTTTAATTGAAAAACAATTCTAGGAGCAATAACAAAATAAACAAGCGCGTTTCCATTCCAACCTCAAAGACACTTGAAAGGCATTCGTTTAATCAATTTTCGGTCAGTATATCGGTCTGGAATTCATTCAATTTTTCCATAATTAATTTATTGGCTAAAGGCGAACAAAGGATTGAAACAAGTCAAGGGATAGGTAACTTAATGGCATTTTAATTACAAACTGTACCGAAGGAGAGTTAAGTCTGGGATATGCCCACCCAACGTTGTAGTTGCTGTAAATATTATTGCTGTTGTTGGCACAACGTTTTTACAAATGGCCGAGCTATAAATTGCCTGCCCATAGTGTCCATCATGTTGAAATGCTTGAATTTTTCATTGCATGCATTTCAATTTCATGGCCAGCCATTAAAATTGACAGCCCCCTCACCCAGACCCACAAAAAACACGCCCTCCGAAATGTGTTTGAGGCAAAGACATAAAAAAGGAGCCGAAAAATGAAACAAATATAAAAATAGGGTAGTATTGGTCTAGGAACGTTATTATTATTTTAAATATTACTTTTCATAAAGAGTGCCCAAGCTCTAGGGGTAGTTAGAAGAATTCTAATATTCAATTCAGACTTTTTAAATATTTTTGAAGTTGAAATCAATTCAAAAGAATCTTTCTATGGCCTTCAATCGGAACAAATGCTTCTGCTCCTTTCTAGCTTTGTTTGTGTCAAAAAAAATTTTTAAGTTTGTCTTTCTGATGAGGCCCAAATTTGTGTCCAATTTTTTTGTAGTTCAAAGCCGATTGAGTACCGCTTCTTACGCTGAAAGGGACCCTGCTGGCTTTTCCGCGACTGGATTTGTGCAGCAACTTCCCTGCGTTGCTTTTTGCGATGCTCGCGCTGCCTTAAAAGCATGTTGCATAATTTACGCGCTGCGAACAGCCAAGCGGGGCCATCCTGGGCGATGGCGGAAAGTGGGGTGAAGATGGGTTCAGCTGATTTGGTTTTTGCTTCGCATTTGGGCCTTGATTTTAGTGACGGTTTTGGGTTCGGGTTCGGTTTTGGGACCCGCTCTGGGGGCTCAAACTGCGTACTACACCCACATTAAAAATGTTTCTTTGCATTTGCGATTTAGGGATGCAGTAGCTGTGGCAAAGCTAATGTTGCTTTTCCAAAATTTCGGCGAAACCATCAGTTAGGGGCTAACTGGGCGTGGAAATGGCTAACGTCAGTGGGTATTACGAATTCATGATTCACCAGGGAGTAATTGGTGGAAAATAATGCGAGGTTTCCGGACCAATTTTCAATTGCCCAATTGGCGTAGGACTTGGCTTACTAATATGGTGATTTGTGGGATCTAAATAAAATATGCATTATTTTGTTCGATAATACACTATGATTACTAATAGGACCTCCTGAGAAAACATCCCTACAGCTAGCATAACTGGATGGTCATCTGAAACGTTGATTGATTTATTGCCCGATGGAAACAATTTGATCAGTGTGCGTTTGACAATCACTTGATTTACACAATTGGCGAAACATCAAATAATGGTCCTGCAGTTGTGTCAAAAGTGTCAAGTCAACGCTGACCCACTAACGCCAGTGGCTTCGTGATTAACCCCCCGTTGCCCCAACGCCCTCCGTGGAATTCGCGCTCTTATTGCTGACTAGCCCGGCAGTGACAACATTAAATTTATGCTCGCTAAACTTTATAATTAATTACATTGGCATAATAAACGAACTTAAATATGAAAATGAAGTGCAAATACACAGGCAGCACAGACTCACTGACAACACCGAGGAGGGTGGACGAATCGAATGGTGGAAGCACGAACGAGAGACAAGCAACACGGTGCCACAATTTAATGCCGCTTACATGAAATTAATTTGCACAAAATCGATTTCAATTTGCAATTTTAAAACAGGAGGAAAAAGGTGTCACAAAGAAGTGACAAAAATTGAAAAATACCGGAAAGGAGTGTGATGCAAAGGGCCTCTGATTTCTGGTGTCGTGTCATTGCGGTTTTTTGCCAATTTGTTGGCTCTTTGGCATGTCATGGCATGAAAATATGCTTTAAATACAAAATGAGCAAACATAAAAAATGCATTAATATAAAAACAAATTCGCTTGCCCTCAGAGCAATATTTTGCAAATAATTTCCTCTGATGAAATATAATAATTGGATCAATCAGGACACACTTTTGGTATGCAATTTCCCGCTTTTAGATCGAATGACTCTAAAATTTGTTTAAACTTTTCAACACAGTTGATGTTTATTACCTATTCAAAGAGAAATTGTATTGGTAAAAGAACAACTATCAAATATCACATCAAATCCTAGATCTTCTATAGGATTCTCATTTCAGAACCTATTTAAGTTTGAACTGCCTTTCGTAGCGCAAAATTTTAACTTCAATTTTGAAGATGTAGAATTGTGGGTGCCTTATTGAATGTGTGGAGCTCTGGAGTGGTGAATGTGGCTGATGTGTGTGGCTTACACCAACATGAAGTAGTCACGGTATGTTTCAGAAGGGAATCCAGCATAATATGCACATAAGAAGAGGCTCCAAGGAGCAGACAGATGGCACAATTGCCCGACTTAGTTGTGTGGCTTGACTGCTGCGGCTGTGTGTTTCTTTCTGTCTCTTTCCTCAGCCCCTGGCCTATGTATTGCCTTCTCTTTCCTCTGTATAGTAGCACGTTACACGTATCATCATCAATCAGGAGCGGAACAGATCCGATATGCATGTCGTACGCGTCGGTGCGATTGGGGCATTTGCAAACGATACTCTGGGGCAGTCGAATTGGTAGGCACAAATCAAAGGAGCCAAGACATTCAAGTGACTCGCAGGCGTACCACATATTATCCATATTTTATTTATATTTGATCCAGTCATACAATTCGCAGGGGATTGCGGTCTAATTTATAGCCAAACCCAATTACTTTCGGTTGAATAATATATAGATAGTACTTGGATGTCGTGATGTCGCATTACTAGCTTATGTGGTATTTATAATGAAAAATCGATTACTTTATTAGTTTTGTGATTATATTCATATAATCAACTTTAATCTGCATCCCAACCCTTTGATAAAATTGCTTGTTATCTCTGTAATCTCACAATTATACAGACCATGCCTCAAGGCTGGGTAAACAAGGATTTTCATACTGATGAAGTGAACCGCAAATAGTTAAACAAATGCCTAAGTGAGCACTTAAAATTCGAAATATCGTGCCAAGACTCAAAATGGACTGAAACTGCTCGAATATCATGAACATTTGTGTGTGCACTTAAAAATTTCATTGCCTGCTTTCAGGCTGCACAAAAACAAAGACGTCGGGAGAAGGAAAAGCCGGAGGAAAAGCAATGGGAAAACTAAGGGCAGGCCCCGGGGCCAAGCCTATGCAAATGTGATCCGAGAACGAGCTGAGCTCTTGGTAATTGAATCACGCTGCGAGTTGTAAGCGAGTTGTAATGCATTCCCCACCCCCAGTCCTACCACGCCTCGCAAAAATTTCCCCCAGGCTAGCCATTAGAAAAGTGCACGAGTGGGTTACGTGGGTGGGGTTTGTATTCGTGTTTGACAAACGGCATTTCAATGCTTTCAACGAACGCACACGCAAACTAACAAACAAACAAATAACAAATATCATTACAGCGACTTACACATGCAAACGGCTGGCTGACAACTACTCGGATACATACGAACAAATGTGTCGGTATGTATGTTTGTATGCACACTTGAAAGGATATGAAAGCCGGCGACGACAACGAAAATACATAAAAGATGAAGAAAAATTGCATATAAATACGGAAAACACTTGCCTGTGTTTGGCGGGGGTGATGAGCATGGGGGGCTGGGGAGGTTCGGGATGGGATGGGATCGAACAGGAGAAGGAGATGAGATAGCCTGCGACTGCCAAGAGGTTTCTGGGTTGAAAGGATATGCGAAGACAAGCGTTCAACCGCCACCGCTACTTCGAAGGAACTCACCATGGCGTATACGTAATTTATGCATCTATGTACAGTTGAACTTCCTTGAATCGAAATACATCCCAGAAAAACCACGAAAGTCATTGACAATAACACAAATGTTTATTTAAGCATACTACTTTTATAAAATATTCATAACGAAGCCAATAAACCCGAATTTTAAGAAATAATTTAATCTGATAACCATCTTAGAAGAAATTTTTAAACAAATATGCTCTACTGTGCCTTAATGTATAAAAACGCTCGTACATATAAAATGTTAGTATAATGTGTGCATAATCGTATGCATATCTACATATATCATCTCGACTTGTCCCATACATCTTCATTCAATACCCAGACCATTATGTGAGGAGAATTTTCGCGTTGACACCAACAACAATAACTGCGAAATAGCATTACGAACAAAAACAGTATGACGAAGAAGGAATGGTGGGGTTGAAAGTTAAAGAATAAAAAACTCAGTATCCATACAAACACGTACCAAACAGAATGGCAGTTATTCCATTAGTGAAGATATTTAAGTTTCTCCTTTATACATTACGGGGCATATATTCCACACTACTTATTTCTTTAAAATACAAAAGCCAGGTTAAAATAATAAGTAATCACTTAAACAACATTTTTTGCATCAAAAATTAAAATCGAACAATCTATTTTAAATAAGAAATATGCTTGGAAGGACAACATGGCCCCAGCGATGGCTGTATCTTGCCCAATTATCATCTGATTCCTAAGCGAAGCAATTTGTTGATCGAATCTTCATCATTTTGCATCAAAATCTAACAAAAAAATATTTTTTAAATTGTTTATGAAATTTTCTGGGTTATCAACTTCAAATTCAGAAGATTCATTGGAGCGACAATTTGGCCCCCATCGAAGGCTATATCTTTGCAAACTTTCATCGGATTCATGAGCGGAATACCTCAAATGATTTGTAGATCGATTCTCCGTCGATCTGCATCCAAATCTAGGAACAAATTATTTTTTAGATTTTTTGTTCATTTTTCTGGGGCATCCCCTTCAAAATGTGGAAATTGTATGGGAAGGGCAATATGGCCCCCATCGAAGGCTATATCTTTGGCAACTTTCAACCGATTCTTGAGCGGAATACCTTAAATGATTTATAGATCGATTCTCCGTCGATCTGCATCAAAATCTAGGAACAAATTATTTTTTAGATTTTTTGTTCATTTTTCTGGGGCATCCCCTTCAAAATGTGGAAATTGTATGGGAAGGGCAATATGGCCCCCATCGAAGGCTATATCTTTGGCAACTTTCATCCGATTCTTGAGCGGAATACCTTAAATGATTTATAGATCGATTCTCCGTCGATCTGCATCAAAATCTAGGAACAAATTATTTTTTAGATTTTTTGTTCATTTTTCTGGGGCATCTCCTTTAAAATGTGTAAAATGCTTGGGAGGGATAATATGGCCCCCATCAAAGGATATATCTTTGCCAACTTACATCCGATTCATGAGCGGAATAACTTAAATGATTTGTAGAACGATTTCCCATCATTCTGCATCAAAACCAACAAAAATGAAATATCTAGGAAAAATTCCAACATAAATGAAACAAAAGTTATTGTGACATCCAATATTTTCCGCTTGGATCTGGCACTTAATTAAATTAAAAATCACTCGGTTTTTGGGATAAAATTCCTCAATTTAATTGAAAATCAAGAAAAAACTAACGTGAGAAATTGGTTGTATTGGCAATCCGTAAACTTTGAACTGCTTTGCAAACGATGACCGAAGTTGCAAAGGGTCTGTGGCCAGCACGGCGGAGTGGGCGGTACAGGGAAGGAGAATGGAGGTTGGCAGTACATTTGTGCGGTAATCTTTGCATGCACAATGAGTTCTCGATGACGTCGCGTGTGTGTTTGCTTTCGGCCTATCTGGCAGCCGCAGTGGCTGGAAACATTTTGGCCTCGCATGCAGCACAAACAACTCGAAGAGGGCTTAAAGGTTGGCAGTGGTGGGAGGGTGGCCAGAAAGGGACCGGGCCGGGCTCACGGGGTCAGGCTGGTGAGCAATTGAGGGAGTGTAAAAACAGCCGACGGCCCGGTTTCGCGGCCCGTTTGCACTGCAATTAAGAGTCTGGCCAAGAACAATTGCACGCAATTTTGCACTGGCTTAACCTTTGGCACACTGACAAACCTAATTAAGGCGAAAGAAACAGACCAGAGAGCCAGAGGGAGATAGTGAGTTATCAGAGCCAGTCCACTACAGAATTCAAACTTTGAACTCAAGCTGAACGATATTACACATTTGACTAAAATAATTAAAATAAAGTCTGATTGAAAATTGCTTCCAGCAAATAAAGGTTGTTGAATACGCAAGCCTATATTTGTTTATAAATAATTACAATTGCAAATACACCCACAATGGATTTGATTATTATGAATGAAAAGCCATTGTATGAATTGAATAATTTCTAGTCTACAAAAGGTTCCAAATATCTACGCCATCAATTTTAGTTTTATTCAATTAGGGAAACATTCTGGCTGTATATGTTTTTAATTATTGAATCAATTAAGCGCTGAAAAAATGGCAGGAAAATGAATTAGTAAAAACAATCAAATATTTGCAGAATGTACTCATCACTTTGTGGTCATTTTTTTGTCGAGTACCCGGCCCAACATTTTTCCCGACGGCTACCAATTCAATCTGCCAACGAGCTGACATCGACACTTGCTACCTGCCGCCATAACCGTAACATAAAAAGGCGCACTCAAAACGCTCATAAAACACTTACACACCAGCACTTGCACTCACACACTCCCAGCACACCATACGCACACCCACACACTCACACGAGACATACACGTGCGCTGTTATACACTCATCTGTGGAATGGGTATAATTAAATATGAAAACATATGTTTCCCCTTTGTTTTTCACAGAGCCCAGACCAAGTCAGAGAAAAATCAATAAGGACTCTGACTCCGAGCCCGGACCAGGGCCATGGTATTTGCAATTTATTTATCATATTTATTACGAGCAACCAACTGGATTGAAAAAATATATAAAATGGAACAGAGAAAGGGCGTGGTAACTGCACTGGATAATTTGTATTTAAGTAAGTTAAGTAAATCAGTTGACGAGTCCACGAACGCAAATCGTCAAATATTTATAAGCTTCGAGTTGAGCCCGTTACAAATTTTATGACAACCGAGGGTGGCTCCGGATAATTTTAAGGCAGGCGGCCTAGTGGCATTGTCAATTATGGGAGTTATGAACAGTGAATGCGTCAGAGCGCCAAGGCGTTCAGAGCCCTCTAAAGCCGCCGTCCAACCTCCTTCCCATTTCATCCTCCCCTGGCAATTGCGTCAGCAGTTAATTTTTATGTATTTTTAAAACGCTGCCTCCCGTGGTGGCCCCGTTGGCTTAATAAGTAGGCCTTGGCATATTAACGGCCATAAGCGAACAGGCCAGATAAACATCGCAAGAAAGAAGAACACTCGATACTCAACACAAATTTATGCACTTCACTCGAGAGGTGCTTAAGACAAAAAAACGAAAAAAAAGACACGAAATCAAAGACAAGCCAAGATTCAAATAAAGGAAAAATATTTTTCGGAGACAGCATATTCTTCCTTTTGTTGCTTTTAACCTTTAATTGTGCCATATGCGAGGGAATAGAAGGAAAATGTCTTAAATAAGTCTTTAAGTACATATACATAAAATGTTAAAATTAATGAAAAAGATATTTAGAAATTAAACACAAGTCTTAAAAAGGAATTTAGAGATTTCAAGTAAATATCTTTAATACTTTAGAAGTTTCTTTTTTGAAAATTATGTTTTTAAAATGTCCTGCCAAAAAGCCGTATTCTTTTTTCTGAAAGTTAATATGCTCCTTGGATATACCCTTGGTAGTTTGTGAAAAAAAAATGAAACCAAAGCCAAGCTCATTTCCGACGCATTCGAGAGTGCACTGAGCACACGGGGCGTATGGTTAATGGGGTCTCACAAAGTACTGGATGATGAGCATGTTGTCGATATGGCAAGATAAAGCCAACAACTTGTGGATGTTGTTGTTGCTTTTGTGATTGTTGCTCCTGATGAAAAGTATAAGCTAAGAATGTAGGGGTGAGTTGGATGCGGGGCCTTGAGGAGGGGACTTCCTTGCCGCTATCTGTATTATGCTCTTGCCCCGTTATTGTTTCTTCATTCCACCACCTCCCCGCATCCGGCAGCTGCCTCATCTACACAATTGTTGCATTAAATAAATGTATTTTTTGTCAGGCCCCGCTTTACGTGCTTACATACGAGTACACAGAGAAAATCACTTTTCAAAAAACCATTTCCAAACTATGTTCCTTATGGAAAAGGGTTTAAAATTTTACAAGGAAACTATCATTGTTTTTATAAAAATGTACATAATTTGCATTTGAAAATGTTATCTCTAAGTTAAATAGAATTTTTTTGTGGTGTTCATAAGATAATATTCCAGCAGAAAATAGAGGGAAGCCTTCCAGGCACAGACGTTGATAGATTTCCATGCATGCCCGACACTCCTACGCGAAGGAAACGGAAATGGACGGGTCTGGCGGGGCGGTGGAAATTTAGAAGGCTCACTCGCTAGTCCTCTGATGGCGATGTTTGCGGTGTGTGCAACGCGTTTTAATGAGTTTTTTGTTCGCTAGTAATTATTTTTGCAGTCTGTTATACTTGTATGTGCAAATATTTCGAAAGACCGGCAATCAGGTCCCGAGAAATTTTAATGAAAAAATGCAGAAATGCAGAAAATGCTAAAGAGTTTCTATGAGTTCTATAAACTGGCACTTTAAAATATTAAACGAAAACGTAAGCGTACTTTAACATAGAAAATAAAGAAAATCCAATTACAGAAGGGTATTAGTGCCGAAATTCCAAGAGAATCCTAATTGAAAAGGTTCTAAATCCTGAAAATGCAATTCCTACCATAACTAACGTTCAGTTAGTTTGAATTTTGATTCAATATTATTCTGTATTCTTGGTGGATTTGTCTTAAAAGCCGTTTCTATAGCAGCACAATTAGCAAATTACAAATTTAATGCAAATGTCCTGCCACGCAGGCAGAAACTTCAGCATTAATCGCATACACATGGCCGACTGTGGAATTATGTTGTTCGCATTTCATATTTACATTTGTAAAATGGAGTGCCCCCTCAACAATTCGGCCCGCCCGATCGGTGGTTCAGCCAACTGGCAGTGTATGTCCAACCACCTGACATCTCTGCCATTGTTTACATTAATTTGATTTAAAATGCAACGCCAACGAATCAAGCCGCTGCCACAGTCCCTTGCTAAGCTGCCAACTGTAAACAATATGTGATTTGGGAAATTCTGCTGGGTGGCCGGGCATGACGCGTGTTTGGTTAATTAAAATGTTATTAAAGGCCTCTCCTGCCACAGCTGAACATACATGCAGCACAAGCTTGACAAGCGTGGGCTATTTCCACCACAGACATGCATTGCGTATACGTTCCGTAAGACGCCATAATTATAAAGCAAATGAAACCTTTTAATTTAACAATAATAGTATGCTATATTTAACAATAATATTAAGATATAGTTTGAATATTCAAATAATCCACCAGTTGAAGTCCACCAATTAAACGCATAAATCATAATCATAAAATATGATAATGCACTTCCTCTAGGCAAACGTGAAATGATGCATAAAATACTTTTGACGAATGTGATGAATATTTTCCATAATAAACTGAAAGTGAAAGAATTTTTTTTGCGCAACGGCATGGAAGTTTTCAGAAAAACAGAAAGGATCCGGATTAAAGATATGTTGCATTATTGGTGAAATAAATTCATTTATTGTGGCAGATTTGATAGAGAAAAAAAGACTTTCCCTCCTTTATAAGCCCCATGATAACGCCAAAGTTAAAAAAAAAGGAAATAATAAGGTGTGTCATAAAAGTTTCACAATTTATGAATAAATTGTTTGTGATAATTAATTCCAGCATTCATACGCCATTTCTTATTACACATTTAATTCGATCAATTTGCTTGTACAGCAATTTTATTGTCTGTACAAATTTAACGTAACCCACAGACACAAGCCCACTCACCCGGAATCCGGTGAGGTCAGGGAATGCTATTTTTATGCTTTTGTTGCCGCTGCAGTGGCGTTAAATTTTGTTTTCAATTTTCAACACTTTTAATTGCCAATTAATTAAACGGGCAAACAACAACAAGCGACTATCTATACAAATGTGTACAAGAACATGCATAAATATCCATGGGATGGATCCATACAAACTCATACACAACACTGTACAATGCGTAGTAAATTGAAAAAAAAATTTACCCGGCGGCTCTAGCCGTATGAACCAAACATTTTTATAATTTCAGGTCGAGTTTTTATTATTTAACCGCCAGCTGCTCGCTCGCAGGAACACCTGATTCCGCGTTCACCTCGTTGAGGAAAAAACTTTTCACTATCATCGCCCTCATAAATCATAGTGTGGAAACTTGAATCGGACTAACTTCTCTACTGTCCAAGTGACTTATAATTTATGCTGCCCAGGAACTGCTAAATAATGATTTTTTAAACAAAAGGCCTGAATGATGGTAAATTATGAATAAAAACGGCGAGAGGTGGTGCATGAATGCAAGAGTCAATTAAGAAAATTACTATTTATGAGACACAACCTCACACACTGCTCATAGTACGCAGGCTTATTTGGGACTGGAAAGGAAATGTCGACCCCAGGAGATTAGTGGTAATTTGCAGTTTATCCTTGGCCCAGAACCCTGGACCTGTCAAAGTTTTGTATTTATTTCTACGCATGAATTATTTATGCGTCAAGAAGGCCTCCAAAACTGTGTGGACCAAACTTGGTTTCTGGTTAATGGGTGAGGGAAAGTTTCCAGCAAGCCATCCCTCCGTCTCCGTCCCAAAATTTCTGTCTTGGACACTTTCTTTTTCATTCCCCGGGTGTTGGGTATTAAAACTTTTTAGCATATGTCAAGCGCCTTAAATGTCCGCTTTGTCGAAATTACAACTTCAATGAATTAAGCAAACACTCTCACTGGAGTGTGGCTTAGCTTAATAACAAGGACTCATCCGACTTTAACGAACTGGGGAAAGCAAAAATTAAAAGAACTTTTTCATGTCGCTTCTATGTGCTTTTAGAGATTGGGATTATTATAATCGAAAGTTGTGTGACTTCTTGATCCCCCCTTCCTGAGAATATCTTATTGAATGAAAACGTATTGGAGAACAACAAGTGGCCCACAGTCTCAGGCAAAGGGTTTGACATCAAATTAGCCACACGTGAAGGCTGCGGTCGGCCCGAAAGTGAGTGAGAAGGTTATAAATAGAAAAAGCTGGCAGACGAAGGTTATTGTGCTCGGCACTCGGGGCGTATAAGCAATGGCTACTTCAAAAGGATATCAAGCGGTCATCAGTTTAACAATGACCATATACGCATTTTGTTTTCCCAGGCCTGGACAAAGGTGGGCGTAACCTTTTGAAATGACTTTTGGGCGTTACCAGGGGCAACAATTAAAAACGAAATCTCGTATATACACATAGAGGCAAAAAGGTAGACTGGGGATAACCCCAAACGCCATCATGAAATTGGCCCCGGGACTTACTGATGTGGCAACATTTGTCGGGAGCACGGGTCCAGCCTTACAACAACAAAATATATCCAAGGATACGCAAACACACACGCACACTAGTGTACACACTCACATAGCACCATCCGAAAGCAAACTTCTGGCTGATTAACACTGCCGGCAGAGCGGAAAGGTGAAGATGAAATCTTAAAGGGAAATTGGCGTCAGGTGTGGCAGGTGACAATTTAATAACAACTCGCATCCCAACTCACTCAACGACGTTTCGAATTCATATTGACTCGCGGCAGCAGCTGGGCCAACAATCAATCGAAAAGTTTCCAAAAAAATGTATATAATTGAATATTTATTGTCTGACTTGAATGAAAATATTCAAATTTAATCTCTGTAAGATGGATGATTGTTGAAAAAACAGATACTGTGAATAAATCGAGTTTATGCTTGGAAATCGAGACTCAAAAATTGACACTGGCTATTTTGTTCCTATAGGACTACAATAAATTCACAACATAATTGTTTTTTTTCTTCATTATTATTAATTTTCCACAATTTGAATCATTTAAGATAAAGGAGAGTTCAGTTATGGCTAAAAAGTATATAAAATAAATGTTTTTAAGTACTTACACATCGAAAACGTCTCCTGTTCCTGTTCTTGAAGATGTAGTTCTACATCCGTTTCCGTTTCTGCTTTCACTACCAACTCCGCGTCTATCTCCGTGTCCGACTCCCTCCGTTGGCCGTCGGGGAAATGCTGGCACTATGTGCTGGTCGAGTCTCCTAGGGGCGAGGCTATGTTGCTATTGCTATTGCTATCAGAGGCAGAGAGGGGTCGACAGATCCCGAGGCGCGTTAGTCCAGGCGGCATAGCCTTTAGAATGGAGACCGCCTCGTCCAGCTCAAGGCCCTGGAGCAGGCGATCGCCCACGCTCATGAGACGATCGCCAGGATATATTTCGTTGGTTGCCTCCGCAGCACCACCGCGTATCAGGCCGCGAATAACGATCACACTGCCCTCGGAGTCCAGGGGATCCTGGTAATCCAGTATGGAGAAACCGAAGCCCTGCTCTGTCTTTTCAATATCGACGATAGTCACTTCACAGCTCCACAGCGCCAGTCCGGAGACATTCTCCAGGGACTTGGAGCGAGCCCCATTGCCCGCTCCTGATCCACTTCCCGATCCTGCCGCTCCACCTGCATCCGTTAGAGTCGCCGTGCTGGACGTATAGAGCGAGCTCTCCGACTGGGCCTTGCTCAGCAGATTTTGGAGACTCTGGTGGCCGCCGGGCAGCAGGCTGCGCGTCTCGAAGGCCTCCGGATTCTGAGAGGTATTGATCACCGACGGAACGCGAGTGCCCCGGGCACAGACGAGCTTCACCCTGGCCGGCAGCTCCTTGAGGATCTTCACTACCTCGATGTGACGTAGGCCCTGGAGCTTGTGCTCGTTAACTTGGAGGAGCTCGTCTCCAGGCCTCAAGATGCCCTGGCGACCCACCGGACCGTCGGCAAGGATCGAGCGAATGTAATGGTGCGGACGCTTCTCAATGCCACACTCCACGTCCACGGTGCCTTCGAGGCTGATCCCTAGACCTGAAAGTTTATTTATTTCGGCAACTAAAATTTCACTGTCGGGAAACTCACTTTTCCAGGCCACTCGAAGGGATGCGGCACTGGGACTGGCCACCTTCACCGGCGCCTCATTTGTGGGCGTGGGCAGCTGGACGGGATCGATCTCCGGCTCGGATTCCCTATCAATCTCCAGATCGGGCTCTGGTTTAGTTTTCGCTATACTGCCCTTATCCCTATCTATATCCTTTTTCATTTCTGCCTCTGGCTCTGGACACTGTTCATCTGTGTCATTGCCACTGTCATCGGCTACGTTCAAGCTCCTCCCGTTGGTAAGTGGAGTCAGTGGTATAGTCGTAATCTTGGCCACTCCACCACTGTGATCGCTGCGGTCCAGCACGTGCGACATGTTCGATTCCACGGTGTCCCTGGAGGGCAGTTCCACAAAATCCTCGCCCTTTCCCACCGGAATGCCTGCCTCATCCACCTCTGGATCGCCTTCGGTGGCTATGGAATCCGCATCGAGTGATTTAGGCGGCAGCCAACTGAGCGTGGCTATTGAGGGAGAACCGGGCATGGAGAGCTGTGACTCCTGGTCTGCATCTTTATCCTGATTTTTTTCCGAGCCCGATTGGCCGGAACTGCCCTTAATCTCCGTAAGTGCCACTTGTAGATGCTCGTATTTGCGACCCCTGAGAAACCTTTCCAGTGTGAGATGCACCTCGATGTCGGTATTCCGGAGCAGTTCCACAGCCTGGTGGTTGGTCACACCGGCTAGCGAACGCCCATCCACAGCCACAATACGATCGTTGATTTGAATCTGCCCACTTGTCTCTGCGGCACTGCCCTCGATGATGCTCTTTACGAAGATACCCGACAGATCCTCCTCCTCGCAAACATACCCGGCCACCGTGATGCCCAAGCCGTAGACATTTTTACGCAACTCCACCACGTACGTTTCCGTTTCCGGGGAGTCCATATAGGAGCCGCCACTGGGTGAGCCAGAGGCTGAGCCACAGCTGGAGCCGGATGCCGAAACGGATCCCGCCTGGCAGCCGTCTTCGTTGGCCAACAGCTTCTGTTTGCTGTCGGCTATCACAGTCTCTATGTGCTGATCCTGAACCGATCGCCATTGGGTCTCCAGGGGCAGCTGCAAGTTTGGGCGAGGCGGGGGCGATAGAATCGAAAAGGGCACAATGTCCAGGTCCAGGCGTGGACAGGGCCGCTGATTGGCTCCGGCGTCGGTTAGCTGGGCATTTTCACCTGGAATAGGGGGCAGGGGGAGATCGGCCAAGTCCGAAAGTTCCGTGATCTGCAGTTGAGCTGTTGTTGCCGCCACCAAGGGTGCGGGCTCAACGGCGGACATTTCGGCACCCTCGGCGGGACCACCACGCACCAGGCCCACCAAACTGGCCACATTTACATCCCCGGCACCCATGGAGGCGGCTGCCGCTGCTGCCGCTGCGGCGGTGGCAAAGCTCGGATTCTGAAAGAGATGACGCGACAGTTCTTCCGGGTCGGAGAGGAGCTTAGTTGGTATAATCGGCGCATGACTGGCCAGCGTTTGGTAATCGATGGCCGTCGGCTCCACCGGCCGCGCCACTATCAGACGCACCTGAGCTCCGGTCTGACGAAGAACTGTGGCCACCTGCTCCGAGCTGAAGCCCCGCAGATTGACCTCCCCGATCTGCAGTAGGTGGTCGCCCAGCTGCAGCCTCCCATCTCGCTCGGCAACGCCGCCCGGCGTTAGGGCCTTGATCACCACACCGGTGCTGCGTCCGCCGACGAGAATAAAACCCACTCCATTGCCATCGTTGATCAGATCGATAACCTCCACCTGTGACCATTCGGTGCTCAGAACCATCTTTTGGCACCGATGATCTTGCAGTCAGATCCTATGCCTATTCCTATTTCCTTTGATTTAGATAATTGAATTCCAGATGCGGCAGTTATTAGTTGTTTTGTTGCATTTACTGATGAGTCTCTAATTATCCTTGAAGTTTCTGTAGCTAACATGTCCGGAATTTAGCGGTGGTGCTGTTGAGGATTGCTGCTATAATGATGAATATTATGCTTGCCTCGGTTCCCGCTGCTGTTGCTCCTTGTGATTTTGTTGATATTGTTATTGCTATCGCATCGAGAGTCATTTAGCCGAAAATTTGGGCCGGGATGTGCGCTCCAGGCACCGTCACCGCCAGCCGCATCATCCGCGACCGCAACAGCACAGCGCACCTGTAATTATGCAACACACGCCCGCATGCCACACGCACGCACGCACTTATATTTGTTAGTGAGTCGGTGAAGTTTCATGGAGCACACGGCGTATACGCAATGCGAAAGCGGCCCATGAAGTACGCGGCGTATACGTAATGCGAGTAGGGGAACAAAACAGAAGCCAAGGCAGAAGCGAAGGCGTGGCACTGGCGTGAAGTGAGAATTTAAATTGTTTCCCAGTCAGGCATAACCGGGAATACACTTCCAGGAAGGAATATAAACAGCAAAAGCAGAGTTTAACTCAAATGATATATTTTAATGGGTAATGGCTTAGTTAAAAGTATAGCTTTATAAGTCTCTTAAATAAGCGTAGCCAATTTCTTCGTCTTTCTTTTTATTCAATTCCTAATCATTTATTTAAACAGATTTCTAAAGGTTGGAAAATCGAGTCAAGTTTTCTAGAATTCGAAATTATAGAATTTTATATAAGTTCTACTTGTTCACCTTTTTTGTTTGAAGGAACCCATGTGTTTGCGATTTTTATGGTATCGTCGTATTAATTTTTGATCATTCCCGCTAGGGTATACGAAACCCGTCTATTCTGGCTTGCTTTTCCTTATTTTTTTTGTCGCTTTCTGCCTTTTTAATGGGACCTTTTTTGCACGATTTTGTAATTTACATGCACACACACGCACATGGGAAACGAGAAGTTTTTACCTTTGCCGCTCACGTGCCACGCATGTTTGGCACCAGTCCTGAGTCCTGTTACCCCTGGTTGCCCTCTTCCCGCGTCCAGCCGGCGGCAGCCCACGGCAGCTCTAATTGGAAAATGCCATGCCATGGCGAAAGTCGCAACGACTAAGGAGAAAGGAGAAATGGCAGCTGGAAGTTGTGGGCCAAGCTGCTGACTACTAAGTGCTGCATACTTTGCGGCGCCTTGTTGGCAGTCGAGAAAGAATCTGCAATCGAGCGATAAGTTTCGAGCAGCCGCAGCAACTGCCTGCCACCAATCACTGACAGCCATATGGCTAATAATGGGGATTGATATTGTAGGAGGGGATGGCTGTGGTGAGCATGGCGCCAAGGCTGCCTTCAACTTGTTCTGCGGTTTCCAATTTTCCTTTTGGCACCGCTTGTTTTTCCGGCCAGAATCAGCTAATAAAGCTAATTGCGTGGCAGCAAGTCAAAACTCTTATAACGACTGACTTCTTATCTATACAAATAGAAAAGAACAACTTGAAAAGCCTATTATTTCCACTGGGAAAGGCATCCCAAGACTGTTTAAATGGACACGCATTTTTTGTATTTCTTTCATAGGAATTCTGAAACTTTTATTTAATGAGCTGAGAAACAATGGGAGAAATATTTTCATGAAAAATATGTATCTTACCTAAACAAATTTTATTAAAATTAAAATTTTAGCTGCTTAAGTCTTTGGGGTAGATTCTTTAAATTTTTGGCCCCAATTTCCTTAAACAATTGTTAAAATTTTGTTTTGTTCTTTTATAATGGAAAGTTTTTCAATGAAACTTCTAAAGCACCTGTAATATTCTTCTTTTAACTAATGACAATGGTTTCAATTTTGGCTTTATAATTAAAGGATTTTTCCTTAAAAACCTGCCTGCCTAAAAAGGTTCGTCCTTTTCACTTGTTTTTTGGTAAAGTGAAAAGA